>NC_134712.1:204593307-207093307 GCF_049634645.1 Pelodiscus sinensis
CTTGGTATGAGGGGGTCAGGTGCCCCCCTCACTACTTTCCACACACATCATCCCTGCCCTCATGTGGTTAGTGCAATTTATGTGTAAATGGAAGAGGAGTTAGGCCTGAGTCTGCACGTAAACTCTGGGCTGGGGAGTTATTAGGCATGCATTCCTTTGTCATTTGTCACAGACACAGACTCTGTGACTTCAAATGAGCCACACAACATCTTCGCTGTGGTTTCCACGCTCTAAAATAGGGCAGATAATACTTCTCTGCTTTTCAAAACCATTTTGAAATGACTTTTGATGAAAAGTAATATAGAATTGTAAGTTGCTACTTATTGATCTTAGAGCCGTGTTCAAACTGTTTTGAGTCAATTGGAGTAAATTCTCATTAGAATAGCTTTCTCCACTGGGAGACTGAATGAGCTAGAAGCCCTACTTATTTATCCTCCCTGCTTGCAGAATGAACAAAGATTTGCAAAGTAACAACATTGAAAACTTTTCCTTTTAACAATGCTATACTTTCCTAGAGTGCACCTGTGGCTCCATGTATTTCTCTGTACAAAAGGCTCAGAAGGATAGCTGTGTTAGTCTCCAAGGTGCCACGGGACTACTATTTTTTTTTAAGTTAGACTAATTGTGTGTGTGTGTGTGTGTGTGTGTGTGTGTGTGTGTGTCTGTATAGTATCACAAGCATTCATGGTCAAAACCCACTTCCTCAGCTGAACTTGAGTGGAGCTGTACAAAAGGATTCCTGGATTGTTTAGGCAAAATGCTGCTGGTTTTGTAAATAAGGGTGATCTCATTATAAAAACTTATTATTGAGTAAGTGAATAAGGCATGGGACAGGATGAAGGCAGTGGATCACTTTTATGGGATCCAAAATCCTTTTATTAACCATTTTGCCCAAAGTTTGTTTCGACTGTACCCTTTGGGACTGGTACTAATTCTTCTTATATGTGCTCTTAGTGACCATAGTGGTCTTAGGCTTCACAAACTGAGCCCTGCTACATGTGAACTAATATATCATCATTTTTTTCATTTTCAGAATAGTAGTATACATATCCCTAGCAGACAGGAATAACTATGCCCTAGTCTACACTACAAATTTATGTCAATACTTTGATCAGGAGTGTGGAAAATCCCTGCCCTACTATATACCAAAATTGGTAGTCCTAGCTCTCACTGTCTAAGAGGAGTTCTTGAACAGACAGATGGACAAACAAGCAAACTCTCTCAAATTCATAGTAGATCATGCTGAGATGTGCTGGGGACTGCTTGATGGCAAACCTCATTAAGAACAGTTATAAACAGTATCCATCTATTAATAGGACTATTGGGATAAGAAAATCAGAAGCAACCTCCCCTACCTAAGGAAGAAAAATGGATCATGAACTCTCTCAAGAGATTGAATCGAGTGGGAGGAGATTGTGCTGATCTTGTAGTGGGTGTGTGTGTCTGAGAGAGAGAATGCAAACAGACAGATGCGGGGTGATATGGAGAGACAGATGAAAGGAGAAACTGAAAGCATAGTCTTTGAGCCTGGAAGAAGCCTGAGGAGAGGTTTTTGGGGTAGGAATGCAGGTTGAAAAGCATATTCTTAGTGCTGTTAGCTGCTCTTCAATCCCTTTTGCATTGAGAGATGCAGGCTTTGGTTCATTCTTCATCAATAAATCAAAAGCATATGAAAGAAATACTGGACTAAAACTAATTTCTGCTCCCAACTGGAATATTCCTAAATTTTGACTAGCCACTTGAGTGGTGAAGGGGCAACAGTATCTTTGTTAACGGCTAAATTACAGCATATAAAAATGTTGTGGATCAGACTCTACCTTTCATAGCAAATGTCCTGAGGAAATTATGGTGGATCATCATGTTAGACAACAATAACACCTCCTGATTTGTCAGAAAGAGGCATGTCCTGCCAAGTGCATAGAGCCAGTGCATCAAAGAAAATTCCCTGGATGCTGTCTTCCACTTAGATCACTCCCTCCCTTTTCCCACTATTGGCTTTTTTTTCTGTACTGCTACTGCCTAAACGACCCCCTACTGTAAGCTCCTTTCCTTTCAAAGACCAGAAGAGGTGGTGGGAATGTAGGAACATTCAGCATTCACTTGTGTGCTAATTTGTCATATAAATTAATGTAGGTTGCCATGGGGAGCATGCAGGGAGCTATTGCTCCCTGACTCCATTGGCACCCTTCTTACCTGCCCACAAATCCCTTCCTGATGAGTAACGTGTATTTGATTCCATCAAGCTTCAGAATGAAGGGGGCTATGTAATCATTTGGAAATTATTTCGCTTCTAACATTATCCCTTGTAGCATGCAGCGTGGTTGAGATAAGGCCCTGGAAGGAAAACAGTAAGTGGAATGAAAACAGTAAGAGGAATGAAAGTGTGCAGTAGGAGTGAAATCTGTTTTAGAAATGACTGCAGGCTGAGGAGTGTAACAGTTTTGTCTCCTGAAAGGAAAGAGAAATGAAAAATTGTATTTCTCACACTATCTTGTGAACAAGAGAGATCTCGCATGTGGGGGGAAAGGTGGCGGTGGTGGTTATATCTGTGCCAACAAAAATACTCAATTCTATATAATTCCATTATTCTGAGTTATCATTCTCGGCCTTTTCATTAAGAAAATATGTATAATAGGTAGAGAATGTTATTTATACACAATAAAGGAAGCAGATTTCATGACCGAGGGCCTCAACTGACAAGCTGTGCCAATTGCATAGCTCCTACTAGCTTCAGTGGAGGCTCAGCACACATAGTCGCACAATCAGGCACAGAGATAAAACGTCATTTTGTAACTGAAATGGTTTTCCAGTTCCTTTTGCTCTCCTCAAACCTCCTGAATTAACAGTAACCCCAGATTTGACACAGAAAGACTCAGTGATTTCTCCCCTGGGTGGAGTGGAAATACAAGTGAACTACAGAACCCTCCTGATACTGTTAAATGAAAGAGAATGAAGCCTTGCTTACAGTTTGCTTATTTGGAGAGTAGTGCTGAGTGCTGGTTATCTAAAAACAAAGTTGAGCTCAAGAGAGTAGGATACCATATTAAGAATGGGGTGGAAAGTTTTACATGCAGTGGCATGGAAACATTAAGTGGGGTGCTAAAATCGAGCCTCTCTACCCTTCTTCATTCCCTCGCCCACCCCACTAAGCTGAGGCTGGCAGCAGAGTCTCTAGCCATTAGGGGGCAGAAGTAGAGCTGCCAGTGTAGGGCAGCACTAGGGACCCCGGTGCTAGGCTGGGGAGCCTGCGGGTGCTGCAGCGCCCCCTCCCCTGCACCTCTAGTTCCCACAACTATGTTTACATGTGAATAGAGATACATGCAGTTAACCTATCCTTTTGAAGCTATTATAGGACCCATCGTCATAGTACTGAAGGGTTCTAAGTCATTCAGGGTATGTCTACGCTGCCACCCTAGTTCAAACTAGGGTGGCTAATGTAGGCATTCGAACTTGCAAATGAAGCCCGGGATTTAAATATCCCGGGCTTCATTAGCATGTTGCCAGGCGGGTGCCATTTTTAAATGCCTGTAGTTCGAACTACCTGCCCACGGCTACACGCAGCACAGACTAGGTAGTTCGAATTACAGCTCCTAATTCGAATTACTGTTAAACCTCCTTGCAGGAGGAATAATGGTAATTTGAATTAGGAGCTTTAATTCGAACTACCTACTCCGTTCTGCATGTAGCTGTGGGCAGGTAGTTCGAACAACGGGCATTTAAAAATGGCGCCTGCCCGGGAACATGCAAATGAAGCCTGGGATATTTAAATCCCGGGTTTCATTTGCAAGTTTGAATGCCTGCATTAGCCACCCTAGTTCGAGCTAGGGTGGCAGTGTAGACATACTCTGTCTCCTGGAAACAGGGTAATTCATTAAGATGTGAAAATACAATTGTATCAAACACAGGGGGAAGAGAAATTCGCGAAGAGGTTCAAGTCTCTGCTCCAGACTTCCTGTGTCATCTTGGGAAAGTCATTTGGACTCGTTCTGCATCTGTAAATACAGATAATACTTCTTACATATCTTACAAGACTGTGGGGAAGACAAATTCATTAACAATTCTGGGAATAAGACCCATATGATTACATACAAAAGGAAGTTATCCCTTCATCTAATTATATTAAATAAAAGCCCAGTAAAAGTAGACCAAACATTTGAACATAAACACACACACAACACCACAGATATGCTTTGCAAAACCTTTTAAAAAACTAATTGGATGGTCTCATAATGTAATGTGACAAAGAACCCAGAGCCTCTAACATCATTGTTCTATTGTGTGTCCCTTGAACAGGTGTCAATTTTGTCTAAGCCAAGATGCCTTACCATCATCCTGACAGTTGGAGTGGGGGTAAGGTCAAAAGAACTAAGACACTCCGCTCTCACTAATATTAAAAGAAACTGAAACCCAGACCCTGCCTTCGTTTTCTCATGCTTTTTACAGTATCTTTTTGGCTTCTGACCAATGCTTAGTCTATAGTATAGCTTATGTCCATCTAACTCTAAGCATTTATACTAAAACTAGGCAATTAGCCCGTCATAAGACAGGATTTTCAGGTCTCTCCTCCACATCGGTCTTCTCTCCTGAGCCTCCGGACTTTCGCTCCATCTCTCTCTCTCTCTCCTCCTCCTACTGCTTTCCCCTCTCTCAGCTCTCCTCCGCCTTCTGCCTCTCTCTCCATCTCTTTCTTTCTCTTCTCCCCCTCCTGCCTCTCACTCTCCCTTTCTCTTCTCCTCCTCCTCCTGCCTCTCACTCTCTTTCCACTCTCCTCTGTCTCTGTCGGGGATGCAAGTGCCCGGGTGAGTCCGGCTCCCCGCCGGCTGATTCCTTCTTCCCGCCCCCTGCCAGCCAGTTCCTTCTCCTGATTTCCCATGGCCAGCCTTGCTGCCCCCAACTCCACCTCTGACCAGCTTTGCTTCCCACTGGCCAGTCCCGTGGCCTCTGATCCCCACCCCCGATCAGCTTTGCTTCCCGCCTGCTGCTCCTCCCCCATTTTCCTCTGGCCAGCTATGCTGCCTTTGACCCCCCACAGCTCTGCTTTGCACCCCCACCCTCCTCCTCCCAGCCAGCCCCACTCCTCTCCTGGATGGTCCCTCCCCCCTCCAACCCCCAATCAAGTGTGTCTGGTGTATTTTTTTTAATCCTACCCTAATGAGGTACACGGCCAGGGGGCAAGGCCCCTCTTCCCCTCCCACCATGGTGCATGGTTGAGTTCTGTGCTGCTCAGCCGGGCCGCCATGAGGGAGCAAGCGGCTGTTTGGGTTCCCCTGCGGTGGCCCAGCTGAGCGGCGCAGAACTCAGCCGAGTGCCACAGCGGGAGGCGAAGGGGTGGGGGGGTGGGGCGATGACGTAAAAAACCCTGTAGTCTAGATATATCCTGAGAGACATGGTGCTTAGGTTAGGTAGTTAGGTTGATGGAGACACTGTATTACTTTGATTTTAGTGGCCTTTAAGAGGTGTTCCACATGCCCTGACCATGACCACTCTCATCATTGTTTTGAACACCACTGCCAAGCAGCCAGTCTGCAGGTACATATCCTTCCCTTTTAGAGCCCTGAGAATTTTTTTGAAGTCCCATTTCCTGTTTCTTGGCATGGAGGGCTTACCTAGTAACTAGCCAACTGGCCAAGCCAGCTCCACTCTACACATGTGCTCCTGCCTTGAGTATACCGTGGGTGGTGGATCTCCTGGGTGTGTGGATGCTATGCAGGCCAAGTTCTTATTCAGCTGTAGACACGTGGATATCTATAAGCAGATACTAGGGGCAGGCAGAAGAAGGGCTACAAAAGAGACCCATAGCAGTGCCATGGAAAAGTCAAGGAGCTACAGCAGGTGTGTCAGAAAGCAAGAGGGGCTAACCCTCTCGCCACATTTACAAAAAACTGCATGCCATCTTCTGTGGAGACCCTATGACCACCACCAGGAGCCCCATGAATTCTTCAGGGGAACTGCAGTCAAAGGCCCCTGGAGTGAACAGTAAGGAGGCGTTGGATGAGGAATAGGAGTATGGGAGACTGGCAACTGGAAGATCCAGTGGTGCAGTGAGCCAGATCCTGTTTTTGACTCTAGAGCAGTAGAGCCTACAGTCCAGTATGTGTGGGATTGATGTAGGAGAAGAAATCTCTGGTAAGTATGCAGGTTGCTTTGCAATTGCAGGAACACACCTGTTCATTTACTCTTTTTAAATCATGCCAGGGGAGGTAGTGAAATAACCAATTGAATTAGTGTCTATTTACTTCTCATTCCCCTGTACAATTAGGCAGAGGGCCCCTGTGGAACAGTTTATCTGTTCTGAGATGCCCCATGAGTGACCTGAAGAGATCTCAAGGAAACTTTGAAAAGTCGTGGAGATCGGGAGAAATCCTGGATGATTGGAAAAAGGAAAATATAGTGCCCATCTTAAAAAAAGGGAAGAAGGACGATCCAGGGAACTATAGGCAGGTCAGTCTTACCTCGGTTCCTGGAAAAATCATGGAAGGGATCCTTAACTAATCCATTTTGAGGCACTTGGAAGAGAGGAAAGTGATTAGGAATAGTCAGCATGGATTTACAAAGGGCAAGTCGTGCCTGACCAATCTGATTAGCTTCTATGATGAGGTAACTGAATCTGTGGATATGGAAAAGTCAGTGGATGTGATATACCTTGACTTTAGCAAGGCTTTTGATACAGTCTCCCACAATATTCTTGCCAGCACATTAAGGGAATGTGGATTGGATAAATGGACTGTAAGATGGCTAGAACGATGGCTAGAAGGCCGGGCCCAGCGGGTAGTGATCAACGTCTCGATGTCAGGATGGCGGTCGGTTTCTAGTGGAGAGCCCCAAGGATCGGTTCTAGGACCGGTTTTATTCAATATCTTTATTAATGACATGGATGAGGGGATGGATTGCACCCTAGGCAAGTTGGCGGATGACACTAAGCTAGGAGGAGAGGTAAATACACTCGAGGGCAGAGATAGGGTCCAGAGTGACTTAGACAAATTGGAGGATTGGGCCACAAGAAATCTGATGAGGTTCAACGCAGACAAGTGCAGAGTCCTGCACTTGGGACAGAAGAAGCCCAAGCATAGTTACAAGCTGGGGACCAACCAGCTAAGTAGTAGTTCTGCAGAAAAGGAACTGGGGGGTTCAGTGGATGAGATGCTGGATATGAGTCAGTGTGCCCTTGTAGCCAAGAAGGCTAATGGCATATTAGGTTGTATTAAGAGGAGCATTGGCAGCAGATCCAGAGATGTCATTATTCCCCTTTATTCAACTTTGGTGAGGCCACATCTGGAGTATTGTGTCCAGTTCTGGGCCCTCCATTACAAAAAGGATGTGGGCACATTGGAGAGGATCCAGCGGAGGGCAATCAAAATGATTAGGGGGCTGGAGCATATGACTTATGAGGAGAGGCTGAGGGAGTTGGGTCTGTTTAGTCTGCAGAAGCAAAGAGTGAGGGGGGATTTGATAGCAGCCTTCAACTTCCTGAAAGGAGGTTCCAAAGAGGATGGAGAGAGGCTGTTGTCGGTAGTGACAGATGGCAGAACAAGGAGCAATGGTCTCAGGTTGTGGTGGGAGAGGTCCAGGTTGGATATTAGGAAAAACTATTTCACTAGGAGGGTAGTGAAGCACTGGAATGGGTTACCTAGGGAAGTAGTGGAGTTTCCATCCCTACACGTATTGGCTTGAAAAAGCCCTGGCTTGGTTGATTTAGTTGGGATTGGTCCTGCCTAGAGCAGGGGGATGGACTTGATGACCTTCTGTGGTCTCTTCCAGCTCTATGATTCTAAAGTTTCTACTGGGGTGAAAGACAGAGGTAGAATGGCTGAATGCTGATTTCAAATAAGGATGATAAATATCAAGTAATTGACTAATCAAATAGTTGATGCATTTTGCCAACTATTTTGGTTGTCCTCTGCTGGACCCTCTCAATGCATCGACATCCTTTTTGTAGTGTGTGTGTGGGGGTAGGGAAGGGGGGACGAACTGGACACAATACTCCAGATGTGGCCTCACCAGAGCCAAATAAAGGGCAATAATCACTTCTCTGGATCTGCTGGCAATGCTCCTTCTAATGCACCCTAATATGCCATTAGCCATCTCGGCTACAAGGGCACACTATTCACAGAAGGCCCAGATATGCTGGCTCATTGTGACCCTGGACAACTGTAAACATAGATAAGAGGGTGGTCAAGCTAGTCGCTGACCAACAGGCTGCGAGAAACTGCCCTTGACTGGCACCTATGTTGATACGATCACACAACCGTCCCATGGAGGAATCTCCCACTGAGCAAAGAAAGTCCAGTACTCCCAATTTAGTTATCTCTCTGTTACAAGTGTAAATTACATTGAAACTCCCTTGTAAGAACTGGCATCACAAAGATGAACTAGCACAATTTACTACCATAGATAAGAAAGAGAATACGTGACCCCATGGGTATAAAGATGGGCCCAACAGCACACTCACTCTGAGCGTTAATCTACCATCTACCTGCTGGTCGGGTTAGGTAGTTGCCTCCCGAGGTCCACACGGGGATGCCTGGCCTCATATTCATCTTTCCAAGGAATTGAGGGACCAATCCTGGCCTGATACGCTGGAATCGAGAGACGCAGAAGGGGGTAAAAATTGTACCCGTATGTGTCCTTTTGTCTTAATGCATGCATAGAATAGAGCTCTTTAAAGATTAAGCTGTCACTTGGTACAGTTATTTTCTATCTTCCTTTTCCTTTTGTAACCATTTTAAGATTTGTTTTTGCTAGCAGTTAAGAAAGCCTCTTTAATAAACCTGTAACTGTTTAAGCTTTAACCTGACTCCTCCTGTTGCTGTAACAGAACCAGACACAATTAAAAGAACTCCAGCCTGTCATAGGCGCAGATGCAGGCAGAGCTGGGCGTTTGGGTTCTGTCGTCTCCCCGGGACAGTCCCTTGGGGCACCTGTCAGCCTTCCCTGGGCTGCCTGCTCGCTGAGAAGGGACCTCGTCCTAGCAGCTAAAGACTAGGGTGCATAACACACACAGACCACACACACTGCCCTGTCCATCGTCTGACAATCCAAAAGTTCTGCAGCCACTGCTCGTCATCTCATAAATGCATAATGAAGCCATTTCACCAGTCAGAGCTTTTCTCAGGCTCACAACTGGCACTCCGCCATCTTTAGCTGCACCCTGAATGCCAACAACTGAATTGTTTGTTTTTATGTCACAGAGAAAGTTAGCTTCCAGAGAATTGTCATGTTCCCCACAGGTCCTCTTGTGGCTCTCCAACTACTACAGGATCCAGCGAACTGTGTTTGCAACACTCATTACAATTGTGCAGAATTGTGTAGTATTCATGCTTCTCAAAGAGATGGCAGGCTTTTGAAACATGTAATATGGATAAAATTGTGATGGAGAAAACAGCATTACAGAAAGTTGAAATCCTATTCCCACAAATTTTGATGTGAAATGTTTGTCCCCATGAGGCATTGTGAACTCACTGCAAAACATCTTGTGTGAGAAGGTGGCAAGTTGCCAGGAGTGGCTCGAGGAGAGCTGCCAGCAACTGGCGCCCTAGGCAGAATGCACAATTGGCGCCCCTGCCTCCATAGCTCTCAATGGCGTGACGTCATCATTGGGCGCCGCATTAAACACGGTGCCCTAGGCAACTGCCAAGGTTGCCTACATCCACAGGCTGCCCCTGCAAGTTGCACAGTGGGAGAACTATCCATAATGAACTGCTCTTTGCAGAGATGCAAGCACTGACTGTGTGGATGTACACTACCAACACAAGGATTGTAGTGTATGGACATACAGAAGTGATTTAATTACTGCAGCAACTGTAGATGAACATCAATTAGGGAAAGTCTACATCACAAAATTAAGTTAACCCAAAAGTCATGGAAAACTGATTTCTTTAATTTTCTGTTTTAGCTGTTTCTTTCATAACCTGAAACTGATAAGGTCAATGGGCTAATAACTTTTATTAGGCTAACCTCTACTGGTGAAAAAGACAAACTTTCAAGCTACACAGCACTCTTCTCCAGTTATTTACCTTCTAATAATTGGATTAATGTGTTCAATTCCCTCAAAGGAAGGCCTGAATTAATGGTTTTATATTTTTGCAGCAAGAAATTTGGACACACTTGTTGGTCTAGTTAACACACAGATGCTGTACTTTTTTTAATGAGAAGGGAACTTACCATGCCATGAATCTAATATGACAAAACTAAAAGGGGATGCACTGACCCATACTTAAATTGCGTTCTTAAACAATTGCATTGTACTGCATTCCTAAGCTACTACACTGTTAAGCCTTCTACTACATTAAGTGACTACCTTTTTATTTTTGCCATCAATCTAATTTTCCAATACCAGAAGGGGATGCATTGGTAATAATTAACTGAATGATTAAACTTTGTACCTGAAAACACTTTCTTTCTCTGTGGAACTTTGCAATATTTTCAGCTGCCACCTGTATATTTACCAGCACTGACATTTCTATTGATTGTTGTTCCTAGATGAATGATCTCCTTCGCTCTCTATTCCTTAATTTATAAGTTTGTAGTTTCCACTGCTTTGATTTCCTAAATTATTTATGTCTGAAGTCACAGCCCAGAAATTGAAAAGCAGATTTTTAATTGCCTCTTCTCTCTATATGGTCATATTGGAAAATTGCATGACAGAAAAAGTTCAAAGGTAAAAATGGTGTAAAACATATATAAATGTACATTTTAAGAAACAATAGCTAAATGAATTCCATTTTATTTAGTAGAAGTGCACTCCTCATCTCTGAGGAAGCTCCCCAACATCACACAGCTCCTGTGTGGCACTTGACTATCGCTCCAATTTTGATCTAAGTATATGAAATAGGGATCTAGTACTTAAACATCACATGTCTACCTTTGAATTCAGTTTCTTTCCCCCTTGTAAGATCACACACGTGATATGACCTAGCCTTATGCTTCTGGTAAGAATACTCCAATTAAGTCTTTCTTAAATTGGGCCTTTGCTATAGTATCCTTCAAGCAATGGCAGGAAAGTTGCCATCTTCAGATGACTGTTTATTTGAAGTATTGGGGAAAATGGGTTAGTCCATAGAAGAACAGGTACAAATCTTCACCTATTGCCCAAGCCTAAACTTTTCTTGAGGTTTGGGAATGTTTGTTTCTTTTCTTTCTCCATCCCCATCACCCTGGCTTACATCTGCTGATCTCTGGCAGTCTTTCTGTGTGACCACACTACAACGTGTATGCACTGGGTGCAGTAATCCATGAGATGCCACCAGGGAGAAGTCTGATCAGGAGATACAAGTGGAGTAGAAGCTGGGCCTGTTATGGAGGCCGCTGGGCTTTGTTTCTAGGCTTGATGTTACCTATGCAATTAGGCAAAGAAGCACAGAACTTCTTCCCTGAAAATATGAGAAATGAAATCCTGACCCTATTCCTCAATAAATGTTTATTTACTTCAATGGGGCCAGAATTTTACCCACTGAGCCTTCCACCAAATAACTGTTGCTTGTGAAGCTGAGGGCATAATTTCTTCCTTTTTAATTAACTATCGTCTCCCTTGAAAAATGGGAGTTTTTCTTTAAAAGGAAAAACAGCCCCCCAAAACATAAGCCTGTCTGGTTCTTGTTTGCATTTATGATTTCAAAGATACTATAAATATCCATTCTGAAAATTCTTAATGTTTGATGTAATTAAAAATCTCCTCCATGACAAATGGATGTTGATTCCTGCAAAAATGCCCGTGGTAGATGGCTATGCACTAATAGGCCTACCGATTTATAATGAAGCCTTCATTATCTAATTCCTTTCCTTTTATGATCTATAAGTGACTATCAAATAGACATCATAAAAAGTGTTTACAAGCTGCTTTCACTTCTCAGCTGTAGATCTGTCTGATTATCTCAAAGAATATAGTTACAGTAGTCTAGCTCTTTTCATTCACACAGTTTGTTCACTTTGCTGCTGCTTCACAGATTTATTTTAGGCTTCATAATCCACACATACTGTTCTTCATTCCCTCTTTTATTCCAATGACATAGTAAGAGTTTGATTTTGTTAAATTTTTTTAAAAGTATGATTATACATTCTTTTGATTTTTTTTTCCTAAAGTTTCAGTGTATTTTGAATATCTGGCTGTAAATATTTACCCTAAATATATTCCAGTTACTCTGTCCACCTTAGTATCACATACTGTTCTGTGTGGCTGAATCAATCTTCTTTCTAACTTTGCTTTCTTTTATGTGCACTGTAATATGTTGGATCAAATCATTATACATGGCAGACAGTGCCATCTGTATTGTGAGATCTAGACATCTGTAACAGGTAAGTATATACTTCCTATCAAAGAACAGTTTGAACTGCTGTGTATTACTTTCATATTTTATCTTGCCAACTTACAAATATTGTCTTCGCTAGACCTATTTGAACTTACCTGCCTTTTAATTTTTTTTTAAACGTCTGGAGTGTGGTGGAGCGGGATGGGGAGACTTAGGGCACAACAGCTTTTACATATTGACACCTTCATTCAAGTCCTGGCTTATAACATATATGAAAAAATTGTTTTATATTCCTCTCCCTGTTACCATCTCTTCACATCACAAATCACCACACGCTTTTTGGCATGAGATGACTATGCAGTGATAGGAACAGAAATTGGAAAACACTATAATATCTTACAGACCTTTGAATAGCAGCCACTCTACTATTTATACCCTTTTATATTCCTAGGCCTGGATTCAGTAAAGTATGTGCTTCACATGCTTACTGAAAGAGAGAAGCAGAGCTGTCATAAGATGTAGTCTTGATGTAGAAACCTGCGCTTACCAAATTTTCTCAGTAAAAGTTGTATCTTCAGAATTCTTCACATTTAAACAGGGGCTGGGGCTGACAGAATTATGAACTTGATCCAAAGGTAACTGCAATCAATGGACAGGCTTCCATTAATTTAATTGTATTTAAGATCAAACACATGTACTAAGGTTATGTTAAATTCTCCAACACCCTGATCTTTTAGCTAATCTTTGGAAGTAATGTTTTTTGGCCCCTGGTTTGGTTCTAATGGATAACCTCTCATTCTGGAGGATGAAAAGTACTGGGAAGTATTTATTAGATTGGATATTGTAAATAGTGACCAAGGTTCGAGAATCACCTAAAAATGTTGGGAGATCTATTTGGTTAATTGTATTAGGGGTGTTACCTGTCAGACTGATAATTCTGAAGTCTGTTGTCTCTAGGTAAATATGAATGTTCTTTGGCTCAAATTTTAATGTTCTTTATTTATATAAAAGTGTGATAAATACACGCTCCAGAGCAAAATAAATCATCTTTGAGCAATATGAAACCTGAAAAAGTCTGATTCAGATACACAAAATAGCCACAACCATGTGGCAGCAGCTACTTTAAGTATGGCCTAGATCTCTCTACCCTTTTCCCCCTACTCACTAACTCCTTCCATTTTTGACACTTCTCTGAAACCAGAGAGTTTCTTTCCTGCTGTGGCACCATCCTTAAAATAGGACATTTCATGCTACAAACTCTTTAAGTATTGAAAATAAACTTCCTCAGGAGATTTTAGGGGCTAGGAATGCAAGATCAGGCCTTAATTTCCATAGCCCAGTTCCTAAGGAGATTTTTATTGGCTAAGACACTTCAGACCACTATGGTCAAAAGCAACTTTTCAAAATCTTCAGGTTTGCCATTTTCAAAGCACCATATGTTACAGAAGAACAATCTCTCATTTGACTTACAAAGGTTTCCCCATGTATAGTTTTATAAGTCCATAAGCTAGGACACATGTATTGCTTACATTTTATTTAATGTGTCTTAATGTGTATTGAATTAATTTTTATATTTGGTATTTGAAAGCAGTTTAAAATACTTACCTTCTTGATTGGCTTTGAGGGTGGGTTGGGGCCGATCATTTTTTCCCCCCTTTGTGAACAATGAAGGACAAAGAACAGACTAGGTCAAATTCAGTCTTGGTACAAGTGGGTGCATCTCCATCACAAGGCTGTCTGTGGACAAAAACTTGCTTAAACCTTGACTGAATCTGGCCCTGTGTCTCTTGTCTAAGGGGGCCTTCTCCATTGCCTGAGCATTTGATGTGTATGAATGTTGGAGACTTGCTAGTCTGTAAAATATTTCAATATACAAAAGTGTAATTCTCTGTATGGGTTTAGTAGTTGTTACAGGTCACAATTTTGGCAGCTACAAATAATAAAAGTATTGAGGGAACGTTTAACAGAACTTTTTAATTAAATGAATTAATCATTTCAGCTTATTTCTGTGTTTATCCAATGTTCAGCATCTTTGCACAACTGTAAAAGAAACTTCATTGCTGCTGTTTGTCTCCTAGCTAAATAACTGCAATTTTGTGTAGAATGTAGAAATAGTGTGAGGCCCAGATCCTCACAGTCTCTTCACTATGACCGAAGACACATAATACCATGGCTCCACTGTGACCCTATGCTGCAGCGGAGGTTGGGGAGTGATTGTGCAGGTCAAGGATCCTGTAGCTGCTAGAGGAGCACAGAAGAGTGGATTTTGGACATCTGCAGAGGTATAGCCAAGGTGTTTGAAGAGTGTAGGTCCAATCCCTACTGCTATTCTGAGTAGTTAGATTGCCACAGGTTACGGAGCCACAGATAATGCTAAAGAACTGGACAGAAGAAATATCTATAGAACAGATGAATCACTACTTTCTTAGACATACATCCTAGTCCTATGTGCAAATACCTGTTGGCTGGTTCTCTATTTGCAGAGAACAGAACTGCATAATCACTACAACTGGATTAAAAGTATGATGGGAGCTACAGTTAGATACAGTAACATGAGTTTATAGAGCGATATATGGATTCATTTTTGCAGCAGGCAAACAAAACTGATAGCATTTGTATTTTTATCTGCCATAAAGTGCATTGAAAATCTATCCTAGAGGATTAATACTGGTTATTGTTTGGATCCATGTTCTCATGTAACAAAATGTTAATAGTTAATTTATGATATGCTGGTCCAAATTCATTCCTGATGTTGTAACATTGAAGAAGTTGATTTTTTTGCAAGTTTTTGGAAATAGCTGCATTAAATCTCTCCCATTATTTTTGTTATTTCTTCCTACACATTACTGAAGCACAGAAGTAAACCAAAACTGCTGACTCCCTGAAGAATAGGAAGATGATTTAACGGGTCAAGAACTAACATATCTTTTAGTCTCTATATACAGTCTCAAGCTTGTAAATGAATCATGCTTAAAAGCCAGAAGTTCTCAGGCAGATAATATTGCTTTGTCTTCTACCTAAGCTAATGATGATGACATACCAGGGAATTCCCTGTTTCATCTTCCTTCTTATATAATTCCAAATTAATAGTCAAGAACGTCTTTTCTGTACAGTTAGATACCCCTGTACTTGGTTTAAAGTAACCATTGTGTATGGATGCATGTGGATGCTAGGTGGGATAATCGACTTACAATATTTGGTGTTGAGATATATTTAGTATCTTGTGTTAATTCCAGTTCCACTTAATAAATATATTTTTCTTTTCATCAGCAATATGACATGTTGGCTGGAATGTGACTAATTTTTGTTAAACAGCTTTCCCAATGTAATGTGTCTTGTGAAATTAAATCCCAAGAGGTCAGGGAATGTGGTTCTCACGGTAATGTTAATTTTCCCACCATGCACCTCCTGAATAAAATTCACGACTGTTACATTTCAGTTTTCCAAAAGTGTAACTCCACTGAAATCCATTATTAAATATAGTAACCATCTTGTATACCTCCAGTTCCTTTTGATTTGGTAAGACAAAGTTTATCCTCTTGATTTCATGGGAGTAATGAAATGGTAAGTTAAGTTTTATTCTTTGCAATGCTTATTCAGATTCCATCTTAAAAATGAGTTTTTGGATATATTAGGATATATATTTATAAATCTCAAGCCCAGGTATAAATTACAAAAAAGAAATGGATTGACATTGAATGCATAATTAATACTTAATTTCACAGGTTCTGCATATTCCCACCTTCTGAGTAATTAAGAAATAAATATACCAGTTCTTATTGATACTACACTTAATACTGACTGATAAGTTCAGTCAGAGAAATCCCCTTGAGACTGTCACTTGACATGCAGAAATACCACTGCGATCGCCAACCTGTCCCCGTCCTCACCTCACCATGTCCTGCTGAGCTAGACCCGCCAGTATCCTCCAGCTTGAGCACAGAGCTGTGGGTCACAGCCCACAGCAGAATAATATAGACACTGAGATCAGATCACCTCTGGGAAAGCTCAGTTAAAAGGACTTGCCACAGCACCTATGTGCACAGCTCCTGTAGGATAAGAACTACAGATAAATCTGTCTTACTCTGTGGAAAGTTTGACACAGACCAAGCTCATAAAATGTTCACTGACTTTATCAATGAAAGAATAGTAATAGAGATGCAGCCGTGTTAGTCTGGTCTAGCTGAAACAAAAGACAGAACTATGTAGCACTTTAAAGACTAACAAGACAGTTTATTAGGTGATGAGCTTTCATGGGCCAGACCCACTTCCTCAGATCAATTTGTGGAAGAAAATTGGCACAACCATATATACCAAAGTGATAAAATCAAAAAAATGAACGCATGTGAAATTGACAAATCAAATTTTAGAACAGAGTGCGGGTGAAGAGGGAAGGTTAGTGTCTGTGAGGTAATGACATTAGGGGTGATAATAGGGGAAGTTTCTGTGAGGTAATTGTCAGTCGTCAGTCAGGGCAGTGTGTGTATGTTTCCGAGAAAAGGTTTAACGTCCGTGTCTTTACTGCTAGGACCGGGGTCCCGTCACAGAGGGTGGCCAGCAGGCTAACAGACGCCCCGTTATATAGGAAGAGCTTATTACACCTTAGATTTTAGCTGCTAAACCCAGGGGTTCCTTTGCAGCGGGCAGCCTAGGAAAGGCTGAAAAGGTGCCCCAACAGATCTTGTCATCTAGGAGTGACACAGATCCAAACGCCCAAGCTCTCCCTATGTCTGTCCCTTTATGACCGGCTGAAGTTCTTTTAAATTGTGCTTGGTTCTATTACAGCAACTGAAGGAGTCAGGTTAAAACTTAAATAGTTACAGGTTTATTAAAGAAGCTTATAAATCATATGGTTACAATGGCTATTGCTCTATTTCTTAAATGCTAGCATATATATATATATATATCCTAAAAATGATTACAGGAAAAAGGTAAAGATAGAAAATAGAGATAATGGTATCAAGTGACAGCTTAATCTTTAAAGAGCTCTAACACTATGTGTATATATATACTTAAACAAAGGACCACATCCAGGTACAATTTTTACCCCTTTCTGTGCCTCTCGACTCCAGCGTGTCAGGCCAGGGCTGGTCTCTCAATTCCTAGGAAAGATGAATATGAGGTGGGCATCCCCTCTGGAACCTCGGGAGATCAAACACCAAACCCGACCAGCAGATAGATGGTAAATTGACACTCAGAGAAAATGCGCTGCTGGACCCATCTATATACCCCTGGGAGCCCGTATCCTCTTTCTTATCTAAGATGCCGAATTGTACTGGTCCGTTTTGTGGCGCCAGTTCTTACAAGCAAGTTTCAAATTAATTTACACTTGCAAGAGAGAGAACTAAATTGTGAGTACTAGACATTTTTTTACTTGGTGAGAGATTCCTCCCCCCGCGGACGGCTGTGTGTTCGTATCAATATGGGTTAAGTCAAGAACACTCCTTGGCAGCCTCTTGGTCAGCAATTGGCATATCTCTGTTTACAGCCATTCATGGTCACACAACCTGGGCCTTCTGTACTGTGTGCCCTGTATGCTCCAGGCAAGCAAAAATGGATGTTACAAGGGGGTTCCTGTCTGGCTACAGTAATGACATTAGGGGTGATAATTGGGGAACTTAATAATAATAATAAAGAAAACTTCAACTTGTCAGTAGGCAAATTCAAAATGCAGGGAGCCTTTGCATAGGATGTGTCTCCATTTTGAGTGATTCTGGGCGACAGAGGCATGTAGTCTAGATGTACCCTTAGTAGCTGCACCCATGACTGAGTAATCCTGTTTAGGATCCATTCTGCTTACCCCCCACATAGGGAGGGGGCTAGAAAAAGCACCCTAAAATAGTCTTACTCTAACCCTAACCCTAACCTGTGGCAAACCTCTAATCATTTGTTACCCTTTTCTGAACCTTTTCTATTGCCAAAATATCTATTTTGAAGTGAGGAGACCACATCTGTACGCAGTATGCAAAATTGACAAGGAATCCTGCAGCACCTGATAGACTAACAGATGTATTGGAGCATAAGCTTTTGTGGGCAAAGATCCACTTCATCAGATGCATATAGGGGAAATTTCCAGGCAGGTATAAATATGCAGGCCAGAATAAGGCTAGAGATAATGAAGTTAATTCAGTGAGGGAGGGTGAGGCCCACTTCTAGCAGCTGATCTGAAGGTATGAACACTAAGAGGAGAAACTGCTTTTGTAGTTGGCTAGCCATTCACAGTTTTTATTTAATCCTAAACTGAAGGTGTCAAATTTGCAGATGAACTGTAGCTCAGCAGTTTCTCTTTGAAGTCTGGTCTTGAAGTTTTTTTGCTGCAGAATGGCTACCTTTAAATCTGCTAGTGTGTGTCCAGGGAGATTGAAGTGTTCTGCTACAGGTTTTTTTATATTACCATTCCTGATATCTGATTTGTCTGTTTATTCTTTTGCGTAGGGACTGTCCAGTTTGGCCAATGTATATAGCAGTGGGGCAATGCTGGCACATGATGGCGTATATTACATTGGTTGACGTGCAGGTGAATGAACCAGTGATGTTGTGGTTGATCTGGTTAGGTCCTGTGATGGTGTCGCTGGTGTAGATATGTGGGCAGAGTTGGCACCGAGGTTTGTTGCATGGATTGGTTCCTGAGTTAGAGTTACTGTGGTGGTATAGTTGCTGGTGAGAATTTGCTTCAGCTTGGTGAGTTGTCTGTGGACAAGGATTGGCCTGCCTCCCAAGGCCTGTGAAAGTGAGGGATCATTGTCCAGGATGGATTGTAGATCACTGATGGTGCATTGGAGAGGTTTTAGCTGAAGACTGCAAGTGACGGCCAGTGGTGTTCTGTTGGTTTGTTTCTTGGGGTTGTCTTGGAGGAGGAGGCTTCTGGGTACATGTCTATGTTAATCTGTTTTCTCGCTTCCTTGTGTGGGTATCATAGTTTCAAGAATGCTTGGTGAAGATCTTGTAGGTGTTGGTCTTTGTCTGAGGGGTTGGAGCAAATGCAGTTGTACTTTAATGCTTGGCTGTAGACAATGGATTGTGTGGTGTGTCCAGGATGGAAGCTGGAGGCATGAAGCTTCTTATCAGTGTTGGAGATGAGCCACATTCACTCTGATTTAATTTGCACTAATGTCACACTCCCATCTCTGTATCCTTTCGCTTTTCTTTTCTCTTCAAGCATCTGAGAAAGTGAGTGTATCTCTCAAAGGCTTATGCCCTTATGCTCTAATACATTTGTTAGTGTTTAAAGTGCCACCAACTCCTATCCTTGAGGGGGGACTCTGAGCCGTCCTACTGGCTGATTCATATGATAACCAAACCCATTTACAGATCATTGTCCTTATCAATTGAGCTATCAAGTTTCTTAAATGCTCTTAATGACCCTCTCTTAGAAATATGAAGTATAATTCTGTTTTTCTAAACATCCTAACATCACATATGAGAATGATACATTCACACAAATAGAATATACACATTCAACAGCATATATTCAAATGCTACTTTATGAGAAGTAATTGAAAAATGCTTTATGCAAAAATGCATATTCATAAAACATAGGGAAGGTTGTTACAGTCCTCCAAAAATTGAGAGAAATATAGCTATTGCATGTTCGTTTTCTTTTGTGCTGTGCAATTGTACTATCTGCCTTAATCATGAAAGTAGTATCACATGATTTGGTACAGTGGAGCAATTAATTGCAAAAGAATAGCTAAAAGTTAGACTAGCAAGGATACTTCTGGTCAGGATTGGGATACTAAATTCAATTGCGGGTTGCTGCAGTCAATATGTGTTTATCCTGTGCCATCACTCCCTTGCTTTCCTAAGAAAAAAGAAACTGTATTAGTTCAGTAAGACATTACAAAAGATCAGCATGTTAATTTTAAATGGAGAATTTCTTGGATGGCTGCCTATGTTGGTAGGTTGGCACAGCTGAAATTACTACCACCAGAGAAGCTCAATATGTTTTCAAAATCTTTTGTTCAAAATTGCTGGTGGTAAAGCCTGTCACATGGTAAGTCACAGAACTAGGATCTATTCCAAGCATGATTAATGCTACAATGTGGGTGTCTGTGTACAGGACACAGGGACAAACACAGTGTTGAATTGTGATAGAACATAGGGCTCTACCAAAAATAAGTGGAAGAGTCACCAAGAATGTGGCTTCGGGTTATGCTAGTATATATTAATCCAACTACCTGATTGGAAAATAGGGTTCCTTTCCCTTCCCCCAAACTGATACACTTCAAAAGCTGTTGTTAAAGGGTCACATTCTGCTTATAGGCCTGGAAACTAAAATATCCAGGAATACCATTTTATTTGTAAACAACTTTTTTTAAATTCATTTTTATTGCTTCAGCAATACAGGAAAAAAAAATCACCTTTATTCTGGGCATCCACCTGTGGGCAACTGAAGAATAATTCTAATTGCATATTCAGCTTGGAAATAATCATGAGGACACAGTCTTTTGGATAGCCAAAACCTTTAGTTAACCACTCTTTGATTACTGTAAATGTTAGAAATAACATACTATGGATGAAATTCATTGATGCCTGCCCAAAACTAGAGTAATTAGGCCTTGTGCAGGGGACTCCATGCCGGGTAGGAGCATTATCCTGTTAATGTGTGGGCAGGATGCTAAGCTGGTCTGTAATGCAACTAACAACTGTGGGGCTTTTTTTAAGCTTGTGAACTAGAATGTCAGTTACAGCCCCTCTGTAACTGTATCTAAGCATGGATCTACAGTCCTTTATCAAGTTTATCTTTGGTGGCCTGATATATTGGCTTCTTTAGGACAAGTATCGAATTTGTTTTCATGGTTCACGAAGGGTACAATGAAGCTCCTTTGTGTGGCTGCTAAATCTACACACTCTTCACCCCAGGTTTATCTTAGGAAGTAAAAAAATAAAGAATGACAGTCTTTCTCTTGAACCAACAGAAAGATAGGGAGATATAATTAATCCTGAATCAGTGCAGAGGGGTGGACTAGATGACCTCCTGATGTCACTTCCACCCCTATGTTTCTATGATTATATTAAATAGGCACCTTTGTAAATCAGTAAAAGCTTTGCCTGGCAGCTGGATTTTCTTCTGGAAAATTATCAGCCAGAGCTAGGTGGCTATTTCATATGGCTTCATATTTTCATGAATAAATAATAGCGAGAAAGTGAAATAGCACTTTGCAAACCAAAGCCATTTATATTGTTTTAATCCACTCAGTAGAAATCCACTGTAAAGTGGCATCAGGAGGATTGAATTCTGCACCTAGGTCACTGGCTCCAGTATCAGACTATTAGCTGGTTTGGTACAGATACTCAGATATACAGCAGTTTGTTTTAAAAGCTAAAAAGATCTTCCTGGTATAGATAAGATAGTCTTGAATGAGTTGGTTTTTTATTTTATTCAAATTAAAAACTCCTTCTCCTTACATTTATTTCTTACCCTTTTCCTGTTCCTTGTACCATTCTTCTTTCTTTTGTCTTTTCAATTTTCTCTTTATTTCCTTTCAGTTTTCTTCCTTTGTCCTACCATTGTCTTTCTCCCTTTTGCTTGTCCTCCATCCCTCTTGCTTGATGCTCATTATGAGTGTTAATATATTTAATGTAAATGGGTTTAATAGTATGCTGGATCCTATATTGTATAACAATTAAATTCTGTAATGGTGCAGCATTTACTATGCAATTTGCATGCATTATATAGTGGCCTCACAGAGAAAGGTATTCATTGAAAAATAATAAGACTAAAAACTATTCTGTGAGCAACACCCATTATCACACCATTCAAAATCTAAAGCTCACACTGGGGATTTTGCAGCGATATGTTGAAACCTCTAGGTAGGATAACATCACAGGCCTGTGTAAACTGACAACAAAATAAGTAGCTTGTCACACGTCAAATGAGGTCACAGGACTATGAGAGAAAGAGAGAGAAACTCTGAAAGGAAATTTCAGCATGTGGATTAAAGTACGCATTGGAATTTATTTCTGCAAATCTCGTCCAATAGATTTTAATTTTACATTGTGCTTGCAGATTGAATATATTAATTCATGTGTTCCATTAAAAGGTATCTCCAAGAAGATTAATCAAACTAAATGTTAGCTGATTGTGAATCCGCATAAACTGTGAGATTACTCAAGGTTTTTAAAACCCAATTTCAAATTATCCTCTTTGAAAAAACATTTGCTAGGAACTGCAAATTGACCAAGCTGTGACTAATAGTGTGCTGCAGTTGTTGGAGTGCTTAGAGAATAAAGGCAAGTCTTCTGTTGATCTTTTAGTTGCCAGTAGGAGGACATATTTCTGGAACTTTTTTAAAGTACTCAGTTTGATCATGTTTAAGTGCTTTAAGATCTTTGTATAAAAGGTGTTTATTTATTAAGCAGCAAAACATAACCAAGTACATGTTTTTCTGGGCTATTACTAAGCCATGCAGAGTTGTTAGGTAGAATCCCAGTTGCTGCAAATTCCCCAGCAGAGAAGCTGTACCCCAGCCTGAAAACAAAACCACTTAAGATTTTCTGATCACTGCCTGTATTGCTGTACAGTTTTACTAACAAGAACACAAAATGATTTATTCCATTTTGCGAAGGTTTTCTTAAAATGCTGAAAATTGTGCCAAACAAAACCTAACCGAACTTCATACAATTCCTTAAATATAGACAGCTTAACTCTTAACACTGAATGTGTTTTAAATAGTTTAGTTTTCCTGGTTTTATCCACTTGTTTTGCCACATCCTCGACTCCTGCATTGTGGTTTCCTTGTTTGCAGGAGGCTTTACATTTGCTAGTGAAAAGAGTTGAATCAGAAGCTGTAAAATATTATTGCTCTAACTATGATGTATGTCAGGGAGGCTGAGGCATGCTGGACTTATCACTACTACTGAAAAGCTGATTATTGTGTGCTGAGATCTGCAATGCAAGAGTGCTTTGGGGTTTTAGGGATGGTTTGCTTTGGTGGTACAGCTCTCGCAGATATCTGGTAGCACAAGGCTGGTCACTGGGCATTAGGTAATTGTTGACCTAGTTCTCTGGGGCACTGTTTCTAGAGCAGGGGTGGACAATAATTTTTGATGGGGGGGGGGTCACTCCAAGATTTTGGAAAGTGGTCAGGGGCCACACTCCTCCATAACATTAATGGAGGAGGTGTGGGGTTTGGGATGCAGGTTGGGTGCAGAAGGGAGCTAGGGGTAAGGGGTTTTTGGTGCCCTTGGTGAACTATGACTTTAGCATTGTCCTCCCCACATTCAACCTCTTATAAGTATCAAATATTGTACTTATAAAACATTGTATCATTGCCCTGTCAGAGGTTGTTATAATTTATTTCACACTTTGAAGCACAGCTGTGTATGTAAATGCAGTTAAAGTGTGTGTCAGCATAGCTCAAAAGAGAGCTGCCTGGGTTTGCTGCCAGGGGGTGGGGTCTGGCAGTTCAGTTATTCTCAGTAGCCTAGTGTTAGCCATTCATACAGTTGAGTTGCTCACCACTTAGTGAAGGCTGGTCAGTGACCTGCAACAGCTGTTTTGCTGCGTTACAAGCCATGATTCCAAGGATGCCGTGCCCATGAAGAATTTGTATTGTGTTCGACTTGAAAAATTTGGTAAGAGGTTTGTAAAAAAATTGTAAAAGGAGAAGTACTTGTAAGATTAAGATTGAAAATCAGGACTTTACTATTACTTTAATAGTAATAGCCTACAATAAATATTCAAACACCTAACTGCTAATGGCAACAAATATTACTTAATAGATACATTCCTTTCCACCCTAATTGCAATAATGTTTGATGATAAAAGAAATTCTGAATTTCTGTTTAATTTTTTAAACAGTACAATATTTGATGCTTTCATTTATAAAAGGTAACATATTAGTATATTTGAAATAGAGGATGTGATGGATAGGAGGAGTGCTGGCCAGCACCCACAAATTGGTGGCTAGCAAGGGTGTTGGCAGAGAGTCAAAAAAACCTATGGGCATACCGTACTGGAATTTGAACTGTATAAGATAACATGCCTGCTTTCTTTGTGTGGGAGAGTTCATCTAGGAGTTGAGAGACACAGAATGATTTAAACCTATGCAGGACTACCATGCCTCCAAGGAATTCAGGACATGGAAGTGGACTGAACTAAGAAGGGATTGTGAGTAAATAAGAGGAAAATGAATCTAGTCGTGACCAGGGTATTTTTCTTTATTTTGTGATTTGGTTTGAACTGCTCTGTGTGAATCTATATCTCCCCTCCCCCATTCACCATCTAAGAACTGTTCCCAGAGATTTTCTCTGTGTTTTAATTTGGTTTCCTTAGTTCCTCTGTAACCCCTATCCATCAAGTACGCTTTTTCAAGTATATCTTTTGTTTTGTAATAAAAATCACTTTTTTAAAGTGGTGATTGGATTCTTGTATCCTGGAAGGTAACAGGTCTGTCTGTCTGTCTGTCTCTGTTTGCATGCCTCAGACTAAGAGGTTAGCTACCAGAGACTGCAGTTTCTTTTTCTCTTTGTTTTTTCAAGGTCTTGTGGTAAAAGAGCTTGGGATACCCATAGGGGAGAATTCAAGTGTTCCCCTCTGATTTTTAGGGATAAATCACTTGACGGTGGCAGTTTTTGTTTCACAGAGCCAGTGTATCTGTGATTCTGGGGAGGGATTTTTTTTTTTATAAGCAGAGCCTAGAGGCCAAGGTATTTAAGGTCTTTCCGGGCCCCCATCTTCTGCACTTGGAGTCCCAGAATGGGGATCAGCCTTGACCAAGGAAAAAATTCACTTTCATCTAATTTGGTTCCCCTTTAAAACTTTGTGCCCTAGGCAACTGCCTAGTTTGCCTGTGTGGTTGGGTTGTCTCTGTGATGTCTGTATAGGATTTCTATATGTAATCATAACTTACAAGTTTTAGTAAAGTTACAATTAAAGATCGATTAAATCTTGTTTTGGTGAGTGAATATATTATAAAGTTTATTTTTTAGTAAAATTAAAAAAGCTATGTGCCCCAGCTCTGACATGAACTCTCACCTGTTGCTTGCATTCCCACCTCCTGTTCCTAAGTGCAAGTGGCCTGATATCTCTCAGTTCTCGTGCAATGAGAATTTCTGCAGTTATATTAGATGAGAGAAAACCTTATAGAGGATATAGCCTTCCTCAGGACTGTGACCCCAACAGCCCCTTGATACTAGCTGGCAAAAGATTCACTATTCTGTAACAGCAACTCCTATCTGGCTGATGGGGGTGTGATGTCTCCCAGATCTAAATGCCTCCGGGGAGTAACACAAGGGCATAAGCCAACCACTTACTGATGGGAATTAGGAAGCAAGTTCTATTGTGGGCAGTGTTTATTGTACCTTCTCTGAATAATCTGGCAGTGGTGCTGTGAGATAACCACAGGGCTAAGCTGGTATAGCAATTCTTATGCTTTTAGGCAGAGTTAGGTGCTCTTAAGGTTTGTGGACTGTAAAGAGGATCTGTTTCCTAATTCAGCTTGTGCTCCTTGGTGTTCAGCAAAACACTATGTTTATATACTCTTGTTGTTCCCCACCTTTGCAAAGAATAGAGGAAATGAGTGTAAATGCTATGTTGAGTTTGTAACAGGTGCCGCCTCCTCCTTCTCTCCTCCCTCCCCAAGGCTTTTTTGAACCAGGAGTACTTTCAATGTGAAAAATGTGCTCTGCTACTCTAGACCAAGTTAAAAAAAGGCAAGTAATTGGCATGCGAGTGTGGTTAGACCAGCCTGAAGAACAGAGTACAAAGCAAAGCTTGATCCAAATAACCATTTACTGAGTTTACATACAAGAAGGCAGGGACTCTGTCCATTCACAACTTAACATTCAGGAGTCAAAGTGACTATCTGTTAAGAAATGGTCACACAATTTCTTTTTATAAAGAAAATAACTTTCTTGACCTGAAGCACGATAGAAGAGATGCAAACTAGGAAGCAGAAAAATAGATTGACAAATCTTTTACAGACAGTCTGGGCTCCAAACCAGCACTTTGTTAGTGGTTTAGAAATGCAGACATGGATAGTAAATTAGTATTTGGGTCACGTCTTTCAGAGAATATGGGAACTGAGATATCTAGTTAGTCAGGAAAGGAAAAGAGACTCTGAGGAAAACAATGGATAAAAAGCCATGTGGGGGAAAAAGCATGAAAAGAAACTGCATCTGAGGGGAAACGCTGAGAGAAAACATCTGTAAGCTGTAGAATAGTGATAGAAATGTAGCCGTGTTAGTCTGGTGTAGCTGAAACAAAATACAGGACTATGTAGCACTTTAAAGACTAACAAGATGGTTTATTAGATGATGGGCTTTCGTGGATCAGACCCACTTCCTCAGATCAAATAGTGGAAGAAAATAGTCACAACCATATATACCAAAGGATACAATTAAAAAAAATGAACACATATGAAAAGGACAAATCACATTATAGAACAGAAGGGGGTTGCGGGGGGGGGGGGGGGGGGGGAGGGAAAGAAGGTAAATGTCTGTGAGCTAATGGTATTATTAGCTCACAGACATTTACCTTCTTTCCCTCACCTCCCCCCCCGCATCCCCCTTCTGTTCTGAAATGTGATTTGTCCTTTTCATATGTGTTCATTTTTTTTAATTGTATCCTTTGGTATATATGGTTGTGACTATTTTCTTCCACTATTTGATCTGAGGAAGTGGGTCCGGCCCATGAAAGCCCATCATCTAATAAACCATCTTGTTAGTCTTTAAAGTGCTACATAGTCCTGTATTCTGTAAGCTGTGTTACTGATGAGGAAAGGATATTAGAACACGAGTATAACCAGTCCAGCACACTTTTAGTAACTCCTGTTTAATTACAATGAGCTATACAGATCATAAAAATTTTCAATACAAAAAGATGGATGAGAACTGGGTCTGAGAATTGTTAGGTTTCTGTGTCACATGATGAAGGTCTTGCTTTTATTTCCCATTATATATAATTAAATGAGGAAATCCTCATACATTGCTGATGTGAACTGTTATTTTTCATATTACTTGTTCCAGTATGTGACTCTGCATTTGGACTATTAAAAGAAAGCACAGCTCAGGAACAGGGACCTAAATGATAATCCATATGTGGCCTGCAAGGAAAGCCAAATCCTACTTGATGGCACAGTGAATCCGATCCCAGTCTGACTAAACAGATGCCCTTTCTCAATTGTACGAAAAAGAGATATGTTTGTTGGTGGAGGAGGAAGAGGCTTGAATGAATCCTTCAGAAATTCGTTTCAGTCTTTGCTTCCGCTGCAGTTGATGTGTCTCAAAGCTCTGGTGCCAAGTTTTATCATAGGGCTCTGTGGTGAGGGTCAATCTTCCCATCAATTTATTATTCAGCATCATTTAAAAAGAAATAACTATGCTGCTTTCACCTGGTCCTTCAAAGTCTACAACTGTTGAGTGTGGGGGATATGGCAGGATTTAAATAATTTTCTGTAGAATTAATTTTTTACTAGGAAATAGTTACCAATCCTGATAGTTGCCCCGTGTAAACAAAAGAGTAAACCAATGCAATGTCATCTTGCTGAGTGTCAAGGCAGACTCATTGCCAAACAACAGCAGAGTGAACTAGGAAATATCTAGTTGGCTTATGAAAACCATGTAGGAAGGCAGCTGTTAAAAATCATCCATTTCATACTGCAGCTACTCTAGAAAGACTTGAAGAGCAGCAGAGACCTGCATTGAAGATACTGAGAACAATGATGAAAAACAGAAAACAACTACAAAGAAAGGTATGGCAAGACCAATGGCTAGAAGCTGAAGCTTAAAAAAAATCTATCTGGAAATAGTTTGCACATTTTTAACGGGGGGAGTTATCAATTTTGAATGTGGTGGATTCTCCTTTACTTGACGTCTTTTTAAATCAAGACTGGATTTGTTGTTACAAGATATTTTCAAACTCCGGCATAATTATTGAACTGACTGCAGAAATTGCCGAATGAAATACTATGGCCATTCCTTGCAGAAAGTCAGAGTAGATGAGACATTCAAATCTGCACTTGAAAGGGAATCCTCTGAACTGGCATTCATGCTAAAATTCGACACCCTCCGCACCGGACTTAACAAAGACCCCAACTATCTTACACATTACAAAGATAGCTTCCCCAATTATCACCTCTAATACTATTAACTCACAGACATTTCCCCTTCCCTCCTCTAATATCATTAACTCACTGGCATTCACCTTCCTTCCCCCCCCCCCAATCCCCCTTCTGTTCTGTAATGTGATTTGTCCTTTTCATGTGTGTTCATTTTTTTAAATTGTATCCTTTGGTATATATGGTTGTGACTGTTTTCTTCCACTATTTGATCTGAGGAAGTGGGTCTGGCCCACGAAAGCTCATCATCGAATAAACCATCTTGTTAGTCTTTAAAGTGCTACATTGTCCTGCATTTTGCTTCATAATGGTTGCTCTTAGCCTTAAAATGCATTTTTATGGGGAGAAGACCTTAAAATGAAGGCTGAGGGAGTATAGGGAAGCTTGAATCTTGCCTACTCCCTTGCAGAAGCAGGGTCTAGGAGATAGGTAGCATACTGGATACCTTTCCTCTAAAACAGCAGCCAGGAGACTCTGGTGGGGGACTGTGAAAAGACACAGAAGTTTTTCTTTTTCCAGGAGAAGAGAGGGACTAATACTTCAGATGTGATGCCTACAAGCTATAGGCTAATATGAAAGAACTTTGGGCAGTGGCTATTCTTGGCATCCTGCTAGGAAACCCAGCAGCTGAGAATTACAGGAGGACTCAGCTTCATCTTCAGAGTAAGCCAAAGAACTAGGAAAATTTATAAAAATCTAAGTAAACATAAAGTGGAAACCAATAATTAATCCTGAATGTAATCAATATTCCATTAACATCAAAATAAATAGTAAACTACTATTATGAAAGTAATAAGGAACAAACTTTTATATCAGAAAATCTTTATACAAAGACCACAACAGTCTGTGTCACCTTCATGCTGTATTGAAGTTAGAACATCTAAGATGCTTCATATTGGATAGAATAAAGGCAGATCAATGGCAGAGGGTGGGTGGAGATCCAACTTAGAACTTCCCAGTAAATCTCTGAAGGAAAACTTACTTCAACTAGAAAATTTTTCCCTTTTCTCACAAGATAATTTATTATGACTCATCACAATATTTAGTGCAGGGATCCCTTTGAATCATAGGATTGGATCATTCTTTGTCCAGAAACAAATTTTGGGGGGCATTATTAACCTGATGCTACTTGGTACAAAGTAGCAAAATACTTTTCAGATTAGGACCCCAAATAATGTTTCTTTTTCTTGGCGTGCCTATTCCAGTCTCTTTTTATATATAGTAGCATTAATTGTACATGTAATAAACTGACAAAAGTCCTTCCCCAAGAATGACAATTTCAGATTTTTACTTTAACTAGACCTCACTTGATCTCTCTTAAGTGACCTTCCCAACCCACAACTCAAGTTTGTGTAGCTATTGCAATCTGGGGAAATTCTGTTTTGTAGCTGGATATACACATACATTAAAGCTGGGCAGGTACATTAAGACAGACACATCTAATTAAGTACAATGAGGAAGAAAGTACAATTAATGTTTTTAAAGCGACTTGATTAACGTCAGTAACCAGGTTAGTGGCTACTCTTAGAGTTGGAGATCTCTGTGTACAAAACACTGTGTACAATGTTTTATATGTAAATGCATATGTCTGGCACTTGAACCTCACTCCTCTTAGTAGTCTCATTGATCACAAATGGTCTTCAGTGAGGCAGCTTGTGTGTTTAATGAATTAAAATTTGTAGGATTGAGATCTAGTTGTCTGTGTGCTGTAGATTTCCTAGCTGGATTCCATTGTATTTTTGTGCTTCAATGTGCTTATACGAGCCCTGCACTGTAGTATCTGAGCAATGCAGAAAGTGTTATGTCTAGCATCTGCCTCATGTCTTTCCATGCTGTGTGTGTGTGTGTGTGTGTGTGTGTGTGTGTGTGTCTGTGTGTCTGAGATGATTTTCTATCCCATTGCTAACACAATTTAATACCTATTATAGGAAATAATAATATTTGCTTCAAAAACCTCAGGGTTGTTTTCTGATAGTTCAAATAATTGGACTTTTTTTGTTTTGTTTTGAAGGACATGACAAAATATCTTGGTTTGTAGCAGTAATGATCAACTTTTTCATCCCAAGGAACTAAAATATTATTACGGTAAGGTCAAGGGGTCACCATCAATACTTTGGGGTAAAGTCTCTGCTGTTCAGCTACTCAGATGGTGCAAATGGGCAGAGGCACCTAGAAGTCCCCTACTAGGCATTTCCCTAGTGTGGGGGAGTCATCAGTTGGTGCAGAACCAGTTCCTATGCCTCCATCATTTCAACTTCTGGCAAAGGTGGTGCTTAGGAGGAGGAGTATTTCTGTATCATACTATACTGCAGCTGTCCTTAGCTAGCACATGGTCCCTTAGGACCGCCAGGCTGGGGACTGAGGAAAAGGGAGTCATAATTTGCATTTTTTCTCAGTTTTTCCCTCTCATGTAATGTTATGTGTAATAGTGTAAATGATCTGCTCCATCTTTTGATAGACCCTTCCCTTGGTTCAGGCCAAAAAAGTGGAGTGCCTATTCAGATACCCCTTCCCACAGGTTCTCCAATGAAGTTGCTACAATGAAGTAGCAAGAACTGATTTTTTCCATTGGCTGCAGTGAGCATGCAATGAGTTGACAAGCTGCTGAGGGGACTAGTACAAGATGGTGCTTCTGGGGACTGGGAAAATAACACCACTCATTCCCCAAGGTTTGTGCCTGATTCAGACACTTCAGTGTAAATATTACAAGGTATGTCTCAAAAGACATTTTCAGTTCATAATCAAGGTATGATAGCAGTTGCTTTGAGGGCCATAGGCAGGATACCTCTGGTTTGCAGAAAGTCCCTAATAAAACAGAGTGCCTTTGAGTATTTGAAATAAATACAAGTTTTGGAATTATAATTTTGAGTTATTTCCTATAGTTTTTTTAATTGTGAGTATTTGACTGTAGCTCCTATATGTGGATTGCAACTCATGTGGATTTATAATAGCTTCAGGAGCAGACATACCTGCCAGGCCTGGGTCTTTGGGACAGAATACCCAGGAGTTAACTAGGAACCTGCATTCTGGTCTTTCTCATCAACTAGTTCCCCTACAGAAGGCTTTTTGGAGTAACTGGAGTTAATTATCTAATGGAGGAGATGCAGCTGGGTGAGCTAATGAGCTTATCAAACTGCTAAGAAAAGCACAGGAGTAAGAAGTGCAAGGAAAAGATGCAGATTTAGCTGAGCTTAGAGTCAGAGAACTCCAGGAAAAGGGGGGCTCTTCTCCTCCTCTGTCCTGGGAGAAGGGTAGAGGGTATAAGAAATATTGTAAATAGCATGGTTGCATGGTGCTCTAAAGATGTTGGTGAAAGGAACATATATATATATATATATATATAGCACAGTAAGGATATTCAACCAGTAGGGTTCTGTAATGCAAGAAGGTAAGAATGGCGTGCCCCTCGACACAGGCTTCTATACCACAGGGTCCAAAAGAGTGGGGAAAATCACTGGAAAACAGAGGTCCAGAAGATCCAGATTTTGCCTGGAGACAGAGCTGGACAAGTCCTTTCTGCAGGAGAGAAAAGGAGCTGGAGTAGGAGGTAGGTTTGAATTTCTGGGGAAGCTAAAATATACTTACCTATGGGATGCATCTTTAAACTGTCGTACTGGGTAGACTCTAGATTTGATGTTTGAGGGTTTGCTGGTTCCAGGTCGATAAGTACCTATGTTGTCAAAAGGCATTTATCTAGATACCAGGAATATTCCTTAAGGTAGTTATAACAATCCTGTGAAATTATGCAATAAAACAACTGACTTATCTCTGCACATCACTAAGAATATAGCTCTGTATTCCTGGAGCGGCTTCTAGTTAAAGTTTATTGTTCTATATGAAAGGATGATTAAGCACTAAGTACAGAACTCTTGCTTATTAATATTTTTCTCTCCTATCCAAGTATTCAGCAACCCAGATTTCCTCAGTCTGTGAGATCTGATAAGCTCACAGTCCCCAGGAGTATGTCCACAATGAAACATTTTGTTGATGTCCACTAAAACACAAGGGAGCAAGATGATGGGATGAGGTATCAAACTCAGGTCCTGTGTAGTGAAGCAGGGTACTACTTTTAGCTCAGCTGGCAAAATGCCATATATATATAACATTTTCAAAACATACAATGAAATATGTACAGACTGTGCCACTTCCAAGGGCACTCACTGTACATCACATGAAAGCCTCAGGAAATCATTTCATTGCTCCCATCAAAGAGAATAAGTATCCTGTAGTAGTACTGGGACAATCGCTCTCTCAAGCCACTTTCATAGGAAGAGTTTTTTTCTTAACTGTTCTATCAGTTACAGTTAGGGGTATTATTAAGGTGGTTAAAATGTGAAATTACTCATGACTGTTGCTTTTCTTTGTTACACTTGAGGGCATTCAGGAAATAGACATCAGTTCAAATCAGAGGTGCTAATATGCAATTAAAGATCACAAGTGTTAGCTGAATGAAATGAGTTGTGGCCTAGAAAAACTTTATTTTAATGGGATGTCTGCTTAATTGGAATGGATGAGCCTTCACAAAAATATCCCAATTAAATGGTGGCTTTTCAAAGGGGCCAAAGAGTTAGGCCTCATCTGAGTGAGAAAATTAAATGGGTTTAATTACTTCCATTGGGGTGTAAAATTCCATAATGCTGAGTGATCTGCTTAAGCCAAATTAAATTGCAGTGTAGACAGTGCTGAGTCAATGGGAGAATTCTTCTTTCAGCCTAGCTACCGCCACTCAGGAGGGTGGATTATGTATGCTAATGGAAGAACCCCTGGCATCAGCGTAGGTGTCAAAGCTATAATGATACCCTTGTGCCACAGTAGCATTTGAAATGTAGACAAGCCCCTATGCGCTTAAATTCTAGTCACGTTTGGTAGGATTTGGTTACTTAACTCCTGATGGTCCTTTGAAATGAAAACATGGCTAAAATTTTCAGAATAAACTCTGCTAATCGTAGGCGGGTTCTCTCAGGCCCAGTGTAAGCAGCCATATTGCTAAGTCACTTCTGTCCTCATTGCTGCTATGCTAACCCATGCATGTCCAAGTGCTTCTGTGGGAAGATTCATGGCTCTTTGAGCTGCACTATGCTGAGCTGCTGCATTCCCAGTGAAATGAGGGTACATGCCTGTCCTCCAGTGCCATCCCATAATTCCCCCTGTATTCCCAGAAAGACAAGCAGCACTCATGTGGTTTTGCCTCTGCCCTTTCTGCAAAGTGTGCCTATTATCAGCCTGAGAGAGCCTGGGCAACAGGCTCAAACCTAGGACAGGTAGCTTGGGTAGAAAGCACCACCAAGTTCAAGTAAGAGGGTTTTGGGGGCGGGGAGTGACAGAAGGAAGGTTGGAGCCTAGGTTGACACTGAAATAGAAACTTATCTTACGTGGAACCACTTCTAATCTAGAAAAAGCTTAGAATAACTAGTATCAATTCTATCATACTCTTACATGGCTACAATACCATTACTGAGCTGGTAATACTATTGGTGGTTTATGAGGTATTAAGATACATGGAGATGTAAACATGAAGCAGCATCAGTGGGGTGGGGGTGATCCATGTAAAAGGCGCTAAGCAATAATCATCTGGATTAAAACATCCAAACTCTTCAGAAACTCACTGTTGATACCTAGAAAAATTCTTCAGGGCAGAAAGATTGACAGCACTAAACTACTACTCATTATTCTCTTTCACTACAAATCAAATGTCTGCATCTGAGGGTTTTTTCTGCGCTTACGAGCCTGATCCTAAGAAGTGATGCAGGCTACTAACATCCACTGAACTCAGTGTGAATTGAGGTTATGTAATACTTCATTGGCTTGAGCTGTTAGAGCCTGCTCCACCTCCCCTTTGAAGTAAATAGCACAATGCCAGTATTTCATGGACTGGAAGCTTATTAATGTAAGTTATAAAATATAGAAGCAGAAGTGTTGCCAAGCTAGGTCAGACTAATGATCCATTCACTGCAATATTGCATCTCCAGCATTGTCCCGTAGCCGAAGTTTCAGGAGAAAGTGCTAATCTATAATGGCATGTTATCTAGTAGTTAGTGGTTGGTTTAGGATCTAAAGCAAGGGGATGTAATGTCCTTATACATTTTATCCTATCTAGTGAAAACACTGATTGATTTATTTATTTATTTATTTATTTATTTATTTTTTACTATCCATATAAATATCCAATTCTTCATTCTTGCTAAACTCTTGGCTTTAATTATGTCTCCTTGCTATGGGACGCACAGGTTTATTATTATTATTATTATTGCTTTTTCAGAAGTATCTCAATTTGTTTACAAATCCTTTTAATCAACAGTTCTGCAGTTAGAATCACCAACTACCAGGCAATGATGGTGAAATATAACCACACCAATTGCTCGAACAAATTGAACTTTAAGTATCTATCTCCGGAGCAGAGGGACCAATTCCAGGCAATCATTACAGAGAGTCAGCTCCTTGCTGGAACATTTCTGCAGGCATTTCTGCATGCTGCCTAAGATAGCTGCTAACTCTGTTTCTATGGCAGTGGTCACATGGAGGGTTTCCACTCCCTGGATTTCCAAGGAAGGTCCAGACTACAGTTGAGATCCTTTCCTTGAAAGCCTTTAAATTGTTTCTGGAGAAACAAATGAGTCTTTCCATACCTTAAAAACACTTCACATTCTAAGGGAAATTGCACATTTGCACATAAAAGGAAATTTAGTAAGTCCCTGATAGGGCAGAGATTTCATCCTGTCCCATTCTCCAGCTCTCAGAGAGCTTATGAATGGCAGTGAAAGAGACAGAGGCTCCTGAAAAACCACTTCCTAGACTGGCCTAAAACTCTTAACTTGCATCATCAAAACACCAATTTTGAAGGTGGTTAAGGTTTTGAGTTACTTTCCTCCTTTTACTTACCAGCTGCAATGAGTCACATGCCTTTCTTGCACTGGGGACTTGCCTTTTCACTTCCAACAACTTTGAGATCACATCATTATGGACAATTGGGTTTTGAAGATGATATTAGCAGGCTACTCTATCCAAAGAAGGAAGGAGACTTCCTCCTGAATTTAGGTGCTATAGAACTAGTTCCAGTAAAACATAGAGGTATCGGACCTTGTTCCAGGTACTTCCTGGTTCCAAAAAAAGGGGGACACATCTCACAGAACTTCAGTTACTGCACAGGGTGAGTAACCTCTCCTGCCTTCCACTACAAGGCAGTTACTCATCCCTTTGTAGTGACTCCTATCTGAGATCCTTCAGTGGCTAAAGTAGATTCAAACAAGAGGGGGAGGTCTCATAGCCTTAGTCAATGCAGGGTGGAAGCTGAGAAAGGATTAATGCCTGCCAAGCCAAAGAGTAAGGAAGCAGGGGGGCTGCCCTGTACTTTTAGGAGATGATGAATTGCATCCCATTTGACCATAGCTTCATGCTTAACATCTTCTAAAGTCTCTAAAGCAGTGGCAGGTAAATACTGGCCTACAGGCCAAATCTGGTTTGCCAGGGTTAACCCCTGGCAGGCTGCCACCACCATATTTACCTATGCCTCTGCAGATATGGGTGCTTATATCTCCCATTGGCCATGAATTGCTGTTCCAAACTGATGAGAGCTGTGGGAAGCAGTGTCCCAGGCTGAGCTGCTTCTGGCAATTCCCAAGAGCTGAGAACAGTGATCCACAGCCAATGGGAGCTACAATCACCTTATCATGGAGGCACCAGTAACTATAGTGGTGCCAACCTGCTAGGAGCCAAACCTGGTGAGCTGCTGAAATTTTATTGCCCACTTCTACTCTAGAGTTTTGTTGCAAGATGCAGTCTCACACATGCTCTTCCACTCCAAGAGATTGTTTGCCACTTCTTAAATATCTTGGATAGGTCAGCATTAGTCCTTAACTTGGTTCTTTTACCTGTTAGCATAATATGAGCCCAGCACCCATGGTACTTACTCTTGCACTGACCCAATGACACATGAAATCACATTTACTTGGCATACATGAATAGGATCTAGTTGATCAAAATCTCTAAGCAAAGAGGTAACTGAGTTAGAGATCAGTGCTTTTCTTTAAAGTCATGGTGTAATTTTTCACTGAGTAGTAGCAGAAATATACATGTTTTGCTCATATTTCAGACAAAATGTTTGGTAAACTGCTATGGATCCTAAAACAAATTCCGTCATGTTCAAATCACTGCTGAATCATTGGTAGAGTTCACTGTTCCAAGGATTTTTTCAAAGGCAGATCAGTGTACACATTTAAATAAAGTACATAACTGAACATGACTAATTGAAATAGCTGCTATATCTGTGAAGTATTTTTTTAGCAATCCATTAGTCTACATTTTCAAGGATACTGATAAGAGCTGTCGTCTTTATTGAGAACCCAGAAACTGTCGTATTTGTAAATATGCCACCAAGTTGTACCAATTATAATCTGATTATTTTAAAATTGATTGTTAGATATTCTATTAGTTATAACTGACAAACATTTTTCACTTAGAGGTCACCTTATACGTTTTTCAAGTCATACTCCATTGTAAAAATCTTATTACCTTTGCATTTCATTCAATTATATTATGGAAAAGACATGTTTTATTACCATTCTGTACAGCTGAAGAAGTGAACTTGTGTTTGTGTTAACAGCAAGTACATAAAATACAGTATAAATCACCTAACTCTACATATGCATCTAATGAAAACATAAAAGATTTCCATTATTTATTAATCATCATTGTAATATTGCTTTGGTCAAAAAGTCTATGGCCAATATTTAAAACTTTTTTCCAAAGGCATAAGGGGCAGTTAAGCAATCAACTCCCATCAATTTTCAATGGGAACTGAGTGACTCACTGTTTATCATTAATGGAGGTACAGTAAATGTCAGGAGGAGAAAATACAGCTCTACTGTTTATAATTATCACATCTAATTATTAATAGGCTACAAATCTTCCACTCCAATACTTGTATACTTATGACAATGCCATTCAACTCCCTATACTATTTTTTATAAGGGAAACAATTTTTAAGAGAAACATAGACTTTGTGTGAGGGAGGAGAAGAGAGAGAAATACATTCAAAAGGTGAATGCATGCAATGTGTAAGAAGAATCATGGATATATTTTTTCAACTGCTATATCACTTATTTAAATCAGGGCATGCCCATACGCCCCACATTTTGGACAATCTAGGAAGTTTTTTTTAGAGAGTTGGGGACAACTTCCTGATGCAAGTGCTAGAGGAACTATCTAGGGGCTGTGCTTCTCCTGTCCTGCTGCTCACAACCAGGAAAGAATTGGTAGGGGAAAACAAGTAGGTTGCAATATGTGCATCAGTGACCATGAGATGGTTGTGCTCAGGATCCAGAAAAAAGAAAGGAGAGCAACAGAATATCGACTGTGTACTTCAGAAAAGCAGACTTTGACTCCCCGAGGGAACAGATGGGCAGGGTCCCCTGGGAGACTACTATGAGGGAGAAAGGAGTCCAGGAAAGTTGGCTGTATTTTAAAGAAACCTTACTGAAGGCACAGGAACAAACCATCCAACTGTGAAGAAAGGCTAGCAAATATGGCAGGCAACCAGTTTGGCTTAACAGATAAATGTTTGAGCTTAAACACAAAAAGGAAGATGACAAGAAGTGGAAACTTAGATAGATGACTGGGGAGCATAAAAATATTGCTGGAGAATGCAGGCATGTAATGAGGAAGACCAAAGCACATTTGAAGTTGCAGCTAGCAAGGGATGGGATCCCCACAGGTTGACCTGCTGGCCCGCGAGGGGAATGTGGGGGGCAGCTGCCCCTTTGAAATGCTGCCTCTGTACATTTCAAAGGGGCAGACATGGAGGCTAAGGTCAGCTGGGGACTCCCAGAACCTGGAGTCAGCTGGGGAATCCAGGGTTCTAGAGAAATACTGACCCTAAAGAAATGCGTCTCGGAACCCGTGGCTAGCTGGGGAATCCCCAGCCTACCCTGGGCTCCACGGCGCTTCAGCGTTTTAAAGGGTCAGCACTGCCTTGGGGTTTCAAAGCGGCAGCACCGCACTGCTGATCCCCAGTTCAGCTGTGCAGTGCTGCCACTTTGAAGTACCCCTTTGCCTACCTTTGCTGTCTCTATTTCATAGAGGAAATGTGGGGGGGGGGGGGGAATCGACTAGTTGACTAATCAACAGACTATCCGATAAGCAAATGTTTATCGGATAGTCGACTAGTCCTTAACATCCCTACCTTCACTTTAGCAAAGCTTTTGATATGGTTTCCCACAGTATTCTTGCCAGCAAGTTAAAGTTGTGTGGTTTGGCTAAATAGACTATAAGGTAGATAGAAAGCTAGCTACATCATTGGGCTCAACGGTTAGTGATCAATGGTTCGATGTCTAGTTGGCATCTGGTATCAAGCAGAGTGCCCTAGCGGTTGATCTTGGAGCTGGTTTTCTTCAACATCTTCATTAATGATCTGGTTGATAGGATAGATTGCACCCTCAGCAAATTCAATGACACTAATGCTGGGGGAATAGACAGATATGCTTGGAGAGCAGGGATAGGGTCCAGAATGAATATGCATATGGAGCACATGCCTTTATCAGGAAAGGCTGAGGGAACTGGGCTCACTTGCTGTACAGGAAAGAAGAATAAGGGGGGATTTAATAGCCTTCAACTACTTGAAGGGAAAAATCTAAGGAGGATGAAGCTAGACAATTCTCAGTGGTGGCAGATGACAGAAAAAGAAGCAATGGCATCTTGCCTAGACCTCCGTCAGTGAAACTTGAAGTTAGGAAGTATTATTTCAGTAGGAGAGTGGTAAAAGAGTAGGGCTGTGTCTACATTGGCAAGATTTTGTGCAAAAGCAGCCACTTTTGTGCAAAATCTTGACGCCTGTCTACACTGGCCACGAGTATTTGCACAAGAACACGAATGTTGTAATGTACAAAATCAGTGCTTCTTGCGTAAATATTCTGACGCTCCCGTTCAGGGATAAGTCCTTTTGCGCAAGAGGCCCGTGTAGACTGGTAACATCAATTTCTTGCACTAGAAAGCCCGATGGCTAAAATGGCCATTGGAGCTTTCTTGCGCAAGAGAGCGTCTATACTGGCAAAGATGCTTTTGCGCAAAAGCAAATCTTTTGCGTAAAGGCACATGCCAGTATAGACACTCTCTTGAGCAAATACGTTTAACAGAAAAACTCTTCCGTTAAAAGTATTTGTGCAAAATAATGCCAGTGTAGACGCAGCCTAGAATGAGTTACCTAAGGAAGTTGTGGAATCTCCATTTCTGAGGCTTTTAAGGCCAGGTTAATAGCCTTAACTGGAATGATTCAGTTGTTCGTTCCCTGTGTCCATTTAGTTGGGGGTGGTCCCTCTTTGAGCAGGATTGGATGAGATGACCTCTTAAGGGCTCTTCCAATCCTAGTCTGATTCTATGCTGTGCACATAACAGTGAATGCCAAAGTGCTTAGCTTTCACTCCCTGGTGCGGATTCTGTGGGTGTGAACTAAAAGGTCCCCCAGTCTGCACTAATGTAGTATTTTCCAAAAAGGGAGCTGTAATAATAGGACTGGAAGTGGGGGTATTGCCACACCCCCTGCCTTAAGGTCATTTCTGCGGTATACAGATTTTACAGTTTGGTTCAATGGCTCTCAGCTCTCCAGTTGTATGTAACCTGTCTGCCAAAGTTGATAGCAACAAAGGATAGGTTTTGTAGTATTTTCAAGAATACAACACAACACTGGCTTAAGCCCTCACCCAGTGACCTGGAACATTTATACCTTTGGGCACCTCCAAGAGTCAATACATCCCTTCTCACAAAGACAGAGTCAGAGTGTAGCACAAACCTTTAACAGAAGATGGGAAGTAATTCAGCATTAGTTTGGGAAATCATCACAACTAGGGTTCATAACCACAAACCACAAGACTTACCCCAAGCATATTGGGCAGTGTCTTTTACTTCAGGTTCTTAAGTTGAGCAGCCAAAAAGTCCCTTTACTATGCCCATCCCTTCTCTGCACTCCAGTCACAGTTGCTGTCTTTGGTCAGTGCAGCCCCAGAGTTCAGAAGTTCATCTGAAGAGTTCGCCTCCCAGCCGTGTGGTTTGGGCACTCCTTAGCTGCTCTGCTGGCCACTCCTCACCACCAGCCACCTCCTCCCTGCTATCCATTCACTGAGGCTGTGTCTAAACTACATGGCTCCATCGACGGAGCCATGTAGATTAGGGCTATAGGCAAAGGGAAATGAAGCGGCGATTTAAATAATCACTGCTTCATTTAAATTTACATGGCTGCTGCGCTGAGCCGACAAACAGCTGATCAGCTGGTTTGTCCACTCAGCGCGCTAGTCTGGACGCTCCCCTGCCGACATCAAAGCCCTTTGTCGGCAGCCCCGTTATTCCTTGTGGATAGAAAATATGGCAAAAGACCAGCTTGGCTTAACAAGGAGATCTTGCACGATCTCAAAATAAAAAAGGAGTCATATAAAAAATGGAAACTAGGACAACTAACAAAGGATGAATATAGGCAAGCAACACGGGAATGCAGGGGCAAGATTAGAAAGGCAAAGGCACAAAATGAGATCAAACTAGCTACAGGCATAAAGGGAAACAAGAAGACTTTTTATAAATACATTAAAAGCAAGAGGAAGACCAAGGACAGGGTAGGCCCACTGCTTAGTGAGGAGGGAGAAGCAGTAACAGGAAACTTGGAAATGGCAGAGATGCTCAATGACTTCTTTGTTTCGGTCTTCACCGAGAAGTCTGGAGGTGTGCCTAACGTAGTGAATACAAGCAGAGAGAGGGTAGGTTTAGAAGATAGGATTCACAAAGAACAAGTTAAAAGTCACTTAGGAAAGTTAGATGTCAGCAAGTCACCAGGTCCTGATGAAATGCATCCCAGGATACTCAAGGAGCTGATAGAGGAGGTATCTGAGCCTTTAGCTATGATCTTTGAAAAATCATGGCAGACGGGGGAGATTCCAGAAGACTGGAAAAGGGCAAATATTGTGCCCATCTATAAAAAGGGGAATAAGAACAACCCAGGAAACTACAGACCGGTCAGTTTAACGTCTGTCCCAGGGAAGATAATGGAGCAGGTAATTAAGGAAATCCTATGCAAACACTTGGAAGGTAATAAAGTGATAGGGAATAGCCAGCATGGGTTTGTGAAGAACAAGTCATGCCAAACTAATCTGATAGCTTTCTTTGATAAGATAACGAGCCTTGTGGATAAGGGAGAAGCGGTGGATGTCATATACCTAGACTTTAGTAAGGCATTTGATACGGTCTCGCATGATATTCTTATTGATAAACTAGGCAAATATAACTTAGATAGGGCCACGATAAGGTGGGTGCATAATTGGCTGGATAACCGTAGTCAGAGAGTTGTTGTTAACGGTTCTAAATCCTGCTGGAAAGGGATAACAAGTGGAGTTCCTCAAGGGTCTGTTTTGGGACCCGTACTGTTCAATATCTTCATCAATGATATAGATATTGGGATAGAGAGTACGCTTATTAAGTTTGCGGATGATACCAAACTGGGTGGGGTTGCGACTTCTTTGGAGGATAGGGACATAATTCAAAATGACCTTAGCAAGTTAGAGAAATGGTCAGAGGTAAACAGGATGAGGTTTAATAAAGAGAAATGCAAAGTGCTCCACTTAGGAAGGAACAATCAGTTCCATACATACAAGATGGGAAGCGACTGTCTAGGAAGGAGCATGGCAGAAAGGGATCTAGGGGTCATAGTGGACCACAAGTTGAATATGAGTCAACAGTGTGATGCTGTTGCCAAAAAAGCAAATATGATTCTAGGTTGTATCAACAGGTGTGTTGTAAGCAAAACTCGTGAAGTCATTCTGCCGCTCTACTCTGCACTAGTTAGGCCTCAGCTGGAGTACTGTGTCCAGTTCTGGGTGCCACATTTCAAGAAAGATGTGGAGAAATTGGAAAGGGTACAGAGAAGAGCGACAAGAATGATTAAAGGTCTAGAGAACAAGACCTATGAAGCCAGGCTTCATGAACTGGGCTTGTTTAGTTTGGAAAAAAGAAGATTAAGGGGGAACATGATAGCGGTTTTCAAATATCTAAAAGGGTGTCACAAGGAGGAAGGAGAAAATTTGTTCCTCTTGGTTTCTGAGGACAGGACAAGGAGTAATGGGCTTAAAGTGCAGCAGGGGAGGTTTAGATTGGACTTTAGGAAAAAATTCCTAACTGTCAGGGTGGTCAAATATTGGAATAAATTGCCAAGGGAGGTGGTGGAATCTCCCTCTCTCGAGATATTTAAGAACAGGTTAGATAGACATCTGTCAGGGATGGTGTAGGTGGAGCTTGGTCCTGCCTTGAGGGCGGGGGGCTGGACTCGATGACCTCTTGAGGTCCCTTCCAGTCCTATTATTCTATGATTCTATGATAAGCGTCCAGACTAGCATGCTGAGCGGACAAACAGCTGATCAGCTGTTTGTCAGCTCAGTGCAGCACCCATGTAAATTTAAATGAAGCCGCGATTATTTAAATCGCCGCTTCATTTGCCTTTGCCAAAACAACAAATCTACATGGCTCTGTCGATGGAGCCATGTAATTTAGACGTACCCTGAGAGAACTTCAGGGCCCCCTCTTAACACACCTCCCAATGATTTCAGCTGTTAGTAGGGGAGCCTCGCTGCTTGCACATACTGGCAGTCTTTTTGCAACAAAGACACTGTCTCAAAGTACATCTAATACACTACATCTAGACTGGCATGATTTTGCACAAATACTTTTAACGGAAAAGTTTTTCCGTTAAAAATATTTGTACAAGAGAGCATCTATACTGGCATGTGCCTTTGCACAAAAGCATCCATGCCCAGTGTAGACGCTCTCTTGTGCAAGAAAGCTCTGATGGCCATTTTAGCCATCGGGCTTTCTTGCACAAGAAATTAACTTGTCTGTCTACACTGGCCCTCTTGTGGGCTTATCCCTGAGTGGGAACATCAGAGTATTTGTGCAAGAACCACTGATTTTGTACATTACAACATTCGTGTTCTTGCGCAAATACTCATGGCCAGTCTAGATAGGTGGAAAGATTTTGCACAAAAGTAGCTACTTTTGCGCAAAATCTTGCCAGTCTAGATGCATCCCAAGGCATCAGTGATTTCAGTTTTGCAGCATCTAACACGACCTTCAATTGAGCCTAATTTAACGTATTATAGCATGGAGAAAAGAAAGGTGAAGTGGTATCTAAGGAAAGGATGTGAAAGTTTAGTTGACTAATTGACTATCCAATAAGCGAATGCTTATCGGATAGTCGACTAGTTGCTTCCACCTAGTTGGAGTCCTGGGCTCCATGGGGTGCTGCCGCTGCCCCTATGAAATGCTGCCATGGAATTTCAAAGGGGCAGCGCCGCACAGCTGATCCCAGGCACCATGCAACACTGCCCCCTTTGAAATGCTGCCCCAGCGTTTCAAAGTGGCAGTGCCGCAGTTAACTGGGGAATCCCCAGCTGATCCTGGGCTCCCCCCAGCATTTCAAAGTGGCAGTGCCACACTGAGCCCGAACTCCATGTAGCATGCCAGCTTTGAAATGTACAAGAGTCCCCAGTGGGGGCTCTTGTGAATTTCAAAGAGAAAGCACAGAATGGATCTTGGGGCCAGTGTGGGACTTTAAGTCACCCCCCCCCACTTTACCCCAGGCTCCATGCAGGCGCTTCCGCTTTGAAATGCACCAGAGCCCCCACTGGGGACTCTTGTACATTTCAAAGGCAGAACGTGGAAGTGCCTATTGACTAGTTGAGTAGTCGATGGATATTCCATCGACTATTCAACTAGTAACTTAATTGCTAGTTAACATCCCTAGTCTAGGTCATTCTCATTCCACATCACCAGATACAAATACCTGTCCTCAACCTTCTTTTAATTCACTGGCTGTTGAAAGCTGTGTCCTCTGTCTAGCAAGAGCTGTTTAATTGAGGGTGAGTCCCTCCAATGGGATATGCCAGGTAGTTCGGCTGCCCTCAATTGGTGAGACATGGATAACAACCCTTTATTATGTCTGCTCCCAATAAAAAGGAGACTGGGCTCCAGCATCAACCAAAAATGATCATCCAAGGCAAGCAATACCATCATGCTGAGCACCTTGCCAGGGTGGGTGTGCTTATGCAAATGAGATCAGTTCCTTTTCTGCAACTCAGCACTAGATGTCAATGGAGAGCTTGTTCAAACTCTTCTTACATATACACATTGTTCCAGCACACCTGCCTTTTAAGTTTGTGTCTGCATCATCAACGTGAAGGAGTAATAGTGTAGTGCTACAGTGTGCACTGCTATTTGCACACCATGTAGTCCAACCACAAGGGAGCACAGAAGTGTCCCAGGCCTTTTCTAATTCTATAGCTACCCACTATTGCTGCTATTCTGTGGCTGAGAATTGAGTTTGCAGTATCAGTTCAGTTACTAATGGAGATGTGGCTGCATCAGAGAAAGGCAAGTCTAGTGGTTAGGGCACTGCTTTGGCACTTAAGAGACCTAGGTTAAATTCTCTGCTTTGCCATTGACTTTTTGAGTCATAGACATCTCTGTTTCACTTCCCAGTTTGTAAAATGGAGAAAAGCCTTTCCTTGTGTCACAGGGCTGCTGACAGACTAAATACATTAAATATTGCAAGCTGCTCAAACTACAATAATGGGATGGCACAGAAGTGTTTAATAGCTGGTCTATTCTAATGCTGTATGTTGGTCTAAGTTACATTCGTTCATTTATATAACTGAAGCTGACGTAACTTAGATTGAGTACAGAAGTGTATTCCTTGGTACAAAGCCTCTGCTGATTTCAATGGGATTCTATGCAAAGGTAAGGTATTGTGAGGCAGGGAGGTAGTTATGCTCCAGCTGGCTTTTGTTATACTAGTACCTAACTGTTTCAGTTTTAGATATGTTTGAAATGTAGGCACCAACTTTGGTTTTAAATATTTTTCTACATAAAACATGAGAGCTTGTTTACAACGGATAGAAATAGTGTGGTATAGTCTGAGTTAAGAAACAAGGAACAATGTATTAAAAATCTAATGAGACTTGAAAAGGAGATCAATATAAAATACACTGAGAAATCAATGCTGATGTTTTCTTTAGATAAATTGCAGCACTGATTGTCATGAAGTATATTGATGTCACTGTCACTATGACAACATTATGACAAGAACTAGTCACTCTAGGCTACCTTGTAAAAAGATCTGTCGTCTATATTTTTGTATAAAAAGTAATAGAAGTGAGAACATCTTGTTTAGTACAAGCCTTTAGTCATGGTGAGGTCAGATGATTTGATGTAGATATTGGATCAAGGTTTAGTGTGTCTCTGGCTTGAATAACTTGTCATGAAAGGTAAGAACAATTTATTATCCAAACAGTGTATTATTTTACTTTTTTAGCCAATTAGAATAAAGAGAAAGGGATTATTTTTGTATTAGTTGTATAAATTACTTAATTTTAATTTAGAAACTTCATTTCATATTTAAATTTGTTACAAATTCAGTAAGGGTGTGCATTTGAGGAATTATGTAGCATTTTTTCAGTGAAATAATTATAGTTTGTGCTTTTCTGTGTAGTTTTCACCTTTGTCATTTACAACAATCTTTCAATCTCTTCCTTTTTCTATTTCTGTAAGACTTTCAGCTTTTTTTTTCTCCCCATGTTAGTTTTAGTCACTGGGCCTTTGATGTACTGGACTTCAGTGATATTGTAAAATCCATACTCCTAGTTTTTTTTCCCTCAAATCACTTGGCTTCTACTAACTCATATTTTAAATGCTCATTTTCCCCACCCCACATCAGAAATATTACATTGCTGCTGGCAAAAGCTTCTCGAGAAGATCTTAGTCATTAGAAATATCACAAGTTAAGTAAAATCTGTCATAGTTGCATTTTTGCAGCTGTTCCAATTTTCTACAGCACAAAGCCAAAATCATGACATTAGTTGTAGGAATATATAATACAACATAGTAATAGCATGGAGATATATCCGAAGTATCACATTTTCCCTAGCATTCAGGGTTTATGTTCTGATTAAATCTGATCCAAATCCAAAACTCTTCAGGGGGATCCTTTGTATGTCGTTTGTCTTTTAAAAAACAAGCCTAATTCAATAGCATTGGCTTACTCCATCTTGATTTTACTTATTTATTACAATAAGGTAAATGGGAGAGATCACAGTGACCTTCTTTAGTTTTAATACAAAACCAGCATCGGTAGTGAAAAGATATGATACTCATTATTCAAGTATAGCTGCAGGAACAAAAGCCATTACATTTGTGATTAAGATTTAATAGGATTGCTTTTTACATTAACCCATCGTTTTTATTTTATTTTACCTTGGGGGATAGGTTATTGGAAAGGAATACAAATAAAAAAAGTTGTCATTCACCTCATATTCAGATTGAAATGAAACTTCAGAAAATTTACATGATTTAAGCAATATCTATGTAATTAGACTTTGGGGATGTGCATGAATGGTCAGTGTAAAAAAGCCTCCAAATCCACACAGATAAAGGGGAGGGGGGAGGAGATCAAAGCCTTGGCAGTAAGATTAATGTTAATGTTGCCAAAGATTATTACTTAGAGGTCTAGCAATGCATGCACACTGGCCAAACTGTTCTACAGTACATCTTAAGCAATTGAAAGAAACATCCTAATAAATTATATCTCTGGAGCAAATTGAGAGGTGAATTGCTGCACTGATCTTTTTTAAAAAGCATAAGCAAAAGAGTGGTATCTGAGGAGATTGGGGGAGCACTGATGAAAGTGCAGAATACTTGTTTCCCCAAAGAGCACTATCAAAAATGCAGAATATTTGTTTCTAAAATGAATTACTCAAGGAGCTAAGACACTCTCCATGAAACCAACCGCAGTTATGCATTCTCTATCCTTAAGTTAAAGTACCAGTGTGGTAGACTAGAACGTCAATTTTTTTTATATCACATGATTTAAGTTCCCATTAGTTCCCATTGCACACACAGTTACAGAGGAATTTATCATATGATCTAAGTAGTTTATCTAGAAACATTTGAACCATCATAACTTAACAAATAATTTTTAGGCTTCTGAATAGATGGAGCAAAGTTAAGAAGAGAGAAGAATATACTCCACATAACCTCAAAGGCAGGGAGGCAGGTCTTTGTTTGAACAGGTGGGGAAAGAAGGGAGGTTGCTTTAAGGGCCTCCTCCCCACTTTGAGTTTGGTGGGGGAGAGAAGGTAATACCTGGGTGGGTGGGATGGGATGGGATTTGGAAAAATCATTGGTCCCTGTGCTCTGGAGGAGAGCATATAAACCCTGCTCCTGCATCCTTCTCACACCTGAATTACACACACACACACACACACACACACACACACACACACACACACACACACACACACACACACACACCTGAATTACACACTCACATACACACACAGAGACACTCATCCAGGAATCCATCCTTGCAGTCAACCCTGATGCCAGGTCTGTGTCTACACTTCTATAAAGGCGATATCATCACAGGACTGAGCCATGTAAACCACCACATCAGATGCTCATACAACTGCACATCCTCTAATGTGATCTATGCCATCAAGTGCCAGCAATGCCCCTCTGTCATGTATATTGGCCAAACTGGACAGTCTCTACAAGAAAGAATTAATGGACACAAATCAGATATCCAAAAAGGCAGCACACAGAAATCTGTTGGGGAACATTTTAACTTGTCTGAGCACCCATTAATGGATCTCAGTCACCATATTATTGCAAACCAAATGTCAAAAGCCAGCAGAATAGGGAACCTACAGAACTTACTTTCATTTACAGTTTGATTCCTACAACAGAAGTCTAAACAAAGATATTGGCTGGATGGCTGGCTACATTCCACATCATAATGACATAAAAAAACCAAACAAAGGGTACTTAAAGAGGGTACTGAGTATTCTTATCAGCTTCATTTAGCATGGACACTCTAATTGACAATTTCTTTTCCCTTTTTTCTTCTTTTTCCTTCTCTTCCCTCCCTACCCCCTCTGTACTATTTATTTGAAAACTGGACCCCTTAAAGTCCATTCATCTGAAGAAGTAAGTTATGCCCACAAAAGATCATCATCTGCATGTTTTGTTAGTGTCTAAGGTGCTGCTAGACTATTCCTGAAGTTTTTCCAGTTACCAACTAACACAGCTACCGCTCTGAAACTTTTGAACACACACACACACACACACACCTCTGTGCCTCCGGATTAGTAAAGACTGAGGGGTTTTTTTGGTCCACTGTGGGTATCGTGTTAGTTGCCTTTTTTGAGACTGGGAAGGAATTTTTCCCTTTTTGCAAGAATGGCGTGTGTGTGCGTGTGACAGAGACCATCTTCCTTATATCTCAGCGGCCTGGTGGAGCTAAGTAAAGAGATATTTAAGTTGTCTCTATTTAGCAAGTGGCAGGCGTCTAATACAGGTAGCTGTGGAACCAGAACTCCTATGCCCTAATAAACCAGAATTAGAAATAAACATAGAGGAAGGAGTCACCGAAAGAAGCTGGGGGGGTCAGGTTGGAGTTCCTAATGTTGGGGTCGGCAAGGAAACAGCCCCTAGCCCCAGCAGTTTAACCATTATATGAGTGGGAGAGGTGGGACACCAGTTGTAGCTTGGGGCCAACTGAGAAGAGGGGCAGGGAGCTGATGGTAGGATCAGCTGTACTGGTGAGTTATTGCTGGATAATCCCAGAAGACTTAAATTATTAAAATTGCAGGCTAATTAAACTGTATTGTAATGTATCTTGTTTTTCTTCTCATTTGTTTAGGACAAAGGCATTATGATCTAGTGAAGTGGTTCTCAACCTTTTCCATACAGTAACCTTTCTGGACAATCCTTTATCTAGAAGGCATTAAGTGTCATTTATGCTTCAGGTTTAAACTAATCTCTAACTGTTAGGGATTAGGATGTTTACAGTTGAGTTCTTGCGCCCTACTCTGAAGCACTTAGTGTGGCTACTATCAGAAAAAGGATACTTGAGAAGATGGACGATAGATCTGATCTAATATGTTGTTTCCTAAGTTGTGATATAGAAAAGTAGGCTAGTAGTCGTCACCCCTTACTACTCCCAGGAAATCTCTAATAATTGTGACCACCTAGGCTGAAAATTGATGGGGCTAAGGAATGCATTAGTCATTCTGCAGTTTTATCCTGCCTCTGAGGCTTGTTCACTATACAGCTTTTGGTAAAACACTCTTTTCTGTATCCTAGCTGATTATTCATTTGCAAGAGGAGAGATGATTGATTGATTGATTTAATGTTTTCCCAGTGCTTTGACAGTGTTTATATATGTGATAGCCAAGCATTTTTATAATGGCTGATAGACATAAAAAGTAAATAGTGTAATCATTTGCAAATTAAAATATTGAATTGTGAAACTGAATAATGTCCTAGAGATAAAAAATGTGTTTGTTAGTGACCAGTCTTGTGTTTTCTATTATCATTGCTGTCTAATAAGTTATGTAAAGGCAAGTCAGGTGGTAACAAGAGGTGGTTTTTTTTGTTTTTGTTCGTTTGGTTTTTTTTGCTTTTGATAGTCATTTCTGACTTCTTGGAAAACTGAACAAAATATTTAATTATAAATGAAAGTGGATAAGGCAAGTGAAAAGCTTGCATGGCCAAAGACCAAGACTTAATTAAATTTGTCAGTTTAAACTACTTCAAAGAGCTTATTTAGCACAACCAGGAAAGCAAACTAGGAACATTTAAAGTAAGCTGCAAAAAAAAAAAAAAAAAACCTTACCAGTGACACATTTAATGGCTTTGAATTTTGGCTCTGCCATTTGATTTTTAAAACATTTGCCAAATAACAAAGGTTTTATGACATAATGCACTTTTATTCTCTAGCACAAGTATCCTAAGTTAAATTATTCACGTCCGCATAAAATATTCTGTACTGCTTAGTTAGGTCTGACTTGGTTTCTTTTTTTATTACATTGTGCTAAGGTGTTTCTGTATTATGCTGATTTAGCAAAATAGTGGCTAGAAATACTGGTATTCCTGTGTGTTTTATGAAATTGGCAATTGAGTCAGGTTTTTATCGCTCTAGATAGATGTGTGAGGTCTTCATAAATTTACAAGTCTTAATGAGTGTATTTTATCTTCTGATGAAAGAGGTTAACACTCGACTGCGCTCTTAGTGGTATCTGAGGTAAGCAATGTTTCATTCCTTGTTGAGATAAAATTATCTAAATCATTCACTATATTAATATATATATATTGCCCTTTGCACCAGAATACAGTTGACTTCCAAGCCTACAAGTTAGTGTGTGAACCTTGTCCTATCCAGAGGGTAGATCAGCATGTTGCTGAGGAGAGGGACCTGCATTTGCAGCAATGTGCCAGAAAACTGATTCATCTTCTACTTTAGCTTTGGTTCCCCTATTCAGGAGATTGCAATCACAGGGAAATTACTCCAGCCATACTGCTGAATAAACTATTTGAGTAATTTGCCTCTTTAAAGGGGAACCTGAGAGTAATTTGAGTAATTTGCCTCTTTAAAGGGGAACTGACCACTTTTGCTTCTACTTGCTCTAGGACTTTTTTTACACCAAGACGACAATGTGTTCTGGCAGTGTTTGTGAGAGAAATTTCTGCCTGTTCCTTAATTGTCAGTCTGCTTAGAGTCCCAGACTTGATTCTCAGTCTACTAGGCAAGTCTTTTCCCCATAATTGGCTTTGATGGTATAGGCTTCTTCCTAGTAGAGAAAATGGAGCTGTTGAAAAATCTAATGATTTTGGGATGTGGACACTTTGCCTAGGAGCCCACCTCTGTATCTCCCTGATTGAGTACCATTTGTGAGGGTATGGCTGGTTAGAGTCATAGACCCTGCTCCTGTGGGTTTGGACTCCTTTCATATTTGCCATAGAAGCCCAGAGTGTATTGCTGTCTTTGACTTGGGAGCAGTTTCCATAGCTGCATGACCTAGAACACTCTGTGAAGCCACAAGAACCACTCCCCCCCACCCCACCCTGTCATATTAGGAGTGGTGCCTATCATATTAATGTAGTGTAAAATTATTCCCTTCTTGGATGGCTTGTACACCCATGCTAACAGTGGAAAGAAGGTTGCAGGCAGAGTAGCCATGTAGGGAAAGGTGCTATCTACCCCACCCACACAAAAGTAGTAGCTTTTATGTCTATTTTGAACAGGTGGGTAGTGGACAGTGTTCTCCTGAATCAGGGGAAGTACATATTTGCATGTAGTGTCCAGAAATCAACCCACACAGTGGAAGTGGAGGAGGAAACTCTACTAGCAGCTTTGCAGGAGCTGTGCTTACAGCCCTGTTAGTTGTTAATAGGATGGGAGATGGATTCCACTTTCTACACACAGGATGAAGTCAGGCACCCAGATTTTAATACTTTGAGGTAAAACCCGAGATACTGCGAATAAACATGGACTTGACTGAAGTTATGTTGGTTTACATCAGTGATAGATCTAGCCTTGGCTGTGAGGCGCCAAAGGTTGAGGTGAGTTTTGCACTTGATGAAAATCAAAATACTCCTTAATTTGAGTCCAATTCCTGGTTTGATTTTGTGTGTGTGTGTGTGTGTGTGTGTGTGTGTGTGTGTGTGTGTGTGTGTGTGTGTGTGTGTGTGTGTGTGTGCAAAAGTAAGGCTGCCATCCACAAAGCAACCAAAAAATTCCTGCTTGAGCTCTGCAACTCTGTGGATTTCCACTTTATATTTGCAGATATGGATATCCATGGACTGTGTTTGCTGATCATAGATCAGATGCAGATTCACATTTTGTATCTATGCAGGGCTCTGGCTTCTGGAATTTTTCTCAAGAGGAAACCAATATGACAAAAGAGCTGTTGCAGGCCAGGACTGAATTTCACAGGGAGATTGTACAAGAGTACTTCTATCCTTTACATTCATGAACACTAAATTCACCAGAAAAATATATTTTTGCACTATTATTGGGGTAAAGCAGGTCTTCCATTTTCTAACACATGATGTGATATGCAAAGAGCTTTCACTTTCATTAGGCATCCCTGTGAGGAGACAATTCAAAGCTGTCAATAACTGCTCAGAGATTCAGTGTATGTAGTGGTTTATTACAGACAATGCAGGGCATACATCTATAAATAAAGAGCATAGGTCACAGTTACATAAGGAGACCATATCCTAGGAAGTAGAGACTGAAAGGGGCTCAGAGTTTGGGGTATATAACCAATTCAACATGAGCTTCCACTGTGGTGCTGTAGCTGAAGGCAATTGTGGTCCCTGGACATGCAAACACTGGAGTAGGAAGGTGTCTTTAATGATACCTTTATAGATTAAAGTGATGCCTACATTCCGAAAAGAATGTTGGAAAATCTAAAGGGTTGAGAAAAGAGTTGCAGAAATTATTTCAGGAGAGTCTGAACCTCAGTCTAGTTAGTTTATCCTCAAGGAAGATTGAGATGACTTGGTACTTTTAAACCATGAACTACATGGGCAAGAGATTTCTGATAGTTCACAGCTCATTAATCTAGCAGAAAATTACATAAATTGGAATGGTTGGAAGATGACGCCAGACAAATCTGGATTAGAAATAAGGCACAAATTGTAACAGTGAAGATAATTAACAAAGGAACTAGGCATATACTGGGTTGTTTACTACATGTAGTCTTGAAATAAAAAATTGAATATCTTTTTATGGTAAGGTTAACTCTTTCTGTAGGGTTTTGGTTAATTCTCTATCATGTGCATGCAATTTAGCTCAAGAATTGATCTTTTTAGAAAAATATAGATACTAGTTCAACTATGAATATAGATTGGACTAGAAAATTGTGGCCTGGGAATCCATAAATTCACAATAGTAAACATAACAGGGTTAACGCCAAAGAGGAGCCCTGTGGCACCTTAAAGTCTAAGCTTTCATGGATCAGACAAAATGTGTCTTTGCCCAGGAAAGCTTATGCCCAAATCAATCTGTTAATCTTGGTTAATTCACAGGGCCAGGGCCCAACAGGGTTGTAGATTTTCTTCAACACAGAGCCAATTAGGGATAATGTACATTATTAAGCTTACTACTCCACTGCTACTACAGTTCACAGGGTAGCAAGCGAAAGCACTACAGGACAATGCTTAAAGGAGTAAAAGGCTCTTTGGAATGCCTATGTCCCTTCAGGTCTGTGGGAGTCCTGTTCTGGTTACCTTGCACCCAGCCGCAGTGGACATGGCTTCAGCATGAGGAAATCCTGGTCAGCCCTCAAGGCTGGGACCCTGGTTGAGACTCAGCTAGGGATGGGACTTTCTAATTATATTGCAGTTGTTTACCAGGTGTGCACGTACCTGGCTCAATGCCATTGTCACTCTTCAGATCAAATTGTGGAAGAAAATAGGTATGATCATATATACCAAAAGGATACAATTAAAAAAGTGAACACATATTAAAAAGGACAAATCAAATGTCAGAACACAGGCGGGATGGGGGGGGGGAGGTAAATGTCTGTGAGCTAATGATATTAGAGGTGATAATTGGGGAAGCTATCTTTGTAATGGGTAAGGTAATTAGCATCTAACTCTGGATCCTATCACTGCCCTCTAGTGTATCTACCTCTCCCCCTAGCTTAGTGTCATCTGCAAACTTGCTGAGGGTGCAATCCATCCTCTCATCCAGGTCATTAATAATGATGTTGAACGAAGCCCGTCTTAGAACAGATCTTTGGGGCACTACGCTAGAAAGCGACTGCCAATCTGACATCGAGCCGTTGATCGCTACCCATTGGGACCAACAGTCTAGCAAGCTTTCTATCCATCTTACAGTCCATTTATCTAATCCATACTCCCTTAACTTGCTGACAAGAATATTGTGGGAGAACGTATGAAAAGCTTTGCCAAAATCAGGGTATATCATATCCACTTACTTGCCCATATCGACAGTCAGTTACCTCATCCTAGAAGCTCAACAGAGTGGTCAGGCACAACTTGCCCTTCCTGAATCCATGTTGACTATTCCTGATCACTTCCCCTCTTCCAAGTGCTTCAAAATGGATTCCTTGAGGATCCCCTCCATGATTTTTCCAGGGACCGAGATAAGGCTGACTGGTCTGTAGTTTCCTGGATAGTCCTCTTTCCCTTTTTTAAAGATGGGCACTATATTTGCCTTTCTCCAGTCATCTGGGATCTTTCCTGATCTCCTCGAGTTTCCAAAGATAATGGCCAAATGCTCCACAATGACATTTGCCAACTCCCTCAGTACCCTCAGATGTATTAAATCCAGACCCATGGATTTTTATATGTTTAGATTTTCTAAAAAGATTAAGATTTACTGTAGTAACTTGAATGCTGGTATTTATATAGTCTTGGATCAATCCATATAGGAGGATAACCCACAAAGATGATTGAACTGAAGATTCTCCTCCTCATTTTTTTTTTTGAGGGGGCGTGGAAAGAATGGCTTGTGTCTTGTAGAGCAAATAGGGAAGTTGTCTCCCACATGGAGCTCCCATCCAACTGCAATTGTAAAGTATTGACTGAACTAAACATTTCCAACTTAAATAAAAAATATCTTTTTTTTTTTTCTGGTTGGTTGGTGGTTGGTCGTGTGTGTGGTTTGAGAGTTTATTTCAGGAATGGGTTTGAGAAAGGACAGTGACTACTACAGGAGAGCTCAATTTGGTTTTAAGTGTTTTTTTAAGAGATTCACTGACTGAAACACCTTTTCTGTTTTTCATTCTCGGTGAGAGAAATGAAACTTGGGGTACATCTAGACTACACAATTCTTTTGAAAGAAGCTTTTTCAAAAATCTTTCCAAAAAGCTTCTTTCAAAAGAGATTGTCCAGACAGCCACATTTTTTTACTATGCTCTCTTTCAAAAAAGCCCTGTTTGCGGTCAAGAACGCCTTTTTTTGAAAGAGCTCTTTTGAAAAGAGGCATTCTTCCTTGTAAAATGAGGTTTACTGCTGTTGACAAAACTGACGCATTCTTTGATTTAATTTCGAAAGAATGCGGTGGCAGTCTAGATGCAGGTGAAGTTTTTTCGAAAAAAGGTCATTTTTTTGAAAAAACGCTGTAGTCTAGACATAGCCCTACTCTCCAATAACTTAGAGCTGGAGTGGTGGTTCTCTGCTTGAGTAGCACTACCCATTATCTGTCATTTTGGGTTAGCATGTGAAAAATATTGTAGCTGTGGTAGCATCAGGGCTGGAGGGGGAGGGGACATGGTACTGCAACCCTTACTTCTGTGCTGCTGTTAACAATTGCCATGATATAGTATTCAGCTCTTGCTTCTGCACTGCTGCTGGTGAGAGGCTGCCTTCAGATGTGAACCCCTGACCAACAGCTACTATATTACATGCTATATTATAAGACAGCAGTCTGTAATCAAGGAGAGATGAAAATAAATAATCCAAAATGGGGAAAAGAAGGAAATGCAGCTTAAGTGAATGAGGAGGAAAAGGGCCTTTCTAAAAATGTTTTGTTACTTCAGGAAAAGAAATGCAGAACTAACAGCATGCATAAATAATCTTCACTTCAAATGGAAGAGTTTAAAAGTATCTCAGACAAAATATAACCAGTCATTGAGAACTCCATGTGAGTTTCAAAGTAAGAGTCATTCTGGTTTTATGCACCAGTGAATAGCCGTTCAGACAGAAAGTGAAGGAGAGAAAAATTTGATGACCTGCACAAACAATGACATAATCAATAAATCTTCTCTAAAACCTTTACAGAAGAGTTCCGTGCTATAATGGCCAAAAAGAAGTAACAAATCAAGTTGAAACAGAGGCTCAAGCAAATCCATACAGAGGATTGTAAAAATTGCTGTTAGTTAGAAACAGGAGATCATGAATAGCTCTACAAAAGAGAGAATCCTGAAAGCAATACAATGAAAGAAAGATGATTTATCTTGAAAATCAGACTTCCCAGATAGATAGCATCCAAGAGACTGTAGGTTTGAATATGCTCATCATTGGAGGAGGTGACCAAACATGAGGTAGGTATCAGATTCAGCAAAATACAAAAGGTGACAGAGGACGGTCATTTGAAAAAGAATTGATCTATTCAAATGAAAAAATGTTTGGTTTTTTTTATTGGCAGTAGTTTGGCTGTCTCAGTGCTAAGGTTAGACCAATGCACCAGTCAAAGCTTATGATACTAAACTTCCTGTCTTCAAGGTAAACTCTTCATGCCTAACATGAAAACATCATTTAGTCTTTCCACAAAACAGAAGACTTGAGGAAAATACTATTTGAGTCCCGGATTACCCAGAGATAAAAAGTTCTGTGAGCATAGATTACGAAGAAATCACTACCATTAATGATCAGGAGCATAACAAAAGTCCATAGTTTCCTTCTGAAGATGACTTCACCGCCACAGAAGGAAAAAAGCCAATTATGAACTTGTGCTCCAAGAGAAACAAAGGAGATATGCTCACTGAGCGCCCCCCCCCAACCAAAGCTTGGAAACAGCTCTTTCGAAATGCTCAAGTGTAAAAGCAAGAGACTGAAGAAGAAATAAAAGAAAAGGACTTAGATTACTGCCAGATAAATCACTTTAAAATTTATTTTGAGGAAAGAAAAATCATAAACCGAGGAAGATAGAAGAACGAGGAATTGGAGAGCATGAAATAAACTTCACATTAATTTTAAAACATTTTTTTCACTTTGTTATTAGTATGAGAGGAAGAAAGCTTTATAAAACATTTCACATTAGAGGAAAGGAATGCCTGGGAGCAAATCTTCAGCAGATATAAATTTATACAAATTAGAGGACTGTCCCCAGCTGTATGGCAGTATGATTTACTTTTTTGCAGAAGAGGACTGATAAAGCAAATTTAGGGAATACACCTGTATCAACACATTTCTTTCCAAAGATATTGATGCAAATAATTCACACAATCAACAAGAAAGGCAAATTTTATGCACATAATCTATTCTTTCTATAAAGGTCAGCCAAATGTATAATAATTTTCTCACTGAATATTTACTGACCACAAAACTAAGCAATAGAAATTGATAGGGATCCCTCTGTATTTTAAAGTAACATTCTGTAATAAGCCAAAGGATATAAAGAGATGAAAATTAAATACCAAATGTAAAATTTACACAAAATGGAAACAATGCTTTTGTTCTTTTTAATAGATTCCAAAATGAATTGAGACCACTGATTAAAATTGCTGACTTCAACAAATGATAGGACCAGTAGAAGTCTCCAGAGTAATGGGAAAATGGCATTATAGTCAAAATACAAACAGGTGATCTAAGCAATTGCAAAAATTGGCATGAATTATATGTTGAGTGATAACTCCATAGTTTTCTTAGGTAGAACAAAATAAGTAATTGAGGTAAAGCTATTTAGTTCCAAAGATCATATATTGGCCAGATTTTCACCCTAATGCACACTTAAAATAAAAGCTTCAGGGGATAGCCAAGTTAGTCTGTACATCATCATCATCATCAACCACCATGGGCTCAGCGCCCGTTGGTGTCTGATGCCTCCCTCACTATTTCCTTCCATTTTTCCCTGTCCAGTGGCTTAATTTCTGTAGACTAGCTCTGCACCAATCTACTATATCATCTACCCATTCTCTGTGGGGTCTGCCTCTTCTATTCAGACCATCCATTATGCCAAATACCAGGGTCTTAACTTTTCGCTCATCATTCATTCTGCAGATATGCCCAAATAGCTGTAATTTTTGCTGTATAACCTTCTGCAGTAAGTTCTTTCAGCTGTATATTCCTATATAATTCCTCATTGGTAACCTTCTGCATCCATCCTATTCTCAGGATCTTTCTATAACAACTCCTCTCAAACGTCAATATCCTTTTCTTCGAATTTTTTGTTATCACCCATATCTCACATCTGTACAACATGCTGCTAAAAACACACGTTTTCAAGATGCTCAGCTTCATTCCTAAACTAATCTCTTTATTTTTCCAGATCTTATCCTTTGCCTTCAAACTTGATCTTGCTTTCGCTATTCTAGTTGCTATTTCCTTCTTACAGTCTAGTTCATACATCATATTGCTCCCCAAATATGTGAACTTCTCTATGTTCTCTAATTCAATCCCATCTACACTGATCTTCCTTCCTATTTCCTTATCACCAAAAACCATTGTCTTCATTTTATCGATATTCATAATCAGTCCATACCACTTCCCTTGCTCATTTAGCACCTACACCATTCTCGCTAACTTCTCTTCATCTTCCTCGATGATAAGTATATTATCCATGAATCTCAAGTTAATTCTCATCCTGTGCACTGATATCCCTTCTACCTCTTTCTTGATCTTGTCCATCGCTCTCTCTGTGTGTGATGAAGGTACTCGTTGATATCAGACCTCCTTGTCTCGTACCTCTACTCATTCTAAATCAACCTCCCAACTCTCCGCACGTTCCCACCACTGCCTCCACATTATTGTTGATATCCTTCAACAATTGTATCAGTCCACTATCCACTCTATACAACTCCAACACCACCCAAGTCACTTTGTGATCTATACTGTCAAATGCATTCTGAAAATTGATGATGCGATTGTAGGTATTCTTGTTCTTTTGCTGAGCTTTCTCCACTATCAATCTTAGTGCCAATATCTGCTGTATGGTACTTCTATCTTTCCTGAATCCTGCTTGCTAATCCGCTAGATGTTCTTCTATCTTCGATCTCAATCTCTCCATCAGTATCATCAGCAGCACCTTGCCTAGATGACTCGTTAAGGCAATTGTTCTGTAATTCTTGCACTCAAACACACTTCCTTTCTTGTGTATTGTCACTAGCACAGATCTTCCCTTCTTTCCATGCTATATTACACAATCAATGTGTTTCCTGAATTAGTCTGTACAGGATAAACTTAAAAAACAATAGTCTGGTAGCACTTCAAAGACTAACAAAACATGCAGATGGTATCATGAGCTGAAGAAGTGGGCTATGCCCACGAAAGCTCATGATACCATCGACATGTTTTTTAACCTTTAAAGCGCTACCAGACTTAAAATAAAGATAGACTTGAGTAAGCAGTCTAGTATAGAGGTGGTCAAACAAGCATCAGTGTTACCTTTGCTTTCTGGCATTGCCATTAACTTCATTATCAAAGAGTGTTAAATTACAATACAGCCATCAGATAGGTCAGTAGCAGAACACTAAAAGATCTAGATTTTTCTGATGAATTAGCTTTTCTAAGTGACATCTTAAGCAACATGCCAGTAAAGAAAGACATATTTTTATTTGTCTAGATTTTTTTTATTTATAACCAGTTGTGGTGGGGGAAGAAAAAGCTAATAAGTATTCCAACTTAACTATTATTTTGCAAGTAGAGAGCACTCAACTCAGGCTTTGTGAATTGCAGAGTTGTTGCTGTGACTTTCTAGGTGCCTAAAAGTTAGGTGCTGTGATGCAACGTCTAAGTCCCTTTTTGGAACCCACCCAGAGAGATTGGCTCTTGTAGGGGGCTCAAGGTCCACTTCTGATACACTTGGCTTGCCTGCCTATGTGGAGAAAATAAAATCATATGATAGGCAAGTCATGTGGCTAAAATCATGCCTTCTGGTGCAGTGAGAATTGCATGGCCTCAATGCAGAGTCCGGTGAAGAAAGATGGGAGGCTCCATAAAGCAGTGCTGGAATCCAGATACTTTTCAGCTGGGGAACTAGCTTGAACCATTTCATGTCAATGAGGGAAGGCTCTGGATTCTCTTAACTAGGGAGGAACAGTGAATAGCATCAGGAAGACAGGCTGTGGAACTCCTTACCCTGAGGGAAACACTGTACAACCCTAAAGAGCCAGGCTGTACATCCTCGAACAAGAAGAAGGTGCTTGTACCTGAGGCCAAAGGAGATAGTATCCTAATTTAAACATTTAAACAATTTGAACCCCAGAAAGGGGATGATCTGGGCTGTGAACAAGCTATCAGGGAGACACAAGTGACTGAGAGTGTCTTGCCTGTATGGCCACGCATAAGGAGTGTGCTTGGGATGGGACCCTGCCACAGTTTGCCATGACAGATTTGTAGTTGTGTAGCTAGAAAAGCACAAAAAAGGTGCTGACTGAAAGAACCCCTCCATCAAACATTCTCAAAGGGGACTTAGCCCACAGGCCATGCAAAGAGCACCCCAGAGTGCATTTGTGCATTTACGTGATGTCTAATGACATGGAAAGAATTCAGACTCCAAGAAACCAAAGCTGACTTTAAATGGTTTTACCCCATCACTGATTTACCGGTGGCATGATCTTATTATAGACAATACAATTTTATGCAATACAATTATAAGCTGACTGGCATTTTCAGAAAGGGTTTCAACCTCAGACTTTAGAAAAATTAGACAAAAAAACCCATAAACAGAGAGAGCTGCATCTTGAAGGGCATCATGAAATAGCAGCAAAAGAGCATTGCTGGTTTTGGAAAGGTGAGTTGTCTCACAGAGACCATAAAAAGGTCAGGAAGGCAACTAGGCTGCTAATGGATGTAATTGCTATTTTAGAAGATGGAGCTGGACTAATAACAGAGTTGATTAGAGTACCAAGCAATGGTTGTAATTAGAGCAGGGGAATAATTGAGAAACAAGTCATGAATATTTCTTTGTTATGGATGGCTCACAGACAGGAAAAATGGCTAAATTAGTTACAGGTTATTTATTTGTCCAGCTGTACCTCAAGAATTGTTTCATTAACCACAAAGGGCATGGAGATGCAAAGTACATTGCCACAAAGGCAATAAAATAGAAAATCTTTTTCCCTCAAAAGAAACATTAAGAAAGATGTCATTTCCTTCCCACCCCAACCTTGCCTAACTACTGGTGCGTCACCTGGTTCCTTGTATAATGCAATGTGCCAAAGAAAAACATTTATTTTAAAAGTGAAGGGACTTGAGTAGCAATGAATGAGAGCTGTAAAGGCCCAATCCTGAAGTCTTTTAGAGTGTTGGCAGAGGAAGAACTTCTAGCCTGGGCCTTACAACGATATGATTTTTTTTGAAAAAAAGAAACAAATTAAACTAGAAAGTGATCAAGAATGACGGGTGAAGGCCCATCTGGGGAAGGCAAACCCAAGCCCTACCCTTTCCGCCCAAAGCCACGCCCCTTTCTCCTCTAGACCATGCCTTTTCAACATGCCCCCAGCCATGCCCCGCCCAAACCCAGACCTCAAGCCTGATCCTTCCTGGCCATCCGGAGTGCTGGGGCTGCTGTGCTGTGGCTGGGGAGCCCAGCTGCTGCACCGCAGCCCCGGCCCTTCCCAATGGCCAGCCAGTGTAAACAGTTCTGGAAAGGCAATGCCTTCCCTTGCCTACATTACTTGCCGCCCATGTCAGTGACGATCCAGGATGCTGACACTGAAATCTGTGTGCCAGCCTTAAGAGGTGGTGGTGTTGAGTGATGGACGGGTGCATGATCGTGATATTAATAAATGACTTGGTGGCAATGATTTTTCTAACAATTTGATTAAATATACTGTGGTAAGGCCATGTGAGCTAGCAGTAAATGTCACAGACAGCAATAGGGCAAAACTTAAAGTTAACTACAGACTATTGCACCGTGCTTTCCAATCTGACTCAAATATTGAAAGAACACAAAAGACAATGCTACAGGGCACTAAATCCAAATAATGTGCACGAACCTAATTAATATATAGTCTTTTTACTTTACCTGCTGAGGGCAAAGCTAGAGTGAAGTGTTGTATACTTAACTAGAATGAGTGGTCCTCTGACACCTGACACACTAACCAAAATCTATAAAAACTTGAAAGGAAGCCTAGTTAGACTGTAACAGGAAAAATTTAAACAACAAATAGTCTAGTAGCACCTTAAAGACTAACAAAACATGTCGATGGTATCATGAGCATTCGTGGACGCAACCTACTTCTTCAGATGAGCCGGCCATCTGAAGAAGTGGCTTGTGCCCACGAAAGCTCATGATACCATCTGCATGTTTTGTTAGTCTAGTAGCACCTTAAAGACTATTTATTGTTTTTTAAGTTTTTTCAAAATATATAAAATCACGAGGTCTGATGGGCAAAACTCAGACTAACACAGCTACTCCTCTGGCATACTTAACTAGGGTTTCTGTCTTAACCCTGGTCTACACTAGGGAGTTATTTTGAAATCCTCTCCCCCATATTTCAATATAACAAGTGGAGCATCCACATTACCAAGCCTGTTGTTTCAAAATAATGGGTTGGTTATTTCAAAATCTGTACCCCTGCTTTCCTTGGGAAATAAGCTTATTTCAAAATAGTTATTTTGGGAGTTATTTTGAGTTTAGTTATTTCAAAATAATTTCCTAGTGTAGACATGCTCTCAGTTCTCAGTTTGCTTTCAAACTGCTACCTGTCCGTAGTTGATTGTTACTCTTTATGTAATACTATAAGTATGTTTAAACAGACTTCACTGGTGTACAGAGGAGCCCAGAGTTAACAGGCTTTAAAGCACATCTGATTAAATGACAATATTCACATTTCCAAATCTAATTGTGCCATGAAGTACAATAGTGATTGTTCAGGTGCTGTCTACAAGAAAGACCTTGGTACTTTAGTGGCTATGTATTAATTTGAGTATTAAAACCGTAAAATAAACATAGTAATTGTTATGCTAGCATATTAAAGACAAATACATCCAACAGTTTAATCCAACTGTATGGGAGCCTCTCTATAAAAAACAGTTAAACAGCTGATTGTGTAAGTAAATACTGTATAAAAAGAAAATTAAAAGTACTAGAAGCTGCATTGCTTGGATCCTTAACTCAAATAAGTTTTATTTGTCTTCATTTAAATAATTTTTCCGGGGTGAGTCTGGGGACAAGGCATTCAGTATGTAGGATACCCTGGGGAGAGGACAACCTCAAACTTCTGTCACTGCAGCAGCTTGGGGCCAGGTGAGAAGAAGTGGGCACAGCCAGAGGAGGGGTGCATGTCCCCCGGCTGAAGTACAGACACATAAACAGACAAACTCTCTGAATTACCGTGTTTTAGCAAATATAACCCATGGGTTATATTCGTTTTTACAAACCCGACACCCCCCTGCGGGGTATACTCGGGTGTGAGGTATACAGAATTTTTTTTACTCACCAGGTGGTGAGCTCTCCATCACCTCTTCCTCTGGCTGCACAGCTGCCAGACTCCGTGCGGGGGAGCACTCACTCCCCGGTTCCTGCGCAGCCGCAGGAAGGGGCGGGAGAGCGCTCATCCTCCTGCCCCTTCCTGTGGCTGCAGGAATCAAGCAGTGAGCGCTCCCCCTCCCAGAGGCTGGTGGGTCCTGCTCCCCGGCCCCTTCCTGTGGCTGCGGAGGAACCTGTGGGATGAGTGCTTGCCCGCCTGGAGGCTGGTGGCTGTGCTGGAACCTGGGGCGGTGAGTGGCTAACTCCCCCCCCCCCACTGTAAATATACCCCCAGCAAATATACCCCTGGCACAGAAAATTGTTGTATACCCCGCAGGTTATATTCGTGCGTGGGGTATATAAGATTTTTTTTACTCAAATAGAAAAAACCGTGGAGTATATTTGGGTGCGGGTTATATTTGCAAAATTACAGTATATAGTAGATAGGCGTCCCTTTCTCCTCTCCTGCCACCTGCAGGCCCAATGGGGTTTTAGCTATCCCCTTCCCCACCTCTGGCCCCTTGTTGCCCCCCTTGCAGTCATTCTACAGTATAACTGTCCCTCCTACCAAACCTCTCCCTTTCCATTTTATGAGAAACAATGGAATTCCAAGAACATCCCATTCTTGGCACAACCAAATTCTGTCCTTGCTCTAAGTTATGATAAAAGGAAGCTCCATACCAAATTTGGTGGTCCTTAGGAGTTCATGAACAAACAGACTTGCAGACAGATGATCAGACAGACCCACATTTGTAAATTATATTCTGGAGGTAAGATTTTCACCTTGGAGCAGGGTACCCTGGTGGCCACTCTGGGCCAAACCAGGAAAACTCTTCTGCTCCCCCTCAGCCCTGGAGCCCTTAAAAGGGTAGACTCTGGCCACAGTGCCTGTGCCAGCAGAAAACCTGCCAGCACAGAGCCAGCAGTTGCTGCACCTGGCCCAGCATGAGCCAGCAACGCACTAGCACCCAAACCTCCACCGCTCCCCAGAGACAGGCTGGAAGCTCCCAGGAGCCTGCCAACGGCCGCAAAAGATGGGTGCCTTTCTGGTCCAGTGTGGAGATCATGGATCTGATTGGAGGGAGGCTTCAAATGTCCATGATCTAGATGCAGGAACACGGCCATCTACAGATGGATGGCTGACATCCTGGCCACCAGAGGCTACATGTGCACCCAGGAGCAGGTACGCATGAAGATAAAGGAGCTGTGACAGGCCTATGCCACAGTCACAGGGGGCAGCTTCCAAATGGTCTGAACCAGATCCCTACCCCTATTATGATACCCTGGCCCACATCCTGGGGGGGCAGATGATCTGTGCCCCCCAGGTGGTCATCAACCCTGGGGCAGAGGCCCCTGACCAGGGCATGGAGGAGGAGGAGGAGGATGACAACAACAGCCAGGAGTTGCAGGAGCCTAGAGGGGGAGTGGAACTCACCCAGGACCCCTGAAGTGTTACAGCAGCCATGTCACCGGTGTCATCCAAGACTGGGAAGGTCTTGACATGTGAGTGCCATCATTGTTCCCTTATGCGGGATGGGCGGTGTGGGAAGAGGGAGACCAGGGACTGCGAATGTGGGCCTTGCTGAGCACGCAGCAACCTGTGCATGTGCCGTGCCACCGTGGGCATGTGGCCCCAGCTGGTTGCCACAGAGGGGCCCTGACCTGTTACCCACACGCGTGTATGTAGGAAGGCACATGACATGCTCCTGACCCAAGGGAGGGAGACTGCATGATGCCCTCCCTCCACAGGCCCCCTCTACACAGAGGCAGGGCACATCTCCCCCCCACCTCCCCACATTATATACAGCACAGGGGCATGGGTGCAGTCCCGGGCCAACTCTTATTCCTGGGGATAGCAGGACATGCCAAACATGGCCTGTGTGCAAGTACATCAGCTCTGACGGTGCGGAGACCTGCTGTCCTCGCCTTGCAGAGTAGGGCTGGACTTCACCCACTGTGTCGCCAGAGATAACTGACCACTTCTCTTGTTTCTCCACAGCAGCTGAGAGTGCACGGCACACCACACCGCCCAGGACATCCTCCTGCACCTGGGCCAGCAGGGTGACCCGGAACCATGAAGAGCACCAGCGGCAGCACCTGGGGATCCTGTGAAGGCAGGTCCACATCTTGGAGCACTGGGTTCATGAAGACCTTCAGCTGTGGCAGGAGAGCAGGCGGGAGCTGCTTGCCCAGGGCTGTGCCATCTGCGATCACCTGCAGACCCTGGTGCAGAGATTGGTGCCTCCTGCCACTCCAGCCCCTGCTGCCACCCCAGCTATTGCTCCTCCTCCTACTCCTGCTCCTCCTCCCATCTCTTCCTCCCCCCCACCTCCACCACCCTCCATACCCGCTCCCCCCCGGGGATGCCGAGACCCCCGCACCCGCAGTGCTGGAAGACAGGTGGACTAGCAAGACCTCCAACCCTGAGCTTCTCCTCCCTGTTCCTCCCCTTGCCACCCCCTTTTCAGCTCCCTCCTCTCAGGTTTACCCCTCCCCCTCCCATCCTCATTTCCCCCCACCCCAGTTATGTTCAATAAACAGAGTTTGTTTTTGGCAACACACGTGTTTTTATTTTACATCAGGAAGGGGGGTTAGGGATGGGAAAGTGGATGGATATTAGGATGGAATAAGGCACAAGACCCCAGTGGGGCATGCCAGGGAGACTTCACTCCTCCTTCATCTGGAAGCTCTCCTGCAGGGCCTCCCGGATACCGGTAGCCCCCCAATGGGCCTCCCGGCTGGCAGCCATGCGGGACAGCATGTACAGGTCAGCCAAGTGATCGGCCTCTGCCATCCAGCCTGGCAGGAGAGCCAACCCCCTTCCTTTCACACAAATTGTGCAGCACACAGCACGCTGCCACCACGTGTGGAATATTCCTCTTGAAGAGGTCCAGGCGGGTAAGGAGGCATCTAAATTGGGCCTTCAGCTGGCCGAAGGCACCATCCACCATGATGTGAGCCCTGCTGAGCCTGGCATTAAAGGCCTGCCAGGAGGGGTTGAGTTGTCCCGTGTAGGGCTTCACGAGCCAAGGTGGTAGGCTGCATCCCCCATCAGGCACACAGGCATGTCCATGTCCCTGATGCTGATGTGGCAGTCGGGGAAAAAAGTCCCAGCGTGCAGCCTCTGGCACATGGAGGAGTTGAGGTACACCCACGTGTTGTGTTAATATCCAGAAAGCCGCCCCGGTGGTCAGACACAGCCTGCAGGATGACCAAGAAGTATCCCTTCTGGTTTATGTACAGGGAGGCCTGGTGGTCTGGGGCATGGATGAGGATGTGTGTCCCATCAATTGACCTCCCCCCCCCGCAGTTGGGCAAGCCCAGGGCACCAAAGCCCTTGATGACTACATCCATATCAGTGAGGTGGATGACTCTGCGGAGCAGCACTCTATTGATGGCCTTGACCACCTGCGGAGGGACACACAAAACTGAGTCACTGGGATACCAGGGTGGCTGACAGTGCTCCTTCTCCACCACTGCCCTGTGCCCCCACTTCCCAGGAGCAACCCTTCCTGCAATTCTGGCCACCGCAGGCAGTCCGTACTGTGGCTGGGACAGAACAAACCCTCCTGGTGAGGGGACTTTTACCTCCTCCCCCCCTTTTTCTAGGGCAGCCCATCTCCTCCTTGCACCCCCCCCCCCCACCATCCTCTTCCTGGCACAGCAGCCAGAGATTGCCATAACTGCATGAGCATTGTTCCAACAGTGGCTTTCCCCACGCCAAACTGGTTTGCCACGAATTGGTAGCTATCTGGCATGGAGAGCTTCCAGAGGGCGATGGCCACACGCTTGTGGAGGGGAATGGTGGGCCTTATGTGCATGTCCCATCACTGCAGAGCAGGGGCGAGCCACTCAGACATCGAGGAAGGTGTCCTTCATCCTGAAAGTCTAGGTTCATTGTTGGTCTCTCCAGTGCTCCAGGATGATGAGGTTCCACCATCCAAAATGAGCACCAGAGTACTCAGGGGCAGCTCCAGCTCCATGGTGCCAAGTGCTGTGGTATCCCAAGTCAGGGCAAACAAAACAGACAGACAAAAATGCTTTGCTGTCCCTCAGCGAGGTAAGCAAGCAAGCAGGGAAAGCTGAGAACTGGCTGTCCAGGGGGATCCCTTTAAGCACAAGCCTCAGATAGCCTCAGGCAGCAGCCACACAAAGCAACTACTCACCTGATGCCCTGCTGGAACCGGTTTCAGCTGGCCTTAAATGCAATTTAGCGTCCAATCAGTGTGGATGCATTATTTTGAAATAGCAAAACGGTATTTCAAAATGCATTTTGTGTGTAGGTGCGTTATTTCAAAATATCTTAATTTGAATTAACTATTTCACAATAAGATATTTTGAAATAATGCTGTAGTGTAGACATACCCAGAGAGAACTGGGGTTGTCCTCTTTCCCAGGGCAGCCTGCATACTGAACCCCTCATCACCTGCCCCACCCCCGAGCAATGGTTTACATGAAGCATATACATTTTAATTTTATTTTCCTCAAAATATAAATTGAGTTAAGAACCTGATCAATGCTAGGTAAATCTGGTAACCTATAAAGTAAACATAGCACTGATGCTACTGTAATAGAGCCTGAATTCCCTATCTCTGTCTCTCCAGCTGGTTCTCGTGTCTGTTGGATATTCTTCAGAAAACATGGCACTCCCTTAATGCTGCATTCTGTGTAAAATGTTATACTGTTGAAGCATAGTATTTTATATCAAAGTAAACTTCAGGAAATGGCAAGCAAGAAAGAAAAAGGGAGAAATATGAGTGTTGAACCCCAGAGAACTAACGGGGAACAAAGAGTAGAGTGTGTAAAGTCCACAAACAGAATAATATATCATTCTGAATGTAGTAATTGGTTTATCTTTTTGCAGACACTTTACCTCCAGGGTGATGGTCTCCCATCAAGTAATATGTATTATTTAATGGCAGTTATGGGTGTGTATCAAGTGAAGATGAAGGAATGCCTTATTTTAAATAGAACAAGACCATACAATCTACAGGCTGATCCTCTCTAATCCAGCATTCTCTGGCTCAACATCTGTGGTCCTGCATAACTTTGGTTAGTCAGATGTCCACTTATGTGTGTGGCCAAGTTTCGTGTGGTCCCATAAAGTTTATTTACAGCCACCAGTTGGGGATCTCAGTAGTCTGTGCTGTTGTTTAGCCCTAATTTAACCCTGAATGTCTTCTAAGAGCCTAGTAAGCAGTAGAAGTGTTGGTAATGCAGTTAGACCATATTGACCTCCCATGGGTTGGCAAATTCTCTGGTGAGGCACCAGTCAGGTCCCGAGGGCACCAGACTAGAGAGGTTCAACCTGTACTAGAATTCTTTAAGCTGTCATGAGGGGGTTGAATTTGCTGTCCCACCCCGCAGTGAGGCTGACGGGCGTCTCCATCCCAGAGTCTATAACTAGGGTAAGGAAGGGACTGCCTCACCCACAAGGATGCGGTTGGGCTCCTTAAAATAAGGGCAGGTGTGGGGCTCTGCACTGGATCAGGAGCTGTCCTCCCTAGCGCTGGCATAAGACTGGTGGAGCTCTTTGACTTTCATCTGCACCTGTTCTTGAGTGTGCATGTGGCCTTTGGATGCCAGGTAATCTGCCATCAGGCCATACGTATCTGTGTTCCTGCATCTGTTGCGGAAATCCTGGAGGTTTCTCTCATCCCCTGAAACTGCAGTAAGGTCCAGGACCTCTACACCAGATCAGGAATGTGCATGTCGCTTGCAGCCCCTGGCAGGCTGAATGCTCCTGGGGAGCAGTGGAGGGATGGGTGGCACCATCAGACTGGTTCATTTTGGGCCTAAATGCAGTCGGGGCAGCTGCAGGTTGGCTCAGGACTGTCAAGCCTACTGTGAGCCACAAACCCTGTCTGCAGAGTGTGCAGCTTTTAAGGGCTCCAGGGGAAGGGTGGGGGAGAGAGTTTTCCTGTGTATGGACAGAACGGCCAGCAGGGCACCCTGGAAAGGGCTGGAGGCCCCCTATTTCAAAATAGCCCCTATTTCCTGTGTACACAGCTCCTATTTTGAAATATCTATTCCTCGTAGAATGAGGTTTATAGAACTCGAAATAGGGCGGCTGTTGTTTCACAATTATTTCAAAATAGCGGTTTTGCTGTGTAGACGCTTGCAAAGTTATTTTGGAAAAGTGGCCGCTATTCCAAAATAACTGCTGTATAGACATACCCTTGATGATTATCTGCTCAATTTATTCTCTCTGGGGCTCCTGGCATTGGCCACTGTTGAAGACAGGATACTGGGTTACATAGACCTGTGGTCTGACTCGGTATGGCCGTTCTTAATTTAATGCTTGATACATACTGTGCTGAATAATATTTCAGTCAAATTAGGAGTATAAGGCCACCACTAAAGTTTTGATTCTTTTGCAATGAGAATTGCCTTATGAAGATTGAAAGATGTAATTGACCTCTGATATTACATTGTCTGGTACTTACTGAGGCAATGCTATTTAAATATTAAATCTTTCAATGTTTTTAAGTCTTCTTGGCTAAAAAAGCTCCAATTATTTTCTTAATAATCATAAGACTTATGCTAAATGAACATTTGTACCATATTTGACACAATATCCAACTATTTTGACATTCTTGATTAAATATCTGTCCATTTCTTCTTTCATTTTAAGTTCTCATTTCCTTAAATGCCAATTAAATAATTGTTTTTCTCAAGTGTCTTTTGCATGAGTGATGTCAGCTTCATTGGCTGTATAATTGAGCACTCTCTGTGCAAGCTTCCCTATTGTGTGGCTTCCCTTGCCTGTGCGCCCCAACGTTAATTTGAAGAGGACACCTTGAAAGAAGAACGGGTAGTGCTGAAAATTCCAGTAGTCCTGATCCATCTAGATTTGTGGAACTTACTAGAATATACATTTCTTTGCTTTTGAAGAGAGAATGTATTGGGATCTGTGATAGTTGTTCACTTATTTGATTTTTCCCATAGTCATGAAATATTGAGCCTCAGGCAAACTGTTCTCTGGCAATCAGTATATTGGCAGATTTTAGTTCTGTGTGTGTGATTTTTTCACTGTGTTAGAGAAACAGAGAAGAAAATAATTTAATGCTGAAACCAGATTAGCAGTACATTGCAAGCCTCCTGTACTTTTCATGTCTTGACATAAATCTCTGGTCTAATTTATATCTGTTAACCATTGAGGGCATGTCTACACAGCAGTGTTATTTTGGAATAACTGACATTATTTTGAAATAACAAAATGCACATCTGCATAGCAAGCCATTGTTTTGAAATAATGTTGATCTGGAGAACTTCATACTGACTCCTGTAACCCTCATTTCACGAGGAGTAAGGGAAGAGTGTTCTTCCTTTGACTTCCTGCCGTGTAGACAGCTCCAAAAGGTGAATTAAGCTATTTCAACTTCAGTTACGCAGTTGACATAGCTGAAGTTGTGATGCTTAATTCGACTTTCGCCCTGCTGTGTAGACGTGCCCTGACTGTGCAGTAGATACCTCACAAGACATAGAATACTGTCCTTTCCTCCAGAGAATTTGACAGATACCCAGTATGTTAGAAGGGGCTGCTCCCAAAGTAGGAGATAGAGCTCCAGGTCCTGCAACCCCTCCTCACTTCCTCCTCTCCCCTACAGTTTGACCAAAATTTTCAAAGAAAAATCCTGGAAAGGGTTTTGGTGTGAAACCTTTTTGGCTAAGTAGGAAGAAACAGGAACCCTGCTCCATTTTCACTTGAGTGCCCATGATGAAAACTTGAAATTCTTTCATAGCTCACTAGGTGGTGTACAGTGTATAGTTAATCTGTGAAAACTGTCCTGAGAGGGCGGGCAGTGGAGACTCTGTAATTTATGGTCTGCAGTATAGAAGTATCTGAGTTAATTAATTGCCTCATCTTTATTTATTATCCAGCTTCAGCCTCTATCATAGCAGTGCTTGCAAACAACTCTTATTAGAGGTTTTATACCGATTGAAATGTATGTAAAAATGTTCCCTGCTTCAAACAGAACCACACATATAATACACCTTCAACATGTGTTAATTTTTATTAATGATGATGGATTTTTTTTCTGTTGTTATAGAAAGGCCTTTTTGTATTTCTTTCCTATAGTGACATCCCTTAGCACTATAGGAACAGACATCATCGTATCTAAAATAATTGCATAGTGTCTGAGTCCTCAAGTGAGCTCTTGTGTATACGGCTGGAGGGACATGTTCTAATTTATTCCTTGTCCTACATTCAGTACCCCAAGTTCTCTACCTGTTGTTAAGGAAAAAGAGATTACTGGGCTGTAGATGATCAGCTGGAATTGAGAAAAAGTAAATTGATATCTTTCTGACTTATGCTACTATATAAATAATTATTTAAAATTTAAAAGCACTGATGGACTTAAAGAGTTCTCAGAGATCTATGATGAACTAAAATATTTTCTGTCTCAGAGGGGTAGTAGACATGTTAGTCTCTAACTTTAAAAATGAGCGGTCCTGTGGCACCTTGGAGACTAACAAAAATATATAGTATCATGAGCTGTTGTGGGCAAAACCCACTTCCTCAGATGAGGAGTCTCATCTGAGGAAGTGGGTTTTGCCCATGAAAGCTCATGGTACTATATATTTTTTGTTAGCCTCTAAGGTACCACAGGACCGCTCATTGTTAGAATATGTCCACTCTCCAAGCCCAAATAGTTGGGTTTTTTTAAGTTCAGAGGAGCCCATTTTATTGTCCTTGATGTGTCTGTTTTCAGCATGTTGAGAGCTTAGCTGCTTTAGAACAATTTAATTTACTAGTAAGTCATTTTGCTACATATTTATAGAGATTTTTATTCACCCTAAAGTTTTTTTTAATGTGTATTAAAACAAGTAACTCGATGAAAAGTTTGAATATAAGGGAATTGAGTTTACAGTTTAATTGAATTATCCATGTGAGTAAGCCTTTGCAGGATCTGGTACTAATACAGGATGGGTCATCCTCTACCCGCCAGTGGAAAAACACCTGTGAGGCATGTCCTAGGAGAAAAGTACTATGAATATCCACTTGCAATGACACCGTGCACATTGTTCTTTTGTTTCCTTCCCTTCTCAGCACCATTAATCTGATGGCAACAAAGGAACCTAGTGCCAAACCTGGGTGATCTTCAAGATCAACCTTGATCTTCATATCTTTGAGGCAGCTGAGGCCCTATACCTCCATACCAGTTTACAACCCCAGTTAGGCCCCTAGCTCCTTGGCAGTGTGGCTCCATTGGAGCTGAGCCACTGGAGACTCACTCTGTCCACATTTGCCTGGGATCAGATGAAAAGTTGGTACCAATGCACAAGAGCAGTTGTGGTAGGGAAACAAAAGATGTGTGTATTTTTCATTGCTTCTCTATCTGTTATACATGTGTGAAATACAGGTTTCACATAAGTACCCTTCTGAATGTAAAAAAACAAAAACCCCAGGAGTGATCTTTACATTGCAATATTGCATTTTGCAATGCAGACCAATAAGGCAAAGTGTCACTATTTGCTTGCAATCTGGAGTGCCGTGCAATGCTTTGCTGCTAGGGCATGGCACAAACAGCATGCAGGTCATATCCTGAATGTCTGTGTATAGGCTGTTGGCCTGATCCAGATGCATTGACCTCAGCAGCCTGACTGCAAACACCAGCCACACTCTGGCTTCCAGCAGGCTTGCTTATTACTGGCAAGGTTACCCCAACACATTCCCAGTCCTGGATTTCCCCCAAACACATGTACTCTGCACACTCTCTCTTGGAAAATACAGACACAATAGATTCATTGCTCTTCTGAGGGGATCAAGGGAGGGCAGTTTGCACATGAAATGAAGTTATTAACATAGGTCATGTCTACATTGCAAATAAAATTGAAGAGCCACACTCAATCTTCCAGGGTTCAAATTAGCGAGTCTAGTGAAGACATGCCAATTCAAACTGAGAGGGGCAATTCTGTGGATTCCGGTAATACTGCTTCCATGAGGAGTAAGGGAAATCGAAGAAGAGAGTGTGCTCCCTTCAACTTCCCGCAGTGTGGACAGCACCAAAATTTGAGTTAAGATACTTTGACTCAAGCTACGTAATTAACATAGCTGGCGTTGCGTGTCTTAATTGGAATTTATCCCCTAATATAGACCAGAGGATAGTTCACTACACTAGATTAATTCTGACTAAAGAATAAAACAAGTTTATTCAATTACAAAGACAGAGGTTTTAAGTGAGTTCAAGTTAGAATGCGTTAGTCAGAAATGGTGACAAGAAGGAGAAAATACTGTCTAAACTTAACAAACTGAACTTGGTTTAAGTTGAAGCCCCTTACAACATGTTTTCAGTACATTGTGGACTAATCTGTCTGGTCAGAAACTGCTCCCAAAGTGCAACAGTTTGTTTCCTTAGTTGTCTTAGGTGAGAAGAGAAAGATGGCTAGTGAGAGAACTTGGGTGTTTTTGCCCCCTCACTGTTACAAGTCAGATATTCTTTTAAATGCATTTTCCTAAGAGTAACCGCGAAGTTCTTGCCAGCTAAGAACAGAGAGATAGGAAGCCTGGTAGTGAAGAGATTTCATGCTGTTATCTGCTAAAATCAGATCTATTTATTTCTGCCCCCTTTCCTTGCCAAAGAATGGCCACTGGATAGGTGATGGTCCATCAGCTTTGATACCTACTTGTCTCTTGTCTTAGAGAAACAGGTTTATTCCTTCCCAAGACTTGCCTGGTAAGTCACTATCTTAGCTTATGTCCATAAATGTTTACATATGATTTTGCTATACAACTTATTCATAAATGATCTGGCGAAAGGGGTAAACAGTAAGGTGGCAAAGTTTGCAGATGATACTAAACTGCTCAAGGTAGTTAAGACCAAAGCAAACTGTGAAGAACTTCAAAAAGATCTCACCAAACTAAGTGACTAGGCAACAAAATGGCAAATTAAATTTAATGTGGATAAATGTAAAGTAATGCACATTGGAAAAAATAATCCCAACTATACATATAATATAATGGGGGCTAATTTAGCTACAACTAATCAGGAAAGAGATCTTGGAGTCATTGTGGATAGTTCTCTGAAGACGTCCATGCAGTATGCAGTGGCAGTCAAAAAAGCAAACAGGATGTTAGGAATCATTAAAAAAGGGATGGAGAATATCTTATCGCCCTTATATAAATCCATGGTATGCCCACATCTTCAATACTGCGTACAGGTGTGGTCTCTTCATCTCAAAAAAGATATACTGGCATTAGAAAAGGTTCAGAGAAGGGCAACTAAAATGATTAGGGGTTTGGAATGGGTTCCGTATGAGGAGAGATTAAAGAGACTGGGACTTTTCAACTTGGAGAAGAGGAGACTAAGAGGAGATATGATAGAGGTATGTAAAATCATGAGTGGTATGGAGAAAGTGAATAAGGAAAAGTTATTTACTTGTTCCCATTATATAAGAACTAGGGGACACTAAATGAAACTAATGGGCAACAGGTTTAAAACAAATAAAAGAAAGTTCTTCACACAGCGCATAGTCAATCTGTGGAACTCCTTGCCTGAGGAGGCTGTGAAGGATGGGACTATAACAGGGTTTAAAAGAGAACTAGATAAATTCATGGAGGTTAAGTCCATAAATGGCTATTAGCCAATATGGGTAAGGAATGGTGTCTCTAGCCTCTGTTTGTCAGAGGGTAGAGATGGATGGCAGGAGAGAGATCATTTGATCATTACCTATTCGATTCACTCCCTCTGGGACACCTGGCATTGGCCACTGTTGGCAGACAGGGTACTGGGCTGGATGGAACTTTGGTCTGACCCAGTATGGCCAGTCTTATGTTCTTATGCTACATACATTTTATCATGATATTATTGACCAGCAATTTAGACCTCAACTCATTCCTTATAAGGCATATTTGTACAGAGATTATAACAATAGTGTATTGGGTGTGCATTCCATTGCACTGCAGCCATAGATTTTCCATGCTTTGCTTTCAGTTTAATTTTTTCAAACCTCCACAACATTCACAATTCATTTCTGAAATGGGGGGGCGGGAGAAAGCATAGCATAATTAGCTGTGCACATAGCTAGTTAAAAGTTAGTCATGAGATCACACAGATTTAGTTATAGAAGTTAATAGGATTTTTTTTCATGATTTTAACTCAGTCTAAACATGGACACGGTCTTCAAAGGACTCCAATCATCCTCCCTGTGAAACCAAATGGGATTTGTGTAGAGTACTTCAGATCAAGCATTATGTTCGTATGAATATATCCGGGACTTGTGTACAGAAAAGCCAATAAACACTCCTCACTTTGCTGAAAGTTGCAGTGAAATAAATGGACTTCAGGTCAAGCAGACAAGTGGTCAGAAAGATTCATAACAGTCAGATAGCTATAGTACATCTTCATATAAACAGGTTTGTTTAAATAGCAAGCAGCGTGCATGGAACAACCCAGTTGTTGCTAGGTTCTCAGTTGCCAAAAACAAAGCCTTTTGAGCCTGTTGTAATAACAAATTGAGAAGTTACGTAAATCTGTTGAAGTCAGTGGAACTGGTAATGTGAATAAGTGCTCACCAGCATGAATAATGGTCTGCACAATTGACCCTTAGTGTATTTGAACATTGATTAATTCATTGACATAAAACAAACCCTTCCTTGCATAATTCCTTGACACTTTCTGTATACCAATGTACAGTGATTTATTCCTCTACATGTTCAATAATTAGTTTCTTGTGCTCACCTGGCATGAGAGAATAAATGTTCTCTTTGTATTATATTATCTGTGAATCAAAATATTATCTAGTTTATCCTTACCCTGAGAGTTGGAGGCCGTAAGCTATCCAATGGTAGTGTTGCAGGTACAGCTCTTGAGCATTGCATTTAGCTTAGAGGCCATACTCCTACATGAAGTTTGGGATTATATTTCACTGTCATACATTTTTCAAAGAATATATTATGGCAGAACTACTTTTTCCCCCAACAGTCCTCTTCATTCATGTCTGCTGCTGCTTCTGTGTTATGGAGAAATATGGGTGAAAACTCCTGATATCCATTGTATTCTACTTTACTAGTCTACCAAAAATGTGTATCTGCGCACACAACTGAGGTCCACTCAGTCTATCTAAGGGGGAAATGTCTCAGGGCGGGGAGGGCCAGCACAAAGCTTTCTGCTCCACTTTGCCTCAATATAAGGGCTGTTCAGATACCAGTTTGTCAAATGGGTATTTAGGCATTCGCACATCCAGTCTGCCAAGGAACGGATTTGTGTGCTTGTTCCCTAAGTCAATGATGAAAGTTAAAATATTATTATGGCTCATAGGAGGGTCTGAATAACCATGGTTACATGGGGGAGGCCCACTTTGTGATACCAGTGTAGAGTGGATGAGGATGCTAAACTGGAATAGATGCCATGGGATGGACTGAGCAGAATTTCTGCATCCCAGTTGTAGGCTGATAAAGCAATTTTGTAAAAAAGTTGCTATCTATAAAACCATTTTTCTGCTTGGAAAGTATGAACACATTTTGTGACTTACAATCAGTATAGAGGTGATGATAATTTAAATATCTGGAATTATTCAAGTGTCCTGATTTTCAGTCAGGACTCCTACACTGTCATTTAAAATAATTGTAGGCATATATGTGTTGAATTAAGGACATGAAATAAGTAAGCTGGCATTTCAGTTGTTAAGGCTGGCTTCAGCTTTCCACTTAAAGTGGAGATTCAAGCTCTGTTTCAGACATGGAAAGCTTGACCAAAATTACAGCACATGGGTGGTGGGTAAAGCTTGAACTTTCTGGCAGAGGGAACTGAAATAAATGTTACTTTTTGGGGGTTCAGTTGTGGTTTTGCCATGAATCTGGAGCAAGGGCCAGCTCATTGTTACCCATCCATGTTGAGAGTAGGTGCACAGAAGCTGTGCAAAACTCATTCTCCTGCCATACACTACAAACTTTGGTACAGGTGGCCCTTAGGCATGATTATCATAGAATACTAGGAATCGAAGGGACCTCGAGAGGTCATCGAGTCCAGTCCCCTGCCCCCATGGCAGGACCAAATACTGTCTAGATCATCCCTGATAGACATTTATCTAACCTTCTCTTAAATATCTCCAAAGACTGAGATTCCACACCCTCCCTGGGCAATTTATTCCAGTGTTTAACTATCCTGACAGTTAAAGGGATGCTGATGCCCTTTGTAGCTAGATCACATAAGAGAAGAAATTTGTGAGAACTTTTTCACTTATAATTGACTAACTTTTATGTTTTCAATATATTACATGTTAAATAACTGTGGTTTAAACACTGTTTAGTGTTTATAGTAGTCTAGCTTGTTGTTTCAACAGTTATTGAAACAAATGATGTCCACACACTGGAGATAAAATACAACCCAAACAAACAAGCTTTTTCAAACTTTTGTTTTTACTAGTGTTCAACCATAGCATGTTAATTTAACCTGATTAAAAATGTTGTTCATATTGCTGGTGACTCAGACAGGGATTTGCTGAGTGCTGCATTTAGCAAAATACAATAACAGCACCAAATTACTGTAATTTGGCCATTTTAACAGTGACACTGCACTGCCTTTCTCTCTGCTTTTCTTTTGGGCTAAAAAGGTTAGATCTCTAAATAGGATATGATCCAATAATCTGTAGAATTGCCCATCCTTTGCTTTTTAGAGGCCTGACATTTTCTTTGGATGATACCAGGTTCTGTAGTGTTAGAGGAGTACGATTGTATTAGAAGAAAATGGATCTTAAAAAAAGATTTAAACTCCAATACCATCTGCATATGTTTTCTGCTAATATTCTTCACAACTTATCTGTAATACTATTCACCTAGAACCCATTTTAGATCGCATTTTGTTTCTTTTAAATAATTTGTTTGTATTGCATGTTTTGTCATGCATTATTACTTAGGGTAAATTTGTGGACTGACCAGAAGAAGCACCGAGGAGCAGCATATCATTGCACTGCTCCAAGAGGCGACTTGAGAACTAGATTGTAATTCAGAGTTACAATTGGCTTCCCACTCTCCCCCCTCCCCCACACTTACAGGAGAAGGAAGGTAAAATCATCTGAGACCTACAACTGATGAAGATTAGATCACTTGGTGGCTTGTGTGGCGGGATGACAAAGCTCTGTCCATTCCCTGCCCACCTGCCTGGGAAGGTGGAAGTACCACATATGTGCACTGCTATCCACCTACTATCTGGCATAGCTTAGCCCACTTGTGTAGGAACATCCGATTATGATACAACTAGTGTTAAGGAGTAATCCCATACAATGTAAATTCTAGGGGATGGGTGCTCAAGATTCAAATATTTGGGGTGGGGAATGAAGAGACAGTAGTTGGAATTTTGTGAGTGGTCAGTAACATCACTTCAGTACATACATATTGATAATACTGTATGTTTTTCAGGGTCAAATGTAGCTTTTAAGTATCTTTTCATACTTATTCAAAATAGCTAGAGATATCTGCAATATCATTAACACTAGTAAGCAAGATGAAGTACTGTGCATTTGGCAAGCCATTCTGTATCACCATACCTGAAATAGAGCTGTGTTGAAGCTCAAAAGATGGTCTGTCTCACCAGCAGAAGGTGGTTCAAAAAAAGATATTACCTCACCTAACTTGTGTTTCTAATATTGCAGGATCACTCTGCAAACATACACCAGAGAAGCCTGGCAGTCATAAGAATCCACTGTGGTAGGATTGTCAGGTTTTCGGGAATTTATAAAGTTATACATTCAGCCACAACCTCCTTACTGTGCATGCTCCAAGGTCTTGGATAAATGATTTGTAATCCTTGTTCACATGTGAAATATTTATGAAGTCAGAAAAGGGTATTCAGAAGAAAGAGACTGGACAGCCTCTTATTTACACACACAAAATCTCCATGCAGCATCACCATATAGTGGTGTTCAGTGTGTGTTTGTGTTTTGTTCAGTTGGATCTCTTGAAAGCAGGCCTTTGAAGACTGGCATATAAGATCTAGGTAAGGCAATTTGCCAGTGGTCACAAAGTCATTTTCTATAAACTTACCATGTGCCAGAGTTTGGGTAAGAGAATTGCATGGAGACTAAAAATGAGTTCTAATTATGATTCAGTCACCGGTAAATCTGGGGCTTGTTCATTGTAAGGCTCAGAGATGACAAAGTGGGATAGAGTCATACATTGGTTATGCAGGGGAGAGACGCTGTTTAATTATAACAAATTTAATTACCCGATCCTCCCAAACAAGTGGTACTTGCAGCTGTGAGGTCCATGGGACAAAAGATCAACTCTGCCAAATGTGCCCAATCCAGTGATAAAGCTTAAACCTGATAAGATGATCTGGACAGGTTTTTTTTTTTTTTTCCTGTCAGTTCTGCAATTGAAAATTATCCTTTAAACTAGTACATCTCTTTATATATGAAATGGATTTTACTGTGAGTTTCAAGAGTTAGAACAGTACTTTGTTCTAATGGTACATTTGGTTATTTTTCTTTAGTTTGATCATCTAGGAATATACTGTAGAATGTTACATGAGTACATTTCTATAGCACATGCTACTATAACAATCCCTAAAGCTATTGACACAGCAACAAAACAAAAATAAAAGATGTGCCTGCTTCAAGGACAGAGATACCATGAATCCATATCCATAGTGCTGTATGTAACAGTAAACACGCTGCCTCTCAGTGCTCTAAAATGGAATAGAAAGAAACAATGTTGGTATTGCAGCAGAAAAACAAGCTTCTGTTGAGCCAAATATGAAAATAACAACAGTAACTATTTAATTACATGTATTTATTTTGGAAGTATTTTTATTTTAGTCAATCTATAAAAGGTTCAAAAACATATTAGAATAAAATTTTGGATCATTTTATTAGACTATAAATATTGCAGACCGATGTTACAATTAAACTGTATGTAGCCACTAATTAAAATTCAGCAACAGGATTAAACACTATCTCTGATCTTTAATTATTTTATTTAGATTTTTTAATTCCCTCTGCTTTTGTTAATTAAATAGCATGCTTTTTATTTGGTGCACCTCTGTTTTCATGATTGTTTAAATAAAAAAACCCAGATTAATAAAATCACAGAATCTTAGATCATTACTATTTGATTAATTAACATTATATTTTTAAAACCTTTAATTTCTAATCTAGTTTTCTTTTTAAACAACAACCTTTTTTTCCCCTCAGTCTTTCTATATTTTCTGAATAGTGTGAGGATTGTGTGGGTCATGCAGTGTATTTAACTAGTGCTGAACACTGAAAAATCATGAGCATATTCACATTGATTTCAGATGCTGATGATCTTCCTCACATTCAGTAGTACCTTAATCCTTGATTAAACCTGTTAAAATCAGTAGGATTGTTTGAAAAGTAAATTACTATTCAATGTAAGTGTATTACAATTTATTCTTTAATCAGTTCTACTGTTTTTTTAAGTACAAATTGAGACTCATTCCAATAGTGTTCGTGGTGTAGCAGAATGCATAGGATCTAAATTTTGTCTACAGCAAACCTTCCCAGGCCAGTAAGAATTAGGAGCACTGTGGAGTGTAAGAATGTATACTCACGCACACCACAGATGTCTGTCATCTGCACACAGGGCATAGGAACTTTCTCCTCCAAAACCACTGGCACTGAATAAGAATCTTCATGAATTATCACTGATGGTATGTACCTCAACATACTGTCCTAATGGTAGTGCACATATAACAGTGTATATGCTCACTAGACAGTACATTACAAGATAAATCATTCTTAAAGAGAGTGCATCATTGTCAAGAAACCACCCCGGATGGCCTTCAGGTTAACACTAGCTGGCTAAGGCAAGGGACTGTCCATTTTTTCAGAGCCAGAGGAAGGGCATCCACAAGCGTGAACAACATAAGTTGGGATAAAATGAAAGGGAGTAATCTTCAGGCAATGATAGTCAGAATCAGATGGAGTCCCAGCTAATACACATCTAGAAAAAATTCATCAACATATATACACAATTCTAGAAGAAATATTTATAATAGGTGAGTCTTCACAAATTATATGAAATAATTTTTTTATTTTGCCTTCCCTTCAAAGGAACTGTTTTATCTTTCATAAACATAAGTCTTTACTTTGATCCTTTCTCACTATGTATACTCTCCCCTAGACTTTCTGCTCTTTTGTGCTTGATTGTCCCTTCTGTTGTGTAGCTTATGAAACCTTCACCATGTATAACCCATTGCTCTCCAGGAACTGGTCCATATGAGGTTAACTTTCTACTACTTTTCCATCAGTTAAAGGAATTATTCCCTTTTACACAAATGGTAGATGGAGGTGTTCTGATACTGAAGGTCCTTGGTTCAAATCTTGAGGGTAAACAGGTATTAAATTTCCAAGCAGTACAAAAGATATTAAATCAAAAGTGTCACTCTTCCTTCAAACACTGAAGTGGACTCTCTGATGTGCCTAAAATGCATATGGAATCCCATCTGAAACAGTCTGCTTGGAATGTGACAAATAGGCTACAAGGCTGTGCTCAGCAGTTGATGACTTGTATGTCTGAGTCATGGAAGTATCTACCCGATTCTAAGGAGTAGTTGCTGATATCAGTCCATACTTTTGCATGTTGTTCAGGCTGTGCAATAGATTTATGGATCCACCTTTGTAACAAAATCCCCAGGTCAACACAGCTACATATAGCGTAGCCTGACTGGGATAGGGTGGACAGTGTACCATATGCCAGCATGTTAGAAAGTGAACCTGTAGTGGGGTAACTAACATTCCTCTTGCTGTATGCAGGGATGCTGATTCCTAAATCAAAACTGCCTTCACACTGATGTGCTGCATTACCACACTCTTTGTGCTGCATCTGTATTGATCTCTTGTCTCATAGCTAATGGGCATGGTGTAAGCCAATAATAACAGGTATTCTAATCAGCAGAGGTTCATGGGTGTTACTTCTGAATTCAGTCTGTTGTCTCACACAGACTAAAAAGGGACAAAAAAAGCTCTTGGAGAGGGATGTGGCAGGAGCCAATCAGCAGAAAGATTAAGGCAGACAATCTGCGCCTGGGTGGGTTGTATAAAAGGGCTGCAAGTCTGAGGACATCGGTCTCTCACCTTTAATCTCATCTAACCATGAAACATTTTTATTAGACATGCCTACTACATCCTCAGAGAGGGCTGTTGAGTATTGCTTTAGGGGAATCTAAGATGTTAAGTTCATAAGTATATTTTGGGGCACAACTGTTTCCTTGTGCAACTTTATGCATGAAATAGGTGACTATCTGATTCCTATGCAGGTATGTGCGAAGAAAGCTGGGAGTGGGGTGGGGAGAGAAAGCAGTGTATTATACCAAACTCTTCAATATATTGTATCCAGACCTTTAATATACTGATAGAAATGTAGCCGTGTTAGTCTGGGGTAGTTGAAGCAAAATGCAGGACAATGTAGCACTTTAAAGACTAACAAGATGGTTTATTAGATGATGAGCTTTCGTGGGCCAGACCCACTTCCTCAGATCAAATAGTGGAAGAAAGTAGTCACAACCATATATACCAAAGGATTAATGCCCACAAAACAGATATCAGACAAGATCACAAAGAGAAAACAGTTTCTTGCCACTTTAACCAGAAAGGACACTCTCTAAATGACTTAGCCACCTGCATTCTGCTACAAAGACCTTTTACATCTGCACTTGAAAGGGAATCCTCTGAACTGTCATTCATGTTAAAATTCGACACTTACCAACAAGGACTTAACAAGTCTTTGAACTTTCTCACCCATTACCAAGACAGTTTCCCCAATTATCACCTGTAATACCATTAACTCACAAACATCCCACTCTCCCTACCTTTAATATCAGCAATTCACAGACACTTACCTTCCTTCCTCCCCCTTCCCACCCCCCCGCATCCCCCTTCTGTTCTGCAATGTGATTTGTCCTTTTCATATTTATTCATTTTTTTTAAATTGTATCCTTTGGTATATATGGTTGTGACTACTTTCTTCCACTATTTGATCTGAGGAAGTGGGTCTGGCCCACGAAAGCTCATCATCTAATAAACCATCTTGTTAGTCTTTAAAGTGCTACATTGTCCTGCATTTTGCTTTAATATACTGTTGCATGTATCTATTGTAATAGTTTCATTTATTTTCATGGAAGAGAAAGTGAAACCTTTGATTTAAAAGTGTCCAGATCTACATTCTGGCAGCATTCTCTAAAACTGCAACCCAACATTATATGTTTAAATAAATATAAACATGCTGTCTGGCATTTTCAAATGTGCTCCATGCTGGTCTCTTCGGTCACAGTGAAGTTAATGGTAAACTCCCATGGAATGAGGTATAACAGTTACTCCAAACTAAGGACTTAGTTCGGATTAACCTTAAACTGCCGCGTGTAGCCGCAGGCAGTGCGTTCGAACTAAGGGGGATTTAAAAATGGCGGCCGGACGGGAACATGCAAATAAAGCCCAGGACATTTAAATCCCAGGCTTAATTTGCAACTCCAGTTGCCTGATTTGCCTACCTAGCTTGAATTAATGAGCTAGTGCAGACATACCCTAAGATAACAAGTTTTGTAGATAAGGGGGAAGTGGTGAATGTGGTATACCTAGACATCAGTACAGCATTTGATAGTCTTGCATGACCTTCTCATCGATAAATTAGGAAAATACAACTTAGATAGGGCTACTATAAGGTGGGTGCATAACTGGCTGAATAACCATTCTCAGAGAGTAATTATTAATGGTTCACAGTTGTGCTGGAAGGGCATAACAAATGGAGTTTCGCAGGGGTCAGTTTTGGGACTGGTTCTGTTAAAAAAACTTTATCGATGATTTAGATACTGGCTTAGAGAGTACTCTTATTAAGTTTGTAGGTGATACCAAGCTGGGTGGGGTTGAAAACGCTTTTGAGGATAATGTCCTAATCCAAAATGATCTGGACAAAGTGGAGAAATGGTCTGAGGTAAATAGGATGAAGTTTAATAAGGACAAATGCAAAGTGCTCCACTTAGGAAGGAACAATCATAGCTCCACTATGCCACCACCTGGAAACACCTGAGGTAACAGTGCCCAGTTAGAGCCTAAACTCCTGTCCCAATCCTGAACACTCCCTTCTACACACCAATTTCCCCAGTCTCAGCCCTGAGCCTGCCTCCCATATTCTGAACCCCTCAGCACTATCCTTGGGCCTGCTTCCCCTCCTGAGCCCCAATCCCCTGCCCTAGCCTCGTGAAAGTGTGAGAGGATGGAATTAGCAAAGGGTGGTGTCTCAGAGAAGGGGTAGAGAAGGAGGCGGGACAAGAGTATTTGGGTTTGAGAGAGATTCTGGATTGCACTTCCATTCAAAAAGTGATTTTTTTAATGCTTAAAAAGGGTTGGAGACTATTGTTTTAGCAGATTCCACACAGCTTTCAAAATGGGAATGTTTCTCTGAATGGTTTAAGGGCCTGATCTAAAGACCACACAAGAATATGAGGTTCATTCGGTTGACTTCAACAAGCTTTGGATCATGTCCTAAAACTTCTTAAGAAAAAGAGAGACCGTGTCAGATTTGTTTAAAGTGGGAGGTTGACATTTTTTTGCATTTTTCAGCAGCTATCTGCATTTTTCAGCAGCTTTAAAAATCTGTCCCCTTAGTCCACATGCTACGTCCTCAGCTGATGTACAAGGCCTAGCTCTATTGAAATAAATGGTGCTACATTGATTTATATCAGCTGTGGATTTGACTCATTCAATGATGTACTGAGTTGCTGTGTGTTTTGGCTTTCAGGAACTTTAATACTTCACTTGAATTAGCCATCTCTGACACACACAGTCTTGGTAGTGTTTGATTTCATGTAAGTAACATCTGTGTGTGTGTGTGTGTGTGTGTGTGTGTGTGTGTGTGTGTGTGTGTGTGTGTGAAACTGAAACCATACTTCCTATTATCTTAGTTACTTAATAGTTCTGTACCAATTTTGTACACTTTCTGTTAGACTGACCATGAAAAAGTAAAGAAAATCATAAGGAGTACATTGCTAGTCTCAAATTTAGCTAGCATTCTGTCCACTTATGCAACATTTGTTTCCATGTTTTAGGCTAACATCATGCTAACAGCAATCAGAAACATCCTCAAAAACAAAACACATTTAAAAAACCAACACAGCAATTGAATCAGTACCCAATCTTGGGGTATGTGCCAAACCACTATGTCTCCCTGCTGCTCTTTGGAAAAACATAACTCAATACCATTTCCTCCCCCTTCCCAAAGTGAACACTCATGGGAATGCAGATAGAGCAACTCCAATGAGATGTAGTCAGTCACAAATGATTGACAAAATGGATAATTTAAAAGATGTAATTAACAAAAATAAGCTTTGATATTCTTGGAAAAAGTTTAGAAAACATGTTTTCTATCCAAGCTGTTTTTAGCTAAATAAGAAGTTAGCTGTGAACATACACTGCCAGCTCCTTTGGCAGATTCCCCATTTTCATATATATTGATGCCAAAAAGTATTCCACTTCTCTACACTTGAGGGTTTTGTATGTAAGTGTTGTAAAATGATAGCTTTCAAAATGTGATTGATTTTAAGTACTACAGAGAGTCTCAATGAGGTTATGCACATGAAACCTATCTAATTTTAAAGACAAACTTAAAGGTTGCATAACTAGTGTACATACAGGATTCAAGCCAATGGGAGTTCTGATATTGACTTCAGTGACATCAGGCTTTCATAATATATTGTTAACATAAGAGCAGCTGTTTTTGTATTACAGATAGGCTACGTCTAGACTGGCATGATTTTCCAGAAATGCTTTAATGGAAAAGTTTTCCGTTAAAAGCATTTTTGGAACAGAGCATCTAGATTGGCACGGACACTTTTCCGCAAAAGCACTTTTTGAGGAAAAGCGTCCGTGGCCAATCTAGACACGTTTTTTCTGCAAAAAAGCCCCGATCGCCATTTTTGCAATTGGGGATTTTTTGTGGAAAACAAATCTCAGCTGTCTACACTGGCCCTTTTGCGCAAAAGTTTTGTGCAAAAGGGACTCTTCCCCGAACGGGAGCAGCATAGTATTTCTGCAAAAAGCACTGATTTCTTACAGCAGGAAGTCAGTGATTTTGCAGAAATTCAAGCGGCCAGTGTAGACAGCTGGCAAGTTTTTCCGGAAAAGCGGCTGATTTTCCGGAAAAACTGGCCAGTCTAGACACAGCCTTAGTGTACATAGTGAATTTTGTTCTCCATGTAGACTATCAAGATAAGGTAGGTACAATTGATGGAGGCTCAAGGACCATAGGCAGAAAAATATTCAAGTTTTTCTGTCTCTAATTCAATTATCTATACAAAGTGGAACAGCTTTAGCATGAGACACTGAGAGTAAGCTTCCCCCCATTCCCCACCTGGTAGTAACGACACTGACCTGGAAAGTAGGAGAGCCAAGCTGTAGTCCCTGCACCAATTCAGGGAGAGCAGGAATTCAAAACTGGGTTTCCCACTTGCTAGATGAATGCCCTAATTACTGGACTATTAGTTGTAAGCCATGTCATGACAACATGTGTGTCAGGCATGCTCAGAGCACATTTATCAAATCAAGTAGAAGAGGAAGGGAAATGTCCAGTTAAGGAATCCGGGAGGGTATTAGGCATAAGCGAGGCACTGAGTGCCTAGGCTGTGTTATAATTTAAGTAGATATGCATGTGCCCACTGGCAAAAAATTTAAGAGATTTTCCAATGGGAAGTTAGATACTTAGGGACTTCTGGTGAAACTGAGTGGTGGTTTTGTCAATGCTGGGGAGCCCAAAGGTTGGTGTTAAGCACCAAAGTTTTCTAATTAATCTAGCCCATGGAAACTAATCTGTTCCATTATCTCTTTTACTTCCTGTTTCTGGACCTAATTGAAGAGACTATCATCTCTGGGATCACTTCTGCTGGGCCGTGATTGCTATAAGCTCAAATTTCATCAGCTGCAGGGCATATTACACATGTAACCCTGTAAGTATGCGGTCACTCCTGCTTACAATGAGAAGCTGAAACACCAGGGATTTTCTTCTGGGGTGATTTCTGAACCAGGCTTCCCACACAGCATAGCACAACCAAGTAAAATGACACCAAAAGAGATTAATCATTCTGAATCTAATACTGTAGAGTTTTGCAATATTAATATCTCTTTATCAAACACACTGAGCTACCCGATTTTAAATAACAGGTGCCAGAATCATTATGAGCCACAAAGAATGAAGTAAAACTACTGAAGCCAATATTTAAGCAAAGAGAACTCACATAAATGGATGTATTATTTCCACTGGCACTGGATTTTAAAACGTTGTATATCAAAGAATACATTTAGAGACTACATTAATCTAAACTTTAGTTTCTTGTTTTGCATTGCCTATTCTCTGTTTTCTTTTTGCTAGTCTCTAATAAGTGAGGGTTAGAAAGAAGTTTTTGTTGCTGCTATTCTGCAGATAAAGGTAAGCTCATGTTCTATCACTTTCTTTACACACACACATAGTAATTAAAATAGGTAACCATCTCTTAAAAGAAATATATGCAGTGTAGTTGAAGCCACGTCAGTCCCAAGATATTAGAGAGACAAGGTGGGCGAGAGAATAAAACATATTACCGGTACTTCACCCACCTTGTCTCTCTCAAAAGAAATGCATTAGTTTTGAAAAGTGGTTAGTCAGTTCCAATCAAAACCTTTGCACATGGCAGCAATGGAAAGACACTCTATACAATCACCCACACGGCAGAAAAAAATTAGAGAAACTACTTATAAAATCCTCCACTGAGATGAAAGCTAGAGATGACTCAGCAGTGGTCTCTAATGAGTACAGCTTTCAACCTGCAAGCTAGTCTCAAGAGATATTCAATACATTCCAGGACTAGATCTCAAATGAACTATAGCAAAGGAGAGATTTTTCTACTGTGAAAATAAAATCAAGACTGACACCGACCAAAGAACCGAGCATAACCTAAAATTCCATCTCTCTTTGAAATATCAGTATTGGAGGCTCTGAATAGATTTCAACTTCAGGATCCTGCTCGTTTGTAAGTAAGAACTGTTTATGCAGAAGAAGAGGTGTTCTTAAGACATAGCTACACAACAGCTGAGGAGATTCTTCTCAGCCTGGGCAGGCAGATGTGGTAGCTTTGTGTGAGCTAGTGGACTAAATACAGCAAACTTCCGATAATCCGGCACCTTTAGGACCCAGGGGGTGCCGGATTATCAGATATGCCGGACTAACAGAAGTGGGGGCTATGAGGGGTCTGGGGTGGGGTGGGGGGATGCTACCCCAGATCCCCTCATAGCCCTCCCTTCTGATAGTCCGGCTCTTCCCCAGGAGTCCCCAATTCAGCCACTGCTGGTCAGTTTCAGCAGCGGCTGAATCTGGGACGCCTGAAGCAGAACAGCTGGGGTGCTGCTGGGTTGGTCCGGTAGAGCTGACCCTTGGCGCCGCGAGACCAACCCGTCAGCACCCCAGCTGCTCTGCCCCAGGTGTCCCCAAGTCAGCCGCTGCTGATACTGATCAGCGGCTGACTCCAGAAAGCCAGAGGCAGAGCTGCTCTGCCCTGGGCTTTCTGGAGTCAGCCCTGGTCAGTTTCAGCAGCGGCTGAATCAGGACGCCTGGGGCGGAGCAGCTGGAAGGCTGCTGGGTTGGTCCCACAGCACCGAGGAGCGGCGCTACTGGACCAACCAGCAGCACCCCAGCTGCTCTGCCCCAGGTGTCCCCAAGTCAGCTGCTGCTGAAACTGACCAGGGCTGACTCCAGGAAGCTGGGGCAGAGCAGCTCTGTCTCAGGCTTCCTGGAGTCAGCCACTGGTCAATTTCAGCAGCGGCTGAATCCGGGACAGCTGGGGTGCTGCTGGGTTGGTCCCGCAGCCCCGAGGGGCAGCGCTACTGGACCTACCTGGCAGCACTCCAGCTGTTCTGCCCCCTGCTTCCCGGATTCAGCGCTGGTCAGTTTTAGCAGCGGCTGAATCGGGGAAGCTGGGGGCAGAGCAGCTCCAATGGTCCGGACCATCAGGAGTGCCAGACCGTCAGATGCCGGACCATCGGAGTTTTACTGTATATTAATGTGGCCACACTGGCTTGGGCTAGCCACCTGAGTACATTTCTGCCTGCCCACTGACCATGTACTTTGGCAGCTAGACTGAGCAGTCATCCTTGCCACCACAACACTAGCAATGGCCTTGGAAGCTGTGTAGATGTGAGGTTATAGTTCTTAGACTTTGGGAAAGCAGTATTTCACATAGGTGATGTTTCTGCTGCTTATAAATAAATACCTTTCTCCTCCTGAGGATTTCTGGAGATAAGACAGGTACTAATTTGGAGCCTTAAAGTGTGATTGTTTTTGTTAGCTCACATTGAACCATTATTGTCTGATACAGCCTAGCACAAGAGACATATGCTATGTCTACACTACAAGGTTAGGTTAAGCTATGTTAAGTTGATGTACATCCGCGGCAGTAATTATTGTGGTGGCTCATGGCAACACTGCCCTTCTTGTGTTTTGTGGTGGATGTGTCCTCACCAGAAGTGCTTCCACTGATGTAAGAGGGGCATGGAGGTTAGAGCCAGGGTTCTCAGCTTCACATACAGCTCCCCACTGGAAGCATGACTCCCTACAATCCAGGCTCTTGGCTCTCCATTCTCTGCTGGGAGCATGGCTGTCACCACTTCCTGCCACTTTCAGCTCTCTGCTTCCTCAGACTCTCAGCTCCCTATAGGGAGCTTGGCTTCACCCCTGGGATCTCTGCTTCCCACTCACCATAGGGAACCAAAACCTCACCTCTGTCGACTCTCCAGGGAGCCAGGTGAGCAAAGCCCGCTGGAACTGGAGCTGGAGTTCCCCACACATCCCAGGGTTACAGCCTGGCTTTCTTGTAAATTTCACAGCTTCAGCCTGGACAAAAATAACAGGCAACACCTGAAGTAAGTAACCCTCACTGTGACCATAGACAATTGCTTCACTCTAACTATACCATGTCTACTCCACCGTAAGCCCTATGCCTCTTGTAGAGCTGGAGTTATGTCAGTGTAATAGGACATGTAGCTTACATCTACACAGCAGTGTTATGTTGGAATGATTGACATTATTCTGAAATAACATAGTCTGTGTCGACACTACAAGCAGTTATTTCGACATAATGTCAAAATAATGTTGAGCTGGAACACTTCGTACTCCGACTCCTCTAACCCTCATTATATGAGGAGTAAGAGAAGTCGGAGGAGGAAGGTTCTTTCTCAGACTTCCTGCTGTGTAGACAGTACCCAAAGCTGAAATAAATTATTTTGACTGAAGCGCTACACAATTGAAGTAGCTCAAGTTGTATAGGTTATTTCAGCTTTAGCCCTTCTGTGTAGACATGCCCTCACAATGGTGGGAACATGTCTGCAGTGTGTACAGTGCCATTGATAGACATAAGCTTCCTTATGTCAACATAACTCTGTAGTGTAAACCAAGCCTCAGTGATACATTAAACTGGATTCCCAACTCACTGTTTTCTTATTAGGTGTGGATCAAATAGTATGACATTCAAAAACGGCTTAGAAAATTGAGGACAATGGAGCACAGTTATTTTGAAGTTATGACATTAGTATCACTCAAAATTAATTCTTTGAAGAGCTCTTGGGCGGTTTATATGCCAAAGGTTTTCAAAGTTCTTCTTAGTACTGTGTGTGTTATACCAGTCAGCTATATGTTGTAAGGTTCTCTATTCACTCATGGTCAAACCCTATAATCCTTACTCTGACCAAATTACAATTGAATTCTATAACAGTTCATTCTGATTGATGGATGGGGGTTGTGATCCTCAATTTTTAGCCTGTGTGTATACAGGAAGCTACTTGTCAGAGTCCATTTAGTCAGATAATATTAATGAATTGTTTCATTTCAAGTTTGGCACAGTTTAAATAAATTTATTTTTATCCATAATAATAATAGAATATCTTTTGCTATAGGCCTGTGCCACAACTGATCTGCCAAAATGTATTATGAAAAAATAACATAGCAGAGGTATGTAAGTTTTTTGCAATGGTAGTTAATATGTTCTCTTTAGCATTTGATGCACACTTAGGATGCCTCTGGAGAGTGGTGCTATTTCGGGATACTTCTGGTATCCTCAAATAGCTATTCCACATCTTTTAAATAAGCCCATTATTTCAAAATAGCTTTCAAAATAACGGGCTCACTATTCCGATGTATCTGTAAATCTTGTTCCATGAGGATTAAGACTCATTTTAGAATAGCACTCTATTTCAAAATACACTTGAAATAAGCTACGCAATTTGTGTAACTCATATTGCGTAGCGTATTTCAAGCTATGGGTGCAATGTAGATGTACCCTAAGAATTAGGAGGTTTTCTTAGCACCTGCTACTTCATTACATGAAATCTCAGTTGCATGCTAAGTTTTAAAGGGATCTTCCTAGGTCTCTGTCATTACTGTTACTCTTACAGTACAATCAATGTCTGTCCTTGGAGTCATGCAGCCATCACACTGTTAATATAGAAATATTAGCTCTTTATTGGGATTATTTGTATTACAGTATATTTTAGAGGACTCTTCCAAGACAGGGCTCCACAGTGTTAGGTTATGTTCAGACATCACCACTGGAAAAATTTTCTTGTTTCGCTTCAGGACCCTCCTTTTTTGTGATCTAAGGATTACAATTTCTCTGCTTGCTTCAAAGGTTTTAAATGAAGCTTTACAAACTTCTTTTCTACTGAAGAGCTTACTTCATGAAGCAATTTAGGATTCCCTCATTCAGTTCCCCATTGGCACTGATGCTATTGCTTAAACCAAATTCATTAGGGAGTGATATTAAATTGGAGAGGTTGAATGAGGCTGTAACAGCATAAGAGTGAAACCTTAATCGTATCACATTCTTGTCCATTCAACCAGAAAGTGACCTGAATACTCAATGAAAAGGAAAAACATAAACGCTCCATTAAAAATAATTAAAATGATTCATATCTGGAGCCCACTGACAGCCCAGTAGGCAAATGATGCTGTTTGGCCTCAAAACACATATCAGAAATGGATTTTGAATCCATGGTTACAGTATTTTAAACTTTTCATGCTGCTGCTGTGTGATTTGTTTTTATTTGTTTTCATTTTCCAGAAATATCTATGGAAACAAATAACAGTAAAATGTACTGTATCAACAGTAAAATGTACTTAATCTTTACATTCTTTCACTCCTGTCATTAACTACAGAGTGATCATTTATTCATTACTCTTGAAATAATTCATCACAGATATTCTTTGGAAGTAATAAGTATATTGTTCATGTATAGGGCGTACATTCTTAGCATAACCTCATACTTGTAAATGATCCATTTTTATTGCTATAAAAATGGCTATTCTATTAATAGGAATATCAGGCTCATGTACGTGGATTTTTGTTTCAAAAAACTCTTAAATATTTTGGCTACTAGTCTTTCCCTTTTATTTAACTTCAAGATATGTCTTTTATATACAGATCAATAGTGCTTCTGAAGGCACTCTAAATTGGAAAGCTATTGGCAGCCTCATTAGTGCAGATGAAGCAGATTGTTCACCAACGATTTATTAGCTGATGTCTTCAAAGTAATGTAAAAGCTTCAATAGTTTCAGAATCCACTCAGAGTGGACAATTGTTTCACACTCTATTATAATGACAACACAAATGGAATCATAATATCACTGTGTATTATTAAAATAAATCATAATTTTACCATTCTGTTGATATTGAGATCCTGATGCACTCTTAAAGTTCAATTCACTGGATACAGTTTGAAAAATTGAAGATGACCACTTAAAAAGGCAATCAGTAACTGTCACAAGAATAATTAGTTAATTGGTATGATAACATCATTAAAACAGATTTGTATATATAGTACATATAGCCTCATTATTGTGCTTTGCTTCTTGATTCTTGTGGTTAAACTAATATTCATTCCAAACAATGGCTGAGGAGAATTCTCTCAGGCTATGTCTAGACTGCAAGCCTCTTTCGAAAGAGCCTCTTTCGAAAGATACTTTTGAAAGAGCCTCTTTCGAAAGAGAGCGTCTAGACTGCACGTTGAACTTTCGAAAAAGCGGCTTGCTTTTCGAAAGAAAGCATCCAGTGAGTCTGGATGCTCTCTTTCGAAGAAGCCCTATTTACATTGAAGAACGCCTTCTTTCGAAAGAGGAACTTTCGAAAGAAGGCGTTCTTCCTCGTGAAATGAGGTTTACCGCCATCGAAAGAAAAGCCGCGTTCTTTCGATTTAATTTCGAAAGAACGCGGCTTGAGTCTGGACGCAGGGGAAGTTTTTTTCGGAAAAAGGCTACTTTTCCCGAAAAAACCCCTGAGTCTGGACACAGCCACAGTGAAATCATCTTCACAGAGTAAACTTTTTCATACTGAAGAGAAAAAGTGGGTATTTAATTAAAATATATTATCCAGAAATGTGGGAGTGGATGAAAGCTTTCTGAATTCATTACAAATGGTTTATCTGAGGTACAGTCTGCATGGGCAAATGTGAATCTGAGGTACAGCATTTCTTTTCAGATGCAAGACAAAGAATCATATTAATTGTGACATAAACGGAATAATAAATTACACATCTGGTGTAAATTAGCCAGAGTATGGTGGTTAAGCAGCATATGTGTCATGATTTGCAAGTTAGTGGCTGTACAAAATGAGACTCCTTTTGGTATTCTATGGAATCAAATTTAGCAAAAAGCATAGTTAGGTACAATTCTCTTTAAATCTAATAGGAGTTGTGCCTTTTTATGGCAGTGCTAAATATGACCCCAGGAATGTTGGGGATAGCATGAGCATGAGTTAAATTAGGGGAGGAGGAGGAACTCATACCTTCCGGAGAATTGGTGGTTTGGGGTTTTTTTTTTGCTGTCTCTCATCTATCTTGGGACACTCATTTTGTGTACCTACTGAGTAACAAATTGGTGTAATCTATTCTAATTTGTCATTTATGCCTGTTCTATGACCTAATTAAGATACCACTGAATTTGGTCCACGTTGCTTTGGCTAAATGCAGCCCAAACAATGCATGCTATTAATCAATGGCAGTAATTAATTAATATCTGATGAAACAATGCTCATTACAATGGGATTACACCAGAGATAAATTTAGCTATCCTTGTTTTTGTTTAAGGAAATGGTAACATTTTTAAACTTAAACAACAGTATTTGCTTTGAACTGTTTTCAAAACTATTGTATATGTAAATGCATTGCAGCTACAGACATTCTAAACTAAATTTAATCACTTGCAGATGAAATGGAGGTTAAAGTGAGTTACAGGGACAAACTGAAATCTTGCTCTGCCCAACACATATCTGACAGGTAATTCTAGCATTCCTATGGCTAAGGCTTCATGGTACAACTGGACTGTCTATAGCAGTGGTTTTCAGGCTAGGGATCACGACCCAATACTGAGTCGCAGAATGTCAGGCACAGGGTCTCACTGCTGCAGACTGATCAGTGAGGGTGCTAAAGCAAGCTTCCTGCCCAGCCTGGTACCACAGACTGTGCTGCACCCCAAAAGCAGCCAGCAGCAGGCCCAGCTCGAGGGGGTGCGGAGGAGGAACGAGCACATAGGGCTCCACACACTGCCCCTACTCTGAGTACTAGCGCTGCAGGCCCCTTGGCTAGGAACCTGCAGCTGGCTGCTTCTGGGGTGCAGCATGGTCTGCAGTGCCAAGAGAGGTAGGAAGCCTGCCTTAGCACCCCGGCAGCACCGCAGACTAGGAGCCGCTCAAGGTAAGCCCCTCCCCCCCGGGCCAACCCTGACCCCTCCAAGCTGGAGCCCCCTCTCACAGCCTAAAGCTCTCATCCTCAGTCCCACATGCTTGTCAAACTATATTGGATCACAGGCATCAACAATTTTCTTCAATTGGTTCATGAGAAAAAGAGTTTGAAAACCACTTTTCCTCTGTGTAGTTATAAAAGAATAGATGATACTCAAATATAGATCAGTGTAGTGAGCAGGGTTGGTCACTCACTGACCCCAAGGAGGAAGAACCCCTCTCTGAGACTGGATGGGCTGAGATGGAGCCTGCCCCTTTAAGTCCACAGAGGCCTATGGGAGGGGCCAGAAGTATGAAAGCTGAGCCCAGAAACTCAGTAGTAGGGCCCCAGCAGAGGCCTACCCTTAACTCTCACTCTGGGAGGACTCTGAGGATGTGGCTGAGGCTGATGACTGGCTCGGGCCACCAGGCCCAGTCATTGAGGAAGAGACCCTTTTTGTCCTAACCCCAAATGTGGACTATGCAGACCCTGTGAACCTGCCACTGGCTGGGAGCCAGGTGCAGACTGAGGGGGAGACCAGAAGTGGCCCAGGGGAAGTGGAAGATGGTCAGGTGGACCTGATAGCCCTGTGATGTGTCAGCATGTTTCAGAGCCGATTCCCTGCTAACCCCAGTGGCTGCCAAGACTGTCACTGATAGGATCCTGGGCTGGCCCACATCTCCCCATATTGGGTGGCAGTTTCCCCTTCCTTGAGAACTGTTTGCCTGCCATGCTCTGAACCAGAGCCTGAGTATAGCATTTGACTCCGAGAACTATGTGTTTGCCTACCCCGCCCTGAACCAAGGTCGGGGCTGTGTTGTCATTTAGGCTAGTATGGACATTGCACCCTCCCCCACCTTTAAGCCCCACTGTCTTAAAGGGGTTGCCGGACTAATAAATATAGGCCTAAGCACCAGTCATGGGCCCAGGACTGAGCGAGAACTCTTACAATTAGATATACACTAATCTTAAGCACTGTATGAATAATCAACCACTGGAAGGGTTTTCTCTTCCTCCTGAGTGCCATTGTTCAGATGGCCATTTTATGTGAATGCAGCTATAAAACAAATTATATATGGGTGCGGTCTCCTATATAACGTATTGAAGAAAAGGAAACTGATAAGGAAAGGAACACAATCACAATTCTATGGCAAGCAGATTAAAGCCAATAAATTAATTTTAATATATTAGGAACAGAAATAATGACAGTGATTTTGGTCCATCCCTAGACTGAAATAATAGAATTATCATTAATAATACAGAAAAGGCAGAAATGTTCAATTAAAATTTGTATTATCTATTGGAGAAAAAACAGATGGCATAGTCTTATTTTATGATGGTGATAATTCTTTTCATTCTATTAATATATTCAGAGACTGTTAAACAGCAGATATTGAAGTCAGACATTTCTAAATCAGCAGGTCCACCTAACTTTCATCCAAGAATTTTAAAAAGCTTGGTGAGGAGTTCACTGGACATTTAATTTTCATTTTCAATAAGTCATTAAAACAACTTCTGGGGAAGTTCCAGAACACCGGAAGAGAGGAAATGTTGTGCCAATATTTTAAATAGATAAATAAAATGAACTAAGTAATTATAAACCTGTCAGTCTGACATTGATCTTGGACTAGACAATGGTGCTGCTAATATAGGACTTGATTAATACAGAATTAGAGGAGGATAATGAATGCCAGTCAACATAGATTTATGGAAATAATACTTGTCAAACTCATCTCAAAACTTTTTTTTGAGATTAACTTTGGTTAATAAGTGTTAAAAATTAACAGACACTAATGGTATTAAAAACTGACTATTTGATCAGTATGAAAATGTAAATAGGGATTCATCATCTATGGGGTGTGTTTCCAGGAGGTCCTTGCTTTTTAGCCATTTTATCAATGACCTGGAAGAAAATGTAAAATAATCAGTGATAAATTCTGGGGAGTTAAGAAGACAGGTCAGTGATTGAGAGCAATCATATAAATTGGTGAGCTGGGCACAAGCAAATATGTTTATTAAGCTAAATGTATGCAACTATTAACAATGTAGGGCTTACTTATACAATGGGATATTCGATCTTCAGATGTAGGGGCTCTGAAAAAGATATGGGGTTCATGCTGAATAGCCATTTGAACATGAGCACCCATTGCTGTGGCCAAAAGAACCGATGCAATCTTTGGATGTATAAATAGGGGAATCTTGTGTAGGAGCAGGGAGGTTATTTTACCTTAGAAAGGGTACTGCTACATCTGATGCTAGAATACTGTTTCCAGCTCTGGTGTTTGCAGTTGAAGGACATTAATATAGTGGAGAGTGTTCTGAAAAGAACTATGAGAATGATTAAAATATTAGAAAATATGGTCTATGGTGACAAACTGAAAGAGCTCAATCCATTTTACTTAGCAAAGAGAAGATTTAGGGATGACCTGAGTATAGTTTATAAGTACCTATATTTATAAGTCCTGGCAAAATGGAAGGATGGATCACAAATTCTTCTGGGACCAGTCAAAGGAAAAGTCAGGGGAGTTGGATTTGTGTACCCGAAGGTGGTAGGAAACATCATTTCATAGATAATTTTATCATCTCATTTTGGAGTGCTCACGATGAGGATAGGCAAATAGACCACCATTAGAAAAATAGTAGCGTACGCACCAATGTCCACTGAGGAAGTCAAAGAAGTGGAAAAGTTCTATGAAGAACTTGATAGATTTCTTCACACTAAAAGAACATATATGATGGTGCGTAGTGACTTCAATGCCAAGGTGGATATGGGAGAAGATCGAGAAAACTACATTGGACAATATGGCTCAAGTATGAGAAATGAAAGAGGCCAAAGGCTGGTCAACTATGCAGAAGCCTCACATGTATATATCATGAACACCTTCTTCAAGAAAAGGGTTGGAAGGCTATGGACTTGGTGAGCACCAAATGACATAATAAGAAATGAAATCAATTTACATTCTGGTAGACGGGGTGACTGGTTACAGATGTAACAGTCATTTCAGAATCAGCCATCTGTATACAGTCAGATCATCAACTGGTCAGAGCAAGAGTCAAAATAAACATCAAATGGGAAGAAAGGATAAAAGTGAGAGTTAGGCACTGTGTGCTAGTACAACTGTTCTGCTAAAATTTGTTTAAGTATGCTCTCATCTCTGAGACACGGGAAACGGACAAAATCAGAGAGACTGATTCCGATTACAACAGTTTTTTTTAGCAAAGTTGGACAAATGTAAAACTGTTGCCACTGTGAAAAAGCCAAAGGAGTCCAGAAGCCATTTTACCCAGCAAACTTTTGATCTTGCCAAGCAGAAAGACATGGCAGCCAAGGATGATACCAGCCTGGAATATAAGCTCATCTGTAAAATGTTGAGGAGAAAGATGATAGACAATTATGAGCAGTATTGTCTAGCAAAAGGCAGTTGAAGAGAAAACGAGTTTGCGAAGAGCTTGGTGTGAAATCTAGCAAAGCTAAACTTTTCCAAGTGCATTTGTTGACAAAAACTGTAGAAGAATGACAAATAGCCGTGAAATGAAACACATTTGTGGGCACTTTTATAGCAAACTATTTTAATCAGCAACAGCAGTGGAGCTATTGTACCTGGGCCCCACCACCCCTGAACCTGATTTGCTCCATGAAGAAGTGGCAGCAATATTTCAGAAGATGAAATTGGGAAGAATGGCAAGTACATGTAGAAGAACTTTTTGTGGTTGCACAGATGACTAAAAGGTGTGGAGAGTGCAAGATCCTACTACGCTTGTTGTTCGTTTGGATAATGGGCTTTTCCAGAGAAAGGTATAATATGGTCCAATAGCTAGAAGTTAAAGCTAGATAAACTCAGACTGGAAATAAAGCATAGCTTTTAACAGTAAGGGTAATGAACTGTTGGAGGAATTTACCAAGGACTGTGGTGTCAGTTTTTAAATAAAAATTGGATGTTGTAATAGATGTGGTCTAGGAATTATTTTGGAAAGCACTAAACTCTGTTTGTACAGGAAGATTTATGTGCAGTCTAAGATGAATTTTTCATTTATCAATTAAGAGTAATCTGTCATTTTGAACTTCAAGGATAACTCTGAGGTAAATAAGTAATTTCAAACTCAAATTAAATTCATGTACTTATTTCAGAATTTGTTTCATTATGCCATATACTAAAAATACTATATCGACAGTTGCATGCACAATAATGTGCAAGCTGCTATGCAACAGAAACAGCAAATCTAATATTCCTTTCTTTCTACTTCTACAATCCATTATTAAATGACTATTTCCTTCTCTAATATTCATCTTCCTAGGGAAGCCATGCAATCTGTTTTAATTTACCTTTTTGTTCATTTTTAAAGTATCTGATTTAATCCCTGAATAACAATGCATCTTGAGTTTATGGAAATCCCATAGAATTTATATTACTAATCACAATCTTATCTTATTACTTTGCAAATATACATTTGGTTTCTGTGACTTGTAGAGTAATAGTATTTACAAGTATTAGTAGAATAGCTGAGTGTGAATGAAAATTATCCTGTGTGGAAAAGTTTCATGAATCACAAATGATTATTCATCCTAGAAAATCTTACCAGAAATGCATGGTACATTATTTTCCACCTCCATTATCTAATTGGAAAGCAAAATCTATGCAACTTTGGTAGCCAATCACATACCACAAATAAAAAAATATGTTTAACAGAAAAGTTCATGAATACCTCATTGTACTGACATTATTCTTAGCATAGTTATACATACTATATTCAAAGAAAATAGAGAATATTCAAAGAAATCAAAAAGGAAATTATCAAATATAATTCATAATTAACTATTCAACTAGCTTTTGCCAGACCACTCATTTTATAAAGGTTTCTACCGTAAAAGCCTCAGTGGACTTGAAGTTAGGTTTATGGGGCTAAATTCTGTTCTCATTAATTCTGACATAGATCCAGCTCACATTAGTCTGTTTATACCTGACTTAAACAGGTGTCACTACAATCAGAATTTATCCTGTCCATACACCACAATTAGATTCAAAAGCCAGTAGGACATTGTGATCATCTAGTGACTTTATTCTATTAGGCTGAGGATTTGTTTTCCATAACATTTTATTTTAAAACAGGTATCTGGTGATAGTGAGATTGAAGTAATATAGATTACCAAGTGTCTTTGGTGTATTTTGTATTAGGTGTCGGTGACAACATCTTATGATCACTGTGGGCTACAGACTCTCATGATTTGCATACTGAACATCTAGCAACTTATAGCAAATCTATACAGAAGATTTGTCAATAATTTATACACCCTTCTAAAGTAGGTATAGTTTGAAGATACATGGGAGAAATAAGGACAAAACATATGTAATTAATGCTCCCTGAGAAACCAAAGAAAGAATGAGATCTTGCCTTGGTGAGCCACTCATAGATGTTCCCCTGACTCTGAGCAAGGGTTCCCTATTGCCTTTGCATTCCATGTTGCCTTTGCATGGGGAGACTGTTTTGCAGTCCACAAGGGAAGCAGAGACTGGGATGGAAAGGAAGCACGTTATCTACTCAGCAGTTAGGTAGGAAACTCATGACAGTGTGGGTTTTCTACTTCTGCATAAGGAGGAGGCAAATGCCAGAACAGAGTGAATTATGGGAAATGTATATTATTTTGTCTTTAGTATATGTACTGAATCCTAAGTACAAAGGAAGTTGTACGAAGCTCTTAATCAATAGCCTGTTAACCATTTTGGTAATGCACAAGCGGGGGACCCCTAACTAAGATAAATGAGATTGATTGGATGGGTAAGAGGTTTTCTGATAGGTATTGGTTTGGTTAGCTTTTCTGGGATATCTAATTTGCAAGTCTTCAGTTTGTGTTTTGTGTAGTTTTAAGCAGTGGTGGCCCATCAATACAGGTGACCTAGGTGGCCGCCTAGGGCACCAAGAAAAAGGGCCATTGAGGGTTTTAGAGGTGGGGCCGCCGATTGCGCGCTGATGGCGTGTTTTGCCTAGAGCGCCAGTTGCTGGCAGCTTATCTAGGGCCAGTCCTGGTTCTAGGAGCTAGGAGTATATGACTTGATAGAAAAAGTAAGCTCTAACCCAAACTTTTGTGCAAAATTAAATATGAAATCAAACATTTGCAGAGTTTTGCAAAAGTTTAGAAAGTCTTTTCTGAGCTGTTTAGTTGGCGTGTTTCTTTACTTCCTGGTTGTATCAGTAAAATGGAAAACCAGAATAAATAGCACTAGCAAATGTATTTTATAATTCTTGAATGCATTCCCTTATCTGGCCCCCAGAAATTAGATTTCTTCAGTGCCCTTGTAAGGGTATTGAAGTACAAGAACACAAGGACATTGAAGGAAACCTATAGGCCTAATAAGTATCCTCATGAATCCATTTAAAAATGTTTTTATCCTATTACTGTACATTGTAAAATCTTTTCATTATTTACTGAAAAGGGTGGCAAAAGGTCTTCTCTGCTTCTCTTCTGTTTTTAATTTCACATTCCTAAATGCAGAAAAGAATTTCAGTTATATGGAAATCATAAAATCTCATGGAAATTTGGTCTGGGAACCTACCTGGAAGGAAAAAGTAATCACCTACCCCTACTGAGTATGTCTGCTGAGAGACTAGAGGTTGCTAATATAAGATGACTTGCACCCAGCATAGAGTTGGAGGGAAGTCAGGGAGGTCAGTCTGATTAGCTCATATGGAGACAGTGTAGCATAGTGGATAGAGGTAGGACAGGGCACTAAGGTTCTATTCTTGACTCAATACTAGCCCGCTAGATGACCATGGGAAAGTCACTTCACTTTCCTGTGCTTTGTTTTGCCTTGTCTTTTCCGAGAATAAAATTCTTACTCCCTTTGTAATGAAAATTGAGAGGTGGTTTCATTGTTATATGTCGCCTTGTAGCTTATTGCTTAAGCCTGAAGCTAAACTCCATTGATTTTTCTGGTGTGACTCCTGAGTGAACATGTGTCAATCTGGCATTCCTTAATGTTCATCGCAGAAATGGAGGTTTATATTTATTATGTATATTTCGTACCGATATTGGGACTTCATTGTACTAGATGCTGTACATATAAAAATAGTAAATGACAGTCCCTGCCCACAGAACTAAGTAGAAAAGGCACACAGGCAGGGAGAGACTTGTGAAAAGACTTGTACAGGCAGTCCCCCGGTTTATGTACAAGATAGGGACAATAGGTTTGTTCTTAAGTTGAATTTGTATGTAAGTCGGAACTGGCTCCAGATTCAGCTGCTGCCACTGAAACTGACCAGGGGCTGACTACAGGAAGCCGGAGGCAGAGTTGCTCTGCCCCCAGCTTCCTGAAATCAGCCTGATCAGTTTCAACAGCTGCTGAATCTGGAGCCTGGGACAGAACAGCTGGGGCGCTGCCCGGTAGGTTCCCACAGGACCAACCCGGCAGCACCCCAGTTGCTCTACCCGAGGTGTCCCACAACAAAAGCCTGGTCTGCTGGGGGGGGGGGGGGGTGCACTAGCTGCGCCCCCTCCTCTCCCAGCAGACCAGGGAGACCCGAGCAAAGCCGCACAGGCGGAGGGACCCTGCTGCCCGTGCGGCTTTGCTCCTGTCTCCCTGAGGTGCTGGGGGGTCCAGCAAAGCCGCTGGACCCCCCCAGCAGACCAGGGACACCCGAGCAAAGCCGCCGCCTGGTGTCTCTGGTCTGCTGGAGGGGTTCAGCGCTTTGCTGGACCCCCCAGCAGACCAGGAGGACTGGAGCAAAGCCGCCTAGGCGGTGGGGGTCCCGCTGCTTGGGCGGCTTTGCTCCCGGGCAAACGAGCAAAGCCGCCCAGGCGGTTGCTTTGCTCGGGTCTCCCTGGTCTGCTGGGGGGGTCCAGTGGCTTTGCTGGACACCCCCAGCAGACCACGGAGACCAGGAGAAGCTTTTCTCGCCCCGGAGGACACGGGTGGCGACCCGCCACCCGTGAGCTCCGGGGTGAGAAAAGCCCCATTCATAAGTGCGGATCGGACTTAAGTCAGATCCGCGTAAGTCGGGGACTGCCTGTATAGCAGTGTCAGAGTCAGAAATAGGACCCAAGTATTCTGACTCCTAGAGTAATATCCTATGAACTTCCCCTTGATGCTCTTGAAACAATAGAAGAAACACCAAGAAAATTTCTATTTGCTTTATAGCCTGGCTATTTTTAACTTTTACTGCTGCTACCTGTGTCCCTCCTGAATTGAATCTTTAGGCCATGTGGCCAATCTGGAGTGTCTGAAAACAGTTGAAATATTTCATGCAAGATGCAGTTATCTCAATTATTCAGTGTCCTGGTCTCTTTCCCAAAACACATTGTCTCAATAGGCACCTCTTAATTACTTGCTGTGCTTCTTCCTGCTGCTATTTTCATACACAAATTGATCTCTCAGCTGCTGTAAAACAGTGCTAAATCTCCACAGGGAAACTAGACCTTTAGAATTCACTATAAGTACAGGCAAATTTTCATGTGGATTCTGTCTGCTATTTCAAAAGCTATGAATTTCAGCTAAGACATTTTTCATAAGTGAATAAAACTCTCGACACTTCACTGCGAACATTAAACTTAATTTCACCTTTTCCCACCCTTCAGTGCCACGAGTTCTGTTGGCCAAGAAACTTTTTCACCTATTTGGTCTAATTATGGTAATTCTGTGTATGCTTGCTCAATGCAATCTGCTTTAGAAGAACTCTTTTAGATGTTCCTCATAATTGCTACACTCATCATATTTAATCAAAGCACAGTCCAAATGGATTGCTGAAACATGCCACTGCTTTCTTTAGGGCTGTCCTTACCATATGCAGCTGCATAGGGCACTCAAAAATTTGAGGCACCACTGAGTCTTAACGTCCACAAACCTCTGCCTCTTCCTATTCCTGTTCTGTGACTTCAGTTCCTCCTGCAAGGATCTAGTTCATTTAAAAGTGAAAAACCTGGCAGAAAATATTATTAGCAGAATGCTGAACCTGTGATGGTAATGAAGAGCTGGGGTTGGCAAATGGCAGTTTCTGAATTTGCTGTGTTAGTCTGCAGGACATAAGAACATAAGAACGGCTGTACTGGGTCAGACCAAAGGTCCATCTAGCCCAGTATCCTGTCTACTGACAGTGGCCAGCACCAGGTGCCCCAGAGAGGGTGGACCGAAGACAATGATGAAGCGATTTGTCTCCTGCCATCCCTCTCCAGCCTCTGAAACAGAGGCCAAGTACACCATTTTATCCCCTGGCTAATAGCCTTTTATGGACCCAACCTCCATGAATTTATCCAGCTTCTCTTTAAACTCTATTATAGTCCTAGCCTTCACAGCCTCCTCTGGCAAGGAGTTCCACAGGTTGACAACACGCTGTGTGAAGAAGAACTTCCTTTTATTAGTTTTAAACCTGCTACCCATTAATTTCATTTGGTGTCCTCTAATTCTTCTATTATGGGAACTAATAAATAACTTTTCTTTATCAGCCCTCTCCACACCACTCATGATTTTATAGACCTCTATCATATCTCCCCTCAGTCTCCTCTTTTCTAAACTGAAAAGTCCCAGTCTCTTTAGCCTCTCCTCATATGGGACCCGTTCCAAACCCCTAATCATTTTAGTTGCCCTTTTCTGAACCCTTTCCAAAGCCAAAATATCTTTTTTGAGGTGAGGAGACCACATCTGTACACAGTATTCAAGATGTGGGCATACCATAGTTTTATACAGGGGCAGTAAGATATTCTGGGTCTTATTTTCTATCCCTTTCCTAATAATTCCTAGCATCCTATTTGCCTTTTTGACCGCCGCTGCACTCTGTGTGGAAGTTTTCAGAGAACTGTCCACGATAACTCCAAGATCTCTTTCCTGATTTGTCGTAGCCAAATTAGCCCCCATCATACTGTACATATAGTTGGGGTTATTTTTCCCGATGTGCATTACTTTACACTTATCCACATTAAATTTCATTTGCCATTTTGTTGCCCAATCACTCAGTTTGGTGAGATCTGCTTGGAGTCCCTCACAGTCTGCTTCTGTCTTGACTATCCTAAACAATTTGGTATCATCTGCAAACTTTACTACCTCACTGCTTACCCCTTTCTCCAGATCATTTATGAATAAGTTGAAAAGGATTGGTCCCAGGACTGACCCTTGGGGTACACCACTAGTTACCCCTCTCCAATCTGAAAATTTACCATTTATTCCTACTCTTTGTTTCCTGTCTTTTAACCAGTTCTCAACCCAAGAAAGGACCTTCCCTCTTATCCCATGGCCATGTAGTTTAAAATTTGCTTTAAAAATGTGTGTTACTGAAAATTGTAAACATTGCATCATAAAAAAATCATCCCCTTCCCCCATCCTCCAGCTTCCATCTGACATAGGGACACCAGGTAATAGTACTAAATAGTACTATATGGGGCCCCATAAATCCAAAGGACAGCCCTAGTTTTCTTTAATTTTTTGATCTACTTTCTCTTTAACAGCATCAGTCAGATCCTTATTTTCATGTTATGCTTGGTGTAGTAATTAGGGGCATGATCAAATGCCCACTGAAGTCAATGAGACTTTCTACTGACTTCAGGTGGTGCTGGATTAAACTGCAGGAGTCCAATAGGAAATTAGAAAAGTAGTTACACAATTACGCATCTTAAAAACACAAGAAGAGCCTTCTTAAAGTTTCCAAAGAACTTCTCTGAGTATCAATTGACAATATACTGTGCCATTATCTTTTAATGTGGGAACATGAGCTCACCAAAACAATTTTATTGGCTAATAAGTGATCCTGTGAGCAAGAGAATGTTATATTGCTACTACTGGGAGTTGTTCAACCTCTTTATGTTTGATGTAATCTATAATCTCATGGTTTAATCAGGAAACCTTGAACATTTAGTTTCTTTTAAAATAGTGCTGACTAAATATTTCACAATTTTAGTGGATATCCTATAATACTAGAAAAGATTTTACCATACTACTGTTTCTTAGGTTCCCGAAATCCATTTTCAGGTTAAATCTTAATGCTTCAAAAAGTATCACCTTTAAACATACAATTGAATGAAAATGCCACTTGTATTTCTCAGCCTGTAACATGGTATAACTCAGTACGGTGGCACTCCTGCTGGTCATTCTGGGAATTAGCTCTGCTCAACACTGAAGCTCCCTCTTCCGGTTGTTGTCTCACCTGCCGTTACCTGTTTTCTGTTAATTGCTCCATCACCTTCTGTTAAGATCCATGTCCCTCCCAGACCACAGCACCCTTCCTTCCAGGTACTACCCCACAGAAGTATCCCCACATTCTGGGATCCTCCTCAGGGAACCCCCAAACCCACCTTGCTTTTAGTGACCCTATTGTCAGTCGTCACTTAGCCCTTTACCTCAGGGGCAAACTGCAGTCTGACATGGCCACTCATCATAGGCAAGAGGTGTGGACCTGCTGCCTTTTGCCTGCTCTAGCTGCCTCCCTGCAGCCCTAGTGCCCCTTAGGGCTCTGTTGCTGGCCCCGCTGTAGCCTGGTTCCTAATACATTTAAACTTCAGAGTCACAGGAGGGGTAGGGCCTGGGCCCCGCACGAGCAGGACTGAACCGGGATGCCTGTCCATCCAGCCCTTACTACATTTAAAATGCAAAGGCACAGCGGAGGTAGGTCCTGGACCTGGTGCGAGCCAGGACTGAGCTGGGCTGCCTGCCCACTGGTTCCCACTACATTTTAAATGCAGAGCTGCAGTGCGAGTAGATCCCCCGATGTGGCTCTGCATTTAAATGCAAGTAGTCGATATCATTAATTGGCTACTCTATTACATCCCTATTTTATACAGCCCTCCTGGGCTCTGATTGGCTGCCACAAGGCCTCTTATGATTGGCTCCCTAGCTACAGTCCTTTCCCAGGGCTCTTTTAACCATTTTTTATGCCTGGAGCTGGGTGACCACCCTGCTACATAGCCATGTAGAAAGTAGTTTTGACATGTAGTTTTCCATCATAGTATGTTAGAGGAAAAGTATTTGTACTAAGGAGAGCATAACTGAACCTCTAGACATATATCTTCAAGATATCTAATATAAAATACTGCTAGAATTATCTAAATTCCCTATAAGCAAATTTCTGTTTTGATTTATACAACTCCATTGAAGGAAAGGGCAGAATTTTGCCCCAGCATTAACAACTGACCTCATAAGGCATATTTACTGCATATATATTCCCTACACGTGCCTATGTAGAGGTCCCTGTCCTATGCTATGTATTGTACAGAACAAGCGTTTCAATACAGGTGAAAAAGTCATCTTTAGAATTTTTGCTAACAATAGTTGGATGGCAGTATTAGGTAGAAAAACACCTCTGAAGTCTGACATGACTGTGAAGGCATCTACCATTTCCTTTAGTATTTCTCCCCTATTTTGTCATTAAAAACTCTTTGAAGTCTCTCTTTTCCCTTCTTTTATGTATCTAATAGTATCTTTTTAATCACACACAATCTCATTTTCTCTTCAGCTCTTTTCTTAAAAATTAATTTTTTGTGTCTTGATATTTTCGTTAAATCTGATTTTTTCCCTCTTTATTTACCATTTTAAAATCTTTTTGTCTATAAAGACTATTGTGTATTGTTTATTACAAGTAAGTTTCTTCATCCTCCTTCCCTGGTTGCCTTTTCCCAAACTTCTCTCTGGCTTTCATCACCTTTGATTTATTTAGTATTCTATTTTCCTCATGTCTTGTTTCCCTCCTTTTCTCTTGCTTCTTCAGAACAGAAAAATGTAATTTAAGTGTGTTTCTGCTCTGAAAAGTAACTATAAAAATGGTCCCTTCGTGGCTTAAATCTGCAATCATGCTTCCTCTGTGCTCAGATTCACATCTACTGCCTTTAGTGACAGTTTTTTTAAAACTCCTATTCCTTAAAAGTGAATCAGCTTGGATTCTCCTCTTTCCTTTGTATCTTTGTTTCTCCAATTGGTTACATTTGTGTAAAGTTATTGTAGCCACTGGAGTGATGCAGGTGTTACTGAGGACATAATGAAGACAGTAGGGTCATACCTAATTTTGCTTCCAATCAATTTTTACGGAGTAAAACCACAACTCAAGAAGTAGAGTGCTTTCTTTGCGTCTCCCATTTCTCTTTCTTTCCTCTTTAAACTTTGAGAGGGAAGGAAGAAGGCTAATAAGGATACTTTCACAGCAAAGCAGAACAATAACATCTTGGGAAGTATGCTGAAGGGACTATATTGACTTAATGTCCTTATGTGGTTTGTTTGGCAAGATCAGGAGAAATACAGTGGTGAGATTAGGACCAAATTTCTATTCTTGTCTTTCTCATAGATGAGGGGCACTTCAGTACTCCAAGAGAGGTAGAGTATTGATTATACCTGTGAATGAACTTTTAAATATTGTAACTGCTAATAAAGCTCATGAACAAAAATTGCGTTCGGCTTTTTGTGAAAAGCCGGTTCATTTAAAATATTTTTCTTACTTACAGATAAAGGAGAAACACTTTTTACCAGTGACCATCAGCTGCCCTTTTGCATGCTAAAATGCTAGCTTATGACATTTAAAATGGAAAGCATTCTTTTATGGCCAAACTCTCCAATGTTGTCTAAAGCTAAATGTCACCATTTATAGCAAGGATATGTCTTTGATAACCTTGGGGATCGAAAGGTATGTGGAAGAGCCATACTCTTAATATCAGAATTTCTTATAGAGTTCCCAGACATCAAGTACTTGAATGATAATAGTGTTATCTTGCAAATTCTTCAGTCCAGATGCATCCCCCCGAGCCTCCCACACATCTCATGGCAAGCTCCAGGGAGTTGGGAAAAGCCCTTAACTCAACCTTCCTTTCAGATACATGTAGTGATGGGGCAGATGCTAATGGTGAGCAGGACTTGTACTCCCAAGCCACACTGCCTATTCCAGGTATTTTTTTTAGGTATTTTTCCCAGGTTAGGGTTTTTTGGCATGCTCTTGACACACTTGAGCACTCATTCAAGGGCAAAATTCATACTGAGCCTTAAAATTGTATTTAGGTCAGATTCATGCATTCTTGTGTATACTCTGAAAATTAGGGTTTTTCCCATATTTATTTATAAGATGTGATTGAGGCTGCATGAAACGCTTGCCCATCAACACTAGAATATTAACTGTGTTATTTCTACAGTGCTGCCAGTTTCAGGTGATGGTTTCATGGGGGAGCAGGTTCTAAAATGGGAAAATGAGCCCAATGCATTAGTTAAACTTTTCATGTTCCATCAGATATTGACAGTACTCCAGATATCTTATTTTTGTTCACATTTTGGAGACTGAGCTGTAATGACAGTTGGTAATCGGTATCATATATATAGTAGCCCAATGTCTGTGACTCTGTAACACTGTAACATTAGAATCACCTCTGGGGGGCGCTGTTGCCTTGTGCCGTGGCACTCGGCTGAGTTCTGCACCTCTCAGCTGGGCTGCCGTGGGGGAGCAAGCGGTGCAAACGGACATTTCTGCCCCATGGTCCTCATGCAGCACCCCCGCTTGCGCCACTTGCTCCCCCATGGCAGCCCGGTGGAGTGGCGCAGAACTCAGATGAGCACCATGGAGGGAGGGGAAAGGGGCGGGGCAGTGACATACATGACAAGGGGTGGGGCCCGGCCGTGTATGTCACCACCCCACCCCTCTTCGCCTCCCACCGTGGCGCTTGGCTGAGTTCTGCGCTGCTCTGCCAGGCCACCGTGGGGGAGCAAGAGGCACAAGCAGATGTTTAGGCTCCACGCTCCCCATGCTGCATGAGGATCGTGGAGCCCAAACAGCCACTTGTGCTGCTTACCCCTGCACAGGGAGCGTGGAACCCAAACAGCCGTTTGGGCTCTGCAATCCCCCGAATGAGAGGCAGAAGGAGGAGGAGGAAAAGAGAAAGGGAGAGTGAGAGGCAGGAGGGGGAGAAGAGAAAGAGAGACGGAGAGGGAGGCAGGAGGTGGAAGAGAGCTGAGAGAGAGGGGGGAGGCAGGAGGAGAAGAGAGAGAGAGACGGACATGGAGGAGAGTCTCAAAAAATCCCGTTGTATGATGGGTTATTGGCTAGTATGATATATTTTCTGTAGAGCCACAGAGAAGCAAAATCCCTATGGAGAAGTCTTAGTCTACGGATTAAATAATTGTTGGAAAGCTTCTATGTACGGGGAGGTACAAACATCTGAAAACTTATAATGGAGTATGGAAAAGAGGGAGTTTGCCTCATCTGTATTTAATTGGAAATAGGGTAAAGTTTGCATCCTTGCTATCCTGTTAATGTTTTCTTTGTTTCTTATATAATTTGTATTCCTTTGATATTTTATTTAAACAATGGTGGAAATAGATATCTTGCTTGTTTTGTTACCTAGATGGTTTATAAAGAAAGGCTACGAAAAGTAGTAAAGAGCTTAATTTAGTTCATTCTGAAAACATAACATTTTTAAAACATAGGCACAGGAGGGTTGTGATGGGACTTCTTTTTGCCAAAAAAAAATTAAATTAAAATAAAAAATCCTATAACAAAACCATTCCTGAATGTAAGTATATATTAAATAAAGAAAATATCCTATCTTGCATATTGTTACTGTTAGTTCAGAGCAAAAGGTGAAATAGATATTTTATTCACAGAACATCCCATTCAAATACTATTTTGTTTATAAGGCTACCCTTGATTTAAAAACACAATCTGCATCTCTTCAATGAAGTCCATGCATTCTCTCTTTACAATATGTACACTTCACTGTTCTACTTAAGCTATTTACAAATATTGTTCTTTTAGAACAGAGTACCATAATACTGCTCTTGAACCATACAAGCAACTTCTTCTGAAAACAACAGGTATACATGTTCACTGTGAATCAAAGGCAGCATATGTCTCTTAAATGTATTAAATTATTTTATTTCTTAGACACTGTTCTACGGTATTCCCATACATATATAATTAAAACAATCAAATTCTGCTTCCTGATTTCTCCGTATTCAGTCATCTGCCTAGTATTTAGCATTTGTATCTTTCTTCATTCCTGTTCTATTAGCTCTATAGATGATACTCATGGCACATTATGAATTTCAATCTAAATTCTATGCTTGTATTTGCATGTCCAGATTCTTTCACAGTTTATTACCATTTTGTGATACTTTTATATAAAAGAAGATAGACAAGCCAATTGTGTTCAACAGTGCTAAAGTCAAGAGGGCTACTACAGAACAATACTTGACACATTATTAAGTTTGAAATAGACGAGCACTAAAAAAATGAAATGGTAAGGAACATACAAATGCACATCTACACTTATTGCAATATCATTAGGAGAAAGAACATAGAAAGGAATACAGATAAAAGTGCATTTATAACAATGCTGTAGACAATTATAAGTATAATGTATCACACTAAATTAGATGTATATTAGTTAATCAAGAATCTGTTAAGTTTTAGTTCCTCTGATATTAAAATCAACCTTGTAATTATTGAATTTTGCATAAAATATCTGGTCATCTTTTCAAGGTAAACTGAAAGCTTTTGTAAAAAATAAATACATGGTTGCTATAGTGACTTCATATTTACTCTTTGAGAGGACAGAAACAGTTGTGATGGCATGTGGATGGCAATATGACTTTTTGGAACATAAAATATAATCGGAAAATATTTTTGAAATAATATAAATATTTCTAACTGAGTTTTTAAAAAACACAATAAGCCAGGAATTAAGCAGTTAAGAAATTTTAGTTTGAAACTTGAAAGTGCTCCAGTTTCCTTTTTTTATTATTTTTAGTTGTTATAAGTCATATATGTTTCCATGAAACTGAACAAACATTTTAAAATGAACTATTAAAATTATGTAGGGCTCCATTACGCAACCCTTATTAACACTGGTAAGCATTTACTTGCATGATTAGTCCCACTGTCTTAAATCAAATTATTCAAGCTAGAAAGTTCTTTGTCACTGTGAATAAAATTACACAGTTTATCCTATAAAATGTACAGTGAGTTCATGGACTGCATAGTAACTAACATGTGGGATTACCCACTGACATAGGATTTAAAAATTTCAGTCCGATGATATGTGTAAACTTAGGTTTTGATCTGTAATTGCCTGCAGTCAGGCACCTGAATGCAGTCTACTTCAGGTTCAAGACTTTAAAGTTTAAACATTACAGGCAAGATCCTCAGACTGGCTCTGACTTCTTTACACTGAGTAAATGGGCCAAAGTGACATAAAACCTCTATTCCAGTTGGAACAGGCACTTGGAGATCATAAAACACTTGTACAAAAATATTTATAATAAAAGTTAGATACCTGCAAGAGCTACGTAAAAGAACATTTTAGAAAAGCAGCATTAACACACGTGCACTATTCTAAATAAGGCAACAGAGGGCCAAGAAACAGCTAGCAGAGGTGTGTGAGAGAAAAACAAATGCTTATTAATATCAATAAATTGGTCTTTTGAGAGATGCAAAAATGAGGATATTACAAAAATATTGTTCCACTGATTTAAACAACCAGATAACTTATTCCTGTTTTCAGAACTTTTGAGTAATTTCACTGAATCCTTAACATTGTGTAAAGCCTTGTACTTTTAAAAAAATTATTTAGGAAAATCATGTTTTTTCAGGAAAGGAAATATTGCAAGGGGAGGTTTCACTGATATCCTCCCCATTTTTCTCTTACTAATATGGTGGGAAGGATTTTTAGTAAAAATTAGATGAATCTGGATTATTCTCCACCATACCACTAAACATTTTAACAGAGAACCCCATGAAGCTACTTCCACCTATTTGCTTTATTAAATGAGATATAGCCATTTTATTGCTTTGTATGGTAACTTACTGTAGGCATACAATTCTCTTAAATATTTGTGTCAGTGTTCCCATTTATTTTAATGAAAAATTGCCCATAACTTCACCAACAGAACTAATAACACTTGAGATTTAAATAGTATAGGTTAAGGAGCTGCATATTTGTATACTTATTGCACACTCCAAAGACTCCTTACATTCTTCCACTCCACACTCACAAGCTCCATCTAAAAAAGATGTATTGGAATTTGGTTCAGAATAGGACAACAAAAATGATTAGGAGTATGGAACAGCTTCTGTATGAGCAGAGATTAATAAGATGAGAATTTTTTGCTTGGTAAAGCAAAGGGAGGATAAGATAGAAGTCTATAAAATCTATAAAATCATGCCTAATGTGGAAAAAGTAAATACAAAAGTTGTGTTTGTTTCTTCTCAAAGCACAAGAAATTGATGTCTCCAAATGAAATTAATAGGTAATGGGTTTAAAACAAAAAAAGCGAGTATTTCTTCAGAATACACACAAAATATTTCTTCAGAATGCACACAAAACAGTCAGCTTGTGGAACTCTTTGCCAGAGGGTGTTGTGAAGGCCAGGACATGAAGAGTGTGTTTATACAGCACCCTTAGCTTGAAATAAGCTATGCAATTTGTGTAACTTATTTCAAGTATATTTCAAAATAGCTCATTTCATAATTTGGTGCTGTCTATACAGTGCCAAATTTTGAAATAAACCTCTATTCCAAAATGTCTCTTAATCCTTGTGGAACGAGGTTTATAGGGATGTCGAAATAGCGTGCCCATTATTTCAAAAGATATTTAAAAATAATCAAGACATTGAATAGCTATTTCAGGATGCTGGGAGTATCCCAAAATAGCACTACAGTGTAGACATACCCTAAAAGGGTTAAGGAAGAACTAGATAAGTTCATTGAGAATAGGTCTATCAATGACTACAATGGATAGTCTTATCTTCTGTTTGCTAGAAGCTGAAAATGGGTAACAGTGGATGAATCACTTGATAATTATCTGTTCTGTTTATTCTCTGTGGGGCATCACTGAGCTAGAGGGACCCTTGGTCTGACCCAGTATGGCTTTATGTTCTCCCTGTGCACCATCTTCTGATTTCAGGTACTCCCTTCAGTTCCCACCATCAGGTACCTCATGCCTGCAGCTCCATGTTCCTCTCTTTCCTTCCCTCCCCCATTGCAGGGGCTCTGTCTGCTCCTCATTTCTCCTATTTCTATATGGCATGGTTGCCCAAACTCCCATTGTGCAAGAAGTTCTGTTTGTCTCCCGTTTCAGTCTCCCCTCCACCCCCCAGTGCTCGAGGCTGTGTCACATTTCACAACTTCCCCAGAGCAGGGTCCCTTTCTCCTTTCCCCAGTAGGGTTTCTGTGTGCCTTAATGCCTCTCTCCCATATCAGAGTTCTCCATTTCTTCCCATATAGGGATCATATGCATGCCCTCCTTCCCAACATTATTCTTCTTTCAGTCTGGAAGGTAGCTTGTTTAGGCTGTCAGCATGTTAAATGTCATGGGGAAGATAAGCCTAGATGACACAAAAGTTGTACTATGCTGGAAGGCATTAATGGGTATCATCAACCTGCTAAACAGATGGTGCAGGCCCTGTGTGTCCTATTTCCTCCCCATTTCAATGTTCTGTTTTTTTCAAAAATAAATTGGATTATAACCATGATGGTATATTTCATATTATTTATGGAAACGTGCTTATGAATATGAATATGCATACCTGGAAAATGCTTCATAGAAAATATTCCAGTGAGTTGTCATTTCAAAAGTTTTAATCTGCACAATGTGTATATTCTATTTATATGCATGTACCATTTCTGTATCTGAAATTAGGAATATTGATTGAAGATTTATTATCAATCTGTTCATGTTGGGAAAAGCCTATTACCAGCCCATCATGAACAACAATGAAGAAATGAGACATAAAATCTAGTGGCCCATTAGCAAGAGACAACTGAATGGGGAAGAACTGTCTTCCTGCAGCCCTGCTACACTGCTACTGAGGTGCTACGCAGGCATGTGACCATGGCACCTGATGCTGGGACAAATCTTGGTCCTTGTACTTTTACACTAAAGGTAAGAAAAGTTTAAACTAAGTTTAAAGTTTAAAGGATTCCTGCTTTGGGCAAATCTATATAAAGGTGGGAAATCAAACAATAGGGGCAGCTGCTAGATGTCAAGAGCCATCGTTACTTAAGTTACCACCCAAGATGACAGCTGGAAACATCTAAGATTGATTAGGAGAAGGCCAAAGCCCAGGTGGGGAGGCTTTCTAGCCTGTGAGTAAAGTGGACTAGAGCTCTGCCTCCCCTGTTGTTGCTGTGGTCATTGGCTGCCCAGTTGCAGAGTCTGACAAGGGAAGTTTTTTCTTTATTATATCACATGCTCATTCTGGGACATCTAGGCAGTAGCAGGTGCTATTCAGCTTCTTGGGTCCATTAATAATCTCTCTGTGCTCCAGAGAGATTATTGAGGAGCCCAGGAAGCTGACTACCAGGTATTGCCTTCTCAACCACCCTGGAACCTGCATGGGGAATAATGAATGCTGCTTCTTCAGGAAGATGTGCTGCATCTTTTCCTGCATGGATTGGGGTCTGGGGAGGGGAGAGTAGGCATGCCTGTGGCTAGCAAAGGGCACCTCTAGGCAAGTGGTTATGGGGCTTTGAGATTCCTCTGGGCAGGTGGAGGGGCTCATTATTCTGGCCATGAGGGTGTGGCAGGGAGAGGGGGGAAGGAGGTTCAGGGCTCCAATGGCAGGGGGAACTTGGGCCTCTGACCTGATGGAAGGCCGTGGGCAGATGGGAGCCCATGAGTAGTGATTTAAAGAGAGATCCCTTCTCTCTGGATTATTTAGGTTCTAACAAGGTAGAATAATGAAAGGAAAAAATGGAGCTCCTCAGCATTATTCTGGCTTGCCCTGAAAGACTTTTGGAAAACTGACACTTCGTTGCATGGTTGCCTCCATTTGGAGTTACTGTATATATTTTATCTGTTTTAATCTTTTGATAACTCCATTCTTTTTTCTTAGCTAATAAACCTGTAGCTAGTTTACTAAAGAATTGGCTGCCAGAATTGCCTTTGGTATAAGATCTGGGGTATCAGTTGATTTAGGGTGAGTAACTGGATGGGAGAAACCCGGTGCCTTGTGATTTTTGGTTTATGTGACCATAATCTCTAAATCCAGTTTGTATGACTGGCAAGATACTCTCTCCAACCTAAGGGCACTGTGGCTACATCTAGACTGCAGTTTTCTTTTGAAAGAAGCTTTTCTGGAAGAAATATTCTGGAAAAACTTCTTCCGAAAGAGAGCGTCCACACAGCAAAAGTGCATTGAAAAAGCAATCTGCTTTTTCGAAAGATAACGTCCACATTGATCTCTCTCGCATACAAGGCCACCCGGAACCACTTCAGGCAGGGCATTAGGTCACCAGTTGCTTTCGAGTGCTGTTGCTTAAGCCTAGCTGAGAGGCACGCTTAAGGGACCCCCCTGAACAGCCATTTCTCTGCTTCTGCTGTGTGCTTGCTACCTCTTTGAGGGACAGCAAAGCTTTAGCACTGCCTGCTCTGGTTGCCCAGCTATTTTGGACACCACAGCATTTTTCTTTTTGCCATGGAGCTGGAGCTGCCCCTGGCCATGCTGCAGTTTCTGCAGCTGTTTGTGCAGGTTTCCTGAAAGGCCCTCCCTGAGCTCGACACCAAGCTCATCATTGAGACCCTCTCCCTGGGTGCGGGAGCAAGACCTGTGCAACTGCATCCCACAGTGTAGAGATGCTTCTGGAGGCTGGACACCAGTTCCAGCTGGTGGGACTCGCTGGCCATGGACCAATGGGATGACCATCAGTGACTCCAAAACTTCCGCATGTGGGAGACCACCTTTTTGGAGTTTTGTGCCTAGCTCGCCCCTGCCCTCTGACATGACACCCACCTACGGCCCGCCATCCCCCTGGAAAAGTGGGTCGCTATCGCTGTCTGGAAGCTCACCACCCCAGACAGCTATCAGTGGGCAGCCAATTCGGCATGGGGAAGTCAGGGCCCTCCTTGTGGAGGTAAGGCACTCTTGGGCTGCAGTCCCTGCTGGGGAGGGGGGCGAGGAGTCCTGGAAAAGTGGGACCCTATGGAAAGGGGTGCTGGGGAAGGCAGGGGGCTGTGGGTGGGGAAGAAGCACCATCCCCGGGGGGTTGTGCCATCCCACCCTCACAGCCCTGCTGCTGGGGGCAGGGGCGGCCTCATGAGGGTGGCTCCTGGGGTGCTAGGGGGGAAGCAATGAGGGGGACAGGTACCTCCCAAAGGCTCTCGTTCTCACGCTTCTTCTCGTTCTCTGTTTTGTGTGTGTGTTTGTCTCCTTCTGCAGATTGTGAGGGCCATCAACTCCATCCTGATGTGCAGGGTCATCTGCCTGGGAGACCTGGACTTGATCTTGGCCAGATTTGTCACCAGGGGTTCCCAAACTGTGGGGGAGCGATCGATGGAACCCATATTCCAATCCGCACACCACAACATCAAGCGGCCCAGTATATCAACTGCAAATGCTACTTCTCAATGGTGCTGCCGGCCCTAGTTGACCACCATGGACAATTCACTGACACTTTTGTCGGGTAGGGCGCACAACAGCCGTGTATTTGGGAACTCCAGCCTCCCCAGGAAGCTGGAGGTTGGCCCGTTTTCCCCCGCTGTGACTTTATGGTTGGGGTGCAGATGCAACTATGCATTGTGGGGGATCTGGCTTACCCTCTGATGCCGTGGCTTATGAAGCAGTACACCCATCCCCTGGATCCCAGCAGGGACCAATTTAACTCCCACCTCAGCTGGGTGAGGATGCAGGTGGAGTGCACCTTCGGCCTCCTCAAGACATGGTTCAGGTGCCTCCCCACCCTTCTAGATGTGAGGGAGCACGACATCCCTGAGGTTGTCTCAGTGTGTTGTGTCCTCCACAACATTGTGGAAAGGAAGGGGGAGTCCTTCCTACCTGGGTGGGGGCCAGATGCTAGCTGTGAATGGAGACCCTCTGAGCAGATGCATACAGCTACCATCTGCCAGGCCCATCAGTCAGGGATGCGCATCCAGGAAGCCCTGAGGGAGAGTTTCTCTCAAGGACTCCAGTAACTCTCCCCAGAGCCTCCCTCCAGGGGATTGATCCATAGAATCACAGAACCATAGAGCTGGAAGAGACCTCAGAAGGTCAAGTCCAGCCCCCTGCTCTAGGCAGGGCCAATCCCAACTAAATCCAATATCCCTTTTCCACCACAATCCCTCCCTTCCCTGAACTGTGAATAAAGAAACCTGTTCAGATTTTAACAAAATGAACTTTGTATTTATCTTTCATTTTAAAAAAGCTGGGAAGGGGGAGGGGAGTGGTGTGTGGGGCAGCTAGAAGTGCCACCTTGGGTGCAAGGACCTCAGTGAACTGGGGTTGGGTGGGTCCTGGGACCCCAGGGGGATGAGCAGGAGGGGGGTTTGGAGCAGGGTAAGGGATGGCAGGGGAAGGGGGTAGTGGGAGGAGGAATGGGCATAGCAGGGGAGCAGGAGGGTGGTAGGCAGGAGCAGCAACAGCAGCCAGGTGTGCTATCTTTTCGCGCATGATGGCACACATCTTATTACCCTGCTGCAGGAGCTGGTCCCACATGCGGATTTGCCATTCTGTGTCCTCTCAGACCTTCTGGGCCATGATCTGCTGCATGTCATGCAGGACACTTACATGCTGCCTCATCAGGTTTTCCTTTTGGGCCTCCCAAGATTAGGCAGCTGGCTCGGGTGGCATGTCTTGTCCCTCAGTTATGGCTGGTCTGGCTGTGGAGAATAAAAAGAGGGAGAGGCGGTAGGTCATCCATGCATACACTGTCCCTGAGGCTGTGCCCTCCTCTGTGAGCAGTGAGCAACAGTCCTTGGGCCAGAGGATGGGGATGTCCTGGGAGCAAGGCCATGTGTGGGCTGCACAGCAGGCCCTGCCTCTCAGAGGCCCCGAGATGCCCAGGGAACCATGTTGCCCATTCTCCTCCTCCCCCATGAACAAACAGGCAAGGGACGTGTCTGGCCACAGTGTGATCCCATGGGCGGCAGAGGAGCCTGGAGCAGCCTAGCCCTCCCCAGGGCCCCCCCACACACCTGTGCCTCACAATGCTGTCCACTGGAGTGAGTGGTGCCTCACACATGCAGACAGACCCATGTGCAGTATGCGGCACTCCTCACTGTGTATGGGGTCATACCTGTGCCCTTGTGGCTAGCCTGCTTCTAGCCATGGCAGGTGGTGGGAGGGTGTACCCCCGTCAGGGCCAGATGTTTGTGTAGCCTCCCCTGAGCCTGGGAGCAGGATCCCAGGCATGCTCAGGGGCTGCCTGCTGAGTTCGTGTGGCACACAATAATGCTGCACATGGTTCCACGTGCATGGACTGCAGCATCACGTCCAGGCCGAGCAACGATTGCGCCCCATCCCCTCTGCACCCGCCTCCTCTACCCTGTGTGTGTGGAAAACTGAGAGCACTCACCTGAAGATCCCTCCCCAGCATCAGATGATGCCTGAAACATGTCCAGGCTTACAGGGACAGCGTGACTGTGGTAGCTGTGTCATCCTCCTCCTTCTGCCCCTGCTGTCCCTCCTCCTTCTGCTCAGTGACCTCCAGCTGAACGATGACTGGTGTCTTGAGTCCAGAGTTGACGACCCCGGGTGGGGAAAGGGCTTCCCCACCCCGCAGGATTTGGTGCAGCTCATTGAAGTAGGGGAAGGAGTGGGGTCCTGCCCCAGAGCGCAAGCTGCGCTCTCTGGCCCTCGCATAGCCCTGGTGGAGCTCCTTCACCTTACTCCAGACCTGTTCTAAGGTCCAGAGTGGGTGTCCCCACTCCACCAGAGTCTTGGCCATGCGCCCATAAATATCGGCATTCCAGTGTTTGGAGCAGAGATCCTGTAGGGTTGTCTCCTTGCCCCACAGCTTGAGGAGAGAGAGGCTCTCTGCTTCAGACCAGGAGGATGCATGGAGTTTGGTGCCCTTGCATGGGTCCTGGGAGCCCTGGAGCTGCTACCTGTGAGGGCCAGGGAGGTCTCGGAGGGCTTGTTGCTTGGCCATAGCTCCAAAATGTGTTGCAGGGAGAGCTGCGCAGTCAGGGTGCTGCTCCAGGGCCAGCTTCCTGCCACAAGGCTTGTCCAGGGGGCCTGCAGCTTTAAGAGGTGCCAGGAGACAGGAACTATAAAGTTGTGATTACTTTACCAGAGCACCTGTGTTATTTCCTGGAGGCCTCTTCTTTCAAAAGAAAACCCTCTTCCCCGTCCACACACATCTTTTCCCAAAAGAGCTCTTTCAGAAAAGGCGCTCTTCCTCATAAAGAGCTTTACCACTGTCAGAAAAAAACCTCTGTTCTTTTGACTTTTTGTTGAAAGAATGCGATTGCAGTATGGACATAAGTGAAGTTTTTAGAGAAAAACTGCCATTTTTCCGAAAAACTGTGCCATATAGACATACCCTCTCTGTGACTCCATGGAAAGAATGATATAGTGATCCAGGAGTTCACATTTGTTACTGGCTTGGTAAAATCTAATTATAGAACATACTACCAGTTTTGGGGGGGGGGGGTCTACTCTGTTGTCTGGTGGTCTGAAATTGGCACTCACAGCTGAGAGTTACTACAGACAGCACGACAGGGCCTTTATCTTCTCATGGGTACTGATGATCACCAGAGTTCTGTCCTTTGTTTTCATTCTTCACTGTCTGAATTCTTCTTGAGGCAACCTTACACATTTTGCTTTTATTCGGCTCTTCTATGTGGATGATTCTGACATCTGCCTTTTGACTCCTGACTTCCTCCTTTCTCTCCAGATGTGCTCCAGGCAACAACTCTTGAATGTCATGCCACAATTCTTTTCAAATCTGTGCTGCTTATCTTTAAACACTCTTAATTTATTCTACTCTTAGTATAATAGCAATAAACAATAATATTATGATAGCACCTTGTAAAGGGCTCCACCCTTCTTGAGTGTGCCCCTTGATGGCCCAGGGGAGTCTTGTAGTCTCTCTGCTCGGCTGTCTGAAGGAGAGGAAGTGTCTGGTATGTGGCCTGGAACCAAGTTTCTTCTTATCCTCTGTTGTGGCTGCTGAGGGTTGGGGGAGGAGAGAAACAAGGCCTGCCCACTCCTCTGGGTCCTGGACCAGGGACCCTGTAAGTAGCAGTTACCTGCTGAGTCTCAAAGAGGTTGGTTGCTGTCACATTCCGTGGGAAGTTTCTTTATCCAGCCCTTTCTCTTGGGCCTTGTAGTCAAGTCCTCCCTGTCTAGGGTTCTCTTGTCCAGGGTTCTGCAAAGTGTTGCCCTTGTCTTACTGGCTAGTCTTCAGCTGCTGGACCTAGTTTTGACAAATTCTGAAATCCAGCTCCCACTTAGAGCTGTCCAGATTACTGCCATTTCCCCAATCAGCCCTTAGGTCTGCCTGGGTCGAGTTCCAGCAAGGAACTGACAAGCCCTGGCCAAGCAGTTTCTTTTATATTGGCCTGTTGCACCCTGATTGGCTGTAACACAGCTGCCACTCTATTCTGCTTGGAGGACCTCTCTTCTGCTACAGAAAGGTCTCTAGGAGGGATATCTGGGCCTAGTCCACACCATCACACACCTAAAGGCCCTGATCTTGATTGAGGCCCCATTGCTATTGATAGTTCTGCTATTCTCCCTTAGCCAGATCACTGAAGCTGACATGGCAAGGTGTTTATCTCTGCCCTCTTTTCCTACTACTTCTGTCTATCCTTTTCCTCCTCCTCAAAATATTATTTCCTGACAAGGATTGTGTAAAAGCCTAATTTAAGTAATCTGATTAGTTATTAGATTAGGGACTCCAATTTTTCTCCTCCTGTGTTTTACTTACAGAATTGCAAAGTTCTTATTCTGAACTCTGTTTATGGTCATTTTATATTTGAGGCAGAGAGAATCTTAAGGAGTGAATCACATAGGTATATGTGTAGGGGAGGGTTAATTTAATTTCATCAGCACTTCATGGCTCTTTTTCCTCCCAAACATATAATTGTTTAGGTGTTCCACCCAGGAAAATCGCAGTCTGGTCCCTTCATTTCATCTGATTATACTCAGCTCTATGCCTTCTGTCATGACAACTTCAAAGTTTGTAATGCATTCTCCTAGTCGTTTTCTTCAAAATATCTTCAAATCTCTGCTCTAATTCTTGAAATTCACAAAGTAAATCCTACTTCCTATGTTTAGCTTCTTGGTATTTATACCTTGGCATACTCGATTATCTCTGAATTGTTGTCCTGTTTTGCCTCATCTGTTAGAATATAAGCACTGAATCTTTATTCTGTGTCTTGTAAAATGTTGTGCACATACACAGCACTGTATAGTTCCTTAATAATTATCTTTTAAAAAAACTCTGCAAGTTAGTCAAATGAAAATTCATCACTGAACAAAAAATCTATACTCACAATTTTACCATGCTCCTCTCTCGTGAAGGACTCAGTAGTAGAGGGTAAAAGGCAGGCTGTTACCAGTTTTTGCTATGCATATTTGGATTTAGAGATGGGATTAGACTTTTGCTGGATAGCCCACAATCTGCTTCCAGCAGGCATACATTTCCCTTTGGCTCATTGAAATGGACTCTGGGGGATATAGCATGCAGTTATCATGGGTGTGACATCCCACACAAAATATCCCAAAATTCAAAAGAAAACTGAGTGGGTGGGAGGTGGGAGAGGAGAAAACAATCAACAAAAATTGACCTTTCAAAGATTTGTGTGTGTTCTTTTTATAATAGCACAATGAGCTCTGTACCGGACACTTTCTGGGAATTAATAGCTGATTGGGTGTTAATGAACCTTGACTATACCTCAGGCTGTCAGTTATTCTGAAGTGATCATTGGCCATCACAAAACATATTGTGCTTAAGTTGTTACTGAATACTGCAAAAATAAATTTGCTATTCAATCTTAATAAAATAGTGATTACCAAAAGCATATTTCTTAAGGTTCAACGAAGATTTATATAAATGTCATATATTTTCACATAATTGTCACACCTCAGTAAACATGCAGATGGTAATTATAGTTGAAAAAAAGTTTTTAAATTATACAATAGAACCATATGTGTGATACTTCACATAAATTTAATCCTTTTTTGGAAAATCTCTGGGCCATATGCTCCATTCATGTAGCACATACTGAAGGAAAACATAGCATGCAATAAAAATAATCTCTTGCATGTCACTGTGGGGAACAATATCCACGTTACAATGCTACACCAAGTAAAATATAGTGAATATGATTTGTACTTTTCTCTACTGCATAGCCAGAAAGGAATTCATAGAATCATAGAATAATAGGACTGGAAGGGACCTCGAGAGGTCATCGAGTCCAGGCCCCCACCCTCAAGGCAGGACCAAGCTCCGTCTACACCATCCCTGACAGATGTCTATCTAACCTGTTCTTAAATATCTCGAGAGAGGGAGATTCCACCACCTCCCTTGGCAATTTATTCCAATATTTGACCACCCTGACAGTTAGGAATTTTTTCCTAATGTCCAATCTAAACCTCCCCTGCTGCACTTTAAGCCCATTACTCCTTGTCCTGTCCTCAGAAACCAAGAGGAACAAATTTTCTCCTTCCTCCTTGTGACACCCTTTTAGATATTTGAAAACCGCTATCATGTCTCTCCTTAATCTTCTTTTTTCCAAACTAAACAAGCCCAGTTCATGAAGCCTGGCTTCATAGGTCATGTTCTCTAAACCTTTAATCATTCTTGTCACTCTTCTCTGTACCCTTTCCAATTTCTCCACATCTTTCTTGAAATGTGGCGCCCAGAACTGGACACAGTACTCCAGCTGAGGCCTAACTAGTGCAGAGTAGAGCGGCAGAATGACTTCACGAGTTTTGCTTACAACACACCTGTTGATACAACCTAGAATCATATTTGCTTTTTTTGCAACAGCATCACACTGTTGACTCATATTCAACTTGTGGTCCACTGTGACCCCAAGATCCCTTTCCGCCATGCTCCTTCCTAGACAATCGCTTCCCATCTTGTATGTATGGAACTGATTGTTCCTTCCTAAGTGGAGCACTTTGCATTTCTCTTTATTAAACTTCATCCTGTTTACCTCTGACCATTTCTCTAACTTGCTAAGGTCATTTTGAATTATGTCCCTATCCTCCAAAGAAGTTGCAACCCCACCCAGTTTGGTATCATCTGCAAACTTAATAAGCGTACTCTCTATCCCAATATCTACACCATTGATGAAGATATTAAACAGTACGGGTCCCAAAACAGACCCTTGAGGAACTCCACTTGTTATCCCTTTCCAGCAGGATTTAGCACCGTTAACAACAACTCTCTGACTACGGTTATCCAGCCAATTATGCACCCACCTTATCGTGGCCCTATCTAAGTTATATTTGCCTAGTTTATCAATAAGAATATCATGCGAGACCGTATCAAATGCCTTACTAAAGTCTAGGTATATGACATCCACCGCTTCTCCCTTATCCACAAGGCTCGTTATCTTATCAAAGAAAGCTATCAGATTAGTTTGGCATGACTTGTTCTTCACAAACCCATGCTGGCTATTCCCTATCACTTTATTACCTTCCAAGTGTTTGCATATGATTTCCTTAATTACCTGCTCCATTATCTTCCCTGGGACAGACGTTAAACTGACCGGTCTGTAGTTTCCTGGGTTGTTCTTATTCCCCTTTTTATAGATGGGCACAATATTTGCCCTTTTCCAGTCTTCTGGAATCTCCCCTGTCTGCCATGATTTTTCAAAGATCATAGCTAAAGGCTCAGATACCTCCTCTATCAGCTCCTTGAGTATCCTGGGATGCATTTCATCAGGACCTGGTGACTTGCTGACATCTAACTTTCCTAAGTGATTTTTAACTTGTTCTTTGTGTATCCTATCTTCTAAACTTACCCTCTCTCTGCTTGTATTCACTACGTTAGGCACACCTCCAGACTTCTCGGTGAAGACCGAAACAAAGAAGTCATTGAGTATCTCCGCCATTTCCAAGTTCCCTGTTACTGCTCCTCCCTCCTCACTAAGCAGTGGGCCTACCCTGTCCTTGGTCTTCCTCTTGCTTCTAATGTATTTATAAAAGGTCTTCTTGTTTCCCTTTATGCCTGTAGCTAGTTTGATCTCATTTTGTGCCTTTGCCTTTCTAATCTTGCCCCTGCATTCCCATGTTGCTTGCCTATATTCATCCTTTGTTAGTTGTCCTAGTTTCCATTTTTTATATGACTCCTTTTTTATTTTGAGATCATGCAAGATCTCCTTGTTAAGCCAAGCTGGTCTTTTGCCATATTTTCTATCTTTCCTACACAGCGGAATTGTTTGCTTTTGGGCCCTTAACAACGTCCCTTTGAAATACTTCCAACTCTCCTCAGTTGTTTTTCCCTTCAGTCTTGCTTCCCATGGGACCTTACCTACAAGTTCTCTGAGCGTATCAAAATCTGCCTTCCTGAAATCCATTACCTCAATTGTGCTGGTCTCCCTTCTACCTTTCCTTAAGATCATGAACTCTATTATTTCGTGATCACTGTCCCCTATACTGTCTTCCACTTTCAACTAGTTCCTCCCTATTTGTTAAAACCAAATCCAGAACAGCTTCTCCTCTGGTAGCTTTTTCAACCTTCTGAAACAGAAAGTTGTCTCCAATGCAGTCCAGAAACTTATTGGATAGCCTGTGCCTCGCTGTGTTAGTTTCCCAACATATGTCTGGATAGTTGAAGTCCCCCATCACCACCAAATCTTGGGCTTTGGATAGTTTTGTTAATTGTTTAAAAAAGGCCTCATCCACCTCTTCCACCTGGCTAGGTGGCCTGTAGTAGACTCCTAGCATGATATCACCCTCGTTTTTTACCCCTTTTAGCTTAACCCAGAGACTCTCTACACAGCTATCTCCTACGTTCATCTCCACTTCAGTCCAAGTGCGTACATTTTTAATATACAAGGCAACCCCTCCTCCCTTTTTTCCCTGTCTGTCTTTCCTGAGCAAGCCGTACCCTTCCATACCAACATTCCAATCATGCGTCCCATCCCACCAGGTTTCTGTAATACCAATGATATCATAGTTATATTTATTGGTTAGCAATTCCAGTTCTTCCTGCTTATTACCCATACTTCTCGCATTTGTATATAGGCATCTAAGATACTGATTTGATCTTGCCTCCCTGTTGTGCCCTGACCCTCCTTTCTCCTTTCCATTATAGGCCGTAGTCCCCCCCGTTTCCAACCCATCTCCCAGTCCCGCACATTGAGCACTTACCTGTGGGCTTTGCTCACCTGCCCCCGTCGAACCTAGTTTAAAGCCCTCCTCACAAGGTTAGCCAGTCTGTGTCCAAACAAGGTCTTCCCGCTCCTGGAAAGGTGAACTCCATCTCCGCCAAGCAGTCCTTCCTGGAAGAGCACTCCGTGATCAAGGAAGCCGAAACATACAGAGGTATTACTCTGCTATCTTTATCCCACAGCATTCACATGGGTGAGCTAATGGCCATCTGCTTCTGAAGTAAATTTAAGCCACATAGAATGTCTGGTACTTTGGCACAGAATTTAAAATGTGTACCCACTATTTGCTCACTTCTGAATTTGAGTCCACTATGGGCTCTATCGTGCTCCCATTGAAATCAACTGAAAGCATGGAGACTACGTACAATTGCCACAATAGAGACTCAGACTAAATAAAAAAAGACAGTAGGAGAACCAAAAGTATTCCAGCATAGCTAAACATCAGAGTAATGGGAGACATTAGAGCTAAAAAGTATCCTTTAAAAGTTGGAAGTCAAGTCCTAATGTGGAAAATAGGAAGGAATATCAACTGTGGGGCATAACATGTAAATGAACAATAGGGAAAGCCAAGAAAGAATTCAAGAAGCAAATAGAACTTACAAAAGATGCAAAAACTAACCAAAGACATAATACAGCAGCATCAGGAAGCCTGCCAAACAGTGGTGAGTCCACTTTATGACAAAGGTGCACTCAGGAAAAGTAAGGACATTGCAGAGAAGTTAAATGTACTATTTACATCAGTCTTCACAGCAAAGGGTATGTGGGAATACCTACATCAGAGTTATTCTTTTGGGGTGACATATCTAAAGTAGAAAAAAAACATCAACAACAAATAGTCCTGTGTTGTTTTTTAAGTTTTTTTTTCTATTATAGACTAACACGGCTACCCCTCTGAAACTCTAAAGTACTGTACCAAACTGATATGGGTATCATAGAATCATAGGGTGGAAGAGACTTCAGGAGGTCATTGAGGCCAGTCCCTTCCCAAATCAGGACCAATCCCAACTTAATAACTCCAGCCAGGACTTTGTCAAGCTGAGACTTAGAATCTCCATCTCTAAAGGTTTTTATCACCTCCCTAGATGACCCATTACGGTGCTTTACCACCTTCCTAGTGAAATTTTCCTAATATCCAACTTCGACCTCCTCCACTGCAACTTGAGACCATTGCTCCTTGTTCTGCCATCTGTCATCACTGAGAACAGCCTTTCTCCATCCTCTTTGGAACCTCCATTCAGGAAATTGAAAGCTGCTCCAGTCCCCTAATTATTTTCATTGCCCTCCACTGGAACCTCTCCAATGCATTCACATAGTTTCATGGGGGGCGAGGGAAGGGGGGGGGGGGGCAGAACTGGACACAATACTCCAGATGTGGCATCACCAGTGCTGAATAAAGGGGAAGAATAATTTCTCTAGATGTGCTAGAAATGCTCCTCCTAATGAACTCTAATATACCATTGACCTTCTTGGCTACAAAGGCACACTGTTGACTCATATCCAGCTTCTCATCCGCTGTAATCCCCAGGTCCTTTTCTGTTGAATTGCTACTTAGCCAGTCGATCCCCAGCCTGTAACAATGTTTGGGACTCTTCCGTCCCAAGTGCAGGACTCTGCACTTATCCTTGTTGAACCTCATCAGACTTCTTTTGGCCCAATCTTCCAATTTGTCTAGGTCACTCTGGACCCTATCCATACCCTCCAACATATCTACCTCTCCCCCTAGCTTAGTGTCATCTGCAAACTTTCTGAGGGTGCAACCCGTCCCCTCATCCAAGTCATTATTAAAGTTGAAAAAAAAGACCCTAGAACCGATCTTTGGGACACCCCGCTTGAAAATGACCGCCAACCAGACATTGAGCTTCATGTTGAGCCTGACAATCTAGCCAGCTTTCTATCCACCTTACAGTCCATTTCTCCAATCCATACTTCCTTAACTTGCTGGCAAGAATTGTGGGATACCGTATCCAAAGCATTGTTAGTTGAGTTGGTTTTAGCACAAACTGATAAACTAAACAGTAAGAAGTCAGTATGACCAGATGAAATTTACCCTAGACTGCTGAAGGAACTGAGATATGAAATTGAAGAACTATTAACTATTTTATATAATCTATCATTAAAATTAGCCTATAAAAGTATCCAGACGAAATCCTGGAAATTACCAGCTGAGGACCCTATCCTCAGTACTGGGCAAACTGGCAGAAATGATAGTAACCAACAGAATTATCAGGCATTTAGGAAAGCATAATTTTTTTTGCAGGGGGAAGAGCCAACAAGACTTTATAAAGGAAAATTGTGCCTCATCAATCAATTAGAATACTTTGAGGGAGTCAACAAACATGGGAATAAAGGTAATCTAGTACTTGAATGTTCAGAAAGTCTTTGACGAGATCCCTCACCAAAGGCTCTTAAGGAAACTAAATTATTATAGGATGAAGGAAAATCCTCTTATGGACTGGTAACTGGTTGAAAGATAAGCAACAAAAGATAGAAATAAAAAGTCATTTTCTACAATGGAGACAGGTGACTAGTGAAGTCCCCTAAAAATTGATAGTGAAACCTGCATTCAACATATTAATTAATTAATTATCTGGAAAAGCAGGTGAATAGTACAGTGGCCAAGTTTCCAAATGAGACAGGATAGGTTAGGCCAAAGCAAACTGCAAAGAGTTAGAGGGAACTCATAAAACTCAGTGAATAGGCAAAAAAAAAAAAAAAAGACTAATTACATTTAATATTGACAAATACATCATGGCTGTGTCTACACTGGCACCCTTTTCCGGAAAAGGGATGCTAATGGGACACTTTGGAATTGTAAATTCCGCGGGGGATTTAAATATCCCCCGCGGCATTTGCATGAACATGGCTGCCGCTTTTTTCCGGCTCGGGGTTTTGCTGGAGAAAAGCGCCAGTCTAGATGGGATCTTGCGGAAAATAAGCTTGAAAGTAGGAATAAGGGATCTTGCGGAAAAGGGCTTATTTTCCGCTAGATCCCATCTAGACTGCAGTATGGCCACTGTAGGAAGCTGCACCACCAAGAGAGTAGCCAGCTGGAGCTGGAGCTCACTATCTTGCCTACCACTAGACCAGGTAACCTCCCTGTCCCAAACCTTTTCCTCCTGGCTCTTGGCTGCAGCACCAGACGAGGGAGATGAAAAGCCCTGCTGGATGGGGAACGGCCCCTCGTGGAAGGGGTCTGGAAGGGAAGAAAAGGCCCCTGTTGGCCAGAGGAGTTGTGGGAGAAAAGGCCCCCATCAGGTGTTGGGGAGGGAAGGGAAGAGGGAAGAAGCCCTTCTGGATGGAACCTCCTGCTTTGAACCCCTTTTTATTCCCAATCCCCAGTTCCGCTCCCACCACATCCTCAGCCTCCTGCCCTGAGCCCCTCCTCAATCCCCTACCCTGACTCCTGCCATGAAGGACCCATTCAGTACCAGGCGAGTATTTAAGTTATTTCATATGAAGATAAAAATACAAAATATTAATTGGATAATTTAGACTATGATTTTCTGGGTTACAGAATGTTCTTTAGCAGGTCATTACGTCCTCAACTTCAGTCATAATTGTTTGTAACTCCCCCCTCACCTCTGCAGCTTTATCTATGAACAATTCCCTACAAAAATATTCCATGATCAGCATTCAAAATACAATTTTAACTGTGATTGCTCATAAGTCACATCCTACTGATTTTGTTCACTGATTAGTTTAACAATAAGCTGGAAGGTCAGGCATTATTTTATTTTTAATGATCCAGGCACAGCATGGTTGGTGGGTGAACCTAGGGATTGGTTGTCTGAGGCCCCACCCTAGTCACACAAGATCTCTTGGAAGCCAAGTTCCCTCCCATTTTAGGGGCAGGCCACAACATCTCAGGCTTCCCCAGAGGCATGTAGTCTAGACGTACCCTTAGATCTTACCAAACTCTTTGAATACTTAAATTATGATAAATGAATTGTCTGGGTAAGCTTTGATTTTTTTTCTCATCATAGTCACACAAAGTAATTGCTTGTTTTCTCCAGTTGCAAATAGAATAATGAGGTCTCAATTAGCTTGTTTAATTAATCAAGTACATTATTCTGGCAAGATTTTGGGGGACTTTTCTATACTCCTGCTGTGTTAAGCACTGTAGTTTATCCCATATAAATATACTAAAAGCATTGAATGTATTGGTCTACCACAGCTATTAGCATGAAATGATTGCATCTGTGTGTATCATGTTGGTTCCAAAGGAAATGGTCTGATTTTTTTTCTGGCTTATGTAATGGATCAGGCATTTTTCATGTGGTAGTGCAGGAGTGGGCTGAGGTTGGCTGCGGCAGCTGGCGCCCCCACCTGCACGGCCATCAGTGTCCGTGACGTAATCACAGGGCGCCAGGGCCAGTGGCACCCTAGGCAACTGCCTATTTTGCCTAGGCTCACGGGCCACCCGAGTGTACCTCTATAGTACAGACTCAGAAATGTAGGGCTGGGAAGGGACTTTGATCAGTCAAGTCAAGTAGACTATTCCTGACAAGTGTTTGCCCAACCTGTTCATAAAAACATCCAATGCTGGGGATTCCACACTTCTCTTGGAAGCCTATTCCAGAGATTCTCTTATCATTAGAAGGTTTTACCTATATCCAACCTAAATCTCCCTCTCTGCAGATTAAGCCCATTATTTCTTTTCCTACCTTTAGTGGATATGGAGAAAAATTGATCAGTGTCTTCTTCATAACAGCCCTTAATCTATCTGTAGACTGCTATCAGGTTCCCCATCAGTCATCTTTTCTTAAGACAAAGTATATTTAATTTTTTAACCTTTCATCATAGGTCAGCTTTTCCCCTTTATTTTTGCTGCTTTCCTCTGGACTCCATCCAAATTGTCCATGTGTTTCCTATAGTGTGATGCCCAGAATTGGATACAGTACCCCAGATTTGGCCTCATTGTGGCTCAGTAGAACAAGGCAATCACCTTCCAGAATGGGATTAACTTTTTTGTAACTGTATCACGTTATTAGTTCATGCTGAGTTTGTGATCCACTATAACTTCCAGACCCTTTTCAGCAGTACTACCAACTGAGCAGTTCTCTATTTTGTAATTGTGCATTTGATTTTTCTTTTGTAAGTGAAATAGTTTGTACTTCTCTTTATTGATTTTCATCTTGTTGATTTTAAAGTACATTTCCAGTTTGGCAAGGTCATGTTGAATTTTAATCCTGTCCTTCTAAACGTTTGCAATTCCTCTTAGTTTCATGTCATCTTCAGATTTCATAAGCTTTCCATTCCATTGTTTAAAACATTAGTGAAAATATAGAATAATACCAGACCTAGGACAGATCTCTGCAGGATCCCATTGTATACACCTTCAGAGTTTTCCAGCAAACGATTGATAACTATTCTTTGAGTATACGTTGTGCCCCCCCTTACTTTAATTGAAACCATACTTCCCTGTTTTGCTTATGAGAATGTCATGTGGAACTATATTTAAGCCTTACAAAAATCAACCTATATCATGGCTGCTGCTTTTCCCCTACTCACTAGGTCAATAACCCTGTCAATGAAGGAAATGAAGTTGATTTTGCATGATTTGTTCCTGAAAAAAATCTATGCTGGGAATTTCTTTTAATGCTATTATCCTCTACATGCTTACAAACTGATTGTTCAATAATTTGTTCCATTATCTTTCCAGGTAATAAAGTTAGGTCAACTGGTCTATAATTCCCCAGGTCTTCTTTATTCCCTAATTCAAAGATAAGTACCTCTCCAGTCCTCAGGGGTCTAATCCATCCAGGAATTCTCAGCAATAATTGCTAATTGTTCTGAGATTGCTTCAGATAGATTTTTAAGTACCCTTGGATGAATTTCATCCGGCCCTGCCAACATGAATACTTCTAATTTATCCAAATGTTCCTTAACTTGTTCTTTCACTATTCTGACTTGCTTCATCCCCACCCTTGTTGCTGACATTAATTGTGTTCAGTATGTGATTACATTAACCTTTTTAGTGAAGACTAAAGCAAAACAGGCATTGAGTACTTCTTGATGTCAATGTCATCAGTTATTTGCTTTTTTTATCCTGATAAGCAGATAACCTTTGTCTTTCTTTTCTTTCGTCTTTCTTTCGCTCTTATGAATGTAAATAAATTCTTCTCATTGCCTTTAATGTCCCTTGTTAGGTGTTACTCACCTTGTGCCTGAGCCTTTTCTGATTTCCTGCCTACGTACATGTACTGTTCTTACCTATTCCTCTTTAGTAATTTGTCATCTTTCCACATTTTGTAGGATTCTTTTGGTTTTTAGGTCATTAAATAGCTTGTGATGGAGCCATACTGTCATCTTACTATTCCTTCTATCTTTCCTTTGTTTTCACATTGTTTGCATTTGTGCGTATATTATTGTCTCCTTGAGAAACTGCCAGCTCCCCTGAATTCCTTTCTCTCTTATATTTGCCTCCCATGAGACCTTACCTACCAGTTCTTCATGTCTGTTAAAGTCTGTTTTTAAATCCATTGTTCTTATTCTGCTTCTCTCTCTCTGTTTCCTTTCCTTACTCAGTCTATACCATACACTACTTTTGGTGAGAATTTTTGAACAATTATCGTTTTGAACATATAAGCCTAACACTTTCTGCAAACTATTCTGTGATTGTGCCTCGGTTCCTTGAAAGTTTGCAGAAAAAGAATGCAAAATGTGTGCAAGAATGGCCAAAATTAAATAACTTTAAAGTGTAATCGCATACTTATGAAAGATACGAAAAGCTCTAATAAACAAACACTATGTGGTACATCAGTAGTTTGTGTTAGCTGTCATTTGTCATACCTACACTGAGTCAATGGAGATCTGATACTTTGCATCAGCCTGATCATGCTGTCATGGAAGTTGTGACAAGCAGGATTGGGCCTATTTGTCCCAAAGGTTCAAAGAGTATCCAATAATTACAGGTGAGTTATATAGTCACAACTTCTTAGTAGTAAAAAAAGGTTGGGGAAAAGTTTTAAAAAAGAGGTATATGCTTATTTAGGTATTTATATATGGATAATCTCAAAAGTATTGAGCAATATGCACCTGCCTTTAATACTGTTTACTTAGATGGGTAAAAATAGACTAGTGTAACATTAGGCATCCATGTTTGTAACTTTTGGCCATGGATTCCAGGCATGTGTTATTGTCTTTGCCAACAAAAAAGGGGGGAGGGACTATTACAGATGCAGGTTTTTGTATTTTGCCTAATTTACATACGGGTGTGTACTCCCCTCACTGGGCCTGCGAGGTATACATTAGCCTAAGAGGGCTGCAAATGAGGGATACTTAAGCTGGAGAAAGCAAACTGGATGAAGGCCCAACTGTGAGGGAAAAGGTGGGCTTCCACAAAGCCAGGAAGCCAACAACAGCATGGTAGGTAACAGGGAGGAAGGCAGTAGTCCCCTTCCATGAGGAAAGGGAGAAGAAGAATAGCAGGAAGGAGGCTAGAGGTGAGACTGGTAAGAGATGCACAGCTTAATTGTTCACTACAGGGTCCTGAGATGGGTTCCCCTTCTAACCACTGCAGAATGGTGTTGTTTGGGGGCAATGTAGAGGAAGACTTTCTGAGTCACTGTTGGAGTGATAGGGTCAGGACAGTGACCATGAGGACTGCCTGATGATATGGGGACAGAAGACAATTTAAAAGATTACCCCAGGAGGGAAACCCACTTAGTGATGTTGCTGGAAGGCTGAATTAGGAAGAAAGAGAAAAGGGCTGCAGAGAAAGAGGGGCAGAAAGAAGGTATGCAACCATGTGAAGGAGTGTCAGCCTTGTGAGCTATTCTACAGAGCGGCCAAGTCTAGGCATCATCCCAGCAGTGAACTGTCACAAGGTTGTAAACATAGGAAGTGGTTAGACTGCAGACATGCGTGTGATGTATGCAGCACACTACTTCTACAATACAGTTTTTCATTGAAAACCATAACCAATCTATATCTAGCATTACTACTCACTTACAGGACAGTACATCCATCCAGTGCACTAAAAGTCCCACTAAATAGCAACTATGCAGGTGAAACCAGACAATCATGACACTATCAAATGAACTAACATAGGAATATGATATGACAAAAACACCATATTACCTGTGGGTGAAAAAAACTTCACAAATTATTACTCTATCTGCCTTTTCAGTCTTCCTTGTCAAAGGAAACCAGCTTAGCACTTGCAAAAGATGACCCTTGAAGCTTAAATTCATAACTTTTGTTGTGACCAAGTCACCCCTTAATCTTCTCTTTGTTAAACAGATTGAGCTCCTTGACTCTATCAATATAAGGCAGGTTTTCTAATCCTTTAATCATTCTTGTGGGTCTTCTCTCAACCCTCTTCAGTTTATCAATATCATAGGGTATGTCTACACTTGCACCCTCTTTCGAGAGAGGGATGCAAATGAAGACAGGATTTACATATCCTGTGCTTCATTTGCATATTTCGAAATAGCGCTATTTTGAAATAACAAATGCAGTGTCGATGCGGCTATTTTGGGAGAACACCCTTCCCTCGAAATAACTGTTAAACCTCATTTCATGAGCAATAAGGGTTATTTCGAGGGAAAGGTCTTCTCCTGAAAGAGCCACATCTACACAGCGTTTGTTATTTCGAAATAGCGCTATTTTGAAATAGTGCCATAATATGATTATGCAAATGAAGCATGGGATATGTAAATCTCAGCTTCATTTGCAATTTCGAATATCTTCATTTGCATCCCTCTCTCAAAAGAGGGTGCAAGTCAGACATACCCTATGCTTCCTAAATTGTGGGCACCAAAACTGGAAATGGTATTCCGGCAGCACTGACACCAATGCCAAATAAAGAGGTAAAATAACCTGTCTATTCCTACTTCAGATTCACCATTGAAACACAGAGGCTGTGTCTAGACTGGCAAGTTTTTCCGCAAAATCATCTGCTTTTGCGGAAAAACTTGCCAGCTGTCTACACTGGCCGCTTGAATTTCCGCAAGAACACTGACGATCTCATGTAAGATCGTCAGTGTTCTTGCGGAAATACTGTGCTGCTCCCATTCGGGCAAAAGCCCTCTTGCGCAAATCATTTGGGCAAGAGGGCCAGTGTAGACAGCATAGGCCTGTTTTGCGCAAAAAAGCCCCGATGGCTAAAACGGCGATCGGGGCTTTTTTGTGCAAAAGCGCGTCTAGATTGGCACGGACGCTTTTCCGCAAAAAGTGCTTTTGCGGAAAAGCGTCCGTGCCAATATAGATGCTCTTTTCCAAAAATGCTTTTAACAGAAAACTTTTCCATTAAAAGCATTTCCAGAAAATCATGCCAGTGTAGATGTAGCCAGAATGATTAGATTTGCCTTTTTGGACAAAGCATCACACTGGAAGCTGATGTTCAGGTGATTACCAAAAATGGCCCTTAAATCTTTTTCAGAGTCACTGTTTTCCAGGATAGAGTTTCCCATCATATAAGTATGGCCTAAATTCTTTGTTCCTAGATGTATACATTTATATTTAATCACATTAAAAAGCATAATTTGTTTGCACACAGCTTACCAAGTGATCCAGATATTTGTGACATCTCAAACTTTATCAATGATTTTGTTTTGTTCCACATCATTAATAAAAACATTCAATAATGTAAGTCCAAGAACCAATCCATAGAATCATAGAATTATAGAACACTAGAACTGGAAGGGACCTTGAGAGGTCATTGAATCCAATCCCCTGCCCTCACAGCAGGACCCAGTACCATCTAGACCATCCCTGATAGATGTCTGTCTAACATGCTCTTAAATATCTCCAGTGGGGCTTTATTAGAAACAAACCCACTTTGACTTCCTGTTTACAATCACATTCTGAAACCCATCACTTTGCCATATTTTAAATCCATTTACTTGTATGCCATGTTAATTGTATATCCTTCTAGTTTTTTTAAATCAAAATGTCATAAGGTAATAAGTCAAATGCCTCACAGAAGTCAGTGAATTACATAAAAGACCATTACCTTTATCAACCAAACCTGTCGGTTTTGTAAACACAAACAAAATATGAAATTTGTTTGACAGGATCTATTGTTCAGAAACCAGTGCTGATTTGCCTTAATTATATTACCCTCCTTTAGTTGTCTATCAGCTGCTCCTTTATCTTGCCTGGGTTCAATAGCAGGTTGAAAAGCCTATACAGGCAGTCCCCGACTTACACGGATCCGACTTATGTCGGATCCGCAGTTACGAATGGGGCTCCCCCAGAGGACAAGGACTGCGGGACCTCACGGTCCTGCCGCCCATGTACTCCGGGGCTTTCTCCGCGTCTCCCTGGTCTGCAGACCAGGAAGACACGGAGCAAAGCTGCGGGGGGGCTCGGGCAGCGAGGCAGCCCAGGCATGCCTCGCTGCCCGAGCCCCCCTGCGGCTTTGCAAAGCCTCGGGGAAGCCGGCAGCGGAGCAGCCCAAGCGCCCCGTGGCTGTCCCGCTGCTGGCGTCCTCAGAGGCTTTGCTCCCCGTCTCCCTGGCAGACCAGGGAGACTGGGAGCAAAGCCGCGGAGGACCCAGGTGGCGGGACCGCGGTGCGTCTCGGTCCGCCGCCCGCGTCTTCCTGGTCTGCTGGGGGGGGGGGGACGCAGCTCGTACGCCCCTCCCCAGCAGACTACGCTTTTCTCCAGACGCCTGTGGCAGAGCAGCTGGGGCGCTGCCGGTTGGTCCCGCAGCGCCGCTCTGGGTGCTACTGGACCAACCCGGCAGCACCCCAGCTGCTCTGCCCCAGGCGTCCTGATTCAGCCGCTGCTGGTAAGTTTCAGCAGTGGCTGAATCAGGACGCCTGGGGCAGAGCAGCTAGGGTGCTGCTGGGTTGGTCCAGCAGCACTACTGGAGCAACCCAGCAGCACCCCAGCTGCTCTGCCCCAGGCGTCCCCAAGTCAGCTGCTGCTGAAACTGACCAGCGCTGACTACAGGAAGCCCGAGGCAGAGTTGCTCTGCCCCAGGCTTCCTGGAATCAGCTGCTGATCAGTTTCAGCAGCAGCTGACTTGGGGACGCCTGGGGTTCTTAAGTTGATTCTGTATGTAAGTCAGAACTGGCGGTCAGTTTCAGCAGCGGCTGAATCTGGACGCCAGTTCCGACTTACATACAGATTCAACCTAAGAACAAACCTACAGTCCCTATCTTGTACATAACCCGGGGACTGCCTGTAATTACTTGGGCCATCCTGTTTATCCTCTATAAAAATGACACATGATCACTTCCTACTGGACCCTCCATGGTAATCCAAGCTTTATAGAAGATCAGCATTAATGAGTGCCTCAGCCAGTTCTTTTAAAAGACTTGAATACAAGTTATCAGAACTTGGTGATTAAAAAAATATCTGACTTTAGTATCTTCTGTTTAACATCCTCCAGAAATACTAGTGGAATGAAAAGACAGTCTTATCCTATGGTGATATCAATCTCTTCTGTTTTTCTCCAAAATACAATACAGAAATATTGAACACTTCTGCCTTATTTGAATCATTATTGATATTCTACATTTTCCATCTGGTAATAAACACATACCATTACTAGGATTCTTTTTGTTCCTAATACACTTACAAGCTCGTCCTTCTTGCTAATTCTGCTGGCCATGGATTTCTCCTTATGTCCTACTTCTTTTATCAGTTTTCTATCATTCCTAGTCCCTTATTTATGTTCATTACTACCAACTTCCCCTCTGTTACATGTTATATATATTATTTTTATAGCTGCCTTTACTTTCCCTCTAAACGATGCCAATTATTTTACCAATTCAAGTCTTTTTCTTTGGTTGCAGGATTGTGAAAATGAGCATCTAATAAAGTGTTCCCAATGATCATGCAAATTTTTCTGATTAAATTCTCCCAGCCAATATAGCTCAGAATTGTTTTCAGTTTCATGAAACTTACTGTTTTAAAGCAGCATATATATTATTGGTCTGGACTTTGCACATTTATAAATGTGATCAAGTCCTGATCATTTGGTTCTAAGCTAAGATTGTTTTTAAAAATTGGATTTATTTCATCCATGCCCATACAATATGAGATTTAGCTCATGAAACTTATAAATGATACCACAGATCTGGGGTAATAAGGTGAACTAGGCCCAGAGGTCCCCTGGTAGAGACGTAAGTCCTGCTACATCCATCTCAGGAAAGGAGCAGTGGAACAAAGTCCTACAAGCAGCTTACAAAGAGTGTACAGGAAGCAGCCAATCAGGAGGAGACTGCAAGGAACTAGCCAATCAGAGGATTGCAGGCTAGTATAAAAGGAACTGCAGTGCAGACCGGAGTCAGTTGCTGCTTGAAGCCTGAGGAGTAGAACTGGTGCTCCTAGCTATCTGAAGGACTGTAGCACCACGGACAGCTCAGCGTTGGCAGGTACTGGAGTAGTGAAAGAGCGCTCCTAGATGGCTGCTGAGCCTGAATATAGAAGAACTCAAGGATGAAGCTTTAGTGAAGGCTGGGGTTACAGGTAAGGGAGCTGAAAGCAGTTTCAATAAAAGGGGCATAGTGGCATGTAGCAGCTATTCTTAGGGTCCCTGTGCTAGAACCCAGGGTTGTGGGCAGACCCAGGTCACCCCCATAGTCTACTGGAGAAGTGGCCAACAACTGCACAGTGACACAGGAAACTCTCATCATTCGCAGTGGATGCATTCCTGACACCACTATGAATGGTGACACTTGTGAATACTGGGGGTCATGGCTCTTGGCCACCATGGTTTGCACTCGACCGCTACAGAACTGGGAGGCCAGGAGCAGTGGTGCGTTCAGCAGCCATGGGGCACTAACTGTGGGTGCTGGGGTGAATTCCCTGCAGCTCCCAGACCCTGCAATGCACCCCAAGAGGGTGGGATTGGAGACACCCACAAATACACAGAATTGTGAGGGTTTTCTGTACACCCCAGAAGGGCATCTGAACTACTTAGTGGTCCATTTGGAGAGCTTGGGCCAGAAGGGTCCAGAGAAGTTGAAACCATTTCCTCCAGGGAGGATGTCCTGGGAGGATGGCCTGATACTAGGCCTGGGGCTATTTAAAGACTGCAGACACATTTGACCAGAAGGAGCACTTGTGAGAGGTAGGTGCCATGTTGTTACATCAGGACATCATTCTGCTCATGGTTCATTATGTCACTGCCCTCATTTCCCATAAACTTCTTATTTCTATGGCCTCATGTTTTCTTAAATACCTCTTTAGTCACCCATATTTCTGATTGTTAGGGAAAAGCTTGTTTTACCACAATTTTGTATAGTTGTCCCTTAAGTAGTCTAAGTATCTATCATAAATCACCTGGTGCTCAGCTGTCTTGCTTGTAGTTCTCTGGCCATTTCCTCTATTTGCTGCTAACCAGGCTACAAGGTACTAACACATAAATCTGGTTAAGATATTGGCCTCATATTGGTATTCATCTGTCTTGGTTGCATACAAAACAGTTCAGTTATTTCTTTACTCATTGTGAGGACTACATTTATTAATTCCTTGTTCCAGGCATCAATCATCTGGACCAAATTTTCCTCACCATTGGTCATCTGTGTAATACGATGTGTATTGATCAACTTAATACTGCCTTTTGTTTGAATTTGCTTATTTATCAAGCCTATCATAATTATGATTGTTGGTACCAGGAGTCCAACATTTATCTCAAACCCCTGTGACACCAAAGAGCATCCACACTTTCTTTGTTGTGAAATCATCACAGATTTGGACAAGATCCTCTGGTGCCCTATAGAATTGTAGTCAAGACATCAGAAGTCACCCAGGTACAGTACTTTGCCAAATGCTTTCTCCAAATTGAGAAAAGACCAGCTGTGCTCAATGTTTGTTTCTAGCTTCTTTTCTACCAACTATCTAGCATTGACCAGAATCTGCTACTTTTCCCCCTTTCAAAAACCAAACTGTTCCTTTCCTAAAATGGGCTCTGTTATTCATTCAGTGAATGACTAATACGCAATCACTTAATTTCCCAGTACTTTGAACAGTCATGTATATTACTATACTGATCCCCCAGTCTCAGGTTCAGAGGGAGGCCACACTGTCTTGTTCTCTGAGACAACAGTCAATTAATAGTCTATGACTCTGGCCTTCTGAGCAGGGCAAAGCAATAAGTGGTCTCTAGCCCCAAGCCTCTGGGCCAGGGTAGGTAGCAATTACAGTCTGGGCTCTGGCTCTCTGGGCAGTGCAGGACAGAGCAGGGGGATGGAGCCTAAGCCTTCTGACTAAGGCAGCTGGCAAACACAGTCAGGGGCTCCACAGTTGTTTGACTGGGGGCAAGCTAAACACACAGTAAGGGCTTTCTAGCCATGGGGAGTCACCTGCAACCTCACATGGGACTGGCAGTCCAAGCCCAGAGTTGTAACAATAGCCAATGGTTTTGCCACTGGGTCAGTGAGGATCTGACAGCACATTGAATCACTCTGGCAGCAAACTGAACTAAAGTCTGGTTTCTCTGGACTATTTCCTGCTACAGTGTAGATACAGGGTGCATAGACAAAAGGTCCTCCATCTCTTTGTTACATGGCTGAAGGCAGTCTTGGCACATAGAAGATGGACTATGTGCTTTCGAGTTGTGCAGCAGGGTAGAGACATCTGTCTCCAGCCAAACTGAGTGGCAGGGCCTGCCTTTTATACTTCCTGCCATGTGCAGGGGAGTGTAGTGATCTCACAGAGTCAGGCTTAGAGGAAGGCTAATCTGCCTCGCTACAGTTACCTTTTTGTTGGCCAGTTCATTCTCTTGTGATTTTCTTCTGTTTACCAACTGAATGCAGGACTTGCATGAACCTGTGTGTGCCACTCTGTCAAGGCTTTGATCACTTCCACCATGATTTTGACTGGACCTGCTGCCCCTGAATTTACAAGTGCCATCTTCAGCAGTTCAGCCTTGACAGTTCCCCAGTTCATCGACATCTATTAATGACCAATTTAGATCATATTAAGGCTTCTCATTAAATAGTCCCACACAGTATTTGTGCCATTCATTGCATACCATCTTCTGTCTCAAGCAGTCTGCCTCTGCATCTTTTACAAATGATGTGTTCACCGTCTTGCTTCATTTTGTTTCTTGTCTGCATGATTTCATGCATTTTCTTTTTGGGATGTTTGAGAGAAGCTGTTCAACTCATTATATAGCTTACCAAAACTAGATGTTTTGCCTTTGTTTTAGGTCAGGAACAAATTCCATATTGGGCTGAGAAAACTCCTTGAAATAGTGCATTAAAAAGGGGAATAATGGTGTTAAATCTAGAAGAGGTGATAGGGATTAGCAGTGTACTTAAGGTAAATTGTTGCATGGACAGAGGAAATGTCTGCTGTCAGTTTATATAGCTTCATTGCCCCCTCTTTATCTACATAAAAAAACCTGCTACAGTTCAAAAGTTAGTGACCTATAGAGGTGCGCCTACACTGCAGGGCTGAACTGAAAGTAAGCTTTGCAAATTGAGCTACATCAATTGTGTATCTTCTTTCAAAATAGCTAGCTTATTTTGAAATAGGGAGTGTCTACACAGCACTTATTTTGAAACAGAGCACTCTTCCTCAGACTTCCCTTATTCCTCATGAAATGTCAGAATAAGAAGTTTTCTAGTTTGACAGTATTTTGACACCCGTTTAGATTGCGAACCAAGTTATTGTGGAATGGCTCTAGTTATTTCAAAATAGTGTTGCAGTATGGATGTACCCTGAGACTCCTCTGAAAACGTGTCTCCAAATTCATGGAGATTCCCCTTCCCCACACTGTTTTGGGTGTGTGTAGTGTTAGGAGGTCTCAGATATGTTGGAAATCTTTGCTTAACAGCAGCCTGATCTTTCATGTTCTGAATAAGTTGTGGGAGTTGCTTAAAATGGGAACACAGGGTATTAGCACTGCTCAAAGGTCTCTCAACACCTTCTCAGATCAAATCCTTTAACCCAGGAGTAGCTCCCGTTGTGGAAAGACTCCTATTAACTTTAGTGTGAGTGGGATCTCACCCTTATCTATTTCCTGTTATTTCAGGCATTAGTTTCAAGGGTAGGGGGCAGTTGTGTTAATAAACAAGCCACCGAGACACTTGATATACAGCTTCTATTTCACAGAGGGGGAAACCGAGGTTGTCAGATGATGAAGTGGGTAGAAAGGAAGGACGGCTCCTGATGATGGGGAGGTCTGGCCTTGAAGATCTATCTTGTTTTCACTCTGCAAGGTGCTCCACTGTGCTTTTCAAGAATGCATGCCCATGCTTCTAAATTCTGAACCCTGCTGCTGCCCCTTAGGAGTCCATAAATACCCCCAAAAGCGTTAAGACCGATGCCTGGCCAAGGAAGTGGTGGATTAGGCGGAGTAAGGAAGCCTCGTGATGGTACCTGGATCCTACCGTGGAAGAGCGAGGGGGGCTGAGCTGTTTGGGCTGTTCCTTCTGCACTGGACCCAGGTGAAATGCTCAGGGGGGCTGCCCGCAGGTGGCCAGAGCAGCCCCCACGTGAGAGGAAGGGGGCGACACCTGGCCACACGCTGGAAGAGGCAACCAGCCGGCCCCCGCCACGCTGACCGGACACCCTGGCCAATGAGTTCGCAGGGAGAGCCCGGCGGGAGGCACTGACACACGCACCGCCGCTCGGCGGGCACCGCGAGCTCCGCCTAAGGGGCAGGGTGCGGGGAGCGGCCGGCATTGGGCTGCTTACCGCTGCTGGGAGCCAAGAGAGAGCCCGCAGCTGAACTTTAGGGAAGTGCTGCCTCTGCAGCCGCGGCGTCTCACCTGGGGGTGGGGGTGGGGACTGAGCCGCTGCCGCCTCCTCAATAGCAACAGCAGCAGCGTTGCGCCGAGTCCTTCCCGCAGCTCCTCGTGAGCAGAGCCAGCAGGGCTCGCGCACCCGGGCGCCTGCCGCAGCCACGACCCCGGGACCGAGGCGGCGCGGGAGGGGAAAAGCCGCGGGCCAACAGGTACCGCCGCTCCGCGGGTGTCTGGCGGGCGCTGAGCCTTCCCCGCGCTTCATTGGGAGCGTCTGTGTGAGACCCTCCCCCCACCCAAAGGGGGTGGGGGCTGGGCTGGTACAAAGCCCGCATACAGCACGCGGCAGCGTTTGTAAGCGCCTGGGACCAGAGCAGCGCAGGGAAGGTGCGCGTGTAACTAGAGAGCCCTGGCCGTCGTCTGTCGGGGCTGGGAGAGCAGCTGCTGTGAGCCGTTGTTCCGGAGGCCGGGGTTGTGCTGCCACGGTGGGGGGCAAGGGTAGGGGCTCTGCTGCAGCAGCAGCTTGCGACAGGGGTGGCAGAGGCTGAGCATTTGCAACGAGCCGGAGAGAGGACCAGATGCTGCCGCTACTCTCGGGTGTGCTAATCCCTGTCTCGCTCCAGAGATGCACGTTTGCTCGGTCTGCATCGCACTGCAGTAAGTTAGCAAAGCGCCGGGTGCTTCGATTGATTGATTGCAGTCTTGAAAGCTGAGGGGGAATATGTGCGTATGTACAGGGGAGGGGTTAGGGAAAAAGTTAGAGCAGCCATGAGTGCATTGGGTGGATGTTTCATGATTCATTAATCTTCAGTCAGTTCCTACTTAATGTCAGGTCCATTTGTCTCGCTGACCTATATCGTTCTGTTCATGCAACAGTAAATGCCATGTTTTCATCAATTGTTCGATTCACTATATTAGGTCTCTTAAGCATTCTGGGTGAGTGACAGTGTAGTTAGTGGAAGAAACAAAACATGCAATTGGAAACTTGAAAGGCAAGGGCCCATTTCCTGAAACTTTGTTAGGTGGCTGTCTATTTGTCTAAATGGCTTTCCAAGAACACGTTAACACATATTGCAATATTATATTTGCCTAACTTTCCAATGTCTGAGGACAACTTATTTTACAGTTCATTCACATGTTTTGCATAGTGCAGTTGTGATTTGATTCATTTTGTTATATTAAAGAAGTGTGGCGCTTTTTTTTTTAAAGTCAGCAATGTTCACATTATGTTTCTTATAAGTGTGCTGTTTTTGAAGCGGATTAGGGATTTCCTCGGAACATTATAACTTCATGAATATTCTGAATTCACATGGAGACTGTTTTATAGAGGAAAACCAATGACCTTTTTCAGTGTTGGTAGAAAGGAGTTTTAGTCATTTTCAGAAAACAATTTTAACAGGTTAGTATAGCTTGCAAAAGCCAACATTGTAAAAATGTCAGCAAAAAGAAAAGGTGTGCCAGTAGAATGAAAAGAGGTAGCACTATTTCCACAAATGAAGAGGGAGGCAGAGAAGCTAGGCTATGAGAAACCACAATTTAAATTCCCTCTTATTTATTTTTAAAAGGAATGCCTCAATCATGTGGAGGTTTCATAATCTGTTTTTGTCCTCCCTGACTTTTTTTTTTTTAATAATTGAAGGGGGTTGGTGGTTTTTTTTTTTTTTTTTTTTTTTTTTTTTTTTTTCAAATGCTGAAACCACTCAACCACTATTGTCTCTGAAAATTTTAGGAAGTGCTGTGGGTTCATGGAGTGTCTTAGACCTACATGAAATATATGCCTCAACCTTTCCCTTCCCATGCTTTGCAGATGAAATGACAATTTTGCATGTGTGTGTGAGGGAGAAATGACAATTCAGAAATACTGCATTATATGTGAAAAGCATAGGAGGTACAGAATGCCAGTAGCTTTTAAGGAATAGATTCTGCTTTTGAATGTCAACTCTCACAGGTTTGACAGGATGCCCCATGTTCATTTGTGGAGGTAGAACAACAGGGAGAAGCAAAATAACAGCTGTCTTTCAAGAAATGAAAGCCTTCAAACAACACTTTATTACAGGTTTTAGCAAAAACAGCAAGGAGTCCAGTGGGACCTTAAAAACTAACAATTTTATTATGGCATAAGCTTCTCTGAGTTGCAACTCACTTCATCATGAATTTGATGATGCGAGTTGCAACTCAGAGAAGCTTATGTCATAATAAAATTGCTAATCCTTTATTAGCGAATTAAAGTCGAGAGTGGGGCAAATGTCTTCTGCCCCTCTAAATATTTTGGGCCGGGATTTATTAACCCTTTTGAAATTAGTAATTCTGCTCACATCTAACAGGCAAACAACCATCTGTCTTCTAGGAGAAGGAAATGTGTGGAATGCTACTTGCCAAGGCTGTTTCATAAGCTCCTAGAATAAAGTGTTATTGAACTGTCTTGGTCCCAAGGTGTTAAGAGAAGTGTAATAATGTTGGGTCCGTCTTAATATCTAGATGGATAGATAAACTGTCTTTGTTCAAACTCTTAATCTGAGAGTAGCAAAGTTATTGCAGATTAAAGTGTATTGTGCTGTTTTACTATGTACAAGGATTTTTGTACCACTACTCACATGAGGGAAAATATCATCCATGTGGTGCCTTTTTTGGGATGCAGGGAGATGGTTCTTGACAATTGCTGGGGCTACTAACAGAGGAATTAATAGAATTATGAAACAGCTCTTGGATGTGGACAAAGCAGGAAGTAGATAGGCTGGCTAAGCCTATGGCATTAAGCAAACGCTGTTGAAGACTTTAAATATGATCAGTTAGCTGACCAAATTGGACTTCAGCTTTTGGTGTATATCTACTTTATAGAATCTGTAAATGTCTTTAAGTTTGCCTTTTGAAACACAGACCGGTGCAAACCTCTTATAAACATTCTTTGATTTTTAAATAACTAGAGGAAGCTTATTTGAATGTTAGCATAACATTTATTTCTCCTTTGAATTGGCATGATCTTTATAGTTCATTGGTGTGTTAAATATACATTCTCCCCACACATGATTTCAGTAGGCATTATTTCTGGCATTTTCTCTGTTTTATAATTAAATTATCACACAGAACATATAATGAAATCTATGCACGTATTCTTCCTACCCATTGTCATTCCTTGATCTGCTATATCTATTCTATGTCTACACTGGCAGCTTCTTGCACAAGAACAGCTGTTCTTGCGCAAAAACTTGCCTGCTGTATACACTGCAGGTGCATTCTTGCACAAGTAAATTTACAGTACAGTGTTGTAAAACAGGGCTTCTTCCAGAAGAGTTATTCCTCTCCCCACGAGAAATAAGGCCTCTTGCGCAAGAGCTCTTCCACAAGAGGGCAGTGTAGACAAGCAACATGAACTGCTTGCGCAAGAAGCCCCTATGGTTAAAATAGCCATCAGAGCTTTCTTGCGCAAGAAAGTGTCCACAATGCCATGGATGCTCTTGCGCAAAAGCACATGCCAGTGTAGATACGCTCTTGTGGAAGACTTTTTGCGCAAGAACTCTTCTGCAAAACAGTTATTGTGCAAGAAGCTGCCAGTGTAGACATAGCCCTATAGGGAGAGGGATGTTGTATGGGCAGGTCTTGCTCAGAGGTATGCTTTTCAGTCTCATGGGAAGGGGAGGGTTCCTGGGAAGTATGGAATTCAGACCTGTTCCCTCACTGTGAGGAGACATCCTCCTGAAGAGCAATGTGGAGGATGACAACATTTTGGGGATAGCATAGAAATATGGCTCCATGGTGCGTGAGGCAGTCCAGAGGCACAGATTTTTGGTGGCCTTTTGAGATCAGTTTGCTTTTAGAGTCAAACTCCATCTTTGTCCGACTAAAGGATGAACTCTTCTCCCATTCTCAGTGGGGATAATCACGATCTCCTCCCTTCACAAAGAAATGCAGCAGTGAAACTGATTCTCTTCAGCCTTATAGCGGGTGGGAGGCAGAGGGTCCTGTACCTGTGCAAAGTAGTCTAAAGCACTACCCTGTCAGAATTTTATATTTACTTTAGATAACAGTAAATGACTATATAAGATGAAAGGCAGAGGAGAAAAATTGTAGTCACTTAAGCAGGAAAATCGCAATCATAGGATGACTTGGCTTTTCAATTCTAAGCTCTTTATGGTTGGATACTTTCATTTATTTGTGACAATGCTCCAGAACACCTGTGGTGGTGGGCGTATACATAAATATAATAACCTGGAGTGCGGTTGTTATAACTAACTACATACAGTCAAAAAATTCTTTTGTATTGATATACACATCAGCACAGTAATTTTTCTATACAGTGGTTAGCATACGATGACAGATTTCTAGTAGGAAAACCAATTAGTAATGCTGTGAAAAAGTTTAAAAGGTGACTTTTTAAAGTTATTTTTCATGTACTCTCTCTCAAGGAGAAAAAACACTCAGAAAATTAATATAATGAGCATTGAAACTGATATTGCCAGTTTGTCTAATTTACCTATTTTTCTCATTATTGCTGATGCTTTAATTAAGCAATGATGAAAATAAATAATTTGTTGAAGATGAATACGTTAATATAATGCCACCAGATGGGTTTGCTGCTCCTTTAAAGAAATACATATAGTGTGCGTGCTTTACTGTTTTATAATATACCGATTTTTCCATCTAAACTTTTTTTTTTCTTTGAATTATTTTTTGCCTTTGCCCTTCAGATAATGGAAGCTTTGTTTGAGTAACGCTTGTAATACTGGGCCTGAGGGATAGTGTTTTCTTTACTTTGACATACATTTGAAATTTTAATAAATGCAAGCACTTTGTGGTTTTTTAATTACTGCTATGACTGACACATTTGTAGCAGTTTGGGATGAAAGCAAACGACTTGTGACACCATTGTGCTATCCTAAACTATTTTTTCTCTTTCAACTTCCGTTGAGGATTTTGGATTTTCAGTTGACAATATTATTGGGTTTTTTTTAGTACAGGCAGTCCCCGGGTTACGTACAAGATAGGGACTGTAGGTTTGTTCTTAAGTTGAATCTGTATGTAAGTCGGAACTGGCGTCCAGATTCAGCCGCTGCTGAAACTGACTGCCAGTTCTGACTTGCATACAGAATCAACTTAAGAACCCCAAGCGTCTCCAAGTCAGCTGCTGCTGAAACTGATCAGCAGCTGATTCCAGGAAGCCCGGGGCAGAGCAACTCTGCCTCGGGCTTCCTGTAGTCAGCGCTGGTCAGTTTCAGCAGCGGCTAAATCAGGACACCTGGGGCAGAGCAGTTGGGGTGCTGCTGGGTTGCTCCAGTTGCGCCGCTCCTCGGCACTACTGGACCAACCCAGCAGCACCCCATCTGCTCTGCCCCAGGCATCCTCATTCAGCCGCTGCTGAAACTGACCAGCAGCGGCTGAATCAGGACCAGAGCAGCTGGGGTGCTGCTGGGTTGGACCAGTAGTGCCCAGAGCGGCCCTGCGGGACCAACCGGCAGCACCCCAGCTGCTCTGCCACAGGCGTCTGGAGAAAAGCCTAGTCTGCTGGAGGGGGGGGCGTACTAGCTGCGCCCCCCCCCCCCCCCCACCCCAGCAGACCAGGAAGACACGGGCGGCGGACAGAGACACACCGCGGTCCCGCCGCCTGGGTCCTCCATGGCTTTGCTCCCAGTCTCCCTGGTCTGCTGGAGACCAGCAGACCAGGGAGATGGGGAGCAAAGCCTCTGAGGACGCCAGCCGCGGGGCATCTGGGCTGTCCTGCTGCCGGCTTCCCCCGCGGCTTTGCAAAGCCGTGGGGAAGCCGGCAGCAGAGCAGTCCAGGGCGCCTGGGCTGCCTCGCTGCCCGAGCCCCCCTGTGGCTTTGCAAAGCTGCGGGGAAGCCGGCAGCGGAGCAGTCCAGGGCGCCTGGGCTGCCTCGCTGCCCGAGCCCCCCTGTGGCTTTGCAAAGCTGCGGGGAAGCCGGTAGCGGAGCAGTCCAGGCGCGCCTGGGCTGCCTCGCTGCCCGAGCCCCCCTGTGGCTTTGCAAAGCTGCGGGAAAGCCGGTAGCGGAGCAGTCCAGGCGCGCCTGGGCTGCCTCGCTGCCCGAGCCCCCCCGCGCTTTGCTCTGCGTCTTCCTGGTCTGCAGACCAGGGAGACGCAGAGAAAGCCCCAAAGTACACGGGCGGCAGGACCGCGAGGTCCCGCAGTCCGTGTACTCTGGGGCAGCCCCGTTCGTAACTGCGGATCCGACATAAGTCGGGGACTGCCTGTAGTAAAATTTTTCTTTTTTTATCGAATGTTCTGTAGAGGCTGTATGAACATAGGTAAGTTGTCATGAAAATTTGTTAGGAGATTTTGGTGACCTATGTTTTATTGCACCTGACTATTTTTGGCAAAATAAGACTATAAATTAGATATGAAAGGAGAAAAAAAAACCTGATCTACTTTGGCACAAAAGAGTTTAAGCCTTCTCTTGATAGGAATTTGAGTTTCTGGAAACTCCAATCTTAATCACTTTCTCCTACTGCTGTACCAAAAAGTAATGACTTTGTATATACTCTCTAAAATAACAGGAGAACCTGTTATGAACATCCCAGAAATAGAGGCTGTTCCTAACTCTTAACAAAAGATTGATTGTTCTTTCAAAATATTGCAACTGAAAATTGACTTAATAAAGCTTTGAAACTTTACTATGCAGAAATAAAATACTGGTTTCCCTTTATTTCTTTACTAGTTTATTTTTCACAAAGCACTGTACTATATTTGCTCTTTTTTATCTATTTGTAGGGTGACCATATTTTCCCAGAGGGAAAAGAGGTCACCATATGGAGCTGGCCCTAGTCTCACTGTGGCCTTCATGGGGCTGGCCTGAATCCCCCTTTTCTTGAGCCCCACAGTTACTCACTCGCCTGACTCAAGCTCCTCTCCCTAAGCACTCCCTCCCACCCAGCGTTAGCACTGATGCTCAGCTTCTACTGCCCCTACACATTCTTCCATACCCTATTAAGGATCGCTTGCCACTCTTTTGGCAAAATGCCCAATTTGTTCCATTTGCTCTTGCCAGCTGATGATCAGTTGGCAAGAGCTACTGGGACAAATGCCTAGTTTTGGAAAACCCCGCCCTCAAAAACAACAACAAAAAAAACCAAATTCAGGGTAGCTGGGATAGGCCTTTTAAAAAAAAAAAAAAAAAAAAGAGAGAGAGAGATTGTACTGGCCAGGCAGGGACATATGGTCACCCTATCTATGTTACTGCTTGATTGTTTACTTTTGGTTCCAAATGAGGTGTTTGGTTGAGATTGATCAGTTCGTAACTCTGAAGTTCTACTGTAAGCTTGTCTTGTCGGCTATTATAGTCAGACTGAGACTGAAAGTGCTGTATATGTACTAAAACATTGGATTGCACAGTTATGCAATCTTCATGAAATAGAAAGGGAAATGTTCTTGAGATTAGTGGATTAGTTTTATGATATATGATTCATGAGTGACTGGTGGATATGAGTAGACCCACTGGCTATAATGCTGGTCTCACTGAAAACACTGATAGAAATGTAGCCGTGTTAGTCTGGGGTAGTTGAAGCAAAATGCAGGACAATGTAGCACTTTAAAGACTAACAAGATGGTTTATTAGATGATGAGCTTTCGTGGGCCAGACCCACTTCCTCAGATCAAATAGTGGAAGAAAGTAGTCACAACCATATATACCAAAGGATACAATTTAAAAAAATGAACAAATATGAAAAGGACAAATCACATTGCAGAACAGAAGGGGGATGGGGGGGGGGGGAGGGGGAGGAAGGAAGGTAAGTGTCTGTGAATTGATGATATTAAAGGTAGGGAGAGTGGGATGTTTGTGAGTTAATGGTATTACAGGTGATAATTGGGGAAACTGTTTTGGTAATGGGTGAGATGGACTTAACAAGAATTTGAACTAAGTCCATCTCACCCATTACCAAGACAGTTTCCCCAATTATCACCTGTAATACCATTAACTCACAAACATCCCACTCTCCCTACCTTTAATATCATCAATTCACAGACACTTACCTTCCTTCCTCCCCCCCCCCCCCCCCGCATCCCCCTTCTGTTCTGCAATGTGATTTGTCCTTTTCATATTCATTTTTTTTAATTGTATCCTTTGGTATATATGGTTGTGACTACTTTCTTCCACTATTTGATTTGAGGAAGTGGGTCTGGCCCACGAAAGCTCATCATCTAATAAACCATCTTGTTAGTCTTTAAAGTGCTACATTGTCCTGCATTTTGCTTGAAAACACTGAGTTTGACTACTCTCTTCAATGGGACTGCATATGTGATGAACTGTTAACGAATATGAGAAAGGAGTTTGCAGTCTATCTGTTAAAGAGGGACTAGCGCAACATAAGGAGGAAAGGGGAAAAACAGGTGCATGTGTCCACAGCAGTTTCCCCAAAGTACACATCATGCTGTCTGCATCACACGTTGTGGGCTGCCTACCATGAAAAACTGCTTCATTTCCATTATTTGTCCTATGTGAAGTTGATGGACCATTCCATTGCAATGGTCATTTATACAGAGTACTAGATGTGAAGGAAATTTAGGACTGTGCAATCCTGATCAGATCATAACCTGTAATACTTAAGTCATTTAATACCAAAAGAAATTGACTAATGCAGGTCAATTTCCCTCTACCACAGATGCATGCGCTTTTAGGTGTTCAGGAGTTGCCTTGTGAAATGGCAAGAGTCTCCACAACTTTTCTTCTTGCTCAGAACTGGCTTTGAAAAATTTCTTCTTCCCAGTTCCAGTCAAGTGGTAGTAGATTAAGGTTCTCATTGTAGATCAGAATCCTGATTGGAAGGGGTCTACGATTCAAAATAATTTATATCTTTAGATCCGTTATGAGGAGGCATCCCTGGAAAACAGAGTCAAGAGGCATAGAATGTGGGGATTCAGATTGGTTAGTGTCTACCTCTAGTTGAACACTTGCTGCTGCTGCTTGCGTTTGCATTATACCAGTGGTTTGGGGTATCACATAACTTGCAAAGGCCTCAATCCTGTGGTCATATAAGCATGTGAGTAACCACATTGAACACTAAGGGACTACTCAAATAAGTAAGGTTTTTGCATGTGCTTACCTGCTTGCTCACCTTCTTCCTCAATGTCCACACCCCCCACCTCAACCTCTGCACCCTCCACCCCATCCCCCCGGGGACGCCGAGGCCCCTTCCCTCACCGTGCTGGGAGGCGGTTGGCCCGGCGAGACCCCCACCCCTGATCCTTGAGTTTCCCCACCCCCTCCTTTCCCTTGCTTCCCCCTTTCAGCTCCCTCCTCCCAGTTTTCCCCCTCCCCTCTCCCAGCCTCTCTCTTCCCCTCTCCCACCTCCTTTTCCCAGTTTCCCCCAGTTTTGTTCAGTAAAGAGAGTTTCTATTTTTGAACACACGTGTCCTTTATTTTGTACATCAGGAAGGGGGGCTAGGGAAGGGTAAGTGAAAGGAGGTGAGGGTGGAATGGGGTACGAGCCCCCGATGGGGAGGACTGGGCTGGCTCTGCAGGCTCCTCGGGGTGGAAGCTCTCCTGCAGCCCCCCCAATTGCCCCCTCTCTCCAGATGGCAGCCTGCGGCAAGTGCAGCTGGGCTGATGTCCGAGTGCTGTGATGTGCCGAGTGTGGGCACTCCGGGCACTCCAAGCCAGGACTGCTTTGCAAGCGGGGCACCCCTGAGAACTGTCTGTCCAGGGTGGGGGTCGGGTCCCTTTAAGCACAGCCCTCGGCTAGCCTGAGACAGCATCTCCACGCTCTAAGTCCTCCTCTGATGCCCTGCCGGCACTGCTTCCGGCCATCCTTAAGCCCGGTTCAGGGTCCACTCAATGTGGACATGCTAGTTCGAATTAGCAAAATGCTAATTCGAACTAGTTTTGTAGTCTGGATCCGTTAGTTAATTTGAACTAAGCTAATTCGAACTAAGTTAGTTTGAATTAACGTTGTAGTGTAGACGTACCCTCAGTTCCTTCTCAGATGCGGTAGGCTAGAGATGGATTCCATCTCGTTAATGGACTGACATTTGCAATAAAAACTAGTAGTCCTGTGGCACCTTAGAGACTAACAATTTATATATAGTATCATGAGCTTATTTTTATTGGCCTCTTAGGTGTCACAGGACTGCTCAATGTTTTTAAAGTTACAGACTAACACGGCTGCCCTTATGAGAATTTTTGACACTTGCAATGTATTTGCAGCCTCAGGGAGAAGCACAATCCCTGTAAGAGTTTTAGCTGCTGGCACCAGTCATTCATTGCTGATAGATGTCTAGAGAAGAATTAAGCCAATAATAAGCTCATTGCTCATGGCAGACTGTGCATGAGTTGCCTCCAAGTATAGTTTGGCTGTTTATTCAGACTAAATAAAGGCAATGTAAACAAGATCCTGTTGGTGGTGCCCACTGTATTCTAGTAATCCTTGAACTGGTGAAATGACCCAATGAACATGGAGATCCTGCTTTCTCAGTCTTACCCATCCCTCTTCTGACCATCAATGCACTCCTCAGAGTTCAGCCACTAAAATGTACTTCCCAGCCTATTTGGGGAAAACGGTCCCTGCCAGAGGCATGTCTCCATATCAGGTTGCTGGAGCTCTCAGCAGGTCCAAAAGGTGTGTGCTGATTTTTCCTTTAATTGATCAAGGACAACCACACAAAGGTCATGATGGACAACATGGCATTTGTTACATATATTGGCAAGGAATCACAAGGTATCATTCCTTATGCACAGATGTTTTTTCTTGATATCCTTACAACAGATTTCAATGCGCTAACTCCCAAAATCAAGTTTAAAGTAATTTAAATGGCCATTAAACATTTTTCTGATGAGTTTAATTTTTATTGTTGATTAGAGGCTGCATATCATCAAACCATCATCATATACTGTAATTATTAACATTTATAACTTAAACTAATCTTTTTTGAAGCTGTTTTATAATTAATTACAGGGGTTAAGGAATTTGAAAAAAATGTAAAGGAAGATAAAGTAAATGTGATATAAGTTGTTTTTTTTAAGTTAACTAGTACAAAATTGCAGAGACCCATAATTGTTTTTAATATCTGATATTAGGATATTTTTAAATAGATGAATGCTGCACAAACCACCTAAAAAATCACTTTGACTGTATGTGTATCCTTCTTGTGTTCACTTTCCGCAGATATTTGATCAAATAAGAGTTACTGGCAGGATTGTTCTATAGAAACATTTTAACTGGTTAAAAGACAGGAAATAAAGGGTAGGAATAAATAGAAAGTTTTCCGAGTGGAGAGAGAGAGAACTTTTGGGGTCCCCCAAGGGTCTGTCCTGCAACCCATCTTCTTCAACTTGTTTATAAATGATCTAGATAAAGGGGTAAACAATGAGGTGGCAAAATTTGATGGTGATTCCAAACTGCTCAAGATAGTTAAGACCAAAGCAGAATGTAAATAGCTTCACAAAGATCTCGCCAAACTAAGTGACTGGGCAACAAAAATGCCAAATGAAATTTAATGTTGATAAATGGAAAGTAATGCACACTGGAAGAAATAATCCCAACTATACGTACAATATGATGGGGACTTACTTGGCTACAACTACTCGAGAGAGATCTTGAAGTCCTTGTATATAGTTCTCTGAAAACATCCACTCAGTATGCAGCAGCACTGAAAAAAGCAAATAGAACATTAAGAGTCATTAAAAAGGGGATAGAGAATAATACAGAAAATATTGTCTCTATATAAAACCATGGTATGCCCACATCTCAAAATGTGGTCACCTCATCTCAAAAAAAATAAAAATAAAAAAAAATACTGGCATTGCAAAAGGTTCAGAAAAGGGCAACAAAAATGATTAGGGGTTTGGAACGGGTCCCATAGGCAGAGAGATTAAAAAGACTTGGACTTTTCATCTTAGAAAAGAGGAGACTTGAGGGGGATATGCTAGAGATCTATAAAATGATGGTATGGAAAAAGTTATAAGTTATAAAACACTCAGGCTGTGTCTACATTGGCACCCCTTTCCGGAAAAGGGATGCTAATGTAGCACGTTGGAATAGGCAAATCCGCGGGGGATTTAAATATCCCCCGCGGCATTTGCATTAACATGGCTGCCGTTTTTTTCTGGCTTGGGGAAAGAAGATTTCAACCCCCCATGATTCAGTTAATTTCCTTCCTCGCTACCCTAATATCAAGGGAAAACAACCCATACTTTTTTGTGCCTCTTCTCAAACACCTGGCTTAGCCTTTTATACGCTATAGCCTGAGATGAATGGATCCTGCTTAGCTGTGCACTCTTATTGTGGGTATTACAAATACTTATTGTCTTATACTACAGTATTTTCAGAGCTGAGACAGGAGCTTCAGCACAGAGCATTGCAATATCCTTCAAGCAACCCTGCTGCAAGAAACAATTCCTGGTTGCTGTTGGTAGTGTCACAGCAGCTGAACAGGATGGAGTGCCATTTCTGGTTCTGGGAAACCAGCGTTGGCTGGTGGCATTGCATCATTATGCAGTTATAGGTTGTGGCAGTGGACTTTTAAATGTGGAAGGCCACTTTCCAGGAACTTAGACAGAGCTTTCCACCACTTTAGTGAAGCACAGCAACTCTAAAACTGCTCTGACAGTTTGTGAAGTGGGTGGTTATTGTGTGGAAGCTGTAACACCAGACCGCTAATGGTCAGTGCGAAATCAATTTGGAGTTGGTAAATCTACCAGGATAGGAGCTGTGATCCATCTGTAATTGGCTTCTGCTAAGAAGAGTAGTGACTTGGGGCAACGTGCAGGATGTAATGGAGAAAACACAGAATAGTGATGGATGTGCATTAGGACATTTCAGGTGTTGGTGGCACACTTTGCTTACTGCAGTGAAAGTAATCTCCCCCATTATTATCAGTGCCTGTCAAGGCTGTTGCTCCACTCTGACAACTCTGAGAGCAGAAGATGGGGTCCGAAAGAGGTTTTAAAAATACCTTGCCACTATAGGCTTCTGCTTAAAAGCTCCTCATGGTCATAGATTTCTGACTTTGGGGGAGAAGCTGCCACCATTAATTGAAAACCCCCTTCTTGAATCCAGGAAGAAAGCACTTGGAACTCTTTCCAGAGGGTTACCCCAAGCTCTTTGACTACAAGAGATCTTGGAGGGGAGGGGTAAGGAAACAAACTATAATCTGATAGCTGACCTCTCAGTCTTAGGCATGCATACACAGACTTCCTATTATCCTCCAGTACTCAAGAATCAAATCATAGCCTTAAAGGTCATTTTATTAACAAAACAAAAAGATACACTTGCTAAAGCATATTTGGTTGCTAGGTGTTTTAAAGCAACTGAGAAAAGAACAAATTAAACACAGAGAATTCCATCCCCAGAAAACAGTTTAAAGTTACAGCATGGAGGTGGGGGGGACGGGAGGTGCACATGTATTTAGTACGAGAAGTTTAACCAAACAGCAAAACAAAGAAAATAACCTGATTGTGCCTAAATAGACATTCCCTATATACTAACATATCTGTGCCTCAAGCTCCAGTCCATTTTCATGCCTAGTATTCTTTGTAGGTATGATAGTCCTACCTGAATCAATTCATCTGGTTCCTCCAGCTCCTGGCTTAAACTCACACAAAGAAACTGCAGGCAGGTACCCCTTTCAGTTCAAATTTCAATACTTTCTTCTCATTGGTTCTGTGGGCTCTCTGCCAACATTTTCTAGCTACTTGGGTTTAACCCTTTGGTTACTGAATGCTGGGATGTTCAGAAAAGGGTAGCACTCCTCCTATCCATCATACTGCCTATAGTGTGCTCCATAGTATCTGTTAAGTAAAAGAAGAGACTTTTCTGCAGGAGTAGAGCATGGAGGTGGATAGGTTGAGTGCTAGCTGAGGGTAGTAAAAACCTGTACTGTCCCCTCCTTTGAATCACTTTCCTGTATCTTCCTTTGTCCTCTCCCCATAACTCCCATGCCAAGAATAAACAGACTCTATCATTCTTGACACATTGACTGCTACTTCACAAATAAATTATTTTCCTGAGCTTTCAGTTCCTTTAATCTTGAACAGGTGGCATGATAACATCGGGAGGAGAGAAAGTCAGATTGTCTACAAAAGCACATCAGTCTTCCCCATCCAAGGTCTTCAAAAAACAGAAGGCAGTAATTTGTACCCTCCCTTGGTGTTGTGTGGAAGGGCTATTCAATCCAGCTCCTGGAATATTTGAGGGAAGGGAAATGCAGTGATGTTTCTAGGCTGCTCTTCAGAGGTCACAGAGAGTCTTGCCCCTAACAGTTTTTCATGAAATGCAACCAGACACCTCAATGTGTCTGTTCATTCATAATCTATAGCATCTTATCCTGCGTACCATGCTCATGCCCCTGGGCTGCATTCCAGTCTATTTGGATATGTCTACACAGCAGGGCTAAACTTGAAATTGCATAGTTTCTTAAGTCAAGATAGTTAATTGCATAGCTTAAGTCAGAATAGCTTATTTTGAATTTGGCACCTGGGCCTGCTACAGTCAAGAGCTGTGCCGGAGCAGCCCCCTGTCCATAGCCAGCCCCCCCTGCCTGTGGCAGGCAGGGAGCTGTTCTAGCCCCCCCCCCCCCCCCCCCAGTTATCTGGTTAAACCTTTACATCACTGATTTTTATAGTTAGTCAGGTTCACCAAAAAATGTCCCATGAATATTCATTTGTACTTTGTAAGCAAATTCACATTGTGTGTTTTTGTTCCTTTTGTGTTTGCCTTCCAGAAACATTACAGCCGACAAATTTACTTTTAGCAATATTTACAGAAACAGCACACTTTAAGTGAATTTTGGAGAATATTCATAAAAATACAAAAGTACTCTCACCCAGCCAGGCAGAAGAAACATAGTGTTTGACCTATGTATTCAATGCAGCCTATATTTTGTGTACTATCCAGTTCGTGCATAGCCAAGACTTATGCATCAGTTATTTGGCAATTGTTTCAAATAACAAGTAAATATCGGAGAGCTATAATGTTTGTGCACAACTTGAGGACAGGTGGTAATATTAATAAAATAAATAACTTGCTGTTTCTTTGCCGAGATCTCCTTTTTGCTAAACTACAAAGAATGAAAGAGAGAGCTCTATTGTGCTGTGTTTATTTTTTTATTAGAGTAGAAATCGATTCTGTATATTCCCCTATGCCATGAAAGAAACTGGAATCTTGAGTCATAACAAATCATTTTATGAAGCAGACCAAACCCCTCTTTTAATTATGATAAATGCACAGAAGAGAGTTTATTCTCCCATTGGTGGAAAAGGGGTTTACATGGCTAAATAATTTTGTAAGGGAGCTATGCATTCCAATTCTATGAACATTGATGAGCAAATAAACCACCCACATGGCTTTCCAAAAATCATTTCATTTGAAAACTTCTATAGTGTTAGAGAACTATGGATATGGTCAGGAAAAAACTACAGTAAACTTCCGATAATCCGGCACCTTTAGGACCCAGGGGGTGCCAGATTATCAGATATGCCGGACTATCAGAAGGGGGGGCTATGAGGGGTCTGGAGTGGGGTGGGAGGCGATGCCACCCCAGACCCCTCATAGCCCCCCCTTACGATAGTCCGGCTCTGCCCCAGGCGTCCCTGATTCAGCTGCTGCTGGTCACTTTCAGCAGCAGCTGAATCGGGGATGCCTGCAATAGAGCAGCTGGGGTGCTGCTGGATTGGTCCCGCAGCGCTGAGGGGTGGCGCTACGGCACCAACCCAGCAGCACTCCAGCTGCTCTTGGGGATGCCTGGGACAGAGCAGCTGGGGTACTGCCCGGTTTGTCCCATAGCGCTGCCCCTCGGCGCTGCAGGACCAACCCGGCAGGACCCCAGCTGCTCTGCCCCAGGGGTCCCCGATTCAGCCGCTGCTGAAACAGATCAGCGGCTGATTCCAGGAAGCCCGGGGCAGAGCTGCTCTGCCCCGGGCTTCCTGGAATCAGCCGCTGATCTGTTTCAGCAGCGGCTGACTTGGGGACCCCTGAGGCAGAGCAGCTGGGGTCCTGCCGGGTTGGTCCTGCAGCGCCGAGGGGTGGCGCTACGGGACCAGCCCTGCAGCACCCCAGCTGCTCTCCCCCAGGCGTCTGGATTCAGCCTGCTGGTGAAACTGACACTGCTGGTCAGTTTCAGCAGCGGCTGAATCCCAACTCTGCCCCGGGCTCTGCCCCGGGCTTCCTGGAATCAGTCGCTGATCTGTTTCAGCAGCGGCTGATTCGGGGACCCCTGGGGCAGAGCAGGTGGGGTCCTGCCGGGTTGGTCCCACAGCCCCGAGGGGCAGCGCTACGAGACCAACCCGGCAGCACCCAAGCTGCTCTGCTCCCGGCTTCCCCGATTCAGCTGCTGGTCAATTTCAGCAGCAGCTGAATGGGGGAAGCCTGTCCGACTGCCCCAGCACTTCCGGGTTCCTGATGGTGCCGGACCATCAGGAGTCCCGGAGCATTGGATGCCGGACTAATGGAGTTTTACTGTATAGAGAATAATTCTTTTATAAACCACTCATCTTCTTATATGATAAATATTAACTAGACAATGTCATTTATATTTCTCCTACAGGATTTCAATTGTATACAATATTTGTAAGGTACAATTCACTTAGTCACCTTCTTATGCCCCTCAGCCTTTAGTAATTTCTTTGAAGGGGGTGGATGGAGAAGGAAGCACAGCAATGGTAACTGTGTAACTCAGTATAGTCTGAACTACACAGAACATTTTAACAGGCAAAAAACGAAGACAAAATATTTGTAAAATGGCTAGCCTTGAAGGAACAAGATTATCATTCTTAGCTTCTCTCTTTAGATACAAAGACCAAAACAGAATGTATAAACAGCCCTATTTGTAAATAGTTAAGTATAAAATAACAAACTCCTATAGTGAAAATGAAATGTGAGGCAAAAGAAACAGTCTATGTGTCTGTGGAAAATGTTGTGAAGCACTCTTATGAGTATGAAATGATAGGATGTGCTTATGTGGAGTGGGCTCAAGTTCCAGTTCCTAAAACTAGTAATGTCGCCTTATTGTAGAATTTTAGAAGAATGCAATTATTGAACTTAATGTTCAGTAATAAGAAAGTGATGCTAGACTTTTTAAAAAACATTATTTAATACCACTTCAGAAATGATCTCCTATAATAGGACCTTTTAATTAATAAAATAACCACCTCCCTGCAAACAAAACAAGCAACCTCACCCCCAAAACCACACTTTAAAATCAAATTCTGAATTTTTAGGTTCTTTTTAGCGTGTTGTGAGTTAAAGTATGAAAACTGACACACTATTCCTGAGTCATCAGGGACTCTGAATCCGTTGTTGGTCTAGGTTCTGTTTCTCTCATGATGACTTGTGGTTGAATGTGTTGCACGAGTACAGTGGACACATGCCAGCATTTCATCTTCAAAAGCAAATGGAGGAAAATGGAGCCCAGAATGGAAGCAGAAAGATGTTTTTTGTGAAGTAGAAATGAGTTTGTGGTTGTAGTACTTAGTGCTGTTGCTATAGAAATACACCTATAAATATGTGTATGTAGTGTATACATAGTAATGGTTGAGTGTTGCTTTTATCCCTGATACTCTGAGTGGGAGTAGGGTTTAGAAGAGTGAATTTATATAATTCTTCACTTAACAATAGAAACAATGTATTAGTATGCCACTGTCAACCATTCAGTATTATTTATGCTATTGTCCAAGACGTTCAGGAATAAAGACAAGATGCAAGATAGGTGATTTAATTAGGCTTCAACTCTGTTCACTTAGCTCATCTGGGAACTACCAGTAATAACTCATAGAGTGCAGGTCCTGGTTCCTTCCTTAATAGTTTACAGCTGGCATCAGTCCCTCTCTTCTCTCCCCCCCCCCCCCCCAAAACTCCTCCACAGCTGGTCCCAGCCCTTGTATCTATTAGCAAGGTTCTTCTCTCCAAGGTCCTCATTTCTCTGCTGGGCTCCAACATGCAGCAGCATATGTGCTCATGACTAAAACATGAGGCCCTCGCACAGTCTTAATCTACATATTAGACTGTGCAGACACCAACCAATGACTTGGATTTGATACTTGAGATCATCATTAAGGGCCAGATTCTGTTGTGTTTAATCACTCACAGTAGTAACTTACTGGCAAAATTCAATGGAAATATTTGTGGAGCAAGATACAACAGAGCAGGAGTAAGGATGGCAGAATCTGGGCATAAGGAAAGACTATGTCAATTATAAACTTTAACTTTGGTATTTGAGGTACACCAAATCAGCTATCAATACTGATATTAATTCTCGTTAGAGTGGAGCATTTTCTTCTTTTCTCTCTTTGCATCTTCCTTGTCCCTAGTTCAATGAGCAGCAGCCTAGGCTAGCAAGTGGGCCATGTGAGTGGACCTCCTTCATCTCAGTGAGCCATAACATTGTTGTAACCAACAGGTCTGCTGGGATAGGGAAATTTTGCTAACAGCACTTATAAGATCATAGAGCTAGAAGAGAGCTCAGGAGGTCATCAAGTCCAACCCCATGCCCAAGGTAGGACCAATCACAACTAAATCATCCCAGCCAGGGCTTTGTCAAGCCAAGACTTAAGAACCTCTAGGGATGGAGATTCCATCACCTCCCTAGGTAACCCGTTCCAGTGCTTCACCACACTTCTAGTGAAATAGTTTTTCCTAATATCCAACGAGACCTCTCCCACTGTAACTTGAGACCATTGCTCCTTGTTCTGCCATCCGCCACTACTCTTCATCCTCTTTGGAACCTCCCTTAAGGAAGTTGAAGGCTGCTATCAAATCCCCCCTCACTCTTCTCTTCTTCAGATTAAACAAACCCAAATCCCTCATAGGTCATGTGCTCCAGCCCTCTAATTATTTTGGTCACCCTCTGCTGGACCTTCTCCAATGCGTCCACATCCTTTCTATAGTGGAGGGCCCAGAACTGGACATAATACTCCAGATGTGGCCTCACCAGAGCCGAATAAAGGGGAATAATCACTTCTTTGGATCTGCTAGCAATGTTCCTCCTAAGGCACCCTAATATGCCATGTGTCTAGGTCACTCTGGACCCTATCCCTGTCCTCCAGCGTATCTACCTCTCCCCCTAGCTTAGTGTCATCTGAAAACTTGCTGAAGGTGCAATCCATCCCCTCATCCAGGTTATTAGTTAAGATGTTGAACAAAACTGGCCTTAGAACAGATCCTTGGGGCACTCTGCTAGAAACTGACCACCATCCTGACATCGAGCCATTGATCACTACCCGTTTGGCCCAACAGTCTAGCCAATTTTCTATTCATCTTACAGTACATTTAGCCAATCCATATTACCTTAACTTGCTGGCAAGAATATTGTGGGAGACCGTATCAAAAGCTTTGCTAAAGTCAAGGTATATCACATCCCATGACCTTCCCATATCCACAGAGTCAGTTACCTCATCATAGAAGCTAATCAGATTGGTCAGGCATAACTTGCCCTTTGTGAATTCATGTTGACTATTCCTGATCACTTTCCCCTCTTCCAAGTGCTTCAAAATGGATTCCTTGAGGATCCCCTCCATGATTTTTCCAGGGCCTGAGGTAAGGCTGACTGGTCTGTAGTTCCCTGGATTGTTCTTCTTCACTTACATAGTTAGAATATGTGAGGTGTGCTGATTGAACTATAGCAGAGCTTTGTTTGAATTCAGAGGGAGTGCACAGCTCTCACAATCAATGTTCTGTGCAATCAGCATGAACCACACTTCACATGGCCTTGATTTGTGTGTGTGTGTGTGTGTGTCTAGTAATACCAGTAGGAAAAACTACATGGATGGAAACCAGATCTGGCAATCTTGTCGGTGAGCAATAGTAAAGAAAATGTCCTGCTGGCCGTATTTAGAACCCCAATGGATCACATATGGCCTCCAAGCTATAGGTTGTCCACTGTCCTAGTTTCATCCTCCTCTTGCCCTTGTTGTCTTTTCAGATTAGATTGAGATTATAAAAGTTTATATTAGAATACAGAGTAATTACTTATTGCTGCTGATAGCAATCATATTTTTAGCTATACATTATTACCACTTTGACTGTTACTATCTTCTCTCTCTGTCTACTCATTGTGTGTCACTTGACAAGTGAAGTTAATGTCACCAGAGTCTGCATTGACTTCTCTCTTGATCTTGAGCAGTTCATTAGCTAAGTCTGACCTTGCTTTCTGTCCATTTCTGGCAAGGATTTCAATTTCAAATTGAGCTTCTTTTCTGCCTCTCCAGTATGTTTTATGGGGTGATACCAGCATTGCTTGTTAGAGGGATGCACTGGAAACAAGCACTGGAAAAAATTACCTAGGGAGCTTATGAAATCTCTGTTATTGGATGTTAGACAAACATCTGTTGGAGATGGTCTTGATAATACTTACTCCCGCCTTCATTCAAGGGATCAACCAGATGGCCTGTCAAGGTCACATCCGGCCTTACATTTCTATGATGGTACATTACATCTGTCCCAAAGTCTGGTTTTGATCTCCTTGAAAGCTTTACAAAAAGTGCTGCTCGTGGTCTCTAGGTGCAATGTGCTGCACAACTACTTTGAAAGTACACATATACAATATAGCTTTTGCCTTTTTTTTATCTCACTGAGTCACAAAATTCATTTTTTAAAGAAAGTTTTATGTCTCTTGAGTGAGGGGTTTCCCAAGCAGCTGCTGCTATGATGAACTTTTTGCTAAGCACTTTACTTTTACCTGAGTTATGAAAAGATTAGAAAAAAGTATTTTCCAGATTACAAAGCACAGGCCCAAAATGTCAATTGCCTATGTTCAAGCCTGCCTAGTAAGGATATGAGTAAATACCATGTACTGTTGGCATCATTCCTCCAAGGATCCTAAAATTTTCTTCATTAAGTCATGTGTTGCAATTTTTGTCAGAAGCAAATTCTAGTGAGAACCTCTTTTTCTGTACTTCCAGTCTATGGCTGTGATCATTTCTGTACAAAGACAATGTGTGTCTGCAAATATTTTAAAATTAAGGCTCTTTTCATGCCTGTGGCAAGTGTGGAATTACAGAAGTGTTTTAAACACTGCGTCCCACTGTTAGCCTCAACTCAATTGTTGTTCCTGTCCTGGTAATGTGTGGTAGAGTCAGCCAGTTGAGAATCAGGATGAACTATCATGTGTCTTGTACCATGTAATCTCCTGCACAAATTGTCACAGTGAAACCAGAGCAATCCCAACACTTGGTTGCTCAATCTTTGTGTCACCTGGAGAGGCACACAGTTCTGGTTTGGATTCAAAGATGGATTTTGCTTTGTGTTTGAGTTTCTGAGAATGATAAACCCAAATCTTGAGAGACTTTTTATCTTCATTTCCATATTTTAATCTCAATTTGATTGAATTTGACCATTGTAAAAATATTGTGGAAGGTGATATGTGTGTGAGTGAGTGTCAATTCATGATTAGTTGACAAGACAAGAAGCCAGGAAAATGATTTAAGATGGGATAGGGATGCTCTAACTTGCACAGCATCTTAACAATTAGGATTGAATTGGTTTGGCCATTTTGGCATCAGTTATTTGTTTAATCCTTTGATTTGCAGTTATGATGATGAAAATATAATCATTTTGGACTGAACCTCTTCTGTTGTGAAATGAGGGATCCCAAGTGCATTGCATTTTGAAAGAACGTATTCTTATTAGAGCTCTCTCCACTGCTCCACAGGGGTTCTGCATAGTGGCAGAAATACTGAAGTGGTCTAGCACAATTGAAGGGTCATGAAACAGCTCGGGCATATCTAGACTACACCGAATGGTCGAAAAAGGAAAAGCAAATTCTATGGGAATTTGCATATCTTCTTCCGATCACACTTTCAGAAGTGGAGCTTTCGAAAGTGAAAGTAATTAAGACGTGGCTTTTTTGGTGAACCGCCCCCTTCATTGAAAAGCCGCTCTTCCTTAAAAAAGGAGCCTTATGTGGCTTTTCAACAAAAGGGATGGTTTGCCGAAAAAGCCATGTCTTAATTACTTTCACTTTCGAAAGCTCTATCGGAAGAAAATATGCAAATTCCACAGGAATTTGAATATCCTCTTTCGACCGTTCAGTGTAGTCTAGATACGCCCCTTGAGAGGTATATTTTATGTGCGTCTCCCTTTTTAAGGCTCAGAGGATCAGGGGCCAGACTCAGCTGGGAAAGGGACAAGTGGTCCCTCTAATGAGTTGCGAGTCCTTAGTTGCTGGGCGGTGGCAAGAGGATATGTAGAAAGAAGATGGGCTGCAGCAATAGGAGGGACTGACAGATAAAGCAGAAAAGTCTTTGGGAGATGTAGCCCAGGGCAGAGGTGAGGAACTGTTTTGCTGTTTGAACTTTGCTTTTTTTTATTCTTGGAGAACAAAACTGTACCTGACACAAGACTGAGAACATACCTGTGAGTCCTACCTGGGCTGGGCTGGGAGGGGGGGGGGGGAAGGAAAGGCCTACATGTTCAGCATAATGAGTGGGGTTCCTCAAGGATCCATTCAGGGTCTGGTTCTGTTCAATATCTTCAACAATTTAGACGGTGGCATTGAGAGTGCACCTATAAAGTTTGCAGATGACACCAAACTGAGAGGGGTTGCAAGTCCTTTGGAGGGTAGGATTATAGTTCAAAATAATCTGGACAAAATGAAGAAATGGTCTGAAGTATATAGGATGAAATTCAATGAGGAGAAATACTCCACTGAAGAAGGAACAATCAGTTGCAGATATACAAAATGGGAAATGGCTGTCTATGTAATAGTACTGAAAAAATGGATCTGGGGCTATATGGACCACAAGCTAAATAGGAGTAAACAGTGTAACACTGTTGCCCAAAAAACAAAAAAACCCAATCCACCCTCCAAAAAACCCAACCATCATTCTGGGATGTGTTAGCAGGAGTGTTATAAGCAGGACACAAGAAGTAATTCTTCCATTCTAATCTGCACTGATTACGTCTCTAGTGCAGTGTTGGGTCCAGTTCTGGGCACCACATTTCAAGAAACATGGAGGGAAATTGGAGACGGTCCAGAGAAAAGCAACAAGAATGATTAAAGGTCTAGAAAACATGACCTATGAGGGACCATGATCACAGCTTTCAAGTACCTAAACGGTGGTTACAAGAGGAGGTGGACAAATTATTCTCCTTATCTGTGATGATAGGACAAAGGGACAAGGGGCTTAAATGGCAGCAAGGAAGGTTTAGGTTGGACATCAGGAAACAGTCAGGGTGGTTAAACACTGCAATAAATTGTCTAAGAAGGCTGTGGAATCTCCATGATTGGAGATTAAGAGCAGTTCAGACAAACACCTATAAGGGATGGTCTAGATGGCGCTTAGTCCTGCCATTAATTCTATGTAGTAGAGACCTGAACAAGTGATAAGCCCCTGCACCTAAAGAGAAATTGAGGCAGCAGCTCTTGGAGAATTATGCTCTGGATGGCTTCTTATATATGCAATATTTTTACAAAGTCTGAAGCCAGACTGGATAAGGCAGCTCTGCAACATCCTTAAAATGCAGTTCCATCGTGTCTGTCTGGGAACATTAGAAATTAACAAAAGTAGAAGACAAATCTAGATAAACACGTACAACTGGAAAAACATGGCCGGGGGGAGGGGGGGGGAGAGAATTTTAAAAGCTCCTAACTAGAGAGAGGTGAACATGGATTCAAGTGCCATCAACATACAGATGAGATCCTGCTGTATGAGAGCAGCTCATAAATGAAGAATAACTGGTTAATGTTGAACCCAAGGAAGACTGAGTTATGCTGATGGGTAGGGACAGAACTTTGAAGTATAACTGTCAGTGCCATCTCCTTGTGTTGAAGATTCACACCCATAATCCAGTCCAAACTGTCACAAGATTCTCTCATAGCACCGTCCCTGGGTAACACATTCAACCATCTCTAGCTCTCAGAGGGTATGTCTACGCTACAGAGTTAATTTGAAATAACACGTTATTTTGAATTAACTGTAATATCTGTCTTCACATACAAACCGCTATTTTGAAATTAATTCGAAATAGTGGAGCCCTTATTTCGAATTAGGTAAACCTCATTCTATGAGGAATAACACCTCATTCGAAATAGCTAATTCGAAATAAGTGCTGTGTAGACACTTATTTCGAATTAGCTGGCCTCCAGCCCTTCCCAGGGAGCCCTGGTGGCCACTCTGGGCACAACCAGGAGAACTCATCTGCTCCCTCCAGCTCCGGAGCCCTTAAAGGGGCAGACTGTGGCCACAGTGCCTGTGCCTGTTGCCAGCCTGCCAGCACACAGCCAGCGGACCGTGCACCTGGCACAGGATAAGCCAGCCATTCAGCCCTCCACCACTCCCCAGGACCACCATAGTGGGAAAGATATAGTTTAAATATGCACCTCTAAATTTTAAAAATGAATTAAATGATTTTATTCCTCACACTAGCTCTGAGTTTCCTCACTGGCAAAAACGTGATATATTGGAGTGGAGGATTAGAATCACTTTGGCTAGTATTCCTCTTAACTATGGGAACTACAACAGTGCAACTTTTTCTCCCCAGTTCAAATACTTAACTTGTCATACATGTTTTCTCTCTCATGTCCTGTGTGTTACTGGTTATGTTGCAAATAAATAATTTAAAAAAGAACATTTTGAGTAATTGCCTCTCTAAGGAGTACACTGAGTGGGATTTTAAATCAAAAATTTAAATGGACATTTTTACAAGCTCAGTAACGCACTCTATGGTGTCCATTTGTCAGGCAGTATGCACATTTTTTAGTTGTATCAAAGGCATTCAGATACACAGCTGGTGTAAAATTGGCATTCCTCCACTGAAGTCAATGAAGCTTTGCTGATTTTTACCCTCTGAGAATCTGAGCCATAAAATATATCTCACTCATAACTTAGTATATTGGATATGCATTACTAAAACAAGTGAATGCTCTCTACTGTGTTTATATAAATAGCAAGAGAGAATGTAGTGGCTTCTAACAGTTGTGTGTTCAGTTAGGGGTTATGAAAAGTGTGATTACACACACAAAAAAACCCCGAAATCAGGTATCAGATGGTATGTCTACACTAGCTCGTTAGCCCACAAGGAGCAATGGTAGTTCGAATTAGGATCTCTAATTTGAAGTATCTACTCCATGCCGCATGTAGCCGCGGGCACAGAGTTTGGACTAAGGGGGATTTAAAAATGGCGGCGCCCGGGAACATGCAAATGAAGCCCGGGATATTTAAATCCTGGGCTTCATTTGAAATTCTGGTTGCCCTAATTATCCTACCTAGCTCGAACTAATGAGCTAGTGTAGACATACCCAGAAAGAGGAGTGGGTAAACAGCTTTGTGTGCATTCAAAGCACATAATGTAAACTGCAAGCTAAATGGCAAATGAATTCTAGTCAGCTTTGTAATTGCTAGAAATTGCTAAATGAATTGTAAAAAGTGTTGTTTTCATCAGTGATTTAAAATACACAAATCCAGAAGAATTTCTTAGGACTTTTCAAGGATTATTAACTTTTACATCTCCAGTATAGCTTGCATGGTCTTAACCTCAGTGCAGGGCACAGGTGATTAATAGTGAGGCATCAACTCCTCTGAGCTGGTCATTAATTCCCGGGAAATATCACCTACTGTGATCAATACTGCTTAATTAATAGAGCAGAAATGAGGTAATTGGTAACCTTGTACATTTAATATGGTACAAAGTTGGAGGTTATGGTAATTCAGGACTGAATTGCTCCTCTGTGCATTAATATATGCAATTTGTCATTGTGTGAGACAAGCCTGCTAATGTTATGACATCCCTCCCCCCCCCCCAGATCACTGCTTCCCTCCATCTCTTCTTCGCGCCCTCCTCCCCACCCAATGCTGGCCCACAGATATTCTTAAAGAAAAGGTATGGAAAACTATTTTTCGAAGAGTCTATTTAAGCACTTCAGCTCCTTTCATCCCAAATACAAGTTCTTGTAAACTGTTACATTTTTCAATACTCTTGTGTTGTCAGAGCTTTGCTCTTTAGAGGGCTGGTTAGTTCAGACAGTGTTGGCAAACCTGTAGGCAAAGGGGCTCCCAGGTCTTGGGTGCACTCCCCTACAAGAATGTTAAACCACCATTGTGATATTTGTTGCTTGTGTTCTACTGCCGTTTAACACAGAACAGTTTGCTAACCAAGTGTTCTGTTGTGAAAGTGTGAGTGACTGAGGGAATTTGTATTTCTTTCCCTTTAATACTGTCTTATTTAAGATGTATCACAAATTTGTCATTCCTCTCTCTCTCCCTCCCTCAGCTCTTTTTTGTGCAGCAAAAAACATATGACTGTTATGTCTCTTTTTCACAAACACACACACCAGTTTGGGACCATCCTCTGCAGGTCAGCCTCTATGAGAAAACATGTGAAGAATGTAGATGAAAATATTTATCACAAAATTGTGGACCATGAAATTAGGGTATAGTGGTAGTACAGAGGGCCTCAAATAGCTTTGAGTCCGCCTTGTTTAGAGAAGACCAATACTTGAAATTCATAACTGCTTTAGCCTCTATAGCAATTAAGGCATGGGACATTTTGCCAATGAATTATTTGTTCCTGTGACTGATTAGTGGCTTTCCTTGAGTAACTGTGTCTTCCATAGAAAAGAATTTATTGTCCTTCTGTAGTGTTCTCTTTCCCCTCCCTCCTTTCAAATGCATAAAGTGGCAATCAGTTTCTGAGATTGGCTAAATGAATGGGAGTCATTTTTCTAGCTTTCTGGTTGGCAGGAATGGGGAGGGATGTGTTTACAGAGAGCTTAGATTATCCCACTCCTTTCCTTTTCCTATAATTTGGAATATGCTTATTTGCAATGCAGGTTTTGCTTCTGGAACCACCAAATTCACACTCCCTTCTGGAGAGCAAGTGACTAGAAAATTAGTGAATGAACTTGTGTGACAGTTTGCACCATAGGACTGTGGAAGGACTTTCCAAATAGTGGAAAGTCATAGACATAGCAGAGAAAATGCAAGGGCCAATTTCTGGTACAGTATTACTTAGAGGCTCTTAAATTAAGGTACATTGTAGCCAGGAGATACCAGAGGAAGTTTTTGTGTTTTTATTAAATAAAATGGATGCCTTAGTAATATTCTGTCTTCAATTTGTCTTATTTGTGGGGTCTGCTTTGTCTCTAAGTTCTTAGTCAAGTAGGACTGGGAAATTACCTAAACAGAGATTTTACATGAACAAAACTATGGCAGAGATCCACATATTCTGGAATAGGTCAAACTCTTTGAGGATCAGTAGAGTTTCGTATTTGACATCCTGTATATTTTAAGAGTATACCATATTGCTTTCTTTGAAGTAATTGGCCTTTGCAAGGAGAAGTAAATGCACTGTTTATATCTGTATAATGCAGGCAATCAGTATTTTGCTTGCCAACAAGCAGGAACATGTTTGATTAATGCTTTGGTTGTTTTATTTTCCCATTTGTTGTTGTGCTGTCACTGTGATGGCTTTCTACTTCATAAACTAGGATAGATTTCTCTCATTGAATGATTTTTAGACGGTACCTAGGAGAACAACATTAAAACAAGGTGCAAAGAATGTATTTTGGTTGAAATTTCATCAACAAAGCTAACATAAATTAACATTTAATTTACATTACTAATCCCCAAGCCATTTGTATGAAGTATGTTTCTTGTAGAAAGGATATGTTTATAATATCTGATCTGACTTATACAATTGAGGATAAGTATGCATGCATGAATATTTGGCATGTTTCCACTATCTTTGCATAATCTATTGTGCACAGGATTTTTATAGCTACATCAGTAAAAAAAACTTAACAATGAAAACAGAAACAGAGCTGCAGGAATGCTTTCTTTCCTTATATAGAGCTGGACTGCCCCTTCTGCAATAAACCCATGTGAGAGGACAGAGAGGAAATCTCCATGAAGTTCCCCTTGTGGACATTCCTCTACCCTGTTTAGCTGCACAGTGTGAGAGTCTACAAGACTTGACTCTGGGGACAACCTTATAGGGGCCTTTGCCCCTTTTCATTGCCTCCTCAGCATCCCCAATGTTGTGTTGTGGGGAGTTTCACAGTATAGAAAGAAATCAGTGGAAATACAGAGAGCTTGAGTAGTTGTAGGTGTCCATTTTATTGCATAGCACAGAACTAACTAGAACAAGCCCAAACCAGCTGGGCTGACCCCAGTGACCTAACTCAGTTACTATAACAACAAGATCTATATCTACAACCCAATACACAACACCCAACACATATAAATTAAATACATTGGTCCTACCTACCCCAAAGGCCCTCTCCTTAAAACAAATCAGAGGGCTTCGAAGAAAAGATACAGCCTAGCTTATCTTTGAAAACTCTGCTTGCCCCAGGAGATGCACAGAGTGCATTTCCCCTCCAGAGCTAACATCTGATCTACCTACTGCTCCCCCTGCTTGTTCTGTACTTGCCCCTTTCTCTCTTGTTGGTCGTCAGATTAGTGAAAGAGCCTTTCAACGAGTTTTGGGCGAATGGCATGTTGCGTCAGAAATGGTAGAACTCCTTGCACATGTGAGTTGGGAGATGTATGTGAAGAGTGCCCCAGACATCGACAGTGCACACTATCATCCCCTGTTATAGAATGTTCAATTACAACGTCATTCCAGTTGTACAGAGACTGAACAATTAGTTAAGATCACTGCCTACTCACCATCTTGTCATGGGCACTAATGCTAATATCAGATTCTTCAAATTAGGTACTAGGTTACATAATTGAACTAAGCTACAACAATGCAGAGTACACTAATTTGTTGTACAACTGAAGAATTTAACAGCATTCAGAATACCAGCAGTAATGTTGTAAAAGTTTGTGATAGCAACGTAGTAAATTACACGAATCAACCATTTAAAAATAAAACTGTTTTCAGCAAAAACTGAGTAATCAGAACATTGAAAAACCATCCTGTATTTTAAAGCTAATGCTAATTACCTGATGACCTTTGTTATTTTTTTGACAAATTTAACAGTGACTGAAGTTCCTAGGTCAGAATTGTATTTACCTGATAAAAATGTCAGCTCCATCTAATGTAGTTCTTCCCCTTTTCTTTGCTGTTGAATTTGACTCATGTCTAGCAGTGTCTTTGAGATAGCTGACATAGTTGTGGATGATGGCAACTAGTGGTAATTAATTTTGCTGTACTACTGCCCTAGGGTTGCCAGGTGTCTGGTATTCTACCGGACAGTCTGGTATTCTACTGGACAGTGCTCTTTGTCCAGTAAAAAAACCAGAGAATACCGGACATGTGCAATATCCCTTATTCTCTGATTTTTTTTTCTGGCTGCGCACCGGACAGAAGCCTGGCGTGGGCAGGGGAAGCGGCTGGAAGGCAGGACCACAGTCAGAGCTAGGAGCCTCTGATTGCGCAGAAGCCTAGCGCGGGGAGTGGCTGGGACTCCCCTGCCCCACCAGGCTCTGGGTGCATCAGAAGCCTAGCACTGGGAGCCTGGGAGTCCCAGCTGAGAGACGGGGTTGCAATTGCTGCTCTGGGCCCATCAGAAGGGGTGGGGGAAGTGGCTGGGTGAGGCAGTACTTATTATTCTGTGCTCCTTTTTCTTTTTGTTTGACAAAAATACCACATGTCCGGTATTTTTGGGGGAACCATCTGGCAACCCTACTGCCCAGTAATCATTTCAGTGCCATTTCTTTTACCTCTATCCCATGTTTTATTCTAACTTGAGAATATGAATGCCACAATAATCTATTTTAATGTAAGGTCTGTATTGATTCTGTTTTTAATTGAACAGGACGAGGAAGCAGTTCAGAGATTTACATGAACTAAGATAACTATTTATATCAGATGGCCCCAACTCTTTCTAGATGCATGTTCAAATGCTCACTCACTAACTAGAGCTTAGCTTTGGTGGAGCCATGAGCAGAGGAGAGAGAAGGAAGATCTCAATCCAGATCAGCTCCATGTGCTTCCTCTGCTCACCCTTCCATCTTCTGCTTGATCTTACTGTGCATAGGGCGTGGGAGAACATTGTTTTTCTCTTCTCCCTTTCCACCTTACTCATGCTGCATGGTGTGGGACATGTGCAGGCGTGTCACATGCTACATCTGAGCCGAGACCTTGGAATCTCTCACCTACTGCTGCTACCGTGAATTGGTGGAAATGTTTGGGCTAGAGTGGCTGGAAAGAGAGTAGACTGTTGCTTAGATGAAGAGGAGTTCCTTGTTTCAGCCACACCTTTCCCACATTAATCTAGTTGCTGGATCTGATCTCTTGTGATGTTGAGAGCAAGGCTGATTGTCAGTTTTGGGATATGGAAAAGATTTTCCCATAAGGCAAAATTGCTGAACTGCTGTGGGGTTTTTCCACCTTCTATCTGGAATCCAGGAGGGTTGGGTTTTTTGAGGGGCATTCAAGCTTCAGTTCCAACTTTTAAAGGGTTTCAGTGCAGTTGTTGGATTAGAAAGGATCTAATCTGAGGTCCTGTAATCAATGGTTTGCTTGGGCAGTGGTCCCGAGAATGGCATTGCTTCTACGTCTCTTGCAGCTAGTGACTTCACTTACCACATGTCTCTTGCCTCCAGTGTGAAGGAGGGGATCTAGTCAGGATCCCTTAGTAGATTTGAGGGTGCCATGGGGATATGGTCTTTGTACGTGCCCTCACGTTGGCAGTACTACAAACATTGGTATCCACTGGGAACCAGTGTTTTCAGTAAGCTATGTGCTTGTACAGCCACTCAGGAGAGATCCAATGCTGCCCAGCTGAATGCCCACAGCTAGAATTTGTTTGTTTCTATTGCTCATGCATATTAACACATGCCTCAGTGCATATAACAAAATTTATTCCGCACATGGATGGAAAAAATTAGAGGAAACGTTGCTGAGAATCATGTTGGAACAATTGTGCCATATAGTTTCTGGTGGCTAAACCAGTTAGGTAATATAAATACAGTTTCAGCCTCCTCAGTTAACCATATTATTTCCATGTCCACATGCATAGTCTATACTTTTCAGGTTCATCGATTTATAAAGCCAAAAGGGACCACTGTGACCATAACACAGGCCATAAGGCTTTCCTAAATTAAACCCTTTTTGTCTGTTTTTCTGAGGGTTGCTCTAGTTCAATCTCAATTTTTTTAAAAAAAAATCAGGAATAGAGAATTCACCACAGTCCTTTGTAAATTGTTCCTTACTCAGCAATCCATGCCTTATTTATACCCTGAGTTTTGTATAGCTTCCACTTTTAGCAATTGGACTTTGTCTGCAAGATTGAAGAGTTTTTGTTCCTATTGTATATTTTCCATGTAAGTAGTTAGATTGATGAAGCCATCTCCTCACCTTCTCTTCGTTAGACTCCAGGAACTCAATCTATTTAGCTTTTCATGTTTTCCTGTCTTTTGAATGATTCTTGTAGCTCTTTACTGAATTTTCATTTTTTCCATATCATTCTTGAATTGTGGGCACCAGAACTGTACAATGTATTCCCATAGTGGTTGCAGCAGTGCAAAATGCAGAGATATCGTGAGAACAAATTGATGATTTTATTGTTTTTGTTTTTGTTTTTATTTTTACAATTGCAGGAAATTAAGAAGGGGCTGGAAATAGAGTTAGGGCAGTACTGAGGAGCCCAAGCCATCTGGGAATAAGCTAAGTGGGAAGCTCTGGTCCTGGTCTTGTTGATGAGGAGAGACTTCTGGGCAGGGCTGCAAAGGTGTGTTGTGAGCAAGACACGAGAAGTCACTCTTCCGCTCTACTCTGCGCTGGTTAGGCTTCAGTTGGAGTATTGTGTCCAGTTCTGGGCACCACATTTCAAGACAGATGTGGAGAATTTGGAGAGGGTCTAGAGAAGAGCAACAAGAATGATTAAAGGTCATGGGATATGTCTACACTACAACGTTAATTCGAACTAACTTAGTTCGAATTAGTTAATTCGAACTAAGCTAATTCGAACTAACAGATCCAGACTAAAAAACTAGTTCGAATTAGCGTTTTGCTAATTCGAACTAGCATGTCCACATTAAGTAGACCCTGAACCGGGTTTAAGGATGGCCGGAAGCAGTGCCGGCAGGGCATCAGAGGAGGACTTAGAGCGTGGAGATGCTGTCTCAGGCTAGCCGAGGGCTGTGCTTAAAGGGACCCGACCCCCACCCCAGACAGACAGTTCTCAGGGGTGCCCCGCTTGCAAAGCAGTCCTGGCTTGGATTGCCCGGACTATCCACACTGGGCACATCACACCACTCGGCCATCAGCCCGGCTGCACTTGCCGCAGGCTGCCATCTGGGGAGAGGGGACAATTGGGGGGCTGCAGGAGAGCTTCCACCCCCAGAAGCCCGCAGAGCCAGCCCAGTCCTCCCCATCGGGGGCTCGTGCCCCATTCCTCCCTCACCTCCTTCCGCTTACCCTTCCCTAGCACCTCTTATTTATGTACAAAATAAAGATAACGTGTCTTCCAAAATGGAATCTGTCTTTATTGAACAAAACTGGGGGAGACTGGGAAAAGGAGGTGGGAGAGGGGAAGAGAGAGGCTGGGAGAGGGGAGGGCAACTAAAATGATCAGGGGTTGGGAACAGGTCCCATATGAAGAGAGGCTAAAGAGACTGGGACTTTTCAGCTTAGAAAAGAGGAGACTGAGGGGGGGGGGGATATGATAGAGGTCTATAAAATCATGAGTGGTGTGGAGAGGGTGAATAAAGAATAGTTCTTCATTAGTTCCCATAATAGAAGGACTAGAGGACACCAAATGAAATTAATGGACAGCAGGTTTAAAACTAATAAGCAAAAGTTCTTCTTCACACAACGCATAGTCAACCTGTGGAACTCCTTGCTGCAGGAGGCTGTGAAGGCTAGAACTAGAACAGAGTTTAAAGGGAAGTGAGATCAAGTCATGGAGGTTGGGTCCATGGAGTGGTATTAGCCAGGGGGTAGGAGTGGTGTCCCTGCCCAAGGTTTGTGGAAGGCTGGAGAGGGATGGCATGAGACAAATGGCTTGGTCACTGTTTTCGGTCCATCCCCTCCAGGGTCCCTAGGGTTGGCCGCTGTCGGCAGACAGGCTACTGGGCTAGATGGACCTTTGGTCTGACCCAGGACGGCCATTGTAAGCTCAGAGCTCAGGGTCGGGGGTCTCAGCGGACCCCCTTGATTCTCTTGCACACCTGCTCCTGGGTGGCCAGGCTGGCAGCTCTCCTGCCCTAGCTGGCCACTTTCCTGTGCATAGTGTGGAGATCGTGGACGAGGTCCACGATGTCTGCACTAGCCCAGGCCTCTTGCGGTCCCAGGAAAGCTCCTGGGAGCCGCCAGCCTGGTCCCGGGAAGAGGGGGAGGGCTGGGGGGCATCGGGTGGGTGGCTCGATCCGTGCCAGGTGCAGGGTCTGCTGGCTGGGTGCTGGCAGGCTTGCACCTGGCACGGGCACCGTAGCCAGCCCGTGCCCCTTTAAGGGGTTCGGGGCCGGGAGGGGGGCAGACGAGTTTCCCTGGTGTTGGTCAGAGTGGCCACCAGGGAAACCTGGGGAGGGCTAGCCTCCCACTAGTTTGAATTAAGGGGCTACACACCCCTTAATTTGAACTAGCTAGTTCGAACTAGGCTTAATACTCGTAAAATGAGGTTTTCCTAGTTCGAACTAAGCACTCCGCTAGTTCGTTTTAAATTCGAACTAGCGGAGTGCTAGTGTAGCGCCTATTAAAGTTAATTCGAACTAACGTCCGTTAGTTCGAATTAACTTTGTAGTGTAGACATACCCTAGAGTACATGACCTATGAAGGAAGGCTGAAAGAATTGGGTTTGTTTAGTTTAGAAAAGAGAAGATTGAGGGGGGACATGATAGCAGTTTTCAGGTATCTAAAAGGGTGTCATAAGAAGGAGGGAGAAAACTTGTTCACGTTGGCCTCTGAGGATAGAACAAGAAGCAATGGGCTTAAACTGCAGCAAGAGAGGTTTAGGTTGGACATTAGGAAAAAGTTCCTAACTGTCAGGGTGGTCAAACACTGGAATAAATTGCCCAGGGAAGTTGTAGAATCTCCATCTGTGGAGATATTTAAGAGTAGGTTGATAAATGTCTATCAGGGATGGTCTAGACACTATTTGGTCCTGCCATGAGGGCAGGGGACTGGACTCGATGACCTCTCGATGTCCCTTCCAGTCCTAGTATTCTATCATTCTATGAAGAAGATGAAGGTCATCCTGCTGCTCAACAGCTCCTGCCCATGATTGTCCCACCATCCGAGTCCAGGTTGAGTGAGTGAGTGAGCAGGGCTGTGACAATGGAGCTGCAGAAGGCTCCCCACGTGACTGCAAGGCTAGTGACACCTGATCTCTGCATTCCAAGATGTGGGGAAGGCTGTGATTCTAGTCATTCAGTGCCCTGTGGCTGGGGGTTCATCCTCCCCCCCATCCTGTCCAGGAGTCATTGCTCTGCCCTGTCAGGATCACAGCCTTCCTTTTGCATCTACATGGATCCAGTGTCATTAGGGTTGCCAGATGGCTGAAACGAAAATACCGATCCTCCCCCCTCAAAAAAAAAAAAAAAAAAAACCCCACTGGGAAAAAATTTTGTTGAAGGGGGGGGAGAAAGGAGGCGGGGACCAAAGTTGTTGAGTAAAAAAAAAAAAAAAGACTCCACGAACCTGGATCGCTGCTAGGGGTTACCAGGTAGTCATTTAAAAGAAAACAAAAACCCGGATACAGGGGGGTGGGGGGGGGGGGCAGGAGGACCAGCCAGGAATGGAGCGGTGCTGGCTGGGAAGGGGGAGCCCTGGAAACAGGGCTGGCCGGGGAATATGGGGGGCAAACGGGAAGCAGGGCTGGTCGTGGGGGAGGGCGGGGAAGTCAGGCGGAATGGGGCTGGCCACGGGATATCGGGAGAGGAGGGACCAGCTGGGAGGGGGCGGGGCTGGCCGGGAGTAAGTTGGGGCAGGAAGCACAGCTGGGGAAGATCGGGGGCCGCGAGGGTGGCCGGGAGAAAGGGGGGGGGTGGGAAGCAGAGCTGGTGTGTGGGGGAGATGCAGCGGTGCTGGCCGGGGGAGATCAGGAAGGAGCTGGCGGGAAGCAGAGCTGGTGGGGTTGCAGGGGAGCTGGCCGGGGAAGATCAGGAGGAGAAGTGGTGGAGAACCAGCTGGCCGGGAAGGGTGGGGGGTGAGCAAATTGGCCGGCAGGGAGCAGGACTGACCTGGGCACTTGCTGCCTGTCCCACGCAGGCTCTTGGCGGCACATGAGCTAGGAGGAGGCTTCCCTCCTCCTCACACTCTACCAACTGAGGGCTCCCAGCGGCAATCGCAGCCTCGCCTCCCAGCTGAGACTCCCAGCTGCTCCCCCTGCTCACGCCAGGCTTCCATTTGGTGCGCAGCCGGAAAAATCAGAAAATACCAGACATTGCACATGTCTGGTATTTTCTAATTTTTTTACCGGACAGAGCGCGCAAATACCGGACTATCCGGTACAATACCGGACACCTGGCAACCCTAAGTGTCATCTGCTGTCATGGTCCTGCAAGGCTGCAGAGAGCTACTTGCTCTGCCACAAGGTTGGGGAATGCAGTCCCTGGAGAAGCCAGATGTAGGAGCAAGCTTCAGTCATACTGGCTACTACTAATGGATATTTTTGTTGTTTTCAGTGCGTTAGCTGAAATTTGACATTTACTGACAGCTGTTGACTTAAAATGTATCTGGCCAATCCTAAATTTTTTCTCTACATTCTTGGCCAAGATTGCTCTGTTTATACATCTCAGGCTCACATTATCTTTTTGCCACAATGTTGCTCATATTCAGCTATTACCTACAGTGATCCCCCATGTTTTTTTCAGTCACTACATTGCAGGATATAATCTTGATTCTGTAAGAGTGGCCTACCTTTGTTGTTCTTCTGTATAACTTTGTCTGACCATGTTGAATTTCATACTCTTTACTTGAATGAACAATCCCTTCAACTTGACTAACAAGAAGGTCTCGTTTCACTTTATTAACTGCTAATTCATTTTTTCTTGGCGTGGCTAATCTTTGTTTCCTGTAATTAGTCTTCTTTGACTGCTCAGGCTATTCTACGTATTGCACAGGATCTAGAAGGATTACATTTTCAAAAAGCGGGTGTGTCAATATAATCAATATTGCAAATACTTTGTCTGAAAATAAACTACTGTGGAACTCAGGAGTAGGATTTTCAGAATTTTGCATCGGTAGCTGCATGCTGTAGGCATATCCTACTCCAATCTGCTTCAATTCTGGATTCTGTTGGTTTTGTACTTGTCTTGATCTTCCATTGCTTAGTTATGGTTATGACCTAGGCATATTGGCGTGTAATCATTTAAATGATTAACTGGTTAATCCCAACGACTACGCGCACCCCCTCCTTTGCTACCTCTGTATCAGAGGGAGCAGAGAAGAGGGGAGGCAGGAGCCAGTTCCTGTGGAGAGCTGGCTTTTAAATGGGCTCCCTGCACATACCAGCTCCAGCAGAGCTTCCTGCTCTTTTCCCCGCCCCTCCCCCCGCGCTGCCAACCACAGAGGCAGCAGAACAGGGGTGGGAGGGGCAGGCAGTAGCCAGTGCTCAGGCTCCCATGAAGCCAGATCCCACAAAGTCATCTGCACTCCTCTCTTACCCCGCACAGCTACCTCTGTGAGGACCTGGTTCCATAGAACCAGCCTGCCCCCTGCTCTTGCTGTCTCCCTTTTTTTGATGGGCAGGGATAGTGACCAACTAGTACCTGTGCTCAGTAGTAAAGTGCCTTTCGGACGTGACTGTTTCTGCAGGGAAAACCATGTGGGTATGTCTACACTACAAAGTTAATTCGAACTAACAGCCGTTGGTTCGAATTAACTTTCATAACGTCTATACATGCAAACCGCTAGTTCGAATTTAATTTGAACTAGTGGAGCGCTTAATTCGAACTAGGTAAACCTCATTCTACGAGGACTAATGCCTAGTTCGAATTAAAACAAAAAACAGGACTGTGTAGCACTTTAAAGACTAATAAGATGGTTTAATAGGTGATGAGCTTTCGTGGGCCAGACCCACTTCCTCAGATCAAATAGTGGAAGAAAATTGTCACAACCATATATACCAAAGGATTCAATTAAAAAAAATGAACACATATGAAAAGGACAAATCAAATTTCAGAACAGAAGGGGGATGGAATGGGAGGGAGGTAAATGTCTGTGAGCTAATGATGTTAGAGGTGATAAGTAGTTTGAATTAAGGGCGGTGTAGCCACTTAATTCAAACTAGCTGGAGGCTAGCCCTTCGCAGCTTGCCCTGGTGGCCACTCTGGGCACAACATGGGAAACTCTTCTGCCCCCCTCCCGGCCCCGGAGCCCTTAAAGGGCCACGGTATGGCTACGGTGCTTGTGCCAGTTGCAAGCCTGCCAGCACCCAGCCAGCAGACCCTGCACTTGGTACGTCATGAGCCAGCCACCCGCTGCCACCCAGCCCTCCACCTCTTCCCAGGACCAGGCTGGCGGCTCACAGAAGCCTGCCCGGGGCCGAAGCCTGCCCGGGGCTGCAAGAGGTGGGCGCCCGCGTGGTCTAGTGCGGAGATCGTGGACCTCACCGAGGTTTGGGGGGAGGCCTCCAATGTCCACGACCTCCGCACTAGCCACAGGAATGCGGCCATCTACAGCTGCATGGCTGACAGCCTGGCCACCAGAGGCCACATACGGACCCGGGAGCAGGTCCACTGCAAAATTAAGGACCTGCGGCAGGCCTACTCCAGGGCATCCCAGCCAGGGGCCGACCTGGAGGCATGCCCTCACTTTGAGGCCCTGGACTGCATCCTGGGGGCTCACACCATCCATGCCCCCCCGGGTGGTGATTGACCCCAGGGCAGAGGGACCTGTCCTGGACACGGAGGAGGAGGACGCCGATAGCCAGGAGCCTGCAGGGAGCCTGCCCTGGACCCAGGACCTCCGAGGCACCCCACAGAGCACATCGGCTGTGTCGTCCAAGGCTGGAGAGGGTTCCACATGTGAGTGCCATCATGCTCCCCCTTATGTGCATGGGAGGTGTGGGGGGAGAGGGAGCCCAGAGACAGTGCGCCTGGGCCTTGCCCACCATAGAGCGGCAGCTGGGAGTCATGCAGGGGCCCTGGCCTGTTCCCCACACGCAGACCTCGCCTTGCAGAGGAGGTCTGGGTTTCACCCACCGTATCCCCAGGGATAACTGACCACAGCTCTTGTTTCACCACAGCCGCAGCACCTGGGACTGCAGGGGGCATCACCCCGCCTGCAACAGCCACCAACCCCTGGGCAAGCAGGTGCACCAGGAACCTGGAGGACTACCAGCGGCAGCACCTGCTGCTACTGGAACACCAGCTCCACATCCAGGAGCACTGGGTCCGGGAGGACCTGCGGCTGCGGCAGCAGAGCTTGGAGGTGCTGGAGGAGCAGAGCCGTGCCTTCAGAGGTCACCTCCAGACCCTGGTGGACAGGTTCCTGCCTCCTCCTGCTCCAGCCTCTGCGGCCGCCCAAATCTCGCTCCTCCTCCCACCCCTGCTCTCCATCCCGCTTCCTCCGCACCCCTGTTCCTCCTGCCCCACCCTCCACACCCACTTCCCCCGACGCCCCTGCACCTGCAGTGCTGTGACATGGGAGAGCCAGCAGGACCCCCAACCCTGAGCTTTCCCTTCCCTTCCTCCCCTTCAACCCCCTTCCAGCTCCCTCCTCCCAGGTTTCCCCCTCCTCTCTCCCACCCTCACTCCTTCTTCTCCCACCCCAATTATGTACAATAAAGAGAGATTTTTGTTGGCAAAACAGGTGTGTTTATTTTACATTAGGAAGGGTGGTTATGGAGGGGAAAGGGGAAGGTGGGGAGGGTGGAAGAAGGCCCCAGTGGGGCATGCAGGGAGAGTTCAGTCCTCCTCTTCCCCCTGAAAGCTCTCCCACAGGGCTTCCCGGATCCAGACGGCCCCCTGTTGGGCCTACTGGATGGTGGCGGTGTGGGGCTGCATGTACTGGCAAGCCATGCACTCAGCTTCAGCCATCCAGGCTGGCAGGAAAGCCTCCCCCTTCCACTCACATAAATTGTGCAGCACGCAACATGCTGCCACCACGGGAGGGATATTGTGCTCAGTGAGGTCGAGGCGTGTGAGGAAGCATCGAAATCAGGCTTTCAGGTGTCCGAAGGTCCCCTCAACCATGATGCGGCCCCTGGTGAGCCTGGTATTGAAGGCCTGTCGGGAGGGGTTGAGGTGCCCCATGTATGGATTCATCAGCCAGGGCTGTAGGGAGTAGGCCGCATCCCCCACCAGGCAGACGGGCATGTCCACGTCCCTGTCTCTGATGTGGTGGTCAGGGAAGAAGGTCCCGGCCTGCAGCCTCTGGCTCATGGAGGAGTTCCGGAACACCCTGGTGTCGTGTGCCTTGACGGACCAGCCCACATTAATGTCCAAGAACTGGCCCCAGTGGTCACACATGACCTGCAGGAGGACGGAGAAGTAACCTTTGCGGTTGATGTACTGGGAGGCCTGGTGTTCCGTGGCATGGATGGGGATGTCCGTCTCATCGATGGCCCCCCCGCAGTTGGGGAAGCCGAGGGCGTCGAACCCCCAGATGACTGCGTCCGGGTCGGTGAGGCGGACCACTCTGTGGAGCAGCACCCGGTTGATGGCCTTGACCACCTGCAGAGAGACACAGCAAACCATGAATCACTGGAGTGCCTGGGTGGCTGGGAGTGTTCATTCCCTGGCACTGCCCCGTGCTCCACTCCTGGAAGTAACCCCCGTGGGCAGCGTGTAGTATTGCTGGGACAGACGGAACCCTCCTGTGCGGGGCACTTTCGCCCCCCCTTCCATTTTCCCTGGGGCAGCCCATCCCCTCCTTGTAGCCCCCCTCTCCTCCGGCCCAGTGGCCGGTGGGTGCCGTACCTGCATGAGCACTGCTCCGATGGTGGATCTCCCCACACTGAACTGGTTCCCGATGGATCAGTAGCTGTCCGGTGTGGAGAGCTTCCACAGGGTGATGGCCACACGTTTCTGGAGGGGGGTGGCAAGCCTCATGTGAGTGTCCCGTCACTGCAGAGCAGGGGCGAGCCACTCGCAGAACTCCAGGAAGGTGTCCTTCATTCTGAAGTTCTGGGTCCACTGTTGGTCTCCCCAGTGCTCCAGGACAAGGCGGTCCCAGCAGTCGCTGCTGGTGTCCAGACGCCAGATGCGGCGGGGCACACTGGCGTCCGGGTGCTGCTGCCACACCTCCATGACCCCCGGGGAGGCCAGGGGAAGAGGTAAGGGACTGACATGCACCAGATGGTGCAAGGCAGCCTCCACCCATTGCTGGCAGGCTTGCAGCAGCAAGTCCAAAAACTGAAGCAGCATGTCCAGGGTGAGCTCTGGCTCCATGGTGCCAACTGCGGCGGCGTCCCCAATGGGAACCACTGACACAGGCAGGTGGAGAGAAAAACATTTTGCTGTCCCTTGGCAAGGAGGCAAGCAAGCAGAAAAGCTGAGAACCGGCTATCCAGGGGAGTCCCTTTAAGCACGAGCCTCAGATGGCCTCAGACAGCAGCCACACAAAACAACTACTGACCTGATGCCCTGCCAGAACTGGTTTCAGCTGCACTTAAATGCGACCCAGCGTCCAGTGAATGTGGACGCACTAGTTCGAATTAGCAAAACGCTAATTTGAATTAGTTTTTGGGTCTAGATGCGCTAATTCAAATTAACTTAGTTCGAATTAACTAATTCGAATTAAGTTAGTTCGAATTAGTGCTGTAGGGTAGACATACCCAGTGTGAGTAAGTTTTTGTTGGAGCATTAACTCCTTTGTGTGGTGAATTGGTGGGAGTGGCTAAGGAGTCAGTGGCAGCATGGCTATGAAGAGAACCATGGTGCTTTTGAAGAAAAGATCTGGAGTCAGGGAAGATTTCCCAGCTCTCTCCGGAATCGTCACAATTACAGTAAACTTCCGATAATCCGGCACCTTTAGGACCCAGCGGATGCTGGATTATCAAATACGCTGGACTATCGGAAGGGGGGGGGCTATGAGGGGTCTAGGATGGTGTGTGTGTGGGATGCCACCCCAAACCCCTCATACCCCCCCCGATAGTCCGGCTCTGCCCCAGGAGTCCCCAATTCAGCTGCTGCCGGTCAGTTTCAGCAGCAGCTGAATCGGGATGCCTGCGGCAGAGCAGCTGGGGTGCTGCTGGGTTGGTCCGGTAGTGCCACCCCTTGGCGCTGCGAGATTAACCCGGCAGCACCCCAGTTGCTCTTGGGGTCGCCTGGGGCAGAGCAGCTGGGGTGCTGCCGGGTTGGTCCCGCAGCGCCAAGGGGCGGTGCTACCGGACCAACCCGGCAGCACCCCAGCTGTTCTGCCCCCGGCTTCCCCGATTCAGCCACTGGTCAGTTTCAGCAGCGGCTGAATCGAGGAAGCTGGGGGCAGAGAAGCTCCAATGGTCCGGCTGCTCGGAGCACTTCCGGGTTCCTGATGGTGCCGGACCATCAGGAGTGCCGGACCATCAGATGCCGGACCAATGGAGCTTTACTGTACTCTCTACCTATGGCTGCTTCCTACCTTGAGAGACAAAAAAGACCAACTTGTTCAGTTTTTAGAGCAGTGGTGGGCAGCTGGTGGCCCAGTGAGGTTTTGTGTGGCCTGCGAGACACTTTGTTTACCATTGCAGGATTGCCAGATTCTGCTAGTTTCCTTCTGCATGATGCTGAAGGCTTGACTACACTACAAAGTTAAGTCAACTGCAATTATGCCAATGTTATAATTAATTTGTGTAATTGATTCATGGTTGCATGTCTGTACTGTGCACCTTGTGTTGGTGGAGCACATCCACAGTAGCAACTCTTGCATAGATGCAGGAAACAGTGCATACTGACTACAGATTGCTTTTGGAAGGGTTTGCAATGCTTCGTGGAGGGGGAAGGTTCAACGTCATCTGATGTAGGTTTCTGAATCCCATTATTCCATGACCATCCACGTGCATTTCAACTGCCTGGTTACCTGCAAGCTAACCATCTCTATCTGTGTCAGAAAGCATGGATTCTTCAATATTTTGCTGTGCATTATGAACTCAAAGACTATAAGATGAGATCAGTGAGGAGGGCTGTCTGGTCAAGGGGGCCTGGAAGAACATTTTAATAATGAGCCACAGCAATGTGTATTGCTATAGTGTACTGAGCCTGGAATTGTTTGTTTGTACCATGCTATGAACATTGTAATGATTGTGAAGTGTGCCCAACCATAACAGTACATCTGCACATATTGCTGTTGTCAGTAAATGTTAGCAGCAGCCACCATGTGATAGAGAATAATAAAGTTAAATTTAGTTTTCATAAATAGATATTTTTTTCACTTCTGCATCCATGCAAACATACCTATGTTGTTCAAAGAAAAACTTCGTATATGCAGGGGAACGTATCTTTAAAGGAGAGGGAACAGAGAAGTCATAAGCACATACATCCATGAGGCACTCACAGCTAGCAGCATGTGCAGCTGTCCATTGTGTAGTCTCCCATGGGACGGAGTGTGTTAGGTACTGCTGCAGCCTTGAAAGATACATAGAATGGGGGAAAGGAAGAGTACAGGAAGTTCCTGGATTCTGGAATGCTTTTTTATTTTCTAATTAAGCTTTGTATGATTGGAGAATATTTGTCAAAATTAAAACAAACCTCAAACACATGAATTGGTTTCAAATAGAAATTATTTACATTTTTGTCTAATGATTTGTTGTAGAGTGGTGTAACTCTCATGCAGAACAGTTCTCTCCTCTGCCTCCAAACAGTGATTTTTTTTCCCCCCTTCATATCATGACTTGTGCATCTATGCAAAGAGATAGAAAAGGGGAGTAAATCCTTTCAGGTTCTCTGCATCTACAAGCTCTAATGAATTCTGCTGTAAATACACTTCAGTATTCCCACTCCAATACAGAGTTGAGGCAATTGATTCAAAAGAGCATATCCAAGCAAAAGTAAGCACAGGTGCAGTGGAAATACAAAGGTACTGGTCTAGCTTTTTTTGACAGTGGGTTAATTTTGAGACACAACCTTTCTTCTCCTGAAAGACGTGAGAGACCACAGGGTACTATTATGCATCTGTAATCTTTGTGTTGGTAAAGACCTAAGTCGTGGTGTTCAGATAGTAAAAGTTCATTCAAATTCTGAATATGTGAATTGCAGTGGAATAACAGGCTCTATCCACATGACATTGACTCAGTTTTAATAACACTGTACAAAGCCATGTAATGCTGCAATTTATTTTAGTGTATTACTTTTACTTTACTAAACATATCTTGGAAACTTGGTTTTAACATAAAAGCCTTCTTTAGGATAAGTAAATCTTCTTCTTTAATGACAAACTTATAGGAGGTATATAGTAACTGTACCATGTACCAATTTCCCACTTTCTATCCCTGGAAAAAGTGAATGCTAGTGGTATAGGTTTTTACTCATCCCAGGGAAAGTTTTCAGTTTTAAGAATGAAAAGAAAAATTAAACACCATGACCTCTTTTCCCTACAGCCTGAGGCTCAGCACTCTGACTGCTTCTCATCTCCCACCTGTATTCCACCACCCGGACACCAGCCTCCTCCATTCCCCAAAGCTCTTGTTCCATATACCATCTCCCAACCCTGCCCCCTTCTTGTAGAAGCAGCTTATCTGCAGCTCCTCATTGGCATGACTCTTTGCCACCCTTGCTTTCTACTATGCCTGCTGTAGCTCTTTGATATTTTTTACATGGTATTGAATATAAGAATGACCATTGTAGGGTCAGACCAAAGGCAATGCGAGGTACCCCAGAGGGAATGAACAGAACAGGTGATCATCAAGTGATCCCTCCCCATCACCCATTCTCAGCTTCTGACAAACCAGGGGCTATGGGAACCATTCCTACTATGATAGAGTTAGAGCAGAAGGCTATAAAAAAGTAGTGGAGGGGAGGTATATAAGCCTCAGACTGGGGAGATCCTTGCTCCCAGAATAAAAGGGAGAGGCTGGCTTAAAACCAGCAGAGGCAATCAGGGACAGTGAAACACCTGGGGCTAATTGACTAGGCCTGCAGAGTCAGGCCAGCAGAGGCTAATTAGGGCACCTGGGGTAATTAAGAAAACCAGTTCAGACTGGCTCTAAAAGAAGCTTTGCCTGCAGTTAGAACATGCATTAGCTGAGAGGATGGAGGAAAGCACCTGTAGGAGTAGGAGCAAAAGAAACAACAACTGAACACTAGGAGGATGAACCAGAGAGAAGGAAGGTGCGGGAAAGTAGCGCAGCAGTCTTGGAGCTGTCTTATATAGCAGGTGTTGAGGATTCACACTGGCAACTACTATTACAGGGTCCTAGGCTGGAACCCAGAGTAGAGAATGGGCCCGGGTTACCCCCAACACCCACCTCCCCATTTCCATGCAGGGAAAAGGACTGTGGAGTTTATTTTCCATTTTACAGTACGCTGGCTGATGATGAAAAGAGCTCAACAAACAACAAACTAAAGCCCTAGGTGTGGTGCCTAAAATTATGGGCTGCTGTGAGCTCTGAGGCAAGCAAGTCCACCAGGAAGCACAGGACCCACTGAGTTTCTGTAGGAGCTTTGTCACACTGCCCATCCTGGGTAATAGCCATTGATGGACCTATCCTCTGTGAATTTATTTAGTTCTTTTTTGAACCCTGTTAAAGTCCTGGTCTTCACAACATCCTCTGGAAAACTGCTATTTTTCCTTATCATGGTCCCTCTGTTCCATGCCTCGAGCACATTCCTGCAGCTGGAGTGGAGCTGTGTCCACAAACTTGGGAGATCCACCCCCATCCCCCACCCCGTTTACTCTAGTCAAGAATGTGATTGTTGCATACTGCCAGATACTGCTCACCTGAGCTTGCCCTGTGAGTTCTCCACACCAAGAAAACAGGACTGAGCAATTTCAAAATTTTCCAGGAATTTAAAAGACAGGGGCACCTACCTGTATACCTGGGTGCCAGGAAATAGGTGATGAGAGCAGGCTCTATTGGCATTATGGAATATCTCCTGTAGGTCACTTAGGAAGACATAAGCAACGTAGTGTCTCTATTGACACAGTGTCACCCTAATCTCTAGCCCTCTCCTTGAGCGGATAAGCCAGTTTAGCAGGCAAGTTAAAGTGGTGGGAGGAACAGTGTAGAGTGTACGCTTTTGTAGTTAGGTCGACGTAAGCTGTTTTATATCATCTTAACTTTGCAAGATAGATAAGCAGTAAGTGTGATCAGATATTCATGTAATCCCTTTCAGTTTCCTCTTCTTCCTCTCTAGCCACTGACCTCTTCTTTTTTTCCCATGATTGAAGGGAAGGACTGGTAATTTCTTGTCTGAATTCTATGTTCAGTATTATCTTAGGGTATGTCTATACTACCCCGCTAGTTTGAACTAGCAGGGGTAATGTAGTCATCCGCAATTGCAAATGAAGCCCGGAATTTGAATTTCCCAGGCTTCATTTGCATAAAGCCGGCCGGCGCCATTTTTAAATGCCAGCTAGTTCGAACCCCGTGCCGCGCGGCTACACGCGGCACGGAGTAGCTAGTTCAGATTAGGCTTCTAATCCGAACTAGCTGTGCTCCTCGTGGAATGGGGCTTCATTTGCAATTGTGGATGACTACATTACCCCTGCTAGTTCGAACTAGCGGGGTAGTGTAGACATACCCTTAGACTGACACTCCCAAGTAGTACTACTGTTACCCAACTGGTATAAAGCGTAATACTGTAAGTTGTTCTCCTCCCCATTAGTAAGGATGTTATCCTGTCTGTGGCTAAAAATTGCATACATTTGGATTGAGTCAGGGCACTAGTTTAATCCTGTTGCCTGAATTGAACCATGGTACTATAACTGTTTATGCTAAGTATTGTTTTTAGGGGTGGCATCTAATGAAGCTCTAATTATTATAGTAATTTTTAAAATCAATTAACATCAATAAATTGCCTAAGGAGGTTGTGGAATCTTCATCTGTGGAGATATGTAAGAGTAGGTTAGATAAATGTCTATCAGGGATGGTTTAGACAGTACTGGGTCCTGCCATGAAGGCAGGGGACTGGACTTGATGACCTCTTGAGGTCTCTTCTAGTCCTAGTATTCTATGATTCTATGCTTTACATAGCAAATGAAAAATATTTGGAAATACAAATAGAACTATTAGTAATTTTAGAATATATTAATATATTTTAACTAGTAATCTCATCATTATTAGTAAAACTTGTACCTATTTTGTATGTGGTATGCACATTTTAATTATTTTCACCTCTTCTTTTAACAGTGCTGTAATTCGTCGTTGAAGCCATACATTCATAACAGTTTACACCATCAAACATTTCATGTAGACTGATTCTGTGTCTCATAAACTCTAAGCACTGTGAATTGAAACTACCAAACTACATGGAGTTTACAAGTGGCTAACGCATGGGTCAAATGGTCTATTTTCCTGATATTTAATAAGAAGCATTATCACCATTATGATGAACCGGGAGAAGTGGGTTAACCTCAGTCCTACAGAATTTTCTCAACTTCAGAAGTATGCAGAATGTAAGTACTTTTTTGTTTAAATTAGTTTATGTAGTTTCACTATGTTAATGCAACATTGTCTACTTCAAACTAAAATGTAATACCCAAGATTGTCTTGAGGTTGTATGTTGGCAGTTAAATTGGTATTCCGTGGTGATTTAATTTTATTTATTTATTTTTATTCATTGCCATGTAAGAGCCTGAATTCAACCTTTGTCATCAAAGATTGGATTTCCACATAGACTCTGGTTTTAATATGGATAGCTTAATATTATTTCAATGAACATTATGGGGTTTTAGTATGGGAAGATCTACCTATACTGATTATTCAGACAGAATATGAAACACCTCAGCCCACAATCCTTTTGGCAATCTGGCAGCCTATTTGCCTGCCAAGTCATCTTAAGCTTACTGTTTCACTTTAGCCATGTAGGGATTTGGGAGTATTGTTAAGAGAGCATGCTCAGCTATCAGAGAAACAAACACCTTGGCTTGTACCGTAAGTATGCGCCTCTGGTGGATGTGGAGAAATATTGGTTGATTTCAAGAGGAGAATATCCAGCTCTTTATCAAGAGGATGGTTTCTAGTGTTGGGATACATAAAGATACTCTAGAATTTGAAAGTGTTGAAAATAGGAATGTGCATGACACCTGTTGCTTTATTCTGTTTGCATGAATTCATAGGAGAACTGAAGTAAATTATTTTATCCAATCTGAGGATGTGGAACAAAGGATGTTATGTCTTTCAAACTACTTTGTATCAGTAATAAAAGTTCAGACGGTGAAGGTAATTTATTCAATAGAGCAGAGGTGAGAAGCCTTTTATGGATTGAGGGCCACTGACCCACAGAAAAATCAACTGGAAGCTGCACAGAAGTGAGAAGTGCCAAAAAGAAAAATCCATCTCACTGACATGTCCCCTGACTGAGAAGAAGAAAGACACTTCCCACATTCCCGTCACACAGCAGAGCCTAGCTGGGCCTGGGCTAATAAATTTTGTGGGGGGCGGGGAAGCCTCCAGGCAACACTTCACCGTGCTGGCCAAGGGGACAGGGCGTGGCAAGCACAAGCAAGCTTCCTCCTGCCACCAGGCAGAGTCCATAGATCAGAACTGGCTCTGGCTTGCCTGACTCTGGTCCCTTGAGGTTTGGGGCTCCTGTTCCCATGGTGGGTGGTCATGGGGCTGGAGCACCAGTATGGGCTCCCCAATGCTGGGGGGGGGGGAAAGCACTGAGCCTCGGGCTGAATCCCAGCAAGCTGGAGGCCGGATTCTGCCCCTGGGCTTTAGGTTTCCCACCCCTGTAATAGAGTATTGGGTCTGCCATATGCACACCTACATTTGAAACTCTAACCAGATAAAAAGTTTTTCTCACTGAATGAAAACCCTAGTAAGAACATTTTTGAAAGTGTGCTCAATTTTTTTTTAATTTAAAATACACAGCTTTATAAGAAACACTTCTTAGACATGAGAAATAATTATAGACACCTATCTCACTAAGATGTAACTTTTTCTGCAATATCTCACAATTTTGGCTGGGTTTAAGCAATTTCACTCAGAATCTAACTACTGAATAGTAAAACTGAGATTCAGGAAAGATATGGAAATATAAGTACAGGTTGAACTTCTCTAATCGAGAACTCTCTCATCGAGAAACATGTGTCATCCAGAATGATTTTAGTTAGCCGGAAGTCCACTTTTCATGGATGCAGACAAGTTTCCTGCGGTCCCATAAAGTTTGTTTACAGCCACCAGTCTTAGCTCTGAGTCCTGTGCTGTTGTTTAGCTCTAATTTACCCCTAAAGTAAATTTACCCCCCCAGAGTCCTGAGGAGTCTGGTCGAGAGAGGTTCAATCTGTATTTATGGCAGATTGAGATAGCACATTATGCTTCCAGAGGACCTTAAATCTGAGGCTAATGCCAAATACAAGCCTCAAAGTTAAAAATTATAAAAACTGAGCTTTAACCAGGTGCATGTTTGAGCTTATGGATTTAGCAGTTACTGAAGGAATAAGATAAACTTAAAAACCAACAAATGGTCTGGTAGCACTTTATAGACTAACAAAACATGTAGATGGTATCATGAGCTTTTGTAGGCACAGCCCACTTCTTCAGATGACCGGTCTAAATTTAAAAAACAACAAATGATCCAGTAGCACTTTATAGACTAACTTCGCTACCCCCTGATGCTTCCTGAAGGAATAAGAATAGGAACACACAAATATTTTGACAGTCTACATGAGCTGGCAGATGTATCATTCTTCATTATGGACACAATATTACTATATCATGTATATTAAAGGCTTTTATTTTCATGATACATAGTTAAAACTCTTCTGACTGCCACAACGAGACTCTCAGGTAATTGGTCAGCACAAGAGTCAAACTAATAGTGCCAGAGCTACATGCTTTTAGATATACAATAATATTTGTAATATGAAATGAACACCCGTACACTGTAATATCTCCATAGGAACTGAAAAAGGGCTAAGCTATGCTCCAATATATGTTTTAGTCTATAAGGTGCCACAGGACTTCTCATTCTTGTAGTAACAAGAAATGTCACTTAAAAGTGTTACCTAGAAGATAGCAATATGTGTACATCTCACAATTACTGTGAGGATTAAACAATAACGGTTTTTAAATATGATCATAGCTGTTATGTCTTTTGGAATCCAGCTGTGCATAGGACCTCCATAAGTCACAAATTGAGGCTTGCTGTTGTTGCATTTTAGTGGAAGGAATGTAGTAGCAAGTTAGAAAAATGCTTTTGTCTACTATGGAAAATTTTGTATTGGATAATGTCAATGTCCATTACAAAGGCCAAGTGATTTTTTCACAATTTTGAACTCATCCTTTCCTAACTACAAAAACAAATCGGCTAAGAGTAGCTACAGACATTCCCAATGTGGAGACAACACTTTATTTCTTGGTTCTCTCCTCCTCCACTTCCTCTTCCTGGTCTATATAGAGGTGTTTTGAAGGATTATAATTTAAAGAGGCATCCTCCATAAGGCACTAGGGATGTCAATGGTTAACCCTCACCCTCTGCCTGCTCCCATTTAAGCTGTTAACTGGCTAAACATAACATTTAACCAGTTAACTGATTAAACAGGATTTTACATCCCTATAAGGGATAGTATTGTGAACCTAGGAGTTGGGATATGTTCCCATCTTCAAGCAGGGCTGGATTTATGCTTTAGGTGTCCTGACGTTCAATACCTTTAATGCCCCCTCTGCCTACAATCGATATTCATATTTTGCTTAAAAATGTAACTTTTAACTTTTAGGTGCCCCTAGAACAGGAGTGGACAATTTATTTTTCATAAGAGGCTACTCCAAGAATCTGGAAAGTGGTCAAGAGCTGCACTTTTCCATAGTAATTGTGATGCAGGGTCTGGGATGGAGGCTGGGGGAAGAAGGGAGCTTGAGGTAAGGAATACAGGTGCAAGAGTGGATGTGGGGTCTGGGAGGGAGCTGGATCAAGGGGGGAGTTGTGACCTGGGGCAGGGGACTGGAGAGCAGGTGTGGGAGGGGGTATAGGTGCAGGAGGGGGACAGAGTTTGGGCTATGTTGGGTAGGGAGGAGTTGCGGGATGGAGGGGGTGGGGTGCCAGAGGCAGGATGTGGCTGGGAGACTTCCGTGGGTGACTCCCACCTAGCATGTTTCTCAGGCAGGCTTCCTGCCCCTGCACATCTGCAGGGGCCATGCATGTCTGTGAATAGCCTTTGGGAAGGGAGAAGGGTACTTTGCGTGGTGCCTGTTCTTCAAGCAGGCAGCTATAATTGGCTAGAAACTGGCCAATGGGATTATGCTGGGGCGGGGATAGCATGCAAAGCTTTTCTGCCCTCCTCCTGGGCTCAAAGCTGTTCAAAGACAATTAGCGCCTGGCAGCTGCAGCATGTGGGGCAGTCAGGGAGCTTGTCTGAGGCTCCTCACTGCATCCACAGGCTGGATCTGGCAACATGGTGGTCCCAGGCTGTGTTTTGCCCAGCGCTCCCCTAGAATGTTCATTGCCCAGAGGCACATGCTTACTGTGCCTAATTGGAAATCTGGCCATGCCTTCAGAGCACACCACATGGCTGTGTGCAACAGTTCACCAAAGATGCTATCCAATTTGTTTTATTAAAGTTATAGTCCTTTCTCTTTCACTGGTTTGTTATTTAATGAACCCCAAGATCATTGTATGGGGTTGGTGCTCAAGGAGAAGGAAACTTCAGTCATTTTGAAGTTAACACATGTTTGCAACTGAAAGCAGAGACAAAGAGAGGCACCAGAGAAACACCAGGCACAGAGGCTTCTGCATGTATTTGTCAAGTGCAGTAATAGCTTGATTAGCCTAAAAAGGTGGAGAAAAAACCTACAAATAAATGTGGTGCAACCTCCATCCGGTCTGCAATTATCAGGTAATACTGCAGAAAACTGGGAGAACTTTCAGACCGAGATCTGAATTGAAAAATGGCTAAGTGGACTGAGTACAAAGAATATAGCTTGACCAGATCAGAGTAGAACCACTCATTATGAAATAGGGATGTAAAATCCTGGCTAATCACTTAACCTGCTAAATGTTGGGTTGACCTAACATTTAATCAGTTAACTGACTAGAGGAGCCTGCAGGGCTCCTGCTCCCAGCCCCCATACTGAGGCTGGCTGCTGGCTCCCAGCACTCATGCTGGGGCTCACAGGCACCGGCTCTGCTGGCTCCCAGCCCCCACATTGGGACATGAGGGCTGCTCCCTAAGGAACTGGTTAACCATTATCTGGAAAGCATCACCTGGTAAGGGTGATGGTAACTGTGACGGGATGTGGTTACAGACAACCCCTCGGAGGTACCTCCTGGGGTGCTGACACAGCCACTGCCACTCACCTTCCCACTCTCTGGGGCTCCTCACCACCCAGTCCTGCTGGGCCAGCTCCCTGGTCTCCCCCAGTCAATGCCCTGAGCTGAGGTCCCTGCCCCCACCAAGAACCAGTACAGACACTGAACCACTTCAGGTCCAAGGAGAGTGCAGTTTAGGGCCCAGCCTCCTGAGGGAGCACTCCCCAGATGGGATCAAACCCCAAGGAATTAGGTAAGCCCCATTTAACAATGAAAGGGGGAATGTGCACACTGGTTCCCCCCCCCCCCCCCGCCCCCCGGGTAACAATCACTTACACTGGGTTTGATAGAAAATAAAAATGGTTTTATTAAGTTGAAGCAGTAGGATTTAAGTAGTAATAAGTGAAAACAGGCAGAGGAAAATAGGTTACAAATCAAAAGAAACAAAACCGCTTGGCTAATTCTCCACTGAAACCTCAGTGCAAACTTAAACTCACCCTAAAACCTCTTTTGGGGCTGCCACTCAAAACTGGGGCTGTCTACCCCACCTTGGGGTCTCAGGCTCCTTCCTTCAGGTGCAACCGAACCAAAAGACTCAGGCCTCTGCTTTCCTATTCCTTTTGTTAAGGATTGAGGCCACTCACTACTAACCACTGCTCAGACTGAAGGACAAAAGATTGTTTAACAGTGACTCAACTAGAAGTTGCAGGTAACACCCTCCGTGTCTCCCATTCAAAGTATTCCCCACTCCATGTATCTAATTTTAAACACACAAATGATACATATAACAGTGTAAGATAAACAGAACTAGCAGATCATGACATGAAGATCCATGGGTTACATGAAATGATTTGCTCAAACCACCTTTGAGTTAGGTGTATTCATATCCATGAGTCCATTTCATAAAGCATGGGTGGGGGTGTGGCTGAGGGGTCCATTACAGTAACCAATTAACTGGTTACCTGTTCACTTCTCTACTATGGAAACCATTGGTAGGGAGAAGACTAGGTAGAGATGGTCATGTGGAAGGTATGGATCATAGTCTGGCCCCAAATATTGTGGGGTCTTTTAGAAACATTGTAATAAATGTGAGGAAAATAATAATTTTTCAAAATATTGCAGATCCTAAATGCAGAAAAGTTAAGTGTAGTCATTTAAAGGCAATCTGATTTGAGGAGATTTTCACAAACATGCTGGGATCAAGCAAGACCGATGAGAGGGAATGCACGCTGCCTATGATAGCACATGGAATAATTATTCTGCTGAAACTGATCACAGGAGTTCAAGTTAATCTTTATTAACAGGATTATGAATGTCTGAAAATAACCCCAAAAATAGAACCAACAAAAGGTAAACGTATTTCAGTCAATTGAATGCGTGCTCAGTTATTTTGGCAGTTTAAATTTAATTACCAGGCATATTTAATATCCCATTTGGAAGATACATATTCTTACACTTACACTTCTGGTGAAGAAGGTGTGAGAAAAGATATTACAAAACTTTACACTTGCTTTATGAACATATTAAAGGTATTGACACCTCAATGGATGGCATTCTCATTTGGGGCTTACTGAAAGAAAAGCATGATTGTATACTTCAAGAAGTCCAGAATGTAACTAGAGCTGCAAACCTCAAACTAAATTTGGAGAAATGTGTTTTAAGGGTTGCAGAACTGACTTTTGTTGGGGATGCCAGGTTTTATACCTTTTAAAGAAATAATATTAGGAACATTTCAGCAATTGAAAGGATGCCATGTTCCCAGTCAAAGAAAGATGTCCAACAATTCCTGGAAATGGTTACTCATCTTAGAAAACTCGTACCTAATCTATCTACCAAAGGAGAAGCTTTGAGAATTCCTAGAGAATAAAAATGAATCACAATGCTGAACAGGAAGAAACACAGGAAGATTTAAAATGACTGATATAAGTCCAAGTTCTGTGCAACTGGAAGTCCTATTAAAATCTTAGCAGCTACTTCATAATCTGGGTTATGTGTACTGATTGCGTGAGGTTTGTTTGTAACCAGTGACATAAGCATCCAAATCACTTATTGAGGCAGAAACTAGATACCCATAGATAAATGAGCTCTTGGGAATATTGTTTGCCTGTGAGAAATTCACTCAGTATATTCATGGAGAGATGGGGGAAGTTCAAGCAAACCACAAGACCTTAATAGCTTTATTTAGCAAACTTGTAAAGGCTAAACTTACCATTCTATAAAGCTGCGAAACGTATTGTTTTATTGTGACCTTCATGCCAGCTAAATTCATATTCATGGCAGATGTACTTTCCATAGCAGTGACTCTCTCATGAAACCAAAGAGAACTTTAGAGACAGATACACAAGCCTCTATGCAGACGTGATTGTAAAATTAATTTTCTTAGCTTCCTGTAACAAATAAGAGATGAAACAGAGAAGGTTGAATAATTGGGAATCCTTAAAGAAGTGATAGTTAAAGGATGACCTGAAGAAATAACAAATAATCTGGTAGCATTTTAAAGACTAACAAAACATAGATGGTATCATGCGTTTTTGTGGGCACAGCCCACTTCTTCTTCAGATGACCAGAGTGTTGGAATAGTAATTGCTGTCCAAGGGTAAGAAATTGTTTAAACTGCAAACATGAACTAATTGTGATAGATTGGGTGATTTTTTTTCAAGGCCAGTATAGTTTAATTCCATTGAGCCTTTGAAAAAAAATGCAGGTTGAAACTTTCTTAACCAGGATTCTCTGGTCCAGCAACATCAGCGGTCTGGCAGCACCACAGATGTTCCAGGACCAAAGAGTCCCAGTGGCAATCTAAGGTAAGACACTGATACTTAAGGATTGTTTAGTAGTCCCAGGTTGTTACTCTTTGTATCCAGAAATTTGTACACTTCACAATATTAAGAAGTCTGTGATAGCCAACATGAAGGCAGTCTTCTCCAAACATGGAATTCCAGATTTTGGTGGACCAGAGGAGGTCATTTCTGGCCCTCCTACCACCAGATCTCTCCAGCTTTGCCCCCATTGCTTGCCTCCCACCCATCGCTCGTTATTTACTTCTCCACTTCATAACTCAAGAACTTAGAGACACCAAATGAAATTAATAGGCAGCTGGTTTGAAACAAACAAAAGGAAGCATTCCCCCCCGTCAGCCTGTGGAATTCTTAATCAGGAGATTTTGTGATTTGCCAAGACTATAACACGGTTCAAAAAAACTGGATAAATTCACAGACAATAGATCCACCAATGCCCATAATTCAGGATAGGCAGGAATGGCGTCCCTAACCTCTGTTTGCTAGAAGGTGGGAATGGGCGACATGGGATGGATCACTTGATCTTACATGGTCATTTCCTCTGGGGCACATGACACTGGCCACTGTTGGAAGACAGGATAGTGACTGGACGGACTTGTGATTTTGACCCAATATGTTCTTGTGTTCAAAGGGGTACCAATAGGCTGTGTCTACACTGGCACGATCTTGCACCAAAGCAGCCGCTCTTGCACAAAAACTTGCTCCCTGTCTACACTGGCTGTGTGTTCTTGCACAAGTAAACTGATGTTCTACTATGTAAAATCAGGGCTTCTCGCGCAAGAACTATGATGTTCCTGCTCAGGAATAAACCCTCTTGCGCAACTGTTCTTGCGCAAGAGGCCAGTGTAGACAGGCAACATGAATTTCTTGCGCAAGAAAGCCCTATGGTTAAAATGGCTATCAGAGCTTTCTTGCACAAGAAAGCATCTACACAGGCATGGATGCTCTTGTGCAAAAGCACATCTCTTGTGCAAAAGCACATGGCAGAGTAGACGCTCTCTTCTGGCACAAGAAGCTGCCAGTGTAGATGTAGCGCTAAACAACAGGCTGCATCTAAGGTCTTATATAGTTTTAGATGGATCAGGAAGAAATATTTCAATGCAAGCAAAGGGATTTATGAGTAATCTCAGAAAATTCCAAATCTTCGGCATTAGTCATCTGATCCTTTATTACTGAAGCAAAAAGGGGAAACTGTCAAGGAAGGAAAGAACCGCTCAGATGCTAATGAGAGGCTGATCCTGAGGGAGAGGTGTGTGAGAGCAGAAGATGCTCCTCCACTTCGTCATGCTGTCCCCGGGAACAGATGCTGCCCCAAGAGTGCAGGCATGCCTGTGTGCCGTGTGGCACTCCAAAGTAAGTGTGTGTGTGTGTGTGTGTGTGTGTGTGTGCCCAGCCTCCTTCCTTTGACTTGTGGTGGCCCCAGTGTCGGGAGTAAGGCAGGCTTCTCCAGACACCCTGTGAGCCATAGCATAAGGATCCTTTACTGCAGTCTCCGGGGGCTGTGTGCCCTGGACTGGTGCTCCACATGCTCCCACGTGCACAGGCTGTTCATGATCCCCAGGCCTAGAAGACCAAGTGAGGAGCACAGTGTTGTCCCTCGCCATCCACTGCCTCCACCTGTGTGCCTGGGGAAAGTAATGGCACTCACCTGAAAGGCCTTCCCTGGCTTCAGATGATGCCCGGAAGATGTCCTGAGAGGCAGGTACTGGTTGCAGGGTGAACATGAAGTCCTGGCTGGCAGGCATGGAGTTGGTGCTAGCTTCGTCCAGCTCCTCCTCCTCTTCCTCCTCCTCCTGCGCACTGGCTTTGTCCACCAGGAGGGCAATGACCTGCATCTCCAGCCCAGAGTGCATAACAAAGGGTGGGGAGGGACAAACTTCCTCCCAGGATGTTGTGGAGCTGGTTAAAGTAGGGGTAGGTCTGGGGTGGCAGAGCTGAGCTGCCTGGCCTTTGTGTAGGCCTGCCTGAGCTCCTTGGTCTCCAGGGGCACCTGCTCTTGGGTTTTCATGTGCTTGTGGCCCCTCTGGCCCAAGCTGTCATCCATCAGGCCATGGGCCTTGGCATTCCTATGTCTAGTTTGAAGATCTTAGAGGTTTATTTCCTCTCCCCAAATCTCAATGAGATCCAGGATCTCTACACCAGACCAAGATATTGTCCTCCTCTTTCAGCCTCATGCAAGATCCTCAGAGCAGTAGGGAAGGCTGTGCAGGGTCCTGCTGTGTAGCATGGTGTGAGCAGAGCCTCCTTATGCCACAAGCCCTTTCCTTTCTGCCTGCAGCTTTCAGGGCTGCAGGGGAAGGGGAACTATAGAGCTATGAGTGTGGACACAGCAGCCAGCAGGGCACCTGTGGGATTTCCTGCAGGCTACTTATTTCAAAATAACTCCAGCTTCCCTGTCTAAATATACCCTATTCCAAAATAGCTATTTTAGAATAGGAGTTATTCCTCATGGAATGAAGGTTACAGAATCCGGAGTAAGTCGCCCATTATTTCAATATTATTTCAAAGTAGCGGGCTTGCTGTGTAGTTGTTCATGTAGTTATTTCAGATTAATGTTCATTATTTTGGAATAATGATGCTGTGTAGACATAACCCTAGGTAGCTGACGTATTTGATTTGTGGAAAATATAATGCATGGCTTGAGAATGCAATATATGTGTTACTAATGTTAGCTGTCACTTACACTGTGCATGCACGCGCATGCGCGCGCACACACACACACACACACACACACAATTTATTTTTCCTTAACAGAAAGTAAACGACTATATTTAGAGATGCTTCCTCATAAGGATCGATATTATGAACATAGAAATTTGGAGGTGTGCAGTGAAGGCAGGTGCCGGGACTACCATATGGCTTTGTAGTAATTTATCAAACATGCTCTTCACTTTGTTTTATTAGTTTTTTATTCTTTTCCATTCAGTGGTTTGTTAATTAACTCAAGATCATTACTCTCCGTTCTTAATTAGTTTTCTGTTTTAAAAGTCTATTTGTGGTACAGTGAAAATGTTCACTTAAGAGAAGAATGGTGAATCTGAGGAAGTGAAAGTACATTTTAATTCAGATTATAGTTATTCTTTTGTCTCATAGGGTACGTCTAGACTACATGCCTTTGTCGCCAGAGGCATGTAGATTAGGCTACCCAACATACTAAAATGAAGCGGCGATTTAAATAATCGCCGCTTCATTTAAATTTACATGGCTGCCGCGCTGAGCCGACAAACAGCTGATCAGCTGTTTGTCGGCTCAGCGCGATAGTCTGGACGCGCGGGTGTCGACCTCAAAGGTATTTGTCGACCACCCAGGTAAACCTCCTCGGATGAGGTTTACCTGGGTGGTCGACAAATACCTTTGATATCGACACCCGCGCGTCCAGACTATCGCGCTGAGCCGACAAACAGCTGATCAGCTGTTTGTCGGCTCAGCGCGGCAGCCACGTAAATTTAAATGAAGCAGCAATTATTTAAATCGCCGCTTCATTTTACTATGTCGGGTAACCTAATCTACATGCCTCTGGCGACAGAGACATGTAGTCTAGACGTACCCCTACAGTCTGATCAAGTTAGAGTCTTGATAACTATTACTCTTATAAAGAAGGGGTATGGCAATTTGTGAGGCTTGCCCTTTAATGGATTTAGAACACTGAAAATACTGAAAGAAAAATAAAGACAATAAATTGCCATTTGAGCACATTATGATTATGAAAATGGAAGAGCAAAGCATAGAAAAATGGGTACAAATTTTAACTCATAACCTATTAAGACCTTCACCAGTGACTACCTCTTTGGCCCTTTCTGTTCCTGAACCTTTTACTCTTTATTTCTAAGTCCCTCTGAGTGACTGATTCAACTTCCGTTCAAATCAAAGGCAGTATTTCTATTGCCTAAAAGAGCAGTTCGGACCAGGCCTGTATTTGTGAAACTGTAAGGGGCGCATATGAAAAGCTGTTGCTGCACACAGAATACTCACTGACTTCAGCATCGAGCCCCATCTCCAAAATAAGAAATCCCACCTCCTTGAGAGTTTGAAAAGTGCCAGGTGCATGTGTAATGTTATAATTAATAACAATAGCAGTATGCATAGTTAGGGTAATGAGACATGTCAGTGAAGCTGGAGTGATGTAACTCTCTCGACTGTGATCACATGGCTATGTACAGGATTAGTTTGGGGATGGTCAATAGGACATATCTTTCACACACAAATGAGTATAATCCTCACTTTCGGGTGGGAAAACCAGGGGTCCCACTTATGTCAATGGGAGATCTTGTCATCGATGTCACCATCCCATGATATGCTTTTTAATTTCAGCAGCATGATGAGAAAACAGTGCCTTGCTCTTAGGCTGCTTGTGGTCTCCTGAATCATACAGCATGTCATGCTACTGAGGTGCCATCTCTTTGATCAAAGGGTATCGTGCCTGCTCAGGCATCCAGCTCAGAGGGAGCTTGTGAACACTCTCATGTCATCGGTGGCAGCTGAGTCATTGCCATACATTGATCTAGCAGTACTAAAAATAGCCAAGCCACCAGTCCTGAAATCAAAGCCCTGCATAGCTGAGGAGGCGGGGGGGAGGGGGGGGAGAGAGTGGGGAGAATCACAGTGACAAACTTTTACTACTAGAGCTTGGTTTTTATCAGTTTATATTTTCAAGGATACCTTTGCAAGGAACACTTTTTAGAAGCCTCTTTAAGAACAGAGAGAGAATGATGAAAGGAACATCCTTATGGATCAGTGGTTCTCTGGTTGTGGGGTTCACAGGCCTTCAATGCAGACATTGTTTCTCACTGTCTCTCAGGGACTGTTTACACTGCAACAGAACATCACAGCTGGTCTCTGTTACCTGATTTGGGTTTGTAGAGTTCAGGCTATAAAATTTGCAGTCTAGATGTTGGAGCTCAGCCTGGAGCTTATGTGCTGGGACCCTCCTTCCTTAGTACAAGCTATAAAACCAAGCCTGAATGCCTACACTGTAATTTTATATTCCCACATCCCAAACCCTGCAAGCATGAGCTAGCTGAGCCACACTAGCCACAGGTATGCATGACAGCATAGACATATCCTCAGAATCCTAAATGACAGAAAGGTATTGCTTTCCCTTGTTGCGGCTTGATTCAGTAGAGCAATGGCATTGCTCGGGAGAGAAGGTGGCAAGGGCTTGGAGGAAGGAGCGGAATGAGAGTGGAGCAGGGGTGAGGATTTGGGGGAAGAGGTGTGGTGAGGGCAGGGTCTGCGGTGGTAGGGGAGGCTTTCACAACTCACTAGAGATAGCTCTGGGGCCACAGAAACCTGAGCAAAACCTTGTATGGACCAAACAAGTTTTAGATATTGTAGTAAAATTTAAAGTCATCTCTACTGACTTATAATTTTAGTTCAGCTTGTTTTGTATGTATTTAGATAGAAACAACCTATGTACAGTATTTTCTGTTTAAAAACAAATAAATTAGTGCATAAAATGTTTGTTGGGTTTATGGAAGACGGGGGAAAAAACGTACTTAATTGACTATTAGTATACGGAAGCAGGCTGAGGACTTTATGAAATAAGTCCCATAAGTTGGACTTCCCTGTAATGAAGAAGTCACTATGCTCCTTGGAGTTTCTCCAAAGATTTTTAACAGTGAGGGAACAGAGGCCAAGGAATTGGATAGAAGTATGAGCCATGGTTCCTGAGATGAACTGAGTGATAAGAAAAAACATAAAAAGTACATATTAAATAAGAAAAAAACACTCTTCAGAAAGTAGGAAAATGTCGTCATATTGAATTTCAGAACATGCTTTTAAAAGGGTTTGCAGAACAAGGCCCATGGGTGCCTGGTAAATTTACAACTCTGATATTAAATTAATTACTGGAGAGGTCAGGAATCTGAGAGAGAGATCAGATCTCAGAATAGAATAAGTTTAGAAGAAAGTCAGAACAGTACTGGAATAGGTTTGTAGAGAAAAGAGCAGTAGAAATAATCCAGAGAGGTAACTTAGATAAAGCTCATAACACTTTAATTCAAAACTTTTTGCTTTTAATGAAAATGTGTATACAATGAATAGGAAACATTTTGTTTGAAATGGAGAGGCTGTGAGAGAAATCCAAATAACATCTGCTGAACAGAAGAAAACTGAACAGACAGGGCAATCTTTCTTTTCCACCGATGAAGAAATGGCTCTACAAGAGCTACTGCATTTTCTGCTGCAGTCCCCTGTAAAGATTCTGCAAGTGTATTAAAAAAATTTCTATATTGAAAATAGGATTACTAACTTTCTAATTGCACAAAACTGAATACCCTAGCCCCTTTCCTTCCCTAAGGCCCTGTCCCCCATTCACTACAGTTCCCCTCCCTCAATGGCTTGCTCCCTCACTTACTCCATTGCACTGGGCTGGGCAGAGTATTGGAGTGTGGAATGGGGTGAGGGCTTTATCTGGGGGAGTAGGCTATGGTGTGAGGTTGGGGATGAAGGGTTTGCAGTGCTGGAGGGTCTTCTTTCTAGGGGATGGAGACAATGGTTATGGAGTGAAGGAGCAGGCTGTGGGTTGAGATGGTGGGTTTAGGTGTCAGAGTGGGGTACAGGTTTAGAGGGGAATCAGGGCTGGAGCAGGGAATTGGCATGCACGCTTACCTTGGGCAACTACTGCTCAGCAGCACAGTGTGGGGCTAAGGCTAGCTCCATGCTGTGCCTAGAAAATGGCCAGCCAGTCCAGTTCCTAAGCACAGGGCCAGGAGGCTCTATGCCCTTCTCATGCTTGTAGACACTGCATCTGCAGCTCCCATTGACTTCAGTCCCCAGCCAATAGGAGCATGGAGCCAGTGCTCAGGTTGGGGGCAGAATCTATAGCTTCCTGCCCCACCCCACCTAGGAGTCAGACATGTTGGGCCACTTCCAGCAGCCAGCGTAGAACCAGGAGAGGTAGAGTCTAGCCTGCCTTAACCCCTCAGTACTGCAAACTGGACTTTGGATGGCCCAGTTGGCAGTGTGAACCTCTGCTGACAATGTCCCTTTTCAACAGGGCATTCTAATTAAAACAAACAAACAAAACAAAACAAAAAACGGGATGCCTGGCAATCTTAACTGAAAAGCTGTTAACTAAGTAAGGCAACTGACATTATTTTTACGAGCAATTAGTTAATAGTTGCAGTTAAAGAATGATTCGCTTCTAACTTCATGGCTTTGTCATAAATATAGAGCCATGTGTTCCTTGATCCTCTGATTTTGCATGAAGCTAGACGTTCTGAATTTTGTCATGTTGCTGCTTAAATTGAAGATTTGTACTTCATCTTCTAATCTCTGCAGAAATGGTCAAGCACATGTTCTTTCTAACACATGACCTTACCAAACAGGATTATAATCACACAGTGGTGCACTTTCCAATAATACATGCTTTAAGACAATACTGTGGTTTTGATATAGATGCTTAAAAGAATGGCATTTACAATAAATTGTCACTTCTTCTTCCTTAGTCCACTCTAATATTTTCCAACCAATTCATACAGTACCTGTTTAAACAAAACAGTTAAGCACATAGTTAAAATAAGGCACATTTTCAGTGCTTTGCTTATAGCTAAATATGCACTTACATTCTTTGCTGCAGTGATATTAAAGTTTCTATCAGACACTTAGAGTATTAGTTGATTTTTATGGTATTTCCCCAGTACCTGTATTAGGTACAATGGGTAATTTATAGGAGGGATGCTGTCTTTTTATTGTATACTTTGCAGTGATGAACATATAGCGGATACTAATCATGAAAAGGGTATAATTAATAAGCAGCTCCAGTCGCCTTTGCCACAAATAACCCAACTCAGCCTACCTTTCATCTAGTTCAGTTCTCCAGCTATCCTTCTGCTTAGGTACACAAATAGATTCTAGGCTGCTTTAATTTTCCTTCTCCTCCCTCCACATGAAATCAGTCTTATCTACCCACAAAACCTTTGATACCTACATCAACTATGTGTAACTCATGAAAAAAAACAACAAAAAACAACACTCCAACTTTCAAAAGCACTTAGCAAACACAGCCTTCTTTTTCCCCTTTTCCCTTTTACTTCAAGACACATATCTGAACTGCCTTTCAAATATTCCAGAAATGAAAGTGTAAACTGTTGCTCAGGATCTGCCTTACCATCAAAGCTACTCATAATTCTGCATAAAAAATTAGGCTTGTTCCACTAATCACATGCCTCAATTTTTCCCTGGAAACTGGTAATATGCTTTTTGTATTACAGAAAGTATTTACTTTGGGGCTGAGTCAGACCTCTTTGAATTGTACACCACCTCTGATAGATTAAAGCTGGATAAATTACTCAAAATGACTGTATTGAATTAATGAGCATAATCAATAAGGAAATTGGACATCTATGTGTTTTCAGTAGATTACATACTGTATGCATTTCAGTTTTCCAGCATGAAAGGAGAGCAACATTTTGTGCCGAAGTCTTGCTATTAACCTGAATGTACCTAACTGTTTTCTATAAAATCAGACTAGTTGTGAATTTTGCTACCTGTTGACACCTTAGATCTTCAGTTTTAATTTTATTGATATAATTTGTCATCCGAATGACAAATTTTTTTAACTGAAATTATGTGGTACCCCTTTCCTGGAAAAATAAGATCCTGATTAGATCTTATTTGCATTATCTCACTAGCTTGCCCATGGAAGCTGAAGTGAATACCTTATGTACTGGTTAATGTCCCTAGTGGCAGTTATGGCCCACACTGTACATTGGGGAGAGCAGTAATAATATGTGTTCTTAAGAGTGAGCATAATTGCCATTTGAAGGTATTAACAAAGAAACTAAAGCGGGAGGCTCTTATTTACTTTCAGCTTTCCTTTGGGTATGAATTCCAGTAAGGGGAGCCACTAGTTAAGTGAGGCATGGAGAGCACTTAGTAAAGTGGTGGTCTAGAAAAGCAAATTAATCTATTTATTTTTCCAGTAGCTTGCTGATTTCACCAGGCAGCTAAGATGAGTGTCTAATTTTCATTTTTAGCCTTTGGGTTTATGTACTAATCAATCTGTATACACTAGAGCAGGGGTCTCCAAACTTTTCAGCCCGAGGGCCGCATTAACTATCAAACAGCAGTTTGGGGGCCGACTACACACTTGAGGTCCAAATAAAAAACAATCAAAACATGGATGTTGTTTTTAATTATTTATTTAATATTATTTTATTCAGTTATTTAATAACACATTCATACACTACACATGAACACCTGTATTAGTGTGAATGGTGAAATTGTTTCCTGGATGCCAAAATAGCAGACATTTCTGGCTTTAGATTTGTTGTCCCTAACATCAACAGTGACCTGAGATTATCATCGGACAAGTTTGTTCTCAAATTGTTCTTCACGTATTTCATTCTTGAAAATGTTTGTTCACACAGGTATGTTGTTCCAAAGATTGAAAGGTACCTTGATGCAAAAGTTTTGACATTAGGAAAGTCTTCCTTGGGCAAAAACTGGTAAAAACCCACCAGTCCTATTTTGAACTTGTCCCTAAGGAGGTCATTTGCTTGCAACTCAATGACTTCCAGCTGCAGTTCATCTGGGCAACTGGCCACATCTGCTTCAAATGGGTTTTGAAACAATCTCACTTCTTCTGCCTTTGAATCCAAAAAGGTCTCCACGGGCCGGATGAGAGGGCCTCGCGGGCCGCATCCGGCCCCCGGGCCGTAGTTTGGAGACCCCTGCACTAGAGTGTGCTTCTCTCTCCCTCTTTCTCTCTGGATAGCTATTTAGACTCAAAGCAGAATGTTTTGGAAAGTGAGATAGAGTGGAGTTTAATAGGTTCTGGAGGGTTCCATGGCAAGTTGGAGATGTGCAGGTAGGAAGGATTAGGGTTGCCAGATGGTTGAAACAAAAATACCAACATCCCCCACCCCCTCAAAAAAAAAAACACACCAGGAAAAAAATCTTTTGAAGGGGGGGGGGGGGAAAGGGGTGTGTGGGGAGACCAAGGTTGTTCAGCCAAAAAAAAAAGGGGGGGGGGATTCCAAGGACTTATTAAGCAAAAAATAAATAAATAAAAAATAAAGCGGCATTAAAACAGCATGTCTCCTTTAAGAGTGAGTGCAGAGATAGGAACAGGGGAGATGTTGAGCACTAAGACCCAGGGGAAGCATTTCTTCCCCTAGGTCTTTTGGCCGGCAGCCATGAAGAATCAGGTATGCATGGGGGTTGGGGTCAGGGGGCTGGGGATTTTGGGAGCACTGAATGTTTGTAGAGTTGTCAGGTGCCTGGCATTTTTGCCTCCTGGCTGGGGAAGAATTCAGAAAATACCAGACATCTCAGATATCTGGTATTCTCTGAATTTTTTTACCGGACAGGAGGCGAAAATACCGGACTGTCTGGGTGAATACCGGACACCTGGCAACCCTAGGAAGGATAGTTTAGAAAAGTAGTGGCAGTTGGGGTGTGTAGTTGGGATTGAGCAGTTGATAAATTGCAAGAGGAAGAAGAGGTAGAGAGGGAAGGAAAAGAGGGTAATATGTCTAAGTCCTGGATTTGTGAGTGAGTTGAAAGGAGAAGGAAGAAACCCAAGGAAGAAGACAACAGATCCAGGGAGGAAGTCAGATTAATAATAGGGCAGAAAAAGACAAAAAACTTGAGAAAAGCATCTAACTGTGTTTTACCTTGCTGAGAATGTTGTCTAATGAATGCATTTGTTTGGCTGCATGCAAATTAGCCACACAATCCTCTAAAAGATTCAATTTACATTGAATTCTAAAGAGATTAGTTGTAATCCAGTTCTTAATTCTGATGAAGGATCTCTACCACACAAGACATAACTGGCAGAATCAGAATTCTTCCCTATTTTTCCAGCTTTTACATGACTAAAAAGGCATACACATGACAGCATTTGTATTGTGCCTAACCAGGTGAGTGAGTCTTATCTAAGGAAAAGGGGCCAGAAAACTACCATTAAAAGAATCATCATAGGTTATGTAGTATGTTGCAATAACAGATAAAAATTTAAAAACTTTAGTACTGCCATACAAACTTTAGTTATAGATACCTACTGAAATGCTAATGCCTGACTTAAGTGTTTCTCTTTAGGCACCCCTTCAAAAAATGACCTAATTGTAAGAAATGTGGAACACTCAGGGAGTTCTTGATGACTTAAATGGGAATGTTACACACCATATGTTAAAAATCTTAGTTGTGAGATCGATTTTGCTGGGACATAGGTGAACCCCTTCATCAGCATGCAGCCCCATTATTTCCAGTAGAATGCTGCTTGGTGTTCACATCTTATTGCAGGATCTAGGATTGATTTTTCGTTTAAAGAGATAATAGCTACACATTGTAAAATAAATTTATTTTTATATTATCTTCTATTTTGATATCTTAATGGTTTGCTTAGTATCAGATGTAACATTTAGGCAGAGATTTGAGTGCCCAAGGGAATCTGAATGAGATTTCAATAAAATTCAATAGGCAAGTTTGAATTTTTCAGCCTTTAAATCTATATTAAATCTGTATCTAAATTGGAAGTGATCTTCCTAACTATGCTATTTATGTATTTATTTTGACCTTTTAGATGATCATTTTATTTCTTTCAAAATTAGAATTATCAGAAGAAATAGGCTTGTGGGTTTTTCACCTGTTTTTCCATTTGCAAATGACCACAGACTTGAGATACTTTGACAAGGATATGGAATATTTCTTATCAGAACAGCTACCCAGGAGAGATTCAAATGTAGCTCAGCTGATTAACAGAGCACTGACACTGCCCATAGCTGGAAGCATATGTTTTTGCTTGTGGTGCACATTGACACAGACTTCAGTGCACACAAAATTATTCCACACATGGATGGGAAAAAAATGGAGGGAACACTGGTTGGTGCTGACATTACTTGCAACAGAGTGGCTCTGCATGACATACATGTGCCAAAGCCTTGACAGTATGAACATTGTGAGGAAGGAAACAATTTACTGTCAGTTCTAATGCCTATATTCCCAAATGAACCTTGTGTCTGAGTGCGATCAACATTTAGAAAAATGTACTACTAAATGTAAAAGTGAGATATAGATGTGGCAATGGGTTGTAATGATGACATAGAACATGAAGAATTGCCAGAGGCATATTAGTGACCACCATAAAGTCATATAAGGGTGTTAATTCTATCCTCCTCTATTATTCATATTCAAAAACGTTCACCTTTTTTGCCTAATATTTATCAGGTTTGGTATCTGTTCAGAAGTCAATGTATTTGAGGAAGATTTTTAAAAAATGGTTCAACTGTTTTGGTGTATAAGTTGTGTGTTGGAAAATACACTTTCCCTATTAAAAGAAATTGAGTTGAAATGTCTCTGTAGAAAGTTGAAAGCATCTTGCAGCAGTGATGAATACATTGCATGATCAAGATGATGTAGAACATCTACATTAGCTGCTAAAACCTCATCTGATAAATAGCACCTAAGGAATGCTGTTTATTTTTGGTTAAACATGTACAATATATTACCACTGGCTAAACTATTAAAATACAGATCTTCGTAAAGATATATGAGATCATTATTGAAATTGAGCGATAGCATATAATCACATAAATAAGGACTATATCATAACACATGCTACCATGGTTATAGGGCAAGTTGTGTCTGATCCCTTCTGTGATTTCTCTTGCACCCCATAGGGTTCAGGTTCCAAACAAGATGTATAGTTGATCACTCAGTTTTGTAATTCTGGTGCTTATAACTCTGATGTTATACTGTGTATCTATAGCATAAGTGCTTTCAGTCCCACTCTCAACCAGGTCAATTTTTTAATCAGCACAACTTTCTTCCTTGGTTGTGGCTTTTTGGTTATCTAGTAAGTAGTAAGGTAGTAATAAACAATTCCAAGATTTCATAATTGTTTTCAGTTTTGTGAAATTGGCTCTATTAAAGCACCTATTTTGTGTGTGTGTGTGTGTGTGTGTGTGTGTGTGTGTATATATATATTATTGGTCTGAACTTTATTCTGCTTACACAGTTCAAATGTGATCAAGATGTCAGAAGTGTAGTTTTTTCCCAAATTAATCAGTTTGTGACTAATTGGTCATGCAAGTTTTTTACCTGCAAAGCAATTCATTTGCTCATTTTCCTCCAGTGATAATTGTCTAAACTGAGTTATATATGGTAAGCAAGTGGATTTTAGCAAGTAGATAGAATTGTTTGTTTTTTCTTATTCCCTTCTTTTGCTAGATAGGTGGAAAGAAATTTCCCTGCTGTTATTCTCTGATCATAAATACTTAGTAACAGCCTGAAATGTTGGATTATAACTTTATGTGCAAATTTCACATGATTTATCAATTGCTTCTTTTCATAAGACAAGCCTTCAGCTGTTTTAAGGACAATATATAGTGTGTATATATATGTCTTAAAGGTTTTGGTGATATCATAAGGAACAAGAATGATCTGGGTGTCAGTTTAATGCTAATCCAACTGCTATATACTTCTGGAGTATTTTAGTACTATAATAATAAACACAACGGATCCATGATACTACTGCATTACTTCAATTTTACCAATTCCATTCAACTAGAAAAAGTCAGTGGTTGATCAGGCTCGGAATATACAGTTTGGTATATTTGAGAATTTCACTGCATTTGTCAAGCTAGCCTTTGTCAGAGACTCACTTTCTTTGAGTAGTGTGGTACCAGAAAAGAAGGGAACTATAACCTGTACCACATAGCCAATTCTTGTGATTTTTATCATCTTGTGATATTAAGTGTTTTAATTACTGCTTCAACTCGGGGAGGTCTGATGGGGGCTGGAAATCTGCAATAACCTACTGAGCTCCCCGTTAGACCATCTGGTGAGTTGAAGGGGAGATGTGAGTCTTGATTCTGGCATAACTTCATCAAAATAGAACCATCTCCATGAAATATTTTGATTTGGCACATAAGCATCCTCGGAAGGAACAGTTTCCAACCAGCTGCACTTTACATAACAGGAGGGGTGGCAAATGAGGGTTGGATATTTGGCCTGTAAAAACACACATCTGTAGATCCTTAGCTGATGTAAATTTTCATAGTTCTGTTGAAGCTAGTGACTTCAATGAAACGGTGACAATTTATACAGTCTGAGAATTCCCCAAGATCTTGAAATCTGGTCATATTGCCAAATGGAAAATTGTTGGAATGTAAGCCATTATGTGTTCATAGATCAATATGTAGTATGGAGGGGAACACTGTGGTCTGTAACTCACATTGGAAATGTAGATGAGGTAGAAGGGATACAGTTGGTAGAAGTATAAAGAATTATGACCCATAGGTGGAGGCATGGCAGTTATTTTTATATTTGAAACTTTAATTGTAAATATTTTAACTTTCAAATGTCTGTTGTTATAACAATTTTCTAATAGGCTTCCTTTTAAAAAATAATATTTATTGGCATCCTTAATTTAAGCTCATCAAGATTATTTTTATCTCAGGGGGTTTTGATAAGTTTTATAAACTATTAATATCTTATGGTTAAGACATATTACTATCTAATTTTGTAAAGACTTTTTATTCTTTATATTACAGAGAATTTTTGAGAGAAAAATAAGATATTTTTTACGATTCCAAAATATACTTTATTTAAAGATAAACAACCATAAATCATTAAAATCAAGATAACATGGTCAAGTAAAACATAACATTTTATGGGAGAAATGTATTTCTGGTGGTTGAATTAATAAATATAAATCTCAAAAAAGGGATAAAATGGGTCTGTTTGTGAAAACCCAGAATTGTCTTGGGGGGAAACAAATGAAGAGTTTGGAACAATTCATGTGATTTCTGATTAGCAGCTGAAAAGACTCAAAATAAGTTCTTGTATTTCCATTACAGTTATCTCAAATGAGTATTTTAATATGCAGTTTTTATTATAAACACAATTACCAGTTTTTACTGTTATAAACAAAAATAACATTTACTGATAAATACAGGGTAAAATTCTACCCCTACAGATGACAATAGCTGAATGACTGGCTTCACTGAGATTAGGATTTCATATCCACACTTTTACACACATGATTAATTTCCATAGTTATTTTGATGGAACTTAAATATGCCATGAAATGCACCCTGGTATGGTATGCCAGCACAAAGCTTGTTCTGCATACATACTTAACTGAAAGAAGAAAATGGTTTCCTAGAATCCTTCATTTTGCTCCCAAGGGTCAAGAGTCTGAATTTAAGTACTGCAGGTTTTTTACTCCTCCTCATTGTGTGTGTCTATCTGTCTTTCTAATATATTCATATATCCTTCACTAATTTTTCTCTTATTGTATGTTTTAGAAATGTGTCTGTGAGTCCATTTGTTCAAGAAATCCTTCTAAGCAGTAAGAGCTAGGATAGCCAAATTTGGTATGCAGCATCTTATTATCTTAACTTAAAGCCAGGTCAGGGTTTGATTGTACCAGGACAATGGGATGTGCTTGAAATGTGACTGTTTCTTAAAAAATGGAAGAGGAGGGGTCTGATAGGGGAGAGAGTTATATAGCAGAAAGACCACAAGGGGCAGAGAGGAATACAGAGACAGTTATAACCCCATTGCGTCATCAGGGGTTAGGGGTGGAGAAAGGCACAGCTATCTACTATATAATTCAGAGAATTTGTCTCTGTCTCCCAGCCACAGGCCATGCACCCTTCCCCTGGCTGTGCTCGCTGTAGCGGTCATGGACAGGTGCTTCTTACCTGTTCCCAAACTGCTGTGGTGAGAGGGGACTGAGCAGCCTCCCCAGGGCAGTCTGCATACTGAACCCCTCATCCCCAATTCCACCACAGAACAAGATTTAAATGAAGAAAAAGAAAACTTATTTGAGTTAAAGATTAACCAATGCTGGGTTAATCTAGTAAATCATATTTAAATATTAGACCATTTTTGGAGTTCTAAAATTAGGGGGCATAGTGGGAGATGGCACTGAAATAGAAAAAAAGTTTTGTTTGTGTCTGATTTTTTTTTTCAGAATTTTTCTTTGCTAACTCCCATATCTCAAAGAGTAATGTTTTAGATACTGCTTGTAATGATTAGAACTGGGAGCACTGGCTGTTGGGAGTCTGGAAGCAGAGGAAACAGGAAGGTGGGGGAAGGAGAGGAACTAAGGCTAAGTGAAAGCTACAGAGGGGGTAGCAGCAGCTTTGTAAAGAGGTTTCACCTTTGGTAAATAAAGGCCTGTTGAAGTTTGTTAGTACCTTGCTTGCATGATACAACACAAAGAAAATCTGAAATTAGTCACATGCTCTGCAAAAATAAAAGAAAAACAACTCTTATTTTCTGAACAAAAATAAAAAATGACAAATTTCAAGAAAATTGAGCTTTTGCCCTGGAAAAATAAGTAGGATGTGTGTAAAAGTATGTATTTGAACTTTTGTAATGGAAACTGGCTTATAGGCAGTCAATAGCTTGGCAGTCAATAGCATGATTCTGTAAAGTAACAGTGGAATGATTGTCCTATTCTGCCTTTTATAAAGCTTTACATTCCAAATACAGGTACTATGAAACATAGATACAAATGAACAGAGAATGAGAGAAGAAAGTCTTACAGAGCATGCTACAAGGTCACTGACCTTTCATAGTAAATTTTAGTTGTAGGTGCATGCACATGCATAACCCCCTCACCCCTCCAAGTAATAAATCAAGTACCTCAACTGCTGCTTTTCACATTACAATTTCTGGTTATGAATGTTTTTTGGATGATGGAGTTTGCTACTTATGGTCTCCAAGTGACCATTGCTTCTGAAAATGTGTGCTTTCTCTCACCCTAACCTACCTGGAAATTTTCTCCATGCCAGAGAATCTACAAAATCTGGGAAAGGCCACCTTAAACTGCCAAAGCAATCTTAATAGAGAATCTTAATAGAGATTGTTAGAACATATTCATATATTTTAAAACTCCCTTTTTAACATGCAAAAAGAGAGACTGACGTTTCCCAGAACTCTGGAATGCTTGTTTCTCCAAAATAATTTTGTTTACAATTTTCCTTTTTACTGTTCATCCAGTATTTAAAAAAACCTTCTAATTGTTTTGAGTGTATATATAATGAAAATATAGATTGTTCGAACTGATGTTGTAAGATTTGGCAGCCTTTTCATATACACGTTGGACCTCCCTGGTCTGGCATCATTTGGACCTCACTTGTCCTGAAGGAGGGAACTTTCTGGACACTGGGAGTTCCCCTACCCTCATCCCCCCAGACCGCCACCAGTTTTACTTCCAGCCCCTCAACCCAGTTGGCTATGCTGTTGCAAAGTTCTCAGCTGTGCCACAGGGCCTCCCAGCTGAACCACTGGACCCCACTGCCACTGGGCTTCCGGACACATCACCAGATCTCCCTGCCCCTTGGCTCTCTGTTTCAGGAACATCCATGGTTCTGCTGGACCACCGATGTTGCTGGACCAAAGAGTTCCAGTTTAGGGAGGTACAATCTGTACTTAAAATATGGTGTCTAGTACCATGTTAGGAAAACCTTTCTGAAAATTCTTTGGAGGCTTTCTCACCTCCACACATTCAGGATTTTGGAAAGTTGCTGACATTTTCCATGTCCCTGTTGGTATTAGGCTTACAGAAGGGAGGTGTAGGGGTAGAAAATGACTTTTCATTTCCTGTTTATTGTAGGTGTTAAACTCAGTTATAGTCCAATAAGCAATTTTTGATTATGAACAGTTCTCATAAATATTGAAGTACACATCTGGATTTTTATTTGACATTACTCATAGTCTAGCTGTTGTTTGGTAGCACCTATTACAGTTCAAGTTGCAAAACAATTTGTGTTATAGCCCTTTTCCACATTGCTTTCCAAACTTTTTTCTTCTAGGGCTTAAATATTTCTTGCTTGTTCTTTTTCCAAAGGATTTTATTATTATTATTTTGGGTGGTGGCAAGGAAAACTTGACCAAAATTTCCATTATTTTTGAGTTGTATGGAAATGGAAAACAATACTTTGAATCAAATTCTTTGGTACATATTTTCTCTTAGTATGAAAACTATGCTTCACTGAAGAGAGAATAAAAAACAAAACAGGAACTGTATTTTTATTGTTAGATTATAGCAAAAATTGTTTGAAGACATATATTGCATGGTCATTCCAATGAAGAGTCGCATCTTCGTTAGGTCTGAAAATGATTGATTGATTGATTGATTGATTTCAACACAGGTTCAAACACTGAAAATTGCACTGTAGCATATTCAGTATTATTTCTATTGTTTGTTTATTTATTCTCTCTCTCTCTCTCTCTCTCTCTCTCTCTCTCTCTTTTCCCCACCCCCCAGCCCTAACAGTATATCTTGTTCTTTGAACCCTTAATTTTTGTTCTAAATTAACATTTCCAACCATCAGTCTATCTATATCATCCTTTCGGGCTGTGACTAGTGATGGGAAATCCAGTTTAATTTGGTTAACTGGTTAAACATGATGTTTGACCAATTAACCAATTAAAGAGGTGGGGGTGGGCATTCTGGCCCTGCCAGGCAGGAGTGTCACCCCTCCAGCCTGCCACTGCTAGGATGGGGCAGTCCCCCAATAGCAGGCAGGGTACTCCTGCCGTGGTACTCCTGTAGGACGGAAGCAGACCCCTATCCAGGGTAGATAGGGAGCTCCTTTGCCTCCACTGGTTAACCAGAATTGGTAAGCATGACCCATTCAGACTAACTTCTCACATCTCTAGCAGTGACACTATAGTATCCTATGCAGTATTCTTCCCACATTAACCCATGGCAACTATTCCCTTTTCTTCGCCCAAAACTTGTTCCCTATGCAGTTAAGCAGCTTATACACATTGTTCAGAGGGATTTGGAAAGGCAAATGTATCTATGAAGGCCTGTTGCTGCACATACTGGGGAATCTGTTGCTCCTGGAGTGATCCAGGAGTTTGAAGGCTGAGGCTTCAGACACATGGCATGCTAGTGGGAAGTTCAGCAGGGACCGATTGCCCAAACAGCTCACTTCCCTGTCCAAAATCAAGATGTGGGGAGAGGGAACTGGCCTGTTACACTTCTTTGTCCTTCCCCTCCCCCAGTGGAGAATTTTTCAAACTGGAACATAGACACTTTTAGTTTTTTTGCAGAGTTAACCTATTTCTATGTAAATTCTGTCCCTGAAATATTTCCTTATTGAACTGTAATTCTATAACTTCTAGGTTCATAATTTTGTTCATATTGTTATCATCATTAACAAATATCTTTTGTCATAACTGAGTATCCTCGGCACTTGTTGGCTTTCCCCTGAATCCTAGATCAAATCATTCAACCTACACTATGGGATAAAGTTGAATTAAGATACGCAACTTCAGCTATGTTAATTGCATAGCTGAAGCCAAAGTACCTTAACCCAGCTTTTGGCACTGCAGGAAGATGAAGGAAGAACACTCTTCCTTCAACTTCCCTTACTCCTCGTGAAAGCAGGGTTACCGGCATCATTCGAGTGCCCCTCTCACTTCTAATTAGCTGTCTTAACTAAACTGTTAATTTGAACCCTGGAAGATTGACAGCAGCAACTCTGTAGTGTAGATGTACCCTTTTGACAGCAATATGATTTGCTTTGTTTTCATGAAGCCCACCTCTTTTGCATAGTCACCTGCCCTCAAAAAGGTTCTCCCAATGTTTAATAAATTTAAACCATGTTTTCTATGGTATCTTCTTTCACACTTTGGTCCCATAGTTTCTACTCTGTAACTGGCCCAGTGTATGGAATTAGCAGCATTTCCAGAAAAGTTACCAGGGAGGTCCTGAGAATAAGCTTCTTTTTCTTTCCTCCCCTAATAGCTTAATCTTATCTTCCAGAACCAGTTCTAATTGAGATCAAATATTCAAATATCAATATTATTAATGAGAATCCCTTGCCATCATGGCATGTTCCTCTCAAAACAGTGCCTGTATTATTGAGGAATCTCCTTTATAGATGAGGACTGATCAGTCTCCTACATTTCTGTTAGATCACTTGATTAAAAGTGACGTGTCCCCCTCATTATTTGCTATTCTCCCAAATCTTTGGGTAATCTGCAAACTTCATCAGATAAAAATATTAAAAGGCATAGGACCAAGAACAAATCCATGCAGGACCTCTCAGGTGATGGTGTCTCCCGGTTAATGGTTTTTGAGACCTATATATTAACTACTTTAAAATTGATGCATTCCATATTGATTTTTGTATCATCCTCATTTCAAGATGTCCTGTGGTACCAGGTCAAATGCCTTACCAAAATCTAAAAATATTTTTATCATCCAAATTTGTGATATCCTTCTTCCCCTACCCCCACCCCCAAGAGATAGTTAATAACGAATTAAAAGGAAGATAATACCAAAATTAGACTCTGTCAAACTGAGTCCCACATCAACTGTTCTGTTACCTTGTCCAAGATCAACATTGGATTGCTAGGCCTATAAGTATCTGGTCCAACATATTTGCTATGTTAAAATATTGATATTAATTTTCTTCTAGTCTTATGTAACTTCCCTAGTGTTGCAAGACTTACTGAATACTAGCATTAACAGCCCAGGGAGCTTCTTGAGCACCAAACATTTTTCAGTGTAAGTTACTTGGATCGCTGATTTAAAAAATCTTAGTTTTAGTAAATGATGTTTTAACATCATCCTATGTTAATGTTGGAATGTAAATTATTTCATTATCAAGTGATATGAATATATAGACTTTTCTCAAATACAGAATATAAATATTTATTGAACTCTTCTGCTGTTTCTGATTTATCTTTTGGGCTTAGGGTTGAAAAAATGTACCATTTATTATTTAGATCTTACCAATTGTTTATGTTGAGTATTCTGTAGAAACATGAATTGTCAGAAGCTAACAAACAAGGAAAATGGAGATTAGTTGGGTACCTGTCTTGTACTGTTTTGAAAATATACCCATGCTTACTCAGGAAACTTCTGAATAAATTATTAAATTGAACTGAATATCTATGCTTGCAAAAGTATCATATGGGTGACAGATACTGAATTCAGATGTGTAGGTACATCTCTAGGGTTTAACAACTTATAGATGCACTGTATCAAAGTGCACAAATAATGTAGCCATTCATGCTATATATGAAATTACAATCTATTAATTATTTGTGCTGTCCTAATGCCTGGAACCTCTCAACCTGTATCAGTGTGCTAGGCATTGCATAAACACAGAAAAAGATTGTCCACTGACCCCAAAGAACTTACATTGTAAGTATAAAGTGAGCAACAATAAATGGATAGAGATGGTTGAGAGTGCAAGGAAACAATGGCACAATTTGGTCGATATGATGTGTGTTATTGGTACACCACTATCTTGACTGTTGTCAAGCTTTTTGTTGACATCATGGGAAAGAAGGATCTAAGGGGGATAGTGAAAGTGCCCTGCAGAGGTTACTGGGAGCATATCCCAAGTATGAGGGGCAGATTGGGAGAAAGCACAAAGGTGCTTGTTTGATAATTTAATAAGTGGATGATGGAGGCAGGCATCATGGGCCAATCAGAGGTGGGAGGCCGAAATTGTTTGCAAGTAATGGATGATGTCTAGGGTGGGGATAGGCTGTGAAAAAGAAGACAATTAAATTTGTTTGATGTGATGGAGAAAGTGGTGTGAAGGTGAAAATGAGAGCTAGGAAAATTATCATTGTACAGATTGAACCTCTCTAGTCTAGGACTCTCTGGTCCAGCAACATCCATAGTGTGGCGTGGCCGGGGACTACATAGGTGTTCTGGTGTTGGAGCACACTCAGCAAAAAAATGGTGCAGTCGGGCCACAGGTGTTGCTGGACGAGTGAGCTGGGCTGGTGGCTGGGAGCAGAGCACTGGAAATGGGGGCCAATGGTTAGGGTAGGATATCAGCAGCTGGGGCTGTGGCCTGGAGTCTGGGGTTGGGAGCTGGCAGCATGGGTCAGGAGCAGAGCCCAACAGAAGAGGGTCCAGTATTGACTTCCCCTGAGGGTGCCAGACCAGAGAGGTCCAATTTATAGCAGCATCTGAATGGATCTGAGCAAGAGGGCATTTGTCAAGATGAGATAATAGTGTTGTAGTAGTTGAGATGCAATATTATGAAAGACAAAACTAGCTCCCTCACATTTAACTCAACTTTTCTAAGCTGTCCACTTCACTTACAATTCACATTGCATTCTCTTATGCTAGTTGCATAGTTGCATTAAGATATTTTTGTCATTTCCCAGCCTGCGAATTCCCTCAAATCAGAACTTATACTATCTGGGTTGCACTATTGCACAATAATCAAATTGGATGGTTCTTGTATCGCAGGTTCTGTTATGTGTTGTTGTAGCCATTTCAATTAGGGTATGTGTATGTAAAAACTGATTCATTTTGAGCAATAATGCTCATATGAGTGAATTTACCTTAGCACTCAACCTTAGCTATCGAGTACTTTTTTTCTTAAGACAGAAGTAAACTAAAATAGTAAAGGTTTTCTTACGTTTTGTTTTAAATTGACTACTTTCAATTATATTATTTGCTCCAATTTTGTCATAAACTGTTCTTTAATTGTCTTGTTATCAAGCCGAATTATAGTTGTTGTAACTTAGTTACTTCATTTGAATCAAACTTTATCTGATACCATTTATTTACATTTAAAATTATATTATGTTAAACATTTTCAGCTACTAGTTAACCTCAGGCTAAACAAATTGTTGCTGCTGTTAATGTCCTGTTAACTGAGTGAATATCATGGTGGTTAATACTCATAGATTTTTATTTTTTAATTTTTATATAGCTTAAACTATTAGTCTGCTCAATATAGTTAACCAACTTTGTTTTAATTTACTTTTTATTTTATAATTTCATGTTAAGAGGATGCTTTAAGAATTGCTACATTGTATCAGTATTTTTCTTTTTAGCTGAAGTCGCTCATTTGCATAATTTTGTATTTAATTGTTTGGTTTCTTCTATCATTTTTGATTACTTGAATATGCATTTGATTTCAATGTCATGATGATTTGTTTTGTTGCATCCCTTAACAAATAGTAAAAAAATCCTTGATAAATTTTAGCCCTGCTATATCTTTGGATGCAGTTTCAATAATAACCATAATAATTAATTTAATCTCTTGATTTGTTTTTGTGAACTAGTTGTAGGAGAAGCAATTAATTCTAATTATTTGTTTTCTCCTAATTATCACTTTTAATAATTGTTTTCTTTTTGTCACTGTACTTTTAACATTACCTGGCATCCAACCTCTTTCCACCCCACAAAAGTACAAGGCCAAATCCTGCTTGCCCTGCTGATTTGGATATTATTATTATTATTTATTGTACTATTGTCGTAGTTGGGAATTTTAGTCATAGACCAGGATCTTGTTGTATTAGGTGCTGTGCAATTCCCATATAAGTAACGCTTCTCATGTGAGTAAAATGATCAGGATTTTGCTTATAGCAAGGTGTAGTCCTTGTGTGTCTGTCAGAGAAAGGTAATGTAAAAGCTTGGATAAATTGTTTCAGTATTTTCATTATTTCTTTTTCCAAGCTGAATAAGGAAGCTTTATTTCCATAAAGATAAGAGAAAAAACTGAATATGTGGAAGCACAAGAAAGCTTAATTTTATGGATGTAGAACAGCATGCATCCAAGGTCTCAGAACACATAGGAAAATAAATAATAAAGGGCCCATGGCATACTAATGGTAAAGATAAAGACAGAAAAACAAAACTGCCCATAGTGCTTTTTAAAAAGCAACAGGCTACTTAAAAACCTATATATATTTGTTTTATTTCATTTCAACAGATAAAGTATAGTTTGCAAATGTTTGAACTCCAAAGGGGCTTCCCATCATTGTAGTAGCATGTGCTGGAATCACAAAGTAGTTTGAATGGCATTCATTTTGGATTATTATTGTTCCCCCTTCCTGCCCAATTCTGAGTAATGCTATTATAGTCTCTTTGCCTCTACACACTAGAATTTTCAGGTATGTATGTATTTAAATGTATGTATTTAAGAAAAATGGTGGTACTGTGTTTAAGATCCTGTATTAAAACTAATTAGGAGACCTACATTCTTTTTGCAACTCTGCTACAGACTGACAGTGTGGCCTTGGGCAAGCTATTTAGGCTTCATTCCCAAAGACTTATTCACGTTCTTAACATTGTATACTATGAATTGTCCCTATTCATAAAGTCACTCAGGCCCCTAGTTTGTACAGTTAAGCGTGCAGAATAAGATCCTTAATCTCACTGACTGTCAGTTCCACACCTGCAAATTAAGACTAAGGTAATTTATTTGTCTGTCTAGTTAGACTGTAAGGTCTTTGAGGTAGGGACTGTCTCTCAATAAGCAGGTGCCCAGGGAACTTAGTCCACTCTAATCAGAGCCACCCCACTGCCCATGCACAAAGCCCAGCTCAGCAGTCCAATCTCTGCCTTTTTTTTTGGCACCAGAACCAGATGGCACTGAGCCACCTTGGTGCCAGTCAGCAGGACCAGCAGAGACTGATGGCAATGAATGAGGCAAGTCTGTGGAACCCCAGCATAGTGCTGCAGCAGAATTCATTTCCGGTGTGACCAGTGAGCCTGTCCCATCCATGGTGTGGTGGTGGCAAGTCCACCCGCTCCCCTGCACCCCCTGGTTCCTGCAATGGGAACTGGGGTTAATGTCAGAGAGAGAGGGAGTCTGAGGGAAGAATGGAGAGGCACACAGGAGTAAGCCAAACTCAACTACAACCAACTGTGGAATTGCCACACCTTTCCTTGCATTCCCAGTCCCCTCCTGCCACAGATACCCACATAAACCCTTCCCTGGTCATCCTTTTCCCCTTTCCATAACTCTTAAATGAACCTGTCTGATAGCCCCCATATAACCCCCAGGACTCTGCTTAAATCGATCCCACTCCCTAATTACCTATCTCCAAAGAAACACAAATTGAAATTGTTTACGTTAGATCTCTATATAGTCCTGCTTGTGGAAACAGAGTTTCCAGGGCAACTGCTTCTTAGAATGCTTTCCTCACAAATAGGGATAATAACTATTGTTGGATGATTAATCACTTTGTTTCCTTTTTGTGTTATGCTTAATCCACATCATGCTTTGCACTTTGTTTAGTTTTCCCAGGAAGCATTTACTCAGTAGCTATTTTAGTTATCAATATAGTTGAGAAGGTATTCAATTGGATGTTCACTGGCTTATTACTTTCCAAACCAATATTTGTTGTTTTATTTGATGTGATCTTCATGTAGTAATGAGGCTTGGAAATGGCCTAGCAATTCAAGGGAAACCTGTTAAAGTGACCTGGGCTGTACGTGTTCCTAGTATTGGTTTGTCACAAACTGTGAAAGAACTTGACTTTTTTTTTTATTATTGATAGACCTAAAACCTCTAAACCTCATTTTTTTTCCAGGAGTAAGGATTCTTCCGAAAAAAGTTTTTTTTTTTCTCAAAAGAACCCCGTCTAGACTGTGGTGGTTTTTTTTAAAACTTTTTTGAAATCGTTTGGATGTGATTATGCAAATGAAGTGCAAGATTTGTAAATGGTGTGTGCTTCATTTGCATTTTTATGTCCTTCATTTGCATTCCTCTTTTGAGAGAGGAATGCAGTCTAGACATAGTCCTAGTGAATGAATAGGAAACAATGGGTAAAATGTATTTGGATTTTAAAATAAAAGCTAATATTGTCTCATGACCTTTGAAAATAAATCATACATTTGGCTTGGATATTAATACTGTCCTATGAATTGAAAACTTCTTCAAAGGTTACCTAACCAGGGAAAAGATAACTAGCCATGCCTCAGTTGTTGGGAGGTATTGTTGGAAGGTACATCATGTTGTGCCTGCGATGAATACATTGTTAGTCCAGAACTTAGACAAACATGGGAAACAGGTGGGGCAACCCAGGCAGAACTGAGACCAGGATAGTGGATCAGACATGGTTCACCAGAGTTAGCCTCTGGCAGGCCACCAGACACTTCATTTACCTGAGTGCCTGCAGGTATGGCTACTAACAGCTCCTGTTAGTTGCTGTTCCCAGCCAATGGGAGCTGCAGAAAATGGTGGCCTGGCCCACACTGCTTCCTGCAGCTCCCATGGGCCAGGAACGACAAACTGTGGCCAATGTGAATGTTGAGTGGCCATACCTGCAGATGCTCAGGTAAATAAAGACTCTGGTGGCTAACCCTGGTGAACCAAGTCCAGCATATGGGCCACTTGTTGCTAACTCTGGCTTAGACTCTCATCCCGCCTTTTCAATGATAGGTATGCAGAATATGGGACAAGTGTATTGTTAGATTACAGCATCCAGCTGGCATACATAAAGGGGGAGAACAGAGATACTTTTGCTGAAACTTTCCCCATCTTAGTTCTACTTGAGTTAAAAAAAAAAAAAAAAGTACATCACTTCTGGGAGCAGAATTAAAAAATTCCTGCAGTTGGAATTGGAGCCTAAAACCTATCCAACTTGTTTGTATTAATTACAGTTGCATGTATATAATGCTTGTTTAAAGATTAATAAAAATACAGCTGGGAGGGAGGAGGAAGGAAGAAGTGTGATCATTCCTGGTGAAGCCTTGACTGAACCTTATAGCACTTCAGAAAGGGGAAGCTTTTATTTGGGGAAAGCATCTGCTTTAGGAAAGGGAAAATAATTTTTCCCATCTAGTACACCTACTTGTCTTCCCACCAGCTTAAGCTCTGTATTCCTCAGATTTCGTTTCAGCTCTCTGACTTTTATACATTTGCTGATATTAGGTGCTTAGATTATTGGGAGATGTTGCTATCAGCATGGGAAGTGATTAGGATATAGTGGTATATTCATATGGTTGTTCAGTGGGTCAATAGAATATATCTCTGAGGGATTCAGTGTGAGAGTTCCAGTAAAAGAGAAGAAGTTGTCCATTAGTAAGCTCTGAATGCAGCCCAAATGGAAGAATCACATCCAACTGTGTGCTTTCTCCATGCAATTCCTTAGCTGGCTAAATGTTTGGAGCCTGAAATGTGCTTGTGCATGTAAGATGAATTTAGCAAAATGGGGCCCACATACTGCTTCTGGCACCACAATCATATTAATGTTTAATAATAAAAATAGGGCTAGTTTTACCCTGTATCCATGTTAATATACTGTATAATTCACACTACACAGTTCAGTTTTCCTAATTACAAAGATTTTTTTTTTTGGTCTAGAAAATGAAGTGAATTTCTTTGTACATTTCAGATTTTAGAGCATTCAATGCCACACACCATAGATCATGGAACAAGATAGCAGTTAGTCATAGCCTCTCTCATTATGATGTCTTCATCCAGTACTTCCCAATATGAAGATTGTCTGCCAAAGGGGTTCATTGGAGCGCTTTTAGGGAGATGAAGAGTCCTCTCTGATGGACTGCAAGCTTTTTGCGGTGAAGAAGCTTGCGTGGACTAAAGAGCCTAAAAACTATATTGTTTGGAGCTTTCGTATAACATACCTGTGAAAGCGTTCATTCTTACAGTGCTTGAGCTAGTTTGAAATTGTTTCCCCTCAGTCTGTAAGATATTACAACCAAGACTTTTTTTAATCATTGCATAAATTCTTCCTGGGTCTCATATTTCCCTTTTTAGACCCATTATTGATTTAAAGATGCATTTTCTTTTTTTTTAAAAGTCAGTTTGTAGATGGTAAATTTCTTTTAACTCTCAAAAGCTACCACATTGTTGTATTTTGATGATCTAACTTAAACAGAGCTAAAACTTCTCTTTTTAATTTAAAGTGCCTGAAAGCTATTTTAAGACATAACTGAGTTGCTAGTTTTTGTTAGCTGGTTGAAATTATGTGAGGTGGTCGTGTTTAAGTGAATGATGTGTTTTGAGATAATGTGAGTCCAGGGATTAGCAGAGTGGATATTATTAAAATTTTTGTATTAATAGTGAGCAATCAGAATGTCAGCTGAAAATGATTTACCACTTGAGTCAATACCAGCAGAGCATTCCTGTGCTCGGAGTGCTTAAAATCATTATATTTCAGGTTAATATTTATAATTGGAGGGGGGAATAGAAAAGTTAAACAATGACACCTCTGCTGCAGTAGTGTTGCTTTGCACCATTTTGCTGTGGTAAAGTAACCCTAACAGTCGCATAGTTGATAAGTGAAATACTGGAGTGGCATAGAATTGGTACAACGGCTTTTATGCTCTTTTCTGTTGCATAGGGGATATGGTTGCTGAGAAAGGGACTTTGCACTGGACTTATCTCCATTCTGGTGTGTCCTGACTGCTTTCATTGTGTCTATTGGGAGCTATGCCTGAAAGCATCTGTTTTACACTGGGGAGGACTAGCTTGATCCACAGTTGACACAGGGTCAGTGAAGTGCAAAAGTGACTTAAAGTCACTAATGCAAATAGCATTTTCTAAAATTTACTATTTGACCACAATAAAAAATTAGACCACAGAGTACAATTTTTTCAAATGTTTTTGTTTCTTTGTTTATTTCAATATGTTCTCTTACTGTGCTTATAAATCCCAGACTCCTAGAAGTGATATTCCATGTACTTTAAAAATTGACTATAATCTCAACAGCACAGTTGAAAAACAGTCTGAAACAAATAGTGTTTTTCCCGAGTACCGTTCATACTGTCAAAATCAATTTCCTGTATTGTTTTCTGTTTTGTTTTAGATTCCACCAAGAAAATTAAGGATGTTCTGGAAGAATTCCATGGTAATGGTGTGCTAGCAAAATACAATCCTGAAGGGGTAATTCTTTTTTTTTTAATTCGGTTATTTAAAACTGTAATTAATGTAAAAATGTTTTAAATGGCATGATAAAATATACATTTATAAATAGATATTTATATACAAATTTTCTGCTTGAAGTTGTTGCTGTATTCTTCGAAAATAAAACATACTTAAGAACTAAAAAAGGATCTATTTAATGAATCTGTTAATATTATTTGTCAGAAAGGGACTTCAAGAAATGCAAAAAGCAGAGAAAACTCTGCCATCATTCAAAAGGCAGAGAACACTCATGTTTATTCTGATGAGTAATATCTTTGTGTAAACAAATGTATAGTTGCTTTTTATTTAAAGAATAACTTACAAAAACCTTTGAGCTGAAGTTAATATGCTGCCACACAATAGTGCCTTCTCTTCTGCATATCCTTCTTGTGTGTGGAACTTTATAACACGAAATTCAAATGTTAAAAAAAAACAACAAGAAATGCATACTTAAGATCTCCTCATGTATCTGATAAACAATGTGTAGGTTAAAAGAAAACATTAAGAAAATTAGGCTTATTTGTTTGCTAATTCACATGCAACCTTAATCCTACTCCTTATTGCATCATTTTGAGTGTGTCTAGACTACAGGGTTTTGTCGACAAAAGTCCACTTTTGTCGACAAAACTATACCTGCGTCTACACTGCCGCTGAGTTCTGTCGACATAACATCGACAGAACTCAGCAGTTTTGTCAATGGCTGTAAACCTGATTCTATGAGGAATAATGCCTTTTGTCGACAGAGTTCTGTCGACAGAAGGCGTTATTGCATCTACACTGTCCTTTGCATCTACACTGTCATGTAGACAAAGCAGCTTGCTTTGTCGACAGAACTGGATGTATTCTAGACGCTCTGGGTACGTCTAAACTACATGGCTCCGTCGAAGGAGCCATGTAGATTTGTTGTTTTGGCAAAGGCAAATGAAGCCGCGATTTAAATGATCGCGGCTTCATTTAAATTTACACGGCTGCCGTGCTGAGCCGACAAACAGCTGATCAGCTGTTTGTCCGCTCAGCAAGCTAGTCTGGACGCTCCCCTGCCGACATCAAAGCCCTTTGTTGGCAGCCCCGGTAAACCTCATCCCACGAGGAATAACGGGGCTACCGACAAAGGGCTTTGATGTCGGTAGGGGAGCGTCCAGACTAGCGCGGTGAGCGGACAAACAGCTGATCAGCTGTTTGTCGGCTCAGCGAGGCATCCATGTAAATTTAAATGAAGCCGCGATCATTTAAATCGTGGCTTCATTTGCCTTTGCCTATGTGTCTAATGTACATTCCTCTGACAGAGGCATGTAGTCTAGACACAGCCTCTTTGTCGACAGTATCTGTCTACAAAACTTCTGTCGACAAAAGCCTGTAGTCTAGACGTACCCTTTGTGAATAAGGAATATTGGCCTGAATTGCAAATTCTTCGAGCGAGATGTCTGCATGGATGCTTCACTCGTGTGTTGGGGTGTTTCTGTTCCTTCATATGGAGATTTTTTTGCATCATTGTCCCTCCGAGTCGCATGTGCATGGGGACCTCAGTTCATTTAAATGAACTGAGTCTCACGACCCCTTTCATTTAAATTGCTGTGCATAGGACCTCAGTTCCCTTTCTACTGTCCCGGGCAGACACAGAGTTCAGCAGTCATGCTGTGAAAGCATTCTCCTCAGACCACCTTTAGTTAGAATAGTTTTTCATCTTTTCTCCCTCTTAGGGTATGTCTACGCAGCAAAGTTATTTTGAAATAACTTTACCAGCGTCTACACAGCCAAACCGCTATTTCAAAATTAAATCAAAATAGTGGAGGGCTTATTTTGAAATTGGTAAACCTCATTCCACGAGGAATAGCACCAATTTCGAAATTGCTATTTCGAAATAAGTGTTGTGTAGATGCTTTTTTCAAAATAGGGGGCCTCCAGCCCCTCCCAGGGTGCCTGGTGGCCACTCTAGCCACAACCAAGAAAACTCCTCTTCCTCCCCCTGTCCCCGGAGCCCTTAAAGGGGTAGACTCTGGCCACAGTGCCTGTGCCAGCCCAGAGCCAGCAGTCGCTGTGCCTGATCCAGTAGTCCCACTATGAGCCAGGGACAGCCAGCCCTCCACCGCTCCCCAGGACCAGTCTCCCAGCTCCCAGGAGCCTGCCAGGGGCTAGAAATGGCGGGCGCCTGCCTGGTCCGGTGCGGAGATCAGAGACCTAATTCAGGTTTGGGGGGATGCCTCCAACATCCATGATCTCCACACTAAACAGAGGATCACAACTGTATATAGGCGAATGGCTGCCAGCTTGGACACCTAAGGCCATATGCGAACCTAGGAGCAGGTTTGCATGAAAATAAAGGAGCTGAGGCAGGCATATGCCAGGGCCACAGGGGCAGCTCCCTACCAGGGGCAGACCCAGACCTCTGTCCCTATTTTGATGCTGTGGACCGCATCCTGGGGGGCAGGACAGTCTGTGTCCCCCACGTGGTCATCAACCCTGGGGCAGAGCTTGCTGCCTCCTGTTGCTCCAGCCCCTGCTGCCTCCCCAGCTACTGCTCCTCCTCCTACTCCTTCTCCCCCTCTTGCTTCTTCCTCCCCACACTCCCGAGACCCCGGCATCCATGCTGCTGGGAAATGCCGAGGCCCCCGCATCCATGCGGCTGGGAGACATTTGGGCCGGCGAGACCCCCTGAGCCCTGAGCTTCTCCTCCCCCTTCCTCCCCTTGCCTCCCGCTGCCAGCTCCCCCCCCTCCTACCTTCTTTCCCCAGTCTGACCTCAGTTTCATTCCCCCTGCCACCCCAGTTTTGCTCAATAAAGAAGCTTTGTTGTAAAGAACACATGTCTTTTATTGTACAGCAGGAAGCGGGGTTAGGAGGGGTAAGTGGAAGGACACGAGGGAGGAATGAGGCACAAGCCCCCAGTGGGGCACACCAGGGAGAATTACTGAATTACTGCCTGCAGAACATGCTGTCAGGCTCCCAGCAATGTGTCTAGGAAAAGTGCCAGAGTGCCCAGGGGCAGCTCCAGCTCCATGTTGCAGAGTGCTGTGGTATCCTGAGTGAGGGCAATCAGAGCATGCAGAGAAAAAAATGCTTTGCTGTCCCTCAGTGAGGTAGGCAAGCAAGCAGGGAAACCTTAGAACCGGCTGTCCGGGGTGTCCCTTTACGCACAGGTCTCAGATGCCTTGTGTGTCTGCTGCCTGAGGTTAACTCCTGACCTGATGCCCTGCTATAACGGGTTCCGGCCGGCCTTAAATGCGATTCAGCGTCCTATCAGTGTGGACGCACTATTTCGAAATAGCAAAATGCTATTTTGAAATGCATTTTGTGTCTAGATGCATTATTTCAAAATAAGTTATTTCAAAATAACTATTTCGAAATAAGATATTTTGAAATAATGCTGTAGTGTAGATATACTCTTAGTTAAGTACTAGTTTTGGAAAAAGAAAAACAAACTAATAAAAAACCTTCACTCCAGCAGACCTTTAAAAGTTCCTGGTCAGTGAGATACCCAGCTCCCCAGGCTCCAGGAGATGTGCCTCTGATGAGCACAGCCAGTGTATCTGCTGTATGTGTGAGAGGCTTGTTTCCCTCCCTTTCCACCTCCCTCCATGCCAATAGTGTATCCACTGTGCAGAACTGAAGCCCAGGGCATGAAGAGATAAGGATCTGAAGCTGAAACTCCTCCTAATGGAGAAGTCACTTTGACCAGCCTGCAACCCGGGAAAAGGGGTACACTCAGCAATGGGCTTCCCCAACAAAGCTGATCACAAGGTACCCATAGCTGTTGAAAGCAGCAAAAAAGTGGCAGACAGCTTCATTGCAGAGACCTCAAAAGAGGAAAAAAAGTGATTTTAATGAGATCTCTGCCGCCACCACAGACTGCTCCTAGATTGAGCACTGTCAGCACTCCAAGCACTGCAGACACAGCCCGTATCACTCCCACACATAGCACTGATGCCGACACTAATGCAGCCACCCTCCCTGACACTCTCTGGGCACTGGCAGCACCTCAGGCAGAATCAGCACTGTGTTGCTCCCACTACAGCAGCTCTCTGTCACTCCTTGCCAGCAAAGAACCATGCATCTGTCAGCGCAGGCAGCAGTACCACAGTTGGCTGGACCATAGGTTTATACTCACCACTGAAACTCGCGAGTCTCCCCATTACCAGTATCCTCCCTGCTTGCGGCACCCCTCTCACCTACTTCATAGGCTCCATGCCGTGGCTACTCATGGAAGTCTTCACCCTTGTCCGGTGATGAGGGGGCAGGCTTTCTCTTTACCACTCGCCTCCCTCGAGCCCAAAGACTTGAAAAACAGCCAACTTACCTATTGCAACTAACCACCACCTTGGTACAGGCACCAATAGGGGCCACCTCCCTCCCATTTTCAGTGAGTGCAGTTGTTTATAAACTTTTTAAAAAATTAATTTTTTTAAGGATATTTAGGGCATCCTTAGCTGAACAGGGAGCTGTGAAATTTATGCTGCTTTTGGTACTGTCCTCAATTTGATTCTTAATTTGCCTGTGCATATTTGTCTATTTCAGTCTTTGGAATAAAGCCAGATAATGCTCTTTAGCACCTCCATGCAGTGCTAAAGAGCATTAAATAGCTTATTATCTCAATATTTATTTGCTTTTCTGACATTTTTCTGTGACTTTATATAGCCTCCATAATATGGGAGCACTTTTGCTAAGTAAACTTTACTTTGAGAATCTATTCCCATTTATTACTTTGTATTTTATGTTAGACAAGAAATTGGCAAGTACACTAGCTAAAGCCCCTTGAACTTGGAGATTTTTTTTATGGCACTTTAAATTGTGGTGGTAAAATACAATAAGTAATTTTTTACAAACACACACACACACACACACACACACATAAATAAAAGATGCAAATACACAGATCCACAGTTAATATATATAACGAGAGAATCTTCATTACTTTTATGCATGGAGTTATTCTATGAAACTTTTTAGGCTATATTTATGGAGATAAAAGAGCCTAAATCATCTTATTCCAGATTTCTCCTTGTCCTGTGGGTTCAACCTTGTATTCACATTCGTGCTGTTGTAGCACAGTTCTCCACTGTATGCCACAATTATTAAATTGCTCCAGTACAATTATTGTCTCGTTGATATTGAAAACTAAGTTGTGAAATCCTTGTTTTTTCTTTGCTTTTAACCTTGTACAATTGCATAAACATGTGCAGAATGATCAGATTGGGAGGTTATTGCAGTAAATGGAGATGATGAACTAGGTCAATGGCCACCAGAGGATCATCCAATGTAAGGGGTGGGTCCGGTGTCATAGACCTGATTATAGCAGCTTTTATTCCACTCCTTCCTACTTTTGGTGTAGGGAATGTGATAGAAGCTTCTATAAAGACCATTAACTCTCAGATGTCATTTTAGTTTCCTATGGTAGTTGTGAGCTGACTTAGTTTGAAACAGCCTTTTAGGGAATGAACCCTAAAACTCATGCAAGGGTGTTTGGCTTTGTGCAATTAGAAAGTTGGCATCTTTAGTCCTGATCTGCATTAGGCCACATGATGGCAGTTGGGCTCTCATCTGTCTACCAAAACAGCAAAAAGAGTCTCTTGTGCTGAGTGCCCACTGGGTTTAAGAAAGAGGAAGGACTGATCCTCTGAGCTCTCCATACTGGTCATCAGGGAGAGTAAGTTAAGGAGAGTGTCTGGGGCAGGGGAAGGGACTCTGGGCCGAAGAGACTGGTGAGTGGGATCAAAGGCTCATGTACAGTGATGCTGATGGGAGGGGGCTAGAATCCAGAATGGTGAAGCTGACAATGTTAGGAATCATTAAAAAAGAATAAGACGGAGAGTATCTTATTGCCTCTCTATAAAACCCACATCTTGAATACTGCATACAGATGTGGTTGCCTCATCTCAAAAAAGATATATTGGCATTGGAAAAGTTTCAGAAAAGGGCAACAAAAATGATTAGGGGTTTGAAACAGGTCCCAGATGAAGAGAGATTAAAAAGACTGGGACTTTTCATCTTAGAAAAGAGGTGGTTCTTCGAGTGATGTTCCCGTGGGTGCTTCACCATTGGTGTCAGGCTCATCTTCCCGTCACGGATCAGGGACTTTCAAGCAGTCATCAAGCAAGCTGCGCGTGTGCAAGCGGAGAGCGGCATTCTCACCTTTGAAGTATCAAGCGCAGCTCGCTTTTCCCTCAGTTCCTTCTTCACCACCCTGGGACAGAGATCAACCCTCTCCTCCTCAGAATTGCTCTGCATATCAAAGAGAACCAATTGACAATCAATTGAGTACTTTAGATAGACTCCTCTCTTTATTCAAACAAAAACAAACAAAAAAAGCTGCTAGGAGCTCTCACTGCTGCACAAGGACAAGTGGCTGCAGCCCAATCAAACTGAAACCAAAAATACAAAACAAAACCCACCCTAACAAATAAACCAACTAATAACCCAAGCAGGCAGCTTGGGTTACACAAGTTGGGTGGCATACTCAGCCTTGGGGCGACATGCCAATCCTACCTAAGGACAAGAAATGTGGAAGAAGCCAGGAGCCTATGCCAGCCGTTGCTTCCCACAGAGAATGCATACGCTGTTTGGGGGACAGATATGTACAACAAAAATGTGTTAATTTCCACAGCCTGACAGCGAGGGGTCTCAAGGAAAGAGCTCACAGCCTGCACACTGTCTATTGACACAGCTCTTGAGCCCCATAGCTATAAAGGGGGCAATAAGAGCTAGAGTACAAAATCCCCTCAGGGCAATCTCTCCAGCCCTTTACCTCAGAGGGCAGGGTCAGAAACCAGACCCTCACCAGCCTGCTCTCCATCCCTCCTGCCCCCCCAAGCATCAGTAAAGGGGAGGATGAACTGGGCACCTCGGGCATGGGGAAATCTCATGCCTCTTCTATGACAGGCTCAAGAGCATGCTCTAAACAGGTGGTCAAACCACCTGCGTAGGCATCAAAAAGGGTACCTCCTAAGGGCCCTAATATAATAGAAGCACCAATGGCATCAAGGACACCTGGGGTACCTCGAGCACACTCAGTATCCTTGGCGCAATGTGAACCCCCTCTGCAATCTCCACCACAGGTTCTGGGAAGTGACTGGGCTAGTCCCAGCTGCCCTCCAGTACTTCACACTAATCTCACATCCCCTGGGTTCACAACTGCACCCATGCCACCACCTCATGTACCGGGAGACTCAGCAATGGCTCACAGGGCATCATCCCACAGCGGTTCCCTAATGCACAAAAGACAGGTACCAACAAGACAGGACAGGAAGGCCAGAACTGGCTCCCTCACTCAGCCTTCAACATGGAACCGCTCTTGCTCCCCATTACTGATGAGGGATTTGCCGTGTTCCCACCTTGTCTCAAATCAGTGCCTACCAAGGGAATTCAAGGAATAGGTTCTCTTCTCAATACTCCTCCCCAGAGAGAGCATATGCACCTTATGGGGCATACAGCTTACCTCATTATCAATATCCTCCCTGGCATCCAGAATGGCTTTATTATGACTGACCAATGTTCCCCGTATCGCTATGGGGCACCTCGTCATACCTCCATTGCCCTTTCTACATCTACACAGAGGTCTGTAATGTCTATGGGTATGTCTACTCTAGCCCCCTAATTCGAACTAGGGAGGCTAATGATGGCATTCGAAGCTGCAAATCAAGCCCGGGATTTAAATATCCCGTGCTTGATTTGCATCTTCCCGGCCGGTCGCCATTTTTTGAAATGTACAAGTCCGAACTAACTGCCCGCGTCTACACACGGCAGGGACATGGTATTTCGGATTAACGTCCTAAATCGAACTACCTGTTATTTTTCCTGCAAGGACAAAAGACCTAACTTTAAGGCAATCACTAAGAGGGATATACTATATCCTGGACAGCACTGCCTGGACAGCACTGCCAATGGCCCTGTATGCCGCAGATACTGCGGCTAGATCTACTGCGATGTCTATGGTCATGAGATGTGCATCTTGGCTTCAAGCAGCAGGAGTCCCTAAGGACCTCCAGGGCAAAGTAGAGGACCTGCCATTTTATAAGACCAAATTATTTGCTACAGGTACTGACGAGGCCTTGCACTCTAGCAAAAATTCGCACAATACTTTGCGTACATTGCGGATGTACACTCCACCCTACCAGAGGAAGCGCTGCACACCTTACCAGAGACACAGGGTTGCAGCCTTTATTAGACAACAGTAGTACTTGCCTTTTGAACAGAATTGCTTCTGACCTCAAAACCACTGTAGTAGAGCCCCTAATAACTGCTCTTCCATGACTTACATATGTAGGCAGCAAGTTTGAGAATTTGGTCAAGGGTCTGCCCGACCTCCCTTCCACTCAAGTATCTGGTGAGCCCAACATATTTCACCACTGCTTGTGTCCTTATCACAATTAATGGGCAGCAATCACCATATATCGGTGGGTACTAAAAATCATCAGTGGATGATTCTATCCCCTTCATAGCAATCCTCCCCAAGCTCCCAACCCTCTCCCTCCCTCTTGGCAAAGCAGTGTGTCGTACGTCTCCTTAACAGAGGAGCCATAGGACGAGTCCCAAGAAGATTAGAAGAGAGAGATTTTATTCAAAGTACTTTCTCCCTGAGAAGAGGTCAGGGGGTAGGAGGCCCATCTTGGACCTGCAGCAATTAAGAAAGGACCTCCACAAGCAGCGATTCAAAATGTTCACTCTCACCACTATAATTCCGGCACTGGACAGAGGGGACTGATTTGTAGCCCTCGACCCTCAAGATGTATATTTTCACATCACAATACCTCCCGCACACAGGTGTTTCCTATGATTTGTGGGAGCTTCACATCACTTCCAGTACTGAGTCCTTCCATTCGGACTCTCTTCTGCATCCAGGGTCTTTTCCAAGACCCTCACAGTGGCAGAAGCACATCTCAGATGCTACGGCATTACAATATTCCCCTATCTGGATGACTGTCTTATCAAGGGGCTCCTCACAACATGCCACGAGAGGACGGCTGTTCTGAAAGTGAACACACAAAAAGAGTAACGTTAGTTCGAACCAAGGGGTTTGGTTTGAACTAACACATCCCGGTGCGCACTTTCATTTTCGGAACAGCTGGCATTCAGAGTAATGTGCCGGCGAGATCATGCTAATGAAGCGTGGGATATTTAAATCCCCGCTCCATTAGCAATTTCGAATGCCTGCATTTGCATCCCTAGTTCGAACTAGGGTACAAGTGTAGACATACCCTAAGAGATTCTGGAAAGGTCTACAAAACCTTCGCCCACAGCGTACACCCATACCTCCCACATGGGACTTAGGATTGGTCCTCCACTCACTCGCAAAAGCACCTTTCGAACCAATGGCAACTTCATCACTTACCTTCCTCACCATGAAAATGCTGTTCCTCCTCTCAATCATATCCACCGGGCAGGTTAGCAAACTTGCAGGGCTCACGACTTTGCTTGCATATACAACCTTTCACGAGCACAATATTATTCTGTGGCCTCATCCGTCCTTTTTACCCAAAGTTGGGTTGAAATTCCATGTCAATGAATCAATCGTCCTTCCTACCTTCTATCCAAAGCCACACTGCTCCAAAGAGGAGGCCACTTTACACACTCTGGATGTTAGAAAGGCAATTGTGTTCTATTTTGATAGGTCTCAATCCTTTCGGTTATCCCAGAGATTGCTGGTATCCCTAGCTGAGAGGTCCAAGATACAACCTCTGTCTTCTCAGCACATTTCAAGGCTGACAACATCATGCATTGCTACCTGTTACTCACTCCAGAACAGGTCATTACTGATGACTCCAAGGGCTCATTCTACCAGGGTGATGGTGACATCAGCTGCTTCCTTAAATGGGGTCTCACTCTAGGAAATGCACAGTGCAATGATATGGTCAACAAATTACACATTCATGAAGCACTATTCTATTCTACCGTGCTCCACAACAGATACCGCAGTAGCCAATGCGGTCCTCTCCACAAATTGTAGCAATTAATCAAAGCCCACCATCCATCTCAATGGGCACTGCTACGCAGTCACCAACAGTAGAACACCCACAGGGACATCACTCGAAGAAGAAAGAGAAGTTACTCACTTACTGTAGTAGTGATTGTTCTTTGAGATGTGTGTCCATGTGGGTGCTCCACGACTCACCCTGCTCCCCACTTCTTTGGGCAATAATAGCAGCCTATGAGGGCATTAAAGAAGAAAGATGGAAAAGCGGGCTGCACATGCTAATTCAAAAGCAGGAATGCCACTCTCCGCTCACACATGTGCAACCCGCCGGATAACTGTTTGAAAGTCTCTGATCCATAGTGCCATGATAAGCCCAATAGCAACAGTGGAGCACCCATGGGGATACACATCTCGAAGAATAATCATTAACTGCACAAAGTTAGTAACTTCTCTATGCTAATGGGGAATATGATAGAGGTCTAAAATGATGACTTATGTGGAAAAAGTGAATAAGGAAAACTTATTTACTTGTTTCCATAACATAAGAACTAGGGGTCACCAAATGAAACGAGAAGGTAGCAGGTTTAAAACAAACAAAAGGAAGCTTTTCTTCACATAGTGCATGGTCGGCCTGTAGAACTCCTTGCCAGAGAATGCTGTGAAGACCAGGACTTTAATAGGGTCAATTTATGGAGGTTAGGCCCATCATCAATGCCTAGGATGGGTAGGAATATTGTCCATAATGTCAGAGGCTGGAAATAGGTGACAGGGGAGGGATCACGTGATGATTACCTGTTCTGTTCTCTCTCTCTGGGGCATCAGGCATTGGCCATTGTTGGAAGACAGGATACTGGGCTAGATGGACCTTTGGTCTGACCCAGTGTGACCATTCTTATGTTGTTAAGGTCCATATAAATGTGTTCTTACATCTCTATGGGCATGTTGGGTCATTATTCAAAAACACACACAAAACTTCTGGCCTGTAGATATTGCAGCATGCTAAGGGAATAAGACATACTATCACTGTTACAATGATGGATCTAACAACTTTGAGGCAAACTGATGTTTGTGAAGTATAATGAACAGTAGCTACCTACACCTGCCATACACTCAAACACTGAGTCTATTTCAGAGGAACACCAATTGTGGAAATATCCCTTGGTACAAACTTTTTTCCCTTATCCACAGTATTCTGTCTAACACTATCTTCAGTTAGGTGTCCTTTAACCAACAGACTATTCTACTCTTCTGCCTCACTGCTGAGAATCCTCATGGCAAGAAACCCCTTACACGCTGCTACTGACACAACCAATAGAACTCTGTGCTTCAGTAAAGCATATTGATATCTTGTGGTATAAATGCACCTCTTTATCATAAACTAAGAGGAAGAGGTACCTCAGATCTTCTCATATTGCAATCCCAGCTTTTCTGAATTTCTCTAGATCATCCTTCCGCTATTCATACAGCTACACTTAACACATTGCTGGAGTGCATGCAGATATTTTTCAGTGGAAATTACTGGCTCCATCGGGTAGAGTTAAGGTTTTATTGGCATGTATATTTTCTATATTTTCTGGTTTTCAAAGATTTGAGATTAGCTGAACTCAAAATTCTGTAAGTGCATGAGGCTCTACCTTCTTAATTCTGTTAACTAGATTTTGGGTCAGTTGATATAATTCATACCCAAGATATATCTCTTATAGATACATCTAGAGTGGCAATTTTTGCTCTGAAGTAGTTTTGAGCATTTGTGAATACATGGGGAAAAATGTATACAATCCCTTCATCCAAAACTGTTTTGATTTACTTACTGTACAAATGCTGGGAATTTAGGAATTTAATAATTTTTTAAGTGGTGCTGACTGGCTTCTATCCTTCTCCGTGCTTGCAGTTAATTTGCTAACCCCGACATTGATCTTCAGTAAAGACCCACTAAATCAAATGCTGAGGATGCCCCCGGTCAACACCAATACTCCTCCCAGTCACAAGGAGTAAGGAAAGATTACAGGAGCATATGCTCCCATTGACCTGTCACTGTGAAGACAGCACCAAGCTTTGCATAAGATATGTTGACTCAGCTACATTTTCATTTATGTAGCGGGTATTACATAACTTAAGCCAACCTTCCAGGCCTGACCTTAGAACTGTTTTTGTAACACCTGTTGCTGACGTTCATTGCTGACAACAGGTAACTTACATAGAGTACATAGAACTGATGATGAAAGTTTGAAAACGTTTTCATTGTTTTTCCTTGAATGTCATTGCATGGTTAAAAATCAAATGCTTACACTAATCAAGACTAGACTAATTTTTAACAACTATGCTAACATAAAATAAAGGAATGTTTTTTTTTCCTTTCAAACCTGTTATCTACAAAACTAAACTTCCAGCTAAAATAGTCTCCTTAGAAAAACAGAGTCTGTGTTACTATGCTGAATTAATGTGTATTCTCTTTCTCTCTTTGCATGCACTACAGAAACAAGACATTCTTAATCAAGTAAGTAATCCTTATTAGATGTTTTTGTTATTACTAATATGAACAGTGATTGTTTATTTGCAGAGTTCCACTGAAACATTCATATATTGATAAATATGTCATGTGGCCACTCTTTCTGGTAATGCATTGCAATTTGAAGCTGAGAGCAAGGTGTATTTTTGCTAAGACAACATGCTGTTTTTCATTAGGCAAATTTAACTAGTGTCATTGTAACTGTCCAAAATTTTGCTAATAGCGTAATTAGGAACAACATGGAAAATTGAGGTAGGGTAATCTGCCACGAGATAATATGTAGTGTCTAATGCACTTTTTTAAATGATTTCTGTTTGTGTGGGCTATTATTAATGATTCTCAAAAAATACGATCACGCTATCTTTTAATGATCATACTGTGTCATTTACATGTGCATTGGTGTGATACAAAGCCAGTTAGTCCCATAAATTATTCAGGTTTCAGAATCTGAGTAGGATTTAAACTTTAGTGCAATTAGCTATACAGTAACATTATCCTATTGTGCTCTGAGTCTACAATAAAATGTATTCACACTGCAGCAGATAGATAACTCGATTGATCTAGAGGTTGAAGCCTGCATGTATCTTTACTTTGGCACATCTGTGCCAGGATCAGGCACAATGTGACTCTCAGGTTTGTAATCCTGCTTAGTTTATAAATGACAATGGATTTGGTAATCTCCTATATTATCCTGTCATGATCATGAGGGTTAGCCAGCAGCCTAGGGACTAAGGGGTTAACATACCTAACCCAGGTAGAGTTGGTCAATAGGAATGTAAGTAGGAATTTCTAACTGGGACAAAGGATTGTTTTGGTTTCTCCCTCCTTTGTCCTGAGCAGTTTCTCTCCTGCTACTGAGGGAGGCAGACAGAATGTCTCCCTCCAGGAATAGACTCTTCACTCTTCTGTAAGTAGGGTAAAGTTTAGATAAACCCATTAGGTTTTATTATTTTATGGTTTTGAAAATGGGATCTGATGTCTGTGCACTTTTTAAAAATGTCTTTTTGCTCTCTTTTGTAACTAAGTTCTAGGCCCATGGTGGGGTTCTCCTACCATGGGTATTACTTTGTGACTTTTCCATCTAGCTGTGATGCTTGCAACAGGAATATTGTAGTGGTGATAAAAGTTCTTTCTCTTTTCTTTTATTAAAAATTGGTAAATTTTTGTGTCCTAGTTTTACTTTCGGGAGTGAGATTTCCCACATAATCTTTCCCTGGTTTCTTCATTACTACATAGGTGGTGGCAGCAGAGTTTTTATCCCCAAAACTAGGTGGTTAAGATTTGGGGGGAAGTTTTCACCAATGCCTGGAAAGATAAGGTTTTGGAGTGATTTTGCTGGCCCTCAATTCTGCATTTATTGTGCCAGAGTGGGGAAGGAGCCATGACATGTCCAAAGAGCATTTATTTTCCACATAACAAAACCATTACCAGTGAAGTCCAGGCCACGTCTATACTAAGTGGAGCATCAGTGCCGCAAAGGTCAATCTTCCGGCATTTGATTTAGCAGTCACAAAAAATAACAGAAGTTGATGGGAGAGTTTCTTCCATTGACCTCCTACTGTGGGGACTCCAGAGAAATTTGGCTACCTGCCCCCAGTTGGTAGCCTCTGCTCTAGAGAGGCTCAGTGCTTAGCATAGGAATGTTGATAATCAGGATTTATATTCAGAAACAAAGTTTCTGTGAAGAAGATTGAACAGTGCAGTTCAAACACTGTTCCTAACCTTTAAAATCCAGTGCAGCTTTTTCTTAGCTTTCATTTATACCAAGTTCATCCATTTCCCAGACTCCCAAAACAGTGAATGAAAGATTTGTCTGGGATATGATATCATGAGAAGAGGGGGTGAATGCTTCATGTGATTGGTTTATATAATAACAGCTCAAGCCACAATATGTATGAAGAGCCTATGCCAACAATGTCAGCAAGGGATTTCAGAAAACTATGTTGCTCAGCTTTCCAGGCGACTCCTGACTTACCACCGCCCAACATACGACCCCCGAATTTACGACCACCTTGCTTCGGCCACCGCCTTCCCCCAGCACAGCCCCTAGCCGGCTCTGGGAGCAGTGCACCTTGCTGCCTTCCCCTGCCACAGCCCCCAGGCAGCTCTGAGAGTAGCTCACACCACTCTGCCTTCCCCTGGCACAGCCCCCAGCTGGCTCTGGGAGCAGCTTGTGCCATGGACTAAAACTCCCAGGAGGCAAAGTGGGCCAGGAATGGAACCCCCATTTTTATCATTGTGCCTATGGGGGGAATAAAGGGTTTGACTTGCGACGGCTCAACTTACGACAGTTCTCCAGGAACCAATTAGGTTGTAAGTACGGGGGTCTCCTGTAGTAGAGAACAGATTAGCCAACAAATATTACATACTAATGGTTTAGTATGTGTCACATGCAGGGGTTCAATCCAGACCAATGAGTGATTGTCCCTGTCTGCCCTTCAGACTCAGGATGCCTTACAATGCTTTTCTATTTTAGCTCCCAGCCTGGACCATTCACAGCTTACCAGCATTCAGATCACGCCAAGTGTCTGTGTGTAGTTAAAACCCTGATCTGGCAGCTATGGCCCCTGGAGTCTGTTAGAACACACCAGTCACACTGGCTTCCACTAGCCTCAGTTACAAACTGACTTATGACTGACATATGACTTTCATGTGCCCACAAGATTCAGCTCTTATTTGTGTGAAGCTGAAATGACTGAAATGCTAAACCTCACCAGAAATGAGGATCATAATGGAAATAACAAATGAATAGAGCAGCAATTGTGGATAGTGATGGGAAGAAACAGGATAAACATTATTCCTTTTTATCTGACAGTATTTCAAAGTACTGGTTAGTGATTCACTTTAAATAAAATTGAGAGGAACACTTTGGAAGCAAGATTAATTCAAGATAGCTTTTTTTATATATATATGGCTGCAGATGAGGGTTTTTTTGCATAGGATTGGCTACAAGTGTTGCCTTTGGTAAGAATTCTTAGGGTGCACGTGACCAAGGGTAAGTGACTAAACTTTAGGAATGGAAGTAACCTGAATATTATTGTGATTTTTGGTGTAAGGGATCATTTATCACAAAGGCAGGGTTGCCTGGGTGGCAAAAGAGACCCCGTGTTAAGTCTTTTCTTGTGGCTGAGGAGTTCACACATGATATCTGATTGGTGAAATCTACGTATGTATACCTCAGACAGTTTGGGACTTATGCCCTGATTTGTAAGTTTGCCCTGAGCCTGACATTCAGTCATCAACCATTCCAGACAATCTGACACTCACACCTTTTTCTTTCAGTGTAGACATACTATTAAATATCCATACACCATATGCTGCAACAATCAAACCGGGGAACTCCAGGAGTTTTAACCTCCCTCTGGGGCAGTTTGGATCCATTGCAAGCCCATTTAGCCCCAATAAAATTATCTATTGTGTACAAAGGTGTAATTGACGGATATTCAGTGTTATATGCCACGATCAATATCTCTTATTTGTTATTAAAGAAAAAATTCCACAGGAGAGCTAAATTTGTCACATGGGCATATCTTTATCTGAATGTAGAAATACCATTTAAGTTAGCAGAAGTTGTGCTCTTAATATCAAGATATAGCTAAAGCTGTATGAATGAGAGAGCCTGGTAGCATCTGTTCAGTGCTGGAGTCTCTGTCAGGGTAACTCTTGTTAATGTGAGTTGGAGTCACTTGCATAAATTGTCAGTTAATGGAATGACAAATTTCTCTATACTACCTTGTGCTGTGAGCTACAGAGAGGAGCAAAAGTCAAATGGAAGAGACTAGCCACAACACAGCAGGAGAAGGGGTAGAGCCAAAGCATCATGTTTTCTCCTTCTAATGAGCCTGTAGAAGTGCCCCATATCAGTTCTGCTCAATGGGTGACAGATGCTAGGAAGGGACAAGGGCCCAGCCACTGAATGTTGTGTGCTGCACTTTTATGGTATGTCTACACAGCAGTGTTATTTCAGAATAACTGATGTTATTCTGAAATAACAGTCTGTGTCAAAACTACATGCAATTTATTTTGACATAATGTCGAACTGGAGGACTTCTTACTCCAGCTCCTGTAACCCTCATTCTATGAGGAGTAGAGGAAGTTGGAGGAAGAGTGCTCTTTCTCAGACTTCCTGCTGTATAGACCGCACAAAAAACCAAAATAAGCTATTTCAACTTAAGCTACACAATTGATGTAGCTCAAGTTGCGTAGCTTATTTCAGCTTTAGCCCTGTTGTGTAGATGTGCCCTTAAAATCCTATATATATTCAGGCAGGTATCAGTTAAGTTAATGGATGAAGAGATCTTAATTTCTTTATCTTCGCTATCCAAAAAGAGCTACTGGAGAAATGTTGGAGGAGATGCTCCATATAAATTTGTGGTTTTTAAGAAGAGTGTTTTTCTTGAACTGTAATTTTTATAATGAATAAACATACTCGTGTATACCTATGCTAACTCTCCACATGAATTTATATAACTTCTCAGGTTACTTTATAAAATAAACATAAAATGAAGCATCTCAGGGTATGTCTAGACTACAGGCTTTTGTCGACAGAGGCTTTGTCGACAGATACTGTTGACAAAGCCTCTGTCGAAAAAGAGCATCTAGACTACAGCCAGTTCTGTCAACAAAGCAAGCTGCTTTTTCGACAGAGTCTAGACGCTCTCTTTTGAAAAAGTACAGTGTGGAAGCAATAGCTCTTCTTTTCAACATAACTCTGTCGGAAAAAGGCGTTATTCCTCGTAGAATGAGCTTTACTGCCGTCAACAAAACTGCCACGTTCTGTCGACTTACTGTCGACAGAACTCGGCGGTAGCATAGATGCAGGTATAGTTTTGTCGACAAAAGTCCACTTTTGTCGACTAAATCCTATAGTCTAGACACACCCTCAGATTTAAAAAGAGGGAGGGAAAATTGTATTTTACCAATAATTTATATAGTTTTCAGTGAGAACTGGAAAATGGAATTACTTACCATGTCAGTAACTTGAGAATATAATTGAAAATGGTTTCAGATTTTTAATACCTATAAAATCTAACATCCCTCTTAATTTTACAGTTCTGTCTGATATAAAGTTGGCCTTTTCAACAAATATAGATTCAAAATGAGCAAACAACTCAAAATATTTGGTTACAGCTACCAGGGGCTTTTCCAGCTTCAAGCAATTTGGTAGCTTGTGTTCTCATCCTGTTCTCATGGGTAGTCTTTTTTGCACATATTAAGCTTTCTGTCAGGCTCCCTGTGGAGGGACTTCTGTCAGGGTTTTACCTCAGCCTTCTTACTGAACTCAGACTAACCCTTAGTTCTCTCCCAAAAATGGATCTGAGAAGTCAATGTATGAAAAATGAATTGAGTCCTTGAAATGTTCAGTGCTTTAAATCACAGGGGGAAGGAATAATGATAGAAATTAGTGGAAAGTTTTGTGGAAAATCTTCGGCCAATGTTTCACAGACTTAACAGATACAAATTTTGTCTGCAAATATTAGTTTTGCAAGCACAGCAGCTGTGTTCTGACACTTGGGTACACTGTTTTCTTTCCCTTTTGAAAATGTCCCATGCTATTTCAGTGTGGGAATATTTTTATCAGGTTTTTCTATGTGCCAGTTGGTCATTTGATGAACTAAGAAAAGAGAAATAGGAATATAATTAGAAGAAAATAATAAATTCAAAATTGTCCCCATGTATGTCCTACACTCCTGCTTTATTGATTCACTTGACTCTTGAAGTGGCATGCAGTGGAAAAGGATCCTTTATCCTGGAGTTTGGTGAGAGAAAAAAAATGCAGGTGAAACTTGTCACTAGTCATCGCATTAAAATAGTCGTAGCAAAAAATTGTATCTGATATCATGTGACAAGAGTGGGGAACCTCTGGCCTGAAGGCTGGATCCAACCCCCTGCTTAATTTGATGCAGCCCACAGCCATAGGAGTGCACAGTACATTTCATTAGGGTGTACACCCAAATAATTTTTTTAAATGTACTTTGACCCCCATTAGCCACACCCCTGACCCCGATAACCACGCCCCCCATTGGCCACACCCAGACTCCCATTGGCCACACCTCTGAAGGTAACACTCTCAGGGAAAGATGGACACATGACCAGAAGTAAAAGGATTCATGTGACAACCCCCCCCCCCCCGCTGTAAGGACTTTTCCCACCATCCTCCTACCAATAGGGATTAGTTTGGCCCCCCCAAACCCCCCTCATGCAACTATCCTGAAATTGCATTAACCCAATGTGTGACACATTACCTCAGGGGCGGAGAGGCTGGGGGAAGTGTTCCCTCTAAGAGTTTCCTCCCGTGAGCAGAATTAATTTTGTGTTTTGCATCAGTACTGAGTTCATGTGTCTTGTTTGGATGTGCCACTGTGGCACCCAAGTTATTAATAAATATCTTATAAACCTTTACCTTTTCCCTCTGCTGCCATATTTCCCCTTGCTCCATCAGCTCCCCTGGTGCCTGCTGCCCCCCAACCCTTCACCCTCCTCTGCTGTCCTGACTCTTGCCCTTCTCACTGCCCTCAGCCTTCCTGATACCTGCCCCCCTCCACTAACACTTCTTTCTCCCCCATGCCCGCTCCTCCAGTAGCCCCTCTCTGATCATGTGAGCTACCCCTCCTCAGCCCTTCTTCTAACACCTCCCTCTACACACCTGCACTGTCTCTCTCCTCTGGTGCTGGTCCCTCCCCTGCAGGTGTCTGCCCTTCTGCTTTACCCTCAGAATCCCCTGGCACCTGCACTTTCCCTTACCCCTGCACCCTCCTGGTGCCTCCCCTGCACCCTCCTGCCCCCTTTGTCCTCTTTTTCCTTGATGCCCATCCCCTCACCACCCTCTGCCCCCATTCCCCTCGTGCCTCTGTGTGCTCACACACGCCTTGCTCCATCCTTGCCTTCCTCATGCCCACCCCTTCTTTCAAGCCTTCTCCCAGCACCTCCCTCTCCCCCTCTAACTCCCAATGCCCTTACATGCTCCTCTCCCAGCATCACCCTCTCTCCCCTCCTACTGAAACCACCCCTCCTGCCCTTTTCCTCATTGTCTGCACTTGGCCCCCTGGCATTTGTCTCTCCTCTACGCTGTCCCTTGGTTCCTTCCCCTTTCTTCTCCTGACCTGCTCCCATCCCCTTAGCACAAGCCCCTTCCTCTTCCACCCCGCCCCCTATTTTTCCCCCTTCCCCTCCCTTCCATTCCCTTACCTTTGGCTAAGCTGGCTTCTGCCTTCCAGTTTGTGGGGCTGGAGTCATAGCTGACCCAAGCTACAGGCCAGCCAGGCCCTAGCCTGGGGTGCCCCACTTTACAGGCTGCCGGGCAAGGTGGGGATGAGGATGAGGCCGGGACCCCATGCACTAAAGGGGCACCATGTGGTGCTGCTGGGCCGGGCAGGGACGAGGACGAGGATGGGGCCGGGGCCCCGGGCACAGAAGGGGCACCATGTGGTGCTGCCGGGCTGGAACTGGGCGCAGAAGGGGCGCTGGGCAGTGCTGCTGGGATGGGAGGGGCCGAGGACAGGGCTGGGGCCTGGCTGCAGAAGGGGTGCCGTGCGGTGCTGCCGGGCCGTGCGAGGTCCAGGCAAAAAAAATGGCTCGGTCCGACGTCTGTGGTCAGGCCCCAGCTGCTTCCACCATACACACGCTCTCTCTGCCCCAAAGGGCCCCGTAGATGGCTGGGGGGAAAGTGAGGGGCTGCAGCTCCCTGTCTCAAATCCCCCTCCTCCTCCAGCAGCCGCTAGCTGGCCCGAGACATTAGGGTATGCTTGAGTACACCCCATGCACATGCCTATGCCCACAGCATAGAGACTTATCAAAGACAAAGTCTAGAATCAGTAGACCCCTCCTTCTTCCACCTCTGCCCCACAAGGCTGAAACTGTGTGTTCGCTCACCCCACCGTAGGCAGCAGCTAGGTTGTCTTCCTGCTGCCCTTGGCATTGGGATGTGGAAAGATAATCAGGGAGGAGAAGAGAAGCACCAATGAGTTATGCATAATCCTGCCCCTACAACTCCCATTGGCTGGGAACTTTGGCCAATGGGAGATGCTGGGACAGGGTGGTGTGAGTGAAAATCTCACAATGCCTCTGTGGCAGCTTCCAGGAATGGTGTGTGATCAAGGTCTTACCATATAGTTACACAGGAAAAAAAAGTTACCATCATGGTTTATAATGTATAAACAAAGGCAGGCAACGTAATCTATCCTTTATATTAATATAAAAAAATAATTATAAAACTGCTTTTTTACATAATCCCTGACATAACCATGTAACTCCAGTGATGAGTATACAATTATGACACTAACTGTAATATCACAAAACCTTTTGATCTGTTCAATGACATCTTTTGTCTCTGAATCACTCCATGTTACTCAGTAGGATAAAATGTAATTGTGAGCTTTTACTGTTAATTTAATAAGTGATATTATTGTATCATCAAAATGAAAGCAGCACTATAGACTTACTACTCTCTCCAATTTACTATGCTGTAGGATACAAGAACAAATTAAATGATTAAAAACTATAAGGAAACTTTTCTTTACATATAGGTGTGTAGTTAACATGTGAAATGTTTTGCTATTGGAAGTCCTCAAGACAAATGGGCTTGTTCTTATTTATGCTGAAGACCCTTAGTTTACAGCATTCTAGTGGTGTAAAGGGGCCATAGATGAGCCTTAAAAAAATAAGAATTAAGGCCAAATGCTGTAGATGAAGTTTTGAAGGCTGTGAATTTTTGAAATATTAATAAAATGTTGTAGTTTTGTGAGTTAAAATTGTGATTTTACCTTTATAAAATATGACATTAAAGCTTTTCTAATGTTTCAGCTAATAACCAAAATATTATTTAATATTAAGGATGTAAGCAACTAAACAACTAGTCAACCATCTTGTAAGCAAAAGCTTCTTGGACAGAAGTCGACTAGTTGCTTCCCCCCCTCTTACTGCCCCTTTAAGAAAGAGGCAGTGGAGGAGGAGAAGAGGAGGAGCCGGCTTATAAATTGGCTCCCCGCAACTCCAGCTCCGTGGGAGTAGGTAGGGGTGCAGCAGTGGTGTTCTAACTTTTTGAGATGTACAAGAGTTCCCACTGGGGCTCTTGTACATTTCAAAGTGGAAGCGCTGCATGGAGCCTGGGTACAGCAGGGGAATCTGAGAGTCACCCGCTGGCCCTAGGCTCCGTGCTGCGTTTTAATCTGTTGTACTTCCACCTTTGAAATGTAGCAAGAGCCCAGAGGGAACTTGCTACATTTCAAACTGAAAGCTCCCTTATCAACTAATCGAATAGTTAATGGAAATTCCATCGACTATTTGATTAGTTGATTAATCTAATTTTAACATCTCTATTTAATATGAGATTTATTGTGAAATGCCAGAACTTAAAAATTTCTTTCCTTTGTTTTAAAACTTCAGATGATTGATATAGAAGGTTTCAAGCTGTTCATGAAGACTTTTCTGGAGGCAGAGCTGCCTGATGATTTCAGTGAACATCTCTTTACATCATTCAGCAACAAAATCTCCCATTATAGCCCATTAGTAAAAAACAAACCCCAGCTCCTTCCAGGAGGTAAGTAATCAAAGCACTACTGATGCAATGAAGACTGATCTGTTTTAAGGAAAAATATCTACATGGGAAACTGAAAGTACAGCAGTAACATTTGTTTCTAAGAGCCATAGAAGTATCGAGTTCTCGGCAATGTATGGAACTTGTGCTTATATCCTTGACTCATGTTATGATCAGATTTTTTTTTCGAACTAGGAAAAATATTTCAATAAACCTCTTTTCAAGCCTGTGTTGTGCTGTGAAGGAGAGTGAAATTAAAAAGTTTATTGATCCACACTCACCATTCTCTCAAGTCACCAAGAGGATTAACTTTGTCAAATTAAAACCTATTCAATTTCTAATCTTACATGGCACTGCTGCCTATTTTCCACGTTACTTAAACACAATTTAGGAAATCATTGTTCCTGTAACAGGCTCCCACAACTATTATTTGATGCTTTGACACTTCCCTTGCCCAATTACTTCTCTCCTCCTCCCATAATTGATTGTTTGTGCTGCTGCTCCTACCTGTCCTTTGCATTGGATATTTAAGATATCTATAATTACTGTTTCTCAGGCACATTTCCTCAAGAGCCATAAGGCTCTTGTCCTCATTGAGTAATTTGAAATTTTCCTGACAATTTTCAGATTTTTGTTATATACTATAAGATTTACCTGGTGTTACTGGGATCCTTAACACAATTGATTTTTGTTTTTCTTCATTTAAATCATTGCTTTGGGGTGAAGTTGGGGATGAAGGGTTAAGTATACAGGCTGCATCAATGAGAGGGGACTACACTAGCCCTCTCTCACTGCAGCGACTTAGGCTACATCTACACTGCAGGGCTACGTCTAGACTGGCCACATAAGCCGGAATAGGCATGCAAAGCAGGCAAGTCAGAATAGGGAAATCTGTGGGGGATTTAAATATCCCCCGCGGGATTTAAATAAACATGGCCGCCGCTTTTTTCCCGGCTTGGGGAAAAGCCGGAAAAGAGCGTCTAGACTGGCACGATCCTCCGGAATAAAGCCCTTTTCCGGAGGATCTCTTGCAAGTAGGAATAAGAGATCCTCCGGAAAAGGGCTTTATTCAGGAGGATCGCGCCAGTCTAGAAGCTCTTTTCCGGCTTTTCCCCAAGCCGGAAAAAAAGCGGCGTCCATGTTTATTTAAATCCCGCGGGGGATATTTAAATCCCCCACGGATTTCCCTATTCTGACTTGCCTGCTTTGCATGCCTATTCCGTCTTATGTGGCCAGTCTAGACGTAGCCCAGAGTTTTTGCTCAAAACAGCCATTTTTGCCCAAAAATTCACAGAGCGTCCACACTACAAGCACATTTTTGCACAAGAAAATTTTCAGTACATTGTAAGAAGAGAGAGCTTTTTGTGCAAGAGTTATTCCTCTTTCTATGAGGAATAAGCCTTTTTGCACAAGAGCTCTTGTGCAAAAAGGTGTGTATGGATGGCAAACAGAGTTTTCTTGTGCAAAACCAGCCTATCGGAAAAAGCACAGTTGCTCTGGCCATTCTGTTAATGGCAATCAGAGCTTTCTTGTACAAGAGCATCTCTTGTAGATACTCTCTTGCGCAAGAACTTTTTTGCGGAAGATCTCTTCTGCAAAAAGATTTTTGTGCAAGTAGTCTGCCGTGTAGACGTAGCCTCAAGGCCAGATGAGAAAATTCTTTTTATGGCTACTGCAGCTCCAGAGGGCTCAACCCACGGACATGTGCTTGTCCCTCAGCTGGGACACATCAAAGTTCATCTGCTGTCTGTGCTCCGTAGCCAGAGTGAGGAATGCAGTGAACTACATTTTCCCCTTGCTTTCTGATGAACTGAAACAGCCAGCAATATTCCTGTATGAAATGGTGCAGGGGGGAGGGGCACGGAAGCTTCAGCCTTCCCTATCCCTCACTAATGAATGCTTGGGGTTGCAAGGCTTGGAGCTGGGGCAGTCCAGGAAAGGGGGCATGACCCCAGACAGACTCTTTCATCTGCCTGGTGATTCTGTCTTCTGCATGATTTTATGAGAAGCAATCCTATTATAGGCACATCCCATTTTCCTGGCACAACCAAACCCTTATCTTGCTCTACGTTATAAGAAGAAGCGGTACATCGAATTTGGGGTCATAGCTTTTATCGTTTAGGAGTTCTTACAGACAGATACACAAACAAACTCTCTCAAATGTGTAATAGATAGCTATCCCTTTCTCCAGCCTTGTCTCCTGCTTCCCAGTTCTCATCTCTGGCTCTTGCTGCCCACCTGTGGTCATTATACAGTATAACTGTCCCTGCTTTCTATCCTGTATCACCTGCTGCCCCCATGTGGTCATTATATTAGCAGAGAAATCCCTTTCTTTTTTGTGAGCAAACCTATTTCAGGAACTCCCATTTTCATGGCACAACAAAACCTTTACCTTGCTTTAAATTGGGATAAGAGGAAGTTGTATACCGAATTTGGTTGTCCTAGCTCTTATTGTTTACAGGGAGTTCTTGAACAGACAGACTCACAGACAAATTAACTCTCTCAAATATGGAAATGATTGAGTTCTCAGAAAAGGTAGTGCATCTCAAAAATATATTAGTGTAATAAACAAAACAAAATACCAAACATCCACTCCCTATAAAAAAAGGAATTTACTACTAAACTTTTCACGAAAAACTCGGCATAGCATAAAAAAAAAGCCTGAGATATTTCAGCACACATGGTAATTATTTTAAGAACTTATAACTGCTTGGAGAAAAGAAATAAGTGCCTTAATCCTGAAATTACTTATTCATATGTTTATGCATAGTAGTAAAATTACACACGTGTATGCATATGTGGGATTGGGGCCTGTTTAATATAATTTTAACCGTTAGCTTAATGCTATGTTAAATATCTTAGTCTCATCATTGATACTTACCAGAATGCTTGGGTAATCAGTTTTCTAGTACATAACAAGCCTTTTGCTTCTGCCTGATTTCTAACACCATAGATTCCCCAGTATGGAAGCAATTGAGATTCTTTGGCGGGAAGGACTATATGGTATTAGGGAGATGATTGGTTGAATTCTGTGTCCAGTTCTGGTGTACATATTTAAAAATGGACAGTGACAAATTGTAGCTTTTTCCTAAACCTTTTACAAAAATATGAGATCTTTACAATCTGCCTTATAATGAAAGATTAAAGAAACTCAAATTCTTTTGTTTATCCAATGGAAAGTAAAGAGGTGACCTGATCGTGGTCTATAAATATCTCTAAGGGTATGTGTACACTACCCTCCTAGTTCGAACTAGGAGGGTAATGTAGGCATACCACACTTGCAAATGAAGCCCGGGATTTGAATTTCCCAGGCTTCATTTGCATAAGCGGGGAGCCGCCATTTTTAAAACCCCGCTAGTTCGAACCACGTGCAGTGCGGCTACACGGGGCACGAACTAGGTAGTTCGGACTAGGCTTCCTAGTTCGAACTACCGTTACTCCTCATTTCAGGAGGAGTAACGGTAGTTCGAACTAGGAAGCCTAGTTCGAACTACCTAGTTCGTGCCCCGTGTAGCCGCGCTGCACGGGGTTCGAACTAGCGGGGTTTTAAAAATGGCGGCTCCCTGCTTATGCAAATGAAGCCCGTGAAATTCAAATCCCGGGCTTCATTTGCAAGTGCGGTATGCCTATATTACCCTGCTGGTTCGAACTAGCGGGGTAGTGTAGACATACCCTAAGGGAGAAGATTTTTTGATTTTGATGGAGGGCTTTGCAATCTCCCAAAGACATAATAGATCCAAAGGCTGGAAGTTGAAGCTAGATAAAATCAGAACAGAAGTAATGTGAGGGTCTATGACCATTGGAACTACTTACCTAGGGATGTGGTGGAATCTTCATCACTTGGAATCATTCATCTGAGATTGGATACCATTATCAAGGACATGCTCTAGTTCATACAGTTGTTATGAACTTCATTCATGAGCTGGTTGGTGACATGTTAGGTGGAGTGCTATGAAGGCGGTTAGATTAGATAATCATAATGGTCTCTCTTGGCATGGAAATCTATGAAATGTTGCAATTCTTAGTCCGAGTGTCAGGAAGAGCTGACAGGACAGCCGTAATGCCCCTCCTGCTCTGGAGAGTGGGTGAGAGAGAGAGATTTCCCTTTCGGGGGGAGAGGAAATAGCTGGATGAGGGAGGGGCACTGAGAAGGTATTTATACCACTGCTTTCTGGAACTCTCTCAATCACTGACCAGAATCACCCTCTCACTACCTATGGGATCCGAGGAGAACTGGATTTTATGATCTGCCCTATGCATGTATAACCACCAACAGGCAGAACCAAACCTGGAACTTCGTACATGAGCCTCAACAGCTTGAGCTATAAAGCCAGCTGCCTCTCAGTTTATGCTTTAGAGCTCCCTTGTTCTTCTCTCTCATTGTAAGTGGTCTAAGTGCAACTACATGGGATAGTAAACCACACTAGAGCTACATCTACACTGCCCTCTCTTGTGCAAGAACATATGCAAATGAGGTGAAGTGGTGATTATCGCTGCGCCTCATTTGCATACTTAATAAGCTGCCATTTTTGCGCAAAGTGTAAAGTAATGCACATTGGAAAAAATAACCCCGACTATACGTACAGTATGATGGGGGCTAATTCGGCTATGACAAATCAGGAAAGAGAACTTGGCGTTATCGTGGATAGTTTTCTGAAAACTTCCACGCAGTGTGCAGCTGCAGTCAAAAAGGCAAATAGAATGTTAGGAATTTTTAAGAAAGGGATAGAAAATAAGACACAGAATATCTTACTGCCCCTGTATAAAACAATGGTATGCCCACATCTTGAATACTGTGTACAGATGTGGTCTCCTCACCTCAAAAAAGATATTTTGGCCTTGGAAAGGGTTCAGAAAAGGACAACTAAAATGATTAGGGGTTTGGAACAGGTCCCATATGAAGAGAGGCTAAAGAGACTGGGAGGAGATATGATAGAGGTATATACAGGCAGTCCCTGGGTTACGTACAAGATAGGGACTGTAGGTTTGTTCTTAAGTTGAATTTGTATGTAAGTCGGAACTGGTACATATTGTAGGGGAAACTCTAGCCAAACATTTTTTTTAGTTTTGGATAGCATAGGGAAAGGTTAACTCCCCTCTAATGTTTGTTTTGCTGTCTGTTCCCCTGTTCAGAAGATTTCACATCTATTTCTGTCCCTGTGACAAACTGAGGACTAAAGGAGTAACTCATCAAATACCAAACAGCTCTGCACCATGCTTTGAGCTAATAGCTTTATTTCCACACACCACCCAGGGTTCTAGGAGGAGGGTCCTTTTTTTGCTAACACAATGAGGCCAGCACTTTGTTTGTTTTGGTGGAGTCTTTGTTTGCCCAGGGAGCCCAGCATGTATAGGGGGAGGAGGGGCGGAGAGGCTGCTTTTGTCTGCTGTTCGGCAGCCTGTTGCTCAGGGGAGGGGGCAGCCTGTTGCTGGCAGGGGGGGAGGGGGGAGGCGTGCAGGATGCGAGGCCACGGGGGGGGGGCAGCAGGCATGGGGAGGCACTTTTCCTCTGCCCGGCAGCTCTGCGGGATCCCTGTCCCTGTGGCCAGCTGCTGCAGGCAGAGGCCAGTTGGAGCCGGCCGAAGAAGAGGAGGAGGTGGATTCTAGGACCCAGGTGAGCGAGCCCCGGGACGCTGCTGCGCTCCAGGAGCCCGGCATGTATATAGGGGAGGAGGGGCAGAGAGGCTGCTTTTGTCTGTTCGGCAGCCTGTTGCTCAGGGGAGGGGGCAGCCTGTTGCTGGCAGGGGGGTGAGGGGGCAGCGGGCGAGGGGAGGCACTTTTCCTCTGCCCGGCAGCTCTGCGGGACCCCAGTCGGAGCCGGCCCGAGGAGGAGGAGGATCCTAGGACCCAGGTGAGCGAGCCCCGGGAATGCTGCTGCGCATGTGCGGGAGTTGCCTTACCCCGTTCGTATCTAGGGATCCGACGTAAGTCGGATCCACGTAAGTCGGGGACTGCCTGTAAAATGATGAGTGGTGTGGAGAGGGTGGATAAAGAAAAGTTATTTATTAGTGCCCATAATAGAAAAACTAGAGGACACCAAATGAAATTAATGGGTAGCAGGTTTAAAACTAATAAAAGAAAGTTTTTCTTCACACAGCGCGTAGTCAACCCGTGGAACTCCTTGCCACAGGAGGCTGTGAAGGCTAGGACTATAACAGAGTTTAAAGAGAAGCTAAATGAATTCATGGAGGTTAGGTCCATAAAAAGCTATTAGCCAGGGGATAGAAATGGTGTCCCTGGCCTCTGTTTGTCAGAGGCTGGAGATGGATGGCAGGAGACAAATTGCTTGATCATTGTCTTTGGTCCACACCCTCTGGGACACCTGGTGCTGGCCACTGTCAGCAGACAGGCTACTGGGCTAGATGGACCTTTGTTCTGATCCAGTACGGTCATTCTTATGTTCCTGTGTTCTTATGTAAAGGGCTTTTGCGCAACCCCCCACCCTTGCGCAAGAGCCATTCTGCTGCTTTTTTTCCAGGAAGAATGGCTCTAGCGCAAGGGGGGGAGGGGAGGTTGCACAAAAATGAGCTGTGTAGACAGCTCCTTTTTGCACAAAAGCCCCTTGTGCAAAAATGGCAGTTCAATACGTATGCAAATGAGCAAGGCTTGCCCAACTGCGGCGAGCCCCACTAGCCAGCCGCGCTGTCCGGCGATCTGTGCATGCACAGATCTTTCTGCTCATGTGCAGATCACCCAAACCCAGCTCTTGCTGGGTTGCAATCTACTCACCATGGGTGAGTAGATTGCATTATTTGTCGAGCCCTGGGAATGAGACATGGCGACATTCACCACGTTGCCTCATTTGCATATTTTCGTGCACAAGAGAAGGCAGTGTAGACATAGTCTAGGTGTGTGGGTTACACCACTACATGGGACAGTGAACCACACTTTTATGTGTGTGGGTTTCACTTGTGCTAGTAGCCTTTTTGAGGCTTGAGAAGGGATTTTTACCAGACCACCAGATGAATTGAGGCAGAGTGATGTGGTGTTTGTTTGTTTTTGTTGTGGTTGTTTTTTTTTGGTCTTCCCAACAAGAAATCAGTGACCTGGTGAGTTAGATAAGGTGAGGTCAAGATTTTGTGACTTTATAGGTAACAGGTGTGGTTGGTATCCAGTGCAGGTACTTATTAAAGAGGCATACAGTTTCCTGATAAACAGAGGTTTGCAGTGGTTTTTGGAGGGAGGCATCTCCTAGGAGAGCATAAAGAAGATGGAGATAATAATCTCACAGACAAGGGCAAGGTTATAGGGTACCAAACTGTCCTTGCTGGGTGCAGGTCACAAAGCAGAAGGGTCTGACAGCAATCCTCCCAAACAGATGGAAACAATTTAGGAAATTGTACAATTGTATCTGCGTTGTACAGTTTATTGGCACATGTTCCCAAATATATTAAATGAATACAGTTGTAAACTAATTATACCACATCCATTGCCCCATGTCTTTCTCCCTGCGTGGTTGGAACAATGCTAGTTTCTAGCACAAAGGAATAAATCAGACAACAAACATGCTGATTACCAAGGCAACAACCTCTTCTTACCCATTGGTACCTTGGTAAGCAGCAGCAATTATTGAGTTTTGAAAGGAATTCTAACATCTTGTCTACTGCCTATTTGGCAGTTCCTGGGTGGGTAATATATTCCTTTTCACTACTGTACGTAGGCTGAATAAAATATTTGTCACTTTTGTTTTAATCTCCAGTGATGTGTTTTGCCTGTTCTTCTGGCACTTTTACATTAAAAAGGTTGTAGTGTAGATTTTAAACTAAGGGCTGGGGAAAAGCCGAAGGGTGCGGAGGAGCACGTGGATCAGACAGAGAAAGCTGCTAGGGGAGATTCTATTAATAGAGATTCTCTGTGTTCTAGTCAGGAGGAGAGAATGGAAGATGATAAAGTATGGGTCTGATCACATGAGATGCAATCAAATGAAAAAGAGTCGAACACATCAGGAAATGGCAGACAGATAAATAGTGACAGATTTTAAAAGTGCTTATACACAAATGCTAGAAGTCTAAATAAGATGGGTGATCTAGAATGCCTCATATTAAAGGAGGATATCAATATAATAGGCCTCAGAGAAACTTGGTGAAATGAGGACAATCAGTGGGCAGTCATAGTGGGGTGCAAAAATATATTGGAACGACAGAACAAGTGGTGATAGTGGGGGATTGGCACTGCACATGAAAGAAAATGTAGAAAAAACAGTAAGATGGCAACAGGGCACTAATCTTGACTGGGATCTTTAGTTGATGCAGTCTAATAAATAAGAATAATTATTAAACAATTTTAAATTACTTTTTATAAATTTCAGATGATAGTCTATTATTTTAATACATTTATTTTGTGTTTATTTACTACGTTTTCTAGAGATTTTGAGACAATTCTTTACATGATGGTTCTCGTCTTGCACTTCTCTATGATGACTATGTGTACTATGACAGTGCTCACTGTTTTACTACTGTGCTGATCTCACTCTATAAATGATTTTCTTCTGTAGCCACTTTGGATGCCATACATGTGTGGCTGAGAGGGATTTCTTTGGCTGAAGTGTTTGTTTTCCTTGCTAATAATGTATCTAAAACGCTGTTCCAGTGCTTCTTCTATTAAGCTTATTTTTTTCATGTTTTTCACAGCAGCTAACACTGATTGCAAATATGCCTTAGTTAGTAGTCCCTAAAAAATTAACAGTCGCCAAATACAGTAAACTTCCGATAATCCGGCACCTTTAGGACCCAGGGGGTGCCGGATTATCAGATATGCCGGACTATCAGAAGGGGGGGCTATGAGGAGTCTGGAGTGGGGTGGGGGGGATGGAGCGGGACCAACCCAGCAGCACCCCAACTGCTCTGCCCCGGGCTTCCTGGAGTCAGCCGCTGGTCAGTTTCAGCAGCAGCTGACTTGGGGACGCCCGGGGCAGAGCAGCTGGGAGTGCTAGGTTGGTCCCACAGTGCCACCCCTCAGCACTCCTGGACCAACCCGGCAGCACCCAAGCTGCTCTGCCCCGGGCATCCCTAAGTCAGCTGCTGCTGAAACTGACCAGCGGCTGACTCCGGAAAGCCCGGGGGCAGAGCAGCTCCAATTGTCTGGCTGCCTGGAGCACTTCCGGGTTCCAGGTGGTGCTGGACTAGCAGGTGTGCTGGACCACTGGATGTCAGACAACTGGAGTTTTACTGTAGTTATCACAAAGAGGTGTCACAGGTGTCACATTCCTTCAGAGATGCCCTGTGCCTGCTGATGGTGGAAGGGCAGAATTAGAGCATCCAGTTTCAGCAGTGTTACTGAGCATGCCTTGTCCAACCCAACCAGCAAATCAGAGGAGGGGACACATAATCCCTAATGCTGTCCAGCTTCACATGTATCACCTCTCCTACCTTTGTCCTTTTCAGTCTCAGCATCTAGGTAGGGGTTGACTTTTTAATAGTAACATCTATGTATTCATTTGCTTGTTTTTGTTTTGGTAGGGTGGAAGCTTTAGATAGTGGTGTTCTTTCACTTTACAATAATTTATAAAAATATTTTAATAATCTTTGGTGTTGTCTATGGTTATGTAGATCTAACCGCTACAAACAGTGCTTAAAGTGGTCTGTGAAAGGTGGTGATTGTGGGTATTTATCCTAATTTAAAATTTGCAGGTTTGTTAAGACAGTGTTTAAGATGAGCCCCTCAGCAAACCAGCTATTTATGAATGTATTTCTTTTTTCTTGAGTCTCTGATCTTGTGCAACATGAACCTCTCTAGTTTAAGTACTGCATGTATGATTAAATGGAAAGTATACAGATCTTTTTAGGTCAATTTTAGATTTACTACTAAATTCTGCCCTGGAATGTGCATATGGAATTTCCTTTACTTTGCAACACAAACTCATTTTTTAAAATAATGTTACCTGATTTAAGGAGTTATGAATTTCAATATTATTTCTGACAGTGTTTTCTTAGTATTTCTTAGCTTGCTTTTATTGTGTGTGTTTGGTTTTTATTTATAACAGTACTATACAAAATGTCTTTCCCTTCACTGTACAATTCAGGTCTTTAGCACCACGAGGCCATTTTTTCTCAATAAAATTGTTATGATTCACTCATTATCAGACAATTCATTCTCTCTCTCTCTCTCTCTCTCTTTCTCTCTCTCTCTCAAATTAAGTCATTTGGATTCAATATGTTGCCAAGGGGATAGTTATAATAATGTATAAATTCACAGTGAAGTCAGTGGTGTTATGCCAAATACAAACGCTGCATTGAAAAAAAAAATTGTTAGATAATTCCATTGACCTCATATTTCATTTATGGGTAAGTTGAGACTGCAAATAGCAACAGTGCTTATAATAGATAACATGATAAGTGAAATAATTTGATAGTTGTAAATTTTAATGTAAAAAGCTGCAAAAGACACAAGTCCACAAAAAGGGTCTGAATAATTTTGTTATGCTTTCAAAACTTTTTGTAACTAGTGTAAGACAGGGATTTGCAAAAGTGAGAGAAAATATTTCAAATGTATTTGAAACTCTTCTGGAAACTGGACAAACATGTAGGAGTTAGAGGGGCGCTCATAAAAGGATAATGGACAAGTGTTGCTAGAGACAGTTGTATGATTAGCCCATTTGATGGTGGGTGGTTGCTTTGTGTCAGTGTCCCCATCACATCTGTTTATAAATTGTATTCTCCCTTTATGGCCTGAAAAGAACTGGCCCTTCTGTCAGGCAAGCTGCTGCACTAAAAATGAGCATTAGCTCTTCTGGACTTACTGGGAAATGCCTTTGCTTTCTTACACCTTTTACTTGATGATGGGCCAAATTCTATTTTGTGATACAGGTGTCATGTTTCCTCCAATTCCAGTGGGAGTCAAGGAGACATGTATATGTGTAAGATGGGACCCAGCATTTCAGTTTCTTTTATATTTCTGGACAGAATATAAGGTCATATTTTACCTTTCATTCCCATATAGCATAGGATAGTGTTAAATAGCTGTTTCCACAACATATTAAGTTTGACATGTCATTTTGGTAGTTTCTTTTAAATATAACTAAGTAATCTGTTTTGTTGATTCCCAAAAGGATGGCAGAGCACTTTCAGCCAAGAAAAAGGTGGACTTTACTTGCTGAAAAACATTTTCTTGTTCTTAGCCAGAAGATTTAACATCTTTTTTGTGACTATTTTATGGCAATTACATTTTCTAGGTGTTTATTGGCACTTAAACCTTGTGGTCTTATCATTTTACCAATCCTGAAGTTGAATCTGGGAGAAACTCTTGAATCTCTGCAGGTCTCAGACTCACTTCAGTGAGCTTTATGCATCCATAAATAAGAGTTTCAAGTACAAATCCAATTTTAGGATGAGGGCCTTAATTGCATTCTATATATTATAGTTTTCTGATCTTTGCCCTTTGGTTTCTCTCTTTTTTTCTTTTGTACTTGGCCGTCTGCTTTGTGAAATTATTTTGTTTTTCATTAAATGCCAAAATTTTCAGATGTTGGTATGAAACACAACTAGGAAGAATTTCCTTGTCTTGTAGATTTTACATTTCAGATGAAGTTTTCTTCAGGAAAACAGGTTATGTCAAGACTTTAGGGTTTTTCTGGGATACCAGAAAAATGCAACAAATGAAAATGAAAACCAGAGGTATCCCAGAAAAACTCCTCTGCGTCCAGGGAACGCATCTACTCCTCTGCTTTTTTTTGCTGAGGAGCAGACGCGCTCTTTCGGAAGCCCTGTCTTTCTCCTCCCATGACGAAGAAGGGTTCTTCCGAAAGAGGGTTTTTCCGAAATTTGGTCCAGTGTAAATGGGCCAAATTTTGGAAAAAAGTCTTTAAAAAAAAACTATCAGAAAAAGGTATAAAAATTGCGGAGTGCAATTTGCATACCTTTTCCTGATAAAGCCCCGTAGTGAAGACATAGCTAGAAATATTGGGAGACTCAGAGGAGGGACTTCCTTTAGAGTTAATTTTAAAACAATTTTTTGTAGTCTAATTATTTTCATTTGTTGCATTTGCAGACTTCTCAGAAAGAAAGACCCTTGAATTATTGGGAGGGACTAGTTTTTCCATGTAGAGTATCTTAAAGTAATTCAGAGGTGACTCCATATTTAGTGCTGAGGAGCTCCTGGCAATTATACTTGGGTACACACTGCTTTTTAAACACCCTTTTATTTATTTTAGTTTTCTTAATCTTCCTTAATATCTTCATTAAAATATGCTGAATGTAAACTGGATTTAAATTAATTGCTTCTGCATGCCCAAGTTCTATTTCCTGAAAGGCAAATCTTTCTCTGTTTACTCACTCCAATAATCCCATCGAAATAAGTATGAAATACAATTTATGAGATGAACATAGAAGAAAATGGGATTCTATTTCCATTAGATACACTAATTATTTTAGTCAAGAAAAATGTGCGTGAGAAGGAAATTACATATGCAGGTTATCAGTGAAGAACTTGTTCTGAATGAATTACACAAAGTGTTTAAGAAGTTAATCCTTTTGTTCAGATTATTTTTTAATGTTCCCAAGGTCAATGAGAAAGATAACAAACCTCTTTAATCAGTAACTTTTATGATTCCATTCTGTGTTTTCATGTCTCCCTCTTGACTGCATCTTAATTTTGGGCTTGATCCTGCAAATACTCACATACCCCTGGCCTGGTCTACACTGAAGGGGAAAGTCAACTTAAAATAAGCAACTCCAGCTATGTTAAGTACGTACCTGGAGTTGAAGTATCTTAAATTGTGTTTTTACGCTGTCCACACAGCGGGAGGTCGACGGGAGCAAACACTCCCATCAACATCCCTTACTAATCATGAGGAGCAGCACTACTGGTGTCACTGGGACCCCTCTCAGTTTGAATTAATAGGTCTTCACTAGACCCACTAATTTGAACCCCACAAGATTGACTGTGGCACCATCAATCTTCCATGTAGTGTAGACGTGTCCCCTAAGAATAGTCTGACTGTCTTTTGAATTGAAGCACGAGGATTAAAAGTCAGCACTAGTCTGATTCATAAATCTTCTTCTTCTTCTTAAATCTAGGATATTTATTTCCATAATATCTGGTAGAAGGGTATCTGATTATTTACTGCTCTGACACATCTGGCTCTGTCACTGGAAAGGGTATACATTTAGGTGCATGAAAGAACATTATATGACAATAACCATCTTTGAATAGGGAGCAGCTTGTGAAGCTGCATACTTTAGAAGGCTCCTAGGACTTCTAAAGGACTTCTGCAATGGAGGAAACATTGGGCTGAATTGTGACAGCACAATGGGGGGAAATAAACAACATATCCATTAAGTGAAAATAAAGTAGTCAATGCAAACTACTGTACAATCAAATGACAACAGATAACTCTAAATGGAAAAAATCTCAGTGAGTCCTAGAAATCCTTTTTTGCTTCCTATCGAGGGGAAGTGTTTTGCTTTGTCTATGTATTTTACTCTTGTAGTCCTCTTTTAGAGATGTGTAACACTATCTTAATTCTGGTTTTTTTTAGGGAAATGTGAAACAGAACTGTAGATGTTTCAGCTGTGAATCTAAATATTAATTAAACATCATTATGTTTTCTAGGACTATAACTATAATTATATGCAAAACTCCTGATTTTGATTCTTTATTTATGTTGTTAATAAAGATAACAAACCATACATATTATTTTCAGGTTTGAGAATTAATAAAAGTACCACCACATCACGGACTGGTGCTCCTGCCAATTTACATGTACCAGATGTAATCCAGTTGAAAGACATTGTTTGCTATTTGTCTCTGCTTGAAAGAGGAAGACCAGAAGACAAACTAGAATGTATGTATTTTTTTTTAATCTGAGGAAAAAGCTGATAAAATGGGGAATTAAAGTAACAGAAGCCCCTAATTTGCTAATACATCCATCTGTTTCTAATGTTAGTAACAGCCATTAGTTTATTTTCACATTGCATACAGCTCAGGTTTGCAATCTTGAGGAAATTCTGAAATGGAAGTTTCTGACTCTAAATTTAAGATTGAATGAGGTGTAGTTTCATCTTACAATGTGACACTCTAGAAGTGTCACAGTAGAGTTCTGCATTCTCATGTCTACAGGCCTGGCCTTTGGGCAAGGTGAGTGAGGCGGTCGTCTTGTGCCCCATGCATTCAGGGCCCCGCGCTGCCTACCTCCCAGCCGAGAGTTGCACAGCTGTGCGGCTCAGCGTTCTGCTTTGGGCCCCGCACACTTTTTGGCTTGGCCTGCATGTCTAGATGATTTCCATACCAAGTTGGCTCAGTTAATTAAAAGTTTTCCAACTTTCAGCCTCAATAATTGACCCTAGGGAGTTTCAGACAAGCTGGATTCTTTCCATCTTGCACATCTTTGCTAGTAGCATAGGCTCTGCAGTCCAAATTATCTACTCACAGACCTCTTGGAAAATCCATGTAAGGGTAATGATGCCTAGAGGAGGCTTAAGTTTGAGTGATAACACAATCTGTAGACAAAAAGGCTTGCAGATATAGTTGAGATGTTAATATCATTCATAGATCCTATGTTGCTAGCTGTTATCAGCAAGATGGAAAGATCCCAGTTGTGTGTCTAAGTGAGTCTGTAGAGCTAGCAGTTAGAAAATGTCTTTGCTTACAAATAAAGAATCCAGTTCAGAAAAGCAGTAATATATGTGTTTTAAGACATGTGCTTAAGCACATTTCCTGGGCAGAAATACTTTGCTCAATTAGGACCTGAGAAGTTTATTATGGAAATCAATGAAACACAAAGAATATTGAACCCCACATTATCGTTTCTACTGCCAGTGTTTGGATTAGACTAGCACATAGACTGTATCTGCACTTGGAGCTGGAGCTGAGATTTCCAGTTCATATGGAGATACTCACATTAGCTCTCATTGAACTAACATGCTAAAAATATTAAGGTAGATGTGATAGGCTGGGCATCATTTAACTGACCATAGTTTGAGAGCAATGAAAGTATGTCTACTCAAGCTGGGAATCACTCCCCAAGCATAGACTAATGTTCTTGTTGTCCTTACTGAGGCAAAAATCATATTGATTTTGAAGGGAGCTTTGTCTCTAAGAAAGGCAGGATCAGACCCTGATATTGTTCTAAAGGTAAATATAGACCCTGATATTGTTCTAAAGGTAAATATAAACTACCTGCTGGAAGTTTATATTCTTTGCAAGTTTTAATGACCATGTTTGTTCTGGCCTATATGTAGCTTATAACTACAGAAACAAAGGTCTTAGAGTTAGTGGGAGTTTTGCCTGTGTAATGACTGCCCAAAATTTGCCTATATCATAGCAATGGTATTGTATAAATGCTACTAAATTCCAAGATTAATGATGTATTGGATGCTCCTCTGAAATTCAAAACAAAATCTGAAGATTATATGTTGACCCCATGAATAGGAAAATCTAAGTTTCTAGGTCTTAATGCAGCAAAAATATATTGAGCTTAACTAAGTGGCAGACTGTGTAGGCCATTCCAGAATCCTAATGCTCAGATCATCACCTTCAGAGCCACATACAGAAGGGGGGAACATCCTGATCTCAGGGATCTGCATTATGGGAGAAGGTAGTGACTGGGATACCAGACAAGACCCCAGGCAAGAATGCACATTTCCTCCCTGCACCCTTCCCCCCCCACTCCCCTGCCCATGGTCTTGCAGAGGTTCTTCAGGAAAGATGTCACATCTGGGACTGTATTTATCTTTTCTATGCAGTCTCCTTCCCAGAAGTTGCATTGCCAGGCAATTCCCTGGTGGAAGAGGTCAATGGAGCCCAGCTGCCAGAGAAGTGGGGGTTTGTCAGGGTCCAGAGTAGTGGCAGAGGCACAAGACCCCTGTCCTGATGGTGCTGGCCTCTCATTAGTCCCATTATCTGCAACTTTTCAGAATGGTCCCCTTGGCCTATTTTTGAGATAAATCTCAACCTAACTGAACAATGTCAAGGACAGTTTGTGAGAGGATTTCTGTGGAAATGTCATGCCCTGGGACACACTCTACCACAGAATGTACACCAATAATTTCAATCACATGCTTCCACTATCAATTCAATTTTGAAGGGGTTTGATTGAAATAACTTAATTTTGGGTGGAGAGAAGTGTATAATCATAATGAACATCAATTGACGTGTCCTGCAAAATATAATCACGTGCTATAATGCTCTAAGAAGTGCTTTGATAAAGCATTATCTCCGAGTGCAAGAGCACAAAGAGTTTTAAAAACAGATCCATATGCATTGTATATTAAAAATTATTTGGAGTTTTATCCTCATACACATCACAGATTATATAAAACATCTAAAAAAACTATTCTAATGTTGACAACTGTTTTTGCTTCTTTGAAATGATGTTTTTTGGTTATCAATATTTTCTTTGCTATTTTATTTTACTACGAATACTAGTGCGTAAGATACCTCAGTTAAGAAATTTGTGGTAATTAATAGCATTTGGAAAGGACCGTGTACAGAATTCAATTTTTTTTTAAATGTACAAAAAACCCAAACCCTGTAAATAAGTAGTTTACATATGCTTTGCATGGCCTTTGGAAATTAAAACAAGTTGCATGAGATAAGCATATAAAGCTAACACTGAGATTATGTATTTTTGATTATCACCTTCAATGAAGGAAAAAATTGTTCAGTTACAGTATATTTCAACATGTAAGTTAATGATACTTAGTAAATGGGGCCCTGATCTTAAAAACATTTAAGTACCTGAGTAACTTTGCATGTAAATAGTCCTTGTTTGTGTTTAACAGGATTTGTAGCAAGAATAAGTGTTTGCAGAATCAGGAACCACGTGCTGTTCTTATTAAAGTGGAAAAAAACCCACCTTGATTCTCCTATCCTCTTCAGTGTCAGGAGAGTTGTATCAAAACTGCATGCTGTTGAAATCAGGCCCCAGACACACAAAGGAGGGGTATATGCAAAGCCCATTATGCTTTCAGACAAAATTTGAAATAAAATAGAGACCCACTAGGCAGAGAGATAAATGAATGATATATAGACTAATAAATATTTTACTAAATAGCAAATAATTTGTTATAAAGTCCAATATGTCAATCCAAAATTGTGTGATTGATCAGAGAGGAATATAATATTGACTGAAGAATTGAAGCTCTGCAGATTCATATAGAATATGATAGTATTAATCAGTTTAATTCTGTTCAGTGGATACTTAAATACTAATCTCAGGACCTAAGGAGGATTTAAGTTATGCAGGGCTTGATTTAAAAATTTCCGACATTGTTGGTAGTTTGCTATGTATTATAGCCATTTGTTGATGCTTGTCTATCACTAGCTATCTTTGTCTTGTACAGAAGTGCATATATTCATGACTTAGTAGTGCATTTTATTCTAGTATCATGTGTTCAGCATTGCTGTGTAAAACTCCCCTAGCTGATGGCACCGCTAAAGTTGACAGGACTTGATATGAAATTCACTTGGGGGGGGGGGGGGGGGGAGGAAGGGGGAAAGATGATGAGACAGTTTTCTTTTCTTGACCTGAGAACTTTTAAGGAGAGAGATTTTTCTTTAATTTAAACATTAGATGAGCCTCTTTCCATTTGGGATATTATTATGAAAAGTAAATCAGTTTCCTCAAAAATAGTTCAAGAGGCTGTTCAAGGGGTAACACACTAAAGACAGACACCTTTGTGCATAGGCACTGTACCTTTTAAGAGGTATATCATATGCAGTGTCTTTACACTCCTGCTAATAAATATTCCATTAGTTACAGGAAAGAATATGTGAGATGATGTCCTTATGATACTTATATTTACAATGGGCCAAACACTGTACATTGAGCACTACCTTTGGGGAAGAATGGAATTGCCCTTGAGGACCAATTCAGGATATCAATTTAGTGCATGTATAAATTAATTCTGTTTTCTGTAGTAGAACTAGCTACTTGCATGCTTAAAATTAAGCATGTTGAACAGGAATGAGCTCTTGTATTGGGCCCAGCTATGCATACAACATTTTATACAGTAAAACGGGTGGAATTCTCTAAGGCTATGTCTACAGTGCACTTTTGTTGGATACATTTTTGCTGGTTAGGAATATGAAGAAAACACCCTTGTGGCTGACAAGTTTTATAGGCAAAAAGTATTAGTGTGATCAGCACTTTGTCAGTGGGAGACACTTTCCTGCTGCCATAGCTACCACTGCTCATTAGGGATTCTTTTATTTTGTTAGCGGGAGAGCTCTTAACTGGCAACAGAGTGGCTACATTGCATACCTTACAGCAGCACTGCTGTAGTGGCACTGTGTTGCTGTAAGTTGTATAGTGTAAACATAGCCTAAGAAAGCATTGCAATTTATTTCAAAAGAAGCAGGGTTGCACACAATAGCTTTATTATATAAAGGGCCCTACAGAATTCAGGGTCCATCTTTGTAAATTTCACTGTCATAGCATTGTAAAAATCTTGAATTTCATGGTTTCAGATATTTAAATCTTAAATGTAATGGTACTTTAAGAATCATGAATATATATTTTTAAAACAGCAAAATATAAACATGTAAAGTCCTTAAAACTCAGCATTTCTCAAATTGAGTGTCCCAACCAAAAAGGGGAGCTACAAAACTATTGTGAGGTGTGAGGCTGCATTATTGCCTCCCTTACTGATTAGCTGTCTTTAGAGCTGGATGGCTGCAGAGATGCAGCGGCTGGCCAGGTACCTAGCTCTGAAGGCTGCACTCCCAATAGATGCAATAAAGAGATAAGGGAGGGATGGTATAGTGGTGGTGCTGCTGCCTTCAGAGCTGGGTGTATGGCCAGCTACCGCTACTCAGCAGACACCCGGCTCTGAAGGATAGGGTAAAGTACACAAGACCAGATTTCACATTCTGTGATACATTTTTCACATGAATTTGGTAGGGCCCAAATTATATATTAGTATTGTGAACTTAATGAAACCAGGAAAAATTTGGAAAATTTGGAAAATTTGCAGATATGGAAATGATATTTACTGTTGCATTCAACTGAGCTGAAATCTAATACATACATTTTCCACTAGTACAATTAGCTAATCAGTAAGAATTTGTAGAGCAGTTACCACTGTTGTGGATTAAAAAACACAGTGAAAATGCAAGAGCAAGCCAGTAAAATTCTCTACATAGGATCCTATTTTATATAGAATTCCAGTTTCCAGTCAGATGTTAATTGTCTGTCTTGCTCTGGAATTAAAGGAAAATGATGTACGTCTTTATATTTTCCCCCTAATTTAATTGTCCTCTTTTTTTTTTTTTTTTTTAGTTATGTTTCGTTTGTATGACACAGATGGCAATGGGTTCTTGGACAGTTCGGTAATTTTATTTATATTGACATATTGTAATAGCATGAAGTGCATCAGTGTATTTGTATGAATTCATGCGGAACACACACTTTGGATAAACAGAAGTAATAACTGTAAACAATAAAACATCCTGGATGACAAATATTTTTGAGACTATTCCTAACAATTCGTCCTTCCACTGAGCATATCCACTTCCTCCTCACTTTTAGAGATGGTCAGGCATTGAATCTCCCACTGTAAAATCATTTCTCTATTTTTTTAGTTGTAACGTTTTACTTCAGGAAGCAATTTAACTCACTCCCAAAACTCTTTTTTACTTCCCTGGGAGCTGTACATGGAAGAGTTATTTGTATGGTTGCACTGAGAAGGAAGAAAGATGCAGCTCAAGTTTCTGGGAGAAGGTAACAGTAGGAGATGAAGGGGGGAAATTCAGCATGTTCAGAGAGGTCAGGAATAAAGACTACATTGTTTAGGTAGAAGTTTAGAAGTAGCACCTGATTATACAATTAAGAGAAAATCAAAGAAAGTAATTATAGAAGGGTTCAAGAAGTATGTAGCTTGTGGGCAAAGAAGCACTAGGCATAAATAGATTAATCAATTGCTTAGAGCCTTGAGCAGCTTAAGGGACCCACAGTTTATTTTTTATTGCCCGTGTCATTTGTCATTAAAATGTTTTTGTTCTTTCTCTTTTTTTTCCTGCCTAGGAATTAGAAAATATCATCACTCAAATGATGCATGTTGCAGAATATCTTGAATGGGATGTCACTGAACTCAGTCCAGTAAGCATCTAGACAGGTCATTGATGCAATTAATTCTGGAAATCGTTGTGTAATGTCCCATGAATACCAGTGATACTAATACATGTATTGAGTAGTAAAAATAGTTCCTATTTCTTTGAGGTTGCCATTCAGTCCTTTGCTATTCAGTCCTTGTTACAGTGAGGACAGCATAGCACTAATGGTCATAAGCATGAAATATATGTCCACCACTAAAGTTTAAGGCTTTCTCCCTGTAGCATGTAATTCATTTTTTAATGGGCTTTGCATATACCTAGCCCAAATCCCATGAGAGACAGAACCTATCATCTATGTACAACATACCTAGTACTATGGGTCCCAAACTGCAGACTCTACCCAGACCAATTGATGTGCAGCTTTTTAATGCCCTTTAGACATCCCCATGACTTACTCAGTAGTCTGCTCCTTGTAGGTAAGCCCTCACATGCAAACCATTTCTGGTGTTTATTAGATAAGCATTGATTTATTTCTTTTATTGGCAAAGTCTTATTGGTGCCTATTGGTCAAAAGTTAAAGCCAGATGTCACAACAACAGAAGTTAAGTGAAGTAAGGCCTTGTGCTTCCCTTGACTCAGGATGAATTTCCCTAAATATTATTCTTCCATAGAATTCCAGGAATCTGTAATGACACAAGGATGACAATATAAAACTACGAGCAGATGTATTTAAGGTAGTGACCCTCTCGCCGTATCTGATCACCGGAGAGTGTGAGATATTAGATTAAGGTGGCGCGTTAAATGAAAACTTAAGACTTGGTTTTAAACTGAAAACCACCAGACTATATTGTTACAAAAATAAACTTAACAAAACAATACCTCAAAATAACTCAAGGGGGCTGTCCTCTCTTACACTAAATGGACCAGGAGGGGAAGTCCCTCAAGGTCCCTATACCTACTACAGAGTCTACGACGCAGGGTGATTAATGGACGCTGGCGACCTACGACCTTAGGGCTAATTGGAAGCCTTTGGGGAGGACCTGCCAGGGGTCCCTCATCAGCTGATCCAGTGCTTGCCACAGGAAAGGAACAGCCAAAGTGATCCCTCGAAGCAGGAGTTGAGATCGAAGACGGTCGATTCGCCTTCCGCAGAATTTCTGGTCCTCGACGCCTCTTCTTGTGCTTCGGTGTGACTGGATCAGGCGATGGACGACTCTGGATCCTATTTATCCTAAACCTAACCTAAAAATAAAACCTTAAACTAATCCCGATGCGCCCGACGTACAGACACGACGACGGCCGACATGCGTGGACCGATGCAGCCTGACGTACAGACTCGATGACGGGAACTAATCTAACTAAAATACTAAGCTAACTAGCCTAATTACCTAACCTAAGTGAGTAGATCTGACCTTCCGTCAGATCTAACCCTAGAAATAGCTAAATTAACATTTAAAAGAGTGAAGCATGGCCTTGCGCCAGCTTCCCTTAAAAGAATCTCTTTACAAAACCTCTCTCATTCTACCAGACCTAGGACAAGACTTGAAGGATCTCTCTCTCTCTCTCTCTCTCTCTTAACCTATCCCTAAGCTCGACGCCCAGACGCAACCAGTAACTGCTGCGTGGCAGAAGCTTTTATAGTTTTGGTTCATACATATTCATGAACCCTAAGGTTTAAAATGATTGGACACTAAAGGATGCTCTTACGGTGTGTTTTAAACTGATTGGTAGAACAGGATGCTTGTGAATATTCATAGATTATGCAAATTCCAACAGGTAGGTGAGTTGCTATTTTCAAACTCTAACAGCTACCTGTGAATGTGATAGAATGCATAACTCAAATGGATGCTACCAGAAAGAGTTCTAAATTCAAAATGGAGTTTCAGACTCCATTTTGAGACATTGCCAAACTTTGCATATTTTTAAGTTTACAAACATTTCAAGAATTGAATTGACATTGACATATGTATACAAGGATAACCTCCGTCCTTTAGCACTTATACAAAGTGGGGGCTATCCTGTTTATTGCGTCGAGTGTAACATGTATGATTACCTGCCCTGTGGGCGGGTGGCGTATGTGTGCACCCGTTGCAAGGAGCTCCTGACCCTCAGAGACCGAGTTCGGGCTTTGGAGGACAGGGTGGCTGAACTGGAGGAGCTAAGGGAGTTAGAGAGCTCTGTTGATGAGACTTTCCGGGACACTGTAGTACTGTCCCACCTCCAGTCTGAGAGCCCCAGTGTTCTTAAGGAGGATGAAAGTCTCAAGGGAACAGAGCATTTAACGGGAGCAGAGGGAAACCATCCCGTAGTTGGGACCCTCCTCCCAGAGGATGTTGTGGTATCCTCTTGCACTGAGGATACCTCTGATGGGGAGGGAATGCCAGCTAGGAAGAGGCAGGTGTTAGTAGTGGGTGATTCGATCATTAGAAACATAGATAGTTGGGTTTGTGATGACCGGGAGAACCGTATGGTCACTTGCCTGCCTGGTGCGAAGGTTGCGGATCTCTCGAGGCATCTAGATAGACATGTGTAGTGCTGGGGAGGAGCCGGTGGTCGTGGTACATGTAGGTACCAATAACGTAGGGAAGGGTAAGAGAGATGTCCTGGAGGCCAAATTTAGGCTGCTAGGAAAGACACTGAAATCCAGGACCTCTATGGTGGCATTCTCGGAAATGCTTCCAGTTCCATGTGCAGGGCCAGGTAGGCAGGCAGAGCTTCAGAGTCTCAATGCGTGGATGAGACGATGGAGTAGGGAAGAGGGGTTTCAATTTATTAGGAACTGGGGACACTTTTGGGAGAGGGGGAGCCTATACAGGAAGGATGGGCTCCACCTAAACCAGGGTGGAACCAGACTGCTGACACTAAACATTAATAAGGCCGTAGAGCAGTTTTTAAACTAAGAGATGGGGGAAAGCCGATTGGTGCGCAGATGCACGTAAATCGGAGAGAGACTTCTCTTAGAGGAGAATCCATTGATAGAGATTCTCTAAGCTGTAGTCGGAAAGAGAGGAGGGGAGAGGGCAAACCATGGGCCAGAGCTGACAAACAACCGCATACAAAGGAATCCAATGCATCAGGGAAGGGCAGACAAATAACCAGTGGCAAATTTTGAAAGTGCTTGTACACAAATGCTAGGAGTCTGACTAATAAGATGGGTGAACTAGAGTACCTCGTATTAAATGAGGAGATAGACATAATAGGCATCACTGAAACCTGGTGGAATGAGGAAAATCTGTGGGACACAATCATACCGGGATATAAAATATATAGAAAGGATAGAGCAGGCCGAGTGGGTGGCGGAGTGGCACTGTATGTGAATGATAATGTAGAATCAAATGAAATAAAAATATTAAGTGAATCAACATGTTCCATAGAATCGCTATGGATAGAAATTCCATGCTCCAATAATAAGAAATTAGCAGTAGGGATATATTACCGACCACCTGACCAGGACAGCGATACTGACATAGAAATGCTGAGGGAGATTAGAGAGGCTACCAAAATAGAGAACTCTATAATAATGGGGGATTTTAATTACCCCCATATTGACTGGATACATGTCACCTCAGGAGGAGAAGTGGAGATAAAATTTCTCAATGGCTTAAATGACTGCTTCTTGGAGCAGCTAGTGCAGGAACCCACAAGGGGAGAGGCAATTCTCGATTTAGTCCTGAGTGGAGGGCAGGATCAGGTCCAGGATATAACCGTTACAGGACCGCTTGGGAATAGTGACCATAATATAACAACATTCAACATTTCTGTGGTGGGAAGAACACCTCAGCAGTCCAGTACCCTGGCATTTAATTTCAAAAAGGGGAATTACGCAAAAATGAGGAGGTTAAACAGAAATTAAAAGGCACAGTGAGTAGAACCAAATCCCCGAAAGCTGCATGGAAACTTTTTAAAGACACCATAATAGAGGCCCAACTTAAATGTATGCCCCAAATTAAAAAACATAGCAAGAGACCTAAAAAAGAGTCACCGTGGCTTAACCACCATGTAAAAGAAGCAGTGTGGGACAAAAAGGTATCTTTTAAGAAGTGGAAGTCCAATCCTAGTGAGATAAATAGAAAGGAACATAAACACTGTCAAATCAAGTGTAAACATGTAATAAGAAAAGCAAAAAAGATTTTGAGGAACAGCTAGCCAAAAACTCAAAAAGAAATAACAAAATGTTTAAGTACATTAGAAGCAGGAAGCCTGCTAAAAAGCCTGTGGGTCCCCTAGATGATCGAGCTATAAAAGGAGCAATCAAGGATGAGAAAGCTATTGCGGAGAAACTAAATGATTTCTTTGCTTCAGTCTTCACGGCTGAGGACGTTTGGGAGATTCCTGAATCTGCACCATCCTTTGTGGGTGATGAATCTGAGGAACTGTCCCGGATTGAAGTGTCATTAGAGGAGGTTTTGGAACAAATAGAAAAACTTAATGTTAACAAATCTCTGGGACCGGATGGCATTCATCCAAGGGTTCTAAAAGAACTCAAATGGGAAATTGCTGAGCTGTTATCTGTGGTTTGTAACCTATCCTTTAAATCGGCTTCCGTACCTAATGACTGGAAGGTAGCAAACGTGACACCAATATTTAAAAAGGGCTCTAGAGGCGATCCTGGCAATTACAGACCGGTAAGTCTAACTTCAGTACCAGGCAAATTAGTCGAAACAATAATAAAGAATAAAATTGTGAAGCATATAGAAGAACATAATTTGTTGGACAAAAGTCAACATGGTTTCTGTAAAGGGAAATCCTGTCTTACTAATCTATTAGAGTTCTTTGAAGGGGTTAACAAACATGCGGACAAGGGGGATCCAGTAGATATAGTATACTTAGATTTTCAGAAAGCCTTTGACAAGGTCCCTCACCAAAGGCTCTTGTGTAAATTACATGGCCATGGGATAAGAGGGAAGGTCCTTTCTTGGATTGAGAACTGGTTAAAAGACAGGAAACAAAGGGTAGGAATAAATGGTAAATTTTCAGATTGGAGAGGGGTAACTAGTGGTGTACCCCAAGGGTCAGTCCTGGGACCAATCCTTTTCAACTTATTCATAAATGATCTGGAGAAAGGGGTAAGCAGTGAGGTAGTAGTTTGCAGATGATACCAAACTGTTTAGGATAGTCAAGACAGAAGCAGACTGTGAGGGACTCCAAGAAGATCTCACCAATCTGAGTGATTGGGCAACAAAATGGCAAATGAAATTTAATGTGGATAAGTGTAAAGTAATGCACATTGGGAAAAATAACCCCAACTATACGTACAGTATGATGGGGGCTAATTTGGCTACAACAATCAGGAAAGAGATCTTGGGGTTATCGTGGACAGTTCTCTGAAAACTTCCACACAGAGTGCAGCGGCGGTCAAAAAGGCAAATAGGATGCTAGGAATTATTAGGAAAGGGATAGAAAATAAGACCCAGAATATCTTACTGCCCCTGTATAAAACTATGGTACGCCCACATCTTGAATACTGTGTACAGATGTAGTCTCCTCACCTCGAAAAAGATATTTTGGCCTTGGAAAGGGTTCAGAAAAGGGCAACTAAAATGATTAGGGGTTTGGAACGGGTCCCATATGAGGAGAGGCTAAAGAGACTGGGACTTTTCAGTTTAGAAAAGAGGAGACTGAGGGGGGATATGATAGAGGTCTATAAAATCATGAGTGGTGTGGAGAGGGCTGATAAAGAAAAGTTATTTATTAGTTCCCATAATAGAAGAACTAGAGGACACCAAATGAAATTAATGGGTAGCAGGTTTAAAACTAATAAAAGGAAGTTCTTCTTCACACAGCGTGTTGTCAACCTGTGGAACTCCTTGCCGGAGGAGGCTGTGAAGGCTAGGACTATAATAGAGTTTAAAGAGAAGCTGGATAAATTCATGGAGGTTAGGTCCATAAAAGGCTATTAGCCAGGGGATAAAATGGTGTCCTTGGCCTCTGTTTGTCAGAGGCTGGAGAGGAATGGCAGGAGACAAATCACTTGATCATTGTCTTCGGTCCACCCTCTCTGGGGCACCTGGTGCTGGCCACTGTCGGTAGACAGGATACTGGGCTAGATGGACCTTTGGTCTGACCCAGTACGGCCGTTCTTATGTAAATGTTTACAGGGCGAATCTACATGAAGATCTTACATTTGCATTTATAATTTTACACTTCTCATTTTAAATATACATTTCTTCCTTACAGCCTACAGCCTGGGAGGCATCATGCTGGGACTTCTCTCCAAGTCCCCTGAGCCTGCCCAGCACTGCTGTCTCCAGGTGCTGCTGGTTCCCTCCCTTACTGGGACCAGCTCCTTCTCCCTTGCTGGTCAGGATGAGAGTGACCCTTCCCTCAGCTCTTCAGCCTTTTATAGGCCCCATCCTTGCCTTGATTGGCTAACTGCTCCTCACTCTGATGAAACTAGGGGGCTATGTCCCCTGCTTGCTGCACTCACCAACCCCCCTTCTCATGGGGGGGGTAGGCAACCTTAGCTTCCACCATCACCACCAGGGAGAGCTGAACTGCAGCCACGCCAGCCTGGGCCCCCCTTTTTTCTTCCCCGCTGTGCCAGCCCAGGACCCCTCTTATCCTTCCTTCCCCCTGGCCCACCCCCCACCCCAGTCTGAGCCCCCTTTCTCCCTCCTTCCCACCCTCTGCCATGCCAGCCCAGTTTCCTCTTCCTTCCCCCCCGCCGCCAGGCAGTTGGGCCAGACCAAAGCCACATGCATCCCGGACTCCAAGCATGGGGGAAGGAAAGGGGAGTAGGCCCCATGGCTTGCACAAGGGAGGGCAGAGGGTGGTGGAAGGGTCTGCAGGGTGAAGAGTGATGCATGACAGAAAAGGTTTCTTTAATATAAAATAAGGAAAATAGTTTTACCAATTCTAATAAGGGTGTAAGTATGATTTGGCGGTGTGGTGAAAGGTAAAAAGACTTCTAATATCTCTCTTCCAATGTTACCACATAGGATACATTTTACTTTGCTTTTTTCTTTTAACTGGATGGTTCAGGGTTAATGTCTATTCTTGCGGTTTTAGAATATGCTATTTATAGCGTGTTTTTTTTTTTTTTTTAAATCTACAGATCCTTCATGAAATGATGGAAGAAATTGACTATGACCATGATGGCACAGTATCTCTGGAGGAATGGATCCAGGGTGGAATGACGACAATCCCTCTCCTGGTGCTCCTTGGATTAGAGAATGTGAGCATTAACCTAGCAATGTCCAAAGGTCACTTGTGGGTCAGACGTGGCCCCAGAACTCATTTGCAACCTGCTGCCTCCTTCATCTTGGCTATGGAATTATGACATTCAGAGACTTTCCAATAAGTAGCTACTTCAGGGGGAGCAGTTGATCCAAGGATGGAGAATTATTTAATGAGATCTATTGTCTCTGAAGGCCACTGTTTCATATTAAGGACATGAACAGCTGTAATAGTATTAATTTTATATCAGTTAGATGCAGCTGTTGTTTTGTTGGCAAATTGTCAACGTCATTTGCCTTCTTGCGCTTGAGCAAACATTGGGCACCTCAGTCTTAGCGCATGTTTCAGTTGTGTGATTTTGATATAAAAATAATTGTTTTGAAAATGTTCTGTAGTATTTTACAGACACTTAAATGCAGATATTAAAGAAGTCCCTCCAACCCAAGTTAAATCTAGACTATTATAGTTTTGCAATCAGTTATATGATGATATTATGGAGGTCAGTTAAGCTGAGCACTTTCTGTTGCTACATATCATATTTATATAAGAGCTTTTATCACAAGATTTCAAAATTCTTCACAAATATTAATTGATTAAGCCTGGGAAGAAGGTATTCCATGGTAAATCTCATTTCTTCTTTTTATATATGTGGAACTATGGCACATAAAGTTACTTGTCCAATATCAGAAATGGGCTGCCCTTTCTCCTGGCTCATATTTCTAGAGTCATGGATAGATGCATAGATTTCAAATACAGAAGGCACCATTGTAACTGTCTAGTCTGGCTTGCTGTATAGCAAAAGCCGTAGGGTTCCCTGGAGCCAGCTGGCTTTATAGCTCAAGCTATATAGGCCCATGCACAAAGCTCTAGGGCTCCCAGGTTTAGTTCTGTCTGTCGGTATTACATAGGCTAGTCCAAAAGCCAAGAGCTTAACACAAATTGATGGAGGCTTCTCAGGGTATGTCTACACTACAGAGAAGATCAAAGCTACCGTTGTCAGTCTTCCAGGGTTTGAATTAGTGGGTCTAGTGAAGACATGCTAATTTGAACTGAGACAGCACTCCGGTCAATGCTAGTAGTCCTGCTTCCACGAGGAGTAAGGAAAGTTGAAGGGACAGTGTTCTCCCTTCAACTTCCTGCAGTGTGGAGAGCACCAAAAGTCAAGTTAAGGTAGCTGAAGTACCTTAAGTGCTTAGCTGAAGTTGAAGTTGTGTGTCTTAATTCGATCTTATTCCAGAGTATAGACATATACTGTATGTGTCTTTCTACTATTACTAGCTCTGGTATCCTCTGAAAGAAAATGGTGTCTTAATTCATTGATTTTAAGGCCAGAAAGTACCATTGCGAATCATAACAAAGACACAGTTTCACCTTGTAACTTTTCTACTAAGGCAATAATGTATGGTTAAACTAGTCCATGTTTTTGAGAGACATCCCGTTTTGATTTAAAGATTAAGTTGTTTGAATGGTTAACTACCTAATTACCCTCACTTTATTCTCACTATGAATGTGTGTACCTTAAACTTCCAAACATTGGCTCTTGCTATGCCTTTTCCTGGTATGTTAAAAAGTTCTCTTCTGTCAATTTATACCAAATCTACCCAGATACCTTTATCACCTTTTCATTATATCTATAATGTGTTAATTCCCTTTAAAGAAAACTAAAATGCTAACATGAAAACTAAATTGCTAATTTAAAAACAACTTAAGATATTAAATCACTAACAATTCTGTAATTAGTCTATTTTACTGACTAAATGGCTGTCCCACTTGAAGGAATAGCCATCTGAAAATAGTTTAAATGCAATAAGGAACTATGTTACATAAATTGTAAGAATTTTAAAAAAGATCTCTTCTCTTTTTTTTTCTTTCTTTGTGATTTAGCCCTTCACTTCTTTCTTAGTGCCTGATTCTGCAGCTGCATGGCAGGCAAAACCTTCACTGAAATAAAAGAGAGTTTTTTGCCTGTGGAGCAGCTGCAAAAGGAAGACCAGTAATTCTATTTGTCTGACGCCCCTTGCCATGACAATCAGCATGCTGAACAAACAATTATAACACAATGCAATTACATTTTAATTGCTAATTCATTATCTCTTGTTTTATACAATGCTTTGAAAATCTAAAGCAAGATGTGAATGTTGTGTATTACAAATATTGTTTTGTAATTTATATATTAAAAGACCAGATCTTTTAGAATATTGTGTCTGGTTAACCACCAGTTAACCCTTTAGCACTGGCTGAATGCTTTCCCCTCAAGCATCATATCTACTAAAATTATTCCTGTTAAACACCAATAATTACTACTTAATTTGCTTCCTTTGGAGATATGACTATAGAGTAGTTTTGGTTCTGACTAAATGAAAATTCAGGAGGTTTTGAATGATTAAAAAAGAGAGAGTTAAAGTGGAAACCACCATGCAGCCTTAATTGTTGATGCTACTTCCACCACTATGATAATTTGCATCTACTTTATATAGAGCTATCCATACGCAGATTTCAGAGTGCTTTAACAATATTAATATATTAAGATTCACACCAGCACCATGAGGTAGCAAAGCATGTTTATCAATCTCTTACAAATTTATCAATCTCTTACAAATAGGAATGTGAAGAACAGACAATGTAAGTGATTTATTGAAGATCACAAGGAAGTTTATTGTAGGGCTTCATCAAGAATCCACATCTTCTGGCACCTCAAATGAGTCTACACTTAAAATGCTGCAGTAGTGCAACTGTATCACTTCACTGAAGATGTTACCATTCTGATGTGAGAACTTCTCCCTTTACCATAGTTAATCCTCCTCTTCAAGGGGCAGTGACCATGTTGATGGGAGAAACCTTGCTGTTGATGTAGCAATGTCTGTGCTTGTGAGCCTGATGCAAATCACCATGGTTAGCCACTCATGCCTGAGGAGGCACAGGTATAGATAGTGGCAGCAGCCCACTAGGGGCTAACCATGGTGAATCGCCTCCATTTTATTGTCCATCCATAGTCTATGCCGTGGCTTATGTCAGGATAATGGCCTTGCTTAGGTGTGCATTTTTCATACCACTGAGTGATGTAGTTATACCAATGGATGTTTACATGGTAGACCTGTCCCTAATCTGCATTGAGTATCTAGCTGCAAAACTCTTTTTCCATTTATTTGATAGTATATGAAAAGTTTTAAGAAATCAAAGGTGCAGAATGTAGTTATTGGCCATGTGTGCTGTTCTGATCTCGGCCAGTGATTTGTAAAGTCATTTTCATCTTCCTGACTACTAAGACCAATTAGGATTTGGAGTAATCTCTGAAGTGGAGTGGTGGAAGTACTTTACACGATAGGTTTTTTAGATGTGACATTGCTAAATTCACAGGTCCAGACAGTGTAGGAGAGCAAAAATTGGATTGTGTCTCTAAAACTTTGTCCTGTCTTTGGCTAATTTGGCCATCTAGAACAAGGATGGGGGAAAATTTGGGGGGTCAGGAGCCATTGACTCACAGAAAAATCAGTTGGAGGCCACACACAAGTGAGAAACAAAAAAACCAAATGCCAACCCTCATAGCTGTTGCCCCCAACTGAGAAAGAGAAGGGCACTCCCCACATTCCCTTTTCACACCTGAGTCTGTGGGGCCCAGGCTAGTAGATTTTGTATGCTACAATCCTGTGGCAGGGTGGGAGGGAAAAGCTGGAGTGTGAGTGCAGGCTCCCCAATACTGGGGGGACAGCCCTGAGCCTCAGGGGGCGGATCTAGGCAAGCCGGGGGGCCACATCTGGGCCCTGGGCCCGAGGTTCCCCACCCCGATCTAGAAGCTCAAGCACTGGGAGACTTACTGAGTCTGTAGAGCTGTTTTCCCTTCCTCCATTTCTGTTTGACCAGCATTCTACTGTGCAATGTGTATTGATACCTGTAATCTTTCTTTGATCAGTGGGTATCATCTGAGATTCTTTGCTTAGTAATCACCACTTGCACAATGTTATTAATCATTTAATCCCAGGCCAGCTCCACACTTTTGTGTTACATTCATGCTGATCAGTTGATTCTGGTTTCTTTGTGGCTTCTTGCTTGTGACTGAGAGGAGAGCCATTGCTGTGCCCAGGGTAAGCCCTCTAACTAGGGCTTGATAATTTCTCAGTTGGGGTTAACTTTTTCATGTGAGTGCTCCAGCACCAGAGCACCCATGGAGTTGGCACCTATGCATCTGACCCATCCAAGATCCCACCAAGTTCAGATACCTCCTCATTAATCACCTTCTTTTGTTCCCGTGTGCTGTATATAAGTCCAGGAGAAGGAAGTTCAGCCACAGGGAGATTCCATGTAATTTTGAGACTATTATTCTTGCCCTTATTCAGATATCTGAGCAGAGTTGCAGTGGTTGGTGTCCAGTTAGTCCGAGGAACTCTACCTGGAGCCACAGGCATTGTCTGGGATACTCTGATCACTGTCCCACACTAACTAGTTTTCATTATATCTTTATTCATCTCCCCTTGACTGCACTTTGGATTTGTCACCCAGAGTCAGTTTTCACCTATTTGTCTTTGGCTCCACACCCTGGCAAAGCAACAGATACAAAAGCTGCAGCTACATTGATCAGCATCCCCCTCAATATGCTTTTTAAGATCCAGTGGTCCTACACATGTCTGTAACATGTGGTGTACTTCATCTAGTGCACTAAATACCACAATCACTTTATAAATGACCTATCAATCCTCATCCTCAAAAGGAACCCTGCATAACACTTTTTCTAAAGACAGGCCTGAGAACATACATTCATAGCTCTGCTCGACCCTAAAAATCATGGACTGAATAGAGACATTGTTTTATGGCGTATTACAACAATTTGCAACTTCCCTTATTCTTCCCCACACACATTCCAGATGTTTCTCCACCCAGCCATCCTTTCCTCCTATGTGATGGGGCACTTCATCTTGAGTGGTCCCTTGAAATAAGTGTTAAATACATATGCTAAACAATCTGTTCCTTTTTCTTTTTAGCAGCAGCACTCTGATTAAGTTTCCCAAACCTGAAGTGGAGTTTTGAGTAAGATCAAGAGCTTGTCTCTCTGACCAACAGAATTTTGCTCAATAAAATATTACTTCATGCATCTTCTTTAATTCCCTGGGACTGACATGTGTACATCACCATTGCATACAAAGCCAAGGCATTTTAAAGCTATTTTACATTTGCTCTCCTCTTGGTTGCCACTAGATGTCATAATTGCACTACAGCTGCTGTTTTGTTGCTTCTCAGAAAGGATCTGCTTCACTTTTTTAAAAGAGAGAAATTCAATAGGAACAAATGTCTTTTAATCTATATTTACTTGTATCACAAGTAATCTGAAAGCAAATCATATTTCTTTTTAAAATTACTCCTTTTAGTCTTACCCCATTACACCTACACGCATGAAACACAGATACTTTGCATCTATAAAATATAGAAGTGATTCCTCTGTGAGGTAAGTACTCTACAAACCAAGCATGACAAACCTACAATTGAATTATGAGGACATTTCCTTGTGAATGAGATTCACTCGTATCCCCTACCATCTAATGTATTATGCTATTACTACAGAGAATTTAAAAAATAAGTATTTTACTTTTTCTGATTAAATGTGAAATCAAGTGCTTTAGTCTGAGTTCAACATCTGTGTGTGAAATGTCTGCTCTTGTGATCTCTATTGTGTTGTTATCTATTGTTTGAGCCCTACATACATAGAACTGGATTTGGAACTTGCACAATTCATTACAATACATCTTGCAGAATTTGCTGTGAATTGTTTGGGGTCCATGATATTGAGAGAGGACCTTCTTAGACAAAATGCTTGTGGATGATATCCAACTAGATTCTGCCCTTTCCTAGAATTAAGATAAACTGTGCTTTTTATTTCAACATCGAGTGTATAATTTGTGACCTGACACAATCATAATTTACACAACTATCAACTGAGTTTCTGAAGCAGACATTGATTGTGTATCATTTCCATATACAGGGCTAAATTCATTGACTTGCACACATGCGGTGCCCATGAGTCATCTTATCAGACAGAGGGCTGGGTTCACCCTGGGAGACAATAGGTTCTATTTCTACCACTGCTATCTCTTAGATTGACCACCAGAGGGAGAAACTTCAATTCCTTCAATTCTTTCCTGGAAATTTTACCAGGGACTATAGGAAAAATATATGCACTGCTTCTTCTCGGTGCTGCCCACTTTTTCCTACATTAAACAGAGCCTTTTGTGAAAGAGTTTGCAGACACATTCTGATATTACAGCCTTGTATCTGGAAGACTTCCTCTGCCAAGGGTTATGGCAGGGGTGAGCAATAATTTTTGGTGGGGGGGCAACTCCAAAATTTTGAAAAGTGTCAAGCGCTGCACTTTTCTGTAGAGAGGGTATGGGGTCTAGGATGGAGGCTGGGTGCAGAAGGGCACATGGGGTAAGGGACTGGGGTGCAGGAGACGACGTGAGTCTGAGAGGGAGTTTGGGCAAAGGAGAGGATTCTGGCCTGGCAGAGGGTCATTGGGGTGTGTGTGCAAAGTTTGTGATGGAATTGTAACCTAGGAAAAGGGGGTGCAGACTACAGAGGGTTTGGGTCATGACCTGGGGCAGGGGAATGGGGTGCAGGGTCTGAGAGGGTTTTCAGTGAGAGAGAGCCAATAGGAGCTGAGAGATTGGCTGGGGTCAGTTCCTATTGGCCAGTTATCTTCGGCCAATAGGAACTGAGGATTGGGTTGGGGGTGGGGAGATCACACACAGCTTCCCCCTCCCTCCAGAGTGGTCTCAACCATGGGAGCTGTGTGTCTGAGGGTCCCAGAAGGGTGGTCCGTGGGTTGGATCTGGTGGTTTAACAGGCCGGATCTGGCCCCTGGGCTGTATTTTGCTTAGCCTTGAATTATGATGTTACAGATTAGCCCAGCCTTGATAAAAAGTATCTGTAGCTTACCATGCTATGCAAACATTAGAGAATCATAGAACACTAGAACTGGAAGGGACCTCAAGAAGTTTTATTGAGTCCAGTCCCCTGCCCTCATGGCAGGATCCAGTGCCATCTAGAACCATACCTGATAGATTTCTATCTAACCTGCTCTTAAATATCTCCATAGATGGAGATTCCACAACCTCCCTAGGCAACTTATTCCAGTGTTTAACCACTTTGACAGTAAGTTTTTACTAATATCCTACCTAAACCTCCCTTGCTGCAGTTTAAGCCTATTGGGCTAGCAAATATTGGGTTTTCAGCAAGCCCGTCTATTTAGATGACAACAGGGTGGGGTAGTGTTGATTTATCAATTGATAGTTGAATTTCTAAAAGAGATTCACATATTAAAGCTCAGAGAAACAAGATTCTCTTCCTCCTCTCTGGGCACCCCAGTCTATTTTATACCTGTTATGTTCCACTTGAACTCGTAGTTGCTAAAACCTGTAGTTTCCTTGCATACCTTGAAGATGGTGGATGGTCCTGGGTCCAGCCTATAAGTCTTTCTTCTTCTTTGAATAGTGTCCTTGTAGGTGATGCATTTCAGGTGCTCCTGTCTTCTATCAGAGATTTTCAACAGCAGTGCTCATTCAATCTCTTCATGCTTCCTAGCAATGCTCATGCCTCATATGACAGATGAACTGCCCTTGATTCCTTCTTGCGTGCCCTGGCTAGAGGTGGATCATTCATAGTGCTCACAGTTACCTGTTATTTTTACTCTTATAGTTTTCTTTTTTAATTGTCTTTAATATTTTATTTAGTTCTTATTTTCTTTCTTGTAGGGTTATTTTTTCATATAATTCTTCTCTACTGTTAGAAGAAGACTTTTGTTTTGGTAGCATGCTTAAATTCCCAGGCTTCAAACATTACCTCAGTTCCAGGAGTCCTTCCCAGTTAGTGACAGCCCGGCACGTGTGGTTTCCCACAGCTCCCCTTGACTGCGAGTGGTGAATCAGAGTCAATGGGAGCTGCAAGGCCATAAACAAAGTAGAGTGGCCAGTTAGCAGGTTATCGAAGTGGATCCACAGACCACTTTGAGAAACACTGCTCTAGATCCAAATATATGGATTTAGAAGAAAACCAACACTTCTCTGCCTGTGACTCCATTATACTGTTCTTCAGACTCTGATTTTTGTTCATTGGTCTTATTATCTATGTAGACCATTTTAATCTGAATATGCTCCTTCGAGGAAAACTTTAGAGCTAGGGCAATTTCAACCTGTTTTGCAGGTTGTTAAAATCAGTCCTGTAACACCGCTACCACCACCACTTTTATGGACTTCCCCAGTTGCCACATTGAAACACTTGGGCTGTTTACTGCCAACAATTCTCCCAGGTTCTCAGTGCTTTTAGAGATTGTAAGAGTCAGTGTTAGTCCTTCCATTTGCCTTCAGTAGTCCCTGCTGCAGAAGATGAGTGAGAATCAAGAATAGAGAGCTGATGAAGAAGCTATACCACAGATGAATATTTCATCATCCCCAAATGAAGCTGTTATGCCACTTCTATATGCAATAGATGATTTAAACAATTTCAGGATTTAATTGAGTGGATAGACATTCTTCAGATAAAAGTCCCGAGAGGGTTAACAGAAATTGATGGACATTTTTTACACACCATCTTCAAAGAAGCCCTTCTGTAAATGAAGTATGGCTAGAACCTGCTAAGACAATTTAGAAGATCCCTGGCACTGCCTTCCCAAAAGTTGAGAGCAAACAAAGTACCATGTTCCAGCAAAAGGGGTTCAGAGTTTTTATTTTCCCAGCCTACCTCTAATTTCTAATGAAGTATAACCAAATTAACTATTCAAAATTTTATTCCTTCACAAAAGAGCACAAGGAATAGATTTGAGGCCTTCATCACAGAAGAACAACTTTTCAAGCTTTCTCAATGCTGTCATCGAATACTAGGACTGGAAGGGACCTCAAGAGGTCGAGTCTAGTCCCCTGCCCTCATAGCAGGACCCAGTACTGTCTAAATCATGCCTGATAGACATTTATCTAACCTACTCTTAAATATCTCCAGAGATAGAGATTCCACAACCTTCCTAGGCAATTTATTCCAGTGTTTAACCATCCTGACTGTTAGGAACTTTTTCCTAATGTCCAACCTAAACCTCTCTTGCTGCAGTTTAAGCCCATTGCTTCTTGTTCTATCCTCAGAGGCCAGGAAGAACAATTTTTCTCCCTCCTCCTTGTCACACCCTTTTAGATACCTGAAGACCGCTATCTTGTCCTCTCTGTCTTCTCTTTTCCAAACTCCTTCAGTCTTTCTTCATAGGTCATGTTCTTTAGACCTTTAATCATTCTTGTTGCTCTTCTCTGGACCTTCTCCAATTTTTCCATATCTTTCTTGAAATGTGGTGCCCAGTACTGGACACAATACTCCAACTGAGGCCTAATCAGCGCAGAGTAGAGCGAAAGAATGACTTCTCATGTCTTGCTCACAACATATCTGTTAATGCATCCTAGAATGGTGTTTGGGTTTTTTGCAACAGTGTCACACTGTTGACTCATATTTGTGGTCCACTATAACCCCTAGATTCCTCCCTGTTGTACTCCTTCCTAGACAGTCACTTTCCATTCTGTATGTGTGAAACTTATTGTTCCTTCCTAAGTAGAGCACTTTGCATTTGTCTTTATTAAACTTCATCCTGTTTACGTCAGACCATTTCTCCAATTTGTCCAGATCATTTTGAATTATGACCCTATTCTTCAAAGCAGTTGCAACCCCTCCCAGCTTGGTATCCTCTGCAAACTTAAGAAGCATACTCTCTATGCTGATATCTAAATCTTGATGATGATATTGAACAGAACTCGTCCCAAAACAGACCCCTGGGGAACCCCACTTGTTATATCTTTCCAGCAGGATTGTGAACTTTTAATGACTACTCTCTGAATGGTTATCTAGTCAGTTATGCTCCCATCTTATAGTAGCCCCATCTAAGTTGTATATGCCTACTTTATTGATAAGAATATCATGCAAGACCATATCAAATGCCTTACTAAAGTCTAGGTATACCACGTCCACTGCTTCTCACTTATCCACAAGACTCATTATCCTATCAAAGAAAGCTATCAGATTGGTTTGACATGATTTGTTCTTACATTGTTTACAAATCCATGCTGGCTGTTCCCTATCACCTTATTGTATTCCAAATGTTTGCAGATGATTTCCTTAATTACTTGCTCCATTATCTTTCCTGGCACAGAAGTTAAACTGACTGGTCTGTAGTTTCCTGGGTTGTTATTTCCTTTTTTATAGATGAGCACTATATTTGCCCTTTTCCAGTCTTCTGGAATCTCTCCTGTCTTTCATGATTTTCCAAAGATGATAGCTAAAGGCTCAGATACCTCCTCTATCCGCTCCTTGAGTATTCTAGGATGCGTTTCATCAGGTCCTGCTGACTTGCAGACATCTAACTTTTCATAGTGATTTTTAACTTGTTCTTTTTGTATTTTTAACATCTAAACCTACCCCTTTCCCACTAGCATTCACTATGTTAGGCATTCCTTCATCAGACTTCTCAGTGAAGACCAAAACAAAGAAGTCATTAAGCACCTCTGCTATTTCCAAGTTTCCTGTTACTGTTTCTCCCTTCTCACTGAGCAATGGGCCTACTCTGTCCTTGGTCTTCCTCTTGTTTATAATATATTTATAGAATATCTTCTTGTTTCCCTTTATGCCTGTAGCTAGTTTGAGCTCGTTGTATGCCTTTGCCTTTCTTATCTTGCCCCTGCATCCTGCTCCATCTCTAGACTTATAGTCTTGCACTAAGCCTCATGGCTGCAGTCTTCAGGATTTCCACATAAAGGTCAGAACACTTTAAAGGGTGTCCCCCTTGATGGTCTTACATTATTCAGAAAATGCACTGATGACTCCCTACATTCTCTGAAGGACTCTAGGACAGCTCTTTGATCACTGGCCATATATACATCTACAAATAAGAGGAGATTTAATTGGTCTCAGCTCAGAGAACTCACTTAGCCCAGTTTTCCACCTACAATACAGTGCCAGAAATCCAAAATTATAAATGGAAGTTCTCCACCATGGCATCTGGATTGATGCAACAGACATCTGCAAAGAGTTAATTTTGATATCTCAGTTGATGAGCACAAACACCACTGTGATCCAGATCTGGTGCTATAACACTTTTCCCTTCTTCCTATCTTTTAGGTATTGTGTTTCCCATTTCTGCAGCTCATGGGGGCATTTGACTTCAAATATATAGTGGTGGAGGTCATATTTTGAAGATTATAACGTCTGGCTACTCCATCAATTTTTAGTCCATTATTTTTCAGGGATCATCTTAAAAGCCTCTTATGAGGCAAGAAGTTCTGTCTCTCCTCTGCTTGGAAGCCTTAGAACTACTTCCCACTTGGTGCCGGGTAAGACCATTGTACTTCAATGCTTTCTGGTTGCAAAAAAACAAGAGCCAATTCAAGGTCTTAGGTGCTGAATACCTTTATCGAGAGAAAGAAATTCATGGTGGTAATACTCACAGCTGCTAGTCCATCTCTGGATTTGGTTGCATCCCTCCTAGGATAGGAAGTTCACATACAAGATGATACTATCCAAGCCAGGTGGTCCATCCAGAAATTTGCACTACATATCGATGTTCTAGAGCTCACAACTGTGGATTGAAGTAATTTCCTTCTCATCATAGAAGGCCTAGCTATCCATGTAGTGAGGCAGCATAATGGCCCAGTATGTATTACATAAATTGAAAAGATCTTTCCCCTGTTTAGAGGCAGTCAGGTGATCGAATTAATGCAGAGACCAATGAATCCTTGTCTTGGAAGTTGGTTTGCTTGGCCTCTAAAACACTCTAACCAAAAATCCTTCACACAAGATCATGAGTGGGAACTTGATAATTCTATTTCGGGCAGATACTCCTTACCTGGGGTTTTCTGAACAGAGACCTTTTCACTGTTGCTATCAACTAGAAATGTGTGAAATTTTACCTGCATAGAGAGCTTGATCACTGTCCCGTGTGGGACACATTTCTCTTGTCAAGAAGTCTCCTATATAACTTTTCTACAATGCTTCTAATCCTCAGAGTTAAAAAAAATCAGACAGGACAAAGCCATTGTAATCTTGATCTCACAAACGTGATTGAGACAGATGTGGGTTTTCCATTTCTTTTTTCTCTTCTCCTGGCAAGCCATCTTTTCCCAGCTGTGCAAAATACAGCCCGGGGGCTGAATTCAGTCTGCCAAGTCACCGGATCTGACCAGTGGACCACCCTGTTGGAACCCTCTGGCACACTGCTGCTGCGGGTTTAAAGTTCAGTCCGTGTGTGTCTGCTCTGCAGGAAGGAGGAAGGTTTGTGCGATCTCTCCACCCCCCCAGCTCAATCCTCAGCTCCTGGTGTGAAGAAACAACTGGCCAGTAGGAACTGACCCCAGCCAATCTCTCAGCTCCTATTGGCTGGAAACAACCAACCAATAGGAGCTGAGAGATTGGCCTGGGGGATGAGGCTAGCGCAAGCCTCTTCCCTGTCCAGGAACTCAGAGCCACATGGAGGGAACAGCCTGCAGCTCTAAGTGATATGGGGCTGCAACAAGCAGAGAGCCCAGCCTGCCTTGGGGGTGGTCCAGACTTAGGTAAGTGCCTCCCAGCCAGAGCCTGCCTCTGGCACTCCAGCCCCTCCTGCACCCCAACTCTTACCCCCAGGTTACCATAAAAACCTGTGCACCCCTGTTATGCTTAAACAAAGCACACAAGATCTTTTATAGGGGAAAAGGCATTATGCCGCATTTATTGAGAACACAACAGTAGCATATGCTTTTCAGTCACTCACACACAAACACCATACACGCAGTCCTGCCAGACGATGTTATAGTTACCAGTCCAGAGTCTGGATCAATCTAGTGGCCAGCCAGATCAATCACAGAGGGGGAGCCGAGCTTTGTCAGTCGTAATCCAATGCTCTCCTGGATTTGGTGGCAAAACGAATCCATAGTTCCATGGCAAAGCACCCTGCTTTTATAATCCTTTTCTCTGTTGAAGTTTATGGATTTCACTGTGCCAGTCTGTGTCTGGTGGGTTATCTTTTTTATGTTAATCATTTTCAAAACATCTTCGAAAAGCTCCTCCTATAATCAATTGTCTTTTGGGGGTGCTTACTCCACTTTAGAGTTGTCGATCTGCCAGTCTGATCAATCCTTGATCATGGGTATGCACTGATGGTTCCTCTGACGCTGACAAATCTGTCTTCACTCATGCCTGCCACTCCTTTGTTGGCCATCTGGCTCTGAGGATAACTTTCGCACCTCTTTCTCGACACATACATAACACTTTCACACACAAACAATCTTTACAAGGTCCTTCAAAGAAAAGCATAAAGAGTATCTCATATTGGGCAAAGCAAAAGACTTTATAAATCAAACCATTAAGACTCCAGCCTTCAGCATTCCTCTAATTTCATTATCATAGACACAGTACCAAAAACCCTGTCTCTTTACTTAAACTCACTAAACTTTAAAACAAAGAAATGTATATTTAACTAAAGAGCTTAATTAATAAAATGTTAAATGTGTTACCTTACATTACTACATTATTAAACCTAAAATGTAAATATAAAAAGATATAAAACTTTACTCCAACACCCCTCCTTCCCCGGTCACAATTTCCTCCCAGACTCTGTACTTCCTCCTTCACCCCTCCCCCAGGACAGAATTCTCTCCTGCACGCAAACCCCCTCCCATACCCTGCACCCCATTCCCTTGCCCCAAGTCACCACCCAAACCCTCTGTAGTCTGCAGCCCCTTTTCCCCTTCTCCCAGGTCACAGATCCCTTCCAGACTTTGCACCCCCTTCTAGTGCCACTCTCCCAGGCCAGAATCCTCTCCTGCACCCATGCCCTCTCCCTGACCCTATGTTCCTGTCCCCTCATCCAGGTCATAAACCCCTTCTTTGCCTAAACTTCCTCTCAGATCACATATCATCTCCTGCACCCCAGTCCCTTACCCCGTGCACCCTTCTGCACCCAACCACCATCCTAGTCCCTTCACCCCCTCCACAGAAAAGTGTGGCCCTTTGACCACTTTCCAAAATCTTTGTGTGGCCCCGCACCAAAAATTATTACCCACAATGCCCTAATACCTATTTTTCCCACTAAGGATTTGGGTAATGTATGTCACCCCAGACCACTCTGATTTTACTGCTGCATAGTGATAGAGATCCTACATAAGGCCCATCTATTGGATCAAACCAGAGGTCCATCTGTCCAAGTATCCCGTCTTTCAATACGGGCCAATGCTAGGTGTTCCAGAGGGAGTGAACAAAAAAGGTAATCAATAAGTGATCCATTCCCTGTCGCCCATTCCTAGCTTTTAGCAAAAAGAGGATAAGGATGCCATTAATTAGCCTACTCTCCATGAATGTATATATTTCTTCTTTGAATCTTGGTATGGTCTTGGCCTTCCCAAGATCCTCTAGTGATGAGTTCAAAGGATTGTGTGAAGAAATAGTCCATATAGCTTTTTTTAAACCTGCTGCATGTTAATTTCATTTGGTGACTCCTAGTTCTTGTGTTATGAGAGAGAGTAAATAACACTTCCTTATTCTTTTTCTCCACATCAGGCATGATTTTATAGACCTATATCATATCACTCTTTAGTCATCTCTTTTCCAGCTGAAAAGTCCCACCCTTATTATTCTTTCCTCATATGGAAGTGGTCACATATTTCTAACCATTCGTGGTCACCTTTTCTGTACCTTTCCAATTCCAATATATCTTCTCTGAAATAGGGCAACCACATCTACATTCAAGATGTGGACATAGCATGGATTTATATAGCAGCTATGTGATATTTTCTGTCTTATTATCTATCCCTTTCCTAAAAATTCCCAACATTCTGTTATTCTCTTAACCCATGACAGCTTACTTTACTAAAGAGCCTTTGGTGAGAGACCTTGTCAAAGGCTTTCTGAAAATGTAGGTACATTATAGCCACTAGGTTCCCTTTGTCTGCATGTTTGTTGACCCCTTCAAAGAATTCTAGTAGATTGGTGAGGCATGATTTCCCTTTACAAAAATCATGTTCTCTCTTCCCCAACAAATCATATTCATCTGTGTGCCTGACAATTCTGGGGCATTTATGGGCCAGCAGACAAAAAGACAGCTCTTCCCCTAGAACATATAAATTCAGTTTATAAATGGTATCATTGTGCCTCTGGTCCTAACCAAAACCACAATTATATTTATTAATAAATATCTAAAAAACTAAAATAAGTGAGCATTAACTTTATACCAATCTGGGGAGGTAAAGTTCATGATATTGTGCAACTTTTTCGTTTTTAGGGTTGGCTGTTCCTGGGTGTTTTGCTTATTTATGGTCCAATTCTTCTGCCTTAAAATAATTGACAATGCTCCTATTAACTTCAATGAAAGTAGGATCAGGACCGCAGTCAATGATAAGACTTAGTGTGAGTGAAAAAATGTTACTGTTACCATTGTGTGCTAACGTCTGTGTATGCCATATGGAGGATTCATTTTAAGTGCAATATAATGAACTGAGGAAGAGATTTGTACTGAAGATGTCCTGGTTTGAGATCTTCTAAATGACTATTTGTTGTTAAATTCTGTTTCAGAATATGGAAGTAAGATGACTGAATGTCGCTCAATACACTATGTGTCAGTAATGTGGATTTTATTTATATATAAATTCTTATACTGAAGGGGTTTGTTTCACATTATGTGGGTGCTCCCCCCACCTCTCAGCAGTGTTTTTAAAAAGTAATGTACTTGCATAATCATCTGCAGCACTTTATTGCTGATTTTTGGCAGTGCACAAGAGCAAAAATTTAATTTGCTATTTTCTAAAAGTGCATTGTGTTTATGTAATGGATTTCTGCATCAGTTGCAGCCTGTAACACAGTTAAGTGTTTTAATTGGCAGAACACCCACATCAAGACTTGTTTGTTTTTTTAATAAGGAAAATGCCAGCTAAGTTAGTCCATATGTTCTGTTCAAATAAGAAGAGGCATATTCACATGGAATGGCGAGTCTCTTAAAATTAGAAAAAAAGTAAAATGAAACTAATGTGAAACAAAATGTGTATCCATGTGTTATCGTTCATTTTATGTTAACTTTAATACAAAATCAATTGTTTTCTTTTTGAGAAGAGGGTCAGTTTGGATTGTAGGTGCTATTTAGCTTAATCCAGCACACATTGACCACATTAGTATGTCTTGGAATGAAAGTATGTAAAGTTTGTAATTATTTATCTCTCAAACACATTTACATAATTTGTATTTTGCAGTGCCTAGTCATTCTGTTAGAAGACTTAAAATGCATTTAGTACAGTAAAATTTAACAATATTAAAAATGTGTTGATTGGGGTATTAAGATAAGGGTTAACATTTAAAAATCATGGACCTCTATCTAATAAAACAGGCTGTGTACATCTGCCATTCTTGTAGAAGCTCAACAGGAATCTGGGGCTCCACTGCTACAAAAACTATTTCTGATTCTTCAGGGAATATTGGAAAACTTCCACACTCTTTGTCAGCCTTAAAGTCCCACATTAGGCATCTCCCTTGCTCTCTTTACAGAAAGAAGGCCCCGGCAGTGACCATCTGTCAGAGATGGCATGTAAGTTCCTCTTGATAATATCAGGGGAACACCATGTGGGGGCTGATCCTGAAGTGTCCAGATAGGCAAAAATATTTCCACTGATTTCAATTTCTGATGACTTCAGTTAATGTAGGTGTTTTGTAGAAATCTTTCAAAAATGTGTTTTAAGTAGGGTTTGGTTTTGGATCAGACACAGAATTTCTCATTTCACTTTTTTACACATAGTTATCTTCATGATGTCAAATACATCCTCAGGGATTCTAATAGAGCTACATGACATTTGAGTTGTATTATGTCCATTGACTTCCTCTAACGATACTAAGACTAATGCCTCAGACAGCCCACTCAAAACCAGGGTGAATATATAGTAGTGTGAGAACCGCTCTTATGGTCTTTGGTATCATAAATGAGAAACAGCTATGTACATAGCTATTTTTTCATGTTAAAAACATTTACTTTACTTTTTAAGAACACACATATGTGTCAAAACACAACAGAGTAGAAAGTGCTTAAAAAGTATTAGCAGAGTTCAGCTCAGGTAAAGTCCAGTTGTATCCTGATACATCAGTTCAGAATTTGGTCCAGTATGTTGTGATATATTTTAGTCAGGAACATGGTATTGTTGGGTTATGCCTCCTTTGGATTAGGGTGTAAAGCCAGAATGAGAATTAGAGCAATTTATATAGATTGGGCACAAGTTTTTCTTTTTGTTGCATGCACACGTAGAATTTCTGGGTCACTTGCATATTAATTTGTTCATACCTTGCATTTTTTGCCAGAAATAATGTATTTCTTATATAATGTAATCTGAGTTAGAATGCGGGAACTGAATGTCTAATAAAGAAATGTAATATCGATGTAGTTGTGTTAGTCTGGTCTTGTTGAAACATAAGACAGGACTATGGTCTTTAAAGTGTTCCATAGTCCTGTCTTTTCTTTTAATAAAGAAATGGTCCAGGACACTCACCACAATATAGATAGAAAATAGAATATAGAATATACTCACCACAATATAGAAACACATACAACACAAAAAATCAAAGACCAAAAACTTGAAAAATTACCTCTGATCACTTTTAGTTGACAGAGATTCACTTTTTATTACCTTATCTGCTATTTTACTTATAATACAGATTGTTATCTAATGTCTCAAAAAAAACCTTAAGGTAGTTGTAATAAGGCTGTTGATATATGGTATGTGCATCTCAGTTGCTTATTAAAACAAGTTTAATAGTTACTAATTTTGCAAAAATAAAGAAGCCTGCCAAGACACCAACTACAGAACCTGGGATCTATACAAATAGTTACAAATGATAATAAATGAAAGTAGCACAAAACAAACATTTTAAAAAATCAACCACGTTGTATTTATATAAAAAAATCCTCAATGACAGCCTTTAAGAGTATTTTGTTAATAGGAACTAATACTGATTGAAATGGAGAAGAAATCTTTTCAAACATTCATGTTTTCATTCACTTTTTTTAAAAGCAAGTGCAATCTACCCTAGGAGACTATAAGGCAATATCCCTCTAGTGACTGGCCCACCCTCAAGATTCTGCTACTGCTTCCAGCTGGAGGATTTAATCCTTTGGATCAAGTACTAGGGGCTCACTTTTTAGTACTGAAGGTCTAGGATATAAATCCCACTGTCAGCCCAATTAGGATAGATAGATGTGGATTCCTAGAATGTAGGCCCAGAACGGATCATTTTTATCATTGTCTGTCATCTTGTTTAATGCAGACCATATCTGGTTTCCACGGCAAGTATGTTCTACAACCAGAAGGCCCCAAAATAAGTCTGTTGAAATTAGAGCAATTCTATATCTGTTAATTCTGCAGCAATATATACTTTAGAACTAATTCCCATCTAGTTAAATAGCTGCCCTATTACATTTATGGATAGCTATCTGTTGCAGTCTTATTAACAACAGGTATCTATCTTTCTTCATGGTTTTGGAAATGTATAGGTATCCATGAGCTTCTGAGGAATCTTATCACATCAGTGAGTAATTAGCCAGGATTATATTATGATCTGGTGTGAAGTGTAGTAAATGAAGTAAGAGCATGACTTTTATGTTCTAGAGTCCATCTCTAATTTTTATTGGCACTTATATATTTTAATGTTTATTTCATTAAATAAAATATGTTTCTTTTATGTCCTGTGCAGAATGTGAAGGATGACGGGCAGCATGTATGGAGACTGAAACACTTTAACAAGCCTGCCTACTGTAATCTTTGCTTGAACATGTTAATAGGAGTAGGCAAGCAGGGTCTCTGCTGTTCCTGTGAGTATATGTACTACAATGAGCATTCTCTAGTATGCTGCTTGCTAAGTGTTACATTCATAGTAGAGCTACTAGATCCTCTGTGTCCATGCTTCTGATGCCATATTGGTTATTTTTTTCCTGTTTTTTACACTTGAGTGTTTGATCCAGTTGTAAATTATTCAAACAGCGAGACTTTCTAAAACTCCCTTTGAGAGAGTATCCTGTATTATTGTGACCTCTATATTAGGGCATATCTTCTTATATCCTGCATATGTTTCACCTTGAGTAATTTCTTCCTGTACATCTTTGTTGTCATGTGATCTTAAATATTTCTTCTCCCTCTCTCTGGTATTTCCCTTTTAAAAATAATTGCAAATAGGTATGTTATTTATATTCTTCTTTAGTCATCAATGAGCTCAAGTACTGCATAGCCATATTTAGTTATACTAATCTTCCTCATAACTCATTCTGTCTAGCATACTGGGGCCTGATTGTCAAAGTCCCAGGATCCTAGGATTGGCAATCAATTTGCATAAATGCTATCACTTTCTGTACAATCAAAAGTAGGGCTTCCAATTTTCTAACTGCACAAAAACAGAACACCTTTGTCCCACCTCTGGCCTGCCCTCCACCGCTCGGTCCATCCCCTACTCTGTCACTTGTTCTCCCACACCCTCTCTCTCTTTCATAAGAGTGGAGTGTGGGGGGTCTGGGTGTGAGGGCTCCAGATGGGGGTTCAAGCTTTAGAGAGGGGCCAGAAGGAAGGGGTTCAGGATGTGGGAGAGGGCTCCAGGCTAGGGGCAAGGGGTTGGAACATGGGACAGGGTGAGGGCTCTGGCTATGGGTGTAGGTTCCGGGGTAGGGCCAGGGCTGAGGGTTTTGGAGTGCAGGAAGGGTTGCTGGGTGTGGACTCTAGGAGAGAGTTTGCATGTGGGAGGGGCAGGGGGTTGAGGTACAGGGTATGGGTTCTGGGAAAGGGTTAGGGTACAGGAGGGATTGCAGCCTGGTGGAGATGGTTGCAGTGTTGGAGGTGGTTTGGAGTGCAGACTTTGGCTGGATGGCATTTACCTCAGGCAGCTCCTGGTCAGTGGCTTAGTGGGGGATGCCAATCAGACTTTTGACCAGGGCCCCCAGAGTCTCTTTTCAAACAAGTATTTCAGCTGAATATTAGACCCCTAGCAACTTTAATCAAAAAGTATTTTTTGTCACTTGTCCTGATATTTACACATCTACTCTGGCTTCCTTATTTCAGATGTTATTAAATTTCACTATTTTCCCATATTGGGTCCAGTAACCTGTGTTTCTCTAAAGCACAACTTCCAAAAAGGCTCCCTGTCTTGATTCAGAGACATCAAGAGATGAAGACTCTATCACTTCCCTTGATAATTAGATCCAATGGTTAATCACTGTGTAAAACAAAACAAAATCCAGGGTCTGATTTCCTATTTGTATTTTTAGCTTCCAGGCATTGGTTTTGGTTATAACATTCTTTACTAGATTAAAGAGTCCTTCAGTAGCCAGTATTTCCTCCCAATGAAGGTACTTATATACTGTAATCAAGTCACCTCTTCATATTTTTTTGATGAACGAAACAGATTGAGTTCTTAAAGTCTGTCACTGTAAAATATTTTCTCCTTCTCTTGTGTCAAAATTAGCCCGTCAAAGATCTATATCTTTCTGAGCATATAATCCTACTGATGAACTTCAGACTACCAATTGTGAATAGAGCTGGCAGAATCAGACATTTATCTTTTTAAATAGTGGATGCTATACCATTTAGGAACTGAATCCTGCATATATTGGTTTCCACATCAGATAGACACAATGAACTGAAGTAAAATAGCCCTCTTTACTGCAAACAATTTAAATACCTGTCTAGCAATTCCTTTTGTCCAGGAGTACATTCTCTGTAGTCCCCTTTTCTGCTCTCAGCTCCTGGGCTTTATAAAGGCTCCTTCTGTTCTCATCTAATTAATCCCTGCTTCCTGACTTCTTGTCCAGCTGCAGCCTGGGCAGTTAATTGATTAATTGGTTCTATTAGCCACCTTAACCCTTCAGGCCTTGTGTGTGGTAGACAACCCATTACATGCAGAAGGAGCTTTTAGCCAATGGAGCTGCCTTTGCGGAACTGTATCATCTCCTTGGGGATGAAAGGGTATGATCCTGTCCAGGTCTGGACAGATCACAAGAATCTGGAAGTTCTACACATAACCTGAAGATTCAACCAATGTCATTGAGCTAGAATCATTGGGTTGGAAGAGACCTCAGGAGGTCATTGAGTCTAGCCCCCTACTCAAAGTAGTTCCAATCCCAACTAAATCAACCCAGCCAGGGCTTTGTCAAACCAAGACTTAAAAACAACTAGGGATGGAGATTCCACCCCTCCCTAGGTAACCCACTCCAGTACTTCACCACCCTCCTAGTGAGAGAGTTTTTCCTAATATCCAACCTAGACCTCCCCCACTGTAACTTGAAACCATTGCTCCTTGTTCTGCCATCCGTCACTACTGAGAACAGCCTCTTTCCATTCTCTTTGGAACCTCCCTTCAGGAAGTAAAGGCTGCTATCAAATCCCCCTTCACTCTTCTCTTCTGCAGACTAAATAAACCCAAATCCCTCAGTCTCTCTTTGTAGGTTATGTGCTCTAGCCCCCTAATCATTTTGTTGCCCTCCACTGGACCCTCTCTAGTGCATGCACATCCTTTCTACAGTGGGGGGCCCAGAACTGGACACACTACTCCAGATGTGGCCTCACCAGAGCCGAATAAAGGGGAATAATCATTTCTCTAGATCTGCTAGCAATGTCTCGTCCTAATGCAACTTAATGTTCTATTTGCCTTCTTGACTACAAGGGCACACTGTTGACTCATATGCAGCTTCTCATCCACTGTAACCCCCAGGTCCTTTTCTACCAAACTACTACTTAGCCATTCGGTCCCCAGCCTGTAACAATGCTTAGGATTCTTCCATCCCAAGTGCAGGACTCTACACTTGTATTTGTTGAACCTTATCAGATTTCTTTTGGACCAATCCTCTAATCTGTCTAGGACACTCTGGACCCTTTCCCTGCCCTCCAACATATCTAGCTTTTCCCCTAGATTAGTGTCATCTGCAAACTTGCTGAGAGTGCAATCCATCACCTCATCCAAGTCATTAATAAAGATGTTGAACAAAACCAGTCCTAGAACCGATCCTTGGGGCACTCTGCTAGAAACCAACCACCAACCTGACATTGAGTTGTTGATCACTACCCATTGGGCCCAACAGTCTAGCCAGTTTTCTGTCCATCTTACAGTCCATTTATCCAATCCATACTTCCTTAACTGGCTAGCAAGAATACTGTGGGAGACCGTATCAAAAGTTTTGCTAAAGTCAAGGTATATCACATCCACCAACTTTCCCATATCCACAGAGCCAGTTACCTCATCATAGTAGCTAACCAGATTGGTTAGGCATGACTTGCCCTTTGTGAATCCATGTTGACTATTCCTGATCATTTTCCCTTCTTCCAAGTGCTTCAAAATGGATTCTTTGAGGATCCCCTCCATGATTTTTCCGGGGACTGAGGTAAAGCTGATCTGGTCCTCCACCTTCAGAGAATATTCAAAGAATACTTACTTGGCTCTAAAGAGTCCCTCATAGGCATTATGCTAGCCAAAAGCAATAATGTGCCTTTAAACTTGTCATAGGGGTTAAAGGTTGGACTATTGCCCCAAACTTGAGAACAGACAACTATTTTGCCAAGCTTGACCACCAATACTTGGATCCTTTTTAAATCATCAAACAAATAAACTCAGTGCCCTTTAAGCTTAATATCCCAGGATCTGTCAAGATACATTCTCTCTTTCATGTTTCCCTACTCAAACTATTTAACAATCCCTTCTGTGACTGGGTAGATTCTTTTCACCCCAAAAAAACAGTTCAGGGGCAGAAGGAATGCAAAATCTATCAGGTCTTTGATTCCCAATAAGTCAGAAGGAAGCTCTCATAGCTGACAGACTAGAAGTGGTACCAGGCAGAGGAATGATCCTCATGGCCAAAAGAAAATGCTCACACTGTCTCTTCTGGGAATTTCACTAAAGATATTCTGAAAAGCCAGGGTCAGCGGCTGTTAAGAGGAACCATGGAGGCATGCTCTAGACACAACCTCTGGCAACACTATGATCAAGACTAGGCTCAATGAGCTATCGCTAAGTGACTGTGTACCCTGATTGGACAGAAAAGCCAGCGCATCATTTAAGCCTTCTAATAATTGTAGTACATCAGCTGCTCAATGTCTTCTACAGCTATAGCAGTATCACTTCTGTTTCCTATACTTGTCTTTGCACCAACCCATACTTGTTTGTGCCTCAACCCTATCCTCTACCTTCCTCTGATCCCTCTTGCTCTAATCATTGGCTTGTCTCCTAACCACTAGGCCTGGCTCTTGTTCTGATCTCCAGGTCACACCACCTACATCCTGGCATATGACAAGAATATTCTGTGCCTGTGTCAATAACAATAATATGAAAATAGGATGTTTCCTATCTAGAAAATATAACTTCTTTGGGAGAGAAGAGTGCTTCTATTTGTAAACTTTCTCATTTGCGTCACATTTACCATGACCTTCTCTTTGCTACAATATCCTTCTCTTTTCTTTACTTGCTATGTAGCTTGACATTCAGTTGATCAGAGTGGTGATTACTATTGAAAAATGTAGGGATCTTAAGGTGTTCCTTTCAGTTTCTCCAAGTATGCAAGTCAGAAGGAACCTGAGTTTACTCACAAACCACTCTGATGCTTCCATATCTTTCGGAAGCCCACCTCCATTCTTTCCACCTAATAAATGATTCCCCTCTCACATATTTTAAAGCATTGCTATAGATTGCAAATTTTTTTGTTTAAAATTGTGTAGGGAGGAAAAAACAACAGCTAGAGACCTGCAGGAGGCCCCACCATCCCTCTATGGCACAATCAACAATGTTACTCCCTGCAGTTTGTCTGATTAATGGCTGCACCTCCCACTGGGTCTATGTAATAGGTGCAAGCAAGGTGTTTAGAAGTGCTTTGTGTTTAATTGCTGCCAAGGCCAAAAGCATGAGACTTATCTGATGCAGGCAAACATTTATCCTTAGCTTTAAATAGTTGAATCTATTCAATGCTGTCATTATAAGCACTAGCATTATTTCCTCATCAACACACGGTAATGCACTAATGTTAACTATTCAATCATCACAGAAATATGAGAGTAGGGTTTTATAATTGAAGTCAGGGGAGCTTTGTATCATTAACTGACACTTTTATATTCTCCCATTATAGTTAGTGTGATCTTTATAGACAAGGTTTGTCAATAAAAGACAAGTATGTAAAACTGATGGTAGTGAATTTGCGTTTCTGTATAGAAGTAACATGATGGCAAGAAAGAGTTGAACTTTGGATGATTACGTGAAATGTGTGACAAGAATAGCTATCTGGAAATGAACTAATCAACCATTTAAGATTTATAAATCAATAGAGAGAATAACATAAACTCATTGGCTTTTATTTTCATGCTTACCAGCTGCTCTTATGCCTATAGTTTGTAAAATATAGATTTCTTCCTACTAGCAAATGACACCAAACCATTTGGCAGTCATCAGTTTGTCTTTAATATTATTGTCGTTCGGGAATTATTGTGAAAAATTTTAGTGAGGACTGATTTAATTAAGCATTTCCTGCTGTGCCATGATAGAGGATTCTTGGATTTTTCACTTGCATAATATTTCCTGTACTAATTGGCCTTTTGTATTGCATGGAAAAAACAGCCTACTTTGAGTCTTTTATTGACTGATTGGATTGATTAAATAGTAGTAGATATGAAACCGAGTTCTACTAATGTCATTTTTTCATAGAAATATAGTCAGAAACAGCATTAACTCAGTCTTAACATGCTTCTCTTTTCAGTTTGCAAGTACACAGTCCATGAACGCTGCGTCTCAAGAGCACCTGCTTCTTGTATCAAAACATATGTGAAGTCCAAAAAGAACACCGATGTAAGCCTGTGGTAGCATTTACTTTGACATGTAGCTATTAAAGTTGGTATTTGTACCTACACCTGCATTTTACTTTCATAGGTAATGCACCACTACTGGGTAGAAGGAAACTGTCCAACAAAATGTGACAAGTGTCACAAAAATATAAAATGTTACCAAGGCCTGACTGGACTTCATTGTGTGTGGTGTCAGATCACAGTAAGTACCTATAGTGAAAACATTAGGCTGAAAACACTGCAGCTTCCTTTTACAGTCACCTGTTGCAAAAAGTCTGTTTCAATTTTACCATCAGCTATGGTCAGCATGCACATGAGAGAGGTATTTTGAATATGCCAATGAGCATCTAGGTGGCATAGCCTAAATGCACTGAAACATATTCTTTTCTCTATGACAATATATGTCTCTGTTAAATGTAATTCATTAGAGTGCTTCTGCTGTATTTTATAGAAAGGTGAGAAATGGTTTTCATTGTGGATAAACGTAAAGGGCAAGGTTTCTGTGAAGTTAGGGCAAAATCACACCTATTGTTGAACTGATGCATAAGAAGAATAGAGTTAATGGACTGCATGTTTGTCCCTAAAAACAGAAAAGTAGAATGTTTTCATACCACATGAGACTAGTAAAAATAGAGGGCTAGGAAATCCAGGCACCAGATCCAATTTTTCTCTAGTTAATGTGTATTCACTAGCAGCTGTCTAATGGAACCAATGTGATTCAACGAACACTGACGTTGTGGGTGGGATCTTTGTGGTAGAAGATATAACATCGAGGATCCTTACTCCTCGTCATTGAGTTTCCATGATTTGAATCTAAATGTGGAAAAAGTCAATACTCCTTTGTTTTTTTTAAATTCTGAAAGATTAGACATTTGTTCAATTTTCTAAAAAATATCATGGGATAATACATTTGTGAATTTTTGGGTAATTTAGGATGTACTTAACTACAGGACAAGTAAAAACTTTGAAACATCATAAAAAGAAAATAGGTTCAGATTATTTTCAGTTACAAACAGTTAAGACTACATATCTATCAATATTTTAGAATGAAAAATTTGGCTTAGGTGTTTTACTCTCAGAACAAACTACCTAAACGTTGATGGCAATGTGGGTAAATAAGTAAAATCAGGCAATTGTAATCTGATGTTTTCAGAAATGAATAGCTAAAACTGCCAGCAAAGTGAAAATAAGCTACAAATACCATGCATCTCTGAAAATCAAGTGCATTTTAATTAAGATGTTAAATATTAAATTGTTGCCAGATTTTAAAATGTATTTAGTTACTTAAGAGGATTTTCAAACACTTAGATGCCTAGGCCCTATTGCATTTAGAAGCAGAGATGCTTTTGAATATTCCTCAGGTGCCTAGATGCATCTCAAGGTACATACATGCTTTTTTAAAATCTGAGCCTTGGGATCCTTAAATTTAGATTGCAAAATTGTAAATATTAGCCCTGGAGTTTCCACATCTGTCAACCATATTTTTTTTATATCTGCTAATATTTTAATATGTGGGTTTTTTTTCCCTGAAAATTAAGGTGCTTTGCTTTCAAACTCAGTACATTCATCTTTTCCATTTGCTTTTTGGAATTCTAGTGTAAATTAGAAATGGTCCACTAGTAAAAAGCCTACAAGCTTTTCCCACCTTCAAAATATGTGCTTCATTTTTTGTACCACTTCTCATATAATATTAATTTCCCGTGTAATTCCAGTTCAACACCCTTTTTTAACCTTTTCTCCTTCTGTCACTATCACGGCAGATACAACAGAGCTGCTTAAATGCCTTAAAACTACCAATTTAAAACCAAAGCAAAGCCCATATATTTATAGCACTGTACTGAAGTTATTAAAATGGTCATCACTCTTTGCGGTCATCATTTTCCACCTGCTTATGTACACCAGCAGTTCTCAACCATCGGTCTGAAGATCAGTGGCGGGCCATGAACCCCTGCCTGCCTGCCAGGCCGCAGTACCCTGCCGGGACATGTCCCCAGTTTCTAGTGAGTCCTTCCCACTGGGAAGCTCCGTTCCCTATAAGGTGCATACTTGCGTGTGCACTAAAAATGCTCCTCCTACAGTGAGGAACACTGTAGGCTGCCCCGTGTGCTGTGTCTGGAGCCAGATATCAAATATTCAGTTTCAATGAGTTTGGATAAGAAGACCTCCTTCCCTACCCAGTTGTGTCCTGCCTCAGAGCTGGGTTTTTTTTTTTTTAGGAATCTTCAGAGGTCTCTAGACTTTCCTGCCTCGTCCCTAAGGGAAGTCATCTTGCTTTAGTCTACTCCACAAATTCTTGGCTTTCACTATGGTCCCTCATTTCTGCATCTCTTGGGCATTTGGTTGTGAGATGTACTGTATATTGATTGAGGTTTATTCTGTCTGTCTCTTCAAGAAGTCCTTCTAAACAGTAAAAGCCAGGACCATCAAATCTGGTATACATCTTCCTCTTATTATAACTTAAAGCGAGGTAAGGGTTCAGCTGTGCCAGGAAAATTCGATGTGCCTGGAATGGGACTGCTTCTCATAAAACCATACAGAAAAGAGACATTATTACCAGACAGATGAAATGGGCTGGATGAGGGTACATTCCCCCACCCCTTCTGGAACAGTTCTAGCCCCAAGCTTCCTACCCTCTAGGCCCCCTTCAAGGAGGGGATGAGGGGGCTGAATCTCCCTGATTCATATGGGAATATTGCTGGCTGTTCTCCTTCATCAGGGAGCGAGGGAAAAGTGCACTGTTTGCTGCATTTCTCACTCTGACATGGTAGCATAGAGGGCAGATGTACCTGGACCTACCTTAGCCGGGAGACATACACCCCTCTCCAAGCTGTGGCTGCTGCAGCTTCTGCAACCATGGAGAAGTGCTTCTCACCTGGCCCCTACCTGCTATGGGGAAGGATAGTTCTCTTTCCCTGGGACAGCCTGCATACTGAACTCCTTATCCCCAGTCCTGCCCTAGAGCAATGATTTAAGTGAAGCATGTACATTTTCATTTTATTTTCCAAAAAAACAAAAATTGAGTAAAGGACCCAAGCAATGGTGGGTAAATTGTCTGGTAAGTAATAATGTAAAATTGCTGTTTTATTGTTTATGTCCCCAGAAAAATCATGGAGGGGACTATTTTATTGTTTATGAAGCATTTTCTTTCTTATGAGTTGCTTAGTATTTTGCTTTACTCTGTGACTGTTATTTTCATTAGCTATAGCATACACATCTTTGGCTATTCCTTGTGTTTTCTACACTTTACTTCATTTGTCAAAGATCAGCAGAGACTAATAAGAAGATTAAACTATTTTTTCAGAGATAAGTTTGTGTGCCATTGAGAAGTAGAGCTGGTAATTATCACTGAGTGTGTGAAGATACTTTTTATTTGATGTTACATGGTCTAGTGTGGATTAATTATGGTACAAGTAGCCTTACCACTGAGGCAGGAATTAGCATAACAAATGCTTTAGATTACAGGGCTACCAAAATATCCTCACAATAAGGTTTTAATACTCAGAGTAAATCCAAACCCGTTAACTTTTATTTTCTGTTGCTAAGTAACAGCCTGAAAAGATAACTTTGCCATATAAAGGAGTATAGACAAGACTAATACTGGGTGTCATTTGCTTCAAAATTCAGAAATAAAATGTCTACTTTTTATTGTGCTAGACAACTTTTAACAGTGTGTTACTGGAAAAGTGTATATATCATCGACTGAATTGATCATATGGTAAGTTTGATACAGATAATATCAAGATGGTAAATTATCTGAAGAGAAATGAATAACTCAATAACTGGAAAAATGTGATTTATAGGAGCTGTGGAACTACATATTTTACATAACCTGCTAAATGAAATATTACCTAATCAGCTAGATGCTGTATGTTACCTATTTAGCTATTTAATAAACACATACACACATTTTCTAGGGTTATAAATGTTTATTACACCAGCGTACCCCCTATCAATTAAAATATACATAGCTGCTAATAAAACAAATCCATTTGGAATCATGCTCTTATTATGGCATACATATGCTGTCTGACAGACTTAATCTGCAGTATATTAAATCAATGTAGAGATAATAAATGACACCAAATTCCGTGCTTTAAGTGGCATTTTTATTGTGATTGTCTGGTAATATTTTAAACCATAAAAATGAAACTTGAGTAGATTGCATCTGTCTCTATAAACAAGAGATAACATTATAGCTTTGTGTTGCTTGTTTGGGTGTATAAAATAAAAACATGCTGTTAAGGGAAAATTTAATTAAATTTTTGGACAACAAGAAGAAAACCCAGACTTGTATCTAATTCAGGGTACATCTAGACTAGGGAGCTTTTCCTGGATACCAAGGAACGCGTATGCTTTTCTCAAAAAATTTTTGGAAAAGCAGATGCGTTTTTCAGCATCCCTGTAAATTATACTGTAAACTTTTCTTTGTAGTGTAGACAGAGCTTCAGACTACTTTTCTTCAACAATTTGTATCACTAATTGTATTTCTTCATATTTTATGTTGGCTTGAACTTTTAAAATCCCTCCCTTTCTTCTTTTGAATAAAGTAGTAAATCAATGATGGTAATATTGTAGTAAAAAGATGGTGATATTGTACAGCCATGTCTCACTCCTCTCTTGATATCTACTATATTTTCATTTTTATTATCATTGCATATTAAATTGCCTTGAGTCCAACATAATTGTTTTTTATTACTTAAAGTTCATACTCACACGTCTTAGTATGCTGAACATAGTCATAGATGATAGATTCCATCAACTGCTTTTTGGAAGTCAATACAACACTAGCATACTGTTTTCCCCATTTCAGTTGATCTTTCTAATATGAGATTCAGTTCATGATAGTCTTTATCGCACCCTTTCCACATTTGAAGCAATTGTTCTCTTATCTTATTCATCTGTCCTCACATTTGGTCTTGAACAATTGCAAAAGTATTTTAGGCTATCTTGTAACTGTACACAGTCACACGTGCCTTGTTTTGCCATTCTCCACCCCCATTATTCAGTCTGAAGCCCAGAAAGAGAACATTCAGCATGAAAGCTAGCAAGCATGGTGAGGTGATATGTATATACCTCTGCTATGACCTGGCCCCATGTGGCTTTTGCTATGCAGTATGGACGGGGTTGGGGGGGCAGGAAAGGTGTACTAGGTCCTGAGATTCAGTAGTCCTCCAGGGCCACTACCACAGTGCACTGATGCCTTTGCTGTATGATTCTTATCCAAAGGTACTAAGAGCCTCATCCTTTGAGTGATCTACACTGAACATTTCAGATCAGTTCTCTCTTGAACTCTGTTGATTGCCACAGCTGATTACAACTCATGTTCCAAAAGCTGCCACCTGGTCTCTTAAGCACATCTGGGTGCTGATCAATGTGTGGTCAAAGTACACCTTCCTCCACAACTTTGTGCTTTCATCAGATTCCATCCCAGTGACAGGAGCATTTGTAGCACCTGAGGCTCCTATACCAGAGGGTGAAGGAATCCAACAATCTGGGAAAGGACCTACTACATGTCCATGCTATGATTAGCTGGATTGGTGCTTTCCAGGGCTCTGGTGCCTGAATTGACTCATGATCCCTTTCTCAACCCAGCTGGCCTCATTGTACAACAGGATGCCAATGAGGGGCAGGTTGAGGAGGCAGCAAGGACCTCAGAGGAATTCCAAGAGGAAATCCTGGCAGACCCCGAGGAAGTGGATCTTGTGATTTCTGCACTTCTACCCAATAGACCCATCTGAATCTCTACTCAGGAGGATTTTAGCCACTAAAAGAACCAGAAGAACCTGGGGCTGGTAAGTTATAGTACATTTGCACATGCCTCCCAAATATCCCCATTTGCTTGGGCAATACATACTTGAAGGTACCAGATCCTTGGTCCACTCCAACGTGATCCCCAACCAAGATTTGGCTATAAGTCAATGGTTTTATTGAAATTCCACGATCCACTGTATCAGAAGCAGCAAGGGGGAAAGCTTAAAAGCCGGTTCCCCCCAGCACCGTCTCCATGGTGCAGGGGGAGGACAGAGGAGGCAGAGCTGCAGTGGTTCCAAAACCGGTACAAGTAGGGACTGCTCAGTACTGGCTCATGCTGCCCCAGTAGCTAACTCTGCTGTGGCTCTGTGTTTTAAATGAAATTCCATGATCCACTGGGATCCCTCTGGGCTCTTGCTGCATTTTAAATGTAGTAAGTCACAGAGCCAGCATGAGCCATGACTGCTCAGTCCTGGCTCGTGCCATCCCCTGGGAGTTAACGCTGCTATGGCTAAGCAGTTTAAATGTATTAGGAGCCAGGCTGCGCACCCAGCTCCTACTACATTTAAACTTCAGAGCCGCAGCAGGGGTAGCAAGCACTCCCCCTTATCGACTAATCAAGTAGTCGATGGAAATTCCATCAACTACTCGATTAGCTAATTAACTGGTACTTAACATCCCTACTGTTAAGCAGTTAGCAGAAGTTATAACAGTGGTGCGCAAACTTTTCTAGTTGCACTTCCTTATCATTATTGGAATCTATCTCTGTTCCCCTCTACCCCACTCCATTACTTCATGTTCACACATTATTAAGCAGTGGAGCTTGGGCTAAAGATGGAGCTGAAGCTAGAGGTGGAGCCAGTCTGAGGGTAGAGAGAGAATGAGAGCAGGGTGGGGCTAAGGGTGGAGCATGGGATAGAGTGGAGCTGGGTTTGGGGGCTGATCAAGACTTGGATCTGAATAGGGTGTGGGGAGGAGAATAACTTTGGTCAGATCTGGTCTGGGGGCAGAAAGAGACTGGAAGTTTGGCTATCCTTCTGCCCCCTGTGGGGACTGGGCCCTGCCACATTCCACCCTCTCCAAATGGTCTTCCATGTCTCCCAAGGTTGCATGCCCAACAATTTGGGGACTACTGCTATAACAGATGACTAATGAGCAGTTATTGTGCCTCAGTATCTGTGTGTTTCTCAGCCAGCACTCTTGTTGCCATAGTCCCTAGGAGAGAACTTGGGGGAGGAGGAAGAGGAGAGTCAGTGGGTTCTGAAAGGTCTTGGTGGGGAAAGAACAATTTTGTGACAGTGATGGTTGCGCAAAGGCCCACCACCACCCCTTCTCCCACATACACTTCTTTATTCTTCCCCGTATCAGTGGGATCTAGGCAAAAGGAGTTGAGTGTGCTTGGTTACTTGTGTGCAGACTGGCCTAGAGCTAGGAAAGGAAAAGGAACTGTTGGTTGTCCGAGGAATGTTATAGTGGTCCATTCTCCCTGTAACCATTTCAAATCATTGTTACTATGCCTAGTGTTTATTCTCTCCCCTCACTGAGCCACTTGGCAGAAGCTGAGAGAAGCAGGACTTGGTAAAGCATCCACTCCAGCACATGCACAAAAATAATGCCATGTCCCTTAGCAGTGGAGAGACGACTGGCTTGTCATAATAATTCAAAAGTTCAGGGGAGAAAATATGCTTATAACATGACTCTTTGTTTACCTGCCCCTTTCTGTGCTGCTCGCTGCATGCAAGAGCCACATTTCTGGTGAGGAGAGGGTAGGGAGGGGCCTGTCAAGTGAGTAAACATTTTCTGTGGTTCTCTGTTCCTTGTCTATGGGAACTCCATCTGCTAGCTTTGAGTACAGCCAGTTTCCTCTCAAATTGTCTCCCCATCTTGTAAGCATATTTCAGCAAATGTTTGGTGTAGTAGAGATTCAAACTGATTCTTCAGGCTTACCAGCAGAGAACATGTGCTTGGTACAGCTTCATAGCTCATAAAAGTAATATGTAGAAACATCTCTCTGATAAAGGTAGCTGGGTTCTTCCACAGGACTGGAAAACCATTTCTGCTTTCCATGTTGGCACCTTGAACACTGCTACGTTCTCTGAATGATAGCCAGCCTCTAAAGAATTAACAATCCCTGTAGAGAGCCAAACCAATACTCTTCTTTGTCCAGCTGCCACTCAGGTTGCTGTTGAGGCAGTGAATCCCATACTCCTCCTTGCCAAGGAGGAGCATGCTAGCACCTGAATCCTCCCAAACCCCCTGCAAGTGACATCCCTGTTTCATCTTTGCACAATATTCCACAGCTGTTCCCACCCTTGTCAAGGTAGAGGGAGGAGAAAAGCTAGGGAATATGTCTACAGACAGTAATGTTTGTCCACTTCTCAGGGATTTTAACTTTGTGTTTTGTTTATATATTCCCGTTACAAAGCATGTTAGTTCTATGTTCAATGTATGTAAATAAATGATGTTCACTTCACTGGTATGATGAACATGATATTTACCATGTATTTGAAATGGTTCAGTGGGATTCATAGCACATAACTGATTTCTGTAGATTCATGGTGCCAAAGACCCCCACACATCCTCTCCTCCCCAACCATGATTTTTTTTAAAGGCGGGTGCTCATGACAATGAACGAAGCCAGTGGTTCTTTTAAAAAAAAATAAAATAAAATAAAAAAAAAATTGTGGACCATTTGAAAATTTGAGGGTCTCAGTGGACAATTTAATGATCTTTCCAAATGTTTGTACCATTAGCTAACTATTGTATGGCACTTGGAACCATGAAATCATCCTGATTTAGATGTAATCTTAAAGATCGGTGATACTAGAATGATTGTTCTGTTGCCTTTACAATCCCTAATCTTTTTTAGATTTGGATACACAATGGGTGTGTCTAGACTACAGGGTTTTTTCGAAAAAAGTGGCCTTTTTTAAAAAAAACTTCCCCTGCGTCTAGACTGCTGCCGCATTTTTTCAAAAGTGAATTGAAAAAACATGGCACTTATTTTGACCGCAGAAAACTTTGTTTTATGAGGAATAATGCCTTTTTTTAAAGTGCTCTTTTGAAAAAAGATGCTATATAATGCAAACTGTGCTTTTTCAAAAGAGAGCATCCAGACTTCCTGGGTGCTCTCTTTCGAAAAAGCAAGGTACTGGTTGTAGTCTAGATGCTCTTTTCGAAAGAGGGTTTTCCTAAAATATCTTTCAAAAAAGCCCCTTTCGAAAGAGCTTGCAGTCTAGACATAGCCAAGGAGGTTGTAAAGTTTTCTGACAGTTCTTCTGTCTCAGACTATTCTTTGTTACCTTGGACAGTATTTTGAAGCCTTCATTCCCCTTGCTTTGTACAAATTCAGTCAGTATTCAGTCACAAGTTGCTGCTGTGGTTTCTTCATTCATTATTGGTGGTCCTACTTGAGTAATCTCTAGCTGAGGTTTTTCAGACTTTTTATCGTGTAGGTCCTTGATATATTCTCTCAATTTCTTGTTTTCAATCTTTAGAGTGTGTCAAACATTTATTGTCTATTTTTGCCTGAACCTTCATATCGGCCACATTTTGTAATTTAAGCCAAGAAGGAGTTTGAAGAATAGATAGCCAAAGACTCAAAAAGTAATAGCAAAATGGTTTTAAGTACATCGGAAGCAGGAAGTCTGCTAAACAACTAGTGGGGGCACTGTACGATTGAGATGCTAAAAGAGCACTCAAAGATGATAAGGTCGTTGTAGAGAAACTAAATTAATTTTTTGCTTCAGTCTTCAGGGCTGAGGATGTTAGGGAGAGTCCCAAACCTAAGCCATTCCTTTCAGGTGGCAAATCTGAAGAACTGTCCTAGAGGTAATCCTGGCAATTATAGACCAGCAAGTCTAATGTCAGTACCAGGAAAATTAGCTGAAACTATGGGGGAAAGTCAACATGGTTTCTGTAAAGGGAAATCATGCCTTACTAATCTTCTAGAGTTCTTCGAGGGGTCAACAAACATGTGGACAAGGTAGAGCCAGTGGATATAGTATACTTAGATTTCCAGAAAGCCTTTGACAAGGTCCCTCACCAAAGGCTCTTAAGTAAAGTAAGTTGCCATGGGACAAGAGGGAAGGTCCTTTCATGGATTGATAACAGGTTAAAAGACAGAAAACAAAGTAAAGGAATAAATGGTAAGTTTTCAGAATGGAGAGAAGTATCTAGTGGTGTCCCCCAAGGGTCTGTTCTGGACCCAATCCTATTTAACCTATTTATAAATAATCTGGAGAAAGGGTAAACAGTGAGGTTGCAGAATTTTCATATAATAGTAAACTGGTCAAGATAGTTAAGAACAAAGTAGACAGTAGAGAGCTTCAAAAGGATCTCACAAAACTAGGTGATTGGGCAACAAAATGGGAAATAAATTGTAATGTTGATAAATGCAAAGTAATACACGTGGAAAAAATAATCCCAACTACACATTCAAAATAATGTAGATATAACCACTCAAGAAAAAGATCTTGGAGTCAATGTGGGTAGTTCTCTGAAAACATGCATTCAATATGGATTTTTTTTGTCAGTAGTCAAAAAAAGCAAACCAAATGTTATGAATCATTAAAAAAGGGATAGATAATTAGACAGGAAATATCATATTGCCTCTCTATAAATCCATGGTATGCTCACGTCTTGAATACTGCGTACAGATGTGGTCTCAAAGATATATTGGCATTGGAAAAGGCTCAGAGAAGGGCAACAAAAATGATTAGAGGTTTGGAATGGGTAACATATGAAGATAGATTAAAAAGACTGGGACTTTTCAATTTAGAAAAGAGGAGACTACGGAGGAATATGATTGAGGTCTATAAAATCATGACAGGTATGGAGAAAGTGAATAAGGAAAAGTTATTTACTTGTTCTCATAACATAAGAACTAGAGGTCGCCAAATGAGATTAACAGATAGCAATCTTAAAACAAACAAAAGGAAGTTTTTCTTTGCAGCTGCCTTGTGGGTTGAGTCTTTTGGCTAAAAACTACAATTCCAAGCCTCCCAAAACTGATTGCACTTAATTGTTGGGGCACTTGTGCAATATTAGCCCATGTTATATCAGGACAACATGACTTACTATTCTTCAACTGTCATGCAAACTGGTTTGCTCTTAGTGTTGAACCAGTGCCCTGCCTGGCCAGATGTTTGAAATTAGCAACTGTTGGGCTTGCTGCATGGATTGTAAGGGAACTGAATCAACCCAGGAACCTAGTCAATATATGCAAATAAATGTTACAATAATGGGAAAACATGAAGCATTCTAAAGAGGTCTAGATTTTGTTGCAAGTCTTCAGTGGAGCAAAGAATTCAGACTTATCAGTGAAGGAGGATGCCAACGTAATTAGTCACAATTATAATAGCTAGGATTGTAACTGGGTAAATTAAGTGAGAATATTATCTGGATGTGCAATGGTAATACCGATTTAAAAAAAAGTCCAAAAATATGATTACTCAAGTATATGCCTCTACGACTGCATGTTTTGAGGAGGATGTTGAAACATTCTGTGTAAACATTGAGGTAATAGACATCTGTGGTGGAAAAAAATAGACTAATTCTTATCTGAGACTGGCATGTAAAATTAGGAGGGGAAAGACTATTTATCACAGTTGGTTTATTTGTCCTTCATGAAAGAAACAACGGAGAAGAAAGAGTTGTAAACTCTTGGGAGAAACGTGATCTCATTATCTGAAATACTTATTTTGAATTAAAAGAAAGTGCAAGGCACATTTGGGAATCACCAGGAGGGATGTATAAAAAACAAACTTATTTTATCACAATCAACTATAGGTATAGAAATAGTGTTAGAAAAGTTAAGATCACGCCTAGTATAGATTGTAGATCAGTTCATAGATTGGTAGTGCTGAGACAGTGTATGTGAACATCAAACTGAGACAGCTGCAGAAAGCCAAATGCTATGTATCATGGAACCTTCAAGCTCTGAGCTAAAAATCTACTACCAATATGAAGCATTGGTTTAAAAAAAAAAGCTGAGTGATTTGGGAATGTCTGAAAGAAGTTACCAAAGAATCTCCAGATAAACGTCTAGGGAAAATGTTAAAAACTATGAAAAACCCATGGATGACTGACAGAAAAATCATTGCTTTGATGGATGACAAAACAAAGGAAAAAGCACAAAGATCCAGAACTGGAACAGAAACACTGAAGACACAATAAAATGATAAAGCATAAATGCAGATTAATAAAGCCCAAATGGCTGAATGAGAAATGCCAAGAAATTAAATAATTGGATAAAGAGAACAAAGTGAGATATAAATGGCTTTATAGGTTGAAGAATAGTCCCCTTCCCAATAACACTTTTAACCTCTCTAAACATTTGAAAAATTGTTTCTTCTTCGAGTAGTGTACCTTTGAGTGCTCCACTGTAGTTTGTGTGTCCCTGTGCCTCTAATAGAAGATTTTTAGTAGTAGTGCCCGTTGAGCCCATGCATGTGCTCTCCCTCCCAGTGATGTACGTTGAGGCTATCTAGCACTGGGTGGGCAAAAGCCTCTCACTTGCTTCTCAACCACCTTTAGCCTCACACGGAGAGAACAAAAAAAGCAACCATGTAGCACTTTAAAGACTAACAAGATGGTTTATTACAGGGTTTCCCAACCTATGGGTCGTGACCCAAATATGGGTCGCCATTAAATTTCAAAAGGGTCTCCAAATATCTCCCCAGATGGCTCTGCCCCCCCTCATTCCCCTGTTTTTGAATTGCCTTGGGTCACCACGTCTTCCTGAATTGTCAAAATGGATCCCCATCTGGAAAAGTTTGGGAACAGCTGGTTTATTAGGAGATGAGCTTTAGTGGGGCAGACCCACTTCTTCAGGTCTGCCCCATGAAAGCTCATCACCTAATAAACCATCTTGTTAGTCTTTAAAGTGCTACATGACTGCTTTTTTTTGTTTTACCAAGTTCAGACTAACTGGGCTACCTCTCTGTTATGGAGAGAACAGTTGTCCCTTCCTTATATATCATTAGCATAATTAGTAGCTTTGGGGTTTTTTGTTCTTCCTAATTGTGTTCCTTTTTTTAAACCTCTTGGGATTAAATGCCATTGAACCAGCCCTGCTGCAAGTCAGGAGCAAGAGGGTTTACTCATATTTTTTCCTGATCCTCAAAATGAAGGGAGGTTTAATTCCCCTTCTAGATCTAAGGGTATTAAGCAAATATGGAAAGTTGCAGATGGTCACACTAGCAGCCAAAGATTTCCAACACTACCTTTGGGCAGGACCATTATCCGTAAAGATTGTTCCATCAAGGTTATTCACCACAGTTCTCCTGACTGAACTAGAGCACTAACCCCAGTATTGCAACTGAAGTTCTCAGCTCCACCCTCGATGCAGTACACAGACTTACCATCTTGGGACAGATGCCTTCCTAGGAGGCTGGGGAATTCACCTACACAACCACCATGTCGAGGAGAAATAGCCTTCTGCAGAAATGATCCTACATGTCACTCTTTTGGAACTAAGTGTTGGCAGGAATGCTTGTATGCACTTTTTGCCTTTTATCAAGAATGCCCATGTGAAGTTCATGATGACTCAAAATGACCTCTATCTTTTACATAAATCACCAAGAGGGTCCAGATCACCCTTGCTCTTCAAGGAAGCACTCAGAGTGTGGAAATGGTGCATCCCTCACAACATATTTATCCCATCTATCTATCTATCTACCAGAGATACAGGGCATGACAACTCAAGTCTGTCAGAATTTGTCATGACCCCAAATGGGAACTGAACACAGAGATGCTTTGACATCTATTTGCCCTCTGAGTAACCTTATCTACAGATTGCTTCTCTACTTAATGGAACAAGTAATGTCCTCGTTACTTCCCCAGGCCTGGCCTAGGGAAACATTCATGAGGAGTTGCCCTCGTACTCCCATGGACAATGACCTCTTGTCTGCCTTTTCCCAGTTTCCTCTTTTATCGAAGGCCTAGCTGGAAATTCAACAAAATAAAGTGAGTTATTCTGATGTCCCCTTTTCACCAAGACAGATGGCTATAGTCCATCTGTTCCTCGATGGCTGGTTCCACACTCAGTATACTTACCCACACAATGGAAACAATTCAAAGTTGTTATTAATCTAAACACAGACCCAATCTCATCTTCCTTCCCTCTGATTCCACACTACACTTTAGAACTCAACAGGTCAAAACTTTCACTTAGTTCCATTTAAGGTACAGTGTTTTCACTGTTGTATGTGCTTAAAAAAAAAGAGGGCAGTTCATTTGTTCAGGACTGATTGATCTGCAGTGAGTATTAACTATTGCTTTTTTCTAGTTTTCAGAATTCTAATTAAACTGAAGCAAAATGAGTTCCTAGAATTCTGTAGATGAGTGGAATACTTCTGCCACTTGACAACAATTCTTAAATATTTTCATGTATTAATTATTGGACTGATCTAGTGTATTCATATCTCCACTATTTTAGATAGGGCAGAGGTTCTTTACAGAGGTACTGTGGTGATTATTATTAATTTTCTTTCTCTTCCCTGCAGCTCCATAATAAATGTGCTTCACATCTAAAGCCTGAATGTGACTGTGGCCCTTTAAAGGACCATATTTTACCACCCACAGCAATCTGCCCAATAGTATTGGTGAGTTCTTCATATGTTCTATTTTCATATAGCGTTGTGTCATAGAAGCTAGAACAACATGAATGAATGCTTGACTTTGACAACTTTTGCTTTTTGTTAATGTGAGAGCACAATATAAACCCAAAATAGAACAGATAATTTTAGTTCATCACAAAAATGTTTTTCCCCCAATATATTGCATTTTCTTTCATATGACAATGAACTTTTTGTAGGATATGCTATAACTGAAGCTGATTCAGGTTTTATCACTGAGTCATTCTGTACTTACCAGAAATTGTATAGACAGAACACTCCTACATTTTACATCTTTTATAGATCCAACTTCCCAGAATAATGAAGTTATTCTTCTAGGCAGTTTTTGCTTGGAATGCATATTGTATATTTACAGTGCTGAGGTCTCTCATCTCAGCCGGAGGTTACCTAGAATGATGACATTGGCCTTGCAGCAAGCTATGCGTCAACATTATGGTGTATTTTATTCTGCAGAAGTGGACGGTAAATTTCATTGTCCACAAAACAGTTACTCAATTCAATGAAAATAGAAATAAAAATGCATACTGTACATAGGTGCCACTGGAAAAAAAAGCTGAGCAGTTTCTCATGAGAAAGAGATCTTCAAAGTTAACCGCTATATTAATACATTAAACTGAGTTTTTATGCTTATGAAACTCACAGCATCATTGTGTTAATGGTAATGACAGATATTCTATACACAGACACATGGACTTTTAATTTTAAATATACTTCATAAGAAAAATTGTTTAATTTGAGAAAATATACAGCAGTCAGAAAAATTATGAATGGTATATTATCTGTAACGATGTGTTGATTTCTATTATTATTGTGTTTCACTAATTGCAGATCATGCAAGAGATTTTGATTTTTGTTTGTTAAATACCACTATTGCAAACTCTGCCTAAGAGCTGAAAACTAACTTGGATTTCTGATATTATTATGAATTATTATTATTTATTAGTAATACTTATGCATCGTCACCGATAATAAAGCTTTTGTATGTGAAACTTTGTCCTTGGTTACATTTGTGCAACTCCATTTTTTCCATGGTGTTTTCCAAGTGCAAAGGAGGTAGTTGGAATTTAGTTTATATTTCATCAGCAGAACTGTTAATCTGGTTCATCCTTGCATAGAGATGTATGTTTGATTTAAAATAAACAGATCTGACTCAAACTATATACAGGTAAATTAATTTGGACTGTGCATTTCTGTACTGTACATGTACATTGTCAAGGGATGGAGATGGTTGCCTTTGGTGCTTTGTATTTCATTGGAAATTTTACTGTTTAATAATACAGTATGACTGGTTATCTAGTTGATCCTTCCAAAAATGTGTAATAATACAGCACTATATACACTCACATTACTGATTGCACGTCGCTGTCCTGGATTACAGGAATTCTTCCTGAATATGATTGATTACAATGCATATGTTATTTGTCTTCACAATTTTTAAAATTGGTTTCTCCCACTTCCTTTTTGTTGTGAAGATTGTACTTGATGAATGTAATATTTCAGTGAACAAGAGACCAGCTCTATCAATAACTGCAGCAAAGCAATGAATACCCACCTGGAGGAAGAATCATAGGGATGTAATCATTTAAGTGTGCAATAGTAAAGCATTCATTTGTTCATCAGTAGAAGATTTGCATTTCAGAGACAGTGCATTATGTACTAGGAAAAGGGAACATCTCTTATCCTATACACTACTTTGGTATCATTGATCACAAGAGAAACTCATGTGGGGCTTTTGGTATTATTGCTTGTGAGTAGAAATTTGGTGAGCCATAAAACAGAATAAAAAGAACCCCATCACAGCAGGTGTTGTGTATGGAGATCATCCAATATCATACTTCACTTGGAGAGTTCATTAATCTAGGCCTTCATCTAGTGAACCCAGATTCTCTCCAGAGGTCTAGTGGCAAAGGTAAACAGCAAAGTGAAAACTCTTGCATCATGTTCATATGCAAAAATTAGCCTCTCCTCCTGGGTATTGGTATCTGGCAAAGTTCAAAGCAAATAAACAAAGTTTCTTTATCTCCTGGAAAGACTGCAAGCAGGCCAGACTCCTCCACAGTCTGTCCTGTTTTGAGAGAATGAAGCAGTTTATATTTGGTCCCCTTTCCCACCATGTCTGCCCAGAAAGGCCTACAGCTTCCAGAAGTCCTAGTGGCCAGAGGTCCCTACTGGCAGACAAAGAAAGAAGCTTTGCATTACCCACATTTGAAAGTAGTAGTGATCTGGTCTTTAGACAAAGTTAGAAGCCTGGCTTCTCAAACTGCCATCCCTGAAATTCTACTTCTCTCTTAGAGGTCATTCCCTTCACCTTCCCCTACCCTCTCCCCGCCCCCGATTTGTCGTTATGTGTATCAAAACAAAGAAACACAGTAAAAAACAAACAAATCCTGAAATTGTAACATGGCAGTGGAGATGCCTCCTGCTCATTGTGAAGACTAAAATATACTGATAAAGGAAGGCTTGAGATCAAATGTTATGTGCTTCATGGAGCTCACAGAAGTCAGTAAAGATGTGTTAACATTTCATTACATGGGCTCATCTGTCTCTGACCTCAGCTCTATACACTTTCATTCCCATCACCCGAATTGTATAAGATCATGTGCTTTTTTAGCAATCTTACAGTTTTGTTGTGCCATTGACACTGTCCCATGTGACATTCTCATAAGCAAACTGGGGAAATATAATCTTGATAAAATTACTATGTGGTAGGTGCACACCTGGTTGCAAGGTCCTATTCAAAGGGTACTTATCAGTGGTTTGCTATCAGACTGGGAGACTGCATCTAGAGGGTTTCCACAAAAGGTCAGTCCTGGGTATATAGTACTATTCAACATTTTCATTAATGAATTGGATAATGGAATGGAGAGTCTATAAAATTGATAGATGATAGCATCTAGGAGGGGGATGAAATCACTTCGGAGAACAAGATTAGAAGTAAAAAAGTCCTTGGCAAATTGAAGAATTGGTCTGAAATCAACAAGATGAAATTCCGTAAAGGTAAGTGCAAAGTACTTCACTTAGGAAATAAAAATCAAATGAACTACTATAAAATGGAGTATAATTGGGTAGGTAGTAGAACTGCTGGAAAGAATCAAAAGGTTATAGTGGATTATACAAATTGAATACAAATCACAATGTGATTCAGCTGTGAAAAAGATTAATACTCTGGGTTGCATTGATAGGAGTGTTGTATGTAAGACACAAGAAGTAATTGTCGCATTCTAATTATCAGCTTGTGAGGCCTCAGCTGGAGTACTAAGTCCAATTCTAGGCTGTACACTTTAGGAAACATGGGGACAAATGAGAGAGAGAGTCCAGAGGACAGCCATAAAAATGAAAAAAAAAAGTTTAGAGAACTTGAACTATGAAGAAGAGTTAAATAAAGAGGCACATTTACTGTTGAGAAAAGAAGACCGAGAAGAGACTGGACAACAATCTTCAAATATATTAAGGGCTGTTCTGAAGAGGACTGTGATCTGTTCTCCGTGTCCATGGAACGTAGAACAAAAGATAATAGCCTTAATCTGCAGCAAGGGAGATTTAAGTTAAATATTAGGAAAAAAATTCTAATTATAAAGATAGTTCCTCAGTATTTGCTCATATCCATTCCACATTAGATGTGTGTGCTCACCACAAGAACCTGTGCCAGATTTTCCTTCTGCAGTATCCAACGGTGACCATTGGAATGGTGCCCTTATGGTACAGTATAAGAGGTGCTGTGTACTCCACTCACCCTCAGTTTCTTCTTGCCACCAATGTCAGTGCATAGAATGTTCGCTGCTCTCCCGTTATGTAGGCTTCATTCAGAGAAACTTTGTAAAATTGCCATAGTTTTAGTATTAGTTACCTTAGCAGTAGTTTGTGTGTTAGTCCCACCTGCAACATAGTTGGGGGATGGGGGGGTATACCTTTAAACTCTGTGATCACTGTAAATATCCTATGTCCAGTGACTCACATGGTAGCTGTTTTAGGTTCTTGGGTGAAGGACATATAAGTGACAAATGTCACATTTGTAAATAGTTTATATCGAGGACTAAGAACTAGTGAGAAATTAGACTGAGTGCACTCCTGGTGGAGTTGGTGCTCACTCTGGCACTGGAGCAGCACCATGACATTGGTGTGCAATGCTCTGCCAGTTCTGTCAATGAGCCCATCCTGTTCCTTGCCTGGAAGCCTGGACACAGAGGAGAGCTTTCATCAGCTTCGGGTGCCAGTGGTACCTGGAGCTCTTCAGGCTGTGCAGGAGATCCTGTCACTCCCAGTGCCACCCACACCATTTCTGGCAGTGTCTTTAATTCAGAGTAAGCCTGCCGTGGGATCCTTCCATCCTCCCTCACCTCAGTGGCACCATTTCCTGTCATGGGGCAATTCCTAACATTGGTCACTTGCTGGAAGCTGACATACCTTGGACTTCAGGAGGCAGATGCAGAGGACCCTTCTCTGGTCACCAGACTCTGGGTACCAACAGAGAGACTTGAGACAGACTTCTGTGGCAAGGGACCAGAGACCCTCGGAGGCACAGTGTCCGACAGGTGCATATGTGACCTTTCCAGCTGGTATTGATGTATTCCCAGTCCAGGGATCACCTGGAACAGATCATAACCATCCCCTCATGGTGTTCACCACTCTGCAGTGATGGATTGATCCAGAGAATGCCCTAGAAGGGGTTCTGTTTGACAATTGTGCTCCCTCCCTCAATCTGGTGTCAGATGCCTCAGATCTCAACAAGGGTGCACACCTCAGAGACCTCCAGATCTAGGAACTGTAGATGACCGAGGAGGTGATTTTGCATTTAAACATCAAGGCGCCATTTGGCTGGCTTGTGGGATCTTCCTGCTGTACCTGTCGGGCAAAATGGTGTGAGTCCTACACCCCAACCGCAAGTCTCTGCATCATCCTGTTGGCATGGATGAAGCAGTGTTCCTGGGAAACAGGAAGATACCTACAAGACTGTCTTTCCTGGTCAAGTGGACAAGGTTTTTCTGCTGAGCCTCAGAGCCTAGTATGTCCCCCTTGAACTCCAGAGTAGTCTGTCCTAGACAAACTGTTGCCGCTTAGAAACCAGGGTCCAGGACATTCTTCCATCAGAATGCACCTTGAGGCCACCTCCACATTCTATTAGCTGATTGAGACTCAGATAGTGTTCTCTCATGACATGACTGTCAGAAACCTGAAGAGTCTCAAGCAGCTCTGCCAACAGGTATGAGACCCTGTCCCAGGTCCAACTGGTCCTCACCAGGCTCACTGGCCCACCCCTTCATGCTGCTGGGTTCCTGATACTTGGAAGGTTGCATTCCTGGTGGTTATGATATTTGGTGAGACGAGTCTCAGAGATCAAAGGTTTTACCTCAGAACCATCTTACACGGCTTTCCATAAACAAGGTCCAGCTACAGTTACAGTTGGCCTTCCTGGCCAAGGTGATTTCTTTCTTTCATGTGAACCAAGGCATATTGCTGCCTGTGTTCTGCTCCAAGCCTCACAAGGCAGAGGAAAGATGTCTACCCACTCTAGATATCCAGAGGGCTTTGGACTTTTACCTGGAAAGCACTAAGCCCTTGCACATGTTGATGCAGCTCTTCGATGCTACAGCTGAAAGAACAAAGGGCCTTCTGGTCTCATCACAGAGGATTTCCAACTGGATCACATCTTGCATATGGGCCTGTTACATGCTGACAAAGGTCCTGCCACCACAGATTGTCCAGGCCCCTTCCAGACCAGATCATAGGCATCATCAGGGGCCTTCCTGGCACACGCACCAATCCACGACATCTGTAGAGCTGTGATGTGGTCCTCAGTTCATGTTCACGTCTCACTATGCCATCACCCACCAGGCCAGAGACTCAGTTCAGCAGAGCTATGTTGCAGTTGATAAGGCCATGAATGCCTACCTGCCTCCTTGGATACTGCTTGGAGTCATCTACTGTGGAATGGATGTGAGCAAGCACTTGAAGAAGAAAAGACAATTGTCTCTACTGTAACTGGTGTTCTTAGAGGTGTGTTGCTCATGTCCAAACACACACATTTTGGGAATTAGCATTGTATATTCTTTAAAACAACCATATTGATTCACAGGGGACTTTTCTTGATTCCGTATCATTAAAAGATGCATTACCCACTGCCCTTCCCCATTGTTGGCATTGTTGACAAAAAGGAGTGGAGTGTGGGGGGAGCATGTGGCATCCCTTCTACTTCTCCATAAGGGCACCACTCCAGGAGTCTCCAGAGCTCCTCCCCTATGGATACTACAGAAAAAAACTTCTGGCACAAGTGTATGTGACAAGCACATACATCTCAAGTGCATTGGACATGAGCAGCACATCTCGAAGAACACCAGTAACAATGCAAGTAAGTGTCTTTTAAGGTCAGAAATAAACTTCTTAGAGAGCCTGTGGACTCCCCATCACCTGTCAGGGATAGTCAAGGTTTACTTGGTCCTTCCATAGCATAGGACTTCTCAAGGTACCTTCCAGTCCCACATCTCTATGATGATTCTGTGATAATTATTTATGTAACATTAAATATCATAGAATTTCACTGAGGCAATTGATGCTCTTTGGTAGACAAAAAGGACCAATGCAATGAGCAATGAAGTTTGGATATATGCTCAGGGAAGCAGAGCGGAGAGAGATGATAGAACTAAAAGGGGGCAAACTATCCAAACGTGTTATATGGATTAAACATCACCAGCTTTCTGGAAGAGATGGAATCCTTGTGCTCTGTGACCAACAATGTATACAAGAATGACATTACATTTATTAACTCCCTATTTTAGGTAACTTGTGACTTTTTTCATCTACCATCTTTTGATCTTAAATTTTGTATGATTTTTCTCAGCACAGAAATTATGATAGAAAGTTTTGATATAAATCCATTTGCTATTTGTGAATTGCATTATGATAGAATAACTGATTTATGCTGTTTTAAATGCCCTCTTTTGCAGTCAAAATAACACAAGATACTTTTTTATGTATTAATTCCAGAAATCAGATCACAGAATTCACTTGACCATTTTACAAATTTTCCACAGAATGTCTGCATGTTCCTTAATATGAATTATGTCCTTTGTAATACTTCAATCCTATGTATTATTTGTAATAGGAATTTACAATCTGTGACTTCAATCCTAGAAGTTGCAATGTATGGGCAGATCTCTGTATTCATCTTTCCCCCAGTGATTTCAGTGGTACTATCATCAAATCCATCAACCATATGAAGAAACTCAAGCTGATAGGGTCATTCATTGAGTGTGTCATTCAGGATCATGACCTGTCTTTCTAATGAACAGGCTTTCAGTGACACATTCTATGACACATATCCAAATTATTTTTTGTAACGGTAAGTTCTGATTCAACATTTACTTTATAGGTTCTCATGAATCCTTCAGTTTTGAGTAACTATATATTGTTATATATGTAACCAAAAAAAGCCCCCCCCCCACTTACTCCCAAAGAGGATGCAAGGAGGTCACCTCGAACATGTGACTCTAACAGCCTGTTAAAGAAGCTGGGTTTGGGAGCACCTGCAGACACACAGTGTCTTTCAAAACATTAAAAACAAAGCCTACCTGATTCTGCCTAAATATTCAGAATACAGGCAGTCCCCAGGTTACGTACAAGATAGGGACTGTAGGTTTGTTCTTAAGTTGAATCTGTATGTAAGTCGGAACTGGCGTCCAGATTCAGCCACTGCTGAAACTGATCAGTTTCAACAGCGGCTGAATCTGGAGGCTAGTTCTGACTTACATACAGATTCAACTTAAGAACCCCAGGCATCCCCAAGTCAGCTGCTGCTGAAACTGATCAGCAGCTGATTCCAGGAAGCCCGGGGCAGGGGCTTCCTGTAGTCAGCCACTGGTCAGTTTCAGCAGCGGCTGACTTGGGGACACCTGGGGCAGAGCAGCTGGGGTGCTGCTGGGTTGGTCCAGTGGCGCCCAGAGAGGCACTATGGTACCAACCGGCAGTGCCCCAACTGCTGTACCACAGGCGTCCGGAGCAAAGCTGCGGAGCACGGGGGCAGCGGGACAGCCCAGACGCGCCGTGGCTATCCTGCTGCCCTCGGGCTCCGTGGCTTTTCTCTGCTTTGCTCCCCGTCCCCCTGGTCTGCAGACCAGGGGGACGGGGAGCAGAGCAGAGCAAAGCGGCGGAACATGCGGGCAGCTGACAGCCCAGACGCGTCTGGGATGTCCGCTGCCCGCGTGTTCCGCCGCTTTGCTTCCTCTCCCTGGTCTGCTGGAGACCAGGGAGAGGGAGGGCCCCGTTCGTAACTGCGGATCCGACATAAGTCGGATCCACGTAACTCGGGGACTGCCTGTATGGGAAAATATGGGAAATACACACATTTTGAGACTTGGCACTGTATATTCTTTAAAACAGCCATATAGATACACAGAAGACTTTTCATAATTCATATCATGCAAAGATCCAGCACCTTATGCATTGTTCATCTGTAATGTTTTAATAAGCCATATTTTGTGTACTTTAAAGTATTCATAGTTCTAGTTTACTATACATATTGTATATTGTTTGGTGAAGTTTCTTGTTTGACTTAAATGAGTTTAGTGTTAAACTGTGCATGCAGATCTCAAGTGATAGTCTTTTAATAGATGTCAGATACACTTTATTGCTACCTTCTTTTATTTCAGTAACGTTTTAATTAATTCACACTGATTGAATAAATGTACATTGAGACTTGTTTCCTAATGAGGGCACATTTAGAGGAAAGGTTTTGCATCATTCTGATATCCTGTGGGTAATTATATTCTAATTATATGGTGGGGGGAAAAGTCTATAACTCAATGCTGATATTGTTCATTGGACTCAATTAATTACATGCACATAATGAAAGTTCATGATAAAGTTGACTGGCAGCGAGTTAAAAAATCTTTAACTCAATTGAATCCAAGCCTAACATGAGTATAAAACTGGATGATAACTAGGTTAGAAATGGAGTATTGGAGTGGGATGAGTGAGTCTACAAGAAGAAAAGCTTTCCTCCCTTTACAATATGGCTTTTTATGTGAAACAGAAAAAGAATAAGGCTGTCTGACATCTTGGCTTCTCCATTTTGGTGCCGTCTCTCTCTGTTTCATTTTACCAATGTGCCACCACACCATTTTTCTATCAGTGTAAAAAAGTAATATAATAATTAAATTTTCTCTTTATGCACTCTAAATCATATGTGACCCTTTTGTAACAACCAAATCACACAATATGATTATGGTGAAACTTCATTTACCTTACTGGAGTTACTGTATAGAATTACTTCATGCACATAAGTGATCTAAAAAATCATAATCCAAACTTTGTATTTATGAATCATAATACACATTGTAAACCATTAGGCACATTAACTTTACGAAACTCCACACATCATTGCTTCCATAGTAACTAATCAATTTAAAAAAGGGAAAGTAGAGTGACATGAAGATGTATCAGAAAGGAAAGAAATAACTTTTTATAAAATTGATGATAAGGAGCATAAAGTGGTGGTGTGGAGATGTTATTGCTTGTAGTTAGGAATATCTACCTAATTCATTGTTGGACTGTTTCTGAATGATCTGGTTACTCCTAAAAATTATTGCTCTAGAAACTTTAGAACCTCGTGTTATCTTACATTCTCTTGCATAAATCAATTCAGGTTTTCTTTCATCGAGTACATACAATATAAAACCATAACTTACATCATATATGTAATTCAGATGCCTTTCTGTTATTTTTTGAAGTACCAAAATGTGTATTTTCAATTGATGAAAAACCAAAGCAGATACTGTGTTCCATTGCCATTGAGCAGAGTCATAAATGACAAGTGGCCAGGACTGTATATTTCAAATAGTGAAGGTTTAGTATATAGAAACACTGTGGGGAGGAGGGAGAGAGCAAGTAGTTTTCAACTACAAATCTGTTTTTGCTTGGATGAATTGTTTGGACAGTCTCTTCTGTGTTTTGAATAAAGATACAGGAACAGAGACATGCATTTATTATGTACTCTATACGAAATGTATTTTGTATTGCGATGGCAGGAGAATGCTCCTCAAAATGCTGATGCTGTACAAGAGCATGTTTCCTTTTGAGTATTTAGAGAAAGTAGATTGAACTTGTGCAAGCTGTTGTTATTTTTATTATGATTACTTATGTGATAACAATACTTTGTTTCACACTGCCCTCCTGTGAGAGAGATAAATATTATCTCCATTTTACAGATGGAGAAACTGATCCATAGGAAAGTAAGGGCATGTCTACATTACAGAGAAGATCGATCCTCCAGAGGTCAATCTTCTAGCATTCAATTTAGTGGATCTAATGTAGATCCATAAATCTACATTTATAGCAGCTCCCACCAGCACCCGGTACTCCTCATTCTGCAAGGAGTCAGGGAAGTTGTTGGGAGCATGTGCTTCCATCGGCCTCCCACAATGTGGATGCTGCTGTGGCTCGGCTTAAGGTAAGCCGAATCCAGCTACTCATTTTGCATAGCTGGATGGCATACCTTAAGCTGACCTCCATAGGCCTAAATGACTTGGCAATGGCATGTCAGGAAATACCTGACTGAATTGGGAATTAGTTCTTCTGGATTCTATTCTCATGTTTTAACATTAAGACTGTTTATCTGTTCTTCTCATATACAGTGTATGGGTGAAATTCATTCTTGTGCAGAGACAGCTCAGCACGTGTACACCTTTTAAGTAAAATTAAATCCTCAAAAAAGATGTTTCGTGAATCATGGGACTTATTCAAGGCTTTTACAAAGGGGTAAATTTCACCCTATTTAAGGAACTTTGTATGTGTGTCCTTGCATTGAAAGCTTTACATGATAGTGTTGCATGCCGTATAATGAAACTGAGATTAAAATATAGCAAGGATTTTTTTTCTTCTCAAACACATTGTATCAAATTTCAGATTCAGTTCTCTGCAAATCTAAAACAGTCGAAATACAATGGTGTTCTTATCTACAGTAGGAGCTTTTCCATTTCTTTTAAGTCAGATTGAAATTAATAATTGCCTTGGAGGAAAGAATGTATCTTTCCAACTAATTATCTGTACTGCAAACACAGTTCAATGTTAAAATGAATAAGATCCTGATAAACTGAAATGGCAGACATTCAATCATTTTGAATTATACCTTGCTGCCTGCCTCTGCCATCACTGTTATCCATTCCTAAGTTTGTTTCTCAGATCATCTTCCATTAGACTTAGATACATTATTATCTTAAATCTACTTTTTCTATTTGTGCCTTCTTTCTTAGGGGTTCACGGATTATTAGCTATTATTGCATAGGTTTATTTTAGGTTTTGAATGTAACTAATAAGCTGTGCTGTCTTAGACTTTATTGTGGATGCATTCTTCAAGTGACTGTAAGATGTCAGATCAAAGGCTCTATCAGTGCATCAATGGTCCAGAAAGGTTTACAAAGATGAAAAAAGCCCCAAAACCTGTGATCTTCATAAAACTCTTTTGTTTTTAATTTGATATCTATGGGTATGTCTACACTACCCCGCTAGTTCGAACTAGCGGGGTAATGTATGCATACCGCACTTGCTAATGAAGCCCGGGATTTGAATTTCCCGGGCTTCATTAGCATAAGCGGGGAGCCGCCATTTTTAAATCCCCGCTGCTTCGAACCCCGTGTAGCGCGGCTACACGGGGCTCGAACTAGGTAGTTCGGACTAGGGTCCTATTCCGAACTACCGTTACTCCTCGTGAAACGAGGAGTACCGGTAGTTCGGAATAGGCACCCTAGTCCGAACTACCTAGTTCGAGCCCCGTGTAGCCGCGCTACACGGGGTTCGAAGCAGCGGGGATTTAAAAATGGCGGCTCCCCGCTTATGCTAATGAAGCCCGGGAAATTCAAATCCCGGGCTTCATTAGCAAGTGCGGTATGCATACATTACCCTCCTAGTTCGAACTAGGAGGGTAGTGTAGACATACCCTAAGTGCTTAACAAAAATATCAAACTCTACACTTTGCACAAAGATAGTCTTGTTATCAAAATGGCTCACACAACAGAGAACAAGGGAAAAAGTAATAGGTAAGTTGTTTAGAACACGCTAGGCTGTGCTATATTTGGGTCAAATTCACCAATACAGCCCAGCTGGTTGTGCTAATCTCCTGTTTCAAAGCAGTCTCATTATCTAAGACAAACACCTGTCAGGGATGGTCTAGGTCAGGGATGGCCAACCCGTGGCTCCCAAGTCGCATGTGGCTCTTTGTGCCAAGGAATGCGACTCTTGCTAGTTCGGAGCCATGAGCGCAGACCGCTCATTACTGGCTGCTCTGCGCATATGCTCCAGTGCCTGGAGATGTGTGTGGCTGTGGTAGTGGCTCCTGTGAGACCTAGGCATTGGGTTAGAGCGGGGGGAAGCTGGGAGTGATTGGCTTTGGGGGAAGGAGTGGGCACATTGGGTTAGAGCAGAGGGACTGGGGGTGCCTGGCTCTGGAGGAGAGGAGGGGCATTGGGTTAGAGCAGGGGAGCTGAAGTTCCTTAAACTCAAAGTCTTCATGGATGCAGAATGAGGCAGCCAACACAGATATATTTAAATTCCAGGGCAAAAAAAGAATCAGCATGTACCTGGTTTACACTGCATTTCTTAAAAGAAAATTTAAAGGCTATTGTTTGACAGGCTGAAGCAACTATTCTGAGATATGGGTCACTCCCTTATTGTTTTTGAACCTCTCATATTTGCAGTCTGGGACAGACCTGAATTTTTAGAACTATAAAAACGCCATAATTTTCATAAGTAAAAAAAAAATGCGAAAACCACTCCAGAGATCAACAAGCTGGAGTGAAACAGGCACTTCAAATTGTGCTAATTTACTTCTCAGTTCAGTTTAATTTAAAAAATACTCCCAGGACATAATAGGGCAGTAGTCTTAAATTTAAAAGACATGGTGAGGATGCTTTTTTTTTAAGTGTGAGAATATTACTGTATTTTTAAAGGTTTTTTTTTTTTTTAATTTGAAGTTTGTTCCTTGTCATGTTCTCGGAAGATTTATGGACTGTCCGTGAACTTTTTAAGTGACTAGAGACTTTTTTATTGTTTTTTGTCCTAAATGTCCTGTAATGTTATATTTATCATTACATTTTGTATGTTGTGTCTCTCTCTCTCTCTCTCTCTCTCTCTCTCTCTCTCTCAAAATAAATATATAATACATGGCTCTTTGCACTCTATCCATAGCTATTTCGGCTCTTCATCTCTAACTGTTTGGCCACCCCTCGTTTAGGTGGTGTTTGGTCCAGCTATGAATTCAGGGGACTGGAATTGATGACCTCTTGACATCTCTTCCAGTCCTGGGAGTCTATGATTATAACATAACCAGACAGCTAAGGGAAATCTTGGCAGATATGGATTCTTCATAGAAGCTCTGATGCTGTCCCTTTTCTGACATTCAGAGCAGGCATATAACTAAGAGAGAGAGATTGGGCCAAGATGTCTATGTACCTGGTTGATCCCAAGTTGCTGGCCTGGCTCTTACTCTCATTCATGTTTGTGTAATACTATTGACAAGCGTGTAATAAAACAACTGTTACAATAAAAGGGAAACTCAGGTTTTTTTTCTGGGTTCTAAGATGCTTAAAGCCCAGAGAGAGCTTTTGCTGAATTAGTTCATTATACCTACTCCTGGAGTTTCATGAAAATCAGATGTCTATGCATCTGTTAGCTCTATCAGGTACCTTCAGTGCAGCTGAATGCATACCCTAGTGGGAGTAGAGAGAGCTGCCCTTTGTTCTTTTCTAGTAGGGTAAATTCACCCCTATTTCAATGGACTGAACAAGCTGTATGCACTCCTGAGGTCCCATTAAGCCTTTACATTCAGCACCAGAGGGGTTGGGCAATTGCATTTCAGCTCCACGGGCCACTAATGTGGAGTGGCACTGTGTTCCATGGCCAGTGTATCTGTGAACAACACTATGTGGCAGCATAGGATATTTGTGATGTCAGAATTTAATTTTTTTAAAGTGTAGTAGTGTATACCTTTGTATATCAACTGAGAATTTCTTCTGCACATGTGCACTGTTAACCAGTTGGTACAAAAATGCTTTTCATCAGAATCTCCTAGCTTTGGACTAAGATTCCAAAAAGTAAACGGACAAAGAAATAAAATACTTGAGACAAAAGGTGTGTCTAAATTATTTCAGGCTATACAGAGATTCTTTCCACATTCTTTCTCTTAATCTGTAATCAAGTGTCTCAGCCTCATTTGCAGAAATATGAATCGTGAGGTGAGGGTCATCATAAACCTGCAAAAATATATTTTTGTGGAAGATTGTTAAAGATAGGAATAAATCAGCTCACTTGTTCATTGTTTATTCAGCATGACTATTGTAATTTAGCAGTCCTTTTAATGGACTACCCTCCCCCCCAAAACAATTATTCTAATGTTTTGGCTGAAGCTTCTTTTTTCCAACAGACTCTACCCACTTTAGGAATTTCACTCCCTGAGGTGCGTAAATAGAGGTGTCCGTGTCCGTGTCCGTGTGTGTGTGTATATATATATATATATATATATATATATATATATATATAAACTGTAAAAGGATCATGATATTGCAACATTCTTCTTGCAATAAAGTGCATTTTGGGGCTAGCCTAGTGGTTTAGTAGTGGATGACCAGTTTGTCATAAACAATAACTATTTCAGTTTGTATAAAACAATAACTATTTCAGTTTTCAGGTTCTTTCTCTCTCATCCCCTGGATCCGCAGGGGATAGAAGCATTCTGGAGGCATTGCTCCAAGGTACTCAACAGTGATTCCCTAGAGTGATATTGATCAAAGTTCCGGATAGTGTGACAAAACAGGGATTAAAAGGCAGAGAAAAATGGGGATAAAGAGTGGGAAAATGGATAGAATTAGAATACTCTCTTGGTGTTAACAAGGTTTATTTTGAATGTTATCAACCAGAAAAATGGACAGAAAAAACAAACAATCTGATTTTTTTTAAGCCATCAAAATGTACATTGTGCAATTCGCTCAAGTTCACCCATGTCCATCAGACAAAATAATTAACAGCTACATCGTTCATTTTATATGTCCTAATAAAAAAATCATTGACTAGAACATAGCTGTAATATAAATGCCTCCTGCCTTGGAAATAAATGTGTGCATTTTGCAATTTCATTTATTTTAAGTCTCAGCTTTGTCAGCATTAATTTAGAAGTTGCGCACCACTATTTGGAAATGATTTTACCAAATTGTTATTATCTCTTTAAAAATGACATTTTTAAAGTTTCTGATAAAACTTTGGATATCATAGTAATATTCATAGTAATATTCAAATATTTCAAATTAAATTGAAATTAGAAAGGAACCTTCATTTAGATGTTGTTTGATAAAAGTATACAAAACACCAGTGCTGGGGATTTAAGAAAAGACATTTGTCCATGAAATGTAATTGTTTTCTATTTGTATTAATGCAAACATACAGTAAATGATTAAGATGTAGGTAATAATATAAATGTATATACACTATGGGCCAAATCCTTTTTGGTGAAGTGGACATTAAAACGTATGCCAAGCACCTGGGTTGTGGAATAGAAGGTAGAGAGGACACTCTTCTGGTTCTTAATGACTTACATTCTGGTGTCCTATATGTACCTAAGATAGATGGCAGGAAGTACAGAGATTGTTTGGCTAGCCTGTGTACATGATGGACCAAGATTAGGCAGTTCATGATCGGAAGCACACTGCAGCGTGCCACTCACTCTCTTTCTACCGGTACATCCCTTTTCCAGCAGCATCACACCCACAGTCACTTTAAAAATGACAGCAGGTGCCTTATAACATTAGGAAATGTTAGGAAACATTATTTTAGTTCTGTACATTTATGATGTTTAGAATTGCAATTTGGTGTATTGCAACACCGTTTCTGAAGCAGATATTAGATGCACTGAGGCAGTGCCTTGTGGGAAAGCCCTATACAGGTTATATTCAATAAATATATTTTTATAAATCACAATAAAACAATAACTATAATAGATATGTCTGTTCTGTAAATTTGCATAACACATACTAGAATTCTATAGCAGTAATATACATTTTCCATTTTTTATATGGCATAGCTATATAAGAGAAAACTCACATGTTTCTGTTAAAGACTATAGGATCTTTCTGTTTCCAGCGTATAGAGAAATTTTATAATATGACTGCAGGAGACACTTTCTTGTACAGTTAGGCAAATTGTAGTCTAGTTTAAAGCACAAGTAATAAAATCTGGATAAAGGATGTGCTGGAAAGGAAAATATCAGCTGTAGTGTGGACTGAGGGGCTTTGCTGTTATCTGTGTTTCACGCTGGGATTAAAAAAAAACAACCGTGCTTGAGGTAATCATCACTTGCTGCTTCTAGTTTGTGAATAATCAATAGCAGCAGGTTTGGGCATTGTGGTAAACATCCCTTTTGTTAAGACCATTCTGTGCAATGTAAAAATACTTCTTCGCTGAGAAACAGCACAGTATAAAATGTGACTTTTAACAACACATTAGGAATAGACCTATTTTTAAAATAATGTATTTTTTCTTTTAAAAATTATTTCCCCCTTTATATGTTGGATTTTACCACTTCCCCTTTTATTAAGTCTCCTGGAGTAACTATACAATATGTTGCTCATTTTATCACTGGTTAAGGTTTGAATTCTTCTCTGTCCACATACTTCTGTCCTTAAGCCATTTTTGTATATCAGCCATAAATGGTTTGAGATTTGAAAATATTGCAACCTCAAGAGCCATATTTGATATTTTGCACCTGTGTGTTACAAAACAAAATCCTACTTAACTCAGGTGTTTTCTCTTGATAATTATTTCCAAAGTTGTTTAGCATGTAGAATATTTCTTGCTGTGTAGAATTCGTTTTAATATTTGAAATTTTCTCTCGTTACTCATATGATTAACGGGTTACCCAATTAGAAATTCTAGAGTGGGCTCAGTAGATTAGTGCAATGTGCACCTGAGTTTTACTCTTGTGTTAGATAAAAAATGAAAATAAGACTGGTTCTCTCATCCTGGTCCCAATTTGTAAAATCATAAAAACTATATGTGGTTATTATGCTTGGGACAAAACAAAGAGTATGTATTTTGCAGGCAAGTGTTGAGATGTATTTCAGGGGCTATTCAGCTAAGCATGTACAATGCCTGACTAACACTTTTAGCTTGTTCCTTGACTAAGCATTAAATGTGCTTTGATATTCATAACAACTAAGTTATGGGCCAGTTTCTTGGCCCAGTGAAGAAGCATGTGCTCACACAAGTATGGAGGAGACTTGCAAGCTCTTCTGAGCATGTTCCAAACTCACTGAGATGCACCTGCAAGGCTTGTTCAGGCTGGAGGAGGAGATTTAAGAGGGGGGAACTTAGCACAGAAAGGGGTAGTGAACAGGAAGCAGGGCTGTTAGTGTGAAGCGCAGAGAGTGATACAGATAGTCCTGCAGAGGAGGAGAAAGCAATGAGATGCACCACTCCTAAAGCAATATGCCCTAGGAAGAGTGATAGATGGTAAATCCTGTGAAAGGGTAATAGACTCTGGGGGTGCATCTGCACAGCAGCATTATTTTGGAATAATGGCCATTTGAAATACATTTGAAATAATGGGCAGCTTATTCCAATTTCTGTAAACCTCATTCCATGAGGAATAATGCCTATAATGAAATAGCGATTTTAGAATAGCTGTAGTGTGGACACTCCACTGCTGCTATTTTGAAATAGCTCCTCTCCAGGCCATTCAAAGTAATTACTCCCCACTGCCTCCTGAGGCTTTTAATCCACGTTAGGGAAGTCCACCTTGGATTATTTTTGAGGCTTCCCTGTAGTGTAAATGTGCTATTTCAAAATAGGCTATTTTGGAGCATTTCTTCCAGAATAGCTTATTTCAAAATAAGCATGCAGTGTAGACATACCCTGGGAGACGAAGCCCTTAAAGCTGAATATTCCAGGCTGCCTGACACGCTGTCCTTCTCTCTCACAAGGGGAAGGGAAAAGGAGAAACCAATCCTTTGTCCCTGTGTGGCTGCCTCACAAAGTGCACCAAGTGCTAACAGTTGGGGGAGAAAAGAGGGTAAACAGTGAACAATGGAAGCTGAGGAGCTCCAGGGAGCCCTTCCCCAGCACACTATAATTCTATTGTACTGGCACAGTCACATAAAGTATCGAAAAGGTCAACTTAATTGGCCTTTTGAAGATTCTCCCTGTATAGAGAAAATATCCAGCAAGTACAAAGTGCCATATTTGTCCAGTGCTACATTGCTGTATCCTCCTATTGAAGGTCAAAGTGCTATTGTACTCTAGCTATCCATGGGTGCTGGAAAGGTCTCTTTATGGCCATAAGCAGTCAGGTACAACTTAGAGCACCCTGAGGCAACTTGGAGCACTAATTTTTGCCACAGCAAGTATGCTCCCTGGCAACCCCCTGATTTGAGGAGTACAAAGATGGTACCAAGACATATAACAAGTGCTGTGCAGGCATTGTATTAAGCTGAAAACCTGTCAACTATGTCAAAGAATCTGTGTCAAAATTTCTTACTAATTATTTTAAGCTGCTTGAGAAAGAGTGGGACAAAATAATTGCAGTGAAATCCCATTGGCTTTGTTGAAAGTACACCAGGGATTGATTTGCCCCAGTACATAACATAAATTATTGCATTTAATATATTGCTTATTGAGCACAGTTTGAGGCAAGTGTGAGCAGTGGCACAAAAGTGTCCTTCATGTGGTTTCCTGCTGAGGTAGTTTTGTGCCAGTCTCATCCCCTGGCTAGTTTAAAGTCCCTTTGCATGTCTCGAGTGACGTGAAATTTAATAGAGCACAGCCCAGTACAGGCAGTCCCCGGGTTACGTACAAGATAGGGACTGTAGGTTTGTTCTTAAGTTGAATTTGTATGTAAGTCGGAACTGGCTTCCAGATTCAGCCGCTGCTGAAACTGACCAGCGGCTGACTACAGGAAGCCCGAGGCAGAGTTGCTCTGCCCTGGGCTGCCTGGAATGAGCTGCTGATCAGTTTCAACAGCAGCTGAATCTGGACGCCTAGGACAGAGCAGCTGGGGCGCTGCCAGGTAGGTCCCCGCAGAGGCGGCGCTGCAGGGACCAACCGGGCAGCACCCCAGCTGCTCTGCCCCAGGTGTCCCCAAGTCAGCCGCTGCTGAAACTGATCAGCGGCTGTTTCCAGGAAGCCCGGGGCAGAGCAACTCTGCTTCGGGCTTCCTGTAATCAGCCGCTGATCAGTTTAAGCAGCGGCTGACTTGGGGACACCTGGGGAAGAGCAGCTGGGGTGCTGCCTAGTTGGTCCAGTAGAAAAGCCTGGTCTGCTGGGGTGCGCACTAGCCCACATGCTCATGCATCAATATTATCAGAAGTTGAAGCCTGATGTAGATTAGCAGCCTGCTGTGCTCTGTCTAGTTTCTCCCGTCCACAAAATGTATCTCTTAACAATTTGAAACCATTATTTTTAAATCTATTTAATCAGTTTCTGAGTGGGGAAAAAAGTATCATGGCAACCTTACAGGCTAACAGATTTATTAGGGCATAGTGTTTATGGGTAAAACCCACTTCATTGGAGGAATTAGAGTGGAAATGACAGTCAGGTGTATACATGGAGAATAGTGATCTGTTAAATAATTTCATTTTAAATTATTAGTATTTTATGTGATTAGTTTCTACATTAGAGTGCCCAAACCTTGAAAATGGGGATAATACAATGGCATTAACTTTCACACCATTGCATCTGTACTGAGAGTGGACAGTTGTCATCTATCTATTGCCTAGCCTCTGTGGTACATCTAGGTACATAAATAGATGTGTGAAATAGACAAATGTTACTTAAGGTACGTCTACACAGCAGGTCTTAACTCAAAATAAGCTACGCAAATTTAGCTACATCAATTGAGTAGCTTATTTTGAAATTGGGAGCATCTACACAGCACTTATTTCAAAATAGAGCACTCTTCCTCTAACATCTCTTACTCCTCGTACAATGAGGGTTACAAGAGTCAGAGTAAGAAGTCCTTCAGATTGCTAGTATTTCAACATTATTTTGAAATAACTTCCTTTTGTGTAGATGCAGACTAAGTTATTTAGAAATAACGCTAATAATTTGGAAATAATGTTGGTGTGTAGATGTACCCTCAGTGACTTTCCTGAGATCTCATTTCCACTACAGCATGGTCTGAATATTCACCTGTTGTGGAAAATTCAGAAAGTGGATCCATTATGCCAGGTAGAGTAATAATGTATATCGTGATAAAGTGACTTTTTGTACTTTTCTTCTAGGAAAGACAAGCAACTGTGAAAAAGGAGAAAAGCTGCTCCCAACAAATCAACAAATTGGGAGAAAGGACCAAGATGCAAAGAGCAAATTCTGTTACTGTAGATGGACAAGGTCTTCAGGTGTGATTCTTGTTGTTGTGGGGTTTTATTTTTATACTGATATTTATAGATTAAGAGAAGACCACACATTGAGCAACCTTAAAAAAGGAACCATTTCCCACAATACAGTATGAATATTTCTAGTACTTCTAAGTATTGGAAAAAACTACAGTCACATTCGTTTCACTTCAATTGTATGCAAAGTATTAGAACAAATTTTGAAAGAGAAAGTATTTAAGGACGTAGAAATAAAGGGTAATTGGGATAAAATATAATATGGTTTTACAAACGGTAGGTCATATCAGATCAACCTAATCTCTGTTTTTGAGATGATACCTTATTTTTTAGAGAAAGGAAATGCATTAGATCTAATCTACTTGGTTTTCTAGTAAGGCGTTTGATACGGTTACATATGGAAAATTATTAGTTAAATTGAAAAAAGTAGAGAGAAACACACTGGAAAGATAAATAAAGAACTGGTTGAAGGGGACACAATAATGGATCATTGTGAAAGGAGAACTGTCAGACTGTGGACAACATTTTTGGAAACAGGCTTATTTAACACTTTCATTAACACAAAAAGTTGAGTTTGCTAGTAAAATTTTCAGATGTCACAAACCTGAGAGGTATTGCCAATATAGAGAAGAATGAGAACATTACACATGTTGATTTAAATGTCATCCAAAACTGAAGTAATAGAAGTGGGATGAGAATTTAATAGTGCAAAATGCAAGCTCATATTTAAAGACTAACAAAAAGAATATTTTCTACAAGCTGCAGAAGTGTTAGAGAGGAGAAAGACCTGGTTAATCACAGGATGACTATGAACTGCCAATATGTTGTGGCCATGAAAAAGGACTAATGCAGTCCTAGAATGTGTCTGGGGAAGTATGTCCAGTAGTGAAAGAGAGAGATTATTACCATTGGGCAAGTCCCTGGTGTAGCCTCATCTGGAATAGTATGTGCAGTTCTGGTCCCCACCTTGTGGGGGAAATTAAGGAGTTTGTTTTGTTTAGTCTAAGAAAACAAAGGATATGGGGGAAATATACATGCTTTCTAGAACTACACCAGGAAGGGAGAGGAGTCATGTAAGTTAAAGGCCAACATTGACTCAAAAGCAAACGGATATAAACTAGCCATTAATATGTTAAGGAACTAGCAGGACAGGGCTCTGAGTTAATACATAGAATTCTTTCCCGAGTTTCTGACTGGGTCCCACCCTCCTCCTAAGAATCTAACTGATCAACATATTTGGAGTTGGGAAGGAATTTTTCCCCAGATCAGATTAGCAGAGACCCTAGGAGTCAGTCTTTCACCTTGCTCTGCAGCATGCTGTCTTGAACTAGAGTAAATGATGCACTCTCTATAACTTGAAATTAATAAATCAAGATTTGATGACTTCAGTAACTGAGCCATAGGTTCTGGCTCCTACAGAATGGATTGGTGAGGTTCTGTGGTCTGTGATGTGCAGAAGATAGGACTAGATGATCATGATAGTCTTTTTGGTTGTAAACTCTATGGCTGTGTCTAGACTGGCAAGTTTTTCCGCAAAAGCAATTGCTTTTGCGGAAAAACTTGCCAGCTGTCTACACTGGCTGCTTGAATTTCTGCAAGAACACTGACGATCTCATGTAAGAAATCAGTGCTTCTTGAGGAAATCCTATGCTGCTCCCGTTCGGGCAAAAGTCCTTTTGCGCAAAAGCTTTTGCTCAAAAGGGCCAGTGTAGACAGCTCAGATTTGTTTTGCACAAAAAAGCCCCGATCGTGAACATGGTGATTGGGGCTTTTTTGCGCAAAATCACGTCTAGATTGGCACGGACGCTTTTCCGCAAAAAGTGGTTTTTGTGGAAAAGCATCCGTGCCAATCTAGACGCTCTTTTCCGCAAATGCTTTTAACTGAAAACTTTTCCGTTAAAAGCACTTGCGGAAAATCATGCCAGTCTAGACGTAGCCTATGGGTCTATGAGATCCTCCACATCTGTGAGGGTTTTAGGGTTTTTTTATTTTATTTTATAGTTCTTCCTAACAAAGTTTTTATAAGGACTCTGATTCAGTTAACAAATTGAATAAATATAGTACATTATCCATTCATGTCGGTATCCTAATTTTCTACATAAAGACACCCTGATGCTAATTTTGTGTGGCTGGGAAATTAAGGTTAATGTGTATTTTTAACTACTTCATTATATAATAAGATAACAAATGCTTATACTTAGTTGGATCAATATTAATCCAAGACAATTTTTTAATTTTATTTAATGTTGCCATCTCCCTTTCAACTATGGAAACTGCCATGGGTAATTTAATTCAAAACAGGTGTTCAAGCAGTTTAATTTGGAATGCAAATATTTGGATCAGAAAACTTAATATTTGGCACTTATTTAGTGTTTTATAGTCTCAAAACACTATGTAAACATTAACAGATCCTCACAAAATTTCTGCGAGATTATTAGTATGGTCCTCATTTTAAAGATATATCTGGTCTTCTCCTATTGAAAATAGTGGCAAGATTTTTATTACAGGATCGGGCTCAGATAATTTAAATGTAACTTCAAGAATGCCTTCTTTAAATTAAATTAAGGCATGAAAACGTTCACTAATTTAGTCTACATCTCAGGTTGCATTTTGAATTATCTGGAAATGTCTACATTATTTAGAAAAGTCATTTAGAAAAGCTGTAAGAAATTAATTGAAAGAGACCTTATTTTTGCAGATGGAACAGAATAGAAATTGATTATTAGGCTATTTGTATAGTTCAAGAACTTTTACTTGTGATATAGTTGGACTTCGAATTATAAAAGCTAGGAAAGGGAAATAATTGCATCTGAGTTATTTTGTTTGTTTAGAAAAGTATCAAGAAATAATACAGTCACAGAAGAATGTGAAGGTAACTCACTGGCATTGGAGATCTGTACTACTTAGAGAAGACTATTAATCATAGTTAAGCACATTAATCTTACTTCTTTCTAGCTAACCAGCATAATGATCAGGATTATTATTTCTAATTAGAGGAAGTAATAGATCATGTGTAACCTTAGGATGAGTCTCATTAATTAACCTGAGTCCTAAAGGATTTAAGATAGGTAGTCCATCTTTGTCACAGTGAGTATCATTGGTTTACACTTAGTTCACAGGAACAAACATCATCGGAATTGTACTAATCAGCCAAAATTGATTAAAATTATAGATAAGAATTAAATATATGACAATCTTCAATATATCCTGCAATTTTATAACTAATGTATACTGCTACACAAACACCCAAATCATATTCTGTGTAGATATATTGGGCCTGATTCTGATGTATTGCTTTTACATTTGGATAACTCCATTGACTTCAGTGGAATTACTCTAAATTTATCCTGGTGTGAATTAGATCAGAATCAGACCCACTCTGTCTACAATTATAAGTGGCACTGGTAATGCCTTCTATAGCAAAGGTTGCCTAATATTACATTTTAAGATCTTTTTTTCAGTTACTCGTTGCATTACTAAACTTTAACTGAAATTTTCTATGGTGTATATCTGTCCTAGAAATATTTTCACTGAAGAGGCTTTGCCATTTCAGAGAAAGATTAAGGAGAAATACTTTATTTTGCCAATGTTAAAATAAAAGGTATAGTCATTTCATTGAGAGAAACTAGTACCTCCATGCTTTGGTGGCAGGATTTGGATTTTGGTAGAGAACTTGAACTTTTGTTAGTATTTGCTTTTTGCTATCTCCATCAAACAATCAAGATAATTTGGCTATTTTATAAATCAAACTCAGTGGAGATTTGCTGAAGTTTAGCAGATAAACTTCCTGAAGATTCCATCTTTGCTGAATATGCTTCAGCCCAGAGCTAGAAGAGCTGAACAGGACTTTGCTGCTGGGATGAGGCACAACAGTTGAGAGCAGGGACAATCTTAATTCTGCCTTTTTTTTAACTTTTGCGCATACAACATTACAACATTAGTGTGCTTTTAAGATGTTTTTGAATGTAATGTTTGAATAAGATGGTATTGAGAACTGTAATGTAAAACTGTTGCTTAACTAATGAAAAGGGATACAAGATAAGATCCTCAGCTGAATATTTTCATAAATTTATGTCCATCAAGCCATGATAATTTACATCAGTTGAGGACATGAAAGATCATATCTGAAAGTGCAGAGGCAGTATATTTTCTACTAAGGTGGTGATAATTTTGCTTTTAAGCTAAAAACTGACATCAATATCTCATGTTTAAGGCTCTGTTTAAGCCATGGATATTTTTAGTAAAAGTCATGGACAGGTCACAGACTGTAAACAAACTTTCACAGACCCAGGACTTGTCCATGACTTTTACTATATACCACTGACTAAATCTTGGGTGCAAGACCCAGGGATTCCATAGCTTCTTGTGGGGGCAGGGACACTACAGCTTCTGGGGTGGAGGGGGGGTAGCCTGAAAGTGTCACGAGTGCTTGTAGGGAAGGGAGGTGGCCAGGGGTTCCAGCTGGTGCTCAGGAGTGGGATTGGCAGGACTGGGAAGCTCCTTACCCAGCTTCTCATAACCCCTAGGAAGTGGTGACATGTCCCTCCATTAGCTCCTAGCTCCCCATATTGCCTCTCTTCTCCATGTGCCAACTCCGCAGGTCCTATTGATGGGGAACTATAGCCAATGGGAACTGCAGGGGTGATGCCTGCAAATGGAGGCAGTGTAGAGAGCAAAGAGCTGAAGGAGGGAAATGTCACCACTTCTGGGGAGTCCCCTAAGGTAAGCACCACCCAGAGCTCCTCACCCCCTCCCTCACCAGCCTTGAGTGCCCTCCGACAGCCAAACTTCTGCTGCAGCTGGGGGAGAGGGGTGCAGTGCCCAGTAGCCATAGAAGAGGTGGACAATCATTTTTGAAGGGGAGGTACTTTTCAAATTTTGGGTGGAAGGAGTGGGGCCAGGAGACTTCTCGTGCTGTCCCTCCCACATGCCCTGATTGGCCTGGCGGTGGTGGAGTGCGTGAAGTGTTTGCCCTGCTACCTCCACCTGCCAAGGGCACGCAGTGCCTAGTGAGAACTGACAGCTGTTTTGAGCATCTGGCAGTTCCCTCTGGTGTCACGCACCCCTGGCGTCATGCACCCCTGGCAGGGAGGAGGAGATTTTGTGTGTTCCCCCATCCCCATCTTTGGCCAGTGGGCAGGAGAGCAGCAGGGCAGCCGCAGACTAGATCAACTGGTTTGGAGGGCCAGATTCAGCCCGTGGATGCTGTCTTGCCCAACCCTGGGCCAGACACTGTCCCATGTGCAGCTGGTGCAGCTCGCCAACTACATCAGCCACTGCAAAAGTCACGGTGCTCCTAGAAAATCATGGAATCTGTGATTTCCATGAGAAACTTTCAGCCTTAATTATATTACGTCCCCAATTGAGGGGAGGGCAAGCAGATGAAAAACATCAACTTCTTCAATATCAGTATTTCTGTCATTGACTGGTACTATGTAGCACTTTAAAGACTAACAAGATGGTTTATTAGATGATGAGCTTTCGTGGGCCAGACCCACTTCCTCAGATCAAATAGTGGAAGAAAGTAGTCACAACCATATATACCAAAGGATACAATTAAAAGTCACCTAGCCACCTGCATTCTGCTACAAAGACCTTTTACATCTGCACTTGAAAGGGAATCCTCTGAACTGTCATTCATGTTAAAATTCGACACTTGCCAACAAGGACTTAACAAGTCTTTGAACTTTCTCACCCATTACCAAGACAGTTTCCCCAATTATCACCTGTAATACCATTAACTCACAAACATCCCACTCTCCCTACCTTTAATATCAGCAATTCACAGACACTTACCTTCCTTCCTCCCCCTTCCCACCCCCCCGCATCCCCCTTCTGTTCTGCAATGTGATTTGTCCTTTTCATATTGGTTCATTTTTTTTAATTGTATCCTTTGGTATATATGGTTGTGACTACTTTCTTCCACTATTTGATCTGAGGAAGTGGGTCTGGCCCACGAAAGCTCATCATCTAATAAACCATCTTGTTAGTCTTTAAAGTGCTACATTGTCCTGCATTTTGCTTCAACTACCCCAGACTAACACGGCTACATTTCTATCACTATTGACTGGTACTGATTGCTACATTTTTTTTTTAAAAAAAGCATGGTTTTAGGTCATTTTAATTAGTTAAGGTTAGTGACAAAAATATTGATCATTTTGTGAGATCATCTTTAGATTCAACATTTCACACAGTTTTGGTTCTTACACACCTGGAGACTTGGCTGAAAATATATACCCTAAAGAATTGGGAAAATTAGTTTTATTTTTTTAAAACCCTCTTTTTCTTTGAGACGGTGTGTTTATTGCTTTTGTGCTGTGGGATATAACTTCTCTTTCAGATCTAAATCATTCATTTGTTGTATCAGCAGATGTGCACATTCTTTGTCTAGGTATACACTTTATATGTGCCAATGCTGAATTGATTTCAGTCGAACTTATATTTAAAATGGCAGCACAGCAGTACAGAGAGAGAATAATAAATTACACAATTTGTTAAAGTCAAAAGGGCATTATTGCAAATAGTGGAATTATTTCACCTGGATTACAATTACAGGAACACAGCCTGAGTTTGCATTAAGCTTGTTGCTTTCTGTCTACTGTAGTATAAATTGAAGGCAACACAGAACATTAATTAATACATGTGTTATTTTCTATTTTTAGATTACTCCGGTTCCAGGAACTCATCCGCTTTTAGTTTTTGTCAACCCAAAAAGTGGTGGGAAACAAGGAGAAAGGTATGTTTTTTTCTTTTGTTATTTTGAAGGTGTATTGATCTTTCTGATATGTTGATCTTTTTATCAAAATGCAATTGAAAACCTGAATAAGAGATCTAAAGAAACTAGTTTGAGTGACATTTGGAGTACCGGTTAACAATGTGATGCATTAGATTTGGACATCATTACTATCCTTTTTAGCAGATTGTTAGTACTGTAGTTAGTGATAAGAGTGAGTTCTCTGCAACATTTTCACTTCAAAACTCCAAATATTAATCAAAACCAGTGATTTACGTATAGGATTTAATTTGAGCTTTCATCTCTTCTACTAATTATTTTAATAATTTTCTTTATAATTCCCATAATAGTTAACCAGTTATGCTATTGTTATATTCAAAGCAATAGACAAGCTTTTTGTTCTGATGTAAATGTACCCTTGTACTCTACCTGTATAATGAACAATAAGAAACAATGGTCCAGTATTATAAGGACTACAAAATTGATGGATTAGAATGAATGGGTTAAAAATATTGAGTCCTGATCCTGCAAATGGTTATGTATGCGCTTAACTTTATATATGTCAATAGTCACATTGGTTTTAATGGGATGATTCATGTGTGTTAAGTTAAGCATGTGTGTAAGCATAACTTAGTCATGTCACTACCCCAACAAAGCCATGATGGAATGATGGCAAGGGTGTCCCTTCCAATCTCCAACTTATTTTCCAAAGCTGTGTCTGCTGGGTCCTGTAAAGCAGCAAGTTTGACAGTTAACTCACAGGACAATGGATGGAGCAGCTGAGTCCTCATGAAATTATTAATGTCAAGATGCTTGCAAACTCTCATAGAAATCACTGTCTCTGTTACTCTGAAGTTATATTTTCAAGATTTATTTCAGTCACAAGTGCTAGAAATATCATTTTACTTTCAACTAAAGCTGAGATTATAGTGTCATTGTTCAACTTCAGGAGTCAGTATGGTGCTTGTAGAGTCAATGTCTAAATCTGGCCTTGACACCCTCAAAAGGCTAGGTTACAGTCTTCTAGTCAGATGCTAAATAAAGCATTCTTGGGCACTGCTGCCATTTTTATGTCCAAAAGCATCAAAGGAACAATAGCACCCCCAAGTTGTTAGTCAAGGGAAGAAGTAAATATGATCTGTCATTTCTCTCCACTCTCCCTTGCTCCCAGAACATTAACATTACCTTAATTTGGCCTATTTCAGTCATTCCCCAGTGAGGGCTAGACACTGAGAAGGCTGATCAGTTGTTCTTTCTGGATCTAATCAAATGGTGATGCAGAATGGTATCTGTATTCTAAGACACGACAGCCCATTTAATTCATCATGTCCCCAATGGTCTCTCCTAATTCCTATTGGGGAAGGGGGACAGAACAGAACCACTGGAGAGATTATTAGAGTAAAAATGTAATTGTCTACAACTACCATCTAAGTGTGCTCCAGGGAAAAGAAAAATTAGGCAACTTTAGTGAAATAGCTAGTCACAGGCATAACCCATACAAATGTTATCAACAATAATTTATGGCTTCTTGTGTCAAAGGAGGGTAATTGATTGCAAATAACCAGCATGAAATCTTCCCAGTCAATCATCATAAAGGCTTGATTTCAGTCCCAAGAAAGTCAACCCAACCCAACCTAGTAGTCTGCTTCAACAGGCTATGTGTAGTGGTGCTACCTACCACTCTGCCTCCTGATTCTGCCTGCAAAACCTTTCCCTCAACCCCATTCACAAGGCTGGGTGCCCTTATTCTCCTCCTGTACATATAAAAGCAAATTCTTTGAACAGAACTGTCGGCATAATTATGTTGTTTACTTTTGTGCATATCAGACGGGCAGAGAAATTTTTAAATTCCATTTCCCAGTCATGAGCATACCACTCACATTGTTTCAGCCAGTTACAGTTTAGCATGAAGGGAAATATTTACAGGCAATTTCTTCCTTCTCCTTGGTGGACATATGAACTGAAATTAATAATTCATGAGTTCTGGCTTTTGCACAAAGAGTAACATATATAAATATGTAATTTATTAAAATCTGAGTATTCTAATAGAAAGCAGCATGTGTGGGCTGATGCTGACTTGAGCATATACTTTCCCAGCCAGTAGATATGTTCAAGTAAGAGGGCAGTGATAAGAATATTCTCTAGTTTGCACTCTCCATGTTACAATGTGATAGGGTGAAGATTATTAGTGTGGTGGAAATATTGAGTACTAATATCACTTGACACACTATGAACTGTACAGATAGTAGTTAAAATCAGCATTACCAAAATCATTCAGTAATGAGTCTTGACCCCAAATAGCTAATGTATGAACATTTAGAGAGCACCGGTGATATGCCCTAACCAGCAGGCTGAAGGGTCAGTGTCTCCTAGTCCATGGTCTAATTAATATTTAATTAGTTAATTAAGTAGTACAGGTCTAACAGCAAACATTGAAAGAGTGATTGACTGCTGGGTTCTAACTGGACTACTGCCTATGCTAGGTCGGTGCTCTCTTAGGAGCAATTCTGTCCGTCAGAGAGTAGTGCCACATATGTACATCAGCCATCAAATTAAAAGTGCAATATTTTGCCTTCTCATGAATAAGAGACTGTACTCCTTTATAGATAATGTTTGTGAAATGATAGACAGCATTTTAAAATCCACCTGTCACATGTCTAGGTTAGTAAACATAATGATAATTCAGAGTAGTCTACGCATCTGCAAAATGAAGCCAGTAACACACATTGGCCTTTCTCTCGTGACTGGCACCAAGGCAGTAGTAATGTGAGTGAATGAGAGTGGGTGAGGTGATTTTTTTCAAGGGACTGACAAGCATTGATAACATATCAGTAATTTGAAGAAATTCTTAAAATATGGTCATCTTTACATGACTATATTGAAGAGGTTTATTTATATATAGCTTTTCCCTCTCCTACCCAGTAAATTATACATTTATTACAAAAAAGTACATCAAGATTATGTACAGGCAATTTTGCTTTTTTCTAATTTGAAATCATTCAAACATCGTAAGTTCAAAAGTTCAGTTCAGATGCTATTAGATTCCCATTTTGCTTAGGGGAACATCTGTGGATAAAGGAGCAGAGAGGAAAAATCTAATGGAAAAACAAGATGAAAATGGTACAGAGTGGAAAAAAATACTAAACAGAGACCTTTAAAAAGAAGTAGATAAAGAAGCGAGACTACAGTGAACAAATTAATACAGTATTAAAAATGTGTTATTCAAAACTGTAAATTATTCTGTGGAAATATACGTTTAAATTACAAGTAGGAAAGGCTTTATGAACTCAGATTAGTATGATAGATTCTAGTCACTGTGGCAGAGGGTGACTCCATAAGGTCTTTGCTCATTCCTGAGTGAGAAGTGGAAAAGAATGACAAGGAAACAATTTTATCTGTTGTTGTCATTACTAGGAATTATATAAACAATCAATATTGTGAAACAAAACATGTATCCTATTTTTAGGAGACTGACAATCTTAATTTTTAACAAACAATGATTGTTATTTGTTATGGATTTATTTATTATCATCATTCTTAAAACCCCTAATCATGAACAGACACACAACAAAAAGATGGTGCCAGTCCTAAAGAGCTTACAATAAAAAAATGTGTTGCTAACTTTTTGAAATTTGTTTTATCTGAATAAATATTCTTATGGCTATTTTTGTTATGGGATATGAAAAAATTTTGTGTAAATATATCAGAAAGTCCTATTCTGACATTGACATTAGTAGAAAATATGCTTAGTTTTAACTAAGTCCATATTTTTAAGTCTCTTCATGACTGCCTAATAAATCTCTGGTCTGCTTTCCTCCTACCCTGTTGCTCTCTGTGTACCCTCTTCTCAGCAATGTTATTTTAATGTTGTCTCTTAATAATGACTCCATACCCTTTTTAAATGCTCATTCCTATTTCTGGATCAGCTTGCCCTATCAGGTGCTCCCCATATTTTAAATTAACTATCTGAACATAGCAGTTCAAGTGCTTACAATCCAAAATCACCATATATAAAACACTGGGTAAAATAAAAATAATTTTGTAATTTTTTATGGGTAAAAACACAGCTACTTTGCCATTCGATTGCACCATCAAATCAAATAGTCAGGTGTCTAAATGCTAGTATTTGCATCCACAATCAATTATTCCTGTAATTTTGTGCCAATAATTGCAGGTATAAATAATTATTCTAAAATTTGATGCTTTTTTTTTTTTTTTTTTTTTGCTCATCCCTTGTTTTGTCACCATACCTCTCCTGACAACTTTGCTCACCTGTTGTTTTTATAGTCTGTATTTGACTATACGGCAAGAACCTTATCTTTCTGCTATATCTGCAAATCTCTGTGCACATCTACAGAGCTATCTACATTGTAACAGAAACAATCATATATTTGATTTGAGTTATTGCCAGAATGTGAGATTTTATCTTAAATTGTTAAATGTATTAAGGTACAACATATACTAACTCCTAAAATTCTTCTATCCAAATTTTCCATTTGTTTTGTTTTGTTTTTTAAAATATGAAAGCATAATTTACTTGTTTTAAAAATTAGTAAACAATTTTCTTCTAACTTTTTTGCTTCTGCAGAATTTACAGAAAATTTCAGTACCTTTTAAATCCTCGTCAAGTTTACAGTCTTGCTGGAAATGGACCGATGCCAGGGTAAGTCAAAGGCTAATAGCATTACCAGGAACTCATTTAATAAAATACTGCATAATTAAATAAGCAGTCTGATATACTTATATGGTATATTTTGAATGTGTCAACAGCATATATTTGTATATTAACAGCAGAAATGACACCTTATATGAGTATGTATTTATATAAAACTACACATCATATAAGTGGTATTGATAGCCCACTGAACAGAGTTGAATCTACACTCTGCATCCTCCCCAGGACTACCTTCCATGTTTAATATATCTGAGAAACTTCAAAGAGTCACTTGTCATAGAAATGTTTCCTTCTGGCTCCTAACTATGGCATATTTTCCCCCCAAAAGTGACACTGACCCTAAGGCAGCTACTCATTTCGTAGTTCCTGGGACCACCAGGGGTCAAACATGGTGATTAAATTAAACATCCTTAGGGTTTAGGTTATGCTGGGTACAGCATTCCCACTGATACGCCACTCCACCCCCAGCATGTCCCTTCCTTGCTTCTTCCATTTATAACAGGCTCCCAAAGGAAGGAGAAAAATGGGTAGCAAACGACCAACTACATTTAGAAGAATGGTATGGTTAAGAGTTTCTGACATTGCTGCTAACGTTATGAAGGCTAACTACACAGAGCTTGAATCTCTTTTTATACCAGTTTAAATACGGTGTAAATCCATTAATATCATTGCAGTTTTATATTGCTGTATAATTGGTGCAAGTGAGGACATGTCAAATTTGCTATTTTAAAAATTTGGATTTTCAAGATGTATTACATTGTGTTTTCTCTATGTCTTCAAGGAAAACAGAAATTTAAAATATGTGAAATGAAGAAAATATAGTGAAGGATCTTGAAACAATGGGACCTATGATATATTTTTTCTTGCCTATGATATTCTCCTGCATCTCATGTGATGGCAGGTTTTGCATTTTTGCTTTTAATGCTTTGAGGGCTGCGTGTGAGCATGTGTGCGTGCGTGCGTGCGCGTGTTTCATTAACCTACCTTGGAGCGTTGACCAAATAATGAATTAATAGATTGGGAAATTATAGCATGTTGTATCAGAGGTTATTCCTAAATCTTACAAGGGCATAAGGAGCACCCTGTACCATTCTCTGAACTGCATGATCATGCAGACCATATGCTTCAGATTGAGTTCCAACTTAACAATTTTTAAAGCTACTGAAATAGCTATCTTCAAACTTAATTTATTTTGTTAATATAATTGAGACTTAAATCAAACTGAATCTAGAGCCTCTGTGTACTGTAGAGTAATTGTAGTTTATATTTTACTTTGTAACATTGTCAGATAATTTGTGATATCAGCACAAGAGGGCAGTATTAAATGCAGACTCACAGCTCTAAACTGAGAGTTTCAAATTTAAACACCATCTCTCTTTGAAAAATAACAGTGGATTTTTAGGGTTTTTTTTACAAACTTTCTCTTCTAATTAGAAACTAACTGTTTTACTCAGTGTTTCTTTGAAGGAATTTCTAATCCATTTTCAAATAGACATTGCATTTTATTAATTAATATTTTTTAAAATATTTATTCTATAGAAATGAATAATCATATGTTTCCAGGTATCTTTTACCAACTTTTTTGCATCAGGCAATAGTGTGTAGACTATATGTATAATCTGTCCCTTTTACAGGTTGTATGAAACTCCAGACAGTTGAATAAACCCATTTTCAGACTCATTTCCCCATTTTTTGTTTGTAGGCATTTTATTAAACATAAACAAATTATATTAAATTGTCAGTCAAAGCTTTACACTTATTAAATTTCAACCACATATTTCATTTCAAGTAATGGGAAATATGGACAGAAGTATACACAATGAAGAATACACTTCCCACCACTATTACTAAATATGAAAGCTCTATATAAATACAATATAAATATTAATTTAAAATTATTTATTCACACTTTTCATGATCACCATTTTTTTTTATCTCTTGGGACTATTTTACTGAGCATTGCATTTCACTTCAGATACATTTACTGTAAATCTGTAATGTTTCTATTATTACTGTGCACTTTAGTTGTTTTCTGTTCAGTTAATATTAGTTGAAAATTTTGAATTTATTTGCCCTGTGAATCTTTGTGGTGTTAAGAGCACTGAACAAATATGCAGGGGAACCAGAGAGTAGGAAAAACCCAGATTGCAGAGTGGGTCTGATGCTGTAGCATCCTGTGAAAGCAACTAGAACCCACTGGCTGGATCCCTCAGCCACACCTCTATCTCTATGATGGAATGCCCAAAGCCTTTCCCCAACACATATTGTGATAGAAGGTCCACCCACAGAACTGAGTTGCTGCAGTACCAATGTATCCTCAGCCCTGATAGAGATAGAGACAGGGTAAGCCCATTAGTGGAATCCTGTAGCTATAATTTTTGAAAAGTTTAAATAACTTCTGGAAATAGCAGATTCAGCTTTCTCCACCAATTCTCTCCTTTTCAGCAGAGCATTTCAGAAGAAGATTGAAACTTTTAGAACTGATACTGTACATATGATAATGATTCTGCTGAATAGTAACAGGTTTGTAGAGATCAGTGGGTTGAATCTCTGTATCCTGACTGGGATATTGCAGTGTACAGGTTGGATGGAGATGTGAAAGGATCAGGACACAGGCAGATGGTCCCATGGGAAGGATCAGGAGTCTCAAACACAGGTAACCTGGTAGTTGCCAGACTTAAGCTACTACCCCACCAATTGCTTATACCAGCAGAGAGTGTGTGCTAGTGCACCAGAGCTCACTAGAGATACCATGCACCAAGTTATCTATTGTAGGAAACTTCTGGTGGCTCAGATTTGTTATTTAAGCCAGAAAGAAGCACAGGAAGTTGTTTTAGGTGAATCTCTGGCTGGCTGCTACACTGAATAATGTCTTCTTGCCTGACTCTTGAGCCCTGCCTTGTTCCTGATTCTTGCCTTCCTGTCCTGTTCCCAGTTCATGTCCTCTAGCCTTGTTTCATTCAGATCCTCGCTTCTTCACTCCTCCCCTGACTACTGGCTCTGGCTCTGACCTAGACTTGACTCCTGATTTTCTCTTTTTCTGACATCTGGCTCCTGGCTCCTGACCACCACTGTTCTGACTACTAGGTATAGCTGTCTACGTCCCAGTCTATGACATCCTTCTGGCTTCTCTGACTGGATAAGATATAATTTCCCAGGTTGTGTGCTGTTGGGTCAGTCTCAGTTTGATTGAGAGGGCTCATGTACATAGTGTAGATAAAAATATGTGCATGATGTCAATAAACAAATCATACCACATTTGATTCGGAGACATTAGTTTCTCATCAAAGACCAACTGCAGGGTTCCAAAATCAACTGCCGCTCAGCTTAGGAGTAGCACTGTGTTCTAAGCATTGGCATTGATTAATGGTGTAGAAATTCTTCATTTGGGAGCGGAAAGATAAGGGTGCACTAGAGAAACCTTGTAAAAGCTGCAGCAGAATACAAGTAAAAAAGGTACTGCACAGTTATAGACTGCCACAGTTAACAAAGTGACATGAAAATTGCCAGGCTGATACATTGTGTAATTTGTGACTAGCACCTGTGTTTTTAGCCTTGAAAAGAGTTCCCGTGTTTGGTTGTTATATCTCTATAGGAGCCTTCTTCTTCTGTCAACAACTGTTATTGTGGATTTAATGATCTCGAAGAATCTGAAATTCAGTCATCATTCACCTTACAGAGACGTAAATAATAGTTGGCTGAATGGGAGTTGGACTGTAGACCCACATAACACTGTAGAGAGGTCACCATTTCTCAAAGACTTTCTCCATCTGAAAAGACTCCACATTACTTTAAGTGCTTTATCTGAAATGTCTAATTTATATAATTTTATACCTGAAAATGGGAATTATGTCCACAAAAACTGTACTTGTGTTAACTGACTTAAGCACTTAATTTGATACAGTGTCATTTTTAGGAATTCATACACATTTGTTCCACAAAAACTTTCCCTTCCATCCACTTAAAGACAGCATAAGACTGCAGCATGAATCTCCACAACTTTCTCTATAGTGAAGTGGGAAATCTATAGCAATTTGACCTTTGTTACTTCACAAATGACAGAGCTATTTTGAGACTGACAGTTTTTCCTTGATTATTGAAATCCATTATCCCAGTGTGTTCATACTTATTGTGCTGTTACACATCCAGGGTTCTATGGAGGCTTTCAGACAAGTAGATGTGTGTTCCAGAACAGTTTCTCAGAAGGCAAAAGTTGCCAAGTACAGGTGGTGGTGCACAGCTTTCTTAACAAAATTGTGAGTCCATGATTTTTCTTAAGCACTCCTACTTTCAAAAAGTGTTATGTTTTACTCAAAGAAAATCAGTAACGTCCTGAGGCCCCTGGTGCTTTCATAATGAAAACCATAAAAATATAATACAAGTGGATAAAGACTCAGAATAAATGGTAATGGGTGTAACTTAAACCTTGTCTATATGTGTATATTTTCAACAACTTGTTTATCCCGTTCAATAAAAGAAAGGAGTATATGTAAAATTAAGTGCACATATATGCAGTGCATAATCCTGTGTTACCTGACAACTGTATTGTTTATATTATTTTTAACAGAATCATGAGCCACGCTTTCTGTCCAGAGTGCTAAACCTTCCATCTAGGGTTTTTGGTATTTTTTGGAACTCAGTCTGAAATCTCCTTGTCTTTGGCCTCACTACTGTACTTTTTTACTCTTGAGTCCATTCAAAAAGTTACTGACAAAATCATCTGACTTGTTGCTTCAAATCTGTTACCGTCCTCTTTGAGACCCTCCACTTGTTCCTTTTCTCCATTGTATCAAATATAAGTAAAAACTGAGCATCTTCACCTTTAAGCATTTTACAACTGAGTTGCACTCTACCAGTCAGACTCATCAATTAATGCATCATTAACCACTATCTTCATTCCAGCCTTAAGGCATTCATATCCTCTCACAAGCAACCCTGTGCTTTCTTCAATGAGTTATAAACATCTATCCAAAAGTGATATTTTGATTTTAATAAATCCTTTTTTTATCCTGACTCCTGCTGTGATATGTATAGATCACTGTGTTAATTGCTAGGCAGGTTGTGAGTTACATTGTTTACACACCTAATCTATATGCAATGTGTTCATACAATTGTTAACTCAGTTTTCCTCTTCCCACTCATTCTTGTTTCATCCACCTCTTCTGTCATGTCATTAACTTAGATTGTGAGCTAATTATAATATGTGGTTTCTTTTTAAATACATATTTGTACAGTGTGTCTTTACTGTGAGTTTGGACTCAGAAATTAAATGAATTACACTCAAATGTAGCTCACCAATTCTATATCACAGTTATCCTTTTATGTCCATGTTTGACTGATGGTGTATCACTAATTAGCAGATATTACCCCGTACTATTTTATTTTATGTGATGACTTCTAAATAGGTCCACAAACCTGATTTAAGGAAAACCTATAGTACATTCATGGTATAATATCCACTTTAGTCACTGGCCAACATGTGCAACTTGGATGCCTTATGTTGGCCACCAAAATATGAATTTAGGCCCTGACTTTAAAATGCATTCTACATGAGCGGAAGCCTTCACTTCTATGGAATCTCTTGACTTTAAGTGGGGTTACATACAAGTGCAAAGATCACCTCATTCACAATGCACTGACAGATTTGAGGTCTTATATTTGCAAATACATTGTTAAGTTAGTTCTCTAAACTGTTGTGTTGAAAACTGTTGTACACTTGAGTTGCAAGACAGTGTAGTCTGAAAATCAGTATTTTTCAACTGTTCAGCTGCTTGGCACCCACATACCAGTTAATCTTCTCACATTAAAATATAGTCCTCAGGAGAGGAATATTTTGCCCCTCACTGTAATAAACTGCATGTTTAATTAAAATGATTTCATTAGAGTGATTTCCTGTAATTATCATCTCATGAATAGTGTCTTTTCAGCATAAGTGAACTGAGTGCTATAATGAGGATAGAGTGTGAGCTGTCCAGTTACATGGCCAACTAGAGCCAGCTTTGGCAGTCTGGACGGGGAGAAAAATCTGTGTTTCGTTTCCCATTCATAGAACAGTGTCCAGAAAATAAGCAATTTCAGGCACTGATTTCCATGTTGGCATCCAGTTTTTGTATGGCATGGTAAATATAATTAAGAAGTCAATATTTCAACAACCTAATTGCTATGTCTTTCTGTTCTTCTCTATGGATGATTGGTTTGAGAGTTTAATGATGAATTGGACAGAAAAGATACATCAGTTGGGTTAGTCAGTTAATTCCAGGATTCTGTGCCTGGAGAAGTGAGTAAGTGGCAGAGATCACCTGGAAAGGGGAGCGAGCCATGGGGTTATACTTGCTTCAGTGGAAACCTGCTAAAATCTCTAATTTACTCTAAAAAATTAATGTAATGCCAAGGGTGAGTTTTCTTCATCTTTCCCTCTGTCCCCATCTATATACTGCAGCAATATAAAAATGCCAACTGCATTTCTGTGCGTCACTAAGATAGTGGGTTACGTTACTTAAAAGTTACAAAGACATGAGAGCTATACAGGTCATCTGAAATAAGTGTAGATAAAATCTATGCTGTAGAACCTCCAAGTTATGCACTGATCAGTCTTGTACACACCTCATTTGGAACCAGAAATAGGCAATCAGGCAGCAGCAGAAATAAACAAACAAAAGCAAATACAGTATGGTACTATGTTAAACTACTAAAAAATAAAGGGAATTTTAAAAAAAGGCAAGGTAAGGAAACTGTTTCTGTGCTTCTTTCATTTAAATTAAGATAGCTAAAATCAGCATTTTTCTTCTGTATAGCACAGTTTCAAAGCTGTATTAAGTCAATATTCAGTTGTAAACTAAAGAACAACGATAATGTTCTATGCAAAGTTATGGACAATTTCTGTTCCTGTAACTTCGAGGTTCTACTGCGTGTGCCTTATACTAAATTGTAAAGAAAAGTAGTTTTAGAGAGTATTTTTGAGTTTTAACATGTTTGTTGGTTCAGTATTCTTTTATTATCCCTCCACCTGTAAAACCATCCTGTTTATTTACCATGAATGTACGGATCTCAGAATACCTTGAGTGTACAGGTTTTAGAGATCTGATTTCTCTGGGGTTAAGTCATGTAATGGATATTTGCCCAGAGTAGTTAACAATATGCTTGCAATATGATTTGCATGTATGTTGTACTGTGGTAAAAAGCATATTATTGGCATATAAACAGTCCTGTTTGTATATGTTTAGTCTTTATCAACTATCTTTTATGCAGTTTTTAAAATTCCATTATATAATCAACATAATGAATTTTCCTTGGTTGTATTTTTATACAATGGTGGCATAAGTGAGCATAGAGAATAAAAAGGGCTGAAAAATACAAATGTACATTTTTTTAAAATGTAGATCTACTATAAATTAAACATTTTCTATTTTATGTATAAGTGGCTATTATATGTAAAGCAATGGCAATTGGACAATTTTATGATCAAGATAAGAATAATAGGTGTGATTCTTGTATACAGTAAGGCTCATTTTACTGTTCTGACAGTTTACAGAGGCTTTTAAATAAGTGTAAATTTAATTCCACTTTAAGACCATTTTATACTGTCACAATGGTGTTAAGGGGACATTGTATAAAAAAGAATCAGGTCTAATATTTTCTGTCAAAAAATTTAAAAATCTATTCTGTGAATTGGAGGCTATAGGTGCAAGTAACACGCTAACTGACTAAAGAAATTTTGATAGACTATATTTATACCTTCCTTCAAGCTATGTTAGCAAATCCATCCAATTCTTTATTTACAATGATGACTGTTACTGTGTTTGAGTGAAACCATATGGGAACCATATGGGAACTATTATTATCCATTAGTGAAGGATTGAAAATTGTATTTGTAGTTAATGGGTTATATGTATACTTCATTTATCCAAAGCCAGAAGAAACATTATGTGAAGTTCATGGTATAACTATTAAGGTTCACTGTTTCGAGATGTTAAAATACATCAGTAAATTATATATTTATTTATATTTGTGTATTTGTAGGGCAGTTATAAAGCAAAACTGAAGATTAAATCTGGGCATTAACACTTAGGACATGTACAATTTCTTCTTAGCATTGTTCTGCCATCATTTATTTGCAGAACTAATGGATGATTGCAGAATTGGGCCCTTAACAATAAACAAGTGTATGATATTTGTGTCTTCCTGCCTGTGTTTTCATGTGTAAGAGTTCTAAATTACATACTTGATGACTTGTTGAGTATGGGTAGGATATTTTTTTAATGAGTGAACAAAACATTGTTTGGATTTCATGCTTTGAAAAAGAATAAGCTTTACCACCAGCATAAATGATGTGATTAAAAAAAAAGAGCTGCTGCAAGTATGAATCATTGAACATAGGCATTCTTAGATCATTAAGCTACAGCTATTTTTAAGTTTTGGTTTAGTTTATTTTGGTTTGGGTCCAGGAGTGTGTATAGCTACTGTTTAGGTGTCCCAAAGTAGATTAAGAAAAAGCTTTTTTAAATCACATACCTCTGGTAAAAATCCCTTTTTAAATTGGACAAATGCAGAATTTTAGAGCCATAAATCCCCCATTCTTTCCTTGAACTGATTCAAATGTTCCCCATTCTTTTTTAGAAAATATTACAGCATTTAAAAATAAAGAATAAATGTTTTTTTAATCCAATTAGATTTAGTGAATAAAAAGAAAAAATCAACAACATTTTGGATACAGGTGATTTTTACTTTCCAGTTTTTATTAAATGAAGTATGTCTTTTTTATATCACAAGTCACAAAGATTAAGTATCATAAAACTGAAACACAATTATACATTGTGTAGTTTATTTAAATTAAACAATTATATTTATTATTTTGCAGATTAAATTTTTTCCGAGATGTTCCTGATTTCCGGGTGCTGGCATGTGGTGGAGATGGAACAGTGGGTTGGATTTTGGATTGTATAGGTAATGAGAAGTATTATTTCTACATACTCTTGAGCTGTTAGATTTTGGAAGTCCCTTTAGAAGACTAGTCTATCTCATTTATCATCTTATGGAACCAGCAATTTCAAAAAACTTTTGTCACTTAAAATGGTGATGATGAGACTCTTCAAAGCAAGAAATTCATTACTATTTAAAAGTTATTGTAATTGAAAATAATTAAGGACATCTAAAATACCTGTGTTCCATCTGATATTACTTGGGCTATCTTCAGACTAAGGATCTTAGCATTTGTTTATTTTTTTACTTCCATCTCCTTTCTTCAAACTGAATCTAACATGAGCCGTTTCCAAAGTTTAGACCAGTTCTTGCAAGTTCCCTCTCCTTATCTTCACTTTCTCTATTTTCTTGTATTCTCTCTGTGACCTACCAAGTACTTTTGATGGGAGTTGGTTCATGGCAGAAGTCTCTGTGTAGTGCCTCAGGTTGGCTAGGTGCTTTATTTAAAACTTTGGATTGATACGAGGGGGCTGCACCTGTTGCTTGCTACACTTAGCAGCCCCAACTCTCCGCGCAGCCACCAGGGAGGGCCAGGCTGAGGCATGACAGCCCTGGCCTGCCCACCCACCCTTTCTCCCCTCCCCCCCCCCCCAGCCACTGGGCCAGGTTCGGGCCAGCCCCGCCGTTGAACAGGGCCAAGGCTAGGCCAGCCCCAGCTCTCTTCCCCTCCCCATCCACCAGCCATTCGTTCAGTCAAGCTCACTGGTACCAGGAAAAGATTATGAAGCCACAAGCTATGTATATGAAGTTTAGGAAACTATCTGATCTGGGATATATACATGCTCTTCAGTTCAAACTTTTTCCTCTCTCAGCCTCTCCCCCCATCTCTACTGTCCCCAGTATAAAAAAGTAGAACCATAATTTGGATCAAAGCAAGAGAAAATCCCAAATCTTTATCTGTGCTATTTGAGACTTCTGTACTGTACTTTTATTTTTTTCTAAAAATCTTGAAATCTTAAAATCTACTTGTAAATACCAAAACCTCCACAAGCTTTCTGCAAAGATGACAGATGATAAATTGGTAAAATAATACTGTGGTCCCCTCAGATCTACTGGATGTGTGAACTTCTGGTGAAAATTATTGATAGTGTGCACTTCAACTGGTGTAATAAAATAGCTGATAGTTTATTCTATTCAAATATCAATTTAGGATTAATAGTGTTGTTCATTACTACTAAATACGTTTTGTGCACTTTCATTTGAAATGATGTGTCATTGTAGTAATTACGCACTTGAAATATGTATATCTCAAATATTCTTTCTGGGTGAAATTTACTCCATTTCCCAGGGCCACAAAAGGCTGTTCGCCCTGTGATTAACCTCAGTTGGTTGGCATAAGGGAGAAGGGTGTGAATGGATCATGAAACTTTGTTTGGATTAGGCAGGGCTATCGGACCTATGCTTATTCCTTACGGACCCAATAAGAGGGGTATATATGGATTCAAAAGCTGCTTATGTTCCAGCCTAGAGATACTGGTTTTCATATGTAAAGGTCTCAACATTTTAGTTCCAGGCTGACTTGTGTCTACACCACAAAGTTATTTCAGAATAATGGCCCTTATTCCGAAATAACTATGTGAGTGTCTACACAGCAATTCTATTATTTTGAAATAATTTCAAAATAACGGATGGCTTATTCTGACTTTGGTAAACCTCATTCACGAAGAATAATGCCTATTCTGAAATAGCTATTTCAAAATAAGGCATGTGTAGATGCTCCACTTCTGCTATTTTGAAATAGCTCCTCACCAGGGCCATTCTAAGTTATTCCTCCTGGGGCTCTAAATCAAGAAAGCAGATTTACATTAAGGAAGCCTGCCTTGGACTAATTTTGAGGCTTCCTTGCAGTGTAGATGTGAAATTTTGAAATAAGCTATTTTGGAATAACTATTCCGGAATAGCTTATTCCGAAATAACTGTGCAGTGTATATGTAGCCTTAGAGACCTGATCACCCACCTCTGACTTATCAGATAATTAGGAGCTTTAGGGGGTAGCCAAGTTAGTCTGTACAGGTAAATTGAAAAAAAACAACGAATAGTCTGGTAGCACTTTATAGACTAACAAAACATGTAGCTGGTATCAAGAGCTTTCGTGGGCACAGCTACATGTTTTGTTAGTCTATAAAGTGCTACCAGACTATTCGTTGTTTTTTCAGATAATTAGGGCTCATCCTAAATTTTGGAATCTGATTTTCCAAGCTATTGGGTGCTGGCTTCAGGATGCTTTGGGTGGTATATCCTCAAATGGATATTACTATGTGTGGAAATACAATTAAACATAAACGTGGCCACTGTAAGAAAAATCTATAAGACTCAATTATTTGTCCAGGTCTTCTCAACTGATTAAATTCTGCTTCTTGGCCAAGTGTTAAAGCTGAAAGCAAAAGGAAACATGGTGTTCAGTCTTACTGAGCATTTGAATACCTCTGTTTTAAACCAGATACCATGCTCATGGGTGCTAAAAATCCCTGGAATAGTAGTAGTATGAGTAGTAAAAATAATAATGTATTAATAGACTGGAATAGTGGACTTTATGGAGGGGCTGCACATAAGCCAATAAAATGTCTGTTTGGGATGGTAGGGTACAGCTTCCTTTACAAAGCATGTTTCACTGAACTTTAAATCAAAATCTAAGTCAGTTACCTTATCCATAACTTTAAGTATTACATGTACAACATAAGTTTTGCTTATCAGTTTTTTGTGTCTTTAATTATGTGTTTTTCTTTCTTCACAGAGAAAGCAAATTTGCTTAAACATCCTCCAGTTGCTATTTTGCCTCTTGGGACTGGCAATGATTTAGCAAGGTGTCTGAGATGGGGAGGAGGTAAACACAAGTTAAAATATGTTGCATTATGTTACAAAAGAAACAGACTTTGCTGACAAAATGTACTTGTGACATTGACAACGAGAAATCAATTTTATTTCTTTTGACTCTTAGAATGAATTAGGAAAGTAAACTATGGAGTAAAACTAGATTTTGGTCTCTAAATGGCACATAAAAATTCCTTACAGATAGTAAGGTCCATGGTCTATTATTTTGTGATTAACTTCCATTGATATCAATGGAGGGGAGTACAATATGATCATGAATGTTTAAAATTGTCTGACTTTTTTATTGTCTTTATTGCAATTATTCACATGATGAGTACATTGTATAGTAGTAAGCTTAAATTTGGGGAGAGGGGTTACTGCAAATGCCTAATAGTTCATTGTTTTTCAAAATTTCAGTAGTTCATTGTTTTTATATGACTGTTGTTTGTTGTTTATTGCCTCTTCTCTCATCCCGCAGAAGTTTCCAGACAATCAATGTTGGTACCAGGAAGCAAGGAGGCAAAGAATAGTGAAAGCTAGAGCACATGTAAAGTCAGACCTTTAATGTCCTTTGCCTCTTTCTCCTGGAAGCATGGGATCCTCCTCTCAGCATTTTTGATAACTGCCTTCCATCCATGGCAGAATGAAAAGAGAAGAGAAAGCACAACCTGAAAAAGAAGGAAAAGAATGGGAAGGGGTCAGCCAAGACTAAGCACCCATATGATGGCTGTATACCAGTTGCACATGCTCACATCAAAAAGAATATCAGAAAGACTCCCTTCATGGAATCCAGCTGTGTAAGCTTTCTCTCACTAGGGAATTAATCACTCTACCTCTTAAGATTCCTTGTTGTCTCTAGACCCAGAGATTTGATTCCAATCTGCTGATGTCCACTTCAGCCCTGAATCATTTTAGCCTGAACGCTGCCCTTCTTTCTGGTGCTCCTTTAGTTTCTGCTACCCTTTCTTTCTGTTTCTTCTCTCCTTATGCTTAAAATGTAAGTAATTTACTGGGACTATTTTATCTTCCCCCTCTTCTCTATCCTTCATTGGTTCCTGTTTACAGATCTTTGTATCCCCATTCCAGGGTGGGTAATAAATAAGTAGCTTGATTTTCAGATATGCTGAGTTCCTACAGCTTCCAGTGAGTCTGATGCATCTCAGCTCTTGTCTTATAGAGCAAAATAATTTAGATTTGGCAAGGTTAGTTGCCTTCATCTCCTCAGGGGCTGCAGCTCAGATTCAATTTTCCTTCCATCTTACTAATTGCACGTGTTCTCTCTGCATTCTTGCTTTCTCACCAGTATGAGGAGGAGTTTAAAACTCTATATCCCAGATCCACAGAAAAATTAGACACCTAAGTAGTAGGTGCCTACGCCCAGTTTTTACACACAGCTGAGATCCACACAACTCCTGCTTGGCTGACACCTTTTTAATTTCCTCTCTGATACCTTTTCAATGCATGACAATTAGAGCTCTGCACAAATACAAAATTGGTATCCACATATTCAAAAAAGATCTGTAGAAATCTGCTAAATACCTGGAGATATTAAGTGGATATCTGCAAATTTGCAGGGTTCATCTAGTCCCATGAACCAAGGGATAGGTCTTTGACATCCATCCAGTTTTTTACTAACATCAGTTATTGATCTTATTTATAAAGATGAGGAAGACTTACTTGTGTCAGCAAAAGCCCACTTTGCTTAGGATATATTTCTTTCTCCTTTGTCAAAAAGGCTAACTTAAGTTCAGTGGAAATCTGCAAAGCCATTACATGGTTCTTGCCTTCCACTTTCAACTCAGATACTTATCACATAGGGTGAGTGCCTTCTACTAGGAGGACATTAACAGCAGAGGCAAATATAACTTGTAAAGCTCCCTAAACCAGCCTCCTCTAACGCATCAGTTTGCTATATAGCAGGGTTTCCCAACCTATGGGTCGGGACCCAAATATGGGTCACCATTACATTTCAAGAATGTCACCAGGAGTCTCCCCAGGTGGCTCTTAAGGAGCCATTCACACATTTTTTGAATTGCCCTGGGTCACCAAGTCTTCCTGAATTGTCAAAATGGGTCCCCATCTGGAAAAGTTTGGGAACTGCTGCTATATAGGGTGATTGTCTGGAATCTTCTGCAAGATGGAAGAAGATGGGGACAAATAACAATGGAAAATTACTCACCTGTAATTCAATTTGTCAGGGTCCCTCCTCTTCTCCCATCCAGCAACCTTCTCTCTTTCCCCTTTGTTTTGAGTTATGCCACCTGGAATGAGAGATAACAGTTTGAAATTTACTAATCAAATAGTAGGAAGAATCAGTGCTCACATTTTTTTTCTTTCACTATTATTTGCCTCCTTGGTAAACAGCATCATAACACTGATTTTCTGGAACCATCCATAGGATGGGAGAAAAAATGAGACTTCTGCAAACTGAATTGCTGGTGAGTGATTTTGCCTTTTCAAAAATGCAGACTTCTGGCATGAAGTATAAATAGTGAAACAAGTGACTATGGAACTTGGAGAATCATATGGACTAAAGATAGGGTTGTGGAGACTGGCAATATCTAGCTTTATTCATTCCATATTAATAGTAAAAATATTTCATGCCACTACATAGAAGTATAGATCACTAATGTAACTGTACGGATTTGAATGGCTTTTGACACACACATTCCAAATGCAACAATCCATAGATTGCTATATTCAATAGCAATCAATAGATTGCACCAATCAGTAGTGTGGTTACCTCTGATCATGTCAACTATTATCTACAGATTTAAAGGAGTCCCAGAGCTGATGTATTTGCAGAACTAAAAAGAACAGTTGATAATGGTCACCTTCTTCTATAACTTTTAACAGGAAGTTGACTCATTTTATGAGAGTGGATATGTATTGTCACTAGTGGTGACCTAGAATACACATTTGCTTTTGTATGTGCACTTAACCTTCCTTTGGAGAAGGAATAAAGCCATAGATGCAGGGTTGCTGCTGAACAACTATTTTGTCTAAATAGCATGTGAAGTTGTTCAGTGCAATCGCCTTTTCCTGGGATGTCACTTGATGAGACTCAGCAGGTGGTAATCAAATCCATTTTTAACCAATACAATGTATTGTGTAGTCCATACTCTAATCGAGGGCCTAATTACTTACCGGAAGTACCAGGTGAGTAGTCTGCTCATAGGAGTAGATATCTATATACTACCACAGGATCAGTTGTAGGCTGTGTGAACATTGGTAAGGTGAAAGGAGGATGCATAAAACAAAAGTGAATACACCATACTTCATTTATTATACTAACACCACAATTTATTAAGGTTATGGCAAGTAACTCTATTTTCAAGAAAAATCACTGTGATACTTTCTGTTTAGAAACACATATTTCCATTGTTAAGGAAGGGACTTGTATTGTTGCTGTCAGAAGCTGAGCATACCAACAGCAAAGTAATTCTTCAGTCTGAAAAGTTCATCCAAAAGTTATCAAAATATGGAAGTCCAGTTACTCTGCTGATCACGGTCCTTCTCCATTAGGGATGGCTTCCAGGCATTTGGTGGTGTTACCATGAATCTCTTTGGAAATATTGACAAATGACATATACATATGAACAGACCTTTTAGTGACAGCTTTTAACTCCTCAACATACTGCCATAATTTCTTTGGGCACTGCCTATGCTCCATCAACCTCTGTATGTATACTTATGCCCCACTGCTATATACATCGGCCAAACAGGACAGTCCCTACGTAAAAGAATCAATGGACACAAATCTGATATTAGGAATGGCAACATACAAAAACCTGTAGGGGAACACTTCAATCTTCCTGGACACACAATTGCAGATCTAAAAGTAGCCATCCTGCAGCAAAAAAACTTCAGGACCAGACTTCAAAGAGAAACTGCAGAGCTACAGTTCATCTTTAAGTTTGACACAATCAACTCTGGATTAAACAAAGACTGTGAATGGCTTGCTAACTACAAAAGCAGCTTCTGCTCTCTTGGAATTCACACCTCCAGATCAGCTGCTAGAAGTGGGCCTCATCCTCCTTGATTGGATCCACCTGGTCATCTCCAGCCTGATCCTGGCCTGCATATTTATTCCTGCCTCTGGAAATTTCCACTACATGCATCTGACGAAGTGGGTCTTTGCCCACGAAAGCTTATGCTCCTACACTTCAGTTAGTCTATAAGGTGCCACAGGACTCCTCGTCGCTTTTGGAAATGAACGTAATTTACAGGTTAATTGTCTCAGAGGGATAGCCTTTTTAGTCTGTATGAGTAGTCCTGTGGCACCTTAGAAACTAACGTGCGTGCGTGCGTGTGTGTATGTATACATAGCATTATGAGCTTTTGTGAGCAAAACCCACCTCTTCAGATGAGATGATCTTGAGACAGTATAGCATAAACATGTTACGAAGTTTAGCTTGAGGTTGTCTGTATATAATAATGTAACTGCTGGAAAATACAGACTAGTAGATCTAAACTGCACTCAGCAATACTGAGTATAAATCTGAAGTCTACTGAAATCAGTGGAGTTATTTTAACGTTATATGGGCTGAATATAGAAAGTTAGCTCTGTATATGCATTTTCCTTAATTATAGTTACTGGAAGATTGCTAATGGAGCAAAATATAATTCTGTGCTCAGATTTTATACATGCAGATAAAATATCCCAACAACTGGAGTTTGAGAGGGTTGGAGGAAGATAAGATGAGTTTGTTACAGTTATTAAAAATCGTGTTCACCTTTTGATAGGATATGAAGGTGAGAATCTGATGAAGATCTTGAAAGACATTGAGAACAGCACAGAGATCCTCCTGGACAGATGGAAATTTGAAGTCATACCCAATGATAAAGATGAGAAAGGAGATCCAGTGCCTTATAGCATCATCAATAATTACTTTTCTATTGGAGTGGTAAGGAGTTTTGCTTAGCCTTAAGTGACATTTTTTTTGTTCTGAATAAATATATGCATGCATGTCTCATAGTGAAGAATGACTGGATAGGGATAATTTATGATGTCATTTTGTTAGTGAAATGATTACACAGGTGAATGACAACAATTTACATAAATTTACTTGCATATTCAAACTGGAATTATTTTTCAGAATCTTCCACCCACGTACATATAGAGAAGATAATCATGTTGTTCTTACTGTTTTATGATCAGCTGCCGTACTAAATTAGGAGTGTCACTATAAAGACCCTGTAAATATAAAAGAAGACTAAGCATTATTAACACCTCTTAGTCACCTTATCTGTAAATATTCTCACATTCAAAATCATGTTAAAGAACAGTGTGTGTGGGGAAGGGGTTCATTAGTACTTTTTTAAAAAGTATGTGGTTTCTTCCCCTCCCTCTCTCCTTTACCCTCCAATTCTGACATCAGATTATCAGGGTATTTTTTAGATAAACAGAATAACTATGATATCTTTTGGATTCAATCCCAGACGTGAATTGACAATCTTCCATTCTGGGAAGTATTTTATCCCATCTCTTCCTTTTTTCCCCACTATTATGGTCTATTTCTGCTCCATGGGAATCAAAGGGAAGGAGGGGATACTTTGCCATTGACTTAATTGAAAGTAGGATTTAGTCCCTAGTTTTCTTGAATCTCTAGTAGGTGTATTGTTCTAAAATGTTTATTCTTAGTACATGGCACTGATAAGTTTGATTTTTCTTACATCTTCACAGTGGTTTAAATGAACATCAGTTCAGGTGGGAAAGTTACCTATTATTTGGAACAACTGACATGCAGCAGCTTCCCTGAGAAGTGACCCAGAATATTTGGCCATTCTTGCTTCAGAGGAACCCTGGATGGTCCTGTTCCAAAGTTTGCTGGGTCTCCAGCACAAGTTATAGGATACAGTCTGTTCCCCTTTTAGCATAGGGGGTTGTTGGTCTTCCATTTCTGTGAGGATGGAGGCTCTGCTAGCTACCAGACCCCTTCCAGTGAGCTCAGAAGCTCCACAATCTGCTCCTTTCCTGGGGTTGCCCACTACTGCAGAGCAGGGATACTTCAGCACAAAGCAACTCCTTAATCCCTTCCATTCTGGTGTGGTGTTTATATCCCCCCATCACAAAGATAGATTTTTGGAGCTGAGGATTGAAGAACCCCTGGAAATGGGCTCTTCTAGGACTGAAGGAAGACACTGCTAGGGTAATAAGAGAGTTTCTCCTGTTGGCATAGTTAATCCATCTCCATAAGTGGCAGTAGCTATGATGATGGGAGGGCCTCTCTTATTGACATATGCTGTGTGCACTAATTGGTATAATGGTGTTGTTCAGAGGTCTGGATTTTTTTACACCCTGAGCAACATAATTATACCAATGTAAGATGTAGTATAGACTTGGCCTAAAGAGCTTCTGGAGCACTAGAGAAGCAAAGGTATGTGAAGGTGGCAAGGAACTGATGGGTGGGGAAGGAGAAAGGGTTGCAGAATTGGTACAAGTATAGATGGGCAATGTTGATATTCGGCTAGGGATCTGAAGGGACACAGCATTGATTTGGGCCGGGGAGTATAATTAATTTATATAGAGTTGGAGGATGGACAGATGTGAGACTGGTGGGGTGTCATGGAATTAATTAGTTCTCATTTTGGGATCTTGCAGAAGCTGAAATCTCTATACCATTAAGCAGCACTTCATACAGACTTTTGTAATTTGATCTCACTTGACTCTTTTAGTAAGAGCTCTTTTGCAAGGGCCAATATTACCCTATTCTGTAAATTTGGGAGCGTTTGTAGCACTGTAGATATACCACATTTGCTGGGGATGAGCAAGGGGAGTTCAGAAATCAGAAGACAGATTAAAAACACAGTATCATCTTTTTTTAAAAAAATCTTATGATTTGCAGGGTCTGAGTCAAGATTTTTGAACTTTTGGAGTAGACACTTCTGCTTCCTCAAGGTGTATAGCAGTTGAAACACTAAAACTCCTGGTGACAGTAGTGTTTGGAATAGAGTCCTGAATGAGAATCCCCCAGCCAGTATCCAGTTTTGTGGAACCATCAAAAATAATTTTATATTCAATGATATCTCATTTATTCTGGAAACATTTTGAAATTGTAGAAGTGTGCAAGTAAACAAACAGGGTTTTCTTAGAGCAACAGAAATGACTGGAGCCCAAACAAGAATAAATATAGTGTATGTTCCAGAATGCATTTGGGTATCTCCAATTGACTTCAGTTGCACCTATTCATATTGCTTTATTTTATTTTGCATTTATGTATATTATGCTACTGAAGGAAATTTTGCTAAGATTTGTGCTACTATTAAGATTAGACTCTTACAGTGGAATTCCCAAAAGCACTGCAGCAGCCATCACGAATCATTGCATTCAGTGCCAGCTACTTTTCTTTTGTTGGAAAAAGAAGGAACAGGAGACTCAGGAGTGGACGGAGGAAATGGACCACTTTATTGCCAATGCATATTTACCTTAGACATCCAACAAACTGTTCAGAGTGCAAAGATTTAGCAGCAGTTACACTCCTTCATTCATTTTAGTACCATATTTTCCAGCGTATAAGACGACTTTTGATGTTAAAAAACATCCCCCCAGAAATCGGGGGTCGTCTTATACGCCGGGTATACAGCTTTGCGGCTTTGCAAAGCCTTGGGGGAAGCCGGCGGCGGGGCAGCCCTGGCGCGCTGGGGCTGTCCCGCTGCCGGGGCGTCCTCAGAGGCTTTGCTCCCGGTGTCCCTGGTCTGCTGGAGACGGTCCCCAGCAGACCAGAGGCACCGGGAGCAAAGCCGAAGCGGCGGCAGGGTGCCGCGCTTCTGAGGCTTTGCTCTAGCAAAGCCTCAGAGGCGCGGGACCCCGCCGCTGCTGCAGCTTTGCTCCCGGTGCCTCTGGTCTGCTGGGGACCGTCTCCAGCAGACCAGGGACACCGGGAGCAAAGCCGGGGAGGCGGAGGGGTGCTGGGGTATAAGACAAAACCCTATCTTTTAACTAAAAAATTAGGGGGTCGTCTTATATGCCCAGTAGCCTTATACGCCGGAAAATACGGTATGTAAAGTCACACATTTATCTCTACTTTCCATAAACCTTTATTTAGTAAGGTTAACTCCCATACAATGAATATTAATAAGCAGGTGATTAATACAATTGTACCCACCCCTGTTTGTTGTTTACTGGTTTTTAGCTGAATCAGCATTACATACTGTCTTAATCAACAGCTTACAGGGAGAGGGAAAGAAGCTCTGACCCTAATAATAAGTTTTACAGTGAGTGAGAACTGGCAAGTGATGCAATAAGGCACCATTAACAATGGGTGTGTTTATCAAGTTGCAGTTTAGTCTAACAGTGCCCCTATCTATCTTGTCAGCAGCCAGGGAAGAGAAAACAATCCTCACTTATCTTTCCTACAGATAGCAAGGAGAGAGAAAGTAGACCTCATGTAAGAGGAAAACAGACCTATAATTTAGTAAGAAAAATCAAACCCTCGCCAATGTTGCAGGCTTTCCCAAACCCCTATTAACTCTGAAATATCCCAACACTTTTCCCACAGAATAGATGGAGGTCCAAATGGGACCTTGCACCAGTGCAAAAAAGTTTAGTAAGTGCTATCGTTCTGATTTGTTGGCATTGTAACATACTTTCTTCTTAGAGAGCCATCCTTGGGGGTGCTCCACAGGAGGTGTCAGTGCATCCCAGCACCGCAAACCAGATTCTTCATAGCAGTGCATAGGGGCTGTGCATGCACGACGTGCAAGGCACACAGGTGCTGCTCAGCATGACCATGCATGCGTGGCCACCCTCCCCTCAATTCCTTCTTACCATCCCAAGCCTAAGCTGGAGCTCAGACAGTGCTCTTCACTCTTTGTTAATCCTGTAGGGTACGTCTACACTTGCACCCTAGTTCGAACTAGGAATGAAAATGTAGGCGACCAAAATTGCTAATGAAGCGGGGATTTAAATATCCCATGCTTCATTAACATGATCTCACCGGCACGTTACTCTGCTGAACAGCTGTTTCGAAACACGCCGGCAAGATCATGCTAATGAAGCACGGGATATTTAAATCCCTGCTTCATTAGCAATTTTGGTCGCCTATATTTGCATCCCTAGTTCAAACTAGGGTGCAAGTGTAGACATACCCGTAGATAAGTAGTTGAATTCTCATTTAAATTCTTCTCTAGTTACCTTATTTCTTATCCAAGTTTTGTTTCCTTAAAAACTTTCCATTTTTATTCTCCAATTTAACTTCCTGCCAGTTGCCATTTATTGCATAATGCCAGGGTCACCACACTTCATACGCTGTTCAGCATGTAATGACACCATGCCCTTCTCAGATGGACATGCTAAGTGAGTAAAATGCCTAGGTGAATCCCATGTTCAACAGGACTGCCAGCACTGCACCAAACTCAAGGCGCAAACGTAGAGAAACAAGGACCTTTACCTGAAAATAATTATGCTAGAAAAGGCACAACACCCCTCTTCCGATCCCAGCACACAAGCTCCTGACCAGACAAAACCTGAAAAAATCCCCAAAGAAACATGCCTCTTTGTTACCTTAGAGAGGGCACTCGCCTAAAACCAAAAGTTGGTACTGATGGCTCAGATACCCCGTGTACTTCTGGCATTGACCAGGTCCTTTCCAAGCACAGCACCCACAAAACGTGTACTGAGGCTACAGGCCTTTCCATGCCTGCAGTCCTGGCACCAAGACCTATTGACACAGCAGCTGCCTGTGCAGCCCTTCAGCATCACTCCACCACCTAATGGTGCTGCATCTGACTTGGCACTGCAACCCACATTAGCACCAACAGCAACTGCACCAGCTCCGGTACCAATCACAGAACTGACAACCTCCAGCACCCACCTTCTTACACCAGAAGGATCTCGTGGTATCATCTACCTTTAACTCTCCATACCTCAGTACAGACATGTCACCTTATTCAGCGGTACCAAAACACATCTCATCACCTACACTTTTATCCAGTGCTGACGACAATGAAGAAAGGCTGCCGTTCTCACCTCATTTGTCACCTGGTACCAAAATATCGGTGCCTTCGACTCATCCCAGCTTCCAGCACCCCATTGCCTTGGGCATGCCCCCCCTGGCCTTCAGACTGATGGATGCCACCGCCCATGCCTTATGCTGCACATTGGCAATATTGGAGCCCATGGGCTTATGATTACATAAAGAGACATTCAAAAAAGAAATTTATCCAGCCCCCACCTTCTCCTCTACTACAATCTCCCTCACCACAGAGGAAGCTTCAAGAAACTGATGATCCATAATTTCGTGAGTCAGGCCCAGATATATCCCCAGATATAAATGCATCCTCCTCACTTGATGAGGCAGTCATGCCACCACATCGAACAATGGCTGATGACATCACCCTCTTTCAAGATCTCTATAAAAGGGTTGTAGCTGACCTCAACATCGGCATGGAGGAGGAGCAGGACACACAACAAGAACTTACCGATATTCTCCAAGCCACGCCATTGACCAAGATTGCTTTGCCTAGTAATCCAGCTATCATGGAGCCTGCCAAAACTGTGTGGCAGACCCCTGCCACTATCCCCCTGACCAGCAAGAGGGCAGATACAAAATACTACATTCCCCCAAAAGGCTCGGAATTCTTCTTCACACCCCCACCCTCAAACTCTTTGGAGGTAGATGCTGCTCACCAGAGGAATATGGAACATCGATCTCAATTCACCCGGTGGACAGAGAGAACAAAAGGCTGGATTTGTTTGGCAGGAAAGTTTACACCTCATCCAATCCACATTGCAGCTCAGAGTTGCCAATTATGCCGCACTCCTTAGTAAATACGATTTTAACAACTAAACAAAGTTTACCACTTTATTGACAAGATACTCGAAGCTAAAAAGCAACAGTTCAGAGTGGTTATTGCAAATGGTCATGCAGTATCATGAACAGCATTGCAAGCTGCGCTCAACACTGCAGACACAGCCACCAGATCAACAGCAACTGCAGTCATTATAAGATGGGCCTCCTGGTTCAGTTCCTCCGCGTTCCCTCATAAAATTCAATCAGTGGTGAAGGATTTACTGTTTGAGTCCCTACCTCCATAGGACACATTGGTTTTGTAGTCACCTCCTGTGGAGCACCCCCAGGAATGTCTCTCTTGAAAAAGAGGAGGTAACTCATCTTTAGCAGTAACTGATGTTCTTTGAGATGAGTATTGCCAGGGGTGCTCCACTACCCTCCCTTCTTCCCCTCTTCTCCAGATACCTTTTTATCACATTGGGTTTCCAGGTGCGTGTGCAGCCCCCATGCACTGCTATGAAGAATCTGGTCTGCAATGCTGGGACGCACCGACACCGCATTTGGAGCACCCCCAGGGATGCTCATCTCAAAGAACATCAGTTACTGCTAATGGTGAGTAACCTCTTTTTGCATTAATGTAAATGCAGGTGGAGAAGCTTGGGATTTGTGATTTTTATCTCCACATGTGGAACTAATAATCCATGAGAAAATGGCAAAGCAAGTACTGCAACCAGTGTGAATAAGATTTCTTTTCTAAATACCAATAGATACTTAGCCCTAATGCCAAAATCATGCTTGTGCTAGTAGACCTCCTTAGCTGTGTTCTGTTGTCACAACATGCAATACTGATTTCTTAACAACTATTAATCATCCTAGTAAATTCTAATTTGGATAGTTTTCAACCAAAAAATCTGCATTACAAGTATATATGAGTAAGACAGTGAGAAGATTCAAACATGTCTGGAAATATTCTCCATGGTCCATGAGAAACAGCATAGTATTAAATGCTGTTTAAAATAAAACAGTCATCAGGATTGGAAACCTCATTCATATTAGTACTGTTGAACTGAAATCACTATGTGTTCTCTGCAAAATAGTCAGAAGATAGCAAAGGTTTACAACAAAGACGAGTGTACTTTTATGATACACTATATATTACCAACCAAATGCACTACCAGTATGGATTTGTGTCAATAATGACAGTGTCTAAATATAATAATAATTTAGCTAACAGTAATCATCTCACGGTTCAATCTTGTATTGTAACTACCTCTTTCAGACTGCACTGATTTCTACAAACTAACATATTATCATTTATAATACTCAGGTACAGTATTATTTTTAGGTTTGTCTTCATATGGGTTTGTGGAAAATAGATCCTGTCAAACACATTTGTTACATATTACAAATTTGGTGGATAAAGATGATAGTGTTGATGTAATATAGTCTATAAATGTATTCGAAACAAGAGGAAGACCAACAGCATAGGTCCATTGCTCAGTGAAGACGGAGAAACAATAACAGGAAACTTGGAAATGGCAGAGGTGCTTAATAACTTCTTTGTTTCGGTCTTCTCCAAGAAGTTTGGTGATGACGGGATGCCTCACATAGTGAATGCTAGTGGGGATGGTGTAAGTTTAGAAGTTAAAATAAATTTAAGAAGTTAAAAATTACTTAGAAAAGTTAGATGTCCTCAAGTCACCAGTGCCTGATGAATGCATCCTAAAATACTCAAGGAGATGATAAACGAGGTATCTGAGCCTTTAGCTATCATTGAAAAATCATGGAAATTGGAGAGATTCCAGAAGACTGGAAAAGGGCAAATACAGTGCCCATCTATAAAAAGGGAAATAAGAATAACCCAGGAAACTACAGATCAGTCAGTTTAACTTCTGTGCCTGGAAAGATAATGGAGCAGGTAAGGAATTCATCTGCAAACATTTGAAAGAAAATAAGGTGATAAGTAATAGCCAGGATGGATTTGTAAAGAAAAAATCATGTCAAACCAATCCTGATAGCTTTCTTTGATCGGATAACAAGTCTTGTGGATAAAGGAGGGATGGATGTACTATACCTAGACTTTAGTAAGGCATTTGTTATGGTCCCACATGACCTCATCAATGAACTAGGCAAATACAATTTAGATGAGGCTACCATAAGGTGGGTGCATAATTAGCTGGATAACCATTCTCAGAGAGTAATTATTAACAGTTCACAGTCATGCTGCAAGGGCATAACAATTGGGGTTCTGCAGGAGTCTATTTTGGGACTGGTTTTGTTCAATATCTTCATCAACGATTTAGATGATGGCATAGAGAGTACACTTATTAAGTTTGCAGATGATACCAAGCTGGGAGGGGTTGCAACTGTTTTGGAAGATAGGTTCATAATTCAAAATGATCTGGACAAAGTGGTGAAATGGTCTGAGGTAAATAGGATGAAGTTTTAATAAGACAAATGCAAAGTACTCCACTTAGGAATCCATTTCACACATACAGACTGGGAAGTGGCTGTTTAGGAAAGAGTACTGCAGAAAGGGATCGTAGTGGACCACAAGCTAAATATGAGTCAACAGTGTGACACTGGTGCAAAAAAAGCAAACATGATTCTGGGTTGCATTAACCGGAGTATTGTGAGCAAGACACAAGATGTAATTCTTCTGCTCTATTCTGCACTGATTAGGCCTCAATTGGAGTATTGTGTCCAGTTTTGGGCACCATATTACAAGAAAGATGTGGAAAAATTGGAGAAGGTCCAGAGAAGAGCAACAATAATGGGTAAATGTCTAGAAAACATGAGCCATTAGGCAAGGCTGAAGGAATTGGGTTGTTTAGTTTGGAAAAGAGAAGACTCAGAGGGGACACGATAGCTGTTTTCAAGTATCAAAAAGGGGGTTACAGAGAGAAGGAGGGAAAATTGTTTTCCTTTGCCTCTGATGATAGGACAAAGAGCAATGGGTGTAAACTGCAGCAAGGGAGGTTTAGGTTGGACATTTGGAAAAACTTCCCAACTGTCAGGGTGGTTAAACACTGGAATAAATTAGCTAGGGAGGTTGTGGAATCTCCATCACTGGAGATATTTAAGAGCAGGTTAGACAGACATCTATCAGGGATAATATAGACAATGCTTGATCCTGCCGTAAGGGCAGAGGACTGGATTTGATGATCTCTTGAGGTCCCTTCCAGTTCTAGTATTCTATGATTCTGTGATATTTAGCCATCTATAAGGTTTTTTATTTTGGTACCTAATAGTATTTTGACGAAAGTAGAAGAATATAAAATTAACATAGCACACATTAAACGGATTAAAAACTGAGTAACTGAAATGGATATGTTTCTAGTGTCATCCATCATGTGTCAATTCCTGGATCAATACTATTTAATATTTTGGTCAATCACCAAAAATTTGCAGATTTCACAAAAAGCTTGGGGAAATGGAGAGTAATGAAAAGGATAGGTCACTAACTGAGAGTGATGTAGATCACTTGGTAAGATAGGCACAAACAAACAATGCACCATTGCTAAATGTGGATGTATTCATGTAGTAAGAAATAAATACTTGGCAATACTTATTAGGCAATTGAGGACTCTGTCCTGGGAAGCACTGACTCTGAAAAATATTTTGGGAGAGGAAGGTAAGGGAGAGGATAATCAGCTGAACATGATCTCTCTGTCCAATTCTGTCTTCTAATGGGCTAATTCAATCTGTGAATGCAATAATAGGAGAATCTCATGCAGCAGTGTTCCCTGTGTGCTGTGCTTTTGGGCAGCCACTCAGGAGAGGTTCAAATGCTGCCCAGTTGATTAGCAGTGCACCCACAGCCACCACATTTAGTTTAAAATCTCTCCCTGGCCCCAAGTTTTCATTGGTATTCTAAATAAATGATCCATATTTGCTTATTATTGTTTTTTTTTTACTTTCCAAAAAATAGATGAATATCAGGGTTGCCAACCCTCCGGGATTGGCCTGGAGTCTCCCAGAATTATCATCAATCTCATAGTGGCCTTCGAAAGCAAATCTGGAGATTTAAATAGAATATTTTAAGAAAATGACAATAGGTCATATTTGGAGAAGGAGGGGGATGGGAAATCTCTCGGAATAGCTTCTGTCAGAGTTGGCAGCCCTTTAGTGCACTGGTGAGAAGTTTGAGAAAAAGAAAGTTGCTCTTCTTTTCAGATTTGAGTAATTTATGCAGTTTTTATCATTCATTGCTCATTCCTGCCATATAAAATCTCTCACATTCCAGAGACAATGACAAGAAGACGTGTTGTTTCGTATAATCAAAGTTAAACTCAAAAGTAGAACTTTTGAAAAAACATGCATCATACTCCTAAATCCTTGTCTTACTTGAAAATACAGTTTGTGGAATTGTTCTGAAGTGGTTTGTATTACATTTAATAACTTGAAACAATTAATTTCATTAAATTAAATGTAATGATATTTATTAAGCAGGTGCCATAAGAGATTTGTGGATAAAAGTGTACAAAATTAATCATAAGCTTTCGTGTTATGTTTTATACTGACCTTAATTTACCTGGTAAAAAGTTTGAAACGTGCAAAGTTCTCCTGTATTGTGTAGAGCTAGGATGCATTCGGTTGGTATTTTTAGAATTTGTTTTTTGTTTGTTTGTTTTTTATGCGTTTAAGTGTTTTTTAACTAGTTACAAAACTAGTTAGCCATCAACAATGTCAAAAGTGACAATGACAAATGAGAATGCAGGCAAAAGACATAATTCATCTTTAACAAAATTAGAACACATCCTTAGGTAAAGGCAACTAAATTTGCAATGCAGCACATAATTAAGGTACATATATAAATACTATTGTACTTAGACTAATACCTATGTAAGGTATTGTTATCTCCATATGAACTTTATAATGTAGTACACAAATATCAATAGTTCATCATAATACTTTCATATTATAATTATGATTATTGTTATTCTTAGTAATTCTTGAAGGAAATGCAAAGTGAATCCTTCCATAAATGGCATGGTATGGTATTTTTTAAAATTTATATACAAAGAAAAGTGTGTGAAATTGTATCAAATCAAAGGATATTGTACTTTCCTTTAGTCATTGGGTTGATTTCATAATTCCTCTTGTTAGAAATGGCATGAATTTTGTGAGTCCAAACAAAAGATAAAGTGAAGGACCAACGATAACATATAACAGAATAATGTGGTTAACCAGTGGGATTTGTCATGAGTCTCATCGAGCTGTAGGTAAGAAGAGGCGTCAGAGAACCAAGAAGGAGAAGAAGAAGGAGGCAGAGATTGAAGGAGAAAATATCAGTGGAAATGGAGGTGAACTAGAGAAATTAAGTCCAAAGAAACATGTTTATAGAAAGGAGCATGATGTTTAGAGGGAGAGCTAGTGAATTAGATGAGAAACCAAACTGAAAGAGTGTGGAAAGAAAAAGACTTGAGATTTTGATAGAGAAAGGAGTGAAAAAAACAGTCATATAGTTTTGATATCTGAAAGCATGACTGGGACTTCAAAAAAGAGCAGCATAGGAAGGAACATTTGTTAAAAAAGAACTTTGGTAATGGTGGAAGGGTTTGCAACAAGAGAGAAAGAGAGATAGAGAGAGAGAGAGAGAGAGAGATGGGGACTAGAAACAGAGAAAAGTAACAAAAGAAAGTAACAAAAGTAAAGGAAGAAAGATTTAGCCCTACGAGATTATTTTATATGTGATGTTTTACATGTTGTTTTCTTCATGTCACAAAATATACATACTTTTAAAAAAATCCGTGTGTATTTAACTGCTGCTATTTGGGAGGAATAGGGATAAACAACACCCTACTGTCTTAAAATCTCCAAGGGCCTAGAATTCCTTCAGATTTTGCATTATTTACATGGTTAAGGAGTTCATATTGTAACTGAAGTTCCAGTGGTACAAAAATATTCTTTGTATCTCCAGTTCTGCATGTTTTTCTACATTTTTTTATGGCAAAATCCCAAAAGGAACATGATTTTTAACTAAAAGTGGGCATATTTAGCCAAGAAATAGTTAGTCGTATGCTACCATCTGAACCAGGTGGATCTAGAGACAAATTACTGAACATAATTTATTCCAGGCCCCTTGTTGGAACAATTTGTGCTCAGGAGACTCTGCAGACTCATAGTCATTAGGGAGCTGCCTTGCTGTATGGGATTTTACAGCTCCATTAGTTAAACTAGAGATCCACTTGCAAAATTTAGCTCATCCTTTGTATTTGTGACAATTCCTGAAGGCCTTAAGGTCCATAAAACCAATAATAGGTTACAATTATATATAGATAGATTGTAGAGATATGATTCTAATATGTGACAGAGCCATTATTATTAATGTTAAATAAAACTACTCCCATTTGCCTCCTAACTGTCTATATGTTCAAAATTTATACTTTTTATTATGATAAAACCATGACACGCACTCACATATTAATAATCACTATAGCTACATCTACACCGTGGCGCTATTTTGGGATACTGAAAATATCCCAAAATAGCTATTCCACATCTTTTGAGTATGCCCATTATTTCAAAATATAATGAGTTCACTGTTTTGACGTTCCTGTAAACCTCATTCTACGAGGAGTAAGGGACATTTTGGAATAGCAATTTATTTTGAAATAAGTGCTGTGTGGACAGTGCCAAATTTCAAATTTCAAAATAACATTGAAATAAGATATGTAATTTGAATATTGCATATCTTATTTAGACCTACAGTGCAGTGTGGACGCACCTTAAGTGACGTATCTTTCACTTCACTCTGCACTGTGCCACTTGCACAAAAGTGCGACCACTTCTAATGCAAAATGTTGTGGTTTATAGTGGTCAGATATATTTTAATTCTATATCTCTTGGGTTCTTAAAGTGTCAGTCAAAGATTACTTTCACTCATGTTATGCTAAACAATATTACATGCAGTTAAAACCAATCCAGAGACAATTTAAAAAAGGCTAGCAGGAATGAGTTGCATAATAGTCAAAAGAACGTAAACATAGAACAATCTATGTGACTATTATAATATATAAATAAGTTAGAGTGTGTATTAGCAAGGCACCATAAGAGTATGATATCATGAACTATGCTTTATGAAAGCTCCATAGGTATGTTTGGGTTGAGTTTTGGGGTTGAACCCCTCTAAAATGTCTGAAAAATACAGCATATCTTCCCCAAAATTACACTTCTTGGGTGCAGAATGAATTTTAATAAGTAAAGGAAAAGTCATACACAGCTTAGGCATCTGAGTAGCTCCCACCATTGCTATGCATGTGGAGAGGATGGGATACTGCAAAAAATCATTGACTAAGACATGCAGAAGAATGAAGACACAGACATAATGGTGGAATCAAGGCAGTAGGCTCAAACTTTAATAACTTTAAACACACTAAAAGTGGGATATCCTCCCCTGTAATTTAAATATTAATTGGCTGCAGTATACGTTTAACTGTCCTTAAGCCATACAACCAAAACAAATGAAAGCTGGCACATCCTTAATTATATCTCCCTATCAAACTGAAGACAGGTTCAGCCCAAATGTTGACTCCTCCTAATTTCCCCCACAAGAAGGGTTGAGGATGTAGTTTAATGGTACGTCAATCAGTGAACGATGTAAGAGCTCCCTGTGATACACAAACTAATGGGGTCCGTTCCAGCCAATACCTGGGACTTGTGCTCAGATTTTACCCCAGAAACTGACAATCTAAAATTTCTTTCCATCACTGCTACAAGTTGTAATAATAATTATTCAGTTTACATTATGTCTTAATTTATTTGCTTATTATTACTGTTCCTTATCCCTGTCATCCTAACCAACCAGGACTCTGAGGCTATGTCTACACTACAGAGTTTGGGGGGGGGGGGGAAATGGCTGTTTTTCTGCAAAAACTTGCGGAGCGGCCACACCTCAAGTGCATTTTTGTGCAAGAGAATCAAAAGTACAGAGGAGTTTTTGCACAATTGGTATTTCTCTTTCTACGAGGAAGAAGCCTTTTTGCAAAAGAGTTCTTTCACACAAAAAAAAGTGTGTGGACAGGGAAGAAGGGAGTTTTGTGAGGAAAGAGGAAAAAGCACAGGTGCCCTGGTGACCATTCTGGTAGCAATTAGTGCTTACTTTCGAGAGAGTGTCCACGCAGTCTGGACGCTCTCTTTCACAAAAACACATAGCTTTTCCGATGTGCTTTTGCAGTACGGATGTGCTCTTGCACAAGAAGCTTTTGTGTAAGATCTCTTCCAACAAAAGCTTCTTGCGCAAAAAGCCTGCAGTCTAGACATAGCCTGAGAGAAAAGAAAAAGAACACACCAGAAATCTTGCCAATCCTGGGTAGAGGAAAAACTTCATTCCTGGTGAGACCCAAAGCAAGCCTTGAAGCCCAGCTCAGATATCCACGGCTGCATTTAGGCACCTAATGCAGGCCCAGGAGAGTTTTAACTGATAGAGAGGAGTTCTTCCGTGAATCAGATTAATATATGGCTGAAATAGATGGAGACACTCCCTTTTAGCCCTTCCTCTACCCACAGGCAACCTCTTTTTGAGTTTTAGGCGGAAAATGGAAGTGGCACAGGCTCCCAGAACACCAAAGACATACCCTTCCATCTAACAAAGCCCATCTCCTTGCAGGTCCCATATACTCTCCTCTACCCCTACTAATATGATAGAGAGGTGAAGTAGGGGGTACCCCCACCTAATAATGCTGAGGGAATCTTCAGGCAAATTAATATACTCTTACAGAATTAAGACAAGCAAATCTGTCTTAGGTTTAAAAAAGTAATAAACACTTCTGTAATCAGCAAGGCACATACGACCTTTAAGGCTAAATCATGGTAAGCAGTTTGGGATCTCTTGCGAAAGCCTAGAAATACCTTATCCCCCAGAATCCAAATAACACAGTGATCCTGAGTTCCTTTGCTTTGGGGTTTCTATCTCTTGCCTTCCATGTGCTCTGAGCTCCAAACTCAGGTGATGGGAGGAACTCACTTGCCTCAATGGGGAGGAGAGCAGACCAGCAGTTGGAAGTCTTTATTCCTTTCATTGATGATTTCTCAATCCAGTTGCAGGGACTTTCCAATTATGAGATTCACCCAGCACCCATCTCGTATTGATCAGCCTCCACTTTTAGGAGTGGTACAGCTATTTCTTTGGAAAAGCAGCTTGGCATGTCCCTCTTTTGTGTGGTGATATGTACAGAGGTTCACAATACAACCACTCAGTGATTTCATTACAGTATGGAACACAGATATTACAAGTAAGAGTAATGCAGGCAGCAACTCTCAAACACTGATAGAATACCAATACCTCTCCTTCTGATCATTCTAGTACCTATTTTATCACTATTCACCCACACCTGTGCTGGACAGATTCCAGGTATATACATGTTCGTGTTCAATTGAGATGATGATGACATTAGCAGTATCGGACCCTGCAATAGCCCATGATTCCTATCTGTTGGCTGGATACCATTATAAAATTTCTCGTTAGACTTAGAATTTTCTCTTGCTCCAACTGTATAAGTGAGAGTTTCACTATTGATTTTACAGGTAACAGAATAATTACCTTTGCAGTTTTAAATAAAAATGTAATGAGACACAGATATACAAGTGTTTTAAATGTTTGAAAGTAAGCTATTTTAAACCTCTAAGTGGGGGGGAAAGAGATGGAGTATTTCCAAGACAAGTTTCCTAGATCAGGGTGATCATATATTCAAGAACTCCAGTTATGTATCTTTGAAGAATGTGCACTAATTTTTGAAGGGAAAAATAAACTTAACAATGGGGGTCTAATGAAAAAATAATTTTCTGAAAAGCATCTGTGATCATTTTTGAAGTTATTAGATTAATAAGTACAGACTTAGTCAAATGACATTTCCCATCTTAGGAGGGTTATTGACATTTTGATATGAGACAGAGAGACCTTTAACGAGATCTCAATCAAAGGTAATATTTAGATAATGATACATGAATTCACAAATGCTAGTCAAATAAAATGCCGTAGTCCATTTTAGCCTCTGCTTTATGGGAATCTGCACAGGTCACCTGATGAACAAGATCAGTGAGTGTCTACTAATAACTTCTCACTTTACTTTTAATTATGCCTGTTTAATTGTATGAGATAATGTTTGAAGTGGAGTCTTACAATATAACTTAATCTTTCACCCAGACAAATCCCATGGAAGGCATCCATAGCACTTCAGATATTAAAATTTTTTATTCATGTTGAATGTACTGACTTTCTGATGTTCCATTCTATGACAATAGTCCTACATTCCTCTCCCATGCACAAGAGTGTTGGGAAACACATGCAGAAGCTCTCTATCAAATCCTCCTTTATGACTCAAATGCACAAAGCACAAGGCAGTGGAGGATGGTAGGCATTTAAAGCACACATTTGGAGTTACCTGATTTGTTTTTCTGTGTAGGGCAGTCCCGCATCCCTCTCTTCCTTCCCCCTCACCCTGCCCTTCCTATGCTGGAGTGGAATTTATCTTTTATACAGCTCTGTAGTACAGGCAGTCCCTGGGTTACATGGATCCAACTTACATTGGATCCCTACTTACAAACGGGGTGAGGCAACCCCGCACTAGCTGCTTCCTCCCAGCAGACCAGGGAGACGCGAAGCTAGCGCTCCCCCCAGCAGACCAGGGAGATGCGGAGCGGCTTTTCTCAGCAGACACCTCAGCTTGAGAATAAAGGACTGAGGGAAGTGAGGTGTGGGAGAATAAAACTGAGCTCTGGAGAAGTGTTTGGCTAGAGTTTCCCCTACAATATGTACCAGTTCCAACTTATACACAAATTTAACTTAAGAACAAACCTACAGTCCCTTTCTTGTACGTAACCCGGGGACTGCCTGTATACATGTTTGTAATTCTTCTTCTCCCCCCCCCCCCTCCCCCAGCCACATGCCCCTTCCAAAGAAAAAGAAAAATTAATCTCAGGACACTTCTCACCAACTGCCTTAAAAGATATTTGGGGTTTGTAGTCCAAGCCATTTTGGGGAGATGACAATGAGCAAATAATGTAAATGAACTATAGATTAAATTTCAAAACACCATGTCTAATTTTCCTAACTGCATTGCTTTTTTATGGTGATGACAAATGCCTGTAGTTCCCAGTGACTTCAGGCAATTTAGATTTTTGTGCTAATTTTAGGCACCCAAGTTAAAGATTTTTTCCCTTAACTTTACAATCCACTTTTCTTACTTTTATTAAATTTCTAAGTAAAATTATCAATGACATGGAACATTTCAGGGAGATCATTTTCTTTTTGTGGGTGAGGTTTTAAAACTAGGCTTACAGTGAGAAGTGAGATTTATTCTTAACCACAGAACAGCGGTTTTATTCCTGATGATTTTAACTGTGGGGGGCCAATTTTCAGTGACATATTGGTAACAAGGAGAATAATTTGGCGAATGATTTGAAGTCCTGGTGAACATGGTTACATAACAGCTACCTTATCTTGATTCATTTTGTAATTGACTAAATGTATGCACCTCAAGTTGCTTGATTCAGAGTTATATTCATACTACTAGTTATCCCTTTAAAAGAAAGAAAAATAAAAACCTACAATCATGAATAATAAAAAATAAATCTCTTTTCCACTCCCCACAGCAAGAGGTTATAAGTGCTACCACCTGGCATCTTACTGAAAGATCATAATAAGCTTCTTTTCTTGCAATATTTCAATGAGATGGTACATGGGAAGAATTGGTAAATATCCACTCTTAGAGCCAAATTTGATGCTCAGTCCTTACGTAGGCAAAAGTCAGTGGGAGATTTGCCAAAGCAAGGCTTTGAGGGTTGCTTTTTAAAGTACAATTTACAACCCTTCTTACTGTTCTCTGGCAGTGTTTGTTATTTTTGTTTGTTTGGAAAATCAATGGCTGCCTGAATGCACATTTTAAAATCATGAGTGTAGCCTCTCCCTATGTTATTCTCTCTGTTTCCCCATTCTGTCTACTTCTTTGTTCCCTCATTCCCTCTATATTCTTCATCTTCATTTTACATTCATTTTGATCTTATCTTCACTACTCTCTTTCTTTCCCTTTGTGCTCTCCTTTCCTTAGTATTTCACATTGGGTTGATCTACACACAGAAATTATACCTATGTAACTAAATCAGCTTCTAAATTGACTTACTAAATCAGGTCAACTGCTTCATGTGGACACTCTGTTCAGCTTAAAAGTGGCTGAAATAGTTTTTAACATAAACAAATAAAGGTAAATCAATGCTAGTCACTCTTAAAGCTTTTTAAAAGTTCCCACTTTTAATTAACCCAATTTAGTTAAATCAGTATAATTTGTATATACAAACCACATTTTAACTCCTCCTTTTAACTATTGTATTATCCCTCTCCACATCCTATGTAGTATCTCTCTCATTTTCACATTAATCCAGTGCCCTGTCCTTTGGACTAGGCTGCTTCTGGATTATATTCTTTAACCTCCTTCTCTAGTCCATATTTTTGGTGGATGAATTCTTATCTGTTTGTTGTGGCTGTTTATTCCAAACAGATAGAGCTATATTTACCTTTGCTATGAGTTAGCCAGGATGGACGAGAGGTTAGATTACAGAAACATTCAACTGAAGATTAAGCCGCTTCTGTCACTTGCTCAATAAGTGTCCCACTAGCTGGACTATGTAAAGCCATGACCTCTGTTCATATCTTTATACAGCATTATTCTTTTGTCCCAGAGTTGAGGCACAAAGTGCATTTTTGGAGGATGGCATCATTATTATTTAGTTAGTTTACACCACAGCCTTTCCCAAAGCTATCAGTGTTTGCTTATCACCCCACAGTGGAAATCTGTGTGAGTCAGTTCTCAGAGAACAATAAAAACTGCTTACCAGATCAGTGAACTCTTCCAGGGGCTTCCCTTCACACATCCACACTACCTGGGCCTCTTCTTCACAACAAGAAGAACATTTGTCATTCTAAGGAACAGAATCTTCTGTTTTAATGTTGCCAAATGCATTTTCGTATATCTAGGTACAAAGAATGTAAATCCTGCTTACAGAACAGAAGCCTTTATCCCCCAAAGCGGTGATTCTGAGAAAGAGTTGGTGCATGACCATCTGCATCTGAACTCTCTGTGAACTGTTTCCTTTAAGAAAACAAAGGTGGTCTGAGGATTTACAAACAGTGGAATACTGAGTAGGAGTAGGGAACAAATAACCTTTCTTTACAACACAGGGGAGATCCTTGTTGGAATACTCTTGTCCAGCCCTTGTCTCCCCATTTCAAAAAGGAAATTGAAAAATCAGATACAGGCCACAAAAGAGCTGCAGGAATGCTTCAAGGTCTGGCAAACCTATTTTACAGTGTGAGACTTCAGAAGCTCAGTTTGTTTAGTTTATTGAAAAGGTAAAGAGGTGACCTAATTAGTCTATTTTAGTACTTGTTTGGGGAGAAGAATTCTGATAGCTGATATGATGCTGGCCAACCAGGTTCCAGCTCATGCCAAGGCCACTAAGCCACACTGAACACTGACTAATGAATAGCTGAAAATCAGTCTGGCTCACCTGCATGTTAACATTATTAAAGTAGATATTGAGGTATAAGAATGTGTTTAGACTTCATGGAGTGATTGTAGGTTTTTGCTTGTGTAACCCATGCACCTACCAGGTATGGTGTACTGTGCCATGTAGTGGCACTTAAACCACTTAGGGTATATCTACACTACTCTCCTAGTTCAAATTAGGAGGGTAATGTAGGCATACCGCACTTGCAAATGAAGCCCGGGATTTGAATTTCCCGGGCTTCATTTGCATAAGCGGGGAGCCGCCATTTTTAAAACCCCGCTGGTTCGAACCCCGTGCAGCGCGGCTACTCCTCATTTCACGAGGAGTAACGGTAGTTCGAACTAGGAAGCCTAGTTCGAACTACCTAGTTCGTGCCCCCATCACCAATTAAACATGTTATCACTAATACAAATAATTATTCCTAACAAACTAAATAAACCAACATAAACAAAGGCATGTTGATGGTCATTTTGTCGGACGGAAATATAATATGTCTACTGTGGGGATGGCGCGGTCTTTGGGATTTAAGCTTATTTTCTAGGAATGAAGCAGACAGTGAAAAACAATCCCGCACGGTTGTTTGGTACCAGCCTTATCAAAGTGAGGCCCTTTTGAAATGTGGTTGCCAGGACGACCAGAGACAAGTGTGCTTCCCAGGCCTGGCCTAATGATTTACGATTTGAGTTCTCAGTTCTCAGCAAGATACCATGGACTGCCTCAGTTTATCCCTACAGGAATTATTATCACTGTGCTGCTTGAAATTCAGAGAAGACAATATTTCTAAGCATAAACAAGGGATATTCAAGTTGCTTGACTTGGATTAGCCCTAAAGGACCTATAGGACTTGCATATTATAGCAGCTACTATTACCTTTTACAAACTAAGACAATACCTCATTTGTATGTTTTATGTTTACCTGCTTTAACCTTCTCAATGACTCCTGTCTTTTTCTTAATTAATACATATTTAGTTAGCATTATAGAATTGGGTATAAGCACTATCTTTGGACTGAGGTACAATTAACTCAGAATAAGTGACATCATTTGGGACTGGATGTAACCTAGATATTGTGATCTATAGGACCATCTATTCCAAAGGCAGGCTTGGCTTTGGGTGGCAAGACATACCATGGAGACTGTCTGTAACTCCATGTTAAGGAGTTGAGTTATTCAACATACAGTTTGGGATTTGTGTCCTATTCCTCAACAGTCTCATGAGTTACTTTGGACAGCTTGATATTCTTATCTACCTTTGACAGTGTTTGTGGGATTCACAAGATCCTAAAGAATAACAGGATGCCTATCCTCTTGAGAGATTACGTGGGAAGGCAAGACAAGTTTTTAATGGTATAGTGGACAGTAATGCTATCATGTTATAAGAAATTTAAAGAAAATGTATTGAAAAGGTTTGGGATTACCCAGGCCTTAAAATCAAGTGGTGCAGTCTTTGTTTCAAAAAAATCATTGGGAGTTTTTCATTGAGCCAAGTTTTTCCCCTCTGAAGCTATGAGAGGGGGGGAAAGGGATAAGGTGGATTGGGAGACATGCACCTTTATAGCCTCCCATGGTTGTTTGGCTCAATGCTTCATGTTAGTGCTAGCAAAATATTCAGACTTATGACCCTCACAGACATGTACATCCTAACATGGGGCATGGTCCTTTAAAAGCAGTACAGCTAAAGACTATCAGTTACTTGTTAAGTAACACTTTATTTACATACATAAAATGATGAGATCCATTTTATCCACAACAATTTGCCCTTGAAGGAGAAGATTTTATGAAAATTAAATTGTGGGAAAAGCACATTATGCAATTTTTCCATTTCTTGCAAGGCTAACACATGTAGCAGTTTGATATTTAAAACGGCAGACCAGTTTGATTTGAGCCCCATTATGGGCTTCTGTATTGCATGGGTCTTACGTTTGCAATGAATGATTAATGCAGGAACACTTTAAACTAAAAACCCTTTAACTAAAACAACATATTCCTCTTCAATATCTACTCTGTCACATTATCTCTTTTGATTTCTTTCTTCTCTCTTTAGTCCTTTTCCTTCATTCTATTTGTGCTCTCTCTTGAAATAATTGGGAATTTAGGCATGTGTTATGCAAACTTTCATTTAAGATATAGCAAGAATTCTGGCTTTAAAAATATCATGAATCAAATGACATTTTAGAAGGAGGAGCTGAAAGCAAGAATCACTTTTAAGTTCAGTGAAAAATGAATAAATGGAAAATGTTGCAGAAAAAAGAGCATGTACATCTGTGACATTCAATTAAAACAAGATAGCCAGACCTGCTCATAATTCTTCTCACAGCTTACACTGTGGCTACCTCCAGACTGCATCCCTCTGTTGGCAGAGGGATGCAAATAAAGCACTTAAAAATGCAAATGAGCCTGGGATTTAAATATCTCAGGCTTCATTTGCATACTCACGTTCTGGTGCTGTGCCAATCACGTGCCATTTCGAAAGTGAAAGTGCTGTGTAGCCGCGGTTTTGCCAACAGCAGGGAGCTTTTTCGACAGATCCTGTACTCCTCAAAAAACGAGGAGGAAAAATCTCCCCACTGTAGGCAGAACCATGGCTACACAGTATTTTCATTTTTGAAATGGCGTGTGATCAGCACAGTGCCAGAACGTGAGTATGCAAATGAAGCCTGGGATATTTAAATCCCGGGCTCATTTGCACTTTCGAAGTGCTTTATTTGCATCCCTCTGCCGACAGAAGGATGCAGTCTGGAAGTAGCCACTATGGATCCTTTTATTTGTGGATCATATCTCTTTAACTATATTTCAAATTAAATAGCATGTGGGTTTTTCCCCCCCTTTTTTTTTCTCTTCATATTTCCTTTTTTCTGTCAAGCAGAATGACAGCCTCTACAATCCCCCTGTTTCACAGAATATGTCTATTCCAGTGACTGTTCAGGTGGTTATGCTCATTGAGTTCTAACATATCTGTGCATTAATACCCTTTTCTGTTAAAGTATGTCATACTCATCAGTATGAAGTACTGATTCTCTGAAATAGTGTGGGGTTTTTGTTGGATTTCAGACATAAAAATACAAGATTATCACAGATTTGGTATTTGTGTAACTAAAAGTGGTCTAAACATGACATACTTCCAAATTTGTCTGCCTAAAGACCACACTGGCAACTTGCGGGAAGACCTAGGATGCACTTAATATATACAGTATTAATTAGTATGAAGCCGCTCTTGTGTTTAATATGAAATTGCTGCTGCAGAGATTCTATGTCCCAACCTGTGCAATGCAACTTCTCTTCAAATTCAGTTGGGGCATTGCATATTGGGACTTATAGGTCCTGATTCTTCATTGCTTTCTACCTTGTGTAGTCATTCACACCTATGCAAAGTGGGTGTAAATCTCACTTGGTAATCTTTTACAGACACTTTCCAAAGTATGAAAGATGACTACGTGGGCAAAAGGCAAGAGAGCACTCCATAGTCCCTGCAGCTTGCACATCAGAATATAAAAACATAGTGGGCTCTTTTGCAGAACTCTCCTGGGTTGGCTATTCTCATTCTATACATATGGGTGTTCAGAGGTTTTGAACTTCTAAATCTGGAGTACTCCAGATGTACTAATAAAGCCCTTGATATGAAGAATCTACATTGTGCACTAGGTGATAACATTAGACAAAAAGGAGGAGGGAATGTGATGGGAAGGCAGAAGAATACACCAAGTTATCTAAGTTGTTATATGCACATCTTGTGATTACATAGTATGAAAACAAGTACTGATATATTTTTTTTATTTTTACTTTAACCTCTTTCCCCTTCACCTCTCCCCACACAAACTACCCATTCACTCAGAAAACTTCCCATCCCAGATCTTGCTTACACTTACTGCTTTATATAATCTAATTGGCAAATTCACTGCTATGTTTTAAAGTAGTTTAGACCTTATTCCTATAGGGCTCTGTGAAGGCTTCTGCCCATGCAAATTTCAGTAAAGGGCCAGGGCCTTAGTAGTTATCTTCACATACCATATAGTTTCATGGTTAGACTAAGTGCTTGAAATCTTAAAATGTAGTTAGCCTTAGCCCCTGTGTTCATTAGGCAGTACATTGCAACTTCATGTAGAGCTAACTTTTAATTCTGTTTTGTGTTAACTTGTTGAATATATGAGGTAGCAAATTTAGTCTGTGACACTAAGTCCTCCCACTTTGCATCTGACTACTCCCTGTATGATATTATTGCTATGTATTTATATACCTCTTATGGGTACCAAACAGCGCTAGTAGCATGCCACCTAAGCAGTAATTTCCCACGTAAAAGGTTTACTAGCACTTTTACATGTAAGTTGTATAACTTGCGACCAGCTGCTCCTGTGCGTGGCGTGTAACTGATGGGAACATATGGCTTTAATTAAGTAGCCTATTCTAGCTTCTTTTTAGGCATCTTTCCACATGGCATACAGTATTTGTTGAATCCAAATCAAGTTTCACAGCTGTCTCTTGAGATAAACTGATTGACTGACATGAGCTGCTTTTAAATACTCTGTCAGGTTAGTTCCCATAACCTCAGGAGATTCAAGCAATCAGAAAGAATGGCTCAAGCCACATGCAGTAAAGCTTATATGTCTTAGACACTTTTTTTTTTTTTTAACATTTCAGGCTAACCTTCCACATAGTTAGGCTGGAGGAAATTGTTATGTAAATGCTAGTGCTGCTAGGCAACGTCATAAAGCTGAAAATGGTAAAGTAATGTCTACCTTTTTTGGTGTCAAGTATCATAATTTATTATTAATAATAGTTCACCATACTGAGTACACCTCAATCCAAACTTTGTTTTTACCGTTAAAGACATTTGCTTAGCTAATGGTGGAAAGAGATGCTATTGAAGAACTGGGCATACACCTAGAAATTTCCTTTCAATATGGACTTAGCTCATGATGGTTGTAGAGACTCTACTTTGATAGAGTTACTCTCCCCACCCCAATATAGTTGTTCACTTTAGTGAACAAGTGTATTGAGCTGCAGCTGTAAGAATTAATATGTGATGGATTCTGATCATGGGCTATACTTGCTGTGGTAGAGCAAAGTATTAAAACCACAGTTATGGAATGTAAAGAAATATTCACATACATTATAAAAGTGTAAATGTATCTTCAAGATATTTTTGTTCTTATTCTATTCTGCAAGAGGAGACAGATAATCATAATGGACTCCAAATAATATGATGACCTTCACACTTTATTAAAGTGTTCAGATTAGAAGTTCTCCATCTTATTGCCAGGTGATAGACATGTTATAACTAATATATATGCCCTTGTCTACAATAGGGAGTTATTTTGAAATAATTCCCCTAGATTCGAAATACCAAGAGCAGCATCAACACTACTAAGCCCATTATTTCAAAATAATGGGCTGGTTATTTTGAAATAATAACTCCTGCTTTCCACAAGGAATAATGCTTATTTTGAAATTAACAACTAGAAGTCCTGTGGCACCTTATACATGCATCTGATGAAGTGGGTCTTTGCCCATGAAAGCTTATTCTCCAATAAATGTATTAGTCTAGAAGGTGCCATAGGACTTCTCGTTGTTTATGCAGATTTAGATTAACATGGCTACCCCTCTGAATTTTGAAATAGTTATTTCAAAATAGCAGTAGTGTGGATGCTTTGCTGCTGCTATTTCAAAATAACTACTCCCCAGAGTAATTCAAACTAATTAGCTCCCCATGCTTTCTGGGGTTCTAAATTGAGGTAATGCATCCACATTGATGGAGCCTGCCTCGGACTAATTCCAAGGCTTCCCCGTAGTGTGAACATGCAATTTTGAAATTATTATTTCAGGAATTATTATTTCAAAATCATATCCTTGTATAGACATGCCATATCTGACTGAAGTGTCTAACTTTGTTTTAAAAAGTTGTATTTTCTTTAACAGTATGGAGAGAGTGAACCATAGGTAGTAAAGGTTTATTAAAATAATTCAGGGGACCATGAAATTTGATACTGGATAAATTAAATATTTGGAACATTGATTGCATCTCGTGAATCCTGATTTCCTGATTTTTCTACAGCAAAGTGAAATCTAAAGCTTTGCAAACATATATTCAAAGTCACCTGTCTCCAAAGAGAAGCTAATAAAAATAATTGTCAGAATAAAATAGTGGCATTCATTACTCTGGTTCTTGAAATTGGTTACCTTATTGGTCAAAAATCATTCACTTCTGTGACACTTTCAATCTTTTCACCTTTTTTATTGGTGGGTACAATTATATTTTCAAAGGGAAATGCACTGGGCTCCTTGATCACTATGAAAGGGTTCCCTGCAGTGGAAATGCATGGTTCCTTTCTCAAAGGCAAGAGGGCACAGTGCCTATACAGTCCCTGGAACGCAGTGTGAGAACTGGGACAGGGATTGCAGGTAAGTCAATGCATGGTATGGTCATGGCCAAAGCCCATTCTTAGGATATATCTATAGTTCAGTCATAGACTATGATTCCAGCTCGTGTAGACATACCTGAGCTAATCTAGCTAACTCAGCAGAACAGTGAAGCTGCAGTAGCACATGCTTTGGCATTGGCTACCCCTGTGATTAAATACCACAGTTCTGGTTGGGCTTGTATAGCCTATTCCGACATGTGCATTGCTACAGCTTTACTCTTCTGGTTCTTGAGGTAGCTAGATTAAAGCTATGCTGGGTGTGCCTACTCTAGCTGTAATCATACCTGTGATGTCAATATAGACATTCCCTTACAATAACTGGTAAGGGTGATGACGCACCCTGATATGGATTGGAGGGGTGTGGAGAAAGCTTTCTTTCCAATTCTTTCCTTCTCCCAATAAAGCTAAAAATGTGCATGTGGAATTCAAGGCAAAAATTCTCCAACATTCAGCTCTACTTGAATGTGTCACACTGCTGATGTTAGTGGGAGACCCTTGTACATATGGAAAACAGACGATTGGACATAAGTTTTGCCACACAGACTGGACAGGGCAACTTTGCCCTTGACTTTTATGAATCTTCTAACTTTACAATTGTTAACCTTTTTGACTGAAAACGGAAGAAAATTATTTAGCTATATAATTCTTTGTCAGACTAAACTCAATTAATTATAGATGTATTGAAATAACTACAGCTGATCACTGCATTACTGAGGGAGACAAATAACAATGTTTTGTTTCCCAAAAGCATTACATATATAATCAAGGCAATTACTGCTGCAAGCTCCATTTTTAAAAGGTTTTATAATTGACAGCTGAACTCTACAAGGTGTGGAGATTCAGAGTAACTTTCTGCGGTGTACCTCCGAGGGACACAGCATAGAACTCCCATCAAAGAGAAGGAGGGATTAAGATGGATTTAAACCACTTTTGTGCCTTCTCAATTTCCCAAAAGACCCTGGATGATAAGGAGGCAGCCCTAGAAGTTGTCCAAATAATGACAGCTTGGTGTCAGCTACCTCTGGGCACTCACAATGTCCAGAATCTGTGATACAGCCTCCTTTCATGAACTATTCCCAGAATGCCCCATGTGCTAGGGATTGTGACAAGGCTCTGAACATCCCAGCATCAAAGGCCTGCTGCTCTCTGCAGATCCATAGCTTTTGGAGCCTGCATTAGTTCTTTTACCTGGAATAAAGAGGTTAGAAGGGGGTGAGAATCTTTGACTTGGGTAAATGATTGCCTTTAGCGCCTTCAAATCCACAATAAGTAATAATGCATATGAATGTTTACCTACCAAACTACCTGTCTTTCATGATTAAATGCTGTTTGTGGAAATAATGTTGTGCTATATACCAGTGCAGTGGTAGAACATGGAATTACTAATGAATTTTAAACACACACGCATACACACACACATATATCAAAAGCACACTCAGAACGTATGCAGGTATGAGGTAAAATGTAAATGTTTTTGCCTGCTATTTTCAAATGTCCTGATATAGGACCAGGAACCAAATATATTTGTGGACATGATGTAATCAGCAACAGAAGGTAGTCATAGAGGACTATTAGTGCTACTCTGTGTGACCAGATCTAGATTTCTCACCAGATGGAATTTATCCAGAATATCATTTGGATGTTAGAATTAATTTATATTCTATTTTACCCTGCAATTTGATGATGCAGTGACTGAAGGAAAGTGCATCAGAATTTTCCCAGCCTTTTTATGGATCATTTTGAATTCATTTTTATCAATAAACCTCTGGTTCTAACATTCAAAACTAGTAATTCTTGCTCTTTGGAAACATGGTGATGGGTATCTATGGCTATGTCAGTGAGAAGATTAAACTAGATGGGTTTATGAAGGGGATGGTTTGATGAGATAACATGATCTTGGTAACTAATTGACCATTCATTATCAGTGGGGAAATAGGTCAATGGAGGGATGATAGGAGTTACTATAGAGAACTTTCTGGGTGTCTGGCTGATGAGTCTTGCCCACATGCTCAGGGTTTAGCTGATCGCCATATTTGGGGTCGGGAAGGAATTTTCCATCAGGGTAGATTGGCAGAGGCCCTGGAGGTTTTTCGCCTTCCTCTGTAGCATGGGGTACAGATCACAGCTAGAGGATTCTCTGCATCTTGGGGTCTTCAAAGTATTTGAAGGCTTCAATATCTGAGATATAGGTGAGAGGATTATTCTAGGAGGGGTGGGTGAGATTTTGTGGCCTGCACAGTGCAGGGGGTCAGACTAGATGATCATAGTGGTCCCTTCTGACCATAAAGTCTATGAGTCTATGAGAAAATAAATGTGTGTCAAGGTGAAGCAAATAATGGTAAATAAATCTAGGACCGATAATTTTAGGGGATTTTTAAACTCTATATTAAAAGTACATTTTAACCATAAACAGTGCCTCTAAATAGGTGTTTTACTTTCGCATTTATGTGCTCACAATTGAGTTCTGATAGTTTCAAGAGTGAATGTACAGTAGTAACTTCATACCAGAGTACTAAAAGATCAGGTTAAAATATCATTTTGATCAAACAAGAAACATTTCTTTATGAACTGTTAGTTTTAATTCAAAAGTGACCCTCAGGTAATGGATTTACAGAGGTGAATTCCCCACTTGGGAAATGTAAGATCCATGTAACAGCTCATAAGTGATTTTATACTTCCCTTTTTTGAAGTGCCTCTAATGAACTATGGTTTGCTGACTAACACATTAGGCGACATCCCATTATTTCATTATACTGGAAACATCACCATCACAATGGACAGTCCAATTTGGCACTCTTTACCTCAACAAAATTCCAGTACAGTAACTGCTGTTAAAATCAATCGTTTAGTTTCAGTACTGAATGCTGGGTGGTAGCATGGAACTATCCTCCAACAGTTTAGGTAAGTGATTTTAATTATTTATTTCCTATTCAGTGTGACTTTGACCTTTCTTTAATGAGAGTATTATCCTCTGATTGATCACTGGCCTGGGAGTTAGGAGGTCTGGATTTTTTTACACTCTTCCTTGGAGTCACTGTGGGTGCATCTACACAGCACCCAAAACTCGAAATAGGATACACAATTTGTGCTATGCAAATTGTGTAGCTTATTTCGAGTCTATTTTGAAATAAAGCACTATTTTGAGCCATTCCTTACTCCTCGTAGAATGAGGGATGGTGAAGTAGTGCATCCGCTATATTTTGAAATAGTGGGCATGTTCAAAGTTAAAAAAACTTTGCTGTGTAGACATACCCAGTGTGACCTAAGGAAACCACTCAATGCCTCATTTTTGCCATCCCTAAAAGTAGGGTAGTAATGCCTACTGATCAATGCAAAGTACTTCAAGTGAAAATCTTGCCATATGGAAATCAATGGCAGTCTTGCCATTGATTTCATTGAGGCTACAAAATAATCATTTGTGCTATAAATTAAAAAGTGATAGATTAAAGTGTCAGAAATTATTAATATAGATGCTATTTTCTGTTTTATTAAAAAAAATACATCCATGTTAATCCTCAGTTTCTTGGGGCTTGTGAACTGACCATGTTGAGAAAATTAAACAATGTGATGTCTCAGAAAGCAATCAGTTAAAAATATACAGCAATTGCAATAATTTAGAATGTCATGTTCCCAGAAAATTACTTAGTAGATTCAGCTTCTCTGTTTAGCCATATCACTAAAAAAGGATTTAAATTCCTACATGCATTTTTTTCACTTTTATGCACATTTACAAAAATGTACATTGTTGCAAAAAAAAAAAAGCGAACATGATTCTGGGATGCATTAATAAAGTGTTGTGAGCAAGACATGAGAAGTCATTCTTCCGCTCTACTCTGCGCTAATTAGATCTCAGTTGGAGTATTGTGTCCACTTCTGGGCACCACATTTCTAGAAAGATGTGGAGAAATTGGAGAAGGTCCAGAAAAGAGCAAAAAAAAAAAAAAAAAAGAGATTAAAGATGTAGAAAACACGTATTTATTTTGTATTTATTTAGATATTTTTACCCCACCTTTCTATTTAAAATATTCAAGATGGCTTACAAGAACAAACAAACAAAAAAAAAACCAAATATATACACAAATTTAAAATATGAGAATTTAAACATGAGCTATTAGGCAAGGCTGAAGGAATTGAGTTTGTTTAGTTTGGAAAAGAGAAGACTCAGAGGGGACACGATAGCTGTTTTCAAGTATCAAAAAGGGTGTTACAGAGAGAAGGAGGGGAAATTGTTTTCCTTAGCCTCTGATGATAGGACAAATAGCAATGGGTGTAAACTGCAGCAAGGGAGGTTTAGGTTGGACATTTGGAAAAACTTCCCAACTGTCAGGGTGGTTAAACACTGGAATAAATTACCTAGGGAGGTTGTGGAATCTCCATCACTGGAGATATTTTAGAGCAGGTTAGACAGACATCTATCAGGGATAATATAGACAGTGCTTGGTCCTGCCGTAAGGGCAGGGGACTTGACTTGATGATCTCTCGAGGTCCCTTCCAGTTCTAGTATTCTATGATTGTGTGAAAATAACCACTCTTTGAATGTCTCTGCCTTTGATTCACCCATCATGTTAATTTATGCAGCCCATTTCTTGTTGTATTCACTTTGTTCATTCTATTCATTTTGAGCTCCATTTCACAAGGGTAGGAGAGAGAGATAATTAAGTCAATTCTTATACGAAATCGTTATAAATAAAATATTAAGAATTACCATACTCATCTAATTTGTGATAAAAACAGTAACTAAATGGGAGAATTATTTCCATTACACCTGAAAAATGTGTTCACTAGAAAATATAGGTATATACAATACTTTCAACTTAATGCATAAGGATTTTTGTATATTAATTCCACCAGCACTGAAAGATATGTATTCAAAAATCCAAATATTAAGAGAGAATATACTTTGTGCTGACTTATTTGTGCTTTGAACACTTGTTTAGACAAAAAATTAAGCCATTGATGGAAAGCATCTTTGAGTAAAGATTTCTTTAACTTTTTTTGTTGTCAGCGATAAAGGCCAGTATTGCATACACCTTTGGAGAAGTCATATTTTTACTTGTAATATACATGCACCTCTTATAAGTATAAGTTGTACAGACTCTGTTCTTATTATAGTACCTTCCTGGCTTCTTCAAAATGATTACAAAAGCAATCAAACTTGCAAAATTTTAAAAAGAAGCTATAGCAAAAAATTTTCCCCTTAAGGTGAGATTAAATCTTATGTTACAATGGGCACTTAAAATATTGTGAATGCTTTTACTAGTTCTGCCAGTCTTTTTCCTTTTATAAATAAAGAAAATTTCTATCTTAAACTGGTTGGAAATTTTTTATAAGTTAAGATATTAAGATAATCTTTGCTGAAATAAAATCTTAGACTTTGTTCTGGAAAATGATATTGAATATTTTGAAAGACTAGCATAGAATTCAAATTCTGCAATTTAAAGCAGTATCCAGACTTCTCTTCAACTGGATAACAGAATATTTACCAAGGCACTTCTATTAGTTCACAAGAGTATTTTCCAACACATTACGGGTGAATGCCTAGATTATAAAAGTGAAAAGTACTGCTCCAAGATGGCTGGAAGAATGCAATACAATAGTATAATTCAGCAGTTCTGAAAAGAGAACAGTTAGTTTATTAGTTTTTCTCAGCTATGCTTAGCATTGAAATGGTCTTTATTCCCTGGAGAATCCCTCAAAGAGTTAAGTAATCTATAAGCGGCATTACTTGAAATTCTCCTTTAATTAAATTATTAAAGGTTCTTCTACTGTTAGAATTACAGATTAGTGTTTCTAGTCTAAGAACTGGTTCCTCACAGATTTATAACATATTGTAGTGACTCATTTAAGTAGGATGACTATGTTCAAGGAAGTAAAGGACAACTTTATGTAAAGTACAGAGCAAACGTTATTTTCAGGCATTCCACCTCAGTCATTTATTCACTGTATAAAACCATTTCTGTGTACATTCCATTACTTGATTTTTGAATCATATTTCCTTGAAAACTCTTTGTACAGTATAAGCATGTGCTTGTTAGTCGTTCTTCAATGGGCATGATTGGTGGTACATTAGTCATAACATAATTGATACTTTTAAAATCCAGTATGGGTTGTCATCCTAAATTTAATACAGTTGTCAGTCCTGTTCAATTAATGTCATCATACTTAGCATCCCTAATCTATTAATAGTTGGAAAAGGGACTCACAAGCACATTAATCAGGACTGCTAATGTGGGATTAAGAAATTTTTCAGAAAGGTTTCATGGAGATTGCATTATCCTTTACCAGTATTGAACTCTGGGGATTTTCCTAGATGTCTTCTCTGTTGTTTGACCATATTTATACAAAGTGATGATTTTTTTTTGTAGTGGAATTTTGAAGATAGGAACCATAAGGCACTGATTTATTTCTTATCAAGTTGTTGGTTTCTGGTTGTATTAGTTTATCAACATTTTTACTAGCTCTTTGAATTACTCATTAGTTAGTTGTATTTCAGCAGATAAAAGTGTAATCCTAGGGTTGAAAGAAACCTCAGGAGGTCAAGTCCAACCCCCTGCTAAAATCAGGACATCTCCCAACTAATTCATCCCAACGAACTGGCACTTAAAGTGGGTGGCCATGGTCCTCTAGGGATAGAGATCCCATTCAAGTGCTTCACCACCCTCCTAGTAAAATAGTTTTTCCTAATATCCAAGCTAGACTTCCCCCACTGCAAGTTGAGACTATTGCTCCTCATTCTGTCATCCGTCACCACTGAAAACACCCTCTCTTCATCCTCTATGGAAACACCCTTCAGGTAGTTAAAGGCTGCTGTCAAATCCCCCCCCCCCCCCCCATGCTTCTCTTTTGTAGACTAAATAAGAACAAATCCCTCAGCCGCTCCTTGTAAGTCATGTGGTCCAGTCTCCTAATCATTTTTGTTCCCCCCTGCTGGATTCTCTCCAATATGTCTCTCTTCATGTCCTTTCTGTAATAGGGTGGAGGCTCAGAACTGGACACAATTTTTTAGTGTTTGTAAGGACTGAAAAAGTGTAATATAAATCCAGTATGATAGAAGGCAAACAAATCATATTTTTATCCAGATTGGAAAACACATTTAATAGGTTTTAAGACTAATTATTTAAAATTAATAAATATTTCTGTGTTTTAAGTGGTGATGGCAGCTTTTCTATTCAGAATTTCCTTATAGCATTCAAAGGATTTAAAGTTCAATAAATTGATCTTATAGTCATATTTAAGCTGCAGCAAGAGTAATTTATAGGCATTTGTTACTGATTGTAAATTATAAATTTATGGGATTGTGTTCAAATTTTTAATTGGTGGAAAAAATCAGTAATTAACTGGGAGGACAGAAATCATTTTCTATCAAAGCTGTCTACCACTGAGAATTCTACTAAAGCTGTTTGCTATTGTAAGGGTTATGATACATGGAAACACTATAATTTGTATATAAATGTCAGAAATATATAATCTTTTAAAATGCTTTTGGAAAATAGACTATTCTGATTGGTTAAGAAGAAATGAAAGCATTACTAACCACTTAGAGCTCTTTAACCCTATCAGTCTCCATGAGATTAACATATCTTTGAGAAGTTGCAGGAAGAGGTGCTCAGGGATAGGGGAACAAGGGAGAAATCAAAGAAAAAAAAACCCTTTGTATTCTTGGCAATTTTACTCTTTTTATTTTGATTGAAATAATTGAAGAACTGCCCATTTTAAGGCTCTGCAGCAGCCAGCAGCAGAGAACTGAACCCTTCACTTTTTGGTATTCCAACCCTATGAAGAAGCCACTGGGGGTATGTCTACACTACAAAGTTAATTCGAACTAACAGACGTTAGTTCGAATTAACTTTGATAGGCGCTACACATACAAACCGCTAGTTCGAACTTAATTCGAACTAGCAGAGCGCTTAATTTGAACTAGGTAAACCACATTCTACGAGGACTAATGCCTAGTTCGAATTGAGCAGTTCGAATTAAGGGCTGTGTAGCCACTTAATTTGAACTAGTGGGAGACTAGCCCTCCCCAGCATTCCCTGGTGGCCACTCTGGGCACCACCAGGGAAACTCGTCTGCCCCCCTCCCGGCCCCGGAGCCCTTAAAGGGGCACGGTCTGGCTACGGTGCTCGTGCTAGGTGCAAGCCTGCCAGCACCCAGCCAGCAGACCCTGCATCTGGCATGGCACGAACCAGCTACCCGCTGCCACCCAGCCCTCCGCCTCTTCCCGGGACCAGGCTGACAGCTCCCGGGAGCCTGCCCGCGTCCGCAAGAGGCGGGCGCCCACCTGGTCTAGTGCGGAGATTGTGGACCTCATACACGACGTCCGCATAGGCACAGGAAAGTGGCCGTTTAGGGCAGGATAGCTGCCAGCCTGGCCATCCAGGATCAGGTTTGCATGAAAATCAAGGTGGTCCAGTGAGACCCCCCAACCCTGAGCCCTGAGCTTAGAATGGCCGTATTGGGTCAGACCAAAGGTCCATCTAGCCCAATAGCCTGTCTGCCGACAGCGGCCAACACTAGGTACTCTGGAGGGGATGGACCGAAACACTGACCAAGCCACTTGTCTCATGCCATCCATCTCCAGCCTTCCACAAACAGAGGGTAGGGACACCATTTCTACCCCCTGGCTAATAGCACTCCTTGGACCCAACCTCCATGACTTTATCTCACTTCTCTTTAAATTCTGTTATAGTTCTAGCCTTCACAGGCTCCTGCAGCAAGGAGTTCCACAGGTTGACTATTTGCTTTGTGAAGAAGAACTTTCTCTTATTAGTTTGAAGCCTGCTACCCATTCATTTCATCTGGTGTCCTCTAGTCCTCCTATTATGGGAACTAATGAAGAACTTTTCTTTATGCACCCTTTCCACACCACTCATGCTTTTATAGACCTCTATCATATCCCCCCTCAGTTTCCTCTTTTCTAAGCTGAGAAGTCCCAGTCTCTTTAGCCTCTCTTCATATGGGACCTGTTCCAAACCTCTGATCATTTTAGTTGCCCTCCCCTCTCCCACCCTCTCTCTTCCCCTCTCCCACCTCCTTTTCCCAATCTCCCTGAGTTTTGTTCAATAAAGAGAGTTTCTATTTTTGAACACGTGTCCTTTATTTTGTACATCGGGAAGGGGGGCTAGGGAGAGGTAAGTGGAAGGAGGTGAGGGAGGAATGGGGTACGAGCCCCCGATGGGGAGGACTGGGGTGGCTCTGCGGGCTCCTAGGGGTGGAAGCTCTCCTGCAGCCCCCCGATTGGCTCCCCTCCCTGGATGGCAGCCTGCGGCAAGTGCAGCTGGGCTGATGGCCGAGTGCTGTGATGTGCCGAGCGTGGGCACACAGGGCACTCCAAGCCAGGACTGCTTTGCTGTCCCTCATCGAGTTAGACAAGCAAGCGGGGAACCCCTGAGAACTGTCTGTCCGGGGTGGGGGTTGGGTCCTTTTAAGCACAGCCCTCGGCTAGCCTGAGACATTCCTGAGTCCTAACCTGATGCCCTGCCGGCACTGCTTCCGGCATCCTTAACCCTGGTTCAGGGTCCACTCAATGTGGACATGCTAGTTCGAATTAGCAAAATGCTAATTTGAACTAGTTTTAAGGTCTAGATGCACTAGTTCGAATTAGCTTAGTTCGAATTAACTAATTCGAATTAAGTTAGTTTGAATTAGTGCTGTAGTGTAGACATACCCTGGGTTATTTTTTAGCAGCTGTATTTCAAGTCATTGCAATACTTGAACCTGATGAAATTAAAATTGATTAGTAATGTTTGCAAAACTACGCAATTTTAAAATATGTATTCTTCGACAAATATATTGCTCATGAAAAGCAGCAATTTTTCCCGCACTCCTAACTCTCTTCCAGGGCTGAAGATGCTTTGGGTCTGTCATGGGCAGAAGATGAAATTTAATTAAATTATAACAAAAATATGAAAATTAGGACAACTTGATTGCATATAGATATTGCCTGTGTGTGGGGGCAGAAACATGTTTTTCATTTCTGGACAGCAGAATTCTGGAGTGGTTATATTAAAAAATGGCCTTACTTGACACTTGGGGTGTGTTGTGCGGTTGTACCAGCCCATTTATGGTAGCATCTACGCATAAGCCCCAAATGAACTGACAAACACAAATTAAGACATCTCAAAACACATGCCCATCCTACTCCTCCCCCCACCACCAAACTCTCCATTGTTTTAGGCTGGGAGCCCAGCCTACTGTAGGTTTTTAGTGTGGTAGCACTAGGACTGTTTAGACTGGAAACTGTCATAGACTCATAGAATACTAGGACTGGAAGGGACCTCGAGAGGTCATAGAGTCCAGTCCCCTGCCCTTATCGCAGGACCAAATACTGTCTAGACGATCCCCAATAGACATTTACCTAACCTACTCTTAACTATCTCCAGAGATGGAGAGTCCACAACCTCCCTGGGCAGTCTATTCCAGTTTTTTCCTAATGTCCAACCTAAACCTCCCTTGCTGCAGTTTAAGCCCATTGCTTCATGTTCTATCCTCAGAGGCCAAGATGAACAAGTTTTCTCCCTCCTCCTTATGAAACCCATTCAGATACCTGAAACGGCAATCATGTCCCCCCTCAATCTTCTCTTTTCTAAACTAAACAACCCCAATTCTTTCAGCCTTCCTTCACAGGTCATGTTCTCTAGAACTATCATCATTCTTGTTGCACTTCTCTGGATCCTTTCCAATTTCTCCACATATTTCTTGAAATGTGGTGCCCAGAACTGGACACAATACTCCAACTGAGGCCTAACAAGTGCAGAGTAGAGCGGAAGAATGACTTCTCGTGTCTTGCTCACAACACACCTGTTAATGCATCCTAGAATCATGATTGCTTTTTTTGCAACAGCATCACACTGCTGACTCATATTCAGCTTGTGGCCCTAGATCCCTTTCTGCCATACTCCTTCCTAGACAGTCACTTCCCATTCTGTATGGGTATGCCTACACTAGCTCGTTAATTTGAGCTAGGTACGCAAATCAGGCAACCGGAGTTGCAAATGAAGCCCGGGATTTAAATATCCCGAGCTTTATTTGAATGTTCCCGTCCGGCTGCCGTTTTTAAATCCTCCTTAGTTTGAACGAACTGCCCGCGGCTACACGCAGCGGTTTAAAGTTAATCCGAACTAAGTCCTTAGTTCGGATTAATTGTTACACCTCATTCCACGAGGAGTAACAGTTAATCCAAACTAAGGATTTAGTTCGGATTAACTTTAAACTGCCGCATGTAGATGTGGGCAGTTTGTTCGAACTAAGGGGGATTTAAAAATGGCTGCCTGATGGGAACATGCAAATAAAGCCTGGGATATTTAAATCCAGAGCTTCATTTGCAACTCCAGTTGCCTGATTTGCCTACCTAGCTCGAATTAACGAGCTAGTGTAGACATACCCTATGTGTGAAACTGATTGTTCCTTCCTAAATGGAGCACTTCATCCTGTTTACCTCAGACCATTTCTCCAATTTGTCCAGATCATTTTGAATTATGATCCTATCCCCCAGAGCAGTCGCAGCCCCTCCCAGCTTGGTATCATCTGCAAACATAATAAGCATATTTTCTATGCCAATATCTAAATCATTGATGAAGATATTGAACAGAGCCGGTCGCAAAACAGACCCCTGCGGAACCCCACTTGTTATACCTTTCCAACAGGAATGTTAATAACTACTCTCTGAGTACGGCTATCCAGCCAGTTATGCACCCACCTTATAGTAGCCCCATCTAAGTTGTATTTGCGTAGTTTATTGATAAGAATATCATTTGAGACCGTATCAAACGCTTTACTAAAGTCTAGGTATTCCACATCCACTGCTTCTCCCTTATCTGCAAGACACGTTCTCCTATCAAAGAAAGCTATCAGATTGGTTTGACATGATTTGTTCTTTACAAATCCATGCTGGTTGTTCCCTATCACTTTGCCACGTTCCAAGTGTTTACAGATGATTTCCTTAATTATTTGCTCCATTATCTTCCCTGGCACAGAAGTTAAACTAACTGATCTGTTGTTTCCTGGGTTGTTCTTATTTCCCTTTTTATAAATGGCCACTATATTTGCCCTTTTGCAGTCTTCTGGAATCTCTCCCGTCTCCCATGATTTTCCAAAGATGATAGCTAGAGGCTCAGATATCTCCGCTATCAGCTCCTTGAGTATTCTAGGATGCATTTCATCAGGCCCTGGTGACTTGCAGGCATTTAACTTTTCTAGGTGATTTTTAACTTGTTCTTTTTTTATTTTATCTTCTAAACCCTACCCCCTTCCCACTAGTATTCACTGTTAGGTGTTCCTTCAGACTTCTCGGTGAAGACCGAAGCAAAGAAGTCATTAAGCATCTCTGCCATTTCCAAGTTTCCTGTTACTGTTTCTCCCTCCTCACTGACCAGTGGGCCTACCCTGTCCTTGATCTTCCTCTTGCTTCTAATGTATTTATAAAAAGTCTCCTTGTTTCCCTTTATTCCGGTAGCTAGTTTGAGCTCATTTTGTGCCTTTGCCTTTCTAATCTTGCTCCTGCATTCCTGTGTTATTTGCCTATATTCATCCTTTGTAATTTGTCCTACTTTTCATTTTTCATATGACTCCTTTTTTATTTTTAGATCATGCAAGGTCTCGCGCTTAAGCCAAGGCAGTCTTTTGCCATATTTTCTATCTTTCCGACACAGCGGAATAGCTTGCTTTTGGGCCCTTAACAATGTCCCTTTGAAAAATTGCCAACTCTCCTCTGTTGTTTTTCCCCTCAGTCTCGATTCCCATTGGACCTTACCTATTAGCTCTCTGAGCTTACCAAAATCTGCCTTCCTGAAATCCATTGTCTTTATTTTACTGTTCTCCTTTCTACCCTTCCTTATCATTGTGAACTCTATGATTTCATGATCACTTTAATCCAAGCTGCCTTCCACTTTCAAATTCTCAACCAGTTCCTCCCTATTTGTTAGGATCAAATCTAGAACAGCTTCCCCCCAGTAGCTTTTTCAACCTTCTGAAATAAAAAGTTGTCTCCAATGCAGTCCAAGAACTTATTGGATAGTCTGTGCCCTGCTGTGTTATTTTCCCAAAATATCTGGATAGCTGAAGTCCCCCATCACCACCAAATCTTGGGCTTTGGAGGATATTGTTATTTGTTTAAAAAAAGCCTCATCCACTTCTTCCACCTGGGTAGGTGGCCTGTAGTAGACTCCTAGCATGACATCACCCTTGTTTTTAACCCCTTTTAGCTTAACCCAGTGACTCTTAACACTTCCGTCTCCTATGTCCATCTCCACCTCACTCCAAGTATGTTCATTTTTAATATATAAGGCAACATTTCCTCCCTTTTTTCCCTGTCTGTCCTTCCTGAGCAAGCTGTACCCTTCCATACAAACATCCAATTGTGTGTATTATCCCACCACATTTCTGTGATGCCAACAATGTCATAATTGTACTTATTTTTTAGCACTTCCAGTTCTTCCTGCTTATTACCCATCCTTCTCACATTTGTATATAGGCATCTAAGATACTGATTTGACCTTGCCTCCCAGTTTTGCCCTGACCCTCCTTTCTCTCTGCCATTATAGCTCATGCTGCCTCTCATTTCCGACCCATCTCCCAGGTCTCCATATTCTCTACTTACCCATGGGCTTTGCTCACTTGTCCCCATTGAACCTAGTTTAAAGCCCTCCTCACTTAGTTAGCCCATCTGTGTCCAAATAGGGTCTTCCCCCTCCTCAAAAGGTGAACACCATCTCTGCCTACCAGTCATTCCTGGAATAGCATCCCGTGGTGGAAAAAGCCAAAGCCCTCCTGGCAACACCATCTTCACAGCCAGGCATTCACTTTCAGGATGCACCTGTCTCTGTTACAAGCATACTGTTTTACGAAAGAGCGTATATTAATAAGAATGGATATACCACTGTGTACTGAAAATCTAGAAACCTCCATTGACAAGAAAATATGGACACCCACAGTGTGTGAGACTTGAAATCACCAAAGAGAGAGTTTTGGGGATTGGTGTTGGCTGAAGAGGCTTGAAGGGACTGTAAGCTAAGAAATGGTTCTTTTGTTCTTGGTTATTTTCTGCATTCAGAGGCACAGGACTTTGTACATTTTTGTAAATGAACAAAGCTGCATCTAAGAAATACTTATTACCAATTTCTCTGCCAACTGAAACACCCACGAGGAAGTTGTTTATGCATGCTCAAAAGTGGATTTGCTTAGATAGGCAGGAATGTAATTTTATTCATATGGGATTAGACTATGGACCAGTGTTCTATAGAAAAACCTTTTATATTCAGTTGTTATATTGAAGTTTAAAGACTCTAATTATAGAAATTTAGTATGTTATGAAGAAAAGTATATTTTGAGGATAAAGATGAAATTTTATGAACTGCATTTAATCCGGTTAGACACATCAATATATTGACCTACTAACATTGTTGCAATCTGGGTCATTCTTGGATTTCTGACTGCCTGTTCAGATTTTCTTTCCTGTATTACAGAAATGTGAGCAATTTGAAATTGTGTATCTGGCTATACTATCTTTAGAAATTGCTGACCATTACTGGGGTCTGATGATGAAAGAAGCTAGTCTACCAGTCGTTTAATTTTTATGGAGTCTTCAATTAATATGTATACAGTAATTTTAAAGAAGTATTTAAAGCAGTATTTTAAAGAAGCCTTATTGCAGGCACAGGAAGAAACCATCCTGATGCACAGCAAGAAAAGCAAATATGATAGGCGACCAGATTGGCTTACCGGGGACATCCTTGGTGAGATTAAACACAAAAAGGAATCTTACACAAAGTGGAAACTTGGACAGATGACTAGGGAGGAGTATAAATATATTACTCAAGAATGCAGGGGAGTTATCAGGAAGGCAAAAGTACAATTGGAATTGCAGCTAGCAAGGGATGTGAAGGATAACAAGAAAGGTTTGTACAGGCATGTTAGCAATAAGAGGGTCATCAGACAGAGTGTGGGGCCATTACTGGATGAGGGAGGTAACCTAGTGACAGATGATGTGGGAAAAGCTGAAGTACTCAATGCTTTCTTTGCCTCTGTCTTCACAAAGAAAGTCAGCTCCCAGATAAATGCACTAGGCAACACAGCATGGGAAGGAGGTGGACAGCCCTTGGTGGGGAAAGAACAAGTTAGGAACTATTTAGAAAAGCTAAACATACGCAAATCCATGGATCCAGATTTAATGCATCTGAGGATACTGAGGGAGTTGGCAAATATCATTGCGGAGCCTTTGGCCATTGTCTTTGAAAACTCACGGAGATCGGGAGAGATCCCAGATGACTGAAAAAAGGCAAATGTAGTGCACATCTTTAAAAAGGGGAAGAAGGACAATCCAGGGAACTACAGACCAGTCAGCCTTACCTCAGTCCCCAGAAAAATCATGGAGGGAATCCTCAAGGAATCCATTCTGAAGCACTTGGAAGAGGGGAAAGTGATCAGAAATAGTCAACTTGGATTCATAAAGGGCAAGTCGTGCCTGACCAATCTGATTAGCTTCTATGATGAGGTAACTGGCTCTGTGGATATAGGAAAGTCGGTGGATGTGATATACTTTGACTTTAGCAAAGCTTTTGATATGGTCTCCAACAATATTCTTGCCAGCAAGTTAAGGGAATATGGATTGGATAAATGGACTGTAAGATGGATAGAAAGCTGGCTAGATTGTTGGGCCCAATGGGTAGTGTTCAATGGCTCAGTTTCAGGTTGGTGGTCGGTTTCTAGCGGGGTGCCCCAAAGATCAGTTCTAGGACCAGTTTTATTCAACATCTTTATTAATAACCTGGATGAGGGGTTGGATTGCAGCCTTGGCAAGTTCGCAGATGACACTAAGTTAGGGGGAGAGGTAGATACGCTGTAGGTCAGGGATAGAGTCCAGAGTGACCTGGACAGATTAGAGGATTATGCCAAAAGAAATCTGATGAGGTTCAACAAGGACAAGTGTAGAGTTCTGCACTTAGGACGGAAGAATCCCAAGCATTGTTACAGGCTGGGGACCGAATGGCTAACCAGCAATTCTGCAGAAAAGGACCTGGGGATTACAGTGGATGAGAAGCTGGATATGAGTCAACAGTGTGCCCTTGTAGTCAAGAAGGCTAATGGCATATTAGGGTGCATTAGGAGGAGCATTGCCAGCGATCCAGAGAAGTGATTATTCTCCTTTATTCAGCTCTGGTGAGGCCACATCTGGAGAATCGTATCCAGTTCTGGGCCCCCCACTATAGAAAGGATGTGGACGCATTGGAGAGGGTCCAGCGGAGGGTGATCAAAATGATTAGGGGGCTGGAGCACCTTTGTCAAGCCAAGCAGTCTTGGCTTGACAAAGCCCTGGCTGGGTTGATTTAGTTGGGATTGGTCCTGCCTTGGGCAGGGGTTTGGACTTGATGACTTCTTGAGGTCTCTTCCAGCTCTATGGTTCTATGATACTTGGGAAATGTGATATTCTGGAATTCAATTCATATTAGACAGGGACTGTGTCATTGCCCAGCTACTAGCTCTTGAAGCCTTCTATATTAGGCTGGTGTGGCTCACAGCCCTGAAACCAATAGCAAGCTTACAGGTATGCAGGTCTCGCCCTGGTTTCCAGCACCCAGTTGCTTTTTGCAAAGTGACCCCAACAGCCTGCCTATCATGAATTTCCCCATAATTTCCTGTCAATGTGACAATCTGCTGAGGTTCCCCAAATTGTGTTAGTACTGAGACAAGGTATGTGAAAGATTTTCTATTGGACCAACTTCTATTGGAGAGAGACAAACTTTTGAGCTATACAGATCTCTTTTCTCAGGTCTGGGAAAGGCACACGTTCAAATAGTTAGTTTAGCATAAATAAGACATCTAAGGGGCCATTCAAGGTGATGTGGCCTGTTAATAATCTAGTAGTTATGGGATAAAATTTAGGGTTAGTAGATTACAGATGGCTGTCATAAGTCATAATTACAGTGTGCTTATTAAGACCATAATTCCTATTGTCTAATTCATTTATGAATTCAAGCTCATTGGTTCATCTTTTGAAAGTGTTATGTCTGTTATCATTTTCCCATTTGAGTTCATTTAAGAGCATAGTGATTGTCTGGTTTCACCCACATAATTACTACTGGGGCATGTAGTGCACTGGATGAGGTACACCACATGTTAGGATAGGAACCTGTGGGATCCATAGCTCTTTAAAGGTGTGGCTCTGGGGGATGTTGATAATTGTAGCAGTAGATTTTGCAGATTTGCAGGGTTTGCATCTGTTGTTTTGACAGATTCTGGTGCCACTTCACATTGGCATGTCTGGTCAGTTGGAAGCTTGCTTCTGATGACAAGCTTAAAGAGGTTGGGGGTTGCTTGAAGGCCAGAAAATGGGTTCCAGAAATATTTCTTTCAAAATCAGGTCTCCATCAAGCATAGGTCATTGCTGTGATATGTGGGTTTCTTGTATAGGGTTCCATTGTTGAAGCTGATTGTGGTGTGAGAGCATTCCAGAGACTTTTTAATAGTGGGATGCTGGTTGTTGAAGTTGTGGTGAAAATCTAGACAGGAGTTTGTGCAGTCTGTCCAAAGGATGAAAATATCATCCATGTATCTCAGGCATATCATTGGTTTCATGGTGTATTTCTCTAGAAATCTTCTTTAAAATGGCCCATGAAGAGATTGGTATATTGGAGAGCTGTCCTAGTACCCCTGGTTATTCTAATGATTTGGACAAAGTGTTTGTTGTTGAATGTAAAATTACTATAGGTGAGGATGAAATGGAGGATTAGTTTGGCTATATATTTAGGATGTATATCTGGGTGTTGTCCATTGCCTCGTAGTTTTCTGAGGCAGACAGCAATGCCATCATTGTGAGGGATGTTGATATACTGGGCATTCATGGTGGTATGGATGATGTTCGAAAACAGTATGTTAATGTTGTAGAATTTTTGCATGAAGTTATTTGTGACTTGAAGGACACTGCCCCTTTGTGTGGTGAATGATTTGTGGATGGTTTCTGTGAGTCTTGCTGTTCCTTCAGTAAGAGTGTCATGGCTGAATATAATGGGTCTACCTGGGTTTCCTTGTTTGTAACATGGGAAGCATGTGGAAGGTCCATGCAGTGGATTTGTGAGGAATGAGTTTGTAAAGCTTTCTTGGAATTGTGTGGGAAAAGATTAGACTATTTTTAAATTCCTCTGTAAACTGTAGTGTGGTGTCTTCTCTGAGTCTATAGTAGATGGTTTAGGAGAATTGTCAGTTGGCCTCATTCGTGTAGTAGTCATCATGGCTGAAGACTATAATGGTGTCAGCCGATTGTCACACTGGCAGAAGGTTTTGGGTAAATTTAGGACTGGAAGAATATTGGGGTCACTCTGGGGAAAAAGTAACTGGGCGGGGGGAAGCCAGGCATGTAGGCTGGCTGTTGGTATCAGATTGTCAGCCATAGTAGTACAGCATTTAAGACACTGAAAATTGAAGGGCAGGCTGTGTATTGATCTGGGTAGAATCCTAAAGCATCATAGAAACCCAGTTGGGTTTTGCAATCTACTGGAGCTATGTTTTCTTCACATTGCATGTATTTGGCATGGTTGGCAGTGTCTGCTCAAGAAAGATTCTAGGTAGGAATGTATTTATGAGATAATGTGGATCAAGATGAAAGTATATTTAGGAAACCCCTCTTTGCAAATCTGAAACTAGTGCCGAACCAATAGCACTATGTTGAGTACTAAATCCATGCAAAAAAATACTTGTTTAAAGAAATTAAGTGGATTTAAAAAAAAAATAATTAAGCTAAGGTCACAAACTGGAAGTTTCAAAGGATGTACTCAACTTAACATTTAATATAATGAAAGTTGGGTGTCTAACACTTTAAACCTGGGCTTGTGAACAGGTGATTGCTAACAGGGAGTTTTGAGAGGGAGTTCTCCAGGTGAAGGAGAAGCAGGACAGCAGTGATGGTTGATGATGGGTCTGCTGTTGTTACCTGCACGGCGTGTGCCATGTTTGTCTTCCTCCCGGAAGAAAGAACGGATTTCATCTGCACGAAGTGCAAGCTGGTCGAGATTTTGGAAGAAAAAATTAGAGGACTAGAGGCCCAAGTGTCGACCTTACGCTTGATCAGAGAGGATGAAGACTTCCTCGATAGAAGGCAGCAATTGATCCTCCAAGCACAGCAGGCAGAGGAGCCAATGAGGGCAGTACGTGACCAAGAAGAGAACTGGCAGCATGTAACTTCTAGAAGGGGAAAAAGGCCAGCATGGGATTCCCCCGATGCTATATAGGTAAGCAATCGCTTTCAAGCTCTCTCCACAGGCTCTGCAGTGCTGAAAGCTCTGGAAGGGACCTCACAAGGTAGAAACCAGAAGGGAACACCATCTACTGAAAGGCATGGGATGCGTAGTCCTAGGGATGGGGGTTCCACGGCCACCACCCCCAAAAGGAAACGATGGGTGGTGGTGGTCGGGGACTCCCTCCTAAGAGGGACTGAGCCATCCCTCTGCCGTCCGGACCTGGAATCTCGAGAGGTGTGCTGCTTACCGGGAGCTCGCATTCGGGATGTCACTGAGAGGCTTAGCAAGCTGATCAAACCTTCAGATCACTACCCCTTCCTGCTTCTCCATGTAGGAACTAATGATACGGCCAAGAATGACCTTGAGTGGGTTGCTGCGGATTATGTAGCGCTGGGAAGAAGCATCCAAGAATTCGGAGCGCAAGTGGTGTTCTCGTCCATCCTCCCTGTTGAAGGGAAAGTACTGGGCAGAGATCGTCGAATTGAGGACGTAAATGCGTGGTTGTGCAGGTGGTGTCGCAGAGAGGGCTTTGGTTTCTTCGACCATGGGACTCTGTTCCGGGCGCAAGGATTGTTAGGAAGAGATGGGATCCACGTAACGAAGAGAGGAAGGAGCATCTTCGCGGGCAGGCTTGCAAACCTAGTGAGGAGGGCTTTAAACTAGGTTCGTCGGGGGACGGTGACCAAAACCCTGAGGGGAGTGGGAAAGTCGGATACCGGGAAGAAATGCATAGAGCAAGGAGCGAGAAAGGAGGACCCCAGTTTCGAATGGAGAAGATAGTGCAATCAACTGGTTACCTGAAGTGTTTGTACACTAATGCGAGAAGCCTGGGCAACAAGCAGGAAGAACTGGAGGCCCTGGCCCAGACCAAGAAATATGATTTAATTGGGATAACAGAGACTTGGTGGGATGACTCGCATGACTGGAGCACTGTCATGGAAGGGTATAGATTGTTCAGGAAGAACAGGCAGGGGAGAAAAGGAGGAGGAGTTGTACTATATGTAAGAGAGCACTATGATTGCTCTGAACTCCAGTATAAAGAGGGAGAAAAACTTGTTGAAAGTCTATGGGTCAGGTTTAAAGGAGCAAACAGCAGTGATGTTGTGGTTGGTATCTGCTACAGGCCACCGAACCAGGTGGATGAGGTAGATGAGGTAGATGAGGCTTTTTTCAGACAACTGAGCGAAGCTTCCAGATCGCAGGCCCTGGTTCTCATGGGGGACTTTAATCACCCTGACATCTGTTGGGAAACCAATACGGCAGTACACAGGCAATCCAGGAAGTTTTTGGAGAATGTTGGGGATAACTTCTTGGTACAAGTGCTGAAGGATCCGACCAGGGGCTGTGCACAGCTTGACCTTCTCCTCACAAACAGGGAGGAACTAATAGGGGACGTAGAGGTGGGTGACAACCTGGGAAGCAGTGATCATGAGATGGTAGATTTCAGGATCCTGACCAAAGGAAGGAAAGAGAGTAGTAAAATACACACCTTGGACTTCAAAAAAGCAGATTTTGACTCCCTCAGAGATCTGATGGAAAGAATCCCCTGGGATGTTAACATGAAGGGGAAAGGAGTCCAGGACAGCTGGCAGTATTTTAAAGAAGCCTTATTGACGGCACAGAAAGAAACCATCCCAACGCGTAGCAAGAGAGGCAAACCTGGTAGGAGACCGGACTGGCTTACAGGGGAAATCCTTGGTGAACTTAAGCACAAAAAGGAAGCTTACAGAAAGTGGAAACTTGGACAAATGACTAGGGAGGAGTTTAAATGTATAGTTCGAGAATGCCGGGGGGTTATCAGGAAGGCGAAAGCGCGAATGGAGTTGCGACTGGCTAAGGATGTGAAGGATAACAAGAAAGGTTTCTACAGACATGTCAACAAGAAGAAGGTGATCAGAGAGGGTGTGCAGTCCCTAATGGATGAAGGAGGTAACCTAGTGACAGATGATGTGGGGAAAGCTGAAGTACTCAATGCTTTCTTTGCCTCTGTATTCACGGACAAGGTCGGCTCCTGGACTTCTGTGCTAAGTGACACAAGATGGGAAGAAGATGGACAGCCCTTGGTGGGTAAAGAACAGGTTAGGAACTATTTAGAAAAGCTAAACATACACAAATCCATAGGTCCGGACTTAATGCACCCGAGGGAACTGAGGGAGTTGGCAAATGTCATTGAGGACCCTTTGGCTATTATCTTTGAAAAGTCGTGGAGATCGGGAGAAATCCCGGATGACTGGAAAAAGGCAAATGTAGTGCCCATCTTCAAAAAAGGGAAGAAGGACGATCCAGGGAACTATAGGCCGATCAGTCTTACCTCGGTTCCCGGAAAAATCATGGAAGGGATCCTAAAGGAATCCATTTTGAGACACTTGGATGAGAGGAAAGTGATCAGGAATAGTCAGCATGGATTCACAAAGGGCAAGTCGTGCCTGACCAATCTGATTAGCTTCTATGATGAGGTAACTGGCTCAGTGGACATGGGAAAGTCAGTGGATGTTATATACCTTGACTTTAGCAAGGCTTTTGATACGGTCTCCCACAATATTCTTGCCAGCAAGTTAAGGGAATGTGGATTGGATAAATGGACAGTAAGATGGATAGAAAGATGGCTAGAAGGCCGGGCCCAGCGGGTAGTGATCAACGGTTCGATGTCAGGATGGCGGTCAGTTTCTAGTGGAGTGCCCCAAGGTTCGGTTCTAGGACCGGTTTTGTTCAATATCTTTATTAATGACCTGGATGAGAGGATAGATTGCACCCTCAACAAGTTTGCAGATGACACTAAGCGGGGGGCGGAGAGGTAGATACGCTTAAGGGCAGAGATAGGATCCAGAGTGACTTAGACAAATTGGAGGATTGGGCCACTAGAAATCTTATGAGATTCAACAAAGACAAGTGTAGAGTCCTGCACTTGGGACGGAAGAATCCCAAGCATAGTTACAGGCTGGGGACCAACCAGTTAAGTAGTAGTTCTGCAGAAAATGACCTGGGGGTTACAGTGGATGAGAAGCTAGATATGAGTCAACAGTGTGCTCTTGTAGCCAAGAAGGCTAATGGCATATTAGGTTGCATTAAGAGGAGCATTGCCAGCAGATCCAGAGATGTCATTATTCCCCTTTATTCGGCTTTGGTGAGGCCACATCTGGAGTATTGTGTCCAGTTCTGGGCCCCCCACTACAAAAAGGATGCGGAAGCATTGGAGAGGGTCCAGTGGAGGGCAACCAAAATGATTAGGGGGCTGGAGCATATGACCTACGAGGAGAGGCTGAGGGACTTGGGTCTGTTTAGTCTGCAGAAGCGAAGAGTGAGGGGGGATTTGATAGCAGCCTTCAACTTCCTGAAGGGAGGTTCCAAAGAGGATGGAGAGAGGCTGTTCTCAGTAGTGACAGATGGCAGAACAAGGAGCAATGGTCTCAAGTTGTGGTGGGAGAGGTCCAGATTGGATATTAGGAAAAACTATTTTACTAGAAGGGTAGTGAAGCATTGGAATGGGTTACCTAGGGAAGTAGTGGAGTCTCCATCCCTAGAGGTATTTAAGTCTCGGCTTGACAAAGCCCTGGCCGGGTTGATTTAGATGGGATTGGTCCTGCCTAGAGCGGGGGGCTGGACTTGACGACCTTCTGGGGTCTCTTCCAGTTCTATGATTCTATGATAAGGGGATGGTTGGATGAAATAACAGGATCTTGGTAACTAATTGACCATTCATTATCAGTTGGAAATAGGTCAATGGAGGGATGATAGGAGTTGCTATAGGGAACTTTCTGGGTGTCTGGCTGGTGAGTCTTGCCCACATGCTCAGGGTTTAGCTGATCTCCATATTTGGGGTCGGGAAGGAATTTTCCTCCAGGGTAGATTGGCAGAGGCCCTGGAGGTTTTTCGCCTTCCTCTGTAGCATTGGGCACAGATCACAGCTGAAGGACTCTCTGCATGTTGGGTCCTTCAAAGTATTTGAATGCTTCAATATCTTTGATATAGGTGAGAGGATTATTCTAAGAGGGGTGGTTGAGATTCTGTGGCCTGCACTGTGCAGGGGGTCAGACTAGATGATTATAATGGTCCCTTCTGACCTTAAAGTCTATGAGTAGGAGTCTATGATTCCCCTTTGAGCACCACAGTTCCAATAGAAAATCAGTGGGATTTGTGCTCTAAACACACTTATAATGGGAGGGATTTTCCATATTTTCTGTTTCTACTATTCTTTAGGAACAATGATGCAACGGTATTGAAACAGTCATGTTCATTCACAGTTAGTTTGGTTTTGCTTGAATATTTTTGTACAGCTAAAAATGAGTGTGCAAAATAAAATTATATTAATGCTGACTGTGAATAATCAATTGAACAAAAAAGTAATTATACGAAATTTAGTGTAATCTTAAGTAATGGCTCTTATAACTGATATGAATGAGAAAAATTAACTTTTACTTCTAATTAAATATAATGCCAAAAAGGTGTTCAACCCATTCTGACATATGTGGAAGATAGAATAATAAAGTACGGACACAGTCTTAATCACTCTTCATTATTAAACATTAATACACTGTCATTAACAGTAACTGTTATAATCCTGTCATTTTGTGTCTTCCCAGAGAAGCACTCATCTCCTTTCAAATACTAATCACAAAAGCAGGTGTGTAAGGTACTGTAATAACCCTTTTATTGCCAGGTTTAATACATAGAGCAGTTCTGGGTCTTTGACAGGGTGTCACAGAGGTGCATATGGACAAGTTGGATATTAGTGACATTTCTTTGGCTGTATTATGTAGAATTCCCCAAACTACAGAAATATATAGAACTCTTATGTGCATAATGTACTCTACTCTCTCTATCAATCCTAGAGTTTATATAGCTATGGTGTGTGTAGCACATTATACAGTAGACTTCCGATAATCTGGAACCTATGGGACCTAGGTGGTGCCGGATTATCAAATATGCCGGACTATCAAGAGGTACTATAAGATGGTTATATATATATATACTATATACATTATATACTGTATATAAAGTATTCTTAACCCTTTTTATTGTACATATTGTATACAATATGCTGTAATGTTTTAGGTTTTTTAAGCCTTTTTTACCCTTTTTGCTCAGTTCAGAGGCTGCCGCTGTTACCTTGTGACTCATTTTTTGCCGAAACTCACTCACTAGGCTCTTGCCATTTTGATGCCGGACTATCAGGAGTGCCGGACTATTGGATGCCGGACTATTGGAGTTTTACTGTAGTATAAAAGTACTTATTTAGTACCTTTTGTCCAATGATATCAAAGTATTTTACAGTCAAGCCTCACCACACACTCAAGAGATACACACATTATTTATTCCCCTTTTCAATCTGGACAGACTTAGACACAATGGGGTTGAAGAGGTGCTGTCAACGTGAAATCTGGTAAATTTAAAACATTGACTTTAAAATAATTTAAGGTACTAAGATACATTTGGGATGGTGGAGTACAAGGGAAGTGCTGTTTATAATGTATTTATTGTGCAGCCACTAGTGCTGTGGGACATACCCATTATGTTAAGGGGAAACATTAATTCCGCAGATGTACATTAAAACATGCTATAAACAAAATACTTTTAAAATAACAAAGTAAACAAATTTGAAAAACTGGAAAAACTTATTTTCTTTCCCTCACCTGTCTTAGCTGTAGTAAATCTGTATGTTACTTGGTAATTACAGAAGTTAAATCATTCTGAGATAGAAGTGTGTATGTGGGAGAGTGGGTTAAATTGGCAGTGTCCCTTTAATTCACTTGACTATTGTTACAGAGCAAGACCATAACAAAAAAAAGAATGTTGACTTCCAATAACCTGATATAACTGCAAGCTACTGGCTTTTGCTGTGAGATGATATTGAAATTGGGCATAGTCATTTATTGTCTAATTGAAGGGAATGCTGCTGCTTTAGTTTTAAGGTTTTTATAGGAATAACATAGGCTAGCCAGGTGACAGCATTGCCAGTTATGATGCTGAAATAGAGACAAGTAAAACGTCCAGTTTTAGTAACACTGAACTGTTATGTAGACATGATACTAGGCAGGTGGTCCTTAATGAGGGTGAACTAATTCCACTAATAATCCACGTGTCACAGCTGTTTTTTGTCATGAGGATCCAACAAGCTGCCTATAGGAACACAGATCCTACAAAGCAGTCTTGCGGCACTATTCATCCTTCACACCATTCCCTCCCACCCCATCCCCAAGTTCAGAGTTTTCAAAAATCATACACCAGGAGCCAGCAGATACGTACAGTCCTGCTGTTGCACTGGTTAACCCTAATCGGAGGTACCAGGACTTTGTGTAACCATCTCCATCTTGATTTTTTGATAGTGGCAAGGCACAGCCCTATGGACACTCTTCTTCCATTCCCTATTGACTTTCTCAAGTGGTGAATAGCAAGTGCTCAGAGCCTGCTTATTTCAGCACACCTGGACCCCAGGTCTTTTTAATCTTCACAAGGGTCCACAAAGAGCATTCTGAGTCCTCTTTATGTCCCTTATCAGTCTCTTGGGCTATGTCTACATTGGCAATTGAACAATAAAACTTTTTTATTCTGACATGCTAACTCTCCTCCATCCCAAAAGACCGCTGTGCCAAGTGCCAATGTGGTAGAAGTATTTTGTCAGCAAACGAACTGACAAACAGTGACTATACTGCCCAACTTTTAGCAACACAGTTGTGTTGACAAGGCCATGTCGCTAAAAGCTGTATAGTGTAGACAAAGCCTGAATCCTAGTAACCAGGTTCTCTTATGCCCTTTAATCAGTGGGAGTTACTTTCAGAGGTAGAAAAAATGCAACAGCAAATACAAAAATAAGCAAGTTATATGGATGGTGCCTGTATATATAGGGTTAAGAAGCCATCTATGATCAAAGCATAATGGAAAAGCAAAATAAGACCCAGCATTCAGAGACAGAAAGCAGACTGGAGAAATGTTTGACTAGTTCTAATACAAAATTGCAAATAAAGCCAGTTTACAGTATTTTGGAATTACATTGAAAAGAATAAACAACAAATAGTTTAGCAGCACCTTAAAGACTAACAAAACATGTAGATGGTGTCATGAGCTTTCTGAGTCCAGATCCAAGAATAAATAAGGGAATCAAACTTGTAAATGAAGTTAAGTTCCAAACCTTCCCTGTGTATTTGACTTGTGAAATTGGCTAGTTAGCACATTACCTTCCACATCCTAATGACTTAACCAACCAAACAGTGGATACTTAAAGAAGTGAAAATTGTTCTTATCAGCTTCTTATAACTTGAACAATCTCAATCACTATTTTTTTATCTCTCCCCTCCCTCCCCCCTCCCCCCCATTCTCCCTTCTTTTATTTATTCTTGTATCTGAACTTTTAATACTCCAGTCATATAACAAAGGGGGTTGTGCCCACAAAAGCTCATGATACCACCTCCATGTTTTCTTAGTCTTAAGGTGCTGCTAGACCAGTAGTCACCAACCAGTAGATCGGGATCTACTGGTAGATTTTGGAGCCTCTGACTGGTGATCCTGAGTTGTTTGGCCAGGAAGCTATCAAGTGCTGGCACTTGAGTTGCCCCTCCACCCAATGTCATACTGCTCTTGCCCTCTGCCTTTGAACTGCCCCCCCCCCCCAGGAGCTTTCTGCTTGCTATGCATTATGTGGGAAGGAGAAGAAGGGGAGGTGCTGATGTCAGGGTCTCCCTTCTCCCCCCATTTCTCCACACAGAGAGAAGGGAATGGAGGGAGATTGGCAATGCAAATCTCTGTCATTCTCACACACTGTGTATGTGTCATTCTCACAAACACATTGTCCTTCACTCATCTCCTGACCTAACATATATGTGAGGAATTGTTATTACTTCTTTTACTGCTTGCAAAGTGTGGTATTTTTGGTTTTTGACTGGTCTGTGCATTTTGTAATTTTCATTTCTTTCTTATGCTTAAATTTAATTCTTTGGGTAGTGAGTTCTAAAATGCCTAACATGCCGTGCCTGGAGTAATTATCCCTATGGTAATTGCTGCTCCTGGACATGGATGACGTGTTCCTGCAGCCCCTGAGAGAGGCAGAGCAGGGGGACTCCACATGCTGCCCTTGCCTGCAGACACCACTCCTGCAGCGCTCATTGATCAGTAATGAGGAACTGTGGCCAGTAGAAGCTATGGGCTCACTACCTATAGATGAGGGGCATTATGTGGCATCTGGAGCCATTGCTGTACATGCCAGCTGCTTTCAGGAGTGGTGCAGGGCCAGGGCAGGAGTAAGCCTGCCTTAACCCCACTGCTCCAACACCCGGAAGCCATCTCAGTTAAGTGGTGCCCAGCCAGAGCCTGCTTCCTGAACCCCTGTCCGAGCCCTGAACCTCTTCCTCCACCCAACCTCCTGCCCCAGACGTGAGTCCTCCTGAACCCAAACTTCTTCCCAGAGCTCACACTCTGAAACTCCACCTTGACCCCAATTCTCCACCCTGGGCTAAGCCCTGAGTCCCTCCCACACCCTGAACTCTTTGGCCCAAGACCAGAGCCTGGACCCCAACCCCTACCCTAGCCTGGTGAAAGTGAGGGTACAGCTAGTACACCGGTTTTTTGGAAAAAGCTATGCAAAATTAGCCCCACATTTTGTGTAGCTTTTTCTGATTCTTTTGTCAGAAGAGGCTTTTCTGACATTTGGCCCATCTAGACTGGGCCAAATATTGAGGGAAAAAAACCCTTTCAAAAGCCCCCTTATTCCTCGTGAAACGAGGAATACAGGGGCTTCTGAAAGAGTGCATTTGCTCTTCTGCAAAAAAAAGTGGAAGAGCAAATGCATTCCCTGGATATGGAACAGTTCTTCCAGGATACCTCTGGTATCCTGGAAAAACTGTATTTCAGCAGTACCATAAGTGAGGCTGGGGGAGGAAGGGAGATGGAGTGTGTAGAGTGAGGCCTGGGAGAAGGGGTGGAGCAGGGGTGGGGCCTCAAAGAAGGGGTGGGAAGGAAGTGGGGTAATGGTATTTGGGTTTTAGGTAGATTGTACATTGCACTTACATTGAAAAAGTGATCTTGTGGTTAAAAAGGTTGGAGACCACTGTGCTAGACTATTCCTTGTTTTTTAAGTTTTTCAAGTTACAGACTAACTGCTACTCCTCTGAAAACTATTGAAAAGAATATATGGCTAATTGTGTAGTTAGCTTTTCACAGGAATACGTAGGAAAGTGAGGTGAGTTTCAGGTGCTTAGAACAGAAAAAGACCTTTGCATTGATTTTTTCATTGGAAGCCAGAGACTTCCCACTTATCAATTGGCTGTGAACAACCACAGCTCTATTTAGAACCATACCACAGTTAGCTGTTTACTGGATCTCATGCATCTGCTCCAGTAAATCTACCTCTGTTCCAACTGAGAGCATCAGTTGCACTGTGCTTATTCTGTCCTCCAAGTAAGCAGCAGACTGCTTGATTTGTTTGGGATAGAATCACTCTGGTTTGTCTCTACAATTATTTCCCTAAATTCTTGATGTTCGTTTTCTAAAATGGAATTCATAATACATTGTGGGCCAATCCCAGGTATTACTGAAATCATTGTCAATATCTTCAGTGGAAACAAATTTGGCCTTCCTTATTTGCAGTTTTACTTGGCACAGTTCGGGTGCATCGACACTGAACCCTTACCTCGAAATAAGCTACGCAATTTGCATAGTGCAAATTGCATAGCTTATTTCAAGATAATTTCAAAATAGCTTATTTCAAAATTTGGTGCTGTGTACACAATGCCAAATTTTGAAATAAAGCACTATTCTGAAACATCCCTAAAATAACTCTGCAGTGTAGATGTAGTCTTAATAAGCATCTGTCAGCAAAGTTGACTTAGGTGATGTTTGCTTAGTTGACGCTCTCTTGCACATCTCACTGAACATAGATACTGGAATTTGACCCTATGATCTCACAGATTCAACTAATTTGGTCAGTTTGCAGGAGTACAATTTTAAATCCAACCAATACTATCATTTGAAAAAGCTTTTAACCTTTTGAACAGCAGCAGTTTCTGATAAAGATAATATTATAGTGTTCCTAATAAAAAAAAATCTGTCACCACCTTTGTGCTGATGATGTTCCAGAATTCACCATGTGCATGGCATGACAACCCTCTACAGCAGAGTTGGGAAATAACATGGAGATGGTTTGCTAAGGTTAACCCCAGGTGGGATGCCAGCATTATACAGGCAGTCCCCGAGTTACGTGGATCCGACATATGTCGGATCCGCAGTTACGAACGGGGCTTTTCTCGCCCCGGAGGACGGGAGCGGCGGGACGCCCAGATGGGACCAGCAGACCAGGGAGATGGGGAGCAAAGCCGCGGAGCACGCCCGCAGCGGGACAGCCGCGGAGCACGCCCGCAGCAGGACAGCTCAAGCGCGCCCGGGCTGTCCCGCTGTAAGCGTGCTCCGCGGCTTTGCTCCCCCTCTCCCTGGTCTGACCAGCAGACCACGGAGATGGGGAGCAAAGCCTCGGAGCATGCCAGCAGTGGGACAGCCGTGGCGCGCCTGGACTGTCCCACTGCCCGCGTGCTCTGCGGCTTTGCTCCGCGTCTCCCAGGTCAGCAGACCAGGGAGACGGAGCAAAGCCGTGGAGGACTTGGGCGGTCCCGCCAACCCCGTCTCCCTGGTCTGCTGGGGGGGGGGGTGCAACTAGTGCCCCCCCCCCCAGCAGACCAGGCTTTTCTTGCCTACCCCTGGGGTAGAGCAGCTGGGGGCTGCCGGGTTGGTCCCGCAGCGCCGCTCCGGACCAACCTGGCAGCACCGCAGCTGCTCTGCCCCAGGCATCCCCAAGTCAGCCGCTGCTGAAACTGACCAGCGGCTGACTACAGGAAGCCCGAGGCAGAGTTGCTCTGCCCCAGGCTTCCTGGAATCAGCCGCTGATCAGTTTCAGCAGCAGCTGACTTGGGGACGCCTGGGTTTCTTAAGTTGAATCTGTATGTAAGTCAGAACTGGCGTCCAGATTCAGCCGCGGTTGAAACTGATCAGTTTCAGCAGCGGCTGACACCAGTTCCGACTTACATACAGATTCAACTTAAGAACAAACCTACAGTCCCTATCTTGAACGTAACCCGGGGACTGCCTGTATTTACCTGCATATCGGCAGGTATGTGGCCTCTTGTAGCTCCTGTTGGCTGTGGACTGCTGTTCCCAGCCAGAGGGAACTGTGGGAAGCAGCATGCATTGGGATAATGCTTCCCTCAGCTCCCATTGTTCAGGAATAGCGATCCATGGCCAACAGGAGCTACAAGTGGCCTTACCGGTGGCCATACAAGTAAATAAAGTGTCAGCAGCCTGCCGTGGGCTAACGCTGGCAAACTGCATCTGGTCCATGGGCTGCTTATTTCCCACCCATGCAGACATGAAAATGAATCTCAAAAATTATTTAGTACCCTAACAGAAGAACAAAAAATGTTTATTCGTATTTGGAATTGTTGTTTTTTGCTGCTTTGCTGTATTCTTATGAAGAAATGTCATAGTGACATATTTAGGTCCTATAGGTGTTGGATTTCTAGTAATTTCAGAAAATTAAGTTTACTTACAAGAAGGTTTGCAGAAATAAACATTTTAAAGAGACAATTAGAAAATATTTGAAGAAAGAAAATTTTGAATTTAAAGCTAACCATTTGCATTAGAATCTTGATAAGAATTAAGCTTATTCAAGAGTGGATCAGAAACAATACCATATAACTTGTGTAATCAAATGGAGAGCTATGTCACTGAGGCTATGTCTAGACTACAGGCTTCTTTTGGAAGACACTTTTCTGGAAGAGATCTTCCAAAGAAATTTCTTCCAAAAGAGAGCCTCTGCACTGCAAAAGTGCATCGAAAAAGCAATCTGCTTTTTCAAAAGAGAGCACCCTGACTGAATGGACACTCTCCTGCATGTAAGCTGTGACTGCTATGGATGGAATGGCCACCGGGGCATCTGTGCTTTTTCCTCTTCTTCCGAAAGAACTCCCTCTTCCCTGTCCACACACGCCTTTTTTGCAAAAGAGCTCTTTCACAAAAAGGCTTCTTCCTCACAGAATGAGGATTACCAATGCCGGAAAAACTGCTCTGTTCTTTCAATTTTCTTACAGAAGAACGCAATTGCAGTGTGGACATTCCTCAAGTTTTGTCAGAAAAATGACTGATCCACTTACATGAAAATCACCTGAGCAGAGTCATTGGACTAGATCCTCATCTTTGGCTGTAGGGATGTGGCACTTAGGTACATTTAAGCCACCTTTGTAGTAGCTTCATGATGTGGAATTATGCAGGAGTTGTCTTAGCTCTCTAGGGGTGCATCTTCTGTTGGAATAAGGTACGCAATTTGCCCTATGCAAATTTCATAGCTTATTCCGAGTCTACACAGCACCAAATTTCAAAATAAGGCACTATTCTGACAAATCCCTTAACCTTTGTGGAACGAGGGTTACAGGGGCACCAGAATAGCACGTGACATTGCTATTTCGGGATACTTCTGGTATCCCAAAAGAGCAATGAAGTCTAGATGTACCCTAGGACAATTTAAGTTATGCCTGGATGCTCATCTGTCATTTGGACCATTTCCGGGAGTTACAAGAGTAGCCTGATTGCAGTCCTTATTCCTGGAAATATTGTTTATTCTGGGAATGAGAAGGTAGTGAGTATGGAGAACCAGTTACAGAGGCACTGTACCATACAGAAATTCCTTTATTGGGCAAAATTTTCAGTTGCCCAGATTCACCCAATTTATTAGCTACTGTGCACTGCTAGAGCAGCCTAAAGCAGGCAGAATGGGGCTTAGGCTATGGCTTGTTGTTTGGTCCTCCTTTTGCAACAAGAAATAACAGGAAAGTGAAGATGGAGTAATTATCACTTGAATTTAAAAAGCCAGTTATCTGACATATTCAGCTGCAGGAACATTTTTCTTTAATTTGAAAGTTAATCCAGCTCAATGCTGGATTATTGGTAACAATTCTCTATAAACATAAGCATGTAAGATCATGGTGGACAACTGTTTAGACCTTCATGGCTGGGAATCATGCCATCACTACCCACAGTTGATGCACATACATGGCTATTTGGATTTCTATCCTATGCCATCTGTTCAGATGGCATGGTGCCCACTCACAAATTGGTGAGACCTGAGCCAACAGCAATTGATGTAGATAGTTCCACTGCAAAACACTGCAAGTGGCATCTCGTCTGAAGGAAGTTCCTCATTTTTCAACACAGTGTTAACACAAGATGGGGGGGGGGTCTCACAAGCATACCTGAAACTAGAGATGTAAAAGTCTTTTTCGGTTACCTATCCAATGCCCTGTCATCAAGGAAAAAGGGGGAAAAAAGGAAGAATGGTATTTACAGTTAGCTCTCACTAACAGAGAATAAGAGAACCTTTTCCAGATCAACCAAACCCACATGCTTTTTCCTCGTATTTTTTATCTAAGAAACTTTTTGTTGTTGTGGGTTTTTGTTGGTTCCTTTTTCTTTTTCTTTTTTTGGGGGGGGGGGGAGGGGGCTCACAGAGTCAGTGGCATAAGGCCTGAACCAAATCTCACTAAAGCCAATAGGAGTATTTTCACTGATGTCAGTGAACACTGGATTGAGTACTAAAGAGCACTAAATCTTGTGTTGGCCTCACATTTTTCATGGATAGAATAGCTTAATAACAAGTTGCATCAAGGAATTTGGATGGTATAGTAATGGGATTCAGAGACTGTTCTTTCTGGGTCACTGGTTTAAATTCAGCTAAGGACTATATTGACCAAAGATATTACCAAATTATATTCTTAAAGACTACTGAGTATCTGTGCTAGCGCTGAGGGTCCTTTGCTGAGTGGTCAGATTTCCTCATCACCCAGTTGGTGCTTTAGTTTGCAAACTCAGCAGAGAGGCCAAGAACTAAATTGGTATTGAGAGTGATCTAAATTTTCAGCAGTGTAAGTGGTTCTAGGTCAAAAGATGAAGGATATTTGCAGTGGAGTGTGAAGAAATGTGTGCTGTTACTGTCAGTTCTGCACCTGTTCTGTAGATAAAGATAGGATTTACCTACCAACACTGTCAACTTGGCATCTTTCAAAGTCATTAAAATCACTTTAAAATGAAAAAGAAAACAGTAACATGAGTTGCACCAAATAAGTTCCACAGTATAAAACAGAAATTCCAGAGTCTGTGCAAAACTAAAAGAATTAGTTGCATGTTTCCCTTTAAAGTGTAATTAACCGTAGGAGTGTTGTCATTTTTCCTGTGTGATCTTTTCCCTGTGTATGAATGTCAGTGTTCATTCTGAGCATGCTTAGTTGAGTCAGTATGATATCATTTACGTGGGTGAGTTTCCATATATTGGTTTGTAGGAGGCATGATATTTTGCTGATTGTTAATCTGAAGATATTGCCAAAACCTTAGTCTGAATTTCACAGAAGTAATACTGATTATCTTTTGCTTCCTACCAGGAACCCAATAGGAAAAAGCTGGCTAGGCCTTAAAAATGCAAGATAACAGATCAGAACTAGGTTTTTTTTGTACTGAAAAAAAATCTTTTATACCTTTTTATAAATCCAGAGTTCAGGGGATTGTTCTTTAAGGCAAATATTTTTTTCTGATATTGTGCAAGCTTTTCACATTGGTGAATGCCTCATGAGTATGAAGTCAGTGGTTGAAATCCTGCTTCTGTTATCAATGGCAAAGCTCCCATTGACTTCCACAGGATAAGGATTTCAACCTTTACACTTTTCATATACATTTCACCTAAGTAAGAGCTATATAATCTAGTTCATAATTTATACTGATTGAAAGTTTAAGGGCTCTATCTTTTTTTTAAATATGTGAAGTGTCACTGCATATTAATTCATAGGTGCCAGAGCCTTTTTTCCCTTCTAGTATATTTCACAAATCACACTGTGTATTCCATCATGGAAAACAAATCCTATGTCTCTGACCAAATGTTATAATACATGTATGCAATAGAAATGTGCAGAAACAAAAAATACATTGATGATGAAATTAGATAAAAACATCACTTCTGCTGGTTTTGTAAATCAAAACTTTGCCTGGGTTTCCTAAAAATGTTTCACAGGAAAAGCAGTTTCCAAAGATATGAAGTGTTTTGCCTTATGAAGTTGTGAAACTCCTTTAATGTTGATGCATAAAGAATTACATTTTATTCCAGGATCCATTTTTTTCATGGAAAATTGCCCCTTTGTGGAAAGATGGACATTTCTCCATTGTACAATTGTGCAATGTTTCATGAACACACCTGCAGTTCCCCATGCGAATCTGAGCAAAACACAAATTGATATATTCACACAGTTCTATTCTGTAGATTCATTCAAAGTTGAAAAAAAGGGTGTCATTGAATACTTGGTGACCATGTAGCCCAATCATTCTGAAAAATCTCAGCAGTTGCATTTTTCAAAGGTTACTTAAACCTGGGGGATGAAGTGGTGGGGAGAGGGCTGATCAGTGTTGTTCCCATTCAAATGAATGAGAGTTTTTCTTTCAGTTAATTAGAATCAGAATTGGACCCTTTTGAACTGACCAGCACAAAGTAATAGCTACAAATAAAAAAGGAGAGGTCCCCCCAATCCCAGTTCCAACTAGTTCATTTTTAAAAGACACATTTCTGTAACCATGAAAACCTATGTAACCATACAGTTTGCCAACACTGAACTTTAATGAGTTCTGATAAGAAGCCAGTCAGTGGGTATCCATTTGCTAGTGATGATCTGAACTCCAGCTGATTGTCCTAGCAGCTGTGTGACTTCATTACCATTAGAAAGGCATACAGCCAAGCCAGCTGGTATCCGAAGAGGCTACTCAGTACACATAGCATGTCAGTTTGTTGGTTTACATATCAGGATTGCAAGATGCTCCCAGGAAAATGTTTAGTGTAAAATAGAATCTACATAAAGAGTTAGTTTAAAAGCCAAGTTTAAAATTATTGTGCCAGATGAAGGCTATTTTATCATATGAATGTTTTGTTTCTTCTATGATGTACTATATTGCTGCTGTTTACAACTCTTTGTTTAATGGAGCTTATGTGTAAAATTCACATTTTGGTTCCAAACATAACGGAACAGCATAATTTCTCAGTTAAGAAAACATCTTTTCATTGGGTTTTGTATTGGTACTTCTGAGAATCCATTGCCACTTTCTCTTATTTACTGGAAAAGAAAGCTGCTGAAGTTCGATACCAGTTTCTTACCAAAAAAACGAAAAAAAAAATACAATCTGCAACTATCATAATGGATCGTGTTTAACATCTAGAGATAGCATCACCAAAAACTACTTCTACCTATGGGCAGTGTGTATTTTTAAAGTGGATTGTTAGAAAGAGAATAGCAGTAATGAAACATGATGATCTTCTGATAAAGAAATCAAACACCCTCAGAAATTGTCTTCAGATAATAGCACCCATAAAACAATACAAATCCGTCTTACTGATTCCATGTCAGTCAAAGAAACATAGAAAATATGTTTAAAAGTTAATTTAGGGACTAAGGATGGCTCAGATTTTTCTCAAGGCACAGGTTTCAGTGAGGTGAAAGTTTAAAGGATACCTTTTATATAATTTTGAATACGGTAAGTTTATAATAATCTCTGAAAAAAAATTTTAATTCTCTTATAATTTTGTCAGATTTGTTAATTATTCTATCAACATGCACACACCTTTATTTCTAGTTGGCTTGCGCATTTACAAATAATTTTAAAACACGATTGAATAAAAAAGGCACCTTGTTACACACAGGGAGTGGATGTGTTGAGTATATGGAATCTGTTTACTTTGGTGATAACATGCTTATTTATTTTCTTTTTTCTCCTGCCATATCAGTTTATCTAGCACACACCAGGAGAAGTAAGCTGGAATCTCTTATAGATCATGTGTTGTTAAGAAAATTGTTAACTAAATTCCAGTTGAAAGGCCAGATTCTGCCCTCAGATGTAATATGCTTGTGAGAATTTTAAATCAATGGAACTAAGGCTTAACTGAGAGCAAACTTTGGCCTGCAAATTGTTTTACTACTGGTGATGCATTATCTTGAAATGAAAAAATAAAACTTAGCTTTCAGATTCTAGATTCCTCCCTGGCTCATCTGTTTGCAGGTTTGAGATTTATTTTATATGTTTTGGATCCACTGGAGGGTGTATGTGTTTTTAAATTGATTTTTCCATGTTAAGTCTGTTTTTTAAAAATGGTCTTTCAGCAGACCCCCTTCAGTCTATCAACAGACTTCCTTCTACCACCACTCATTCTCTTAACCTAGGGTGGTTGCATATCACAGTGCCTCTATTTCCACTTCTCTCTGGCTGCTTGATAACTATACAAAGGCTTGTGTTCAGTAATAATACTTTTTCTTGGTGTCTGGCTTATAAGGTGTCTGGCTTAAAATACTCAAAACAAATTTTTCTCTATCCCAGTCTCACACTGAATAAACCCCTCCTCTCTGTCTTCCTTCTAGTTTTCCCCTTAAGTTCCAAGCAGGGCATAGCCCTTCCTCCCTGAGGGAATCTCCTCTGCCACCATTTCTGGCCTGGAGTTTGGTCTTCCACTCAGACCTCCTTCCCTGACGATGGCTTTTTCACTACTATGATCCTGCACAAATCTTCTTAATCTGTGCAGTGTCTGGAGCAGTAGTTCTCAACCTGAGGCAGGGATGTGAAATGTTAACTGGTTAACTGGTAAGTAATCACCCTTAATGAATGATGATTACCGGTTCTGGTTAACCAGTGGGGGCTGGAACAGCGCTCTGTCCATCATGGGTAAGGGGCTTCTGTAGCCCCATGGGGCCCATCGTGGACAGGGACAGCTCTGGGCATCTGGAGAGCTCCCCTCCTCTTAATTGGTTAATTGATTAAACTTCATGTTTAACCAGTTAAACAGGATATTACATTCCTAACCTGAGGCCATGAGATAGCCTCGGGCTTCTTCAGGTAGTGTGTGTGTGTGTGTGTGTGTGTATATATATATATATATATATATATATAGCTCACCTAACACAGAGAGAGCTGCATATGTGGCCCACAGTTTAAATCGTTTGAGCTGCTAGGACACTGGTCTAGAGGCACCTCCCAACACCCCATCTGCAGTCTCTTCTTTCTCCAAGCCAGATCTGCCACTGATCTGTTTGGTTCACTTGACGCTGCTCATTCTCCTCGTTGAGGGGAGAATTGGCTATGGCACAAGAAAGGGAGCACTACTTTCAAAATTGTCTAAAAACTACTGTTGCTTCCTTGGTTAGATTTTAAATGTTGTTGTGTTTATTATTCCTCCCAAAGTGATGTATATTAAAAAACTAGAATAATCTGTTGTGTGCTACATTTGATAATAGGTGGATCATTTAATTGTTAAAAGTGAGATTAGAATAAAGATGGTTCAGAAGTAAAAAACAAAAAAACAAAAGGCATGAGGTTAAATATTAATTTGAATGTCTACAATAATGGGTACCTATGCTATTTAAGGAAGTCATTATTCCTCTGTGTAGTCAACCAGAGTATTGATTAGAATTAATTCACTACAAAAAGTCTCCAATCATTTTTAACATAAGTTTTTCCTCTTTAACAGTACCCTGAAGCTGGTCTCTTTCTGTGGTCAATTTAGCAACAAATTTGCAATTAATCATTTGCTGATTGCAATGAATGGTCTGTCAATAATATGCAGCTTACATTGCTAAAAGGGTTATACAGAGCTTTATTGTTTTCCTTTTGTCTTGGGAACACTTTGTCTAGCTGTGTTTCCTAGAATGGATTTTGAATAGATGTTTTGAAGTAATGCATGCCAGTTTTAAAGAGACACCATGGACTGCTCTGAGGGTATTAATCAAGATATGCCCTAGCTTTCTTTTGGCATTACAGTATTTGGACATCTGTTCTGACTCCTTATATGTGAAGTAGGACACACTGGCATAAATGAAGGGTTTCATTATCTTAAATGTCATAACATTTGTTTGAATTACTTGGTGTACATTTTAAATATGGAAATTGTAATCTTGGTTTTCTTATAGATTTCATTGTCCTTTCTAAAGACTATAAAATGAAAGCCTTTTAAAAATTCCATCCATAATTCACATGGAATAATTTACAATTTATGCAATAACAGTGAAATTGCTGTAGATAATACTTTAGTAATTTCTAACAGTGTAAGTATTTTTACTGAATGCCACATAAGAATAAAAAAGTTTGTCTTTTTTTGTCTTAGTCCAGTGACAGTGTTTAGTGACAAATAATGCATGAATGAAAGGCAGCCATCGCCCATTATGAGATTTCCATTTGGGGAATGTTGACATGAAGTCTTCTTTTCAGTTAAAGTTATTGTAACTTGAACATTTTCATTGTGCTTGTCAGAAAGTGCTAGTTGGAATATACATGGATATTTCTAGGATGAGTGCCTCAGAAGTGTGCATTTCAATTCGAGGGATAGGAAACACTGGGGAGTAGAGTATGTTCATCATCAAACTATAGAGGAACTTGAACCCCAGGTTCAGTTGCAGACTCCTCCAGATGGTATAAGTGTTTGGATTGGGCTGATTTCTAAATTATACTAAATTTTGTTTTAGAAGTTAATTGGTGTATCTCACACTACAAGAAACATAACATATGATTCCTCTGGATTGTTATTAATTCTGACAGTATACCAAATAATTGCAACAATTTAATTGTTCATATGTGGTGACCTAATGGTATAGTGGTCCTCCTATAACTGTGATACTTATGTCTGAATAAAAATTAGCATTAACAAAAATGATCTGCACTGTGATTGCAGAGATAATTTTATTATAAGCATTGTCAAGACAAGTGTCTGCTTATTGTGCTGCAAATTTGAGACTACTAGCTTGTCATTTAACATTCATTACATTATTTAACTATATGAGTCGCTGAGGCAAAACAGTGCTTTATAAACAGGTGCATTTTGATTTGCAAATTCATAAAATCTAGTACCAGCTTTCAACCTTGTATGTTTTTAAGGTCAAAAGTTCAAGGGTATTTTGACTAAGCTTATGTTTAAACCAAAGTTCACTTGGAAGTTTCGATTCGATGAATCAAATTAAATTATCACAGTTTACAGGTAACACATGTTTCTGCAGATGACTCTATATTATATATGTATAAGATACATATTATCCCAAAGTCAGGAAAACCACTCTAAACAATGAGGGGTTCTGTGGCATCTTCAAAACTCAGGATGCATCTACACAGTACCCTAAACTCAAAATAAGATGCACAACTTGGGCTATTCAATTTAATCATAGAATCATAGGACTGGAAGGGACCTCAAGAGGTCATCGAGTCCAGCCCCCCGCCCTCAAGGCAGGACCAAGCTCCGTCTACACCATCCCTGACAGATGTCTATCTAACCTGTTCTTAAATATCTCCAGAGAGGGAGATTCCACCACCTCCCTTGGCAATTTATTCCAATATTTGACCACCCTGACAGTTAGGAATTTTTTCCTAATGTCCAATCTAAACCTCCCCTGCTGCACTTTAAGCCCATTACTCCTTGTCCTGTCCTCAGAAACCAAGAGGAACAAATTTTCTCCTTCCTCCTTGTGACACCCTTTTAGATATTTGAAAACCGCTATCATGTCCCCCCTTAATCTTCTTTTTTCCAAACTAAACAAGCCCAGTTCATGAAGCCTGGCTTCATAGGTCATGTTCTCTGGGCCTTTAATCATTCTTGTCGTTCTTCTCTGTACCCTTTCCAATTTCTCCACATCTTTCTTGAAATGTGGCGCCCAGAACTGGACACAGTATTCCAGCTGAGGCCTAACTAGTGCAGAGTAGAGCGGCAGAATGACTTCACGAGTTTTGCTTACAACACACCTGTTGATACAGCCTAGAATCATATTTGCTTTTTTTGCAACAGCATCACACTGTTGACTCATATTCAACTTGTGGCCCACTATGACCCCTAGATCCCTTTCCACCATGCTCCTTCCTAGACAGTCGCTTCCCATCTTGTATGTATGGAACTGATTGTTCCTTCCTAAGTGGAGCACTTTGCATTTCTCTTTATTAAACCTCATCCTGTTTACCTCTGACCATTTCTCTAAGGCCGTGTCCAGACTCATGGGTTTTTTCGGGAAAAGTAGCCTTTTCCCGAAAAAACTTCCCCTGCGTCCAGACTCAAGCCGCGTTCTTTCGAAATTATTTCGAAAGAACGCGGCTTTTCTTTCGATGGCGGTAAACCTCATTTCACGAGGAAGAACGCCTTCTTTCGAAAGTTCCTCTTTCGAAAGAAGGCATTCTTCAATGTAAAGAGGCCGTCTTCGAAAGAGAGCATCCAGACTCGCTAGGTGCTCTCTTTCGAAAAAGCGGATTTCTCTTTCGAAAGATCCACCTGCAGTCTAGACGCGATCTTTCGAAAGAGGCTCTTTCGAAAGATGCTTTCAAAAGAGCCTCTTTTGAAAGAAGCCTGCAGTCTAGACATAGCCTAACTTGCTAAGGTCATTTTGAATTATGTCCCTATCCTCCAAAGAAGTTACATATCTTATTTCAAAACTATTTCAAAATAGCTTATTTTGAAAATTGCCGTATCTACGCAGTGCCAAATTTCAAAATAATGCACTATTTTGAACCATCCTATATCCCTCATGCAGCAAGGTTTACTGGTCAAAATAGTTCATCTGGTATTTCAAAAAATACCTCTGGTATCCCGAAATAACCGTGCCGTGTAGACGTACCCCCAACAGATTTATTTAGGCAGCTGGTGAAGTGGTTTTCACCCATGAAAGCTTATGTCCAAATAAATCTGTTTGTCTGGGAAGTGCCACAGGACTCCTCATTGTTTTTGCAGATACAGACTAACATGGTTACCCCTTTAAGAATTCTCACCCTATTCATGATAATCTCATTGAAATAAATGCAATTTAGGCATGTGACTCAATTTAAGCATAGACTGAAATGTTTTGCTGGGTACAGGTGGATGGCTGAATTGTTGGAATCAGCCTTTCATTTCAGTTTTTCACAATGACAGATGTCTGTAGCACAACATAGAAATTGTGATATATATATATATATATATATACATACACAGAGATAAATGACTATTTTGGCATCTAGTCAGCCATTTGCACATTCATTCATATAACTCCAGCCAGGGCTGGCCTTATCATGAGGTGAACTGAGGCGGTTGCCTCAGGTGCCAGACTATGCGGGGGGTGTCACTAGGACCCAGAGTGTAGAAAATTGTGTCTGCTGCTGGTGCATATGTATTCTATCGGCTCTAGATGCACAGAGATGGTGGAGTGCCGTAAGAGAAGTAGAACAGGAAGAAGGCAGAATTGAGACCTTTCAAAGTTTTGGCCCAAGTAAGGAGGAATAGGGGTGTTAATTAGTTGATTTACTCAAATACAGAGATCTACTGGTTATGCTCTCATTTCTTGTTAGGCCTGTGCATAGCTCTTCCACATAACTTATGTCTATGGCACAGGAGGCAGCAGAGCCACTGTCTCTATACCAGTGGTGAGCGACCTGTCACCTGAGGGCCACATGTGGCCCATCAGGATTCTGTTGGTTATAACAAGGGGAAATAGGGGCATCATTTGAGCTCCCTGCCTCAGGTGCCAAAATGTTGTGGGCTGGCCCTGGCTCCAGCCTTCTAGTCTGTTAAAAATCAGCTGTATTTATCAATTACTAACAGATGTGTAGGCACATATGTAAATAAATTCATATTTATCTTCAGGCACCAGTTTGAAAATGCAGTCTTTGAAAATGTATCTGTATTGATACTCTTAGGCTGTGTCCAGACTCAGGGGTTTTTTCGGGAAAAGTAGCCTTTTTCCGAAAAAACTTCACCTGCGTCTAGACTGCAGCCGCGTTCTTTAGAAATTAAATCGAAAGAATGCGGCTTTTCTTTCGACGGCGGTAAACCTCATTTCACGAGGAAGAACGCCTTCTTTCAAAAGTGCTTCTTTCAAAAGAAGGCGTTCTTGAATGTAAATAGGGCTTCTTCGAAAGAGAGCATCCAGACTCACTGGGTGCTTTCTTTCGAAAAAGCGGCTTGCTCTTTCGAAAGTTCCGCATGCAGTCTAGACGCTCTCTTTCGAAAGAGGCTTGCAGTCTAGACATAGCCTTAGGTTTTGGGGCTGGAATGGATATAAAAAGAGTGTGTATGGAATGGGGTGGATGAGAATGAAAGGCAGGCTTGGAAAAACATTAGATGGTGTTTTTCTTTTCTTTATAAGTGTATTTAAGGAACTCAAGCCCAGTCACTTTACTGGCAGTTGTAATAAACTCTTGGTAATTCTTTGGCAGTAATATTAACTTGTACCAAACACCAAACTAATTTGGATATGATAACTTGATTATCTTATTCAGTTCTAGGAGAATTTTCATCCAAAAACATTAGTCTCAACTATATCATCCTTGCACAGGGAATTAGTTTGTGGTTTCATTAATAGAAACTTCCCCCACAAAAAAAGTGGAGCCAGAAGATTGAATCTGCTGTATCAGTGCCTTAAGTGACTACAAAAGCCACAAATTGCTGGAGCAGCCTTGGCCCACTGTAGAGCATGGTGTAAATGCATTAGACAGCAAATAGAGATGGGTTTTTAATTAGTTGATTTACTCAAATACAGAGACCCACTGGTTATGCTCTCATTTCTTGTTAGGCCTGTGCATAGCTCTTCCACATAACTTATGTCAATGACACAGGAGGCAGCAGAACCACTGTCTCTATACCAGTGGTGAGCGACCTGTCACCCGAGGGTTACATGTGGCCCATCAGGATTCTGTGTGTGGCCCACAAGACATCTTGTTTATCATTGTTCACATTCAGGGTTGCCAGATTATTCTGGTTTCCATCCATTTAGTTTTTTTTTTTCCCTACCTGTATTGTTAAAGTGATTTAAAGATGGCCACATGAAGTGAGGTGCATGCTGATTGCACACAACATTGATTGTGAGAGCCACACACTCCCTTGCATCCCATCAAAGTGCTGCTATGGTTCATTTGATACACCCCACAAATTCTACATACACAAGTGCAATTAGCAAGACTAACTTATCCTGGGAGACCATGTTGGTTATAACAATCTTGTGGCCCACAAGAGAAAGGCCACCCAAGAAGCCCACTCACTAGTCTAGGTTGCCCATTGCTGCGCTATACATAACACTCTTCACAATGTTCTGCTATGATCTGGGCATTTTCCAGTCAGAAGATTGCCTCATTGGGGCCAAATTCTGCTTGCAAATTCACACACACACAAGTATTTCAGACTTACTTAGTCCCTTTGCTGTAACACCCTCTGGAAGTGAAGTTGCCTTGCGAGGTTTGGATGTAAAATATGGATTTGCTTTACTTAAGTCACTGTATGTTTTTTTTCTTTAGCAACTGTTGCCACAGAGAGCAATTTAGATTAAAGTGGTGTCCCTTCACAATACTTAGTTATTAGCCATTTGGAGACTGTGAAGGTAAATTGATATCCTTTTAAGAAACATTCAGATAATAACTTGTAACTTATTGCTTTTCTGCCACATAATAGAATTTGTCTGCAGAATAAATAGAAATATTTAACCTCAAAACCTTTTAATGTCAAAAGATGACAAAAATATGTACTGCATTACTCTGTATTCTATACACTATGTAGATACTGCCTGTAAAAAATTTGAATAACTAAATTATTTATTCAAACCAGATATAAAGAGAGATTGTTATGTTTCTGCAGGGAAATGTGTGTGACTCAATGGTACAAAATTTGACTATACACATCACAAAGGGCAAGTCAAGTATATATTATTATTGGTGTTATTGACTTGGTAGCAATATCACTAGCTGAAACCTGTTGTCACTTATCCAATACCAGCCTCTTTCAGTAATTCTTAATATGCTTTACATATTTTGGAATTTGGGGACTTGGACTTCACAGAAGGTCTTTCCCTGCCAATGAATGATCAGTATAATGAAATCTAATTACATTCAATCCCATTTTTCAACAGTCATTTATTTAGTAGCTATCTCTACTGAAGAGGAAATTACATGAAGTATCTTCCATGTGTACAATATGTTAAATATTTAACCTTAGGGATGTGAGAAATATTTCATAGAATTTTCAACTCCTACTTTTATGGATGTACCAATCATGGATCTATGATGTTTGGTTCAACTCAGTTTTGCACTCATAACAAGGATTCAACCACTTTGTTACACATGAAAAAGACAATATATACTCCTAAAAACTAGCTTTGGGAACAAAGCCAAGGTATCCTCAGGATGACGGGGACCCTGTAAGCTATTAGGGGTGACCATCTTCTCTGAGGGTCATTTGGTTTCACTTGTTCCCAGTGAGACCCACTGGCCATTTTGAAAGAGGATTAAGATGAGGACAGAAAACAGGACTATGTAGCACTTTAAAGACTAACAAGATGGTTTATTAGGTGATGAGCTTTCATGGGCCAGACCCACTTCCTCAGACCAAATAGTGGAAGAAAATTGTCACAACCATATATACCAAAGGATACAATTAAAGAAATGAACACATGAAAAGGACAAATCAAATTTCAGAACAGAAGGTTGATTCTCAGACACTTCATCAAAGAATCAATGCCCACAAAACAGATATTAGACAGGATCACAAAGAAAAAACAGTTTCTTGCCATTTCAACCAGAAAGGACATTGTCTCAACGACTTGATTACCTGCATCCTGCTTCAAAGACCTTTTAAGACTACACTTGAAAGAGAATCCTCTGAACTGTCATTCATGCTTAAATTCGACACTTTACACCTAAGCTTAAACAAAGACATCAATTATCTTACCCATTACAAAGATAACTTCCCCAATTATCACCTCTAATATCATTAGCTCACAGACATTTACCTTCCACCCCCCACTCCCCTTCTGTTCTGAAATTTGATTTGTCCTTTTCATATGTGTTCATTTTTTTAATTGTATCCTTTGGTATATATGGTTGTGACAATTTTCTTCCACTATTTGGTCTGAGGAAGTGGGTCTGGCCCATAAAAGCTCATCACCTAATAAACTAACTTGTTAGTCTTTAAAGTGCTACATAGTCCTATTTGTTGTTTCAGCTATACCAGACTAACACGGCTACATTTCTGTCACTATTCTAAAATGAGGACGTTTGTGGATTCGGTCTCCATTGAACACATCAGGAGATGACATACATTCTGAAAGAAAGTAGGTCTTCATAAGATTTTGGGTAGACATTAATTTTTCATTGGCTTCTGCTAAAATAAAAGCTTTCAGCTATGAAGAATAATGATAAAAATTACCGTTAATCCTCCATATGGTCTTTAGAAATCTACTTGTTGTATCAGACTTTCTGAACGCTCAAAGGATAGTTTGCACAGACTTTGAGTTACTCAATCAATTTTAATTGCATCCTATAGTGACATGATGAAATCAGGAAAAAATCAAATGTGTCTTCAAAATGTTTTTAATTTAAACTAGGACTATATACTAATATAATAACTGCATGGTTATAGGGTCATTACAGTTTAGGGTTTCCTTTTCAATTTCCATCTGGATTCCCTGGCTTTGTAATATTTTGGGGGAATATTTAAAACATCCTGTAATATTTTTACCCTTAAATTACTTATATATTCAGCCATAATTCCAATGTAATATAGTTTGTATCAGCGAATTATACTAGAAATAGGATATATACGGAGCCTATCTTTTAAGATAAAATGGCGTTTGCCCACCAGTCCATTAGAACAGATGGTGGGAAAACTGAAGGGAAGTATCAAGATTGTTAATTACAGCAGCACCATTAAACAATGATCAGATTAGTAACTTTCTTGAAGAAAGGGGACTGAAACACAGGGGAAGGCCTACAAATGTGAGTGGGTAATATAGGAGGACAGGAAGAGGGCCTATATCTAAACCTATGTCTACACTTAGCCTATGTCAGCAAAACTTGTGTCACTCAGGGGTGTGAATATTCCACCTCCCTGAACAATGTAGGTTATATATGACATAGAAATCATAGAATAATAGAACCGGAAGGAACCTCGAGTCCCCCAAATCCAGTCCCCTGCAATCATGGCAGGACCAAGCACCATATATTCTACCCCTGACAGGTGTTTGTATAACCTGCTCTTAAAAATCTCCAATGATGGAGAGACCAGAACCTTTCTAAGCAGTTTATTTGAGAACTTAATCACCTTGGCAATTAAGCAGTTTTTCCTAATGTTCAACCTAAATATTCCTTGCTGCATTTTAAGCCCATCGCTTTTTGTTCTTTCATCAGAGGTTAAGGAGAATTTTTTTCTCACCTCCCTTTTAGATCCTTGAAAGCTTTTATCATGTCCTCTTCTCTTCTCCAAACTAAACACACCCAGTTCTTTCAATCTTCCCTCATGGGTAATGTTTTCTAGGCTTTTAATCATTTTTGTTGCTCTTCTCTAGACCTTCTCCAAATCTTTTTTGAAATGTGGCACCCAGAACTGGATATAATACTCTAAGTTGAGGCCTAATCAGCACAAAGTATAGTGAAAGAATTCTCATGTATTGCTTACAGCACTTGTGCTAATACATCCTAGAATGTTTGCCTTTTTTTGCAACAGCACTACACTGTTGTCTTTTGTTTAGCTCGTGGTCCACCAGATACCTTTCTGCAGCACTCCTTCCTAAATAGTCATTTCCCATTTGTATGTGTTCAAATGATTGTTCCTTTTAAAGTGAAGTACTTTGTACTTGTCTTTATTGAATTTCATCCTGTTTACCTCAGACAATTTCTCCAGCTTGTCTGTATCATTTTGAATTATAATCCTATCCTCCAAAAGCACTTAGCATCACCTCCAGACTTGATAAGTGCACTTACCATTATCTAAATCATTGAAGAAGTTATAGAACAAAACTGATCCTGGAGGAACCCCACCCATTCTGTCCTTCCAGCCTGACTGTGAACCATTGATAACTACTCTCTGGGAATGGATAGCCAACCAGTTATGCACATGCCTGATAGTAGCCCCATATAGGTTGTATTTCCCTAATTTGTTAATAAGAAAGTGTTGCAGTGCAGTCCTCAGTTCTCTCTCCCAGGGGGTAGGGTCCCGTATCCCTGGGCTGAGTCCGCAACCCGCCCTGCACTACCTGTAAAACACTTGTAGTAAAGCCACTCACCTCGAGGCTGGATAGCCTAATGGCCAGAATCAATGCAGGGCCACTTTAAAGCAGGGCGGGTAGGCCAACTAAGCCTGAGTCAGTAAACTAAAGTCAAGGCTGGCCCTTTAAGGCAGCGGTAGATGGTCCACTGGCTAGAGTCAGTAAATTAAAGTTAATGGCTGGCTCTTTAAGGCAGATCAGGATAGCCGACTGAGCAAAGTCACGAGGGGGATGGGGCTGTGCCCCAGTAGAGAAACCTAGGGCCCACCCTACTCCACCAGGTCCCAGCCGAGGGCTCTGCGAGTGGCAGAACAGTCTACCACTCCCTCAGAGGGGAATCCAACTGAAATGTGCTAAGTATCTCTGGGTGGTAGAGGCTGCTCCTGTGCCCTCCCTCGGCTGCTTTCTACTAGATCTGACAAGTCGGCATCCCACAAAGCATCTGGATCCTCTTGCTCCTCGTGATTAGGTATCCCTGGGAATCTGCGGGGGTTGCATTCTAGCCTTCTCTATCAGCCAGCCAGTACAGACTGAGCCTCTCTCCGGGCTTTTATACCTGGGCTACAGTCTGAGCATGCCCAGCAGGACTGTGGGGGCAGGTCTCCTTCAACCTGGCTAAACCCTGCTTGTTCAGTGTGGGGATGGGACACCCTGTCACAGAAAGTCATGGAAGGCTGTCTCAAATGCCTTACTAAAGCGTAGATATACCACATTTACCATTTCCCCTTTATCCTCATCTCATAGCTTGTTATGCTGTCAAAGAAAACTATCAGGTTGGTTTGGCATGATTTGTTCTTTACAATTCCATGCTGACTATTACTTAGCACTTTATTATCTTTTTTTTTGTTGTTTTTTTTTGTTACTTACAAATAGATTCCTTAATTATATGCTCCAATGTCTTTCCTGGTACAAAAATTAAGCTGACTGGTAGTTCCCTGGGTTGTCCTATTTCTCTTTTTATAGATGGGTACTATATTTGCCTTTTTCCAGTCTTCAGGAATTTTTCCCATTTTCCCGTTCTTTTCAAAGATAATAGCCAAACGCTCAGATATCTCCTCAGTCAGCTGCTTGAATATTCTAGGATGCATTTAGTCAGGCCTTGGTGACCTAAATATCTGACTTGTTCTTTTCCTATTTTAGCTTCAGAGCCTTCCCCATTTTCAAGGGCATTTACTACATTAGGTGTCCAATCATCGCCAAACTTCTTATTGAAAACTGAAACAAAGAAGTCTGCCATTTTCCCATTTTCTGTCACTGTTTTTCCTTCTTTGTTGAGTAATAGGTCTATACTGTTCTTAGTCTTCCTCTTGCTTCTAATTTATTTGTAGAATGTTTTCCTGTTACTTTTGGGCTATGTCTACACTGGCGGGTTCTTGCGCAAGAACATCTTGTGCAAGAGTACTTGCACAAGAACACATCCACACTGCCCTGTGCTTTTGTGCAAGAGCATCCATGGCAGTGTGGACGCTCTCTTGCACAAGAAAGCTCTGATGGCCATTTTAGACATAGGGCTTTCTTGCGCAAGAAATGTATGCCGCGTGTCCGCACTACTCCTGCGCAAGAGCTCCAGCGCAAGAGGGCTTACGCCTGTTAGAAAAGAGCGTAGCTCTTGCACAAGAAGCCCTGTCTTTTGACGCCATACTGTAAATCTTCTTGCGCAAGAGCGGGCGGGCAGTGTGGACGCTCTGCAGAAGAACGGCTGTTCTTACACAAGAACCCGCCAGTGTAGACATAGCCTTTATGTCTCTAGCTAATTTGAGCTATTTTTGTGCCTAGGCCTAGCTTCCCATGTGACCTTACTTCTTACCTCCCTGAGTTTGCTACAGCCTTCTTGAAATCTATTGTTTTGATTTTGCTGTTCTGTCTCCTTCCATTTCTTAGAATCATAGACTCTGATTTCATGATCACTTTCATGGGAGAGCTTCTTCTGCTGACATAGTTTACACCGTTTGTAAAGGAGGGTTTTTTACACAAATCGGAGGAGATAGCGTATAATTCATGAAGGACATTTCAGTGTCAATTTTATCCAATGTAATGAAAAAGTCAGTCTTTCCTTTTTCAGAAAAGGCTTGTATACACTTACATTTTTATTTCTAAACACTCAAAATATGCTGTTTATACATGTATCAATTTTGTTACTGTTTTTGAACATTTATATTACAGTAGTACGTGAAGGCCACAACTAGGTTTAACTCATTGTGATAGGTGTTGTACAAAGTCATAGTAAGTGATAGTTCTGAATTCCCCAAAGCAAATCTCTCTTAATTATGCTTTCTGTGATTTTTGTGCATCTAGACTACTCTGTTACTAGCTCTGTTGATATGAACAAACTCATTGCTCAGGTTAGACTTTCATTTTGATCCAAAGATTACAGGTTACTGAATTACCATTTAAACTTCCTAGCCTTGTAGATCCATTTAGCCTTAATTAAAGAAGCATCCCAGAAAAATAATCAGCCTGTTTGCAACCAAACAAGGTGCATATCAGTCATGTGGTTGTTTATTAGCATAAAATATTATTTAATGGTGATTTTAATCACAGCAAGTTTATAGACAGACATATATTAAATGCATTAATCTTTCTATAAGGTTATTTTCAGTGTATAAGGTTATTCCTCTGAAAAGACTGCTTCAGATTGCTTTCCGGTAATGCTAATACCCATTAAAAAGATGAATATATATGTGTGTAAGTCAATCATAAGGTATAAAAGAGGTATAGCAACTTAAGCTTCTTTTCTTCATGGCAGGTCACTTTGAGAAATGTCCCCGTTCAATTAAAATATTTTTTTCCATTTCCTAGGAGCAGATACAAATGTGTTCTGTCCTATCTCTATCTCATCTCCACTGTCAGGATTTAAAACAAACCTGAGCAAGAAGTGACTGAGGATTGTTCAGCCATTTAAAATTTTAGTATAGGTTGGGAGGAGGAAGTGTCTCTTGAAGAGAACAGGGAGCTTCCATTCTGTTAGATGTGTACTTTGAAATTATTACCTCGGATGCAGAAGAACAAGTCATGTTCTTTGTTAAAGCCAGGATTAACTAGGAGTTACATTCATCAAATATTTATCAGTTACTTCATCTTTACTTACAAAATACCAAGGTAGCATAGGCATACACAGTGGGTGAATACCTAGCTGGGAAGAAAAGACCCAGCACCACCTCTTTCGCGACCACCCTGCCAAAGCCTCTATGGCAGAGGCCTGGTCCTTATCCCAAGTTACTTCTCGCAGCCCTTGAACATCTCCAATAACCTTAGTCTCATCTGTTGAAGTGGCACAGCCTCAACCTTCCTGACTTCCTAACGGCTGGAGACCTGAACAGCCGCACCACAGTCTGATCCTTCATGGCCAGTTGGAGGGCTAAGTAGCCGTGCCATGGCCCCAGTCTTCCCCAGTGGCCAGAGAGCAGATGGAGAGCTGGGTAGCGGGAGTGTGGGTAGTTTTGGGAAGGCAATGCTTTCCCTTTCCTACATTACCTACTGCCCGTGAGCATAGGTAGTGATTGAGCAAAAAATAAGGGCAAAAATCTTAAGGCACAAGAGAAATAAAAAGGGAAAACTTTGAAATTTTCAAGTTAGATGGATGATATTGTCCATGAAAAGACAGACACTGAGAAAAGACTTCATTGTGGGTAACTATTAAACAAGCCACGTGTGTTAAACAAGAAGTAGTGGGCATTGGATTTTTGGAATCATATTTCTAAAGCCTTTTAAAATGATATCCTAAAAGCACCATATAATAAATCTCCTAAATAGTTACAATAACTCTGGTAATAAAAGTTTTATATTCAGCATTATCTGTAGTAGGGTTGTTATAGGCCTGAAATAGAAAGGGGATCATAAGCCTTTTTTGTTATTATTTTAAGTTTTTGAGGATTAATTGATGTAGACAGTTAATACAGTTCATTTGTGAAGTCTTATGTTTAAAAGATAGATATAGAAAAGCTAAATGTTAAATCGGGGTAGAACAATACTTCACCCTAAAAAATTTCTTCACATTCCACGCAAGTATGAATGCCAGTCGTTTAAATTACACCAATGCTAATATGAAATATCCATTACAGACTAGCACGTGGCTCCTAGGTAACCTTTCCAAATGTACTGTTCAGCCTGTTTAACTGTTAAGTAATATAGTGATACGTATTAGTTTCCTTTCCTAATCAATGCATTTTCTTCTCTGTATCAATTTTCTCTCAGTGATTTCTGTATCAAGTCGATCAGGCATTTCTCAGACATTATTTGCCATTACCCACTATCAGACTACAAGGGCAGGCTATCAAAAGGGATGAACTGATGAAGTCAAATAAAAGTATTATTTGGGTTCTTACAAATGTGAATTTAATGGGAGGGACATCTTGATCTCTCTTAGTCTCATTCATTTGGAATCCTGGATAGAACTTCCACCACATAGAAAGAAATTAACTCTCTAATAGGTGACACCAAGCTGAAACGGTGATGTATTTCCGAATTATAGTAAGGGTTTTCCCAAAGCATTTTTAATCACAGTTAGTGATGTGGTATTCCCTTTTGTCTCCCCTTCAACTCCCTCCCCACACAATGCCATGATTTTTTCCTACTCCGTACAATACCAATTCACACACTTTTCTGATCTTCAGAAAACCTAATGATTCCATTCTCTGAGTCTCATAATTCACTAATTGTATACCCTTTTACCGCTGATGATTTTGGGGGGACTCAGTGCTAAGAGTCTCCTTGTTATCCCCTGCCTTCAGTGAAAGGAAGCCTCCCTGAAACCAGCAGCCTGTTAGCTAACAAAGTACCACCCTTGCGATGTGCTTGTTTGAAAGATAACATCCGCATTCATTGGACGCTGTCTCGCATTTCAGTTGTGAGTACTGTGGATGGAGTGGCCACCAGGCACCTGTGCTTTTTCCTGGAGGCCTCTTCTTTCGAAAAATCACTCTCTTCCACGTCCACACATACCTTTTTCTGAAAAAAGCTCTTTTGGAAAAGGCTTCTTTCTCGTAGAAAGATGTTTACCACTGTCGGAAAAACCCCTCCATTCTTTCAACTTTTAAAGAGTGCAATAGCAGTGTGGATGTAAGTGTAGTTTTTCCAGAAAAACAGTTGTTTTTCTGGAAAAACTCTGCAGTGTAGACGTACACTCACCGAAATAACAGGGCTGATATCACCAAGGCCATGATGTATACACCCATTTGTAGGATTCAACTGAGGATCAGCAGTTTGCTTAATACCTTAACACACAGAGAGAGATAGCAATAGTGAAACAAAAAAAAATATTATAAAAAATGCAAGAGCTAGTGAGTAAGGATAATGGAAACAAAAGGGTTCCATCTGAAACAAAAACATAACATACTTTTAAGACTAAACAGACTAACTACTTGTCTAAAGAAGTCTTATCTCAGTCAAAGCCTGTTTTTGTGAATATAAATGTACTTTCTGTTTACTTCCTAGAATAAAGGAGTGTCTTTTTGCCTTCTACTTATATCCCGAAAGTTTATTGTTTATACTCTGGGTGATAACCCCTGTGGCTTCATTTACTTGTGCGCTGCTATTGTGTTGATATCAGCCCCCGCTGACTTAGTCCATAGATGCTTAGCCACTGTGTTAGCTTATAGTACTTAATTTGCATGCAACATAGAGATTGATGAATAAACATCTTTTGTGACAGAAAATCAGTTTGTAATCTCTGCCTTGATACAGATTTTAAAATATGTTCCATATACTTATGTAACTCTTTAGATACTGTCCATCCAACCATTTCATAATGATATTAATGAGCAACATGACCCTAGATTTCATTAAAGACCTCACATAGTCTTTTGGTGATCCAGAATGTACATTTCAGAATCAGAATATTCTAGTAACTCCCTTGCCAGTTGTTATAGTGGAAGGTTGGGGTTAGAGCACCTCAATCCATTAATCCGTCCATCTCCACCTCTCTCAGTATCCGCAATGTACCAAACTTGCCCAGTTTGTTCACGGAAGCTACTCTTGATGGCTTGCCTACCTGATAGCCTTCCTCAGCAGCAGAAGCTGTTGGAGACAGGCAAATTGGCCTGTGGTCCCTGGCTCCAGAATAATTGGATGGGATGGAGGGATGCTCCTACTTTGTGGTAGATGGATAATTAATGGTCAAATGAGTCTCCTGTGGTTCTGCAATTTGTTGAGTCTCCTCTGCCTGCTGGTGCTCCTCTCCAAGTTGGTTTCTCCCTGGATTGTGTGGGGAATGGGTCTGCAGGCTTCCTCCCAATCCTGTTCAAATTCTGTACTTAGATTGGGCAGGCAGTTGTAGGTGAAACAGAACTTCTTATACAGACAACAGTAGCTGGGCCTTGCTTGTCCTCCTTTTGATACATCAGAGTGACTGGTGGGGCAGAGGAGAGAGTGCTTGGGTTACAGAAATTGCTATTTTGTTATTTGTTGGTGCACTTGTCATGTGTTCCAGCTGCATTTTTCTTGAAATAGCTAACAAGCCTGTGTTTGCTAGCGAACTCCACTTGCAGCTCAGCAACTGGATGAATGAACAGCAGTTTGTTCTTTCCCAACCTTCGAGGAGGCTGGAAACATTAACAAGTACAGCCTGCTACAGAACTGTGGGAGGGATTTTGAAATAATGACCCCCTAACCCAAATTTAATCCTTTACTGTCCACAATGATCATGTGGAAACAGCCTCAGGAATTTAGGAAGATTTGAAACACACCCCTGAAAGTATTCGACTCCATTTACTTTAAAAGATCTATGGGCCAGAAACTTCTCTGGTAGGGTGAAACTCAGATTATTCAGGATAAAGAGGATGTTATCTGGTCATTCTTAACTGCTAGTTTTATTAGAGCATGGATCTAAAATTCACTCCTACCTCCAGATTCCTGCTTCTGGTTCATCATGGGCTTTGTAATTATTTTCCATTTGTTTAGACCAGTTTATGCAAAGCTCACTTCCACAAACAAATGGGCTCAACATATTTTTGAATGAAAGCTGAATTTCTTCTGCATGGGAGCAAAGGACTGCTTGTTAACAAGGGGCTCGTGTGCCTCTTCCAATGCCTTAGTGACATAAAATCCTATGTAAATAGTCAGGCCTAGGTGGGGTTTAGAGTATTACAGAATAAGGTGCCAATCAGTGGCTTTTGGAGTCACCCGATTAACACAGAATTATAGAACACAGATCTGGAAAGGACCTTGAGAGGCCCAGTCCTCTGCCCTCACTGCATGACCAAGCACCATCTAGATCATCCCTGATAGATGTCTATTTAACCTGGTCTTAAATATCTCCGGTAATGAAGAATCCACAATCTCCCCAGGCAATTTATTCCATTGTTTAACCACCCTGACAGTTAAGAGATTTTTCCTAATTCCCAACCTAAAATTCCCTTGCTGCAATTTAAGCCAACTGCTTCTTGTCCTATCATCAGAAACTAAGGAGAACAGTTTTTCTCCCTTCTCTTTCTAACACTCTTTTAGGTACTTGAAAATTGCTTTCATGTCCCCTCTCAGTTTTCTCTTTTCTAAACAAAGCAAGCCCAATTCTTTCAGTCTTCCCTCTTAAGTTGTAGACTGGACATAATGACCACTCAATCAATTGAAGAACAGTTCCCCTGCTCCAAAGCCCATATGTGTGGGGTACTAGTGATCAGTTTGGTTTATGTTCTTTATAAATGAAATTGTACGCTTTCAACAATTTTTTTATTAAATTTGTGTGGCATGCATCCACCTTGTGCTATGTTCATAAAAATTGATTTTTATGCATTGTCCTTTTTAACCTCTTGTCTTAGCTCACTAAGGCTATGTCTAGACTGCAGAACTTTTCTGGGAATCCAGAGAAGCTCTGCCACGTCCAGGGAACACGTCTGCTTTTTCTGAACAGTTTCCAAAAAAACAGCTGCGTTCTTTCAGCATCCCTGTAATCCTCTCACTGAGAGGAATAAGGGATGTTCTGGAAGAGGAGGTTTTCATGAAATTTGGCCCTGTATAGATGGGCCAAATTTCAGAGAAGCCTCTTCCGAAAAATTTTTTTGGAAAAAATACGCAAATTGCGCTTCGCAATTTGCATATCTTTTTCCGATAATAATCTGCAGTCTAGATGTAGCCTAAGGTGCTTGATCTATTTTGGTGTCAGAAAATGTTCAGGCAGGGGAAAATTTCAATCAAATTAACCTTCCATGGAAAAATAACTGTCTGTCATCTGAAATGGGCATTGATCCCTAATTTGTTTATGCCTTGTATGGTTATGCATTAGTAAGCACATTAGCCTTTTCATTTCATTCATTTGACAGTCCTTGATTAGTGTTTTCTTGTTTCTGTGGAATAAGCTACTACTTCCTTATTCCTTTTGTCTTGGGTCTTTCTTTTACTTTTGCCTTAACATAGATGAAAGTTAACAATTTAAGCACAACAGTGGTCCTTTGTTTACCTTGGTTTATTCTTTTTCTAAATTATATTTTCACTCATTGGAGTGTCTAACAAAGACTATGCTTTCTAAAGCTCATAGAGTTATTATTGATCTACTGGCTATCTTTACTTGGGAGATTGGCAGCTCAACTTTTACTACCAGCATCACTTTGAGTATAAAGTATTTTGTTACCAGGATTACCTATGATAGTGAATATTTTCCATGTAAAATTACTTTTAATCTTTCTTATAAATATGGTAATATGTGACTAATATGCATAAGAACATAAGAACAGCCATACTGGGTCAGACCAACGGTTCGTCCAGCCCAGTATCCTGTCTGCTGACAGTGGCCAATACCAGATATCCCAGAGAGAGAGAACACAACAGGTAATCCTCACATGATCCATCCCTCCCACAATGACTCCAAGAGCTCTCTCTTGAGCAGTTGTTGCTAAATTAGTCCCCATATATTGTATGTAAGCAGAGGAGACTGACAGGACAATGAGTTTGGGAATACTCTGTGTTCCTTCTTACATGCGTGCCTGCGCAGGTCTCCACCAAGAATTTGAGGCCCACCCACCTCCTAAGCAGTGCCACATAGTGGCTGCTCAGCTGCTTTGACCGGGCTGCATTGTGGACTGCCACCCCATCAAAGAACTAACAGGGCAGCCACCATATTGCCTGGGCCTTAGTTTCAGCCCTTCCCCAGGCTGGATCTGAGGGTTGGATCATGTGCAACTGCTCCTCCGGGCGCCCTAGAGCTGGAGCCACATGTGCAGCCACATGGTGGGCGGCAGCTGCTCTGGCAGCCCCAGCCAGGGCCAGAGTTGGAGCTGTGTCATGGGCGACTGCTCCTCCGACTGCCCCGGCTGGGGCGAGAGCTGGAGCCACTTGTCAACAGCAAGTACTCCAGCCCTGGTGAGCAGCCGTTGGCCAGCAGGAAAGCCCCCACTGCCCCAGGCTGCTCCCAGGAAGCAACTGCCCGCCATGCCACATGGCCCCTGTTGCTTCAGGTTGGCCACGGGGAGCAGGTGATGGACAGCCTGCGTGGCCCCACCTGCTCTGAGCTGGCCCTGGACCAGAGCAATGCTAGGTAAATCTTCTAGTTAATAAATACATTCATTCATCAGTATGGATTGCATGAATTAGGGCTTAGCTCCGTTTTGAAATAGCCACAGTTCAGCAGTTGTTGGATGTCAGTTGATGCATCTGCACCAGTGCTGACTCCTTAGGCTAAATAATAGCACATACAGGAATTTATTCTAATTAAGATGACACTTGGCCTTTTTTCCATTGGGATAATTCCAGATTAGCTCCCCCAGTGAAAATCTCAATTTCCAATAGTCTACACTTGGGAGAAAGCACAGATGCAGGTAATGTATAAGTTCACTTTTCCTCAGTGTTACCTCAGGGTATGTCGATACAGTAGTGTTATTTCAGAATAACAAAATGCATGTCTACACAGCAAGCCATTATTTCAAAATAATGTCAAGGTGGGGGACTTCTTACTCCAATTCCTGTAACCCTCATTTCACAAAGAGTAAGGGAAGTCAAAGGAAGAGTGTTCTACCTTCGACTTCTTGCTGTGTAGACAGCTCCAAAAGCCGAATTAAGCAATGCTACACAATTGACGTAGCTGAAGTTACATATCTTAATTCAACTTTTGCCCTGCTGTTTCAGTGTGCCCTCAGTGAGCTGAGAATTTGGATGACCACCCAGGAGAGAGTCAAATGCCACCCAGCTAATTAGCACAGCTCCCAAAGCCAGCAGCATGTGTTTCTACTGATGGTGCACATCTGCACACACCTCAGTGCACATAGTGTGCAGATGTGTTATTTGACCTTTCCTGCTTGGTTCCTTGAACAACCCCTTTTGAGCTACCTGGCTAGTAAATAACCCATCATAATCAAACACACAGAAGCCTGTACAAATGTCCAGGCTGTGTATAGGTGTTAACCTACTGGGTCTTCTACTCTACTACACCAGAGAAAGAAATGTCATAGATGTATTCTGTCGCCTAGCAAATATAATGTTGTTGATAGTAAATCTTCACTGAAGACAAATGCTTGTCTGCTGCACAAGCATTAAAAGATACTTTCAACAAAAATAATCATCACATTCCATTCGTATAAAAAGATGTAACATACTGTAAAAGGTAAATGATCTGAAGACAACAGCTACTTGGTGGAATACCATATATCTGAGCTTTCAACATTATCAGGGTACTGTTCTTGTATAGAATATCTTGCAGTTTATGTGCCTTGGTTATAATTTCAGTTTTATATTTTGTATTTTTACCCATGATGGTAGATTTACACTTTTCTTTTTTTTTCTGTTAGGATGCTTCAATTGCCCACAGATTCCACATCATGCGAGAAAAGCATCCAGAGAAGTTCAACAGTAGGTAAGAGCACAAATAACATTTGCATATAAATCAGTTGTTTTCAAATGGTTAAGATGCATGTTCCATGAGGAGATAAATTCTACATTTTCCTTTAAAATATTGAACATTACTACAAGACAGAATGTCACTGAATCTTATTTTAAATATCTGGTTTCAGATTATTCTGATTAAAATCAGTTTTATCTGGTGGCATCTCAGCTGAAGTGAGCAGCATTATAAATAAACTGTTCTCATGTGCAAAATGATTGACTCTTAAGATTAGCATGATAGAGATGATGCACTGTGGTATCTGAGGATCCCTGAGTTGACACTTTGCCATTAGGAACTGCAGAGCACTTATTAGACAGCTGCAGCTGGGGATCCTTATCTTTCATTCCTGCATACACACTGCTATGTTGACAGGGGGCCCTTCCATATATACTCTGTGAGGAAGGGCAACTGAATGTTGGTTTATAAATATATACTACTTATCATTAAGAAGCTTGGGAAATGTCTAAAATGTGCAAACTGAAACTTTGCCCACATCCATGTGTTCCTCTTTTAGTTTGATATGGACTGTTGTTCCAAAACTTTCCTGGAAATGTACAATGCGTTGTTATATATTGTAAATACGTCTTTACTCAATAGATGGCTTACCGAGTTGATAAAACCCATAACACAATGCTTGTTTGCGTCTCATATTTGAGTTATTTAACAGATCAACAATGATGGGGAACTGCAGCATTTCAGAAGTCTTAAGTAACATATAAAGGCATAAAAGAGGAAAAGAAATCAGTAGAATGTATAGGAATACATACTGCACATATTAGTTTATATATGTACGAGAAGATTTACCTAGCCTCAGTTGGGTCCTTAACTCAATTAAGTTTTGTTTCTTGGAAAAGAAAAGAAAATGTATGTACTTTATCTGAATCTTTTGCTCTGGGGCTAGACTGGGGATGAGAGGTTCAGTATGCAGGATGCCTTAGGGAGAGAGAGGACTACCCCAGCCCCCTCTCACCACAGCAGCTTGGGGCCAGGTGAGAAGCACCTCTTCATGGCCACTGCAGCAGGCATAGCTGAGGGAGGGGTGCATGTCCAGTGGCTGGGGCAGGTCCAAGTTCGTCTGCCCCATGCACACTCCCTAGCCAAATTGAAGAATGAAGCAAACTGCACTTTCTCCTTGCTCCCTGACTAAGGGGAACAGCCAGCAATTTTCCCATGTGAATGAGGGAAGAGGGATGGAGTTGCAGCACCCCCAACATACACGCTTCCTAAAGGACACCTGGAGGTGGGAAGATTGGGGCTGGGGCTGTCCCAGATGGGACATCTACAGCCAGCCCCTTTCACCTGCCTGGTGATGCAGTTTGCTTTCTGTATGGTTTTATGCATCCCTGTCTGGGGGAGCTTAAGTCCCCCCAGCCCCTCACAATGAAGTCCTTGATAAGAGGAAGCTGCATACCAAATGTGGTGGTCCTAGTTCTTACCATTTTAAGAGGAGTTCTTGGACAAATGGGTGAATGGACAAATAGACTTCCTCACTCGCAGTGGATGAATATATTATCTCTCTGGGCCAAATAGTGGCATTTACCCACTTACCTGTATAGCGAGCTATGTGGAGCTGCTATACTTCCCTGGGAGACCCTGAAGCAATTATATCTTAAGTAAGCAAGTAATGGATAATAGGTACAGAGACTGCTATTTGTATAGCAGCATAATAGATCTGTTCTCCCTAGTGTTGCTGTTGTACTGTGTAGATCAGAACAGAATGGTATGAGTGGGGCCATTAACCACTGCAGTGTTCTTGCTCAACCACAGGAACAGCAGTTGTCAGTCACAAGCCATACAATGGGAGGCTTTTTACACACTGTGCCCCTCAACATCTGCGAGGAGATCTCATGATCTAGTGTTTGATTTATTATAATAAATTCTGCTATAGACACCCAGGTTAAAACTGCTCCTCTTCAGAAAACACAGATATTTTTTAATTCCCAAGAATTATATTATGAAAAGGACACACAGTGGTTCATAAAGACTTATTGCTGGAGTTATTGGACACTTATCTAATGCCAATATTCTAGTTTCTGCAGGTGAAGCTGGTTTATTAGTGTCCATTCTGAATATTTTCAGCAGTTGGAAATTTTAATTTATAAAAAGTCCATCTAATAATATGAGTTTCAGATCAGATTTCATGTCACAATAAATCATATGCCATTAATAATATCTCTTAGCAGGCTCACCTTGAAATTCATCTATATTTAAAAGATTCTGATGTTTCTAACATTATCTTAAGGAAATTAATTACAAAAATATATAGTTCCAATCTCTATACCTCTTGTTGCTGAGATACTGAAAGAACTTATATTTCCAAGGTTTAAAAGAGCCCTTATTCAGATAGATTTGTTTTTGACAAATATTATATAATCTAAGATATAACTGTTAAAGTTATAATTTGCTAGCATGTTTATAATAACAGAAGTTCTAATGACAATCTGGTCATTTTTAGATAGCCTGAGCTCTAATTATCATATTTTAAATGTAAGAGAGTTTCCTGAAGAATTTTGCTATAGGCTTATCATTTTTAAAATATTTCTTTTAGTTTGCATAAGAGGGAAAATAACAAACTCAGCTAATGTAATTTTTCATAAATGTATCTCAGATGCAGTTTGTATATGGTGACATTCCATGATGATAAACCTGATGTAAGGTATTATGTATGTGAAAACAAATCCCATTATAGAACTCCAGTGAGCCAGTGGCTATAAACTTTGTAATTTACTAGATGGTTGAATTTTCCAAAAGCATCTAAGTAATGTGGGAGCACAAATCCCAATAAGGTCAAAGGGGCATGTACTCCTAAGCCATGTAGGCTCTTGAAAATCTCACCCTGAATTTCTAAACTCTTATTCTGTCTCTGAAAAAGAATCCCTCTAAGGCTTGGAGTTAACTTCTTATGTTCTGATTTTTCAGAGAAGATGAGCACCCAGAACTCCCATTAAACTAATTGAGAGATTAAACGTTTCTGTAAATTGGACGTTTGCACTGCAGTTCTTCTTTCAGACTGTATTAACCTGATACACAACCAATATGGTATTCTTTGCTAAATAGAATTTAGAGTTGTTGGGATCCAGTTTCCCTGCCCTGAAACAGAACGAAGTAATTCTAGTACATATCTGACAAGTGTGGGGGGTTTTGTTTGTTTTTGCAACCTCCTCTAAAAACCTCTAATGATGAGAATTCCACTACCTCCTTTGGAAACAAATTTCAGAATAGCTGGAATAAGACGAGAGTATTACTTTAGGGATAAAAGTAAGTTTTTGTTGTTTTAAACAGTCAGAAGGAGTGTGAGATGGATTCTCCCCTTGTTCATGCACCATCAATAATTAACTAAGATTCACAAGGAAAGATAATTCTCCACTAATTTTAATACATTTATTCAAGTCCATTGAAACCAAAACAGGATATAGTTGCATCAGTGTAAATTAGGCTATGTTGCAAGTTCTGACCATGAGTGGAGAGATTTTTGTTTTTACTTGTAAACTGAGCACATGTGCTAGGACAATGAAATCATGTGACCACTATGGACCCCCCCCCCCCCCCCCCCCGCCCACCACCACCACTACCTCCCATGTCAGCGTTATGGTCAGAGGAAACTTTGCTGCCTCAGTTTCATCATGTTTAAAATTGATATTGAAAATGTTTCTATCTTACTGGATTTGGACAGATTATTTAGTTTAGTGTTCATAAACTGCTTTCACAGAATAGAATCGAAGTATTAAGCACTCCTTTCTCTATTCAACATGTGACAGGAGTTACAATTTTCTTTTTCTAACAAACCTTTACATTATTAATGTCTCAAAAGTATAAAAAAATAAAGTAGGACCAAAATTTTCAAAGCCATGTAAGGGATTTGGACACCCAATTCCCCCCCCAAAATCAACTTAAATTCATAATATATAAAGAAAGAAATGCACATGAATAAAGAATGCATGCAATAGATAGTTGCATCCTTTTCTGTGATTCTTTTCTTTTCTCTGATCAAGTATGTTCCCTGGTCTTACTGATAAGATACAGACTGTATCCATTCAATGGACACTTAAAGAGAGGCAAGTGTTTAAATGCATTCACAACTACTGGAATCTGACATTGGTGGAATGAAGTGCTGAGATGACTTTTCTTAAAAAAGCATGGCTCAATTCCTAATGTTTGCTGGTAAGAAAAGGATTGGATTTCTTGATTTCAGAGAGCTAGGGTCTAGTAGTTAACCCTGAGGAGAGCATTTGAAGTAATATCATTCACTAAATGTGGACATGCTGTTGAAATAACCTCATTTGGCCAGAACTCCCTGCAGGGAGATCTGTGTACACACCATGGACTGCTTCTGAGAAAAATAGATATATGGTCTATGTGAATAAAATATACATGCAGAGAGAATGTGAACATTTAACAAAAATCATTCAGGTCCATATTAAATAGTCTAAAATAATATTTGGTGATGTTTGCTAAGAAAAAACTACAGCATTGAGACTCAGAGTCTGGATCAGTTGACATGGATTTGGGCTGCAATGCTAAAAATACCAGTGTAGATGTTCCAACCTGGGCTGGAACCAAGGATCTGAAACTCATTGTGGGTGGACAGTGGTGAAGCCCAAGCTCCAAGCTGAGTGGGAAGGTTCATACTGCAATTTTCATCCCAACAGGCCAAGCCCAAATCAATTGAATGCCTGAGGCTATCTTTGAAGTGTAGACATACCCTTGGACACCAAATAGCATATAAGGTGTTTTTTAGGTTCAGCAAACTAAAGTAGAATTTATATCTTGCATTTACAGTTCTAGATACATCATTTTAGAAGTTTTCAAACATTAGTTGCTCTTCTTAATTTATAACTGTTTTATGATGAAGACTTCCTAAAAGAGAAACAACCTCATACTCCTAGTAACTTGATTAGTGTAGAATTCTTGACCTTGTATTTTAGCAGTTAACTTTAATCATGTTTAATTATGCTTCTATTTTTTGTCAGTATCTATGCACTTAACCTCTAAAGACACTGGTATTAAAAAAAACCCACTTAATACCAATTTACTTTGTGCAAGTGACCGCTAAGAAAATAAGCTCTCCGCTGATTAATATGCACATAATTCTGGTTTAGATTATAATCTATAAAATATTTGACATGGATTTACACTGGAAAGAAAGAGGAACAGGCAGGAGAGAATATTGAAAGTAACTGAATTTTTAGCCAGTTCTCTCTTTTCCGCTCGGTCTCACATCGCAGTGTACCAAAGTCAGCATAGCACATCACCTTATCGCACCTTAGCTATCCCTTGCAAAAAAAAAAAAAAGTCTCTCACCAATAAAGAATGTTATATTAAACCAGCACCCTGCTGTATGTCTCTCTCTGCTCTAGCCCTAGCCTATTAACAAAGATAATGGAACACAGTTGCTGTTCTTGAGGATTTGGAAGGAGAGCAGAAACAATTGCTCCTGTGAACAAGTTCTACAAATACTTTAGGAACTCCCTTCCTCTCCCTGTCTTGGCGTGACTGGATGAGAAAACTTTATCAGAAGACACCAGCCCAATGCAGAAAACTGGTTGCAAACATCTACTACCTGTCTCGTTGATCCCGCCTGATTGCTTTTTTTCCACAAAAGGATAATACTCCATTGAAATGCACCTCTGAACTCAGGCTCAGGTAATAGCAATCATCAGTAAAAGCAAAACAAGATAATCCATCTTCTGATGCAGAACCTGAAATGTTTATATACAATCAAAAGCTGACCTATACTGCCCCACCTTGGTCTAGTAGGCTCCTGGCTATAACATGAATTTGGGCCATGGAGGAGGAAAAGCTCCCTTTCCTCTGACCTCAAATGCAGGAATAGCACCCTGGCCCCCAGCAAACACTTTTGTTGCACTCGCATGCTATGAAAGTAATGGCCTAGGTCAACGTCAATGTGGGTATTCTGGTGCCATCCAGACCATATTGCAGGACTACCTACTTCCACTGAGACCTTACTGAGTAGTGGTTAGTATCTGAATTATTCATGTTTATCACCTTAAAGGACATCAGTATTAGCACAGATAACATTTCTAAGGCCAGATCTACACTAGACCTAGAAAGTCAGCTTAAGGTATGCAGCTAAGGTAAGCTAACTCCATAGAATACGTAGCTGGAGTTAGCTTACGTTAAGCTAAGGTTGGTGTTTTCCCCACTGCAGAATCCCAAGGGGAGCAAATGCTTCCATCAGCTTCCCTTACTCCTTGTGACTGTGAAGAGTACAGACAGTGGCTGGATCTCCTTTCAGTGTTCGATTCACAGGTCTATACTAGACTCACTAAATTAAATGTCGAAAGCTGATTTCAGTTGTGGCGAGTGAAGACATGCCCTAAACCATTAGACATGGTCACTGTGACTAAGATGAGGTTTTCTCAGATAGTTTCCAGATTCAGTCACAACATTGGATATAGTTTATGCTGCTTGGGCAGAATATCAAGAGTATAGCAAATGTACTTGCCGTTTTTCAACCATCAAGTTCTCTGACCAGCCATCTGCAAACTATATCTGGTTCATTTGTGCAACTGCCAACCTTTTAAAGAGCATAATCTAAGCACATAATACCAACGTCTTGCACCTTTTAGTGGCCGTCTATGAACTTTGGGATCTGTGGGATGGTGCAGCAGAGCTACTCTCTAGCTAAGCGTGACACATCTCCTGGGCTCATTTAGCCCTATCAGTCTATTCCTGCTGCCCATTTTCTTTCTCAAATAGTGCCACTCCCCACTAGCACAACCTGTTCTGTCCTTCCAATAAAGAGATAAGGGAAGGTGCTCAGTCCTGGCTTGTGCCAGGTCCAGGAGCTACCCCCACTCTGACTCTGTAGTTGAAATGTTTGAGAGCCAGGTGCACAGTAGCCCAGCTCCTACCACAATTAAACTTCAGAGCTGCAATGGGAGTAAGTCCTGGGCCTAGCACAAAAATTCCTAACTGTCAGGGTGGTCAAATATTGGAATAAATTGCCAAGGGAGGTGGTGGAATCTCCCTCTCTGGAGATATTTAAGAACAGGTTAGATAGACATCTGTCAGGGATGGTGTAGATGGAGCTTGGTCCTGCCTTGAGGGCGGGGGGCTGGACTCGATGACCTCTTGAGGTCCCTTCCAGTCCTATTATTCTATGATTCTATGATTCTAAGCAAGCCTGGCTCAGTCCTGGCTCACACCGGGTGCAGGAGTTACCCCCTTGTGGCTCTGCAGTTTAAATGTAGTAAGAGCTGGGCACTGGGGTCCAGCAGCCCCTGTCCATGGGGGTCCCAGTGACTGGCTCTTAATACATTTAAAATGCAGAGCCACAAGGGGGTAGCTCCGAGATTTTATCGACTACATGATTAGTGAATTACCTGCCCCTTAGCATCCTTAATATTAACACTTTGGCTGCTGGCCCAGTGTGGGGGGTACATACACCGCATAATAGGTTCATCTCAAAATGTTATGCTTTACCTTGAAAGTTCTAATGGATTGGTGGCTAGCTATTTGAAAGACAACCTCTCACTGTTCAACACAGGTGTTGTAGAGGTTATCTGTGAGTCTGAAACTGATGGAACTTATGTTCAGGCTTGTGGGGCTAGCTGGCAGCATGTTTTGGGAGACATTCATCCACACTAAGACACAACACAAGTCTTTTGTAATACCCAAGACTTCACAATATGGCTTCAGAGATTACCTGTACCTGCTGATATTGGCAATCACAATGTAGGTTCGGCAGCCTCTAGAACAGCTGGAATCAGACACCCCTCCCCGCGAAAGCAAATTTCCCCCCTTTTCCTCCACCTAGAAATCAGCAACCCTTCCCTTCAGCTCCCAGCTTTTGCCTCTCTCCATGGGGCTCACTTTGTCAGCTCCATTCAGGGATATGGCACAGTCACACTATGTGACCAAGTGAAGTCTGCAATCCCTGGAAAAAATCTGGGGGCCATTACTACATGAAGTCCCTCCCTCACAACACACTCACATCATCTCTGTATGGCTTAGATGGATGGGATTTAAGCAATACATACTTGGTGTGCTGGCTCTCAGCACAGAAGTGGATTTTATACTCTCATTGCATGGTTCTCAGTTTTGAATTCACTGCTGCTGGAAATCAGGGTTAGCTAGGCTTTTCCGCTTTTATAATGTAATGCAAGACTTATCTCTTTCACCTAAGAAGTTACTTCTGAAGCCTCTCCAGCTGTGTGCTCCAGAAAATTGTGTGCTGTTAATCTCTGTGAGAGGGGATAGGAGGTTTTTTTCTTGGGGTAATTTGTTACTTTTTTAGAAAATTACATAATGGCGCCCAGTTTATTAGAAGTATGGTTGTCTTAGAATCATGAATAAAATAATAACTGTGAAATTAACAAAGATAAAGTCTCAGACTGTATGCCCCATCTAACATCCCAGTATTATTTAGCAAGCTGTGATACAGAATAGAAGAAAATGGCCCCCAGACACATTCTACAAGTAAGAAACTGTTGATTCATAACAGATCTATCCATATGCTATGGGCCAAGGTCAATAAAATATAATTTACTGCAAATGATGTCAAGCTGGCAACTTATTTTATTGAAGAAGATATTTCATTATTCAGAGTAGGTCATGAACCTATTTTTTATGGATTTTGAAATACCAATTGGATGTTTGGTACATTCTTTAATTAATTAAACCTACTGCCTCATATTACATAGTAGTTTTAGGGCAAAACTCAGTTATTAAATGAAGTTCAGTTTATGAGAACTATGTCTACGAATTTTTCATTTATAATCTGATCATTTGGAATGAGAAGTAATAAAACAGAAAATGATATCCAAAGCTCTCACACTGCTGTCCTTCATAGTCAATTTAACATATGAGAAAGATTGTACCACAACCAGAAGGCTTTAATTTGACATTTGCTGCCTGCTGATAAAACATATTTGTAGCTTTTTGTTTGAATTAATAAAATGATTTCACCCAGCTTTCAAGTGTCTACTTTGAATCACATATACCAACATTGTGCTAACAATTCTTGGTAACATATCTTTTTAGTTGGGACAATGGGCTTGATTTTGTACAGGGAGAGAAATGAAACATGTGAGTTGATGAACAGTGCAACTGAGGTACAGAACTGGTTCTGAAACTATCTTGGGAGAGATGCAAAATAAAGTCTACAACCCTATGAGAAGGTGGGTACACCTGGGAAGAAACTTTTATATCAGATCCTGAATTGCCTAAAGAGGTGAATAGCAGCCATTTCTGAGATATATCTCCCAAATGAAATACAAAAGCCAACTTTTATTTAAAAAACCAGCTAAGATTTCTAGGTGAACACAATCTCTGACCTGTCATGAAGGCTATGCTATTAAAAGCAATAAAATGAATATTACAGTTGTAATAATTGTACACTTCCTATGTAATGAGTATTAATAAGTGAAATCCTGTGCTGTTACATGGTTGTGGCAGTCGGGCCAAATAATCCACTGTCTGTGCATTTTACCTCATAAAAATTTAGCAGCATGCAAATTAGCTGTAAGAGTAAAGGTGGTGTTTGATTGTGTTATCACTAATATCACAATAATCTAGTTCTTTTGGCACATCCTACATACATGCCTGGGTGTCTCAGAAATATAATTTATAAGGTAAAAAACTGAGAACTTAAAAATTGGATTTTATTAGACCATGGATTCCAGTGATGATTGAACACGGTGATATTCTGAACAAAAAATGCTCTCAACCACGTTTGTCCATGGTTTGATGGCTTTTTACTGACTCACCAGACATTCTAGGCTTCAGAGTTACATACAGACTGGTAACAATCCTAGAGTCATATTATATAGATAAACACATTATTTTTTTCATTTTTTGTACTTATTAATCACAACACTGAATCTTAAATCTGATCCATAGATGTTTTACAGATTATTTTTGTTTCCTTGATTCCAGCGTTTAAGGCCCTAATTTAGGAAAGCATTTCTGTTCAGTATACCAGAAGATGCAGATAATGAAGAAACCATCAGTGATTTCATATGTGTGTGTTTTATATTTATTGTTACAATCATACAGGTGCTCATGTCTTCTTCAGAAGAATTTGTATCAGTATTCATTATTTTATTGCATTCATAAAAAAGCATAGTTATATAGCTAACACTGAAACAAATTAGCTCCTCCATATTAGCTCTTTAAAATCAATATATTGTTATTCTCATGGTTTTTAAATAGAATGTGTAATACAGAGTGAAACTAATTTCTTACACTTTCACTGAGAAGATAGATCATAATATATTAACATGGTATCATACTCCTTCCTGTGGTTCCCTTACATTTGGTCTAGCTGTAGGCTTCAAGCATTAATTCTAACAACATATGGTCTCTGGGCATGGTATAATCTCATGTTTTAGTTGGTTAGTGATACTTTAGTTTTCATTTGTAACTTTATTAGAACAGTTTGTAACTAATGCCCATCTCAGCCAAACATTATCGAATTGGCTTTTGCAAACTGCTCAGTTCCTTCCGAATTGCTAGCTGCTGTAGCATCTGATTCACAAGAGTCTTATGCAGCTCTGATTTATTTCAATATCCTAACATGTCACTGAACAAATGGTATTCTTTATTTTTCTCTTATAACCATGTTCCTTTGTCAGCTGTCATTTTTAAGGAACACAGTTCACTCCAGAAGAAAATTTTTCTTTCATGATCTCAAAAATTGCCTAGGCAATACATAAAGAAACATTCGCTGTTCCAGAGAACACCTATATGCAATACTATATTGACACATTGATATTATAGTTTTATCATTGCTACCTGCTGGTGAAGGAATCCCAGTCTTAGGTCCAATACCTCATGTATATGGAAATTGATGCCATTTTTTTTATGAATGACAGCTCCTGAGAGACGGTGAGCAGCATATGGTTCTAAATCAATACTGAAAAGGATTTCGATATGGTATCCTACCAGTGGTCAAGGTGCCTGGGGGAAGCTTGGGGCTACATCAGTCCCAGACCAGTGTGGGGCATGCCCCCAACCAGCCCTTTACCTGCCTGATGCTTAGCATGGCAGTCTGCAGCCGAGTGCTCCTACCATCTCTTACTACAGCAGTGTACTGGAACTCACCACCTTACTTTCACCTCTGGATTTGGCATATCTCTACATTTCATTTATTACTGACAGAAGTACACTTTTGCCAATTTGCTCATTTATAGCAGAATACATGCATATTGATGTTTAGTGATAAAAACCTAATTCTGCCAAGCCTGCCTATTTTAAAAAAATAATGAACTGGTTACAGTTTTTTCTGATGAAACCTTGAATTTATTATTCAACTTTCTGTAACAAAGATGGACATGTCACGAACTATTTACAGCTGCATATTCAGATGAAGTGGCTGTTTGTTAATTTTGTCATTGTTCAAATGAGATTTGGGAACAGCAGCTCTTAACATGTTTTCCTCTTTCTTGAGAGCCTTTCAGTATTTGACCAAGTCTACACTGGCACTTTATAGCTCTGTAAATTTCTGGCTCAGAGATGTGAATAAAAACACAAACACTGTCCTGAGTGCAGCAAGCTATGGTACTGTAAAGCGCCACCAGTGTAAACCAGGTCCGGCTCCCCTTGTGGAGGTGGTTTATATAGAGTGCCGGGAGAGCTTTCTCTCAGTGCTCGTGCCATAGCAACAATTTCAGTTTAAAACACTGCTAAGGCTGCACTTTAAACTTTTAAGTGTAGACAGAGCCCGTGTTCATGGGAACTATTAAAGAAATCCATATGAGGCGAAAAATCTGGCAACCTTTCTGGTAGCATGAGCCAATTACAGAGATGTCTAAGGCTTTGAATGCCCTTCAGGAACAGTAATTTGGGATTTGCGAGCATAATGGATATCTAAAGAAGTTTTTGAGGAATTGGAATATTTTGTACTGACAATACAGGCAGTCCCCGGGTTACGTACAAGATAGGGACTGTAGGTTTGTTCTTAAGTTGAATTTGTATGTAAGTCGGAACTGGTACATATTGTAGGGGAAACTCTAACCAAACATTCCCCAGAGCTCAGTTTTATTCTCTCACACCTCACTTCCCTCAGTCCTTTATTCTTAAGCTGAGGTGTCTGCTGAGAAAAGCTGCTCCGCATCTCCCTGGTCTGCTGGGGGCGGGGGGGGGGGGGGACGCTAGCTTCGCGTCTCCCTGGTCTGCTGGGGGGAAGCAGCTAGTGCGGGGTTGCCTCACCCCGTTTGTAAGTAGGGATCCGATGTAAGTCAGATCCATGTAACCCGGGGACTGCCTGTATATTATAAGCAAGGGCAGCCCTGAGGATTTTTTTCATAGTTTAAACAGATTTCCAAGACTACTGCCTCTTCTAATTATGGAGACATATTAATTTGTACAGTAGTAGTGTACTGTAGAAGAAGTTTAAATTCATGAATAATTTAAATGTTGATGATAAAACTTCTAGCACTTTATTAAACTAGCAATCCGTACTTCTTGATAATGGTTTTGTTTAAGGAGGGGGAAAGTGTTAATCATAGAAACATGGACTTTTGCTGGTGTTGAAATGTCATTTAAGTCATTTTGAATGACATATTCAATATATCTAGATTCTAGGATTATATAAAGAAATCTAGGGTAAAATTATGAAAAATACCTAATTGACATAGGAGCCTAAGTTCCATTTACAAAAGGGACTTAGGCATGTAGATTTTTTGTAAATCCAACTTCAGCAATCTTAACCTTTAGGTGCCTAAGTATGTTTTAAAACCTTTCTTCCAAGTGCTTGCCACTTTTGAAAATAGGATTTAGAACCTTTTGAAAAATTATCACTAATCAATATATCTGGTTTTACACAACACATCAAGAATATTTTGTCTTTACTCACAAGGCATATAACTTCCAGAGTTGTATGGTATTTTTTTTTTTTTTTGTACAGGATGACAGAGCCATGTATTTCTGGGGGAGGGGTATGTCTACACTACAGAATTTTGTTGGAAAAATGGCCGTTTTTCCAATAAAACTTAAGTTACATCCACACTGCAATTGCGTTCTTCTGAAAGTAAATTGAAAGAACAGAGATTTTTCAGGCATTCCTCTCTCTACAATGAAGAAGCCTTTTTTCAAAATAGCTCTTTTGGAAAAGGATGTGTGTGGACAGGGAAGAGGCAGTTCTTTTGAAAGACGAGGGAAGAGGAAAAAGCACAGGTGCCCTGGTGGACACTCCGTCCATAGTAATCACAGTTTAAATGCAAGATAGAGTCCACACTGAATAGACACTATCTTTTGAAAAAGCAGATTGCTTTTTCAATGCGCTTTTGTGTGTAGATGTTCTCTTTCAGAAGAATAGTAATAGAAATGTAGCCGTGTTAGTCTGGTGTAGCTGAAGCAAAATGCAGGACTATGTAGCACTTTAAAGACTAAAAAGATGGTTTATTAGATGATGAGCTTTCATGGGCCAGACTCACTTCCTCAGATCAAATAGTGGAAGAAAATAGTCACAACCATATATACCAAAGGATACAATTTAAAAAAATGAACACATATGAAAAGGACAAATCACATTTCAGAACAGAAGGGGGATGCGGGGGGGGGGGGGGGGGGGAGGGGGAAGGAAGGTATGGGTGTGTCTAGACTACCTAGTTTTGTCGACAAAAGTGGACTTTTGTCGACAAAACTATACCAGCGTCTACACTACCGCTGAGTTCTGTCGACATAACGTCGACAGAACTCAGCAGTTTTGTCGATGCTGGTATACCTCATTTTACGAGGCATAACACCTTCTGTCGACAGAACTCTGTTGACAGAAGGTGTTATTGCCTGTAACATTGCGTCCAGACTACGGAGTTCTGTCGACAAAGCAGCTTGGTTTGTCGACAGAACTCAATGTGTCTGGACGCTCTTTGTCGACGGAAGTTTTGTCGACAGTATCTGTCGACAAAACTTCCGTCGACAAAACGCGGTAGTCTAGACGTACCCTAAGTGTCTGTGAGCTAATGGTATTAGAGGTGATAATTGGGGAAGCTATCTTTGTAATGGGTAAGGTAGTTGGGGTCTTTGTTCAATCCCCCCCAGAGAGTGTCGAATTTTAGCATGAATGACAGTTCAGAGGATTCCCTTTCAAGTGCAGATGTAAAAGGTCTTTGTAGCAGAATGCAGGTAGTTAAGTCGTTGAGACAGTGTCCTTTCTGGTTGAAATGGCAAGAAATTGTTTTTTCTTTGTGATCCTGTCTGATATCTGTTTTGTGGGCATTAATCCTTTGGCGAAGTGTCTGAGATGTTTGTCCAATGTACATAGCAGACGGACACTTTCGGCACATGATAGCATAAATTATATTTCTGGATGCGCAGGAATATGTGTTCTTGATCTTATAACTCACTTGGTTAGGTCCAATAATGGTATCAGCAGAATGAATGTGTGGACAAAGCTGGCAACGGGGTTTGTTGCAAGGGAAGGTACCAGGGTTGCTATTAGTGTGGTATGTCCTGTGGTTGTTGGTAAGAATCATCTTGAGGTTAGGTGGTTGTCTATAGGAGACTATGGGTCTGTCTCCCAGAGCTTCTTGTAGTATGGTATCCTGTTCCAGTATAGGCTTTAGTTTATTGATAATGTGTTGGACAGGTTTAAGTTGGGGGTTGTAGGTGATGACAAGTAGTGTTCTAGTGTTGGTTTTTTTGGGTCTGTCTTGAAGTAGATGGTTTCTAGGTATTCGTCTGGCTCTTTCAATTTGCTTTTTTATTTCTCCAGGTGGGTAGTTGAGATTTATAAATGCTTGGTAGAGCTCCTGAAGCTTCTGGTCTCTGTCAGTGGGATTAGAGCAGATGCGGTTGTATCGAAGGGCTTGGCTATAGACGATGGATCGTATGGTGTGTTCTGGATGGGAGCTGGAAGCATGTTTCTTGGCAATTAGAAACACTATCCCAGAGGACACCACTGCCAACCTGGTAGCAGACCTATGTAACTTTGTTCTCACCCACAATTATTTCTGTTCTGAAATGTGATTTGTCCTTTTCATATGTGTTCATTTTTTTTAATTGTATCCTTTGCTATATATGGTTGTGTATTTTCTTCTACTATTTGATTTGAGGAAGTGGGTCTGGCCCACAAAAGCTCATTATCTAATAAACCATCTTGTTAGTCTTTAAAGTGCTACATAGTCCTGCATTTTGCTTCTTTCAGAAGAAGTTTTTTCAGAAGATCTCTTCTGAAAAAAGGTTCTTCCAAAAGAAGCCTGCAGTCTGGACATATCCTGGCTTTAATAATTCTCAAAGGCCCTCAAACTGTTCTCAGTGACCGTGAGAAAAAGAAAAAATCAGTGGGTGCCGAGCAACTACCATGAAAGTGTCTCAACATCATTCATTTATTCAAGATCTATAAACATCATAATAGTTTGCTGACATTGATTTAATTAAGTCCACTTGTTGAATATAAATTGTGTCTATTTTCAGGTTCCATTTGTAAGGGTTATTTTTGTTTCTTTGCTTTTGTCTTGTCACTAAGAACTATTTATAGTTAACAAACCACAACAACATACAATATACTGACTCTAAGATAGACAACATTATTCTGAATTAGTCATACAAATATAGAGAACTATTAGGTTATATAATCTAAATGCTTAACAATAAACCTTTGATAGGAAAAATATCCTTAACCAAAACAAAAGTTATGACTTTTAAGGGACCTTCATGAAACAGATCCCATTGTAAACCTGACCAAATTCATTATCACAGAGATCTTTGTGTATAGTAATACCTTTTTTGCATAAAGAGGCTCTGTGCTTCAGAATATAAGGGGACAGATCTATGCAAAAATGCTGATGTGAGAAGACCTTTGGGTAAGAAGGGGAGGTAGGGACCATAAGAAGATGCCTTCATGTTGTTTTCTCCAAATCATTTATGGATGGTCAGGGCTGGCCTCCGATGGAATGAAGTGATGAAGTGTGACTGCTTTTGGACTAGGTGGAGTCTGGGAGATCTGCAGGAAGCATAGGACATTTGAAATATTTATTATTAAAGCATCTATTTATTATTAAAGCATCTAAAGCATCATATTTGGCAGCAAGTGATCGCCCATCATCATCATCACTGGCTTTAGATTCATTTGAAATCTTGTCAGCCGATCATCAGGGCAGTGTGTGTGTGTGTGTGTGTGTGTGTGTGTGTGTGTGTGTTACACCCAAGTCTTCAACTAATGGGACTCAAGGTCCCGTCGCAGCGGGCAGCCTAGGGAAGGCTGACAGATGCCCCGAGAAGTTTAACATTCGTGTCTTTGACTGCTAGGACCAGGTCCCTTCGTGGTGGGCAGCCAACAGGCTGACAGATGCCCCCGAGTTTACAGGAAGAGCTTATTACATCTCAGATTTTGACTGCTAGGATACATGATCCCTTCGCAGCGGGCAGCCTAGGGAAGGCTGAGAGATGCCCCTACAGATTTGTCCTCTTGAAGCGACACGATCCAAATGCCCAGCTCTGCCTGTATCTGTCCCTTATGACCGGCTGGAGTTCTTTTAAATTGTGCTTGGTTCTGTTACAGCAACTGAAGGAGTCAGGTTAAAGCTTAAACAGTTATAGGTTTATTAAAGAAGTTTATAAATCATATGGTTATAGTGGCTATTGCTTTATTTCTTAACTGCTAGCAAATATAGATCTTAAAAAATGGTTACAAAGAAAATAAAGATTGAAAATAGAAATAATGGTACCAAGTGACAGCTTAATCTTTAAAGAGCTTTAAATTTATGTGTACACTTAAGACAAAAGACCACATCCAGGTACAATTTTTACCCCCTTCTGTGCCTCTCGACTCCAGCGTATCAGGCCAGGGCCGGTCCCTCAATTCCTAGGAAAGACGAATACGAGGTGAGAGTCCCCGTGGAACCTCGGGAGGCCAATCACCTAACCCAACCAGCAGATAGATGGTAGATTGATGCTCAGAGTAAGAGTTCTGCTGGACCCATCTTTATACCCATAGGGGCCATCTTATCTAAGATGCCAAATTGTACTGGTCCGTCTTTGTGATGCCAGTTCTTACAAGGGAGTTACAACTTAATTTACACTTGCAAGACAGATAACTAAATTGTGAGTACTGGACATTCTTTACTGGGCGGGAGATTCCTCCTCCCGTGGACGGCTCTGAGTTCGTATCAATATAGGTTTCAGTCAAGGGCACTTCTCGGCAGCCTCTTGGTCAGCAATTGGCGTATCTCTGTTTACCGCCATCCAGGGTCACAGCAGCCAGCATATCCGGGCCTTTTGTCAAGGCATCAAAGACTATGCTGATTTTACTGCTCTGTCTATGCCCTGTGTGCTCCAGGCAAGCAAAGATGGATGTTACAAGGGGGGGGGAGGGGGAATTCCTGTCTGGTTAAAATCTCCATTGTTTTCCAGCTTAGCTTGAATTTGTGGGAAAGCTAAATTGGAGCTGTTCCTCTATGGCAGCATGGATCTGCTGAGGCAACAGTATAGCTGTTCTTGGCATTTAACACAGCTCACCCAGTCCTAGCTCTCGGAATGGACCTAACATCATGAAGATTCCTCCAAGCATGGACGTAGGGTAAATGCTCTGATCCAAGGAATGTAGTGCAAATGCTTTTTATAAAATATCTAATGGAGATAGCAGGTTTCTCTCATAGTCATTTTCATATGTATATAATTTACTCTTAATTCTTTCACTTCATTTTTGAAGCCTGGGGAAGTATCCTGTGCAATCCTGATAGAGAAATGAAGGATGCTCCCATACCTACCTGCTTTAGAGCTCCTCCGCTTTGCAGTGATGCTGATACCAACTAGGGATGTTAATGGTTAACTGGTTGCTTGGCTGGGCTGGAGCCACCCCTTGCCTGATTTGGGTAGGGGGGCTGCTGCAGCCCAGCTGGGCCTGTTACTCTGCACTGTGGACAGGTTGCATTCCAGCCCGGCTGGAGCAGTCTCCATATACAGTGGACCTGGCCTGTCTGGAGCAGCACATCACGGGTGGGGAGGCCCTCAGCCCAGTCAGAACAGCTGCTGCCTGTGTTGGGAAGTCGCTTCAGCCCTGCCAGAACCTGTGGTGTTTTATCCTTGATGCCTCCCCAATTTAAATGTATTTCAATTTAATTTATATTAAATGGTTAGGTGACACAGTCTACTAAGAAATCATTTTACTTCCTTAGCAGGCAGTGCATTCTGTCTCCTAACTTTATATGCTACTTGTTTGTTAACATACAGCATAGAGCCATCTTACTATATGTGCTTGTTAGCTTGTATGGTGGCATGCGTTGCTATCCCAATCATTCTTTTTTTAATGAAGAAACATACCTTCTCTAAAGTTAAAAAAAAAATCTATATTTTGGAGGACAAATGACTGAAGTTAAATAATGAGTCTACCAGCAGAATGCAAGCTAAAAAATCTGCTGTGATGTCACCACATTTTTGTACATCCAATGAGAGTATACATCAGTTTGTAGTTTAATGAAAGATCAGAAGATTTTAATAAATAAATTATCCTTGACTGTGAATTTTCATGAGTGCAAATTATAGCATAAAAATTAACATATCCATTCAGAAAGTCAGATTTGGTGTTATATATGTTTACTGCAATAGTACCAATACGCCTAACTCAGGGCTCAGGACCCATTTGTGCTAACCCTGATACAGATACGTAATGAAAACATAGACCTGGCTCTAAAGAACTTACAAGACCCTGACCCTGCAGCTTGTGTGAGCACAGCAGTTTACATATGCACAATAGAGCCCCATGGAATTCAACAATTCTCTGAGGGTGTGTCATTGTGCCCATCAACAACTCAATGCGGGATAGGAGCAAATGTATAAGGGGGAAGACACAAGTGTGGTTAGAACGCAGACACCGAAGCACAAGCTAATAGCCAGCAGCAGTCACTGAACACCACTTCCTGACCATTGTCAAGTGTTCTGTTTTTCTCATACCACCAACATCTTTTCAAAGAGAGACGTTTTAGAGGTGGAACTATAATCTTCTTCTTAAATATAATAGACACTGTTTGGTCCTGCCGTGAAGGCAGGGGACTGAACTTGATGATCTCTCAAGTTCTATGATTCTAGGAAATATAAACTTATTAAATATAACAATAAGTTCCTGAACATAATATATGCTAGAGTTGTAGTTCACCATTTATCTTTTTGTTATGTCTTGCCTTTTTTCTCTTTGCCCACTCCTTTTGACTCCTCCCTCTTTCTGTTATCTTTCTAGACTTTATTTTGTTCCTTGACCCCACAGAATAATCAAGGTTGCAAGGTTCAACAGAACAACACTGTTGGTTAAGCAGGATTTCACTTTTTATTATAAAACAAAATCAAGAGTTACTTAATGCTTCTGGTTTAGTGTTTTAATAAAAAAGGAAACTGACAAGCTGACAGAGCCAGAGAGAAGTGCTGCAATGAACATGTCTGCTATTTGAAGTTTTAAGTGTCACTGTGTTTGGACTCCTCCTTTATTATTTTTCTCATGTCTTTATCTTTAGGTTTATACTTTTTTGTCGTTAAGTTCTTATTCACTATTAAATGTTAAGTGAATTTTACATTCTTAGTATAGATGTCTTGTGTCAATTTGAAGTTTATTTCACTGAGTGGGTAGCCTCTAGTCAGAAAGGTCACATGTTCAAGCTCCATACCAGGACTTGAGAAAATGCCCAATTCTGACATTAAAGACCCATGCCCAGAGCAGTTGACTGAACTTTTGGAGGTGGCATTCTTCAGATTTGATGTCAAAATAAGGTACTTTTGACCCATCCCTGGCGGTGAGGAGGTAAAAATTGAGAAATCAACATATTTTTAAAAAGAGTAAGGAAAAATAATCCCACTTTCCTGAGAAGCCTTCATTCTCTTAGTAAAACCAGTCCTTAAGTACAAGGTTTTGTCTTAGCTATTGTTCACTATGTAATTGCAGTCCAATTTGTTTAGAAAATCACTACTTTTTTTAAAGCACTTGAGATATTGAAGTATGAAATGTGTTTTATTCTGTTTTATAAGAGTCTAGATTTGGCAATAAGTCTGAATCTGTTAGTTTAAAAATTAGCTCAATTAAGTTCGTCTGTACTATCATGGAAATCCTGATACATAACATCATATAACATAACGTATGTAATATAACATAACATATATTGGCACATTTACCTGGTATTTCTTGGGTCCTTAAGGAAGGGTTTGGGGGGGAGGCTAGAGGTATATGGGGGAGTGTATATGCATGAGTCAGGGTTGGGAGGGAAAGAGGGTTTCTGGGCACGGGACTGTGTGTTTGTAAGGAGTGGGCAGAAATGTGAGGAAGCAAACCCTTCCTGCCTCTTGAGAATCATATTAGAGCTGCTTGATCTTCCCCTTCCTGTTCCTGTCAGGGAGTGAGAACAAAGTGCACAGCTTGTCTGCCCCCTGCGCTCCCCAGACAGAAATTAGGAATGCAGCAAACTGTGTACTTTCCCCCCTCTCCTTGATGAAGGCAATGTCCCTGTATGGATCTGGTGGGGAAGAGTTTCAGCTTTGCCCCCACCCTCCCTAAAGGGGGACTAGGAGGGGGAAGTTCAAGGCTGGAACAGTCAGCCCCTTTCACCTGCCTGGTGATTTTGTCTCCTTTCTGTGTGTTTTAATGAGAAGCAATCCCATTCCAGGCACATCCCATTTTCCAGGCACAACCCAACCCTTATGTAGCTTTTAAGGTAGGCTGAGAGGAAGCTGTATACTGAATTTGGTGGACCCAGTTCTTTTGGTTTAGGAGCAGTTCTTGAACAAACACAGAAAATCTCTCTCAGATATATAATAGATTATATTATACATTAAAGGCATGATTTTAGTCTTCATATATATAACCACAAAAATGCAAAAAGGTAGAATTAATTTTAAAATAGACTTTGAGATGTTTCATTGGCTCAAGTACAATCTTGTACTACCAAAATTAAGTAACCTAATATTTTAGTCAGAGAAAATGTCTAGCTTTACAGATTGCTGATAATGTTCCTTATAAATGGGATTTTATGCACACTACATTGCCTCATAATGTGGACATTCTTGATAGGGGCATGCAGGAGTTATAGAAGCCAACATTCAGAAGTGCCAGAAAGCACTTAAAGGTGACATGTTTGTGTTGTGGCTGAAAACTGCTTTTCATTTGAAAGAAATTCAGAAGTAGTGAAGAATCACTTTTATGTCGTAAATATCTGCATAAAATTGCATTTCATCACAGATGTGGTCTTATTGCCTTTAACAAAAACAACAACAAAAGGATGTCAGATAGTTTAGAAACTGACCAAATAAATCGTCCACGAAGGCTCAAATCTTTACTTTTTCAGGACTTTCTACAGATAGAGCAGGATAAAGGAACTCCATTCAGTGAACACATCGAAAGACTATAGAACCCTAAAGCTACATCTACACTACGAGTTTTTTTGGCAGAAAATATGCTAATGAGGGACTCATTAGCATGAGTTGCGACATCATTAGCATATTTTATGCCATTTCTTCTTTGCTCAAGGAGTTTTGGTGCAAAAAGAAGTGTGGACATTTCCTTTTTGTGCAAAACCCCCATTTTGTGCAAGATCCTTATGCCTGTCCCAGAGAGGCATAAGGATCTTTCACAAAATGGGGTTTTTGATCAAAAAGGAAAGATCCATACTGCTTCTTTTTGTGCAAAAACCTCTTGTGCAAAAAGAAATGGCAGAAAATATGCTAATGATGTCATGACTCACGCTAATGAGTCCCTTATTAGCATATTCTCTGCTGAAAAATCTCGTAGTGTAGATGTAGCCTATAAGTAAATTCTCTAGGATGGGAAAACACTACCAAGTGGGGTTCATTCACTCAGGAGACTTATTGAAAAAAAAAAATTAATAGGCTTCAAAATGAATTGCAGTCCTGGAATGCAAAGAGTTCATTTCAATAGAAGAAAAATCTTAAATAATATGTAGACTAGGTAGAAGTCACACTGTTACATTATACCTCACAGGAGAGGTGTGCCCATAACTGGAATCCTGCCCTATCTCTTTGAGCAGCAGATAGCAGTGGTTGCCACAGGCAGAAATCTCTGGAGATTCAGAGATGTGGGGTTTCTTCTATAGAAATTTGCATTACCAGTTATGTATATTTCAGGTCCCTATGTTACAATCCCAGAGGACAATCCAAGGATGATCTCTTTGAGTGGCTATGGGAACTCATCTGATAGCATTTTTCTCCATCTCTTAGCATAGGTATAGAATAGGAACTGGCAATTATACAGAAAGAATTGTTATTGAGAAGACAGTTTTTGTTCCCAAAGTTTTATTTACTGGTTGTTTGTTGTGCAAAAAAATCCACACTGTATTTGTTGAATACACACTGACTAGATAAAGAAATAGGTAGTGGAAATAATGTCAGTGTTTGCTAAATTATAATGCAGAGTCATATAGAATGCACATGAAACATATTTGTTTCTTACAGTTTTAGAAGTAGTTGATATCCTCATTTGTACTTCATGATCCACCACACTGAAAGCTTAATAGACCATTCAAGAAACGGTGGGAAGTTAATTTTAATATGAAATGGTGTGAGGGGTTTTAGGTTTTTTTCTTTAATACAATGAAGCTTCTAACAATTTTATTTGCAAAGAAGATGATTATTTAATAAAGTGACAAACTGTCCCACTGATCGGATACATTAATTTGCTTCTAAAGCTGTTCCTTGAACTCTGTAAGAAGGTGATAATTAGTTTGCAGATTAGAATAACATAATCAGACCACTTGTGTTGATGCTTGTTAAAATATATTTTCCTCTTCATATAAGCCTTATAATAATTAAAACTTGTTTCAAAAAAACCACATTATTTTTTCAGCATAGATTTTTAAATTCATCCTAATATATCAAATTATTTGTAAAATAATTCAACCCTTTTTAAAAAAAGGTTAATATTTGAAAAAGAATATGGGAAGTGATTAGCTGATGTGGTTAAGCATTAGCATTAGGTTTAGCTGGAACACCTACAGCATTCATTCATATCCTGATTTAATTTCTTTCACTGTCACTGCTGATTGTTCCATTTAATCTTTCTTAAGTTGCATGAAATTATCTTGTATGTATAAATTAACAATCATTTTCTAATACCAATGAAAACTTGAAATATTGTCATAAAAGGTATTACTGATTGCTCTTTTTATTTTAAATAGATATTATAGCTGAAACATTGCACATTGAGTCTGTATAGAGTTGCATGAAAATTCTAGAAACAGAGAGCAGAAAAATAACAATGAGCGTGTGAGTTCACAGCTAAAGTCTTCAAGGTTTATCTGTATTGCACTGAATCAAAGTTGTATCTGCTGGTCTTCAGTTTAAGTCACTAAATTTTCTTTATTTGGTATTAATACTTCTTAAAACTAACTTCCTGATTTGAATCAAGGTGGGAACAGTGCAGGCTAAGATCATTTCAAATAGTTTCAAATGTTGTTGTTCCATTATTTATAATAGGATTGAGAACTGTTTTTTGTACTTGTGGCAAATAGAATTAGGAATAAATGTAAAATTAGTTTGATGCCAAATATTAACTTCCAAGAGAGGGAAAAGTTTCTCACAAGTAAATCTTTTTGTCATTCCTCCATTTCTCCATAAACTTATACCATCTCAGTTGTTTTGTTACAGTTATGAGTGGCATATATACAAAGGGTGAGGCCCATTTCAGGTCTAAGAGAGGATTCATCTGCATTACCATCAATGGAGTTGCATCTTTTAACCCTAGAACTCAATCTGGCCCAAAGTAACTACCTGCAGTTGCAGAATAAACTGCAGTATGTTAACAGAAGATAATAGTTCACCAGGTTGTAAAATTTTACACCATGCATATATATATGAGCTCATGAGCTAGGGGAGGTGGAAGTGGGCAGAAAGAGACGATGCCTAATGAGGTATTGATGGGGAAAAAAGATGATCTTTCTGCCTCCCTCCACCCACAGTTGGTTTTATAATTTTAATGCTGACCAGCTTGTGCACTTACACATATTTGTACTTAGCTACCATATAAAAATCTCAGAGAGATAGCCATGTTAATCTGTATGGTTGCATCTACACTGCACCCATAGGCTGAAATAAAATATTTAATGTGAGCTATGCAAATTGCGTATCTTATTTCAATTTAATTTCAAAATAAATCACTATTCCAAAAAATCCAACATTACAGGAACGTTGGAATATCCAACCCATTATTTTGAAATCTCTTTCAAAGATGTGGAATCGCTATTTTGGGATACCGCCACTATCCTGAAATAGCACTGCAGTCTAGATGTACCTTATCTGTAAAAACGAGGAGCCCTGTGGGCACCTTAAAGACTAACGGATTTAGTTGGGTGTAAATTTCAGGGTAAAAACCATGCATAACATAAGTGGGCAGAAATTAAATGCCGTTGATTTCTACAGCATGCAGATTATGAAGAATCCTTCACCTTCTGACCCGTGCTATAGATGTGTAGCTGTAAGATGGAAAGGGCCCTGTAAATCCTACAGTTAATCCTGCATATATTTTTTTTTTGTATATGGTCCCCTTCACCCTTTCACCTTGTAAATGCTAGTATATTTAATTGGAGAAGTAGTAGTATCCCCATTGCACAGATAGCTAAACTGAGGTATATAAAGCCTAGATTCTCAAAAGTACTTAGGTCTGGGTTTAAGTGCCAACCACCTATTTCAGGCTCCATTGTGATTCACAAAATTTCCCTCTGAACCCTGTAAATGCCTAATGTAACTTATGTTTTTGGAGTAAACGTTCCCTAGGTGCCTGTGTTCCTTCCTCTGGGCATATGCTGTCTCATTCAAGGCATGCAGACTCCTATCTCCTGCCAAAATCCCAGAGCAGTTTGCAAAACAGAGGATACCTTGAGGGGGAGAAGGGATTAAAAACAGAGATCTGCAACCTCTCAGATGCGGGCTCTAACCACTGAGGGTACGTCTACACTACAGCGCTAGTTCGAACTAACTTAGTTCGAATTAGTTAATTCGAACTAAGCTAGTTCGAACTAACGCATCTAGAACTAAAAACTAGTTCGAACTAGCGTTTTGCTAGTTCGAACTAGTAAGTCCACATTGAGTGGACTCTGAACAGGGCTTAATGATGGCCGGAAGCAGTGCCGGCAGGGCATAAAAGGAGGACTTAGAGCATGGAGATACTGTCTCAGGCTAGCCGAGGGCTGCGCTTAAAGGGTCCCGACCCCCACCCCGGACACACAGTTCTAAGGGGTGCCCCGCTTGCAAAGAAGTTCTGGCTTGGAGTGCCCTGAGTGCCCACACTGGGCACATCACACCACTCGGCCATCAGCCCGGCTGCACTTGCCGCAGGCTGCCATCTGGGGAGAGGGAGTAATTGGGGGGCTGCAGGAGAGCTTCCACCCCCAGAAGCCCGCAGAGCCAGCCCAGTCCTCCCCATCGGGGGCTCGTACCCCATTCCTCCCTCACCTCCTTCCACTTGCCCTTCCCTAGCCCCCCTTCTTCTTGATGTACAAAATAAAGATAACGTTTCTTCCAACATTGACTCTGTCTTTATTGAAAAAAACTGGGGGAGACTGGGAAAAGGAGGTGGGAGAGGGGAAGAGAAAGGCTGGGAGAGGGGAGGGCAACTAACATGATCAGGGGTTGGGAACAGGTCCCAGATGAAGAGAGGCTACAGAGACTGGGACTGTTCAGCTTAGAAAAGAGGAGACGGAGGGGGGACAGGATAGAGGTCTGTAAAAGCAGGGGTTGGGTGGAGAGGGTGCATTCAGAAAAGTTCTTCCTGAGTTCCCATAAAGAAGGACTAGAGGACACCAAAGGAAAGGAATGGGTAGCAGGCTTGAAACTAGTAAGAGAAAGTTGTTCTTGACAAAGCAAATAGTTAACCTGTGGAACTCCTTGCTGCAGGAGGCTGTGAAGGCTAGAACTAGAACAGAGTTTAAAGGGAAGTGAGATCAAGTCATGGAGGTTGGGTCCATGGAGTCCTATTAGCCAGAGGGTAGGAGTGGTGTCCCTGCCCAAAGTTTGTGGAAGGCTGGAGAGGGATGGCACGAGACAAATGGCTTGGTCATTGTCTTCGGTCCATCCCCTCCAGGGTCCCTAGGGTTGGCCGCTGTGGGCAGACAGGCTACTGGGCTAGATGGACCTTTGGTCTGACCCAGGACGGCCATTGTAAGCTCAGGGCTCAGTGTCGGGGGTCTCAGTGGACCCCCTTGATTTTCATTCACACCTGGTCCTGGGTGGCCAGGCTGGCAGCTCTCCTGCCCTAGACGGCCACTTTCCTGTGCCTAGTGCGGAGATCGTGGACGAGGTCCACAATGTCCGCACTAGCCCAGGAAGGTGCCCGCCTCTTGCGGTCCAGGGCAAGCTCCCGGGAGCCGCCAGCCTGGTCCCGGCAAGAGGGGGTGGGCTGGGGGGCATCGGGTGGGTGGCTCTGTGCCGTGCCAGGTGCAGGGTCTGCTAGCTGGGTGCTGGCAGGCTTGCACCTGGCACGGGCACCGTAGCCAGCCCGTGCCCCTTTAAGGGGTCCGGGGCCGGGAGGGGGGCATAGAGTTTCCCTGGTGTTGGCCAGAGTGGCCACCAGGGAAACCTGGGGAGGGCTAGCCTCCCACTAGTTCGAACTAAAGGGCTACACAGCCCTTAGTTCGAACTAGCTAGTTCGAACTAGGTGTTAGTCCTCGTAAAATGAGGTTTACCTAGTTCGAACTAAGCGCTCCGCTAGTTCGATTCAAATTCGAACTAGCGGAGCGCTAGTGTAGCGCATAGGAAAGTTAGTTCGAACTAACGTCCGTTAGTTCGAACTAACTTTCTAGTGTAGACATACCCTGAGAAATCCTGATGTGGGGATCCACAGAGCTTGCTCAGTTTCTGCTTTGTGGATAAATAATTAGAGTTATTCAGGCCAGAGAGAGCACAAGAGAGTGCAAACATGAGAATGATGCTATAGCCTTGTGATTAGGGCATTCACCCAAGATATGGGAGATATAGGAATCCCTTTCCCTGCTCTGTTCTTATGATACTGGATGTCGAGGAGCTTCCCTTATTCTTTCATGAGGGAGCTCCCTCCGCTCCCTGTTTCTTCTCAAAATGGCAAAGGCACTTAACTTGAAGCTGACATCTTCCTGCAGCCCAGACATAGGCTAGGTCAATGGTAGACCTGCAAAGTCAGATTAAGGTATTAAAAGTAAAATAAGTAGCTGGAGTCATTTTACCTTAAGCCGAGCTTGGTGCCATTTCACAGAGGGAGGCTTCTCTTACTCTTCACGACTGTGACGAGAATTGGTGCTGACTGGAGCCACCCTCAGTGTTCGATTTAGAGGTTCTTAACTAGACCTGCTAAATAGAACACCAGGAGACAGAACTCCAGTGCAATAAGTGGAGACATGACCTTAGGTGTCTAATTCTATGAGTGGAGCAGGACTTAGCTTAGCATTTCTTAAAGTGTCTTCTGCAGCGGAGGCAGTTGGAAGTGTGCCACGAAGAGAACAGAGTTCAAAATGGCTGCCTTTAAAGGGACAAGCCTCCTTTTTTTTCCCTTTGGCTCAACAGCTTTTCCCTGGGGGATTTTTTTTTCTCTCAACAAAAAGATCTTTGGTGTTCCCCATTTAAAAAAAAATATTGTTTGGTGTTCCTTGTCTTAAAAAGTTTAAGAAACACTGACTTAGCCCATTCCACTCTGATCAGAATATTCATTGGCTACACCCTGCCTACCTGGCTGGGTTTTGTGAATTGCATTCTGTGGTGACTGTCTCTCCTCAGTCATTGGCTAGGGAGCCAAGTTGCCTAACTTAGCCTTTGCGAATTTCAGTGATTTTTGTGATGTTCAGTGCCGCAATGGCTTACTACTTTTGGGCATCCAGGCTTAAATGACTCAAACCTGCATTTCTCAAACTGTGGGTCTCGAGGGGTCATGGGCAACTTAGAGGGGGGTTGCAGCAACTTAGAGGGGGGGGTACGAGCAACTTAGAAGGGGGTCATGGTATCACAAAGTTTGAGAACCCCTGACTTAACCAACATCATCCAACTCTGTAACAGATTGCAGAACTGAGACTGTATTTCCTGAATCCCAAGCCACTGGTTTATTCACCAGAGTGTTTTTTTGTGCTTTTCATGAATGCTATATAGAACAATAGGTGTTGTGCTTGCTTAAATAGAAATACTAACCATCCTTTCCCGTTCTCTGTTGCAAGAAACTTTCCATTTACTAGAGCAGTTCATGCATTGTGTTTTGTTGTCCTGACTCTCCATATTGTCACAGAGCACAGGAGGAATATGTTTCTTAAGAGGAAAAACAGTTCTAAGGGTTAGTACAATTATTATGGTGTTTTAAATGTTTAAAAATAGCTTAAAGGATGGTAAAGGTTAGAAAGTTTATCAGGTCACTACATCTTTTTCTTATTATCTGGATTTTAAAGATGTCAAGTGTTAACCTTTTGAAAAGACAGAAAGAGAAGCAAGATGATTAGGAGATACTTAATTATCTTTTTCCTCAAGGAAGATATGGTCAGGTCCAACCTCATTCAGCTACCGACACCTGTGTAAGGCTGCTGGAGAGAGCTCTTCTGAATACCCAATTCCATGGCCCTAATTTGAGATAAAATAATGCATCTAACTATGCTGTCATCTATAATTCATGGGTACTTGTGAGTGTAATTCATTGAAACCTCACCTCTGGCCCAATCTCTGCCACTCCAGGAAGCAAGATTCATAGCACTTGTCTTTCTGGTTTTATCCAAATCATTATGTGAACCTTATAGGGGGTTTAGGCAGTAAATCATACACAATAAACATATAGCAGATGCCTGGCATGAAGTTGAGCCTTTTAATAACAGAGCTTGTATTTGTTTTCTTTCCCCCTGTTTTAGAATATAAGGTGGGGGAAAAACAATTTGGCTGGTCTCCTGCTAAGACTAAGCTCTTCTTTGAATGTCATCTGTTTTCTAGGACTGTAAAAAATTGAAGAGCTTTGCCCTTTTGACCTATTAATACATCTCAGTCTCGGTTCACTGAGGAGCTGTGGCAACATACACGCTGATAACAAAGCAGACAGTTACATCCCCATTTTTTTAATCCTGGCTGGACTGGCATGACTGATAAGTCTGATCAGCAATTGGGCATAATGTTAATTAATTTGTACTGGTGCTCTTTTCTATTTATTTAATTTAAAAGGTCGCCTGTAATATTATCCAGAAGATTATTCTTGAGTTTGTCAATGAGAAGCTATAGTTTTTGTTATTTAATTGTGTACTTCCATAGGTATGTTTTTCTTGGGTTAAAATACCCTTCTTTTACTTATTTTATAGAAAGGAAAACGTCTACTCTGTAAGAAGAGACTCCTTTTCCATCCCTTTCCCCACCAAAATTAATCTTGTATGGGCACAAAAAATCCAAGAATAAGTGTAATTGCTGTGGCTCTATTACACAGAGATGCATGAGTGTACAAAATACAGACAAGGCCATGTGTGCAGGGGCTAGAAGATTCTCTACTTTCTCCTTGGAAGCACACAGGTGGAAGAGGGAACAATCATGTGCCCAGTGAGCACATGTACAGCATTCAGAGCCTGCACTAGGCATAAGCAGACTATACATTTGCCTGAGGCCCTGAGCAGTTCAGGGAAGTTCCCACTCCCTCTTTTAGTATGTATTAGAGGGGACAAAATATTCCTGTTTAGTACTGCCAGTGGAATAGAACCATCTTTGGCAGCAGTCTACTCATCAAAACTTTCTCTCAGGCTTGTCTGTACACAGAAGTCACAGTGGTTAAGGTAAAGGTGGGAGATCTTTTACCAAAAGATCTTAGTTAAACCAGTACTACCTTGTATGTGGACATGCTTACATCAGCTGAAAGGTGTCGTACATCCGTTAGCTGGTGCTAGTTGAAAACTGGGTATTGCCGTGAGGTTATTTCTGCTGAGTCAAAAGAATACTAGATATAGATACCTGCTAAGATAAATTAAACCAATACAAGACTGTTCACACACAATGGTTAACAAGCTGCAGATACATAGAGTAAGAAAGTAGTAAATTTTAGACTAGATGTAAATGCTCTGATCCTAACTGGGTGAAAGCATTCCATCTTTGTCCTTCTATGAAAATATATACTTATGGGCTGTGTCTAGACTGCATCCCTTTTCCGTAAAAGGGATGCAAATTAGACACATCGCAATTGCAAATGAAACGGGGATTTAAATCACCCCCGCTTCATTTGCATAAACATGGCTGCCGCTTTTTTCTGGCTCGGAGCTTTGACGGAAGAAAGCGCCAGTCTAGACGCGGATCTTTCGGAAAATAAAGCCTTTTCCGAAAGATCCCTTATTTCTTATTTTAAGAGGAATAAGGGATCTTTCAGAAAAGGCTTTATTTTCCGAAAGATCCGCGTCTAGACTGGCGCTTTTTTCCGGCAAAGCTCTGAGCCGGAAAAAAGCGGCAGCCATGTTTATGCAAATGAAGTGGGGGGGATTTAAATCCCCGCTTCATTTGCAATTGTGATGTGTCTAATTTGCATCCCTTTTATGGAAAAAGGATACAGTCTAGACACAGACTACTGTACATAGACATAAAATACAATTTCAGCCATCCTTTTTTTTCCAATTTATTGAAATCCAGAGGTGTTTTATTTTAATATTGTTCTGAGAATCTGTTAGCCTTTTAACATTTATATGCACCAGTATTAAGATTGTTGTTTCTTTTTCTTTTTCAAGTAACTGTTAAATACTGAATGTAATAATTACTGCTCTGTGTATGTGGTTTTATTTTGATTCAGCAGAAATAACCCTGATAAAATTCTCAATTTTGCAAAGATGCCCTTTCAAGATGCAAATTAACACAATTACCATAGTTGAAAACATATTTCAGAGGTATGTAATCAAAATAATAAACTAGTTAAAGCTTGCATGTGAAATCACATTTAGTAAATAATAAATATTTCTTAATGAGGAACTTTACAAGGTTTGCTGAGTGTAGTTTTCAATTCAGATTGTAGTTAGTTCTAATATAGATTAAACAGAACATGCCACCTAATAACCAAGGCTCCTTTACTCTTCATAACTCAAAGGGAGGAAGAGAAGCAGGAATTTCTCTGGAAATGGTCCAAATAGTATGTGAAGAGGGAAGCCTCTCCACCTTTTCCTGCTCCCCTCCCATACACACATAATATGCTCACACCTTTCCCTGTACTCGGGTCTGTAGAAGATTCTGCAAGCAAGCATCATGATTGAGTTTTAGGGGCGCATGTCAATTCTGTGCTTTCTGCTCCTCTTCTATATTGTTTAAACAGCGGTTTAGAATATGAACTATTTTGGTGTGAAAGGCAGACTGTAATCTTGGTTGTCCTACATTATCTGTTGAGTTTGTTGATTTGGATGTGGAAAACTAGTTTCTAGTAAACACTAGAGAAGATTCTCAATAAAACTACTTCAATGCAAATTTTATATCAATAAGTGGGAGATGCTGTGTATATTTAGAGAGAAAGTTTTGCATTACATATAGACAATATTATGTGTTCTATAGCAAGACAGGTCATGGTTAAAGATATTTTATTTGTTTTGCTTTATACTGGTCATATTCACATCTTTTTTTGGTCTCCAGCCTCACCTTCACCATGAATACTAAATAGTTTTCCTTTTCTTTGAATATATGAAATTGTGTGCTAAATGAAAATGATGGTGCGCCCCCTGCACAAGGCAATAAAACACTACTTTTAGCAATAGAACTGTAGGTTAACGTATGCTTATTGTAATGCTATGAAATATAATTATCATCTAGTTTTAATGTACGTAGATGTCCCTTAAAATAATTTGGGGGGGACAGCACTCCAAAATGGAAACTAGCCTGCTGCTAGTGCTCATGAATACTGCATGTGCTTTCTGAATCCATGTAAAAGAAGGAACTTAAGCTAACAATGCCATTCTTTTACAGCACAATGCCATAGTGTTATGTTCCTCACAACAAAAGCCTGTTCACGTCTAATCACTCTTTCATCAACTCAGTTGATGGTCATCATTGTCTTCTCTAATCTCATTTAACTATCTGAATATTTTTTTCCTGTCTCTCATCACCAGCATGCAATATATTTGCAAATGAAAAGTTGTACTTTCTTACCTTAGCTGCATTGATCCTATCCAATACAGAGACTAAATCGGATAAAATGTAGATGAGTGAATGAGGTTTCAAATTGTATCTTAGTCAGGGCACCTAGAGCTAATGACACATCATTTTTTATGTTGGGGTTACTCAGAAGGGCAGCAGCAATTTAAAGGGCCCAAGGCTCTGGCTACTGCCATAGTACTGGCGGCAGTGCCCGGGAGCTCCAGGCCCTTTTGAATCACCAGGCCCTGGCAGGCCTGGGGTTACTACAAAATATTGAACAATCTTTTTCATAAATCAAAAATGCTTCATTTTTGCCCTCTGAAAGATGCTCACATCATCAGTTTTGATTTATTATTTGGGCCATCTTTTCAGCTGCTGCAAATCAGCATTGTTCTGTTGACTTCTGGAGCAATGCCAATTTACAATAGCTGAGGATTTGGTACTTTACATTTTATTTTGCACTAATGCAAATGTAATATATCCATTTAAATACATTGAACATCAGTAGAAATTAGATGGAAAATGCCCCTTTTACATTCTTTCCTGTTACTATCTTATCTTCTTTCTTTTAGTAGCACAGGAGTAAATGCTTTTATTATCTTTTGAGATATAACTGTCATAGCCTTTAGAAACTGGCAAATGTCAAGATGCTGCAAGATATAACATTTGTAAATAATACATCTGGTGAGCATTTACAGAGACTCATTCATCCCTTACTGGACTCTAAGTACTCAGACATTTGTACTAAATTTCTATTAAAATTATTTATTGTGTCACTATATTAGATAAAATGTGTGGGCCACTGCATGCCCATCAAGAAATTCAGCACTAAAAAATATAAGTACCTAGCATAACATTCGTTCCTGCAGCCTTTTAGGGCAGAAAACACACCCCTCTAGTGGCATATTACATTCACGCTACATAGTAAATTTAGATGCATGCATGCTGTTCAGAATCATTAAAGATGGCATGCAGATGGTGGAAAATATGTTTACAATGAGTTAAATGATCAATTAAAATACAAAATTCTATACTGCATTAGTGGCAGATTTCTGGGCCTTGTTACAATTAAGCAACAAGTGGAACAACTTCCTTTAAACTGTTCTTATTTCACTGTTTGTGTGCAGGCAATTTGTTTGATGGAGGACACTGTGGCATGTATGGATAAGATGTGTTATATAACTGTAAGGCCTGGAAATAATTGACTCTTGATAGTAATTGTCATAAGGTGACTCTCTGGTTTTTTTTATAGTATTGGAAAGAGACCTTATGCAATTGAGTGTTCTATAGAAAATATAGGTGTACATCCATCTCAGTCAGGGGAAAATTGGTTAAGCCTTTCGGTACTGAGAGTAGTTGAGAAGGACACCCAAGAATCTTTTCTCTCAGAATGCTCAAGGAGAATGTACTTTGGATAGGAAAACTGCTTTCTTTCTACAGCATCCTCTACCCCCCGTGGCCAATGAATTTTGGGCAGGCTCTCTCAACTCCACACACCCCTTATGCCCCTCCTGGGTGTTCAATGCCCATCGTTGCACTGTTGCCGTCCATCTTCCCTTCCTATATTTGAGGTATGGCATTCATCCCTTATTGGACTATGAGGATGCCTTAGGTTAGATCTGGACATATATGAGGATCAGGATATTTTTTCTTCCCTCTTTGCAAAATAGGTAAGATGTCTGGGGAAATCACTTTGCATCATCCTTATATTTCTAAGAATAGGAATTTAATGTTAGGCGTAATATAGGCGTGTGTGGTTCCTCACATTTTGTGGCCAGTGCAGATAAAAGACTGAAATGGCCAGAGGGGAACATGGGTGTATCTACACTGCACCCATAGCTAAAAATAAGCTAAGCAATTTTGTAGCTTATTTTGAGTCAATTTTGAAATAGCTTATTTCATAATTTGGTGCTATCTACTTAACACAAAATTTCACAACAACCCACTATTCTGAAACGTTCCTTACTACTTGTGGAATGAAGGACATCAGAATAGTGAGCCTGTTATATTTCAAAATAATGGATAGCAGGATCGCTATCTTGGATACTTTAGAAATAGTACTGTAGCGTAGACATTGTCTAAGAGTAAGAGAACTGGGAAGTGGCGGGTGGACCTGTTAGCTTGTAGGAATTAGGGCTTCACAGACTGAAGTATCCAAGGAGGGACATCATTCAGAGGTGGTTGACTCCAAGAGGAGATGGAACCCAACACTCATGTATTGGTTATATGATATGAGGCCATTTAACCACAGACTAGACCCAGTCCTCGACAGGGGCACAGAGGAGTGGTTGCCTGATGGCACTCTTCCCCTGCTTACCACTACAGTTTTGGTTAAAATTATTCAAGTTGCAGCCTGCCACTTTGAAATCTATTCTTGTGTCTGTGTTTTGTTAGCCTGTGATCCCTGATCAATTTATATTTGTTTGAAATCTGTGTGCTATGTTAACTTTGCTTTATAATGGCACTTGCATGGTCTGGCCACATCCTCTCTACTTCAGTCTGCTGCCAGATTCTCTATCTCTACATCAGCAGATAGTGACACTGTCTTTTGCTCCCACCCTTACTCCTTCTGTTTTAACTTTTCTGCCCAGTTGTTTGGGCAGTGAGAAGAAACATTCTTCTTCCTTGACATTCCTGCTCCTCCCTAGGCTGGTTAATTCTTTGAGAGTGTAACCCTAACAGAGTCACCGCAGCATCTCCGTACCTGCTCCTTTGCTCCAGAGCAGCCAAAAAAGAACCAGGTCAAACCCAAGTGGTTCGCTGGATGTGAAGCAGCCTTCTCAGGTTCCGCAGACAGTGGGTTGTTACCCAAGCTTCTATCTTTGTCTAATTCCATTAGATCCCACACTCTGAGTCAGGCAGGCAGAGAGGGTACCCTACCCACTGAGGCAGTGGCTAGTTCAAAGAGAGGAAAATGGACCAGGAACATCAATGCAGGGGAATGAAAATTCCCAAAATGGATGTTCTACCATAAGAAGCCATCCCTTCAAGCTCATGACATCAGTTTCAGTCTTTTATCTGTTCATTTAGACTTGTTTCTTACTATTGTCATATCTGCCCAGTGAATGTTGAAGCTGGCAGCATATTTATCTCTATTGTTATGTCTATACAGCAGCGTTATTTCGAAATAACTTACTTTATTCTGAAATAACAAAAAGCATGTCCACATTGCAAGCTGTTATTTCAAAATAATGTCGAGCTGGAGAACTTCTTACTCCAACTCATGGTAACCCTCATTTCATGAGGAGTAAGGGAAGTCGAAGGAAGAGTGTTTTCCCTTTGACTTCCTGCTGTGTAGACAGCACCAAAAGCCAAATTAAGCAATTTTGACTTTAGCTATGCAATTGACGTAGTTCAAGTTATGTACCTTAATTTGAGTTTTGCCCTGTTGTGAGCTTTACTCCAAGTTCCATGAGGACAGCCTGGTGCTGAGGATACCAGATTCCTTTCCTTCTTATGGTAAATTCCTCCTTCTACACTTTGTAAGAAGTTGTGTTCTGTTCTTTCAGTTCAATACAACACTCGCCCACTGAAAAGGCACATCATCCTTTAGTATTGCAAATTTTCCTCGCACAAACAGATTCCTTGAGAAGATTAGGCTCCTTATTTGTGTCATCCCACCCAAAAAGCCAGGGACTCAGAGCTTCTAATGTCTCCATCACTAAGTGGATTAGATTATGCATGCAGATGCCTCTCCTCTCCTAAAAGAAACAAGCTGAACTCTACAAAATTCTTAGAAACCTCATGGGTGAAACAAGCATGCCCACTTTGGTGATTTCCAAAGCAGCCACTTGATCTACAACAAATCTTCATAAAGGACTACAAGGAAGATCTTCTGCATTCTGCAGGTCCTCCTTTGTCATGAAGATGCTGCAACAGCATAGAGTTTTGAACAAGCTCACAAAATGGGGAGGGGTACATCTTTCCTACTAAACTTTTGTTTTATTACTTACCTTATTCACTGATTACTACTTCTGAGATGTCCAGAAATGTGAGAGACATTGGGCAGTAGAACGGAAAAATTCTTACTGCCAGAAGAAGGCAAACTATTAGTATCTCCCACAATTCTACCTTCCAAAGGGTGATCCTGCTAGCAGTAAGGAAATTAGCAATAAGTAATTTTTCAGTCTCCAGTACTAAAAAAGTGTGTTCTTAACTTGAACTGAAGTTTTCTCATGAGTTTGTAGGCAAACTACAAAATTCCTTTTCTTCACTGGAATTGTTCCTTGAGTTAGGTAAGTTATTTATCTTGAATTTAGAAGATGTTTTATAGTCATATAAGGTCTTACAATCTTGCCGATGCTGTGAACTCATACTGGCATCCAGTATACGTTAACCATTAATTTGGCAGCATCTTGTAATTCTTGAACCCCACTTTTAGGGTAGAAGCCAGGATCTATTTTTGTTTTCCTTCGTAAGCATGCTATTCCAAAAGATCCCTGTTGAAATTCTAAATCTCTCACATGACCCATAAATAGGTTTCATGCAGCTATTCATAAAAATTAAGAAATATAAACTGAAAAAATTCAGTGCAAACTTTTATTAACATACGTACTGCATTGGGTAGAACTGTAAATATCTATTTCCTATGAAAGAAGTTCTCTGCTGCAACTAGAAAACTTGTGCAGTAGGGACAAAAGTAAAAGAGTTACTATAAGTCATGTTTCTGGGTGCTGTATTTGTAAGGACATGTTAATGGTCCTCAAAATCTGCAATGGGAGGTGACTGGCCTACACTCAGATCAGCTGCCAAATAAAGTGAGATCTTTCTCTAGCCAAAGCAAAGATTTCTCATGGGCAATTTAAATTATGGTATAGCAACAAAACTAAAGGAAGATTAAGGCTTTCAGCAGCCAGTCTTATGAACTCAGAAACATGACTTTGGTGCAGATGAATTAAGTTCAAGTTAAAGTTACATAGCTGAGAAAAACATGCACTCACACAGGTGCTAGCAACCTTTTCAAACCAACGGACCAAACTAGGTCAAAATTCAGACCAAGTGGTCAGTAAAGAGCCAGTATAAGAATGTCCATTTGTATGACTGAAAATATGCAACTTAATATCTCAGGGTATGTCTACACTACAAAGTTAGTTCGAACTTTAATAGGCGCTACACTAGCGCTCCGCTAGTTCGAATTTAATTCGAACTAGCAGAGCGCTTAGTTCGAACTAGTAAAACCTCATTTTACGAGGATTAAGCCTAGTTCGAACTAGCTAGTTCGAATTAAGGGCTGTGTAGACCCTTAATTCGAACTAGTGGGAGGCTAGCCCTCCCCAGGTTTCCCTGGTGGCCACTCTGGCCAACACCAGGGAAACTCTATGCCCCCCTCCCGGCCCCGGACTCCTTAAAGGGGCAAGGGCTGGCTACGGTGCCCATGCCAGGTGCAAGCCTGCCAGCACCCAGCCAGCAGACCCTGCACCTGGCACGGATCGAGCCACCCACCCGATGCCCCCCAGCCCTCCCCCTCTTCCCGGGACCAGGCTGGCGGCTCCCGGGAGCTTCCCTGGGACCGCAAGAGGCGGGCACCCGCCTGGGCTAGTGCGGACATCGTGGACCTCGTCCACGATCTCCGCACTAGGCACAGGAAAGTGGCCGGCTTGGGCAGGAGAGCTGCCAGCCTGGCCACCCAGGAGCAGGTGTGCATGAAAATCAAGGGGGTCCACTGAGACCCCCGACCCTGAGCCCTGAGCTTACAATGGCCGTACTGGGTCAGACCAAAGGTCCATCTAGCCCAGTAGCCTGTCTGCCAACAGTGGCCAACCCTTGGGACCCTGGAGGAGATGGACCGAAGACAGTGACCAAGCCATTTGTCTCATGCCATCCCTCTCCAGCCTTCCACAAACCTTGGGCAGGGACACCACTCCTACCCCCTGGCTAATAGCACTCCATGGACCCAACCTCCATGACTTGATCTCACTTCCCTTTAAACTCTGTTCTAGTTCTAGCCTTCACAGCCTCCTGCAGCAAGGAGTTCCACAGGTTGACTCTTTGCTTTGTGAAGAAGAACTGTCTCTTACTAGTTTGAAGCCTGCTACCCATTCGTTTCCTTTGGTGTCCTCTAGTCCTTCTTTATGGGAACTAATGAAGAACTTTTCTGTATGCACCCTCTCCACCCAACTCCTGCTTTTAGAGACCTCTATCCTGTCCCCCCTCCATCTCCTCTTTTCTAAGCTGAGAAGTCCCAGTCTCTTTAGCCTCTTTTCATATGGGACCTGTTCCCAACCCCTGATCATTGTAGTTGCCCTCCCCTCTCCCAGCCTCTCTCTTCCCCCTCCCACCTCCTTTTCCCAGTCTCCCCCAGTTTTGTTCAATAAAGACAGATTCCATTTTTGAACACAATTGTCCTTTATTTTGTACATCAAGAAAAGGGGCTAGGGAAGGGTAAGTGGAAGGAGGTGAGGGAGGAATGGGGTACGAGCCCCCGATGGGGAGGACTGGGCTGGCTCTGTGGGTTTTGGGGGTGGAAGCTCTCCTGCAGCCCCCCAATTGCCCCCTCTCCCCAGATGGCAGCCTGCGGCAAGTGCAGCCGGGCTGATGGCCGAGTGGTGTGATGTGCCCAGTGTGGGCACTCCGGGCACTCCAAGTCAGGACTGGTTTTCAAGCGGGGCACCCCTGAGAACTGTTTGTCCGGGGTGGGGGTCGGGTCCCTTTAAGCGCAGCCCTCGGCTAGCCTGAGACAGCATCTCCACGCTCTAAGTCCTCCTCTGATGCCCTGCCGGCACTGCTTCTGGCCATCCTTAAGCCCTGTTCAGGGTCCACTTAATGTGGACATGCTAGTTCGAATTAGCAAAATGCTAATTCGAACTAGTTTTTAGTTCTAGACGCGTTAGTTCGAATTAACTAATTCGAACTAAGTTAGTTCGAACTAACTCTGTAGTGTAGACATATCCTCACAGACTTTATTTAATATTTGGTTCCAGCCATAAGTTGCGGACCTCCGCACTCACATGAGCACTCACATGAAACCTGGTTTCACGAGGCATACCTGTGCCGATCAAGAAAGGCTTCTTTGTCGACGCGGCGCGTCCAGACTGCCCCGATCTGCCGACAAACAGCTGATCGGCAGAGCGGGGCAGCCATTTAAATTTAAATGAAGCTGCGATTATTTTAATCGCGGCTTCATTTCCTTCTGCCGATCTGTCTAATCTACATGCCTCCGTCGACGGAGGCATGTAGTCTAGACACACCCTAAAATGTTTACCAAAAGGAGCATTGTTACGCCTCTATCCCTGAGGAAGGGGAAAAAAGAGGGGGGGGGTCCCCCCCTTTCTAACTAGCTTGACGCCGGACACGATCTGTTTCCTAAATTAAGGGCCTTTAATTACAATATACTCGCCGCGTCGAGCCGATCCCGCACAACGCGACCGTGGTGCCAATGACCACCCCCTTGGGGAAGGGTGAAAGGGAGGGGGTCCGGGCCCGCCTTCACTCCGGACCCCGACCCAGGGCCCTAAAGCCAGGACGCTCGTCCTAGCCAATGACGGGGGGGGGGGGTTGCGAACCCTAAACTCCCCCGCACTCGGGTTCCACGGCCCAGCCCTGGGTCACTTCTCCCTCTTCACTCAAGTCCCTCCTCCCCCCTCACTGGCCCCCGGGGTTCTACCTCACCCAGGGGCGCCAGTATCCGCTTCCCCCCGGTCCTCCGGGGGTCTCCCAGTCTCCCGGTCCGCCCTTTTGGACGGGCGGCCCGGCGTTTAAATCTCCCGCCTGACGCCGGGGGATGACGTCTCCCCCGACGTCCTTCGTGCGCGCCGCCTGGTCCCGTCGCGGGGATGGCGTCATGCCCCGCGCAGGGCTGAACAGACGCCGCTCCCCTGGCCGGCGTCTGCCGGCCGTCCCGAACCGCGTCTCACGGCGGTCGGGATGAGCCCGTGCCGTGGTCGGCTCCGAGAGTGGCGGGGCCGCCCCGCCACAAGCATCAATACGTCCATCTCAATATTTTGCTATCGCAGTGTGAATTTCTCCAGAAGAAGGAGAGAGATTTCATCTGCTCTTTGAGGGGAAAATGGTTAACACAAGTGCCAGATGAGGACTATTATACCAGTCATCTGAAATGTATACAAAGTAGTCTGATGTGACCAATAGCATTTAGCATTAATGAAACACTGTTTTCTGCAATGTAGGAAAGAAAGATCTTATGCCAATAAAAATCGCATTAGGTGATGGCTTTGACAGAACATCCCAATATCCCTGTCACCCAGCACTGTCATAAACAAACTATTGAGGAGACAATGACAATAATTAACACAGTGTTAATAGGGAGGAGATGCTCACAGTTATTTTTCAGCTACAGTGAGCTGAATGAATGCCAAACAGTGCATGTGGCATAACATCATAACATGCTTCTCTTTTATTTACTGTGATTATTGTAGGGTGTCTGCATGTTCTACATTGCAGATGCTTGCTTTGATCATGAATAAACTGGACACCAAATATCAATATTTAGTAATATTTCATAAGGGAAAATCTCACGTGCTTTAAAAAGGCTTTTTTTTTTAAGTGGTCTGAGTGCCCTTTGCTCTGAGGCTATGACGTGATGAGAACTCTTTATAGTTTAGGATATGATCTATATATAAAATAAATTAAAATAAATCTCAGTTTTCATTTAAAAATAACCTAATTTACTACCCCTCATATTAGTGAAGAAGAGCATCATGAGAACATAAGAATGGCCATCCTAGGTCAGATCAAAGGTCCATCTAGCCCAGTATCCTATCTGCTGACAGTGGCCAATACCAGATGCCCCAGAGGGAGGGATCACAACAGGTAATCCTCATGTGATCACTCCCCTGTCACCGACTTCAGAGAAGCAGAGACTAGGGATACTATTCCTACCCATCCTGACTAATAGCCATTAATGGACCTACCCTCCATAAATCTATCTAGATCTTTTTGAACCCTGTTAAAGTTCTAGCCTTCACTGCATCCTCTGGCAAGGAGTTCCACAGGTTGACTGTACACTGAATGAAGAAAACTTCCTTTTGTTTGTTTAAAAACCTGCTGCCTATTAATTTCATTTGTTGACCCCTAGTTCTTATATTGTGGGAATAAGTAAATAACTTTTCCTTGTTCACTCTTTCCATACCAGTAATGATTTTATAGACATCTATCTCACCCCCCTTAGTCTCCTCTTTCTAAGCTGAAAAGTCCAAGTCTTTTTAATCTCTCTTCATATGGGACCCATTCCAAATCCCTAATCATCTTTGTTGCCCTTTTCTGAACCTTTTTCCGAAAGCCAATATATCTTTTTTGAGATGAGGTGAGCACATCTATGAGCAGTATTCAAGATGTGGGCGTACCATGGTTTTATATAGAGGCAAGTCGATATTTTCTGTCTTATTCTCTACCCCTTTTTAAATGACTCCTAACATTCTATTTGCTTTTTTTTACTGCCACTGCACACTGAGTGGATGTTTTCAGAGAACTATGAGATCTCTCTCTTGAGTAGTTGTAGCGAAATTAGTCCCTATCATATTGTGTATATATAGTTGGGATTATGTTTTCCAAAGTGCATTACTTTACATTTATCAGCATTAAAGTTCATTTGCCATTTTGTTGCCCAATCACTTAGTTTGTTGAGATCTTTTTGAAGTTCTTCACAGTCTGCTTTGGTCTTAACTATCTTGAGCAATTTAGTATCATCTACAAATTTTGCCACCTCACTGTTTACGCTTTTCTCTAGATCACTTATAAATAAGTTGAATAGGATCGCTCCCAGGACAGACTCTTGGCGGACCCCACTAGTTACCTCTCTCCACTTGGAAATCTTACCATTTATTCCTACCTTTCATTTCCTGTCTTTTAACCAGTTATCAATCCATGAAAGGACCTTCCCTCTTATCCCATGAGAGCTTACTTAAGAGCCTTTGGTGAGAGACCTAGTCAAAGGCTTTCTGGAAATCTAAGTATACTATATCCACTGAATCCTCCTTGTCCACATATTTGTTGACCCCCTCAAAGAACTCTATCAGATTAAATTTAAAAAACAACAAATAGTCTGGTAGCACTTTAAAGACTAACAAAACATGTAGATGGTATCATGAGCTTTTGTGGGCTGATACCATCTACATGTTTTGATAGTCTTTAAAGTGCTACCAGATAATTTGTAGTTTTTTTAGTTTATCATGTACAGATTAACTCAGCTATCCCTGAAGCTTCTAGCAGATTAGTAAGGCATGATTTCCCTTTACACAAACCATGTTGATTTTTCCCCCAACAAATTATATTCATCTATTGTTCTGACAATTTTATTCTTTACTATAGTTTCACTAATTTTCCTAGTACTGATGTTAGATTTATCCGTCTGTAATTGCCAGGATCACTTCTAGAGCCCTTTTAAAATATTTGTGTCACATTAGCTATCTTCCAATCATTAGGTACAGAAGCTGATTTACAGGATAGATTACAAACCATAGTTAATAGTTCTGCAATTTCCCATTTAAATTCTTTCAGAATTCTTGGGTGAATGCCAATGTTACTGTTAAATTTATCAATTTGTTCCAAAACTTCTAATGACACCTCAATCAGGGACAATTCCTCAGATTTGTCACTTTAAAAGAATGGCTCAGGTTTGGGAATCTCCCCAATATCTTCAGCCATGAAGATTGAAGCAAATAATTCATTTAGCTTCTCTGCTATGACTTTATCATCTTTGAGGGTTCCTTTAGCATCTTGATCATCCAAGGGCCCCACTGTTGTTTAGCAGGCTTCCTGCTTCTGATGTTCTTAAAAAACATTTTACTAATCCTTTTTTAGTTTTTGGCTAGCTATTCTTCAAATTCCTTTTTGGCTTTTCTTATTATATTTTTACACTTAATTTGACAAAGTTTATGGTCCTTTCTATTTTCCTTACTAGGATTTGACTTCCACTTTTTAAAGATATCTTTTTATCTGTCACTGCTTCTTTTACCTGGTTGGTAAGCCACCGTGGCACTTTTTGGTTCTCTTACTGTGTTTTTTAATTTGGGATATACATTTAAGTTGGGCCTATTTTATGGTGTCTTTGAAAAGTTTCCATGCATCTTGCAGAGATTTTACTTTTGTCACTATACCTTTTAATTTCTGTTTAACTAACTTCCTCATTTTTGTGTAGTTCCCCTTTCTGAAATTAAATGCCACAGTGTTGTGCTGCTGAGGTGTTTTCCCACCACAGAGATGTTAAATTTTATTACATTATGGTCATTATTTCCAAACTGTCCCATTATGTTTACCCCTTGAACCAGATCCTGGAATCCACTTCCAGAACCAGCTGCTCCAAGAAGCAGTCATTTAACATAACAAGAAATTTTATCTCTGCATCCCATCCTGAGGTGACATGAATCCAATCAATGCGGGCATAGTTGAAATCCCCCACTACTATCGAGTTTTTTTAATTTGATACCTCTCTAATCTCCCTTAGCATTTCATAGTCACTATCACTGTCTTGATCAGGTGGTCGATAATATATCCCTACAGCTATATTCTTATTATTGGCGCACAGAATTACTATCCATAGTGATTCTATGGAACATTTTGTCTCATTCAAAATTTTTACTTCATTTGATGCTACATTTTCTTTCACGTATAGTGCCACTCTGCACCAGCATGATCTGATCAGTCCTTCCGATATATTTTGTATCTTGGCATGACTGTGTCCCATTTATTGTTCTCATTACACCAAGTTTCAGTGATGCCTACTGTATCAATATCCTCCTTTAAAACTAGGCACTCCAGTTCATCCATTTTACTATTTAGACTTCTAACATTTGTGTATACGTCCTTGAATAATTTATCAATATTTATCTATCTGACTTTTCCTGATGTGACTTTTCCTGATGTCTTTTTCACTTGATTGTGTCTCATTTGATCTGACCCATACTTCCATCCTCTCCTCCTGACTAGAACACAGAGCATCTATTTTAATAGAACCTCCCCTAATAGATGTTGCTGTCCAATGCATATGCTCTTCCTCACTTGTTAGCTTTCCCCCAGTCCTTAATTTAAAATCTGCTCTACAACCTTTTTAATGTTAAGTGACAGCAGTCTGGTTCCATTTTGGTTTAGGTGGAGCCCATCCTTTCTGTATAGGCTCCCACTATCCAAAAAGTTTCCCCAGTTCCTACTAAATCTAAATCTCTCCTCTCTACACCATCATCTAATCCATGAATTGAAACTCTGAAGCTTTGCCTGCCTACCTGGCCCTGCACGTGGAATTGAAAACATTTCAGAGGATGCTACCGTAGAGGTCCTGGATTTCAATCTCTTTCCTAGTAGCCTAAATTTGGCTTCTAGAACCTTTCTCCTACCCTTCCTACATCATTAGTACCTACATGTACCATGACCACCGGTTCCTCCCCAGCACTACACTTAAGACTATCTAGATGTCTTGAGAGATCCGCAACCTTCGCACCAGGCAGGCAAGTCACCATACAGTTCTCCCAGTCGTCACAAACCCAGCTATTTATGTTTCTAATGATCGAATACCCCATTACAGTAAAACTCCGATGGTCCAGCATCTGATGGTCCAGCACTCCTGATGGTCCGGCACCATCAGGAACCCGCAAGTGCTCCAGGCAGCCGGACCATTGGAGCTGCTCTGCCCCCAGCTTCCCCGATTCAGCTACTGCTAAAACTGACCAGCGGCTGAATCGGGGAAGCCGGGACCAGAGCAGCTGGAGTGCTGCCGGGTAGGTCCCGTAGCGCTGCCCCTCGGGGCTGTGGGACCAACCCGGCAGCACCCCATTTCAACCCGGCAGCACCTCATTTCACGAGGAGTAACAGTAGTTCGAACTAGGAAGCCAGCGCGGCTACACGGGGTTCGAAACAGTGGGGTTTTAAAAATGGCGGCTCCCCGCTTATGCAAATGAAGCCCGGGAAATTCAAATCCCAGGCTTCATTTGCAAGTGCGGTATGCCTACATTACCCTCCCAGTTCGAACTAGGAGGGTAGTGTAGACATACCCCCAGAGATGTATCCTCAGTGCGAGAGGATATCATAACATCCTCTGGAAGGAGGGTCCCAACTATGGGATCATTTCTCTCTGCTCCAGTTGAATGTTCTCCTTCCCTGAGCCTTTCATTCTCCTTAACAGCACATAGGTTGTCTGACTGGAGGTGAGACAGTTCTACAATGTCTCGGAAAGCCTCATCTATGTACCTCTCAGCCTCCCTTAGCTCCTCCATATTCAGCCACCCTGGCCTCCAAAGCTTGTATGCAGTCTCTGAGGGCCAGGAGCTCCTGGCACTGAATGCACACATACGCCACCTGTCCATGTACCATACATGCTACATTGAGTGTGATAAACAGGATAGCCCACTCTGCTGCTGAGCTTCTAACTGCAGTCTCTCCTACAGCTACTTAGGTTATTGATAGGGGCTTTTATTTAAATCATGATGTTTTGTTTTTAGTTTAGTTCAAAAGTTTTAAAGAATGGCAAGTGTACCTTACCCCCTCGCAACCCTTCTTCACAACCTCTCTAAACTCCCTGTTAGCTACTCCTGTTCACAAAGCTCCCTGGTCACTTACTCATGGCCTTTTAAAGCCCTGGCCTTCCTGAATAGTCCTGCCCCCTGGCTAAGGCTCAACCAATGAACAGAGAGTTCTAGATTTCAAATCCTCATTAAGAAGCTCACAGCTTCCAACTGCCAGCCACAGCACATGGCCCTTCAAACAAACAGCTCAGCACTTGAATCCCCCAACAAACAAACACAAGCTCAGCACACAGTTTCTTTCAGGCAACTAGCAAGTGTAACCCCCTTTTTCCTCCCCGGGTTATTTGGGAGTAGGTCACACTCACAGGCGTGCCTGTGCGCCTGATGGTTTTAACCCAAAAAGAGATCCTGAGCATCCCAGTGGTAATGGTGTTTAGTTGGGGAAAGCCCTATCCACCTCCTTGCTGTAGTCCCTTGCTCGTAATGAATGTACAATGGTGGTGCCTCTACCTGCCTAGCCTTGTACACACTTACTGGTGTGCCTTGAGAGCCTCCAGGAATATACTCATTCCAGCTATAATCTGGATCTAATTCCAGAACAACAACCACAAATCATATACATCTTATATATTACATTAAAATAAACAATCTTAACTAAACAGGGTTTAACAGATTAACAATGAATAGCATTAACAAAGTGCACAACAATAAGTGGAACATATATATCTAGCATTTACACTGCCAATATTGATCCCACCCCAGAGTGCCATTACGTGATTATGCAAATGAAGCGTGGGATGTTTAAATTCCAGCTTCATTTGCACTTTCGAAGTGCTTCATTTACATCCCTCTGCTGACAGAGGGACACAGAACTTCAAATTTGTAAAATCGAGTGCCCAGAAGTTGAATTTAGTAAATTTGAAATAATCTCCTAGTGTAGACATGGCCCAAAGGACCAGATCTCATTGAAAACTATAATTGGCAGTACTGTTGCTCTGAATTGGAAAGCATCATTGTATAAAAAACTATACCATCTCTCAGAAATCTTCTGTCCTTCTAAATAACAGCACCCTCTTATTTGACCAATGAGGTGAGACAACAGATTATTCAATTATACTTTTTTGGAGAGAAGCATCTTTTTGTTCAATGTTTGCATGATTCCTAGTGCAAGGAATCCTGATCCACAACTGGGGCTCCTATGTGCTACCTAATAACAATCATTAATCATTAATACTAGATAATGCACCGATAAAAATTCTTGTCAATCCAGGCTTCAGTTACTGTCATGACTTAAAAACCTAGGTCCATGATTTAAAAAAAAAAGTTCCTGAATTAGATTTCTACAACTAAATATAAGTTATTAAATAAGTGGCTTAAGTTTCAAAAGTGCTGTTATTCAGCATTTCCCGTTGAATGTCAGGCTACTTTGAAAATCAGGCCATTTAATAAGGTAGGTTACACTCACTCCCCACTTATATATGGCCTGATACAATGAATCTAGTGTGGTTTCACTATGCAACCACTAGACTCTGTTTGAACAGAAAACAGAGGGTGTTTTAAAGGTGAGTTTGAGGCATGGCTGATGGATCTATGATTACTTGATTGCATCAGCCAAAATTCCTCTTTCTACTCTTCTGGCTAGATATAGCTACCTCAGAGGCTATTGAATGAATGCATCCCTGTGGAGAGAATCCTGACCATTTCCCTATTCCCTGCAGAATTCTGTTGTACATACATTTGAAGCATAGATGTAGACTTTTCTTTAAAGGCAAATAAATATAGGTTGGCATGTATCCAAGGGTAAATTAACTCCTCATTATAGTGAGAAGCTGCTGTGCACTAGTAGAAACATAGTGTCAACCTAGAGTAATTTATGGCTAGCAGATACTTAGAACTTGGGGACATATAGCATGCTTTAGCGGTAACATCAATTCATTTAAAATGTGCTACATGCTTTAATCTTTACACAATTAATTTAAATTGATTATTATGCACTTTAAAGAAAACCCATCAGCAAATGATAGTTAACATCAGGCATCTGGTTCACAAAGATTTAAAGCCAGATGGGTCTTTCAGGTTTTAAGTTAGCTTATAGTATCATCTGTGCATTAAAGACTATTAACATAGGTTTAACACCAGAAAGAATGATTTATGAATTTCAATTTAATGTTATTTCTGGTGGTAAGCCAAAAGAGGCTATATATTTGCCAGAAAATAACATTTTTAATTATTTAGATAAATAATGCTAAATCATTATGTAGTTTTAGGCTTCTTACTAATGATGGAATAATTTTCAAAGGTGTCCTTGGACCCCCATGTGCCTTAGAATAGCAAGCTCAGTTGGTTTCTCTTTTACCTGAAACAAAACTGAATGTCTTTTACAATGCCAAGACCTTAACAGTGCTGTAAAAAATCAGCTTTCCAGGAAAAGACAAAAACATATCATTACACTATAACTGTAGATCAAGTCTGAGGAAAGTCCATTTAACTCTTCAATTAGGTGATCAGGAGAATAATATATAGCTAAAAATGATTGTAGCAGAGGATTCACAACTTTGCACATGCCAAGATTATAGTCAGGAACAGTTGTCTAATAAACTTTAATTGAAAAAAGTTATATGTAGTTAAAAACTAGCTGTGGTGCATGCTCAGTACAAATTTTATTTTAGGTTGTGATTTTGTAGTTACTTGTGGCAGTTTGAACTGGCATCAAAATACGGTCCTCTACTCCTCCGTGTTGCAGTTAGCTGATAAGACTGAAAATAGCAAATTGATATCCATTGCGTATCTGGTTGCTGGTAGTATTCTCATCAGATTTCTCTTTGGGCTGAAACACCACACAGTTGGAAACTGCCAACCACTGAATTTTTGTGGAGAGTCACAGTAGAAATAGTGTGACTTGTTTAATTGTGAAGATGGCAAAACACTGGAATAAATTATCAATGGAGGATGTGAAATCTCCCTCACTGGAGTTTCCAAGAACACGTTAGACAAACACCTGTCAAGGATGGTCTAGTTTTTAACTAGTCCTGCTTCAGAGCATGGAACTGAACTAGATGGCCTAACACAGTTCTTTCTAGTCTTACATTCTATGCTAGTATGATTCAAGAATGAAAAAAATCACCATTTTTTAATTTACTGATTACCTTGTGACCTATACTTAATAAGAATGACTTAATGAGTAATAGTCTGGAAAGGAAACAAACTTAAGTAAAATGTTACATATGTGATTTGGCAGCATTGTACAACCATGTACTTAGCTTCTACAAGGGTAAATAGTTACTCAGGGTGCAAGGTGGCTGAGATTCAGGCATGCAGCCATTTGATGGGTTAGAAGATGGAAGCTTTGTCAAATTATTCATATTAACCTAGCCCCATGATCAAATCTTTTCTTGTAAACAATGATGGTGTATGTGAGTACACTCACAAGCACTAATGCTGATAGAAACCACTAGATCTATATCATTCTTTGCTAATGTATGGATTCAGAGTAATATGACACAGTCCTTTCCCAGCCTACCTGCTCACTGGATTGACAAGGACTTTAACAGAATACTAGTGGATCTGCATCATAAGGATTTTGAGGGAAAGCATAAAGGTACTGCCCTTTCTGACTGCCATCTAAATATGCTAGAATAATGACAGAATGTCAGAATTAAGTGTCATGTTGTTCACGTGAGAACAAAGCAAAAATATGAAAGCTTTTAGTGATAGTGTTTTTAGTTTAGGAGCTTCTGCTTGCACCTTGCAGCTGTTTATTAATGTTACTTCATCGAAACAATTGTCTGTAGAAAAATTGGTTGTGGTGAGAGAGAATTTGCTCAGATCTTTCAAATATGCCTCATTTGAACAGCATGGAGGACTGGGTCAGCCTGCCACCCAGCATACACAAAATATAAAATCTTATCCATTGTCACAGAAGATAGCTGTAGGCAGGACCAGATGAGGGAATAAACAATATAGGCCCAGGACTGGAAGCCCTGATTTCAGGAGTCATTTTATTGCATGAGTATCTAAACTTGCTTCTTTTCTTTTAAAGCAAGTTTCTAATTGCTGTGGCTGCAAGGGAAAGCCTTGAAAATATGACCTGAGTGTAATGAGTGTAGAGTATCTGCCTTTTGTCTACGGACAGTCTGAGATAATATCTCTGAAAAAATGTGAACTGCCTGCTTTCCATCTTCCAAACTTATATATGAACATAAATAGATTAATTAAATAAACTAGGAATAAGGCAGAAAGAAGGAGAGTGATAAATGTATTTGACTTTTCTGATTCTCTCATTTTTCTTTATAATGTTTGTTTTATCATAATAGATAAATACATGATTTAAGTAGTATGTGAATTATAGCCTTATACTGTCTCTTTAAGAGGCTGATCTTGCATCACTTTATGCAACAATGAAAAGGAGTAGGAGAGATTTTTGTCCCACTGAAGTTGCAAAACAGATATCACTAGTGCATGCATTATTTCACAGGGTCATGCACAAACACCTTGTGATACATACACACCTGTCCTGCTCCCCATGTACCACAAATTTGAATCATGGAGTGAAATGATACAAGATGAGAAATACAAGGGTAGTCAGGCCTCCTTATACCTCATCTTGGCCCCCAGACTCTGGCATTCTGGAGCCATTTTTGATGGAGAAACTCATACACACATGAAAGAATACTATTGTGTAAGTTATTATTTTGATTTTTTATTAAAAATATGTAATATGGAATTCATAACCTTTAATGTTAAGGGTACTACAGTGTCCCTGACTCAACCAATAAAACATGAAAGGTATATGAGTTAAGTCTTTTGATATCTTTAATTATGTTCTGCAATATAATTCTGGGTTGCCTTAATTACAGTACAAACAAGCCATTTTGTATTGATCTATTGAAAGTTCAGAATGGGAAATTTTGTAATTAATACAACCTTTCAAATATATATTATGGGCTTAAAATTGTCAGTTTAAGTAACGTAGGTGTTCAGTGATGCTGATACAGGAAAGAAGTATGCAGAAACAAGACAGAACCCTGACTATGTTTCTTTAACAGTAGCAGTTCATGTACTACGCAGTGGAAGAGAAACAACAGACCAATTGTGTTTCTCTGTCGGCTCTCCTAAAACCAAATGTTTATCAGTTACTGGTCTGAAGACATTGGTTTTTCTAGTGCTCAATTCTACTTATGCTCTGGTTATGCCTTCCTACCTGCGTTGTGTTGTCCAGTTAACAAAATGGAGAATATGTCAAGAATTGCAAATATTTATCATTATCATCATCATAAATCAAATACACCATAAGATTTGCCTTTCTGTTTAAAGGAATCAGCTTTTTTATTGACTGTCGTCCATAATTAATAGCATTTTACTCTGTAAATCAAATTAGCCCAGTTTTTCTATAAAGGTTTAGCGTGAGATCATTTTTAAAAACACTAAATGACCTTGACAAAAATGAGGGATCAATAATGTTTTTATTAGCAGTCTATTTGCTGTAATATTGGATGTTTCCCTTGTCGTTAGCTTTTCCTGTTGCAATTCTAGTAGAGGTTGAAGGTCATGGCTATATCCTGGTAATATTGTTTTCTATAAACAGTTGATCCTACTCTCTCTGTAACACTGATGGATGCACTTAGCCATTTGTATAGATTTTCCTAATGTGTCTTTTAATCTACATGTTTTTGGGTTAACAGTTATCTTGTGAGAGCGTTCATCAACTTTGTTTTCAGAAATAATTTATTATTTTCCTTAGAAAGACAGCATGTGAAACTGAGATCAGAATCTATCTCAGTTTTTCCCCTATTTGCTAGTTTTAAAAGTGGCCAAAAAAGAAAGGTGATCCAGCCGTTAGGGCACAAGCTTGTTTCTATCCCAAATTGGAATGAAAATATCAAAACTTTGCATTAAACAAAATATATTTCAATTTGGAACAGTTTGACTTTTTATTCCAAACTAAATGTTTGAACTTTCCTGAATTTTCATTTTGGTTTAGTTCAATATTAAACTGCATCTATTTGAGCTGCATGCTGGAAGTTATAGTTTGAGTATCTCAAACCTACCCAGATTACATCTCCCATACTGCACTATGGTCATGGAACTCTTATGATTCATTGCATAGGCTCAGCCAGAAGTGAGACCATTCTAGCAGCATCAACAAAAGGTTGCAGAGTTTGGGAACATACTGTCTTTTCCATAAGCTAAGCACCAGTCATGCCCAATCCAGTAAGCAATACAAAGGGGAAGAGAGATATCTCTGACTGGAATTGACTATACCTCTCTGGGAGTCCCTCACACTAGGAGAAATCTGGTTACATTTGCTCTTAAGACTTGTCCCTTATGCATCATATTATATTGCTCCTATTTAATGAGGGTTGTCATTGGTTTTGATAATAGTTGGGCCTTATACCACATAGTGCTGTTCAATTGTAGATCTCAAAACACTTTATAGAACTGAGTATTTGTCCTCATTTGATGGATTGTGAAATAAGATAGAGTATGTCTACACTACCACCCTAGTTTGAACTAGGGTGGTTAATGTAGTCATATGAACTTGCAAATGAAGCCCGGGATTTGAATTTCCTGGGCTTCATTTGCATGTTGCTGGGCGCCGCCATTTTTAAATGTCCGCTAGTGCGGACTCCGTGCCCGCGGTCTAGGCTTCAGATACTAGGCTTCTGAACGAGGCATACAGATAGTTCGGAATAGGAAGCCTAGTCCGAACTATCTAGTTCGTGCCGCGTGTAGCCGCGGGCACGGAGTCCGCACTTGCGGACATTTAAAAATGACGGCGCCCGGCAACATGCAAATGAAGCCCGGGAAATTCAAATCCCGGGCTTCATTTGTAAGTTCGTATGACTACATTAACCACCCTAGTTCGAACTAGCGTGGTAGCGTAGACATACCCATACAGAGCAATTAGGGGTCTTTTTTTTTCTAATGTAGGTGCCTTAAGATTTGCTTTTCAGAGATTCTGAGGCTCCCAGCGCTCTACAAATAATCTAGTAGCATCTTAAAGACTAACAAATAGTCTAGTCTAGTCAGATGAAGAAATGGGCTGTGCCCACGAAAGCTCATGATCCCATCAACATGTTTTGTTAGTCTTTAAGATGCTACTAGATTTTTTGTTGTTTTTTAGGTTTTTCCTGTTACAGACTAACTCAGCTACCCATCTGAAGCTTTTCATTTTACTACATTATTCATCTGTTTATGACTTAATAAGTCAGACTACTTATTTAGGTAGTTAACATTAGGTATCCATCTTAAACAAACTTCACCTGTGTTGTTTGCCAAGGTCATAGTATCAGACAGGTGGGAAAGTACTGGGGTCTAGATGGAGCACTTTGCCATGGGCCAAGGTACACAAGGAGCAGATAAGTTAAATTACAACAAACTATTTTTAGAGAGTTCTTTGTCTTGCCATAACTGCTTCTTAAAATAACCAATTGATTTTTTTAAAACTTGTGCTCTCGGGCTAAGACCAAAATGCAATCACAAACATATGCATTATAAAAAGAGTACTTCTAAAATCAGACATTCAGAAGAGCTACAGTTATTTTATTAGGGGTGAAATCCTGGAGCCATTGAAATCAAGGAGAGTTTTGACATTGACTTCAGTGGTGTCGGATTTCATCCTAAAAGCCCAGATGAAAAACATTTTACAAATCTTATTTCTAGTTATCAAACTAAAAATAAACCATGTCTTGTTGTGTGCTTTTTTATTCCCTGTACATGAGTGTAATCCACCAATGTAACATAAAAATTAAAAAAAAATGAAGTACACTAAGGACATAATTGATTACAAACACTTTTCTATAGATCTTAGTTTCGTTTTCACATGTTAATGTTTTGATGTAACAGGAAATTAAAAATATATTGATTTGAAGTGTTATAGAATACCATACCAAAGCTCTGAACTTTGTTTTGTGATATGTTTTCTGCATCCAAGTTCTTATGAACTTGCAAAAACACCTGCTAAGGAAATCAGTGGCATGCAGCAACTGAAATTTATGTATTCACAATAATAATTAATATAGTGCCTTATGTGTGCATATCACTGTACAGATATTAAATATCTAATCTTCACAATGCTATTCAACATTTCTATCAGTGATCTGGAAAAGGATATAAAATTACTGCTGGTATAATGATCGTATTACATTCAAATTAGCTGAGCGGTAAGTAACAGTAATGCCAGGTCTGTTCTACAGAGCAATATGGATCACATGGCAAGTGAGCTCGCTTGTACTGCATGTACTTTAATGCGGTGGAATACAAGGCCATACAGCTAAACTCCAAGAAAGTTCACACTTATGGAATAGGGGACCATATTTTGGAATGCATTGACTCAGAAAAGGACTTAGAGATCAAGGTAGATAACCACCTGAACATGAGCTCCCCATATGAGTTTGTCTGAAGAGAGCAAATGTGATCTTTGGATATGTATGCATGGGAATAATGAATAGAAATAAGAAGATATTGTTATTAATGACACCAACAAATGAGAAAAAAGGATGCTGGCAAACTGGAAAGGGTTCAGAAAATAGCTACAAGACTGATTTGAAGTCTCGAAAAACAGCTGTTGGGCAAGAGACTAAAGAAGCTCAGTCTATTTACCTGACCAAAGAGAAGGTGTAGATGTGACTTGATCACATTCTGTAAGTATCTATAGGGGAAGAACATTTCTGATAGCAAAGGGCTTTTTAATTTGGCAGACAAGGGCAGACTCAAATCTTTGGGCTGCAAGCAGAAGCTAGAGAAATTCTGTTTAGAAATAAGAAGCAACTTTTGAACTGTGAGCATAATTAACCATTGGAACAACTTTTTTCCCATTGCCCTTCTCAGGACTGTCCCCCTACAAACATTCAGCACCACAATCCAGCACACAGTGTTCCCTAGCCACAGTCCCACTAGCAAACCAAAACCAGTACTGTACCATAAATCTCACACACCTCTGGATATAGTGGGGTGAAATTGTAACTATTTTATGTTTTTCTGGCAAAAAATTGGTTCAGGAAGTTGAAATACTACTGTACAGTGTTACATAAAGTTAGTGTAGTCTCTTGTCCATACCCTAAAGTGGCTCTGATTTTCACCTAAAATATTTAACCTACCTATGCATTTCACAAAGCCCCATTCACTGCAGGGAGAGGCTATGTTACATTACAAATTAAGACTACTGACTCTAGACCTAGAAGTTATATATATGGTGCTTTGCTCAGCACAGGAAGATCTAAGCGACTTAGACAGCTATGTCCCATGCGCTTAGGAACCTAAGCCTTATTGGCGATCAGTGTGATGTAGGTTCCTAAAGACTAGATTCACAAAGACATTTAGATGCCTGAATTTAAATTTAGGTCCTCAAGATCTCAGCTCTATTGATGCGTAATCTTGTAGGCCTCTAAAGTCATAGGTGCCTAGGTTTCCACCAGTAATGTCTGCCAGTTAGCATGCACAAAGCTGACCTAATCTGTCACCTCCAAGCTGCTAAGTGCCTAATTCATTCCTAAACCCTGGTTGGATCCTCCAATTAGACATTCCCCTCCCTATCTTGCCTACAGAGCTCAGTCCAGTACATGTTCTCAAAGGCCACCTTAGAGCATGCCTATCAGCTTCACAAAATATGAAGAAACAGTGGTGGGGTACACCCTTTATACCATATAGCTTGGTGGATGCTCAGTTTGGGAGAATAATTCTCCAATCTTTATTGCTGTTGACCCTCCCTTTGTATCTGAGAGCTAAGTTGTTTATTGTCTACATACAGTGGGGATCCATTCAGGCAGTTTTCAAAGAAGACACAATGGTTATTTACCATCATAACTTTTGTTTTTCAAAAGGATTGCCTGGTTGGAGCAGCTCTCTTGCCTCTCTTCCCAACTCATTCAGAATCTTACTATTTATTCTTGATTTACAGGAAGTACTGGGGTGGTGGTTGGGGCTGGGTGTGAGAAAACAAAGTGCATTCACATCCCTAGCAAATATTGTTATTCAAATACTCCAAATTCATCTACCCCAGGAGTGTTGACTCTTACAGCATGCATCCATGCAGGCAATCCTCCCACAGAACCCACAGTAGCCATGGTAAGTAGCTATTCTTTTCTTAATGGTCACTTCTGAAAGTAGTGCAGCTTAGTTACTGGGTACTGGATCCTTTTTAATATTCAGAGAAAAGGAAAACTATTAACAGTAAAAATGCTGTGTGGTTTTGTCATATTGTGATGGACTATTTTTTAATCAAAGAAAATGTATGTGCCCAACAAAAGGGAGTACTCAGAGTACTGTGTGTCATGGACTATAACTATCTCTGATTTAAAAAAAACTAAAAAACCCAACAACATAGCAAAGAATATGCTAACTCAGAGCAAAACCTGTAATACTTCAGAACGTCTTGCCATATGCAAGCTTTTTGCTCACTACTTGTCGGGAGGAGGGGAAATCATTTGGTCCAGCAAACATCTGGTAGCTCAGGAATGGGGGGAAAAAGTACTGATTGGTTCTGACAGCTGTCTGCTTCACAGCAGTATTTAACCAGAAATATTTGAAATGGATTTGTATGAATAATAAAAGATTGTGTGGTGTAAGCCTGAAATAAACTGTACCACAATTTAACTCATTAGCAAAAATATTGTTTTCTATCTAGAAATTGGGAGTTAACTCCCTTACTTACTATGTTTACTCTACTTTGTATATTTTGTTTTTTAACCATCTGATAACTAGTAGGATTTTTATGATAATTTTTCCTGCAATGTATTGTAACTGTTCACTGTGAAATAGGTTGAATGGGATGTCATCATCCTTTAACTTTAACAAGTACTGCTGATGGATGTGGTCCATTTAAATGTACAACAGAGAGCTGAACTAGATAACGAACTTATTATTACTCTCTAAGGATTATAGTTTAGTCCCAAAGGAGTGCAGTAAGCCAGAGAAAATCCATATCTACTGGCTAAACAATAGCCAGAAGGCTGACTGGAGATATTGATTTACTTTCTAGGCCATTTAGACCTTAATGGTGGAGAAAAGCTGAAGTGCTGTTTACTTTTCTGCCAGAATCGACCAAACAACCAGTCCATTTTTTTACAGACTTTGATTGATTTCGCTTAGAGGAATTAGAGGTGATTTATTTTTAAGATGAAAGCAACTCGTAAATATTGCCAAGTACACAGGTTCCCTGAGAGTAAATGTTAAGTGGAAATACTTATTGAGAAATACTTTGTTGCAAATCAATATGAGCAGGTGAAACACCTCACTAGGAACAGTCAGGTGTCAGACCCCTTTCCAAAGAATGATCAAGACGCTAATTGCTTTACTTGAGAGACATGTTTTTCAAAAGTCTCTAAGTTTTGAAGACTAGCATAAACCTGATTGTCTAGCTGACTTTGAACCAACTGCACCCTGCTGACTGAGAAAAGGCCTTGGATAGGATAGCAGAAAATGTGTTCAATGCTAGCATTGAGGAACTGTAATGTCTGATGGATGAAAAGAGTAATTTATCAGAAAAGTGACAATTGTCCATGATCATTCAGACTCACATTCAGAAAATATATAACTCTAAGAAAGGAACAATTCAGACAAAAATGGGATGGGATGAGGACCCAAACATTTACATAGACAAACTTTTAAAACTTCCCTCTGAGCAGAAATCTGTGAGTACAAAGTTTGTGAAAGCACTGGGCACTCTTAAAAAGAAAAAAAGAGAGGTCATTGCTGCAAGTGCTGGATAAGCTCAAGAGAACCTGGCTGGCAAGAGAATCAGCTTTATTTAAAAACTGCCAAGTTTATTGAGCTTGTGACTATAAAGGGTATGTAACTTAAGTCAGTGTAAGAAAAAAAGTTCTTCAAAGTGTTGTTATGGAACTTGCAATGAATGTCAATACACACAAACACAAAACTATTTATATGTTAATCACACACACTCACTCACACACACACACACACACACACACCCTGCAATTTCTACTTAGGAGAGTTTATAGGAAGCAATTACACCTGCAGTCCATTAAATACTTTCTCTTTTCCCAAGAAGCATGTAATATTGCTGTTTTACTGGAAGTGCCTTTGGTTGGTACTTTTCTCACTCAGTTTTTACTTTAACTTCTTTAAATCACCTTTGCTAATGTGATTGCTGTCTCTTATTTGCATGACTGCTATATCACAAGAGTTTCACTTACCTGATGTCTATAATTGTCATTAGCCATTTCTGAGACATAAACGTAAGAACATGTAAATTATTACTCTTTTAAGCTAAGAATTACAGCTGAAATCCTGATCTGCATCTGATCTGTTTTTAGTTACATTTCCCCTACTACACTTACACACTCTCATACACTTCACTTGCTGATCCTGGGCCTGTTCGTTTGATGGGCCAATGCTTAACATAACCTTTAGAGCCGTATTTGCCAACTGGAGATAGCTGGAGCATAAAGGTGCTCCACCAATATTCCTTTTCCATGACCATGCCCCCAAACATCAAGGAACTGCCTGTGTGTGGACTAGAAGTCATTGGAGTAGTTTTATTTAAGGAGAATCCTCTAATGGTCAGCTCTACTTAGCTTACAATAACTTTGAAGCCATGGACTGGTGTAAACCACCCACAAAGAAGCTAAGAACCTGGGTGTGCATTTTAACCTGTTCATCAACCAATTCAGCATTAAAACCTAATGGTGGAAGACCAAAATGTCCACACTTCCTTTTATAGGATCTGTTGGGAAGCACTTGATGTCTTTTCTAAGCACCATACTGAGAAATACTTACTTTGGGATTCATTTTATTCTCTACATATTGTTGTGAAAATTCTAAAACCCCCTATGATTCTTTAGTGCTGCTTTAGTTTTGTTGTTGCTTTAGTTTTGTTGTTGCTTTCTCTGCTTTTAAAAGTTTAAAAAAAAAACCACCAGTTCCCTTCTCACAAAACAATTACAATAATGCACACACTTGAACACCTTAAAGCAGAGGTATAAACTTCCTACAGTTATTTCAAAAGTTTATGGGGAAAGAAACATCCTAGAGAGCTATTTTAGAGGCTCAGATAATATATCCTTATTTCCTTTTGAGCTTTGACTTTTTGAAAGAAAGCCAAATCTTTAAGCTTGCAATTAAATTCTAGGAGCTTTGTACTGCTATTCTTTCCAGTGGGACAGTTTGCTGAGGTAATTTATGTACTGATCATTTATACTTTCTTTCTTATCTGCTACTGTGTACTAAGAACCATGCATGTATGTTAGCAACTGCAGCAGTTCTGATGCTTTCCTGTGGTGAGTAGGGTTTGTCTACACAGGAAGGTTGTGCCAATTCTACTTAATATATTTATTTAAAATATAGATAAACTGGTGCAAAAGACTGTGTGGATTTGCTCTAATTTTGGTTTGAATAGTTTATGTTGGTTTAGGTTAAGTTAATTGGGAAAATGATTAACTGAACCAAACAAGTCATTCTTATACTGAAATCAGGCCCTGATCCTGCACACTTAAGCATGTGCTTACTCTTGTGTAGTACCATAGTTCCATTGATTTCAGGATCGGTGCTTAAGTGTATCTTTTGCATTGCTTTAATTATTTTGGTTTGAAAGCCAGTTCAAGTTAAACCAGTAGACATACATTTCATATAAAGGAGCCCTAACGCTCATCAAATGGTAAGAATTAAAAGGCAATTATGGCCCCATTGCCAAATGCATGAGTTTTTTTTTATCAAGTTTAACTCCCAAATTAAAACTGGATTCAGGGCTGAGTGTGAGGCAGCTCATTTTCCTTTTGTCTTGGGAGCTTAAAAAGAGAGACTCACAGCAAGTAAATATGAGGTTCAAAGACATTTAAATCCTTTTCTGCAAGTGAAGTTCATTACGAAAGAAAACAACAGCTGGTATCACAGAGCTGTGATACATTTTAAAAAGCAGGGGTGAAGTAATGATTAGAAATGTGATATGGAGTTATAGTAAAAGAAGTAAAACCACAGAGGCACTGAAGAAGACAAATATAATTTAGGTAGAAGCACAGGTCTAATTACTAGGCTTACTTGATAACTTAGAATTATCTTTCACAAAGGATGGTTCTTCACTAGTACTCTGGCTGCAAAAAGAGTCCCATTAGGCACTGAAACTACATTTACCACTACTTTAGTGTATGATTACCTAAAAGTTAGAAATATAGATGCCTTCTAAAAACTGATATTTGTTTATATGCTTGTGGGAAAGTCCTGAAAAATTCAGTAGAATATAGAATTGTTTACCAGCCAATAGAATTCTGTAGCAGGGATGTAGTTCCCAATTACATTGTGTAAGGTGGTATAAGACTTCTATGACAAAAAGATAGCTGTGCAATTTATAGAGGGTTATTTTTAGTAATTTCTATTGAACTGTAACAGAGTCCTGGTCTTCGGGGAGCGTATGCCCCAATGATCCTGTTATGGCCTTTTAAAACTGGAGGCCCTAGTTTCACATCATATGTTTACTCTTAGTACTATGCCCCACAGGAAATCATTCACAAGCCTGCCTGGCTTTTAGGCAAAAGGTCAGATACACGAGACCCAAGCTTGGGGATGACCTGACAGAGAGCTCTTGCACCAGATAGGCAGGAAGCTTCAGAGGAAGATGCTTGGAGGGAAAAGAAGCTAGCTGGGGGTGGGAGGCTGAGAAGTTCCAGGGACAAGAACTAAGGGTACGTCTACACTACAGCATTATTTCAAAATATCTTAATTTAAAAAAGTTAAGTTGAAAGAAGATATTTCAAAATAACGTGTCTACATATAAAATGCAGTTCGAAATAGCATTTTGCTATTTTGAAATACTACGTCCACACTGAGTGGACACTGATTCACATAAGGCCATCCAGAACCAGGTCAGGCAGGGCATCAGGTCAGGACTTACTGTATGCTATCTGAGGCCTGTGCTTAAAGGGATACCCCTACCCCCTCCCCTCCGCCCTGGGGCAGCCAGTTCTCAGGTGTCCCTGCTTGCTTGCCTACCTCGATGAGGGACAGCAAAGCGTTTGTGTCTGAGTGCTCTGGTTGCCCTCACTTGGGACACCATAGCACTCTGCAACATGGAGCCAGAACTGCCCCTGCGCACTCTGGTGCTTCTCGTGGATGTGTTGCTACCAGCCTGGCTGCACTTTCTGCAGGCTGCCATCCAGGAGGTCCATCGGGGGGCTGTCAGTATCCAGGAGGCCCTGCGGGAGAGCTTCCACCCTGAGGAGCACTAAGAGCCTCCCTGGTCTGCCCCACTGGGGGTTTGTGCCTCATGCCTCCCTCACGTCCTTCCACTTACCCACCCTCTCCCCAACCCTGCTTCCTGATGTCAAATAAAAAGCACATTTTTTCATAAATTTAAACTCTATTTAACAAAACTGGGTGGGGATGAAACTCTGGGGAGACTGGGGAAAGGAGGCAGGAGAGGGGAGGAAAAAGGGTGGGAGAGAGGAGGGGGAAACATGGGAGGAGGGAGCTGGAAGGGAGAAGCAAGGGGAAGAAAGGGGAGGGGAAGCTCAGGGCTCAGGAGTGGGGAGGAGGGGGTGGAGGGAGAAGTGGGAGGGGGAGAAGGAGTGGGAGGAGGAGCAGTAGCTGGGGAGGGAGAAGGCACTGGAGCGGCAGAAGGCAGCACACTCTGCACCAGGGTCTGCAGGTGTTGGCAGATGGCACGACTCTGGGCAAGCAGCTTCCACCGGAACTCCTGATCTTCTTGCACCCAGTGCTCCACAGTGCGGTGCATGGCTCACAAGGCCCCCAGGAGCTGCTGTCGGTACCCCTGCAGTGTTTGGGTGGTCCTGCGGAGCCCTCCGGTGCGGGAGCATGTCCTGGGTGGGGTATTGAACCCAGAACGCACAGCTGGTGGAGCTGTGGAGAAACAAGAGAAGTGGTCAGTTCTTCCTGGGGACATAGTGGGTGAAGCCCAGCTCCCCTCTGCGAGGTGAGGATGACCATGCTACACACAGGGGCGATGAGCTCGCACAGACGCCAAGTTCGGAATGTCCAGCTATCCCTAAGAGTGGGAGCTGTCCTGAGACCGCACCCATGCCCCTGTGCTGTCTATAGTGTGGCTGAGGTGGGGGAGAGATGTCCCCTGCCTCTGTGTAGAGGGGGCTTCTGAAAGGAGGGCATCCTGATGTGTCCCACCCCGAGGTCAGGAGCATGTCATGTCTCTTCATGCACGCGTGTGGCTATCAGGCCAAGCCACCTGTCCAGGGGTGGCATGGCATGTGCTCGCACGTGCACAGGTTGCTGCGTGATCCATGGTAAGCAAGGCCCGCATGCGCAGTCCCTAATCTCCCTCCTCACCCCCAGTAAGGGGACAGTGATGGCACTCACATGTTGTGGCCTCCCCGGATGACCCTGGTGACTCTGCTGCTGGGACAGCTCGGGGGTCCTGGCGGTGTGGCACCCTTCATCTCGGCTCCTGTGGCTCCTCCTCCATGCCCTGGTCAGGGGTCTCTGCTCCCGGATCTGTGCCCCCCCGGGGTGCCATGGACCGTCCCGCCCCCCAGGATGCAGTCCAGGTCACCAAAACAGAGGCAGGTGTCTGCTCCTGTTGGGGAGCTGCCCCGTGTGGCCCTGGCATATGCCTGCCATAAATCCTTAATTTTCATGCGTACCTGCTCCTGGGTGCGCATGTGCCCTTTTGTGGCCATGGTGGCAGCTATCCGGCCATAGATGGCTGTGTTCCTCTGTCTAGTGTGAGATCATGGACATTGGAGGCCTCCTCCCAAACCTCAAAGAGGTCCATGATGTCCACACTAGTCCAGGAAGGCGCCGGCTGGCTCCTGGGAGCTGGGGGACTGGGTGGTGGAGAGCTGGCTGGCACTGGCTGCCCGGCTCATTGTGAGGCCACTGGGTCAGGGCCAGCAACTCCTGGCAGGCCTGCATCTAGCCCGTGCAGTGTGGCCAGAGTCTACCCCTTTAAGGGCTCCGGGGCTGGAGGAGAGGAGAGGAGTTTTCCTGGTTTGGCCCAGAATGGCCATCCGGGGAAACTGAGAAGGGTTGGAGGCCCCCTATTTCGAAATAAGCATCTATACAGCGCTTATTTCGAATTAGCTATTTCAAATTTAGCATTATTCCTCGTAGAATGAGGTTTACCAAATTTGAAATAAGTGCTCTTCTATTTTGAATTAATTTCGAAATAGAGGTTTGGCTGTGTAGATGCTAGGAAAGTTAATTCGAAATAATGACTGTTATTTTGAATTAACTTTGATGTGTAGACATACCCTAAGAGAAGACCCTGTGGGGGCAATGAGGAGTGTTTGCTTGAAACAGTTTTATTAAATAAAGTAATCCCCAGTTCAAAGGAACTGGAGCCAGGCAGGTGTCTAACGTGTGACTTCAGTTTCCCTAGTGAAAGGTAGCTCCGACCACCATCTTACTTGAACCATGTTGCTTTCATCTCTCTTACATTCGATAGGTTTTTTTCATAAGGGTAAAAATAACATTGTTTCTTTAATACTTTCTTAGCCAAAAGGGTTAATAAAGTTTCCCACTTTATAGATTGATGATAATGGATAAACATGAGAGCTCAATTTATCTCTTGGGTGTGGCCTGTCCTATGCATCCACAATAAAGAGGATAAGGTGCTCCTTCTGACTATGCCCCAAGTAGCAGTGCAAAGGGGAGAGCAGTCTACCTCTGGGATTTCTGTGACTTTTCCCCTTCCTCATTCCCCACCAGTTGCATAGGTGGGCAGAGGAATGGGTAGATCCTGATGAAGAAAATTCTGCTGGCTTTTCCTCTCTCTTTGAACATAAGGGGAGAATAGGCATCTGGGTGTGATTCCAATAGGGTGCACTACAGTGACAACTGTGAAGTAGTAGGTGGTCACATATCTGTTTTATCCTCCAAACTCACTCACTCGATGTAACAATAAACCAATAGCAAAATGGTGTACACTGGGCAGGAATTAATAATGTTGCATGTACAGCTGTTCACATCTAGTGGATGTTTGAGTGTACATTTGCCAGCCAGCCAACAATTAGATTTTCAAGAGTGAGAATCACTAATAATCATTTAGCTTCATAGAGAGAGGAAGAGAAAATGATGATATTCTGTTCTTTACCCTGTCAGCTTACCTCATCCTTTAAGGTACCATTTAAGTATGGGATGTCTTCCAGATTTTTATTTCAAACAGTGATATGGTAAAGAGCTGTAGTAGTTGAATTTATTATTTATATAGCCATCATGGACACATATGGTACTAAGTTCTCATTTCGCTAAGTAAAGACTTTCTGTCATACTGAAGATGCCCTTCATGTGGGGAACATTTATATAACAGTATTTTGGACTGCAATTGAACATAGTGAGTATTTAAGTTACTGAAGAATAAACTATTACTTAAAATTATTGAGACCACCTACTTGAATGTGCATCTATTGATGTTTGCTTTTTTTCTAAACAGTCCTAAAAGGAATTCATATGAATAGTATGACACAGATTTCAATAACACTTGGTTCATTTGTGTGCAGTGCTGTTAGAGCCATGTCTTTCTAGCATGGTTCATTTGTCATTCCTGTTCTGCATCTCAAGAAAAGCACTTATGCCAAAGCTGTTTTCTAGGAAATAGTAAAGCAAAACAACCTATACATTCCAAGAATATAAGGGTCAGCGCCCATCCCCTTTTGGAAAAACCTACAGGGGGCAGCTAGATAGGAAGAAAAGCTAGAGACGAAGAGCATTGAGTCAGGATTCTGGTTCAATTCCCAGTCCTGCCTCATACTCCTGTTATAAACCACTTAATCTTTCTGTGACTCAGTTTTCAATCTGTAAAATAGGTTGAGCTAGTAATTCATCTTTTCTACCCTTTGTCTGTCTTGTTTATTTAGTCTGCAAGACCTTCAGAGCAAGAACTGTTGTTTCCTATGTGTCTGTACAGTTCCTAAGTCAAGGAGATCCTGATTTAAGCTGGAGCCTCTGTGTGTTTCCAAACTACATATAGTGAATAATAGGGCAATGTTGATTTTCTGAAATTTCCTTAAATCAGCGGTTGTCAACCTGTGGCCTCTGGGCTGCAATTAGCATACTGTTGTAGCCGATATGTGTGCTAATAAATTTGGCTCCTGGCCACCCAGGTATGCCTCCAGTGGGGTCCACATCCTGGCTACCTGGTTCTGTGCATGACTCCATCTGTGTCCTAGCTCCTGCCCTTTGTGTGCATTAGAGTCTGTGTAGCAGTCCATCTCCACACTGCAGGGTCTGGGGTCCAGGTCCAGACTATTGGCCTCATGTGGCAGGATCTGCAGTCCAGGCCCCAGCTTTGCTCCTGACCCCGTTCTGACAAAGCCCTGGCTGGGTTGTTTTAGTTGGGACTGGTCCTGCCTAGAGTAGGGTGCTGGACTTGATGACCTTCTGAACTCTCTTCCAGATCTATGGTTCTATGATTCTATGAGAAAAGGTCTCCGGATGGGAGTGCTGGGCATGAAGGTTTTGGGGGGAGTTAGTGGGGAAGGAAGTTAGTGGTTCTGCAGCCTGTGGGCTGCATACGTGGCCCACAAAGGTAAACAGATTGAGAACGACTTCCTTACATAATCTGTTCAAGGGGATAGGACCTGTTTGCAATGGAACTTGTAGGGGATGGGCCCTCTCAGATTCAGATACTCACACAACCTGCAGGAAAGGGTACATTTACTAAGTCCAAGGATGCAGAAGCCATCTATAAGGAGAGTTGCCTCACACTCCAACAACATTTCCCCTCTTCCTGCATAGCTGGCTGTATAGGTCTTGCCCAAGTCATGTTACTCCTCTGAAGCTATGTCTAGACTGAAGGCTTCTTTTGGAAGAAGCTGTTCTGGAAGAGATCTTCCTAAAAAACTTCTTCCGAAAGAGAGCATCCATACTGCCAAAGTGCATCGAAAAAGTGATCTGCTTTTTCGACAGATAGCATCCACACTGAATGGATGCTATCTTGCATGTAACCTGTGATTACTATGGATGGAGTGGCCATCAGGGCACCTGTGCTTTTTCCTTTTTCCTCTTCTATCAAAAGAACTCCCTCTTCCCCATCCACGCACACCTTTTTCTGAAAGAGCTCTTTTGGAAAAGGCATTCTTTCTTGTACAAAGAGGTTTACCAATGTCGGAAAAACCCCTCTGTTCGTCTGATTTTTTTTTTTTTGGAAAGAATGCGATTGCAGTGTGGATGTAAATGTAGGTTTTTTTCGGAATTTCGGTTGTGTTGATGTACCCCATCCAGACTTCTCTCAATACCCCTAAGTGTACTCATACCACTGGTTGAGAAACACTGGTGTAGACATACTCTGCGTTCCCTTGCAGTTGAGCAAAAGGGGACAAAAAGGAGTTAATGGAGTTCTAAGGGTCTATTAATGTGCAGAATGACAATGGCTGTCCTGCTATGTCCCTAGGCCTACTGAAAAGCCCAGCAGAACTGCAGCTCTCTCAAGCTCCAAAGCTATGTCTACACTGCAAATTTTTGCAGCAGAGAGTATGCTAATGACGGACTCATTAGTATGAGTCACGATGTCATTAGCATATTTTCTGCTGATGATTTTTTTGCAAGAGTTTTTTGCACAAAAAGAAGCAGTGTGAACACTTATATTTTATGCCTCTCTGGCTACACTGCTTCTTTTTGTGCAAAAACTCCTTGTGCAAAAGGCATGGGCAGAAAATATGCTAATGACATCATGACTCATGCTAGTGAGTCCATCATTAGCATACTCTCTGCTGCAAAAACTTTGTAGTATAGACAAAGCCAAGTAGAACAGCTTCTGCAGGGAACATAAAGCAGAGAGATTGTGCCACAGAGCAGCCCTTCTTTTCCGGATGGGGGAGGTACAAGTGAGAAGGATATTCCCCTGTGTATAAGGAGGGGGTTCTCTATAGCTCCCTGGAATTTGCTAAAACAATAAGGATTCCCATGGCACCTTAAAGAGTAATAGATTAATTGGGCATAAATTATTGTGTGAAAAGCACTTCATCAAATGCATTTGATGTAATGGTTTTTACTCTCAAAAGTTTATGGCCAAATAAGGTGCCATAATATTCTTCTATGTTTTTGCAGATACAGACTAACATGCCTACTTTTCTGGAATTTGTTGTAATTGCTTTATGTCTTTTCACCATTTTTTATTACTTGTTTATTGTTTTCTACTTGGAAAAGCTAACACTCCTTTTAAAGATATTTCAGGTCTTTTTAACCTGGGTTCCCAGTTGAACATCACTGGGCTACTTCATCAGAGAGAGTTAAATACTGCTCAGTGGAGGAACGGAGTAATGAATTCCATATGGACCTACTTTACAGTGAAGCAGTTCATAAAACTGCTTTATGCATTTTTAATTCTAGAATATGGTGAGTTTCATGCAGCTGCAGCAGCCAGCCACAAGATTCTTCCTATAAACCTGTCCCTAAACCTTTGAAGAACTATAACAATGGTTTCATTAATTTAAGTAGTACTCAGTGTCACATCTGTTTTTACATACCAGGATATTAGGATGAAAAAAAGGAAAAATGTTTTATTCCTCTGACATAATTTAAAGATGAAATGTGAAGTTCTGTGACCTTGCTCTAAACTATTTGGTCTAATATAACATACATATAAAGGTTTTCAAACAGTGCTTTATTGATTCCCTGGTATAGTCAGTCTTGTAAAAAGTGAATTGGTTTACAGAGTTCATTTTATCTCCTATTAAAAACCTCTTCAGATTAATGAGTCATTGGTACATCAGCATCTGCTCCCAAGACTAGGGAACTGGGAGAGAAAGTGACAGGAAATATTAGGATAAATATAAATAAAATGTTAAGTGTAGGAATCTTCATGGTGAGTAAGAGACAGATAGTTACAGCATGGTATATAGTGTGGTAAAAACATGTGGTATGGTTTACAGTAATAGACACTGTAAACATTCTGATTATTGGTAAAAAAACTAAAAAACTAAATACATTTTCAACCATATTGATAATTGCTTTTGAGTCTGAAATAAGTATCTGCCTGAAATGAGGAATCCTAGCATTTGCTTCTGAAGATAACATATCACAGATCAGAAAGCCTGTTTGGTTATGTGGGGAGTCTCTTTTAAAATCCTATCATTTAGATATCATACTGCTTTGTAATTATAGGTTTTATACCCCCTGCTCTAGGTTAGCCTCCTGTTAACTTGTGCCAGTTGAGAGAAACACTTCTCTCTAATCCTGGGAGAAAGATGTCATCTTCCCCCTTTCCCCTTCCCCCCGATAAACATACTGTGTCATGTTGCATATCAACATGGCACAGGTGTATTCAGGGGTATGACTAAGAAATAATCTAGCCATCCAGTGACTAAAAAAGTTCCATTATCCTGCACAGTGAATCAAATAATGACTGAACCATGTTACTTAACTATTAAACTACCTAATTTCAGAATAGTATTTTAAGATAAAATATATTCCTATATAGATTCAAGCATTAGTCCTGTCTCTGTGGGAAAAGCAGCCTTATAGATAAGACAAAGGGTAACAGTTGGTTTTCAGATGTGGCCGAAATGAGTTGCAACAAGGTCACGGGGTGTGTCTTGAGAAGGTATAGGTAATGCAGAGAGTAACATTACAAAGAAAAAGAAATATGTATGGGACTAAGAAGGTATTGGGGCTAGCAAAGTGAAGGAGGGAAAGATCATGGTTGACTGTGAGAACGTGGATGGAGGCAAGACCTTCATTATCAGCGAGGACATGGAAAATAAATACTAATTGGAGATGTGGAACACAGGAACAGAAGGGAGGAGGACGGAGCTGGAGAAAGTGGGTTGTGCATAGTATGACCGAGATTGAGGAAGAGTGGAATATTCAAATGCAGGTTACAGAACAAAATTATTTGCAATATAAGATAGCTGGGGGTGCGGGGGTAACCTACTGATAAATTGCTACAAAAGCAGCTGTGGGACTACTTTGTGATATGATCGTACAATGACAATCTTTTTCAATAGCACAGCCATTTATATATGGTAAAATTACATCTGATGATTATTTATAATGTAATGACATGATCATATGGATGCCTTAGATTTGTTTGCTGGACAAACCTAGCCTTTCAGTATCATCCTTAGGTTTTTAGCCATATTTCTATACATAGTCTATGCTTATACTATGCACTGTAGGAGATTAACACTGATTTGCCATAAGTCTAGTTGGTAATGGGAAAGAAAAAGTTGGCAAAGAGGTATCTATTAAAATCTTGCCAGACACACATAAATCTCTTATAGATGTGCATCTCCACTGGCTATTTCCTTACCTTTGCATATGATTCATTATAAAGTAGAACAGGAATTATATGATTGTTAATACAGAAATGGAAAGAAGAACATTAGAAAAAGTCATACAATCTTATTAATATATATTATGTGCTACAATGAAATCATTTCACCTAAGTATAAAATTACCTAGATAATAGATCTATGAACAGTGAGAAAAGATGGAAAATATGTTGTCTATTGAACACTGCTAGAAGAAAATCCTTAACTTTTATATGTACAAAATTAACAAAATATTGATTAATGTTTAGCAGCCAAAGATTGTTTTACTAATATAACAATGATTACTTAAGTAACTATTATACCAGAAATATACAACATAGTAATGATATTATGCAGTGTTAGCTGCAGGTTTATATTTATACATTTATGTATTTTAACTTATCAAACTCAGGAACACCTTAAACTGCACCTGGAAAGAGTTTGCACAATTTTGAGTACATTTAGAGGTTTGAAGCCCTCAATATTTTCCACAATGGATGGAAGGGTTAGCAGCTGCTTAGGTTTCAGAATTTTCTCTTTCTTTGGGATAAGGGCCACCTTTTGGATGCATAGTGTTGATGTCCATAATATATACCATAAAATAAAAATATGTTGAGACGTAAGACAGCAAACTCTATTAAGTCAGTAGAATTGCATAAGGTACACATGCGTATAAATTACCAATTGATTGAAAATTTTCAAAAAAAAAAAGAGAGATTGCCCCAGTTTTTTATAATTTGTTTTTATATTACTTCATCTTTTATGGTAGAAGTCTAGCTGCCCGAAGTTAGGAAAGGTTCACTTTTAGTCAAATTATTACATAACTATCCATTAGACAGATTCTTGGACTTTCCTCTGAAGCCTCTGGCACTAGACACTATCAAGTATAGAATATTGAGCCATATTATCACTGGTTTGCTGCAGTATTGCAATTCTAATAGTCCACTGTACATTTTTTTTTTAGTTTCTTTCAGACCTTAAAAACAAAAAACCAAAACAAACAAACCATTCTTCATACTTCAGTCTTTTTAGTTTATTTTCCTCTCCTCTTTAACTTCTCTTGTTCAGTTTTTTCTCTTCCTATTTTATATTCTTTTTTGTTCTGTAACATAATATAAATTATGTACGTTTATTTTGGGATTTCTGTCTCTTACTTTTATTTGCCTCTTTGCCTCCCTCTGGCCTCCATTCTTCCATCATATTTCTTGGTCATAGCTCCCAAGTAGGTCTCTCAATTGTGGAAATGTGCTCCTCCTTGTCCCCTGGCTCCTTGCCCAGCTCTGTGTTTGATTTTCAGTGTCTGTCTCACATCTTTGGCTCTTTGTTCTGTCCTGTTGCCCAGCCAGTACCATTTCTCCCCATATACAATTATATCTGTCTGAAACCCCCACCTCTTCTGCCTGCTATCTAAAGTTCCAAATCTCCCACTCTCCCTGTGGCAACTTCCAGTCCCAGTTTCCTTCTTCCTCCGCTAGCTTCCAGTACATATTTCTGACCCTCCTCCTCCTCTTTGTTCCAATTACCTCTGCCACCCCACCACCTACCACAGTAGATATAGCTCACGTCCCCTCCTTCACACTGCATGGGCCCAGCAGAGGAACCACTGACAGTACATAACAGAGGCTCCTTCCTTTTTTTTCAGGTTTTTTTATTGGTATCGGCTGCAGTATCCAACAGCTTCAGTTTCAGGAAAAGTGCTGTGCAGCCTTAGGCCCAATCTTCAGGAAGTATAACTGCTAAAATATAAGCAGTTTCTACTGAGTATGTGCAAACCTGAGTTTTTCAAAGACTTATAACTTGACCAAATTTGAGTGGATTTTTATGGAGGTGGCAAAAGACACATCCCTGCCACAAAAACAACTTGTGTGCCAAATTTCAAATCCCTGCTCAGTAACAAGAGTTACTACAGCTTTTCAAGAAGAAGGTCTCCAGAATTTTTTAACATGAGTAAAATGTGCCTTGGCCCTAGCTTCATGGGCAACAGCCAAACCATTTTATCTGGAATAGAAAACAAGACAAAACAATGCCAGCCTGACTGAGACAGACACTCAGAGTGGAAAATTTCAACCAAAGGTAAAGGTTGAACAGTTATAAGCACCTGAAGACAGGTCTTTTCATGGGAACTCTTGGGCAACCTTAATGAGAAGCAAGGCTAACAGCCTTTTGTATAATGCCTTTTAGGTCAGAGAACTGGGAGAGGGGTATTTACATTTGAAGATATACTTTGCCATTGGCTGACCCATTTTTATCAATACAATTAATATAATAATCCTTTGTAGTGCATATTTTGCTTGGCTGATTGCATAATGAGATGCAGTGCATGTGCTCTTCTGGCATATAATAAAACATTTATTATTTCCATATTTAGATGTAGGGCTATTTTCCCAATAATATGCCATGTAATTTCCTAATCAGAAAGGTTACATAAAATAATTTTAGCAGTTGGGGGTTTCTAATTAACTGATAATAATGCAAAACTGCAGCATAGTCAGCTTAAGCAAACTCGCTTGATTGTTGGATGAAAATAGTGCTCTATGCTGGGGGGGGGGGCGTTAATTAAGGGAATGTAGCTCCTGTACAAGGTGGATTGACAGAACTAGAGACAAAAGTCTACCCTCTCCAGTACAAGAATAATATAGCTCATGGAAACGCAAGCTTTCCCATACTTTACCACCATCTTACCTGTTTTAGAAGATTCTCTCACTTACCCTAGGCTATGTCTAGACTGCAGGCTTCTTTCGAAAGAGGCTCTTTCGAAAGCATCTTTCGAAAGAGCCTCTTTCGAAAGATCACGTCTAGACTGCAGGCGGATCTTTCAAAAGAGCGATCCGCTTTTTCGAAAGAGAGCACCCAGCGAGTCTGGATGCTCTCTTTCGAGGAAGCCCTATTTACATTGAAGAACGCCTTCTTTTGAAAGAGGAACTTTCGAAAGAAGGCGTTCTTCCTCGTGAAACGAGGTTTACCGCCATCGAAAGAAAAGCCGCGTTCTTTCGAAATAATTTTGAAAGAATGCGGCTTGAGTCTGGACGCAGGGAAAGTTTTTTCGGGAAAAGGCTACTTTTCCCGAAAAAAACCCTGAGTCTGGACACAGCCTGCTGGAGCATTCTGTTATATGTCTACACTTAAAATGTTCCAGTAGTTCAACTGCACCACTGTAGCACTTTAACTGTGAACACTCCAACAGTGTCAGAGGAGTTCTCTCACTACTGTAGTTAATCCATCTCTCTGAGAGGTGATAATAAGATTGACAAAAGAATTCATCCATTGACTTGTTGTCTACCCCAGAGTTTAGATTGGCATTGTTATGTCTCTTTGATGCATACACCAGCTACTAGGTTACATGGAATAAAAAAAAAAAAGAGTATAACTACCTGGGGAAGCTCAGGGATAGTCTACGTTAGAAAATTAAATCAACCCAGTTGTGTTGCTCACACCCAAGTAATATAGTTAAACCAACCTAAGTTCCTATATACATAGTGGTGGAAGAATGATCTCAATTTACCTAATGCTTCTTGTGGGGCTAGAGTCACAGTGATGCAAGAGAGAATCCCTCTTGAGGCAAGTTAAAAATATATGGATTGGTTAAATAGACTGTAAGGAGGACAGAAAGCTGGCTAGATTGTTAGGTCAATAGGAAGTGATCAATGGCTTGATGTCTGGTTGGTGGTCATTGTCAAACGGAGTGTCCCAGAGGTCAGTTCTAGGGCTGATTTTGTTCAACATCTTTATTACTGACCTGCATGAAGGAATGGGTTGCACCCTCAGCAAGTTCACAAATGACACTAAGCCAGGGGGAGAGGATCCAGAGTGACTTAGACAAATTGGAAGTTTGGGCTGAAAGAAACCTGATGAGGTTCAAGAAGGACAAGTACAGAGTCCTGAACTTGGGAGCAGAAGAATCCCAAGCAATGTTACAGGTTGGGGACCAACTGGCTAAGCAGCAATTTAGCAGAAAATAACCTGGGGATAACAGCGGATGAGAAGCTGAATATGAGTCAACAGTGTGCCCTTGTAGCCAAAAAGGCTAACAGCATATTAGGATGCATTAGGAAGAGTATTGCCAGCAGACCTAGAGAAGTGATTATTACTCTTTATTTGGCACTGGTGAGGCCACATCTGGAGTATTGCTTCCAGTTCTGGGTCCCCTCTCCCCATTACAGAAAGGATGTGGATGCATTTGGAGGGCAATGCAAATGATTGGGGGATGGAACACTTGACTTGTGAGGAGAGACTGAGGTATTTGGGCTTGTTAAGTCTACAGAAGAGAAGAGTGAGGGGGGATTTGATATGAGCCTTTAAGTACCTGAAGGAAGGTTCCAAAGAGGATAGAGAGAGACTGTTCTCAGTGGTGACAGATGGTAGAATGAGAAGCAATGGTCTCAAGTTGCAGTGGGGGGGGGGGTCTAAGTTGAATATTAGGACAAAACTGTTTTACTAGAAGGGTGGTGAAGCACTAGAATGGGTTATGTAGGCAGGTGGTAGAATCTCCATCCCTTGAGGTTTTTAAGTCCTGGCTTGACAAAATCCTGGCTGGGATGATATAGCTGGGGTTGGTCCTGCTTTGGGCAGGGGATTGGACTTGATGACCTCCTGAGGTCTCTTCCAACCCTATGATGCTATGAAATGTCTGCACTGAAGCACTCCACCTTCAAAGTGAATCACAATAAAATGAATTAAGGGCATTTTAATGCCTGGCCTATCCTACTACTACTTTTATATCACTCAGTGGTGTGAATAAGCCACCATCCTGAGTGACATAAGCTACCAACTTTGTGGATAGCCCTATACAGGCAGTCCCCGGGTTACGTACAAGATAGGGACTGTAGGTTTGTTCTTAAGTTGAATTTGTATGTAAGTCGGAACCGGTACATATTGTAGGGGAAACTCTATCCAAACATTTCTCCAGAGCTCAGTTTTATTCTCCCACACCTCACTTCCCTCAGTCCTTTATTCTTGAGCTGAGGGGTCTGCTGAGAAAAGCCGCTCCGCGTCTCCCTTGTCTGCTGGGGGGAGGAGGGGCGCTAGCTTTGCATCTTCCTGGTCTGCTGGGCAGAAGCAGCTAGTGCAGGGTTGCCTCACCCAGTTTGTAAGTAGGGATCCGATGTAAGTCGGATCCATGTAACCCGGGGACTGCCTGTATTGGCAGGAGAAGCCACTAGGAGAGGTTAATTTATTTGGCTGACAGAAGAGCTCTGTCCCATGGGCATAGTGTCTTCACCAGATGCACTACAGCAGAGCAGCTATATTGGTGTAGCTGTGCTGATGTAGCATTTCTAATGCAGACTAGTCCTAATCCTCAATTGGAGTGCCCACACAAAAGTTTAATGTGGTTTAACTAATTCACACCTTTAGTTAATTCAGATTAATTTTCCTGAGCATCCCCACATATATGAGCCAAAGTGATTGGGTGTTGAAGCAGGATCTTGTTTGGTCTTCACTTCCATCCCTAGATCCACAGACTATGTATGTGTTGTGGCATTATCAACTGTCTGCACTGGGCAGCAGTGAGATTGGATTCAATTGCCTGGCATGTTAATTTTTGCTTTTTTAAAAAGAGAGACACGGCACAGGCTTCAAAATGCACACATAAATACTTTTCTTGTCAAATACACAACTTCCTTTACTATTCTAACACAGGCTATGTCACAACTGCAGAACTTTTCTGGGATACTACAGGTCTCCCGGAAAAGCAATGCTGCGTCCATGGAATGCGTCCACTTTTCTGAACATTTTTTGGAAAACAGATGCATTCTTTTACCATCCCTGTAAATCTTGTTTTTCGAGGAAGAAGGAATGGCTCAAAAGAGCAGGTTTTTCCAAAGTTTGGCGCTTTGTAGCTACGCCAAATTTTGGAAAAACCTCTTTCAAAAGAAAAGCGGAAAAAGATATGCAATTTGTATATCTTTTTCCGACTTTTCTTTGTAGTTTAGATGAAGCCAAAGGCAGTGAAGTAAAGAAAAAATGCCCTTGAATGGCTAATTAATTCTATTCTAAACATTTTTAAAATGTGTTGAATTTTTGTGTTTTGTTTTAAAAAATGATGTTATAGGAGAGCGGCGATTCTCAATCATCATTTCATCTTTCAAGAAAAATTAGAAGCATGCAAATGGCCTATGTTTCTGTTACCAGTATATTTAGTTAAGCAAAATCATTATCAAATATATATTTTCACCCGTTTTTTTACCATATTCATGAGATGATGACTCACTCAGTATGAAATAAATTGTTTCTGTAATATGCTGTCAATGGGAAATGTGTATTGGACTCTTTTTATGTATGTTGCTGCCATTGATAAAGTAGACAAGCACTACCTTTTAAAAAGTACAGTGCAAATGCTAGAGATGGAAATAAAGATGTTATCTGTTAGAGCAAAATATTAGCAATATAGACAAGTTCTACATATGGAAAAGCTTAATATATGCAAAACTGAGAAAAGCATACCTCTAGTTTAATAGTTTCTTTACTTTTAACTTTGTTTTTGTATGTGTAAAAAGAGACTATATGAAGGGCACAGCTTTAAAAAGTCTATTTTGCTTTAAAAGGGAATTTGTGTATTTAAAGGAAAACATCTTTTGATACAGCTGTTTGAAAATGAAGCCAAGCATATAAGTAATACCTGTGCCTGTCTTTCTAATGATTGTCTTTTGGGCCTTCTTGATAATTACTATATCATCTATTGCCCATTCTTCCAAATAGAAAAAAGGAGAATAAACACAGCACACTATATTTTAAGGAATAATATGATTCCACTGGGCATAACTCAGTGATATGAAATAGATAAACTATTCAAATAGGTAAAGAAATTAATCCACTAGAATACAATTCCACAATATTCTGGTATATAGACTATATTTTCTAGTAAATATCAAGTGCACTATCAAAAGCTATGTTTTGTTATTTTTATTCATGCTGATTAAGGTGATTTTAACACCACTATATTTTTGATATCATTAACAGAGCTATGGAATTGCTTTGTGTTTCTTCTCCCCTTTTGAGCGAGAGATTCAGTTTATGCAGGATTAAAAAGGAGCCAGTTTAGAGCAACCTTTGCAGAACTGGAGGCGAATTAGCAAAGAAAGAGAAAGAAAAGTAACGTTATTTCAGAAAGAATAAGAGTAAGTGTTAAAATGAAAAGTCTTTAAAAGAAAAAGGTTATATAGGTTTATTAACCTTTATTTAATAGGAGGTTAATTATGTGAAGGAAGAGAAACAAGACAATATTTTTCTTCTTCTTTGAATCAGCGTATTGATTAAATTTTCCTTGCTCTTCATGTAAGTATCATCCCAGATTACAGAGCAGTAGAAAAATACCACCAGCCAAATTTACAAAGAGCTTCAACTAATTTTTGCTCATATTTGTATGAGACAAGGCTTCTATCATTATGATATCAAAGCACTCAATAATAAAATGTAGGCACCATATTCCCAGCTGATGTCAATTTTATTGTAACTCTGTTGGTGGAGGTAGGACAACCAAGACCAGTTAAGGACATGAATGTAGATGTCTGATTTGCAGGCATCATCTGGTAATTAGGTATCCTTACATCACAGTGGTGTTTTGAGGCTATAAATACATTAAAGACTGTGAAGTGCTTTGAAAGCAAATGATGAATAAGAGACAGGTATTATTTTGAAGATGATATTCTCATTTATCATTTGTACTTACAAACAAGGGTGCAAAAATAGGGTCCTGTTTTGAAAATCTAGTCACATCAGCTATGCTTGAAAACACAGTCACCTGAAATAGTTACATACTGCTTGTTAGAGTTGCTTTGTGAAGCATGTCTCTGTTCTCACAGAGCAGATTGATACTTAAAGTAGAGTTCAAGTGTAGAAAATTGTTTTCCAAGACTTTCAAATCATCCGTGTAAAAGCCATTTTTGAGGGAGGTTACACAGTTTTACAGCACTATGTCAGCTCACTACCTTGATAGCTTGGCATTTGGGAGTAGCTCTCTATATCCCATTCCACATGCTAGTAGTGATTTCTCTTGTGTCACTCTCCTGGTGCACCAGGCAGGATTCTGTCTCTCTTATCAGTTTCTGGGCACTGCAGTTGATGCAGCACCCTGCTACATTGGCTCTAACTGGCTGTGGCTTTAAAAGCCCTAAAATAGCTGTAGGTTTCTAAGCTCTGGTCTACACTACAGAGTTATTTTGAAATAACCTCTCCACCTTATTTTGAAATCCATACTACCAATCCTGTTATTTCAAAATAATGGCTGGCTATTTTGAAATCTGTACTCCTGTTCCCCTCAGGGAATAACACTTATTTAGAAATTGTTATTTCAAAAAAGCACTAGTGTGGACCATCCTCTGCTGCTAATTTGAAATAATTGGCTTCCAAAGGCCCCTCACAGCTGCACTTCTCACTGCTCTGGCCACACCTGCCTGCTCCACTGCTTTCCTTTTCCTTCAGAGCTTAAAACTTCAGGATGTAGGAGCAGCCCCGTGCCACATAGGAGGATCGGACGGAGCCATGAGTTACCCCAATGCTGCCTCAATCTCCCATGGCTGCCAGCATTCCTGCTGTTCCCTTGGCTGCTAGTGGCTCCAGCTTTGACTGGTATGAAGATCCTGGACCTCATTGAGGTCTGGGGGGTGGAGACTAACCTCCAGGATCTCCACATCAGAAAAAGGAATGCGTCTGACAAAGGTCACAAGTGAACTCTTGACCAGGTCTGCGTGAAGATCAAGGAACTCCAATAGGCCTACCACAAGTCTGGGGAGAAGAGTAGACACTCCAGGGTAGCATCACATACGTGCTGCTACTTTGCACACCTGGATGCCGTCCTGAGAGGCAGGCTAGTCACCTCCCGCACCCCTGTAATGGAATTTGGCCAGGATATGCCTGGCATCAGCTTCTATGAGACCCATTGAGGAGGAGGAGTAAGGAAGAGGAGGAGGCCAGACAAGCAATCATGCTCACCAGCCAGGAGCTCCTCCTCACTCTCGAGACAGTTCCCCCCTCCCAGGATGTCACCTAGACTTCTGACGATCCGGGCAAAGCACTTCAGGTGAGTTCTATAACATTCGTAAATACACGCAGGGGCAGGCACCAGGCTGCGAGGGGCTTACTCAGCCTGATGGACCTGACAACAGCCTGTTCATGTGGGTGCACATGTATCACCAGTCCAGAGAGCTCAGCCCCATGACGCTGTCACACAGGAACCCCTTGGTTCTTCTCCCAAGGTTCTTGGAGAGGCCTACCTTACTTCAGCCTCCATGGTGGGACACCTTCCCATGACAAGCCACCATTAAGGAGTCTGGGATCACAGAATCACACATCAGTGCCCCACAAGGTACAGGGTCGTGGCCGCACTCGGAGCATTCTCTCCCGGTCAAGTGTGGAGATGCAGAGGAGGCTGATCCCTTGCATGGGAAACTGCTTGGGGAGAGGAAGAGGAGGGGAACCTAGTAGCCTTCTCTCCGGCAAGTGGCCTCTGCTGCTCCCACACACTTCCTCCAATCCCCCTCCCCTATCTCTACCAGGAAGGGATAGAAGTTCCCTCTCTGTGGGATGCCGCCAGTGCCTGGCATGCATGGGACACAGTAGGAAGCCAAGCTACCCCATCTCCCCCTCCTGCCCACAGGCTACTGGCCTGGCCAGCACCTTCCCTTGCCTACTTGTCCCCGGGCTGTGGGCATTGTGATGCTCCCCTGGGATGTCTTTGCCCCTGCTGGAAAGTGTTCCCTTTCTAGGCAACATATGGCCCATCACCATCATCTGAACTGAGACCTTTTATGTTGGCTCAGAGATTAGGGCTAGGCTTCATACACAGTGTCTCCTGGGATGTCTTCCCTTGTAACTTCTTCACAGCAGGGACAGCTGCAAGCTTGGCATGTCTCCCAACTCCCACACCATCTGCATGACTCCATGGGATCCACAGTCAGAAGAGAACCTGAGAGGACCTCATGCAGGAACAGATGGCCTTCCTGCAGTCCCTCATCCAGGGTCCTGAGGAGGAGCACCAGGAGTGGGCTGCTGACTGGGAGTAGCAGAAGGCTGCCTGGGACCAGCTGGCATGCCAGCATGAGGCCGTGTGCTCCTCCCTCATCTTGGTGATGAAACGCATGGCCTTGTGCATGAAGCAGGCCACCAGCCACCTCCCTGCCTGTCCATGGCTTCCATTCCTACACCCCCTTGTAGGGGTCACTGGGGCCCCAGAATATGTGATGGTGGGATCTCTTGGGCAACTGACACCTCACAAACAATCAGAGGCAGGTGACAGTCTCAGCCCTGTCCCTGAGCTCTCTTGACCCCTATTCCCCCATCCCCCATTTCAAGTTCTTTCTCTAGTCCCTCCCCTGTTGTATATCCTCCCAATAAACAGTCCTTTTTTTTCAGAAAAGAAGGCTTTTTTATTTGCTCTGCAGGGGAGAGGGTGAAGGTGAGATGGGAGGGCAGGGGAAGGGAGGGGTAGAGAATGAAAGGCACACAGAGGGAATGCAGGGGCCCTTCTGGAGAGGCACTGGGGAGAGTCTCACAGATGGATGTGCATGCCGTCTATGCCCTTCCTCACTCCAGAGCTGGGGAAACTCATGGCATCAAAGTGTCCACATTGCCCAGAGTGGTTGATGGGCTTCGCTATCTGCCAGAGTATGGCCCCAAATGTAGATTTCCTCTCACCAAACTGTTTCCAGATGGAGCAATAGTTGTCTGGCATGGTGAGCTTTCACAGTGTGATGGCAACGCACTTCTGCAAGGGGATGGTGGGTCTCAGTCAGGTGTCCTGTCACCTGAGGGCAGAGGCAAGACACTCACTGAGCTCCAAGAAGGTGGCCTTCCACGTGAAGAAGTTCTGCAGCCACGACTCATCATCCCATTACTGCAGGACAATGCGGTTCCACCAGGTCAAGCTTGTCTCTCTCCCTCAGAAGCGGCATTCTGTGGTGTCTAGGGCACTGAGGGGCATGCGCAGATCCAAGAGTACCAAGATGTGGGTGATGAGGGCCTGCAGTCCTGGCTGGTCCTCGTCCTGCTGGAGCAGCATTCAGGCAGTTTGGAAGTACTGCGCCATGAAGCGCAGCACGAGGCCCGTGAGCATGGCACTGCTTTCCAGCAGCTCCAACTCCATGTTGTGAGTGCTGTGGCATCCATAAGGGCAATCAGAGCACACAGCATCCATTTGTGTCCCACAATGGGGAAGGCAGTGGAGGACTGTCATGTGAGATGCAGCCGTAGAGAAGAACCCTTAAAAGCACGTATCTCAACTTGCCTGACCAAGAAGCCATAGGAAGTCTTTGTCCTCCTGATGCCCTCTCTAAAGTGCTTCATGGGGCTCTAAATCCAAAGCACACTCCAATCGGTATGGACACGGTATTTTGAAATAATTCTGAATAATTTTGATGCTCTCCCATAGTGGCAACACTATTTCAATTTTGTTATTTTGGGAGTTATTATTTCAATGTTACTTATTTTGAAATAATTTCCTACTGTAGACATGCCCTAACTGAGGATGCAGAGCTGTTAATTAAGAGCTACCTTCTAGTTGGTAGATTTTATAGCTTGATCTATCTCTGTGTGCTTTCCCTCTTGTGCACAGATGCAGAATTAGCCTCATTCCAGTACAGTGTACTCTGTTTATGCAAAGAATGACTGCCACAATTGAATGCATTATACTAATGTCTGATTCATAAATGTAAATAACAAAGTCTAACTCGGTATATTTTTATAAGGATAGTTTCTTTTTGTCACAGAATAATAATAAAAGTTAAGTATAAATAGATTCAATTAGAATTATGCAGTTCATTTTACATTTAGGAAGCTACACAGTTTCATGCTATCTTGCATATTTTCAATATAGATTTTTGTCTGCTTTAATTTTACACTGGAATTCAATAATTAACTTCAAAATGCAAATTCCATGCCCCTTTTTACTTGTCAGCTATCCTGCAGCAAAATATCTAAGGATATACTAGGTGGGAATTTTGATTTTCTTTGAATATCTTATTTGTGATAATTAACTAGAACCATGTAACAAGCTTGGGGCAGACGTAAAGCTTGTTTTATCTGCTTCAATAAGCTAGATCTGTGTGCAATAGGGATTGGAACTCTGAACCACCAGTATGTAAGTATAACTTTTCTGAGGCATGTCACTGGTTAAGTGACAAAAATATTCTAATTGTCACTGAAAAAGAAAAGTCAAGGGTACATTTGAACCTGTCAGTTGCACTCATTCCTGTTATCCCTTTAGGGGATATCATACAGCTTGACACCAACATTTAAGCTTTGAAAATTATGAGCTCATCTATTTCAAATGGGATGGCACACGTTCCCAAGCCTTTGCCATTACTTATGATGGGAGATGGTGATCACTTTTTTGTTCAGATATTGATATTGCATAAGCTTTTTCTTCTTCTTTTTTCCTGTTTCAGAATGAAGAACAAATTTTGGTATTTTGAGTTTGGCACTTCTGAAACTTTCTCAGCCACCTGCAAGAAGCTGCATGAATCTGTAGAAATAGAAGTAAGGAATTAATTAGTGTATGTTACATTATACAATGTGTCTGGTTTGACTGAAATACAAGTGGGAGGGGGTAGGGCAAAGTGCTCAGACCTAAAAAGACAAAGGAATGCACAAGCTTTTGACCTCAGATCCCAAAATATTATTTTGTCATGTCTATCTGTGGTGTGGAACAAAGTTCAGTCTGATGATTAGTGTAGTCTTAATACAGTAGAACAGGGCAAGAGGTGAACAAAAACATTAGAAATCAATAGGGAAGTTAGTTCACTAGGTCAGATAGAAAAATGACAGACTGTTCGGAGGAGGGACAATTGCCGCAGGATTAATATAAAAAATCTTATTATTTCTAGGTCCCAAGTTTCTATAACCTTTAAATCTCAATTCACTAAAATTGCACTTGCTTTCCTGAATAAAGGTTAACGAATACATTTTTTTAAATCATTCCCCTTCATTAACAACTTTTCTCTTTGCACAAGGGGCCATCTTACCTTTACACATCTAAGGTTAGCTGAAAGGGCCCTCTTAATAGATGTGGACAGAATAGGCATTCAAAATTCTTAGATGAGGGAGCTTCGAAGGCCTTGGTCAGTCACTCATGTGGGCTAGTAGTCATGTTACAAAAGTAAGGTGACAAAATATAATATAATTAGAAATATAAACCTAAGGATGTACGTTATAATAAAGCAAGCATTGTTCAAGTTAAATGAGCCCTTTTTCTTTTCTCATGATAATGGCAAATGACCCAAACTCACTTTCTGTGTAGTCAATGAGATATTTTATAACTGATGATAGCATAAGTGGGCCCAAAATGTGGTGTTTAAAAGAAAAGTTAATTGGGCCTGATCCAAAGCCTGCTGAAATCGAAAGACTCCCATTGATTTGGATTGGATTTAAACTGAGCACTAGTTCTACACCTAAAACTTAGCTCAACTTGGCCGTGGTGCTCATGGGTGTGAAAAGTTCACACTGCATAGACACATAATTAAGCAGATGTAAGCCTTGATATAAACATCACTAGGTTGACAGAATAATACTTCTGTTGACCTATTTACCTTCAGTGATTAAAAAGCCCCCTTCATCACAGTAGCAAGTGCCTACAGGTAGAGCTACTGACAGAATTGCCAAGCTCCTGGATAAGGTGGGGGACATCTCCGGCAGTGAGTTAAAGGGCCTGGGCTCCAGCCGCTGCTTCAGTAACAGCAGTGGCGACCAGAAGCCATAGCACCTTTTAAAAAGCTGGACTGTGGGACAGATTTCCCTTTGCTTTCCCCTGTGAGTGGCCCTGTCTACAAGACACCACCAAAGATTACTGAGACAGAAGTTCTGAGGCTTATGAGGCCTGGGACTTGCTTAGTTTGTTGTTAGGTTGAAATACAGAGTTTTGCTTGTGAAGGGTTTTTTTGTTGTTGTATGTTTTATTTGATGACCCTGCCAAACTGTAATTTCTCCTGAAATTATGGATATTTATATCTTGTTCTTGAAGCAGACTTTTATACCTAATTTTGATTTTTAAGAAAGTGCCTCATATTTGGTTCTAAATACAATTAACTTGAAAAACATTTTCCTAAATATTTGGGGAGCTGACTAGCAGGTTTGAGTTTTGAATTTGTTTTTGGAATGTAAGACTCAGATATAAATTAACAGAATATAAAGCACAGGGGCAGATTTTGCACCAGTGGACAACTTTCCACCCAGCCAGTACATGAGCTGTCTGCCTCATAAGAGTTGATCTCCTTAAACTCAGCAGCTGTATAGATGGCCATATATTTTTACATTCTGCACAGTCAAAGTTAAATGAATTTCCAGCCAGTCTCAGAAAAGTGGTAATTCGGAGACTGTAAATTATTGTTATTAAATTCAAGACATTAGAATTTCATTATATTATATATGCTTGTTTTTAGTCACTTAATGCATGATGATTAATATCATTAATGCTAAAGAGAGGTACCTGAGCAAATCAAAGGGAAATATTTATGTGATGGGTGGTGGGAATAAATTATGCAAAGCTATTACTTTGACAAATAGGTTACTCTTACACCAATAATCCCTAACAGCATATTTGTATTTTATTCTCTTTTGTTTTTAACTTGTAAGCATTTGTTACAATGTGTTTTCATCTGGTTTGTTATCTTCTGCCCTTTCCTCGAGGACATCATTGCAAATGAGACCTTGGTGAATAATAGCACATTTCATTTTGTGAATAAAACACACAAAGAGTGAATTTGCTACAGAGCCAAATTTTGCATGAACAAAGCCCAAGAAGATTAAGGATCTGTATCTCTGAGCTGGGAGAATATAATCAGGCACTCTATGGGCAAATATTTGTTCATCCTTATATTTGGTTTCTAAGTTAATTAAGCCTGGCCTTCCTAATATGCACTCAGATTTCTTAAGCCCTGTTCTTTCTTTTCTGTACAAGATGAGCAGTACATTTTAAATTACAAATTCATACATGAAAGTCCATGTGAAGGTTAGTTCATGAAAGCAATGCATGTACTGACTAGGAATGCTTTTCTGAATTGGGGCCCAAAAACACAAGGCATTTCAATGAGAAGGAAAGCAATTTTATGGAGGAAAATGGCAATCTGTAACATTAGGTTTCTTTTCTTTGTCATTTGAGTTATTACAAAATTACTTAAAGCTTTACAGAGTGACCTGGGCTATCAGCTTCTCCTCCATAAATACTTTTTTATATAAATGAGCATGGTTAAGTGACAATATGGTGTGGCACAGTATTGCACTTATTCAGATTGTATAGGCTTTATCTCTGTTCTTTTCAGGAAACTAAATCAGACTTGATAGCTTCACTCTAAGACAGATCTAAAATGTTCCAGGCTAATAAATGTAATAGAAAAGCTAACACAGAAAAGTGGTCTGCTTCCAAGAATGAACCCAAAAGGAATCAAAACAAAACCACTCTTTTCTAGTTGATATAGACATGATATACATCTAAAAAGCATGCTGGTACATTAACAATGCCTTTACATTACATGAAACAGAAAAATATAGGAACACAATAGGTATGTGGTTTGTTATTTTAGCCTATGAATGCATTAGGGCAACAAAAAACTACCTATAGACCAAACTCCTCTGTGTATGAACAAAAGAAACCCTCCTTTACTAATTCCGAAAGTAATTCCGAAAGTAACTCATCACAGTGGGATTCTGAGGCCTAGTCAAATAATTGTCTTAGTGTACTACCCGCTGTGCTCAATATTGAGTGAAAATGGAAGTGAGGCCTCTGAACCATCTTATTTTACAATTCTTCTTTTATTTAAATAATTCCAGTCGGTTTGGGGGATGCCAGACCTTTATAAATTAACAGCAGGGAAATACCAAAGGTGTCAGATTGCATATTTATCATCTTTTTCGTGTAATACTTAAATATGTATTAAGAAGTGACTGACATAAATTAGGCAGATTTCAGAAGCCACAGGCCGTGGCTTGTAGAGGACCCCCTTCTGCTTGACATTTCATCCTTGTCAAAGATCAAATTATTTTAATTTAGGCTGCAAATTATAAGGAATGAAGACTTCTTTGTGGGAATTCCCTGTGGTAATCTGACTTTTGTTGTTACTGCTGCTTGTCAGTGTGCAAAAGATATAATATGCATGCAAATAAGGTTAAAAAATATGTACTATCTAATTATCCAGCCAGTACATTCCACTTGAAGACAGTGGGAGGCCTGACACACAGTATGTGTTTGATTCATTGAGGCCTGCAGGGTATTTACACAAGATTACTTTTAATTATGAAATTAATATCTGTTTATCTAGAATGTATAGCAGTAAGTAAGTATACACATGAGTGGAATTTTTTAGTAAAATAAATCTTTCTTTAATACATATAAAATATAGAAAAACTCTGAGTTTTCTTCCAAAATGGCATTGAAGACTATCATCACTTTTTTTGAAAATCAATAAAAAGGTGCCCTTTCTGTTATAATTTTTGCCTCAACTGCCAAATCATTTCAAGATGTCATTGCACTTTACCAGCTTCCCTTTCTGAATATTATGCATAAGTTTAAACTCTCACTGAAGCATTTTTTTTTCATAATTTTATTCTTGGTGATCATATATTGGCATTCCACCATCAAGCCATAATCCTACATGTTCAAATGTACAAGTGGATCCCTGTAGCTATACAGAACCCCACTGAAAGGGCTCAGTGAAAGTCCAGGCATCCACCAGCATATTGTAAATTATAGGAGCAGGATCTAATATGTCCACATGTATTTGGTTATGCCAGAATGTCTACACATCTGAGCTTTATTGTCAGACACAATGCTAGTATGCAAATACTTTCAGTCAGTATGGGAATGTGGATCCTGAGGACTTTGGATGGCTACATGAATTAATAAATAGATATAAAGCCTTTGCCGCTGTAATAGGTGCAAATATAATGCAGGTTGTATTGACCAAAAATCATTTGTTTGCTATCCCATTGTTTGTCAGTTCCTTGTTCTAGGTGGAATGGGTGGAATGCTCTAGTCTTCTTTCTAAGGGAATAGGTGTCTGTACTGAAAAACCACAACTATGTTGTACGTGTACTGGAAGTATCGTCTGACAGGCCAAGGACTGAATGAGCACAGAAATTAAATTATCCTCACACCCATCAATCTACCTACATTTTAGGAGATGTAAACATGACAGTGTATGGTGACTCCTCTTCTCTGGATTAACAAATGAGTTTGCTGTCTAAGACTTTCCATCTTTCATGTGTCATGAGCATTAACTTTCCTAAAGAAATAGCAAAGAAACCAAAGTGCGACCCTTACATCATTTTCAAGAAAAGTTATTATATTATTGAAGAAACTGATTTTTTTAAAGCAGAATAGAAATTTCCTTGTGACTCTACTGGTAGCGCTTTGATTCTGACCAAAAAAGTCATTGGTTTACATGGGCTCATTCCCAATGAGGTGATTGCTGTATAGTACTAGGAGGGCATGTGCTATTAGTCTGTCAGATGTGGTGATAGATTAAAGTCCTCTAAAAGTCCTCTTGGTGAACCGCAGTGGAGACTGATGGTCCAGCATTTCACCAAAGTAGAAGCATGGGCAACAATAGTTTCCCTCCAATTATGCGCCTCATGCCTGGAGGGGACCATCTGCAGTTGTGGGAAGGTAGTGCCAATTCAATGGTCCATTCTCTACACCCACTGAGTCTGTAGTTTCAGAAAGGCTTTCCACGTAAACATGGGCACCCCCCACTTCTTGTCCAAACAACCCCCACCAATCCCTCATCCTAAACACTAAACAAATCAGCCTAAAATAAAAGTGAACAACAAATTTTAAAAAATGATAATCAAAAATTCCACCCAAGCAAAGTTTTACCCTAAAAAGGGAGAAGCATCAAAAATTCCATGAAGTCTATTTAGGGACTTCTACTATTGCTACTGATTTTACAGGAAAGTGCTCAGAAAGAATAGTGCTGGGCAGCAGTATAAAACTGTAAAATAGAAAAAGTATTTCTTTGTCACAGACAGGAGACCCAAGTACAGTAAAACCTGTGTTATCTAGCATGCTCGGGGATGAGGGCGTTCCAGTTGTCTAAAAATTCCAATTATCTGAGAGTCCCTTTTTGGAGCTGCGACACCCATGCCACAGGGGCCGCCAGCTGCCCAGCCCAGATCCCGGTTGGCTGGATTATAGCGGTGTGACGGGAGGCTGCACCCAGCCTTGTGCCAACTGGATCAAACCACCACGTAGCCGTGACCAGCCACATGGCCAAGTGGATCAAAGTGCCGGGCCGCACAGTCACGCCAAGTCCGTAGGAAATTTGCCGGTTTCTAAAGTTTTCCAGATAATTAAGTGCCGGATAGCGCAGGTTTTACTGTATTGTGAAGGTAGCTTTTGCTGTATGGATATTTGTCCACCAAGAGTTATAGTGAGATCATAAACGTATTTCACATGAGTCAATGCATAACCATCAAGTGATAACCTTTCACTACCAAATGGTTCCATATTTAAACAAGCATCCTGGGAATGAATAGTAATCATATTCACATTCTGCTTCATCAACCAATATCTTTCTTCCCAGTTCATAGTTCCTTTCCAGAAATAATATATACAGCTTTAAACAGGAGTATGCATTTGATGGTAAGAGGAATGATGAAGGAAAAATACCATCTGGAAGTTAGAACATTCTGATTTTCTCTTTCTGTCTTACTGCTTTCTCTCTTTATGTCTTTTTTCCCCCTTTGCTAATCAGTGTGATGGAATTCAGATAGACTTAATCAATATTTCTCTGGAAGGAATTGCCATTCTGAACATTCCAAGCATGCACGGTGGATCAAATCTTTGGGGAGAGACCAAGAAAAGACGTAGCCATCGTCGAACTGAAAAGAAGAGGTTGGATAAAAGAACTACTGTCACAGATGCCAAGGAATTGAAGGTTGCATGTCAAGGTAAGCCTGCAGATTAAAATGAGCAGCTGATTCTAGACACTCAAATTATTAAGCTACACTGTTACATGCCTCTTTGTTGAAGCTGAGAGTGGCTTAGAAACACATACACACAACGGTACAGCAGTGTACAGGCATAAACACACACACACACTCATAAATGCAGTATGTGTGCAAACCTACCTTCCATAGATAGGACGTCATATAGGACATCACACAACATGGAACACTGCTGTTCTATTCTGTAGAGAAAATGCTTAATGCTATAGAGTCCAGATAAAGGGTAGTCATGAATAGCACTATACATACAGTTTGGTTTCAGGGACAGTCACAGTCCTCTTCTGACAGAATTTGTCCTCCATGGCGATAGAGCTTCACATCGTGGTAAGTGTGAGGATCTGTTAACATGCTATAGCATACCATGCCTGAATCCCATGTGTGCTCCCTGACTATATAGACTACAGTTTGTCTGCCAGCTTTCCCTTCCATTTTGTCATTATTCATTTTTATAGAAAAGATCAGGATTCAATCCTAAGATTTTATTACTAACAGTTATTTCTGACAATCATTATAGTGAGTAAGTGTCCATTTTACTCAGTGGGAGCTGGACAGCATTCATTGTAACACACCATTAAATATCACAAGTTAAGAAGTCTAAATCAATTTTTCTCCAATTTTTGCATTTTGTGGACCACAAAATTTATAAAAGAAAATTTCTCGTAAATCCATCTGTCCACCCAGCACCCCAATATCTTGGTCTCAAAATCTTATTTGCTATGGACCACATGAAAGGGTTCTACCGATAAGACTATGAGACCGTTGGCCTAAAGTTATCATCTACCTATACCTTCTTTAGCTCTCTTTTCACTTCAAAAGAAAAAGTTTGCTTACTCCAGTGGGTTACAATATTAAAAAATTGTATATCTCAATAAGCCTGATAAAACTCAGGACTTTTACATTCTGATTTTATCTGAATCCTTTTACTTTTGCTGCTTCCCTTTAAAAAATTCCAAATATTTGCTTTCCCCCAGATCTGGTACTCTGCAATTAAACTTTTTAAAAATCATTATTTGTTCTTGCTACTAGGATAGGATATATTATGGTCTTAAGCCACTGCCGGAATGAGATGAGAAGGCAATGTACATTGTCAGCAGTTTACTGAGGCATTGTCTTTGAGAAACGTGCAAGAACTCTGAGATTGGTTGAGGACTGGTCACAACAATGCCATCTGCTATAGCCATTAACAGAGTGCAGCATGTTCCCTTCACCCCGATCCTTATGTTAGCCCAGCTTTGATACTCCATGTGGAGGTGGGACACGTTTATGGTTCTACCACACCTTTCTACCAACTACAGAGTTTCTACTGCTACTGTCAATGCTGGAATACCTTGCTGGAATACCTTTCAAAACAGTACTTGGTCCATGGTTTGCAAAGGCACTTTGAATCTTCTCTCTTCTCCCTTGTACTTCTGAGGCAGTCTAACAACTTGTTAGCATTAGCACTTTTGTTGGTAAAACTTTTGTCAGTAGGGCTGGGGGTGTATTTTTCATGTAAGTTTCATAGACAAAAGCAGGAGTGTGGACAGCATTATGTCAGCAGGAGAAGCTCTCCTCCCCACATAGCTAACACTGCACATTGGGGGTGATTCAATTATGCTGTCAGCAGAGCTCTCTCTTGCCTGCATAAGAGGGCTACATGAGAGACTGTAGCAGAACAGCTGTGCCACTGTAAGGTCTGTAGCTTAACAAAGAAAGGGTTGCAATGCCTTTCACATCTAGAGCAAAGGTTCAAATGTCTTTCGAACTGGCATGGATGAGAATCATTGTAATCTCTCAGCTGTTTGAAGTTCTTAATTAAATGGGATAAGAGTTTATCCAGTGAATGGTGGATTGGTCTGTACATTACAAAAGTAATTTATTAAACTTTGTTTACATCCTTGTTGGCAGTGCCAGCAGAGATCTCAAGGACTGAATAAAGGGTATTATTTAACTTTAAGGGTAGTCCCTCCATTTTAGTGCTCAGGAATGTTGTCAGGTAGTGCAAAGTAGTTTGGAAAGCTTCTGGCTCTGTTATTGTACCTTTTTGTTGGTAAACAATATGACTCTTCTTTCAGTATCAACCAAGTACCTTTTCCAAGCCGGATATTAACATAAACATTTAAATCTAAAGTAAAGAGTTAGTTGATAAGCCCTCGTTGTTATCAGATAGGAAAAAACAAATTTGTTAGGTGAAGAAATGTATTTTTATGTTTCAAAGAGCTTCTTTCAAACAACAGATTTTTTAAATGTATGAAGAAGTAATTTAAATATAGTTCTTTTGGAATTTAAAAAAGAGCTTTGGTTAGGTAAGGTGAAAAGTTTAAATCTATCAGCTATCAAAACAACTGACTTCCTGTCTGTTTTCAGACTGAACGATTCCTTTGCTAGCTCCAGAATAGTGTGTCCTTGAGTCACAACTTCTCTTAGTTTAGTGTCTTTTTTATCCTTTAAATAGATTTTAGTTACTGAACTACTTAAAGGCTTTTGTATTTTTAGTTTAGAGCAAACATTTCACAAAATGTTAGACTTCTGAAGTTTGCACTGATGTTTTGAGAACCAAGATAAATACACACCTGCATATTAGTCTCTGTTCATTTATTTACTTAGTCTGAATAAATATCCTTTCAGCTGGTTTTATATCCAAACACAGCATCTAATCACAAGACCTAACTAAACAGCCACACTTTATAGGAGACGCTTAGCTTACATAAGACTTTTATAACGCTACGTATCTGATTTTCCTGAAAATCTAATTCTCTTAATTAGAACTGTTGAGCAGTATTGAAGCTCATTTTTGGTATAATCAAATAATAGCAATGCAACTGTGTTACTAAAACTGTGGACCAAACTGTGTTTCATTATAAATCCTGCTTTTGTGATTTTATAACCTGACCATAAAAATGTGCATTGGGCTGAAGCTTGGCACACAAAATCTGAATTTTGGAATAATTATCACTGTCAGCATTGAAGACTGGGTGGTGACTGTGCAACCTGCCCTGAATTAGAGGCGTCATGTTGCTTTTCTAACCCTGGAGCAGCCCAGGAGGAAGACTGTAGGATTAAATGCACTAGGTTTATTCCTGGTCCAGAATATATGGCCTGATGCATGCAGCTTTCCTTACTTTTTGTACTGAAGGAGAAAGATCCAAAGTTCTACCTACTGCTGGCCCCTGCTGCCCACTGGGTGGCAGGATGTATTTGTTCTATGGAGCCTGCTTCCTCTTCTGCATTTCTACTTGTGAAGGATAAGGGAGTAGGAGGTTGCCTCGCATTTGCATGCTGCCATACTAGCCAGGCCACAACTTGCTCCTTAACTTAAAAAACAAAAAAACACCTGGAGATCATGTTGTCCAGAGCCTTGTGCTGAGGCAGGAACAGGTATACTTTGACCATCCCCAACCAATGCTTGGCTATCCTGTTCTTAAAGACCTCCTGTGTTGGGGATTCCACAACCTCTCTTGGAAGCTTATTTATCGGTCCCCCTGAGTCTTCATGCCTCAAGACTAAACATGCCCCATTTTATAACCTTTCCTAAAAAGTCAAATTTTCTAAATCTTTTTTTCATCTTTGTAGACCTCCCCTGGACTTTCTCCAATTTATTTGCAAAACAATTTTATTAAAGTCTGTGAAACATAAATTAAAATTTAGCAATTTAAAAAGCCAAGATCTTTACTTAGGTGTATGAATGCAACTTCCACTGATTTCTATGGGAGTTTTGCATGGATATTAGAGTGACATTTGGCACTAATATTTTCTTCTTAAAAGTGTCTTTGATATATATAGATATAGATTATTAAAATGTACATAAAAACATGGCATATTTTAAGAAAAATTTCTAGAGCAGAAATGCATGTACTTATCATTACCTGATTGAGTTAATAAAGAATTATTATAGTTTATAATAATTATTGTAAATGACCTAAATACAGATTTAGTTGGCAGTCTACATTAGCTAGCAGATGTGTTAAATTATGCAAAATTATCACATGCAATATTTTACTATATTGAATCCCCTGATATTAAGATATATGAAATGTCTACCCATAATTGAATATTCCAAGGACAGCATTTTAACTGTAACTGTGAACCGTCTTTCTTTCTGAACCTTAAAAGAAATCATTTAACATTATTTGACCATAATTTTTCTTTATTAATATAAAAATACGAATAATGAGTATTTTAGAAACAGTGCAGCTATGGCATGAAGACATAAATATGAACTTGGACATGTAACTGGAAACAACTAAGCTTCCTAGTTTTTAGTAATCGAAACTCACTCAAAACATAGTTTATATTATGACACTGGACTGTCCATAAAAGAAATATCTATTCTGTTAATCAATATAACAACAATGATTACATATTAAATTCCCTTCCTGTCAGAAATGTTAAAACAAGTTCTCAAACCTTTCCCTTTTTTCTTTATTTGTGACAGAAGGAAATATATTATTAAGGGAATTACACGGCCAAAACTTTGTTTAGGTAGTGAAAAATATTGGTGTTCTGTTTGATTAATCTTATTTGGAACCCAGTCCTAATTGCTGAAATTTATTTAGAGAATAATTTGGTTCTGGATTATATTAAGTACCTCAGTGAATCACGCTTTAGGGCCGAACCCCATGTGCGTGCATACACATACACTGTGTTCATATGTACATATAACTTGACTCACATAAGGAGTCCCATTGACTTCAAACGGAATACTGGCATAAGCAAATTTACAAGTATAAGTATTTACAGGATCAAGATGTTAAATTATAAGATCTTCAGGAATGAAGCATTTCTTCCTATGTACCTTATAGAGCAATAGGTATACTGATGCTTAACAAAATGTTAAAAAAAGGCAATCAAACTGAGCAGCTTAACCACAAACCTGTAGTGAGATATTAGCCAAAGGCTCCTTAGACATTAGACAGTGCATATTAATGGTTTAATTCAGCATTTAGATGTAAACCAAGCTCCTGGCCTATGATTCAATAACTTGGAGTAAAAATTTCTGTTGATATGTGTCAGGGCTGTTCCCCACTCTGGCAATCCGAGTGCAGAAGGTAAAGGCCTGCAAGAGAGCTTCAAAACCTTGCCTCTACAGGCACTGGTTACAAAAAACTTCCCCCCAGAATCATAATACATGGATTTTGGAGAACCACTGCCACCATTAAGTGCTTTTTGATCCCTAAAAAGCAGGGGCAAATATTTGAAATCAATCCCAAGGGTACCCCAAGCTCATTTGTCACAAAACGGCTTGAAAAAAGAAAAGAGAAAAACAAGCTGTAGTCTCTGGTAGCTGATCCCTCAGTCGGAGGCATGCAGATACACACAGACAGACCCTTCCAGGACACGCAAATTAAATCTTCACCTTAAAAACTGATTTTATTAGAAAACAAAAGATAAACTTGATAAAGCATTCTTGGTTGCTAGATGTTACAGAGCAACTAAGGACATTTACTTATTTCTATTTTTCTCTTTGTTCAGTCCACTCCCATGCTCTGAATTCTGTGGGGGCATGGTAGGCCTAGGTTTAAATCATTCAGTGTCTCTCAACTCCTGGTTTATCTCTCCCACACAAAGAAAGCAGAGAACCTATGTCCAATTCAAATTTCAACTCTCTATCTCGATTGGTTCTCCCGGGCCTGTTGGCCATCGCCTTTGCTAGCTACCTGAGCTTAACCCCAGAGACACTGGGTGCTGGTTAGCACGCCTCTAGTCCATTACAATATGCTTGCTCCATTACAAGTTTCTGATTTGAAAAGCAGAAACCATAGAAATGGAACATGTGCCAAAACAACATCCTCTCGGTCACAAAAATGAGAAGATGCTAAAGTCACAGGGGATCTTAAGAGCAGCTCTGTAACAGGGCGGTCTTCAGGGGCCTGAGGACAGCCAACTTGTTTAATTATCAGACGCAAACGGGAAAAGGTTATATGTCCTTTATAAAGTGCTTAAATAGGGGTCAGTGCACAGAGGTTGCAGGAAGACGGTTGGCTTCTGTGAGTAGCTCTGGAGCAGAGGGAGTGGGTAGCAGAGCAAAAGGTCTCTTGAGTCATGGTAACTTACTTTGTTTTGTGTTTGAATTCATAAAATAGTGTCTTGGAGCATAAGCCTCAAAGACTTTGTGTGGCAGAGAGACTTTAATGGGACAGAGAAGGTACGTCTAGACTACATATCTCTGTCGACAGAGAAATGTAGATTAGGCACCTTGAAATTGCTAATGAAGCAGGGATTTAAATATCCCACACTTCATTAGCATAAACATGGTTGCCACCTTTTTTTGAAATGGAGCTTTTTCGAAAAGAAAAAAAGAGTCTAGACATGGATCTGTTGAAAATAAACCCTTTTTCGACAGATCCTGTAAACCTAATTTTTTGAGGAATATAGGATCTGTCAAAAAAGGGTTTATTTTTGACAGATCTGCATCTAGACAGCCTTTTTTTTTCCCCAAAAAGCTCCATTTTGGAAAAAAGTGGCAGCCATGTTTATGCTAATGAAGCACAGGATATTTAAATCCCTGCTTCATTAGCAATTTCAAGGTGCTTAATCTACATCTCTCTGTCGACAGGAGAGGTGTAGTCTAGACACAGCCAGAGATGGGCCAGTAGCCTATATTTGGTGAATAACATAGGACGGAGATCGGTTCTTTGAACTTAGGGAAAGATGAAGCAACAGCTAGTCTGATGTCATAGAAAGAGAAAGAAAGCACACTAAGTAAGGCTAACATACCAACAAGGGAACAAATCTAAGCATACAACAGAGCTAGGGGATAAATGGCAGGAATTCTCTAAGGTAAGTTGGAATTCTTAATGGTCCTACAAAATCCTTGAGTTAATCAACAAGCTTTGTAGTGGGGAGGGGATTTTAAGGTATTGTGTGACTATTTTCAGTGCTGCCTGAGCTTTCTGAATGTAAACCTTTGGATCAGAATGTTGACTCCAAGGATCTGCAAGCCTTGTAGAGTGAGAGAAAGTACATTGTAGGACGAGTTTCAGGATAAAAATCTCTTGTTGAGAAAAGCCAGTAGAGTATCTATGAAAGTTCAGGTTACTCACTGTTGATTGAAATCTGCAAACAATATAATGGCAATGGCTTTGAAAGAGGTAATTTAACTTTTAAACCTTTCAATTTAAATTAAATTAAATTAAATCTTGCATACATTTCTCAGTTTCCCTCCATTTTGTGTTGTTTTAGGCAATAAACATAACCAATTATTATATCATTTGACATCACATAGGAAGATGAATATAGCTATTGTATCAATTCTGAAGTCAGAAGGGACCATTGTGATTATCTAGTTAGATCTCTTTGGTAGCACAGATCGTAAAACTTCCCCCAAACCATTCCTAGAGCAGATCAATTTTAGAAAAACATCCAATGAGTTTAAAATTATGAGTGATGAAGAATCCACTATGATCCTTGCTAAGCTGCTCCAATTGTTACTTACTCTGATTGCTTTTAAAAAGGTGTGCTTTATTTCCAGTCTTTAACTTCTAACCATTGGCTCATGGTATACCTTTATCTGCTAGAGGAAAGATCTCATTATTACATATTCGTTCCCCAAGTAGGTACTTATAGATTCTGATCCAAGTCACCCCTTTACCATCTCTTTGTTTAATTAAATAGATTGAGTTCCTAGGACATGGTAGGAGCCCTTCAGATGAGGTCCCCCCCAACCCTGCCCCTCTTCAGCATTCAGAGGTTATAGGGGGTTGAGCTGCTGGCATGGGGGGATGACCACAATGCCTGGGCCATCAACAATATCACCCACTCATAAGACCATCCCTGTCCCATTACAAAAAAAAGTAATAACGTCCCCATACCATGCCACCCTCACTGCTGCACTGGTATGGGTGGCAGTGCTGCCTTTAGAGTTGTATCCCAATATACCTGGGAATAGCCACTGCTCTCTTGCCACTCAGGGTATGTCTACACTACCACCCTAGTTCGAACTAGGGTGGTTAATGTAGGCAACCGCAGTTGCAAATGAAGCCTGGGATTTGAATTTCCCGGGCTTCATTTGCATGTTGCCGGGCCCCGCCATTTTTAAATGTCCGCTAGTTCGGACTCCGTGCCCGCGGCTACACGTGGCACGAACTAGGTAGTTCGGATTAGGCTTCCTATTCCGAACTACCGTTACTCCTCGTGGAATTCAAATCCTGGGCTTCATTTGCAACTCTGGTTGCCTACATTAACCACCCTAGTTCGAACTAGGGTGGTAGTGTAGACATACCCTCGGCTCTGAAGGCAGTGCAGAAGTAAGGGTGGCAATACCATGCCCCCACTATAATAGCCAGTTTTTATGAGAGAGACCAGATTTCACAGTTTTTTTCACTATTATGAATTTGGCAAAATCCTATTCACCATTGATTGTTATTTTTTTCCTTCAACTTTTAAATAAAAATCTGAAATGGCAGAGTCAAGAACCAATCCCTGCAGAACCTCACTAGAAACATGTCCAGTGACCAGTCTCCATTTATTATTATATGTTGAGACCTGACTGTTAGTCCACTTTTCATCCATGTAAAATGTACTGTGTTAATTTTATATATTTTTAGTTTAATCAAAACATCATACAGCTCCAGGTAAAAAGCCTTACAGAAGTCTAATTATATAACATCAATGCTATTACCTCTGTCACTCAAACTTGTAATCTCATCCCAAAAACAGATATCAAGTTAGTGTGACAGGATCTGCTTTTCATAAATCTGTGTTGATTGACATTAATTATATTATCCTCCCTTAATTCTTTATTAATCAAGTTCTGTATTATTGAGATGGGAATTGAAGTCAGACTGACAGTCTGATAATTGCTGAGATGGTCCTGTTTATCCTTTTAAATGTTGCCATATTAGCTTTTTTCTAGTCTTCTGGAACTTTCTCAGTGTTCCATGACTACTGAAAGTCAGCATTCATGTTCTGGTGAGCGCCTCAGCCAGCTCTCTTAAAACTCTTGAATGTAAGTTATTGACAGCTACTTATTCAAATATGTGTATATATAATACCACTGTTTACACTGTTTAACATCCTCCTGAGATTCTAATAGAATAGAAGAGTGTTATAATATAATCTGATGACATTATCTGTTTTTCCCCAAATATATTTATTTATTAAACACATCAGCCTTTTCTGCATTATAATTGATAATTCTACCATTTCCATCTATTAATAAACCAGTACCTTTGTTAGGACTCTTTTTCCTCCTAATATACTTTAAAAACATACTTCTTATTGTTCTTAATTCTGCAGACCATAAATTACACTTTGTATCCCTTGCTTCCCTTATCAATTTCCTACAATTCCTAGTTTCAGGTAATATTCATTACCATCAATTTTTGCTTTCTTCCATGTGTTACATGTTTTTATTTTTTCAAAATCACTTTTAATATTGTAATTTCTGCTACAAACTGACATGGAAATAGATTTAGAATGCAACAAGCATCTTCATAAAGTAATTTAATATATGACTTGACACTCCTGCCTACTTATTTTAGAATATACACTTATTGTATGGATTGATGGAAGTGGACACACCTGCTGTTGTCTATTTCACCCATATTATTAGTCAGTTTTCTGGGTTAGTTGGATTACTTTAGAGGAACTTGTTTGAAATTGACTAAATATGATTCCAATGTCTGTTTCAGAAATGTAGATGATACACTTGGCATCCAATTTCCAGTAAGCAGAAAAATTTCCAATCATTTAAATTCAGTGACTAAATCAATTAAAGGTTGAGGCAAGAAAAGAATTACATATTATTCCTTAATGTAAAAAATATTGAAAAAAGATTATGGTAGATAGAGTGTCTCAATTCATAGAAGAGCTATGCATACTGATGTTGGATTAGCTTCATTGACTGAATGTAGAGTGGTCAAATCACTAGTTTGGAAATTCTTTGTTGGGGACCCTCAGTATTTCAAGGCAAAGTTTAGCATGTAAAGTATATTGTATTCATGGTGTTGTCAACTTCCTATGGAACTTTTTTCTGTGCATTTAAGTCTCTCTCTCACACACACATATTGATACAAATAATATGATATTGCATGAACCTCAAAAGTCTGAAAGGTGTGCCTAAAACAACCATTTGATTTAGATGTTTTTCTGAACCTCTTTAGTTTGATAATTTTACAAAATTGTGTATGCATTTCTCATGGGGTTTTTTTGGTTGTTTTGTTTTTTACTTCTGCTTTTGGCCCTGAGTGAAACCAGGAATGCAAAAAAACACAAACTAAACAAAAATGAATATATGTTAATAGCCTCCTCCCCCCCCCCCCCCCCCCGCAAATACTGCCATAAATAGATAGAACAAAAAAAACAGTCATGTAGCACTTTAAAAACTAACAAGATAGTTTATTAGGTGATGAGCTTTCGTCGGGCAGACACTGAAGAAGTGGGTCTGCCCCACGAAAGCTTATTACCTAATAAACTATCTTGTTAGTTTTTAAAGTGCTACATGACTGCTTTTTTTGTTTTACCAAGATCAGACAAACATGACTACCTCTCTGTGACTATAAATAGATAGGTGAGTTTTTTCATATATCACAATTAATTTGAATTAATTTGAATTAATTTGAATCTGTTATAATTTTATAGGAACCAGTTTTCCCATGTCCAAAGATGTGTACGGTATCTCCTCACTTCACTTTGTTTTGGTTAATGTTTTGTTGTTACACTGCTTATCTATTTGAGCACATGCTTGTTTAAAGTTGCGTGATGCTCCCTTGTAACATCATTTAGCCTGCTGCTTTGTATACTACTTCAGGCCAGTGCACAGGAATTTCTATGGTTTGGGGGGGGGGGGAGGGAGCTGGTAAATGTGGACTACAAGGGTGTGAATGCACTCACCATGGTCCCCCCCCCCCCCCAAGTAAGTAGAAAAATCAGCTCCAGCCCTCCCCCTGGATGTCCAGAGCATGTGGGAGGTCGACTCAGGCAGAACACTGCTCTTGCCTTCCCTTGGCTGGCTGGAGCATGCTTACTTGGGGGACCGTGAGGGGTGCTTTTGCAACCTTTGTGCACACACTCACTCACACACACACTTATGGGCCTGTACTCACAGAGTTTTCTGAAAAAGCAGCCTGTCCTTGAGCTGGTTTGGAACCAGGTTGGGCTAGCAGCCCCCTGCTCCCCTGAGTTCCTTATAAGGTATGGAGCTTGGCAGCTACAGTTCAACTGTCCCTCCCCTGCACTGCCCTGCTGCTCCTGCCCTCTGCCTTGGAGCTTCTTAATTCTTATGGGGAAATTCACTTAACATCATTTCAATTGAAGTAGCATTTTTCAGGAACATAACCTAAGTGAGGAGTTCCTGTATGTTTCTAATTTCAACATTCTCAAATAGGAATTGAAAGAATTCAACAAACATACCATATGCAAGCTACATTTGTGACTTAAGATTTACAATAAGAACCGGTGAACTGATGAAACTCCACAGACTTTCAACGTGGGAGAGTCCTGATCCAAACTGGACCCAGAGTAAATAATAAGAGGATTAGCACAGAGTTAATAAATGTATAGTGTTGAAAATGTGTAAAGAAGAATGCAGAAGGGAAGGCTGGTCAGAAGAGCCTAAAAAAAAAAACATAGTAATGAAAACATCCACATTACCATCATCTGATGGTGTAATTTGAAAGTTTGTTAATTCCTTGTCCAATATTGCATTAAGGTAAGTCCTGGATTCCAGTTGAGATTCTCCTGGTTTTTTCTTTGACAGTGTTTAATATAGTCTTCAAAATAACAATTTTCTTTAGAATGTCGAGATTTTATTTAGAAATTAGAACTTTCCCTTTAAGAGCTGTCCCTTCCCACTTTATCACTGTTGAGAAAGATTTTCATGCTTCATTAGAGACCTTAATCAAGGACATACTTATAGGTGACAAGTCAAAAAAGATCTTAGTATTTAAATGAAATCATTATTGTAATGTGTAAACCTTTGCAGGCTGATCTTTTTTCAGCAGTTTCACAAGAGTTGGAGTTGATAGCCTGGTGTTGTAAGCATCTTTTTTTTAAATGCCTACACATACCAGAATGATTGCTTCACATACCAACAGGGTGGACCCAGTCCTTTATCTTGCTAAGACACCTAAGCTATATACCTTGTGCTTAATCCAGGGAGTTCTTAAAACCAAAATCCTCTCTGCTTTACATGGATATTAAAAATAGGATGACCCTCTTTGTGTTTTCATAAGGTCGTTGAGGAAAATATCTTTTTCTGCCCTTTGTGCAACGGGTTATGTGTCACTAGTATTCCTAGACATCAGTTTTTCCTGGAAGTGGCATGGCATTTATGCAGAATCTAACTCTCTACCCTTACACACATCGTAGCTATGTCTAGACTGCAGGCTTTTTGCTCAAGAAGCTTTTGTTTGAAGAAATCTTCCACAAAAACTTCTTGCACAAAAGAACATCCACAGTGCAAAAGTGCATTGAAAAAGTGATGCGCTTTTGCGAAAGAGTGTCCAGACTGCTTGGATGCTCTCTCACAAGTAACAGTGATTGCTATGGACAGAATGGCCACCAGGGCACCTGTGCTTTTTCCTCTTCCCTCTTCTTGCACAAAATGCCTTCTTCCCTGTCTACACACGCCTTTTTGCACAAGAGCTCTTGCGCAAAAAGGCATTCTTCCTCACTGAATGAGGATTACCAATTGTGTAAAAACCCCTCTGATCTTTTGATTTACTTGCGCAAAAACGCGCTTGAAGTGTGGACGCTCCACGAGTTTTTGCGGAAAAACGGCTGTTTTTCTGCAAGAACTCTATAGTGTAGAAATAGCCTGTTTTATTTTTACTTGTGTAGCCCCCCCAGACCTCAGGAAGTGAGCCCAGAGGAACACATTTTGGAATCCTTTAGAATGAAAAATAGTATCTGTGATAATTGCCAAAGGGTGATGATTATTCTTATTATTGGAAAGTATTAGACTGAAAATCTGATTTGGATTTATATTTATCAAGTCTGTATATGTGTTTCTGTGTGGTATATATTATAATAAAGAAATCCTTTTATTTACAAGGCAATTGAGATTACCATTGTATTATTCCTTTGTATTATACCACATAATGTTCATTTTATTTCAAGAGTTATTCATCGAAAGAGGATAATTATGGTATATTTCACAGTCTGCCAGAAGGAAAATGTATCATTGAAAAATTTCATTTCCCTTAAGTTGCTCATTTTCTATAGGAAGAAAGAGCTATTAAGTAACACACATGACAGAGATTGATTAAAATGGCATAAAGGACTATCTTTGCTCTAAGTACAGGGATTTGCATGCATAGCTCCCAAGGTTTCAAACAGAAACTCATTCCAGTTATTCTGTATGAAAGTTGACATAAATGGATTTTATGAAGAGAACTTGGCAGGAACTGGAGGGCCATGTGCCCCATCAACCCAAAAGTGTCCTAAATTAGCTACTCCAGACCCCAGCCTGCAATAGGGGATACAAGCGCTAGATACGTCCTATGCAAGGGCATGTGGCCACTTGCTTTCTGTAATTATGGTCCAAGTCATTTCCTCCCCCTGCACAGGGCTATATGCCAAAGAGGCCTTCCATGACTCTTATGCCTGATCACTCTAAGTAAACAGTATTTTTAGTCTGACAGCCAAATGATTACTTGAGAGGATATACAATATATGCTCGTGATCTCCAACGGGTTTTGATATATTGTATTTGTGATACACAATCACTGATGCCTACAATTTCCACAATAAATACTACATTGGCAGGTGATGGATTAAATTGCCTAACTGCTTTTTTTCACCCATTTTAATTTCTAAGGCACTAGCATTGCCAGTATTTATCCATGTAAAAACCTGAGCTTTGAGTTGAGAACATACTTTGCAGAATGTGAAGCTCTCTAAATATTTAGCTCTTGCCGAGGGAAAGCTAAATTTGAGCTCAGAGGAGCTGCTTTTGCTGTTTCTTCCATGCCACAGCCTTTTTTTCTGACAGCATTTCATTGGTGTATGTTGGCAGCCTGGGAAATACAGAAGAGCATAGTGACAATCTAGAATTAAGTGTGCTAAAATAAGAGACAAATAATTGTTACTTTAAAATTTACTGTGCAGTGCCCCAAATGTAGATATTTGTACAGGAATTTGTGATGTAAACAGCCTAGGATGTCACTCCCCTTGGTGTAATTCCATTGGAATTACCAGACTTATACCAAAGAAGAATAAATCAGTGCATTGAGAGCAGAATTTTGCACATATTGCACTCCTAAATGTGGATCTGAGAAACTTTGTAAGTTCCAGATGAGGAAATGCTAATAAATAATAAGTCTCTTTAATAGAGTTTTTTTTAATGTTAAACCAATAAATATGCAACTTTCCCTCCTACACTGGCTGCAGTTCCATTAAAATCCTGTTTTTGAAATGAGAATACAGTACTGCTGGAATAGAGAACTCTAAGATGAATCAAACAAATCCCTGATGAGGGTTCCTTTATGTTAAGTAACAATAAAATGTTTTTTTTAATTGCTCCATTTCACCGTTTTTCTAGGGTTTAATTCTGAACTCAACTCATGTAGATCTGGAGTAACTCCACTGCCACTGTAATATTAAACCAATATGAGAATAGTAAAAGGCCCCAAATCTGTGTCTTAGACGTAAAATAACAATATTCTATCAAATGTTTTGATAAGGACTTTCCTCTTAATTAACAAAATGAAAACATCTGTTGCTTTCTCTGTTTAGCTCTTTTGGTTTCATACCATTTTTATAGTATACTTATCTCTTTGATTAAGAAGTTTTTTCAGATATAAATTACTCGTAAAAGTTACTTTTCTTCCAAATGCTTACCAAAAAAATCAGCAATTAACTAACTATAACAGGTGTTTCCTTTCTTGGGGAAAGGCATGCATATGATTATTGTAATTTAGATTCCTTTGTGAATTAAGGAATTGTTCTGTTATTCGAAAATACTGCAAGAGCACAAAAAATAATAAATATGCAACTTTTCAGCAGAAAGGTTGGATTAATTTAAGATTGAGACTTTGTTAACCCTTTCTAAGTCTTTTTGGCTGTGAGATCTATGAACATTGTGGATAATTGTTACTAATGAAAATGCATTTAAAAGGGATGATATAAATGCAATGAAATATATGTGGTTAAAATTGACCGATATTTTTTATTGATAAATATATGCTTTTTTATGGTGATCTTTATATGAAAAGCCAGAAACATCCATCTTTTCTGTTCAACTTGTTTAACAGCACCCAAGTATTCCTTAGAACATCCAATGATATATTACCCAAACAATTTGCCCATTTAACAGTTCCCTAGATGCCTAAAGCATAGGACTAAAGGTTCAGAAATACAAATAGGGCAGCCCAGAAGATCATGGTTGGCTCTTATTTCACATAATCATAGCCTCCAATCCATTCTAGTACAAACATACTGTTTTTCATTACTTGTTAATAGAAAATGTCAAATTCTTTGAGTGTTTGTGAAAGGTGTGATATTGACAGCAGTTTAATTCTGAGTAACAAAAGAGAGTACAATTTTAGATGTTATACATGAGGATGCCAATCATTAAAAAATAGATACAATTATCTGAAAATACTGATGATGGAACAAATTTTATTACAGTCTTGTAAGATTGCAAGTTAGGTGCTATTTTCTCGCTAGTGCATTGCTCATTTGCCACAACACTGAAGAGAATGTCAGGGAGGGGGGGAGAAGGGGAGGGAGAAAATGAGAGCAAGCACATACATATGTTAGGTCTCTCTTTTATTGAGTAGTTCTTTCTGATTTCCATTTGTTATGAAATAATCAGGCTCACCAAATGCAGGCGTATTTAATCACACAAATCTTTTACCCTTATCTAGTTCTTTTATTCCCTTTCAAGTAGAATCAGTGATGAAGAATTTGCTAATTTTTTGTATTTTTCCACCTTCTTTTGTGCTCCTGCTCTGATAGTGACCACTGCGACACTTGTCCTATATCTATTGGGAAGAGGAAAAGCAAATGTCACACTTCAGTCACCAAAAAAGGGAGCATCTAGATATTGTTGTCTCCATTCTCCCTTTGCAGAGATCAGGAGTAGATCAGGAATAACTTTGCTGAAGTCTCTACAGTTACACCAGAGATAAGAAAGGTTAAAATTAAGACCCGGAAGTCATGTCAGTCTCAGATTCTGTGGCTTTACTGGATCTCCGTGACTTCTTCCATTTCAGCTGTCAGCAGCTGAAGCTGGGGCTGAAGCAGGACTATGCATTCCTGAACTGCAACTGGGTGGCTAGAACCAGGATCCTGCAGCCTGTGCTCTGCAGCTTCAGGGGGAGGGGGCTGCAGCTGAGCTGTTTGCCACTTTTCCTCAGCTGTAGCCAGCTCCAGAGTGGGGACTGTGCACCTCCCATGGGTAGGCCCTTGTTGCACCCCAGATCCATGGTAGGCTGCAACAGGGACCATGTGTCTGTTTTGCAGTATCCCAGGGTCATGTGCTCCTCCCAGCTTGGCAGGGACTGTAACTGTAGCTGTGCTCCCCTGCCCAGCAGTTGCAGTCAGCTCCAAAGCAGGAGCAATACATCCCTCACTGGGGCTGCTGGAATGGATGCTGTGATCCCCGGCTATGATAGGAGCACAATCTGTCAGTCCTTCCCCCAACGGATTCCATTTTTCCTCCCCTGCTTAGGCCTGCCCCCCATTATTTTTAGTAATGTCACGGGCAGGTCCTGGGGTCCATGAACTTTTGTTTATTGCCCATGACCTTTTCTAAAAATAATCATGACAAAATCTTAGCTTTGGGGATAAGCCAGCATCCATGAGACTAGAATGAGTCCAGTCACGTCAACTCGGTGACCTGCTCCGTTTTTACCTGCTGCTGCCTTTAAATTGTGGTCTTCCTCGTGACACTGTAAAGTGTTGCCAGTAAACCACCAGGCTGTTTGTAAGAGCACATCATAAAGTAGGTAGTATTGGAAAGTACAAGCTGCCTAACAAATTAATGGCACTGTGAGGAGCTGCCTGCTGGGGTGAATGTAAATTGTGAGAAAGTAAAGGCAGACAGGTAATGGGCACTAGCAGTGCTGCACAACACTTTTCAAACTGCTACTGACTGTGTGCCAATAGATATGGCAATAACTGTCAACAAGATTTACAATATTTTCACATTTACTTAGTGAGAGTGGAAAGGTTGAACGAGTTCTATCGTTTTACTTAGTTTCATGCCAGCTATTTCTGCACCACCTATTTCCAGGCAGTAAGGACACTAACACATTGGGTGTTGTTCAGTTATGTCAATGGGAGACAATTTTTATCACTAGAAGTCCTTCAAATTGGGGCTTTAAAAAATGCAGAGATGTGTGTTTGCTTATAAAATCCAGGTTGGTACAGTGTTTCCCATCTATTGTGTACTCCAGGTTTTGTAACTGTGCTAAACTGTGCCAGACTATCAGTGTCTCTAAAAAGTGCTTTCATTAGCCAGGGATTGTTGCAGTGAGGAGGTCCTCCAGCCATGTCCCTGTCCTTGAAATTTGCTTTCAACACATTAGAGGAACCTTCAGGAGGCTGTTTAAGCTACTTTACAGCCACATCGTGGCTCTGGAGCAGTTCAAATTGGCTGTAGCAGGGCCAAGTAACTGGCTCAGCATCCTCTCACAAGAAATCTGCTCTCTTCATGTATTCAGTCACATCTGCTTATTTTACTGACAATAAATATCGACTACTTTTTAGTAGTTGTTAGCGTTAGATGCAGAGCTGGCAGCCCTATCAGAAAGTAGGCAGGATTCTCTTCTGACCCACACACCATCAGTAGAATTGTGGATAATCTTCTGAGTGCAGAATCCGTGTTTTGGGTGCATGACCCAGAAAGGGAGTGGGAGAATATTTTGACTTTCAGTTCTCAGATTATGTATTCATAATCATTTGGCTCAGTAGGGTTTTTTTTTTTTTACTTGTAAACTGAGCACATTTGGAATGGACATCACCGAAAGACGATACATCTGAAAAACACTATAGCATTTTTCAGTCAATAACTGTTCTCTAACTGTAGTATTAGGAAAGTCCCTATCTTTGCTCACTAGAGAAGCAATCAAATCTAGAAGTGCTTGCTTTGCTAAGTTAAAGCCATGAAAACATCAATTTTTTACTTTCTCTTTAAAGATCCTACTGGCGTTTACATTGAAATCCACGTTTTGTAATGTGGCTGGTGGGATTTTCTCTCCTCTAAGTGAGATTCCTTGTCCTATAAAGCTGAATGATAGACTGAGCGTCCGGCTTCATATATGGCTCTGCTTACTCCCAGTCTGATGTAACTCCAACTTCTCAGAAAAGCTCTTGCTTGCTGGCTGACTTTTAGTACTTTCAGCTGCTGATAACCAATAAGAAAACTTTTCTAAAAAGTGGAAGTGAGGCCAGACTTGGAATAAATCAGAACAGATGTCTGTTTAAATCATTTATCAGTCTACTGGTCATTTCATTTTGTGTGGCACTAGATGTCTCAGTATGTTAAAAAAAGTGTGTGGGGATGGGGTGGAGGTCAGCAAGCTTAGAAAATAAAACAAGTCTTTCAAAGCCCAAGTGGCGCTTGACTGAGGTTGATTTTGTAAGACCTGTAAGCAGCATAAAGTGTGATAATGTTTGACCAAACAGCATCCAGTGATTATTATTTATCTATATTGTGGTAGCACTGGAGTCCAAATCATGGCTCAAGACCTGTACATAACAAATATAGTTCCTGGCTGAAAAGACTAAAATTTAAGGTTAAATGCCTAAATCCTAGGTTTGGTGCTAGTTTCAACAGCATTCTTTCTTCTCTGTATGTTCTTTGCCTTATTTCATTGCGCTCTTCTCTATACTTCCCCTTCTCTCTTTTGGCCCCTGTTCAGGAAAGTACTTAAACATGTGATTAAATCTGATTGGCATCAATAGAACTTAATTGCATGCTTTAATCTAAATCTTTAAACACATGCTGAAGTGCTTTCCTAAGTCGGGACCTTTATGTAGCATATGTCCTGTTCAGCTAGCTACATTCTACCACACTTCTACTGTTTCATTCGTGTTTTTTCCTCTTTCCTTGACTTCCCACATCCTCATTCCATTCATTGCTTTTTAATTCCAAGAAGCAGTACACAGATCAGTAAAAAGTAACAGTAAAAAGCTTTTATGCCTTAAAGGTGTTTAGAAATTGTAAGGCCAACTAATGGCAGAGAAGAAGGTTTTTGTGGGAAGCCTTTCTTACAAGTCGTGTGAAAAATTCCTTTAAAAACTGTGAATGTTTTAAGTTTTAAAATCTCAATGAGTCTTTTATTTAATTTGAAGATGCTTGAAACTCTGAGACTATGTCTAAACTTCAGGTTTCTTGCGCAAGAAGCTTTTGTCAGAAGAGATCTTCCGCAAAAACTTCTTGTGCAAGAGTGCGTCTGCACTGCAAAAGTGCATCGAAAAAGTGATGCACCTTTGCGAAAGAGAGCATCCAGGCTGCATGTAAGCACTGATTGGTATGCACAGAATGGCCACCAGGGCACCTGTGCTTTTTCCTCTTTCCTCTTTTTGCACAAAAACCCCCTCTTCCCCGTCCACACACATCTTTTTGCAAAAGACTCTTGCAAAAAAGCTTCTTCCTCGTAGAAAGAGGAATACCAATTGTGCAAAACCCCCACTATTCTTTCAATTTTCTTGTGCAAAAACATGCTTGAGGTGTGGACGCTCTGCGAGTTTTTGCAGAAAAATGACTGTTTTTCCACAAAAACTCTGTAGTGTAGACATAGCCCCAGAGAAGAATAGGTAAAATGGATGATTAAGGGAAGTCCTTTGAACATGAAGAGTCTTATGGCAATAAAGGACATGGGTTCAGTAATAAGTATCACTGTGATACTGTTTAAACATACATTAAACTATGGGTGTCTGTATTTTTAAAATTGTGTATATTGTACACCAAAAAAGCATTTGGGTGCACATGGACACAAATTGCACCAAGGCATTACATAACACTGATTTATCCTTCAGAAAAACATTTTACCACAATCCATGCTGAGGAAAAAGCCTCAAAAGCTGCCACATTGAGTAGAATACACATCTATGCTGAAGGCCCATATATTAAGCGTCATGTACAATTCACAAAATAAGAGTTAAGTGGCACTCAGTGGAGTTTAGGCTTTGGGTGGACTCTCTGCACAGGGGTATGTATAATGCACTTGTGCCACACATTTTATGCCCCATGTTTAGAACTCAGGAGCTGATTCGCTGTGGCTTGAAAAAGAAAAAGATTCTAGATTTCACAAAACCCACTGGAAAAATAAGATATGATAAGCAAGTATAACAAGAAAGGTAAAAGATATTTAATGTGGTCTGGTGTTTTTGCTGGATGTATTATTTGCTAAAAAGTAATTTTCATTATGTCTAAAAAAAGTATCTAAACACAGCTGAGAAAAGGCTCTTTGGTCAGAACACCCTCAAAGTCTTTCTTCATAAAAGATGGAGTCCTACAAAACCAACAGTTCCTTCTGTGATGAGCAGAGTAAGAAATAAAACATTTACAATACTTAAAGTGAAAGACAACCTAATGATTTTTATGTTAGATAATGACCCATCTACTTTCCTTACTTCTCGCAAGGAGTAGGAGTATTGGCATTGACGAGGGCACTTTCAACATTTGATTCAGTGGGTCCTTACTAGACGTGCTAAACCAAATGCCAGAAGCTTGATATCCTGTGTGTCAATCCGTGGGAAAGTATAGACATGTCTTAAGATATTTCTGTGCATTGCTCCAGGTTTATTTAATTAGTTTATTAGTAACTATTCACGTGTTGGTAGTTTTATCAGGGAAGATAGGTATTGGATGAGTGTGAAGACGTAAAACCCTGAAACAAGCCCCTCCAAGTCAAAGTTTAGGTGTCTTAGTTGAGAAGCATTAGTAAGCTTGCAGTACTATTGTCTATGTAGAACTAATTATTTTGATAAAGAGATATTTCAGACCTTGATTCAACACCCCTTTAAACCAGTGTGACTCAACTGAAATCAGTAGTGTTACCAGTGTAAAACTGGTGTAACACAATGGTAAATCAGATTGTTGTGTCCTCAGCTTTCAGTGTAGCTTGTCTTCATGAGCACTAGATTCCAAGAAAAAGCCCTTTCTAATTGTGTGTTAAGTTTTTCTCAAATGGAACACCAAAACTAAATTGAAATATTAGTTAATTTAAAGGGTGAAAAAAAAACTTGTTTAACAGCATATTTTCATTTAAATGGTATTTCCCTGGACTGGCTACATTGCTTTGATTTTTATGTTTGCTTGTTAGTCTTTGAAGCTTATATCTGCCCCATATAATGCCTAACAAGGGGATTGTGTATAATCTGTTTTGAATTCCTCTGACCTGTTTTAGTGTAGCATGTCTTGTCAAGATCTGACAATCCCATAATTCTCGGACATTTCTTTAGTAAAGTTCTCGGATCTACCTTGGATTCATAGACAGGCAGTTAAAACACTTTCACTTAGCCATCCAGCACATTGAAAAAGCAGAGCTCATCCGTAGAAGTAAAAGGATTGTGCTAAAACAAAAGCTAATAGGAGAGAAGATGGTCTTTTAGCTGTAAAAGTGAAGGAGCTATTTGCTACAGCTTGAAACGAAGGGTGACATTGTGACCACTGAATTCAGAAAATCACTCAATTTCTTTCATGGCAAATGCATTAAATATCTTTTTATCTGGGCCACGTGTTTGATTCTTGTAGGGATTGAGGGATCTTCTTAACATATGTTCCATCATTATAGGAATTTGACAGATCTATGAAGATTATGACAAGTTTTGACAATGTGAGTTTCTAGATAATTGACAAAAGTGTTGCTAGGTAATTGAAAAAGAAAAAAATTATTTAACTAAAATGCACTACTCATACAGCATGCTGAATAGCATTGTTAAATATCTAGCCACAAAAAAAGATAGAAAGTATGTAAAGCATCAGAGCTGGGTTATGTTGGAGGAATAGGAAGTCAGCAGAGGAAATGCTTTCTTCCTCTCATTAGAAAATGCCTCATACAGTGTGTTAAGACCCCAGGAAGGCATTTAAATACAGTCTAGGTTTTGTCATTATGATAGATTTGCATGATTGTGATGATGCAAGAAGTTAAGCGGTATTGTGTGTGCTTCCAATTGCTCTCTTTGGAACATGGCCTTGAATTTTACAGAGATTTTTCTGAATCTGAAATGTTAAAGAAAACTATAGACTATATTTCTTTCTGTAATGTTATGAAATGTAGTACAGTAATGCTTTTGTAGAGCATCCTCAAAAAACCTCCCAAGAAATATTTCTTACATACTTGAGACTCCAAAAATAGTGAGTAATAGACTTACAGGACAATCCTTAACTATGAGATAACTTGTGTATTAATATAAGTACACAGTTGTCATCTAGTAGTGCATTATACACAACCACGCATGCACTGCATCTGAGAACAGCCATCTTGTCAGTGGTTTCATTCAGGAGATCCTTTACTGGACATATTTTTATAAGTCCTACATGGATTTGCTTCACGTGTGAGAGAACCAAGATGAAACATGTCCACATCCACTGGCTCTAATAATAATTCTCCAACATAACAGACGCCATAGGCTGGCAAGCAAGAAATAATCTGATCACTAGTATCTTTCCCCTCAAAGAACCAAGTGCATCCCTATAATAATGGGAATATCTTCTAGAACTCAAGGCATGGGAATTAAGTTTCTGATGAATTGGAGTTGTGGGGGATTTTTAATAACATTTCTTCAAGAGGAGTTATTAATGAAATCCATTTAGTACTATGTTGTCATTTTGTTCTAAAACTTAATTAATTATAAACAAACTTTATACCTTTAGGAACAAATGTAATGACCGTTCTCAGGCACCACATGATAGGGTAGAACAGGCAGCAAATGATTAAGGTCTGACTGCCTATAACAAGTTTCAGCAGGTGTTAAAAAAATGGTGTGTCCTTTTCTTGGAGTGGAGAATGATTCAACAGGAAAAGTCTTTGGACTTCCACAGTCTGTTTTGTTCAGGAGAATTGATTTTTGTTTTGTTTTGTTTTGTTTTGTTTCATTTAAATAATAAACTGTACACTGAGAAAAGGACCTAAAAGATACCCAGAACTAAAAAATATCTAGTAGCCTGGCTACTAAGAGTAATAAGTAGTTTGATGCCATGTCTTGTCTGCCCAGTTTCCAAAGACTGCTCTATCATTTAAACTGACAAGACTCTAGTAAGTAACCAATGCAGTGTTGCCAACTTTCACAATAGTTGTTGTTTTTCGTTAAAGTCCCAGTTCCTGGAGTCACTTGAATATATGAGAATTTCATCTTTCATTTACAAAATAAGTTTCTAGCCCCACAGCATGGTGGCTGTGCAAAACTTGGAAAAGGTGAATCCTAAAGGCTAGAACTAGAAGGCAAATAAAAATCCCAACACTAATTTTTGACCGAGGTGCTACCTTATGATTTTTGAAAGCTTGGGGTCAGTAATATGGTCAGTGTTGCTGCTCAATAAACATCTCAGCACCAAAAAGAGAAGTGAGCATGTTTCTGCAGATTTTAGAAGAGAGCAGTGCATTGCTCCATTTATATTCTGAACATAAAAACCGCCATACGGGTCAGACCAAAGGTCCATCTAGCCCAGTATCCTGTCTGCCAACAGTGGCCAATACCAGATGCCCCAGAGGGAGGGATCACAAAGGTAATACTCAGATGATCCCTCCCCCGTCACCTACCTCCAGAGAAACAGAGGCTAAGGATACCATTCCTATCCATCCTGACTAATAGCCATTGATGGGCCTAACCGCCATAAATCTATTTAGCTCTTTTTTGAACCCTGTTAAAGTTCTAGCCTTCACCACATCCTCTTGCAAGGAGTTCCACAGATTGACTGTGCGCTGCGTGAAGAAAAACTTCCTTTTGTTTGTTTTAAACCTACTGCCTATTAATTTCATTTGGTAACCCCTGGTTCTTTTATTGTGGGAATAAGTAAATAACTTTTCCTTATTAATTTTTCCATACCAGTCATGACTTTATAGACCTCTATCATATCCTCCCTTAGTCCCCTCTTTTTTAAGCTGAAAAGTACAAGTCGTTTTAATCTCTCTTTATAAGGGACCCGTTGCAAACCCCTAATCATTTTTGTTCCCCTTTTCTGAACCTTTTCCAATACCAATATTTTTTTTTTTTTTTTGAGATGAGGCAATCACATCTACAAGCAGTATTCAAGATGTGGGCATACCACGGTTTTATATAGAGGCAATTAGATATTTTCTGTCTTTTTCTTTATCCCTTTTTTAATGACTCCTAACATTCTATTTGATTTTTTTTGAGTGTCATTGCACACTGAGTGGATGTTTTCAGAGAACTATCCACAATAACTCCAAGATCTTTCTCTTGAGTAGTTGTAGCCAAATCAGTTCCCATTATATTGTATATATAGTTAGGATTATTTTTCCTATGTGCATTACTTTACAGTCTACTTTGTTCTTAACTATTTTGAACAGTTTGGTATCATCTGCACATTTTGCCATGTCACTGTTTACTCTTTCTCTAGATCATTATAAATAACTTGAATAGGATGGGTCCCAGGACAGACCCTATGGGGACCCCACTAGTTACCTCTCTCCACTCCAAAATTTACAATTTATTCCTAAAACAAAAAACAGGACTATGTAGCACTTTAAAGACTAACAAGATGGTTTATTAGGTGACATGGCTACATCTCTATTACTATTCTACATTTATTCCTACCCTTTGATAACAAGTTAAAAGACAAGAAACATCCATGAAAGGACCTTCCCTCTTATCCCATGACAATTTACTTTACTTAAGAGCCTTTGGTGAGGGACCTTGTCAAAAGCTTTCTGAAAATCTAAGTATACTATATCCACTGGATCCCCCTTGTCCACATGTTTGTTGACCCCCTCAGAGAACTCTAGCAAATTAGTAAGGTATGATTTCCCTTTACAGAAACCTTTGACTTTCCCCCAACAAATTATATTCATTCATGTGTTTGACAATTTTATTCTTTACAACAATAAGAGCTGCAGTTTATTTTAATGAAAGGTGAGAGTCTCTAAAAATTGCCACTTTCACCTGAGAAATTTCTACTGCTGTGCTGAGATTTTGGAAGTCCTGCTTCTGATGGAGTCATACAGGAAAAAAAGAAAACACTTGTACCAAAATAGCCATCTTCTAATTACAGTTCGTGCTCACATTCATGCAGATATCACAAGTATCAGCAAGAGTTAGTTGCAAAATCACAGGCCTCTACCCAGAAAGGAACCCTTCTAGTAGCTCAGGCAATGGAGGGAACAGGAAACTAGATACATATGAGCAAGCCTCTTACATTACAATTGGACAGATCCCCAGCTGATATAATGGTCATAGCACCATTGACTTCAATAGGTTTATAATCACTTATGCCAGCGCAGGATTTCCCCCCTGGCATTACAGATACTGATGTCACTTAGACTGCTCAATTAAACTACTTGATTCAGCTGCCTGAGCAACAGCCTCATTAACTATCAGTGAGTTTCAGAGCCTCTGCATTGCAATGGTAATTTCAGCCCTCAGCTGCCACACTCATTGAAGCACAGCCTTTGTTACATAGATATACACTAGCCTGTCCATCAGACACTTTCTTCTCAGCCCCAAATGCATCAGTTTAGCATCATTTAAGTGCTCCTGGCCCCAGTAAGGAGACTTCAGGTCAATCTTGAGCCGAGCACGATGCTCTTATTGATCAAATGCAAAGCACTGCCCCAAAACTACCAGGATGACATCTTTCTTGTTATTTTTTTTAAATAATGGGACTATTGTATTTCCTGAAATGAAAGCCCCCTTTTAACTGGAGTCTTTTCTCTGTTGCTCAGGCATGGGGCTTTGGGTGAGGAAAGCTGGCTGAAACATGGGTGAAAAATCTTAAATAATTAAAAAAAAATGACATGTGTTCTCAAATCTCCTGCTCTCTACTGAATTTGTTTTGGCATCCAGAGTCCCTAATGCACCTGTGGAGAGAATGTTCTCAGTAATGGATGACATCTGGTTTGAAGACAAAAGTGGGATGTCAGTAGATACAGTTAAGGGTATGACAGTGGTTAGAGCCAATCTCGCTGGCGACTGCTGTGAGGTCTCTGAAAAACTGTTTGGAAATGCACAGCTTCTTCAGAAAACTTCCTGTATCTGCAAACTCCTTACAAACAGTACTACCTTATTTTGCAGATTTTTTTGTTAGATCAGCCCAATGTAGATTTATCCAAAAAAATTGAAATTATTAGGTTTTATGTATGATTTTTATTGTAACTTTAAATTTTGCACATACACATGGGATAACATTACATGTATTCACACAAGACAAACTCCTGCTCCCTTTATTCCATACTCAGACAACGCTCAAACTAAACTTGCTTTAATCTTTTCTAATAGGTTTAAACAATTTGTTTTTATGGGAGTTTAGCCCAGTTAAGAAGTAAAAACAGCTTCTGCAGGGATTTACCCCCCTGCTTATCTTTATGTAGTCCCACTGAATTCAACAGGACTGACCACAATGTGTAAATTTGAGCACAGGCGTGAAGTATATGCAGGATTATAAGCCTTAGTGAGGACTAAAAGATTTGGCCTATATATTAATTAACCCTTTGAGTCAAAATTAAGATAATATGCATTAAAATTGGTATGAAAATGACGAATTGCTCTGGAGTCACTTTCTCTTTATATTGGCGTGATTTCTGCATCTGATGGATATTCTATTAGCATCTTGTGTGTGTGGATGTGTTTGTATAATGGGTGGGTCTGTATGTATTAAAGAACCATAGGAATCAAAAGAGAATGTAAAAAAATTATAGAAAACAAAGGCAAACACAAATATTTCAACTTAACAGGAGGGTGCCTTTACCAGAGTAGTCTCTTCTATAGCTGTGAATTTAAAGAATTGTGAAGGGGCCCCAAAAGCAGAGGTTGCTATTTCTTTCCCAGTAGACATATGTACAAACAGAAGTAAGCAAACTATAAACATTTACACAATTTGGTTGTACAGAGTGAACCTCTCTAGCACAGTACCCTCGGGCCCTGACTGGTGCAAACCAGAGAATTTGCCAGACCAGGAGAAGTCAATATTGTCTAGAAGCATTACCAACACTTCCACTGCTTACTGGGCTCTTAGAAGACATTCAGTGATAAATTAGAGCTAAATAACAGCACAGAAAGCTGAGAGCCAGGACTGGTGACTATAAACAAACTTGAAGCTTGGCCACACCCATAAGTGGGCATCTAGCTAACTAAAATCATGCCAGACCATGGATATTGTCAGACCAGAGAGTGCAGGACTAGAGAGGTTCAACTTGTATTTGATCAACCATTCTTATTTTTAAATGGATCGCACCGTAACAGCTTTGCTCCAAAGAACTTACAATCGGTGTAGTTATCTACATACACTACAAAGAGTTAGGTCAAGATTAGCTATCCTGTTTTTGTGTCCTCCCTAAAATTAATTTAAATAAGTGCACTGAGGTAAAATGTCACCTGCAGCAGTACAAAAGAGTTCCAGAGGAAAGTGGGATAACACCAATTTAAATTCAACCACTTTTTCTTTTGTCTTTTTTTTTTAAGACAAACCTTAACTAAGCATGACAGTCAAAGAGTGAGAAGAGAAACAGAGAACAGAGAGGTGAACAAATCTACCCAAGTTTATACAGTAGCTCAGCGACAGTCTGGAAGAGATCAAAGGTTCATGAAACCCAGACCAGTGCCATATCCTCTAGAACACACTGCCTCTCTAAGGCTACATCCAGAGCTGGCCTTACCATGTGGCGAACTGAGGCGGCTGCCTCAGGTGCCAGATTGTGTGTGTGGGGGGGCACCACTAGGACCCAAAGTGCAGAAAATTGTGTCTGCTGCTTATACATATGTAATCTCTGCAGTACCATGAGAGAAGTAGAACAGGAAGAAGGCAAAATTGAGACCTTTCTAAGTTTTGGCCCAAGCGAGGGGGTGTTGTAGCATCATTTGAGCTCCCCGCCTCAGGTGCCAAAATGTTGTGGCCCGGCCCTGGCTACATTTACACTGTAGCCTTCTACTGCAAAAGCTTATGCAAATGAAGCACGGAGTGGAATATTGCCACACTTCATTTGCAGAATTAATTAGCATCCACTTTTGTGCAAGAGGCTCACTTTTTCAGGAAGAACAGCTCCTGTGCAAGAGGGGGGTTTCGCGCAAAAAGGAGCCTGTCTACATAGCTCCTTTTTGCACAAAAGCCTCTTGCGCAAAAGCAACTGCTTATTAATTATGCAAATGAAGCGCAGCAATATTCCACTCCACACTTCATTTGAATAAGCTGTTGAGGAAAAAGGCTACAGTGTAGATGTAGCCTAAGTGGAGGCAATATCTACCAGCTATTAGGAGTAATGTACCAAAAGTTTTGTTTTCAATTTGTATTTTATCAATGAGCCATTGGATCAGTTTAACAGGACTTTTGGCAAAATGTGTGGACATGAAACCATCACAACCATTTCACATAACTTTTAGTTCAGGCTAATTAATAGTCCTCTATGTGCCATCCAGATCCTAATTTAATATCTAGTACAAAGCTACTTAAATTCCACATTCAACCAATACTAATCTTGCCTTCTGAATCTAATAGACTTCAGTGACAGTTAAAATCTAGAATAATAGATCCCCTGCCCCCCCCCACACACCATTTTACTTATATTCTTTATATGAAAGGACTATGCAGAGCTGTTTTAAGGACCACTCTATCCCCTTCTGCAACCAGTAGACCTTTAATGCTCCCAGAACATGAGAGGCTGCATTTGGACAAACTATAGGAAAACGTATGTTGAAAGAGAGGTGGAGTTAGAATAGCTGAAAAAATTGAGATTAGCTCTTGAAATATTTACTGAGATTCAAAAGATAACACCAAATAGTGCTCTAACAATCACACTTCCCAAAGCAGTTTTGACTAGGCAGTTTGATAAAATGTACTCTCTTAATAAGCTTCAAAGACTTTCTTGTAGCAACCCCTCTTCCCCAGGTATGTATCTCTAATGTGTGTCACTATTTCCTTTCCATTTGTTTGACTTCCCATGTAATGCCAATAAATCGTGTGCAAAACTGTTATTTTGGGCATTCCTGTTATGGGAGGTGAAATGATGCAACTCAGGTGAGAGATCAGGTTTGATCCGTGTACAATAGATCAGTGTTCAGTAGGATCAATAAACTGTGCTAGTGTGCAGTAGAACCTCACTAATTCACAGTAAAGGCTGGGAAATCCAATGCAAATTATTGAGGCCCATAATGTTCTCTACATCAGTTTCTTCTGGATAGGGAAATTTACTGTATTTATTCCATTCTCAAGGACCATGGAGCTCCTGAGACAGCAATACTTTAGAGCAGGGGTGAGGAAACTCAGGCTCAGCTTGCCTGGATCCGGCCCCTGAGGCTCAGGATTCCCCTCCCCCCCCCCGCCAGCACTGGGGAGCCTGTGCTGGCACTACATCCATGCCACTGCCCCACAACTGGGCTGGAGAACACAAAATCTACTAGCCTGGGTCCCCTTAGGCTTTTGTATGTGGGGAGTGTTGTTCTCCTTCTCGTTGGGGGCCACGTCAGAGAGGGGGATTTTTTTTCTTCTCATTTGTGTGTGGCTCCCAACTGATTTTTCTGTGGGTCAGTAGCCCCCAACCCAAAACAGGTTCCCTACCCCTGCTTTAGAGGCACTATTTGTGTGTGTTTGAATTATTGTATATGTGTTTTAGAGCGGCGTGAATTAGTAAACTTGAGGAAAAAATACCAAACATTGCCAAAAAAAGTTAAAATTCAGAGAAAAATTCAGTGATGAGATACTACCTGGCAGAATTGGTCCTAGTAACAGGAACATCATGCACAACATGCATAGGAAGTGCGCATCTCACCTGCCTTTCCATACCCATGCTAGATACATAAATCTGAAGCACAGACAAACATGCAGAGAAGTAGATTATATGATCTACTTGAAAGGTGCATATAGGATATGCATGTTTAGAGCACTTCTTCTCTGTCTAAAATTGGATGGGACAGTTAGAACTACTAATATAGTATAATTTTATATGTATAACTTTAAATGGGAATGCATACTAGCGACTTTCATTATTGCTAGGTAAATGTAGTCAAATGAAAGCATCAGGAAGATTGTTCTAAAACTGTATGTAGCGTGTTTCTAAACTAAGTGTGGAAACCTCTATGTGCTCATCTTAGTAGCTCACATGCCATGAAGTGTTTTGGTTATAAGAAGGGGTCAATGTGGATTCTCCTTTCACACCAGTGTAAATCAACATATCAAGCCCCTTTCCTCTTTAGCCAGCTACTTCATTAACATGGAACATATCACTAATAACAACAGCACGAGAACAGTAATAGTACAATAGCCATTTGCCAGCCTCCATCGTGTAGTTGTATATTTTCAAAAAAGCATGTTCATGCTTGTTCTCTTGCAGCCCCTCTCACTTGAGAATTGATCCTGGTAATAGCCACAAAACTATTCATTTTCCTCCTTCAAATTCCTTCTCAACCTCCTTTGCAGGGATGGCTGAAAAGAACATCAGTTAGGTTTCTGGTGAACTGAGGACCAGGGCCTGTCTTGCCAGGCCCCTGGGTAATGTGTGGGGATGGCTCTGCACTCTGTAAAGGAAAGAGCGTTGGACAGAAGGGGAGAGCCTGAGGATAGCCAGCCTTCGGTGCCACCCAGTGTGTACTGTGCTGGCCTCCCTGACCTCCCAGCCAGCCCTACGAGCAGTGCAGCACTCCTACAGCGATATAAAGGACCCGGGGATTCAGCCACCGTCACTCCAGGAGTAGCAGTGGCAGTAGCCAGGAGCCCTAGATCTTTTGAATCACCGAGGCCCAGGGCAACTGCCCCCTTTGCCCCCTTTGCCCTGTGGGTGGGTCTGCCAATATTGGCTCCTTATTTCTTTGTGTTCAGTATCAGTCTGTATCCATCTGGTGTACTTTATACTTAGATTGAAGGCTCCCTGGGGCAAGGACTGTTGTTTTGTTCTGTGTTTGTACAATGCCAAGCACAATGAGACCCCAGGCCATGATTGGGGCTTATAAGCGCTAGGGCAGTACAGCTAAGAATTAGTGTAACTGAATTCTGCTGTATATACAGGACATATCTGTTGGCACTTTCTGTGCCCACTATGCAGTGATTATTTACAGAGGCCTAGGAGATGACCTGATTTCTATGGGAAAGGGAATGGGTTGCAACCACTCTCAGTTGTAAGGTGGATATGCATCTCTGAAAACTATCGTTTCTAATAGATGATGTTCAATTTAAATTTGAAGTGGGTTCAATTTAGATAAAAATGGGATTCTGCTTAGTAAAATCAAAAGTGTTGGATCTTTATATATTCATCAACCTTTTGCTGGGAAAGAGGGCACTTCTCTCCCACATCTGGCACTGTGACTGCAGAATCTTCCCTCATCTTTTTACAGGAGGGTTAGCTACAATCTTGGGTTGTGCTGCTGTATCAGAGGAAAAGATTAAACATTAAATCTGGTAAGGTTAGAGTAGAGAGATTTATGGCAGCACTTAATGAAAGCTAGTAGCTGTATGTTTTAGAGGCTTAAAGTAAAGCTTAATCATAACCCTACAAACGTTAAGTGTTAACATTTGGTTAGCAGCAAGTCTGGCTAAAAAATGAAATCTTGATATAATATCAGATTATTAGATTAGCTGTTCTATACTCAGGGGCCACTAAAACTAACTGGGAATAGTTATTTATCTGCCTTTTCATGGGAGTTAAGGTTTAACTATTGTGAGTTAAAGTTTTCAAGTATTATAAACTGAGGGCATAGATTCTCTAATGTATTAAGACTGACAGTACAGAGTCCTTCATTTAAGCAATGAGAGGAAAATTTAAATTACTTTCAAATTGGGAATAGCTGACAACACCAAACTCCTCTAGTTTCCATTGCTTATGGCTTCATCACCAAAGGTGGTTGAAATTACAGTTGCAAGCACGAGATAGTAGCTAGAGAGTAATTTGTTGCACTTTTTCCTTAGTAAAATTATGATTGAAAACTGTTCACCTGGGAAAATCCAAATTCACATTATAAGCATAATGGTGCTTAAAAGAAGCACTAATGATATACTTTATGAATTTTAATTTCTGTTTGGAAGTCAGCAAGTGTGCTTTCTATAAATGTAAACCATCTGTTGGCACCTTCTAGAAGACTAGAATTGAGTCCATCCAAACATGAATTATTTATTTTAGATTTTTTTCTAAGTAAACTCAAATGGGGATTTTTAAAAACCATGTTTTATCTACCATGAAGTTTGAAAGTCAAGACATTAACTTCCAAACAAAAAGTATCTGAGCTGCTTTGAAATACCATTACATCACACAGCTGGTTGTAGAAATTTTTAGAAAACACAGTTTGTAACATGATAGTCTAAGGTACCTTTCGTGGACACTCTGGTTTCAATATAATCTAAAATTCCATTATGAGAGATGATGATGAGCTACTGCTGTTAGGTCTGCCCTGGTATGATTTTTGGTGTGAACAGGCAAATTATTTCTAGGGTGTTTTTGTAATTGTAAACCAGTCAAGGTTCATAATACATTCTTCAACTAATGTAAACGTGGGCAGACTAAATCTTCAGAAATGCTGTCTGCTGTGCATTGATGGCAAAAATCCCCTGTACCCATGAATATTTCTTCAGGAGAAGTTGCTAATGGAAAGATCGCCACTGTTGCTGCTGTGAGTCTTGCTGTTTTTCATGGCCCTTTAATTCCCAACTAACATTTTAGTTCTTTTGCACTTGTACAAACTTTAATGAGATGTACTTGGATGACGGGGAAAAATAGTGGAAAGGGATGACTCATCTTGTTGCACTTTGTTCATTGGAACGTTTCTCAATGACATCTTTGTTCCTGGGTTCAATTCTGCATTTAAAACTGGGAGTGTATTCTTCCCAGAAGCCCCTGGGAAGATACTCTTCTTGGTAGTATCAGTAAAGAAGTCAAGAAGTCCATGATAACATTGGTGTTGTAGGTGTCTGGATGTCACACACTCTAGTCACTGTGACTGGGCCTTACTATCACAAAAGCTACCCAAGACTTGCATTGGCAGTACACCAGTTGGGCAACCCACAGACTGCAAAGGGCCTGTTAAAAATTCTAGACTGAGCTAGATGCCAGCTATATAATGAGTGCATTGAAGGACTGACTGCAAATGCTTTCCTGAATTGAAGCCTTAGTCTGGGAGACCTCGTGAAATCATTAGTGATATCTAGTTGTACATACATTGTTCAGATTACTCATGATTGATCTAAAACCTGACTTAAAATACATTATCTTTAACATGTGTGTGAAAATGTGGCTGAATTCCAACTTCCTCAGAAAATCTGAGATTAAAACCTGTTAATGTAATTTGAAAATAACAGCTGCAGTAATGCCTAGCTCTTACATGGCACTTTCCATTAGTAGACCTCAAAATGCTTTCCAGAGGAGGTCACTCTCAGAGGCATAGAGATGTGAAATGAGTTGTAGATTTTTAACATAACTGTTGTCCATCAGAAAATGCAGTTTTGTCAAACTTGAACACACCAATTTTGACAATTTTTTATGAAAAATTATCAAAATGAATTATTTCAAATTCCTTGTAACATTTCAATTGTGTTTTAAACTCTGTTGAAATGAGATGCTTTGACATTATCTCAACAAAATATTTTGAAATTTGAATCAAAACTTTCAAAATTTCCATTCCATGAAAAAAATCATCTTGTGTTATTTGGAAAATCTGTTATCCAACCAGCTCTAATTTTGTAACATGTGTTTTAGGAAATGCTCAAGAGTTAATATAGAATTTATTGAAAGACAACAGCTGGTGCTCCTATTCCACATATACTCAAACAAAATTCTGGGCAACATAGAAGCATAGAACTAGCATAGACTGTGCCATTTCAGCATAGTCTTGCATTGGGAGCAGCATGGAGCACAGTTTCCCAGAGGGAGCAGAAGCATTCTGCCTAAGAGAAGCAGAATGCTTCTCAGAGATCCTCCGTGCACAGGGGCATGGCATAAACTGCTACATGCCATTCAGGGGTGCATCATGCTTCATTCCTCCAACTTTCCACCAGTGCCCATCAAGCTGTGAGCCAGATCTGAGGGCTGTTGAATAATGCAGACAGAGCCATTGCTATGCCTACTCACTGCTCCCTTTCAGGGAATCTTTTCAATGAGAGCTGTATTTCTAAACATAATATAGCATAGCACCTGCTCTTATCCTAATGTTTTTTATATAAACATCTGAAGTCAGAGGAGGCTTTCTTGTACTATAGACATTTAACTTAAACATTTGTCTTTATGTTGTAGCAACTGTGTGAGTCCAGCATCTCTCTGTCTAGCTGGCTCAGGGACTTGTTTTGTAACACTTTGAGTGTTGCCAACCCTCAAGCCATTTGGTGTTTGTCTTAATCCCCAGATTCTAGTCACATGATTCCTTGAGAATCTTTCCGCTTATGTTTTTTAAAGTACATTTCTAGTCTGAATTGTGGGGAGGAAACCTTAGAAACGTTACCTTCAAAGGCTCACATACCCAATTAAAAGAATCTCTATTTCTTTATTTTTTCAATTTATGATTTTTAAACTAATCTCACAAATTTTTGAGGCCCGCATTATGATTTCTGAACAATTGAGGATGGCAATACTGGGACAAATCAACAGGGGTTTTTTTTGGTTTTTTTTGTTTTGTTTATGGAAGAACTTGCATATCTTGGGTAGGAAGGCTCTCTTTAATTGACTGCTGCTGACACTTCTACTGAGGTTAGAAGGTCAAAGTTAATATTCAAATATGATTATTGGTTTGGGAAACCTTGTGAGGAGTTTTTGTGTTTCAGATATTAAACTGTCCTGTAATCACCAATTAAACTTTATGTATAATCTTTTCCCCCCATACCATTTGTGATGTAACTTATACCACTAATGAATATTGATGGGTGTATATTATAAGATATTGTTTTGAAGAGGCTGGGTAACTTATTGGTTATAGCCTGACCTAGATTCATCAGGGAAACAAGCTCATGGCTCTCAGCCCTGTGTTGGGAAGTAATCTGTATCTTCAGTAAAATCATGGCTACCATGAAGTCAGAGGAAGTTTTCCCACTGATTTTTACCCCACGGCTGTGTCTACACTGGCCACTTATTCTGGAAAATCAGCCGCTTTTCCAGAATAACTTGCCAGCTGTCTACACTGGCCCCTTGAATTTCTGGAAAAGCACTGACAATCTAATGTAAAATTGTCAGTGTTTTTCTGGAAAAACTATGCTGCTCCCATTTGGGCAAAAGTCCTTTTCCGGAAAACTGTTCCGGAAAAGGGCCAGTGTAGACAGCACAGTAGTGTTTTCCGCAAAAAAGCCCCGATCGCGAAAATGACGATCGGGGCTTTTTTGCGGAAAAGCGCATCTACATTGGCATGGACACTTTTCCGGAAAAAGTGCTTTTCCGGAAAAGCATCCTGCCAATGTAGATGCGCTTTTTCCGGAAATACTTATAACGGAAAACTGTTCCGTTTTAAGCATTTCCGGAAAAGGGTGCCAGTGTAGACGTAGCCCACAAGTATAGTCTATTGTCATAGCAGCTAATCTTTCCTGTGGGCATTGCGAATATTAGGAACATGCAAACTGGATTACCTCTCACGTGTAGAAGAGTCAAACTGAAGGTCACCATCAGGGCGCTAGTCAAACAGGTGCCATCATTCTGTTTCTTTGCACTGTTTCGCTTTTTGCTTTTGCTGATTTATCCAGCCTAACACATACATTTGCACTGATCAGTAATTCAAAGAAACCTCATCCTAGAGTAGATGAGATCAAGACTGGTATACACCAGAGACTGAGAACAGTGAAAAATTATGTCAGCCTACAGGCAAGTAGACTAAATTAAATGAAATCTGTTTAGTTTCCTGCATACTCACTGTCTGATAAATATGAACTGAGGAATGTAGATTTGCCCCACACTTGGCCTTTTATGAAGATGTGTGTTGAAATATGCAAATTACAACAGTACAGTAGCCCATTGCAATTGGATATTTTTTTTTGTCTGTTACATCTGCTGATTGTAAAATACTTCCGTTTACAATATTTTCATTTTCATTATTTCTTATATTTTTTTTTCCTGGTGTGCTTAGAAGATGATATGTGGCATTCTTCCTGTCCAAATATATGGTTTATTCCTCTCCTCCTTTGTAGATGTTATGTGTGTGATCACAATGCTATTGTGGTAGGGTATCTCTAAACATTTTTAAAGCAATGACTAACCAGTGTCACATTTTTAGCACTTTCTGGGATAAAGAAACCAGATTATGCAAAAGTATATTTCATTATTAAAAAAATAACAATTTAAATCTCCAAAACAGAACACTTTCTAGTCTACTTTTGAAACATGACTTTTTCTCCCAGAAGAAAATAGTAGTAACAGTGGAATTGAGGGTTGGTAAATTAAGTGTCTGGAAATAACAATTGGTAATTGTAGATGAGATCAAGACTGGTATACACCAGAGACTAAGAACAGTGGAAAATTATGTCAGGCTACAGGAAAATCATTGGTAGACTGAATTAAATGAAATCTGTTTAGTTCCCTGCATACTCACTGTCTGATGCATATGAACTGAATAAGGTAGATTTACCTCACTCTTGGCCTTTTCAAAATAATTATTTTGGGAGTTATTATAATAAGTTATTTTGAAATAATTTCCTAGTGTAGACATGCTCTGAGTGTCCAGAGACAGGGTGTGCAAAGGTATAAACCTCCCATAATGGATAATTTATGCACAAACACATCTAAGCAGGAGGTCTTCCGTACTTGAGGTAGTCAGTCATTCACTTTGTTCAGAAGAATGATGGTTCTATCCTAGCTAGATTCATGAAGGATATGTGTACTTTTTAAAATCCTTCATGTCTTGTGGCTGAGAGTTCCATAGATTAATTCTATATGTAAGTTGTTTTGCTTTCACTTTTTAAAAATTGGGTGCTTCTTTGTTTTTGAACTATGAGAAAGCAAACATACAGAGTCAGTAAAGAAGCTAAGATATCCTGTGTGGTTAGAGGAAAAGTTCACAATAACTTCTCAAGAGAGACAGAATAGAATATAGACAAATGATTCATTTTCGTGATGAGATAAGGTTATTAATGGAGAGACTGAAAGCACTGTACTAAGATCACTGTTGTTACTATGAATTCCAAATCATTGCCTGTGGAAAGACTCAGGTGAGGAGGTGACAATCTCTGCAACCCTCAGAAAGTTTCAGTTGTTCTGGTAAAGTGCTTAGTTTCCTGCCCTCACTGAACATAGGCTGCTGGACCTGCCATACAAAACAGGGTTCTCAGAGGGTTCCCACATGGACTGGCAGGAGACCAGGGCTATCCACAGAGAGACCCTCTGCCCTCCCAGAAATCCTCTGACAGCACAAGGCAAAATGGCACAGTGGAGAGATCTGGGTTCATGTCGTCATGTCTGTATTTTCATCTCAAATTATAAGAAAGCCAAGCATGAGCACAATTAAAATTCCTTGCTTTGTGCAGTGGAGAGCTCTTTGGATTTTTACTTTATTTTTATTTTTGTTGTGCCTTATATTCCTAGCTGTCCTCATTTATCATAGCTTTGAGCTTTTAACTTTCCTGTGGACACTTAATATTTCTGTCTTTGGAATCAGTGGTCACCCTACGTGAATGATAAAAGCCTGATGTTCTACCCCATTTTTATGGGTTTGTGTATTTGTTTAATTTGACTGAGCTTAAATCCCCCCTTCCCTCACCACAAGTTGGAAACAAAAGCTGGGGAGAAGATATGAAAAAGATACAATGATTGCTAGACAGCTATGGTTTAAATGAATAATCGAACAGTGCATAAACAGATACAAGCAAAACACGAATATGAAATGAACAAGGGGAAGCAAACAGCAAGAGGAGTTGGAAAGTCAGGCATTGTGAGTACGGAATGTTCTCCTTTCTCTGGAAAGATGCTCGATTACTGACAGAACAAACCTCTCTCCTCATTCTCATGTAATCATTCCTTTTGAGGTATCAATCCACTTCGTCCTCCTTTTGCGAGTATTCAACCTAGAACTCAGTGTGCAGTTTGAATTGAGTAACTGAAACAGAAGTCTAGCTGGAGTTGTTATTGGATTAAGAGTGTGTCTGCTCTTCAGCTGAAGGTATAATTTGTGGCTTGGGCAGGCATACCCATGATAGCTTTCGTCTAACTAAGGCCCCATCTTCACTCCTCAAAAGATCGACACTGACACAAGTGATCTTCTGGAGTTTGATTTAGCAAGTCTAGTTAAAACTCGCTAAACTGTAGTCAGAGGATGCCCCCACCAGCACCCAGAACTCCTGCTCTTGCCAGGAGTAAGGGAAGCCAACAAGAGCATTTCCTCCCATCAGCCTCCCACTGAGAGGTCTTACCCACACTTGGCTTAAGGTAAACTGACTCCAGCTTCGTATTCTATGTAGCTGGAGTTGTGTACCTTAAGCCGAGCTGCTGGGACTAGTGTAGACCTTGCCTTAGACATTGCTTAAAAGCAGCAGTGAAGACTCAGAGAGTGAGGTGGTCAGCATGGGCTAGCAATGCCAGTACATACCCAGAGAGACTGGGAGAGCTTATGTGACCTACTCTGAAGCCAGTGCTGATGCATCATGAATGCAATTTTTAACACTAGCGCAGGTAAACCTGCCCAATTTGCAATCATGTCTTCAACTGCAGTGTTACATGTACCCTAAACTGAGGCTTGCTTTGCAAAACTGAAGCAGATCCAAACCTTGTTACCAGGATTTGAAGAATAATGCTTGTGGGTAATTGGAAGGCCATATCTGCTAATTGAATAACTGGTATTTAAAAAGCAAGAGTCACGATGTTTGATAATAAAAATTACTGCTCAAATTTTGGCATGGGTTTGCAGCAAGTACTGTTTCCTTTGCATGAGTCCCACTGCAATAGCATGAAGAATAAAGCATAGTTATACAGAAACATAAGGTAAGGAGGTCACAAATAATATATGTGTGGAGGAGGGGAATTCTTGATAAACTAAATCTAAATTCAAATCCCGATGTACTGAGTTGTATATTTCAATCATACTGTTGCATTCAGTTCATTTGCACTATAGGCAAGCCAATTGCACTGCCTTGTATTGCTTTGTGTAGCAATAGGAAGTGCTAGAACAGGTCAAGGTATTGATTGGAATGTAATTTTGTTACTATTTTAGGAACGAAGAATTTGGACTTGTACTACCCCTGTCTCAAGGATAAGTCGGGACAAGAAAAATATCATGGTTGGAGCTGTTTTACAGTCAAGAAAGTGCTTTGATTTACACCAAACTTTGTTGAACTTTAAACTATTTCTTTCCAATGAGGAGTTTCAGGTTAGAAATTCTAGTCTAAAGGTGCACTGAAAGCACTGTTCTATGGTTGCTGTAACCGGCTGTGTAAAATTTAATCCACAATTTGATTCAGGTTTTAGCCTTGATTCAACACATGGAAATTTTCCTTCATCTAAAGATGTTTTGTTCTGTTTCTGTTCTTCCGAATTTTAATCCCTTTCCAATGACAGTATGGAAAATTATCTGTGCTGGGAGAAGTTAATTCAAACAAGGTTTATAGGGCTTTTTGTAATTCTTGTAAGTCTTGTAGTTGCACTGCTTTTTATTTCACTTTCATACCTGGGAAGGTCCAGTAGCTGAGATTTCTCCTGACCTCTGTAGTATAGTATTCAGCTCATTTGTACATTACAATAGCCATTTCTCTTCTCCCCTTATTGTACATTTTCAGAAGTAAGCAGCTTTTCTGTTCTGAAAGGCATCGTGCTCAGGGGGGAGGGGTCACGTTGAAATGCGAACAATTAAAATACTATTTTAATGATCTCTTGCTGTCATTATTGGTCTCCCAAATGATTGTGGTAATTTGAGAACCCTGGCAGCCCTTTGCTGTAGAGTTTCAGCACATATACTGTACAGTTCCCAGAGCAGGGCTATAGTCGTGCAGTCATTTTAACAGATATGGTTAAAATAATTGACTCAGCACATTTGTCACCCTAATAATTTTGACACAAAGTTTGGTGTAAAATTAGCATCATTCTGAAATGTAATAGCACTGACACTATGAAAGAAAAATAAAACAGCCAAGCATTCCAGAAACATTGCTGTGCAATTTAAGGCGCATATCTCATGTTTACTGTCATAAAATTTTATAGCTGCATAGAGCAGCCAAATTAGCTACAGGAAGCTAAACATTAATAAATTCCTCTTTAAGTATGCAAGAATAGAGTAGTACTTTCCAGGAGAGGTGAAAGCATAGTTAAAGAAAGCTATAGCCACTCATGCATATGTACACAGGACCAATCCTGTCCCTTTTGACTAAAGGAGAGTTTTGGCATTTAATTCAGTGAGCACTGAATCATACCTATGATCCAGTGAACTTATTCAGTCATTGATTTTATTTCAGTATGGACTCTGTTTGGTGAATTGAGAGTTAAAAGCACTTAATATGTCACAGGATTGAGCCTCATCTTCCTGAGTTGTTGGCGAAGATTGGATGTACGAAGATTGGATGTGTAAATATATTAGGCTAGATTCTTTCCTGTGTTAAGGTCCACTTGGCTCACTGTCTAAAACCACAACTGTTCTGGCCTTTCCTCTAGTTGAAAATTAGAAGAGTCTTTTCTGTTATTTCCAACTCATACCAGTTGCATATTGTGCCAAAGAGGGTTTCAAGAATGTCCTGATTCTGTTATATATGTTCTAGTTCTTCAGAAAATGTCATATGAGGTCCTAAATGACTCTTGGGTCATTAATATTGGCATGAAAAGTATCTACAGATACAAGGTAAGGGGTTATGTATATCAACCAAAAATATGTTTTGAAGGGATGTTTATTATATATCTGTTGAAATATAAATTAAATATTTTCTCATTCCCAATGGATCTCATATAAACCATCCTAACTGAATGAGGATTAAGAATTGTAAGAATTTCAGAGAGGAACTTACTGGTATTTAAACACAGCAAGGGAAGACAACTTTATCTTGAGATACACCTCAAAGGTTTTCTGGACTATATTTGAGGATGAAAGAAAAAAAATTATCATACTGCATCTAGGAAATAAACAGGGTAGTGCATTTACCTTCATGAAAACAGAGTCATAGACAGACTTGGTTGAAATGCTGCACGGGATTGGGGGGGTGAGGTAAACTTTACATGGGAAATTATCTTATTTGGTGTAGTCTCTAGAAAGTGTGCTATGATTTTGTGTTATACATAGCTTTTCTTTTCCATTATCCATACTCACTATATCATAAATTTTGAATATTTGGTTTCTTTGTTTTCACTATAATTATATCTCTGTGCTATGGTGTTATAGAAGGTGCTGATCTTGAGTTGCATCCTGGGAGTTGGTGTATTCAGTGTTCCCTTGGGGAGAGCAGGCCTGGTATTTCTGAGTGTGTTCAGTGGAGGAGAGGCTACGCATGGTATGGGAATGCTGCGAAGGGGCTTAGCGATAGACATGCACCTGCTGTTCATGTTCAAGGCAAAGTAAGAGTGAACATTGCCCAGAGAGGGATGCCACATTGGTGGCTAATGTCCAGAGCTAATCATAAAAAAGTCTCCCTCTCCTTTAGAGGCAGGAGGTTAGCCCAGAGTCTTGGTACCCTGAAAATGGGTGGAGTACGCTGTGCTCTACACTTTCCATTCCCAGCCCCAAAACATTCCTTTCTTCCTTCGACACCCTCCTACCACACACACCCTGCTGAAAGGTGAAGTTGGTAGTTTGTGTAGGTGCTTACCACCAGCTGAGAATGCCCTCCTGAACCAGTGAAATATTTAGTTAGATCCAGATTCCAGCTCCTGGGCAATGATCAGACTGTATCTAATTCTGCTTAACATACTGACTTTTTAGTTGTAAAAAAAAACCAATTCCCGCCCTTTCCTGCCTCCCCCCCCCCCCCCCCAAAAAAAAGAAAGGCATTTCACTTAGGTATAGCAACAGATTGCAAAGACTGAAACTGAAATTCTCACAATGCTGTTTGCTTTTTTGGCCTTTTCTACTAATTATAACAATTTCAGTTATTATGTAAATCACCCAATTCTTGTAAAATGGCATAAATAATTATGAAATGTTGTCTGAAACCCTGCAACTAAATGCTGTGAACATGTAGAAAATATAGTGAGACAGAGAAGGCACACTTCATTCAAAACTCTTGATTTGAGTGCCAGCATTTAAAGGACAAAGACAGAAAAATGTGTGTATTCTGGAAGTTGTCTCATCTGAGTGAGACACTGAGTGAGACAGAAGCATGGAAACTAGGTTAGTTCAGTGTTTAAACAATCAGTATTTTCTGGACTGGGATATTGAGTTTGTTTTCTGTGTTGAATACACACACACACACACACACACACACATACACACATTTGGGTATAGTCCGTGGGGCCAAAAGACTTGCCAGGTCCCTGGATGGGGGATAGCTCTGTGCCCTTAGAAAGGGGGAAGCCTTGGGAAGAAGGGGCAGGGCTGAGGTTAGCCTCTCCCAGGCAGCCCTCAGCACTGTCTGGAGCAGGCCACACCTCTCCCAGGCAGCCCTTATTGTCCCCCCAGAGTTACTCACCCATCCTTTTCTTTATTTCCACTGTGGAAATCAAGAATTACAAAACCTGCCTCAATAGCTTCAAATTAGCTAATAGACTAAGTGAGAGATGCAACAGCTACCAATTTTGTTCCAAAAGAGCCACTATGGTTGGTTTGAAAAAATTTAGAATTTTTTTAACTGCAGAAGGAAGTTAGGAATGTTTTTAAAATTATTTTAATATTCCACTTTGCTTAAGCAGCCTGTCTATGTTATGAGATCTTTTGCTGCAATTTGTAAGGGAAACTGTAGCCTCATTATATCTGCCACAGTTCCACTGAAAGGAATCACTGCAGTATTGGGGGAGGGGTCTAGTTCAGTTTCACACATAAGTGTTAAAATAGTATAGCCATTGGCTGGGCATGCTGTTTTTTAAGAGGAGGGAATTCTGGCGCTAACAACAGTAAGGCCTTATCTTTACTTACGGGAGGATCGACTCTCTGGTGATCAATTTTCTGGGATTCAATTTAGTGGGTCTAGTAAAGACCCTCTAAATCGAACACTGAGGGCACGCCTGTTGACTGTGGTACTCCTCGCTGTCAGTAAGGGAAGTCAATGAGAGTGTTTCTCCCACTGACCTCCTGCTGTGGAGCCAGCCCCCAAAAAATCAATCCAAGATACATTGGCTCCAGCTATGCCATTCACATATGTGGAGTTGCATATCTTGCATTGATTTTCCCTGCCAGTATAGACCTGGCCTAAGTGATGCTCACTATATGCAAGGATTCACAGTGAGAAAAGCCTAAGCTATATCTATACTGGATTTTAGAGTGAGCCTCCCAGCCTGGGTCCAGATTCTCATGTATGCTACTGCTTTAAAAATCATTGTGTAGGCTGATTTGACATAGCAGTTTGAGCGCCAGAGTCTGCACCAGCTTTCAGAGCCCCAGCTCCAGCCTGAGTTGCAGTATCTATGCAGCTGTTTTCAGAGTGCTACCAGAAGTCTGAGAACCTGGTCTGGAAAGCTCGCTCCCACAGGCAGTATACACTTGCTCCCGACACACAAGCTTTTCTACTTAGCCTTGCCGATATACCTGAATCCCAACACGGAACACCCCAGGTGCTCCAGCTCTTCGACTTTTCCAAGCTGAGACAGTGGCCAGTTGTGGCAAACTGTGGTGGTTGTGCCTGGCTCTCTCTCTTTATTACCACACTATACTGTTGTTTGTTTTGGCAGATTCTCTAGTAGCATCGCATCAGATGCTTTCTGGTCTTAATGAGTCTCCGTATTGCCCTTCTTCAGAAAAGATGGGATATTTTTCTTAGCTTGTTTGTCCACCTTTACAATTGTCATTTTACAGTTGTGAAGGAGACTATCTAGTTAGAGTAATTATAACTTAAAACTTTTCTCGTATGAAGTGCCATTGGGAAGGAAATGTGACTTTTATGTTATATGATATATAGCAAGTAGGAAACAATACTTAAAGGAGTGAGAGAGAAAAATGAGGTACTTAAAATGAACGTATCAACTTGAAAATCATATTTTCAGTCTGAAAGATTTTTTGCCCATTTCTAAGTAAAAATTTAGACCTAGGTCCTGCAAAGCCTAGGTCTACATGCTTCACATTAATCATCTCAATAGTCCTAGTTTTCCAGCTTCCCTTGTTTGTACATTTTACAGCACTTTGTAGTTAGTTCCTTTTCAACGTTTCCATATAGAAATAGCTATTCCTTTCCCAACTCACCCCAAAAGCCAACAAAGTTGTCTTAAGAATGCTTGCAGGATCACATGATCATTTGGGCCACATCTGTACTATAAGCTAGGGCTGAGACTCCCATCTTGCACAGATACACTTATGCTAGCTTTCACACAGATAGTAGCAGAACACTGTTACTTGCCACAAAACCAAATCTGCCTGAACCCACTTACATCCACATGGCTGCTAGTCCATGCCGCCACTTGGTGGCTACTGCCTATGCTGCTGCAGTTATCTGTAGTGTGCTAACTCTATGACACACGCATGCGTATGTCTACATGAGCTAGGAATCTCAACCCTAGCTCATTGTGTGTTTAGATGGAGCCTTTTGATTAAAAAGTTGAGTTTGGCTGAAGAAAGACACACAAAAGACATCCTTGGCCAGTTCCCATCTCTGACCCATATAATTTTGCTAGTATAACTTTTAAATTTAGAGCAAGTCTAATATTAGTGCAGCTTCATCCTTTTAGTTAGTCTACACTCAAAAGTTAAGTTGACCCAACTATATTGTTCAGGGATGTGACAAGTCTACTCCCAAGCAATCCCTGGTGTAGACAACATTAGGTTGATGGAAGAATGTTTCTGACAAGCTAGTTACTGCCTCTAAGGAAGGGGGAGGAACTATCGCGATAAAAGAACTACTGTTGCTGTAAAAAAAAAACTTCAGAAGGGTAGCCGAGTTATTCTGTAACTTGAAAACCTTAAACAATGAATGGTCTAGCAGCACCTTAAAGACTAATAAAACATGTGGATGGTATCATGAGCTTTCGTGGGCACAACCCAGTAAGTGTCTACACTGAAGTGCTGTGCTGACATAGTGTTTCTAGAGTTAGCAAGCTCTTAAAGAGGTGCAACTTTGTGTGTAGTCCAGGCCTTATTTCAGTAGCTCATGGAAGTCTGAAGAAGTGCTTGCCCTATTTTACACCAGTGCAGCTTGTCTACTTTTAGGGGTTTACACCACTATAACTACACTGGTGCACATTTCCTTCATGGTTTATTTAGAGTCTATCTACACTAAAAGAGTGGTTGAGGGTAAGAAGAGGATCACAAGAAATAAAATTTGGTATAATTTGTTTTGCAAATTTGTTCACATCTCCTCTCCTGATGTGATAAATGTTGAGGGCTTGGGATCACCACAGTCTGCTCATCTTTATCCATTTTCTGTGGAAAAACACAATTCTGTTTTGGATGGCAGACTCTCAGGGAGGCATTAATTATTATGAGCTCAGTATAATGCTATAAAGTTTTCATGTAACTGATAAATCAAAATGTGTTTCCAGAATGTTTTTATTGGATTTAGTGTCTTTTTCATATTAGAGACTTCAGTTTTTACTAAAACAATAATAAGATTAAAAATTTCCCATCGCAACAGACAATTCCCTATGGCTTCCATGGAAGTCTACACATTAAATAATAAGGGCTACATTTTCTGAATTAATTCAGTGCAAGCTGCAATGGGCAGTAGCAAGCTTAGCCAGAGATGTAGAGCAACAACTTAGCCTTTGTCCTCCAATGTTGTTAGCCTCCCAGTTTACTTCCTTCAAATTGAGGAAATAATCAATAATACCAGCTGCAGCTGTTTCTGTCCCTTTGTCTTCCAGCCAATCAGTTTCAATTGCAAAATCAAAATCACAAATAGGCCTGCTCTCATTGGAATTAGTGAAGCACAGAAGCTTATGACATAATACTGTATGTCTTTAAAAAGAGAAATTCTGCCTGATGGGGAAAATCTGGTACCTTTTACTGACTCTCTCTTTTGTTCCAACTCACATAAAAAGGGTCTACACACTGCAATAAGATACTATGAGTGGAGGCTTGGGTTCTATTTTACAACTTAAAAAAATAAAGTACACAGAAAATGGTAGACATTTCCTTCTCGTGTTCCATGACCAGTATGTGATATTTTTTGGTGGTAAATATTTTGTAAAGGCCAACTGTGAGTTTTTCTGCATGTGGAACTCCCTAGTGAAGTAGCACCCAGAGAGCTGTATGCCTTCTAGCTGTAGATCTGAACCATTGAAAACTACACTGTGGCTACGTCTACACTGGCCCCTTTTCCGGAAGGGGCATGGTAATTTTTGAGATTGTAATAGAGAAATCTGCGGGGGATTTAAATATCCCCCGCGGCATTTAAATAAAAATGTCCGCCGCTTTTTTCCGGCTTTTAGAAAAGCCGGAAAAGAGCGTCTACACTGGCCCCGATCCTCCGGAAAAAGCGCCCTTTTCCGGAGGATCTTATTCCTACTTCAAAGTAGGGGCCAGTGTAGACGCTCTTTTCCGGCTTTTCTAAAAGCCGGAAAAAAGCGGCGGACATTTTTATTTAAATGCTGCGGGGGATATTTAAATCCCCTGCGGATTTCCCTATTACGATCTCAAAAATTACCATGCCCTTTCCGGAAAAGGGGCCAATGTAGACGAGCCCTGTATATTTGCAGATTCAAATATTTTTCACTTTTTTTTTTTAAGTGTAATGCATGTATGTCTTTGAAAGGGTAACTTTGTGACAGCTTGTTTCTGAGGTTGTACGTTTTCTGGAGCTAAATCTTGTAGCATTGATTGGAGTCCCTGTACATAGTTTTAGGAGTTTTATTAATGGAGATTGCCTATCTCCTAGAACTGGAAGGGACCTTGAAAGGTCATCGAGTCCAGTCCCCTGCCTTCACAAGTACCATCCCTGACAAATTTTTGCCCCAAATGCCTAAATGGCCTCCGCAAGGATTGAACTCACAACCCTGGGTTTAGCACAGGTGCACTCAACACACGCACATCCATGAATTTGGCCTTGCACATTCGAAAGTTCTGCAGCCACTGACATCATCCCAAGACTGCATCACAATATGATCCCACCAGCCACTGCACATTTCTGGGGCTCACCATCGGCTGCTGCTCCGTGAATCCCAACAACAACCTTGAATTGGTTCTTGCCATATCTCACAGCATTTCTGTCCTCCAGGAAATAATCATGCTTCCTTTGGTGATTCATGTGGCTTCACAAATACTGGAATATTGTGTGTCCTGTGCTTGCAATGCTCATTACAATAGTGCAGAGCTGTGCTGGCTCTATGTTTCTGTCAGATAGTGACAAGTCCCAAACAGTTTATTGGGATTTTTAAAATAGGCACAAAAATGATGGGTCTAAAATGACAGTATGGGATGGAGAAAGTTGCATGATGGCAACTTGACCCTGCCTTTCTAGTCAGCCCTGCATGACTCATTCCTGTCCCACCATGCATTGCCAAAACTCCCCAGATGGCTAGATGGTGAGTTGCACACTGGGGTGCCTACCCATAGTGAACTGCATTGTGCCTCAATATAAGCAGCCATGGTGAGTATGTGCAGTGCCGATGAAAGACACAAAGTATGTATGTGAAGAAGCGCTAGGTTAATTGAGGTGGTTTTATGCCAATATAATGTCTGGTGGCAAAAGTTTGTCATGTAAAGCCCTGAGTTTACAGAGACAAACTTCCTTGTTCCTCTGACAGAAGTAGTAGGTCAGAACTTTGACAGTCCCTGGTGCATTACCTCACTGGCAGAGGAGACAGGGAAGTCTGGGCTGTGACAGCTCTTCTAAAACCACCTCCCCTTTTTTCTGTGCCCTCTTGTAGAAGGGAGCATAGCAGAACTAAGCTTAATACCATGCAGGAAATCAAGTATCCTGTTTGCAGCTGTAGACTGAATTAATATATTTTACACTGCGATTCAATTTTCAATTCTGTCTTTGTTTGAAAACAAGCAAAGGGAAGGGCAAGGTCCATGACAAGTTTCAAGTTTATATCTTCAAGCTGCTTTTCTTATAGCTATGTAAAAATAACCTGTGGGGCTATTAATGGTTTTAAAGGGTAAAATGGCAAATAGAATAGTCTCCAAACTTCCTATAAGAGTCACTTTGATCCAGAGACCAAGTTTGGAAATTTTCAGTCCATAGGTGAGTTTTTTTCTGAAAGTTATCAGCATGGTCTAACAAAATAAAGGTAAATAGTTTATAAGAAGAACTGGTCACAATTTTATCAATCAAAAGGCTTCTTTTTTTTCCCCTTGAAACATGGTCATTTACCAGCAACTAAAAAAATTGTCAACATTTTTCATGATGTTTGAGGCATTCTAAATACAATTTTATCAAAGCATGCTTAAAATATAATGGAACCGATAATACTTTTTTGTTTGATGAAAACCAGGTTTGGTGGTGAACCATAACTTTGGTTTCAATAAATAGAAATGGTTGATAATAGGTTTGGTAATATTTTCAATAAACACAAATTAAGTTCAGAAAAATCAATCCATGTTGATCATTGTGAAATGGAACATCTTAGAAATTTTAAAAATTAATTTTTGGTTTCAATTCTTCCCCATGCTCTATTTATAGCCATACCTAAATGCCTCTTGTACTGTCAAAGGCCTTCTCATGTCATTCTTCTAGTGTGGTCCCTTATTATAATCTTTCCTAACTCTAGTATAAATCAAATAAAACTCAACTCTGTGCAATGCATATAAAACTCCTAATTTTATTACTGCTGAGTCTTCTGCTCCAGCACAAAAAAGCTCCCAGATTTTCACAGCACACTGCAGTGCTCTGAATGAAAAACATTATCCTCAGAAATCGGAGCTGGTACATCTATACCTTTCTCTTCTTCCATTACCGAGCATGCACGAGGCCTGGTTCATTTTAATTTCTGTGAGCATGCTCCTCCATGGTGCTCTTGATCTTTGATAAGTTTGCAGAAATATTTTTTAAGGTATAAACTAGAGAAAATGCTCAGGCATCGTATTTCCTTCTCCAGACATGGGTAGGTCTTTTACTTTTTGTATTTGTGTGTCGATGTGAGTAATTTCATCATTTGGAAATGTGCAGATGCATTAGAATGGATTTATCATCCTTTTGTTTAAGATAGCTGTCTTAAAAGCAGAGAAAATATGGAAATCTGCAGCTCAGACTACTGAGAATAGAGGTTACCCCACTACACACACACACTTTTGGATTCTTGCAAGCAAATTTTAATAATAAAACAATAAATAATATAATAGTAACTGTGAAGTAAACTCAAGAGCTCCTGCCCAGCTCTGCACTTGACTCCACTGAACTCTGGATCAATTAAGCTGGCTTAATTAACTCTGGGCCAAGTTTGGCCCTTAATGCTCATACATCATGTAGTCATAGATTCAGGGTTTTTTAAATATCCCTGTGTCATTTCCTAAATGATTTGTCAGCCATATGATTTCTTTCAGAGGAAAGGGAGATGCTGAATAGCTTGCATATATACATACACAGACTCGTTCTACCATTATAAATACAAGAATATTTAAGCAAATTAGGAAGGGAAATCTGGCACACCCAACTATTTTAACTGAATTGTTTCCCAGGTCATCCAGGAGTTCTGACCTCTTTTCTTTACTCAAATATTTCTTTTGTGAAAGTCAAATAGAGCCATCTACCCCTTTTTCTTTTTCTCGCTAGCCTTGCCCCTCCCCCCGCTACTTTTCCAATACAAGAAGTGTGAGAATAATTTTCCATCTGAAATGAATACACTCCTCCTATGTAAGTGGGTTTTTTAGACTAATTTTCCATCTCTGGAGGTTGCATTTTATAAAATAAAGCTTTGCTGTCATATTTTCGTTTTGGACACACCAGTGCCTCTTCCATTTATTTCAGTGGGAGTTGTGTGCATGAAATCAAAGATAGAATATGGCCCTATGTCTTCTAGGCACATGGTTCATTCTGATCTATTTCAAACAAGAAAAATTATATATGCAATATAGTAGTTATATAGTGTAGAATTTTTGGGGTCCTTAATGGGCCCAAGAAAAAGTGATAGAAAAACAGCATCAAACAGTGCAGGCAACCTGAAAAGATAATATTTGTGAGTTACTTCTTTGCAATAAGATAAAACCTCATGCACTTGCCCATTACCATGGGAAACTGACTTCAAGCAAGATTATTTTAGCATCTTTGAGATTCATATAATTTTTTTTTATTCAGTGTTTGATGAAGGAGAGGTTTTGTTTATAAGGTAGGGCTCTTTGGTTAGATCTATACGGTAGCATTTTGAGCTACATTGTTATCCTGAAATAGCGCCACTGTGTAGACATACCCTTTGGGATCACTGGAGTGTTATAATATCACTATGAACAAACATAGTAATTCAACATTTTCATCACCCGGCCATCAGGTTATAATCTAGCTGCAAAAATTCCTTCAGACCAGAATTTGAAATTGAAGATTCTGTAAGGACAAAACAGAACAACAAAAACATTGTGTTTTGTTTAATATTTATTTTATATATATAACAAATATCACTGTAGGTTTCTATTTTGATTTATTTTTGCATTGGGATAATTCATGATGAGCTCATGATTTTTTAATTAACGATGTTAGCTTCATTTTTTTTAATTCATCGATCTACAACCCAAGTCTACACTGGAGCTATGTCTAGACTGCAAGCCTCTTTCGAAAGAATGTCTAGACTGCAAGCGGAACTTTCGAAAAAGCAAGACGCTTTTTTGAAAGAAAGCAGCGAGTGAGTCTGGATGCTTTCTTTCTAAAAAGCCCTGTTGGCATTCAAGAACGCCTTTTTTCAAAAGAGCACTTTTGAAAAAAGGCGTTCTTCCTCGTGAAATGAGGTTTACCGCCGTCGAAAGAAAAGCCGCGTTCTTTCGATTTAATTTCGAAAGAACGCGGTTGCAGTCTAGACACTGGTGAAGTTTTTTCGAAAAATAGGCTACTTTTTTAAAAAAAAACCCTGAGTCTGGACACAGCCTCAGAGTCATGTAAGCAGACCCTGAAGTCAGTGGGGCTTTGTGGGAGCCAAGGGATCTGTCAATACAGTCCACATTGCAAGATCAGAGCCCAAATTGTTAAACTAGTGATAGCAGAATATCAGTTTTAGTATCTATTGAAATCAACCAATTAGTTGTAAAGCAAGATTAGGGTAAATGTTCTTCACTTCAAAAAGGAAAATCTTGTGGCATTAACAGAATCAGTGTGGCAGGAACAGATGTAGTGTTCTTAAGAAGCAGTAGTACATGATGAAGTTGGGATGGTGTAAAGGATACAATAATAAAGTCACAGCAGATGGCAGTTCTGCTACCACAAATACCAATATGGCTCTCAGTAAGCTAAAGGGTAAGAGGGAACTATATACAAAATAGTGAAAAGGAGACGAATAATAGGGGGAGGGTATGTAATTAGCTTGGCTGCATGCAGATAAAGGACAGCAAGAAAAGAAGCTGTATAAATCAAAGGTTAAGGAGAAGATTACAGAAGGGTCATGGCAGTTGATAAGGACTGAGTTGTGAATAGCCTACAGGTGGCCATGCAGAGGAGCAGGTTGGAGTGAAACTCTCCCTCCTGCTTATATGGCAAAGTAAGAGATGACCACAGTTGCAGACCTGGTGCTTGAGGGAAGAGTGTAGGTGTTATTCCTGGGTTACCTCCCTCTGAGAACATGGCACTGTCCCCATATGCTGGTAAATATGCCACACCTTCTAAATGATAGTACACACCCAGCAAGTGAAAACTCCTAGTGATCCCTGTCGGACAGTATGCCTCTGTATCTCCCTTGACTCAGGGTTTTGCCTAAACAGAACAGGCTAGCCCTAAACAAGGAAGGGAAGCAGAGTGTTCAGAGACAGGTTGAGCATTTCAAGTATCTTTCCCTCTGCTTTCTATCTTTACAAATGCAAAGACTGGAAAGCACAGCAAGTTAATAGTTAATAAGGATCTGGGTAAGCCAAGGCTGAGGATTGATGAGAGGGAGGTAACAGAACACCTAGACAAACTAAATATATACATAAATCAGCAGGGCCAGATGATGCTCAGTCAAGGGTTCTTAAAAAACTGTCAGAATAAATTGTGGAGCCACTAGCCATAATTTTGACAACTCATTAAGAACGGGTGATGTACCGGAGGACTGAAGAAGAGCAAATATATTACCAATTAGGTATAAACTGGCTGATTGGACCACCTGGTCCAGTAGCAAATAAATGTCTTTCACTATGAGTTTTTCTTCCAGAACTTTATTCTCAAGTTTTTGGTTGCAACAAAGAGAAACAAAGGATTTTACATAAACAGAAAAGCAAAAGCACACCAGTTGGGGATTTAAATGCAGGCTTCTAGCTGCAAGGCATGGAGCTCTATGTTTTCAGGCTGATTATCATTGAACCTCTTTTGAACAATTCCCCCTTTTTTTCCCCTCTACAGACTTGGGGTAGATTGATGCTGCAAAAATCAATACACTGGCTGTCAATTTAGCAAGTCTAGTAAAGACCCACTAAATCGAACACTGATCACTCTCCTGTCAACTCCAATATTCCAGCAGAATGAGATGAGTAAGGGGAGTAGATGGGACAGATTTTTTTCTGTAATCCTTCCACCTGCAATGTGGACTTTGCAGTAAGTAAATCTAAGCTACGTTGATTTAAGTTGCAATACTAATATAATTCATATTGTGCATCTTAGATCAACTTATCTTTGTAGTGTAGTCTTGTCCTACATTTCTGATTGTGTTTTGAGCCCAGTAGCATCTAGAGGCTCCAGTCAGGTCTGGGTCCCTTTGTGTTGGCATTGTACAAACTCACATTAAGAGAAAATCCCTGCTTGAAAGAGCAGAATAAAGTTCCAGAGCTGCACTGAAAACTGTGCCCACACCATGCAAGAGCCCATTAAAATTACTAGAGACATGTGCGGGGCAATGTGAGTTGTAAAGACAAGATCAGCGACTAACCTGAGAGAGAATGGGACAAATCAATGTAAGGAAGTAGGTAGTAAAGAATGAAAGGCGTACACTGTGTCCATTCTAGATAAGTTTAAGATACATTTATGAATTCGTTATAGAAGACTGTCATGTATTGATGACACATTTCTAGTCTTATCTTAAAAGCACTGTGTTGAGTGTAGGTCCCACACTTGGCCAAATGTATAGTCCAAAAACACCCTGACAAATCTCTCTCTCATTATCCGTGACTGCCACGAAGTTCAGTGCCAAAAAACTAACTCTATTTTATTTGATAGTCACTCTGATGCAGAAAATTTATGGAGAGAGCTGTCTTCTGTAAAAGTTCCAGTTGAAGATAGGAAGGTAAAAAACAAGGAAGATTATGGTCTACATATCTTTTAGATGGGTGGTTAATGGTGCCATAAAGCAAAGATCCTGGATAGCTGAATAGCTGATATTTATAGATAGGCCCTGTGCTTGCTCTGCCTTCTAATTCTCGCACTGGGTAACATCTGTGCATGTAAAAAGGCCTACTGAGCTGAAGAATCACTCAGGAGACCAGAAAAGCTATGATACTGTATAAATATATATAGGAGTTGTTCTATGAATTATCTAAGGGAGTAAGACCTGCCCAGTACGAAAGAGGTTGAAAGAATCAAGTGCTTAGTTAATAAGACTATTTCAGAGATTTCCTGTATGTAATGAATATCCCTCACAATTGTCCTTATGTTTATTTGAAACCCTTGTGAATGGAAAAATGTTTGTGAAAAATAAGCAAACATTCATAAATTCTTTCCTGCAGCAAGACTGAATGACTGAGCCAAAGCAAGCAACACTTCATGAAAAGGTGGCCATAAAAATAAAGTCCAGAGTAAATTGTCCATATTTATCAGTGTGGAATAAGAATACTGCTGAGTTAATGGGTCAACATTGCTCAAACATACATGTCTGTGTGAAAAAGTCTGAGGGGTCCTTGTGTTAGTTTGTAACTTTAAAAACAAGTATTTCTGTGGCACCTTAGAAACTAGCAAAAATATATAGAATATGAACTTTTGTGGGTAAAACACACTTCATCAGAAGTTTTACCCATGAAAGCTAATAATTCTATATATATATATTTGTTAGTCTCTAAGGCTATGTCTACACTACATGCTTATTTCAAAATAACAGCATGCGCGGCTACTCCACAAGCCCATTATTTTGAAATAATTTCGAAATAACAGGCTTCTCACTCCAACTTCTGTAACCCTCATTTCATGAGGTTTAAGGGAAGTCAAAAAAAGAGTGTTCTTCCTTCGACTTCCTGCTGTGTAGACAGTGCCAAAAGCCAAGTTAAGGTACTTTGACTTCAGCCACGCAATTAATGTAGCTGAAGGTGAGTATCTTAACTCAATTTTAGCCCACGGTGTAGACATGCCTTAAGGTGCCACAGGACTACATATTTGTGTGAGAAAGACAAACCGACAGCAATGTTCTGAAAAGTGTTCACAAATACGGAGTTTTGCCTTATTTTGAAGTCTCTTTGAAATGGATTCACAGTGATCTTTTATTATAAATAGGTTATGTTCTTTTGTTGTCATTGTGGTTGTTATTTCTTAATATTTAAATATCACCTATGTTTCTCAATTGGGTATCAGGATACTGTTCTGGCAAATAACACAAAGGACGTGTATAATCTACAGAGTTTCTTTTTTTTTAAAGTGGCCTTTTTTAAAAAAAAACTTCAGCTGCATCTAGACTGCTGTCTTGTTCTTTCAAAATTAAATCGAAAGAATGTGGTGTTTTTTATTTAAATCGTTAAACCTACTTTTACCCAGAAGAATGCCTTTTTTCAAAAGAGCTTTTTTTAAAAAAAAAGGCATTCTTGAACGCAAACAGGGCTTTTTCGAAAAAGAGCATCCAGATTGCCTGGGTGCTCTCTATTGAAAAAGCAGATTGCTTTTTTGAAACTCTTGTGGCTGTCTAGACGATCTCTTTCGAAAAAGGCTTGTAGTCTAGACATACCCAAAGAGAATAGTACTGCCTTAGAGAGGTCACAGGGTACTTGATATTTGCTGATCAGTTACTTCCTATGTAAAAAATACAGGAATGGAAAATATATGAGCTGACACTTATTGAGTCTCATGAATCAAGAAAAATTCAGAACCACAGCTAATCTAAGAGTCCTGTCACAGTTCACCTCTGTAAACATATTTTGACCAAGATTACACAGTGCTTACACAACCATTACATGGCACAGCTGAACACAATGCAGATCTTCTGACTTCCATCCTTGCATTTTAACTACAGGCAGTCCCCGACTTACGCGGATCCGACTTATGTCGGATCCGCAGTTACGAACGGGGCTGCCCCAGAGTACACAGACTGCGGGACCTCGCGGTCCTGCCGCCCGTGTACTCTGGGGCTTTCTCTGCGTCTCCCTGGTCTGCAGACCAGGAAGATGCAGAGCAAAGCCGCGGAGGGGCTTGGGCAGCAAGGCAGCCCAGGCGCGCCTGGGCTGCTCCGCTGCTGGCTTCCCTGAGGCTTTGCAAAGACGAGGGGGGGGCTCGGGCAGCGGGACAGCCCAGACACCCCGCGGCTGTCCTGCTGCCGGCGTCCTCAGAGGCTTTGCTCCCCGTCTCCCTGGAGACCAGCAGACCAGGGAGACGGGGAGCAAAGCCGCGGAGGACCCAGGCGGCGGGACCGCGGTGCGTCTCGGTCCGCCGCCCGTGTCTTCCTGGTCTGCTGGGGTGGGGGGGGGGTGCAGCTAGTACGCCCGCCCCCCCCAGCAGACTAGGCTTTTCTCCGGACGCCTGTGGCAGAGCAGCTTGGGTGCTGCCGGTTGGTCCCGCAGCGCCACTCCGGGCGCTACTGGTCCAACCCAGCAGCACCCCAGCTGTTCTGGTCCTGATTCAGCCGCTGCTGGTCAGTTTCGGCAGCGGCTGAATCAGGACGCCTGGGGAAGAGTATCAGACGACGGTCAGGGCAGTGAGTGGTGTGTGTGTGTGTACTATGCACCCAAGACTTCAACTGCTGAGACCGGGGTCCCTTGCAGTGGGCAACCTGGAAGAGGTTGGAGGGTGCCCCAATAAGTGTATAGGAAGAGCTTATTACGCTTCAGATTTCAGCTGCTAGAATTTCATAATTCCTTCGCAGCGGGCAGCCTCGGGGAGACTGAGAAGCACCCCAATGGAATTTGCCACCTGGGTGTGACACAAATCCAAACGCCCAAGCTCTCCCTATATCTGTCCCTTTATGACCGGCTGAAGTTCTTTTAAATTGTGCTTGGTTCTATTACAGCAACTGAAGGAGTCAGGTTAAAGCTTAAACAGTTACAGGCTTATTAAAGTAGCTTATAAATCATATGGTTACAATGGCTATTGCTCTATTTCTTAACTACTAGCAAAATATAGATACTGCTAGCAAAATATAGATCTTAAAAATGGTTACAAAGAAGATAAAGATAGAAAAATAGAAATAATGGTACCAAGTAACAGCTTACTCTTTCTATGTGTACACTTAAGACAGAGGACCACATCCAGGTACAATTTTTACCCCCTTCTGTGCCTCTCGACTCCAGCATGTCAGGCCAGGGCTGGTCCCTCAATTCCTAGGAAAGACAAAAATACGAGGTGGGCGTCCCCATAGAACCTCGGGAGGTCAAACACCTAACCTGACCAGAAGGTAGAGGGTAGAATGACACTCAAAGTGAGTGTGTGCTTGGCCCATCTTTTATACTCATGGGGTCACGTATTTCTCTTTCTTATCTGTCATGCCAAATGGGGCTGGTCTGTCTTTTGTGAGACCAGTTCTTACAAGGGAGTTGTGAACTTAATTTACACTTGTAAGAGAGAATTGAGATGATTAAATTGGAAGTACGGGACATTGTTTTCTCAGTGGGAAATTCCTCTCCCAGGGACTGTGTGTGTGTTCGAATCAACATAGGTGCCAGCCGCAGCCTCGAGGCCAGCTTATTGACTTAACTGCTCTCTATCCACATATCTGGGTTTTTTTTCAGCTTCTCAGGATCAGATGAGCCAGCATAGACTATGCTGATATTATTGCTCCTTCTCTGCCCTGTGCTTCAGAGAGGCAAATAAGATGGATGATATGGGGTTAGTCTGTCTGGCTACACAGAGCAGATGGGGTGCTGCTGGGTTGGTCCAGTAGTGCCGAGGAGCGGCGCTACTGGAGCAACCCAGCAGCACCCCAGCTGCTCTGCCCCAGGCGTCCTGATTTAGCCGCTGCTGAAACTGACCAGCGCTGACTACAGAAAGCCTGAGGCAGAGTTGCTCTGCCCCGGGCTTCCTGGAATCAGCTGCTGATCAGTTTCAGCAGCAGCTGACTTGGGGATGCTTGGGGTTCTTAAGTTGATTCTGTATGTAAGTCAGAACTGGCGGTCAGTTTCAGCAGCAGCTGAATCTGGACGCCAGTTCCGACTTACATACAGATTCAACTTAAGAACAAACCTACAGTCCCTATCTTGTACGTAACCCGGGGACTGCCTGTACTAGATATTCGTCCCCAATGTGAATATGAGCTTTGCGTCCATTTATATAACATTTGTACATCTTGTGGATAGCAGTTCAAGTGAATTTTAAGGCTAAAGAAACTCTGCTAGAGCCATGTTAGTAGAAAGCAGAAATTCTAAAAATACTCTAAAATCAGTAGAATATTTGAAAGAGAATTATACTCTTGGAAACACATTCCTAGGACATAATGGGAAACATATTTCCACATCATTCACACACAGATTGCTGGAACAAAGACAGTTCTCATAAACAAAGTTTTAGAGGCTGCCTTATTTTCACTTGTTTCCAAGAGTGGTACATTCCATGAAGCAATTTGTTTTTAAATCAAAATAAAACTAAAATGTGTTTAAATGTCCATTCCTTTCAGGGACTAGTTATTCCTCCATTCAGGAAGTGAAGATGCCAAACAACTGGTAGGTGGGCCATTGCTAACGAACCATTTGGACTTAAACCAGTTCCCAAATGAAGACCGGCACTTATAGCACCAAGACTGTGTAACAGAAGCAAAAGCAATAGACATGTCATTTTTATAACAGGGTAATCTAATTTAAAACAAAACTAAAACTGACCATTTAAAAGATGGGAAAAATGATTAAAAGAAAGCAAGAAGTGATAGTGAATATGATTAATGTAAATATGTCCAGAGATATTATTTTACTGACAAATAATATTTATATATTATGCACAAACTGTTAAAAGAACATTATTAAAGTAGCCAAGTCAAGAATTCCAAATTAAGAAATGCCAGGATATAGGTTGTTTGTGCATAAGCAGCTTTAATTACATGGTCACATCATATTTTTTCACAGGATGCCCGCCTCATTTAGTGCACAAGCCTATTTTGTCCCCATGGAACATGAGGGATCCCAGAAGGTATCCATCCAGTATACTGAAAGGACTCCCCTCTTCAAAAGGGAAAGACAGAAAAAACACAGAGATCAACTGATTTAGGGAAAATTAAAAACAGAAACTGGGTGAGGATCATAGTTTTACATTCAATTTTCCAGATAGGGACATTGAGCAGAGAACCCTGAAAAGTGTCCACTCCTCCTTTAAAGAGTCTAGGGAGCTAATGGATGCTATCCAGAAGAACTCTGCCCAGAGACATGAATAGACAAGTGTATAAAATTGAGCCCCACAATCGTCGTTAGAGGAAACCCCACCATCAAACCCCTTGGGTACTAGATGTCCAACATAGCCAGTGCCAGGCGAAGGTCTATCAGGAGGCCCCATGACTTAGTGAAGTCACAGATAGGTATGCATACATAAAATAATGTGGGGGAACAGTGCAATCAGAACCTCAATGAGTGGTTCTGCAGGAGGCAGAAAAGGAGCTGCAACCTGGTGCACTATAAATATGCATGCACCACAAGAAAAACAAATATCAAAAGAGTCCAAAAAACCAGGTTAACAGCATGTCTAAGCTCATGGATATGTGAAGGAGCCACTAACTTTTATCCCCAGTGGGCCATGGAGCCAGGGTTAGAATACAGGCTCACAAATGTGGGCTCCTCACCTTCCATAGGTGGCAACAGGTGTCACCATTTCATATCGCGGCAGCACATGAGATCAAGGAAATAAATATGGAGCCCAACCATGTATAGCTATTCCTGTGATGCTACCCGGAAATGGACAGCAGGATCTTACTAAGTCAGTTCAGATGGAAAGTCTGAAGAGGCCAGAGGAGTTGATGGGGCAGAGATTCAGCATCAAGGTCTAGAGGGCCAGGGAAAAGAACAGATGGAAAATACCTGCTGTAGAAAGCACTTGAGGAAAGCTATGGAGGAAGGAGGTTCTACCTCCTAGACCTAGAGCATGCAGTGGGGGACAAGTGGGGTAAGCAGGCCCATACTCTGAAAAATCTGCCAACTGTAGTCCAAGAGGACTCCAACTTTGGTGACACCATGTAGGACCAATCTCCAGCTCACTGAGAGCACCTCAACCTTCTGTGCCACAAAATGGAGATTATGGAACCGGGGCTCAGCAAAACAGTCTGGTCCCTCAGCAGCAATAACAGACCTAATTATGGCTATCAACATCAGTGTTCCCTGTAAGCTGTGCACTTGTGCAGCCGCTCTGAAGTGATTCAAATGCCGCTCAGCTGATTAGCACAGAGTCCACAGCTAGGTTTTGTTTCTGCTGGGGGTGCACATGCACACAAGTCTTGATGCATATAAAAATTGTTCCATACACGGATGGAAATAAAACTGCACATGGATGGAAAAGATTAGCGGGAACATTGGTCAATGTCCAGCTGTTGCAGAAGTCCCATCAAAAATCAGGTTGCTCAGAGACGTCTCAAGGGAGACACATCTTGGATGGAGATAAAAGAGCTGGTGGACATATCAGACCTCTCCGAGATGGTGTAGGGAGGTATGCCTTAATTGGCACCATATTGGCATATGGCTACTATAAAGGAGCCACTGCAGGACCTGAAGATATAATGTATGGATCTGGCTGAGAATGCATATCAGACTCTGTCCTCCTTCAGTACTTCCCCAGCTAAAACAACTCCAAAACCTTGGTCTGGCTGTTGTTCCGGCTACTGTGGGCTGGGCTCAGGATGTAGAACCAGTTCCAAACCATGGACAGGATCAGATGGTTAACAACAATACCCAGCTCCAAAGAAACAAGTTCTAGGAAGGTCCATCCATGTCAGGCACCCTGGCCTGCAAAGCAGTCTAGTTTTCCAGTAGATAAGGATTAGTGACAAAAAGAGAAATATCCAGATAGAGTAGCAGATGGAGCATGAGTGGGAGGTAGATCATTTACCACTCATCCCCAACAGTCAGGCTACCTTTCTTGACCCAACTGACCCAAGCAGAGGAGGCCATCTCACATGTACATGCCTGCCAAACCATCATCAGATCTTCAGGCTTCTGGATCATGAGGAGCATGTAATTCGGCATATGCTGACAGGACCACACTGAAGGCTGGGATGTTCCAAACACCAATCTTGTCAATCGCATATGTAAGAGACAAAGGACAAGCTCAGCAATGATTGCATTTTACTGGCCAGACAGGGGGCAGCTGTAATGTACTCCCTGACCAAAGAGGGTTATAACTCCAAAAGGCTCAACACTTAGGGTGTGTCTAGACTACATGCCTCCTTCGATGGAGGCATGTAGATTAGCCAGATCAGAAGAGGGAAATGAAGCCGCGATTAAAATAATCGCGGCTTCATTTAAATTTAAATGGCTGCCCCGATCTGCCGATCAGCTGTTTGTCGGCAGATCGGGGCAGTCTGGACGCGACGCGCCGACAAAGAAGCCTTTCTTCATCGGCACAGGTAAGCCTCGTGAAACCAGGTTTACCTGTGCCGATGAAGAAAGGCTTCTTTGTCGGCGCATCGCGTCCAGACTGCCCCGATCTGCCGACAAACAGCTGATCGGCAGATCGGGGCAGCCATTTAAATTTAAATGAAGCCGTGATTATTTTAATCGCGGCTTCATTTCCCTCTTCCGATCTGGCTAATCTACATGCCTCCGTCGAAGGAGGCATGTAGTCTAGACACACCCTTAGCTGCTCAGTGCCAGACATTGCCATTGTCACGTTGGGCTTGATGTCTAAGATGGCAGAGCTGTCATTGACTGGGCTGGGGGCAGAGTTAAGGGCAGAAGAAGAATGGGGGGGAGAGCAATAAAATAAGCTATGCACTCACACTGGGGACCATGGGGAGATGGTTGATCCTTCCTGGGTCAGTGTGTGTCAGACACAGGGCCCCAGTTTCCCCCAAGCTGTTTGGGAGGCCCCCCAGTCACAAAGTACTTCCTGCTGGTGGCCAAGGAAGCTCAACTTCAGTGCCAACCAGAAGGCAGAAGGACAGATGTTAAGGATGAGGGAACCCCACCGGAAATTTTCTTCACTACTGGCTCCTGAAGTATGTTCATATGGAGGTTAACCAATCTTTCCTGTTAGCAATGGTCATCATGGTTTCTTCCTCACTGGCAATTTTCGATTCAAGACTGGCTATTTTCCTAGTGGATATAGGCTAGGAATTATTATGGAGAAGTTCTGTGGTCTGTGTTATGCAGTAGGTCAGGCAATGTTCACAGTCATCACTTCTAGACTTGGAATCTAGCAATCAGCCTCCTTGACAGCAAATTCACCCTTCAGATTCCCAGGACTAGGTCTGCCCTGCCTGAATCCCCATCTGATCTTGCTCTCGCCCAACCTTTGCTTCTAGTTGCTCCTCCATCCTCCCAGCTCCCAGTCCCAATCTCCCTCCTCAGATCCCCTCCTCCATGGACTCGTCCAAGTTGCTTGTCTCAGCCACTGCCACTTCCTTCTCTTCGCTTTGGCTCCTTATGGAACTTATCTTCCCTCCCCATTGACCTATCTGACACTGCCTCCTTGCCCAGTATCCCCTGGCTCCTCCTCCAATCTGCCTGCTCATCTGCTGCCTCATAGTTTCTTTGTCCAGCTAAGCAGTAGTTCCCCCTGCCGCTCATGAACTTCCAGTTCCAGTCAACTTGTCCAGCTAGCCTTGACCCAGCCTGAGCTGAGGAGGAGAATACCAGATGTATCAAATTGTTTGTTTTCCTGTGAACTTCAGGAAGGGTTGTGGGGGTTTTTGTTTTGTTTTGTTTTTGTTTTTTGCTTATCCTAACTATACATTGATACGCAAGTCAATTTTCTCAGGCAAAATGTTATAAATTCAGGACTACAAAGTAGGGGAAGGTAAGTTGTTTGGCTTTTAATTTTTTTCCCTCTTCAAATTAAAATATTTGAAATATATCTAGGTTTTTGTAAGAACTTGGGAAATAGTTTTAAAATAAAACCAGAATTGATTTGTATACAAAGTAGTTTTTACTTGTATTTTTCAAAAGCTTTGTAAACGGAGTGTTCCCAGAAATTACAGCAAGCTAATAAAAGTCTGCTATGCATTTTATAGATATTTCACGTTCAGCCAGAAGTACTCATATAAGGTTTGCAAGACCATTGATATTTTTAGCTATATGTAACTCTAGTGACCATTATAGGATAAAAGGCTGTGAAAAATGAGATATTATAAAACATAGCCAATGGCAGCTTTTACAATTATTAAATTAAGCTTTTATTCAAGTAGGTTGATGACACAATTTAAAGCATGTTCAACCCAACTTCTAAAATGTGATTAACAAACTGATGGCATCGTTTAATATTCACTGGGCATATTCACTCATTGTTTCTTGGAATTGTTTTCCTTTTCTTTCAGTACTACAGGGTGCACTGCCCATATTCATCAACCAGCATGAATTACCTTTCCCCTGAATGTATTCTATTCATAGCAAGGAGGATTAAAACTTTGCTAGATGTTTTTAATAACTCTACTATCCATTACAAGTATCATTTGATCATTCATTGCACAAATCAAATATTTGTTAAGTGACTTCTTTCACCACAGGATTATAAACTGGTTCAAAGTACCATGAGTAGGTTTTCATTTATTTTAGTAAAATAATTTTCATAGAATTGTAGAGTGGCAGAAATTAGAGATGGAAAAGACCTATAGATAAAGGACATGTATCCCAGGTTTAATAGGGGAATCTTGGCTTTTCATACTACCTCACAATGTGTGGGGAAATAATTTTTCTGGACTCCTGAAATGTCCCAGCTTTTCATTTTTATCAGTCCAAATATTTGCAATTTTTAATCGTTGTATAATGCTTGCCCAAGATGCATTTCTGCACTGATAAAGAATATATTATGTATATCTCTTTTTGTCACATAATAAGCATTTGTTTAAGGCCTCACTTTTCATAATTTGTCAAGCAACATGTATCCAACAATTAGTCTATGGCTTCATCTTTGCACTCTCCCGTTTTGCAATAAAGTATGTGCAGGGCAACACTTATATCCATGTGGAGTTTCATTGACTTCTATGGGACTCTGGGCACATGCAAAGGTCCCCCTGTATGGATTTATTTACATGGTCAGGGCCTTCGACTGTAAACTTTCCATATGTTATGTATCACTACATGCCAACCAGAATGAGGCCTTGATTCTGAGGAACTATTATTACCAATTTGAATAATAACAATTAATAATTAATATACTATAAATATAAACAAATAGATCTTGAAATATTATTAGATATTAATGAGATCTCTAGCATAGACATTAATATTATACAATATTTTAGTTATTACTAATAATTGGAAAAGATTACACTTACCTTCACACAAGTTTTGTTGCAGCCTGTTTTTTAATTCATTTCAACACTAATTTTAATAGGCTCAAATCATTTTTTTAAATATATCATAAAGCCATCTCAAGAAAAATAATTCTTTTTCACTCATGTAGAATCTCAACATGCTCACTCCAGATGGTGTTTCGTATCAGGTCAGAAAATAATGAAGGAATCTGGCTTTAAAATTGAAGTAACAAGAAAAGATGAGTAACGAGGGATTATACATTTGCAATAGCAATTTTTTATAAAACAACTCTTTGTTTCATTTTTCATATTGTTGAGTGTGTTTTTTTGTGAAATTATTTTTAATTTTGTTTTTAATTGTATTTCTACCACACCTTAAAAGATAATCATAAAAGATAGATTATGATGCAATGAAATATGCTACTAATACCACCAAAAATAATTTACAATAATTTGACCTTCACTTTCTAGTTTATCTATTAGAAATATGTAAGAAGGTTAATCCAGGATCAGGATGGAAGAACCTACAGAGTTTTAATTGCCAACCAAAAGAAATATTTTTAAATGTTTCTGAATAAATCCACTAAAAGCTCAAACTGTGCAACTGTATTGATTATATTTTCCTTGTCTTTAATTGTAATTTATCATTATTAAAGGTACTGAACTGACAAAATTTGATTTAGTCATCAGACAACTATAGCGTGGACAACAACAGTTCAAGCATTCCAACCCTGCCCCACCAAAAATATAAGCATAGCTTATTTCCTATGCTTAGTCATTTTTTGGCCTCTTTTGGGACTTGATGCAGCCCTCTACTGAAGTCACAAGTATGAAGCAGGTCGCAGTAGTAGTTTTTTGTAACGTAGACTGTCCTAAAGGTACAGCTGCACTTCTGGTGGCATATAGAGTATAGACACTGCATACCCTCCTAGCATGAGTATAAATAACAGCATAGACAGTGGTGCAGTGTTTAGGTGAGTGGTGCACTCTATGTGCCTGCAGAATACAGTATATACCCTACACAGTTCTCTGCAGGCCCAAGCAGGACCTCCTTCCATGTCTTCCTGCTGTTTTTAGCAGTGCAGTATCCTGCTTCCTGCCCGCTGCAAGAACCATTCCTCATCTCAGGCTATATCTAGACTGCAGGCTTCTTTCGGAAGAAGCTTTTCCAGAAGAGAGCTTCCGAAAAAACTTCTTCCAAAAGAGAGCGCCCACACTGAAAAAGCACATTAAAAAAAGTGATCTGCTTTTTCAAACGAAAGTGTCTCCACTAAATGGATGCTATCTTGCATTTAAACTGTAATTACTATGCACTGAGTAGCCACCAGGGCACCTGTGCTGTTTCCTCTTTCCTCTTCTTCCAAAAGATCTCCCTCTTTACCGTCCACACACACCTTTTTCCGAAAGATCTCTTTTTGAAAAAGGCTTCTTCCTCATAGAAAGAGGATTACCAATGCTGGAAAAACCCCTCTGTTCTTCTGATTTTCTTTGGAAATAACGTGGTGTAGACATAATTGAAGTTTTTTCAGAAAAATGGACGTTTTTCTGAAAAAAAACCTCTGTAATATAGACATACCCTCTGTGAACAGCTCCAGCAGTGGAGAAAGGGTCCATCCCCAGAGGAAGATACTGGCACCTCCTGCATGTGGAAGCCTTTCCCTACTGCCTGCCCCCTGCTGGAGCCTTTCAGTGACAGGTGTGGACACAACATGTGTAGTGCCTGTAGTTTAATATGACAACATAAGCATAGACAGGGCATAAGACAAAACATCTTCCATGAGATAACCATTGGGGGTTTTGTCCAAGCAAGGAGTGCAGAAATGGTATCCTAGTCACTCGTGATGGAGGAACATACCATGTTCCCAATTAACTCAATGAAAATTTCTCATTGATTTCAGCAGGAGTAGGAAAAAAAGGCCCTATGACTGGATTGAGATGAACAATTTAGAAGAGAAAGCCTCTGCATCTTGTGGAAAACCTTAGAGCCATCCAGTCCTCCCTTTTTCAGTCATTTTATCCATCTACAGTTCTGCCAAATCCAGTGATTTTTAAGGCTTTGTATAGTTCATGTTTTTCTTAGTCCCATCTGCTGGAATTGCATGAGAATCTCAATTTTTTTAAAATAAGTTTTTAGCCCTTCTAATTGGGAAGAAAAGCTTAAAAACATTAAATGAGCTGATAAAATAAGAAACAAGAAGACATACCCCACAGGTATTATTTTTCAAAAATAGCATAATCTTAAAATGGTTTTATGATTTTGGATGGAGTGTGATCAAGTAATTAAATACAGTATCTCAATGAGGTAGCTGCATTAAGTTTGCACAGAGCCTCCCTCACCTATATTGATACACAAGGTGGAGAAACAGGTCTATTCCATTTCTCCCTGTTATTTCCTGCCCTTTCTAAAAGGATCAATTGTTTTGTCCTTTCAAGGTTCTATTTGAGGTTTATTTTGAGGACCCCCATTTCTTCATACTACGTGATTTCCACGTGATGACTTCGTATGGGAGTCTGCAGTATATATACCAAATATGTTCACATCTGGTGAGATAAGGTGCTTGGTGGTGATTGCTTGGATTCTTTCACTGGAGATGCCAAAAATCTTTCATAGGCATTTATATTTGAAGGTGTCTAGATTTCTTTCTAACATTTTGGTAGCTCTCCAGCTTTTGCCGTGACATGTTAACACTGAGAGTATGTCTACACTACACCGCTAGTTCGAACTAGCGGGGTAATGTATGCATACCGAACTTGCTAATGAAGCCCGGGATTTGAATTTCCCGGGCTTCATTAGCATAAAGCCGGCGCCGCCATTTTTAAAAGCCGGCTAGTGCGAACCCCGTGCCGCGCGGCTACACGCGGCATGGGCTAGATAGTTCGAACTACGTAGCCATTCCAAACTATCTGTACTCCTCGTGGAACGAGGAGTACAGATAGTTCCACGAGGAGTACAGATAGTTCGGAATGGCTACGTAGTTCGAACTATCTAGCCCGTGCTGCGTGTAGCCGCGTGGCACGGGGTTCGCACTAGCCGGCTTTTAAAAATGGCGGCGCCGGCTTTATGCTAATGAAGCCCGAGAAATTCAAATCCCGGGCTTCATTAGCAAGTTCAGTATGCATACATTACCCCGCTAGTTCGAACTAGCGGGGTAGTGTAGACATACCCTGAGATCCTGTTACAATTGACCATTCTCATTTTTATTTCAGTGTTGATATCTTTGATTTACCTACCTTGTTGAGTTTGTCCTTGATGTCATGTCATTCATGAGGTTATGGCTAGTAATGATGTGGCTCAAGTAGCTAATCTGTTCTGCTTCCTTCATGATTTTGTCTTCTGATGTGATGCTGCTTTAATTCTGGCGTTTCCCATTCTGAGCGCTTGTGCTTTAGAGTGTGAAGTCATTGCTGACTTTTTTTGTATGAAAAGAGAAAACTAATTATTTTACGTGCAATTGTAATTGTAGAATTATAGGCCTCTAAAAATAGTCACATCCAGTTCCCTGTGCTGACCAAAAAAATGTACACCATTCATGACAGGTGTTTGTTAAACCTGTTCTTTCAAACCTCCAATATGGGGGAGTTGGGTGTATATACAGTGCCAAATTTTGAAATAAAGCACTATTCTGGAACATCCCTTACTCCTCATGGAATGAGGTTTACAGGAACGTTGGAATAGTGAGCCCAAAATAATGGGCTTGCTGTGAAGACATGGGATAGCTGTGTCGGGATTCTCCGGTATCCCAGAATAGCGTTGCAGTGTAGACGTATCCTTTGTAACAGCCATTAACATATTTGAAAACTTATCAGGTTACTCCTCTCCCCCCCACACACACTCATTTTTTTCTCATGGCTAAACATGCCCAGGTTTTTTAATGTTTCTTTATACCTCAGGTTTTCCTTTTATCATTTTTTGTTGCTTTCCTCTCAAATCTCTCCAGTCCATCCACTTATTTCCTAAATGCTTTGCTCTTTATTATCAACAGCAGTGTATGATTCCTGGACCTTTAGCACTGCAGCACAGACCTCTACCTCTGGAGCTAAAGGGTCAACTAGCAAGGCAGCAAGTATAGTCTGTTTTGTCCTATGGATCAGCCACTTGAGGTTGATGCATAATGTACTGAAAAAACAGGTTATATGTACTTAAGAAGACCCATTTTACAGATAGCATAGCTGAATACTTAGATAAGCAGATTTCTCAGAGGCAGTATGGATAAATGGGGGAGCCATATAAAAGAGCAAGGTTAAATTAGAGATGTTTGTTGAAAAAATTCCTACTGAGTAAAATGCCTTAGCTGCTATCTATTTGAGGGAGTTTGTCTGTCTGTCTGCCTGCCTGTTTGTTCAAGAACTCCTCCTAAATGGTTAGAACTAGGGCCACCCAATTTGGCACCCAGGTTCCTCTTTACCATAACTTAAAGTAATATAAGGATTTGATTATACCAGGGGAATGGGATGTGCCTGGAATAGGATTGCTTCGCATAAAACCATACAGAAAAGTTACAATCCTCAAATAGGTTAAAGAGGATGGCTGACCCTTCCCCCCCACTATCCAAGACTACCCCAACCCTGAGCCTCCCATCCCTCAGGCACCCTTTAGTGAGGGCGGGGGGGGGGGGGCTGAAGCTCCCCCTCTCCTGATTCATATGGGAACATTGCTGACTGTTCCCCTTCATCAGGGAATGAGGGGAAAGTGTACAATTTGCTGCATTCCTCACTCTGGCTGGGGAGTGCAGGGAGCAGACACACCTGAAACTGTTTCAGCTGGTGGACATACGCTCTTCCCCAGCTGTGCCTTCTGCATCTGCATGGCAAGGTGCTTCTCACCTGGCCCCAAGCCAAGGGCACCAATTCAGATGCAGGGGGAACCTATGTATGATGTGATGGAGGGGAGAGTGAAATCATGGGCGGGGGCAAAGTGAAGACAATGGATTCACCAATGTTATTGCGCATGCTCAGTACAAGCCAAACAGCAAATTGCAAGGATCCCTCCCCCCCTCCCGCCCCGCCACACACACATTACCTCTTTCCATAGGGGGTACTAAGGTACTGGAAAACTCTAGGGTTGTTGGGATTGGTTTGGTTGGTTGGTTTTGGCAGATAACTTTAGTAATTTGCTGACAAGAGCACTGTATCAAATTCCTATATAAAAGAAAGAAAAATAAACAAAGATTAAATCCACTCAGCTCTAATATTACATCTTATGGCAAGTCACTTACGGGATATTGGGTTAGGCTTAAAATGTTAATATATATTCTTATTTTGTTAATAACTCTGTGGAAAGAGAGAGAGAGAGAGAGAGAGAGAGAGAAGGGTTACGTAGAAATTTTTTTGTTTGTTTGTTTCATTGGCTGAATTTCCTGCGTTATGTTAGTGAAGGAATACACCACTTATTAGACTCCTGAGCTTTATCTCAGATCTAGAAGGGGATTGAGGTCTAATGGGTTACATCAGAGGGCATCTACATCTGAGTTCTATATAAGAACATCAGACTGGACATGCATGATCAGAAAATGGTCCATCTCGCCCATTATCCTGCCTTCTAACCGTGGTCAATGACAGGTGCTTCAGAAGGCAGGCACAGAAGAAGCAATCATCAAATGATCCATTCCTTGTTACCTATTCTCAGCTTCTGGCAGACAGAAATGAGGAAAAACATCTGTCTAGTAGCCATTGATGGACCTATCCTTGAATTTATTTTGTTCTTATTGGAATCCCTGTTGTAGTTTGAGCCTTTTCACCATCTCCTGGAAAAGGGTTACATAGAAATATTTTTGTTTGTTTGTTTCATTGGCTGAATTTCCTGTGTTATGTTAGTGAAGGAATACACCACTCATGGTTTTCTAGACCTCTCACATATCCCCCTCCCCCCACCCTTCAGTCAGTTCTTTCCCAAGTTGTAAAGTCCCAGTCTTATTTATCTCTCCTCACATGGAAGATATTCTTTACCCCTAATCATTTTTATTGCCCTTTCTGTATCTTATTTTTTAATCCTTTTTTAGATGGAGTGACCATCTCCGCATGCAGTATTCAAGATGTGGACATATCATGACTTTATATAGAGGCAATATGATATTTTCTGTCTTATTGTCTTCTACTTTGCTAATGATTCTCAATATTCTATTAGCTTTTTTAACTGCCACTGCACATTGAGTGAATGTTTTCAGAGCACTATCCACAAACATTCCAAGATCTCTTTCTTGAGTGGTAACAACTATTTTAGTCCCCATCATTTTTGTATGTATATCTGCGATTATATTTTTCCATGTGCATTACTTTGCATTTATCTACCTTGAATTTCATCTGCTCTTGTGTTGCCAATCCCCAATTTTTGTGTGATCCTTTTGTAATTCTTTGCAATTAGCTTTGGACTTAACTATTTTGAGTAATTTTGTATCTTCAAATTTTGCCACTTCACTGTGTATCCCTTTTTCAAGAACATTTAGGAGACGTTTAACAGCAGTGGTCCAAATACAGATCTTTTTTTCCCCCTGTCTTTTAAGGAGAGTATTGGGCTATGTTTTCACGATGTTCTAATGATTCTTCAATTACTTGAATGGCAAGCCTTTTCTTATCTTGATTTATAAACAGGAGGCAGGGCGACTAACTCCCTGTTCCAAAGGCGAAGCTGCAAGCAGCTCAAACTCTGTTGCATTTAAGAACTCCCTCTGAAGCCAGGGCATGCAGCTTTAAGCAGACCTCAAGTATGAAATCCAGGGGTTAAAACTTTATGGCAGGCTATTGACCACCTTTAGTCCCCTATAAATGATGCCCTTGCCCCCAAGCTGCCGCAGTGAGAAAAGGCTGGGGTTGTCCTCTCTCCCCAGGGCAACCTGCATACTGAACCCTTCGTTCCCAGCCCCAAGCCAGAGGAATTTTATTGAAGCATGTACATTTTCATTTTATTTCCCAAAAAAACAAAAATTGAGTTAAGGACTTGAGCAATGCCAGGTAAATCTTCTAATTCACTAATAAAGAGACAAGGAGACTGAGGTTATATCTTTTACAACAGCAATAGTAAGTAGAAATGGGACTTGAACTTATGCTCTCTTAAATCCAAGTAGCAGTAAGAAAGGGAGGAAGATTCCGCTTGTCAGTATACCATGTTTGTAAGACAAGATGGGTGAAATAATATTTTTTATTGGAGCAACTTCTGCTGGTAAGAGAAACAAGCTTTAGAGCAGAGGAAGGGAACCTTTTTTGGGTCAGGGGCCACTGACCCTCAGAAAAATTAATCAAAGGCTGCACACAAGTGAGAAGCAGGGAGGGCTGGAGCTCCAAAATGGGCTCCCCAGTGCTGTGGGGGGGAGCCCTGATCTTCGGGGCAGGATCCAGGCAAACATCTGGCCTCAGAGTCTTAGGTTCCCCACCCCTGCTTAAGAGCTTACACTTCTTTGGGTCTGTGTAAGATCAAAGCTTGGCTCTCTCGCCAACAAAATTTGCTCCACTAAAAGATGTGACCTCACCAGTTTAGTCCCTGCAATATCCTGAGACCAACATGGTTGCAACCTCACGGCATACCATATTTGTGTCTGGCATAGGAACCGTGGGATTCTGTGATCTCAGGAGTATTATCCTGATAAATTTCAAAGTCCTGCTGCAAACTGGCATGAAAGCTCTTTTTAAAAAATCTGAAGAATTTTTATAAGATCAGGTATTATAAAATCTGAATGTAGATTTGTAGCTGCTTTCTATTTATAAAAATCAAACTTGTTCAGAAAACCAACATTTATCCTGTGAGAAATTTCACATAAAAATAATTGAAAGTTTTCTGATGAAAAATGTTGTTTTTCCAGTAGGAAGTTTTAAATCAATTAGATATATCTTAGGTAAAAATTAAATGAAAAATTTTGCTCATTTTGAAATGTGGTAAAAGCAAGATTTTCCATCATAATTTCATCACAGTTTTTCTGTGAAAAAATTAAAATATGGTTTCACAAAAAAGTCAATTTCAATGAAAAAAAAGTATTTGATGGCAATTTTTGCATAGAACATAAATAATCTTCCCAACTGTGCAGTACACATTATAAAAATGCAAATAATGCTAATATTCCTCTCATCGTTATGCTAAGAATCAGTAATGGAAGTACTGCAGCCTGCCTATAGCCATTACAGAGACGGATGTAGAATATAAATACTCCAGTGGGTAGTGGTGAACTAGGAACACAGGAGGTAATCTGATGCATGCAGATGTTGGCAGTCAAGATTACTCAAGCTATACTGAAATTTCCTTTGCACCTGGCACTGGAGGTGTTAGCCATGCCAGTTCAGTCCCCCAACACAGATGTTCTTGTTGTACCACTTGGTATGTATAGCATTTAGGTTTCTGTTTAGCTTGGCATAGTATACATAAATACTGTAATCCAAAGACCACCCATTTATTAGTGCACCTGCATCTTCCACTTTCTTTCATTCTTTTAATCATATTGCAACCCTTTTACATGGCAGAGCACTAGTATATAGGAACAAAAAGTAAAAATATTCATCTAACTTGACTGTGCATGGTTACTATAGCAAAAGAAATGGTATATTTTACAAATTATCATGTTATACACTACCTTAGCAGCTGGTGTGCACAGCAGAATGCTCTACCCAAAGCCCCAAGTCGTCACATATCCCCAAAAGCCCTAACAAGTACCTTTGCAATAAAAGACAATACATATTCCATATAGAGACTTAGATCTACAATGTAGGCCTTGAAACCCAGAAAAAATAGAAAATGAATGAAAACAAAAGCAAATTACTAAAAAAGAACTGACTGTTGTCTTGTAAAACATGAATCCCTTCTGAAGTCCCTCCCATATCACGATGCCTACAAGTAACTATCATGGCGAGCTCCTACGTTATTAGTTTCAGCTGAGATATACGATGCTTGATCTGACAGTTTAAAGGGGCCTTTTTATTGGTGCAAATTATATTTTTACTGGCAGCTATGTTGTAACAGGCCTAGACAACAAAAGAAACCAAAAACACAACAGCAAATAATCAGATCTGCTATCATTTCCTGGCTGTGCTAAATGGGATTTGCTGCTGAAAGGTATGAGGCACCCTCACCCTCATCCTCAACTATCATTGTAGCCGTGGGAAGTGAAGGTTTTGATTACCTTGCAAGATCACTGTTCAGGCACTAAGCAGAATGGTGACCAGTGCGCTCGTTTGAGTTCTAGGTAATAAATCAGACTAAACTTGTCTGGTGGCTGGTTTTGGCCACAAGAGGGCATGGACCATTCCACCTCCCCCTCTCCCCCCGCCACCCTCCCCCGCCCCCGCCCTTAAATATCTTAACATGGATGTTTCATACTGCTGGGAATGGCTACAAGTTCTGGATTCAGAAATATGTCATTAGCAGTTTCCAAAATGTTTTGAAATGTGACCTTCTCACCTGCCATGCAAGTGAATTTCTACCACGAAGTGCTTCAGAAATTGTTGCAGTTCAGAGTGCCAAACATTGCAGTGTGCTAGTGCAGCATGGAAAACAAATAGGAATGTTTCTCATCAAATGGCTGTGCATCGGAGACATGTGGATCATTGGATTCTCTGGGGTTCTGGGCCGGGGTGGGCAATACTTTTTGATGGGGGGGTCACTCTGAGATTTTGTTAAGAGGTCAAGGGTTGCACTTTTCTATGGAGGGGGAGCAGGGTCTGGGATGGAGGTTGGGTGCAGAATAGCCCTTAGGGGAGGGGATTGCCATGCAGGAGAAGGTATGGGGCCTAAGAGGGATTTCGGATGGAGGAGGGGGTTGTGACCTGGGACAGGGGATTGGGGGTGGAAGGTCTGAGAGGGTATATGCGTGCAGGAGAGGATTCTGTCCTGGGGGAGGGGTGTAGGCGTGGGTACATATCTGGGATGGAGTTGTGACATGGGGTGGAGGGTGGGTATGGGAGTTGCAGAGGGTTTGGATTGTACCTGGATGGAGGGGGCGGTGACCTGATAGGGTATTAGAGTTTTGGAGGGGGAAACATGCCAAACTTTGGCCAGGAGGCACTAACATGGGTGGCTCCCAGCCAGCATCCCACTGGGACCCTCAGGCAGACTCTCTGCCTGCTGCAGCTCAAGGCTGCTCAAAACAGCTGGCTGCGGGACCATTTGCCTCTCTGTGCCACATGCCCTCGGGGTGGGGAAGACTTTGTGTGATGTCCCCACCCCCAGCATAGTCATAGCATTGTTCAGTTTTATCAACGGGCATATGGGGCCTAAAGGCACATGGCTCCACCTGCTGGCTGCTCTGATCAGCCTGGGGCTGCAGCAGGCAGAAAACCTGCCTGAGTGTCCCAGTGGGCTACAGCACTGGATCCAAAAGCTTGGTGGGCTTGATCCATCCAGTGGGCAGTATTTTGCCCAGCCCTGTTCTAGGCTGTGTATCTACTCCGTGGTTAAAATCCTGTTCCAGTGAAATAAATGGGAGTTTTGCCATTGATTTCAGCAGAGCCAGACCTTCACCCCATGGCAAAACTGTAAAATCCTTCCTCTGAGAAGAAAATGTAGCAGTACCTTCATTAGTATATTTTTAGAAGAGACACATTTATCCCCTTATTAGTATGTAGTACTCTGAGAAATTTACAAATCAAAGCTGGTTTACATTGATCAAACTTCTCTTGTTCCATCAGTATTACTGTATCTTTCCTTTCTGGACAGTGGCACTTTTATAGGCTAATCAAATATCCAATACTACTTGGAGCCATTTGAAGTGAATGCCAGAATTACACTGAAAGTAATCTGAGAATTAGATCTATTTTTGTTACTTGAAATGATCTTGATTTGTTCATATTGTACCTGATGCCCAGTAAGCTGATAGCCCCAATACAAATGGAAGGATATCCGGTTTGAAGTTCTTAAATATCTGCTAAAAGTGGTGAGCAGTCCAGGCACATTAAAATTCCATGTTCTCCCTACAAGTGTTTGCTGCAAATGACCCCCACTGATCTTAAATATATTTCTGTATCTGTAACTGAATAGAGGTTTTCTGTACAGCATGTTCTAATGGTGCTCTGGCCTTTAGCCAAAAAGGCACTGAATAAGGCTATTTTTAAAATACAGAAACTGGGAACAGCTGCAGCAATCAAATTTGATAAAAACAGAGAGGAACTTTGGTTTTTTTTACAGTTTGTCCACGTTTAGACTCCTTTCATAGAATGGCTTTTGTTCTGTTGGATGAAGGGGATACAAGAGTAACACAGAGAAATTATTTTAAACAAACAACTTTTAAAAGTATACAGAATAAAATAGTAGGGTGTGGTGGTATTTGTTTTTTTTTGGCTGCACTGGTATGTTCAATGTCATTATACCTCAAACTATTTAGAGAATAAATCTCTAAAAAAATACACTTTGTCTGCTGAGCTTTACCATGAAAGTACTTTACATATTGATCTCCTGAAGCAGAAGAAGGTATCACTTGTTTCATAATATTAGAAATGTGAATGCTGGTATTTGTTCTTAATGTTCTATTCACAGTGACTGGGGGAAGGGAGTGATTTAATTTGAATTCTCCTTTTTTTTTATCCTGAACTTCTCTTTTAAAAAAAATTCACATAAGAAAAATGTTATAAAGATCTTTTGTGCACATTTAAATGATTCACAATATCAGGCCATATTCTTCCTTATTCCATCACCAACTAGTTCTTAGGAAACTCGTTACACTGCCTGTTTGATAAGAGTCAGGTAGTGATTATGTACAGAAAGTCCAATGTACAATAATAGGGTGATCTGGTAAGTGATTTCATCTGAGGAGAAAATCTTTGTGTTAAACTCATGGAAGTTTTGCCATTAAGTTCAGTGGAGCCAGGATTTCACTCATTATGTTCTCTTTTTAAGTATGTACAAAGTGCATTAATTTTAAAATCCTATTCCAAAAAAACTATTCTTGCACCAGTTCATAAAGGGTAAATCAAAATAAATTCTTCCCTTGGCTCTTCTCTTGGGGGAAAGGCTGCATGTGTGTATATAAATGTTTATGGACTAGTATGAGTCTATAGCATGAGTGTCTCCAAGGGATGAAATATATGGAAATGAATATTACACAAAATCTTGGACAAAATAAATGGGTTTATGACCTATATGTTCATGAAATATAAAGGACAATTCTGGGAGTCTAGATACTGTAGATTGTACCTAAGTCTTTGTGTTTATGAAAGACTTTCATACTTATTCAGAAATTCACAGCCTAGTCAGAACTGTGTCAAATTCTGCATGTTGTATAACTTTAAAGTTATGAGTAGACTTCATGTGTGACCTTGGTCATATCATTTAGGGCTCTGTTCTGGCAAAGACTTATGTATGTGCTTAACTTTGTGAAGAGCGTAGAAGCCTTTTAGACTGTGGTGGAACAAGTCAGGGTGTGTAAAGTTAAGCATCTGCATCAATCTTCTGCAGGATCAGAGCATTGATCTATGTGTGTGTCTTTTATCCATCTGTAAAGTTGGAGTCATAATAGTTCCTTTTCCCAAATCTTTGTCCATCTTTTCTGTTTAGTTTATAAGTTCTGGAGGCATGTGCTGATTATTTGTATCTGCTAAGCACTAGAATAACTGGGCCCTCATCTCAGTTAGGCCTGCAGGTATAAATAATTATCATTGCTGTGGTATATCTGTCTACTAGCTGCTGGATTATTTCAGCAATTTGTTTTAACGAACACCACATAAGTAAGCCAGTAAATGATCACTTTAAATCAGACATACACTGTTACATCAAACGTATCTCTAGCCCTTCATGCAATGTAGCTATAGATGTTTCCTATTCCTGTATGAAAGTGTCCCCACATTCCTGCATAATGGAAAATTGTGTTTTTAATACATGTGTTCTGAGCAGATCCTAGATCATTCATATCATGGGAACGTTGAACTCAGCAGTCTTTTAAGAATATCTGGCAACTCACCAGTTTTCAACTTCTTATTCTATATTTTAACTTTGTAACCAAAAAAATATCCAGCATGATGATTGCGAGGGTATAATTAAATATAGTCAGCCATGTAGTCCCTACTTTCTAAAGACAAACTGCTGCCAGAGACAGATTTACCACTGACCAACAGTGTTTTTATGCAAATGTGCTTGAGTAAGTGCAGTAACCCCAAATATAATAGACTCTTTCAATCTCTTGCCAGGACTGCAATACTTATATATTATCAAGATAAATTGGATATCAAAAACAGTTCCATTACAGAGTTCTCTATGTAAATCACTTTTTCTAATCACACTTTGTACATCCCTACCCCCATTCCAGTTTGCTCTCCTTGCTTTAAATGCATAGATAATTCCAAATGCATTATACTATTGTACATTGAAATGTTAAATTAAGGGGAAATAAACTTCTTGTTAAGGTCTCCAGGAAAGTATCTTCTGGGGCTGAGAGGAATCCTAAAGGGCTCATAGTCACATATGTCATTTTGTCCATCACTAGAGTCGCTTTCTGACTTCTTTCCCCTCTCTCACTTCCCTCACCTGATTGAAAGAACTGGACTGGCAATCTCCTTAGGGACTTTATCCCCTCCCCCATCAGGAATGAGTGCAAGGGGTCAAAAGCCTCCCAGCATACTATTGAGAATCTGCTGACATCAGCATTCCCTTGTGAGAGCTGGCTTTGTTTACTGATGGTGCTAATACAAGGAGACACGTGAAGTAGTTTGGTTTATAGAAGAGGGCAGGAGAGGCATGGTGCTATGAAAACATTCCCACACAGACTAGCAGCTTATTGATACAGAAAACAAGTGGGAGCCTTCATTTCTTCCACAAAGATTAAAGTAGAACAAACTGACTCAAGAACCCAAAGGCAGCAGTTAAAAAACACTCTTCTCACACACTGATGCTGAAGTACTCTCCAAGCCAGATTTGCTGTAAGAGTTCAGCTCCCATTTAAGCACCTAAACAAAGGGGCCAGAATTTCAAAAGTTCTCAGTGCTTGGCAGTTCTCATTGGGTGCGGAGCTCTTTTGAAAACTTGATCTTCAACCTCTTAGCATTGGTTAAAACTTGCTAGAGTGAATGAAGGATGCATCTAGAGTGAAACAAATGTGTTAATATGTTTGGCAATTTATTTGTACAATGACAACATATATGTAATGCAGCAGTAATATAATATACCTGAAAATATTGGTAGTATTATTTATTTGAGTACTGTCAGCAATATGTGACATGCTTTTCATTTTTCTTTCTGGCCCCATAAATACCATAAAATGTTCAGTCACCTCACTTGGTACAAGCAATTTCCCTAAGTGTTCTTCTCATGGATGGTGTTCTAATGACAATGTCAATATTTGTATCTATCAGACCAAAAGAAATTACATTTTTCTCAGTTAGTCCATTTGGCCTTTAGACCTGAGGCCAAAACCTTCTCTCCCTTTTCAGTTCTTTCTCATGCTAAGCTATCATCAAAGTCAATTTAGCTGGAAGGTGTGTTGAAATACTTCTAGTCACACAGCTGGCTCCTGGTCAAATAGATGAGGCAGGCACAAGATAATAACTTAAGCTTTCCAAAATCAGTCATATGTTATGTTGTGTTCACTACAATGGTGTTAATGCCACTTGCTTCTGAAGATAGACTCTGACTTACTTAAGCTTACTATTAAAAATATTCCTGTTTGGCCTAAACTCACACCACTTGGCAATGTGCCATCAAAAACGTGAAGGTTTTTGGAAAGGCTTCACTTTCTGGAGAGTAAAAGTATATTGTGGGATTCTAACTTACTATATGCTCATTTGAATTGTTCCCATCTCTTCAAATGTTTAACATTCCACAATATTTGGAGATACGCAGTGTGGATCAAAGGGCAGTAATTGGTCCTTAGTTACCCGCTGTTAGCTGGCACTAAGTTTACAGCAACTGAAAAATGACGCATCAAATTTAAGTCAGTGCAAATATCACTATACTGAATCTTTGCATCTGTTGCATGAGCTGTCAGTAATAAAAATCTGTTCTTAATTATTCGTCCATTTATTTTTTTTCCTGAGTGGATGGGAATTTGATGTTTGCTTTGGCCAGAAATGTTTTAACAATTTAATAGTCTATAAAATTCGGCGTGCTTTTACAATCTAAGAAGTTTGGCAAATGAGTAACACTTTCCTTTTTTAAACCTCTAAGGTAATTTAGAAAGTAAAATTCTATTTAAGCTTAGAGTTCAGGTTGAAAATACATATGCATATCCCTAACTTCAGTGAAAATGTCTTAAAAGAATGTTATCCTTTTAACAAATCCATTGATAGAAAGCTGGAAATATAAATGTCCATCAAAGAACATACATTCTTCTCCATTTTCTGTCCTAATGTTGTCCATAATAATCAGGAATTGTATTAATTTTTGTTTAGTTTCCACTGTACGACACTGATTTCTCTCTTATTTTATCATTGAGAAAAATAAAATAGCAAGGAAATAAAGAAAAGATAAGAATGAGGGTAGTGGACAGAACCAAATTTCCTGGGTGTTAACAAAATAGTTAGGATCCCTCCCAGCTATACTCTAGCACTTTGCTGAATTTCTCCTTTAATACATATATTTTAGTTAACTACTTTGGTTCAAAGTCCCAATGAAGTCAATAGAAAACTCCCTTTGAAAGTTTAATTAAACCCCACAGTTTAAATAAAATAACATGCAATTCAAACTACAGTGAAGTGTGAGCTACAAATATAAATATTTCCTTCTGTCCTTTGTCAATGCCATGATGCTCACCTCTCAGGTTTTAGCTGTCCTCTTTTTACTTCATTGGCTAGTATGTCTCTCAGAAACAAGGATATTAGCAGCCACCCTATAAAACAGGGGACATTTAAGCATAATCTACAACTGAAAGAAAATGTTTCTGTTCCTTGTCCATCTGTTCTTGGCAACATACATTTCACTAAAACTTGTAAAATGCTTCACACAAAACAAGCTTAGCAGGTTTCAGATAGAATTTAACTCATTTTGGTTGCCTCTCAAAGTAGCCTGGTGTATTAAGGTTTAAAGCCTCTTTTTTGTCTTCCAAACTGAAGATTCTGAGTTTATTTTATGCTTGTTCCTTGAAATCAAGGTAAGTAGTATTTGATTAACTGTTAACTTTTTTTAATAATACTGTTTTAAATTATACTTTACAGGTTTTTTTTGTTACACAATATTTTGACACTGACCTACAGAAAAAGAAAAATATATACATTATAAACAAGTGATCCAAAGTTAGGAAATGCCAGATTGATGTCCGTGATACTTTAATTAAATCCCATTGAGCATTCAACCTGGGCAATGAATGAGGCAAAAGTCCTCTGGGAAAAATATATTGTGTGATCAAGTAATTAAAATCTGTATCAAAATGTATAAGCACAAGGGCCAAAATAAAGTTGTCTTGACCACCCGAATGGATGATTATGGGACAAAGAAAAGTCACTTTTCAAGGCCAAGGGCTTTCCTGTGCTAACTTTCAGAGGCCTGTAACAAACACGAGAGATATAGAGCTTCTAGGTTGGAGGTGTATTTTATTATGTTAAGCAGTCTAAATATAGAGGTTGCTTCCAGGACAATAGATACTTGTTGACTTCAGAGAAAATTTTGTCATGATGTTTCAGATCTGAGTGATCAGCTGATGGAAGTGGTTGGTCTGGAAGGAGCCATGGAAATGGGTCAGATATACACAGGATTGAAAAGTGCTGGTAGGCGACTTGCACAGTGCTCATCTGTTGTCATCAGGTAAACTCATTATTTAATCTTCTAAGTTACAAATATTTTATTGCTACATGTTGAATAAAAATCATACATTAAATGCCCATGAAAAGTTGCTGAAGGAAGTTGCTTACTGAATTCATGTATTTAGATCAGTGGTTCTCAAAATGTGGTCCAAGGACCACCAGAAGTCCGTGACCATCTTGCAGGTGGACCATGGGCTTGGGACTCTCCATGCCTTCCTGCTCTGGGGAGCGCACGCTGGAACTCCAGAACTGTACCCACACCCTTCCCGCAAGGCTAGGGCACCAGTTCAGGCTCCTCGCTGAAAGAGGATAGAGCCCTGACCCTTGCAGGCCAGATCTAGCTTGCAGGTCGGAGGGGACGACACCATGTGCTGCTGCTTCCTCGCCCTCTGGCTGGGGGAACAGCAGTGCAAGAAACTGCTCACCTGGGGGCTTTTCCAACTGCTTCCATTGGCCAGAATCCTGGCCAATGGGAACAGCAGGGGGCAGTGGCTGGGAAGCAGAGCCAAGTAAGCACCTTCTGTATCTCTCATGCTAGACTCTGCATCCCCACCCTGCTCCTGCATCCACCCTTCTGACCAGAACCCCCACCCTAAGCCCACTCCTGCACCTCTCCCATTCAGACCCTCATCTTAAGCTCACTCCCACACTCTCCTTCCCATTCAGACTTTGCGCCTCCAGCCCCCACCTGCACCCATTTTGTCATCATAGGTGGTTGGTTGGTGGTCCGGAGGAAGATTTCTGTTGGACGGGGTGAGCCATGGGCTAAAAGTTTGAGAACCCATGATTTAGATGATTTTCTTTCATTAAGATACATGATAAAGCAAATAGGACAATTCTTAACTTCAGCCTTCACACCTTATAGACATCTCTTGCCTTATTGTGAGAAGTGGTTTTGTCTAGTGGTGAGAGGACTGGGAGTTGATATTGCTGGATTTTATTATTCACATACTCTGAGGCTGTGTCTAGACTACATCCCTTTTCACAAGAAACACCTGCAGAGCATCCACACATGCTTTTTTCCGCAAGAGCTGTAGCGCAAAAAGGAGTTATTCCCTGTGGGGAGAGGAATAACTCTACCAGCAAAAGCCCTCTGTCCTGACGATTTATTGTATTTTTGTGTGTGTGCAAAAACACGCTTGAGGTGTGGACGATCCGCCAGTTTTTGCACAAAAATGGATGTTTTTGCACAAAAATCTTGGGGTATGTCTACACTAGCCCCCTAGTTTGAACTAGGGTGGCTAATGTAGGCATTTGAACTTGCAAATGAAGCCTGGGATTTAAATATCCCGGGCTTCATTTGCATGTTCCCGGGCAGGCGCCATTTTTAAATCCCCTTAGTTCGAACTGACTGCCCGCGGCTACACACGGCAGTCAGAAGTTAATCCGAACTAAGTCCTTAGTTCGGATTAACTGTTACTCCTCCTGCAATGAGGAAAACTGGCTAATTTGATTGTGCTTTATCATTTAGACTACATTGTCACATTCTTAGGGATGAGTACAAAGAATAGCACAAGCAGGTAAGGACAAAATCAGAAAGGCCAGGACACAAAATGAGATACAATTCTCAAAGGAGATAAAAGACAGTAAGAATTTTTATAAATACATTAGGAGGAAGAGCAAGAGAAAGGATAGTATTGAGCCTATTCTTTAGTGAGGAAATAGTCATTTAGTGGGCTAATAATGGAAAAAGGCTAAAGCATTTAATGACTCTTTTGCTTCAGTCTTCACAAAAAAAAAGGTAAATTGTGACCAGATATTCAACATAATTAATATTAAAACAATGGACAAGAAATGTAGGACAAACTAAGGAAAAAAACAATTAAAGAATATTTAGATGAGGGTTATTCAAGTTGGCATTTAACATAGCCACACAAAATGAAATTAATTCTAAGGTATTTAAGAATGTTAGCAATTATCTGAGAGAAATTATGTAGGACAGGTGAGGTCCCAAAAGATTGGAGAAAGACAAACACATTACTTATCTTTAAAAAGAGGTACAAGACCTGAGGAACTATAGACCAGTTAGCCTAACTTCTATGCCTGGAAAGATAATTATTAAACAAATTATTAAACAATCAGTTAGCAAGCACCTAGAGGATAATAGGTCATAAATAATAGCTACCATAAACCAATCTAATTTCCTTCTTTGACAGCATTTCTGGCATATTGGATTGGGGAAGCTATAGAGGTAACATACCTTGATTCCAGTAAGGCATTTGACACAATCCCACATGACATTCTCGTACCAAAGTAGGGAAATGCAGTCTAGGCAAAATGACTGTAAGATGGATATAAAAGTTGTAGAAAGACCAGCTCAAGGAGCAGTTATTAATAGTTCCCTGTCAAACTGAGGCAGGGAGGAGGGGGAGAGGAAATGTATGTATTTACTGGGATCCTGCAAGGCTCTGTCCTGGGTCTGGCACTATTCAATATTTTCATTAATGATTTGGATAATGGCGTAGAGAATCTGCTTAAAAAATTTGCAGCTGAGGGTCACTAGCACTTTGAAGGACTGGAATGGAATTCAAAGCAACATTGATGGATTGGAGAATTGATCTGAAATAAACAAGATGAAATTCAATAAAGATGTGCAACAGACATTGGTCCAATAAAAATATTCTCATCCACCTTGTCTCTCTAATGTATAAAGTATTACACTTAGGAATATCAGATACTCAACTACAGAATGGGGCATAACTGGCTATGATGTAGAACTTCAGAAAAGAATCTGCAGCTTGTATTGGGTCAGTCTTCTTTTCTCATCACTAAACATGCTCAGTTTGTTTGTTTTGTTTGTTGTTAGCCTTTCTTCCTTGATTAGGTTTTCTAAACTGTCATTTCTATTGTTGTTATCTGTACTCTGGCAAATTTCTCCACGTCTTTCTTAAAGTGTGGTGTCTATAACTGGATGCAGTGTTGCAGCTGAGGATCACCAGTGCCAAATAGTGAGATAATTACCTCCCATATCTTAGATCAGTGTTTCCCAAATTTATTTGGCCATGGAACCCTTTACAAACCTCCGCAATTTGTCGAGCATATTTAAATCCCAGGCTTCATTTGCAAGTTCGAATGCCTACATTAGCCATCCTCATTCGAATTAGGGTGACAGAGTAGACATACCCTTTTAATAGGGTCACCAAGGCTGGCCTCAGGTTTTATCTCCGGACAGGAGGGCTCAGGCCTTGGCTTTGGCTCCGGGTTTATCAAGACTCAGATTAAAAGGCTTTATCTTTGCTCCCTCACATCCTTGAAGACTCAGGCTTCATTCCCTGCTCTCTTTTCTGGTGTCATGTAGTAATTTTTGTTGTCAGAAGTGGGTTGCGGTGAAATGAAGTTTGAGACTCTTGTATTAGGTATGTCTGACTGGCCCAGGCCAGCTGGCTCAGGCTATAAATTGCACTGTAGATGATCTGCCTCAGTCTGGAGCCTGAGCTCTGGGATCCTGAGGATGTAGAGAGGGCTCTGGTGTGTATTAAGAGGAGTGTTGTATGTAAAGTTATGTCTACACAACAGTTACATGCCACCATCTGTACACTTGGGGCTGCTCCTGACCTATAGTATATATAATATTACAGAAGAATACCAGGCCTTAAAATAAGTGTGTTACCTTTTTGTCTGGATAGTGTGTCATGTACCTGATCTATGGGAGAACTGCAGTGGAAATTGCATGTACACATGAGGGCAATAAATATCCTGCTTATTGCACACATTTGTTCTAGGCTCATCTAGCTCTGTTCAAAATATCACCTGGGTAAGTTTTGTCCAGCCTCTCTTCTTCATATAATTAAATATATTTTACTTTAGAACCTGCAAGTCGCTGCCTATGCAAATTGATGGAGAACCATGGATGCAGACCCCTTGTACAGTGAGTATGCTGTTTCCTATTTATTATACAACTGGAAAAGAAATTTCTGGGGGGTGGGGGGAAATATTTTTTCTGTGATAAAAAATGAGAATGAGTTCTAATAATCACACTTTTATTTTAGCTCTCCTTAAATATTAGAAACTGCTCCTTTTCAACCACAGATAACTGTAGCTATCAACATTGACTTAGCTTACGCTCCATAATTTCTGTACACCCACACAAATACACAGCACGCCCACTCTCACACGAACATAAAGAAACAAAACCTGTAATTTAATCATGCTATTTCTACTTCAGGCTGACATGGAAGAAGGAAAAAGAGCTTGTTATTACATTTCTTATTTTAAATAGTTGGGGGACTCTCAGATACAGTAGTGAGGGGGGAGGACCATATAAACAGTTGAATGTAAGAAGACAGAACAGTGGGGCATCACATGAGATATGTCACAATATCTTCTGGAGTTACAAGGTAGTGTAAAACCTCTTCCAGTAATAAATTGGTGGTTAAAGAGCAACCTGTGATTTCCAAATCGCTGGACTTAAATAATCCATGCAGCAATGTTGTCCATACTACTTTTACAAGCCGCCCATCCCCCCAGCCCAGTGTCTGAGCCATGGAGCACTAGATCCATGTCTCCAGCCAAGAATACCACACCCACATAGGTAGACTATCACTGGGTTAGCAGTTTGCCAAGTCCCACATTCTAATTCTGGTGTGACAACACAGTAAATTCTTGTTTATTATTTTGTTGCCTAATAAAACGACCCTTTAAAAGTGGCCATAAAATGCATGTATTCTTGTGTGCAGCAAACCCCTCCCAAAGTTACTGTATCATTCCTAAAATAAACTATTCTGCCCCCTACAACAAATACATTATGGGCCTTGTTTCTTTCCACAGATTTTTAGTTTCATGAAGACACATGTCCACTGAATCTCTGTAGGGTGCGTCTACACTGCACCCTTATCTCAAAATAAGCTATGCAATTTGAGTTACGCAAATTGTGTAGCTTATTTTGAGTGTATTTCAAAATAGCTTATTTCATAATTTGGCACCACAGCACCAAATTTTGAAATAATCTTCTATTTTGAAATGTTCCTTAATCATCACGGAGCAAGGTTTACAGGGACATCATACTAGGGCACTGTCAAAACAAAATATTTTAAAATAACGGGCGCACTGTCAAGACACGGAATAGCTATTTTGGGATACCAGAAGTATCCCGAAATAGTGCCACAGTGTGGACGTGCCCTATGAATTTGGTCACAGAAGAATTATTTTATTTTATTTGCCTTATTTTTTTTAAATCATGAAATATTCCCCTTTTCTTCTGCTGCATGGTGTTGCTCCCTGCAACATACATTGTCATAAATTTAGCCTGACCTGTTCTCTATAACTCTAGGCATAAAAACTGCTTGTAGCACCCAAAACAAAATGTACATATTCTATTACACTTGTCTTGGTTCTAAGTGTTCAGGTATTTATCCAAGAGTAACATTAGAGGAAAGATTTTTAGATAGTTCTGTTTGATTTTCAGATGAGATTTCAAAGCCTCTGCTCCAGAAAGCTTTTTTTTTTTTAAATAAGAGTTCATATGTCCATGGATTATATCCCTTTCTCTATTCAAGCACACAAAAAAGTGTTACTAACTGTAACTATGTGAATAAACTGTTTGAACCTCAGGATTGCAAACTTCTGAAAATAAAATATAGACTTGTATAGAATTCGTAAGTTTTTATCTATACAGGCAGTCCCCGGGTTACGTACAAGATAGGGACTATAGGTTTGTTCTTAAGTTGAATTTGTACATAACTCGGAACTGGCTCCAGATTCAGCCGCTGCTGCTGAAACTGACCAGGGGCTGACTACAGGAAGCTAGAGGCAGAGTTGCTCTGCCCCCAGCTTTCTGGAATCAGCCACTGATCCGTTTCAACAGCGGCTGAATCTGGAGCCTGGGACAGAACAGCTGGGGCGCTGCTGGGTAGGTCCCCCCAGCTGCTCTACCCCAGGCGTCCACAACAAAAGCCTGGTCTGCTGGGGGGGGGAGGGGCGCACTAGCTGCGCCCCGCCCCCAGCAGACCAGGGAGACCCAGAGCAAATCCGCAGAGGCGGCGGGGTCCTGCACCTCCAAGGCTTTTCTCCAGGTGTCCCTGGTCCGCTGGGGGGGGTCCCCAGCAGACCAGGGAGATCCGGAGCAAAGCCGCAGAGGTGGCTCGGGGTAGTCTGCTCGGGGTGTCCCTGGTCTGCTCAGGGTGTTCCTGGTCTTCTGGGAGGGGTCCCCAGAAATCCCAGAGACACCCTGAGCAAAGCCGCAGAGGCGGCGGGGTCCCGCGCCTCCAAGGCTTTGCTCCGGAGCAAAGCCTTGGAGGCGCGGGACGCCGCCGCCTCTGCGGCTTTGCTCGGGGTGTCCCTGGTCTGCTGGGGACCCCTCCCAGCAGACCAAGAACACCCCGAGCAGACCAGGGACACCCGGAAGAAAGCCGCAGAGGCGGCGGGGTCCTGCGCCTCCAAGGCTTTGCTCGGGGTGTCCCTGGTCTGCTGGGGACCCCCCCCCCAGCAGACCAGGGACACCCGGAGCAGCTTTTCTCGCCCCGGAGGACGCGGTGGCGGGATCACTGCACGTCTGGGTGGTCCCGCCGCCCGCGAGTTCCAGGGCGAGAAAAGCCCCATTCGTAAGTGCGGATCCGACATAAGTCGGATCCGCGTAACTCGGGGACTGCCTGTACTCATGAGGTTGTACCGTTAACTAAACCAAAAGTAAATAATAATTTCTTTTAAGTTAAAGAAACATGTGCATGCATTCTTTCTGTCTCTCTCTCTGTCTCTCAGAATCTGAGGCTATGTCTACACTGCCACTTTTTATCTGAAAAAGGTATGCAAATTGCACAATATTTGTACCTTTTTCCAATAGTTTTGTCGAAAGAGGCTTTTCCAAAATTTGGCCCATCTACGCTGGCCCAAATTTCAGAAAAATCTCGTTCAGAGGAGCCTTTCTTCCTCGTGGCACAAGGAAGATGGGGCTTCCGAAAGAGCGCGTCTGCTCTTCCACAAAAAATGTTGCAGCAGAGTTTTTCAGGATAGCTCCAGTATCCCAGAAAAACCCTGTAGTCTAGATATAGCCTGAGAGTCTCATCTGTCTTCACATCTTTCCCTCTTCCTCCAGCACAGCTTTGACTCTGTATTCTGGTTTCAGTGGGAGTAAGACACCAAGGTGTTTTTGAAGATCCCATCAAGTACATGGCTGCATCTTTAGGCACTTTAATACCCTTTAAATTTTGGTCCTAGTGTCACTTTTGAAATCTGACTTCACACCCTGAGTCACTTATGCCCAGATTTTTAAAAGAGATTTAGGAGTCTTTGGAGTTAGGCACCTAATTCTTTTTTTTTTAATTTGGGCCTATGGCTTTTGGGATACTATTGGTGAAATTTGACCCTATCAAAACCTGTGAGAGTTTTTCTGCTTATTTATATAGTGCTACAAGCTATTATTTGTATTGTGATAGTTCCTAGAATTCCCAATACATGTGAGAGCCCCAATGTGCTAGGCACTGTACATATATATAAAAAAGACAGTTCCTGCCCAAAACTCTTGCAGTCTCAGGCCTCAATACTGCATTATGTTGCAAACAGCCAGTCTGCTATGCTTGCCTGAGATCTCCTGCAGGCTGCCCAAGCAAAGCAAGTTGCAGGATCAGGACCTAAATTGTATTGTTGTCATCATCTTTTTGAAAAGAACATGTTTGGGAAGGAAAAATTATAAAGGTAGTGATTACATTAAACATATGATAATCCGGTGCCTTTAGGACCCAGGGGGTGCCGGATTATCAGATATGCCGGACTATCGGAAGGGGGGACTATGGGGGTCTCAGGTGGGGTGGGGGAGTATGGGGAGTGCGGCACTGCGAGACCAACCCGGCAGCACACAGGCTGCTCTGTCCCGGGCTTCCCCGAGTCAGCCGCTGGTCAGTTTCAGCAGCAGCTGACTTGGGGAAGTCTGGGGCAGAGTATCTGGAGTGCAGCCAGGTTGGTCCTGCAGTGTCGAGGGGCAGTGCTACAGAACCAACCAAGCACCCTAGTTGCTCTGTCCCGGGCGTCCCCAAGTCAGCCGCTGCTGAAACTGACCAGCAGCTGACTCGGGGAAGCCCGGGGTAGAGCAGCTCCAATTGTCCAGCTGCCTGGAGCACTTCCGGATTCCAGGTGGTGCCAGACTATCAGGAGTGCCGGACCACTGGATGCCGGACAACTGGAGTTTTACTGTAATTAGCTGAAGAGGAAATTCTATCTCAGCTCAGCCCAATAAAATATAGTGACATGAAGTATATTTATGGTCTCACTTGATCTCCAAACTGGTCATTAATAGTAATGAATCTTCAAAGGCTCTCGAGTTAATTTGATAAACTTCTGTCTTCAGGCACCAGGATTTTGTTTGAAAAAGAATACTTCAATGTACTTACAACAATCTTTAACATTGTTTTGAAAATGTCTAAAAATATTCAGTCTTAATAACAAAAAACTGCACTTTTATTTCTTTCACCTGTTTTTGATTTGGTAAATACCAAGTCTGAATAAGTCTCAAGCAGCCAACATTACCAGATTAAAAATTAGGGAAAGAGATAGTTATGACAGTTGCGAGAATATTTCCTCCATGAAGAAATGAAAATGCTTGTCCACAGGCAAGGCCATTTTAGTGGATTGCCAGGAATTAAGAACGCCATTTGTATTGTCCCAATGCATGTTATATAATTTGTGACTATTGGTGTCGATAAGAAATATTTTTCAAAGGAAAATTGATTACTAAGACATGTTTTTTTTCTCATTATCAGGATTCATATGTAGTACCATAAAATTATGAGAGTTCTTTTATTATCCCTGGAAAAGAGGCTGGAATAAATGGACAGGGTTTTCTTTTTTCTGGCCTTTCTCTTTAAGGATGTAACTGAACCACTATGTAGAGGGCTAGGCCAAGGTCCTCTTCATTACTTAATCAGAATGTAGGGGCAGGAAGAACTAGGGACAAAACAGCTTGTGCCTCTGTCATGGTTATGAGGGATGGCCAGCAGACTGGGAACTAAGGGGTTAACTGTACCTAGACAGGTAGCAGAAATACCTGCCAGTAGAAATACAAATAGGGATTTCAAACTGAGACATAGGAATTTTTGGATTTTCCCTCCTTTGTCCCTGAGCAGTTGACTCTCCAGATACTCAGGGAGACAGACAACGTCTCTCTCCAAGAAAAGACTCTTCATCATCTATAAGTAGGGTAAAGTTTAGATAAATCTGTTAGGTTTTATTGTTTTATGGTTTGGGATGGGAATCTGATGTCTGTGCATTTAAAAATAGGTTTTCCTCTCCTTTTTAACAACGTTTTTGGCCCATGGGAGTCCCCCATGAGTATATTAATTGGTGACTTTTCCATCTAGTCATTATGCTTGTAACAGGAGTATTGTGGTGATAATAAAAGTTCTTTCTTTTTTATTAACCTGGTATTGGTTAATTTTTGTGTCCTGGTTTTACTTTAGGGCTGAGATTTCCCAAGTGATCTCTTCCCTGGTTTTTCTTACCATTACTTGGGTGGTGGCAGCGGATTTTTATCCCCAAAATCTAGGTTTTTAAGATTTGGGGGGGAAGCTTTATGTCAAAGCCTGGAAAGATACGGTTTTGGGGTACTTTTGCGAGCCCCCACTTCTGCATTCATTGTGCCAGAGTAGGGAATCAGCCTTGACAGCCTCATTCTGGAAAGAGGCTCTGCATTGCTAAGGGAGGGGCCATAGACCTGCTGTAGATTCATTGGTTGCAATATGCAACAGCACAGAAGGATGTAGTGGCTATTCTGTTCCATAGATCTCTCAAGTCATTGGGTCTTACTTTCACTGAATGCAATGGAACTTTTATTCCTGATTTCACTGGGAGAAGATTTGTGTCCTGATTCAGTAGTGGTGGATGATAAAGGAACTATCTAGCATTAGTTAAACAGTTAACATATAAACTGATGCCAACCGGTAAAAGTTTCTCTTGTTATAATGAGAGTTTGCACAAATTTCTGTGCCTAACTCACAGGTGAGATGTTTCTGGGTTTTGTTTTTTGTTTTGTTGTTGGTTTTTTTTGAGGTTCAGACAGCTTACAGTGCAGTTGGGCATTATTTTTTGTGTTCACTGCTGTGCTGCACATTAATTAGTTTTGTTTACCTATGCATAATTTTTCTTAATTTCACAACAGTAGTTTTTTGTAATTGACAATGCAATTTACTGCATGTGTGCTTTCTGCACCTCAGACAAGTATGCTAACATATAATGCACCTATCTTTCCAGTTCAAATTGTTAAGAAAAAATTAGTTGTGACTAATTGCCAATTAATTTGCAGTAGCTTGGGGGAGGGGGAACAATTGCACCTACTAATTAAAATTTAAAATATTCCAAAGTGTCATCTTTAGGTGTCTGTGGAATACATAATTTCCATTTTAGTTCTGCACTGGATCTGTAACAACCCTGAGCTTGACAGCTCTATTAATTTAAATGCTCAGTGATACCTATTAGTACAAAGCATGAAAAAAATGCTATTAATCATTTATTTTAATTTTGCAGCTCTGTCATTTTCGCAGTATGTTTAAAAATTATGGTGACACCATAATGTTTTCCAATCTACCTGTGTGAAGGGGAAACAGAGCACACTACTTAAGAGAGATACTAGAGTATATTATTAGAGCTTAATTAATGCCAGACTGATTAAATGTGATTGCATTTTGCACAATAATATTGTTAAGGAATTGTTTAAAAGAGCTGTCACATAGAGCTCTATTTAAAACCATTGGGCTGGATCATGGAGGCACAAATGTGCACAACCCAAGCCAGGACAGAGGACACAAAAGGCGAGCATCGGCACTACCAAGCCTGTTATTTCAAAATAACGGGCTTGTTATTTCAAAATAATAATTCCTGCTTGTGAAGAGAAATAATAATTCTTTTGAAATAGCTATTTTGAGAGTTATTTAAAAACACTCTGGTAGAGTAGACATAGCCATAGAGGGCTTCAATCTCACCTTTGCACTCCTCTTATCCTAAGGCTTCTGCATGAAGTGCAGAGGTCAGACTACTCTATGTTAGAACACCCTTAAGGGCTCTTTTTTTTTTTATTATTTTGCACATTTGCATCTGGCCTCGGTCACTTTTTGGGATAGGCACAATGCAATGTTGCCCAGCCGTGCTTGCTCTAGCAGCAGGGAGAGGAATAGCATATGAAGCTCTAATCCAGTGCTTCTCAAACTGTGCTTCACCTGCGAGACATCTCCAGGGGCTCCGCGAGGTTGACAAACTAGAAACATCAATAGATACAACACATACAATCAGTGGACCACTGGGGCTCCGCATAAATTTTTACGCATGTAAAGGACTCCGGAGCCCAAAGAAGTTTGAGAACCGCTGCTCTAATCCATGGGATAATCCTGTGAATCTCCTGGCCATCCCTACAGCCAGTTGCTGATAGTGTGGAGCCAAATGGCCAGCACTACCCATGCACATTATTCAATATGTTCATATTTTAATTTAATCTTGTGTCCTCTGAAGCGTAGCACCAGGCCTGGCTTTAGGGCACAGCGAGCAAGGTGGTTCCCTTGGCCCCTGCACCTTCAGGGCCCATGCTGCTTGCTCACTCACTGTCCTGGCTGGGAGCTACCTGGTCACATGGTACAGCCAACCACAGTATACTGCCTTGGGCCCCACAAACTCTTTGGCCAAGACAGTGTAGAGCTTACTGTTAATATTTTAACAAGAACTGAAATATCATGTAGCAGACTTACCCTGAAGGACCTGGGCAATGCAGACTAAGGGGCTAGTATGGGGACATAGGAGTCAGGGGAGGGCTTTGGAGATGTAGGAGGCCAGTGCAGGAGGCTCAAGGTGGGGAGGTGAGAGAGTGAGGGTTGGGAGGTGAGGAAGGGCTCAGGGTGGGGTTCCATCCAAGATGGACCTTTTCTCTCTCCCCAGAACCCTCCCATCAGGGTCTTTTCTTTTCCCCCAGGCCTTCCCAACTGCAGGGGCCTTTTCTGTCCCATCAACCTCAGGGGTGTTTTTTTCTCCTCCCCCAGCCCTCTCCTCAGCCACCAGGGGCCATCTCTCCCTCCCCCGGTGCTGCAGCCAAGGGCAAGAGGGGGAGGGGAAAGGGTTTGGGATAGGAGGGCTACTTAACCAGTGTGCTGGCAGGCAAAATGACAGAGTCCCAGCCTTGCTAGCCACTCCCTTGGTAGTACGATTGCCCCCAGTGGCCACTCTGTGCCAGTTTAGTTCTCCTAGTGGGCCTGCTGTCCCCAGTGGCCACTCTCAGTATCGCGTTCCTCCGAACAGCAGCCCCACCCTTTTCATGTTATGGATAACAGTCCCTTTCCAGGCACTTCCATTGTCCTGGCACAACCACCACCTGACCCTGCTTTATGTAAGGAGAAGAGGAAGCTGCATACCAAATTTGATGGGTCTAGCTCTTACCATTTAGGAGGCATTCTTGAACAAATGAACACTCTCTCTCTCACACACACAAACACACATATTCTGTCTTCAGTGGAAGGGCAATGATAAGCTCTTATTTAAACATATTAGAAACAGATACATAACTAGCACTCATTGTAGAGTCCAATAGCATAAAAGGAAAACTGTTTGATCTAAGAAACACAGTTAATACATTAACCTTATTACTCCCTAGTGCTTCTCATTTACTGGATGCATTGTGTTACTATGGCTTCAAGGCACATTTTGAAGCTCTGACCTGCTCCTGAAAAAAATGTCCATTTATACATTTACAATCATTTTTATTATCACAGACTCAGACTTCTTATTTATTAGCAAACATTACTATCTTCAGATAGGGAGAAATTACCATCTCTAATTTTCAGAGTTATGCTCTTTAAATTGGGCATCGTTTTCTTTTAGCAAGTATATCAGTAGATGCAATTGGGCTGCAAAAATGATTTTAATATTTCTAATGCTATGTTTTCCCTGAAGCCATTTATTAATGTCAAAGCCCTGTAAAAGTTCTGCATTAGAATTAGAAAATGCACTGGGTGAAATCCTGGTTTCATTGAGGTGAGTGGGAGTTTTGCCAGTGATATCAGTGGAACCAGAATTTTATCAATTGTGTTTTATACTGCCCTTTCATCAAATGTCTCAGAAATTATTAGTAGTTCTTATGGCTGCTTACAGTTTCCTTTTGGGTGGGGCTTTGTTTTCTTTTGTTGTTTTGGGCTTTTCTTAAAATACAAAGTTTTCTAAGCAGAAGAATTTTCTCTTCTTTTTCCTAAAGCAGCAACTTAACTTTGCATCATTTAGAAATATTTCTCTTGATTTTCTGATAATCAAAATCCATGTACATGTACAAAACAAGCACAAACACATTCAAATTGACCCAGTGGTTATATAAAATTCTCCCAACCCAACAGAATTAAATGGTTTCTCAACACAGGACTTTCAGTTCACACTGAACCCATGGGCTCCAGGAAAGCATGAGAAAATAGCATTTGCATCTTCCATGAAAGTAAAGAGGATCTAGATTGGAGAGGCTTTGTGTATTCTTAAAAGAGGCCATCTCCAAGCCCAAACATATTGTCTCTGTGAGATGTATGAGTAACACCAAGCCAAGAGATAATTTCACAAGGCCAGGTCATCAGTTGGCTTCAATAGAATTATGTTGATCTAGTCCCCGAATTGGTGCCCGAGTCTAGTTTGATTGTGAAAAAAAGAGAATCATACACCAAATTTCATACTAACAAACAATGATAATATACTAAACTTACATATTATGTTGAGATGGAACAAAGGTGTGAAGAGAAAGATAAAATTCCTAGAGTTAAACAAGCCCCTTCACCCCATTGAGATTTTTATGTTTCTGTCTTTTTAGATTTTAAAGTAAATTTCCACCCCCACCACCAAGAAAATGCTTGTTCTATATTTTAATTAGCCTTTCCACGTGATGTACATTTTTGTTTCATTACTATTAGTGAATGACAAATGAAGAATATTCATTTTAGCTTGAAAATGTCAGGTGTGCAGTTTGAGAGAAAGAGATTTTTTGCCATTTTTAATGAGGCAGTGTTTCTTTTGAAAAAAATACCCATTTCTGATGTGGATACGATGCAAGTGACAACTGATATTTAATAAGTGATGGTTCTTGTATTAGTTGTAGTTCACTAAAGAAAATGTCTCAGATTGCTTTTGAAAAACTCTTAGTGTCACTAGCCCAAAGGCAAGATGTGACCTTTTTATTACATAATGAGAATCATTTATTATCTTACAATGTATCTTAAAGTCACAGACAAAATGCCACTTTGATAATTGCTTTCAATTAGCTCTGAGCATAGCATACATTCATAAAATGTCTTCTCTAATTTAGACTTGAATTAGAGAAAATTGCAGACATAATATACTTTAAGGTTGTCTCATTTAAGGTGATTCGTAGTTTTATATCAAAGAAATCAAAATGAGTAGCTTTAGAGCAGTCTTTCAAAGTGTTTTAAACAGGCTTTTCAATATTTGATTCTATTCTATTACCAATTAATTAACAAATTAGAATGCTAGTTCATCATTTTTGACCTTTTTTTCTATGTTAACTTTTGACTTTCATTCCTAATGGTTCTTTTGAAATTAAGTATCATGGCTCATGTTAAAAGAGAAGAAAAATCTGATTAGGGAATAAATAAGGCATGCTATGATATAGTGTATATCTTAATAATGGGAAACCAGCTTGTGGTGTCCCTAACATACAGTGTGTCCTTTCCTGCTTTTGAATTCCTTTTCACTATGTGGATATGTAAAATATTCAGGTGACAAGTAGTGATAAAAGGGCAGGTTATAAATCTCATGCTCATGAAGTAAAAGAGCTTATTGCCATGTTCTTATTATATATGATTAATAACATAGTTTGCCTGCATAATTAAAATGTATGTGTCGTAACTGACCATAAATGGATTTGATTATGATATAAGCAAATATTAGGCATAACAAAACGTTTTTCCATCAGGTCCACTGATGGTGGGTGTGAGGAGGGCAAAGGAGGCCATTAAACTGGGGGCCGTGTCTCAAAGAGATCCGGGGTTCCCAGCTGTCTCTGCTGCTACCGTGGCAACAATGGCAGCTGGAGCCCTAGGTCCTTTAAATTGCCACCAGAGCACCATGCAGGGCACTCCAGGCAGTGATGTATGATGGCTTCCCCCTACCCCACCCTTTCTGCTGGAGGCCCTGCCCCTTCAGAGGCATAAAGTCAGGGCCCTCCCATGCCTTGACCCGGGGCTCATAGTGGCTGTTGGCCTCGTTGATTTCCATATCTTCCTTTCATTCCTGGGTCAATCAGATGTTCAGAAGCTACATTTTAAGATTTGAAATGGTTGTCTCTTTGGATATTTGTAAAATTATGATAAAGAAGCTGAGTTAGTTAAAGGGATAACTGTATTTATTTTTCTTTTCCTCCCTCAGATAAAAATTACCCACAAGAATCAAGCCCCAATACTGATGGGACCTCCTCCAAAAACTGGTCTATTCTCCTCCATCATCAAAAGAACAAGGAACCACAGTAAAGAATAAGCCTATGAGTTTAGTTCTTAGAAAACAAATTAGCAGTGCTGGGCTTTGAAATATTTATGCCGATAATCTTTCAAAAGTTTTAGAATACTCACAGAATCCTGGAATTTGGTATAATAGTTTCTGTGACTGAGCTAATGTAAAATTATGCTATTAGAAAAAAATATTGTCACTTTTTTAGGCATTTTGCATGAAGAAAGCAGATGTTTATATACAGTGATATGGAATATTTTTGTTGCATGTATTACCATTTACTAATTTAAGGGATAATTCTGCCATGGAACATGAGGAGGAAATGCTCTGGGAGGGTAATTTGATTTATTTGGTAGGACTTTATTTGTAGTTAATCTAATGCAGTGATCATAATCCAGAGATTCTGTAGTTGCCCTCTTGAACCCAAGCATCTTCCAATCAGCAACTGATTTGACCTGTATCACATAAGAGCTTGGGAGTTCACTGATCCCATTAATTTGCCCTTTTACACTTAACATTTCTTGCCACTTTTGTGAATATTTTTCTTCAGCAATTTAACCTCACTGAATAGTATTAAAATATTTTTCTTTGCTAATACCACTCATCTTTCAAACACTGATGCATGTGAGTAACTTTACACACATACAAGTCTCATTGGATCACTGGTACTACTCACATGCAGCTAACTACTCATGTGTAAGTTTTTGCAATTTGGGAAGTCAATGCAGGTTTGTCTGAGCAAGGACTACAGGCTAGGGCTAGGCAGAGAATAAATGGAATACTGCTTGTGAAGCTAGCCAACAGTGTTGTTTGTTGAAACATTAAAACATTTTACTCAACAGTAAATCTTTGTAATATGTCAAAATTTAAATCATCTTGTTTATTAGTCTATAGTGCAGAGTGTATGCACACAAATAACCAAACCGCATGCCTAATAAACTGCATTTCCCACCATAGATTTAGTGAAGGAGGCTTCAGAGAAATGGGTTAATGCATAATTAATCATGCACACTGGAGCAGACATACTTTTGAAAATTTACAGTTCTTTGATTACCTTGGCAATGTCCAAATTAATCCTGGAATAGGAAAGCCAGTCTATTAATTACAATTTACATACTCACCTTTCATTTGTTTTATACATTAACAGACTGACACCTAAACTTGCTGCTTCACAATTAAAACCGTTTCTGATTTTTTTTTTTTTTTGTTATTTATAATTTGCAACATCCCTAATTTTCTCATGCGATTGATTAGTCTCCTAAAGGAAAGGACATGTTCTTATCTGTTCCCTTTTTAGTGACTGCTCACTGAAATCAAAACAATTCCTCTTATAATAATTTGAGAAGCAATTGTTTAGGTCTTCATTTTCTCAGCCCTTTGAGAGACTTCTTAACAGCTTCCAAATGGCAGCAGAGGTCTTATTGTGTATGGTTCACATGGCACTGTCAGACTGTCTAATGGTTAGATCCAAGAATGGCAACCTTTTTCAGGATTGCATATAAATTTATAATATGGGTCTAAAGTAAAATGGTTTTTTTTATGCAGCCTTGACATTGTTCTTTGTTCAAAACGACCTACACCTCATCACTGCATGTTTTATGTTCTCAAACATTCCAGCAGGCGGGTGGGGGGAAGGACAGGAGAGAACTGCTTGAAATGCATGATTCATTAGTTTTCTCCCACCTTTATCAATACATTAAAGTGCCAATGAGTTATCCAATCTCTTTTTTTATCAATAAAAAAACAAATAGCATTTAATCATTCTGTTGTGCACGGTACTGTGCATGGATTTAAGAAAAGCTGCTACCATTTGGTTCCTCGATATCAGTATTCAACATCTCTTTTGTATATAATAGATACTGAACAAAAGGCAGTGTACTGCTAGTGAAGATTATGTATATGAAATATTGTTCTCAATGTTCTGTAAACATTAGGAGGCAAATTAAGTTCAGCATCAGTTAGAAAAATGAGGTGACAATTATTCCTTAAAATTAAGACATAATTCACTATTGCTGGGTCGAGTGACATAGGATTCGAACGTCACTTGTTTTGTAGATTATTTGCACTCGCTCACACACAAATGATTCTGATGCAGAAATTACTGCATCATTCCATAATTACAAGGTAAAAATATTTGCATAAAGAATACTTGCTAGCATAATGTGCACATTGGCTTTCTGAAATTATGGTTATAGGTAATAAATATTTTCACATGACTTGACATAGAATTTTCTACGGTTGCTATTCAGTTTTTTTGTGTTTAAAACATGTTTAATGATATCATTATATAATGTGCCCTCTATGATAATCTCATGAATACTGTATCCCTGAAAAATAAATAAAATGGTGCATAGGCTATTTTTTAACAATGTATGGCATTTTTAAAGTGTTGGATAGCCTGTGAATAGGTAACTGTCAGATATACTGTTTTTCATATATAGAAGGATAGATGGGCTCATATATTCACACCCACACTCCTCCATCAGAATAGTTGATTTCTCTCATGATATTTGTGCTAAAGGGGCTAACTCACAACTTCCATTGTCACTGATGAAATAAATATAACAGATCATTCATTAAAATCAATGGCAAAACTCACATTGACTTCAGTGGGCACAGGGAAGGAATCAGTCCATGATGATATTTGCAAACTAACGTCATATGAAATACATGCAGTGAGACTGTCTGAATATTCTCACTGGATTTGCAAATTTGGCATTGACTTGCTAGAATGTTGCAGCCGCTCAAAGCAATGTTCAGTCAAAAACATCTCTTCTCCCTCTCCTTGACATCTTTTATTCACTCACTACTTCCTTTACTCACTTCTTTTCTTCCTTGGATTTGGTTAGATGAATCACTGCAGGATTTCACCATAAGTCTGTAGGGAGAAATATAGTTTGAATTCTGTGAAAAGTGAAAAGCAAGAAGGTAACCAATCTGAGCACTGAGATTAAGAATTAACCAGTTGCGCCTCTAGAATTAATCCAGTGTTTAACTTGTTCTGTATTTTATAAATGCAGTTATTAGAAGTGACATGATTATTACTTATATTTTATAGTTACTCTGTATCCCAGTGTTAGGCACTTGGGTGTTACATCCGAGGGTACTGAGGCAAATGTCATTGAGGAGCCTTTGGCTATTATCTTTGAAAATATCTTTGTGGAGATCGGGAGAAATCCCGGATGATTGGAAAAAGGCAAATGTAGTGCCCATCTTCAAAAAAGGGAAGAAGGACGATCCAGGGAACTATAGGCCGGTCAGTCTTACCTCAGTTCCTGGAAAAATCATGGAAGGGATCCTTAAGGAATCCATTTTGAGGCACTTGGATGAGAGGAAAGTGATTAGGAATAGTCAGCATGGATTCACAAAGGGCAAGTCGTGCCTGACCAATCTGATTAGCTTCTATGATGAGGTAACTGGCTCGGTGGACATGGGAAAGTCAGTGGATGTTATATACCTTGACTTTAGCAAGGCTTTTGATACGGTCTCCCACAATATTCTTGCGAGCAAGTTAAGGGAATGTGGCTTGGATAAATGGACGGTAAGATGGATAGAAAGATGGCTAGAAGGCCGGGCCCAGCGGGTAGTGATCAATGGCTCGATGTCAGGATGGCGGTCGGTTTCTAGTGCCCCAAGGTTCGGTTCTAGGACCGGTTTTGTTCAATATCTTTATTAATGACCTGGATGAGGGGATGGATTGCACCCTCAGCAAGTTTGCGGATGCCACTAAGCTGGGGGGAGAGGTAGATACGCTTAAGGGCAGAGATAGAGTCCAGAATGACTTAGACAAATTGGAGGATTGGGCCACAAAAAATCTGATGAGGTTCAACAAGGACACGTGTAGAGTCCTGCACTTGAGACGGAAGAATCCCAAGCATAGTTACAAGCTGGGGACCAACCAGCTAAGTAGTAGTTCTGCAGAAAGGGACCTGGGGATTACAGTGGATGAGAAGCTGGATATGAGTCAACAGTGTGCCCTTGTAGCCAAGAAGGCTAATGGCATATTAGGTTGCATTAAAAGGAGCATTGCCAGCAGATCCAGAGATGACATTATTCCCCTTTATTCAGCTTTGGTGAGGCCACATCTGGAGTATTGTGTCCAGTTCTGGGCCCCCCACTACAAAAAGGATGTGGATGCATTGGAAGGCAACCAAAATGATTAGGGGGCTGGAGCATATGACTTATGAGGAGAGGCTGAGGGACTTGGGTCTGTTTAGTCTGCAGAAGCAAAGAGTGAGGAGGGATTTGATAGCAGCCTTCAACTTCCTGAAGGGAGGTTCCAAAGAGGATGGAGATAGGCTGTTCTCAGTAGTGACAGATGGCAGAACAAGGAGCAATCGTCTCAAGTTGTGGTGGAAGAGGTCCAGGTTGGATATTAGGAAAAACTATTTCACTAGGAGAGTGGTGAAGCACTGGAATGGGTTACCTAGGGAAGTAGTGGAGTCTCCATCCCTAGAGGTGTTTCAGTCTCGGCTTGACAAAGCCCTGGCCGGGTTGATTTAGTTGGAATTGATCCTGCCTAGAGCAGGGGGCTGGACTTGATGACCTTCTGAGGTCTCTTCCAGTTCTATGATTCTATGATTCTATGATCTACGGTTCTGATATGCTACAAAGTACTGAAATTTCCTTGACAGTTAGGTTCTGAATGAGGAGGACATACGAAATGATTTGAGTCATACATCCACAATGATTGCCTATTTTTCAAAATCAGAATACAAGTAGACCCATAGTATGAGTTAAGGATGTTGACAGATATATTGGTGTGAAAAAACTGTTTAAATCAGTAAATGTCTGGATTTAATACTGATTAGATAGCATAAAAATGATACAGCCACTTCACAGCAAATTGAACAAGGAAAAATATTCTGATCCAGAATTTAGTGCTTGTGGGCTGTTAACATTTTTATGGTCAATTTCACACATTTAGTGCTGGCTTTCATCTGTGACTTGCTTTCTCCCAAGCCAAGGGAATTCTGGGGCTTGTAGTCTCCAGCACAAGCATGTGCTTGATTGCAGGCTAACAAGGCTGGCTGGGAAAGGAGCAGGTCTACAAAAAGAGCTTCCTCATGCTCTCTTGGAAAGTGCAAAGGGAAAGATAGCAGCTGCGGGGGAGGAGAGGAACTGAGCTTGCTGGTCTGTACAAGAACACCAGTGACTACCTGCACAGCAAGAACAAGGTAAGAGCACAGAGGACTGTGCAAAGGGGCAATAAAATAAAATCAGGGTAGGAGCCTGGAAGGACTGTGTTAAAGAAGCTGGGAAAGGACCCTAGACAGGATGGGCATTGCAGAAAGTTTACTGTGGAATGGTGACATTGGTTGGTTTTCAGCTGGGAATGTTCAATTTCTTTGCAGTTAAAAGCAAAGGAGTTTTGCTTACGTTTGGATATTGTGTTACCAGGGATTACCCAATAGGTAGACTAAACACGTGCTTAGGGCACCAGCAAAGCAGGGATACCAAAAAAAAAAAAAAAAAAAAAAAAAAAGATTTTATGGTATAGTATTGTTTTTATTTTGAATTACATATGGGGGAAGGGGGGACCATAATCTTTTCAGTGTTTAGGGCCTCTAAAGGTCTTAATCCAGCCCTGTGAGTTACCCTAAAAGATGAGGACTCTTGCCTTGGCTGGAGAGCCAAAAAGCCAAATGCTCTGAATCAACAACAGGAGCAAAAAATAAAAATAAAAGAAGATGCAGGAATGGGAAAACTAAGGCACAACCACCTTGGGTATGGAGACAGGCAAGCAACATAACTTTTTATCTAGAGGAGACTAATGCTGATCTTGTCCAGCCTGTGGTCATTTGGCAATTGCTTGCTGGGTAAACTTTCCTTTCCTGGATGTTTTTTTTCTAAGCAGAGGGAGCTCTTCCTGTAGTCATGCCTCCTTGCCAGCAGGCCTTTCTATAGCCTGCACTCACATGTTAGCTCCATGGGGTAAAAGCCCTGCAATGCCCTTAACTAAGAGGAAGTAAAACATAGGTCAGAGCTGGGATTTGAACCCTTATGCTTGCCCTTTAACAGTCAAGTGCTAAACATCTGCAAGTGGGGTTTACAGGGAAAACATGGGCTGGCCCCCTTAGTTGAGGCAGAGCTATTAGTGCCTCTCAGCTAAATCAAAATCTGCAGTCGTTGGAACATGCAAAGACATTTCTCCATGTTGTTGAGTTGTCACCTTCTACCTATAGTCACAGTACGGCTACTCAAAAAGAGCTGCCAATCATCTATTTTATAACAGGGGAATGTGTATTTCTCATATTGTCCTATCCAAACCCAGGATGTGATTTTTGCTTAAACCTTGAGAACCAGTTTCCTTTCAGGCAGCAAACTTGGAAAATTTGAGCCCAGTTTCAGAAAGTTCTGAAGAACGGAAAACGAGGTTATGGCTCATACACATGTACACCAAAGACATATAAAGCTCTGCGCCAGGAGTTTAATATTAAACAAACATTGTGTGTGTTGTGGGGTAGTAATTGCAAGCAAGAGCCAGAAACCGGGTGTGCAAACCTTCTCCTTTCATCAGGAACAGCAGCTGAGGCAGAGAAACTTCTCCATTGCCATTCATTTCCCTTTTGTCAAACTGCCCCACAGCCTGAAGCTCTGGGTAGGAGACAATAGCCTGTTCTCTTTAGGCATTTGGAATCTCTTGTTGGCATTTCAGAGGTTGAGTTCTCTCTCTGATTCATGATTCAAAGAGATTACCTGAGAAGCACCATGGAGAACTTTACAATAATGACTCAGGATAAGATTAAATATTGTTGTTATGTGTGTATGTTTGTATTTATTTATTTTGCTATTTCTACAAAAAATCAGAGAGAAAACCCCTACCACTCATGTTGTTAGAGCAGCACAATTCAGTTTCAATTAAACAGGCAGCTGAATTGCTGGATGGTGCTTTTGTGTGCTATCACCCCCACTACACATTAGCAACCTTGATGCCTAGGACTACTGAGCCAGTTGGACTGTGCCCCATGCAGCCTCAGGCATTACACAGGAGATGGTGGCAGAGTGTGAGCTCCTGGATGGGGTTGTGCTGTGCAGTGAAAAAGTCCTGGATGTAGCAATGCCCATCCCCCAGGCTACCACAGTTGCCTCCCTGGAAGCAGTACCCCCCCCCCATAGCTAGCTCCTTGGTATCCCCCATCACAGCCCCCCATCCTTTATGAAAATTGGCTTATGAATATGTATAACCTGAAGCAAAATGCAGGACAATGTAGCACTTTAAAGACTAACTGTCCTGCATTTTGCTTCAGCTACCCCAGACAAACACGGCTACATTTCTATCATAACCTGAAGACACTTCAGACCAAATCCCTCCTGTAACATGTCAGTTTTATGTTACAATCTATATATCCTATTTTTGTGCATGTATCATTCTTGTCTATGAAGTTAGAAATCTGAAGTGTGGCTCCGTTTATAATTCCAAATGTGCTAATGAGGGCCATTACTTATCCTCCCCTGAAACTTCATGGCTTGGTGATCAAATCAGCAGCTCAGGTTTTATTCTTCCTGAAAGCCCGTACTGTGGTTGATTCTAAAAAGTCATGTGGCCAGGCCACCTGATGCTAAAACCCATTTTGGATCCTGTACTCTTCCACCTGAGGTGAGAAAAGTTTGAACTGAGCACAGAGAATTTCTGCCTTGGGCAAAAGGGATATAAGATGGGAAAACAAACAGTAGGGACAGTTGCCAGACACCTAGAGACTGTTCCCCTCTTACCACACAAGATAGCTGAAGGAAACATCTAAGACTGAACAGGGGAAGGATTGGACCCAAGCTTGGAAGCTGCTTATCTGTCTTGTGAAAGAGGTTATTAGAATAACCGTTTAAGGTAGAATTTGCATGTATCATGTTTTAGTGGATTAGACTATCTGGCATTTTGTGTTTATTTTAACTTAGTAACTCACTTTGATCTGACAGTTTTCACTTGCAACTGCTTAAATCCCACTTTTTATACTTAATAAAAACATTTTTGTTTACTATCATGCCCAATGTAAATAATTGTTCCCGGGGTGAACCAACCACTGTGAGGCTGTGTCTACACTGGGCCACTTATTCCGGAAAATCAGCCGCTTTTCCGGAATAAGCTGCGAGCTGTCCACACTAGCCCTTGAATTTCCGAAAAAGCAACGATGCTCTACTGTACAAAATCAGCCGCTATTCCGGAAAAACTATTCTGCTCCCGCTTGGGCATAAGTCCTTATTCCGGAACACTGTTCCGGAAAAAGGCCAGTGTAGACAGCCCCGTAGTCTTTTCCCGAAAAAAGCCCCGATCGTGAAAATGGCGATCGGGGCTCTTTTCTGGAAAAGCGCGTCTACATTGGCCACAGACGCTTTTCCGGAAAAAGGGCTTTTCCAGAAAAGTAGCCTGCCAATGTAGACGCTCCTTTTCCGGAAAAACTGAAAACGGAATAGTATTCCGTTTTAAGCATTTCTGGAAATTCATGCCAGTGTAGATACAGCCTGCATGTCTCTCTTTCTTTGATAAAGAGGACAGCCCTTATGAGCTTTCTCTGTGTAAAACTTTTACTAAGTAAGATGGATTAATTTGGCCTCACTTTGGGGTTGGTTTTCTGGGTGCTGAGCCCTTATAGCTGATCCCTCCCGGAGAAGTACTGGGTCAGTGTCTGCACAGCTCTGCAGAGTCAGTAACCACAACTCTGTGCCTTGCCTGGGGGAAGATCAGAGCTTCTGGCCCAGCAGGACAGGGAGCCCCAGAGGGCAGGAAGGCAGGCATCAGTGGCATAATCAGCAAAATTGGGGGGCAATCCCAAGGGGAATTCTGTGATCTAACCCACCACTCCTCCTGCTACTGGCATCTCCAGAGTCAGCATCCCCTCCCACCCTTGGCAGCATGCAGGTAGCCCTGCAGAGCCAGCAGCACCTCCACTGGCCTGCAACAATAACAGCCAGGCCTGTTCTGCTGCTGCCAATCTCTATGGACAGAAGGAGGAGACCAATAGGGGTGGCTCTTGGCTGCTCTTGGGCTGCAGCAGCATTACCAGCCAGGGCACGACATTTTACCAAATACGATGTAAGCAGAGGGAGGCTTCACCCATCTCTGTTCCCACCCTAGTGGCATCACTATTGCTACCAGTCGGGTTCCACCTGTTTGGTAGAAGACCTCAGTCTGTAGGCTGTCATTCTATCCCACTTACACTCAGACAGTAGAAGAGAAAAACTAAGGTGTGAATAGTATCAGCGGTAGCAACCTGCTCATATATATTATAAGTTCAATGAGCAGGCAATGAGCATCATTGGCAAAGGAAATTGCTTCCCTTCCCCTCTATGTTTGAATGCTGCTGAGGTTGCAAGTGAATCTGAGCAGTTACTACTCTCCTGGCATCAGAACTGTATAAACTCCAGTGCTTTGTGGGCCTTTTGTGTGAATTAATGAGTTCCTACTTCTTGATTGCTAGTGTGTGTCCATTCGCTTAAGGGTGGTCACAGATTTGTATGGTTGCTTACTTTTTCTTCTCGTTTCTTTTCCAATGGCTGTATCATTACACTGTGCAATGTTAGAATGACCATCTAGAATCATCATCGCTTTAGAAAAGTGGTCAAAGCCATTCAGTAGCCCTGTATTTAATATCTTGCTACAGTAGATGACTGGGCTGGAGTGAGGTTAATGGCTCCCTGAGTAAATGCTACATCTACCTAATTCAAGACAAGTCTCTTTTCCCTCTGATGGGGATCCTATTGTTATATTGGACACAACTGATTTTTCTGACACAGAGTTCAGCTACTAGTCCGTGTGAAATAATTTATAGTTTTCTCTTAGGCTGCAGTCTGAATTTTGGCCAAAGAATATATCTTACGGCATTTGGACAAAGGTATATTCTTTGGACAAAGAATATATCTTATCAATTGTTCCCTCTTGGTTTGACTAAAGAAACACCTAATATTATAGAACTAATCAAAGCAATAACCATGGCTTTTAACAAGTCAAGGCATAATAGAATGGCTGGGGGCAAACAAAGAAGAGTAATAGTTCAACACAAGAAAAAACAAAAGAAATGTTAGAACCCTGGATGACTGTTCAACTTTGATCATTCACACACAAAAGTGTATGAGAACCTAGAAGGATAAAAAATTGCTAAAAGTGTCAAAACCAGATACAACTATTAATTCATATGTAGAAATACTTTGCTATGTCAAGTATATTGCGGCATTGGTTGGTAGATGCTTGTTTAATGACTGTCACTCTGTGTCCATTTGGCAGGACAGTGACCCTAGTGACTCCTACAAGATATGCACTTTTTAAAACGTGACTAGTGCAGTACAATACGGGCCCAAGAACCCTGTAATATGTGTGGCAGTGGCAATATAAGAAACACCACAGAAGGCTGAAGTATCACCATTCCCCTCTGCACTAAGTACTAATGTGCAGTAGATGTAAATTCTGCCCAACTAATCAGTAGGGTGCATGTACCCTCCATCTTGGCCCGTGGCGAGTAGATTTCAGCCACACGCCCCGTTTACCTGTGGCGCGCACATGCTCAATGTGGCTCTTGCGCATACGCAGTGCAGGGCTGGCGAGCGGCTTTCGCCACCATTTGTCAAGCCCTGCTCATCAGAGAGGCCTTGAAGGAGACTTTCATGCAAGACCAATGTGACGTAGTGGGGGTACCTGGCTGGTTTCTATGCTGCTGGCTCTGGGGTAACCCCCACTGGCTGCCGTGGGTACCACGACCCAGCAAAACAGGATGAGTCACTATGCAAACCAGTATGGCCAGACACCCCCCATGGAGTGGAATGCTGCCCTGGCTGGGAGGCAGGGCTGGAAGAGTGTTAGTTAGTTGCTGTCTGGGAGCATGGAGGAGACAGCCTAGGGAGAGGGGCTGGAGTTTAGGGGCCCAGTCTCCCCCCATCTCAAGGGGGCCTGAGGCATCCTAGCCCAGCTCTGTGACCAGATTACATCTGTGCTGTGCTGTATCCTGGAGAGGCAATAAACTTCCTCTATTCCACCGGCTGGTGCAGTCTGTTTGTGCCATTTCGGGGTGCAGGAGACGGGGGACCCCCAACGCGCCGTCACAACCAATTCTAAGACTCTCCCGCATGGCTCTCCTGTATTCCCTGTGTATGCCTTTCATTCCTCTCCTCCCCCCCCCTTCCCTTGCCCTCCATTCCCATTTCCCCCTCCCCCATACAGAGCAAACAATAAAGACATATTTTGTGTAAACACAAGATTCTACTGGGGGGACACACTACAGGGGAGGGACTGGGAAAAGAACCTAGAATGGGGGAAGGAGGCTCAGGGATGGGGCTGGAAGTGGCGCTTACCTCCAGGTGGTCTGGAAGCTTCGGCTGCCCTAAAAGTCCCATTGTCCTGTGTTCTGGGGACCCAGTCGCCCCTTGGGGACCTTTGGAGGGGAAGCCATGGAGGGGCAGGGAGCTGACTGGTGGCCCACTCCATGTACAAGGCCATGCACTCCATCACCAAAGTGAGAGAGGAGCACATGGCCTCGTGCTGGCATGTTAGCTGGTCTCAAGACGCCTTTCTCTGCTCCCAGTCACCCCAGAGTTCCTCCCAGTCGGCAGCCCACTCCTGGTGCTCATCTTCAAGTCCCTGGACAAGGGATTGCAGGGAGGCCATCTACTCCCACATGAGTTCCTCCCGGGTATGTTTCCGCCTGCAGATCCCGCTCAGTGAGGCAAAGCTTGCATCTGGCCTAGCTGTGAAGAAAAGTTATAAGGACAGTCATCCCAGGAGACACTGTGTATGATGCCTAGACCTAATCTCTGAGCCGACACCGAAGGTCTTGATTCAGATGATGGCCACGTGCTTCGAGCAAGATGATCTGTTGCCTTAGACAGTGGGCACTTTTTAGCAGGAACACAGACATCTCGGGGAGCATCGCAAAACCCATGGCCTGGGGACAAGCAGTCATGGGAAGGTGCCAATCTGGCCAGGACCCTACAGTGGGAGGGGAGGCTGGGGAAGCTCAGCTTCCTTGTGTGTCCATAACAGACTGGGTCCTGGAGGCGTCCCACAGAGAGAGCGCTTCTATCGCTGCCCGCTGGAGGAGCTAGGGGAGGTGTGTGTGAGCAGCAGACACTGCTTGCAGGAGAGTGTGCTAATGGGTTCCCATTCTCCTCCCAGAAGGTTCCGATGCATGGGATTGGTCTTCTCCGCATTGCTCTCTGCTTCCTGGCCTTGTGGTAGGCCTGCCTAGCTCTTTAATTTTCATGTAGCACTAGTTAAGGGTTCTGGTGTGCCTTTTCTTGGCCAGGCTGACGGTGATCCAGCCATAAATATCCACATTCCTTTTCCTAGTGTGGAGATCCTGGAGGTTGGACTCCTCCCCACACACCTCGATGAGGTCCAGGATCTTGGTGCCAGTCCAGGCCAGAGCTCTCCTGAGTCCCTGGACAGTGGTAACCATGGGAGCAGCAGAAGTGCTGACTGCCATCGGAGGATCTGAGGGAGCACAAGGGTCACTCATCTCTGCTTCGGGTCCTGGTCTCTCTCACAGGGCTTGCAAAGCTGGCCACATGAAAGAAGTCTTTCTCCCCTTCCCAGGACTTTTAGAGCTCCACAGGAGGAGGAGAGAAGTGGAGACGCCAGGTGTGGCCAGAGCGCTCATAGCTGCAGCTGAGAGAGGCCTCCAGAAACCAATTATTTCAAAATAGTGGCACCGGTGCATGCACACTACCGCTATTTTGAAATAACTATTTTGGAATTAGCATTATTCCTGATGAAAAGCAGGAGTACAAATTCTGAATTAAGCAGGCTTTTATTTTTAAATAACGGACCTGGTAGTGTGGATACTCGGCTTATAAATTTGACCTTAAGGGGGTTGTTTTGAAATAAAGTCCTAGTGTAGACTAGGGCTAAGAGGTTGCTGTGACTGCCATCAAGCAAGGCAGCTGCCTACATCTGCAGATTTAGGCCAGCCTCCGCTCTGTCATGACAAGTGGTGCCACAATCTTGTAGGCTAGATCACACTGCCACTTGCTCAAATATAGACCCCTGCTGCCATGACAGAGGGGGGCAAACTTTAGTGGATTGGAGGACAGCAGAAAACGCATTGCCTGAGGTGGCAGATTTCCTTGAGACGTGTTTATGTTCATTATTATGTATATAAACACTGCCTCTCACTTATCGGAGCACTTACATGTGCACTCCGACTGCTCTTTGTCCTCCTTGAACAACCAGTGTATTTCTTTTTGTTTCTGACATCTTGAGGTGTAAGTAACATTCCTGGTAGTTACTATTCATTTCAAGGTTATTAGGTTGTGAATTAATAATGTGGGCTAGAACAGTATTGTAAACCATATGTATCATATGTATTATGCTAAGGAGGTTGGGTTTTTTCCACAGACGTTCTCCAAGGAAAGAACAGCAGATCCTTCCCACACATGAGGGAAAAGTCACTATCCTTATTTGTTAGTTGACTTTGCCTGTAACATTTCTTTGGCTAAGTGCTTGGGACTTACAACTTTCCCTTTTACTAGTGCTGCAATGAAGTTCCAGGACTTAAGAATCTTGTTTAATAATATGGATTGAGTTTTCAGAGAGTAAAAATGGCTGATGTTTCCCACAGATCCCTTTCTTATGTCCTAAGTTCTCTGTAAGCTGGGTGGCTACTTGGCCACGCTGCTGACTAGTTAATACCATTCAGGAACTTAAGGTGCTCATCCAAGGCAGGGAGGAGGGCCACAACACCCTCAACCTAGCCCAGCAGCCAGTCTGCAATGAATGAGGGAGAGAGTGCCTCGGCCTGAACCTGGTGCCTCTCCCCTTGCCTGAATTCAGCTGTGGCCTGGCCACAGAGCTTCTAAGTGTGGCCTGGGCAGCCTGACCCATGGAGCTCCCCTACCATGGCCCAGATGTTCCTACCCTGCGATAGCCCAGGTGGCTGGGATCTGGAGCACCCCTACCATGGCTCAGATGACCTAAAGCCCCCACCTGCAGCTGCAGCAGCCTGGCCCCAGATTTCCCTGCCATGGCCTGGGCCCAGAGCCACCCCTCTTACACTCCAGCACTCCAACCCTCTGTCCCAGCCCTGGGCCCCTCATCTCTGGCCCCACCCTGGCGCCCAGACCTCCAGGCAGAGCCCTCACACTCCTGCACCCCAAGCTTCTGTGCCAACCTTGCGCCCCCACTCACACTCAGAACCCCGGTTAGCAGTGGCTATGAGTTTTGCTACAGAGCCTCGGCCTTAATGCATGTTGTAATGCATAGGTCATCATGCTTTTAAGCTCTGAATGCCCTTGGTTACATCCTTGGCACCCTTGCTAAGATGGCAGTTTTCAGATATTCTGAGTGTTTTCCTTTCCAGTTGAACTTTGGATGGAATTTTGCCCAAGCCTTTTTCATCCTCCTTGCCATCGGAAGGAGCTATGCAGGTCTGTGTTCTTCGAATTCTGCTCTTTTACTAAGTCAGTGATAAAACTCGATATAAGCTTTCACTGGAACAAGAAGCAAAAGAGCTTGGCCAACACTATGCCCTTCTTAAAATCCCAAGCAAGAGCCCAGAGCCAGCAGCATCCATTGCTTCCCTAAATTTGAAGGGTAGGGCAAAGCCAGCTCATGCTCCACTCATGCCTTCTGTGCCCCAGATGGGGTATCTGACCTCTGGCAAGGAGAATGCCAGCTGCTTTCCTGCCAAGGGTGAGCAGATGTACTCCAGGATATTGTTCACCTGACACAGCACAATGCACAGGCTCAAAAAACCCGTCAAAAAAAGCTTAGCTCCAACATAACTGGATGGCGAAGCAATTAATTTTAATGGTTCTGCTATTGGCTGACAGGTGTCGATAGGTGACAGGTGCAAGGAGTCTCATCTCACCGTGTTGCCCCCATGAAGGGTGAGAGCTTATGACTGAGTGAGGCCTGGCACCTCAGAAGGTATGGCAAAGAGGCACCTCTAGCTTGACCTCCACAGTAGCAGGCAGTTCTAGAAGGGAACACGGGCTGCCTCCTTTTGCAGCTATAGTAAAAGTTGTGCTCCCATATGGGGAATATTCTGAGGCAGTGTGGCTCTGGTTCTTCGCCAGGGATTTGTATGTATAAGGCACAAGCCAGGATTGGAGAAGGAAGGTGTTTGCAAGAATAAAAAAAAAATATTAAAAATGGGGACAAAGAACAAGGAGCAAAGTTTGTTGTAACTCCCAATAAGCTGCCTCTGTTGTTTCTTTCACTAACACCTGTTATTTCCCATTGGTTTTTGCCAGGACATGATGTTAACAGGATAAAACAGAGTAAGATTACTTGGAGTCAGGGGAAATTAATATGTTATTTGCAACAGAGCTGAAGTGCTGCGCATTGAATAGAGGGTGGTTTTAATTAAAACTTGTATTTCAGAAATAATGAAAAATTAGGTTGAAGCCCACGTGGAAGGGGAAAAACCATTGGCTCTGGCTTTATTCACAGCCTTGCATTTCTGTAGCTAGGAGAGTCTGAGGGCTAGAGGTGAGATTCTGTGTTGTGCTGCTAAGAGGTACAACAAAGTACATGCAGCAGGCGGAAGGAAGGGCTATGGTGGCTTCAAACCTTCTCTGTGCCTACAAGATCTTGGGTTGCTCTAAGAGCAGTGGCCCATGCATGGCTTAGGCTCTCTACGGTCAGCTGTACCACCTGGGACCTCCACACCACTATCTGCTGCTCCTGACAAGCCCCTCTGACACAGCTTGTGAAGGGGTCATCAGAAGGCAGCCTGATGGCTGCACTCCACAGTGCCTGAGTTCCGGGAAACCTTCCCAAGCTGGACTAGGGCTTTTTTATGAACGTCAACTCCGTGGGTAATCTGGGGCTGAAGCACCCATGAAAAATAATTAGTGGGGGCTCAGCACCAACTGGTAGCCCCATGAATGAGCTCCTCTCCTGGTCCCACCACTGTGTCTCCTGCCCCCCCAGTGAATCCCAATCCGTTAGAATCATAGAATCCTAGGGCTGGAAGAGACTTCAGGAGGTCATCGAGTCCATCCCCCTGCCCAAAGCAGGACCAATCCCAATTAAATCAACCCAGCCAGGGCTTTGTCAAGCTGAGACTTAAAAGTTCTAGGGATGGATATTCTACCACCTCCCTAGGTAACCCATTCCAGTGCTTCACCACCCTCCTAGTGAAATAGTTTTTCCTAATATCCAACCTAGACATCCCACACTGCAACTTGAGACCATTGCTCCTCATTTTGCCATCCATCACTACTGAGAACAGCCTCTGTCTTTTCTCTTTGGAACCTCCCTTCAGGAAGTTGAAGGCTGCTGTCAAATCCCCCCTCACTCTTCTCTTTTGTAGACTAAATAAGCCCAAATCCCTCAGCTTTTCCTCATAAGTCATGTTCTCCAGCCCTCTAATCATTTTTATTGCTCTCTGCTGGTCTCACTCCAATGTGTCCACATCCTTTCTATAATGGGGGGACCCAGAATTGGATACAGTACTCCAGATGTGGCCTTATCAGTGCCGAATAAACAGAAATAATCACTTCACTAAATCTGCTGGCAATGCTCCTACTACTGTACCCCAATGTGCCAGTAACCTTCTTGGCTACAAGGGCACACTATTCAGCTTCTCATCCACTGTAATCCCCAGGTCCTTTTCTGCAGAACTGGTGCTTAGCCAGTTGGTCCCTAGCCTAAAACAGTGCTTATTCTTCTGTCCCAAGTGCAGGATTCTGCACTTGTCCTTGTTGAACCTCATCAGATTTCTTTTGGCCCAGTCCTCCAATTTGTCTAGGTCACTCTGGACCCTATTCCTACTCTCCAGTGTATCTACCTCTCCCCCTTGCTTAATGTTATCAAGAAAGGTAATATTAAAAAATTTAAAATACAAAAACCAGTAGGAGAACACTTTAACCTCACTGGATATTCAGTAGTGAATTTAAAAGTTGCTATCCTTTACAAAAAACTTCAGAACCAGATTACAAAAAAAAAAAACAGAGTTGCAATTCATTTGCAAATTTAACATGATCAAATTAGGACTAAATAAGGATTTAGAATGGTTATCTCACTACAAAGGCAATTTTTTCCTCTTGATACTCACATCTCCCCAACTGTTGCTGGGAGTGAGCCACATCCACCCTGACTGACTTGGCCTCATTAACACTGGTCCTACACTTGATAAATAACTCCATCTATATCGATATCTATATATATCCCTGCCTCTGTAATTTCCACTCTAATGCATCTGATGAAATAGTTTTTACACATGAAAGCTTATGCCTAAATAAACCTGTTTGTTTTTAAGGTTCCACAGGACTCCGTATTGTTTTTGCAGATACAGATCAAGATGGATATCTTTCTGAGACTTGAAATACTGTAACATTTGTGGATTTCATTTAAAAATAATAATAGTTTCAGATAATGCTTTTCATCGATAGAGCTCAAAGCATTTTACAAAGGAGCTCAGAATAATTGTTCCCACTGTTTAGATGAAGAAAAGGCTTGATCAAATCAGGCTAAGTCTACACCGGCAAGTTACTGCGCAGTAAATCAACTCCCAAGGTGTCCACACTGGCAAGTCGCTTAGTGCACACACTCAGCAGTTGCTACGTTCTAGGCAAATTACTTCAAAGAGAAGCATGGAGCTTGCTACGCTCTGGCTACAACTACTGGGGAGGCCAAATGTGGATACCTGATTTGTTTGCTGCTTTCTGACTGGCCTCCAAAAATGGCCCATAATCCCTCAAGCCCCCTCTGCTCCTTGTTTTGAACTCATCTGTGCGCCTTACGGGCCTGTGCATATCCCCTTTCAGAGCTCTGTTTCAGACAGCCTTCATGCTCTGCTGATTTGCTCCGGGACACACAGCTCATGCTGTTGAACACAGAGGTAGGCATCTGAGTGTGTGAGAGAAAAATTACTGTGCAAAGAGCTGGGGAGGGAGGCAAGAGGACTGAGATGTCAAGGTTTCCCCTCTGCCTGCCTCAGGAGGGGTTGTTTCCTATAACGATCTGAATTTATAAGACAGCATGCTGATATCTCCCAATCCACACTGTCTCCTCTCTACCCCCAATACCCACACACACTCCCTGTCACACTCTTCCCTCATCTCCTGACTTCTATTGAAAAGTAGTAGTATGTGACTATAAAGCAATGGGATTGGGAAACCCACATCCTGTGATGCTGACTGTCCCATGCAGCATTTTGCAAACCGTTCCCAAAGCAGTTAGTCACACGGTGGGAGAGCTACTACAATGCTCTGCTCTCTGTGTTGTTTCAAGAGTTGCTAATGTGGACATGCTCAACCATCACAAGGAGCAGCATTAACACACATCAGTTTCCATGCAGTGCTCTGTGAGAAGTGCTATAACTGCCAGTGTAGACATAATCTTAAAGCCTAAACAAATACGACTTAACTCTTCCCCTGAACTGAAGACTTCAGAGAGGACTGTGTCTTAATAAAAATATGAAACTCTTTGCTTGGCATGAGTATCTCTTTGGCTATTCCTCCCTATGTTTATTGGTGTTCCATGGTTACTCTAAATTAATCCTATTCAGTTAAGTTTTGAGATCTTAACTCCACATTGACTTAGGGTACAGCTACACAGCAGTGTTATTTCGGAATAACTGATAATATTCTGAAATAACATAGTGCTCATCTACACTACAAGCCTTTATTTTGAAATAATGTTGAGCTGGAGGACTTTTTACTCCAACTCATGGTACCCTCATTTCACGAGGAGTAAGAGAAGTTGAAGGAAGAATGTTCTTCCTTTGACTTCCTGCTGTGTAGACAGCGCCAAAAGATGAATTAAGCTATTTTGACTTAAGCGACGCAAGTGATGAAGCTGATGTTTCATCGTTTCAATTGACTTTAGTCCTGCTGTGTAGACATACCAAAAGTTTTTATGCAAACTTCTCACTGGGCAAAAGTGTGATCTCTCACCAGTTTTGTACTCCAATTATATCAACTACTCTTCATTTGAGCCTCACCTGCATGAGACCAGATTCAGGCTTATTGACTCTTTGCTCTGTTGATGAATGAGAAAAATACTTGAGTCAAGACCTCTGAATTTGACCTACTGTAATAGTACAGAGATGACACTGTCAGAGTATTTGTTGTTGGTGATGCAAAGTTTAAGGATTTCTTGATATTAAAAACAAAAGTTATTGCCTATAAAACCTTCCGTGCACAATTTATTTTGCCAGTTAAACACCTACTTCACCACAGGCAGTTGGGACTCTGGCCCTAACCTGAGATGTGTGGGGGATTTTTTTTCTGTGAGCATTTGTTCATTTACTGCCATGCAGATAATGCAATGGATTTCACAGCACAGCAAGTTTAATCAGGACATGTCATCATTAATTTGTACTGATATGCACTGATGGACAGGATTTTCCAGGAGCATGACTGGCTGTTTATCAAACGATCATCAATTCTGAAGAAGCAATGGCGCTACCCCCCCGTTGTTTTACAGCATCTGCTTTATCATCTGCTCACAGGAGCACTTTTTTCCCCCCCGTGGGTTTCCCTTTGTAGCTGTCACTTCCAGACAGCTTCATTTATTTCTGCTGATTTCTAATTCCTTCAGGAGAAGTGGCCAAAAGACAGTTGATTCATGGGACCTGTTGTGGGAATGCAATGGTTAAAGATGGCAAGACAAAACCAAATTCCACAATCATCATTTGATTTCTCACGCTTTCCTGTTATTTACCAAGTGTCTCTTTGAGTGTCATAAATAATTTAGAGTTCAAAGTGAATTTTTCTTCTTCTTCTAAGTGCCAGAAAGCCAAATTCACATTTATTTTATTACTAAAGTGGCATAATGCATAAAAAACCTCACACTGCTTTATAGTTTCACAAGAGAGCTATTACAGTAGCATACGAGCTTAAAGGTATCTTGTAATGGCAAATGGGAGCAATAGAGTTGGGATGGCAGGAGGCGGGGTGGCAGGTCCAGAGTCACTTAGGCACTTCACTCACTGCTTTCAATTGGAGTTAGGTACCTGAATATGTATGAGAATCTGATTCTCAGTCCTTACTCAGGCAAAATTCTCATTCAAATCACAGGGGCTTTTGTCGGCCTAAGGACTAAGGATCCTTTAATATGCAAAATCTATTACTTATGAAGTACATCATTTTATGGTGCCTGAGAGTAACACACTCTGGTATAACTTCCTTTAAGCGAGAAAGTCAAACCCAAAACATTAAAAATAGATCATACTCTGTATTAGCGGGTGTATGAGATATTGTTTATAGCAGATGCAGGTAGCACCCACTACATTAAAGTGCAATTATGGTCAGAAAACCAATTACTTTTAAAAATGGTGCCTCCAGAATCAAAAGTTCTGCTCCCAGTGCGTATTCAGATCTACATCCATTTACTTTAACTGACCAAAACTATTTTATTTCTATTTACATTATAGAGGCATTATGTCTAGGAATGCATTGCTAGATTGGAGGTCTAACTAAGGCTGAGTGCATTGCTAGATTGGAGGTCTAACTAAGGCTACAGCTACACTTAGGTAGCAGATAGAATATAGACACTGCATGCCAGCTGGCATCCGTATAAGTAGCACGGTGACACATGGCTCAGGTGAGTAGTAGGGGTGGCAGGTTTGTAGAATTTTTGGTGGTGCCCAGAACAGGTCCCTCCCTCTGACCTGCCTAAGACTCTAACAAGGCATTTGGGTATGGGAGGAAGTGAGAGTGAAGGCTCTGTGAGGGAGTTTGGGTGCAAACAGGAGTATGAGGAGAGGGTAGGGAAATTACAGCACTTACCTGGGGAACCCCCCCTCCGGTAACAGCTCCTGGGCAGAAGGTCTCCAAGTGCTGCTGCCCACAGCAACTGCCCCCCTGTCCCGCAACTGTCATTGGCTGCAGGGGAACTTGGGACCGGTGACAGCACATGGAGACACGCTGGCAGCTGTACATATGCTGCACTGCCAATGATGGTGATAGGAGCCTGCAGGCTTTTTAAACTGCAGGGGGTGTCAGGCAGAATGGCTCCAAAGTTTGCTGTCCATGGGCAGATATAACTTGCTGCCCTCGATGATCTATGTGCCAGCATTCTCCCCGGGCTGTATACCCTATACCAGGGCTACTCAACACGCGGCCTGTGGGCCACATGCAGCCTGCGGCCCGTTTGTTTACGGCCCGCAGGGTAGTTTGGGTTTACACAGGACTCCACACATGGACCACGGGTGGGATCCTTTGAACATGGTCTCCACTGGGAACACGCTCCACAACAGTGAGGCGTCTCCCAGGTGGGGTGAACCCTGAAAGACGCAAGAGGGTGGGCTGGCTAGAACAGACCGGGTAGAGGGTGTAGGTGTTTCTAGCCCCGAGGGAGGAACGCTGGGGCATTGTGGGAAGTGCTTTGTAATTATGCCCCTTTCAGTGTGAAAGAAGCTATTTGCATATATTTTTGCATGTATATGTAACCACACTTAGGCTATGTCTAGACTGCAAGCCTCTTTCAAAAGAGAGCGTCTAGACTGCACGCGGAACTTTCGAAAGAGCAAGCCGCTTTTTCGAAAGAAAGCACCCAGTGAGTCTGGATGCTCTCTTTCGAAGAAGCCCTATTTACGTTCAAGAACGCCTTCTTTCGAAAGAAGCACTTTCGAAAGAAGGCGTTCTTCCTCGTGAAATGAGGTTTACCGCCGTCGAAAGAAAAGCCGCGTTCTTTCGATTTAATTTCGAAAGAACGCGGCTGCAGTCTAGACGCAGGTGAAGTTTTTTCGGAAAAAGGCTACTTTTCCCGAAAAAAACCCTGAGTCTGGACACAGCCTCCAGTTGCAGCTCTCAGCATGTGCTGTATCATTGTGGCCCCCGAAGTTCCAAAGGTGAGTAGCCCTGCCCTATACAGTATTCTGCATGCCCACAAGGGGCCTCCCACATCCATGCTGCTATTTTTAAAACGGTAGTGTCCCCCAGCCTCTCCACTGTCAGAGCCTTTCCTTGCCACAGTGAAAGCCACCAGCAGTTAGGGGAGGCTCTGGCATGGGGGGGGGGAGGGGGAGTCTGCCTAGAAAGACTGGCAGAAAGGAGGCAGCTGGGAAAGGGGTTGGCAGCTTGCAGCTGCTGGACCTTTTTCCTGCCTCCTCAGCCATTCCTCACATCTTTCTCAGCTGGCTCCCCACTGCTGGAACCTCCCACTGACATGTACAGCTACAAACTGCAAGAGTGAGTGTGGGCAAAGCCTACTTTCTCTGTGTTCTGTAGTGCCTGTACTCAACATCAGGGGTCTCAAAGTCATAGCTGTGGGGAAGCAGAGCAACTACACACACCAGGGGAGCTTCACTTCCGGATGGCTTCTGCCACCAGAAGAGTGCAGGGGGCCAAGAGGGCAGGCGGGCGGGCGGGCGGGCGGGCGGGGGCGGGGGCGGGGGGGGGGGGAAGAGACAGGGTTTGGGAGAGAGGCAGCAGCACCCTTTCCCCAGGCTGCTGGGTTTCCTGGGCCAGATTGCAAATATACTCCAGCCCATTAATGGCCCAAGGGCTGTGGTTTTGAGACCCCTGCTGCTCTACAGGCTTTCAAGTAAACATAGCATAAGGGTAGAGATCTAGAAGACAAAGATGGAGCTGTACATACCTACTGTACTAATAGCTGAAAGATTTAAAAAATTGCATAATATAGTCCTTTCCTTTTTGTCCATAATACCTAAAGTTTATTTCAGTGGAAAAACTGTGTTTAGTGCAAAAGCAAAAAATATTAAAATTATGTGTGAGAGATATTACTGAAGAGTAATATCAGCATGATAGCAAACCCCTCTATAGCTACATGATCTCACTGCTATTAACTTCAGCTGACTTTTGAGATCACTTTCAAGAGCAAGTTTATGAATAAAGAAAAAAGTGTTGGTGTTTATTTTTTTTTATTTTTTTTTTAAATAAAAGTAAGTATCCCTCTTATGAGTGTAGCCCAAAACAAGCCACTCTGGAGGAATATTAGACTTCAGCTGAAATAAGATGTGAAATATATGTTGGACATTGTAAGTGATGCATAATTTCTAGAATTATGCATGGGTGTTTTGACATTAGCGTAAAAAAGAAGCTAAATATTTGCAGAGTGCTACCATACACATTCACACGCAGCTCAGCTTGGAGGGAGACAGCTGTGCTTAGCAGTTTCTCTAAAGCCAGAGAAAATCCTACTGTTTTTCTACCATCTTTAACATTATGATCACTTAACCTAGATAATCACATTTTTTGAACAGTCACGTTGATTCGATTTATAATATCATTATGCATCACATTTCATTATGAAATATCTCAAACAGCTTTAAATTATTACACAAACAATACAATAAGGAATTCGGGCTCCACTGGAGTGAAACATGGAAAATATTCAACACAGGTTAGCAACATTGTACTAGAGTTTAAGGTGGGAAAAGGAGATGAATAGTATATTCAACAGATACTGCAGAGGGTATTTTAGGGAAGCAGATGGTAATTATTTAAGATGGGCATGTGGCCAAGGCGCTTGGGCCATATTCTCATGTGAGGTAAAGAGGCATAGCTCAATTGAAGTCAGCAGAGCTACACTGATTTATATCCCCTGAAGGACTGGCCCTAGAACTATAATGTTCCTACTAATTCAAAAACACCTGTAGTATTTCCAATAAATACAGTAAATAAGCCTTCTCCAATATATGGGAAAATACACAAACTATGAAGTTAAGAGCACTATGTGAATACATATGTAATAATCCTGACAGGAATAAAGACAGATTATCCTGGTGACTAGTTAGTATCATCTAGTATTTGCATGTAGATCAGTACACAGCTTTCCAAAAGGCATCATTGCTACTCTTAAAAGTTTTTCATATAGGCAAGGTGGGCTGGTGGCCAGCGCACTGGGTCAAGGGGAATGTTCTATTCCTGGTCTTGCAGCTTGTTTCCTGGGTGACTTCACTTCTCTGTTCTCAGCTGTAGATTGGGGATAATGACTCTTGTGAAGTGCTTTGAGATCTATTGACGAAAAGTGCTAGATAATAGGGAGGTAATAGTATTTATTTATAAATCTACTTTTGGCCTGGAGAAAAATAGCTAAATTCAAGTAGGATCTACTACTTATCAAAGTAATTTATATTTTTACTATTGTACTTACCTCTGCCACATCTCATTGCTGACTTGTTTGTGAGAGTCCCATGGCCTAAACGCTAGAGAATAAAGAGCTTGTTCTTGATGCTTGTTGAGGAAAACACCCACAAATTATGTCAGACCATCCAGGTGGACAGAAGGTCCATAGAGGGGGTAGGGTACCACTTATATTGGATATTCCGGTACTTCTGGGAGTAGCATGGGCCTCCCCCTGCTTATAGGACCTGCCTCCCCGCTAATGTGACCTTATTCACGTGGTGCATGTGAAATCATGCTGTATCTGGTGGAGCAGTGTGCTCCTAAAATGGTATCCACCGTCTGATACCAGACAAATCCGTATCTTGTTTTGTCTCAGTACTAGATAGAGACAAACCACCCAAAAGAAGTTTAAAACTAGATGAGCATCCTCCCAATAAGTTAGGGAGCTATCTGTTCTGAACAAGAATGGGCCAAAGTTCATTTGCATACCTGTTAGGTCACAGTTTGGGGCATTTTGATCAAAATTCAGTAAAGGTTCAAGTTGGAGATAAAGGTTCAAGTTGGAGATAATAAAATATCATTAGTTCTTTCTGATAACAAAAGGGCAAAAAAACTGCACCAAATGTGCCTGGCGAGAGCACCATAGCCCAAACCGTTTTCTGCAATGGTTACTGAGAAGAGCATGGACAAAGCTAGGACATAAGAAGATAAGGAGGTAAAAGTGCACCCCTTTCCTGATTAGCATCCTGCATCCATTGATCTTTTTTGATAGATGATATGAAGGGGCAGAGGCCATGCTGTGATGGGTTTTGCTAAAGCTGCAGCATGTAGAAACTTAACCGAGGAACTCTGAGGGCCTTCCTATCCACCAATTTATAAAGTTGCTATCGCTTCAACTGGGGTAGGTAGTAAAGACTCCAGAGTTGATCGGGCAGCACTTCTTTTTGGTACTGGGTGTGGACTTGCCTGAACTCTGCCAACCCTGGACAACAAGCAGTGAGTAGAGAGGCATAGTGAACGATAGGGAGGAGGGAAATGACAATTACTGGAACATGCTGCCTTATTGAGCAGTCACACTGCAAGTAGAGGACTAAATTTAAAGCTATTGTCAAGGCACCCTGGGGTGCATGTGTGAAAGTCTGTCTTCTTATAATGATTTCATATATTGTTAATTGATTGTTAATGGCTTTCCCACATTTATTCTGTGTTTTGTCTTTGTCCCTCCCCCCCCCCCCCCCCCCCCCCCCAGTAAAGTTTTCCTTTTCAAAGAATCATTGCTTGTGTTCTAGAGTCTGGGAAACTGTTTCCTATCAAGGGAATACCCAGGAGGGAATTTAGTTTTCCCAGGTTTCTGTGTGGCAACTCAAGCTGGTGGTATTTGTTACTTTTTCAGAAGGAACTGCTAGGTAATTGAACCTGGCTCTTTTTGCTGGCAACAACACCTGGCAGAAATATTAAATCTGTAAAGGGCTGTGATAATAAAGTAGTATATAGATACCTATTACTACGAATTTAAATGAAACATCCAATTAGGAGAAGGAGCTCAATGAAGTAGAACTTTAGAGTCAGTAATGTTGTTGAAGTGACCACTTGACTAACCTTTAAGTCCAATTATTCTCCCCTTCAATTCGTTCTTACAACATTGTCATTAACTTCACTGGGAAGGAAAGAAAAGCTGTACATTTTTTTAATAGAGAGAAAATACATCACAAAAAATCGCTGAGCTAAATGCTTGTAATTTGAAAAGAGGTTGGAACTGCAGGCAGCTTAAGTGGTGGTGTGTTGTTTTTTGTTGTTTTTTGTTTTTTCTCTTCTAAAATTCAAATCCACGGCTTCTTCTGAGTTTGGTTTGGCAGCTACGTCCTACTCAATATGAAGGCGTATTGAGAGAGAGAAAATCAGTCTGCTAGTATACTCGGTTGGACCCAATTCCTTACTCATCTCATGGCAGAAAGGCTTCTTTTTGTTGTGGCAATGCCAATAGTCAAAGAAAGCGACAGATGAAGCAGTTTGTTACTGTTTGGATATAGAATTTGGGAAAGGGCTGGCAATAAAATAAATAAATAAATAAATAAATAAATAAAATCAAGCTAAGGATTGTTTTTTTTCAAAGCTGCCTAAGTGATTTGACCACCCAAGTGCCAATCTTAATGTAATTGAGAAATATTCCTTTGTTCTAATCCCTGAGATCCCAAAGGGTTTTGTAGATGCAATGGTTAGGGGGAAAGCTGTGAGTAACTGAAGAGTTAAGTAGCATCATGAGCTGCTACAGGACCATTTCTTGTTTTTTTTTAAAGTTTTCCTCTCTGAGACTTTTGAAGAGTTAAGCCTAATGGGTGTTCTCTGTGCCTGCAGAGATAAGTTACTTACTTTTATTGCTCAATAGCCTTATTTTCATTGCAACCTCTGACTACACCACAATTCTAGTGGTGATCTAAAGTAAATGATTCTCACAAGTATCTGTTCATGCTGTATTTAAGCTATGACAGAAGGAGAAAATATTAAATGCTAATTTAATATTTTGCTTGTTTTACTGAAATAAGATTGTTCTTGTCTTTATTCTTGTATTCCTTTTGTTCAAGAGATTTTTTCCCTTAACACTTTTCAGTGCCTATGATCTTTCAAAAGAGTCCTCATTCTAAGAGAGTCCACAGCCATTTTCAGTTTCATGTATTAATATTTGCAGTTCATGCTGATCTTCGCTGAACTATCTGTTATCTTTTGCTTTTTGATTTCCTTTCACTTGGAACTCCAACTGATTCCACAGCTAATTAACTACAAACTTTGTCCTGTCAATAAAACATGTGTTACTAGACATGATACTGTAGCATTTTATAGGGTACTATGTATTGTATAGATTATGGAAGAAAATTGTTGATCTACTGAAAATTGTTTTTCATCGTCATGCTGAAAATCAGATAAATACTCCTGAGTAAATCTTAGAAAATTGTCTGAGATAGCCATGGTTTTTTTATGTGCTGAAGGAGCAAAAACACTTCAACAGATAAGTTCACAGCTAGATCACTGAGTTTTGGATAAATTAACGGATGGCTGTGATTTCCCCTTTTCTCTTTGTTTCACTTAACTATTCAGTTTCTCATAGCTTTCATCCTAACAATTGGTATGTATCTAGAAACTGGTGTGATCTCTGGGTAGTACAAAGGTAGAGTTTCTCGATTACATTGCAGAGAATGCAATAAGTTGAGGGCAACTCTCATTAAAAGTAAAAGTAAATTTGTGAGGCATAAAATACACTAACCTTATCGATGATCTTTTTTTATGTATTTTTTATCTGTAAATTGACCTGATATGGCAGTATTATTATGGGATTTTTTTCTACTATGAGTGGTAAACTCTGTGCTCCTGTTAATTTCAAGGCTATTTTAATATAAGTGTAAACCTCCTCTGCACGTTTTTATCTGAAGAATTAGAGAGAAAACAAAACAAAATGCCAAATACCCCCACCCTGAGTTTTGTGAAATTTGTAATTATACATAATACCATTTATGGCCTGATCTAACCAACAGAGAACCTAAACAAATGCTAGAATTGTAAGTGTGTGAATATTTCCATTGAAGACAGTGATACTGCTAACTTGCTTAAAGTTGAACATGTGCTTAGCTGCTTTTCTGGATGGGTGCTACTCTATGTATTTAGATAATTAAATGGCTCTTATCCTTGTAGTGCTTGATTGCCTTCTGAGTACGTACAAAGAACTAGCTGTATTCATTTATCTCTCTTTTATTTTCATTTGCTTTCTTGTTTATATGAAGTGAGTAGTTAGGATACACCTGGATGTTAAAGCCAACCACAACAATGAGCCCAGCGAACTTCATCATCATGTCAGACAATGCCTGCTTGTTAGGTCCTCTAAGAAGCCTTTGGTATCTAGTGATTCAGAGATTAACAAAATACTATCCAAATTACTCTTTCCTCTGGGCTTCCAGATTGAAAGAACTCTCGGATTCAGATGACTTTTATTTGAATGAGCTTTCTCTGTATATGAGTCAAGCAAGAACAGAATAGCTACTCTGCCTCCAATTTTGGCCTCTGTAATCTGGGCATCCAGTTAACACAGTATCTCGGAGCAGGAGGAGGCGTGAAATGAATGAATACAAATTTTACAGTTGATAGCAGACCAGGTTGGGTGATTTGTGAGAAATCAATCAATGGATGATGGAAAGCTTATGGGTAACATTGATCTTGGTATTAATCAAACGAGATGGAGGTCTTAGGGTATTTGGGTCCATGGGAGGTAGCTGTTAGGAAAAATATATTTTCCTCGGGAAAGTTTTATGTTACTCCCTGAATGTAGATACTACTTTGATTTCTGTATAGCATGTACTGGCTCAGTATTCCTGACCTCAGATTGAAAGGGAAAGGGAGCTAGGAGAGCAAGAAATGCTGGAGCAGGACTACACAATGCAAGCTTCTTTCTTAGGGCTTGTCTTCACTATGCCAGGGATCAACACTGCAGCAATCAAACCACTGGCCATAGATGTGTCTGCTTAGACCAGAGGTGCAATAATTGTTGCGGAGAGAGAGGGGGGCTATTCATGAATTTTGGTATGAGGTCATGAGCTGGCTCTGCCCAGGAAGGGGCAGGACAGAGCTCGAGGCTCAGAGAGAGAGAGAGAGAGAGAGAGAGAGAGAGAGTGACAGAGATACTGTGTGTGTGACAAACAGACTTTGTGACACAGATTGAGTGTGTGTGGCACAGAGATGGGAAAGTGTGTGTGGCAGTTACTCTGTGTGAGGCACAGAGATAGCACAGAGATGGAGTACGTGGGCGGGAGACACCCTGACTTCAGCACTCCCCTCCACCTGCCTGCACAGCTAGCAGGAGAATCCTGAGAGCAGCTTGGTAGCAGGATAGAGCAAGATGGGGGAGGAGCATCTGAACACATAGTTCAGGCTGTACATATGCATGCTCTGCTAATCAGCTGGTTGGGCCAGAGAGAAATGCTTGATGGGCCAGATCCGGCCCCTGGGCCTGATTTTTCCCACCCTGGCTTAGACTTTGAATGGCCCATTATTGCGTCAAAATTCTTATTTTAGTAAGTGCTTCTCTGTCATGCTATCTGGAAGCATTCTGTTCTCTAATATCTAGAAATAAAACTTAGAGATTAACTTTTATATTTTCACCACTTTCAGGCTGTCAGTCTTGAGCACCACTCCCTTATATTTCCAAAAATAAATCTAAGTTGTTGCTTTTTTAATGTATTTCGCCAATGTTTTCAGAAGTTCATGGAACTGATTTTTACTGTGGTAAAACAATGAGTTTCTTTCTGCTACTTAATCACTGCAAATGAGTTCCATGTGCTGTCTTCTCCATTCCTCAGGCTGAGACCCTCTCCCTGAAAAAGTGGAGTTCAGCAATTTTGGCGTGGAAAGGCTTTTAGTTATTCCCTCACCTGTGAACCCGTTGATGCTAAATATTAACTAGGGTTGCCAGGTGTTCAGTATTCTACAGGACAGTCTGTTTTTTGTGCCCTCTGTCCGTTAAAATTTTTTTTAGAAAATACTAGACATGTGTAATGTCCAGTATTTTCTGTTTTTCCGGCTGAGTGCCAGACGGAAGCCTGGAGGGGATGGGCGGGGTGGCTGGGAAGCGGGGCTGCAATTGGCGCTGGGAGCCTGTGGTAGTGTGCAAAAGCCTGGTGGGGGTGGGGGAAATGGCTGGGATGCCCATCCACTCCCCCCGCCCAGGTTCTGCATACAACCACAGGCTCCCAGCGCCGATTGTGGCCCCACCTCCCAGCTGGGAGCCTGTGGTTGCATGCAGAAGCCAGGCGGGAGGAGTGGCTGGGAATCCCAGCTACTCCCCCCACCCCTGTCAGGCTTCTGCACACCACCAGAGGGAGTCCCATGCTGGGAGGCGGGCTGCGATCAATGCTGGGAGCCTCTGGTTGCGTGCAGAAGCCGGGCGGGGGCGGAGGGAGTGGCTGAGGGGCGGGGAGCAATCGGCGCTGGGAGCCCTCAGCTGATTGTGTCTGAGGAGGATTGACACCTTGGGGAGGAGGAGAAGCTCTGTCCCTGCCCCCGAGCACTGTTCAAGCGCGTTGTGGCGCTGTAGTCCAGGACAGAAGTCCACAGGTGCTTTGTAGTTGCGTTTAGGCGCCTTCCATGGGTTCTCAGCCAAAATTGACTGGGGTGGAATTTCTGCTTCTTTCCACTGGGACACCCAAAGACCTGGCTATGAAGGGGGGAGGGGTCACCTTCCTACCTAGGGTAACCCCCTCCCCTCCGCCCTGCCATTGTGTTGCCCCGGGGTCTGCCTCTCTTTGCTTTGTGCTTTGGGTAGCAGGCGGCTGCTTTGCAGAGCAGGCTCTGCTGCCTCGCCCTTTGTTCCCACCTTGGTGGCTCTTGGTAGTACCCACACAGGATGTGTGTTCGGTGTGGGTGGGTTTTTTTTTTCCTCAATAAATTTTTAGCCTGTGTGTTCGGTATTTTTTGGGAGACCATCTATCAACCCTAATATTAACAAATATGATTTTTATGTGGTAGAAATATGCCATGAGCAGCTTCATATGGAGAAAAGTGGACAACTAAGTCCTGTAGAATGGCTTTTACACCTAGTAAAGTCAGTTATGGACCCTTGTCATTTATAAATTATTTTAGTGTAGTCTTCATAGTTTACGTGTTGCACTCAGACATTATTTTCCATCTGGATTAACATGGACTGTATTTACAGTAATATCTTCCTGATAAATTATGCTGTTTATTGCTGGCATTTTGAAATCCATTACCTGATAAATTCTCAGATAATACACAACATGCAAAATGTTTCATTTTGTGAATGAATGTGATTATTTAAAGGTTGAAAATTCCAAAGTTTGAATTATGTGTCTATATAAATGTAAAGAGTATTAATTATCAGGTAGTTGCTCTTCTCCAACAAAGAAAGAAACTCCTGCTGTGGACTTTCTAGGCCAAGAGGTTGATCCAAAGTGCTTTTTCTTTTTCTTTTTCCCTTCACACATTTACATTACAGGTACTGCATTTGGAAGCTGTCTTTTCTCATTCAGCCATTAGCACCTAATGAAACTGGAACACATTTCTTCTTAGCAATAATCAGCTGCTTATTTCATCTCTGTTCAGTATTCCTACAATCCACTACAGATTTTTTTTCCCTGACCAACCTTTAAGAAATGTGTTAATGAGTTTGTTTATGATATGATTCACTCTTGCTTCTGCTTTAAATTTGAACAGTTTTGTTCAGTCGTTTTTAGAGAGCTAAAGTCCATGCCAACTGCTCTGTCGTCAGCCTGGTTAAACCCAACAAAGGGACTCTATTCAAAACTAGTTAGGTGGAATCTTGACAGGTGACAGATCTGGTGATTCTGTTTGGATTCTGCTCAGGTCAATTGTGGATTTTTTTTTCAGTCTGTCACTTCTAGATTATAACTTTTATGATCTATCCTGTGTAAGGGGCACCAAATAGCTAGCTGGATGGAATGCCCCCTCCCCAAAAACAAACTAAACCCCAAACTTTGACCCAGAATCATAATTTCCTCTGTATACTCCTATGCTCTGGGCGAGGAATAGCATCACCCCTTTTTGCGGAGAAGTTTATGCTTGATGTATGTCTGGTCAAATATTCTGGTGAGGAAGTAGGTGGAAGAGAGCCCAAACTCTTTTTTGTTCCCTGCGCTTTGGGTTTTCCCCCACCCATTTGCTTGCAGGGATGTGTATCAGGCAAATAGACACTTCTCTTCCTCCTGTAGCTGGAGTCACAGAGTAGCACCAAATGAGGTGGACCTCAGTGACCAGAAAGATAATGTGTATAGGGCAATCCTATGCCAGACGGGCAATGGGTTGTACAGGTTGGACCTCCCTGATCCGGCACCCTCAGGACCTGACCAGTCCCGAATGAGGGAATTTGTCTGACCAAAGGAGGTCCCTGTCACCAGCCTCCCTGTTGCTGGCTCCTTCTGGCCCAAGCCCTGTCCCCACCGCTGCCCAGCTCTGGCTGTTGCTGCTGGATTCAGGCTCCAGCTTTGAACTCCTCCATCCTCCTGTGCCACTGGCAGGGCCCAGCTCCTTGGCCACCACTGCCCTGCTGCTGCTGGCTCCCAGCTGTGCCACGGAAGCTGCTGGCCATGGTGCCAGTCCCTCCACAAACCCCTTCACAGGGCTCCCAGACGTGTCACTGGCACCCTCTGCCAGGCTCCCAGCCACATTGCCAGACCTCCTTGCCCCTGGGCTCTCTGGTCCAGGAACATCCATAGTCCTGCAGGATGTTGTCGGACCACGGAGTCCCAGTTTAATGAGGTACAACCTGTAGTAGTTGGGAGTTTGAAGATAGGGAGGCAATTGTGAGGAATACAAAGCATTGGCTTGATGTTCAGGGACACAGTTAAGAAGGGGCTCAAGAAGAGAGTTACATGACTGTGCCAGGTGTTGCTGTACTAATGCTGGACATTTTGTTACTTACAGTACATCCCTTAATCTAATATAACATCTGGTATTGAATTTGCAGTTTTCAAATCCGATCTCCAGTCTTTCTCTAACTTTTCCTTCAACACTTTTATATGTTGGGGGAGAAAATGTATCTTAATTTTGAACAGCATGTACTTCTGATCTCAGTAGGAGCATTGACTTTACTCAGTCAAATGAACATTTTGTTATATTTTGTACTTGGGATCTAGCTCAAATTTAAGTGCTAGATGTGGTGTGTTTGCTCTATTTTCACTGCAATCTTTACACTACCCTCTTTGTAACTCCATCCTTGGACCATTTCTAAGGTTAAGAGAGTGGTTCAGCCCTTTGTGACTGCCAACAAGGTGGTGACTTTGCAATGGTGGTGACTTTGAGCTGATTATGAACTAAAATGTTTTACTCTTATTTTATTTATAAAGAGAGTTGCATATCACCAGTACCTTTGCTTGTATTTTCTTTGTGTCATGTGATCTGGCTTGAACAAATCTGGTATCTGGCCTAAGCTAATTTAGCCGTTTAATCAAAAGTTCACTAATCTCTGATGTTGTCAAAAATCCATGCTGTTTTCAGCCTGCAATGTTAAATTTGTTTTTCTTAACAATCAGGTTCTAGCTCGATCCCTTATTAGTCTCCAATCTATTCTATCCCTAATTAAAGAGTCCTGTACCTGGCAGCTCAGGTTTTACTTTTCTTCTAAGTTCTAATACATATGCAGCTATAGATAATATTTGACATTAATATGTAAAATTGACCTTTACTCTTTGCATTAAATACATGCCTGTTGTAAAGAGCAAAGTAATTCACACTGTACTATCTTTGGAAGCTCTCTATTATTCCATAAAATACTCTTTAATTTTCAAATTTCTAGGAGGTTCCAGACTCTGCTGACAGCAAACACATGTTTTTTCTTAATGCCCACTATGAATGATGCACCTTGAATATGAACTTTAATAGCTTTCAATGTTCACAGTTTTTTACAAAATTCGAGATCAAGATGTTTTTCCTTGATGTTTTGCCATTAGGTCTAGGTCTCGCTAGCATATATCACAAACCATCATGAGTGATGCATACAATTTCAGTCTCATGGAAGGGTCAACACTTTAAGTACCTTAAATCAAATTAGGGCATAATACCACTCAGGCTGTTTCTTCCCATCTTCTTAAGAGTTTCCTCAGTTCCCTTTTGCAATTATGCCTTCACTAATTCCTAAATCCTGGAGCCCATCACAACTCCCAACCCCAATGACTTGTACTCCTTTGGCAAATGACGGGATATTTAACTGCCTATTGTGATTGGGTGCCAAACAGTGTTCCTTCAAGTATTTTTTTTCTCACTTCCTGATGGTTTCATTTCATCTTCAAATGGCAAAGGGAATGGCACTCCAGTTGAGTTTTGCTTACTTTATAGTAACTTTTAAACAGATGAAGTGTTAAAACTCAAGTTACTTTTTGGTTAAAATAAGCACAGAAAACTGTTATGATTGTTGTATTTCTGATTTAATCAAACCATTATGAAAGGTTACGTTCTTCAGTGACACTGGTGATAAACAAATTTGCAGAATCAAGTTTCCAGAGCCTCCCCAGAAACTGCTATATTACCTCTGCTGTGAAAGACTACAACCTTGTTTATATGCACTGCATGCTTGAGCTTCTAAAATGTAACTTCGTAAACATGAAAGAACATCTAACTCAACAGCTCTGCTCCTTGTGAGCACAGATATATCCACATATACACTATACACTTACTTTGGTATAATTCTGTCACTCAGGGGTGTGCAAAATCCACACCCTGTAGCAATGAAGTTATAACAGTCCATGTAGCCAGCAAGCCAGCACTATTTCAGTAAGAGAGTTTCTCCCACTAAATTAGCTCCCGCCTCTGACAGAGGTAGTTACTAAGGTGAGACTTCCATGGTAGTTACTAAGGTGAGACTTCTTTCCTGCCATCTTAGTGTGTCTTCACTGGGAGACAAGTGTGTAGTATAGACTTGCCCAAAGAATACTTTTTTAACTTGAGCTTGTTGGAGTGAACACAGTTAGGCCAGAGTGAACTGAATCATTCTTTTTGGTCACATACCACCAGGGCTGTGTCTAGACTCGCAAGTTTTTCTGCAAAATCATCTGCTTTTGCGGAAAAACTTGCCAGCTGTCTACACTGGCCGCTTGAATTTCCGCAAAAGCACTGACGATCTCATGTAAGATTGTCAGTGCTTTTGCGGAAATACTATGCTGCTCCCGTTTGGGCAAAAGTCTTTTTCCGAAAAACTTTTGCGCAAAAGGGCCAGTGTAGACAGCAGAGATTTGTTTTACGCAAAAAAGTTCCGTTCGTGAAAATGGCTATCGAGGCTTTTTTGCGGAAAAGCGCGTCTAGATTGGCACGGACGCCTTTCTGCAAAAAGTGCTTTTGTGGAAAAGCGTCCTGCCAATCTAGACATGCTTTTCTGAAAATGCTTTTAACAGAAAACTTTTCCGTTAAAAGCATTTCCGGAAAATCATGCCAGTCTAGACGTAGCCCAGAAGTATTTACCAGTTCCGATCATCGCATTTATTTTTACTGGTTAGGAGGTGTGAACTGAAGAGGACATAGCTTGATTGTCACATTCCCTATGGAATTTACAACATGACATAAGTTTATAGTCTAATTAACTTGACCTGGAAGTTACTGGGGTAATACTTAAAATGCTACTGCTGTGTTGCTGAAATACGTTGGTATTGACAGGGTCATCCCTCGGGGTGGGGGTGAGGCCCAAGGCAACTCTACTCTCCCACCCCAGGTGCAGGGCCCAGACATCCCCACTCCCACAGGCCCCACCCCTGTCCTGCCCTCATTCCATCCCTTCCCCCAAGTCCTTACTCTGCTCCTGCCCCGTCTCTTCCTGCATCTACTCTGCCTCCTCCTGCCTTCTTCCTCAGTGTCCCCGCCCCAACTAAGAGAGCCAGGGGATTAGCAGAGGAGCCTGGTATCAGCAGCAGGAGTCAGACCCACTGCACTAACCATGGCAGCGGGAGCTGGAGTGACCCAACAGCCTGCATGGTTCCCCACCCGTTTCCCAGCCCACTGTGCTCTGCTTCACCATGGCGACAGAAATCAGAATGCCCCAGCCTGTTCCCCTCTGCTCCCCCCACCTTGCTCTGCATCTGGGAGCAGGGCTGGCCAGGGCCAAGGTGCTCTGCTTCCTGCTGCTGCAGTGAAACAAAGCACAATGGGCTGGGAGGATGGCAGCAGAGCAGGCTACTGGGTTGCTTCAGCCCCCACTGCTGTGGTGAGTGGAAGTGGGTCAGACCCTGCTGCTGCCCTATGATAGCCCCCCTCCACCCCCAGCACAGCAGTCCTGTCCATCAGTGGCTGCCCTAGACTCTACACTTTGGAGGGCCTCGTGGTTGCTGACACAACCATCCTACGGACCACGGGATGGTCCCCCATGTTAGCTGCCATTACAGGGTCCAGGGTGGCCTGAGGGATTACTGACAGGCCTGGCAGGGGGGTGGCAGCAGGTGTTGGGCCGGTGGTGGGAAGTGGAGTGACCCAGCAGCCTGCTCTGCCCTGCTGCCATCTCCTAACCCATTCCATTCACCATGACCGCATGAAGTGAAGTGCTCTGGCTTCAGCCTCAGCACACTCCACTCCACTCACCCTCAAGCAATGCAGAGCTTGTGGGAGTGGATTGGGGATGGGGAGCTCTGCTTCCCACCGCCATGGTGAAGACAGAGAGATGGTGGCAGGGCAGAACAGACTGCTGCTTTGCTCTGCTTTTTGCTGCCTGCCACGGAGAGTGCAGGGGAGGGAGGAGTGACCTCTGCTGTCACTCTGTGCCAGGCTCCTGGCAAACCCCTGGCTCACGTCACTCCAGCCATAGGGCTTCAGGCAGTGGGGAGGGAAGGAATGGAAGAGACACAGGAAGAGGGGGGACCTGGAACAGGAAGGTGCCCTGTTCCCAGGCAATTCTCGAGGCTCAGCATTGCTGAAGGTGAATCTCCCTTTCTTTAGGTGCGAAACTATGGGCACCAATATTTGAAGATGTTGGCCACTAATTGTATCATTTTACTTTATAAATCCAAGCAAGTGAATTAATCAGCACAGATCTGCTATTTAAAAGTTAATGTTATTACTCTTCCACAGAAGAGGCACTAATTATTTCTTATTCTACAACCGTCCAGCCCAAGAGTTGTGTTCAAGAAATTTTGTGGGCTCAGTTGTTGCATTAAGCCACAGTCTGGGAAAGGGGGAAGTGAAATATGTACCCTGCAAGCAGGAGATCCTAGAGGCATTGGGGTCAAAAGCAGTTCGGTTTCTTAGCTATCCATATCCTTGTGTTAGTAAGCACTACAGTTACTCTGTTAATCTTAACAGAGAAGCTCCAAGAATTTAACAGATGTGTGAAAGTTTTAATATAGCAAATTTAAACCTTTAGAAAATTGGGCAAAAGGATACTTTCTAACTTAACAATCATTATTTTCTTCTCATAAGTAGTTGTTCTCAGTGATTGAGAACTTTATGAACCTTGCTAATCTATCTACATAAACTGAGAAAATGGATTTAGAACAATTCAAGAAGAACTGAGTACTTATATTCATGTAATATGATACTTTTGCTTGCTATCCCTATTCTTAGAGGCAATTGCTTAACACATGGAAACTGAATACCTGCTTAAATATCCCCACTTAGCAGTACACAAATCCCTACCTTGCATTGCAAATGTCTTCCCTCACAATGTGTCAGAATATTTAAATAAGACTCTGACTCATCTAAATACAGTATGCATGTGTTTCTGTTCACTTTTAACACACTGTGATGTTGCCAATATTTTTGTAGAGTTGGGTACCATTCAGCATTGGGACACCTATGAAGAAACAAAGGCTCTTTTTGACCACAGCTCATCTGTTAACAACAAAAGGACATGCCGGAGGGTTTCGTTCACTTACATGCAGGCTTTGACTTACAGTTCAACCTTCTGTTTTTATGAACTCTCAATATGTTTTGATGGTTATCATTTAATGGTTCACTTGATATCCGTCAAAACAAACAGAGAAGCACAAACCCCCAGGAGAATTTATTTAATACAATGAAACTTAAGTTTTGTAATTACTTAATATGCTTTTCCTGTATCTTTCAACCTTACAGTGCCTACATTTACAGCTTCTTCCATTGCTCATGAAAGGGAGTTTTTGTTTTCCATCCTATAGATAGTATGTTTCTTCCCCTCCCCCATGTGTAAGTATAGTTAGTTTAAAGAGAAACATTTTCTACTATAAAACTTCTAAGCACAATATAGGAGATGCATCAAGATATCTTTTGTTCTTCTCAGTTCTGTGACTCTTGAAGCAGGAGAGTTATTATTGGTACTATTATTTTGTCTGTGTGCCATGATCTTTGATCTTTCAAAGCCTACTCTGCTAAAAACCATGTTTCCTCTAGTACGAACAGCTTCTGAAGCATCCACTTTGTTCACGTTCACCCCACACTGCTTGATTGAGGACGCACGCCCTGTGGTTCCACAGATCCAAAACAGGAAGCAATTTAGTGAACTCTGCTCACCAGAAAGGTCATATGCCCTCTACTTAGAAAACATCAGTGGCAGCATGTATTGCTCTCCAAGGGGAAACAACTTCTTGGGACTGCTGCTGAGTAACTTTCATATCTGTGTTATAATTACAAGGATTTTGTTTTATTTTCTGCTAGTCCCTTACATATGGCACATTATGGATCCTTTTAAACTATTTATTTCATATAAACACTAAGGCTGTGTCTACATTGGCACCTCTTTCCGGGAAAGGGATGCTAATGAGACCAGTCGGAATTGCAAATGCCGCGGGGGATTTAAATACCCCCCGCGGCATTTGCATGAACATGGCTGCCGCCTTTTTCCAGCTCGGGGTTTTGCCAGAGAAAAGCGCCAGTCTAGACGGGATCTTGTGGAAAATAAGCCCTTTTCCGCAAGATCCCTTATTCCTACTTTCAGGTATAAATCCACATAAATCTATATAAATCCACTTTCAGGTAGGAATAAGGGATCTTGTGGAAAAGGGCTTATTTTCCGCAAGATCCCATCTACACTGGCGCTTTTCTCTGGCAAAACCCAGAGCCGGAAAAAAGCGGCAGCCATGTTCATGCAAATGCCGCGGGGGGTATTTAAATCCCCCGTGGCATTTGTAATTCTGAAGTGTCTCATTAGCATCCCTTTTCCGGAAAGGGGTGCCAATGTAGACACAGCCATAGTGTACAGGTCAGTTTTCCATCAATGAGGGGGGAGGAAGGAACGTAGGCATGCAGTTCAAATTAACCAAGTCAGGAGTTGTGCATTTGTGGCTACCTCTGAGTCCAAGGGAATGTTAATGGTCTATCTATGCAATGTGAAAAATACAAAGCAAATTATTCCAAAGCCGCTTTTATCCATTAGCTAAAGGGCAGTGGGTAGGGAAGAGGAAAGATAATGCTTAATTTAGGCATGGGTACATTTGGCTATTGTCAGTTACAGGACCAGAACTTGCAGGGATCTACTGCTCCATTGCCAAACTTTTCAGTGAATGAACACGACTGATCAATAAAACCTCAGGCTTGTCTTGATAAATTTTAGGCTAGTGGTAGGAACAACAGCAATATATTAAACTAAAACATAACCTTTTTGGAAGAATTCTGAGGAGTAATTAATTGGGCATCATGCGGCAGTTTTCAGTCACATGGTTAGGAGTCCTAATGATGAAATCCTACAGTCACTTTGAACTATTAAAGAACAATTATTGAAACATTATGAATGTGTCCTGATTACTTTCCTCTCAAAACTAACCATATTTTGCACTTGCATCATAGATATCTTTAGTTGCTTCTAAAGTGCCTGCTTAGAGTGGGTGCGTGTGTGTGGAGAGACAGCACACCTTTTGTCTGAGGATGTCCAACTGCTTTGCAAACACTAATGAAATAAACCTTGCAACATGCACCTAGGTAAATATTGCATCTGCAGAGAACAAAACTCAGGCATACCTAGGAAAGGTGACTTGCTAAAGGTCGCAGTAATAATGTAGCACTCAGAACTTCTTGAGTCTCTTCCTGTGCTTAGCCATAAAGTCGTCTTTCCTTTTTTATAGCAGTCGAAGCAAACTAAGGCCAGATTCTTCTGTCAATGTGATCCTATGCATGAATTTCCATATCTCTGTACAGCTGAGTGAAAGTAGGGTAGTAAAAATAAATCCAAACCCACAGTAGGCTCTTGATGAAGAAAGGGGATCTCTGATTTCTACTCCTGTAGCACAGAGTCAGTCTTCAACCAATAACTAGTTGTGTGTGTGCCAATATATACCTGTTTGGATGGAGTTGGATTTGTTTGGATTCATGGTAATTTGATTTGGCTGCCAAACACAAAACTGACACCTTATTTATTCTCCATCTATGCATCAACTGTGACATTGCCTAGAGCACATATCTATGTTTTTCCTCGAAAATCAGCATCAAACCATCTATCCTGAAAGTCTGCTCCACAATAGCTTGTCATGGAAATCTGGCTTATTTTAGAAAATCCCACCCCCCGAGCCCTTCCCCACCGCTCAACTACAACAGGGAAACCATGTGGAACTGGAATAACTGCTGTTCTGGGAGTATGGAAAAGTCCTGAGGCTCCCATTCATGCACTGCAGTCATGATAACACTGTGTTCTATTAAGTGGCATAACTGAAGTCAGTGCAATGCACCTGTTTATTATAATTTAGCTCTTGTAAATGAGCAGGGATCTTGTCTGCCAGGCATCAGAAGCATTACAAAACGTTTAGCACGTTTGGTGACCATGGACAGATAATCATTAATGGATTTTAACATCTCACTGATGAGAGCGGGAAATGCTATCCACATTTTACAGGTGAGGAACAGAACTACAGGTAGGTAAATAACTTCCACAGGAAGAAGATTGATGTTGATCTATATGAGCTTACTAAGGACACACTAGGCACCGATTGCTGAAGGAAAACTCTGTATCCAGCTCTCTGATGCCTTACATTAGACCTTTCTTTCTTTAGACTTCTGGAGGGTAGAGGGGGCAGCCACCATGCACTCTGGGACACAGTTTGCTTCTGATCCTGTTCCCCAGATGTTAAGGGAGTGAGGGGACAGTGCTTGCAGTCTGTGCATGCCTCTCACACCTGGCTGGAGCCCAACCTCCTGAAATGGTACCCTTGTCCACAGTATTACCACAGATGTTTTGATCACAAAGGATATGATGTGAATGTAGAATAACATGCCTCGATTTCAATAGAATAATCCAGATATGGCCTGACGAGCTCACTAGACATATTCTTTTGCAGTGTATCCACAGGAAGATAAAGTCTGCATGAGGGGAAAAAAAAGTTCAGAGCTGGGTTGATAGTCCTTTATAGGAAATAAAGGGAGAAGAAGGCCATATTTGTCTTTTTTTTTTTTTTGAAAGGTCGCAGTATATTAAAGTATTTGCTCGTATGGTGATGCACAACTCCAAATCAATAACTGAAACCTCATGTTACTCAAAGGATAGTAAGCAATTTTGTTTTATAATAGGTTGCAGAAAGTGACCACACTTTGCATTTCCTGCCCTTATAGTGGTTTTTGGCTTTCATAGTCTCCATCAATCTAAAGAAAATAAGAGTCTAGTGAGAGAGCCTGCAGAGTAGAGAACAGAGACATGAAAAACTAACAATAAGGTAGGAAGCAGACAGATCTATACCATGGTTCAAATTTCAGTCCTACCTCCGTCTCCATGTATGTTGTCACGTTACCCCGAAGTACTAAAGGCTGCTGGATATTAAGAGGCTTGCAGGACTATTAGCATGTGAAATATAAGGACTATATATGAAGGTCTGCAGTGGTAAAAGATCTCCATGCAGCTCTCTATTAGCATACTGCCATTAACTACCAAAGTCCTAAATTAAAATGAAGAAGTAAAAGGTCAGAAGTTAAACCAACAAAAGCAAATAGATTCATTATTCAGTTTCCCACAACATTCTTAGCTCACCCTTTCAAGGCTAAGTACCACAGCACTTACATTTATGTAGGGTCATTTATGGCTAGTTTGTGCCTTGAGGCCCTGGAAGAGATTGAGCTGCTGCAGAAGCAAAATTCCCCTCACTGCTTCTCTTTTGCTCCAGGGTGTACAAGAGGGAGGTAGCAATTCATAGCTGGCTTACACTGACTCAGGGATGTGACATGGTATGTTGTGTTGAGCAGAGAACAAAGCAAAGGTTCTGACAATCGGCTCTGGGCAGAAGGAAGGAGGTGTGCAGCCCCTATTTACTCCTAGACATTCAGCCCCAAGGCCTGGCAATACTGTCTACTGGAGGAATCTTGCTTACTTTTTCCTATGTGAGCACGTAGCCCAAACCACAATCCATGCCCTAGTGTTCTAGGACATGGAAATTCAGTCAATGTTGGTGCTCCTTGTGCAACTTTCCCCACCCCCAAATCCATAAATGGTACCAGTGGTCTATGCCTAAGTAACTTATTCTGTTGTAAAAATATAAAACAAGCAGTCACACTGAATTTCATGGCTTGTTGCCATTCAGTCAGACCAGTAACATTTAAATATAATATAAGATCTTAAAAATAACGTCCTTTGGGGTTTTTTTCCCCCCAGCAGGAGAATGCATAAGACTTTTACATTGACAGCCTAATGGCTCAGAATTCAAAGGAAGTGCAGGAGACACAAATCCATTATCATATCAGTGGAAGTGTATGACACACTACAATTGGCATTTTCAATGGAAGTTTAGAAGTCACTTTATGCAACTGTGAGATTTGTTCATTGACATGTATGGGCTACTTCCATGGGTGCACCTAATGCAATGTCATTTTTAATTGTTAGTGTATGTTTTTGAGGGCCCCAAAATAACCCATAAAAAGTTTTCAAACTCAAGTGCACATGTAATTGCTATTTTTAAGCATGATCAGTGACTTTAATAATAACATTTTTGTGGTTAATTACTCAAAGCCTGATCCTTCAAACATTTATATGAGTAACCACTTTCATGAGTACTCCCATTGAACTTAATGGGACTAGTCACATGAATAAAGCTATTCACTCTGATTTAAATCAGCTATAATATTAAAGGGTAAATTTCAAGTTTGGCAAAGAGTGTACTATATGTTTTACTTTCTGCCGTAACAGGTGAGGTAGAGATGGTATCACAACAATCTCCCCAGGCAGTTGTTCCATTTTCTAATTGCCCCTGTTGTTCAGCAATATTTGCAAATGACTAACCTATTGTTTTAGGTGCCTCATTTTGCAGTTCCCAATTGCTGTTTGTTATTAAATCAGAAATATGCTAAAAAAATGTTTGCAAGGTCAATTTTTGTCTAATCTGTATATCAGGCTTCTTTAACTTCTTCTTATGGATCATAAATCCTGTTTTTTCCCCCATTAAATGGACAAGTATTATTTTAACAGGATATTTTATATGTAATGGCCATTTCTTTTTTAAGTAGAAGATATAAGGCTTTCCCACTGATGATGTGATGACATGGAAATCAAGGGAAGTGTAGGAGACACTGAACCACTGTCATTTCAGTGGCGTGGCATCCAGCAGGGGGAGCATCCTCAGTGGAAGCGTGAGCTCGACTTGTGAGTAAGGCAAGGAATCTGTGCTTGTTCCTAGTTTTGCAACAGATCGCTCTAATGTTGGAGGACATCGCCCAGACCACATAAAGCTAAACTTGGTTGCATAAAGTGACATCAGTGGGAATTGTGTGTGCTCAGCACCATTGAAAGACAGAGTGCTTTCATCCTGTTTCCTAAATACGGCTTAGTGGTTTGAGTATTAGCTTGCTAAACCCGGGGTTGTGAGTGCAATCCTTGAGGGGACCATTTAGGGATCTGGGGCAAATCTGTCAGGGATGGTACTTGGTCCTATCATGTGGGCAGAGGACTGGATTCAATGACCTCTTGAGGTCCCTTCCAGTTCTATGAGACGGGTAAATCTTTATTTATTTATATTTGGGCAGCATGGAATAATGAAAGTGCTGGTCTTGTCCTTCCTATATCTCAATTCCCTTTTTGCACAATGCAGATAACACTACTTTGTTAAGCAACAAGGCTGTTGAGGCCCTTACAAGCTCCACTCTCTGCTGTGCTGCCTCCAGCTCCCAGGTGGCTTCTCTGGCCCTTCTGGCTCCAGGGCTCCAGCCCCTCGCCGAGCCTGGATCTGCTCTCTGCACTCTGTCTCCGGATCTCTGGCTGCAACTCTCCTCCTCGCATAGATCTGATGCTGGGCTATGTCTCTGGCCCTCTATGGCTGGCATAGCCCTCCTCCCAGCTCAGCTCAGGCACATGTTGTCTCTGTAGCCTGGTCCCACTCAGTCTGACCCTGGAAATTTAGCTGATGCAGAGGATAGGGCTCTCCCCAAACTCCTCACTCCCTCCCTGGCTGGCCTGCCCTGGCAATCAGGCTGACTTGGAGTGCTGGCCTCTTCCCATTGTTCCTGGGGACTGTCAGTCTCAGGGTCCTGATTTCTCAAAGATCTTTCCCCTTCTTTTTGGTACTGAAAGCTAACCACCCAATCCCTCCCCCCCCCCCCCCCCCCCCGCACTGAGTTTTAAGTGGATGGGCAACGAGGAGGGCAGCATAAGGGGCTGGAGCGATCAGGGCTGCCTTCTACCATCCCCTCCAGGCAGCTTTACGAGGAGCGATGGACACTGGCCAGGAGTCGGGACATGGGGGCTTGTAGGGGGGCTTGTAGAGCACTGGGTGGAGTGGGGTAAGCCCCTGCCCTCTGGCCCCATATTCCAGCTGGGAAGCAAGGTCAAGGGCTCACCCTGCTCTGCCTGCTGCTCCTGCCAGAAAGCAGGGTCAAAATCTGGGGACTTACCCTGCTCCACCCAGAGTGAGGTCAGGGTCTTGCCCTGCTGCATCTGCCTGCCTGGTGCTCCATCCAGGGAGTGGAGTTAGGGCATGGGAGCTTACCTAGGGTTACCAGGTAGTCGTAAAAAAAATACCGGACACGCTTAATGGGGGGGAAGGGACCGGCCGAGAGGGGAGCGGTGCTGGCTGGGGCGGGGGGGACTGTCCGGTAGAAAACCAAACACCTGACAACCCTAAGCTTACCTGCCCTTCAGCCCCTGCGCCCTGACCCCCGCTGGAGCACCGGATATAGCAGGGCAAGCCTCAGCACCAGAACCTCACTCCCCTGCTGAAGCATTGGGTGGGGCAGAGCCAGGGTTGGGGGATGGGTGCTCCTGGATGCTAATTGGGTGGGCCACCATGGCTCACCCAAGTGCACCTGTGCCTATGCCTCTGGTTCAGGGCTGCAGGCCCTTCTCGAGTGCTAATAGGAACACTCTGTTCTGAAGCAGAAAGCCAACATTGTTTATAAATAAAATGCGAAATAATACTGGTCTCAATATTCGTCCCTGTGGTACTCCACCTCACATTTCTCCTTAATGTGTTGATGCCCCCTTCAAAATTACTCTATTTATATTCAGCCGATCTTTAATCAAACAGCAGCTTTCCAATTTCCCTATAAAGTTTCTAAACTAGTTTGAAAGGAAACCCTTGCTAAAGTCTATGGGGATCACCACATTCTCCTTGGCCACCTATATAATAAAAGCCCAGTTTATCTGCTCATCTGTTAAAACTCTAGGGCTGCGTCTAGACTGGCAAGATTTTGCGCAAATACTTTTCATGGAAGAGTTTTTCTGTTAAAAGTATATTCTGTTAAAAGACATCTTTTGCGCAAAAGCATCCATGCCAGTGTAGATGCTCTCTTGCGCAAGAAAGCTCCGATGGCCATTTTAGCCTTTGGGCTTTCTTGTGCAAGAAATTAACTTGGCTGTCTACACTGGCCCTCTTGCGCAAGAATACTTGCGCAAGAGGGCTCATCCATGAGCGGGAGCGTCGGAGTATTTGAGCAAGAACCACTGATTTTGTACAGTACAAAGTCAGTGTTCTTGCGCAAATACTCGCTGCCAGTTTAGACAGGCGCAGAGTAACATATTTACACAGGGCTTTCTTGTGGTTGTGGCTTTTGTTTTTATTAATTATTATTGTTATTATTTTATTATTTTATCATCATTTTATTAATGATATTATTATTTATTTTATTATTGTTAACTCTTGTCACTGATCACTCACCATGTATTTCTTTCCTAGGGGTTTCCATATCAATCTCTTTATTATTTTACCTTTGACCAAGCAAGAGGAATAAGGAATTCCCTCCACACCCAATGTGAAGGTGAGCCCTGCTTCTTCTACAACCCCGTCTTCTTCTAGTCAGGTTCATTGCTCCCAATGAAAGAAGTTGCTTAGGATGCATGTAGTGATTCCACAAGCCCTGTTGTTGTTTCTTTCCATACCTCACAATGCAGACTTCAGGGGAATCCCTATGGAGCAGCACACCGTAGCATGAAGGGGTTTCAGTTGCCCTGTGCAGGCTGTACATAACCTGCCCTCTCTATCCCCCATGAAGCTGCACTAGTTTGACTGCATCTGTCGCCCTCTGCAATTGCAGAGAAGGGAGTAAGAGTTGGCCCTACAATTGAATGGGTGCTCGCCACAGTGTGTAGAGATCAGTTTCTTTCTTGGTGTCCTCCAAGAAATGGAAGTGTTGCATTGGATGGCAGCCATCCCAAAGCTAACGGGAGTGGGGGGAGAGAAAATGCCAAGAACAATTTGTCTTGGCTGGCTGTGCAAAAATATTAGCACAAACGTGAAAGGAGAAATGTCCTCAATTCAAACCTGCTTCTTCCTTAGCGAACCAGAATCTTTTACAAGATCCAACTTGCATCCATTTTTTCTTTCCTAAGGTGACTTGGTGAGTGTACAGAAGTGAACAAAAGCTAGTGTCCACAAGGAGTCCTACACATTAAACAAGACCATTCATTCAACAAGAATGGAAAGAAAAACATCAGAATTGCATTATAACTAACTTTTGGGTTGGTTAGTACATGCCAGAGCTTATCCTTCTGTAGCTGAAACACACAGTCTTCTAACAATGCCAGTCTCTGAGTTTCAGGAAAAGACCCATTCTTAAACCCCTGATGCCAAATTAAAACATAATGTACCCTATTGTATTCTGATTCCCAACTTCTTATGTTTCTTATAACTCAGTGTTACGGACAGATTCTCACCTGCCTGTCAGCTCAGGAAAGACACTTTATCATTGGGTTGGGTTTTACACACTTGACACAAGTATATATAACCCTGATGGTAGATTGTAGTCTCCTTGCAGGCTATGTGATGAAGGTTTCTCAATAGATCATCAGCCAGTTACACAATTGTAAACCTAGGGTTCCTTTTTAATGCATCCTATGAAAAGTAAAACTAGAGAGAGAATCACATTCCAGAAGGAATCTGATTTGCTGTGACATCAGGGCCTTGTGTGTACAAATTGGTGGCTACCAGACAAACACAGCCTTCCCAGCATGTAACACTAGCTCGTACGCAAGCTCAAGAAAGATCTCTTTGTCTATAACTCTGCTTGCTTGCTACATTACTTGTTGGTAATGAACCAGTCTCAGCATTTTCAAGGCCTCATATTGCTCAACTGCTAGAATGGCCTCTTGGAATTAAGCAGGTGGTGTTAATTACAGAGCCTAGCTTCTTTGCCTAAAGGGATTGTGTCCACACTGGACAGTATTCAGCTGAGGTGTCAAAAAGTGCCAGTGTTTCTGATCACAGAGTGGACAGGATGTAACCAGCTCGCTGAGACAGTGGGTTTGTATGGTAACCTTGGCTTTAATTTTTGTTTAATGTGGACTCTAATGGAGATTGTGGATTGAGAGTAAGACCAAGTTACACAGGACTGATGGAATGAGTGAGTAGCTTTAAGAGAGCAGCGTTAATGCTGCTCTAATTTATACTGGCAGTGACCCAGTGGTTGAATGGTTCATGGGGGAAGGGACTATAAATGATGCTGTTGTAAAAACCAAAAAGCACTTGGTGCTGCTGATGAGTCACAGATTTATTTTTATTGTTAATCATGCATATTATAATAGTGCTTAGGGACCAGCTGAGAACAGAGCCCCACTGTGTTAGGTACTGTGCAAACATAGAAGAAGAGCCCATCTCCTCCCCCAAATGCTTGTAATCGACATAGGTGGGACAGACAAAGGGTAAGGGAACAGGACAGAAAATACAAGCAGAGCACACAGTGTGACGGCCGTAGTTGTCATGTTCTGCAGCTTGATTGTTTTTTCTTTTTTTTATAGAAATGTCAGTGGAGTTATATTAGGAAGAGATTAGCTAGACAGAGAGACAAAGGAAGGGTGGTGGGGGACTATGAGTGACAAGCAGGAGGGTGTGGAGCAAAAAGTCAATCAGCATGAGAGTTCATGAAAACAAACTCCAATCTGATGACATCATGATTTACACAAATGCCCAGGGAAGCACAAGGTGCAAATGATCTGTGAATCACCAAATAGCACAAGATGTTTGGCATATGAGAAAGTACTCTTGTGAATGCACTGAACATCCTTGACCAGGGCTACTCAACTTTGGAAGCCCTGGGGGCCCAAAGTGATACTCACAGCCCATGCAGAGGGCCTCAACTTCAGTGTGGTTGCATATATATATATGCAAATATATATGCAAAATATGCAAATAGTTTCTTTCACAGGCTGTGTCAAGACTACATGGCTCCATCGACAGAGCCATGTAGATGAGGGTTGTAGGCAAAGGGAAATAAAGCGGCGATTTAAATAATCGCCGCTTCATTTAAATTTACATGGCTGCCGCGCTTAGCCGACAAACAGCTGATCAGCTGTTTGTCCGCTCAGCGCGCTAGTCTGGACGCTCCCCTGCCGACATCAAAGCCCTTTGTCGGCAGCCCCGGTAAACCTCATCCCACGAGGAATAACGGGGCTGCCAACAAAAGGCTTTGATGTCAGCAGGGGAGCGTCCAGACTAGCGCGCTGAGCGGACAAACAGCTGATCAGCTGTTTGTCGGCTCAGCGCGGCAGCCATGTAAATTTAAATGAAGCGGCGATTATTTAAATCGCCGCTTTATTTCCCTTTGTCCAATAAACAAATCTACATGGCTCTGTCGACGGAGCCATGTAGTATAGACGTACTCACACTGATGGGCATGAATACAAAGATTAAGGCAAGACTACACAACACACAGGCTCCATTTAAGTCAGTTCTACTGATCTTAATAAAATGTAATATTTACCCGATTTCCACGTATATGACAGCATTTTTAATGAGCAATGACAGACCAGGAATTTAACTACTAAAACACATATTAACAGAAGACAATTATATTGACTAATTTTTTGTTTTGGCTCCCACCTGCGGGCCCTGTGTTGAGCCCCACATAAACCCAAACTGCATCACGGGCCACAAACAAACAGGCCGCGGGCCATATGTGGTCCACAGACTGCGTATTGAGTAGCCCTATCCTAGACTATGCAGCCAACCAACTGCATGCAAACTCAGCAAAGATGCCAGTCTGTGCATTCCAGCTCAAAAACAGAGTGGCCAAACATAAACTCAGCATTCGCTGGCTTGGGACGAAACTCACTTATTCCGTCAGTCCTGTGTAGCTTGGTCTTACTCTCAGTCCACGCTCTCTGTTTGAGTCTACACCAGAAAAATTAAAGTCAAGGTTAGCATACAAACTCACCGTCTATGCACGCTGGTTACATCCTGTCTACTCTGCAATCAGAAACCCTGGCACTTTGCGACACTTCAGCTGAATACTGTCCTGTGTGGGCACAATCCGTTTATGCAAAGAAGTGAGGCCTGTTCTTATCACTGCCTAATTACTATATTACAGGATGCTTTTCTACATCCTACTAGGCAATGCTACTCCTGAAATACAACTGGAAATTGCTAGTATAATTGAGAGCACAGAGCAATGACCAGATCCAAGACATCTGCTAAATCATGTAATGCTGACACTAAGCTGACCGACATCACAACACAGTTTTTCTGACACTGTTAAATCCCTAACATTGTCACCCTGTTAGACAAGTTATGGCAAATAAGCTTAGAGAATGACCCTGAAGTCTGTGCATGTCTCCCACCCAGAGGTGAAAATAAGGGAGTGCGCTCCAGTGAATCGCTCCAGCAAGAGCTGACTGCACTGTGGCAAGAGTTGGCCAGGGGAGTGCTCTTTAGAGCTTTTCAACCCTTCCAGTTTACTGTGCTCTTTTTAGGAGTCTTATATTTCTTGGGGTACGCTAGACTCCCCTGCTAGTTCCTGCACCTTGTGCCCACACTTGTATACCCTGCCCTGAGCTGCCTCCATCCCCTGTACCTCACACGTACCCTCTGCCCTGACTCCAATGTCCTCTACACACGTTCAGCCCCCTGCCCTGAGACTCCCCACACCTGCACACACTCCAATAGGAATGAAACTGCATTAAAAACAGAAAATCAGAGTTATTGCTTTAATTACATATATTTTGCATTACAAATCCTCTTCAGTTTCCAGTTTTTACTTCTTGCCTAGGTGAGAGGGTTACGATAGGATAGTACCTGTAAGAAATGTAAGTTACTCTCACGCATGCTCCTACCAATCGAGCCCCTACGCTTGGTTCAGAACAGCCCTGCATTATACAGTATTGTTTTAATTAACTCCCTTCTGCACTGGAGGTCGCAGGTCTAGAGATGGAATGATCAAGAGGGGCTACATCATTGTATTTGGGACTACAGCAGAAAGCCTCACTATATGAAGAATTTCCTGAAATGCCAGCTGCTTGAACAGAAATGTACTTACAGTGACCTGATGAAATGCAACGATCAGACAAGCAGTCTGACAAAGAAGAGGAATCAGTATCCATCAGTCCCATTTTAGCCCTTTCCCCTGCTTCCCCACCCTCAGTAGAACAATTTGTTCTTGTACTGCTTTCTCAATGTGAGCATCTCTGTGCATCATAATGTCTGTTACAAAGGGGGCAAAGTTGTAGATTTGCTTCAGATCATTATGGCTAATGACAATTAAAAACAACTATTAAAAATGAGTAGTCTTGTGGCACATAGCGACTAACAAAAATAAATGTATAAAATCATGAACTTTCGTGGCAAAATCCACTACTTCAGATGAATTAACAAAACTAAGGCTGATCTCCTCATCTTTAACTCGTGTTTTTATGAAAATAAAAAAATGCAGCATGAATTAGACACAGTATGAAACTTACAAAAACATTGTTGAATCCTCTATACCTAATTATTAATTACCATTAAAGTTTAATCATTCTCATAAAGAATATATTTTCTATTTCAGTTTAGCTTAAAACAAGCAACCCTGCCCACCTACTGCCAGTGCTGGATAATTTTAGATTAAAAGAAAATCTATGAATGCAAGATGCAGTCCTTTATTGCTCTGTCTACCAACACTTCATAAAAACAAACAAACAAACAAACAAAAACCAAACCTGAAGTTCTATTAATTCATTTCACAACAAGCTTAAAAGTATCAGGAGTGGTACATGAATTGTAGCTTGGGAACACCTGCCTAGAGTCTACATAGAAACAAGACAATGTGCTCTCAAGAAAATATGCACTTTGTTATATATGAAAAACGTAATGGGACTGCAAATAATTTTATAAATGAGGATTTTTCCTCCATATCTTGCAGTCACAGTGTATTAAGAACCTGATTGAAGTCAAGTGAAAAACTCTCATAGGCTTTCTATGGCTTTGCATCAGGAGGTAAACATGAAAGGATTATGCAATTCCCATAATGTTGTGTCTGAAAAAACTTATAAAACAACAATGGTCCTGTAGCAACTTAGAAAAAATAACAAAAAATACAAATAGTATCATGAGCTTTCATGGGCACAACCCACTTTTTCAGATGGCAAATATGGATCAAGAGACCCAGAGTTTGACATATAAATCAGAAGAAGTGGGGAGAGAATTAGGAGAAAGAAAGGGGGAAAAAATGTCAATTAAAGTGTCCGTGTTAAATGAGGCTAATAGAGTAGGCTGTAAGTGCCTGAAACTTAGCTTTTAATGTCATTTGGGTTTTAAATATAATGGCTCGTCCAGTTCATGTCTTTCTTTGTTCAGGCCCTGTGAGATATTATCAAATTTGCATATGAAGGCTAGTTCTGCAGATTTTCTCTCTAGATGATTCCTGAAATTGTTTTGTAAGAGAACAGCACCCTTTAAATCCACTAATGAGTGCCCAAGCAAGTTAAAAAGTTCCCCAACAGTATTCTGTGTGTTATCATTTTGAATATCTGTTTTGTGCCCATTAAGCGTTTGTCATAGAGACTGTCCAGTTTGGCTAATATACATGGCAGAGGGGCACTGCTGGCACTAGATGGCATAGATCACATTGGTGAATGTGCAGTTTTATGAGCCTCTGATGTGGTGACTTATGTGGTTAGGTCCTGTGATTATGTCGATTGTGTAGATGTGTGGACAAAATTGGTACTGGGGTTTACTGCAGGGATGTTTTCTTGAGTTTGAGGTGTGATGTATGGTAGCTGCAAATAATTTGTTTCAGGTTAGAGGGTTGTCTGTAGGCAAGGATTGGCCTGTCCCCCAATGCCTGAGAGAGTGAGGGATCTTTCTTCAGGATAGGCTGTAGATTGTTAATGATTCATGGGACTTCTCACACACACCTTTCTTTGTCCTCCCCCTCTTTCCTCTTTTTCTGCTTTATATTTAAAACTCAGGGCCCCATGCTCCATATTTGTCATCTGAAGAAGTGGGTTGTGCCCACAAAAGCTCATGATACTATTAATACATTTTTGTTAGTCTCTAAGGTGCTGAAGGACCATTATTGTTTTATAATTTTTTTAGTTACAGACTAACATGGCTACCCCTCTGAGGCCCCATTATCACTAATGTTATAGCTAAAAATACTTCACCCAGACATACCATCTAGATAATTCAACAATAATGAAGCCTTCTCCACGCATCTGATGTTATCTGAAAGTCTTCTCTATTTTGAGACATAAATCACTTACCTTGTGTTTGAATTACTATATAACTGTATTTGTTTTTTTAAAGATGGACTTTTATTAACAGGAGTTAAACTTCTGCAGTCTCACACAATGTCCTTATCTTAACGTCCTTATGATCCACCACAAGTGAGATGATAATGCTCAAACAAAATCTCTGTTATTGATCTTAAGAACCTCATGATGCTGTTTATGTGCCTGCATAGTTCAGGAGGCCTACCACAGCTAATTCCCTGGAATGTTTGCCAAGGAGTTACAGTTGTACGTTACATATAGTGACCTTTCACAGGCATTTCTTTGTTGGAAAAACAACTTGAAGGAATGGGAGGAACATTCTAAAAGTAATTAATACTAAAATATAACTTTCAAAGTGGCTCTTCAGTTCTTATAGTTGAACCACTGTGATAATTTGAAGCACAAATAATATTTCCTCTCCTTTGGCAGCTTCATTTGGCAATTTTTTGGGGTAAGTTGTGAAGATTTTTGTCAAAAGTGCCTCCTCAAATGTAATGCCCTCACAGTGCTGTGGATGTATTAAAGGCATTTACAAGCACTCACGTGAAGAGGATGCCACTGTAAAAGTGCTACAGTTTAAGATGAATTCAGATTTGTACTTTGGATCTGATTCATCCCCACTGAAGTCAATGGAGGGAGTGTGTGTCTTTCTACTTATTTAGAGGACTTGGACCAAGCCTCCAAAGGAATGATTAAACTTCTTTTTCATGTATAGATGTCTCTAAATTCTGTCCTCCAGAATTTAGAGACAGATTTTCAAATGTCTTTAGGCAGCTAAAGATACAGACAGGCGTGGTAAGATTTATTCACTGTGGTATGTTTGAAGATGTCTATGTGTATCTTTAGTCGTCTAAATACCTTGTAAATAAAAGCTGTCCCATATGCTAAGTTCAGAATTATTTTTCTGAGAATTTGTAAATACATCTGAATTGGTTTATAAGAATCAAGACCCTCCTTCCCTCTTCCCCATGTTTCCAACTTTTGATTTCTTAAAAAGTCCAGATTTTTAAGACAGATTTTGTCACAGTTGAGGAATAATCCAAATTCAAACATGACTTCAAGTCCAATCATGGTTGTTGTTTTTTTACTAATATAAATGTTCATACCAATTTCCGTCCATATCACAGTCATTATAGGGAAAAGTGTTCAATGATAAAAAATATTAACTCTCAATCATAAGTTTATTAGTATAAGATTTAATTTTTAAATTAATTTCATTTAAATTTAATTTCATTATTGCAAAGAAGACCTAGCTAAAGTGAACTACCTGTACATGTAAACCATTTCAGTGTTGTTTCCTGAGCCTTGGGTTAGGGTGAAAGAGAACTTTGAGATTACTCAATTGCCCCATTCATCTCATTGTAGCAATTGGTTCAGAAACATAAATATGACCATTTATACAGAAATCCTGTTAATCATTTTATGAATCCTTCCTCTAGCAGAAATCTCTTAATGTGATTACTGAGATGATGAATGGATTTGAGCTGATATTTGTTATTACATACCTTTGATGATAAGGTTGTTGACACAATTTTTTATGTCACATGTAGATTAGTCCAAAATCCAACCCTTTGGGCTAATTTTAAAATTTATTAATGTGAAGGTTTTTAAGTACTGTGCCATAACTATTTCTCTTTATAATGAAATTTGTAATAATTTTTAATCAAAATAATTTATTGTGGTAATATATGATGAGTATCTCAGCATACAATTGATTTTTTTTTTGCATTGATTATTTTCAGCAGAAAATGGGTTGTACATGGTGTTCAGGTGGCACAAAGGGAACAGACCAGCAATAAAGAATATGGCTCCATGTTAGGGATATAAAATCCCATTTAAAATCTTAACTGTTAAAAAGTGTCTAGGCATCTTACTTCCAATGGAACTAGGCACTTTCGCAAATACTTCTAAGGCTATGTCTACACTACCAGGTTATTTCAAAATAAATTATTTCGAAATAATAACTCCCAAAATAACTATTTTGAAATAAGCTTATGCTTATGCCTCTTCACAAGCAGGAGTTATTATTTTGAAATAACTGGCTTGTTATTACGGATGCTCTGCTTGTTATTTTTGAAATAACTTCCCAGTGTAGATATGTTCTATGTGTCCATCTGCATCTTTAAGCACCTTTACAGAGCTGTTCCTTTGTAACCTTATTTATTCTTATTTAAGAATTACATTTGGCAGAAAACATGGTCACTTCTCATCAGTTTCCATGGTGATGGAGTCCCTGCCCCTCCAACTCCTCCTTGTGTTCTCTCTCCACTCCAAAATGAGAACTGTGTTCCCCCAGACCTTGCAATTGTGCCTCTCTGTGACTGTGTTCCTTTGAATTTGTCCAGGGATAGAAATAGGAACAAAATCATACCTCTGGATTGTCATTCAAATGCTTTCTCTGTCTTATGAGAGAGACAAGATGAATGAGGTAATATCTTCTATTGGGCCAACTTCGGTTGCTGAGAGAAACAATCTTTTGAGATGCACAGAGTTGTTCTTCCTGGGACTAACAAAGCTACAACTACCCTGGAACCAACTTCTCTGTTTTTGTCAGCTTTACTTCAGACCTTCCTCCTCTGTCAGATGAATAAATAAATGGTTGCTTAAGCGAAAATGTTAATAACTAGTCAACCAAATCCATATTTAAGAAAAAAGATGGCTTTTCAGAGATGCTGAGCATCTGAAAATATCAGTTGGAAACTCAGCAACAGTAGGCACCCAATTTTTATCTAAAACACTCAGCAGGCTTACTGAAAATCTAATCACTGTATGACATATTAGCATCTAATGAAGCTGTTTTGTGGGTTACAGTTTTTGAAGTTCCAAATATGACTTAGGCCTGAAAATCTCCCATCAAACAAACACAGTCACGATTGCCAATGTATAACTGAACACCACAGACACAGGTAAATTTAATAAACATCTAAGAATGTGCACCTGGGTTCTTTCTTGTCAGATGCTATCTTAGAGTATGCAATGTCCTAAAAATTGCTTGAATGTTGAATGGACCTTAATAACAGCACCACCACTACCACCATATATAAATGGTAGGTCCTACCAAAGCCTTATCCCAGATTAACACTTCTAGGATACATGTAAGGATGGTGAAAAATTCTGTGAGTCAAAAATCAAATAAATATCATTACATTAGACCCACTTAGTTCTCACTTTGAGCAAGAGTATATAGTAGGAGAATAACCTTAACTGCATTACATGTAATCCTTAAATTTATTTTATGAATTTATTTAACTTGCGTAATGTTCCTAAAGAGAGGTATATATGTAATATCCAACTAAAGTGCACATTTATCCCAGAAGCTCAAGCAGAATGTAAAAAGAAAACAGGACTCTACAATTTTACTCCCAAACCAGATACTGCCACATCCTATCCTTTTCTCTTATCCGTGCTGCATTTTAACGAGATAGCAATATATACAGTTCCTACTGTTGGCTAAAATATTCCTCCATAATTTTTCATTAAAATATTTCCCTCATTTTTTGATGAAATTTCAAATCTAATGCAAAAATGTTCGGTGAAATTTTCAAATTTGAAATCTTTCAAACAGTTCTTGCTCAATTCAGATCCTTATGCCATATCCAGCACCATGTTTGAGCACTTCCTGATAATATATGAGACATTGTGATTAGCATCTGCCACAGGTAGCTCTTGCTACATTCTTCTCCTCAGAGAAAAGACTTGTGTGAGGGAGAGAGGGAGATTAAATTTTTCCTTTTTTCTCTTTTAAGACATCTTATGGTCCTTTTTCATACGTCAGTGGTACAAAAAGGCTACAGTAAAGGCCCAGACCCGACCAACAACTATCACCCCCACAGGAAAGGTGATTCTTGGCTTCCATACAAACTTAGTTATGGTTTATCCATGAAAAGGGTACATTTTCCAACCCTCTTATCTCTAATCTCACCTCAGGAGCTAGAGTGCCTCAAAAATCTGAGTTAGACCAGAAACAGTCCCATGATTGTTATGCTAGCCAAGAGAGCTTGAGTTGATTCAAATTGCCATCCATGTGGAAATTAAAGTCACAACAGGACAATTAGTCTTGGTGACTTAAAAATTACTATTGATGGCTAATTAAATAATGTATAATTACACTGGATTATATTAGCCACTGACCTTGTGTTTCACAACCTGAATTCAAGAGCAGGGTCTCCATCTGCTAACTTTCCATATCCTCATATACAGGATGTGGCCAGTGAAACTAATAAATGCCATGCTCTGAGCTTGTCTTGCCTCCCAAAATAGAGGGGAGTGGACAAAATTAGTTCTGATCACACCCAACCCGTCACTGTCCATGGAGTGAACTGCTAAACTCCTTGACTTCCTTACAATTGCTTGAGATGAATGATTTGATTCGTCCAACAATTACTATGCTCTATTAATAAACATCATATTACATGCAACACTGACCTCAGTCAATAACACCATCTATTCAAACTTTTTAGTCTTTAGCTGCAGATTTATCTATTGATTTTAGAAGTGAAGATGGATGTGTTGCATTCATGCTCAGAGCAGCAAAATGACAGCACAGTGTAAAGGAGCAAACATTTGGGCATTAAAACAAATTATCTGTAAAGTTCTTGGCCTACCACATTACTACAGCCAAAGTGGCAGAGAGGGCTATTGACAGAATAAAGGGTTAACTGATACATATAAATATTATTGCTGTACTATAATAAACCTTTCCGAGAGACAAAAACCATTGATTGGAATATGGTGCATACAGTATCTAGTCTTTCCAAAATAAGTCCTAGTCATTTTACAAGTATTGGCTATGTTGATTTACTGCAACAGCTGCGAATAAATCTTTTCTTCAGTTCTGAATGAAATGGTGTGGTCTACAATGGTTTCTCTCCCATGTATGCAGGAAGCCAAAACACTTGCAGCTGTACCAGTTTGACCAATCCTGCTGATTCCAACCTGCATTGCTGTTTGTTGTACAGGTTGGACCTCTCTGGTCTGGCATACTCAGGACCTAACTGGTCCCGAACAAGGGAATTTGCCAGACCAGAGGATGTTTCCTACTACCACCTTCCCTTCCTACTGCCGGTCCCAACCCCTCCCCCGCAGGCTGCTGTGCTGCTGCAGCCCCAGCAGCCTGGACTGCCCTGGCCCCAGCCTCACTATTGGAGCTGCCACGGTCTAGTTACCACTGCTGCCATGACTGCCACATCTGCAGCCCTGCTACTGGGGCTGCCACAGCCCCTGCTGTGCTACCGGGGATCTTGTGCTCATCTCAGCCCCAGCTCCACTGGGCTCTGAGCCGCCAGCCCTCTTGCCACTAGGGCTCCCAGCCAGGACTCCCTGGTCCAGAAACACCCATGGTCCTGCTGGACCACAAATGTTGCTGGATGAGGGAGTCCTGGTTTTGGGAGGTCCAACCTGTATTTGGAAATTAATCATAAAATTCCAGATTCTAGCCACTGCTCACTAGGAACAGACACTTCATAAATCTTGGAATTCACTGTCCAAGAGCAGATATAAGATGTGCTGTGTGCAGAAAGCACCAAAAGTGTTTCTGTTGACACCGGTGTTGCTGTGTGGATGGTCTAACCCAGTGGTCCCAAATGCGGTGCCCGCGGGCACCATGGCGCTCGCTGGGCCATTTATGTGAGCCTGTGGAGCAATCTGGGCTGGCCCCACCCCCCCAGGCACGCGGCAGATGCCAGCCCTGGGCTCATGGGTAGCCCCTGCCCTGGGGTCGCGGCGCATGCTGGTGCTGGCCCCGGGCACGCGGCGCCTGGACGGCCCCTGCCCAGTGTCGCAGCACATGCTGATGCCGGCCTCAAGCGTACAGCGCATACTTGGCGACGCCCCCAGGTACGTGGCCCGTTAGCGGCCCCGCCCCCAGATACGTGGCCCGTTAGCGGCCCCGCCCCCATATGCGCGGCGCATGAGCGGCCCCACCCCTAGGCCTCAGGCAACCCTGAAACATTGGGGACCACTGGTCTAACCTGTTGCATTTAAAAGGGTTGCACCAAGTCAATCCATGCAATCCTCCTCCAGAGCAATCCTCTGGTAGGCACAAATCCTGGGCAACAGCACAGAGTCACAGTACCGTTCCAGGAGGGCTGGTAAAGGAATGTATACAACAGTTGTGATGTTGAGTGGCTGTGGACGGGTGAGGGTCCCTTAACACAGAGAAAGAAGAGGATAGGAGGATAATGTAGCAAATCTCACTCTAATTGATTTAGAGTATCGAATAAATACTGACTGTGAATGGGTTAAGTTCTAAAGTCTGGTTTAAGAGGAACCACAAATGGACAGGGACAAGGGAATTCAGAGTTAAACACATGCAACAGCTCTAAATCGAGCCTTAGATATCAAAGCATTGCAGCAGCCTGCCAATTTCACCTGTTTAAGATAATTTTTACCGTGCATTCTACATGAATATGGTAGAACAGAGTTCTCATGTGATGCAATGACTAGTTTAAAGGAAAATAAACTCAGACAATATGCACTAAGGCCAGGTTCACACTAGACCTGGAAAATCAGCTTACAGTAAGTCAGCGTTGGTGATGTCCATACAGTGGGAGGTCAGCGGTAGCAAACACTCTCATCAGCATCCCTTACGGTTCACGACTGTGAGGAGTATAGGCACTGGCTGGAGCTGCCCTCAGCATTCGATTTATGGGTCTTACTAGCAGGAGCGGCCCGAGACGGGCTGCCAGCAGCTGGCGCCTCAGGTGGAATGCACAATCGGCGCCCCCGCCTCCAAGGCCTCAATGGCGTGACGTCATCATTGGGCGCCCCGTTTAATGCGGTGCCCGAGGCGACGGCCGAGTTGGCCTATACACATGGGCTGCCTCTGCTTACTAGACTCTCTAAATCAACTGCTGGAATATCGATCTCTGGCCTGGTGTGTGAAGACATGCCCTAAATAGTTGAGACATGGAGGCACTCCTTTTCTAGATCACATGATAGAGAATGTGAGATCAATACAAATTCTTTGGCAGAAGCCAGGGCCTGGCTGAGCCATTCATGCGCCTTGGGCCCCAGGAGCGCAGCGCCGCCCCTGGGAGCGCGGCGCATGCGCAGCCCCAGCCCCGGGCACGCGGCGCCCCCAGGGCTCCGCCCCCAGCGCCCAGTGCACGCACAGCCTTGCCCCCGCCCGGCCCGGCAATCCCGCACGGTGTCCCCTACAACGGGGCGCCCCGGGCGGTAGCCCGGTCAGCCCGTAGCTTGGGCCGGCTATGGCTGAAGCTAGCCTAGGTTCTAAAGGAAATGAGCTGAGGCACTCAATCTAGCTCTCAGCAGTCAGGTTCTGGATTAAGAAACCCACCATCAAAGGTGGCATCATTTGATAGTTTCAACAGAGAAGCAGGGCTTGGATGAATTTAGGAGAATAAGTCACTTTGATCCCAAGCTGTGGGTAGGCCTGGCCTTAGGGCAAGGTGAGCAAGGTGGTTGCCTTGGGCCCCACACCTTCAGGGCCTCACACTGCCAGGCACCCGCCCATTCAGCTGCTCGCTTGCTGCGCTGTCTTGGTGCCCCCTGGCCACATGGTGTAGCCAACCACCACATGCCACCTGCAAACTCTTTGGCTGGGCCTGGCTGTAGGTGAAAGCAGGCCAGCAGTGGAGGATAATGTGAGGAATCTTGCAAAGTGGATTAACAATTGAGTTTACTCTCCAACACTGTTAATTCACCACTACTTAATTTTCTTCTTTTTTTAAGTAAATGAGGAGGATAAATCAGAAAAAGCCAGGAGCAAGAAAAAAGGCACATTAATCCCATTTTTCCTCATATTTTTTCTTCTCTTGCCTCTTTCTCTGTAGTGCACTATAACTTTTTTCTTTTACGTATTTTAAGCCTTCCTACCTTGCTGCCACTGGACTAAAAGACCCCTGCTGTGCTAAATCATCATCAATCACTCATAGTGGAGGACAACAGGTGCTGCTTGCAGGGGGTGGTGATTTAGCGTGAATGTGAACCAGCGGATTGGCAAATGCAGGAGCCTTATGTGCAATTCCTATCCTGGGACTATAGCAGTGTTTGAAATGTAGACCGTGCTCTTGCTTTGTTGGTACATTATGTTCTAATACTCAGTGTGCATTCATACAATTCTAATAAAAGAATGAAAGGCCAAAGAAATGATCAGTTGACAAACCAGTAGGTGTTTGGCTCCAGAGTGACTGTGAGAAGACTGTGAGGGAGGGAAAGTGGATTCAGTGTCCCACAGCTAAACGCAAAAGGATGAATAACGCGTTGTGCCGCAGCATCTCTGTTTTTGAGGCTTTCTGTGTTTAATCTTAATTTTACTTCTGGGTTTGTTTTCAGGTTTACATTTCACCTTTAATCCTAAATTGTCTTTGGTGTGGAAGCAAGGGATTGCAATTAAAAGTACTAGGCTGCAATTCAGGAAATCTGAGGTTACTATGCAGACACCACGATTAACACTGAGGTCACACAGGTGGAATTCCAAAAGAGGTCCCTGGCAAAAGAGACTGATGTCTGTTGTCATTGCTTTGTTATTCAGAGTATTTAGAGATTATCTCACCTCCTCCACTGCCAACGACTGCCTGGGGATCTCTGATTAGATTGTATATCACTGATATAAATGGCCCCAAGTGTTGAGAAGGAATCTTTCTGTTTGTCTCATATAAGGACATAGAATATAAGAGCATAAGAACAGCCATACTGGATCAGCCCAGTATCCTGTCTTCCAACAGTGGCCAATGCCAGCTGCCCCAGAAGGAATGAACAGAAAAGGTAATCATCAGTGATCCATCCCCTGTCATCCATTCCCAACTTCTGATAAAGAGAGGCTAGGGACACCACTTCTGCCCATCTTGGCTAATAGCCATTTATGACCTATCCTCTGTGCCCTTATCTAGTTTTTTTTTTTTAGCCCTGTTACAATCTTGAACTTCAGAACATCCTCTGGCAAGGAGTTCCACAGGTTAACTGTGTGTTATGTGAAGAAACCTCCTTTTGTTTGTTCTAAATCTGCTACCTCTTAATTTCATTTGGTGACCCCCTAGTTTTTGTGATAGGGAAGACTTCACTCCCCAGCTTCCTGTGAATTAAATGATCATATAGGTAAGCTCTTAATTATATGAAGATGGACACAAGAAGTTATTCTGATGCAGCAATCTCTGGTGCTTAAGATTTGTGAGTGAAGATGAATGAACAATTCTTGATTTCTATGTATTTGTGAAATGTATGTCAGAAGCTCAAATTCCTCTATTATGAATTTAAGAGTTTGCTTTTGCAAGTGACGCCTTGATAGTGATCTATACTCTGAGTAGGGTTATTATTTGGCAAACGTAAGGTTCTTTGGAAATTTAGTCTGAATCCAGGGTATTTGTAAAAGAGTACTTTTACAAATTGGGAAGAGATGCTGTATAGATTAGAATATGATAGAGAAAGGGATGAATGTGAATTTTCTTTTACTTTAACCTGATGAAGAGTGCTATAATATTTGAGTAAAGATTCTTGGCACTGGTGACAATTCAAACAGAAAGTTCTTATATTGATGATTTCCATACAAAAAACGTAGAAAGTAGTGGTGGCACAGGAAAATTGTTACCTGTACGGTGCTTCTGTTGCAGCATCTAACAATATGAGTTAATATCTTGGAAATACACCAAAATAAGATTTCTGGTGAGATGTTCAATGGCAACAAATTGATTTAGAGGCATAAATCAATAGGACTCATGGAAGAATTCTTCAAAGGCACCAAACTCCCACTTGTGCCTTTGGAAAATGTATCCATGTGCTTATAACTCACTTAGGCCATGTCTACACTAGGAAACTATTTTGAAATTACTAAATTAAAATGAAGAACTCCTGATTTAACAAATTTGAACTAGTGCATCCACACTACAGGGGAGCCTTGAAATTAGTGTGAGTCAAGTGCTGATAATGTGGATGTGCTGACTCAGACGTAGAGCCCCAGGAAGGTGGCCTCCCAGAGGTCAATAAGTTTAAATTAGTGGCACCGGGGTGTCCATGCCAATGCTGTTTCGAAATTACTATTTCGGAATTAACATTACTCCTCGTGGAAAGCAAGAGTACAGAGTTTGAATTCTGCGGCCCGTTATTTCAAAATAATGTGCTTGGTACTATGGATGCACCACTTATAAAATCAAACGTGGGGGAGTTATTTCAGAGTAAGGGTATGTCTACACTACAACATTAATTCGAACTAACTTAGTTCGAATTAGTTAATTCGAACTAAGCTAATTCGAACTAACGGATCCAGACTAAAAAACTAGTTCGAATTAGCGTTTTGCTAATTCGAACTAGCATGTCCACACAGAGTGGACCCTGAACCAGGCTTAAGGATGGCCGGAAGCAGTGCCCACAGGGCATCAGAGGAGGACTTAGAGCGTGGAGCTGCTGTCTCAGGCTAGCCGAGGGCTGCGCTTAAAGGGTCCCGACCCCCACCCCGGACAGACAGTTCTCAGGGGTGCCCCGCTTGCAAAGCAGTCCTGGCTTGGAGTGCCCTGAGTGCCCACACTCGGCACATCACAGCACTCGGCCATCAGCCCGGCTGCACTTGCCGCAGGCTGCCATCTGGGGAGAGCGGACAATTGGGGGGCTGCAGGAGAGGTTCCACCCCCAGAAGCCCGCAGAGCCAGCCCAGTCCTCCCCATCGGGGGCTCGTACCCCATTCCTCCCTCACCTCCTTCCACTTACCCTTCCCTAGCCCCCCTTCCTGATGTACAAAATAAAGAAAACGTGTGGCCAAAAATAGAATCTCTCTTTATTGAACAAAACTGGGGGAGACTGGGAAAAGGAGGTGGGAGAGGGGAGGGCAACTACAATGATCAGGGGTTGCGAACAGGTCCCATATGAAGAGAGGCCAAAGAGACTGGGACGTCTCAGCTTAGAAAAGAGGAGACGGGAGGGGGGACAGGATAGAGGTCTCTAAAAGCAGGAGTTGGGTGGAGACGGTGCATACAGAAAAGTTCTTCATTAGTTCCCATAAAGAAGGACTAGAGGACACCAAAGGAAAGGAATGGGTTGCAGGCTTCAAACTAATAACAGAAAGTTGTTCTTCACAAAGCAAAGAGTCAACCTGTGGAACTCCTTGCTGCAGGAAGCTGTGAAGGCTAGAACTAGAACAGAGTTTAAAGGGAAGTGAGATCAAGTCATGGAGGTTGGGTCCATGGAGTGGTATTAGCCAGGGGGTAGGAGTGGTGTCCCTGCCCAAGGTTTGTGGAAGGCTGGAGAGGGATGGCACGAGACAAATGGCTTGGTCACTGTCTTCGGTCCATCCCCTCCAGGGTCCCTAGGGTTGGCCGCTGTCGGCAGACAGGCTACTGGGCTAGATGGACCTTTGGTCTGACCCAGGACGGCCATTGTAAGCTCAGGGCTCAGGGTCGGGGGTCTCACTGGACCCCCTTGATTTTCATGCACACCTGCTCCTGGGTGGCCAGGCTGGCAGCTCTCCTGCCCTAGCTGGCCACCTTCCTGTGCCTAGTGCGGAGGCCGTGGACGAGGTCCACGATGTCCGCACTAGGCCAGGCTGGTGCCCGCCTCTTGCGGTCCCGGGCAAGCTCCCGGGAGCCGCCAGCCTGGTCCCGGGAAGAGGGGGAGGGCTAGGGGGCATCGGGTGGGTGGCTCAAGCCGTGCCAGGTGCAGGGTCTGCTAGCTGGGTGCTGGCAGGATTGCACCTGGCACGGGCACCGTAGCCACCCCGTGCCCCTTTAAGGGGTCCGGGGCCGGGAGCGGGGCAGATGAGTTTCCCTGGTGTTGGCCAGAGTGGGCTAGCCTCCCACTAGTTCGAATTAAGGGGCTACACACCTCTTAATTTGCACTAGTAAGTTCGAACTAGGCTTAATCCTCGTGGAATGAGGATTACCTAGTTCAAACTAAGCGCTCCGTTAGTTCGAATTAAATTCGAACTAACGGAGCGCTAGTGTAGCGCCTATGAAAGTTAGTTCGAACTAACGTCCGTTAGTTCGAACTAACTTTGTAGTGTAGACATACCCTCAGGTACTAGTGTAGACCAGGGCCCAAAGAGATGAGGTGGTTGGTGTAATATATTTTGAACTTCACCCACCTTGCCTCTCTAATATCCTACAAGCTAACTCAGTTAAGCACAGTTGAAAAATCCCACTTCTGTCCCACATTATGTCCAAATAAAAGCTTGTAGTTTAGTCGTGAATTATGTTATTTCAGAATAAAGTCCGTTATTCCAAAATAACACTGCTGTGTAGGTGTACCCACAGACTCCTCATACTTCTCCTTTCTTTTGGTCTATTAAAAGTATAGGGAATAGATCAGGAAACCTTTATTGTGAACATATTTATTCTAGTGCTAGGTGGATTGTATGGGAGAATTTCAGTTCTGCTTGATGTTTGAAAAATGTGTTGATATGGGTGACTATGAAGAAATGTTGAGGGATATGAGTGCCAAGAAAAAACAACAACATTTTATCCTTCCTCTATAGTCATTTCTCTACAGGTCTGTAAGATCCAAAAACTTCCATGCCAGAGATGCATCCTTTGGTTCCAGGGTACAGGCTGGCCAAAGCTGTTGGTATTCTGCATGGTTTTGCATCTATAAATATGTATCCAATATTTGTCTCTGGAGTAACTGCAATAAGGTTTAGGTTGGACAACAGGAAAAACTCCTGTCAGGGTGGTTGAGCACTAGCATAAATTGCCTAGGGAGGCTGTGGAATTTTCATCATTGGAAATTTTTAAGAGCAGGTGAGACAAACACTTACCACAGATGGTCTAGATCAGGGTTTCCCGAAATTGTTTTGACTGCAGAGCTCCTATGGAGTCCTGAAAATTTAGCAGAATCCTTAAAATATTGTGATTTTTAATTCCATAGGTACCCAAATAAATAGACAAAGTTATGGAAATCTATATTTATTTGTTGTATATTTCTTATAAATTCTTTTTTCTAAGAAAATGATAAAAAAATTAGTAACAAAATAATAATACAATTGTCATTAATATTTTCTTGCCGAGCCACTGGGCCCACTGCACGGAGTCCTAAGATTCCATGGAGCACACTGTGGGAAATCCTCACCTAGATAATACTTAGTCCTGCCACAAGTGCAGAGGACTGGACTAGATGACCTCTTGAGCTCCTTTCCAGTACTACAACTTGGATTCCACCAGGACAAAAAAAGCTATTTTTAAATACAGAGAAAAACATAATATTTCAAAAGTCCACCTTTTAAAAGAAAATATTTTAAAGTAGGAATTCTTTTGTACCTCTTTTGTGGAAAGAATATCTCAGTGGGGGTTCCACGGTACACCCCTGGAAACTTCAGGTGTCCCAACCTAGGAAACAAATCAGGAAAGGAGAAGTCAGCTTTCTTTAGCAGAGCCTCCTCCAATACTCAATGAAGACAACAGAAAGATTTTCGGTGGCTTTAGTGGGCTTTGGACCAGCACCTCCTAAGGAGAGCACCCTTTCAAGAAATGACAGGGGACATTGAAAGATTTTTATACCTTTACAATCCTAGTTGGCTAACATCATGTTTATAATAAACTTAAAAAACAACAAATAGTCTGGTAGCATTTTAAAGACTAACAAAACATGTAGGTGGTATTATGAGCTTTCGTGGGCACAGCCCACTTCTTCAGATGACCACAGTGTTGGATGTCCAGAACTAAACTACCCCCTGAAGCTTTTGATCATGTTTATGATTTACCCATTGCAAATCTACAATCCATGACAAACCAGGTATTTCCATATTTTCTGCGCATCTGTTATTGGTGAATCAGAAAGCCTGTAATCCAACTCAACTAAAATATAGTTTCTAAATGCAATGTGGCCCCATTCACAAGGGCCAGACATGCCATGATAGAATTGGAAAACAGAATTCTTTGGCTCAAGCTGAATACAAGTTTTTCATTTTACACCTCAAACCTCTAAAATTAAAAAGGAAAATAAACGCAGCAAGATAAACTGAGAGAAAGCATTTGAAACTCAAAATAACTAGAGAGGAACCCAAACCAAAATCCAAAATGTGAACATTCTTAAACACTGAGGTGATGAAAACCTATATTTGATTCTTTTCTGACCTGGTCTATCTCTAAAAAAATAAATGAAAGGTATCATGACATGAATGGCAAAATGCAAGTTTAAAATCAAAATGCTACCAAATATGAACTGCATTTTTATATTGTATTTTTGTTAGAGATGTTTGTTTCTTTTCTCGCTTCCTCTTTTCTGACCAAGATGTGATTTCGAAACACAAGCAAATACATGTCAAATCCTTTCTGCCTCTGTTTTGCCATTCCATGTCTGAAATTCTGCCAAACTGAAAATTTCCATTCAGACTAACTGGTATTTGCTGAACTGATTTTTTTCTTTAACACTCATTTTCAAAAATAGTGGAAACTGTGTGCAACTCTTGCTGTTTTTATGCATGGAATTTTAACAGCAGCTAGCTGCCCATGTGGATCTTTTTCACAATGGTCCATTTTCTCCTATGGATGCTCTGAAAAAAACCACAAAAAAGTTTGGAAACACTTGCTAGTCTTGGTTATGTATGGTGCCAAAGGTATAAAATGCCAATAGCAGCTAATTTACTCCCAGACCAAGCAGAGAAAAAAGAAACTTACAATCAACAGAGTCAATAAGATCAGTGGCAAGTTTGTTAAAATCTCTTTCACATGCACTCCCTTTGCTTTTGAAACAAAAACAAGAGATTATGCAGACTTTGGCCTCATCTCACTGCTTTTATTAATGTATGAGATCACCATTTTCGCTTTTTTATGATTAAAATGAATAGTTAGAATAACATGCTCATGGAAAGTGTTGGAGCAGAATTGTTTATGTAAAAGAGGTCTTTGATGTTAATTGTAGAAAGCATTCTCTCCAGCTTGAAGTTTGTTACAGGGATTTGAAGGGAGGCAATCTGGCGATGTACCATGCTGAGGAATCTCCGTCAGGGTTTGTGAGTACAGCATACACTACTAGCTTGTGAAAAGCAGCAGTATTTTGGAAGAATTTGCACTATTTTATATGTGCTGTGATTTATTTTGTGTAATGAAGAAAAATAAAGGAAGGAGTTTGGAAAAGTGAATACCCTGTTAATTATTTTGTTAGCTTTGCAGACCTAAAACCTTTCGTTTCCTCCCTCCTGCCTACCTCAGTTTCTCCAGTTCCAGGGGTGTACTCATAGCTTTTTTACACAAGGTGGGGAAAAGAGTACTAATAGTCTGAATGAAGGAGATATTAAAATGTGATTATTCCCAGACTAAAATCTAAATACCATTAGGATGGAATTTGAGCTCATTAAGATATAATCGTTTATAAAAAAAAATAAAGAAAAAACCCTCAATAAAACAATCTTAGTAAAAAGACATCTGAAATTGAAAGATAAGGCTATGCTTTCCTTCATGTCTTCCCTCCTCTTGAAAACATTGGCGCATAATGAAACACAGCATTCCAAAGAACCTTAGCTTGGCTTGCTGACCCCCACCACCTTGTGCGCTTTTTAAAGTTTTTCCAATCTATCTCCGTTAAATAAATGTCGCCTTCTGACTAACCCCCCAGTTTTGCCTGTCTTTCATATCTCCTTGTAGAAGTCCGATAAGCAATCTAACCTAACATGACCAGGACAAGCCCTCAAGCCTCTCTGCAAAGCCTTTGTTTATCTGCAATTTCTTAGTCACTATGAAAAAACTAAAAAAAACCAACAAAAAGTCTAGTAGCACCTTAAAGACTAACAAAAATGTAGATGGTATCATGAGCTTTCGTGGGCACAACTCACTTCTTCAGATGACCTGAGTGGGTTGTGCCCATGAAAGCTCATGATACCATCTACATTTTTGTTAGTCTTTAAGGTGCTACTAGACTATTTGTTTGGGTTTTTTTAGTTTTTCCTGTTACAGACTAACTCAGCTACCCCTCTGAAGCTTTTAGTCACTATGGACAGTCTCTTGGACCCACAATCTTTGTCATCTTCAATGTAGCCCTCTTTTGGACTTATATCCAAGTCTTTCCACTTCTACCTGCAAAGTCTTGGCTTTTTTTTGTTTGTCCAGCCTCGAGTTCAGCTCATCTCACACCTCAGTTTGTGAAATCTCTTCCTTTTCTCTAGACTTGACAGTTTGACACTAGTCACAATATTCCCAGCCCACAAAAAAGTCAATGCCACATACTGCTGGTAGGATCCTCTTCCTGAGTCCTCACTCTGACCAGGTCACTTCTCTCTTTGCATTGCTCTGCTGGCTCTCCCCATCCCCCACACCAAGCACAAGCTCCTTCATAATTTTGTTCCTCCCAGAACTTCTAGTTTATCTGATTGTAAACCCCACCATTATACTGCCAATGACTGCAGTCTTAATTGCCCATTAGAATTCTGCTTACTCAGTCACCATTGCACTTTCTTTCATGCTGCCTCTTATGTGTGGGGATCAACACCCTGTAGATATTCGGAAAGTGGACTCATTGTCTTCTGTTGTGATGCCTACAAATTCTTTTCTGTCTGAAGTTGGTTAGGCAAGTAGCAAGCTGAGACTTCTGTTTTGTTCCTTCATTCTCCCACCCCAACTGTCTGTCTGTTTTGTTGAAGTGTTGCATCCTGTCTGACAAACAATGCAAAGCTTTTGGTCTGCACAGTGCCGCACACACAGGGGCCCTGATCCACCATTGGGGTTGCTAGGCATTACTGCAATATAAATAAATAACAATATTAAATGCAATGCGCTAAGACTATGTAGTGTGTGGCAGAATTGGGAATGCAATTTGTAAGATCTCACCTCCTCTGTAAAGACAACTCCCTCTCCCACTGTAGCAACCCAGACAGCCATCACCATATCTGCCATATACAGACATATAATGACGCATAACCATCTAATTATATCCAATCACCTCTTCCTCTCAGTTCATGTCCGCTCCAGTCATAAGAGCAACTTCTCCACACATTCATCCACAGAATTTGTTTCATCTGCTGTGGCATTTACAGCAAATATTTAACTAATTTAATAGATACACTGGTTTTCAGTTCTAACAGGCTGCACAATTACTATTTGGAAAGATATTAAGTGACACTTTTTTTTGTAAACCAAACCATAATAGTTAGTTGTCCATGCACTAATAATTTACATTCTGATGATTTGTACTTCTGTGCCCTGTTCTCAGCTACAGTATTATATTTTTCCTGGAGCATAATGACACTGTGTTTCAGTATGTTGGCATGGGTAAGTGTGGGAGCAGATTAGGATGGGATGGGGAAGGGAAGCAGTGAGGGGGGATGGAGGAGTGGGGGCACTGGGATGGGCAGGGATGCAGAGGTTGGGATGCAGCCCCATTCCCAGCACTCGGAGATGGGGATACACATCCTCAAATTCCTGTGTGCTGGCAATGGGGTGGCAGACAGACCATGCGGTTTGATGCAGGGCACTCACCACAGCTCAAACCTGACCGCACACATGAGGAGGATGAAGAGAAGAGGGCTGGGCAGCAGTGGGAGAGACACACCACATAACCGCTTAACAACTGCCTGCCTAGTACTCCTGAGCAGCACTAGTTCCTCTCCTGCCCTGACTCAGCCAATGGGATCTATACATGTGTGCAGGAGGCGAGGCAGCACATAGACCCCATCTGGCTGCCTCTAGGTGCTGGACATGCCAAGTGCTTCCTGACCCAGGAGCCACATGGTGCAGTGGCAACAAACCTGCTGCACAGTGTGGCAGTGCTGCCAACTGGACAATCAACGGCCCAGTCAGCAATGCTGACCAGAGCCTCCAGGATCCCTGTTTGACCAGATGTTTTGGTCCAAAATTGCACATCTGGTCACCCTTAGTAGTGACAGCCTCGGGCCTGTGAATGGAAAGGGAAGAAAGCAAGGGACCTCCTTCCTCTCTGGCTAGGGTAAAGGCTTGTTACAAGGTACATCTTGGTGGACATTTTTTTTTGTTCTTCAGAGTGACCCATACCTTATTATTTTAAGTGTTCGTCTAGTGTATTGAGCTAGTGTCCAGTATTTTTCATTTTTGGTTACATTGTTTGGTCTTGAGTTAAGAAGTTAGTGCTGTTAAGCCTGGGAAGTAATTAGGAATTAATGGAACATGTGCATTATGGGAAATGTAGTCTGACCAGGGAGCCCATCTTGTAGACAAGAATTAGAGAAAAGAGACATATGATCTATAATTATCATGAGGTATTGTAGCCTCATTTTAGAATCAATGTATTTCATATTCTGTCTTTCCATTTGTCTGTGAAAATTTTTGACAAAAATTGTATTTTTGTTTGTTATCTACATTTTCTACAGTTGGGAAAACCAACCAACCAATCCACGCCCCCTTCCCCAGCCTCCCACCCCACATTTTCTGACCAGCTTGAGCTCAGATATAATGAGCATGAGGGTCATATGAAAGATAGATAGTAAGGTAGAAAGGTAGAAAGATAGATAGTAAGAAATCTGAGACTTGATGGAAGTCCCAGGGCTGTCTGAAGAGTGGCAGTGGTCCAAGGCCTGTTCACACTGAAGAACTAATAATTATCACACCTAGCTCTAGTGGTCAGTATTATTTTACCACTGAGGGAAACTGAAGAAAAGAAAAGTGACATGACTTGCCCAAGGTCCCCTAGCAGGCCAGTGGCAGAACCTCAGGCCTGTGAATGGAAAGGGAAGGGACCTCCTTCCCCTCTAGGAAATATATGTTTCCTAAGGTAAAATCTAGTGATTTTTTTTTTCACTAGACCACACTATTCCAGGGTTTCACACCTTTTTTCTTGTTATGCTTTTATTCTTGGTTTTCTCATATCTTTATTATGAGATCTGGATATATAAAATTTCAAGTATGTTCAATTCCCACCTTTTTGAAGTACAAATTTAAGCTGTAATGGTCTTTTTCTGGATTCTTGCTGAAACACTTTGATTTTTTTTTCCTGGTTAGGCTATATTGTTCATATATTGCTATAGGTTTCCAGCACATCTAAGTTTCCCTAAAGACTATGTTTCATGGGTGTTAATGTAACCAGGTAAACAGAACATAGCAATCTTTAGTGGGAGTCCCATGAACTGCCTGCCACACTAGATATTTGATCATCAATGTTGAAGATGGTCCAGTTATATACCTGTTTTCTTGCCTTATTTTCTTGAAGATTCCTGTTTGCATGCTGTTTATTTTTAAACCTATGTTTGATATTTAACATGTGGATATAATTGTTGTATGTATTTTTCCAACCAATACTACTATGCAGTAATTTAAGGCACAAATCTGGGTGTTACGTTGAATCAGAAGCTTTATACAAAATCAGACAAATATCTTCTCCGTGTTTTTGTTTCTTTCTATCTAATATATCTAATCTATCTATCTATCTATTTTGCTGTGATGCTATCAGAATACAATGTGCTAAGCACTGTTCACACAAGAAGATACAAGCACTGGTAAGTTAAAAATGTGGCAGGCAGTTCATTTTTCTGGGAGAAATAGTTTTCATGCATTATATCACAGTTGGTCAGACATTGTATTACTAATTTATTGGAGCTGCTACAGAATAATTTTCTGATGTTGCTGCTAACACAGATAGTTCTATCATTGTTTGGGTTCTGGGTATCTATGCTTTTATGTACTGGGTTAATTACTCCCTTTGTCCCTATATCAGGTGTCTGGATTGGAGGGTTAAATAACTTCAGACGGGCAACTGGAGGCATTGTATCCAGTGTTGTTTCAAAATCTCTTATACAGCCCGCGCGCGTGTGTGTATGTAAAAGCCACAATGTTCTGTTTTAGTTTCTGAAGGATTTCCTTTATTTCCAGAATTGTTATAAGGGTGTCCAGGAGAGCTGGTTGTTTTAATGGTGTCTTCAAATGTAATTGTCTGATTTGTACTGAAGGCAATTTGGATTCTTTTGCCATATTTTATACAAATTTCAATCAGGATTGCTGGAGTTTATTTTTTCTTTTAACAACGTGTTTCAATTCTTTACAAATTTTCCAGGAGAAATTAGTATTTCTCAAACTCTATGCTCTAACTGTATTGATGCTTCTTTATGTTACAGGACTGATTTGTACTTTCATAGTGTGTTATAATAAACAAGTAGCACACAGTCACGTATGAAGTGAGTAGCTTCATTATATATTGGAAATAATATATAATTTGTAATACTTAATGAAGCTGTTTTTGAATATGAGGGATCACATTTCCAAAAGAAATTGAGTGTCTTATCTATAAAACTTGTAATTAGAGCAGGATTGAATTTGTTTTTTTCTGGGACTTTAACAAAAGATAGCTTTTCTACCCGTCTGAACATTTTTGTGAAAAAAATTCATTGTGGTCATTTTTTTCAGGGTTTTCAACAAAAATCTGGAAACCAAATGTTTTCATTAAAAATTAAAGGTTTGCAACCCTTCTGCCCCCATCAACCAGAAGTATTTATAAAAAAAATTGAATTTGACACTCAAAGTCTTTTTGGCTTCATGTAGTTTTCACAACACTTAAAAAATAAGTAATAAATTTAAAAAGTGGAATTAAAAAGTCATATAAAATAATTAGTGTTTTCCCACCAGTTGTAAGTATAATACAGGATTAAGTATAATATATTATTGGTTGTTGTTAATGAAGTTGCATTACCACACAAAGATGGTTGGTTTGTGCATTTCTGAAAGAAAGTTGGGTTTCTTGCCTGTAAGTATGTCTCTCTTAATAGTTAATGGAATTGCAGAGAGCTCCACTTGATAAGGAATGAGCTATGCTATTGGGGGTGGGGAAATTTGCATTTCCTCAGCTTCTCAATCATTCCCAGGTCCTGCCTAGAGCTCATCTAATTTATGCTTAGATAAAATGGCCTCCATGGGGCCTTTCTACAGACAAAGTGTAAACACCTGGAGCATCTTAGACACCTTCCCCCCAGTCCTGCTCCAACATGATTCTCTAATCCATTGGCTATTGCATGGTGGATGCAGAGGAAGATGGTAGAACCATTCTCCTGGTTTTATGTTCACCAGGAAATCCTATTTATTCTCCAGTGACCAGGTCCACAACCATATCACTGGTGCATTTAAACTGGCAGCAACAAGCTGTACAAGTGTTTCCTATAACCCAGGCCTATTTAAAACAAACAAACACACAAAAATCCCACACTCAAAAAGACACCCAATTTCTTTTGGAAATGTGATCCCTCATATTCAAAAACAGTTTAATTAAGTACAGGCAGTCCCCGGGTTACGTACAAGATAGGGACTGTAGGTTTGTTCTTAAGTTGAATTTGTATGTAAGTCGGAACTGACTTCCAGATTCAGCCGCTGCTGAAACTGACCAGCAGCTGACTACAGGAAGCCCGAGGCAGAGTTGCTCTGCCCTGGGCTGCCTGGAATCAGCCGCTGATCAGTTTCAACAGGAGCTGAATCTGGACGCCTAGGACAGAGCAGCTGGGGTGCTGCCGGGTAGGTCCCCGCAGGGGCGGCGCTGCGGGGACCAACCGGGCAGCACCCCAGCTGCTCTGCCCCAGGTGTCCCCAAGTCAGCCGCTGCTGAAACTGATCAGCGGCTGATTCCAGGAAGCCCGGGGCAGAGCAACTCCGAGGAGCGGCTCTGCAGGACCAACCCAGCAGCCCCAGCTGCTCTACCCCAGGCAAGAAAAGCCTGGTCTGCTGGGGGGCGCACTAGCTGCGCCCCCCAGCAGACCAGGGAAACCCGGACCGCGGGACCGCGGGACCGCGGAGATGCGCCACGGTCCTGCCTGCATCCTCCCCAACTTTGCTCCGTGTCTCCCTGGTCTGCTGGGGAGTCTCCAGGAAGACGAGGAGCAAAGCCGCGGAGGGGCTCGGGCAGCGGGGCAGCCCAGGCGCTTCTAGGCTGTCCCGTTGCCGGCTTCCCCCGAGGCTTTGCAAAGCCGTGGAGGGGCTCGGGCAGCGGGACAGCCCAGGCGCTTCTAGGCTGTCCCGCTGCCAGCTTCCCCCGAGGCTTTGCAAAGCCGCGGAGGGGCTCGGGCAGCGGGACAGCCCAGGCGCGCCTGGGCTGCCCCGCTGCCCGAGCCCCTCTGTGGCTTTGCTCCGCGTCTTCTGGTCTGCAGACCAGGGAGACGCGGAGCAGCTTTTCTCGCCCTGGAGTACATGGGTGGCGGGACCGCGAGGTCCCGCAGTCCGTGTCCTCCGGGGCGAGAAAAGCCCCGTTTGTAACTGCGGATCCGATATAAGTCGGATCCGCGTAATTCGGGGACTGCCTGTATTACCAATTATATATTATTTCCAATATATAATGAAGCTACTCCAAAGCAGCAAAAGTCTGGAAATAGAATCTGCTGGTGCTTAGAATATTTCCTCTGAGAAGCAAGTGGAAGAGTGACAAGATTAGCAAGAGTATGATGCTTTCCTCCCAACTCACTAGTACAGAGAGGAAATGATAAGTTAGCAGAGAGGGAGAGAAAGGGCCAAAGAGAATCCCAAAGAGAAGCAAAAAGAGAAGAAAGAGGGAAAAAGTTGAGAAAGCAAATGTTCTTGCTCCCAGGATAATGTGTAATAAAGTTACAGTACCTTTCAAAACAAACTACACTAATATGGAAGCTATGACATACAGATTGCTACAACTGCAGACTATTTGTGCAAACCTATTTTCACTTGTTGCATTTACACCAACTGCAGGAAGACTAGAGTATCTCTGACTTGAACAATGTGAGAAAGAGTCCGGGTAAATATTGGATCTATCCAGATTTTGGCTCCATTGATTAAATAAAGAATACATTTAGCTGAACCTTACAGCTGAATACATCTTACTGAACCTTAACAATCGAACTGTGGTAAATCCCACCACAGAAATGCCTGATAGATTCCTGGACCCAGCACCTTGTTCCTTCCATACCCAGAAAATGATGTCCCTTACCCCACCAAAACTTCCAAATGTAACTGACTAGATAAAGAACAAATGTTAATACTCCCAGAATGCCAATGCATCTTGGTATCACAGTCCTGCAAAAACACAGATCTAGTCAGCTTTTGACTCCAATCCTTCAAATTCCATTTACTAAAGAGAACTTAGTTTCTGTTACAACACTTCAAAAATCCCAGCACAACAGCATCACAAAAAACCCAGTTCCAGCACCTGGGTCTTGCTAAATTTTGGCCATAAATTCCAGAATGGTGTCATCAAAATAAAAAGCAAATGTTGCTTTTACTAATTGACTGAAAAATCTGGAGCTGGATAAACCTTGGTACACAAAAGATACAAAAACTCTAATTTGGCACTGCCACTTCTATCTTGCTTTAACCAGCTAATTTTTAGCAGCATACCTGGGCTATAGTCTAAATTTAGTGCACACACAGTTTCTTTTAATCCATCAAATACAAACAAACAAATCCCTATGCATGAATCTAATGGTACAGTTTCCAGATCTGTGGCCACTATTTGGCAGGATTCAGATTCTTTTTGTGCTGCTCTTGCTCTGGAAAACATTGGTGTTTGGATTTTTGTGCACTGTAGAAAGGGGGGGGGGGGACCGAGGAATGTTCTGTATTTAGGCAGTAGCATTCAGATTTTTCGGGCCAAATCCTGGCAGGATTTGGAAGGATCCAGATGCTGGTTATGAGTTTTTGTGGCACTACTGTGCACGGATATATTGCATCTAGCATTTTTTGTTGCTGCCGGAATAGGCAAGAGCCAGATTGGTTCTTTATTGAACCAGTGGCATTTGCAGGTTGGGGGCCAAATTGCTATTTGGAACCAGGTGTTAGATATGGGTGTTTGTGGCACTATTGCACTGGGATGCTTCTGGGGTCTGGATTCTTTCTGAACAAATACAGGCAGCTACACTTGTTCTTTATTTTCGCAGCTGCTTTCAGGGAGCTAGGACCAAAAATGTCTCGACCCACCAGAATCCGGCAGGATCCAGCTTTTACCTTTTTCCCTGAGGGAGAGAGGCAGCCTGACTGACAGGCAGAAATCTGATCCTGTGAAAGACACAGAGAGCCAATGGGAGGCAGAGAGAGATCCATCAGTTTGGACTGGAGGCCCCTGGAGGAGAACCAGAGGAAAAACCACTGAATTGAGCTCTGTCAGTGGCGCTTACTGCTTCCAAAGGGGAAGTGCTGGGAAATAATTAATGTTTTTATTAAATTTGGAGGGAATTTTTTGCAGCCGATCGCCTTGCGTTACCTTCAGGTGGGTCTTTCCAGCAACTTTTTACGTAGCTCCAGAGAATTGCATGGTTGTGGGTTGCAAAAAGGATCCTTTAAAAACAAGCTAGCTGCGTCTCGCTCGCTCGCTACTCCCGTTAGGTGCAAAGCGAGTCATGTTGTTCGCCATTACTAGTTCTGCACACGTTTGCGAATCAGAGCTGCCAGTTACACAGATCGCTCTAGGGATACAGCAGGAGTGTAAATAAATACCGCGCCGCTTGTTTTGCTTTCCGCTGCTGTAAAAAAGTGGCTTTTGCTCTGTGTTTTAACCTGGCTCTGGCTTAGAAGCCAGGTGAAAGCAGGGAAGGGAGGGATTTTTTTTATGAATGGGACTCTTTGAGGTTAATTAGCTATGCAAATTCAAGCAGTTCATTCATGATTTTTTTAAAGCTAAAAGCCATCTTGTATTCCCCTCTAGGCTGATTGGAGACCAGATCCCGAGGAAATCTTCAGGTCCAATGCCCAGAAAATAAAAACACTGAGCTAAGACTTGTGGAAGAGCTGCAGAATGGATGGATTCTATGACCAGCAAGTGCCTTACATGGTCACCAACGTGAGTGATCAGTTCAAAAGTTGGTGTTTATTAACTTGACTCCGACTTATTTCTCTGGGGGGAGTTTTGCGTTCATATTATCTGCTTTGTTACCGCTGTAGAGACGCCTCTTCATCTCGGAATCTTGCCTTTAAGATGGGCTTAGATTCAAATTATTTGAATAAAGCATAATTTTCTCTAAAGGCAATTTTTGTCGTCGTCCCCTCCCTCCCCCCGCAAAAAAAAGTAAAACCATGCACATGATTAGTGGAAGAGGAGGGCATCAACAGCAGCTGCATGCAAAGTTTCTGGCGGTGTTTGCCTGCAACACTGAGAAGAATGAAGTTGAGGCAAACGTTAACCCTTCTTGCTTTCAGGATTTTTGCAAGCACTTTTACAAATAACATTCAGAAACAAAGCAGCCTGCTAGATTGTCCTTATTTGAATTTGCCTGAATAGTTTAAGCCAAGGGGATTTTTTATGCTATTGTGGAGATCTGTGTACTCCAGATTGCTAAATATATATGTAAATAGTGTGCTGCAGCTGGAGCATATTGCACATGTATCTATACAGATAGATGCATACTTGGATAAATAGAATGTGTTGCATCTAGGCATAAGTATGAAGGATGTTAGGTACTCAGCATAATCCTCTGTTGTAAATTTGTAGGCAGAAATTAAGAATCGAAACTGTATGGTAGTCATTTTCTCTGTGGAATATGTAAAGAATCCATGTAGGCTTTGTTTAAATGTGGAAATCTGAGGGTTGTGTGAGTGTGTATTTTAAAGTAACTGATCTTTCCTGTTTATAGAATCCGTGTGGGAGAAACTGCAATGAGAGACCAACAAATGTCAGGAAAAGAAAATTCATTAACAGAGACCTGGCTCATGATTCAGAAGGTGAGAGCTCACTTCCCACCCCCTGACCTACCCCTCTCCCACCGTGTTTTATTTAATCATGCAGACAAGTTCAATACCAGCTTTTAAAAACAAACCAGTCTTTTTTTAGACCTATTTGTCTAGATTGATTTGTATAAATAAGACAAGAAAATTGCATTGAAGGTTGTGACACAACCTGGTAAAGGCAATTAACTGTGAGAGTTGCTATTCCTTCCTGACTCACCCTGTTCTGTTTTAGATATTGCTGCACATATGGCTCATAAATGTCACTCACTGAGGTGAGAATTTTGTGGTATCTGACACAGTGCCATACGTTCAGCAATACACAGTCCAGTGTCTTCACCTTCAGGTCTTGCCTACATGACTTCTTTCTTTCTTTCTTGTAACATTTTCCACTATTGCTACCTCTGGTGCAAGTCCACGAGTGATAGCAAGGGTGCCAGAGATGTTATAGATTAGCGGCTGTTGTTCTAATGAAAGCAGGGCTGGAGGGCAAGACAGTTAGAATACCATCAGTTTCTTCCAGCCTATCATCTTTACTAGCATTTGCAGTGTAAAGAGCACCAGTGGACTTGTGCTGGTGGTTCCATTGATGCTGAATTTTAAGCAAGAACGTCTAGCTTGGTCCAGGCAGGGAAGTATCCAAGCTTTGTAGACTGTTCTCATATGAATAGCCATGTTAAAATCAGTGGCAGTACTTGCATGAGTAAAGTGAGCAGGATGAACCTCAGCTTCTACACATCCTCGCCTAACATTGTACCCCCAGGTAACCTTTCCAACAGTGAGATGAGCTGGAGACCCCTGAACCTCTGTGCTTAAAATTCCTGTAACAATGCCTGTTCACAGCAGGTGATGTGCCAGAATGAACCCAGGGCATCATCCCCTCGAATGGACTAATAGTTTGTAACATTTAAACACATATCAGGTATGCCTGCCAATATCACAGAAAAAGGAAGTATCTTTCCAAAAGTTAATAACCTTCAAAAACATTTGTTCATCAGTCTAGACATCATACTAAGTTTTTACTGGGTTGCTAAATCTGTGAAAGTAGGGGCCACAAATGGGATGACATTCTGCCCTGATTTACACCCAGTATGACCCTGTGCATGTCAGTGAAGCTGACAGGATGTAATGCAGAGTAACTTTTAATCCAGGGATGAGGCAGTGCCAGTTTAATTTCAAATCTATGTATGATGCTAGTATAGAGGAATCAATGTGTATCAAAGCAAAATCATAACTATAGCGTAAAAGAGTAACCCCTTACTTAACTTCTATGTCTAATGGAGCCACCGAGATTTTCCTTTTACATTTTATTAGCTGCATTTTGCCCTTTATTTACTTCAGATATAGGGTTTTTAAAAATTAAATCCCTACTTAGGCAAAATTCCCATAGAAGTCAATTACAGTTTTGCTGGAGTAACGATTGCAGAAGAGGCCTGTATTGTGTAAGCAGAAATAGATCATTTGAATACGAGGTTATCATCTCAACTTCTCTCTGAGTTACAGAATAGGCATTTTTGCTATATAAGCAACCTTAACGGATTGTGATGATTATTTCAGGAGTCAATTACAGTAGTGTGAATACCTCTTACAGGAAAAAAAGTAGAATAATCTTTAATTGCAACCAGGGTCTATCTGTTCTATCTGCCAAAGTAAAATTTACATGCATTTTTCTTCAAGAAAATATTTTTCCGACTGTAGTTTCATCTTATGGGAAGATTAAAGGTGTGTGTCTTTTATCTGTGTCTTTATCTTTTTTCAGAGCTCTTTCAAGATCTGAGCCAATTACAAGAGACATGGCTTGCAGAAGGTAAGGGGGGAAACTGCTTGTAAAAAGAGGAAAAACAACTCTGGAGGGAAAAAAAAAAAGTCCTGAACTTGCTGTCTTAATGTTCAGCCCAATTAATTGAGCTCTAAAAGAGCCACCTCATGTGTCATGCATACATTAGAGCCTCTGATGAGTTTGTCTTTGGGGACTCTGGGGCTGCTCTACCCAGTGTCATCACAAATTACCAGGAGAAATTGCTTCCAGCTCACAATCACATCTGCTTTTGGCAAGAACTAATGCACCAAGACTTCAAGTTCTAAGCCTCTGTTCAGATTTTAATTGCAATTGATCAGGTTTATATTATTGTACCTCGAGAGACTGCATGCAGCCAGAACTGGGCTTGCTGTTTCCTTTACAGCAGCACATATAATTATTTGGTGTTCTGGTGGAGTACTTTTCTGATGGCAGAAATTAGTTTCTCTGGGTTCATCGGGACGGGATGCTTCAAGATTTAAGTGCAAGTGTCTTCTTTCCATCTTGTTCACAGCACAGAACATTAGGTGTGTATCAAATACTTAATAGGGAAGGAGATTTATTTTTCCATAAGCTTTTTGATATTGTGTATAAGTTTTGTTTTTGTTTTTTTTAATTTTTTTTTATTTCTTACTTTTTATAGGACGGTAGATTGGGTACTAATTGTAAATCTGTCATTTGTCATTTTACAATTACTTATGGGTTTTAATGTTTCAGGTAACCTTTCAAGGCTCATAATATGGTTTTAACAAAATCTTGAAATCTGAATTTAGATTAGCTGTAGAGATATGGGTAATAAAAAGAAGGAGATATTGCTACAAGAGAACTTCAACAAAATTTAGAGGAGCGTTTTACAGCTAGAGATGTATTTGTTCACTTCAGTAATTTGTTTATTATTTAATGCTGTTTATTGTGAGTATGAAGATTCTTATATATTGTCTGTTTCAATACATCAAAGATTTTTTTTATTTGAACTTTACATGGAAAACTTTTATAACATAATTTAACATGATTTTAATGTAAACTAAACATTTCTGTGAATTTACACTGATTTAGTCACTGTAGGTATTCATGTGCTTTATTTTTAGCATATTCTATTGGATTATGCACTATTGTTGTTTACTGAATAGATGTTTTGTTTCCCTGGGAGAGGGGAGAATTGCATGGGACTACTTGCCATGGAAAGAAGGAAATGTTGCTGGTGGCTACTTAGCTTTAGGCTGATTTTTTGATAACTTTGCATGTAGTTGGTCAAGCTGTTAGCCTGTAAGTGTGTTAGTTTTGCTGATGTTTTTATTCTCTTAGCATGAATGTTTGCCTTTAATATGTGTCTGTCAAGATATTATCAAAATTTCTTTAATAAAGTTATAGAAAGGAGTTGGAATGTAAGTATTAATATATTTTTAATAATTGAAAATATAATGTTTTCCAACAGAATAGTCTTACACTATAACAATCAAATAAAACAGTGACTGTCTCTTTGATGGTAATTTTAGCAAGGATCTGTTGTTGTATCAAATCTCATTCATTTTAACAAACTAGAAGTTTGTCAAAACACTAATTGAAAGGTATGCTTTTCTTATGATAAACATTTAGTTTTATTTTTAGTGTCTGAATCGTCTCTTGTTCCTGCAAATGATTAAAAAAATTATTCTAAATCAAAAAGATTCTTGGCAGGTTGGCAATGTATGTGCAGAGCAGCTTAGTAAATTGGAAAAAATAAGAAAATGAAAATTGACTTATGTCATTTCTATAAATATACAAAGGATTGTAGTCGTGAAGAAACTGCATTTTTCTTCTAAAAGTAAATTAATTTCCCCAGTGCTCTAAGTTTTTCCTTATGTTTTTAAAAGAGATTACTTTGATAGATTAAAGCTAGGTGTCTAGCCCTTTGTAAGTAGGCTTGGAAAAGCTTGTAAATATCATATGGTAAGTATAAAAAGTTACTTTTTGCCTGGAGAGACCCAAACAACTGAGTTTTAAGTTTATATTTAATAATATATTTCTGCAGAGTTTTAAACCTAAATGTTACAGATATCTGCTATTCTGGAGTAGCAAAACTATAAATTTCAGACCACTGTCTGTTTTAAATGAGAACTAAAATAGTAATCTGCTTCCCCCAGATTTTACAGGCTTTGCAGATAACCTATCATAGAACTAAAGAAAAAAATTACCTTGTTTTTAATTCTGTGTTGACAAGTTTTTAATTATTTAAAAAAATCTTCATAAAAGATTGTAAACTTGCACTAGTATTTACAATTAAATACTAATGTTAGGGATGCTGTATTTTGGCTTTGCTGAAGTGCCTGCTGGATAACTTCAGCTAAGAAACAGATCTCAAAATTAGCTTGTTTACTCATTGTTAGATTTATCCATTTATGTCCTCCTGGACCTTCATAAACTAGAAACCTGCCAATTTGGCAGCATCAGTAATGTTTACATATTTTTTCTCATGATGCTCTGTAGCCAGGAAAGTGACCATGAAATTTTAAAGCATCTTGACCTTTTTTAAAAGGAGCAATGGCAACTGACCAAGTTTCTCCCATGAGTTCAGAACCCCACTGGGGAGTAACCAGGTCAGAAAATCTGCATATTAAACAAGAGAGTCAAGGGAGTTACAATGTATCACACGTGAAGAATGCTTGCAAAAAATTGCAAAGGCGTCTTCATACTTGGGACTTTTAGCCAGCATGTTTTTACAGAACAGGGTCATTTGTTGTTTACTGTAAAGAATCTTAGTAATAAACAAGTAAACACATAGGGATCTGTTCACTTTTCAGTACTTGTACACAACTTTCATTGTAAATAACAGGATTTACACATGTATGTTGAAGGACAAAACTAATCCAAAGTGCAAAATATAAATAGATTATTGTATTAGTTTGTTTAGGTAATATATATATTTCCATCCCAACCCTAGAAACTGAATCCCACTTGTAGGAAAGTTATGAGCGGTTATCTTTGTTTCTGCAGTACTTGAATTCTATGAAATAAGTTCATCTTCTTCATCTCCTATTTATATATATTAGGAAGAACAGCCACATTATTTTGATGTAAAATGTAAACTGAAGGTAGCTTCCCAAAATCAGTAAATAGGTGACAGAAAATAAATTTGAAGTATTTTTGTGGCCATAATATGAAAGTGGAAGGCTTTTAATAACTGTCTCTACTAAACAAAGAGTTAAAATTGCTTATTGCTAACCAAGACAAATATTGTTCAGATAATGTCTTTGTTTTTTATTTAAATATTGTGGCAGCTACCTTTTGTCATGATAATATCATATAATGCCTTTATTGATTCTGTATATTTGGAATTATATAGCAGTTGGCAGATCGCAATTATTCAGTGACTTGAGATAATTGGTTCAAATATTAATCTAATGTTATCTCAGCAAGGTTGCTTATACATATTCTGGGAAAAACAGAGGAAAGAAAACAACCTCTCTGCCACTGAAAGCCCGCTATGTGTGGTAGAAGCATTTGGGGTTGAGAGAATAATAGACAACAGTAAAACACATTATTTATTAAAATTGTCTCTTCTAGTATTTCTGTCACTAATTCCTGGCTGCAACTTGATAAAGATGAGTAAAAAGATTACAAAATGAATGTAGATTAACTTTTTAGAACAAGAGCTCTACATGACGGAATTCCTTCTTTGGTTGTAAGAATGAGAATTCGTCAAATAAAATTCATTAATATTTGCTGTATTGTTTGCTCTGATCTAGTGCAATGTAACTACTTTACAATAAAGGACACAGGTAATGGCTTTGTTCACCCATTGCAGTTCCTAGCTAGCCAGACAGAGGTGGGTGGTTCTCCCAACTTTTCCAAACTGTCGCAGGCACCCCAAATGATTTCTGTAAAAGCAATGAGTGGTCCTGTGGCACCTTGGAGACTAACCAAAATATATAGAATCATGAGCTTTCGGGGGCAAAACCCACTTCAGGTGAACTGGAGTGGAAATTACAGAAACCAAGAGATATGTTTAACAACTCTTGTTTTCTGTTATTTCCACTTCAAATCATCTGAAGAAGTGGGTTTTGCCCACGAAAACTCATGATTCTACTGTATATAGTTTGGTTAGTCTCCAAGGTGCCACAGGACTACTCGTTGTTTTTAAAGTTACAGACTAACACAGCTACCCCTCTGTTATTTCTGTAAAATATTTATAATTTTGCTACTTACTAATGGTTACGTTTGGGATGATTTTTAAGAAACGGTTTCTTTGATCGTTACTGCCATCATCAAGTTTGTATGCACATGATTTGTACACACATGATTTGGTGTTGCCCAATGCATTAAATCCCTAACTGCGTATTATGAAAGTAATCGCTTAGTTTGCATTGTTAATTGCATTGTTAGTTGCTCCAAGTCAGCGGAACTGACTTGCACCAGCCGCGGCTCTCTTTTTTTTCCGCTTTCTGCTGTCCTGTAATGAATCCCACCTTTGGTAAGAACACTAATCTAAAAGTCAGGTACTGTATCTGAATATATATGGTTAGTGAAGAAACATGGCCAAATGAAGACTATGTCACATCTTGGTTGAATTTTGCCTACTCAGGAATGTTCTAAAAGGGAGTAAAAACATGTTAAAGGTGAAACTTGTAGCCCAGTGAATCATTCCGTCTTCCACCCTCTCTTTTTTTTTTTTTTTTTTTTTTTTTGAGCTCTGGGCAGTTAGTGGATTTGAAGTTTAAATATTTGAAATGATTGCCTTATTTCAAATATCCCTAAGAAAAAAATAGAGAAAAATTGCATTTGGCAAAATGGTACTAACCTTTTATAAAATTGTTGGTTCTGAAAGTGTGCAGAGTGCTAATCTGGGGGCTTCTTACTTGATGAAAAAACAGATTATTAAATTTGTCCCAGTGCATAGTTATTTATTGACTACAAGGGACATAGAAGATGTAAAAAGTGAGGAGTGTGCATTTTAAATCAACTTCTTTATTTTGTTGCAGAAAAGTTCAAATCAATAACAAAAGCAAGATCCATCAAACCCTTCTTTATTTTAGTATAGATTATTCACACCAAGAGTGGTTTGCAGGATTTGGTCCCCATTTTTTAAGCTACATAACGTTTACTTGTCAGAGTTGGTTCCTTAAAAACAAGTTTAGGTTGTTTTGACAGCACATCTGGTGTTCACTTGGCAATGATATTTTTTCTTTTCATATTCAAAAAATTATCATTGTCATGCCTTATGAGTACTTCTGTATTAGCAGCAGCTGATTCTTTTTTATCTTTTTTTCTTAAAATATGATTTTGTATTAATGCTGTACTTTCTATAACCTTTTAAATGTTCAAAACAGATATTGAATGAAACAAAGCTTACGGGCCTTATTACTTTATTTTAGGGTAAAGCCGAAATAGTATTACTCAGATTTTTTCCTTTCAATTTCAGAATCTTTTGCCACACTGTGTGAATCTTTGATGTTTTGAAAACAAATTGTATCTAAATTAAAAAGTGAGCTTCAAGTTCTGAGAAGGGAGTAGTACAGGAAATGCTAAGATCTCTAAAGCAAAGTTCTTAAGAGAAGCAAGAAGAAATGGCAAGCTCTCTGCTTGTGCTTCAACCTTACTTGCATGGAGTGCTGAATTTCTGGCAGAAGTCTGTTGTTCGGAAAGGAGGGGTTAAGCTTTAGTGCCTTTTTGTGTATTAAATATGTTCCTTAGTGGGTCTGTGCTACCTTTGAGACAAAGCAAAGAAATCGGTATGTTTATGCAAAAAGTTCAAGTTTACTTTGCTGTTGCATTCTGGAAGGGTGTGACATGAAAAGCTTGTGGTTGAGGCCACATGGTTCATGCTGAACTGTGTTTTTGTGAATGGAGGCAGAACTCCAGTTCTGACTGCTTGTCTTGAGGAATTGCTTAGGAGATCAGCTGTCTCATTCACTGGCAGAAAGAATGACTCATACATCTTCTTCCTTGTTTGGCTTCAGGTCATTGTTACAGTGGCTAGAGCTGGTTTTAATTAAATATTAACTCCTTTTGTACTGGATATTTGTTGATGGTGACTTTTTAAAAAAAATTGTTTGCAATGAAAGAAAATAAAGTGCTCGCCTGTGTCCAGTTTAATTGTTTTTCCAAGTTGCTTTCCGTTTGCAGGATAGATTTTAAGTTTAGCTTGGAAAAGTATAAGTGTTAATATGGTCTCAGAAAATTAAAAAAGGGATATTAAGTATTTCTGTGCTTTGAACAGTTGCTTTTGGCAAGCTGACTTTAATTGTGTAGGTGATGAGATCATAAAATCTAAATTGATACATCCCTTATAATTAACATTTTTGTGTATTTCCCACACACCCCAGGACACATTGCTATAGGCAGAAAGAAAAAAAAATTGGTTATAATCTAGGCTAAGGCAACTGGCTGATAGTTGAAGGGGGTAACATTTCTACTATGACAGTCTGAGACTGGATGGTGAGTTGTTTATTAAAGTGTAATGAACTGATATTCTATTATTACTATTAGTAGTAAAATATATGCTTAATATCCCTGAAAGCCTTTTACTGTTTTTCCCCCCCTTTCCCCAGGCCTAAGCCCCTTAAATTTTTATGTGGAGAAATAGTCTGGGTGATCATTTCCGATATGTTTTTAATAGCCTGCTAAATAGAAAGGGAAAAAGTTTTACTTGTGTTTTGTCCTGAATGTGGTGATAGACCACTGTAGTTGTTCAGAGAACCTTGCTGAATTGCAGTGTCCATGACTAAAAGAAAAGAGGAAACGAATGATATATCCATGTATAAATGTGCATGAAGTTGCAACACTCCAAGTCATATTTTCCATTCTGAGATCCAAGTTAAGCTGAAGTTAACTGTGTACTTGCTGGTTTAACTTGTTACAAAGACTCCCTTTAATTATCAAAACTCAGGGTACAAAAGCCCTCTTCTGTTTGAATAATGTGATGGTGAGCTCAGTCCATTTCCCTTCTCACAGCTAGCTACTGTTGTAAAAAATCTGTGTACTGTATTGGATGGAGAGTTGCTTCAAATTCTGAAAAATGATCATGCGTGAATTTAAATTCTGTTCAGTTTAAAAAAACAGAGTTGAAATGGGAGACTAAATTGATAGTTCTGATTTCCATGTGTCTTATGCCGAGCAGATCAGTGACTCTTAGTTTTCAAGATAGGCTCTCAGATTTACTTCCTACAGCATTTGTTTTATATGGGTGTTGTGTGTATTTTTTAAGCATCCAAGAGAAAATGTATGGAACCGTGTGTCTGACATTTTGTACATTTTTAAATATAAAAAGCAATTGCCAGCTTTGCTAGGTTCTCTCCCCACCCCGCAGTAGCTTTTAGAGAAGCGCGTACTGGCAAATGTACTTTTAAGTAAATTTGCCAGTTAGAGTTTTGACTACATTAGTCACCTTCTATTTTTACTGTTCTTTTATAAAATGGTGCATTTGGTTTTCTTAACTATGTTCTTTTAACTCTCGGGTGTTCTGTAGTATCTTTTTGTAATGAGCCCCCATTCTTCTCTTATTCACTCCAGTGCTAATTGGGGTAAAACCATTGAAGCCAGTGGAATTATGCTGCTTTGCAGGAAAAGAAGGAACTTTAAAAGAGGATTTTTGCCCCTACACTTCTCATCATCTGTGTAGGAAAAGAAAGAGCCTGATTCACCACTGTATTATTTCAGTTTTATGCTGGTGTGACACTACTGAAATCAATGAAACTGGCATAAAGCAATAGTGAATCAGGCCCAAAGGCTGGACTTGGAAATTTGCTGGAAAGAATGTAAAACATGGTGGACCCTGTTCTGCAAACAACACAAATCAATATTAAATATATTCTCATGTGGAGACTACAAAATCAAGCCTATTTATTTTTGTAACTAGACTGGTATTTAGCCTCCTGCTAATTGCAGTTAAAATGACATGAAACGTATCTATTTGTTTTATATTAATATTTCAAGGCCAAGGTGTCTCATATGGATATATCCTATTTAAAAACAATCGAGTTAATAAATAGAAATGCTATCAATGTATATGTACCTGAAATTAAAAAAAAAGGAATGCAAAAGATCCCTAAGGTAATGACTGTTAACTGGGAACGCTTGACTTCAACATTGGATTTTCTGTAGCAATCAAATATTTGGCATATTGAAGGGAAAATTTAAATTTCTTACATGAACTGATCTGAATAAGCCAACTGAAATTTACAGTGTGTTAATTTTTGGTTGACTTACCTCTCTTGGGGTTTGTGTAGCCCTTGAGTTCATTACTGGTAAGAATGCTGCGGTTTCTTTTTGGGAGAAGAGAAGATTAATGCATCAAAAATTCCTAGGAGTATTTGATATGGTAAAATGTACTTTCTGCAGAATTTTAGTTCTCATTATTTAATTTAAATATTTTGAGATATACAGTTTGCTTCTTAAAGGGCTAGTTTTAGTGTGATTAAATGCTAGAAAAAGCTTCAGCGTCTGTGTTTTCCTCAGATTAATGTTAATTATTTTTCGTATATTTGTTTTAACACTTGACTACACCCTTGTTTATAGCTTATCCAAAATATTTTGTTTTTAAGGTATATTTTCTGTAATACATTAGGTAGGATTATAAACAAACCCATGAGAGTCACGAGAGTCATGAGAGTACCATATTACTGCTTTGTGGGACTGATCCTGAAATACTTACTCAAGAAAAAGCGGCGAGGAGTCCTGTGGCACCTCATAGACTAACTGAAGTGTAGGAGCATAAGCTTTCGTGGACAAAGACCCACTTCCTCAGATGCATGACATGCATCTGAGGAAGTGGGTCTTTGCCCACGAAAGCTTATGCTCCTACATTTCAGTTAGTCTATGAGGTGCCACAGGACTCCTCGCCACTTTTGCAGATTCAGACTAACACGGCTACCCCTCTGATACTTTACTCAAGAAAAACTTTCAGTGAAATCAGTGGAAATTTTTCCTGAATTAAGGAATGTTGGATCAGTTCCACAGAATATTGTGCACCTTAGCACTAAAGGATTAAGAGTTGGTAAGTCTAAAGAGATATTGTCACCACTTGGATGCGTAATTCTCAGTATATTCGCAGATGTTACACATATGTATAAAAGCAAACCAAGCCCTTAATATTTCATAACTTGGAAAGCCTTTACAATGATCAAACAACATATTTTTCTTTAGTTTTTTAAATAGTTTGATATTCAGTGTTCCAATAAATTGTTATGTAACCATTGTTTACTATTTGATGAAGCATGTTGGGTTATCAAGTCATGGAAGAGGTTTACTTCAGTTACAGTTTACTCTTGATTTGCTCTCTTTGGACAATAATTGTCTACCATACTTTCAAACAATGACTTTCATGTTACTTTGCTGTGGAAGTTCTAGATGAGGTAGTTGGATAAAAGAGCAGTATTTTTTCAATCGTGGTAAATTGAGGTTTTGTTAACTTTAGAAGTATTTAGAAAATGGGACCATGGCTGTCCCATTTTTGCTAGTTTCCACCTTACACAATTAAATGAAACAGTGATTCAGGTATATGTCTACTGTGCTAATGCCTGGAATGTTTACAAGGCATTATGACAATTTGGGAAGAGTTAATATTTTGACTGTGTAACAAAATGGCATTGTGTTATCACCAGGAAACAACCATGACATTTCAGATGCAGTTGGAGTTATAGTATTAGATGTGTCATGTTTTCTAAAAGTAAAGATATTATAAAAGGCAGAGGGACTCTGGTTGTGGTTCTCCTATTAAGTATATATTTCAGTCCCACCTGAAAACACAATAATATTGAAATGAACATTCTGTGGTCCAGCCAAAGACTCTTTGACCATTTAAAAACCAAAGTTAAAAAATGTTTGTCTGCAAGTGTTACCCATAAATGAGACGAGTTTTCTTGATGAAGGGAGGTGAGGGGTTTAAACATACAAAGATGGTTTGAACATTGGGACTTATTTTTGTGCAGAAGTCCAAATACAACTTTTGAAAAGTCATGCTAAGGGGTTTTAGTAATGGTTGAAGTCATTCTCATGCTTGATTTCAGTCCTAATAATGGTTGAGCCAACAAAATCGTAGTTTTGACCTTGGCTGTGCTTCAAGGTTAGCACAATAGTCTTCACTATTCTTTAGTGGCTTCTCTTAATTTTTCCCCCCATTTTTTTCCCCCTTTCTTCAGCTCAGGTACCTGACAATGACGAGCAGTTTGTGCCAGACTATCAGGCTGAAAGTTGTAAGTATAGTATGATTCATCGCTTTCTGAAAAAAAAATTGTCTCAATTTATAGTATTCATGGTCATGTGATGGTCATGTGTTTGCCTTTCAGTGATATCAGCACAAAGAATAAGTGAAGCAAGTAGGGTTCTGAAATGCAGCCAGTAAAAGCTGTTTTTGTTGAAGGTGTAACCATTTAGAGGATGGTCCCATTTTTTCTTTTGTCACTGAAGCAGAGAAATTCCCTCTCATTGAGCTCAGTAGGATAACGGACCTTTCTGTTTCTCTTGAATACCAGGAGAAAGGCGGTAAACACTCTATAGACCCAAGTAGTGTAAAACAAAAGCAACTAGTTCCTTACATAAAAATTATTTAAGATTCTCTGTGGGTTTTCTAAAAGGTCCTCTTATTTTGTATTTACCAAAAACTACATTAATTAAATTACATTAATATATACAGCATGGCACATGAGCCATATGTTGCTTTCCAATCTCAAATGAAATTTTGGTTGGCGTTAGTAGGCATTTTACCTGAGTTAGAACAACAAGAATTAGCCTTCTCTTGTGTTAATCCACTTGCTTTTTCTGAGTCTTTTGGTGTGTGGATCAGCTGGATATTCTGCCTGGTTTGCAACTTATCTTATTCATGCCAGAAACTTATTTATTTATTTTTAACACATGCATCCCCCCTTCCCCACCACACACACTCTTCCCTTGCTGCAGTTCCAGGTGCCCTACTTTTCTATTTCCCTTTTTGAAGTCCTTTTCACTAGTGCTACTTAGAGCTTTGGCTGGCAGAGGATACACAAGGCAATGGCATGACAAATATTGTCTGGTGAGGCCAATGCTGTCTTGCATCCCCTCTCCACCCCAACCATACACATATTACTCCCTATGGCAAGTTTGGCCTCCATCAGTGGTCACTTCTGGGCACTGTCTGCTTACAGTAGAGTTCATAGCTGCTTTTCTACTGAGCTAAATAACTTCAGTTATTGATCCTACTAGTGTGAATAGTTACAATCAGCTAAACTAAACACCTGTTTAAATTAGCATTCATGTATTGTAAAAATAATAAATGGAGGCATGAACAATTTTATAATAGAGATCTCTCAAATTATATTTGAAGTATTAAAAAAAAACCAAGAAAGCTAACATAGTTTCAAAGTTACTTAATTTCTTTGCATTTCTTGAAATTGTTCAGTTTACTTAGATATATTTCCTTATAACATGCATCATAAAATATACATATTTTGTGAAAGACTGCTTTTTCCTAGACTGATTTTACTCCAAAACTGAAATATTTTTTCTTTTTTTAATAAGTTGTAGCAAATGGTCCCTCGCATTAACTCCTAAAGACACACAAATGAATATGGATAATTACTTTTGTATTAAAATTTCCCCCTCTCTTTGTATAGCAAGTTCGTCTATTATAATACCAGTGTTAAACTTGTCTGTAAATTGAAATTTAAGATTTCATCCTACATACACTGTTGTTTCCAAATAAAATTTGCACATGCACAAATCTCTTCCAGAAGAGTGCAAAGTTCTGCCAGGGCTTCTGTTAACCCACAATTATTGCTCCAAAATAAGTCAATGATTCCTGGAGAATTTGTGAACTGTGAATGAAAAGCCCTATCAAAGTTTGCCATGATAGAGAAATTCTCTGAAAGTGGATACTTTTGTTGTATGTCAGAGTTCTTTAGCCATAGCTTACACAGTATTATCAAAGGAGCATTTATTTCTTCATTTCAGTTGTTTTCTTTATCTTAAGTAAAGGTCAGGCAAGCTTCCTGGAGAGTACTCTAGTAAAGGTTACAGAGTTTCAAACATAGACTAGGATATAATGTACATAACTATGAGCTCCTCACAGCAGAAATAGGCAGAACCCCCTCCCATGGTGGGGACAGAATATACTTTACTGGGGCTCAGCCCAAGCTGAAAATCATGGTATGTTTGTGGGGGGGAGCCTGAGTTACAAGTTTGTGATGGGCCTGCAAAGTTATACTTGGGCCCTTGAAATGGGAAACAGCATAAACAAAGTCAGAAGGAAAATACAATTGCCAAATGTCACTCCTCACAATTTTGACTGCTTCCTCTCCATTCCAAACTTGCCTTTACAATATATTATAATGTATTATGTGTTTCTATCTCTGTCATGAGCCTCCAGTAAAAAGCCTCCAGCATTGCAGAGCACACAAGTTTCACTGTGTGTGACTGATAGTCAGTTGTAGGTTCTGTTCTATGTACGTAGTTGAGCTAAGAATGAGGGTGAAGGACAAGAGATGTGGCCAGTGGAGTAGTGGTCATGGCCACTATGCTATTGCAGAGGCAGCTGCCCTATGCATTGCTGGATTTCGTAGCCCTAACTTCAGAGATGCTCCCTGAATGAGGCCTCTTTATTTGGGCTTTGTCCTAAAGGGTGTATTCGTGTGAGAGAATTTCATCCAAGATGCTTATAAAACATATCTTCCCCAACCCTCTCCCCCCCCCCCCAAAGGTTTTGCCTTGCAGAATTATAATCTACAAATAGTAGAAAGGAGAACAGTGGAGGTAGAAGAAGTAGTGAAATTTTCTTTCTGTCCTTTTCTACCTAAAGATAGCTCTGGAATATGATGTTCATGTGTGGGGTTAGTTCCATCATGAAGGAAAGTCTTGCTAACCTAATAGCAGCAGCAAACAAGATGGTAAAGCTATTCCCAGCATACGCCAAGATTGTAGCAATGATGGCAGAATGTTTCTAGTGCTGAAAACATTAAAGTTGGCAATGATGGAAGCAGAAATATAGAAGAGATGTTAGCTGGTGCTGGTGCTTCTAAGGACCAGGTTTTTTTATCAGTATTGAGCCGATTAGATGACATAGCAAATGACATATGCCAAGTGCCTGCATCCCTGTTCGTTAGTACTACTGCTGCTGAACCTGACAGTGGGAAACTATCAGAAATACAACCCACCTTACCTGAATAAGTGCATGTCTACCTGCCATGGCAAAGCACATTGGAATGTCACTATCTGTTCACAGAAAAACAGAGTGAAATAGGCAAATGTCATATAAACATTTTTAGTTGAAAATTATTTGTTTTGTAACTCTGTCTACAGTTAAGCATGAGTGTCCTGCTTTGTTGCTTTATATAGCAGCAGAGAAATTCCTAGTTGCTATTTTGCAGAACTTTTCTAATTATTCTATATTTGAGGAATGGTAGCTTAATTTAAGGTAAGTATAAGAGAAGTAGCATATATTGAAAGTATAAAAAATGCTCCAAAAATGAGGAAAAACCCCTCAACCAGTGTTCTGTAAATGTTGTCTATATTTTGACTTGTCCTCTCCTCAAAGTTCAATAAACCTATTTTGGTGTCGACCTCCAATGTATAAATTACACGCCAGGAAAAGAGTGGTCTGTGCTATCTCTCTGGGGTAAGATTTCCTGTTGTTTAAAGTTCATTGACACGTACGGATGATGCGGGAGCCAAATCCTGCTGCCCTTTTAATCAGCAGTAAAGATCTCAGAGACACTTGACTGAGTGGGCCACAGACTTGCCATTGTAGGAGCTAAAATTGTATTTAATGATGAGTTTCATTGAAAGCTTGTGTAGTTTGGGTGGAGATTTTTAAACTTTACCCTGCCCCCTTCATTGTTTGATGGTATCTACGAAAAACACAAGAGGAGGTAGGCAGGCTTTAATAAAATTGTCAGATGGCTAAAGGATGAAGCTGGCAATGAAAACTCAGTGTCAGCAACATACTGATTTGTAAAGTAACCTTGGTACATTTGATTATAAACAGGGATTATCCTTGTACCTAATTAGTATGCCCAGTCCCATAATGGCATAATCATGGGTATGGTGTTTGGTTTCAGAATTTTTATTTACATTGTTGCTTTTTTGGTGTTTTTTCCATCCCTTAAAACATAGATCCACGATGAACTTTTACTTTAGCCTGTTATCAAATTTTCTTCTAATGCGACTTTGTGCGGTGCTTTACCAGGTGGACCAGACTCTCTCTTTATTTTGTTTTTGATTATGTATTTTTTTTCTCTGACTGTTCAGTGCTTTCACTTACTACAATACTGCCAATGGGGTAAATGTTAATATTAGACCTCAGCTGTTGACAGTAAATCGGTAAGCCTGGCTATAAAATTCTCTCTACTCAGTGTCCGATTAAACTTTAAGATAAGAAAAATACTCTTTAGTAATGATTTTGAATGTGATCTTTCAAGACCTTTTTTTTCCCCAGGTTTAGCAAAGAAGTTCTTTCAATGCAGATGCCAGGATCCTTAAATTATTCAGGGGCTGTGCTTTTTAGATTCTCTAGCTTGCAGTCTTTAAAAGCCTGTTAAAGAGAGATCTTTTACATAGGGTTCAGGTAGCTGTGTTCTTCTGTCATTTTAAGTAAAGGTTCAGTGTATTCTGCTTCCTGCATAAGTAGGAGGAGTATTAAAATATTTGCACGCCTGTTTGTAACACACACAATCATGGTTAGGGTTTTTCTGCCCCATGAAATGAGAGCTATTTTTTATTCTTCTGGTGAATTAAAAGCAAATTACACAAACCACAATTTATACAATGGTAAGACTTTTATGTACCTTCACATATCTTGTGAGTGTAGTTCCAGGATGTGTAATTTTCATTTCATTCTCGGCAACTGGATGTGGAAGATATTTTACAATCAGATTCGGAAACATCCCTATCGTGTCAGTTTCAATGTTGGGACTGATCCAGCTGTCATCAAAGTCAGTAAGACCTTTGTAAGGAGCAACTATACACTGTGTTTATTTTTGTCTGTATTTACCATGTTGTGTAGTTTATTGACGTGTAAGTTTGAATCCTAGTCTAGAAAATCATTAGTGGCCGGAAAACCCCCCACCAATTTTTTAAGTTCAGCATTATGATCCCTGATTTTCAGTGGTGATTTAGTGCCTAGACAGTTGGCACCATATATTAGAAGAACAAGATGTCCTAGAAATCTTGCCCCATGAGGGCAGGGGACTGGAGTCGATGACCTCTCAAGGTCCCTTCCAGTTCTGTGAGGGTGTGCCTAGACTACAGGGTTTTGTCGACAAAAGTGAACTTTTGTCGACAAAACTATACCTGAATCCACACTGCCTTTGAGTTATGTCGACATAACGTCGACAAAACTCAGCAGTTTTGTCGACGTATGTAAACCTCATTCTATGAGGTATAACGCCTTTTATCGACAGAGTTCTCTTGATAGAAGGCATTATTGCATCTACACTGTCCTTTGCGTTCACACTATTATGTCGACAAAGCGGCTTGCTTTGTCGACAGAACTGGATGTAGTCTAGACGCTCTTTGTCGACAGAAGCTTTGTTGACAGTATCTGTCGACAAAACTTCTGTCGACAAAACCCTGTACTCTAGACATACCCTGAGATAGGTAAAGTGCAGTTGCTAGTATTTTGGTTTTTCAAGGTGGTGACTAGATGGCTAACACTACAGGTTGGACATCCCTGATCCAGCATGGTTGGGATCTGACCAGTTCTGAATGACAAAATTTGCCAGATCAGCATAGGTGTCTCCTGCTATGGGCCCCAAGACAGCTGTACCCCCTGCTTCTGGAACCCTCAACCCCACTCTGCTGCCACCGGTGCTTGCCCCTGGCACCTGTCTGCCTTTTGAGGCCGAGGTTCTCCAGCCCTGATTTCCCCAGCCCTGCGCTGCTGCGGGCAGCTGGGCTTCTCCGGTCCCTGACACTGCACTGCTGCTGGCTGTCGGGGTTCTGTGGCTCTGCACTGCCTTAGGCTGTCACAGGAGGCTGGGTTTCTCTGGCCCCTGATCCTGGGCTTCTACTGCTCCTGCCCCAGTGCTGCTGCGGGCACCTAGGGCTCCTCAGCCTCAGGGTCCACGCTGCTGTGGGCTACCGGGGTTCTCTGGTCCCTGGTCACCGCACTGCCGTAGGACTCCTCTGGCTCTGCTGTTTCCAGCCCTGGCCCTCTTGCCATTCGGCTCCAGAGTTCTCTGGTCCAGGAGGACCATGGATGTTGCCGGACCAGGGAGTACCAGTTTTCAGAGGTGCAACTTATAGTACAGTTTTCCTGTGATAAATCCATCCGGCTGGAAATGACTTTTCTTTTAAAGTAGTTCTTCAGGCACAGTACTGGAACACTTTGACAAATGCAGGTGAGGAATTAAGAGTTTTTCAGTCTTAGCTTAAATTTCTCAGATAACTTTTACTAATAGTGCTTTCTATAGCAATTTTTTTTTTCATTATGCTTTAAACGGCTTCCTCCATTAGGTCAGATTTTTTTTTGTCAAACACTGATATTATTGGTTTAGCTTAAGCCTAACTCTGAGGGATATTTTAGGTGATTAAAACAAGGGTCAGGCAATCAGAAGTCTCTGGGTTCTATTCCTGCCTCTGGTTCTCTGTGACCTCAGACAAGTTGCTTAACTGCCATTATACCTCAGTTTGAAGTGCATACAAAAATGCATGCATCCCTCACGGTGATGTGGGACATCTCCCTTAATTCTCTCTTGTAAAATGATATGAAGTCCTGGAATAAAAGGATTTACACAGTACAAAGCATTTGTTACGATTATTATTTGTTTGATTTCTATTACAGAGTCAGGTTAACAGTTATTGATTGGCCCTTATTGCCTGCCTCTGCACATGTTCTCCCCTCTTTCAGTTTCTCCCTCATGATGACTTTTTTTCCAGAGCTCACTAGCATTACGTTTTAGCTGTTGTGTTTGTGTTTTTTAATTATCATTTAAAATAAATGTATTTGTGATTGGTGCCTTTTAGAGAACTCTCTGGACTCATTTGTGGTTCAGCCTGGGCATTAGCCTCTGCTAAGCAGGGTTTTCTCCTTCCTCTAGGGGATATTTGGGACAGTTCAAATCTACCCCTGCCCAGTATGTTCTTGCTTTTGCTAAATTTAGTTCTTGGAAAAGTTTTGTTGCAAGGCCTTTGAGTACATAATGCTTTTCATCTGTGGTCCTAATAACCTCTTGAAAGCTTATAGATTTGTTTTGATTTGCAAGCAGATTTTGTTTTCATTCCTCATTGTATTTTATGCTGTATTTCTAGCTCTGAAGGATAATGAAGCTTTGTTATGTTTTTGTGCAGCAATATTGATCATACATTTCATCAATACAATTGGGGCAATTGTCCCATGAAATAAGCTCTTATCCAGGTGCAGACTTTGCTGCAGTCATATCCCTTAAGTTTGAGCTGGTGCTTTTGAAATGGCCTTCATAAGGTGAAGTGAACATTTCCGGCCTTTCTCTTAATCGGTACTCCTTTCTCTTCATGTGCCTGTATATTTATAACTGCCTCTGGAATTTCCACTACATGCATCTGATGAAGTGGGTCTTTGCCCATGAAAGCTTATGCTCCAATAAATCTGTTAGTCTAAAGGTGCCACAGGACTTCTCATTTATGCTAAGTAATGTTGCCTTTCACCATCCCAGCAGAGACTGCAGTTCTGTAATGGTTTGGCAGTGGGGCCAGGATGTTAAGGGACCTGATAGTCTTTAGCTTACTGGACTGTAGCACAATCTAAGCAAATGGACTGTATTGCTGTATTGTCTTAGCTCCCTCTAAGAGCCTTCAAACACTTGTCCCTTCCAGGCAAGTCCAATCCAATTCTTCTTCCTCAAAGCTCCATTCTCATTCATGGTTTTAGTGCAGATTAATGGTTTGGGTTGCATGAAGAGGTTATCAGCTAATGAATAAACTTTAGTTTATCCCATCCTGTGATAAAGCTGTCTCCTAGGCCAAAGACGAAGCATGTAACCTTTTCCCCTCTCAAGTGATGATTTCTTAAGGCTGTCAAACAACTTCCTGAGGGCTGTTTACATAAAAACAAACAAAAAAAGTATTTTATTCAAAACGTGAATTTTCAGTTTTGCAACCCCTCCCTCCCCCTTTTTTTTGGCTGACGATGTTCTGTCTAGAATTCTATGAATCTTCCAGTACACGAAATACACAAACTGTTCACACTGTGCAACTTCTAGCCCCATGGCAGAATCCTTCTGACAGTTAGACAGTTATTTTGATGTCTAAAAGGACAGTAATTGTTTATGGGATAAAATGTACGGTGTTACTATAATGATCTTGTTTGTGTTAATGAATGTAAGTAGAAAAGTGGCTGATTTGTGTTCCTGCCATTGTGACAGACAAAGCAAAAAAGAAAAATTTGAAGAACTCTGTTAAGCTATTTTGACACAAACATTTATGCTCTTTAAAGTTAACTACTTTCCATACAGTCTCAATGGAGAACATATATATATTTAAAATGTATTCAGCTTTGTTCTTCCTTCTGTTTGCTGCATCAGCAGACAAATGTCACAGTCCCCAGTAGTCTACTCTTGAGTTTTTCAAAGGGAAGTGGAGGAGGGAAAGGAAAAGGAAAGAATGCCTGTCCCAGATACATGAAGTATTGACAGTTTGAAGAAGCTGAGCTGCACAAAGTATGCATGTATTCTGAGGATAGTTCTTAAATCCCTTTAAACACACAGTGTTCTTGATTTCAGGGTTCCATGTCCTTTTGTTTAAGATCTGTTTGCTTCACATTATTGGGAGATAGGCTTGCTGGACTGATAAATGGCACTGGTGTATAATAAATGAGCATATATAGAAGACTAATTAAGTGGTGGTCAATGTCATCAGTCCAGAATACTTGTTTACTAACTGTCTCAAGCTGTAGAAATAAAATTTGTCTTAACTTGTGGACAGAATGCAGAGTCTATTTAAAGGAATGAACTCTAAACTTGTAGTTCATATTTGGTGAATGGAAGCTTTTCCTGAGAAAGAATTAGGTTGATTTTTTTTCTAGTCCACCTCATGCTTTGTGTCTTTTCCAAAACACCTCTAAAAAAGTATTTACTGTTATATTGGCCTTGAATGAAGGCGAAGTCAGGAGTAAATTAGAGCAGCGTAGAACAACTTCATTCATGTGTATCTATCTACCTGTTCCCTGTGTTACATGGGAGTATATGTGTTAGAAATGAGTGAATCATTAGTAGCTTTATTTCTGGTCATTTTCCTCCTTTTTGCTGTTTTGGAACTTATTCAGGGAATACAGTTACCAGTAAGTTAATGTGGTGAAATATTTTGAGATTAATAGCATTTACTGCCAACTCATGGAGTGACTGAACAAGCAGGTTGCTTACTGGCTGTGTTTGCCTTTGATTTTAACTTTAAGCATTATGGGTCATGATCAAGGACAGTGGAAATTTGTATGTGCAAGAAAAATGGCTAATTCTGCAGATTTTAGGGTCTTTATGAAAATGTTGCTTCTTTCTACAGACTAACTTTTGGCTTAAAAAGAAAATATATCTGAATTGTATCCCATTGCAAGGAAAATCTTCACAATGGAAACTGATGTGATATTTTTTTCTTAACCCAGTTTTGAACAACATTTCATTCAGCCAAACCATTAACAGAAGCTAAGGTGTTATCTACCTCAGCAAGTGCCATCCTTCACACTTGAAACTATTTGGGACTGTTATGCCTTGTCTACACTAACTGTTGTATCAATAAAAGCAAGCAGGATCTTATGAGGGGGATAAGGCAAAAAGCCACATTTATTGTAAAGATAATAATAAAAAAATAAAGAAAAGATAGAAGCAAACAACGTTGTTTAACTACTTAACCCTTATACATATAAACGTTCATTCATCCATTCATTCAGGTTCTGTGTATTTGTTATAGTTACCAGCCTGGAAGTTGCTTGTGACAGAATACTGGCCAAGTACAGGCAGTCCCCGGGTTACGTACAAGATAGGGATTGTAGGTTTATTCTTAAGTTGAATTTGTATGTAAGTCGGAACTGGCGTCAGCCGCTGCTGAAACTGCTCAGTTTCAACCGCGGCTAAATCTGGACGCCAGTTCTGACTTGCATACAGATTCAACTTAAGAAACCCAGGCGTCCCCAAGTCAGCTGCTGCTGAAACTGATCAGCGGCTGATTCCAGGAAGCCTGGGGCAGAGCAACTCTGCCTCGGGCTTCTTGTAGTGAGCTGCTGGTCAGTTTCAGCAGCAGCTGACTTGGGGATACCTGGGGCAGAGCAGCTGGGGTGCTACTGGGTTGCTGCTGTCCCCCTGCGGGCGTGCTCCGCGGCTTTGCTCCCCGTCTCCCTGGTCTGCAGGGAGACGGGGAGCAAAGCCTTGGAGCACACCCGCAGCGGGACAGCCCAGGCGCGCTTAGGCTGTCCCACTGCGGGCGTGCTCCAAGGCTTTGCTCCCCGTCTCCCTGGTCTGCTGGTCGTGAGACGGGGAGCAAAGCCGCAGAGCACGCCCGCAGGGAGACAGCTCAAGCGCGCCCGGGCTTTCCAGCTGCGGGCGTGCTCCAAGGCTTTGCTCCCCGTCTTTCTGCAGAGCAGGGAGACGGGGAGCAGCTTTTCTTGCCCGGGAGGATGGGGGCGGCGGACCGCGGCGAATCTGGGCGTCCCGCCGCTCCCGTCCTCCAGGGAGAGAATAGCCCTGTTCGTAACTGCGGACATAAGTTGGATCCGCGTAACTCGGGGACTGCCTGTACTCTGTACACAAGTGATGGTAGTGGGGAGCGAAGTCCTGATCAGATGCGCATCTGAAGCTCCTGGTAGGCTGGCAGCAGAACCTTGGACTCTGATTCCATAGTTTTTTAGTCCAGTTCTTATAGGAATTTCTTCCTATGTCAGTCTATGGAAATTGCTGCATCATGCTGATGTCTTCAGGGTGGCTGCCAGGTGCTCGTCAGTGATCTCATCGGGTGGACCTCCAGTACTTGGTTTTTTCCACTTGACACCTTTTGGTTGCACTGGCACCTGACAGCCTTCTTCAGCCCTTTGTTGCTGTATTCTCAGGCTGGCACCTCTCAGAACCATTCATTTATCATTCAAGCACTTTCTCTTTCTTACATACATTCCCTAATTAATGTTTCCCATACAGTATTTCGTATAATAACAACTTTACATATTCAAGAGTTGTAGTTACAAAAAAGTTAAGTTTCTGGGTGGCATTTCTTGAAACATTCTCTGTCTGAGTGCTGAGTTAGTTACAATTGTTTTGAAGAGAACAGGCGTCAATTATGTAACAATGCCCTTAGTCAATTACAGGGCTTGGCTCCCATAGCAGAGTTAGTGGCTTGACAATGAATTGTTACAATGTATCTTTGCAATGTCAATTTCAAGCAGCCCCTTGCACAAGCTTGAGCATGCCCTGGGACACAGAGGGGAGGCTGTTTCTGTCTACATAGGATTACATTCTTAACAGTTCTAAATTACATGACCTAATACATTATATTCTAAAGGGGCAATAATAATAATAAATCTAAACATTTAACAATCTTAACAAATAATAAGAAGAATAAGAATAAGAATTAATAATAAATATAAACACTTTAAGTTGTGGGGAACAAATTATGGGGAGTCACTTCCATTTGGGGGAATCATTTTCAATACTAATATCATCATTTTCAATACTATCAATCATTTTCAACATATTAATATATGTTATCCCTACATAACCTGCCCCCACCCCCCCGCAGTTGATCTAATCCACCACACTTCAGCTTTGCCAACAGCATGGTGGAAAGAGTCTTGTGTGTGGTAAGATCGCAGGGAATGCTCTCCTGTCAATGCCATCTACTCTTCTCATCCTGGTGGAGTATGGGCATCGATGGGAGAGTGCTTGGAGATTGATTTAGTGTGTCTAAGCAGACATGATAAATCGATGGCTGGTGGAGAGATCACTCCAGCATCGATCCCACATAGTGGAGACAAGCCCTTAGTTTTGTGCAGGTTTGTGCATCCTAAACAGAAATACACACAAAAACGTGATATGTTTGTGTGTGCATTGTGAGTTTGCATGCAGTTGTTAAACATGCAGTTTGAGGAACAACCTCATTCAGATTTCAGAGGGATAGCTGTGTTAGTCTGTTTCAGCAAAAATAACAAAGACAAGCAGCAAGGGCAAGGGCAGCAGCAGGGGTTGGGTCCCCCTGCATTCAGGCAAGAGTCACCAGGAAGCAGAGTGAGTGTGAAGACTGCGGGGGGGCCCAACCAATGCAGCTATGTGGCGTCAGGCCCCCACGATAATCCCCGAAGCTACATCTCCAAGGGATGGGGTGCCATGGGGAGAATAGGCAGAGTGGTGACATGAAGGGGCTGGGCTTGGGGAACAGTAACAGGCCAACCTCCCTTCTGCCTACCAGCCTGCCAGCACTCCCGGGCCACATTGCACAATTGCTCCAATCTGGGATGGTTTGTTCGCCAGAAGTTTGAGATCATTGTTTTACGCTATTCTGGTAATGTAAAGAGGTCTTTAGTAATCTTAGTTAAATGTGAATTAGGCCTCTATTTTAGGTAGCTGCATGTCCATTGACTTCAATGGGATCTCATTGCTGAGCACATCTGATGCCAGTACACTTATTTAAATTTCTAATTTTAGGCATCTCTGAAAATTTTCATAATGGCTTCTTGGTTTAAGTGCTTATGCAATTATAGTAAAAATCAGCTGGCCATAAGTTCTTCTGAGTCACTGCAATGACCTGTCCATTGGAGACTGAATAGATTGTTTTTGCAGTGGCTAGACTTTTACAGTCCCACAGAACAGTCTTAAATATAGGATATACTACAGACATAGATTTGAGTTTGTCTTTCTTCTTTACTATCTGGTGTTTAAGCTGAGTTACTGCCCCAAATGGGGGGTATTTTTGTTAATGTGACATTTATAATGGATCTGCAATGTTTGCACATTTACCCAAGTACGGTCTGTACACAGATCTCTCATTGATTTAAGTCTGAAACTGATTTCAGTGGAAAATCCACTTGACAACTTCCTAGTCTCCTGGAAGAGTGCACAGGCTTCAGATGTGCAATAATGTTATTATGGAGCAGTGTAAGGATTAATTATGACTCCGTACATATATTTCTGTATCATAGTGTTGCCGCTGACCCCAACAATAGTGCTGTATTTTGTGGAGGAAGTTTACTGTCCTATAATCAGCTATATAATGTTTACAGATTTCCCACTGGGGTCTGCAATTTTTTGTAGGTGCGATCAGCAACCCTCCAGGATGTTGATAAAATGGTGCTCCCGTAGACTAGTCTAATCACCAAGAGCCCAACATGGTCTCGCATACAGCTCATAGGAAGTTAATCACTCTGAGTTATGTCTTCATTGCAGAAGACATGTCAACTCTGCCTCCCATTCATACAGAAAAATCTCTGACCTGAGTTTGGAAGTGCTTTGAGCCCTGGTTAGCTTACATAGATGAGATGGGGGCGAGGTTAGAGCCTTTACCTCAGACTAGAACTCAGACAACCACTGTAGCGAAGATGTGGGCAAAAATCATTCGTCCAAATTAGGGATGTGAATGGGTAACTGGTTACCCGGTAATCATTACCCTTAACAGGACCCTTAACGGCAGTCCACCCTCACCCTGCTGCCGCTTCCAGCTTGGTGAGAGACTGCCAACTCTCAGCTTGTGTGGTCTGGGAGCTGGCAGCTCAACGCGGAGCAGCCCCTGCCCATGGTGCAGGGCCACTCCAGTGCCTGGATCTGTTTAATCAGTTAAACGGTTATACTTAACATTTAACCAGTTAACTAATTAAATGGGATTTGACATCCCTACTTTGGCCTGCAATGGCCTCATAATTTCCCTGCAGTTGATGCAAATGACTGTTACTCATGACAGAAAACCAGGAGATATGCCCCAGATACGTATGGGCAAGAGGAGACACAGTTATGTGAATATAGCATTGGAGGGGAAATGCTCACATCTTGACTAGACTAACCATGGGGCTAGTTGCTGGGGAAGACACATTCTGAGTTCCTAGGCACGCAAAGGCACCACACCTGCTAATTACCTCTTTTTGTGAACTGTATCTTACCTCCCCTGCTTTGCATGGCACTGCATGTTGCTGGAGTACAAAGAGTGCAGCCGCTTTCGTCTTGGACTTTATCTGAGAGTATCTGAATAATAGTCAAACATGGGCAGGCAGCAAACAAAATTTACATTGGTGCATTGCATTCAGGTCTCGCTGATTTTGGCAAATTTTGGGGAAAAAATCATCCCAAGTTCAAGGATGCTTGTCCTCTTTCTTGGAACCGTATATGATTGAGCAAGGTTAATGGGACTAGATTTTGATTAATTACTTTTATGTTTGCTTCTAAAGCTTGATGTGCCTTCTGTGCGCAGAGTTGCCAGCTTCCTAATTTCTGAAAGCTGACCTATGGAGCAAGAAAGCTGGAACCTCTCCCTTCCCCCACTCTTTCCTGAGGCAACGTCCCTGCTCCACCTCTTTCCTGAGGCCCCACGCCTGTCACTCACTTCTGTCCTCCTCACTCAATCCTGTCAACTCCCCCCCTGCCCAGCTTGTCTCTTTGCTCCAAGGCTAGGACAGGAGCCTGCCTGTCCACAAGATGCAGGCAGGAGGCAGCCCAGAGTTATCAGGGGATGGTGTGGGTTGATGATTCGGTGCCTCCTCCCTTGGCCTCTACACCTGTGATAACTTGACTTTTGGTGTCTGATCAGTACATGTGATTGGACACTGTACAGATCCCCTTTCAATCATCCTTTCTCATCAAAAAATGGATACCAGGTAACCCTATGTGTGCTGTTTATAGAATTGAGAACTAGGATACAGCGTGTGTTGTTTTTCCTCATTATTAAAAAGACACAGTCAAGTTAAAAAACGTGTTTTCTAAATGTATTCACTCTTGCTATTTTTAACATTTCTCCACAACTGAGAGAGGCTAAAATAAGACTTTCATTTTATTTACTTTGCATATTGGACATCACTTTGTGTAGTCAGTAGTCTTGTTTATTTGCTTTTTGCAGGCATTTCCCTTCATGGTATCCAAGCTCCTGACAGACACTGATGTGTTTTAGGGATGTAAAATCCTAACAACTCACTTAACTGATTAATCTTTAGGTTAACCGATTAAGTGGGATCCTGGGAGAGAGACAGCTCCAGGCCAGCTTGAGCATCCCCCAGTCTGCGGTGTTCCCGGCTGCTGACTCCCAGCCCCAGCTGCATGGGGCGGGTTGCCGGTTTGCATCCCTGCATGAGAGCCCAACCAGGCTGCTCCTGAGTAACTGCTTAATTGGTTACCTGTTCATATCTCTAATGTATCTGTCCTCATAACATACTTGTGATGTATGGAAGTATTGTTGTTTGATATTACAGGTGTGGCCAATGTTTGAGATTTTTGAAGTTGGGCAACCAAAACTGAAAGACCCAAAATCAGAGGTCACTTTTTGAAAATGCTCCGGTTCATACAAAATCCAGGAACTGTACCTAGTTTCTTTGACTCCCACTCAGATTCCTTAAACACAAAACAAGCCTCATTCTCCAGTTTGCCCTGTTCTTTATATGGATCTGTCTCAAAGCTACGGAGAAGTTAGAAAACATTTTAAAAAAACAATCCTAGAAAAAATGTGTTTGGAAACTCCCTGTAATTGGCTGGGAAGACTAGGTCCTGCCAACACTGGTTTATTCTTTTTCTGAAATTGACAAATTTTAAGTGGACAGTGTCTCTTTGATATAATATTTCTGTAGGTTTTGCATATAAGTGATTTATTCATTAAAAATGATTGAAAACTGCAGGAATAGCATCTGTCTACTCATGTGAGACAGGTGAGCAAAGGTTTATTTTCTCCTGCTTGGTAAATGGGCTTAGGCTGGAAATAGGCATCTAGATGCTTACAGTGAGGCAGCATTGGCATGGACAGAAGCATAGGTGCCATGGGAACTCTTACCCTGAAAACGTATGGCAGCAGGTGAGTTTTGCAACTATAGGATTTGGCAGGAGTTTTGTGGATCTGAGTGGAGCCCCCTGAGCACCTTTTAGGAGTGGGGCTAGAGAGCTCTAGACCAAGCTTATAGCTGTTTCCGTTGCTTCATGCTGACTTAACAGACAGTCTAGGCTTCCGACTGAGAATTCTGGACTCCTTATTGTGTATAGTATGGTTCCCATCATCATAATGTCTGAGTGCCTACTCCATTCCCTTGCTTGGTGTGAATGACTGGTTCCCACCAATGTTCCCGCTAATCTTTTCCAACCATGTGAAGAGGTTTCCATCCATGTGCGGAATAATTTTATGTGCACCAAGGCATATGGAAAAGTGCACCTCAAATAGAAACAAAAATAAAACCCAGCTGCGGGTGCTCTGCTAATCAGCGGGGTGGCATTTGAAGCTCTCCTAAGCGGCCACATGAGCACACAGCTTCCAGGGAATGTTGGTTCCCACCTGTCCTGTCGCCAGCTGAGTGTGCCCTGATTTAGGGCCCCAAATCCTCTCCTCCCTGGAGCTTGACTTTATTGATAACTCACAAACAGGAACACAAGAGCTTACATTTTCTCCTCCAGCTTGGCTATTTCAAAGGTTTTCCTCCTGGACATTCTATTTCAGTTTTCTAAGTCCCAAAGAGGCACTCCAATTCCTTGTCTGGACTCATTCAGTCCACATATTAGCATGACTGTCGGGGTAGTTAAGGTAGGATTTTTGCACCTGGGTCTAGTGTGATGCAAAGGAAGAGTCTTTTGAATTTCTATACAGTCTTGAAGGTGCCATCCTTGTACCATTGGCTTAATCATTCTAAAGAATAGTACCACAATCTGTTAAATTTCATAGGTCTTCACAGTAGCTTATGTAGAACCCAATTGGCTTCACCCCAGTAATGTTAGGACTTAATTATAAGATTGGAATAGACCTCAGGAGGGCATCTACTCCAACCCCCTGCTCAAAGGAGGACGAATCCCAACTAAATCATCCTAGCCAGGGCTTTGTCAAGCCTGGCCTTTAAAATTTAAGGATGGATATTCCAACAACTCCCTACGTAATCCATTACAGTGCTTTAACACCTTCCTAGTGAAGTAGTTTTTAAAAAAATATCTGACCTAAACCTCCTCCGGTGCAACATGGCACCGTTGCTGCTTGTTTTGTCAAAGAAGATGACTTTTTTTCATAAAGGAATCCATAAGTGTAACTCCTATTTATGCAAAGGCCTGAATTTGGCCCTAATTGCCTTATACTCTACTCCTTCCTTCCTATCAATAGTCTGAAAAATTTGCTGCATTAGCCATGCAATTATCTAGTGTCTCTGGCATTTAACAGCAAGTTAACTTTCTCCAAAGATGTTTGCTTTGGAGCAATTATTGTCTGAATTTTGGGCATCTGGCACTAATACCAACACTCTCGCACTGCTGGCAATTGCAAGTCTCATAAACTCAGACAGGTAAATGTCTCGAATGAAATGATAGTATAACATGAAGAGGAATATAAATCAGTGTAAAATACTGCCTGTGACAGCATTTCTGCAAGGTTGCTGCTTTCGGAGACTAGCAAACTGTGTCAACAGCTGTAACGCATACCAAATAAAATATCTCAATGCATTTCTAGACTTGATATTGAAACCTTATGGGGGTGGAATGATAGGAGTGAGTGAACTAACTGAAACCACATGCCAAATTAATAAAGGTTTTTTTTTTTTGAAGTGTTGGCAGAATCTTCCTTAAATAATGTGGATTTTCAGCCTATTGTTTTCAGCTAAAACAATGTAGGCCAAATGACAATAATGTCCTAACAAGGTGTTTACTATCAGACTGTTGTAAAGTTTGCTTTGTAATTGCTTTGTCTTTGTTGTTTTAGAAGCAGGTTAAATTTTATGGGCATTTACTGAAAGCTTCCCCACCTCACCTTCCCCTTTCCGTGTTTCCTGTCCAATTCAGAAAATATTTTCAACTTTGATTGTTTGCTGATGGGTTTTTTTAACAAGAAGCTATGTGGCTAATAATATCTGGATTGATCTTTGTTGTGCCTTAAGTAGCATTAAATCATCTAAACATTACAGATATACACCACTAATTCTGAATGTATCATTGTACTGTAGTGACTGAATAGTACTGCAGATAAGGGCATGTCTACATTTAAAAGATGACATCTAGTCAATTAATATTGCAGTTTTTTTCAAAAAATCTATTAAGCTATAAAATATAATCTTTAGTGTGGACAACATTAGTTTGGTATAACTGCACTTTATACCAGTATAACTTATGCTAGAAAGTGATATAATTGCATCCACCGGAGAAGGAGGGTTTTGCTGCTTTAACTATTCCAGTATAGTTAAGTTAGCAAAATTTTCCAAGTATCCCCTTCATATCATGCTTTAGAAGCAACACATTAACTATTTAATCAGTTATGTTTCCAAGAGTAGAGACTCGCAGAGAATCCTTTCCTATTTGCTAAAAGGTTACAGGGTGACTGTTTTCAGTCAAGGAAATTGGCTAGGAAATTGGTGACTAAGAACTTGTCTACCTGGGGACCAGAATTATTATACCATTAAATCAATTCCAACATAATTCTCCATGTAGACACACACTCTATTCTGGTGTAAAATTAACTATTTCCAGTATAACTGGTCTGCTTTAATTGTACTAAAATAAGACAGTTATATCGCAGAAAACAGTGTTCACATGGAAAGGTACACCAGAATTACTATGGCAGTTTAATTACATTGCCGTTATAATGCTGTGGATCAGTTTCCCCATGTAAAAAAGCCATAGTATACATCAGTGCCATGGAAAGTAATATGACATTTCTTTGCAGTACATTAGGTGGTGGTGAGCCATAATATTGAAGACATGATTCAGCACAACGGTGGTGCCCAGTTCCACTGAACTTCACTCTGTTCTTTGACTGCATGTCAAAGCTCTTTTTAAGTCTTGGACCTGTGTTACTCAAAGGCTGTTTGTTCATGACAGTTCATGCTGAAACGTTTGGAATAACTGTGGCGGAAATTTAGAACTATAATGTCCTAGAGGCAAAAGGTCAATGTAATTAATTAACTAATTTAAATTAGTGCTTACTGATACCCTTTTTAGTCATTAATCTCCCGTTTCTTCACAATTTTTTTTTTAAATGTCAACCTTGCAGCTAGAAAAAAATCATTCGCATGTAGCAATGTTTGTTAATGTAAACTCCTCCAAGCACTACAGATTTTAGTAAGGACCATAAGCAGTCTGTATTTTCAGAAGTATTAGAACTGGAGGAAATTACCTTTCTATTTTTTTTCCTCTTATCCCAAGTTTTTCAGTGGAACAGAAATAAACTTTATCTTACACAATGTGATTTTTATCTTGATCTGCTACTCTATTATAAATCTAGGTCAGATTTATAGTCAACATTTTTAATCCTGTCATACTTTGTCATAGTGAGAGCAATTAGGGTAGAAATGGAGGAGAGACGCCCACGTATTCTGATTTTTTTTTTTTGTCCAAAGAGGACTTAATGACTGCTTTACTCTACTCCATGCTGTGTTTTGTAGCATTTATGCAATGCCCTGTTTAAAAACGTTTTTGCATATTCCACTGGACTGTATGAATCATTGTGCATTACACTATGTGTCATAGGCAGGAAGAGAGAACAGTCATGTGCTTTGTCATATAGACTGAATTTTTAAATGTTGCTAAAGTGCATTTGTGATTGGCGTAAAGGTGGTAGCTCACTTCAGAGTTGGTTATTTTCCCCTTTTGTTTGATGAGGTTCTTTTATAGCTCCATCTTGCCCACTTTTTCCGTTACTGCCAGTTAGCTCTGAAATCTGGTGCTTCGGCTCGTCATACAGAATGATCTAAAAATGAGGTCCCCATAATGTTTCTATCCACTGGATTGGTGAGGGCTGGAGGGACTGGATTTGAAGCCAAAACAAAACTGAATCAGATGGAATAATATCCAGAATGCATGCCAAGTAGTTCCCAGTCTTGAAGCTCCTGTTTCTGGGACAAAAGATTGAGAAGGAGATGGTAGGTCAACTCCAATGACATTGGATATCCTCTAATTCCCTTAGGGATGTAAAATCCCATTTAATTGGTTAACTGGTTAAACATGTTGTCTAACTGGTAGGGGGACGGGCTGGAGAGCCCCTGCCTGTGGCGTACGTGGGCCCGCTGCGGGTAGGGACTGTTCTGGCTGAGCTGGAGCATCCTTGTCCACAGCTGGCCCGGTGGGACTGGAGCAGCTCCTTGCATGCAACAGACAGGAAACTGCTTCAGCCCCCATTGGTTAACTGGAGCTGCTCAGCATCATCCTTTAAGGGTGATGTTTACCAGTTAACCATTCACATCCCTAGTTGCTGTATAGAAACAGAGTAATTCTATTTCTCTCTATTAAATCAGGGTGGCCAGTAAGCACGCTAGAGAATATACATAGACCATATGTCCAGAGTACTTTTTTCAGTGTGTTTTGATGCTGATCTTCATGAGGCCTTGCAGATACAGTTACAAGATGGAGAGAATTACTTTTGTGGAGTTCTACAAATTTACTTAATAACCATCAGCAAAGTAACTTTAGAAAACTCATTTCCTAAGCTGTGGACTTCCAGGTGGCTCTGTCCTGTCATCTCTTCTGTTCATTTATTATAAGAAGTTGTTCGAATGACTCATGAGATTAGGCTGATGCTAATTTACCAGCATGTTAGATATCCAGCCTGGGACTATGTTCCCCTGTTATCTGATGGATATTGGGGCATAAATGAAATACACTTGGAGAGTTCAGACAAGATTAGACAGAGATGATTCTGATGGGCAGGCACTTTAAAACCTGGTAAAATGTATATTGAGATTATCTACTCAACCATTTTCAAAACAACCCACCATCTTGGGACCTGGCTCTTCCTCTGCTTTCCCCAGTTGTATTGGTGATCTAAACCACCTTTTTTCTTATATGTATTTCCAAGAGATTACAACCAGTCCTCTTAAATGAAGGTCTTGCCTCTGTCATCTACACTTTTAGATTAGACTAAATGTGAACCCTTTCAGCAGGTGGAGAGTAGGATAAGAACATACCACAACTAGGACATGCTGTCTGCACTCTATCACTGTCAGCTAGTGGGTCACTATCTACAAAAGGTCTAGGTGGCCTAGACTAAAATTATCCAAAAAGATCTTTCTCTGACTTGCCATATGATTTTTACCAATCTAGAATGTTGCTCTTCTGAGGCTGAAGCTCACATCTTCAGAGATACTAAAGGAACATTTATAATGACTGACATTCCTACCTATAATGCTGTCCAACTTTTCAGTTTTATGTTCTGTGGTATTTGATGAGGGACTATGAATTTTGAATTTACCAGCTGTGTGTTTAATCAGTAAGTAACTGTTGGAGCATCATGGGTAACAGTCCTCATGAGAACCCATTTTTTAAGTCTGCCTGTTAGAGCTATTGTAGAACTTATCAGCTGAGAAGTAACCAACATTTTGCCTTATTTTGAGTGTACCATTTTGTTATTAGTATACTTAAATCTTTTTAGCTCAAAAAAAAAATCTAGCTGTTGTGTGACAGTGTAAGTCCCTACTTCAAATCATCAGGTGAGTGCTTGTCCCAATACTGAAGATGAGGGAAATCACAAAAAAACGCCACAAAATAGGGGCTCTGCCCTTAAATGTATTTCAGTTTGCATTTTGATAGCAGTTTAGAAATGTTATCGCCCGTTTTGTCACAGATATAATTCACATCTTTCTTCAGGCACTGTAAACAAGAGAAATGGTTTAATGGCTCCATAAAAGCCACTCTGTGCTGATAGCTGAGATTAGACCCTTTAGTAATGGATTCCTGTGTGTTGGGGGAGGAGGAGGGCTTGGCAGAGGTAAATGTACTGGAAAAGAATATTTGAGAGTCTCTGATGTATCTGAAGTGCTTGCTGCCTTTCTGTGTGTGTGTGTATGGGAAGATGAATTTAAGGAGTCTGTGACACTGTTGGCTTTATCAGTACACAAGCCTTCCCCCTTGCTTCTGGAATGTAACTGACTACTAATTGAGGTCATCTCAATCAGTTTATCTCCTTGCATTGAAGTGACCTTAACTTAAAGTGAATGGCTTTTCATCATCTCACTGGTGTGAAAAACCACATGCCATGTATTTATACCTATATTTCATTCATTCTAAAAGTGAATGAGATCACAGACAAAATCTGATTGAATGTGTATTTACACTGCAGTTGTAAAGCATAATTTCTAGCTGAAAGAGATATGCCCATGCTAGCCCTGTGCAGGAGCAGGGTCCATGTGGCCAGTTAGTGTGTAGTCCTGAGGGAGCTAATATTGGAAAGATAGTAATGCTAGCATCAGGGCAGTTGGATTGCCCCAAGAATAGTTTCTCCTTTGCTGCTGCTATACTTCCATGTTTAGTACACAAACTTGATCAAAGGTAGTATGGATATATTTCCTGGAGCAGGAAATTACACCTTCTGGCTCTGAGGGTATACATACATGTACAGACCATTGTATGACAGAATGGTGAGAAGCAACTCAAAAATATGTTCAGCATATATGCCAAGAGCACAGCTTATTTTGACTTCTCCCTTACTATCTTTTTCTGGGGGTGCATAAAACCTTCCAATCTATATATACAAATCTAATATTACTGAATGTGACCAGACATTCTCTAAAAAGCATGCAGGTTTGAAGCTGTCACTGATTTGATCTGCACATTATTGATCTGCACATTATTTTATATCAGCTAGTACATGCATGTCTCCATACACATGCTGATAATAAAGGAAAACCATTTGGTCTATGGGGTGAATGTAGATACTTGGAATCAAAGCTGAAATGAAATGTTTGTATTGTTGACTTATCAAGAGTTCATGTACCATTAGTGAAGACCTACCTGCTTTATGTGGATTTTTTTCAATACACAACTTTTTTCTGAAAAGTTTTGTCTGTGTGATCGCAGCAGGAGGCTCAGCTCCGCAAACTAAAAATATGCCTTGCATTCAAAAGTGAAAGACTTGCAGCCAGCCTCATAAGGCATTTTCTAAGTTCTTCCTCATCTCAAGCATTCAATTTACAGTCTACTTGAATCAGTGGTTTCACAGAGTGTAGCAGTAATTAAGGGCTTGTCTATATGGACTGTTACTGGACAGTAGGCTAGGGCAGTGTTTCTCAACCAGTGGTACGAGTACTCTTAGGGGTACTTGAGAGAAGTCTGAGGGGTACATTAACATAACTGAAATTTGGAGAAAACTGAATTTTTGTTTTAAGTTTTACAGCATTTTATGATGTTTGTACTTTTTCCACCCAAAAATGTCATCGCCCACCCAGGTATGATTAAGTTGTTTAAACAAATGTGTTGCAATGGTAGAAAAAAATGTGTCTCTAAAAACTGTAGGTACTGTGGATACTTATAATTTTTTTTTAAAAGGGGTACTTTATAAAAAAAAAAAGGTTGAGAAACAGTATACATTTACAGTGTACTAGCTTGCCACACACAAAGTGGCCACATGGACCCTACTATGGGAGAGTACAGAATCTTTTGTGCATGGCAGAAGAGTCCACATGGCCAGTTAGTGCATAGAACTCTAGTGAACTGTGGCTTAATGCACACTGTCTGTTTTGTCAGAGCTTGCTATCTGACATCTAGGGCTTCCCAAGAAAATTGTACCACATTGGGCCAAATGAGTTACTTTTTGGCCATGTGCAGGGAAGCTGCCCTATTGATACAGCCCTACAGAGATACAAAATTGGCATCTGCCAAAAATGGTCTGCAGATATCGATGGTTTTGCAGGGCTCTATCGTTTTGTGTCAGACAGCAGGGCCAAAAAAATACCAACATATAAATCTCAGCCAAGGCAAGGTGATTCTTTCTAATCACTTACAGAAGTCTTCACAGAATTGCTTTCCACTGGGTCCTAACAGGAAGACTTCAATCAGGACAAGCCCTATTAACTTGAATTGGCATCTACATGAGTAAGAAAGTCAGGCTCAAGATGTTGATTGGTAACAATAGAAAGGAAGACAGCACTTCAGACCTAGTAGCAAAAGCTTTTAGTGTGAATGTGTGTTTATATGTTTGTGCCATTTATGTGTTTATAGCACAATGGGGTTGTTTGCTTTATTACCTTCCCCCACAAAAAAAACCCCACTTTTTTTTAGCATACACAAACCTTATAATGATACCTTATAGAACACAAACCCCAATGATACCTTATAGAACACAAATATAAAGAGAACACAAATTAGCACATCACATATAAAAATGTGTATCTTATAAAGCACCTAATGGCACACCAGACTTACACAGTGATCCATTTACCGCCAAATGCAATGAGCCAGGTCTTGATGTAAGCAGTCATGGTAACTTCAGAGGGGCTACTAACATGAATAATGCATTAAGCAGGATTATTCCTGACTAACCTCACAGGTACACCAATGGCTCACAGAGAATCCCAGGGAAATTTTAGGCAAATTTTCCAACTGAAGTTTGTAGGATTGGGCCCTTATTTTGTAAAGGGCCACGGTGGATTTTGGGGGGTTTGGATGTGGATTATATAAATAATTAAGTATTTGGGATGAAATTTTGAGGATTATACTTGATTTGGTGATACTGTCACTTTTCTGTTTGGTTTTATGATAAGCAAATCCATTTCAGGCATATCCTATTTTCCTATCACAACCAAACCCTTACCTTGCTTTAACTTATGGTAAGAGGAAGCTGTATACCAAATTTGATGGTACTAGCTCTTAACGTTTAGAAGACGTTCTTGATCAAACAAACAGACAGACTCTCTGAAATATACAGTGGATAGCTACAAGAAAACGTAGCAACCTACAATGAACAGTAATGGGGAGGGGATAAGGAGGAAATGGGATGTGCAGGGGGAGGGGAGATAAATAGGTTTTGGAATTTAAAATGCTTAACATTTGTCTACTGGGGAAACTCAGACCTCATCAGCCAGCATCAAGGGGTAGTTTTGAAAGGTCAAATAGCCCTGAAAGAAAAAATGTGAAAGCATTACTCTCAGATTCTCTTGTCCTCTTCCTCCCCTAAAAGTGCCCATTTAAGGAGTGGTGTGTAGGATTTTGCAGGGCAAGTGTATTTGGGTTGTGCCTGAGGAGGACTTTACTTTTATAGCTATGCTATTTGTTCTGACTATAGTTAAGATAAGGATCTAATATAAAATCACTATGGACTGAATTGCTTTCCCTAAATGAAATGAAGGGGTTAACTTGTTTCATTTGATACACTTTGCCCTTCCTCATAAAACTTGGAAAAAGGTAGGGTAAACTTTAATTAAAACTACAGAACAGATGCCTTCTAGCTCTCTGCCCTGGACCTAGCTAGTAAGGACTGTACAGTAAGCAAAGTACAATGTACCTCTTAGCTGAGGCAGCAGGCTGGAGCCGTGTTCAGTGAAAGTAATTTAATTAGTGTTGATCATGACTCCAGATGATGGTGATTTGATAAGGAATAATTTAGTACTTAACAGCCTTTTACATCACCAACTCCATGTGGGAAGGTAAAGCAAATTGCACAAAATGAATGTGCTGCTTTCACTTGTGCCTGTGCCAGTGAGCTGGAAAACTGCCTGTTAGCAGACGTTCAGGCTCTCAGCACTGTGATGAAATACCCAACCAGTTCTGCGTGCAGGGCTATGGTGTGGGAGTCTCTGTACTCCCGTTATTTAAAAATAAATAAGGGAAGTCATTTCTCATAACAGATTAACTCTGAGGAAGCAGTAAAGTCAAAAAGAGAAAATAGAGCCGTGTGTGGCCTTTGTGCGAATATACAATTGTTGGCTTTTTAAATAAAAAACCCTGTTGTGTCTATAGGTTAACTTGCAGTAGATTCAGATCAGACCAATTCACAGATGTAAAGTAAGAGTCAGAGATGCTGGACATGTCAGAGGTAGAATACAGTCTCTGTGGCCAGGAAAACACAGGGCATATCTACATTCCAGTTTGACCCCATGGATGGTCCATGCCAGCTGACTCAGGCAAGTTGGTCTGCAGCCTGAGCTCTCCCAGGTTGCAGGGTCTTAGAGTTTGAACTCCATCAAAAGCCCAAACACCTATGCCAGAGTTAAACTGCCTCACAGCCCAAATCCCATGAGCCTGCATCAGCTGGCATGGGCCAGCCCTGGTTTTTAATTGCAGTGTAATTTGTACCCTGTGGGTGCAAAAAGTCTTGTAGGGCAGTTAGTTAACCATGATTAAAATAGCAGTGAATATACTTAGGGTTGCCAGGTATCCGGTATTCACCCGGACAGTCTGGTATTTTCACCTCCTCAGAATACTGAGATGTCCAGAATTCTCTGAATTTTTCTCCAGCCAGGAGGCAAAAATGCTGGGCACCTGGCAATCCTACAAACACTCAGTGCCCAGCCTCCCCCCCAACCCAATGCCCCACCCCCAACACCCCCAGCCCTCCGACCCCAGCCCCTATGCTTACCTGGTTCCCCAAGGCTGCCGGAACAAAATGGCTCCTGGCCAAAAGACCTAGGTGAAGCAATGCCTCCCCTCGGTCTTAGTGCTCAACTGCTCCCCTGTTCCTATCCCTGCACACAGTCTTAAAGGGGACATGATCCTGTTTTAATGCTGTTTTATTTAATTTTTTTTTTGGCTTAAGTCTTTGGAGTTTTGGGTTTTTTTTCCCCCCTCAACAACTTTGGTCTCCCCCCTAACACAGATGCCTTTTTCAGTAGAAGATCTGATTCTTGCAAATTCAGATGTAGCTCTGTTGCAGCTAATGGATCTACACCAGTTTCTTTGGGTATGTCTGCACTACCACCCTAGTTCGAACTAGGGTGGTTAATGTAGGCAACCGAAGTTGCAAATGAAGCCCGGGATTTAAATATCCCGGGCTTCATTTGCATCTTGCCGGGCGCCGCCATTTTTAAAGCCCCGGTAGTTCGGACTCTGGGCCCGCGGCTACATGCGGCACGGAGTAGGTAGTTCGGATTAGTTCGGATTAGGCTCTCTACTCCTCGTGGAACTACCGTTACTCCTCGTGTATTTGAGAGAATAGTCAAGCCTTAAGAGGGGAAAAAATGTATTTAAATAAATACTGATTTTTGTTTTCCATTTACGACCGATTTGCCCAAACTTTGAGAGAGTGGTGAGAATTGGCAGCTAATCAGGAACTCTAGGGCATGACCAATTTGCATATACATTTATATATAAAGGGCTAGATCTTGCTCATCATCATGAAGCATGGAGTCCCGCTTCCTCCCATTAATTCTCATGGGTATGTCTACACTACCACCCTAGTTCGAACTAGGGTGGTAATGTAGTCAACCGGAGTTGCAAATGAAGCCCGGGATTTGAATTTCCCGGGCTTCATTTGCATGTTGCAGGGCGCCACCATTTTTAAATGTCCGCTAGTTCGGACTCTGTGCCCCGCGGCTACACGCGGCACGAACTAGGTAGTTCGGACTAGGCTTCCTATTCCGAACTACCATTACTCTTCATTCCACGGAATAGGAAGCCTAGTCCGAACTACCTAGTTTGTGCTGCGTGTAGCCGCGGGGCACGGAGTCCGAACTAGCGGACATTTAAAAATGGCGGCACCCGGCAACATGCAAATGAAGCCTGGGAAATTCAAATCCCGGGCTTCATTTGCAACTCCGGTTGACTACATTACCACCCTAGTTCGAACTAGGGTGGTAGTGTAGACATACCTCATCTGATTAATGAGATCAAAATTTGGCCCCAGATCCTTTCATTAAAAGTTAATGTACATAATCATTGCACTTTCATCATAGAAATTGTGGTTAAAGTACACTAGCCATCTAATCCTGTAATATCAACATTATTCTACCCAACAATGACAGGAGACCCTGACCATGGACCACTTCATGACCTCCCATTGAAATGTTGGCACCTTTAATTTAAGATCTCCATTCAGACTTTCTCTTGATTTTCCTCTAGTGCATGTTCTCTTTTAAGAACACTGCATGATCTGTTGCAATATACATTGCTTTAGGAAAATGTATATGCATGTGCCCATACTCAAATACCCTCCAACAGCTGGCATGTGTTGTCAAACTGTCACTTTTAAGATTCTGTGTAAACAAAAGAATGATGTAAAGCCTAAGGGCACACAATAATGCTCTGTGCAGCAGTGAGATTCTCTAGCATAGAGCTTGCATGTGTGCGGCTGTCACTGAAATGCCCCAGTGGTACAGGATTGTAGGAGGATCCCAATAGGATATGGGTATCCAAAGCTGAAATTTCAATGGGATGTTCTAGTGAGATCATTGATTACAAGAGTTAAGATGAAAGGTTTTAGGCAGGATAACAGAGTTCAGGGGGTTGAATTAATATCTTTCTTGTGATTTGTACTTCATTTTGAAATATTTTAGATAGACCATAATTGACTTTTAGGGCTGCTCTTCTCTAAGCTTTTTTTTTCTTCTCCCGTGCCCCTGTTCTGTTGTCCTTTAGTGCGTTTGCCTAATCAGAAAAGGATCTAGGTAATTTTGAGCTGTTAATGTAGATTCAGATGAGCATCTTTTACCTTCCTTTTTGGCTGAGGTAGACCTTGAACTACAGAGAAGGTTGAGAGTAGCCAACTAGCCCTAACTTGATTTTGACTTCTTTGTCCAATCTAGATAAATCTGTGCTTCTCATTCATATCCCATTTTTGCCCCATCCCTTCCTCTTTTTACCTGTAAATACACTGGCAAAATTCCCATTGTCTTCAGCTAGGCCAGGATTTCATATAATAAATATTTTATTGTGTACTTTTCTGACTTTACTTTATCATAATATCAACTTTTAAGCCTGTAATCCTCCAATTTCATAAATTCTAGTACACGTTTTCACATATGTTATGAGATCCAAAAATTAGCAGTCCTGTATTTCAGGCTCCTATGCGAGAAATTAATTTTGCAGTAATAGGTGTGGTACTCTTTAAAGTGAACTACTGTACATTGATGGGGAAAGCTACCATGCTAATAACGCTTAGAGCATTTTGTGCCTGGGAAATACTTTGCCTCTGACAATATTTACAGTAACTAAGCCAAATATAAGTGGGCTGTTATTTTCCTACTAGTGAGATGGGAACCTGGCCATCATTCTATTAAACAATAAAACTGCTAATCGCCAATGCAAAGGATCTCATGTCTATTTCTCAATTTGACACCCGAAGAAGTGCCTGAAATGTTCATTTCTTCAACCGTGTTTATTATTATGGTGGTTTAATTAATTGTGTTTCATTAGTAGGAGCCAACTTGTTTGATAATGCACACTGTTTAATGCCATGCTTGCTTTCTAACTCCACGTTTTTGTTGTTTGTTTCTCCCTTCCAGTGGCTTTTCATGGTCTCCCAGTGAAAATCAAGAAAGAACCCCATAGTCCATGTTCGGAACTTGGCTCTGCTTGTAGTCAAGAACAGCCATTCAAGTTCAGTTATGGGGAAAAGTGCCTGTACAATGTCAGGTAAAGCAGCCAGACGTACTTTTACAGTAGCTTCAGTGAGTACTGCAGATTAAAACGAGGACCGATTAAAGAGAAATAAAACCAAAATAGAGCTCTTATGAAAGTTACCTCTTCAGCAGATAACAGGCTCATGAGATAATGCATTTAGCTGGACACTGATGGAACTGTTTATAGTCCTATCAAGCACTTAATCATTTTAAAGCAATAATTTTCATTGAAATACTCAAGACTGCACTCCTCTTCCACTGGTTATGGCCATCGTTTAAAAATGGGGGAGGAGATCTTATTTACTGCAAGCTGTGTTGAAAGTACTTTTAAAATGCATTATGCACATTAGGCTGAGAGAGAGCGCCTCATAACAGGCGAGAGATTGGCAGGTCTGAGCAACACATTAGGTATTTAACGAATTTTGCAGATGATATATATGTGCATTCATGGACAATTACAGTATAAAAATAGTATTTGATTAGGCCTTGCAGATATTTTTATCTTGTCAGAAGGAAGTGGTCTCCCTCTGATAATCAGGATAGATAGTAAATGTTTTAATTATTATAGGAGATTAAAATATAGTTTGATGCCATTGCATTCTTTATGGATGTTATTTTGGTTTACATTTCTGTCTTCCTTTTCTCCTCAAATGTTAGCAGTTTTTGGGTTTCTAATTGATCTTTTAATCTATTTGGAAAACTTCATCCCAGTCAGTACAGAATTTTTGTTCATTTAAGTACACTACTGTTTAAGGATGTGATAGTGTACATGCTTACACAGTTAACCGATGAGCCTGGGTTCCTGTATAACCATCATGGTTGTATGCAGGCATCCCTGCCCCTGGCTTTTAAGCTGGCTCCCCATGGGTACCGTCTCCCACATAGCTGTCTTCCCTCCCCTTTCTCCCCCTCCCCCCGCCCCGTACTGCTGCCTCTGAGGCAGTAGCGGATGGAGTGGGAGGTTTTTGGCGGGTGCTGGCTTAAAGTCGGCTCCCTGTGCACCACCCCCCTACCATGTGTAAATATGTAACCGTTGAAATTTTCATCACTTACACGTTTACATAAATACACGCATTTTAACATCCCTACTACCATTATGGGCAGGGCTCAACAAACTATACAATCTACTCGCCTGTGGTGAGTAGATTTCAGCTGTGCACCCTGTTCATTGGCCCTTGCGCATGCGCAGTACAGGGATGGCGAGCAGTTTTCGACGCCGTTTGTCAAGCCCTGATTATAGGCATCTGCAAAGCCATCTAAATCTGCCTCTTCATTGAAGGACAGTGCACCCCATTTGCAAACATGATGAAACTCAGCGATTGAAAAATAATCTTGGACATTTTTGCTTTACTTACTAAAGTACCCTTGTCACCTATTAGGTACTCTTTTAGACAGACCCCTTACTGTTTTAGCCCCCACAGATGCTTGTGTGCTGAAACTTTGACATGCAAGTAATTATACTGACTTCAGCAGGACTACTCATGGATGTGATTCAGGAAAACACTTAAGCATGTGCTTAACTTCAAGCACACCTATGCTAGTCCTTTTTTGAATAAGAGTGGACATATGTGTGTGCACTTTAGTGTTTTCCAGAATCAGGGAACATGTGCATAATGTTAAGCACATGCATAAGTGTTTGCAGGATCAGTGCTTCGACAGAGGAAAAAGTGGAGGCTGCTGACATCTGCGTGTGGGCAGATAAAGTAACAGAGCTGTGTTTTTCTGGGTCAGATTCCTTTTCTCGGGTTGCATTCTTTATTATTGCACTCTGAGGTTTGTCCAGACCACTGCAAAGCAGGGTAGGCTCTTTCTACTCTAGTCCAGCTCCCTGTGCTTTGAAACTTTCTTTGGGCTTGTCTCCTGTTAGTGTCCCACTGTAACACCAAATTCTTTTAATAATACATCTCTGCCCTCACAACGGCAGAGAACGTGACCACCGTGTGTAACTGCGGACTAAGTTTTCTCTGTGCTTGTTTATGTACAGAAAAGAGAACTCACTCAGAAATTGGTCACAAGAGTGTCCTCAAAATAAAAGGAAGATTAATAGGATCATGTTTCTGTGATACTACATTTTATTTGTAGAAAAATTAACTTCTCATCCTTCCCCCACTCCTCTCTGCTGCTAGTGCCTATGACCAGAAGCCACAAGTTGGAATGAGGCCCTCCAACCCACCAACGCCATCCAGCACTCCAGTGTCACCACTGCACCATGCATCCCCAAACTCAGCGCAGACTCCTAAGCCCGACCGGGCTTTCCCTACTCATCTCCCTCCATCCCAATCCATCCAAGACAACAGCTTCCCTATGGATCACAGGTAAAAAAAAAAAAAAAACACCAGAAAACCTGTCGTCATGACTACATCATGAAAACATCATGACTACAATTAAAGGCATTGGGTTGGTTAAGTAGTACTTGACTCTGTTGCTATTCCCACTGAAATCAATAAGACCTAGGTATTAGCAAGTTGGTATGGCTAAGAGTTGCAGAAACATTCTCAGTAATTGCACTTCTATAACCCTACCCCCCAGGACTGAAAACCTAGGATTTCAGTGGAAGTTGCACTTACAACTGGGGATGTGAAAAGTCAAACCGGTTACCCAGTTAAGCAGTAAGCATCATCCTAAATAAGTAATGCTTACCAGTTCTGATTAACTGGTAACTGGAGCAGCTCCCCACCTGCTGTGGGCAGGAGGCTTCTCCAGCCCCACAGGGGGCCTGCCACAGACAGGGGCTGTTCTCATCCATCCCCAGCCTGGGATCCCACTTAGTCAGATAACCGATTAAATGTTAGGTCAATCTAATGTTTAACTGGTTAACCAGGATTTTACATTCCACTGAAGCTAGTAGGGAGCGAGATTCTACCTGGCATGTGTGTGGAGCCCCACTGAAGTACTATCAAGAACCAAGTTATCGGAATCTGGTCCCACGCTAACAAATAAGCATATTAGATCGCCTAATACATATCTGAGTAGAAGTATGGTTGTCTTCTGGTGTGCTCTTACAGAGCATAGTGTCAGTTTTCCTGACAGGGTGAGTAATTGACAGCTTTTTGAAATACAGCAGCTTATAAAAAGAAAAGTAAGCTGCCAAAATAAACCAAGTTCAAACAATATCAGTCTGAATAAAACCCAGAGAAGGCGAAACAATTTAGAATCAAAGCTGAAACTGTGCCCATAAGTCATCCTGTTCTGTTTCGTTCTTTTAGATGTCTTTTGACAGTGGATGTTTTTTCTTCGCTCACTGCCCTGTGCCTATGTTTATCCTGAGCATATGTGCTGCCAGAGTTTCTTAGTTTGGCAACTGACAGTTTACCTGCTTCTGTGTGAATATAAGTATGACCTTAACCTTATTATTTGAACATGATTTTGTCAGAGAGTGTGTATACCCATAAATACATGCATGTTCAGGGTGACTCGGTAGCACTTCAAAAATATTTTAAAAAACACATGTTCAAATAAAGTTAAGATCTTACTCCATGGAGCATGGGGTCAGACTCAGCCCTGCAATGCAAGGAGATGCAGTTTGTATGCTCCTGCACCAGCAAACGCTGCTGCATACGGGGGGGTCACTCTATTCAAGCAGGGCCGGACAGAGGCATGGGCAAGCCGGGCAGCTGCCCAGGGTGCCAACCGATGAGGGGCACCTGAAAGGAGCGTGCGGCGTCCCTTACAGCTTCCATCAGGAGCCGCGCGCCCGGCTCCCGCAGCACCAGCCCCGCAGCGCCGGCTAGCAGCACCCTTCCCCCCCAGGGCTGCGGGGCCCTACATGGCCTGGCGCGTGCGCCAGCAATGCTGGCCAGGTCAGGCTGGGCAGCGCATGCGCCGTGCACTCTGGGGGGGTGGGCCTGCGCATGATAGAGAGACAGCAGCATTGGGTATCAGGCAGCTCCCTGGGAGTGGGGCCGGGAGCGCACTGGCTGCCAGCCCCACCTTCAGGGACTATCGATTAGTCGTGCAACCGCTAAATTTTCATGTGTTTACACAATTATTCAATTTCATGATATCTTACATCCCTAGCTGCAGTTTTGATTGCAGGATATCGGACAAGTGTATTTCTGTAAACCAAAGTCAGATGGCTGAGCAGGCTCAGCTGAAATTCTTTAAACATAATTGCTGTCTAGTCAGAGAGCAAGATGGACTATTTCAGATTAAAGGGTTTTTGTTTGAAAGCAACTGAATCTGGAGAAGCTCACATGTACCTTTACTCCACTGTGTAGTTTCTCATGACACTGAACTTTAGAATAGGCTTGTCACCTGATGACTTTGTTGTATCACTGTGTGATTTGATGCACATTGTCCTAAGGACATTTTGCATTATGCTTTTCTTCAGTGAAGGAATAACTGTTGAACAACCTTTTAGCAAAGCCCCAAGTAATAAACTAAAAGAGAAAGGCTTATGTTGTATAGCTAAAAATGTCCTTCTTTATTTCCAAAGAATTGTACATTTTGCTGTGAAAGGTATTTTTTCCCCTTTCTGTTTATAATCCTGAATTTGTTTCATGTTCTCCTCCCACCATTCCTCACTTCCCTGTCTGAACTCAGCGGTTTATGCAGATCTTGTCAATATTTCTGTGAGAAGCATATGGAAAGATCTGGATCAAAAAATAATCTGTTGCATTCTGCACAGGTCTGGTGGGAGAGAAGCAGGCTTCCCTTTATTAGTATAGTCAGATAATAATGTCATTTTAAACAAATCAGTTTTAGCTGAATATGATTGAATATGTTTATATAAAATGGGTGTGCATTGCTCTAGACCATACATTCTGTGGATCAGCAAAACAGCAGCCTCAAGAACATGTGGCTTAATACGAGGCATGAGTATATGGGGGACAAATAGCCCTAACAAGGACCAAAAGGAATCAGATCCACTTGTATGAACAAATGGCTTGATTCCATACAAAGCTTCTAGTACAACAAGTATTATTAACTTCCTTTGAGGCTTTGCAAGTGAGCCTGTTTCTTATTTTAACTTCAAGTTGCAATTTTCTGATTCACTCCTTGACAGTTCTTAATGATAATTTCTGCTTCTTTTTTTGGCTAATGAAAAAAGGAAGAGAGGGGAAATGAATGCAGTGCCAGTCAGCCTAACTATTTCATAATATGTTTTAGTTTCTAAGTTTATTTTCTGCAGGTGTAGGTGGAATTGTAAAGCGTAATGTTACCATGTACAACTGCAGAGGGGAATATTCTTAGCGTTATTAAACCAATTAATGTTCATTCTCCATTGCTACCTTTATGCTTTAGCTGTTTTTATGCATGACAGTAAATATTTAAGTTCAGCCCAGTTCAGAGCAGTATTTTGATGAAAGTTTGTAAATTTGAAATTTGTGCTTGAAATTGCTACTGCAGAAGATTTATATTTTAAGAATTTATTGACTTAACGATCAAATCCTACTCGCTCTCTCTGGCCAATATTCTCAAAGTAAGCTTCTGATTTTACTTGCATGAACCAAGTTAGTTCAGTCCCAAAGTACAAGAAACTGAAAAATCCTTGGTTCCCTGCCATCTGTATTTTGACAGAGAGAAACTTCCATCTGTCTCTTGAAAAAGATTGTGTTGAAGTAACATCTTGTCTTACTTTTTTAGGGTGAGTCTACACTTGCAGCAGGGGGTCTGATTCTCAGCTTGGGAAGACAGTCATATGCTCGCTGTAATCAAGTTGTGTTGCTAACGATAGCATGGCCAAAACGGTGTGAACAGCAGTAGGGCTAGCCACACCAAGTACATGCCTAGGGAACTTGATGGGCATGGACTTGGGGCAATTAGTCCCTCCCCATCTTGTGCTGACTTGGCTACATTCTATTTTTAGCATTCTAACTTGGTCAGAGCAGTGGTGTGTCTCCTCGAGCTGCAAATCGCACCCCCATTTCCAAGGGTTGATATATCTTTGCTTGAGGGATGGCAGGACAAAGAAACAGTTTACTTTAAAAATATCCCAGTTGCTGTTCTGCATATCAGCACAGAAGCAATAGGTCCCATCACCAGCAAATCTTTGTTCAAAAGCCACTTGGGGCTGGCTGATCTCCTCCCTTTATGGGAGGAAGGGGAAGCCACGTGAAAATGTATAATTCATCAGGGAAGCATGCTACTGAGCCTCTCTTTCCTCATGCCTCTCAACCTTCAGAAGCCCAACTGCTCAAATTCAGCACACATAATTGGTGTCCCTGAGATTTCATGGGAGGAAATGGGACAGCTTCGGGGGTGGGGAGCATGGAACATGCTTATTTCTGTTCTGATACATGACACGGGTCACTAGTTCTCCTCCACGGTTTCCATTTTCCAATGGGAGGAAGGATATGTACAAATGATTGAGGGAGCAGTGAACTCCTGTAAGACCCTTGTTTCCATGAGGAGACACCAGCATGGGTAGGAAGGCCATCCTATTGGGCAGTTTTTTCTGCCCCTCCCCAGAAGATCTGTTGGATCTGGGTATTGCAAGGTGTACCTGAAAACTCCTCCCTATTGAGACAGGAATGTGACACAAACTCTGCAAAGTGAAGCTCCAGTGTTTTTTTCACCATGAGGAGACAATTGGGGACTTTTCACTTTGTGGAATGAGGCCCACATCTTACCACTGGCATTTGTGTTTGTTTGGAGATGGCATCTGTAAGCAAATAGATACAGCCCTTTCTTCTTTCATAAACAAGAAGTCCTGATTTGCTAAGGTGCCTTTATGCCACTCTTGCTGCATACAGGCCCTCCCCACACAAGAGTATCATCTGTGCAGGCCTTTCCCCTCCTCCTGCAAGCAGCGCACTAGGCTGTGTCTAGACTACAAGATGTTATAGGAAAAAAGGTACGCAAATTGCACTCTGCAATTTGTGTACCATTTTCCGATTGTTTTTTTGAAAGAGGCTTTTTCGAAATGTAGCCCATCTACACTGGGCCTAATTTCAGAAAAACTTCCTCTTTTGGAAGAGCCGTTCTTTCTCATAGAATGAGGAGGACAGGGCTTCTGAAAAAGCACCTCTGCTCTTCTGGGGGGGAAAAAAGGCAAGCAGAAGAGCAGACGCATTCCCTGGACGTGGCAGAGTTTTTTCCAGGATGTATCCCAGAAAACCGGTATGTAGACATAGCCCCCGTAGTGTGAGGTACAATGCTGTTTAAGGCCCCTGTTGGAATATCAGAGAAAGTGTGTATCTTTTTAGACTGTAAATGTTCTGGAACATGGATTGTTTGTAGTATTTTTATACAGTTCCCTGCACAATAGAGCTCAGATCCTGATTGGGGCATTTGGGAAGTGCCATCATATATTTCCTACTAATAATAAGGTTATTCTCTGCTTCCCATGTCCCATAGGCATCTTTAATTGATTCTGGAGTAAAGGCTACTGAAAGCCAAATTTTCCCCCCTAATTCTTATCCCATTTTTAAGAACAGAGTTACTGGTAATTGGACCCAGAAAATTTGAGCTTGTTTTCATTTTTTCTTATATCCATTTTTTTGTTGATTAAAGATAAAAGAGAACAGTTTAAAACTTATGTCTGTGGGGCTTTATTTTTACTATAATTACTCTTGAGGAATTAAGTCACTCTGCCATTGCACTTGTGAGTGACTTTTCTCACTTGTGTCATAGATTTCGCCGCCAGCTCTCCGAACCTTGCAATTCTTTCCCGCCTTTGCCAGCAATGCCAAGGGAAGGACGCCCAATATACCAACGCCAGATGTCTGAGCCAAACATCCCTTTCCCGCCTCAAGGTTTTAAGCAGGAGTATCATGATCCAGTTTATGAACACAATGCCATGGTTGGCAATGCAGCCAATCAAAATTTCCCCGGTCCTCTGATGATTAAACAGGAACCTAGAGATTTTGCATATGATTCAGGTAGGTAAGATTTTTTTTTTCTTTAATTCTGTGGGATAAAATAATAAAGCCAAATTTGGGTTAGAGCAAATGGTGTTTATTCTCAGTAATGTTTAGATACATCTGAATTCAAACTTGCTTCTTGAAATTATTGGATAGGGCTTTTAAACCCCTTTAGTTGGTTTAAGCTTGGCAAAGTAGCCTCTTCGGATGATTAACATTGGTAAAGCACTGTAGAGAACCTTGCAGTGCAATTGCTTGGTCATGTTTGGTCTGTGGAGGTCATGTTGGTCATGTTTGGTCTATAGAGGACTTGAGTTTATGGAGCTCAATGTGAAAAACAGAGAGAAACTGAGGTGTTCAAGCTTAGGTGGGATACCTCTGACAGGTTTTTGTTTGTGATATGCTATAGGGAATCACACATTCAAAAATGGTCTCTAAATTTGTGCTCTCAATTTTATGAGCACATTCCTTTATATCTGCTAAAAACATAGGGGCCTGATTCTCCTGCTGCTTATGCTCCTATATATTGAGAGTAACTCCATTGAAATCTAATGGGGTTTACACTGAAGTAAAAACAAGCAAGAGAGATGAATTAAGAAAATCAGTGCTGACTCCTCAACTTGTGTGTAACTGTTGTTTTGTGGAAGCCCATAACCTGCAGATGGCAATTTGCTGATACAGAAGATACTGGATGCTATTATTAGTCATGTTTAGTATATAGGGATCAACCACAAATGGGGCCTGTTGTGCCAGGTGCTGGATAAAGTAGCAGGAAGTCCTAGGGATGTTAGATATCATGTAATTGAATAGTCGTGTAACTGCAGGAAATCTTAGCAGTTACACGACTATTCAGTAATCCCTGAGGGCAGGTGGCAGCAAATGCTCTCCTGACCCCACTGCCGGTGAGCCCCCTGCTACTCAGTGCTGCTGCTTTTGTATCAGAAGCAGCAGCATGGGAGTGGCAGGTAGAGCTGGAGGGAGACAGGCAGCACTGCAGAGATGACGCTGGTGGGAACTGGCTTTTAAGCCGGCTCCTCCCAGCACCAGCTCCTGCCTGCCCCCCACACCTCTGTAGGAGGCAGCAAGTTGGGGTCAGACAGGTCTGTGAATTGGCATGCGAGGAGAGCCTGCTTGAAAGCCAGCTCCCTCTATCAGGGCAGCAGCACGGGGGAGGAGGGAGTCAGGTGGATCCAGTGCTTGTGAAAAGCTGGCTTTTAAGCTAGCTCCTCATGAACACTGGCTCCTGCTCCCCCCTCACTTGCTACCTCTGATACAGAGGCTGCAAGGTGGGGGGAATGCATGTAGTCAACAAGATTAGCCGATTAGCCTAGGCTTATTCATTAATCATGTAGTCATCTACATGATGACATCCCTAGAAAGTCCCTGCTCCAGAGAGCTTACAGGTGGAATCAGTGGTCTCCAAATTTTTTTTTATGTCTCCCCCTTACCCATAATGGAACTTGTCTGTGCCCACCCTAGGAGCCATGGTCAGGAACTGAACCACAGCTGGGGCCGGGGTTGGAAACTGGGGTCAGGAGTGGAGCCCCGGCTGGGGCTGGGGCTGGGATGGAGCAAAGCTGAGGGCAGAGCGGGTGGCGATCCTTTTCCCACCCTTCTCTGGGAGCTGTCCTGGGCCCTATTGTGACCCCCCTGAATGTTCTTTCATGCCCCAGTTGCATCCCACATCTTGTCGACCACTGTTCTAAATGGACAAGATTGACACTGGGTGGGGGAAGGGTGGAAAACAAGCAAAGTGAACAATGTGCAGACATCGTGTTAGTGCCAGGATTTTGGTTTTTTGATGGGGGTGAGTGGGGATGGGATTTATTTAGGAAGGGATTAGCTGAACTTGAAAGACAAGAGAAGAAACTTTGAAAGGGACAGCGCAGGTACAAAGAGGAGGAGGGGAGGAATGTCTGAGGGACAGGTGTGGAGAAATCATGAGATGAGGTAGCTGAGGGCTAGAGCAAGCAATCAACCAACACAAGGCAGAGAATCCGTATTCAAAACTAAAAAATGTTGTCAGTGTCCCTCCATCCCATTTAAGGTGCTTTTGCTGGATCTGGTCTGTAACTGATTCCTTCTGGCATTTTTTCCCCAAAGATCACATAGCTGAGAGGGAAGACACCATGTGGATACCAGTGCATCCTGGGGTGATGGGGGTGGAGTGTTTCCCACACAGCTCTTTGTTGGAACACTCCGGGATGTGGGGTGAAGAGTGGCCCTGGCTGGGACCTATTTTACTTCCTTCCTCCCCTAGTGCAGCCATTCTTGCTTAAGCATTTTCTGCAGCTTCTCCTGCCAGCTTCAGTATCTGGCCAGCTCCTCCCTGTGGTTTCTGTCCCAAAGGCAACATGGAGGCTGAGTTGAAAGCACTTTGCAAGTTCAGCTCATAATACATTATTTTGTATTTCCAGTCCAAATGACAACTCATTATTAATGTCTTCTCCACAGATCCACGCAGCTGACTGAGCGTGTTTTCATAGCCGAATCATTATAGTGTCCTTGTTTTTAATTATCCGATGTTAGAACACAAAAATTTAGAATGTAGGGCCGTCTTTTCCTTTTTGTGTTTATGACAGGTAGAAGACCAGGTGGAAACAAAGCTGAAAGTCCTGTAGTCTATTTTTAATTTATTTTAGGTGCTGAGGTACAGTGAATCTGAGGTACAATGTAGAAATGGGCTTGAACTACAAAGGGTCACATCCAGCGATGAACTTTTCCATAATTGAGGGGGTTGCTGAGATCCCTGATTTAGGTTTTGATGTTCCTCTGTTCTTAATCTGCACTGTTAACATAGCCGAGGATAGTAGAGAACTTCACAAATCCCTTACAGTCTTCAAAAGCGCTGTTCTTCGTCCTACCAAATTAAAGGGTAAAAAAATCTTTATGTACGTATGTTCCGTATTTGGCAAGGGAAAAGGATTTTCTTAAAGCTTCTCCATTATTTTAAATCTGAAGCAGTCTCAATATTCATTTCTGTTCCATATTTTCTTTTTTTTTTCTTCAGAGCTAAAAGTTTAAATTTAACCCGAAAGAAAGATGTGCAATCTTTTACCTCTTTTTTTCCCTGCCAGTGACAGAAATCTTCCATGTTAAAGTAATGACATTCAAGCAAAGTTGTTGTTTCGTTTGTAGATGAATAATTATAGTTTTAAAAAATGTAATAGCTATGTAACCAGTGGTCATGAAAAATTAATCTCTTGGTATCAGAAAGTATTTTTATTGGCCCTAGAATCACTGCATTTAAGTTGACACATCTGTACACTCCATAAATTGCAGTCAACAACTGTGGTCTGTTGATATTTTGTCTTGCTGCCATCTGTTCTCTAGAAACCATCATTTTCCATCTTTGCTAAGAGTACATTAAATAACCCCTTAGGAAACATAATGTATTGTCACTGAATCGTTGATTTCATTTTTCACCTATGGATGTTGAGGGGGACAAATGCCATAATGGAAAATCTTTTTTGTTTGATATTTCCTTGTAGCTCAAACAAGAATACTGAAATGTATTTACAAAGTTCATTGCAATTCACTGAAGATGTTCCTTTTGGGATGTTTTTAAAGGGGCCTCATAAAAGTTCATTGCTTTTGTGCACTATTCTTTTATATGTTGTGGAAATCTGGTGAATTAAAAGCATTATTATGGAATGATTATATCTCTATTAAAACATGACATTAATTATGACATGGGAAATGGCAGATCAATTAGTTGTAATTATAATTGCAGGTATGCAATTTCTATTGCAGAATGTTTGAGATAATGGAAAGAGGAGGAAAAAAAGAAAAATGTCAACAGAGCAGAAGCTCTTCCCCGTACAGTTTCTCATATATGCAGCAGAAAATAAAGTCTAAATCTTCATATAACAGGTGTATATAATATTGAACATTTATTCAGCACCCTTTTACTTAAGGGGGAACATTCTTAGCTGATACACGTCACGGTTCCATTGAAGTCAAAGAAGCTCTGACAATTTTGCTATGACAGTTTATATTTGCTGAGGGTATGTCTACGCTAGCCCCCTAGTTTGAACTAAGGAGACTAATGAGAGCGACTGAAATTGCAAATGAAGCGCGGGATTTAAATATCCCGTGCTTCATCAGCATGTTCCCGGGCGGTCGCCATTTTGGAAATTGACTAGCCCAGAGTAACTGCCCGTGTCTACACGCGGCAGTGAAATGGGAGTTCGAAGTAACCCTTTAAGTCGAATTAGCTGTTAAACCTCATTGCAGGGGTAGTAACAGCTAATTCGAGTTAAGGAGTTACTTCGAACTCCTGTTTCACTGCCGCATGTAGACGCGGGCAGTTACTCCGGTCTAGTCAATTTCCAAAAATGGCGACCGCCCGGGAACATGCCAATGAAGTGCGGGATATTTAAATCCCACGCTTCATTTGCAATTTCAGTCGCCCTCATTAGCCTCCCTAGTTCAAACTAGCGGGCTTGTATAGACATACCCTGAGACTCTACCCCAACATGCTTTAGAAGCTATATATATATATATATATATATATATATATATATATATATATATATATATATAAAGTACCTCAATGGCCTCTGATGTGTTTGTCACTTTTAAAAACCAAGCTTGTATATAAGCACTCAAATGTAGATGAAGGAATCTAACAGCAGATGCTCGCGTTTACCTCATTTTTTCTAGGTAGTTTCCATCAAAGCCTGATCCTATTCTGAGTTTATGAAATATGACAACAGCATAGCCTAAGTGGTTATGCCAAGAGCTATACTGAATGTGACCACAATTGTGCATATGTAAGTGTGCAGTATTAAATATCTGCTTTTAAAATGACTGTTCACTATGCTAGAGAATTGTGCAAAGGAAATATATAAGCACGGTTCATTCTGCCAACCTGCCTACTACACTAATGCCATAAAGTACATGTTATTAAGGTTGCTGGCACTTCCCCTCCTAAAACAGTGCTTTTATTTCTTCATAGTTTTGCCAAACTTTAACTGTTTAGATTGCAATTTTCAATGGGTGTCTTTGTTAGGATGAATGTTTCATCTAAATGAGCTGCAATTTTCAGCTAAAACACTTTTGCCATTTCAGAGGAAGAAAGCTAGTAAAATATGTTGTTTTGGTCGCATTTAAAAAACAAACACCTCACACACTTTTATTTAAAAATCTCTGCTGTAGAGCAGGGAGTTGCAATTGGATCTTTGTGTGAGGGATGTGTCTTTGTCATCCCAGTGAAAATATGCCCAAAGGTGACAAAGCTGTATGCTTTTGAAAAGCTACAGTTTGTAGCTCAATGAAGACATCTCAGATTTTAGCAGCTAAATTCCTCAAAGATTCTGTTAGCACAGAGTAGAGCAGACAAATGTCATGATGCTTTGCGGGGAGGGAAGAGGACTCAGACTGGCTGGGCAAAAGAATTAAGAGAAGAAGCCATGGGCACGCTGAAATAGGTATCCTGGATAGGGATGTTAGTGAGTAGTCGACTGCTCGACTGCCCGATAAGCATAACCACCTCATAAGCTTATCGGGCAGTCGGGTGGAGTACTTGACAATTCACTTCCCTCGTCCCTCGCTGCCTGTGTCTGAGAGGCAGCAATGGGAAGGGGAGGAGAACAGGAGCTGGTGCTAGGGGGAGCCAGCTTAAAAGCCGATTTCCCCCCCAGCAACATCTCCACAGTGCTGCCCTGCCACCTGCCCTCCTCCTCCCCCACTGCTTCTATCAGTGGCAGCAAGGGGGAAATAGGGTGTTCATGGCGGCCAGGGCTGGCCACAGCCAGGGGCTGCTGTTGGAGCAAACTCTTCCTGTGTCCAGCCCTGGCTGCCATGAACAGGGCTCCTGGATTCATCGTTAACTGGGACCAAGCAGTCCTGACTCACACTGGTCCAGGATTCTGCACCTCTGAATTTTAAATATAGGAAGAGTCCAGGAGCTCTCACTATATTTAAAATGCAGAGCTGCAGTGCAGGTGGTTCCCAGAGCTACTCAGTCCTGACTCCAGCCAGTTCTGGGAACTTACCCCACTGCAGCTCTGATGAGCAGACCCTTATCGACTAATTGTGTAGTTGACACTGTTCCCTCTAAGATTCACTCCTCTCGTGGTTGGAAAGTTTTGGCTTGTGCACCAATATTAAGGTCGTGTGCGCTGGTTTGGATGGGAGCCACAGTGGCACCCAATTTATTAACATGCACACGTTCCCAGCTGCCAGAGCAGACATCCCCTCCACACCTCCACTACGCAGCAGGTCCCTGCCCCGGCCACCGGAACAGGCCCCGGCCACCGGAATAGGCCCTGGCCACCGAAGCAGGCCTTTCCACCCCTCCGCCCCAGCAGTTCTCTCAGCATGCCATCTCAACCGGCCCTATGCTCTGGAGCAGCCTCTCACCACATGAGTGCTGCTGCGCGGATCTCCAGAGGAGGTGGGCAGGAGAAGAATTCTTTGTGAGTGGCCACGCAGGCACTCACCTTAGCAGGAACATTAGTAGTCGATACAATTTGTATCGACTACATGATGAGCCAGATAACCGCAATTTTAACATCCTTAATCCTGATTCATGGGTATTGGGACTGGGAGCCAGTGGGGACAGGAGGTGAGGTTGGGCAGGGTCATTGTAGGGGAGGGAGAGGATGGTCTGGGGAAAGAGGGGACTGAGACTGGCATGAGAAGTTTGTAGGTTAGAGACTGGGACAGGTTAAGTGAGGCGACAAAGAGCCAGAGCTCGATCAGCTATTGGAGTAGAATAGTTAGAAGGTGGCACCAGGGACAGTCTTAATTCTGACATGCCCTGACTTGAGTGCTTGGCTTTACAACCTTAATGTTTTTAGCATAGTTTTTTATTGCAGGTTGCTAGTTATATGTGTGTGCTTAAAGTCAGAGTGGAAGCAAAATAAAACTTTTTAGAATTCCAGCAAATAGTGTTTCCATTGTCAGTGTCCTTTCTAAAAGACTTAGGTTAAACTAAAAAGATATTCCTTCCCATGCTTTGATCAGCATTTCTGGCAAGCTCTGTGGGGCTGCTGACATTGTTGAAATCTGAAGGCCTGCTGAGCTACACTAGCATAGATGCTGAATTAAATTTTGAAGCAAAATTTATTTTATATACAAGGTTTTTGCTTTTTAGCGGTACTGTATTAGAAACAATAATTGCATGCATTTCTAATATATGCGTGTTTTTAAAATTGGGTTAGATTTTGATCTGCAAACACGTTGGTGTTAAAGACAGAGGCAAAAAGAGAGAAATCCAATTGTCAATCTAAGCCAGTACAGAATTGTTTCCTACAAAATATTCTCCATTGCCTTGTGCAGTCTAGTTTTTAAGTGGCACAACTGATGGGATTTCTACTTCTTTCCTGAATTATATTGGCTAATATTTGTACAGTGCTTTGTAAATGTAAAACATTCTCTCTCTCTCTTTCTCGAGTGAGAGTGAGTGAGGGCTTGGAACGATTAGATTTTTATCATTAAATATTGATTTCCATCAATAATGATCTACATTTATAGATAGGTAAAGTTTAAAAACAGTGCTACCAGAGTTCTTTTTACACTTTGAATTGAGCGTATTTACTTTGTGTTCTGACATGTGATGTTGACCAATTTCTGTTTTAGTGGTTTTAAAGCTTAACAATTTTTTAATCTGAAAATGTACTGTCCTGGTATTTGTCTCACACCCTCCTCCATTCCCATACCTCACCTTCATAATAACCCACCACTGTGAATATTTAAATTTGTTAAAGATCAGGAAAAATATTTAAAAGTAAATATTGATATTATCCATCACCATTATAAAAAAGAATTCTGTCGAGCTTAACTAAATTAGTGGTAAGCATAATTACTGTTACCATTGTTTGTTATTCCTTAGGAGATTATTCCATAGTCTTAACAGATTTCACAGTTATTAAATATTCTTGATAATGCCCTTAAACTTTTCTTTGATTAGTTTTTCTCAATGCTCTAAGGGTGTGTCTAGACTACCTAGTTTTGTCGACAAAAGTGGACTTTTGTCGACAAAACAATACCAGCGTCTACACTACCGCGGAGTTCTGTCGACATAACGTCGACAGAACTCCGCGGTTTTGTCGACGCTGGTATACCTCATTTTACGAGGCATAACACTTTCTGTCGACAGAACTCTGTCGACAGAAGGTGTTATTGCCTGTAACACTGCGTCCAGACTACGGAGTTCTGTCGACAAAGCGGCTTGCTTTGTCGACAGAACTCCATGTGTCTGGACGCAAATTGTCGACGGAAGTTTTGTCGACAGTATCTGTCGACAAAACTTCCGTCTACAAAACGCGGTAGTCTAGACGTACCCTAAGTTACACCTCATTGAATCATTCTAAACAATTCCATGGTATTAACATACCATCTCTAAATCTTGGTAGGAAGTTTGCATGCATTCTCTTTATCTGTGTGTCTAGTTTATTGAAATCCTCTAGTTCTTAATTTTGGTTTTCTTCAAATTGCTGTGATTTCCCTCCTTCTGTTATTACCCTGCTCACAACTGTTTGCAATATTTTCTGCCTCATCTTATCAATGTTTCATAAAGAGGAACTAACATTTTCTTAGTGTATGATGTATGCTTCTGAATGTGTAGCTCAAAATTATGTGCTTTTTGTCTCCATACTGTTGTGCAACAACACATATCATTTTCAGTTCAATATCATAGCTATGGGTGAAAGGCGGGCTCCAGTGAAGTTTTCCTAGCCAGTATTTCACCCTATATATTTACCAGCATTGCTTCTTTTTTTCCCCAGTATCTTCCTGGAATAGATGAACATGGTTAAAATATCTGACACTTTTGCTTCAGGAGCTTGTCTTTGTTGAATTGCTTAAGTAAATGCATGTGGATTTAATTCTCGTGCTTAAATGCTCTGTGTAGAAATTGCTCCTAAATCAGCCAGTGCACATATCCTCAGTCGGATGTGTACAGCAATGGAAAACAATGTGATGACCTAAGTGAGGGGCAGGAAATACTTGGACTTGTTTGTAGGTCATTATTAAAGCAGCAAGTTTAACGTCTCATTTGCTTTCTGGGCATCAATTTTCCTCGACATATTTGCTATTTCTGTCTGAAAAAGGCTAGGAGCTAATCCATCTAAGTTATTTCTACTTTCCCTTTATAAAATAAGGAAAACCTCAATAACACATTTATCTCCTGTGTGCAGCAAAATATCAAATGTATATTTTTCATTTCAAAGCAGACAACAAAAATCTAAAAAGTTGTCCCCCGGCTGCAGTTTTTCAGAGAAATGGATAAATATCTTCTAAATCTACAGTTACAGTAAGTGGCACTGGCTAATGATTTGATTTGAGAATTGAGAGCACAGTCTGGATTTACTCTTTGTGCATTAACGCAGGTCAGATGGACACAGGCTGCATTTTAAATCAGTAATGGAAGGCTGAAGCCCGTCTTAAACCAATCACATCAGCCTTACCGAAGACTGATTGATCCCTAGGGGCTGAACCCTGTGAGCACAGCTTTTATATGAATGGACTCTATATAGCCTGAAGTTTCATTCATAAAATGGATGCTGGGGGGGTAGAGAGGAGGAAACAAACTCTGGAATGTCCATTTATATAGAACTAAAGGGTGTAGTGTTCCATCAGCTGCTGCTTTTGCCAGTTGACTTGAAGTAATGATTAATGCTCATTGGCCCTGCTTGCATGTAACTTGACACCATTTATGGCTTTGGTGTGTTTCTAATGTATAGTGAATGAGAAGGCTACATTCTCAAATCAGAAACATAAACAGGAACTGGTTGGTCTGAATTCCATTCAAATATGTCACTTCAGCCATGCAGTGTTTGTCCAACTTAGATTTTACAGGCAGGGGATAAGGCGGGGGAGAAAAAGAAACACAGACATTTTTTGCAGTGAGCTCACTAGAGAGAGAGAAATCCATTTTGCTTTTCAGTTGAACTTAAAGGGGAAAGTTATGCTTCAACTCAAAACAAATGTTAAATTTAGTGAAACTTAGTAGAAGTGGAAATGAATAACTGATTTTAAAATATCCTCTAAAACACTTCTGATGTATAAAGTTGCCCAGGAAGGCTGTTGTTTTAACGTGTATTTTCAGAGACCAGATGTCATGATGTTGTCATAGTGAAGCCCTATTTCACTATAGAAACCAAAGTTGGTGCATTTCATAGGAGAAAGGAAGCTGTTTGTTTATATGGTTTTTTTAAAAAAAAGCCCTATTTTTGCTTAGGTGTAAATGGCTGGGACTAAATCTGATTCTAGCTCCTAGTTTTTGTCAGGGATTATAGGTAGGAATTAACCTTACCATGCTTACCTTGAGGAAGATTTTTTGAAGTGTCATAATAGTGTTTCTTTAATACTGGAATGCAGGTTGAAAATAATTATTCAAATTTAGAGCCATGGAAAAAAGAAGGGGAAATGAGCCTTTCTCTGAGCCTTCTTCAGACAGGATTCTGTGAGTTCTGCGTGCAGAATTAAGTCTTACTCCCCCTGATCCTATTCATAGCACCATGGTGGTCACCTTGCAAATAGTTGTCTCTGTGCTTACCTTTACACATGAGAGTAGTTCCATTGAATGCTGTGGGTTTGTGTGGAGGTGTTTTCAGGACTAGCATAGAAGTGAAATTCCTGGACAGACAAGGTACAGATTGGTGTGATGCCATCCGGAGAGGGGGAAAAAGCTCACTCTGCCATTGCCACCTATGTAATGAGGAGTGGAAAAAAATATTCATGATGTTTTCCACGTGGTGTGTTTTCATTTTCCAGAAAACTAAATTGCATTATAAATATTTTAACGACAAGTCACCATAAATAGTGAAATTAGATTTTTTTGAAGGAGCAAATATATTACTTACTTGCTATCTAATAATGCTACTAGAAATGCAGAAGTTCTCATTTAAAAAAATTACTCTGTTCTCTTGTGCTGTATCTTTGCCCAAGTCAAACAGTGTGGGGTTTATGCTCTGTAGTAGAATTGTCCGATGAAATCGGTCTACGTGGCTTTAAATGAACGTTTTAGAGTGAACCTTCAGTCATTTGTCTGAATTGCAATATGTCTACATTTTGGGTTGAATCCTGGCCCTATTCAAATCCCAGTTATGCATGTGCAGGGATCTTTCCTAAAAGAACTGGGGTCCACGTGTATATATCTTGTTTGCAGAATCTGTTTCTTAAACAGCACTCTGGAAGTGCTGTACATCTGATAAGATAGAACACCAAAGCCTTATACATTTGTGGTGTGCAAAGGTCTCAAAAAGCAAGGGTGATTTAGGTGTATTTCCGCTGGAGTAGTTGCATTCTATCTATCTAAAAATTCCCCTTGTGGTTTCAGCTGATTATTGTATTCTTCCTTGTCTCACATGCTAAACTGATGATGGGCTTAGTTGCTGTATAAAACACATGTAACGTTTTATCCTGGAGCTGGCTGCATTTTAGTGGTGGATCTAATGACCTCGGTGCACAGGCAAAAGATCAATTTAAATTTTAAGTGCTCCTGGTTCAGTATACATGATAAATGCTATGTGCACATAAATTATTGTTTTATTAAAATGAGAAGCCATTTAGATTGGGAGTCCTAAAATATAACCTGTCCAATTGCATTTTCTTTAAAAACTTGCATTGGGTCTTGAGCCTAGAAAAAAAAGGTAAGCAAGATTCTATTGATTTTTTTCTTTATTTCTTGCCCACTTATGAGACCAGTGGGCATAGCAGAGGGACTAAATGTGTATGTATGTATTTGGGAAAATGCACACAGCTACATATTTGGCATATTGAGTCACTGTGATAAAAATCTGGGATTTGATCTAAATCATAGCCCTTGTTTTAAGAGTCTGATGGATTTATATTTAAGGACCAAAAGGACAGTTCAAAAGGAAATATCAGCTCAAGTTAAATGATTGGCTGTTTCTCTAGCCAAACCCCTGGAAGTTCAAGTGATTAGCTCCCATTCTTAGTGTCCTATCCAGTCCAGTTTCTTCCAGGAAAGCTAGAACCGCAGGTTTCTAACAGAACTATCATTTTGTCCCAGAAACCCATTTATTCTGTGATGGGTACTAAAGTCATTCAGGGCTAGATTGCAATTTTTTAGCCTGCCCTCCCTAAGGGAAGGTATAAAGGTGACCAAAGAATGGAGCATGTGTGCCTGTAGGAGACCAGAGAACGAATTGTGATTTGAATTGCCAGTTCTTTCTCAGCCTCCTTCAGGACTCAGTGATTCAAAAGGGCCCGGGACTCTCAGGTCACTGCTGCTGCTAGCCCTGGATCCTTTACATTGCTACTGGAGCACCGTGCTGCACTCTCCAGGCAGCGCTTAGAGCTGTCCCTGGCCCCAGCTCTTCTGGGAGCCTCCCACCTTGTCCAGGGCCCTGACAAAGCTGTTGGCTCCCCTGTGGGCAAGTAAACCTTACTTTCCTGATCTCACAGTCTGAGAAATGGCCATCAAGAGTGACTTGTCACTCCCCTTGTGTCTGAGAGTCTCTGAGGTTGCAAAAGATGAATATGAAAGTTGTACTAAACAAGCAAGGATGTCATCTTATGCCTATTTGAATATCAAATCTGGATTCCAGTATGAGCTGCTCAGTTAGGACCTGACCTCATTCCCCACTGGAGTTAGGAGTTGATTTCCCTGTTTTCAGTGGGAGGAGAATTGGGATCTTGCTTTGTACTTCTTGATGAAGGCACAGTGTGTATATCAAGTTTCTCCTCTGCGTTCCCTGAAGAGCAGGAACTGCTGCAGTCTGTATGAAAATATCACTCACTGAGGGCGGAGGCAGAGGGAATGATGTCAGGACAAGATGAAATACATTTAAAGATAAATCTTCTGTTGCTCTTCGGGAAAGGGGTGACCAACATGACCACAGAGTATTCCAGGTTAATAGCACACTTACTAGTGTTCAATGTAAGCAGTGTGCTTGTGTGGCCACTCAGGAGAGAACCAGAGGCTTCCCAGCTGATTAGCAGGGCATCCACAGCTAGATGTTTTGTTTCTGTTGGTGGTACACATTTGCACATGCCTCGGTTCACATAAAATGTATTCCGCACCTGGATGGAAAAAATTCCACATATAGATGGAAAAGATTAGAGGGGACATTGCTACTTACGCATCCTTACTTTTTCATTGGACTCTGCCCTTTGTAAGGCACTATAATTGTATAATATGATCTAAGAATGTGACATATATGTGCTGCATAGCAAAAACCCAGGCATGTGAATGTTAATACCGTAAGCTCCTAAAAGATCCATAGGTGATACAAGTTCACTTCATTTACTTGCATTGTGTCCTGAAAGTAGCTCCATGCCTTTGCTCTATTGTGCTTATGTTCCTGAGACCATAGTTTAACAAGAAGAAAATAAACAATTGCTCTGCCGTTTCTGCTCTAAAATGTTTGCTTTTGAAGTAACTCCGCTTAGCTAGTTAAAATACTTCTGAGTCTTAGTCAAGCATTTAGCACAATTTAAAACTACAATGTTAAATTTCATTGGTTGGATTTTTTATTAGATAAGTAGAAATGAAAGCAGCAGGCAATTTAATTAGCAGTAATTTTTCTGGGCAAGTCATTACTTTGATGAACTTCAGAGCATTGTTTATGGCTCCTAATTAACCATGTTAGTCATTTGATTGAATAATCACTTTGGAAATGTTTCTACAATTTGATTAGAGTCTGACCCACTCTGATAGTCATAAATTAACTGATAGCACTTTAGAATAACAAGACTTTAGTTACTTTATGAGGAATTGACTCTTCAATAGTATATTTTTCAGTCCTCTATGGAGTATTTAATCTTCGGGTTAAGTTGCATTTAAATAACGTTGGTATAAACAAGACTTGTCTTAGAAAGTCTCCAGATGTTAATTAAGCAAGGTTGGCTAAAAACACAACTTTGTCGATAGACACATGCCTAACTCCCTTGTGCTGTCATTTTGCAAGAGCTAGCATCATGAGTTGCAGGTAGGTTTTGCTGCCAGTATTAGTGAAATTTTACCTCTGTTAACAAATTAACAACTGTTTCAGTTCTCAAGCTTCCTCTTTTTACATAGATTTTTTTTTTCCATTCACTTACAATCTAATTTGTTTGGTAACCCAAGTGATTTTTTTGAACTATAGCTTGCCGCTTTGATTTCTGGTGTACAAAATTACACTTGACCTGTCTGAACATTGAATCACTGATTCCTGTTATTACTCAGAATAGTTGTAAAAGATGCTTGAAATACTAGAGCCCAATGAGACTAATTTGGAATGCTTGATAGTGAAAACAAGTAATAAAGAAGGGATGGGGCTTTCAGACAGTTAGAAGAAACTCTTATTACTATCCTGTGCTAGGCTTGCTTTTGGGAATTCAGTGTAAAACCTCATTTTCTTATCCTGCCAAGTCCTTGACACTCATCCTCAGTCAGTGAACAGTGAAATTTAGAATTGCATTCTGAAAAGAGATTGTAGGCAATGTTGGAAGAATAATGTTTGTCTCTCCTGACCTCTCTTTGCATCTCTTTCAGAGTCATGTGTTCTTGGTAACAGATTGAATGGCTTAGGGTAGGAGTTTTTCACAAGATCAAGTAGACTCTCTTTAGTAAGACTTTTGGTATTCAATAAGCCCTGGTCTACACTAGGACCTTATTTCGAAATACCACCCCCTAGTTCGAACTTATAAGCAGTGCATCCACACTTCTAAGCCCATTATTTTGAAATAATGGACCTAAGGATTTGAACTCTGTACTGCTACTTTTCACCAGGAGTTACGCTAATTCTGAACTAGTAATTTTGAAATAAAGGGACGTTCTGGTGCTGCTAATTTGAACTAATTACTCTCCAGTGCTTCTTGGGGCTCTATGTCCGAGGTAGCAAATCCACATTAACGGAGCCTGCCTTGGACTAATTTTGAGGTTTCTCCATAGTGTGGACACACTATTTTGAATTTGTCCAATTGGGAGTTAAGTCAAATTTAGTAATTTCAAAATAGTTTCCTAGTGCAGACATGGCCTGAGTGGATTAAAAAAATATACTGGCAGGACAACCATATTTGGTTTCATTTTGTTTGCATGGGGTGTAACTATTTAGGGATAGAGCTAGGTGTGGGGAAAATACAAAGACAGATGTCTGTGCAGAGCATGCCATTTTAATTAATATTGTTTGGTTTTCTTGTTCTTCTTCCATGCCTAAAGAAACTGCGGCAACATAGACCATAGAAATGATGACTTCCACATACATTTGTAATGTCTTGAAAGTGAAAGTATCTTAACACAGTGGTTTTCAATCATGGGTATTCAAACTCTCGGGGGAACGCAGAGATCTTTCATGGAGTATATCAGTTCACCTAGATATTTGCCTAGTTTTATAACAGGTGACATAAAAAGCACTAGCCAAGTCAGTACAAATTAAAATTTCTTAACAACAGTGACTTGTTTTATTTATTTTCCAATTGATTTATTTTACAGTAACATGGCAAACATTAGAAAGTAAGCAGTTTTTCAGTAATGGGGTGTTGTGGCACTTTCATGGTTTTATTTATGATTTTGTAAGCAAGTAGCTTGTAAGTGAGGGGAAACTTGGGGGAACACAGGACAAATCAGACTCCTGAAAGGACACTGTAGTAGTCTGGAAAGGCTGAGAGTCCCTGGAAAGGCTGAAGTTGTAACAGTTAGGCTTCGTCTAGACTAAAAGCCTCTTTCAAAAGAGAGCGTCTAGACTGCAACCACTTCTTTCGAAAAAGTGAGCCGCTTTTTCGAAAGAGAGCACCCAGGCAGTCTGGATGTTCTCTTTCGAAAAAGCACAGTTTGCATTACATAGCGCCTTTTTTTGAAAGAGCACTTTCGAAAAAAGGCGTTCTTCCTCGTAAAATGAGGTTTTCTGCAGTCAAAAAAATGCCACATTATTTCGATTTACTTTTGGAAGAATGCAGCAGCAGTATAGATGAAGGGGAAGTTTTTACGAAAAAAGGCCACTTTTTAAAAAAAAAAAAACCCAAAAACCCTGTAGTCTAGACACACCCTTAGAGGAAATGTTTTTAAACTTTCAGATCTTTGAACTCAGGTTCTAAGAGTAGTACCTTGTCAAGACTTCACTTGGCATTCCCTGAAGTAATTATGCCATATTTTGTGGTTTATTATTCTTTTCTACAATTGGCAAGCTATTGATTTAAATCAGTATTATGTGAATTTGGTTACCAAAAGACCGAGATCTGTAAGTGGGGGGTTTAAAAATTAATTCTGACTTGTGTATTTTTGTCTGTAATCACCCTGAAGTGTGATTGTCATGGGAGGTGACCTTTAACAAGGTTAATTATGATAAAAATTTGAGTTCAAGTGCCTGCGTTAGACAAGATCAATGTTCCACACATTATGGTTTTCTCTTTTGCCATGCTTTATGCGTGCTGCTCTGAAATGCTAACTGTGTGTTGACAGGTTCCCCCTCGCTGTGACTTATGTCCCTTTGTGTTACTCTTCTATCTGCAGCCTGTCTCATTGATAACCTGCACACTTTCAATTCCAGACAGTCTTTTGACTAGAGTTGTCTTCTTCTTTCAGAAGTGCCTAGCTGCCATTCCATTTACATGAGGCAAGAAGGTTTCCTGGCTCACCCAAACAGAACAGAAGTTAAGTTTTCTATTTCATGTCACTTTTGTACAAGAGAAACTTCCGGAGGTGGGGAGGGGGGTTAGTGGAGAACTTTGAACATAATGTGATGAATGACTATGCTACAGGTTGGACATCTCTAGCCTCACACCTCGGGACCTGAGTGGTCCTGAAGGAGGGATTTTGCCAGACCGGGGAGATCATTTCTGCCCTCTCCCACCAGCCCCATAGCCTGCCTCTGGTCCTTGCCTGGCCTGTTGGAGGGCTTCCCATGTGCCTGAACCCCTTTCCCCCCTCCCCACACTGCTGCTCAGCCGCAGGGGTTCCTGACCCAACCAACCCTACTGGGAAAGCACTGACCTCGCTGTCAGGGTTTCTGACCCCACCAGCCCTGCTGCGGCAGCCCCGTGGACCTACCGCCAGGACTCCTGGCCCCACCGCAGCAGACCGCTGACCCACCAGAGTCTGCTGGCATTCCAGCTTCCCTGCTTCAGGCTCAGCTGGACTCCCATGGCGGGGATCCCAGCTTCTGGCCTCCCTGTAGCCAACCTGGCTGGGTTCCCAGCCCCCAGATGGCTCTTGCCTCTGGCCTTCCACTAGGTCCCTCTGGCAGGACCCCACGGATGTTGCCAGACCAGGGAGTCCCAGCTGAGAGAGTTTCAACCTGTACTTGGAAAACTCCATCATGTGCTTCCTGCTGCTCCGTTCCTATATTTTTGATGTGCAAAACCACTGCAACCTGTTACTATTACCACAAGTTAAAAATGGAACAAACTGCTGAAATGTGGACTTGCTCTATATGACATTAGCTAGTGGAGGGGCACTTTTCATAAATTGTCACCCTGGGAGCCCCTCGTGGTAAAGTTCTGCTCCTCAGTCTACTGGATTGACAAGCTCCGTTACCTGCTCAGGAATCTAGCTAACATGTTAAAGTTTGAAATGCGGTGTTAAGAATCTCTCTGGGTTCTCTTTGGGCCTGATTTTGCCCCCTTTAAAAGTGGCAGACTTCTGACTTCAGTAGGTGCAGCACTGGGACCTTTGACACAATGAAGTTTGTTAATGCCCGGTAAAGTCATTTTATATATTTAAATATAGTAGCCCAGTGTCTGAGAGTCTGTAACGCTTAAATGCTGGCTGTTCCCTCTAGGGGTGGTGCTGTTGCCTGAAATGCTGGCTATTCCCTCTGGGCGGCCCATGCTACATTGTGAGTGCGGGGTTCAAACAGCTGCTTGCACCACTTGCTCCCATGCGGCGGCCCAGCTGAGTGGCGCAGAAGTCAGCCGAGTGCCACAGTGGGAAGCGAAGGGGGGTGGGGTGGTGACATGCGACATGACAGCGGCTCCAAGCCCCGCCCTCTAGCCATGAACGTCACCGTCCCGCCCCCCTTCACCTCGCGCTGTGGCGCTTGGCTGACTTCTGCGCCACTCAGCCGGGCCGTTGCGTGGGAGCAAGTGGTGCAAGCGACCGTTTGGGCTCCGCGCTTCCCGTGCAACACGGGGAGCGGGGAGTCCAAACAACCATTTGGGCTTCGTGGTCCCCCGAGTGAGAGGCAGGAGAGGGCGGAGAAGAGAAAGAGAGAGACAGAGAGAAAGGCAGGAGGCACAGGAAAGCTGAAAGAGAGAGAGGGGGAGGCATTAGGAGGAGGAGAGAGAAAAACAGAGAGAGAGACCGGAGGCTCAGGAGAAAAGACCGACGTGAAGGAGAGACCTGAAAATCCCGTCTTATGACGGGCTAATTGGCTAGTACATTTAATAAAAGTGGTCCGAGACTAGAGGAAAATTACTTGTAAAAGAGAGACATTTTACTTCCCAGTCTTCTTCTTCAACACACATTTTGAGGCACTATACAGTGTTTTCTCCCTTCATTATCAATACATCTAACAAATGAACTCTTCTCTTTCACGTACAGGTTGTATGTATGAAAAGGGACCTAGACAGTTTTATGATGACACTTGTGTTGTTCCAGAGAAGTTTGATGGTATGTATTCCATATTACTATTTTTTTTCTTGTGTGGGGCGTAAGAAAGGGAGTTGATCAAAAAGGTCAGTAACATTCCAATTTAAGATATCTTAACACACCATTTGCTGTGCACCCAACCAAAGCTGACCTTTGCTTCTTAAAACCAAAGTCTCCTTTTCAATAGGATATCAGTCTATTTTTGCTAGTGAGAGATTCTGTATCCAGAGAGATATTGGAGGAGCACAGTTCTGGCTGTGCTGAGAAGTAATAGAAGGATTTCCATTGCACTGATGATCACATACAGCTTGTTATTAGAGATTTATTGAAAGCTGATCCTGTAATTAACAAAGCAGAACAGAAAGCAGCTCCTCTGGATTTACTGATGACTAATGCAGCCTGTTGTGTCTCATTGCCCATGAAGAGTTGAATTATTGAACACAAGGGCAACAGAGCAGTTTGGGATTTGATGTTTTGTGTGCGTTTGTTTTTTGTCTAGAGAGATGTCCCTATTATAAGTGGTGCTTTGTACTACTTGGTAATTGCTGAAAGGGGTTCATACCTAAATCGTTATCTTTTTATAGAACTGGCCATTGTAATAAATATTTTGCAAAGATGTATAATGGGATCACTTTAGATAAAATAACCCAAAGTCATCTCAGTATATGGATTTCGTGGTGCTACTCTGATTTGCCACAATTCTGTAGCATTGCAACCAAACGCATAATTAGGCCCAGCTAACTAATTTACAGTAGAACCTCAGAGTTACAAACATCAGAGTTACAGACTAGTCAAGCTCATGCCTCATTTGTAAACGGAAATATGCCATCAGGCAACAGCAGAGAACCTCCTTTCCCAAAAGAGCAAATACACTACAGTGCCGTGTTAAACGTAAACTGTTAAAAATAAAAGCAGAATTTTTCTTCTGCATAGTAAAAGTTTCAAAACTGTATTAAGTCAATTTCCAGCTGAAAACTTTTGAAAGAACAACCATAACATTCAGAATTTCAAACTTTTTATAGAGTTACCCCCATTCCCAAGGAGTTCGTAACTCTGAGGTTCTACTGTAGTTGCTGTTTTGGCTTAGCCTCTCCTCCTTTGCTTGTTTATAACAGGAGTGAGTGGATGTGTTTCTGTTGGCTGCAAAAGGCTCTCTGCTCATTGCTTAATGGAGTTTGTAGAGCTCAGATTTTCCCTAAGACATTTGTGCATGTTTTCAAACCTTTGCATGTCTAACACACAGGTTGCATCTGCTTATGAATGGTAGAGCTCAAATTAAAATGAACCTGGAGAATTACATACTCTTGAAACAGAGTTGATGTGGAAGAAGAGCAAGATGCAAATGGAAGATTGTAAATGCTATTAGACCTAAGCTTTCATGATTGCTAAACCAAGCACTATATTGTCACAGAGGGAATGGTTTTACTGACAGTCACCCTTGTACTGTGGGTGATGGAGCACATCCTAACTGTGCTTTTATTTAGCACAGCCTCTCAGATATTTATTGCTAAACAAGAAACATTACGCGGCTGGTCCTATTTCCATGGACACTTGTGACAAATTCCTATTTACATCACTGGGAGTAGGACCAGGCCCTATGTTTCAGCACATTTTATTTTTAAAAAATAAGAATGAAAAGGTGGAACAAATTATTCCTAAAAATCAATTTTTGGAAATAAGTATGCTCTTCATGGGAAACAACAGACTTCAAGCTGCTGTAAGTGGACAGTTCAGTGCTCTTCACAAAGTCAGGCTCACATGTAATATGAATCTGTATGTGTGTGTGTGTATATGCCTCTAATATAGTGGATGCAGAAAAAACGGTGCATCATTCTAAAAATGGCATTGCCTGTGGCCAGAATAGGGTAAAAGTGGGATATATCCAGCAGGGAACATAAAGTTTTGGGGAAAGATTCTTTGCTGTTTCTGTTGAAATCAGTAAATCTCTGAGTACTTATGCTAGCTAAGAGCTGGATCTTCAATAATACTACACTGCTGTTTACACAGCTATACTTGGAAGAAAAAGCCTGTCCTTGAAAAGTAAGTGGTTGCAGGATCAGGATTTAACATAAATAAAAGAGCCAGGAGTTGATTTATTTGTTTTTATCAGCTATTGTCTGATTATAAAATGGTTTATTCTATTTTTAATGCTTGTATTTGTTTGATTACATTGAGCCCTTCTGTCATGGCAATACTATCCTTATGCTTTTGGATAATGTAATATCCTGACTTCTATCACTAGGTGGGTGAGGTAACATCTTTTATTGGATCAATCTCTTTTGGTCAGACAGACAACCCTTTTGAGTTGAACAGAGCTCTTTTTCAGGTCTGAGAAAAGTACTAAAAGTGTCACAGCTAAATATAAGATCAAACCGATAGTTTGGTGTTAGTAGTTAACCCACAGTTTAAGGGACCATTCATTGTGCCTGTAGTCAAAGAACAAAAAGGGAGATTAGTGGGTTACAGATTGTTGTAATAAACCATAAATTCAGTTTCCTAAATGTTCCCTTAGAATATATATGCTCACTACTTATGCTAAAATGCCTATTCTATCTTGTATTTAGCTGTGACACCTTTAGTATCTTTCCCAGAGCTGAAAAAAGAGCTCTGTGTAACTTGAAAGCTTGTCTCTTGCACCAACAGAAATTGGTCCAATAAAAGGAGTTACCTAAGCCATCTTGTCTTTCTAATATCCTGGGACTGACACAGCTATTACCACACTAGTCAGGGCAGGCTGCTTATTGGAAAAACTTGCTGCTCTGGTGGTGGAGTAGAGTTTTACCAGTAGAATTATAGCCCTCCCCTGTGATAGATAGCTCCTGCTCTGAAGAACTAACAGGCAAGGCAGACAGAGAGGAGAGACATCAGAGGAAGTGACTTGATCAAGGTCATGCTAGAGGATGGTAGCAGAGCCAGGAATAGAACCCAGTTTTTCTAACTCCTGGTCCAGCATCATCTAGACTGAGACCATGCTGCTGTTGTCATTAGCAGAAACAAAATTACGGTTCAAGCCCTAAACCTTTTACATTGGTGTTTCCATGAGCTATTCAGTAGGAATATGATTTTAAAACAAGCAAACACACAGTATGGAGGGAATAGTTTTTCATGAGCTATTTTCGCAGAGCAGTTAGCAGAATGTTGTTTACATGATAGCTTTTGCTGGGTCTGAAATTTAAGCAAAAATAACTTTCTCTTCTTCAAGGGGAAATGCTAATCTAATATGTAGGTATGACTAAATATAAAGCATGCTAACGATGAACCATCTTGTATGCAAGTCCAATATGCCACAGAGGAACTCACATATCTGCAGGATTTGCATGCCTATACATAAAGCCCATGCTGTTTAAATCCAAGTCAAATGCTCTGTCAAATTTCCCTTAGAAGTATTTGCATGCAAAAGAAGTTTTAGTCAATAGGGTTTTGCAGCTATATGAAGCATACATTACATTATCAAAATGGGTGTGTGTGCAAAGTATTGTATACAAATGAAATTCTTCAGGCATCAGAGATGTTTACAAAAACAATTCATGCTCTTTCAGATAGAGGGTATTGCAAAATGTTGTTTGCAAGTGAGATTTGCATATATCAGAGTTAGATGAAAAACAACAAAGAGTGACATGAAGCATGACTGAATTTAGGTACTCTACATTTTTGTCTTAATTTGCTAGTAGATTACCTATATGAATGTATTATATATAAAAACAGCAAGAGGAAGAGGAAAGTAATATATGCAGACTTGTAAAGTAATCAGGATTTTTTTTCCATACAATTTTCCGAACTGCATAGGTTGGTTTGACATTTCATCTAACAAACTGATTGCTAATGAATGTTTGACATTATTTTGTGTGTCTGTGCATAGGTGACATCAAACAGGAGCCGGGAATGTACCGTGAGGGACCCACATATCAACGGCGGGGTTCACTTCAGCTCTGGCAGTTTTTGGTAGCCCTTCTTGATGACCCATCAAACTCCCATTTCATTGCGTGGACTGGCCGAGGCATGGAATTCAAACTGATCGAGCCAGAAGAGGTGGGTGTGGATGTTTACTGTTGGAAGGACAACACATCTCAAAACAGATTTATGCACCCTCCAAATTAACTTTATTCCTTTTCTGGAGAGATGCATTCCTCTCCTTCTGAAACTTTATTTAGGTTGTATGCTTAAGGGAATATAGAGGGGACAGGTAGTATACATGCCAGTAGGTTTAGAAAAGTTACACATTGCTTTACATGTCTTGATTCATACCCAGAGTGTCACTAAAATAAATGCAAGCTTAAGTTCCATATTTAAAAAATACTCAGCATTCACAATTGGAGGCCCGATTTTCAGACAAATTACATGGAAAATAATGGGAGTTACAGGCTGCTGAGGTGACTACAGACTAGTCTCAAGTGGCTGTTAAGATTTCTGTGGTGCTCCATCTACCTCCTCCCCATACCTTTCCACAAACCCATCAGCTATTGCAGTTCCAATGGCTCCCCCATTTATAGCAGTCAGGGGATTTATAGAGGAATGCAGACTCCATGTGTATTTACTTACGGTTGGACTTTCCCCAGACTTTTTTGACTGTTGCTTGCAGACTGAAGGCCCATGATCTCTTGCATATACTCTCTTGAGCTCTTTAATGTTAATGTTGCAGTCCTATAGCCATACACAGAGCCAAGTTCAGAGATGGGCAATTCTGTAAGACCCTGGATACCTTTATAGTGCTCACCATACACAAATTACATTACATGGTTTTGGTTTTACTAGTAACTCAGATCAACACCATCGCACAATTTTTTTACACAAGCTAGGTTGTTCCTGGGGTTTTGTCCACAAGACCTCTGTGTGCCAGACCATTATTTGCTCAAGAGTTACTTAAATACCTCTTTTGTCCTACTTGGCGATAAGCAGCTCTACCTGCCAAATGGACTGAGCAGAAATGACATTGCACTTTCATACAGTGTTCAAGCACTGCATCTATTTGAAAGCCACCAAGGTCTGTCACCCAGTTACAGATCCTTTGTGCTCACGCACTCACTACCTGAGACTGAGGCCTTGTCTACACTGGCACGTTTTGTTGCCAAAAACAGCCTTTGTTGACAAAACCGTGAGAGTGTTTACACTACAATGCAACTTTTGTCAGGAAAATCACCCAGTTTTGGTGACAAAGAACTTTGACCCCTGAAAGAGACTTTTGTCTTTTCCCTTCCCTTTATTGTCAACAAAGAGCCACTGAGGACTCTGTTGTTTGTTTTGTGCAAGAGAACTGGCTTCCGCCACTATCCCATAATGCCTGCCCTGATGGCTGTGTTCGGTGTTTTGTGATCTCTGCTACCCTGCAGGCATTCTCCCCTAACCTTTTAAAACTTCAGGAAGTAACTGACAGCTGAGTGAGCTCCTCAGTTTGGGAAACAAAGAACAAATAATTGGAATTCTTCTGTTCAGCCCTGCACTAGAAAGACAGGAGCTGGCAGACTGCTGCAAGAGGTGGAGGGCTGGAGAGATGCTGTGCCATTTTGACATTCCTCAGCAGGGAACGCTCACAGAGCTATGAGGGAATCCCAAGAAGCACCAGGATCAGCTCTACCTTCCCACAACACTATGTACTCATGAAATGTCGGCAATGGGAGGCAGAAAAACTGACTTGACCGATTTTCACTTTGGGCAACTTTTGCATGTCAATAGCACTTTTGTTGCCAGACCTTCCCAGTGTAGCCAGCCTAACACAATATTTATTGGTTTTGCTTACTCTGAAGGAGTACAGGTTGTTTCAACTTGTATGCCAAGAAGCTGTAAAAAGTGTATGCTAAAAAAGGGGTAGACTGTGCTAAACATTTCTGTTAGTTGCTTTTCTCACCACATAACTCTACTTTGATCATTCATCTTGTGAATGAAACAAGTTTAGACGTGAATTTCTTTACCTTTTAATCCAGCGTGCCAAATTTATAGGTGATGTGTAAGTGGGCTGGCATCTAAATTACATTTGGAAAGTGAACAACTTAAGGTGGTTTAACATACATAGTGAGGGCTTAGGAGGGACTGCTGATTTATGTGGCATCTTAGTGCATGGCAAGCTACCATGTGAATCCACAACACACTAGCTTGTCATGCACTAAATGGCCAGCTATTGATTCTATTACTACAACTAAAAGTTCATAGTGACCTTTGATGCACTGCTGTTGCAACCAGAATTAACCTTCCTTTAGAGTTCATAAGCTCTTGTTCCTTATGCCTCATGTGGAATAACATTCCAGCAAGTGATTGTGATGTCACAAACTGGATTATGACTTATGGTGGAGAATGAATAATAAAAAACATGTTTTCATGGAAATACATCTTGTAATAAAACAAGATGCAGAAATGCAGACAAAAAATAAGGATAGCAGCAGGCATATCACTCTCCATAGAATACTATCATAGTTTTCCATGAGTTGTTTCAATTCATCAAGGTGCTTCTAAGTTGTGGTCTGTGCTGCCTATATTTGATATCTTGTCTTTTTCACCAAGCTGGTTATCCAACCAGTTCTCATAGCAGAATAGGGGTTTTTAGTTTTTCTGCCTTCTGCATCTACGTTAGCATATACAAGGGAAGGGTGGTTTTGTTTTATCTTGCACCTTCTAATAGTTTCACTACTGCGGCTGCTGCAACTGCAATCTGTATGCCTTTCTGAACTGAAGTGGAAAGTTTTTGTGTGATATAGAGTGTTCAGTAACAAAATGATAGAGGAAAAGCAGAACGCTCATCTACAAAGTTGCATGAAAGAAGAATTTTCTCATTGCCTTTGGGAGGCACACTCTTTAAATGTATTTATATTTCTTTCTTTTTGTTTTTATTTAATTTTAAAAATAAAGGAGCCTGTTGTCACATTTAGTAAAAGATTGTATGTGTGGTTTAAAAATCATGCTGGGGCATGGGAAATTCAGATATCACAGCAACTGTTTCTCCTTTATTTGTGCCTTCCACCTGCAATGGTTGTTTTTGTATTTTAAAAAAATCTGATGCAAAGGTCTGCTTCTTAAATGCATTTAACAGATCGCTGCTAATCCATTTCTGTGGCAGGTGGCCCGTCGCTGGGGGATTCAGAAAAATAGACCAGCTATGAACTATGATAAACTTAGCCGTTCACTTCGCTATTATTATGAGAAGGGAATCATGCAAAAGGTGAGCAGCTAATGTAACATTAAATTTCACTGGAATGTTGCACGTTAATCCATAAGTGATGCTATAAGAAGGAACAATGGTAATTGCATTGCTCAAGCAGGTTTTTCACTCTTCTGGGCATGTGCTAATAGGGTTGCCAGGTATCTGGTTTTCGACCAGACAGTCTGTTATTTCTGGTCCCTTTTCAGTTAAAAAAAAAATGGAAATGTAAAATGTCCAATATTTTCTGTTTCTCGCGGATGGAAGGCTGGTGGGGACATTCTTCCATGCTGCGTCTAGTGAGAGCAGGGGAAGCAAGGAATGCAGGGATATTTAAAGTCGCAGCGTTTTGTTTTTGTTTTGTTTTTTGCTCAACAATTTTGGGTCCCTGTTTTTGTTTTGTTGTTGTTGTTTTTCTCAACCAATTTTTTTTCCCTGCCATGTTCGGGATTTTTTTGTGAAAGTATCTGGCAACCCTATGTGCTAAGGTTTTGTATTTTATATGCTACAAGTCTAGGTCTAGTGTGCATATGTACACATAATTATTACATATTATTAATTCGGGGTTGTGTATACATATGATCATGATAACTCTCTGATCTGGTCATAATGTAAGAACAAAGACTAGCATGCAAAAAATAGGTGAAGTGATGCCCGTAGGTCAGAGAGAGGCAAACTACAGAATCCACTAGGGACAGTGATTTGCAGAGCTAAATTACCTGTCCAGCAAATAGATACTTTGGTAACTGCAAAATAGAGGAATTATTGGTTTGATTTCACAGTGATAGTGATTTTTAATGGATTCTGGAATGCAATATAAGTATCATAGTGATAAACACTTAATATTTAAAATAACTGATGTACAATAATGTGGTCCTATAGTGTGGACAAACAACCCCTGTTCCATTCCTGTGGACTTGATTTTATTTGAAGTTGTTGCAAGCATTCAACTCAGAAGTCAATAGGAGTTCCCTGCTTGCTCATTTTGAATCATGCTCTTGTGTTTCTTGATGTTATCAGAGATCCTAATTATCTCCTTGCATTACTTGCATCCTTATCTATTATTCACATTAGCTTTGTGAATCTACTCAGCTAACAAGTTTAAACCGGGCATTGACACTGTGCAATCCAGTGATCTGAGCATGCTGTTGTAAAGTATAGAACTTATGTTATTGCAGCATTAAGCTTGTGAGATCAAACTTTCCAAAGCTGGAAAGTTTCAAAGCCAGAAACTGACTCCGCAAAGTACTAAGGTCCAGGTTTTTAAAGTTGTTGAGGTGCCTAAATATAAAAGATAGGTACTTTGGCCCATATCAAGGGTGGGTAATAAAACGGCTGTGGTTCACTAGGATTAGCCCCTTGCAGTCCACTGCCATAATATTTATGGGTGATTGCAGTTCCTGTTAGCCACAGATCACCATTCCTGGCCAGCGGGAGCTAACATCACCTGTATCTATGGAGGCAGAAGAAAATGTCATGGCAGTCACCTGCCAGAAGCTAACCCTGGGAAATCAGATCCAGTCTGTGGCTGGTATTTGCCCACCACTGGCCTAGATCCTCAAATGTATTAGGGACCTAACTTCCATTCATTCCAGTGGCAGTTTTCTGCCAAAGTAACTGAGAATTGTGCATAGATATCTTTTACATTCCCACTAGGTGCCTCTCTATACATTTTAGGTGTATAAATACCTTCAAATAATTGGACATAAGTGCCCGTTGTGAAGTGTTGAACCTTCAGTTTCCAATTAATTCAGTTCAGCACCCATAAGCTGCTGCAGCAGTGTTAACTCACCTGGTCTGCACATCCTGTATGTTTACCAGTATCCATTAATAGCCATGACTAACTTTCATATTTTACAAGTAGAGATGAATAGGACACTTTACTTAGCCACGTTGCACAGCAGATATCAGAACTGAACAAACATAATTTTTGGTATTTACAGACCTCTGACCCTTTGAGCTTACACCATTAATCTTTTAGCATTCACTTTTCTAAACATTTCCTTTTTATTGTTCATAGGGAGAGAAGACAAGGCAGTTGGCCCAAACAATTTATAAACAGAGCTTGTATAGTCCTAGTTTAGACTTTGCACATAAGGGCTCAGCAGGTGGAGTGTGTGTGTTTCTTCCTTGTCTGCTTTGCAAGCCCTTCTGGAAACTAGCTACGTTGTGCTTTTAAAGGGTATGCCACCATTTGGGTTTTTAGGACAGTACTTACCTGTTTGGAAAGGCTGGATGCTTATTTGTTCTAGTGTAAAATTGTTTGTAATTTACCCTAGCAGTCACCCCAGCTAATCAACTAATTTCAGGTAAAAGGCCAGTGAAGATAAGCCCTAAATTGTAGCGGGTACTTGCAGACTTAAGACAGAGTTCTGTTTTCCATGACTAGCCTGAATCTCTTAAATTAAAAACACTAGTTTCAAATGAAGCAAAGATGGTGCTTCTTAATGAGGATTATGTTCCCATCCACTTTCATTTTCATAAACATAAATTCTAAATTTGTAATCGTGCACTGTAAACTTGGTAGGGATTGAGGGAAATACACTTTTCCAGTAAGAGGTTAAATCTAGCACATTTTTGCCTATATCTGTTTGTTGTTCAGTCACAGGGCCGGAGCTGCCGCTTAACACATGACTGCATCCTTGTTTGCGTGCACAGCCCCTGTGCTATGACTCAATACATTACAAATTATGTACATTTGAGATAACTTGAGTATAGATTGATTTGTATTACGCTAAATTCAGTTCTATTCTATTGTGGATTATCTATGTTTTAGTTGACACATCACCGTGCGTAACTTCATGGTTTTGTGGTACTACTGAGGTAAAAAGCTGTTTGCTTTCTCCAGGAAGAAAAGCATTGTTGAACTACAGAAAGTGATCACAGTCAGAGGCTTTAGAAATAGAATCTTTTAACTCATCCCTACCCACACCCTCCATGGAAATCAGGGTTGTGCTCTACCTTGAAAGTGTTATGCAGTCTGCTTTTCCACAACTCCCACTGGCTGCAATGGGTCCAGAACTCCACTCCTAATTTTGGTGCCCGAGAACTCCCATGGCACATTATTTCTTTGTCTAGTGATAGCTGATTCCTCAGAAATCTGTAACTCCAAGTCGTCAGAGTGCTAATGCTCACACCATTCTTCCTTTCTTTCCTTCTCCTTTTCAACCTCGTATTAAGGTTGCTGGAGAGAGATATGTCTACAAGTTTGTTTGTGATCCCGAAGCCCTTTTCTCCATGGCCTTTCCAGATAACCAGCGCCCCTTGCTGAAGACGGACATGGAGCGACACATCAACGAGGAAGATACTGTGCCTCTGTCCCACTTTGACGAGAGCATGGTCTACATGCAGGAGGGTGGCTGCTGTAACACCCATCCTTATAATGAAGGCTATGTGTATTAATAGCAATGACAGAGAAGGGGACTCCCTCCCCTGTGCTTCTCCTCTATCACAAGATCCAGAGGAAAGCAGAATCCACTTCAGTTTGTTTTTTAAATAGTACACTAAAAGGGGCTTTTCCTGTTGCATTACTCCTATGTTCTGCCATGGACAGCGCACTTTATTTGAAAGGAGAGGGTTGGGATTTAAACATTTATTCTGTGCAACAGGAGGAAGAGGGTGGGTTTACTTTTTACTTACGTTTGGGAAGGGAACACACAGGTTTTGAGTACAATGAAGCTATATTGTCTGTTTTGTTTCATATCGGCATAAGATATTGTACATTTTCTCTGGGTATCCATAGTACAGTTAATTCTTATTGCGTAAATTAACTGTTTGGATATTATTATCAGAGTAACCTGTCTTGGGCATTTGTCTCTGGTCATTCCTAATTGTCTTACTGCAGTTGTAAAGAGGATCAAAGCATAGATTGCAGGATTTGACACATAAGCTAGAAATAACAGACTGTCCACCTCTCATTTACACATTTGAATACCTTTTTGTCATTCTGTTCACGTCTGTTTGCATTTTATATTTTTGTTTTCCCTGCTGTTCAGAAGATGCCCATTTACTTGGATGTTAGGCAGAGCACACCCATCATTACTGGTGTCCTAGGAGCACAATTCCTGACTTCAAACTGCAAGTTACAGACTTGTAGCATAGCATGTTGATCTGATGTTACCTTGCTATGCACATTCACCCTTTCAAAGTCCAGTCGAGGGTAGTAATTACATAGGATGGGCTTTTCTCATTGTCATGTCAGCGTTAACTGCAGGATCATGATCAGGGGAGAAAAACATTTTGTTTCCTTCCATTTCCTTTGCAACATAAATAAGTTATTTAATCAATAGGAATTAACTGTACTAAGTCACATATCTAATTATGCTGTTTAGACACAGCAAGCACTCCTTGAGAAAAATATCCAATACACTAAATAGGTACTTTAGTAATTTTTAGACACGGTACCCATTAATATGCATTTAAACCTTTTACTGCTGTGTTATGTTGATAACATATATAAATACTAGATAACGCTAATGCTTCTGCTGCTGTCTTTTTCTGTAATATTCTCTTTGATGCTGAATTTACTATGACCATTTATAAGCAATGCTGTAACTACAGATAGCATTTCAGGACAAAATAGATGACTTGAACCATTTATTGCTTAGAAAATAGCTTACGCCATAGCTGTGCTATAAGCAGCTTTTATGCGCATCGACAAATGAATAGTAAGCCTCAGCTTGCTAAGGGAAGCTCTGCGGAACCTTTTGTAACTTTCGGTGGAACGGAGACTAACGTGAACTGTCAAAGACCACAATGAAGTCGCTGTATGACGTTGTAGTGCTGGCACTGATGTTATCAATCAATTTGTTTTGGACACTAAATGTAAATGTGATCAGAGATGTTTGGAAGACCATTTAAAGTTTTGAGGTTTTTTGTTTTGTTTTAAATCATTTTATTTTTGAGAAGAGGGTAATCTTGAAAAAGCAAGACACATTATTCTACATGTAAAACAATCAGAAAAAAATAGATTTTAAATATTTATCAGCACCTTTTCTGAAATGTAATGTTTCTGAGTTTGAAGAGGGTAAAAAAATGGGGTTTGAACAGCCTGGTGAAATTTGAAAAGCTATTACTTCAGAAGAATACCTCACTTTCCAAGTCCAGGGAAGGGAGGACAGATGAACTCCTAAACATAAAACCACAATAATTGTAATTATAATGGATGTGATTTCAAAGACACCCATTGGTGGTGGCTTAATTTTCCACTTAATGTCAATCAAGAAACCAGTAAGCTATAAATGATTTCTTATGCAGTTCATTCAAAATTCAAAAGCAGTGACCACGAGACCGAAGGTGCAAAAGAACTCTCTGGGCATGCATCTAATTCACCTAAATCCATAGGGCAACATATGTTATGATTGTATATATGCCTTTATATGCCAACTCCTTATGTCAATAATTTATAGGTCTCATTGGCACTTACAGTTTCGATGATCAACCCAAAATCAAAGCAAGACCATGGATGCTGCAGCATTTTCACCAAGAAAGGTTAAAGTCAGAACTTTGAAAATTGTGACTTCTATTGAAATAAGGTCTGAAGGAAACACATGTTGATGGAAAAAGTCCTTTGATCCATTTTAATTCCATTAATGTCACTGTGGAGCACTTCCTGTCTGGAGCAGGGTACTGGTGGGAGGGTGTGGGTCAGAAAAAAGAGAGAACATTGCATCAAATGTGTAATATTTAAAGAGAATATATATATATATATATCTATATATCTGTATATATATACAGTGTATGGTAGTGACTCACTGAACAAAATGAGCAATCAGCCCAACATTACATGATCTCCCAGCAAAAGAAAAAAAGCTTTCACTGAACTGATTAACCCTTTGGAAATTGTACCTAAAAGACTTATTTAAAGTTCTGGTTTTATTCCATTTTTTTGTTTTGTTTTGGTTTCAGGTAGATTAATAAATCTGGCAGCTGATTTCTGCAAGATTCTTGTGTATTGAATTCCTAATTTTAACTGAAGAGGAACTTGTTGCAATTTGGCAGAAGTTTCTCATTTTAGAAAAAAAGAAATGTAGTATGTTTGTTTCAGGGGTTAGCATTGCTTCTCACAAAATGCTAAACCAAAAAAAGAAAAAAAAAATCAGGCAGTGGTGTGTAAGTTATTATATTATGAATTTTAACCAATATTTATGGAGCCAGAGTAAGTATCTTTGGCAGAGGGGTGGGGAAAACCCTGACTGAACCGGAGTCACGTTTAAAGAACAATTCCGGTTAGTAAAGGGCATCTTTTTGGCATGTTTTGGTTTTCTTTAATAGTATAAAACACCTTAGTGGCAGATGCAAAAGATGAAGATAACACAGACAAGTCTTTGACTAGTTAATGGCACTACATGTGGACTCTTCTCATGAAGGATGGTAGGTCATGTAAGGGCAACCATTGATCACTCATCTTATGTAACGTGGGGAGTACTGTGCACTTTTCCAAATGTGCTTATTTGATAGGCAATGTGATTTAATTATGGCAGCACCTGAAAAATGTCAGGCATTAGATATGCCACATGTAATTTATTATTTTTATCTTCAAAGGGCTGAACATGCCCCTCAGTCCTTGTGATGGCCTCTGATGCTGTGTCTAGACTACATCTCTCTGGCGGCAGAGGGATTAAATGCAGCACTTCAAAAGTGCAAATGAAGTGGGGATTTAACTATCCCGCGCTTCATTGCATAATCTCATCATGGTGCTCTTTCGAAAAAGCGCCATTTCGAAAGTAAAAGTGAAAGAGCGCCATGATGCGATTATACAAATGAAGCGCGGGATTGCAAAGGAAGCAGGGATTTAACTATTTCAAAGTGTCTAATTTACATCCCTCTGGCAAGGGATGTAGACTAGACACAGCCTGAGTTGCTAGCTAAAAGGAACTGTTATTCTCCTGTCTTACTGCATGAGCTGGGTCTATTTCACTTCCCTAAAATGGGATGCTCCATTCCTTGCTGTGGAAAAAAGAATTTTATAACAACTTGGTACAAAAAGAGATCGGAATTTCCTGCAGTAAACCTCTAAGGCACGTTTCCACCCACTTCAGTTAGCAAAAAACAGCAGACTTGCAAAAGAAGGCCTACAGAGGGGCAACGTGTCCTCCTCGGACTAGTGTTGTACATCAGCTATCCAAAGCACTACCTCATCTTACCTTGGGAACCTACTTTATACTAATGCTGTTAGAGCTGGTATTATCTTCTGCAACTTAGCCCTGTTGGAGGGAATCAGAAATATGTAACCAACAGGGGAACTGAGAACAGGCGATCGGAGCCTGTCCATATTGCTAGGAGGATGCTACCTGATAGATACAGTGATCATTCTTGAAAGCCTCTGGGTTTCCATTTGCTTGTGGTGATTCTCAGCTGCAGCATCTTTGCCTTCCATACTAGTTCCATAGGCTGTGCTCTTTGCCAGTTGAGACAACAGTAACATTTACTTTACACTGAGAAGATAGCAGAAGAGCATGACACCTGCAAGCCACATATATTTCATAGTTTTTCATTCTCCCATGGCTCCTTACTGATAGTGTGTTCTGTTGCCAGGACCCTGCTATCTATGGCACTCCAGAGTGTGTTGCAAAGAGCTGTGCTGTGACATTCAACCATATCTTTGCACTCAGAGTGGCAGGTGGATATATTTCCACATGGCCACAGTGGGACCACCAGGCGTCACTGTTCTCCCAAACCTCCCTTCTGGGTAGGGGATGGTACACCCACTTCACAGATTGCAGTATTCACTCCCCCGTAGGGCCAACCAAGACCAAAGGCTGGTGGGAAGGTGAGGTGGGGCCATAACTTCCACCTGCTCCTTGGTGGAGTGAATTGTGATCTAGGAGATCTAGCCAGGAGCAGTCTTTGCACATAGAAGAAGAGAGGGTATGATCTCAGCCCTGTCCTGGGATGGGAAGACAAAAGGAGAAACTGTATGGCTGTGTCTAGACTGGCCAGTTTTTCCGGAAAATCAGCCACTGTGTCTACACTGGCCGCTTGAATTTCCACAAGAGCACTGACGATTCCATGTAAGAAATCAGTGCTTCTTGCGGAAATACTATGCTGCTCCTGTTTGGGCAAAAGTCCCTTTTGTGCAAAAGCTTTATGTAGACAGCTTAGATTTGTTTTGCGCAAAAAAGCCCCGAGGGCGAAAATGGCAATCGGGGCTTTTTTGCGCAAAAGCACGTCTAGATTGGCACAGATGCTTTTCCGAAAAAGTGTTTTTGCAGAAAAGTGTCCGTGCCAATCTAGACGCTCTTTTCTGCAAATGCTTTTAATGGAAAACTTTTCCATTAAAAGTATTTCTGGAAAATCATGCCAGTCTAGACACAGCCTATGTTGTTTCCCCAGCCTTCCTCATCTAGCTGGGTGCCGGCTGTAATCTGGCCCTTATCAGCTAGAAATCCAGAGTAGCCGGTGCTGAAAAAAATAGGAGAAAATGTAGTTGGGAGAATTGATGCATACATGTGCTTTCCTGACTCGTGCAGGATGGTACGGCAGAGAAGAGGGGAGGGACGTAGGGACATGTACAGGAGCAGTGAAAAGGCTGGCAAGCAATAGGCTATTGGGACCTTCCCTGGACTTCTGGCACCATTTGCTGCAGAGAAGGCAGAAAGGAACAGTGAGAGTGCGTAGATGAGTTCAGCAGCAGTAAAACCATGACATGCATCGAGGGGGGCCTGGAAGATTGTCCTGTTTTAGATAAAGAGGTAAAGGATTCAGGTGCTAAAGCAAGAAAGCAAAATAAGAGCTGGAGGGAGGAGGCAACTGGAAGCAGTGTGTTTAGTGCCAGTGGCTCAAACTTTTCTTGCAATGAAGGGAGTTACTCTAGGGCTGAGTCTGGCCTAGGAACTTTAGCCCCCAGGACAGGAAAATCAGAACTGATCTTGGCTGATGGTCTATACCAGTGGTTACCAACAAATAGATTGGGATCTACTGGTAGATTTTGGAACCTTTGACAGGTGATCCTGACAGCTTTGGTCAGGAGTCTGTCAAGTGCTGCCACGTCATCTGCCCCGCTCAGCACTGCTGTGCTGCTCCTGCCCTCTGCCTTGGAACTTCCCCCTATGACCAGGAACCTCTTGCTTGCTAAGCAGGGTGCAGGAAGAAGAGGAGGATGTGCTGATGTCAGTGTGCCCCTTCCCCCACCCTGTTCCCATTCTCCATAGAGGGGGGCAGGGATGGAAAGAGTTTCCTGGCTGCTTTTGGAAGTAGGGGTAAGCCTGTCTTAGTCCCCTGCACCACCACCCAGAAGATACTTGTGGTAAGCAGTGACCAGCTGGAGCCTGCATTCCAAACCCTGGCCCCAGGCCTTGAACCTCCCATGCACCAAACCCCTGCTCTAGCTCTGAGTCCCCCTGCACCCTGAACCCCCTGCTGTTCAACTACCTAAGCTCAGAACCCTTTCCACACTGCAGATCCTTTAGCCCAAGATCAGAGTCCGCATCCCCCTCCCTTACACCTCTGCCCCCAGCCTGATGAAAGTGAGTGAGGATGAGGGAGAGAGGGAGGATGGAGTGAGCAGGGCTGGGGCTTCGGAGAAGAGGTGGGAAGGAGGTGGGGCAAGAGTATTTGGGTTTGAGGTAGATCCCAGATAGCACTTAAATTCAAAACATGATCTCATGTTTAAAAAGGTTGGAAATCACTGGTCTATACTGTGTCTCGGCACAGTGTTTGGTAGCAAACAAGAGCTTACAACGTGCATAGACGTATAGGCTGTAAGTGCAGAGACATGGTCGCACACTATGGCTATGTCTAGACTGGCATGATTTTCCACAAATGCTTTTAATGGAAAAGTTTTTCGGTTAAAAGCATTTGTGGAAAAGAGCATCTAGATTTTCACGGATGCTTTTGCGCAAAAGCACTTTTTGCGGAAAAGTATCCATGCCAATCTAGACACGGTTTTGTTCAAGAAAGGCCCGATCGCCATTTTCACCATTGGGGCTTTTTTGCACAAAACAGTTTTTAGCTGTCTACATTGGCCGTCTTGCGCAAAAGCATTTGCACAAGAGGGCTTTTTCCCGAGTGGGAGCAGCATAGTATTTGAGCAAGAACACTGACAATCTTACATTAGATCATCAGTGTCCTTGTGCAAATTCAAGCGGCCAGTGTAGACAGCTGGCAAGTTTTTGCGGAAAAACTTGCCAGTCTAGACGCAGCCTATAAAAAATGGCAAAGATTTTCGTGAGCTACTGTAAAGCAGCTTAGTACTACTGAAGTTGATTGACCAGTGCTGCATACCTCAGATCCCCAGGCAGTGGCTCTGTGTGTTCAACCTGGGCGCTGAAACTTGAAACAAGGGGTGGGGGAAGGTCACCAGCCTGCGCCAAACCTCCACATTGCTATTTTCTGCTTTGTAGTAAGAGCCCCGGTCAGCTGAGCTGGGCTCTGAGACTCACAGCTGCAGGTCTGTCTTTTCCTGCTGTGTGGGCATACGCAGAAAGCCCTCTACCCCTCATGACAGTTAGTGACCCAGTGACTTGAGGGGGCTCTCAGGTGTGGGACAAAGGTGCCTAACTGACACTTTGAGCATAACTACCAGCCTTATAACTCCCATTCAGGTTCAACCACAGTTGCCAACTGTCTAACCATGCAAACCAAAACACCCTTGCCTAACCCCTTCTTTGAGGGCACGCCCCGTCTCTGAGACTGCCCCACTCTTTCCTCCTCCATTGCTCACTCTTTCCCATCCTCACTTTTACTGAGCTGGGGGAGGGGTTTGGGATACTGAGGAGTGTGAGGTGTGGGCTCTTGGCAGGAATTTGGGAACAGGAAAGGACGATGAATTAGGGTGCTGGTGCTGGAGAGGGTGGGGTGCAAGTTCTTGAAGGGGACTTGGACATGGGGTTGGAGTGTGGTTGTGGGTGGGCGGCTCAAGGCTGGAGCAGGGTGTGCGGGGACAGGTCTCTAGGCCGTGGAAAGGAGTTGAAATGCAGGCATGTGGGAGGGATGCGGATTCCATCCAGGCATCACTCAACTTGGGTGGGGCCCAGGTGGCAGTGCAGAGGCACCAAAGCAGGCTCCCTGCCTGATCTGGCCCTGTGTTGCTGCCAGAAGCAGTTGGCATGGCCCTGCAGTCTCTAGTGGGAGAGGTTAGGAAGACTGCATGCTGCTTGCATCCACAGGCACTGCCCAAGTAGCTCCCACTGGCCACAGAGCCTGGCCAATGGGCGATGCGGAGTTGGTGCTGCAGGTGGGTAGTGCAAAATGATGCCTCCCACAACCACCTCCCAACAGGGGAACATGCTCGTTGCTTCTGGGATTGGGCCAGGACAGGTAGGGAGCTTGCCTTAGCCCCACTACACTGCCAGATTTTTAGCAGACTAAAATCTCCCAAATTGACTGCAGTAGCCTCCAGGAGCCTGAGGCTAATCCTGGAAGACTCCTGGTGAAACCAGAAGGGTTGGCAACCCCAGCTGCAACCCAACCCTATGTTTTTGTAGGTGGAGATGCACAAAGTTGCCTTTGTAGCTTTAGACCCAAGTGGGTTACCCAAGTCCCTTCAGGAAATCTGGGATAAAGCAGGCATTTGCATGCCCCCAAGCCACCAGCCCAGCATTCCTTTCTCTCCCTGAATAAGGCATAAGGGCTCTAGCCCAAGGATTTAAGCCAATGACAAAACAAAAAGCTCTCTGTTTTCTCTTGGGCTTGGGGGGAGGAGTAGAGTACGGAATACGTTGCTAGGAACAGATGTAATGAGCTCAGTGGTGAAGTTCTTGCTCCACAAACTGCTCATTGCAGTCAGTGGGTGCTTTACAGCTAACTGAGTAGAGCAAGCAGCGTTGGGGTACAAATGCCAGAAGTCCTGCAGAACAACTAGATGAGCTGAAGTGAAGCCAGAGGACCAGATGCTGCACCACAGCAAAAAATGGAGTTCAGAATCCTGTTGGCTAGCCTCGGACCACGTCCTGTTTGCACTGGTTTTGTACAACATTTACTCAGACACACTTGTTTACTTGGGGCTAGAGTGTCACCTGCCCTCCACCATGCACAGGCCAGCACAGCCAGCTTAGTTGCACAGGGGCTAGCCTCCCCCTCACCCAACCCTGCTCAGATCTCCACTCCGGCTTTGGGGTGGGAGAGGCGTGCAGGACTGTTCACCCCAGGCTGCCCCCGGGAGCTGAGGGGCAGGGAGGGGTTATAGCGCTGAGGAGCTGTCATGATTTTGAGGGTTAGCCAGCAGCCTGGGGATTAAGGGGTTAACTACACCTAGCCAGGTGGAGTGACCGGTAGGCATGTAGGTGGGACTTTCAAACTGGGACAAAGGAATTTGGGTTTTTTCCTTTCTCCCTTTTGTCTCTCTGGGTATGTCTACACTACCCCGCTAGTTCGAACTAGGAGGGTAATGTAGGCATATCACACTTGCAAATGAAGCCCGGGATTTGAATTTCCCGGGATTCATTTGCATAAGCGGGGCGCCGCCATTTTTAAAACCCCGCTCGTTCGAACCCCGTGCAGCGTGGCTACACGCGGCATGAACTAGGTAGTTCGAACTAGGCTTCCTAGTTCGAACTACCGTTACTCCTCGTGGAATGAGGTTTACCGGGGCTGCCGACAAAGGGCTTTGAGGTCGACAGGGGGAACGTCCAGACTAGCGCGCGAGCCGACAAACAGCTGATCAGCGAGCCGACAAACAGCTGATCAGCTGTTTGTCGGCTCAGCGCGGCAGCCATGTAAATGTAAATGATGCCGCGATCATTTAAATCATGGCTTCATTTGCCTTTGCTGAACAAACAAATCTACATGCCTCTGCCGACAGAGGCATGTAGTTTAGACGTACCCTGGGTGAGTTCTCTGCAGCTACAGAGAGGGTGGCCCCCACTTCTGCATTTATCATGCCAGAGTGGGGAAGGAGCCATAACAGGAGCCCTGCCCCCTCCACTTGCACGTGTGGGTCAAAGTAGCTACCTGTACATGCAGCAGGGAGTAACCTGCTCCAAGCTAAGGGAAACTGAAAGCACTGTAGAGCTATGTCTACACTGGCGGGTTCTTGCGTAAGAACATCTTGCGCACGCGTTCTTGTGCAAGAACTCGTCCACATCACCCTGTGCTTTTGCACAAGAGCAGCCATGGCAGTGTGGACGCTCTCGTGTGCAAGAAAGCGCTGATGGACATTTTAGACATAGGGCTTTCTTGCGCAAGAAACCCCTGCCGAGTGTCCACACTGCCCTCTTGAGCAAGAACTCTTGCGCAAGCGAGCTTACACTTGTTAGAAAAGAGTGTCGCTCTTGCGCAAGAAGCCCTCTCCTACCACGCTTTAATGTAAATTTTCTTGCTGAAGAGCAGGCAGGCAGTGTGGACACTCTACGGAAGAATGGCTGGTCTTGTGCAAGAATTCGCCAGTGTAGACATAGCCTAGGAGAATCATCATCTGAGTCAGAGGCTGGCTCTTATGTGCTTTATGCCCAAGAAGCCACTCCTGTGATCCCTCTGAATCCTGCATAAACCCCAGATGCAGGGATACCTCAGAGTGCCTGGACCAGTGGTTGCTGGCCGATACTGGTATACTGGCACTTATGGAATCTGTGAGGATTTTCCACGCAGCTAGGAACCCATTAGAGGTGCTCGTTCTTGTCCTCAGCTAGAAGGGTGCTACCATACCACCAGGCAGCATCTAAGCTGGAGTCTCCAACCTTCCAGATTTGGACTTCAGAGGTCCAGTCAGTGTGGACGAGGAGGCTGGGCACTCCCTGCCAGTGCTGGTCTTCATCTCCGCCTCCTTCCTAGATGAGGCAATGTGAGCAGTGGGCATGTCACCTCCCCAGGTTGCCTTCAAGACACACCAGGAATCACTACAGAGCGTGGCCTCAACTTGAGGCTTATAGGCAAAGTTAGTGAGCATTGTTGACATTCTGACCTCTGCAGGCCCATCTTAAAGCGGCCATTATGAAACAAGTAAAATCCTTGTGGCCATCCCCAGCTGCTGAGAAGAAGTACTTTGTGCCCACTCAAAGGTGCAACTTCTGCAACATGCACCCCTCTTCCCCCCAGATCCCTGGTGAGCTCAGTGGCCAATGACAGGCAGGGCCTTCAGGGAGCAGTGCCTAAATCAAAACACTCTAGGAAACTAGACCTTTGGCTAAGAATGTTTTATTCCATGGGAGGGTAGCAGCTTTGTAGCACCAACCAGTAGGCTTAGTAGGCATGATTTTAATACGTCAATGTTCAAAAGCTTGCTTCCTCAGAAGTCCAGACAAGCATTCTTATAGTTGCAGGAGAGGAAGGTGATAGCCAGGGCCTTTGTATAAGCTGCCCCGGACACTGCACACTTGGCAGATGGCTCCATGGTTTCAGCAGTATCCATGCCAACAGCCCGCTGGTCTCCTAACTGAGGGTCCGCAATCCTGTCAGGGCCTCCCTTTGACGGGACATGGTTCTTTATGAAGCAGATGGCCACACAGCTCCATAGCTTGAAGAGCTCCAGAGCTATCCTCAAGGCTCTGTATAGGCACTGACTTCTTGGCTGCTCTAGCACCCCTGGGGAAACTGGTAGATGCTCAGCACCTATTGGCAACCTCCCATGATCGGATGGATGGATGAATGCAAATAAGTGTCCCTTCCTGTGCCTTCCAGGCACTAGTGATCACCTGTTCAGTGGTATGTCGGAGGTGTGGCGGGGAGGGGAGGAGTGATAGCAGAGTGCACTTGGGGAATGGGCTGACACAGGGCGGGGAGAGTTAGGTCAGGGATGAGGCCTTAGGGGAAGAGGGGTGGCACAGGGTTAAGGACTGGGGCAGAGCCGGGGGGGGGGGGGGAGCGTTGACATTAGACGGTTGGAACTTCTGAGTGGCTGGGCCTTATAGTCTGAAGACATTGAGGGGAGCATTACAGATCTCAACAGCCTGGCCATTTTCTAGCCCATGTAGGATGGACAAAAGTGGGGAAATGTCTCCCTCCAGGGTCAAGTGCACCTCTAGCTGCAGGCCTGGGCAGGGAAAAGAAGGGATAGGGCCAGAGCTGGAAGGGAAGAGGTGGGGGTCAGCGCCTCTTTCAGGCATATGCTGCCCGGTGCAGTGCAGCATCTTAGCTGCCTAGGAGTGTGACTGACTGCAGCCCCATGCCCAGGCTCAGCTTCTGGGGACAATGGCCGAGCGAGATGGAGCTCCCTCACCCTACCAAATCGCTCAGCAGGGGTGAGAGCCAGCCCTTTGCTGCCACAGCCAGGCAGTCTCCTATGCTGCTGCTGTGCTGCACTGAGCAACATCCAAGAGAGCTGAACCTAGGGGGAGCCAGCACAGTGGGAGGACAGAGCCTCCACCAGATAACCAGCAGCGGGAAGAGTCTATGAGAGCATGGGGACCCCGGGCTACTGGCAGTGCAGGGAGAGGCCAGAGACTGCATGGGAGCCCTGGACTGGAGGCAGGGTTGGGGTGTGAATGAATCACACGGGGAGGGTATATGCTTCTCCGTTAGCTGGTGTCCTCCCCAAATGAGGAGACAGCAATTGACCAAAAGTACCTGCATAAGAAATGCAACAGGGGTTTTAGGCATAGGCAGCTACCCTGCCTGCTCACCTCAGTATTACCATCAGGCTCTTCTAGCTACTCAGGGAGCCTGAAAAACCCATTTTGCTGAAACACCCAAGAACCTTATATCACTCCCACATTTCTGGTTCCTGTGTCCCCTTAATTTTTGGACTGCCTGTCCCTTTTGAGCTTGATGTGGTCTCTCACCACCACAGAATATGGTGAAGGCGGGTTACATACTCCAGTTTATTTCTACCCCTGGCCCCATCTCTCTTCAGGGACACCTCTAATCCAGGAGGTGCCAGCCTCCCTGTGAGTATGGGCCATGAAAAAGGTTCCACAAAAGTTTTACTCCCAGTATGTCCTAATCTTGAAAGCCAAGCATGGTCTACAACCTATTTTAGCTCTTTGCTGTTTCAATGGCTACTTCAGGAGATTAAAGTTCATCATGGTCCCCCTGGCTTCTATCATCCCCTTCCTGGGTCCTGGGGACCTGTATGCCTCCCATGACTTAAAAGATGTTTATTTCCATACCTCAGTTTTCAGCGATTACGGGACGTTTCTCATGTTTGCCATGAACAGATCCCACTACCTGTTAGGCCTGTTGGTGGCCTTGCAAATCTTTTCAAAGTGCATGGTGGTAGTGGCAGCCTTTCTAAGAAGATGGGATGTGCAAGTTTACCTGTTTCTGGATGACTGCCTCTGCAACCATATCTCCATGGCTACAGGGTCCACAGGTCCTAACACATGTTTCTCATAACTGTGGTGTACCTCATCCAGTGCACTACATGCATCAGTAAAAACTATGTGGGTGAAAATCAATTACTGTGTTCTGCAATGACAATGTGCATGGGAAAAGGATAAAAGACAAAAAACATGACATTAGTTGTGGCATCTTCACCAAGTGTTACAACAGCACAGATGCAATGGTAGAGCTGTGCCGGTGTTGCATGCTGTTTGTGGAGACAACTTTGAGAGCGGCAATACTGCACACAAGCTTGGGCCAGAACGTGGAGTTAAATAACATATCTAATTGAAATTGCAGACAGAAGCCAGGTAGGCAGAATGTAATCCACCGCTGGAATTTGAACAGCTGACCAAATGATTAGCCAGCAACATAGTGCTGTCTACATGGGGTATTAGGTCAGTATAACTGTATTGCTTAGGGGGGTGTGGATTTTCCAAACCAAAGTGTGAAAGACTAAGGCTGTGTCTACTCTGACGCGATCTTGTGTCAAAACGGCCGCTTTTGCACAAAAACATGCTGCCTGTCTACACTGGCGGGGAGTTCTTACGCAAGAACACTGACATTTTAATGTGTGAAATCAGGGCTTCTTGTGCAAGAACTATGATGCTCCCACTCAGGAATAAGCCTTCTTGCACAACTGTTCTTGCGCAAGAGGCCAGTGAAGACAGGCAACATGAATTTCTTGTGCAAGAAAGCCCGATGGCTAAAATGGCAATAGGAGCTTTCTTCCGCAAGAGAGCGTCTACACTGGCATGGATGCTCTTGTGCAAAAGCACATCTCTTGCGCAAATACTTTAACACAAGAACTCTTGCGTTAAAAGAGTTTTTGTGCAAGATTACGCCAATGTAGCCATAGTCTTAGGCTGTGTCTAGACTGGCAAGTTTTCCCGGAAAATCATCTGCTTTTCCAGAAAAACTTGCCAGCTGTCTACACTGGCCACTTGAATTTCCAGAAAAGCACTGACGATCTCATGTAAAATCATCAGTGCTTTCTGGAAAAACTATGCGTCTCCCATTCGGGCAAAAGTCTTTTTCCGAAAGACTTTTGCCCAAAAGGGCCAGTGTAGACAGCACAGTACTGTTTTCCGCAAAAAAGCCCCGATCGCGAAAATGGCGATCGGGGCTTTTTTGCGGAAAACCGTGTCTAGATTGGCCACGGACGCTTTTCTGCAAAAAGTGCTTTTTTGGAAAAGCGTCCTGCCAATCTAGACACGCTTTTCCAAAAATGCTTTTAACGGAAAACTTTTCCGTTAAAAGCATTTTCGGAAATTTATGCCAGTGTAGACGTAGCCTTAATGTTTTGGCCAGGGGTGTGGAGGAGTTGTGTTTGTTGGGTTCTTTTCTGAAATACAAGAAAAATTATTATGTACTGTCAGAACATTTTGCTCTTTGTGAAAAGGTAACAATTTATTGTGAAAGCCTCAAGTAGCATAGCACTTGTAATTAATTAATTATGTAAGCCTTTAACTTTACAAGCAATGCTCAGAATACAGCATGTTGCAAGGCTGTTTGCAAGACCTCTAGACATCAGTACTTATGTAGAGTAATTACTAGGAATTATTACTGATTACAACAAAACTATTTAGCATATTGACACAGTTGGGTTTTGAATGCTCACCTTGCCAAGGTATAGCATTATGATGAAATAGATAATAATGCCCAGCAAAAATGCCACTAGCAACTTTCTTTAGTTTAACTGATTTAATACAACTTTCTTTTGTTTATAATTCCAGTTAGAAATCAGGAACATCCACAACCCCAAGCATCAATGCTCTTCAATATCTAATTTCACAGTTTTCTTAACACATATCTCACGTTATTTATTATAGTCAGTGTCATCTCAACACCTTTGTCTATTCCTGCTACATTTTAAATGGTTTAGCTGGCAAACCATCAATCATAAATCATGAAACGTATTTTAACTTCAAGTAAGATCCGTTTAGAAAGAAAACAAGTCCTATATGGTCTAATTGGATACATTACTCACATCTATAAGTGATAAATGCCTGTTCTGGGAAATAATTTTTTCAGCTTCTTAGTGTATAATATGATGAGAATTAAAATCTCCAATTCCCTTGCAACCAGGAGCTACCAAGATATTGATAAAGTTACTGCCCCTAATAGGAGAAAGGATCTTCAGAAATGAGTCTCAAAGTTCAGAAGTATATTCATTATCAAATAATTTTTGTCCCACTACATTTTAGTCACTAAGGAAACTGAGAAACAATTTTGCGCATTTGGGCAGAAATCTGTAATAATAGTGGATATGTAATATAATTATCTATCATGGATCAATATAATTTTCCTCTCTCGTGTGAAAGTGCAAGAATGTATTTTGTAGGGTTGTGAGGTCAGGCTTATTTAGTGTATGTTAAATCCCGCCCCCTGGTGAAATATCCAGAATATTTCCTCAGTTGGACCTGGTCTCAATTTATTTCTGATAGTTGAGAAATTCTATTTAATACTATTATTTAAATATGAACCCCCAGATGTACATCGATCATATGGTGGTCTCTGCATGTAATTAAATAAAAACAGCAACAATGGTATATTAATAATAAAGTCACAGCAGAAATTTGGTTTTTTTTTTAAAACAACTAAATAAATCACACATAAAAGAAAGAACCAGAAAAGCTGCCATTTAGCAGAAATGTAAATCATTTCTTTAATGTCATTTTAATTCAAGAGAAAATAGATAATTTCACATATTCCATGAGGTCAATTGCACTAACCACATTAACCAGGTGATGTTCATTTCACGTTACAGGTAATTTATTGTAGCTGCAACACTGACTCTGAGATGGTTCACACAAATAATTTACCTTAAGTAAACACCATTTGCCACTAATGATAGGGCAAAACAAACGTAAGGAGCATTTATGGAGAGTAACGTCTCTCTCTTTCAGTGCCCATTTGCAAACCGATCTCTGTTGTTTGCAGATGAATTAACTATGGGTTGAAAAATCATTAAAGCCATCTGTTTTGATGAGAAAAAGAACTGCTGTGATCATTTTATTGTACTCACAGGGGCTAGGGACCATTTTACAATATTTTTAGCATCATTTACCCTAAATTTGACATGCTGTATAAAAAATGAGCAGTATTATCAGTTCTCACTGTGCCTATTTAGAAATACATTTACAGAGAAACCAACTTATACAGGTAACATGAGGTAATTGTTTTGTTGGTCTCTAGCAGATGGATGACCCTGTTTTGCAACCATTAAAATCTGTAGTTTATGAAAAGAAAATTTAATCTCCCACTGAAATATGATCTAATAAACATAAACATATCATCAGTGCTTCACTTTCAAATCAGTTTCTATGGTCTATTTAAGTAAAAACTCAGTCTTTTCAGAAAGTCCTAACATAAATAAAATATTATAAACTATTTGGTTAATACTACTATTTGATACTTTTAAAAGGCTACACACTGCACTCCTTTGACCAAAGAAGTCTCAGTTATAAAGGTGCATGGCTTAATAACTTTCAGGATCATGCATATTCCCATTTGCCGACGGCCTTCTCTTGCTTTCACATTATCTGTGGTGTTTCCTGTATTTTTGGTACTTGGATATACTATTGAGCCTATAACCACTATTTCTGGTAGTGGATCTCATTTTGCATGGCCCAAATGCATTATTTCACTATAGATATAATATAGGATTTCTCCCCCATAAAAAATATACCATTATGCCAAGTACTGAGCTTCATCTTAAAACTTGTCCACATACTGTACATAAAAGCAGCTGCCAGATCTTGTACATGCTTGTGTAAAGTGGCACAAAGATTTCAAATATAGCTAGCATTGCTGCTAATACACAAAAATTGATCAGCTTTGCCTAGAAATTATCATTGTTTAGAGGTAAGGCTTGTGGGTTACATCTTTGGTGCCAATGGATTGTAAACTTGATCAAACTGGATCCTCCAAAAGGAACTGCCTTTTCATAGGGGAATCCCCCATTATCTGCTGTATATGTATATGAGACATGTCCTGGAGAGGAAAGGGAATAGCCAGTTTTCATTGTGTTGCATCAAATTATAATAGCCTTTAAGGGACAATAAGCCCTGGTGAAAATGAAAGGAGCCCTGATCCTACTAACTTGTGTGGAGAGCACCATTCCAGGCAGGACGAGCATAAAGGTAGCATATCATATAAACAACATTTCTACCCCCTTGGGTCCTTCATAGAGTGTGGCTCTGCTAGATTTCGAGTCTGGAGTTTGTTTATTTTCATGAGCCATCTATTAGTATAAAGATACTTGGTCTTGGCTTGGAGTAGAGTCATCACTCATAACACAAGCATCACAGCAGTGCATTGTTTCAGTGGTAAGCTGTTTATTCACAAAGTATTTCCTTGGGAAGGTAAATTAGAAAACTTTAGAGGAATTTCCAACAAAATCAGATAATCCTTCTATTAGTATAGCACATACCTTGTAGTTTCTATTTTAAAGTATGGGAAAGGAAACTAAATATTCACCAATTAGCCAGAGCACATTATTCAACAAAAAAAAATCCTACAAAATGCTGAAAAGCAAGATGCTTAAGTGCCCAGATATGGATTTTTGGAACCATGTTTGAAAATTTTACCATTTGTATAGTTGAATAATTAATTGTATAGTTAATGACAATATTTAGTTTAGAATCTCAAAGCATTTTACAAAGGAATATTCCTTCATTTTGTGGTTGGGGAAACTGAGGCCCAGAGAAACTAATGACTAGTCTGCCTCAAGTCATAATATAGGAAATCAAATTCAGATCCCTGACTTTCTGTCATTTGGGTTATTCCCCATGGGTAATATTTTATAGTACTTTTAACATTTATTTTCCTCTTATAAATATAAAGCAAAAATTACTCAGGCTCGACAGCACACATGCAGGTGAAAATATATCTTTCAGAGGTCGACTCCCTTTTCCAGTATGAAAACATACTGCATCATTCAATCATGAGAGTAAATCAACCTCTTACGTTTTTTCAGTAAGAAATAATCTTTCACTCTCATTCATACTAATCCTCTCTCAGATGTTTGACCTATAATTGGCATCATTCTGTCTTCTAATCAGGAGAAAAACATCTGCTGACGCACTCACAATGTTTCTTGCAAGGTTTTATAACCATAGTTTTAGCCATATCTTTAAGTTACACAGGACAAGAAAGAGATCACTGGGGATTTGTTTGGTTCCATTGGAGCTCACACAACATGGTTGGTGACTACGTAACAGAAGATTCAAAATTTATCCAAAATATGCTTATAATAGCAGCTGAATTCTAGGCAGCACTAACTGTATTACTACAATGATTTCTCCACAATATTTGCTACACACTTGTACTAATTCTAAGCATCCTATAAATACTAATATTTTCACTTGATCACTCACCACAATTTTCAGTGTATTTTTTGCAGATTCTCTTCTTACATGCACATGCTTTATGCTTGTCTAGCACAAACAACTGCGGCTAACATAATCACCTCTGAATATCCTCTGATGGAGGAATTAGTATCATAAGAGAAATGATGGAAACAACTTTCTTGGGACACTTAGAACAATTATTTGCAAAGCAGTAGAAATTGTACTGCAAGAAACATTCATGCAGTGGGAGATGGTATAGTGACCATCTCTGGTTTTCAATTTCTGATTATATATGTTACCCTGACCATGCTTCCATCCAGGCTGGCTACATAAAAATGTGCTTGTTTCCCAAAGATCTTAACCTAGCTGTTAAGTGCTAACACTGATAATAATAAGGTAAACTATTTTGGCTCCTTTCTCAAAGTAAGCACTGAGAGGGAGATAAAAAAGCGACAAAATTCAGTGAGACTAATCTCTCAGCCTTTCTGCACTATAGTCCCATAGAGGAGATGGTTCCTGCAAAATCTGGGTCTCAAAATCTCTGTAGAAAATCAAGAGAACTTCAAAAAAAACAGGGCAGTGTACACATAAGTCCGACTCCTGTACGTTGGCATGACTACTTGGAATAATGCTACCCTGAGACATTGCTCAAGGAGTAGAAGCTTGTGGGAAAATGAGTGGCCCATGCAAAAGTTAGTCTCTTTCTCTTAATATTGACTATGCTTCAGAACCCCTTTGGATTTTGTAAGGAGGGAAATGAGCCAATGACTTTTGCTTCTCAGCCAGTTTCTTTCTTATGAATGAATCCCAGCAGCTTAAGCAAGGCCTGCTTCTTCGAATGGGGAAATTATGCTGCAGAAGCAACAATCCCATCTTCTTGAGTTCCAGGCAGGGATCAATGGGGTTTTGTCTCATCTGTACAGGAGACTTTTTAGCCTTTATTATTTCATTTTTTCTTCATTAACTAAGCAGTTAATACGGCTGCTTCCTCATTCATCCATCCAGCATAATGTGCAGATTCTCGCTTCAAGTTTATATTCAAAGTCAACTTTTCTGGTCAATAAGAAGTTTAAGAAACACTGGCAACACTTGGGGCACATCTACACTTCACAGAAGATTGATGCTGTGCAGTCAATCTTTCAGGGCTTGATTTAATGAGTGAGGTTGCACTAGATTGCACTCAAAGAGCACCCATCAGTACCAGTATTCCTACTCCTTGTGAAGAGTAAGGGAAGCCAACAGAAGCACTTGCTCCCATCGACCTCTTGCTGTGTGGACAGGGATTCAAGATATGTCAACAACCATGTACTTTACGTAATCTTACTTCAAACTTCCTATGTAGTGTAGACTAAGGATGTTAAATAACAATTAATTTACTAGTTGAGTAGTTGATGGAATTTCCATCGACTATTCAATAGGCACTTCCGCATTCCTCCTTTGAAATGTATAAGAGTAGGGACTCTTGTGCATTTCAAAATTGGAACTGCCTGTATGGAACTCGGAGTAAGTGCCGCACAGCTGATCCTGGGCTCTGTACAGTGCTGCCCGATTGCCCAAGGGTCAGCTCCATGTGGTGCTGCCATTTTACAATGTGGAGGCAGTGTCCCTAAGGGGCAGCACCGCACAGAGCCTGGGATCAGTTGTGCATCACTGCTCCATTGAAACACGGAGGTGGCATTTCAAAGCAGCAGTACTTCATGGAGCCCGGAGTATGAGCTCCATGCGGTGCTGCCACTTTGAAGTACTCCCTCTTCCCTCCCTCTTTGCTGCCTCTATCTGATAGAGGCGGTGGCGGGGGGGGGGGGGAGGGAAGGAGAGGGGGAGAGAGAAGGGAGGGAGGAGGGAAGGAATTGTCTAGCTGACTAGTCCTTCACGTCCTTAGTGTGGACCAGGCCTTGCTGATTCACAAAGTGGTGTTTGTGTCTGGTTTTTATTTTTGTTCTTTTCATTTCCCTGAGCATTCTGTCCAGAAACAATGTCCTTTTGCTATCCTTGCACAGTTGATTGAAGAAAATGTTGCTGATGTTTTTGGTAGACTGTAGGTTGATTTGTCTTGAAATGTATTTAATCTTTGTTTCCACTAAAATAATTGTATTCAGTTTACTTCTTTTCCCCCATCCTGATTCTTTCCTAGGTACCTTTCAGCAACATGCAACCAAATGAATACAAGTTGGGCTCACTTTTCGGAAGGACGTAGCTTAAATTTTCAGGAAGTGATGTAGCTTTTTCCATCTCCGACTCAATTACTTCAGTCATTATTTTCATGAGAGGGATTTATGATGATTGTGAATGGAGAGCAAATGTTTATGCTACTGCTGTCATGGGCTAAGAGACCCATGAACATTTAGCGGGACTAGCATAAAAGAGAGTAATATAACTTTTATGAGTTTATGCACTTGTGTGAGAAACGACAATAAGTACAGTTCTATGAACAGTAGGAAAAAAAACTGTCCATAAATATTTAATCCAAGTGGAAAGCAAGCTCAGTGAATAGCATGGAAACACTGTCCACAAATATTAATACCTATTGGAAAATGAATTTGTGGTCTTTTCCTAGTTAGTTTTCACAAACATTTCAACAATCAAGCTTTACCAGTGTAAATACTTGTGAAAAAAATTCAAAGCCTGAACATTCTGTCATCACGAAAACCACATTGTGAATTGTAATTTCAATTTTAAAATCAGCAGTTTTCAATTGATGCAGGGGTAGTGTTTGTATTAATTGTATTAAAATAATACCACCTAGATTAGGGAACCCCTGTGCTAAGTGTGATCTAAATATGACATAACAAGAAGCCCCTGCTTCAGTTTTATGGTTTGTACAAAAAAGGACAGTTCAGTTCCAATCTGGAAAATTCCCATTGATTGGCATGGGAATTGGATTGAGTACTATACACTGGAATTACAGGCAGCACCTGACTTACGATGTAATTGGTTCCCAGGGAATCATCACAAGTTGGGGGCATCGTAACTCGAACCTTCATCTATGATAGGCACCGTGTGCCATTGTAAATGTGGGCCAAGAAAGTAATTTGGGGGGTTTCGGCCCTTCCACACTTACAGAAATGGTTGTGAGTAACTCGGGCTGTCGCATTTTGGGGGTTTCCTGTACAATGGCCACTGGTAAATTTCAGCTCCATCTTCAGTGAAACAAGGATTCTGTTAGCAATACTATAACAACGAGACAGATATTGAACACTCCAGCCAAATTCCCAGTGAGAATGTAGATGGGAAAAATGAAATTTCCTGTGCTGGAATCTGTCAGAGATACTGGAATTTATGCTTCTACACGTATGAACTCTACCATGGACTTGCAAAGGGGCCCAGAGTAGCAACAGCAGCAGCAGCAGGGAGCTGGGCCCCTGTGCAATTGCCTCCTTTTCCAACCCCCCTCCCACCCTCTGCCTCCATTGTTGGGCCTACTACAAGGAAACAAAGTACTGTATTAACCTAAGTGGGCACCTATCGGCATTCACTAGTAATAAGAAATAGAGCCACTAGACCAAATTGGCATAATATACCTGTGCATACGTCTAATACAAAAAGACATTTAATAGGGTGTTTTAGTGAAAATTTAACCAGTGTTCTCTCATTTTTGTGCTACTTTTCTTTATGCAACAGACACCAAACACTGTGAGTGAAACAAAATCCAACAAGTTCTCATCCAAACAAACCCAGTCAAATCAAAATCCCCTTCATGGAAATGAGCTTTCCAACCAAATAGGCATGACACTGTGAGTGCATTGGCCTTTTAGCCTGAAGATTGGAGGTTTAATTCCTGGCATTACATACAAAGGCAAACAAATGTTGAGGTCTCTTCTAAGTCTGTATTTGTGCACACAAACAGAACAACCATGCATTTGAGCATTAATTCAGGTCTGAATGCATTGACAGAGGTCAGTGGGGCATTTTGCACCACACTGACAGCCATGCCTGACTCACAGCAATGTTCTTTAGCCCCTAAGTTTGATGAGCACTAAATTCATTCACTTGGTGATTTAAAATAAGTTAAAATCAAAGGACTCTTCATTAATGAAGAGCATAGAGAACCCACAGATTCTGGTCCAGGAGTCATTAAAAGAAAACATGCAGGCAGCTCACTGCAGAGGGCTTAGGGGCCAGTGAGAGACCCTCACTCTCTGCATGGATAATCTGTTCTTCAACAGACCTCTGAGATATGCATGGGTCTTGCCCGAAGAATGCCCAAGAGACTCTCTGAGAAGAAGACCGGAAGAGCGGCCTCCTGAATAATGCAACAAATGGGACTCAAAACCTGGATTCAATTCTTGGCTCAACCACAGACTTCCTGTGTGATGATGATGATAAAGTTATTTGATCTTCCTAGTGCCTCTGTTCCCTCACTACAAAATAGAGGAAATTTATTTCCAACCCCATGGGTGTTGGGAGGAAAAAATTGTGAGGTCAGAGATACTATAATGATCAGGGCTATATAGTCCATATAGTCTAAGATAAGTAGAGAACCTCATAGAGTTTCTTGTCTCTTGAATGAGAGTAGCTTTCATAGTACCTTTGTGTTTACTATTGCAAACTTAATATTCTTGCTACTGATGAGAGCTGTTATAGTTAGCCTACACTTACTGATTCCTATTTTCACATAACTCATAGAAAAATATCATTTTCTTTACTTTTAAAAACACACAGACAGTTGAAAAACATCCTATTACTCTGCAAAATTTTGGAGCAAAGAAGGAGATTGTCTCACCGCGATAACAGGAAACTTTTAAATGGTCTTCACTTTAAATGTGTTTATCTTTTTGTAATTTCCACTACCATTTTTTACCTTTGCACAAAGGATGAAGGAAAAACTTGGGTAGTAGCATGAATATATTATACATTTTATTTCTGCAATAGTTGGTCTATTCTGTTTCTGAAAAATTGATTTTTTTTACTAAATTATTTTTCATTTACCTTTATCCAGTTCCAGAGCTTACATGCCTAGGTCACCATCAGATTAGCTTCTGATGCTGCTTTTGACACTGAGATTTTTATGCCTCCTTTAACTGCTCCTGAAATATGAATTATGAACAGGATTTACTTCATTTTGTCGTATTCTCTATTTTTGTCTGACCTCAATAAATGTCTTATTTTGAACAGATCAAGTTGTACCTTACCATCCTGTGAAAATACATGACTGAAATTATTAGATACATACATTCATAGAAGCACATTTATGCATGTGTCAACGTATCTTATAAAATGCATGTGCTTACATAATTGTATTATATTTATGTGTGTGTGTCACACAGTTCTGTTACTTATCACATGGCCATCACCTCACTATAGGTAGAAAGATTGTGTGTGTGTCTATATGTATGTACAAACACAGTATACATAAAAAAGTGATGTCCGTGTAGTAAATTACAGAGCTATGTGATAAAAACATTTATCACACATATTTGACCGCCTCTCCAGCTCCTCTGAGACATCTCAGATTCCAAAAACACTGGACCCTGCATTGATGGTTAAGTCAGTGCTCTGCAGATATGCTAAATAAGGACCTGAGCCATGAGCACTGCTGATAAAGTTTGTGACCTTCTGGAATGGGCAGTCAGGATAGCTGGTGGAGGACTACCCACCTGTTTGTAGCATTTGCAAATGCACAGTGTGCTGCAGGAGGAGATCCTCTGTGTTGACTATAGAATCATAGAATACTAAAACTAGAAGGGATGTTGAGAGGTCACAGCCGGACCAAGTATCGTCTAGACCATCCTTGATGTTTATCTAACTCGCTCTTAAATATCTCCAATGGTAGTTCTTTTATCCTATTGGCTATTACTATAAAAACTGAATGGATCTATGGAATTGTTTGATTCTCTCAGTATAGAACACCAGGGTGCATCTGACATCCAGAGAATGGAGATATTGCTTCTTCCTGTTTGCATGTGGTTTTGAGTAAGAAAAATAGTAGGAAAATCACCTGATTACTCTGAAACCACCTTTGGCAGGATGAGGGTGCAAGTGTACTTCATCCTTAAAGAAGGTCACGTATGGTAGCTTCTATGGAAGGGCCTAGAATTCTGAGACTCTTCAAGCTGAAATAATGGACACCAGAAAAGCCACTTTCCATAAAACACGACACATTTCCAATGGTTCGAACAGAGGCCCATGAGCATGAGTAGAACCACTGGGAGGGTGGAATGTAGAAATCACTGTGAGGAGTACCTTAATTGATGATAACTCCAAACCTCGCAATTTCAGTCATATCAAATACTCATGGATAATCTACAGAGATGATTGGGAGGGTGAGATACCGTGTTGGAAAGACCAAACTGAAAAATTGCTTCGGCTTAGCAAGGTAAGTAACTCTGGTAGAGAGCTTCATGATATCCAGTAGAACTTGGAAGACCTGCCCCAAACAGGCTGTATGGGAAGATTTAGGAAAATCCAGTAAAGTGCCTGAACCACTACTGCTTACTGCTAATATCAATGAGGCTAGCAGGCTGAAAATAGGCCTAGGCAGCAGTTTCAGCATGACCAAGTCAGGGGGGAGAAAAGGGGATTTGGGTGCCACAGAGAGGGCAGCCTGACCTCATGTCCTTCTTGAGGGCCAGATCTCAGTTGAAATCACTGAGCTATACTTTTAGAAAACAGGAAGCTTGTCCATATGCCCTAAGGCAGTGTTTCTCAAACTGTGCTCCACGGAGCCCCAGGGCTCCACAAGACATCTCCAGGGGCTCCGCGAGGTTGACAAACTGGAAACATTGATAGGTACAACACATACAATCGGTGGACCACTGGGGCTCCGCATAAGTACAACACATAAAATCAGTGGATCACTGGGGCTCCTCATAAATTTTTACGCATGTAAAGGGCTCCGGAGCCCAAAAAGTTTGAGAACCACTGCCCTAAGGGATATGTCTATCAGGTCCCCCAAAGCATGCAGACTCTGAAAAAAACACATCTGGCTAAACTGATAATCAGAAGAAAACCTCTTGCCTAACCTTTAAAAAGTGCTTACGTAACAGGGTTTTTTTTTTTTTGAGTGACATGTTATTGTAATACTAATGGATAAATAGGGAAGGAAAGTTTAGAATAGTTGGACTCTTTAGGGACCCTTCATGGACTCCATACCTGGACACATCTTCAGTTTCTTCCAGGATGGAAGATCTGGCCCTCAGAAGTCTACCACACTCAACTTCAGTAATTATTGAGGGTGGGGGTGTTTTACTAACCTGTTGCAATGTGTGTAAGTGCTTGAGACTAAGTTTAGCTTTAAGTGAAAAGACTCTTATGTTGCCCTCTTTGTACCACTCTTTGGTCGGATGGCCGTGTCTCCCTTGAGTTACTTCCTGACACCACCTCACAGAGAATAAAGTTATTGAGAGGTTTGAGGTGAAAGAACCCTAGGTAACAAGGCCAACTCTGCTATTCAACCATGGAGTTTCAGGTGGAGCAGGTGACCATGGTCCTGGGAACTCAGGTCTGGAAAAAGTGGAATTGGCATTGCTCCAGAGAGGTCCAGAAGTGTGGTGAATCTGTGCTAATGGGGCCAGGGTGGGGCTATGAGAATTACCCTGTTTGCTTTTCATCAGATTCTGCTGTATGAACAGAATGGGGGGAAGGAGAAGAACAGGATTTTTATCCATAGAACCAAGAAGTGTCCAATAGCAAGTCCAGGCTGTGGTCATGTGGAGAACAAAACTGGTGACACTTTGTTGACTGGTCACAAATAGATCTATCTGGGAAGTCCTGCACCTCTGGAAGACAATCTTTGTGATGTTTGGATGAAGGTACCATTTGTAGTGATCGAAGAAGACCCCACTAAGGTATTTCACAAGTTGGTTTTGTGTCACCAGCTAGTGGATCGAGTAGGCTATACAAAACTCCCATAAGTTAATTGCTTCACAACACAGGGAGATGCATGAGCTCCTGTCTGCCTGTTTAGGTAGACCATGGCCATGGTGCTGACTGTTAACTAAGACAATCTTGTCTGGAATGCAAGGCAAGAATGCTTGACCGTCCAGGTGAATTGCCCTGAGTTCCCTGACATTGATGTGCAACAAAAGCTCCTCTGGAAACTATAGGCCTTAGGTTCTGAGAGGACCAGCTGAGCACTCCAGTCTGGGGCCAAGCATCCTTACCAGGGATTTGGAAATTTGGAGCCTTGTGAAGGAAATGTCTGTGCTAACCCATAGAGGATCCTGCCAAAAGTTGAGGGGAAAAAAAGGACTAGGGAAGGACTTGCACTATTAGTGACACTATTGCCTGAAACTGGCCTTCTAGGAAAAAGGCCCTGCCCTGGTTGAAGTCAAGCACCACGCCAGTTAATCCTGTTCTTTGCACCAGAATGAGAATAAATTGCCTTTTTATTAACAGGCTCAGTGCTTGGAAGATAGAGTGTATGGCGTAGATGTTGGATTCCACCTGAGACTTTGACCGGGTTTTGCATCTGTCAGGAACTAGCGCCACATTGAGTTGGTTGGTAGGGAGCTTGCTTCTGATGATGGGTTTGGAGAGGGGTGTGTGCATGCGTAGATGTGGGGGGGAGTGTTGTTTCAGGGCTAGGAAAAGGATTTCAGGAAAGAAATGCTCCAATAAAAACTATGTGGGTCAAACCAATCACTATCAGGCCTGCCGACGTATGGGGATGGGAGACAAAAGCGGCAACCGCCTTGAGGCCCGGTGCTTCTAAGGGGCCCAGAGCTCTGGCTGCTGTTGCTGCTACTGTGGCAGTACTAGTGGCGCCTGGAGTCTTCGGCCCTTTAAATCACCACTGGAGTGCCATGTGGAGCTAAGAGCTGGGAGGGGGACAGGCATGCCACAGTCTAGGCTGAACCGAGGCCCCACCCCTTCTGGGAGTGAGGAACCAGCCTTCTCCCACCTTTCACAAGGGTCTGGCGTGGCTGGCAGCTTCCCTGATCACTGTGCTCTCAAAGGAACTCACCTGGGAAAATGATAAAAGATAAAAACACCGCATCCCCAGTGGGTGACCACTTTTCACAGAGCAATCATTCTATAGCTGACCTCACAGTTCCCATCCTCAAAAGAAACCTTCACATTTTCAAAAGATGAGCTTGGGAGCTTCAATTCATCATGTTGATTGACACTAAAAATCATGGTCTTAATAAAGATACTGGATTTATGGCTTTCACAGAAATACTAGGGGATTGCACACCCTGCTCAGTATGCTCACCAAGCCCCCTTTTTCTGGCAGATTTCTCAGCCAGATAGCGTGAGAGTTATGCTCACCAACCCCCCTCTCTCTGGGGGTAGGTGTCTGGCCAAGGGGGATGGGTGCAAGAGCAAGGGAGAGTGCAGGAGCAGGCTGGGGGTTGGTGCCTGGCCAGAGGAAAAGGCGTAGGAGTGGGCTGGGGGTGCAGGGTCTCAGTGGAAGAGGTGAGCGAGGGGGGTTCGGGATGTGAGGTCTTGGCAGGGTGCTGAGTGAGGGTATGTCTACACTACAATGTTAGTTCGAACTAACAGACGTTAGTTCGAACTAACATTCATAGCCGCTACACTAGCGCTCTGCTAGTTCGAATTTGAATCGAACTAGCGGAGCGCTTAGTTCGAACTAGGAAAACCTCATTTTACGAGGATTAAGCCTAGTTCGAACTTACTAGTTCGAATTAAGGGGTGTGTAGCCCCTTAATTCGAACTAGTGGGAGGCTAGCCCTCCCCAGGTTTCCCTAGTGGCCACTCTGGCCAACACCAGGGAAACTCTATGCCCCCCTCCCGGCCCCGGACCCCTTAAAGGGGCACGGGCTGGCTACGGTGCCCGTGCCAGGTGCAAGCCTGCCAGCACCCAGCCAGCAGACCCTGCACCTGGCACGGCACAGAGCCACCCACCCGATGTCCCCCAGCCCACCCCCTCTTCCCGGGACCAGGCTGGCGGCTCCCGGGAGCTTGCCCTGGACCGCAAGAGGCGAGCACCTTCCTGGGCTAGTGCGGACATCGTGGACCTTGTCCACGATCTCCGCACTAGGCACAGGAAAGTGGCCGTCTAGGGCAGGAGAGCTGCCAGCCTGGCCACCCAGGAGCAGGTGTGCATGAAAATCAAGGGGGTCCACTGAGACCCCTGACCCGGAGCCCTGAGCTTACAATGGCCGTCCTGGGTCAGACCAAAGGTCCATCTAGCCCAGTAGCCTGTCTGCCGACAGCGGCCAACCCTAGGGACCCTGGAGGGGATGGACCGAAGACAGTGACCAAGCCATTTGTCTCGTGCCATCCCTCTCCAGCCTTCCACAAACTTTGGGCAGGGACACCACTTCTACCCCCTGGCTAAGACTACTCCATGGACCCAACCTCCATGACTTGATCTCACTTCCCTTTAAACTCTGTTCTAGTTGTAGCCTTCACAGCCTCCTGCAGCAAGGAGTTCCACAGGTTAACTATTTGCTTTGTCAAGAAGAACAACTTTCTCTTACTAGTTTCAAGCCTGCTACCCATTCCTTTCCTTTGGTGTCCTCTAGTCCTTCTTTATGGGAACTCAGGAAGAACTTTTCTGAATGCACCCTGTCCACCCAACCCCTGCTTTTAGAGACCTCTATCCTGTCCCCCCACCGTCTCCTCTTTTCTAAGCTGAACAGTCCCAGTCTCTGTAACCTCTCTTCATCTGGGACCTGTTCCCAACCCCTGATCATGTTAGTTGCCCTCCCCTCTCCCAGCCTTTCTCTTCCCCTCTCCCACCTCCTTTTCCCAGTCTCCCCCAGTTTTGTTCAATAAAGACAGAGTCAATGTTGGAAGAAACGTTATCTTTATTTTGTACATCAATAAGAAGGGGGGCTAGGGAAGGGTAAGTGGAAGGAGGTGAGGGAGGAATGGGGTACGAGACCCCGATGGGGAGGACTGGGCTGGCTCTGCGGGCTTCTGGGGGTGGAAGCTCTCCTGCAGCCCCCCGATTGCCCCCTCTCCCCAGATGGCAGCCTGCGGCAAGTGCAGCCGGGCTGATGGCCGAGTGGTGTGATGTGCCCAGTGTGGGTACTCCGGGCAATCCAAGCCAGGACTGCTTTGCAAGCGGGGCACCACTTAGAACTGTCTGTCCGGGGTGAGGGTCGGGACCCTTTAAGCGCAGCCCTCGGCTAGCCTGAGACAGCATCTCCACGCTCTAAGTCCTTCTCTGATGCCCTGCCGGCACTGCTTCCGGCCATCCTTAAGCCCTGTTCAGGGTCCACTCAATGTGGACTTGCTAGTTCGAATTAGCAAAATGCTAATTCGAACTAGTTTTTAGTTCTAGACGCGTTAGTTCGAATTAGCTTAGTTCGAATTAACTAATTCGAACTAAGTTAGTTCGAATTAGCGCTGTAGTGTAGACATACCCTGAGTGAGCTGTGGGTGCAGGGTCTTGGCTTGGGGGATATGAGTGAGGGGGCTGGGGCCGTAGGGTCTCGGCAGGGTAGTGTGTGAGAGGGCTGAGGATATGAGGTCTCAGCAGGGTGGTGACTGAGGTGGTTGGAGGCAGAGCTGGATTAAGGTATGGGCTAGCTGGGCAGCTTCCCAGGGCGCCAACCTATAGGGGGCACCTGATGGCAGCTGTAAGGGGTGCACGATGCCCCTTATAGCTGCCATCAGGCACTGCGTGCCCCGCTCCCAGATCGCGACCTGCAGCAGCTTCCAGCGACCACCCTACGGCAGCTGCCTGGGGCGGGGCCATGTTAACCCTCACAGCGCCAGCCAGCAGCACCCTTCCCCCCTGCATGACCAGGCTCGCTCCGCCCCGGGTGGCTCCGGGCTGCGCGCCAGCAACGGTGGCCAGGCTGGGCAGAGTCAGGCACATTCGTCCTGCCACCACCAGCTCTGCATGCCCTCCCCCACGTGCCAGGCAGGGGCGGGGCTGTGCATGCGCCCTCTCCCACATGTCAGGCAGGGGTGGGGCCACCCATGCGCCCTCCCCCATCCCAGGGCACAATTAACCTGTCTGCTTGGGGTGCCGGAATGGCTCAGTTCGGCCCTGGTTCGAGGTGTGGGGTCCTGGCAGAGTGGTGAGTGAGGGGGCTGGGGCCATGCTGGGATCCTGCTCTGGTGCTCCAGTCTTGCCCCCCCAAGCCAAGATCCCACACCCCAACCCCCTCATTCACCACCCTGCCAAACAGCGGGGAAAGCTTCCTTGAAGCATGTATCTGCACTGTTGTTCCCCCAGCCAGGGGAGGGGGAAGGGCAGCAGCTGCACATGGGGAGCCTCAAGGCTTTTTCCACTGCCCCCACCCACAGGAAGCCTGGACTGGCACTCAAGCCTTGTCCCCCACCCCCATGAAGTTGAAGCACCAGCACTGACTTCCTGTGGGGGAGAGGGGGAATCCCCAAAGCTTCCCAGGTCTGACACTTCCCTTCCCCCTCCCCTAGCTGAGGGAATGGGGGCACTTCAGGGAGGATTTTCTGACTGCTCAGCAGGGTCGTGAGTGACGGGGGTGAGGGTGCATGGTCTTGGCTTGGAGGGGGCGAGGCTGGAGTGTCAATGGGCTCCCTGCTGCGGTGGGAACGGGGGGGGGGGGGCAGAGCTTGAGCAGGTGAATGAGGGGATTGGGTGGAGGAGCAGTAGCAAGGAAGATGCCAGCAGGGTGAGTGAGGAGTGCACCGTGTTCCGCCGCTGAAGAAAATGCTGCCCGCAGGTCTCCCTTTGTGCACCACCCGCCTCCTTCACAGGTGAAGCTGAAGCAAAGAGCCTGTTGTGGTGCAGCCGCTGGCCTGTGCCCAGAGCTTTTCCAGGCTGCGCCCACTGACAGCATAGGCTGTGGTCAGGCGGGCTTTCCACTCCTCTCTGCAGCACTCCAAGCTTTCTCAGCTTCCCCAGCAGTAGGGCATCACACATTCCAGCTAGCACTCCATCACAAACTGAGCCAGGGGCCACCTCTTCCCCTGGCATCACAGGTAAGGATGGTAAGAAGCAGGAGTAGTTCCCGTGAGTTGGGACTGAGCAGTCCCAGAGCCACAGTGGGGGTGGCTTCCAGAGCTGGCACAAGTCAGGACTGAGCAGTCCCAGCTCAAACTGGCTCTGGGACCAGTGTAGCTTTGCCTCCCTTTCCCGCCCCCCATGCACCATGGAGATAGTGCTGGTGGGAACTCGCTTTTATGCCAGCTTCCCTCAGTCCTGCTCCTGTTTACCCCTCTTGCTGCCTCTGATAGGGTATGTCTACACTACCCTCCTAGTTCGAACTAGGAGGGTAATGTATGCATACCGCACTTGCTAATGAAGCCCGGGATTTGAATTTCCCGGGCTTCATTAGCATAAGCGGGGAGCCGCCATTTTTAAATCCCCGCTGCTTCGAACCCCGTGTAGCGCGGCTACACGGGGCTCGAACTAGGTAGTTCGGACTAGGGTGCCTATTCCGAACTACCGGTACACCTCGTTTCACGAGGAGTAACGGTAGTTCGGAATAGGACCCTAGTCCGAACTACCTAGTTCGAGCCCCGTGTAGCCGCGCTACACGGGGTTCGAAGCAGCGGGGATTTAAAAATGGCGGCTCCCCGCTTATGCTAATGAAGCCCGGGAAATTCAAATCCCGGGCTTCATTAGCAAGTGCGGTATGCATACATTACCCCGCTAGTTCGAACTAGCGGGGTAGTGTAGACATACCCATACAGAGGAAGCTAGCTGGGGGAAGTGAGTAGTCAAGTAGTCACTCAACTAGTCGCTTACATCCCTAATTGCAGCATCACTGGGAGAAATTTCTCTCACTCTTGCCTACTCCCTCCCCAGCCTGTTGATGCTGATGTGATGATGTCATTCTGTCACACCGCAGGAATTTTTTTTTATATATATAGAGAAAGATGTAATCCACTATCCCCCCCTTTTGTCCCATAGGTACAGAGGGGTTAATGGGCCAATTCATCTTGTGCTAACTACTTATGCTAAAATATCTGTTTGATCTTGTATTCAGCTGGGATACTCTCAGTACATGTCCCAAACCTGAGGAAGAACCCAAAAGCTTGTCTTGCTCACCAATGGAAGTTGATCCAGTAAAAGATATTACCTCACCCACCTTTCCTCTCTAAGAGTATGTCTACACTACCACCCTAGTTCGAACGAGGGTGGTAATGTAGGCAACCGGAGTTGCAAATGAAGCCCGTGATTTGAATTTCCCGGCACGGAGTCCGCACTAGCGGACATTTAAAAATGGCGGCGCCCGGCAACATGCAAATGAAGCCTGGGAAATTCAAATCCCGGGCTTCATTTGCAACTCCGGTTGACTACATTACCACCCTAGTTCGAACTAGGGTGGTAGCGTAGACATACCATAACTTATTACATTGGCAGTAGAAGATGCTCATCGGCCAGTCAATAGACTAGGTCCTTCCACATAGTCTTTCTGTTCCACATTTAGAAAGAACATCCTGAAATCATATTCATTTTTAAATTCCCAGATAAATTACATTTCATGTCTATTGCCTTGAAAGGAAGACAGCAAACCAGTGCATGCAAAGTCGTGAAATGTCTAGGCAACAGCAATCAGCTCAGTTATCTAACACAATACAACCAACAGTGAAAAAGGAGTCTGGATTCAAAAAGGCTGGAACAAGAAGAATCTACAACCTGCTTTTCAATTCAACCTGGAGGTCAGAGTTATAAGAATGGCATTAAGGACACTAGCAACAGCATTCAGCCTGATTTCGTCTCGGCATCCCTTCCTAATGCCAGGAAAGTAGCCGGCATCCTTCAAAGAAAGCCCTCTAATGAAGCACATTTCAAGACATATCAGTCAGGGATGCAGAAGTTTGAATAAAAAAGGGCAGTTTCATTATAGAGTAAAGGGTTTCATTGGCATCGGTATCATAGCATTGTTTAAAAAAGGGGCAGAGGGCTGTAGCTGTGGAGTTTCAGTAATAAAGGCTTAAGAGAAGTGCAGAGCAACTATATTCAACATACATCCCAGAAAAGCAATCAGACCATATAGCCAGAGCTTCTGTGAATAATTCATGTGAAACCTGATGAGATAAGAGGACGGACATGAAAGAAAATCATAAATAACATACTTTAGAAAGACCAAAGACCAAAGATCTCATCTTTCATCAGTAGGTACAAGGCACCGTCCTGCTCTGGACATTATAGTCCATCTGCTGCTAGGCTCACACCCTGTTTAACTTGTATTTTCATGTTTTGCTAAGAACATGGCAGAATGCAGATTACCCATTTGACAAGTTGAGTGTCACTGTTCTCCCACCTAAAAATTGTGCTGAGCAACATTATATAGTAGGATCCACCCTTCTTTCACTATGGACCTCAATACTTAGATGGGAAATTCTTTGGAGCAGGAAGTCTTTTGGGTCTATGTTTGTACAACAAGTAGTGCAATGGGCTTCTGGTCCTTTGCTGGGACTCCTAGATGATAAAATACAAATAAATAAATGTGGTGTCATTCAGGCCCTGGGCATCATCTTCAACAATGCCCTTTCTCTAGACCACTGATGGGCAATCTGTGCTCTGTGGGGCACATGTGGTTCATCAGGGTAAGCTGCTGGTGGGCCGCTAGGTAGGTTGTTTACCTTGTGTCCTCAGGTATCGCCTCCCACTGATCCCATTGGCTGCTCCAGGCCAATGGGAATTAGGGGAAGCAGTGGCTGACAAGTTCCTGCAGCCCACACCACTTTCTGTAGCTCCCATTGTCCAGAAATGTAGAACCACAGCAAATGGGAATTGCAGTTGCAAGTTAAACAATCTGTCTGGTGATCCACCAGTGGCTTACCCTGGCAAACTGCACCACTGCTCTAGATCCACATATCCAATCCAGGCCACAGCTAATTCTTGCTGAGTCTTCAGTGTACAGCATTGCTAAGATCTAACCTTCTCCTGTTACATACTATAATTCTTTCCCAAGCCCACATAATGGTCACTTTTAACTATTGCAACCTCCTCATTTCTGGCCTTCGCAAATGCCATCTTGAAACCCCACCCGTCCTCTTTATCCATTCAGAACATTCTTGTCAAATCATCTTCCCAACTACTTCCTCTTATAAAAACTGAATACACCCTACTGACATTTCCCACAAAATATGAGCTGTTGTATAGATGCTTGTCAAATTCAAACCTCAGCACTTTAAAAAAAAAAATTCCACAATGGATTAGCTAACTTGAAGGCAGTAGAACTACTTGTATGCTTAAAGTTAAACACATGCTCAAGTGCTTGCTGGATTGGAGCCAGCTCAGCATCAGATAATATCAAGCCCTTATTGCACATTCACTAGAGCTGGTTGGGAATTTTCCACTGGAATAATTTTCTTGAAATAAAATGCAGTTTCAAATTTTTCCTCAGAAAAAGATGAAATAAAATATTTCATTTCCAGTCAGTTCATCCCATACCAGAATATTTCATTTAATAGGTTCAATTTCAAGTCAATTCAACATTAAACTACATTTCCTTATTACAATGCATCGCATCACACAAATTGTAGTACAGACATCTCCTTTCCCCATTCTCTTCTGTGTGCTGAGATCGCCTCTCCTTTTATGGAATGCAGATTCTCCCTGGCTAATCTGTGCGATACATATTGGGAGATGTAGTTAAGCCAGGGACTCTGGCCAATAATGGAGAATGGGGCAAAAGGTTCCTGAACTATAATTCCCATGCTGCAATTCAGCACCATATAAAAATATAGTTTAATGTTGAATTGACTTGAAATTTTGGGTCAGCTCAACAAACTGGAGTGAAATATTTTGATTTCAGAAATGTCAGAATGTTTCCTTTTGACATTTATGAATTAAATTTGTTGGAATATTTTGAGCTGTGAAAAATTGTTTCAAATTTTCATCCTGAATTTAAAACAAGTGGAAACATCAGATTTTCCCATTGGAAGAAAATTTTGAATTTTGGTCAACTTTAAAATCAACTTATTCTTCTCCAGACTAAATAAATGTTTCTGTAGGGTTTTCTTTTATGATGGAATGGGTGGGAAGGAACTCTCATGACCACTGTCTCTTAAGGTACGTCTACACTGCAGGGTTTAACTTGAAATAAGCTACACAAATTGACCTACGTCAATTGCGTAGCTTATTTCGAAACTGCTTATTTCAAAATAGGGAGCATCTACACAGCACTTATTTCAAAACAGAGCACTCTTCCTTACTCCTCGTACAATGAGAGTTACAGGAGTTGGCGTAGGAAGTTCTCCAGCTTGACAGTATTTTGTCATTAGTTCAAAATAACTGCCTGCTGTGTAGACACGGACTAAGTTATTTCAGAATAGCACTAGTTATTTCAAAATAGTGGTGCAGAGTAGATGTACCCTCAGTGATTAACATCCCACACTGAATTTATCCTAGGCAGGGGTCTGGCTGAAGGGCAAACTGGGCCTGAGACTGCTTTACTTTACCCTTGTGGCTAGAATTGCCATCAGCAGCCCAAAGGATCAGCAAAGTGCACGATTCTACTTTTGCTGCCCTCTTGGGTTTTGTACTGAGCAATGCTCAGTCACACCTGAGAAACAGAGCTCTTACAGACTGAAGCTGTGCTGTCATCTGGCATTCCCTATATTTGTTAATTCTGTTTTGTCAGCGAAAAATATTTCTCAGAGTCCTAACATGCTCTTCTGTGTGTGTGATGTTCTTCTCTAGAGGCTCCCTCAGAGAATACTGAAATTTCCAGTGGTAAAGACATGTGTATTAGGAGGGAAAAAAACCAAGGTATTAGTCCCAGTTCTTCTGATTTATCTTTGAACTTTATCTGTAGACAGGGCTCATTAAAGAACAATCCAAATCCAAACATCCATTGTTTTAATGTGCTTAACTGGCACAGAATTTTTCATGAAGCATGGAGGAAATTACTTTAATACAGCACAAAGTTAGGCCTATATTTTCAGAGGCAAGACCAGCTCTCATTAACATTGTTGGCAGTCATGCAGCCAAATCCCAAGTGCATAACATGAACTCTTCCTGTGTGGTTAAAGAGCCAAATGTTCTCAATGAGTTTCTAAAATTGTAGTGAGCTCAATAAAGCAACATTTTTGTAAGAATTTATAGGTTACTCCCAACGGTTGGATTTCAGCATAGCTGCACATAGCGCTTTTGGTAGGCCAATGCCATTTATAAAACACATTGACCTTTTTAAAAAAAACAACTCCAGCAACAAAATTTTTAGAATGCCTTTTTAGCTCTACTCCCATCAGCCTTCAGAAGCTCATACAGTACCAAGTTCAGTGCCTCTGATGGTAAACTCAAATGACCAAATCATCATGATCTCTGTGATGTTAAGCTGCTTTCCTTCATTATTCCCCAAGAAACAAAATTGGCAAGTCTCCACTCAACTCTGAGAATACGGTGACAACATAACTATCAAAGTCAAGATTTAAACTGAAATCTCAAGAGGACAGGGGCTTTCAGAATCTGAGATGGTAGGTATTTTCATTCAAATCTTCTGAAGGAAAGGATGAAAGCAACTACAGGGGGAGGGGCTCCCTAAGAAAAAGCTGTCAGACCAGATAAACTTTGGTTATAGTAGCTATTCTCTATAATTCAAACAAACTAAAGTCTGAACACAAGGCCTGCTCTCAGTAGCGTCAGGTCTTGGAGTTCATGAAAGCAGAAGTTTCTCCTTGAACAATTTTATTCTTGAATTCCGTAGCCTGGCAAAAAGCATTAATATAACAAAAGGAGAGAAAAGTGGAACATAAATCTTACCTTCTGGCTGAAGATTCTGAAAAGCCCGTACTTCTTAAAAGAATCAGGATATTTATACCCTTAGCTTGTAGAGCATTGTGTGAAGCCATGCTTAGACATGTGGTTGACAGATGTCATTTTATACCCAGGAATGAATACTCTGTTGATAAAATTCACCTGCTACGCTCCCAACTGCTCACTCTCTTGAGTTCTGGATCCACACAAATGTGGCTACATTAGCTTTCCTCCAGTGGCTCCCTCTGCATTGGCCTGTTTGTTGTTGGAATGAGTCCTCCCTCCTCCATCTTCAGTTAATGCAGTTTTTCTTCTTGATGAGGGTGTGTGTGGGGAAGGGTAATCTGCACGAGAAAGAGGGCAGGAAGGTGAATAAGAATTCAAACCAAAATACACAGACCATTCTCCCAAAGATACATGTTTCCCCTCAGAATACTCTCAGAAAACCTGTATGCTGTGAACTCTATGGCTGTGTCTAGACTGGCAAGTTTTTCCGGAAAATCAGCAGCTTTTCCGGAAAAACTTGCCAGCTGTCTACACTGGCCGCTTGAATTTCCGGAAAAGCACTGACGATCTCATGTAAAATCATCAGTGCTTTTCCGGAAAAACTATGCTGCTCCCGTTTGGGCAAAAGTCTTTTTCTGAAAGACATTTGCACAAAAGGGCCAGTGTAGACAGCATAGTACTGTTTTCCGCAAAAAAGCCCCGATCGCGAAAAAGGTGATCGGGGCTTTTTTGCGGAAAACCGCATCTAGATTGGCCACGGACGCTTTTCCGCAAAAAGTGCTTTTGCGGAAAAGCATCCTGCCAATCTAGACGTGCTTTTCCGAAAATGCTTTTAACGGAAAACTTTTCCGTTAAAAGCATTTTTGGAAATTCATGCCAGTGTAGATGTAGCCTATGGGTATTGGTGAACCTAGAATTTGGCATTATGGTTACACCCCATTTGGCATCCCATTTCCAAGGCTAGCATATACGGAAAGGAGGCTTTAAAACAATAGCTGTTGTTTCAACAGTCAAATGAGTACAAGAAATTGGGCCATACCCTGCCTTTGCACTGCTCCAACTGTGCAAAGTGCCATAAAGCTGCCCTAACAAGGTAGCTGAATATTCCTTCCACATGAGAAATTCCTTGATTGACAGCGGTGATATAGCCCTTCTTACATGGGACACATCAGAGAAGCAACTGGTGTGCCTCTTTGCTCTGGTAACACCCAGCATGTGTAACTGTCTTTTGGGGCTGATTCTGGCTGATACATACTAAGATCAACTCTGAGATATGACCTGGCTTGAGTTATGGGCTTGGGCATGGAATGACATGGACAAATGCTAATATGGAGGAGGAGTTGCCCATATCTTTTACAAAGGTGGGGAATATAGCAGCTTAAGGCAGGTGCTGGGTGCCTGAGTAGGTGACTGAATCTGGGCTATGGAAGTGGGTATGTAGTGAGGGTCTGAATCAGGGCAGGGGAGGAGGGAGCACCGCAGGGTAGGAAATAAGGTCCCAGAGAAGGAAACTGGTTTTGTGCTACAAGATGGGTAGGATGGCAAAGAGTTGGAGGAGTAAACTGGACCTGAGGTGCAGAGAGGGGAAAGGGTGGGTGATAAATCTTTGGAGCCAACTGTGTCCTAGGGCACAGAGAAGTCAGACAATGCAAGGGCCTAGAAGAGCCAGATTGAAATGGGGAAGGTATCTTGGGAAAAGGAAGAGGAAGAGGAAGAATTATACTAAGGTCCAGGGGAGCCCTAGGTATAATTATACTAAGGTCCAGGGGAGCTGGGTGAGGTAGGGTAGTGGTAGGAGGGCTACATCAGGGCTGGTGTGTGGTCAGATAAACCAAGTATCTGCTAATAATCTGTGAAAAGAGATGGTGGTCTCTTCTTCCATAATGTTCTTCTCCTGGTGCAGAACAATCTGGGGTATATCTCTGCACTGATCTCCCAGTACCAAAAGAGACTACAGTTGCTTGCACAGCTCTTTGGGATATGTAGTGTCCACGTTTGCTCTCTTCAGGCTGTGGTATCATTTCATTTTGGGAGGTTCAACACTCTACACACTGATGTTTAATTGACAAACAGAGTGCTATCAAGTTAAACCCTTTATAAGGTCATCTGAAGAAGTGGGCTTTAAAGTGAGTGCAGAGAGGAAAAGCTGGAAAAGCTCATGATACCATCTACATGTTTTGGTAGTCCGTAAAGTGCTACCAGACCTTTTGTTGGTTTTTAAGTTTATCCTGTACAGACTAACTCGGCTACCCCCTGTAACCTTTATAAGGAAGTAGACTTAAGTACAGAAGTGAGATGATAAACTTACTAATACTTTGTGTAGAGGCAACCTAAGGTGCCCTGTAATGGGATGCTTTGCATCTGCCTCAGCAGGAAGTGTCCCAGGAAACCAAAGACTGCATCAAGAACTCTTCCTGTTGATCTTACTCCATAGCACATATACTGTAATACACTTCAGGAGGAAAAAACAGAGAAAGCGCTGGAACCAAATAACTTTTGGTCCTACCCTCACTGTCAATCCAGCATCAGCCAAAAAGGCTTCATCTATAGAAACTCTACTCAGAAGTCCTTTCAGAGATAATTGTGCAAATTAACAAAAAGTCAGTCCCCTGGTACCACAGTGAGAGGATGTACCTACTATAGACCTTTGTCAAGTAGGCAATATGCTAGCGTATTGCTTTATAACCCATCTTATCCTTCACATACACAGCTTAGTTTAAAGGAAATCAGAGTCCTGTTACCACTTAAGCTTCATCTTTATAGACCAGAATTTGGATAAAATTGCACCCTTGGATTGAACAACTATCCCTGCCTGTGACAATTGCCCATCTGCGTTCTGGCAAGTCCAGTCCTCTCTGCACTCACTTTAAAGCTGATATGTGCAAATTGCTTTGCAGTGGTAATAAATATATTCCTGGTCAGAAGTGGAGAAAGTAAATGAATTTCCACTTGAAAGTTGAGGTTAGTGATTGAGCAATCCAGGCGTATGTGGTATGTTTGTAAAACCTGTTGTTTCCAGGAACAGTGTTCAGGAGCTGTGAATCAATCTGTAAATTATCAGCGTCCTTTAATATCCTTAGGTTTTAAATATAGATTGGTAAAAGAGAGAATACTGATTCACAAGTTCTTCCCAGAGTTCTGAAGAGATAAATGAACAGAATTGAATGAAGTGCCATGACCAATATATGCTGAAAAAACATAATTTTGAAATATTAGTTTGTCAGGGTACTTGCTTCTATTTTCCATACCAATATGCCAGAGGTCCACATTTATCTGGGCAAGAACTCACAGAATTGGCATCCTCAGCATGAGAATACGTACATTAGTATGAGCACTGAGTGCCATACAATAGGGAAAGAGGGTTGAGAATAGTAACACTTAACTGGAAGATACAATAAATATTATTCTCATTTTGACATGTGAAAATGACCCAATTCCTTCTCCCTCTCACTCAATAGAATGTCAAACAATCGACAGACAGACCATCAGCATTGCTGGAACCAACAGCTTTGGAGTAATAAAAATTGATAGAAGAAATGGGATAATGGTAAAGCAAGGCCTGATTATCTGGAGGAGGAGGGATGAGGTAGAGAAGTAATTTTTGCAAAGTTGTCTTTATAGAGAGTTCCTCCACAATTATTCCTTTGGGGGCTGGATGGAGGTAGGGATGCTTCTTCATTTAATCATAGAATCACAGAACACTAGAGAGAACTCTTGAGAGATCATCGAGTCCCATCCCTTGCCCTCATGGCAGGACCCCATACCATCTAGACCTGATTCTTCACCCTTTGCCCACATTGGTGCGAGTAAAGGTCACAATCACCTCTTAATTAGTTCTTTCCATCCCTTTGGGCTCCTGGCCCACAACCTTCCTCCATTGGTTTGTCTTCTTATTTTTGTAACCTTAAGAAATGTTGTAAATATTTCTCAGTGTTGCCCCCACCTTTCTTCCTAAATGATGTAACAACTGGAACATTCAACCTTGGACCCAGATCAACCTCTCTCATGAGACATCATCTACAGTTACTAGAGTCAAAGTTAGTCATTGACAAGTTGTCAGAACTAAGCAATAAACATTTTATCAGAACTGATCCAAAACAAGGGAGATCCAACACTTGGATCAGGTGCTTGAGAAACCTGAAGTTCCAGATGTTTTGGATTTTGCCTGAGTACATTCATTCCACTCTCATCTCAAATTCTTATAAATGTCAAGTTTTTATTCTTCGGTTTCTATTAAAATGCACAAATATCATTATCTCAACCCTGTAACATTTTGTAGAAGAGAGCCCATGTATGTTGTGATTTGTAAAGTGCTATTTGAAAATCCTACACTATAATTGCATATGCATGGAATGAAAAGCATACAGAGGATTAGGTAATGTGCACTAGTAACATCAAATTGATTTCGAAGGCTGAGTTTCAAGTCTGCTGCTCTTTGTAGCAGAAATATTGTTTCTGCTGCTCTTGTGACATACTGCAGTGATTCATCTGCAAATAATGTTGGATTTACATAGCACCTTGGCGCATGTTGCATTACTTGGCAGAAATAAATGGCTAGTTACACCATTGTGCTGTATCCCAAATCCAACCCATGTGCAGTGAAGTGAGGACAACACAACACATTAACAGCACTTAAGCCAGGCACAATACTGAGAATGATGGGCCATGTACTCTTCCCACAAATGTGCCTATTATAAAGATGCCAGAACAGCATATAATAAAGTAGACACAAACATCTGTAAGATGTACAGGTAGGAACAAAAAGCATGTCTGGAATAGGGATTTGGCACAGCTAGAATATGGTTTCCTTGCTCTCTTCTTGTGACCACTTGTTCTTGCTTCCATTCTCTGCTATACTACCCTCATCTCTGTAATTTCTAAGCACCATAGATTTGTACTATCCATTTCCTGTGTCTGTATTATGATGTGTGGGCTGTGGTTAGGGGGGTCACTTCCTCTGCGCTGGAGTGATCTGATACCCATGGGCAGTTGTTTTTGTGCCTTGGAACGGACTCCGTGGTCAAGAGTGTTTCTTGATGCTCCTGTTGTCTGTGCTTTTGTCTCCACTTCCTCTGCCTAGGTGCTCTCATGTTCTGCTTTGTGCTCTTTGATTTCTGTGGTGTGCTAATGTGACCACGGAGGAGGCTAATGCAATTTCCACTTGCATGAGTCTTGCACCTAATGCGTGACTATGTGAACTGGAAGTAGCTGTCTTCTCCCCTTTAAACAATTTCCCCTGTCTGTAGCTATGCAGCTTCATAAGTACAGGCAGATCTGTTCACCATGGATCTTTGGTTCATCCCTCTGCGATCATACCTTTTTCTGTATATTATTTGGTGGCCTTTTATAATGTCACTGACTGAATAGTCACTTTGCTAGCTTCCTACCTCATCCTTCCAACTTGCCTTGTGGTCCCAGACCCCTGGCTGCCTTTCTGAACTGTGGTTATTGGGTTCAGATGTGCTAGATGCGACTTTCCATTATGTGCTTTTTCATGTGATGCAAGGGTAATACATTCAGGTGCTGACCTTGCCACATTTATTCATGCCCTGTAACTTCCAGGCTGGGTGCAATATGCTCTCTGTGGGGTTACATTTAAAGAGTACTTGAAAATTTCCAGTAAAGCTGAACTGCATGCTTGTTCAGTGGCATTTCATCCTGTAGGACACCAGCACTTGCATCAAATTTCTGAGTGATATTTATGATGTTGGTTTTGACCCAAAAAACCTGTAGATAGGGTTACCAGTTGTCTGGTTTTCAACTGGAACGCCCCATTGAAAAGGGACCTGGTACCTCTGATCAGCATCACTGACTAGGCTGCTAATAGTATGGTTGGCACAGCATGGCTAAGGCAGGCTGCATAACTGTCCTGGCTCCAGGGCTTCCTCTAAGCTGAGCACTTGGGGGTCCGCTCTGGAGGGATTCAAATACTGTTCAGAAGATTAACAGAGTGCCTACAGTGCCCACAACTGTCAGCATGTTTTTCTACTGCTGGTGCTCATCTGCACAGAACAAAATGTATTCCACACATGGATGGAAAAAAATTAGAGGGAACATTGCCTGGCTCTGTGCAGCTCCCAGAAATGCCTGCGGGGGGAAGAGGGGGCTCTGTGCACTGCTCCTTGCCCCAGCGCTGGCTCTGATGGAAGCTGTGCGGGTGGCACCTGAGTGTGCAAGGGCAGCATGCAGAGCCTCCCATGGTGGCTGCTTCCTGGGAGCTGCAGAAAGTGCTGCTGGGATCATGCACCCCTTGCCACACCCCTAACCCCTGCCCGAGTCCAGAGCCCCTCCTTCACCCCAAACCCCTCTTCCCTTGCTCCAGCCCAGAGCCTCCACCCCCAGCCAGAGTCCTCACCCCCATCCAGATCCCTTTCCCAGGCCAGAGCCTCTTCCTACTGCCCTCACTCATCCTTAGCCCCACTCCAGAGCCCACTCAGAGACCTTATCCCAACTCCTGCCCCAGCCCAGTCAAAGTGAGTGAGCAATGGAAGGAGGGGGATGGAGCAAACAGGGGTTGGAGTCTCGGGAAAGGGGAAGGGGGGGGGGAGTTGGTTTTATAGGATTAAAAGGTTGGCAAAGCCATATTTAAATAGCCTGACTTCTAGCCAGCTGTAGCAAGGTGGCCATTTACTGAGCACCCTCTATTGGGCAGAAGTCATTCTGCAGCATCATCCTTCTGTTTCCCCCCCTCCTAGAACTCCTTCATAATGACACACTGGCTTTTCTCACCTGAATAATACCATGCTTGGGCCAGCTTAATAAAAGGAGCATTTCTTAACATACCCCAGAGTCCCAAAATAAAAACCATTACCACATTTAAAAAAAATCTATACTTAGCTCTCTGGTGTCTTCTCTCCCAGATAGAGCTCTTTTTTTTAATCCCACTTAGGGGTTGCCATCTCTGACAAGCTATTCCAGGAGAAAACCTCCTTCCCCTTCCCCCATCTGATATAATGTCATTTTCTTAAAATAGTCTATTAAAATTGCCAGGATTACTTCCAATCATCACCAGGATATTGATTCCAGGATCCCCGTCTTCCCCCAGCCCATCATCCCAGCTTTAGTTCAACCTTCTGACTCTGGCTTCTAGACCCCAAACTTTCCAGACAAACCCTGTCCATATTTCTCCACAAAAACAGCCTGCCTCCTGGTTTCTAGCCTGCAAATCCTCCTTATGGCAGGATGTTTCCACTGTAGGAGAATCTCTCACTGCATATAGCTGTTATAAAGGAATGACTTGGTCCAGGCCCAGTTATGATCCTTTAGTAATCAGGGTTGGCAAGCCTCCAGCCCCTCCACCCTGTAGAATATCTCAGTGACAGCCTATGTCTTCATCATTGACAGTTGAGATCAGCTGAGGTACCAAGCTAAAAGCCCTCAGTTTTAAAAAGAAGGAGCTAGTGGTAGACTCTTTTAAGTGAAGGGCTCTCAGTTATAGAGTTTATTTCTCCCTTTGGTTTCACAGAGTCTGGATTCATTGGCCTATTTGTAAGGCCAGTCTAATTTCCTAGGCTAGCCTTGAAGGAGCAGGCTGGTTGTGGTAGGAGTGAATTAAGTAGGTGAGAAATTTTTGGCAATATTTTGTGACTAGTAAGTCAATGTTAGGAGATGTCTATTAATTATGGATAATTATTTATGGCTATTAATCCAATAGAAGTTTTGTTTATATTTTTAATATTTGTAAAGCATCTAGAACTCCGAATAGGCACTTAATAACCTGAAACAAAACCACAATACTTTGTGCCTCTTTCCTGTGCCTCCCCACGTTCTAAGGGTTAAGGTTTGTCCTTCAGAACCCAAAGATATTTTTTTTTTAACTAAAAAGTGTACTCTTGTAAAGAAAAGCAAAGATGAGTCTCGCTAGCTTCTTTCTTCCTTTCAATCTTGCTCTCTCTCTCTCCCCCTCTTTCTCGCTCCACCACTTGACTGTCTCATACTGTGTTGCTGGTTGCTGAGGTGCTGCTTCACCTTCTGCAATGTTGCTTGATCTTTGATTTCCTGTGAAGCACAATGAATCTTACATTAGACTGTTCAGAGTCAGGTGGTGCACCATCTGTTCCCAGGCTTGGAAAACACTGAGTAACAGAGATCAACAGAAAGCAACAGCTATACCAGTTTCATCAGAATATTCATATTCACACACTGACAAGGAGGCAGATGACTCTGTTTTCAAGCACAGAAAAAGCTTTTTTAGTTTCCCAACAGTTACCTATTAAGTCTAACATGCTATTTTTAAAAACTGTATTAAAACTTATTTAACATTCATTAACATGACTGCACTGTAAAATATGTTAATGAATTCTGTATTATTTGGGTGATATGTTATGGAGATGGTGAGATTTAGGCTGGAAAATGGTTTTAATTTAACTGTATTTAATAGCAGCTGTGCATGCAGCTACCCAAGCTAGATGGAACAGCTGGCAAACCTCTGTACTAGCAGAGAGAAGCACAAGTAGTGCAGTAGATATAACAAATTGAGAGATCAGTGAATCCCTAGCTGCGGACCTTTGATAACTCTTTTTGAAAAATGTATACTAACTTTCTGTTAAGAAAAACGTTGTGTGTCTGGCTTGTGGATAAAAATCCCTATGTTAAATGATTAAACAGTGATTATGAATTACGGGTTACAGTTCTTTTAACTATATGTTATTTCAGTTACAATTTAATCAGAAAAAAATGAACACTTTTAACCCCCTAAAGCAAACACCCCCCCCCCCATCCTGAGTGCTGTGGAATATGCTCAACTGTTAGAAGAATAATTCAAATTATAAAAACCTACTCTAAAATATATGCCTCTAATGTTTTCACGTTCCACCTCTACTTAATGCTAGAACAGCTTAAGTCAGATTTACAGGAGCCTGAGGATGCTATAACTACTTTGCTAAATATTTGTCTATTGCAGAAGAAACTAGGAGAAAGATTTATCACATTTTTAGAAAACATTTAAAAAGCTTCATTGATCCTTCTGCACTTTCACTTTCTAACACACTTTTTTCCCCAAGCACTACAATGAAAAAGCTGAAAAAGAAAAACCTTCTACCGAAAATGAGGAAATCAGGAAAGAACACACTGACAGATTTTTATATAGGTATCCAGTGTCCTCTTTTTGTTGTGGTTATACAATTGTTATAGCATTGAAGACTGTGTGGGACTGATAGATGTATCATATAACTAGGGAGTCCTAGTCCTACCACTGACTTGCTGAATGATCTTCAGACAGTTACTCTGTGCCTCACTTTACTCATCTATAAAATGGGGATAATAATACATTATTGGCTGTGTCTAGACTGCATCCCTTTTCTGTAAAAAGGATGCAAATTAGACACATCACAATTGCAAATGAAGCAGGGATTTAAATCCCCCCCACTTCATTAGCATAAAAACGGCTGCCGCTTTTTTCCGGCTCGGAGCTTTGCTTGGAAAAAAGCACCAGTCTAGATACGGATCTTCCGGAAAATAAAACCTTTTCCGAAAGATCCCTTATTCCTTATTTTAAGAGGGATAACGAATCTTTCGGAAAAGGCTTTATTTTCTGAAAGATCCGGGTCTAGACTGGTGCTTTTTTCGGGCAAAGCTCCGAGCCAGAAAAAAGCGGCAGCCGTTTTTATGCTAATGAAGCGGGGATTTAAATTGTGATATGTCTAATTTTCATCCCTTTTACGGAAAAGGGATGCAGTCTAGACACAGCCAATAATGTATTATTATCCCCAGTCTAGACACAGCCGTATATTTTGCAGGCATGCAAAGTGCTCTAAGAGTCTTGAATGAATGATACTAAATGCAAAATTTTCCCTTTTATAGGGTGTGTCTACACTGCACCATAGGTCGAAATAATTGCGTATCTTATTTTGATCTTATTTCATAATTTGGCGCTGTCTACATGGCATCAAATTTCAAAATAATCTGCTATTCCCTTGCTCCTCATGGAATGAGGTTTACAGGGATGTCAGAATAGGGAGCCAGTTATATTTCAAGATAATGGGCTTTCTGTGGGATAGCTATTTTGGGATACTCCAGTATCCTGAAATAGCATTGCAGTATAGATGTAGCCAAAAAGAACACTGACCACACAATGTTGAATAGGGCTGAAGTGTGGAGAAGGAAAGCAGCTGACATTTAAAGGCTGACACACACATGGATGTTGTGCTTTGCTATGTGTGAAGCAAAATTGACTTTGATCTTTCAAAATGAGCAGAAATTTAAAAAAAAAATTTAGATCTACAGGTGGGCAAATGAAATAAGACACTGGAGAGAGATACACCTATATGGGCCTGAACTTCAGAAGCAAATTAAAGTAGAAGGTGGCAATCAGTCTTGGCCTGCCTTCTCCTTGTTAACCTATAGTCCTCAGGTTTTAAGTGGTTCAGGCACAATCCCAGACTCAATTTGGTTAGGCTAATCTATCATAAAGCACTCTAATTAAAGACTTCTGATCCCCTGAGCTGCAGACATGTTCTAGATGTCTTAAGCTTAGAAGTGCTACTGGGACTGGACCATCAGTCCTATGATTCCTGAGCTACAAAGATGCTTCTTTCCTTTCTTCTTAATAACCTGAGGAAATTATATGCAAAATACTGTATTATTGCATTACAATGGTCTAGCATTTTCTCTTCCTGTTTTTCTCATTAAATATATGACTAAACATACTAAGGCCTGAGTCTGTACCCACCAAAGTGAATGACAACTTTTCCACTGAATTAAATCAATACACAATGGCACTTTTATTTTTGGGCCTAATCTTTCCTTCTGCCAACAAGAACAGACAAGATGCAACGTGGACATATCTAGTCGAGATGAGTCGTTCCGAGGAGGCAACCTCTGGACTGGAAGCGAGAAAGGCCAGCTGCCCATGCTTCTTCACCTTGATCTAGATACTTATATGTAGGGGTGCAGCAGCCTCTGCAGATCCCTGGGCAAGGTTGGGGATGGCAGCTCTGCACCCCCACAAGGGGATTAGGTGGAAGGGCTGAAGCCATGGCACCTAGACTCTGTGCTGCTCAGAGCATGGGGCATCCCCTTCCCCGTGCTGCCTGGAGCATGCTGCACATATCCCCAGGCAGCCCTAAGCTTGCTCCTGCCCCAGCCCTCAGCCCTGCCCAGAATGTACGATGCTCAAGGTGGTGATTTAGAAGGTCTGGGGCTTCAGGCACTGCTGCTAGCATAGGAGCAACCATGGGTCCTTTGAATTACTCCCCTTGTCTCCTGTCGGCAAACCTGCTTATGTGGTCCTGATCACTATGGCATCTGAATGTCTTACACTCATTAATGATTCTATCTATTCAGCAGTATCCCTCTGAAGCCAGGAAATACTCTTCCCATTTTGTAAAAGAGGCACTGGGTAGATTGGGCGATTTGCACAAAATCACTAAGATTGTTTGTGCCAGAGGTAGAAACTGACCCTATATCTCTTGAGCTGCATATCTATCATCAACTAGGCCATCCTAGTGGAGAAATTGGAAAGGGTACAGAGAAGAGCGACAAGAATGATTAAAGGTCTAGAGAACATGACCTATGAAGCCAGGCTTCATGAACTGGGCTTGTTTAGTTTGGAAAAAAGAAGATTAAGAGGGGACATGATAGCGGTTTTCAAATATCTAAAAGGGTGTCACAAGGAGGAAGGAGAAAATTTGTTCCTCTTGGTTTCTGAGGACAGGACAAGGAGTAATGGGCTTAAAGTGCAGCAGGGGAGGTTTAGATTGGACATTAGGAAAAAATTCCTAACTGTCAGGGTGGTCAAATATTGGAATAAATTGCCAAGGGAGGTGGTGGAATCTCCCTCTCTGGAGATATTTAAGAACAGGTTAGATAGACATCTGTCAGGGATGGTGTAGGTGGAGCTTGGTCCTGCCTTGAGGGCGGGGGGCTGGACTCGATGACCTCTTGAGGTCCCTTCCAGTCCTATTATTCTATGATTCTATCCTTTCTATCCCTCCTAACCCACTCAGCACCATGGGTATCCTTAGCACACTTTAATGCTGCCTCATTGACTTGAACTGGAGGAGTTGGCTGTGAATTTCAGCAGCTGAAGTTGGTTCCATGTACATATCTCATTACCTGGGATTATAATGATGATCATCTTCACTACTTGGAATAATATATTCTCATGCATATTTATATTTCTATTGAATGAAGAGTTTCCTCAATGGATGATTATGATGATAGCTTCCAAATATCATAAGAAAGTCAAGCAGTAGAAAACTCTTCTGCTGGACTCATACTCCAATCTTTGACTGTTACAAAAAGTGACATTATTTCCATGTATTAAAATTTCTATTAATGTTTATTTCTATTAACATTTTATGCACCACGTTATTTATTAAATGAAGAAGTTGTGCAGCATTTTGAGACATAAGAGTCATCGCAGTATAAGGAACGTCATCCTCCTTCTCAAAAGGACTATAAACTGGAAGTGAGAAGATGTCATCTGAGTTTCCTTAGCTGAAAAGCAGGCATGTAGCACGTTTTCTATTGATGTTGAAATGTTGTTGTAGCCATGTTGGCTCCATGAAATTGAACCAATTTGTAAAAGAGCTCTGTGGAACTCAAACCGTGTCTTTCAGCAATAGAAGTTGATCCAATAAAAGATATTACCGTGCCCATCTTCTCTCTTTCTTAGTCAGGCTTGGCAAAAGTCTATTTTTTAAATCCTTTTAAAGCTTTATTATTTTTGTGTGTTTAAATTTTCACAGTTGTGCAAATTTATGGGTTTTAACCATTTTTGGGGTCCATTTACATTTTCACAAGTTGTGGAACATAATGAAGAGGGGGCTGGAAAAAGAATAATTTTTTATCAAAAATAATTATTTAAACTTAAACAACAAATAGTCTGGTAGCACTTGATAGACTAACAACACGTGTAGATAGTATCATGAGCTTTCGTGGGCACAGCCCACTTCCTCAGATGACCAGAATTTTGAATTTAGGATGTCCAGACCCAAAATAAATAGGGGAGAAGGAGGAAAAAAAATGTAAAGGGGCGGGAAACAAGAAGCAGAGGGTATGTCAATATTTAAGTGAAAACCAAACAGGCAAAACTGGTAATAATTATTTAGTAATGAGACACATTAAGATTCAAAAGGTACATGTTAAAACATGAATTGTCAAATTCACATATCAAAAATACAAAGTATATGTCAAATCAAACTGTAATAAATACTCAAGCTGCATTTTTCTTAATCTCCAGACTCATGGAAATGTTTTTTGTTGGTTTGTGTGTATGCGCGCATGATTAAAAAGGGTATTTACTGACATTACCGATAAAAGTGTAGTTCTTCCAAGTCTATTCAGATTTTTGCCCATCACAGAGTGCTAGCAACCCTTGTTATTATATATTGGAATATAACCCTGCAGTGAGATTTCATGCTGTGCTGGCCTGAGGGCAAATAGGATCAACCTGAGACATGATAGGAGGTAGCCTGTGTCACAGTTTAACATTTGTCTCCATAGACTCAAACTCCTCCAGCACCCATCCCAACTCCATGTAAGATTTCCGAGTGTGTACATTTGTGCTAGGATCTTTGCATTAGCAATACATTAATACAAATACAGTTTGACAATTAACTCCCCACTGACTGCGGAGAGTGAACTATATACTTCTCCTTAGGAGTGAGTTAAATTGAGCACTGGAAATGGTGTATAGACCTCATTTAAGCCATTTTTAAAGTAGTAAAAGTTGCAAGAATTGTTCATTGTTCTGAAAATGATCCTTTCAAAATTAACTCATTTTGTGCTTCATCACCTATGCTGTGGAACATGGGTGAATCTAGGTACATGGATTGTACATGGAGCTTGCATAGCATCAGTTAAGGGGTTCATACACAAAAGGACAGAATGTTCAATTGACCTAGTTGTATTTCTTCTACCCAGAGCTTATAACTGGTTTATTTTCAGATCCCTTTAGACAAGCATGAGTGGATTTGAAATCAGGATCCTGCCTTTACTGACTGAAACTGGGGCTGGGTGGAGACTAAACCTGTTTTTAAAATAATTGTAATTTCATGATTCTTTTCACTGTGATTGACTTTGTAAGAGAATCATTAACTCTTATATGATCAATTGTCAGAGACTTGATAATAAAAATAAATCATTCCTATTTAAAGCGTTGTTTCTTAAACTTGATCTACAATGGAGGTAAAAGCCCCAGGATTTTACCCTATTATTTACTTCTTTATGACATATAAAAACCTCAGGAATGTCAAGTCTTATCTTCCCTCGCTTAGGCAGTGGTTTTCTTTAAGAGCCTCCAAAGCTGAAATGGGAGTGTTTTCAGTCCTTCGACAGGGAAAGTGTTGGATATTTAATAGAAAGTATATTTTCTTTTAAGTGTTACAGTTTGTTGGTGTACATGTAAATAGTTAAGCCAGAAAATCTAGGGACAAATCTCCTGAGGATAAAGAGTAGAATGAAGAGGCTCAGAGTGGAACCAAACAACGTGGAAGAAGTAAGATGCTGCCTACTCATATGAAAAAGTGCATAGCTAATTGACATTACTCAGAATCCGTGGTAGTAGGAGAGTTCTCTCTGTGTCTATGTTAATAGTTAATAAATAAGGTGCCAGTAGATGGTGCTCAAGAATATGAAGCATAGTTCCTTGAGTTTGTAGGTCCAATAAAACTTGCTGTTTTCTACTGGCTGGTCTCCTGTTCAGCTCTTAGCAGAGTCAAATAGATAACAACAAATAGAAACCTAAGAATTTACAGTAGGCAGACATATCCTGCCAGTCAGGATTCATGTTTTAGGTAATGTAACTTCACAATTCTTCTTGTTCTCCAGGGCTATGTCTACACTGGCGGGTTGTTGCTCCAGAGATATGCAAGTGAGGCTAAGAGTGGAATACTGCCGAGCCTCATTTGCATACCTAATGAGCCGCCATTTTTGCAGAAGAGGCTCTTGCACTAGAAGGAGCTGTCTACACTGCCCCTTCTTGTGCAAGAAAATCCCTCTTGTGCAATGCTGCTATGCTGACTGTTTTCAGGAATAATGGCATTACACAAGAGGGTTTTTCTTGCACAAGAAGGGGCAGTGTAGACAGCTCCTTCTAGCGCAAGAGCCTCTTCTGCAAAAATGGCAGCTCATTAGGTATGCAAATGGGCTCGGAGATATTCTACACGTAGCCTCATTTGCATATCTCTGGTGCAACAACCCGCCAGTGTAGACATAGCCTAGATGTCTACAGGGTCCCTTAGGAAAGATAGGGTTAACAGGGTCTTAATTTCTAATATATGGAAAAAGCACAAGCAGATAACCTTCACGTAGGTGCATGGGGTTGTAGAGACCCTCCTGAGAACCTCCTCTCTAGGGTTTGGTAAAATTGTAGTCCAAGCTTTGGAGGAATTGCAGGGATTGATTGCCATGGGGTGAAAGCAAGGGTACAATATAGCTTCCCTTCCCTCTGGGCCCATAGAGAAGAGAACAGGCTGACTGGGCAGCCTGAGCAGTCCCTTCATATGCTGGGGCACTCAAAGAACTCAAGAAAGATGTGCCTTCTTGGTGCCCATAGTCTCTGATATTCTTATGGGCAAGGCAGCTCTGTAGCTCCTCTAAGCAGTTGCTAAATGTCTCCATTTGCCCAACAAGGCTTCCTCCCACTTTCTTTGCCATTCCCCTTTAAGTGGAAAATTGCTTACTAAATCCTTGCATTTTGTCTCATCAAAGAGAGGCCTAACGTGTAAATAGTCATTACCATTGCCTGGTTCAAAACCACTTTGATAAATTAACTTCATAACCTTTAGCAAACAGGAAGAGATAGGAAATCAGAGACAGAACATAAAAACATGGAATGAAATCCTGAACATGTAGCTCAGCGGAGTCCTTAAAAAACACAGTTATACTGGGTTTGATTGAGATGTTTGGTACAGCCTTAAGCAAGAATGGCAGTTAAGATGCACCACCTCAGGAGTTGCTCCAGTAAGTTCTCTGATTCACCATCCCCCTTCTGAGATACAGGATCTCCCCAGCTCCAGAGTTATTAACGGGGTACAGATTCGCAATTTGCCGCTGGCCTCTAACAACAACAAAACACATCAAAGGCCTGTGCCAGTTCAGCTGTGCTGGACAGCAAGCAGGACAAGTGGAGACAGAGTACCACACCCTACCCATGTTCTTCAGCAGGGACAGTGAGCAGATATGCAAGTACTATTACTTAGACCAGAAACTCTTTTGGCGGCAGGAACTGGGTTTTTTTGTTATCTAAGAAACTCAGGCACTGCGTTATCACATTGAGTCAAATAATAAAAATAACCTGTAAATAAAATATCTGCTTGCCCCTAAAGACCTGGCCTCAAGGTTCAGGTAAGCCATGCGTAGATGAAAGGAGAATCCTTACCCTTTTGTATAGCCGCACAATCCAAAGCATAATCTAGCCATAGGCATTTTGACACATACTGCAAAATAGATTTAAAGAACCACAGGACAGAAGAAAAAGGATGTTACCAAAGTCCAAGTCTGGTTCATGTTTTGCGTAAACTGGGGTGACCATATTTCTCAAAGAGCGTACCTACACAGCAGGGCTTACCTCGAAATAAGCTACGCAAATTGAGCTATGTCAATGGCGTAGCTTATTTCGAAATAGACTATTTCAAAATTGGGAGTGTCTACACAGCACTTATTTTGAAATAGAGCACTCTTCCTTCCACTTCCCTTGCTCCTCACACAATGAGGGTTACAGGAGTTGGACTAAGAAGTTCTCTAGCTTGACACTATTTCAACATTATTTCAAAATAACTGCCTGCTATGTAGACGGAGACTAAGTTATTTCAAAATAACGTTGCTATGTAGATGTTATACCCAAAGGGAGAATGGGTCACTGTACAGCAACACACAAACTAGAAAGGCCAGGTCTGGCATCACTGCTGATCAAGCCCTGCCTCCTCTACCTGCATGGAGCTGACATTGCCACTTGCCCCTCTGCATGTTCCTCTGCAGCCCTCTTTTTTTGACAAAGGGGTATTTTTCCCATTTGCTTTTGCCAACAGATCAAGTTTGCAAGAACAAATGGGACAAATCCTGCTTTTTTGGCAAAAGGTGGGGAATAACCAGTACAGGGCTTAAAAAGGGGATCGTCCCAGCTAAAACAGGACATATACTTACCCTAGAACAGTATTTCTCAACCTGTTTTTATAAAGTACCCCTTTAAAAAAAATAAGTACACCTAGTACCTACATTTTTCAGACACACACTTTTTTTTTCTACCATTGCAACACATTTGTTTAAACAACTTAATCGTAGCTGGGCAGGCAATGAAATTTTTGGGTGTAAAAAGTACAAAAACAATAAAATGCTGTAAAACTTAAAAAAAAATCAGTTTTCTCTAAATTTCAGTTGTGTTGACATAACCCCCAGACTTCTCTCGAGTACCCCTTAAGGGTAATCATACTGCTGGTTGAGAAATACTGCCTTAGACTAAAGAATCCATACCAGATCAATAGTCTGTAGACAGAAAATAGCAATGGTGATTAGCAAGAGGAGTACAAGCCTCAGCAAGGATTGATGAAAAACAAGCAAACAACAATAAAAAATCCTTGATGCTACATTATACCACTTCGCACCAGCCCACTAGCAGCACAGGCACATCATGTAATTTCTTCTAGTTTAATTAGAGATCTGCAAGGAGTGGATTCTCTAGGGATAAAAACTTCTGCTTACCCAATCCACTAATTATGTGCTTTTTCTTTGAACAGATATTTGATATTAGAAACTATGGGTTGATTTTTTTTTTAAATTCTGACCTTTGATGTGCCATCAAACAAAGCTAATGGGTGAGGTAGGACATGTTAGAGACACAAGGTAGGTGAGATACAATAATATTTTTTATTGAACCAATCAAAGTTGGTGAGAGAAGTGTTGTTAGTTTGGCTTTGGAAGTACTGAGATACAAAGCAGTATGATAAATAAAAAAAAGAGATGAATGTGAAATTTATTAGTGAGTTCCATCCTCTTTTGGCACCCACCTTGGTTATATTTGCAAAGCAATACATGGTTTTCACACACTATAGTAGAGTTCATCTTCATTGCCTTTCCAGTTAGTTTAGTCAATGGTAACAATGTATATGAAAAAAGAGAATTATTTTCTAAGAGGACAGGCAAAATCCTAACATATCTAAAGGAACTGTCACAATAATGAGAGGGTTTGAAGGGAAAAAAAAAAGAATTTGAAAAAAAATAGATTGACAAGTTTGGAGGTAAACACAATAATACTGATTAAGCTAATTGCCACTAGGTACTGCCATTTCCCTTAGTTATTTTGTACATTTTCCTTCAGAGAAGTTACTGAATGAGCTGAGTTTAGAAATTATTACATGAAATAATATTATTAGGGTTTGGGGAAAATAGTGTTAACATCCTGTGAGATTTGTTGACATTTAAAAAGCTTCTCTCCCTCTCCCAAACTGGGATGAAAAGTTTTCATGAAAATTTTGGCAAAATGAAAATACAGGGCAAAAAATTGGTTCATATCAGTCAATATTTTTGTTTAGATAATTATGAAATATTTTGTTTTGATATTATCCTTAGGTTTTTTAAAACCTTTTTAGAGTGAATTCACTAAAATTTTGAAACTGTTTTTTTCTGCACAAACCCCCAGAAACTTTCTAGTCTGAAAATCTCAAAACCTTTCTTTTCAACAGCACCAAAAATGTTTCAAGTTGGATGTTTGGGGAAATCCAGCATTGCTTAGGAAATAGTTTTGGACAGAAAATTAATGAGCTGAAAATGTGCTGACCATCTCTAATTATTATTAGGGGCACATCTTGTTATAAAGTAGATAAGGTTATATCATTATTGTATTACAAACTCCTTGTGACATATGTGAGACCTGGGAAGTGTCAGGTCTTAAAAGGACTATTATACTGAAATGTGCTAGACTGATATGGACTTTTGTGGCAATATGTATGATGTGTTTTTGGGCATTCTGATTTGCTGAGTTAGTTTCTCGGGGAATCCTTAGAGCGAGAAAGGTGGGAGTTTCATGTAAATCCCCCAACACTGGTTATACAAAAACCCAGCTTTTGAATTCTTGTCCTTGTGCAAATGGACATGGTCTGGAGTTACCTGTTAGAGAAGTGATAGAAATGTAGCCGTGTTAGTCTGGTGTAGCTGAAACAAAAAACAGGACTATGTAGCACTTTAAAGACTAACAAGATGGTTTATTAGGTGATGAGCTTTCTTGGGCCAGACCCACTTCCTCAGATCAAATAGTGGAAGAAAATTGTCACAACCATATATACCAAAGGATACAATTTAAAAAATGAACACATATGAAAAGGACAAATAAAACACCTAAGCTTAAACAAAGACATCAATTATCTTACCCATTACAAAGATAGCTTCCCCAATTATCACCTCTAATATAATTAGCTCACAGACATTTACCTTTCCCCTCCCCCCCATTCCCCTTCTGTTCTGAAATTTGATTTGTCCTTTTCATATGTGTTCATTTTTTTAATTGTATCCTTTGGTATATATGGTTGTGGCAATTTTCTTCCACTATTCGATCTGAGGAGGTGGGTCTGGCCCACGAAAACTCATCACCTAATAAACCATCTGTGGCGGGTTTACGGGTGCGAGCACCGCTGCCCTTCTCCCCCTCCACGGGGGTTAGTGGAGGGGGCCTCCGCGAACCCACCACTTTGGGTCTGTCCGGTGAGTCCCTGAGTAGGGTCTGTCTACGGTGGTAGTGCTGGGTGCGACCGCCCCACTGCCCTAGCCGGCAGAGGGGGTTCAACGGACCCGCCACCATGTCACCACTAGCGGAGCTGGGGTCCTGTCCCTTTTCCCGCCCCTCCAAGGAGCTGTTATGCATCTGTAGGGCGGGGGTGTGACCACAGTCCTCACACTGCCCTCGTCGCGGGGGGGGGGGGTTCTGATCACTTGGGGGTACTTCGTGCAGGGGGGGCGTGTGAGGAGTGGGGGACCCGGGCCCTCCCTCTCCTCCGGGTCCCAGCCCAGGGCCCTAAGTGTAGTGCGGTGTCAGCTAGTCACCCTCCACGGCAGACGGGGCAGTGGCCCTAAACACGCCTGCCCACGGGCGCCAGAAGGGCCCTGCCCCAGGCTCCTTCCACTCCCCACATCCCGGCCTTCCCAGCGGGACGCCCGCTGCGTCACTCACCCTGCCAGAGTCGCCGGGTCCATCCGACCATGATCCGGAGTCCGCTGGGGCCGTCTCTCTTCTTCGCCCAGGGGGCGGGAGACTTGGTGTCCCTGGAAGCCAGTGTGGCCGCCGCTCTGCCTCCCCTTGGCCGGCGTCCTCCGGCCATTTTTCAGGGTGCCCAGGGAGTGACGTCAGAGGGACTGGCCCCGTCCCCCCTCCGGGCTTCTCCTCTGGGCTCTCCCCGGCGTGCGCCCGGGGCCCCGCTCCTAGTGCGAGTCGCCCGCCTCTGCCAGGGCGCTTCCCCATGATCCGGGTCAAGCCCCACCGCCTCCGTTGCGGGCCCCTGAGGGCTTCCCCGCACTCCTGAGCCCGTCAGGCCGGCGTGGCTCTGCCACTTCTGGCCACGGCGGCTTTTCCCCAATCCGGTGGGGTAGCCTTCCCCTCGGGGCCAGTGTGGACCCTGCCGGGTCTGTCACATACCTCCCCCCTTTGGAGAGGTTGGTCACGGCGTGGGGCTTGTTCCCCTATCCATGAAAAAAAGTCCGCGTTTTGGTGGGTAGCCCCTGGCCGGTGCACCACATCAAAACAGTAGGGCTGAAGGGCCAGGTACCACCACATTATGCGGGCGTTCGTGTCTTTCATAGAGTTTAACCAGACTAAAGGGGCATGGTTTGTCACCAACTTAAATTTATTCCCCCACAAATAATATCTCAATGCGTCAATCGCTCATTTCACCGCAAGTGCTTCCTTCTCGATGGTGGCGTAGGCTCGTTCGCGGGGCAGCAGCTTCCGGCTGAGATACAGGACGGGGTGGTCTCCGCCTTGTTCTTCCTGGGTTAGTATAGCACCAAGTCCCACCTCCGAGGCATCTGTATAGAGGATAAAAGGCTTATCGAAGTTCGGTTGCATTAGCACCGGGGCTGAGGCCAGTTTCTCTTTTAATACCTGAAAGGCGAGTTCGGCCTGTGGGTTCCATCTCACCCTGGCAGGTTCAGTGTTTCTCACTAGTTCGGTCAGGGGGGCCGCCAGAGAGGCAAACTGTGGTACAAATCTCCGGTAATACCCCACCAGTCCCAGGAACTGGCCGATCTGCTTTTTGGTTGTCGGGGTCGGGTAGTCACTTAGAGCTTGCACTTTGCTGTAAATTGGTTTCAACTTTCCCCGTCCCACCATGTACTCTAGGTAGGAGACTTTCCACCATGTGAAGTGACACTTTTTAGGGTTGGCCGTGAGACCTGCCTTACCTAGGGATGAAAGTACCACCTCTATGTGCATCAAGTGGTTCTCCCATGCCTGGCTGTAGATGAAAATATCGTCTATATAGGCAGTGGCATATTCGTGATGGGGTGTTAATACTCGATCCATCACCCGTTGGAAGGTCGCCGCCGCCCCGTGAAGACCGAAAGGCATGTTCCGAAAGTGGAACAGACCGAAGGGGGTCGAGAAGGCAGTCTTTTCCCAGGCTCCTGGGTCGAGTGGTATTTGCCAGTAGCCCTTCGATAGCTCTAGGGTTGTTATATAGATCACCTGCCCGAGCCGTTCCAGCAGCTCATCCACCCTCGGCATCGGGTACGCATCGAACCGGGACACGGAGTTCCCCCTGGGGCCAGTGCGGACCCTGCCGGGTCCGTCACACCATCTTGTTAGTCTTTAAAGTGCTACATAGTCCTGTTTTTTGTTTCTGTTAGAGGAGGTGAGAGATAAAAGCCCCAAACTGCAGACAAAAAGAGCTGAACTGAACCTGATAAGACCTTGTAATCTGGACAGCAAAACTGACTGAGGCAGTGGGTCCACATTAATGGAGCCTGCCTCAGACTAATTTTGAGGTTTCCCCAAAGAGGGGGCACGCTATTTCTATATTGTGACACAGGTCTCTGCCTGAGGAAGATGATGACTAATAAGTCTAAAACCTTAAATGGCACCTGCCAACTAGACTGAAAGGTGGGTGGGTGCAATGGAACACTTATCCTGAGACCTGCAACATTCCTGTTTCCAGGAGGGTAATCCAACGCAGTTAGAAACTGTGGGCCAATCATTAGATCTTCAGCTGTAGCCAAGCCCCAGAGGTATTCTTCAAAGGCAGCCATCAAGATCATCTTGGCACTGTTCTGAGCTGGTGCTGTTCTGTGCCTGGCTATTATTTTTGCAGTTGGCATTGTTAAGGGCTGCACTATCTTTCTCTGGACGTAAGTGCTCATGGCAGCCACAAATAGAGCCAAGAATCAGAGGCATATGAACTAAATCCCTTTCCCTTCAGCCAAACCTTCATTTTCCCCACAACAGGGAGTTGGAGTGATCGAAGAGCATCTACATTGGACATGTTCATGATAGACTACTGCTTAATGGAAGGGTGAGAGTCTAATGTGGCTTGCTGAAGCCAATTTCTAACGTTTTCAGATGGGAAGTTTCCATCCTGCACTACGCCATCAGACTTGCTAACATGGCAGCTATGTGACTGACTGTTCATCATTCTCTTTTTCCCTTTACATTTTAGAGAAATAAAGTTTTCTGGCCAATTACACTTCTCAATTGTCAGGATTTCATTATCCTGAAGTTTCTATATAAAGTGCCAGATTCTAACTCAGGCTGAATGACAGCCCCACTGCCATGGGTGTGGTAACACACAGGAGGTGCACCGTCCCCTATGCAAAATGGGATATCCCCACGTGTCTCTTCTCTGCTCCTGTGGGTGGCCCTACCTGCACCCCTCCCCACCTGCAAACATCAATTGCCTATGCCCATTGCATCCGTGGAGTAACCTGCTATTCAGTGTAAGGGTATTCCACTGATGAAAGTGAAATCCAGATCACATCCATAATGCATAGCAGTGGGGCTGTCCCAGAAGTGGGTCATAGAGGCTGAAGGTTCTAGATCATGGGTCTCAAACCCATCTCCAGCCAGGCAATCCAGCCCGCGAGACCAGGAGGGGAGCCTGTTCATTCCCATCTTACAAGCCCTGCCCTTCCTGCCATTGTCCCACCCTCTCCTCCCCATGGCAACCCTTCCCCAGAGGAATGTGGCGTCAGGGAACACTGTGGGGGCCTGGCATGGCGAGTGCAGGGGAGCTTGTCCTCTAGTGTGACTCCCTGATAATCTCTGAGACCACGTCCCTTGGGGGAGAGGTCAGAGGCCGGTGGGAAGAAGTCGAGCTTGGGGTACAAGAACAGACAGGCCCTTCCCTGGCTAGTGATGGCTTGCAGGTTGTGCGTCTTTGACCCCTGTTCTAGATGGGTTGTGGGCCTGGTGTAGAGGAGTGTTGGAAAGTAAATCTGCCCTGCACCAGTCCTGCAACAGCACCTCTTGTCCTTTGGGCAAGGCCCAAGCTCCCTCTTAGGGCATTGTGAATGACACTGTGACCTTGTGCATCAGGTTGCAATGCCTAGAGTGGGGTACTCTCAAATTCCCCTCCCCCAGAGCCAATGTTCCCTCTAATTTTTTCCATCTGTGTGTGGAATGAATTGTGTTCTGTGTATGAAGGCATGTGCAGATGTGCACTACGAGTCGAAACACATCTGCTGGCTGTGGGTGGTTTTAAGTGGTTTGCTAATCAGCTGGGCAACACTGGAACCTCTCCTGGGTGGCTGCTTAAGTGCACAGCTTATGGGGAACACTGCCTGGAGCCTCCCCTCTGCACCAGACTTGTATTAAGCTTGTGTGTTGGGTCAGAGGTAGGGCCAGTCCCTCTTTGGCATGGGAGAGGGGAGGAGGAGAACAACAATTATACTGGCTTATGATTTCCCCTCCTCCTGAATTTGGACCCTTAGGGTTCATCTACACTGCAACACTATTTTGAGATACCGGAGTATCCTGAAATAGCTATCCCACATCTTCACAGTAAGCCTGTTATTTTGGGCTCACTATTCTAACGTCCCTGTGAACCTCATTCCATGAGGAGTAAGAGAAATTTTGGAATAGCATTTTATTGCAAAATAGCATCACAATAAGATAAGGAATTTGCATAGCTCAAATGGCGTATCTTATTTCCAGTTACGATGCATTGTAGACACACCCTTAGTGAGTTGCTAAAAAGTAAAAAAATGCAGTTGGTGGATCACCTAAAATACAAGTTTTGGAAATGCTAGTGGAGTTTATTAGCATCACCTTTTAAATTAAATAAATTTAGCATGACAAACTTGTGTTAGTAAGTTAGAATGGTTTAGGATACATTTAAAACACTGGGCTGCTGAAATGGAGATCTCTTCTTTTAGAACTGATGTATAATTGAAGATCTGATCGTTTGTGCAATTAAAGACCTCGGAGTCCTTTCTCACCAGTAGGGATCTTAACCACAGTGCACTGATCCAATTTCAGCTCAGGCAAATTTCAATGGAAGGCAGTATTCTCCCCCACCTTTCTGAAAGTGTTGGGTATTCTGTCCTGTTTTTATGACATCACAGCTGTATTCCACTTAAGAAACGGCTGCATTTCTGCAGTTGGTGAAATGACTCCAATATATGTAAATACCTTCCATTTAAAGGCCACAGGCACAGGAGGAGTGATAAGGGCACAAGTTAGGGCAGCAGCCTTCATAGCTGTTCTGGCCTGTGCTAGAGACAACTTAGGGCCCAGCAGCCTTGAATGCATCCTCTGAGATCAGGTCACATTCTGCAAGGCTAGGAGTCAGAAAATAAAATTACTTCTGAAAGTGGCTCATAATTTCCCTATTCTATCAACTCATAATGAAGAGGGAACTCCACAAGGCCATTTCCATGGCCTAGAACTTCATTTTATTTTGCAGTTTCAGCCATTTCCTTTGCCAATTCAACTAGAGACTTGAAATTTCATCTCTAAAAACCAAAAAAGGGCCAATCATTGGTGATCAGTTTCTGGAACCCTGCTAGGAATTATCTTCTGACATCAACTCAACAATACAGAAAAAATCCACGGAGAGAGTACAGCCTCCTGACCACTTGGGGAACTTTTAGAAGCAGAAGTAAAAGGCCTGATAGGCACAATATGTATGCTCTTTGATAGTCTTAAATAGAAATCCTTTAATTGGGTACCATGTCTGTTATCATGTTACTGGTAGCAATCATGGGAACACATCTAAATCCCTATTCTTTCATTCGCTAACAAACACTGCCATTCATTTGGGTGATTATTCATGCATAATAAGATAGCCCTGGGGGGCAATTAATTTTAGCAGTTGTGCAGTCTAGTATGGGGGGAAATAAAGCATTGCCAGGCCCACGTGCACACTGAAGGTCAGAAGATGCCACAATTTACACCTTTATGGTAAGAAATGAAAATTAGCAATTAACACAAATCTATTAATTAACATATGGATAATTTAGCTTGATGCTAATCATATGAAGCAAATCATATTTTTCACATATGTAAGTATTCAACTGGTTTGGTAACTGTAAAAAAAAATAGACCTTTTAGAAGATTGCCTGGTCTGAAAGGAATGTTCAGTACTGATGAAAAATGGAATATAGAGTAACTAAAGAATAACAAGAATTATGTGGTGACCTCTGATAGAGCTGCTGTGGTCAAGTAGCTACTTAACATAGTGACCTTATTTACCTTCATTTTCAGTTATTTTAACATTTTCTGGGAATTTCTTGAATTTTATTCAAAAATTTTAAAAATGGCAGAAAACGGGGGAGAATTGAAAATGAAGTGCTGTGGGAGGCGTGTGTTTGGTGCTTAAGGGATCCGGGGAACAGTGGGGAAGGTGTGTGTCTGGTACTCACAGGAGAGGTGGGGGAGAGGAAGTGGTAGTCACCATGTGGCAGTTGATGAAGTCTTCTGCTCCCTGCAGAGGTTAGATGATCTCAGTTTCTGGGACCTAGCCTCCTGCTGGTCTGGCTCCACCACAGAATGAAGAAAGCAAATGGGGACATGATGAAAGCTGAAACCCATGAACCTCTTCTGCTGGGCAACGTCCCTCCACCCCCCCTTTGAACTTATTCTGCAAAAAAAGCCAAAATTCAGGTGAAAAGTAAGTAAAACTTGAGTTTTGGCTTTTTCAAAAACCTGGGACCTTTTTTTCTGGAAAGGTTGGCATATATTGATAACGAAGGGCCTTATTTATCTGCAAGCTGAATAAGCAGGGGTGAGATGTTTTACAGCCAAAGTTAATACTTACAGTAACAACCAAGGCTCTTCCATTGAAAAGAAAGAGAAGATGGGTTAACCTTTTGCAAGACTCCCAGCATTAGTACTTTGCATTTAAAAAATGGCCTTTCTTCTCTAGCCCTGCTGCTAGGCAATGAAAGCCACTAAAGGTGTTTTTTAAAAGAATTAAAAAGACGGTTTGAGCCACCAACCAGGGCTGTATTCCTATTTCTGTCTCACACACAGGGCATGTCTACATCCTAAGCATAAGTTCACCTATGTTAGATGAACTTACTGTTCCACAATAATTACTGTGGTTTTTGTTCCCTTCTTCTGTCAGTAGTACATGTTTTCTCCAGGAGCCTCCCCACCCAAATACTTAAGAGGGGGAGTGGCTGAGGGGGGAAGCAGAAAGCCTGGGCTCTCAGCTTTGCATGTAGCTCCCTGCTGGTAGGTTGCCTGCTCTCCCCTCCTTGACAGGAGACCAGCTGCCCCCCGCCTCCAGGCTCTTGGCTCCATGCTCTCCACTGGGAGCACATCAGCTGACTGGATTCTTGGTGCAGAGCTTCCTGTATTGTGCAGCTGTGGTCCTAGTGGGGAGCCAAGAGCTGAAGGAGGGGAAGCCAGGCTCCTGGCAGGGAGATCAGTGTTCAGAGTCCAGTCAGCTCCGTGTTCCTGGAGAGAAGAGTTGAGAGCCAGGGGTAGTGGCCAGGCTCCCAGGAGGGAGCTCTGTGCCTGGTGTCTGGCCTGATGCCCTCTTCCCATTGGGGACCCTGAAGCTAGGTGAGATTGCCTCATTCCTGGTGGGGAGTGCGGAGCTGAGAAACTTGACTTTCTTGTTAATTTCACAGCTCTGGATGAAAGTCTATAGGGTTACTGCCTCACCCTAACTATACACATATATGCCCTATGCCTCTCATGGAAGTGAAGTTACTATGATGGTGAAGTAGAGCACTATATTGGCGGGAATAAGGCTATAGTATGTACAACACTGGCATAATTAGATCCACAGAAGCTGCCTTACATTGATCTAATGCTGTAATGTGGACAAGCCCATAGCCTCCTTGGTTACATCTGTGGTTTAATTCCATGCTCTTTGCAGCTGGTCTAAGGGGCCTCTTATTTGTAGATTATTTCAGCATCTTTCAGGACGTTGTCTTCTTTGAGGGAAACTATCATATTGCCCAGGAAACCACTGGAGGGCATTGACAATCAAACCCACTGTCAACTAGTTTCAAATCTTCACATTTTAGAAAAGGTAGTAGTGAGACAATATCAATACCTAAATGCACCAGATCTCCTTAATGTTGGTGAAGGGTTGTGTGATCATTTGTAAAAGATAGCACGCAAAATGCATAGAATGACTTTTAGCATGGTTCATCTTCCATACACAATTGCTAATAAAAGCTTAATTCAGGGCTTGAAAAATTCAGTTCTGTGGACTCAGTGAGGTGGAAAATTTTTTTTGCTATTGAATTAAAATTAGCCTCTGTTGGTTCCAAGATAGGGAAGCCCGTGAGAAGGCTCCATAGCAAATTCCACGCCAAATACTGTAAGGCTCTATTCAGCAGAAATTACATGCTGGCATCCATAGAGCTGGCTTTTGTACCTAGATGAGCCGTTCAGCAGAGAAATTGGAAGGGCCCAAAATATATCTTTGCTGATACATGTGGGTATGTCCCAAACTGTGCTATAAATTTTATTCTTCCATTCCTCCTTCTCCCAGCAAAACACAAATTATAGTTCTCAAGAGCAAAGGTTGGCCCTAGATAGCTTTGGATAACATAGTTTATTTGTAAAAGTGAGTCTGCCTTTGAGCTTGATTAATGATGGTATATTCCTTTCACCATTGGCACAGCAGCGCTGCACAGACACTCATTTCCACATTCATGGAGGAGAGGCTGGTCTATTGTACTCAAACGTGATGCACATACTGATTCTCAGCATGCCAGCACTCATGCCCATCTGTTCAGATGGCATTCTGCCTACCACAGAGGTGGTACACCATTCTCAAGAGGCATAGGTGCCAACTGCACATGGCTCTAAAAGGATAGTTTACAGAATACAAAAAGTGACACGTCTTTGCTGAAGCCACAAACTATTTTAATGTTGCCTGTATGCACCAGACAAAACTTTGCTAACCCTACAATATCTTCTCAGAATGAGGATACCCTTACAGGCAAGGGGATCCCAGTTATTAGGGAGAGACAGGTAAAGGAGGGTTTGATCATTAGAAATTTAGATAGTAGCGTTTGTGATGATTGGGAGAACTACATGGCAAATTGCCTGCCGGATGTGAAGGTTGCAAATCTCTGAAGACATCTAGATAGACTTATGTGCAGTGCTTGGGAGGAACTGGAGGTCATGGTACATGTAGGTACCAATGACATAAGGAGGTATAGAAGAGAAGTCCTGGAGATCAAATTTAGGCTGCTAGGTTAGGGATTGAAGTCTAAGATTCCCATGATAGCATTTTGTCAAATGCTTCCAGTGCAATGTGTGGAGCCAGTAAGACTGGCACAACTACAGGGCTTCAATGTACAGATAAGGAAGAGGAGTTTTAGGTTCATTAGGAAATGGGGAACCTTTTGGGAAAGAAGAACATTATACAGGAAGAATGGGCTGCCACTAAACCAAAACAGAACCAGATTTCTGGCCAGTAAAACTGTAAAATATTGTACAGGAGTTTCTAAACTAAGGTCTGGGAAAAGGTACAGAGGAGCATGCAGTTTGGACATTTCTTAGGGGAGAATTTATTGATGGGAATTCTTAATATCCTTGTAAATAGGATAGGATAGAAGTTGATAAACTATAGGTAGGAGCTGAAGAGAGACAATCAAAAGGATTTAATTACCTAACATCAAGGCAGACAACTAAATACTAACAGTTTTTATAAGTGTTGGTATACAAATGCTAGAAATCTAAATACCAAGATGGATGAACCTGAGTGCCTGACACTGAGATTGTTGACATAATTAACACAGAAACTTGGTGGATCAATGATAATCAGAAACTGTAATACTAAGGTAAAAATATATAGGAATGACAGAATAGGTTGTATTGGTGGGAGAGTGGCACTATATATATGAAAGAAAACAGTCAAATATAATAAAGTCTTAAAGAATCAAACTATTATAAAACCTCCATGGATAGAAATTCCACTCTTGAATAATGAGTATAGTATTAAGAATATACTACCAACCACCTGGGGATGCTGACTGTGAAAAGCACCAGGAGACATTACAGAAATAGAAAACTCAATAATAATGGAGGATTTCAACTGTTCCTATATTGACTGATAACATGTCTTCCCAGGGTGGGATGTAGAGATAAACTTTCTAGACTCCACTAATAATTGTTTTTGAAGCAGCTAGTTCTGGAACTGACAAGTTGAAGGCAATTCTTGAATTAGTCTAAAGTTGAACACAGGATCTGGTCCAAGAGGTGAATATAACTTAACTCCTCAGTAATAGTGACCATAATGTAATTATATTTTACATCCATGTAATGGGAAAAAACACTGAAGAAGCCCACCATAGTGGGGGAGAACTTCAAAAAGCAGAACTACCAAAAAAAATGGAAGCTAGTTAAATGGGAATATAAAGGAACAGTCACAAGAGTGAACTACTGAAAGATGCATGCAAACTCTTTAAAAGCTCTGTAATAGAGGATGAAATTAAAAGCATACACCAATAAAAAACCCACAAGAGGACAAATAAATGCCACCAGAGTTAAACAGACTAAAAGCAGTAGTTAGAGGCACTAAGGATCTTTTAGAGGCTGGAAGTCAACCCCTATTGAGGAAAATAGAAAAGAGCATACATTCTAGCATGTAAAGTGTAAAAGTATAATTAGGCAGGCCAAAGAAGAGTTTGAACAGCAACTAGCAAAAGATACAAACCACAAAATTGTTTAAGTTTTAACTGTTTTAAGCCAAACAATCAGAGGTGTCACTGAACAATCTAGGTGTTAAAACAGCACTCAAGGAAGAAAACGCTATTGCGGAGAAGTTACATGAATTCTTTGTGTCAGTCTTCATTGCAGAAGATGAAATGAAGATTTCCACACCTTGTCCATTCTTTTTAGATGACAAATCAGAGCAACTGTCCCAGATTAAGATGTCAGTAGGAACTTTTCAAACAAATATTTAAACTACATAGTAATAAATCACTAGAACCAGATGCTATTATTAACCCAAGAATCCTGAGGGAATTCAAATATGAAATTACAGAACTATAAACTGTGATAACAAAATAAAGAAGGGTATAGAATAGCTTCCATGTGAAGAAAAACAAAAGAGACGAGGACTGTTCCACTTAGAAAAGAGAAAATTAAGGGGGTGGGGCAGAAGAGATAGAAGTCTATAATATGATGAATGATGTGGCTAAGGATGTCAATAAGGAAGTGTTATTTTCCCCTTCCCATAACACAAGTGCTAGGAATTGCCCAATGAAATTAATAGGCAGAAGGTTTAAAATAAACAAAAGAAAGTACTTCACATAACTTCCACTCAACTTCTGGAATTCAGTACCAAAGGACATTGAGAAGGCCAAAAGTATAACTGGATGAAAGAAGACCTAGACAAATTCATGAAGGATAGTTCCATCAGTGACTATTAGACAAGAGGGTCAAGGGTGCAACCTCATGCTTTGCATGTCCCTAAGCCTCTGGCTGCCAGAAGGTGGGCAACAGCAGATGGATCACTCATTGATTGCCCTATTCTGTTCCTTTCCTCTCAAGCCCCTGGCACTGGCTGCTGTTGGCAGACAGGATGCTGGATTCAGTATGGCCACTCTTATGTTCTTAGAACAGTTCCTAAGATCTGATCTCCAGAACAAAAGAAAAAGATATCAAATAGGAAAACTGAATCTTACAATGTTTATTGGACAAAGACAAAACCCCAGGGTGGAAACCCTCCAAAGTTGCTCCTCCTCTAAAAAAGTGGGGAAAAAAAGCCAACAGCCAGGTAATATCAGATAGTATCAGGGGGAGGAGGAGAGCTACTACCAATCCACAGAACTCCACACAGCTGCTTGTCTCCTTGCTCAGCTTGCCTCATGTTTTAATTTGGAAAATGCAGTTTCTTTGAAATCAGAGTGATTGTACACAAAGCTCAGCACACAATCAGTCTGATTTGCAAAAAGACACTGTATATACCAAAACAAATCCCCCAAGTCCTCTCTGAAAAGAAAGAGCGAGGTAGGAAGAGAACAAGAAATTCTGTCTTGTTTGTGACACATTCCTTTAATATACTTCTGCTTTCCAGGACAGGGAATCTCAATTCGGGGCAGAGCTTTAGGTCAGTTTTGGGCAGCCCCGCAGAAGCTACCTCAACTATTCTATGGATGGGACAGTCCATCATATTGATATTAGACTGCGGGGCACAGGAAGGCAGCAGGGTTTGGCCTCTTCACATTCACTGAGGAAGTGGGAGCCATGGGAAGTGGAGTCACATAGCAGCCTGCTGCACAGCCATCTCCCAGCCATGTTTCTCTGCTTTACCACAGTGGCAGGAAGTGGAGTGGTGTGAGCTATGAGGAGTGGGCTGGAGCTGGGTTGCTCCACTTTCTGTCATTGGGGTGAGTGCAGGTAGCTGAACCCTGCTACTGCCCATGCCACACCTCCTAGCCCTCGGTAATCCCCTGGGTGGGGTTTCTTTGGCGAGGGGATTTCAGGAAAGGGGGTGCAATGTGGTCAGGAGGGGACAGAGCAGGGGCAGGAAGAGGTGGGATGTGGAGGAGGGATGGGGCTTCAAGGAAGGGGTGGAATGGGGAGGAGGGTGGGAGTTGGAACAGAGACAAAGAGGCAGGGTAGGGGTGGGGCCTTGGGGCTCACACAATCCTAGGGACAGCCATTCAAAACCTTAATAAAACCAGGGTTTCCTAGAACCCAGATTGAATACTCTTCCTTACACTCAGTATCACCTTAATTTGTGAGTTGTCGCATTGAATTCAATGGGAGGTCACATGGAATAAGATGCTGCTCAGGAACCCTTCTTTCTAATCTAGACCGAGGGGGCATAAAGACATTTTTAATATAAACGGGCTTATTAAAATCAGTAATATTAAAACTAGACCCTTTTCAGGAGGAAAAAAATGTTGGTCTTTCTACTACGTGGCAGTCAACACTAATGATCCAATCTATATTATGCTTCTATACTCTGTTGCAAATTGTAAGTCACATTCACATTCAGTGATATCTGTTTCTCTGTCTCTCCCCACTACCTTGTTGACAACATTTAGTTTGATTTGTTAAGGAAATTAGTACAGACTATCAAATAGACAAGTTCTCCATTTTAAATTTCATTTTGACAGCAAGGGAAATCATGGACCTTTAATGCCATGGCTACAAGTCTTGGTTTAGGCAACTACAAATACTCACATTGATTTAATTAAGAAAAAGGAGACTCGGTTGTTGCTATGGTAAAACTGTTAAAAATTAAAGTTGAAAAGTTTGATTTGCACTTCAACTGAAAGAATAAACATATCATATACCAATGTTTTAAAATGTAACAGTTGATTTTGCACAAGTTCATGTCAGACAGTAAAAGCACAACAAAAATGGTCAAAGTCTATAAGGGTATTTGGGGGGAAAGCAATGGAAAAGAAAATAGAACAAAATAAGAATCCCTATTGCCAAGTTAGAGTGACTTGTCAGGACTATTTATAATATATCTGAGCAAATTTTTCTACCAAAAATCATTGGGTGAAAAATGTATATTCAAATCAATCAAAATATGTTGCCTATTCATGTAAAATTCACCCAATTGTTTCAGTAAAAAAGCCAAAATTTCTCAAAAATCAAAATATTTCATTTCAACTTTTTCAAAATAGAACATTTCATTTACAAATGTCCTTCAATTTTATTTATAAAACCATTACAAATCTCAGTATAAAAATTAAACATCTTGTTTCAAGGTATCTAATGTTTCTGATTATTTTTATTTTGTTTTCAGAATGCCCATGCCAACACATTACTTTACAAGTGTCTCATGTGTGATAGACAATGCAAATTGGCTCATTCACCTGTGCCCAAACAATTAGAAAGCCCTGTATCAACATCTCAACATTACATTGAAATATTATGCTACAGAGAATGGAAACTAAATATTTTGTCTTCTGCCAAGAGAACACAAGAGGGAAAGCCAAATTATAACTGTGAGGCTGTAATGATGTGTACATATCAACTGGACTGGGTATGTGGGAAGATGCATGAGCCAGAAAAAAACCCAGCTTGAGTTTGCAGGGCTAACACTTCGAAGGATAATCTCTTCATTCTTGTAACATGAGCAGATTTGCGGTATGCAGTGAAACGTCATTGAGGTTGCACAGAAATTACCCATAAAAACTAAAAACTAAAAAAAAATAAAATAAAAGGTCCTGTAGCACAGACTAACACAGCTGCCCCTCTGAGACTGTAAAAAGTTAGAATGTTTTGTCTTTACTCATGGTGACTAGTAAATCATTCCTGCATTAGAATACTGTGTTTGTAGCAGGCCGGCCGACAGGGTGCGAGGGAGGGGCAAAGGGAGCACCGTGTGGCCTGGTGATTGAAATGTGTTTGGAACCCTGAGCCTTTTAAATTATCACAGGAGCACTGTGCTGACTGCTCCTGGCCGCTCTTAGGGCTCCATGGGAAGGTGGGGACATCATGGGGCATGCTTTGAACAGCACTCGGGGAGCACCATAGTCCATGCAGCACTGAGGGATGACTTCCCTCTACCCCTACCCTTCTGCCCTCAGACCCGCTGCTTCTGGGACCATGGAGCCGGGCCCCACCCCACCTTGTCCCAGCTTGGCTGTCTTCTCCCCTGATTTATAGTGAAAGCTAGGCTGTCCTGAATTGTTGTCCATCTTTATGAAGAAGGGCAGATTTTGCTTTACTGTGAAAATATACAAGAGGTCTTTACTAAAGGAGAGTATATATACTGCAGCCATTCAGTTTAACAAGGGCCTAACTGTAGAGTTGAGTGATTCTGAGAAATCATTTCTTTAAAAATGTCAAACTTTTAAAAATCTCAAAACAAAAATTTTGATTTTGTTTCAGTCTGAGTTTTGAGAGTTTGTGCCACTCCTCAGGTAGCCACTTTGCCGATCTCTTATTCTGATGTCTTCAAATCAAGCCTGCATGATGTTCTGGAACAGTGTCTCAACCTTTTTTTTATAAAGTACCCTTTTAAAAATTTATAAGTACCCCCAATACCTACAGTTTTCAGACACACAATTTTTCTTCTACCATTGCAAAACATTTGTTTAAACAACTTAATTGTAGCTGGGTGGGCGATTAAATTTTTGGGTGTAAAAAGAACAAAAATAATAAAGCGCTGTAAAACTCAAAATGAAAATTCAGTTTTCTCCAAATGTCAGTTGTGATGATGTACCCCCCAGACTTCTCTCGAGTAGTCCTAAGGATACTCGTACCACCATTTGAGAAACTTTGTTCTGGAAGACATGCTGCAGCTAAACACAAGCACAAGTTGTTGGGCTCAATATAGAGATAACTGTGTAAAAATGTAATGACCGGCAGGTCAGACTAGACAATCTAATTGTCCTTTGTGACCTTAAATGCTAGCATTTCTAATAAGATTGTATTCCCCTCCAGGATTTTTCTAGAATCAGAACTTCATTTATAAATTATTTAAACTAACCAGAATCAGAGACAAATCCTGAACACAAACTACTTGAAACCCATTTTCATTGTAGTTAACCATCCTGGTCCTTGTGTTAACACATAACTTGTGTTATGGTAGTCATGCACTTATGCTTAGCTAATTTGACAGATAGCATTGAGGATTTTTTTTGTTGTGTCTGGCTTATATGTAATTTATACTTTCCTCCCCTTCCTTTGTTTGGTTGTCTTCAAAGCAAGTAGCCTGCAGCCCCAACTGGTGATGCCTGCCAGATGAATTATTACAGTAGAGCTAAGCCAGTGGGTTGCTGTCAGGTACTTGAATATATGCGGACAACCTTAAACAGGAAAAGAGGTAGCAAAGGCATATCTACTGGGACGACACCATGAGAAATACAATAGATTAGCCCATCTGGTCATGGGATCTGGACCTGTATCTGTAATTACAGAATTTTGCACATTGTATGAGCTTGATTCTATGAGGTATTTTGATGTCAGCACCTTCAACTAATACTGAACTTCCGTGTAAAATGAAGGCAGGGCCCCAAAATAACTTGGCTATTATACAGTGAAGACATTTTATCCAGTGCATTTCTTTAAATTTTTCAGAATATGTGGATCAAGTCAATCACTTGCTAACAGTCTGACAAGGACTAGCCGACTTAATGGGAGCAAAGGCTCCAAGCTGAACAGTTACAAAGGAAAAGGAAGAAAGGCAGACAGAGAACATAAAGACCACAGGAATCGATTCACTGCGTAACCTCAGTGAAGTATAAACTACCCTTCTATAACAAAGCAAAACACACTAAGGGGATGGAGGCAAAATGACACAAACCCTGGAGAAAATTTCTACCGCTTTCTTTCAATAGTAGCCTTTTTCCCCTGATTTACAGTTTATTCGGGAAGAGTGTTCTTCAAGCAGCAATATTAAGAATCAATTCAGGGCATCGAGAGTGTCTCATTGTATGAAAACATTGTCCAATGAGAGGCATAGGTATGTGAAACAAAGCTAGAGTTTGACCATAACTGTAGTACTACAATAGGTATTTAAAATAATCAGTCAAGATTAAGGGCTCTCTTATACCACCATAAGAAACAGTCTTCCCATGGAAAAGGTAAATATATAACAAAGAAGGTAACACATATTAAAATGAGAGTGCTTTAGGTTACTGGGAAAACCTGGCTATTGATTGGCTGGTGCGGATTTAGAATAATTCTAAGGGCTTCTTTTAATTTCTCATGGTTTATTGCTTTTGTTCCAAATGGAGGCATTGTTATTTCAAAAACAAGAAACAACGTTAGCCAAGTCAAAGAAAATAAAATGGGTTTCCGTCCTATTGCATACAGCAGTTATCTAAATTTCCTCCTTAACAATAACACTAAATAAAATGACACCTACCATTGATTAATTTCCCCCAGACTCAAAGGCAAATCTTGTCTATCTTCATCACCAACAAACTATTTTTTTTCAGACATGGGAGCCTATAAATCTGTCAATAGCTTGGTGGTCAAATGGCTACCAAAAGTTGCATATAGATATGGTAGCCCTTCATGACCATGACAAACTTTGTTAGCCCACATAGTTTTTGGCATGAAACAGTCTTTGAGTCATACTGATTACTGTGCCCCAGTTTTGGGCACACAAAACAAAATAAGAGGTTTTAATCAATATTGGAAAAAATCTCCAAAACAGAACAGCTGTTCTGAATAATTTATTTCTTATTTAACCAATCTACATTCTTTTTTTCCCATGCAGCTTACTGATCTAAAATCCGTAATGCCCATGTTTAAATGCATTAGTCTTAATTCCATAGTAAATGGAAGTGCTATATAAAATCACATCTCACTTTTGGTTTGCAAATGAAAATCTAGAGGCAACTGTATGTTAGTCCACTGAGTGATGGAAATGAAGCATTTATAGAGGATGAGGGTACTTATTATGTATGTGGTTGGATGACTCATTTGCTTTCTTACAGAGTTCAATTTACCTTTGATATTTTCTGTCTCCTCCTTTCCTTGGATCAGAGACATACAAAAAAAAGACATGTGCTGGAGCAACTGGTGCTGGAGATTCAATAGACTGTGTCTTGACCAACACATGTGCTAGTTGGGGTTTAGAATCTTTTTTTTTTTTTTTTGGATGAGATGTAAAACCAAATACCTGTTTCTTATGGTCATTCAAAATCCTCTAGCACTGGTTATAATTCAGTTCAACTGTTTATAACTGAGTGATGGTAACAGTCTCTGCCCAGGGCTGGCAGAATGGGATCTCTCATTAGCAGTGAACAATTCTGCATGTTTTAAACATATAATAAAAAGAAAAATAAGGAAGGAGTAAAACTGCCATTGGAAAGAGCTGATCTTCAAAGTCCTAGCCCCGACAACTCCTAGTGCCCTGGGTCAGCAGTTAAATTACTGGGAAGCCAACAGAAAGGAGAGAGGAGGGAAATGGTCCAATGGCCTAGGGCTTGAGAAATCTGCCTTCATTTCCCAGTTCTGTTACAGATTTCCAGTGTGACTTTCAGCAAGTCACTTAAGTACTCTGTGGCCTCATTTCCCCAACAGTAAAATGAGAATAGAATTCTCCTACCTCATGGGGTTATGTGCAGGGCTGGATTATGAAAGTACCTTTAGGGGCTGTAGCTCAGGGCCCTGGGATAAGAAGGGGCCCCCTTAACCAAGAGCCTTGGGCTGTAGCTACTCAAGTCCCTGCATGCTGCCATTCCCCCCATTAGAGCTGCACATACCTGCAGGCTCCACCTCTGCTGCTCCAATTGGCTGGAAATCACGGCTAATGGCATTGGGGAGAGGAGGCCCCTACAAGTGCAGGGCAACATAGGGCTACCTGTTCCCTCCCCAAGAACTGTGCCAGGTAAGCACCCCAATCCTCTGCCCCCTCCCATATCCATACCCTGAGCCCACTCATGAACCCTATCTCCTGCCCACACTACACCTCTAGTCCTCTCTTGCACTCTACCGCCTACCCAGACCCCACACCCTCACACCTAGCCTGCTCTTGCACACCACCTCCTGCCCAGACCCTGCACCTTCAACCCACTCGCCAGTAGCCCCTTCTCACATTTTGAGACTCTCATTTTGGCTTCACCCCAAAGCCTAGGGAACCCCCACAAAATTTACTATCTCTAGGCCCCCAGAAGAGTTAATCTGGTGATGTGAGGCTAATTACATCAAAGACTGTGAGGAGCTCAGGTACTGTAGCCATATAAGTGCCTAAGGTAGCAGCAAAGGGCTATCAACCATAATTGGGTGCCCAAATGTCCTGTTTTGAAGGGACAGTCCCACATTTAAACCCTCCTGCAGGTGTCTCTTCTTTTAAAAAAATTGACAAATTGTCCTATATTCTCTCTCCCCTCTCATTAGTACTGGTGGATCCTATTGCTGATCCAATCCCTGCTTGCCGGCTGTTCACCCACCAGTGATGAGTGGAGGGTCCAGCAGCTGATGATGGGAGTGAATGTGATGAATTCAGAATCTATTCTATCTCTATGCACTGCAAGAATGTGAGGATGAACAGGTAGGAGAAAGGCATGGGAAGAGAGTAGAGAAAAGAGGTGCTGAGATACCACTCGGGATCTTCCTTCTATTACGAGCCTCAGCCTGATGTGTGGGACCAGTCCACGATGGATGGACAGATAGACCCCATAAAGGACTTACAGCAGACGCTCCTTCATGCTGGAGATGTGCATGGAGGCCAGAGAAATATTCTGCAACACTCTAGTGCTGAACAAGTAAGCAAGCAAAACAAATTATCATTTTATAAAAGACAGCATTGGAGAATTGGGTGATTAAAGGCCAAGATTTTCAAACTCAGATGACTATAGGCCTTTCTAAATCCATACTTAGTGAATCAAGTTTTTAAAAAAGCCTGAAATTAAGATTTATTGAACCCTTACAGCTTGAATTGACTTGGACTGAACCTGTAGGAGACATAGCACATGGTAGCCCCACACATCTTGGATTATAAAGGAGACACATTCCATTGCCCAGTTTAAGATGTGTCTTGGTCAAGAAATTATTTCTCACTCCTGCAAGGTATTTGAAATTTAGAATCAGATTTCTTCCCCCCTGAATTTTTCAGCTTGCTGGAAAATATTCAACAACAACAACAAATTAAATTGTTTTTTTATATAAGCCTTAAACATGAAATTGGAATATCAGTGGTAGTATTGTTACCAATTTCTAACTGATAATCCAGTTTAGATTTTATATCCTTGAAAACACTGACTTTTTGTAATTGATTTTGCTAGGCTGTAGTTAGGTGGCTAATGGAGAAGGTTTACATCTTCATAAGAGTTTTTGGCTAGTTTCTACAGCTCAGCTTCATCCGCCAAACCTTCTGAGGTGAATTTCAACCTTGGTCTAATTGAAAGTGAACCAAGCTCTCTCAACTCTGCCTGCAAGAAGGTCCATATATATCCTTTTGTTTTGAGACTGAATCTAAGTAAAACGTGATTTTACACAGATTCCTTTTGTCAGATGTTCTCAATATTCCAGCTAAACTGATCTTTGCATTCACAGTGAAGCTTCATTAAAGATCAGGCCAAGCAGTCTTTAAAAAGTACAGGGCTTCGATGATAGACAGATGGTGGCTTTCATGATGTCAGGAAGTGTCAAATATTATGGTTGGCTGCGGAGTGATGGCAACTATCCAAACAGATTGAGAAACAGACAGAAAGAGCAAGAACACCATTTGTTGTGTTTAGATACATTGTGAACAGAAGGAAGCAAGACAGAGCATACTTTTACACATCTTTTTTCAACTCCTTGTGAAAACAGTTTAGGATTTGTTATGTTATATTAGCCCTTTCATTATGCAAAAACATGTGAAAGCCAGAGATGCTGATAAAAAAATTTGTTTCTATTGTGACTTTCTGTGAAGTGTTTGTATTTGCATTTCTGTGATGCTGTTTTTTTCCCTTTCAACATCAGAAGTTCTTAGCATTAGAGACAGACTGAACACTTCGTTTTGACATTTTTTCAGGAGCAGAGCTGTGCTATTGAAATAGTGTACAAAAGAAGTTACATGCTCTCCAAGGTTCCTATTCAGGGACTTAAACTTAAGTACATGCTTAAGGGCTTTCCTGAATAGGGATGGCCTTACATACATGTTTAGATGCTTTTTCTGAATCAGGATCAAAGGGGATAGTTTTAAAACTGTGGTAGGCTTTGTTTGCTAAGACACACGATGTGTTTACTGGGAGACAAATACTAAGGCACATCAATCTGCTTTGTACCTGAATTGGAGCCCCACTAAATTCACCGAGTCAAAAATTGGTTCTACCAGTTCCATCCCTCAGTGCAGGGGGTCACTTAATCCTCATAGAACGAGGTTTATCAGGACGTCAGAATAGCAAGGCTGTGATTTCAATTACATTTTGAAATAAAGCAGAAAATGCTATTTTGGGATACTGGATATATCCCGAAATAGCACCGCTGTCTAGATGTACCCCTAGGCTACGTCTACATTGGCCCCTATTACGGATTAGGGATGCAAATGTAGAATTTTGGAAGATGCAAATGCTCTTGCAAGTAGGAATAAGAGATCCTCCGGAATAGGGCTTTATTCCAGAGGATCGCGCTAGTCTGGACGCTTTTCTCCGGTTTATCTCCAAGCCGGAAAAAAGCGGCGGCCATGAAAATGAAAATGCCGCGGGGGATATTTAAATCCCCCACGCATTTGCCTCTTCCAAAGTTCTACATTTGCATCCCTATTGCAAGTAGGAATAAGAGATCCTCCGGAATAGGGCTTTATTCCAGAGGATCGCGCTAGTCTGGACGCTTTTCTCCGGCTTATCTCCAAGCCAGAAAAAAGCGGCGGCCATGAAAATGCAAATGCCACGGGGGATATTTAAATCCCCCATGCATTTGCCTCTTTCAAAGTTCTACATTTGCATTCCTATTACAAGTAGGAATAAGAGATCCTCCGGAATAGGGCTTTATTCCAGAGGATCGCGCTAGTCTGGACGCTTTTCTCCGGCTTATCTCCAAGCCAGAAAAAAGCGGCGGCCATGAAAATGCAAATGCCACGGGGGATATTTAAATCCCCCATGCATTTGCCTCTTTCAAAGTTCTACATTTGCATTCCTATTACAAGTAGGAATAAGAGATCCTCCGGAATAGGGCTTTATTCCGGAGGATCGCGCCAGTCTGGACGCTTTTCTCCGGCTTATCTCCAAGCCGGAAAAAAGCAGCGGCCATGAAAATGCAAATGCCGCGGGGGATATTTAAATCCCCCGCACATTTGCCTCTTCCAAAGTTCTGCATTAGCATCCCTATTCCGTAATGGGTGGCCAGTGTAGACACAGCCCTAGTGTATAATTGCGACCACTGCTTCTATAGAGTGGACTGAACACTGTTTTCAGGAAACAAGTGATACTTATACTAAAATACATCTTTAGAAGCCTGATCCAGCATTGGTGGGGGGCCACAAGAGTAGAAAGAGGGTGCAAAAATCCTTCCCCTCTTGTGCTTGTATCCATGGCTCACCAAAATTACAGCCATCGTGCAGGTATCTGGTCCCAAGAGGGATCAGATCTTTGCCCCACCTCAAAACTGGTCTGCATGTCATACCCTCTTCAGGGATATAGCAGTGGCTGTGTTCCTCCTGTGCATTAGGATACTGTCGGAGGGGTAATGCTTATGTGCTAAAGCAGGCACAATGCCGCCGGGAGCTCCCGCTGGTACAATGCAATTCTACCCTTCCCACAACATGGCGTGAAACTACGAAGTCCAGTCGAGCCCACGTTTAACTACACTCTTGGTCATGTTGCTCTGTTTGGATGCTTTGGCACTTTGTCTTACAGGTAGTGGAAGGAGATGTCCTGGGACAGAAAGAGTAAGAACACAGAAAGAATCTTTTGGCAATCTCCAAGAAGCTATGAATTAGGATAGTGTGTCTTTGTGTTTATCTAAGCATGTCTATTATGAAGATTGCCATAGCATTTGCATATAAACTCCTTCCTACCTCACTGCCTGCATGACATGTCAGTTCGTTGGGGACTATCCAAGCTCCCCACTTTTTAGTGAGAAAACATGAGTTTACATTTACAGTAATTAAATCCCTTTCCTTCAAAATAAGTGACAATATTCCTTCATCCCGTTTGCATTCTATCAATTCAACACTGGAGAAGCTGAATACATGGGTTCATAAGAACAATTGACACTTCAAAATTACAACAAACACTGACACATGGATTAGCAATTGGAGTCTACAAGGAACCTCTGTAAGCAGAATCCTGCTGTTTTATGTAAACAAAACTACAGATGGCATCTTAGGCCATGTCTACACTGTCACTTATGTTAACAAAATGACTATTGCTCAGGGATATGAAAAACACCCCTCTTCTCTAGTGATATAAGTTTTGCCAGGAAAAGTGATAGTATGCACAGTGCTATGTTGGTGGAAAAGCGTCCCCTACTGACATAGCTAGTGCTACTCATGAGGGTGATTTAGATACATTAATGGGAGAGTTCTCTCCTGTCAGCATAGAGTGGCTACAGGAAAGATATTATGACACTGCTGCAGGATTACAGTTGTGCTGCTGAAAGGTCTCCAATGTAGACTCGGGATGTAAGTGACTAGTCGACATCCAATAAGCATAAGCCCTCTACAGCTCTGCAGTTTCCCTCGCTTATCGATTATTTGATGGAAATTCCATTAACTAGTTGATTAAATGCAATTTAACATCCCTAATGTAGACATAGTCTTAATCCAGGGATGGCAAACAGGGGATCTTGAGCGGGAGAGCAGGAGATTCAACCTGCTGCATACAGTAAGTGCTAATCTTGAGGTGAGTGAATTTGTTTGACTGATTTTTTCTTGCAGGTTAAAATTAGTGTCACCTGGGATTGTTTGGAGACTGTTTGAGCCTTGATCATCTTTGATCGACCTAGCTTGGACTTATGCTTACCCTCCCCATGTGATTGAGGGGTGGGTCTGATGTAAGAAAGAAGGGCTTAGAAGCCAGAGGCCAAATGACCAAGGAGAGTTAGCAGACAGGGAACAGCAGACAGGGGAGTTTGCAGGAGGGAGATGTAATATAAGTCAGCCTGTTTAAGAAAGGCTGGGTTGCCAGTGTCAGCGATGCCTCTGTCTCTTTCCCCTGCACCTGTACCCAGACAGAGAACCTGAGCATGGATACCTCTACTCTGAACCTGGTGTGGATTTGGAGAGACTGTCCTGCATTTCCCTATCACTGAAAGCTAGGCTGGGGGGACTGTCCAGATCGAAAAGTGTCCATTGGCAGAATAACGTAGGAAGCAAGTAGGAGAGCTACAGAAGGAGATGGCTAAGCTGAGCAGCACTCAAGCAATGAGAAATTCATTGAAAATATTCATATGGAGACCTCCCTTCTGAGAAAGCTATTCACCTAGAGATGGCTGCTGTCACATCACTAGGGGATAAGGATATGGCTGTCAGATACTAGCCGCCAGTTATTTCTGGTAGCATGCAGTTTTCCACCCCTGCTGCCAATTCATTACATAGTGATGAAGGAGTGTTATGTAATCTTGGCAATGAGAGATGAGGACTCTTCCACAAGGTAGAGAAGGTGAAGCTTTTTATCCCCAAGCCTGGGAGGATCATGGTCACTACTCCAAAAAGAATATGCAGCATAGTGGTGGCTCATAGTGCTCCTTTCAGGGAGGATGGAGGCACTTTTCTATTGGCCTGCTATGGCATCCCAGAAGGTATGCTGGGGACCTGTAACCAGGACATTGTGGAAGGATTTTCAAGGATCATCCTGCCCTGATAGTCATCCTTGTCAGTATCACTAATGATACTGTGAGGTATGACCACAATCAGAAGGGACTACTACAGGATTCTTGGAGAAAGGGTGAAGGAGCTGAGATGCAGGGGTGTTCTCTGCAATCTTTCTGAGTATGGGTAGGAATATATCTTGGGATTGGATGCATGTCTGTGAGGATGGTGTTTCTAGGCGGGCTTCCACGACCTTGACCACAGGATGCTGTTCTGGTAAGAACTCCTGAGAAGAGATGGGGTTCCCCCTACCAAGGAAGTTCTTGGAATGCATTGGAGACTATTTTTTTTAATTTCAGAAGGTGGAGAAAGTAATGAGGGCTTTTCTTGGCTTAATTTTGGCAAACATGGGGCGGGGAATGGTTGAGAATTTGAAAGTGGAAGGCAGCTTGGGTGAAAGTGATCATGAAATGATAGAGTTCATTATTTTAAGGAATGGTCGATGCAAACCCAGAAGAATGAAGATAATGGATTTCAAGAACTCAGACATCTGTAAAATAATAGAGTTGGTAGGTAAGAGGAAAAAACAATTTGAAAGAATTGGCAGTTTTTCAATGAGACTTTATTAAGGGCACAAAAGCAGATTATACCACTGCATAACAAAGACATGAAATATGGCAAGAGGACACCCTGATTTAACTTGTAAATCTTCAATGATCTAACACTAAGAGTTCTATGAAATGGACAACTGGCGCCCCAGGCAAAACACGAGATCGACATGCGATTGGCGCCCCCGCCTCCAAAGCCTTCAATGGCCATTTATCTTGGCACCCTAGGCAACTGCGTAGGTCGCCTGTATTGACGGGCCACCACTGAATGGACACTATGTGAAATTACCAGGAGGCATATATATTAAATATATACACACACACACAATAAGAGCATGTAGGGACAAAATTAGAAAACTCAAATCACAAAACTAGGTTAAACTAGCTACAGAGATAAAGGGTAAGAAGTATACAGTAGAAGCAAGAGGAAAGACTGATAACAAAAGTAGGCCCATTACTCAAAGAGGGAGGAAAAACAATAAAATGTAGAAAAAGCAAAAGTGGGAAGTCTTATTTGTTTCAGTTTTAATAAAAAAGGTTAAAAGTATAGTGTATGCCCTTGAAAATTAGGCAGAATACAAGGCTAAAATAGGGAAAGAACCAGTTTTAAAAAATTACTTAGATAAATTACATGTCTTCAAGTCATGAAGGCCTGATGAAATATACCCTAAAATACTCAAGGATCTGAATGTGGAGAACTCTGAGCCACCAACAATTATCTTTAAAGAAACATAGAAGACGGGAGATTCCAGCAGACAGGAAAGGGGCAAACATACTGCCAATCTATAAAAAAGGAAAATAAGGCCAACCTGTGGAATTACAGAACAGTCAATTTAAATTTAAGTACCTGGAAACATAATGGAGAAAACAAAGCAGCAATCAATTTGCAAACACCTAAAAGATAAGGTGATAAGTACTAGTATGAATTTATCAAGAACAAATCATATAAAAAACTACAAATAGATTTCTTTGACAGGGTAACAAGCCTTGTGAATTGATAGAAGCAGGTGGCGTGGTATTTGACTTCAGTAAGGATTTTGATCAATGTTCTCTAATTTCTTCCGTCAATGTGTGGATTTTTTAAAATCAATGCGTAGAATAATTGATGTGTACTGAGGCATGTGAGAATGTGTACCACCAGTAGAAAAGCAAAACCTAGCTGTCAGTGCTCTGCTAGTGCACACCCTACAGGGACCCTTTTGATAGTGTTTTGTATGATCTTGTCATGAACAAACTAGGGAAATATAGCCTAGATGGAGCTCCTACAGGGTGTGTGAGTAACTAGTGTAAAACCGTCCCCAGAAAGTATATCAGTATTTTACAGTTAAGTTGGAAGGGCAAATCAAGAGGGATTCCATGGGGATCAGTAATAGGTCTAGTTCTGTTCAATTGCTTCATCAATAGTTTTAAGTAATGGTACAGAGAATACTCATAAAACTTGCAGGTGATAGCAGGCAGGAGTGGTTGCAAATTCAGAATGATCTGGAGAAATGTTCTGAAGTAAATAAGATGAAATTCAATAAAAATAAAATTAAATAATGACTAAAATTATTGAAGGTTTTGAAGAACAGGGCAGGCAAACACCTCTCAGTGTTAGTTCACTTATTACTTAGTCCTACTTTGAGAGCAGGGGTCTACTTTAGCTGACTTACAGGTTGAAACTCTCTAGTCTAGCACCCTTAGGGCCTGACTGGTTCCAAATGAGAGAATTTTCCAGACCTCAGGAGTTCAATATTGTCTGGCTGCATTACTAACATTTCCACAGCTTACTGGACTCTTACAAGATATTTAGGGCTAAATTAGAGCTAAATAATAGCACAGAGCTAGGACTGGTGGCTGTAAACATACTTTATCGGACTGTGGAAACTTATCCACACCCATGAAAAGTGGACATCTGGCTAACTAAAATCGTTCTGGATGACGGATGTTTCTGGACCAGAGAGTTCTAGACTAGAGAGGATAAACCTGCATTAATGTCCCTTAGTCCAAAGCTTATGATTCTTAATCTGGGTTTATTAATTGAAAGATAGGAAGAATTATTCACAACATAGTGATTTAATTTGATCAGCTTTCTGTTTTGCTATGTTGTAGATTTTCAAGCTCCCTATTTGAACTCTGGATTCTTTGAAGAATTCCTATTGCTGACCTTGTTTTTTGTAAACTTTTAGTGTGGCTTGGTTCATGTAGGTTGGTATTTTCTATTTAATTACTTTCCTAACCTTGTATAAAATAATGATTAATGAATACTACAAATATTCATTAAGTTATTAATTCTCTTTGCCCATAGTCACCCATTTGGATTTACTTAATATGAACTCACATGCACTTGAATTGTACTGGCTAAAATGTTCATAGAAGGTGAATAGCAAAGTCTCATGCATGAGTATTTGTGGAAGCTTAATTTTAATCTTTCACACTCAACCAGTTAGGGAACATAGATAATATCACATGACCTATTTGATGAAGCACAATTAAGCAACAGAGTTTGAATTTCAAATATTTGCAATCAGTTTACAGGCTAAAAGTTGAAAGCTATTTAAATGAGGATACATTTTAGGAAATCATAATCTGTTGATGGATATTCCACGAAGGGGGGAAAAAAGGCCAAATAGAAATTATACACCGTGAATAATTCACTCAGATCTACCATAAAACAATAAACAATCAGCAGCAAGATTTTAACCCAACACACTTAACTAAGAAAACAAATAGTTCTCTAACAGTCCAAAAAGGAAAGAGCTAAACTCTTGGCCAAATTGCATTTATAAAAACTGAACTTCCTTGGTCAATAGTTTCCCTCAGTTTACCATAAATAAAAATAAACTCTCAGGATCCGATTCTGGTCCTACTTACATTAGTGCATGTTCACTGATTTTAATGGCTTTATTTCTGATTCACTATTACTCTGCAAATTGCAATTTACTTGCTTAGAGAATATTGTTTCATTCAAACCTTTTCCAAAAAAACACTGTTTCAGTATTTTCTCTCTACAGTAATCACTGTGCTTAATTTCCCTTCATGAGCTCCCAAATCATACTTCCCTCTTTTACCTTAGCTCTATATTTTAGTGAAGAGAATTTCTTTCATAATCGTTGGCCCATGAAAAGAGAACCAAACCCAACCTCCACTCTTCATCCTGGGGTCAAGTATGCAAGTTGTAGGAGATGAACCCTGTGGAAGTTCAGTGGATCCAAAATCTCTCCTTCACCTTGAGGATAGGATAGTAGCACCCATGCAGCTCTTATGAAAATGGCTGCTTTTCTAATTAGTACATTGTGTGCTTATCTTCTTTTCTTGTTCAAAGTATCAAAACTGTTTCATTACAACACAAACAAGAGACACTTTGATCTAGACAAAAGAATATACTCTCTCAGGGTATGTCTACACTACCCTCCTATTTCGAAGTAGGAGGGTAATGTAGGCATACCGCACTTGCAAATGAAGCCCGGGATTTGAATTTCCCAGGCTTCATTTGCATAAACCGGGTGCCGCCATTTTTAAATCCCAGCTGGTTCGAACCCCTGGCCGCGCGGAATGAGGAGTAACGGTAGTTCGAACTAGGAAGCCTAGTTCGAACTACCTAGTTCGTGCCACGTGTAGCTGCGCGGCACGGGGTTCGAACCAGCCGGGATTTAAAAATGGTGGCACCCGGCTTATGCAAATGAAGCCCGGGAAATTCAAATCCCGGGCTTCATTTGCAAGTGCGGTATGCCTACATTACCCTCCTATTTTGAAATAGGAGGGTAGTGTAGACATACCCTCAGTCATTACCAAGTAGTAGCTGCCCATAGTGATTTAAAAAATAAAACAGATTTTTTTTTAAAAAAAAATTGACTATTACGTTATACTAGTCAATTAGCCTGTCATAAGATGGGATTTTCAGGTCTCTCCTCCACGTCGGTCTTCTCTCCTGAGCCTCCGGTCTCTCACTCCGTGTCTCTTTCTCTCTCTCTCCTCCTCCTATTGCCTCCCCTTCTCTCTCTCAGCTCTCTTCCACCTTCTGCCTCTCTCTCCATCTCTCTCTTTCTCTTCTCCCCGTCCTGCCTCTCACTCTCTCTCCATTCTTCTCTGTCTCCATCGGGGATGCATGCTCATCCAGGACCTGCCCCCTTCGCCTCCTGCCGTGGCTCTCGGCTGACTTCTGTACCGCTCAGCCAGGCCGCCGCGGGGGAGCAATCAGAGCAAGCGGCCCCAGGAGTGCTGCATGGGGACCGTGGCACCCAAACAGCCACTTGTGCCACTTGCTCCCCAGCGGCAGCCCGGCTGAGCAGCGCAGAAGTCAGCCGAGAGCCACGGCGTGAGGCAAAGGACGTGACTCAGGCAACAGCACTGCCCAGAGGGAACAGCCAGCATTTCAGTGTTACAGAGTCACAGACATTGGACTACTATATATATGATGTCATGACATAAGATATTTTGACAAGACTTGCCATATGGCATGTTATATTATGGACTAATATTACTGACATGTCAAGAACTGTACAAATAAAGCAATATACACTTAAATCCAGATAATTGCATTCTGAAACAAAATTTGGATTTTTTTCCTAAATAGAATTTTTAAAAAGATCTGTTTTGGAATTTCCATTTCATAGGAAATACCAAACCATTCATTTTTGTTCTGATGAAATGTTGCTGTTTGCTGCAAAACACAAATTCAGAGTTTAGACCAGCTCTAGTCTCAGAGTGGCAGGAACTTCCATCATTTCTTCCTAATAGATAATTAATTCCCAGGAAATGTCATATACCAGAACCAGTCATTATGGCTTAAATTACTGATACATACGCTATAAAACCTGGGTGATTTCATTTTACTATACCTCTGCAGTATCTGACAGGGAAGGAGGAAGTTAAAAAAGGTGTACTTTTGCCAATGAAATTAGCACTTCTATTTAGATTTTACTATCTGGTCTAAAGACCTTATGTTGTGCCATGTGAGGCATAGTTTCAACAAGGGTGACTGAGGGACTGCCATATCTGAATAGTACAGAGGTTAGAGCCCTCACCTGAGAGGTAGCAGATCCCTTGTCAAGTCCCTCTCCCTTGAACTGGGAGTCTCCCACATTCTGTATGAGTGTTGTAATGACTGGGCTAAAAGTTACGAGGGAGTGGGACTGACATTTAGTTTAATTAATTTAATTTATTTATTTGGATTTTTTTTTAAATGCACCCATCAAATGCTCTGGGAGCAGCATAGTCTCCCATGCACTGATGAGAAAACAAGTCCATCAGTGATCCAGATTGCATCAGTATAAATACTTAAATTTGCTTTCACACAGGACATTAAACATAAATAACTGACCTGGTTTCATGCTGAAGCACATTTACCAGCCACACCTACTTGTTATTGCACAAGGTAGAGCCGCTGTCTGGCCTCAAGGGTTTGGAATTTAAGGCTGAGCTGCAATCCATCTTATGCACCCATGCAAAAGAATAAGGGGGAACTTGCTCCTTTGCATGAACTTAGTGTATGTACAGAATGAGCAGTAGCTGCTCTAGAGCAGTTCTTCGCACAAGTGGGAACCACATTGTTACACTCAGTCATATTCAGGTACCTAGGCTGTTCCCAGGGCCACACAACTCAAGTGTTATCCCAGTCCTGAGCTACTTGGCTCTTCTGGGTTTAGTGTAAGAATGAGAAGACCAAGCCAATAGCTGGACAGATCTATACACATGTGATAAACCTTTTAATTTGCTGTAACAGTTTCAATGAAAATATGAAAAATTACCTGCTGAATCTTCAGCTTTTCTCATTGAAAGTCAGATGCTGTAGTCAAATAATATCACCTGACTATTAGCAGACTAACTAACTGGAATACAGAATACCTAATAAAAATGAGATTACAAGCCATCAATAATAAATTAAGGTCCAGACCATTTAATACCTCAGTATAATTCCAAAATGCAATAGCAACATTGAAGTGAGATTTAAGAGGATTCCCAGATACTCAGCTTCCAAGATACAATCTAAAGAAGTGATGTTTAATTGTTCCTTGCACGAGCTGCCTCAGAAGACTTGATTAGGCCTAAACCAGGGCAGAATGCTATTAAAATCATGTTGCACGGTAAAATAAATCTGACCCAACACTAATGTGGTTCCATAAAGAATGACACCATCTTCATGGAGAGCCATTTATTATAGTATGCCAAAACCCAATAATTACTGGAAAAGCCTGCAAGGCCAAAGATGCTCAGAAAGATTAGTAGCTGTCTGGAAAACCTCTGATTTTGTTTTAAACACTGGATTCCCTTCCTAAGTGGGGCAACATGGAACTAACCTACTTTAAATATCTTTTGATACATTTCCTACAAATTCCTTTTTTAACAGGTCTACTGTATTTGGTATTATCCAGTTTGACCAAAGGCTATACTATAGTAAGGGCAAATATGGAAAGCAGTTGATAAATGACATCTGTTAACAAGCCACCTGTCTCTATGATGCACAGTAACTGTGTCATAGCTGAATCCGGTGCCAATGCCATTCTGCTAGTAACAACTCAGGTGGCAAAAGTGAAATCAACCCAGCTCCAGCCCCTTTATCGTGCTAAAAGGGCCAGATTGGCAAGAGCTTTGTAGAGACCACATTTAAATCTCTCAGGCTGTGTCTACATTGGCACCCTTTTCTGGAAAAAGGGATGCTAATGAGACCAGTCAGAATTACAAATGCAGCGGGGGATTTAAATATCCCCCGCTGCATTTGCATGAACATGGCTGCCGCTTTTTTCCAGCTTGGGGTTTTGATTTCCTTGAAAGTAGGAATAAGGGATCTTCCGGAAAAGGGTTTATTTTCCACAAGATCCCGTCTAGACTGGCGCTTTTCTCCAGCAAAACCCCGAGCCGGAAAAAAGCAGCAGCCATGTTCATGCAAATGCCGCGGGGGATATTTAAATCCCCCGCGGCATTTGCAATTCCGACTGGTCTCATTAGCATCCCTTTTCCAGAAAAGGGTGCCAATGTAGACACAGCCTCAGGGTATGTCTACACTTCAAAGTTAATTCAGAATAACAGCTGTTATTCCGAATTAACTTCCTTAGCGTCTACACAAGCAAACTGCTATTTTGAATTAAATGTGAAGTAGTGGGGCATTTAATTCGAGTTTGGTAAACCTCATTCTACGAGGAGTAACGTCAAACTTGAGCACTGTGTAGACGCTTATTCCAAATTATCTGGCCTCCAGACCTTCACAGTTGCCTCTGGTGGCCACTCTGGGACAACTCTTCTGCTTCCCCCACCCCCAGCCCTGGAGCCCTCAAAGGGGCAGAGTCCATTTGGCCACAGGGCCTGTGCTAGCTTCAGGCCTGCCAGCCCAGAGCCTGCAGGTGCTGCCCCTGACCCAGGTGCCAGCATGAGCCAGCAACCAAGTGCCAGCCAGCTCTCCACCACTCCCCAGGACAAGAGGATGGAAAAGGCGGGCGCCTTCCTGGTCCAGTGCAGAGATCATGGACCTGATTGAGGTTTGAGGGGAGGCCTCCAAAGTCCATGATCTCCACACTAGATGCAAGAATGCGGCTGTCTAGTGATGGATGGCCGACAGCCTGGCCACCAAAGGCCATGTGCGCAACCAGGAGCAGGTGCGCACTAAAATTAAAGAGCTGCAGCAGGTCTATGCCAGGGCTGCAGTGGGCAGCTCCCAAACAGGGGCAGACCCAGACCCCTTCCTGTATTTTGGGGCCCTGGACCGCATCCTGGGGGATCAGACGGTCCATGCCCCCCAGGTGGTCATGGACCCTGGGGCAGAGGGCCCTTACCCGGGCACGGAGGAGGAGGACAATGTCCAGGAGTCCCAGGAGCCTGGAGGAAGCGTGCCACACACCCCAGAACCCAAAGTTGTGCCAGCAAGTCTGTCACCTGTGTTGTCCGATGCTTGGGAGGCCTCAACACGTGAGTGCCATCACTGACCCCTTATGTGGGGTGAGAGGTGGGAGGGGAGAGGGAGTCCAGGTACTGCGTGAGTGGTCCTTGCTAACCATGGATCACGCAGGAACCTGTGTATGTGCCATGCCAGCTAACGCATGTGCCCCTCCTCCCCCCGGCTGCCTGCCACACAGGGTCCCTGGCCTGTTACCTACACGCATGTACGTATGAAGGCACATGACATGCTCCTGACTCCGGGGAGAGACACTGCACTCCCTCCAGAAGCCTCCTCTATGCAGAGGCAGGGCACATCTCCCCTCCCCCCCACACACATCTACATTAGATACAGCACAGGGGCATAGGGTGCACTCCCGGGCCAGCTCACACTCCCGGGGATAGCAGGACATGATGGTGCAAAGATCTGCCATCCTTGCCATTCAGAGGTGCACTGATTGGTGCCTGCTGCCACTCTAGTTCCTGTGGCTGCCCCAGCTATCGCTCCTCCTCCCACTCCTGCTCCCCCTCTCGCTTCTTCCTCCTCCCACCCCCCTTCCCCAGCTGCCCCACTTGCTCCCACCGGGGGATGCCGACGCCTCCGCTTGAGCAGTGCTGCAAGACAAGAGGCGGGAAGACCCCCAATCCTGAGCTTCTCCTCCCCCTTCCTCCCGTTGCCTCTCCCTTCCATCTCCCTCCTCCCAGGTGTCCCCTTCCCCTCTCCCACCTACTCTCCTTCCCTCTCCTGCCTCCTTTCCCAAGTCTCACCAGGGTTTCATCCCCCCCCCCTCCAGTTTTGTGAAATAAACAGCGTTTGTGTTTATGAAAAGACATGTATTTTATTTGACATCAGGAAGGGAGGCTAGGGAGGGTTAGAGTGGAAGGACGTGAGGGAGGAATGAGGCACAAACCCCCAGTGGGGCAGACCAGAGAGGCTCTTAGTGCTCCTCAGGGTGGACACTGTCCCGGAGGGCCTCCTGGATACTGACAGCCCTCCAATGGTCGTCCCAGTTGGCAGCCTGCAGCAGGTGCAGCCAGGCTGATAGCAACACATCCTCGAGATGCACCAGAGTGCCCAGGGGCAGCTCTGTCTCCATGTTGCAGAGTGCTATAGTGTCTCAAGTGAGGGCAACCAAAGCACTCCGAGACACAAATGCTTTGCTCTCCTGCCGCAAGGCAGGCAAGCAAGCAGGGGCACCTGAGAACCATCTAGCCAGGGAGGGGGTGTGTGTGTCCCTTTAAGTACAAGCCTCAGCTAGCCTCAGGCAACAGCCACACAAAGACACTCCTGACCTGATGCCCTACCCCTGACCAGGTTCCGGCCAGCCTTAAATCCGAATCAGTGTCCACTTAGTGTGGATGCGGTATTTTGAATTAGCAAAATGCTAATTTGAACTGCATTTTGTGTGTTGGATTAACTTAATTTGGATTAACTAATTCGAATTAAGATAACTTAAATTAATGCTATAGTATAGACATACCCTCATGTAATAGTTCCTTTGGAAACTATTCCACAGTCTAACAGAAATCCCTGTTAGGCAAGATCCTCCCCAACAGACAGCAAAAGCTTTCCTTTGCTTAATATCATCCCAATACTCAAAGGTGTAACAGATCTGGTTCCTTAGCATTTTCAGTTAAGAAATAATAGAATTCTGGCTGGGGTTTGTAGAGCAGGGACAGAGGAAAGAGGACATCTTCCTGTTGAATATGTTTGCACAGCTGGGAAAAGCCATAATTACTCCAGTCCCATCCAAGTTTAGCACAGTCACAAAGACAGCATTTAGCCAAAACATTTCTCTGTAGGATTTCATTGCTTTACTTTTACTCATCGCTAGGAGCATAGCCCATGGCAACCTGTGCCACAGTTAATGAAAACAGAAAAGTTACATTGTATAGTGTCCTCCAGGGTAAAAAAAAAAATATATCACATCAACTTTATCTACAAAGACTGTTACATTCCAGTTGCTGTGTTGAGGGACTGAAGAGCACACCAGGCTGTTCCATTATCTAAGCATCTCTCTCCCCAAAGAATGGATGAAATAATGTTTTCTGGGCATAGAGCTCTTTTGTTTGGGAGAAGTGTGATAATTTGTTGTTTGTACTAGACTGCATCATAAAGGCGGTTTTACATGTAATGTAGATCAAATGTTAGATCAAATCCTACTGTAAAGGGATGGATCCCATTGTTGAAACTGCTTCTTATACGGGTAATATATAAAGTACAAAATAAAGAATAATTTTGCTGCAAATGGGGCCATCCCCATCTTACAGTAAGAGCTAAAACTGTGGCTCCAATTCTCACTACATCTGAGCTGAGTGGTAAGGACGGTTGGAAGGAACAAATTTCAGCTTTCTAATCCAGGGCCTCATTTCTAGCACAAGCTAGAGACTAGAGAGAAAACTGCAATGAAACATTATGCTTAGTGGAGCACAACTCAGTGCTGGCTCCTCCCGTTCTTTTCCTGCACCTGCCCCATCACCAACACAACTTTCTTTCTCCTTATGCTGTGAGTGATGGGTGGCTAATAGAGGGAGCACAACCAAAGGAAAAATGTACCATGTCTGCTGCAGTTATTAGTTTTTGTTGTCTTAATTTTATCAGTTTCCATCTACTCTTAAAAACAAAATATGATCATTGTCAGTTGTGCCAGACCAAAATGATTCTCTTTTGCTTGGTGGTTCATAAGCAGAAGCTTACTCTTGACATTATGATTTTTCTCTGTACAAGAGAAAGTGATAAGGAAGTTGTAGTGAAAATGGCAAGTAAAACTAAGGAAAGGGGGAAAAATCTAAACAACTGGCCAGATCCTCAACTGGTTTAGCTCCATAGGAGTCAGTGAAGCTACACTGGTTTACAGTAGCTGTGGTTTGGGTCCATAAATTCTAAAGCATTGTCCAAGTTCCAAAGCAGACAATGAACATTTTAGTGACCCTGGGCCATTATACTATAGTCATTGAATGGTAACAGCCATATTGTACTGCACCTTTTTTATGCATACTTAGGATTATGTTTTCCAATGTGCATCACTTTGCATTTATCTACATGAATTTCATCTGTCATTTTGTTGCTCAGTCACCCAGTTTTATGAGATCTCTATGTGACTTTTCAGAGTTAGCTTTGGATGCAAGTATCTTGAGTAATTTTGTATTGTATTCAAACTTTGTCACCTTTCTGTTTAGCTCTTTTCCAGATAATTTATTAATATTATGAACAGCACTGTTCCCTATACAGCTCCTTTGGAGATCCCAATTACGCTTTTATACTTGAGTTGCCAGAATTTATGCTCCTTTCTATTTTCCTCGGTAGGCTTTGACTTCTAATGTTTAAAGAATCTCCTTTCATCTTTAAATCGTCTCTTTTACTCTGTGTAGCCAATGTACATTTTTTGGTCATCTTGCTGTTTTTTGCTTGTAGTGTCCCTTTAGTTTGAGCCTCTATTCTTTTCCTATATTTGGGTTACACACTCTCCCTTTACATGACATATGGTAGGGCCAAAGGAATATACACACCAAAGTTCAAGTTTCTCTCCCCTAGAAAGGCGAACACTGTCTATTCATGGACAGCTTTGAACAGATGCATGCATGAAACAGGCTAAAGGTACTGTGAAACCTGATAAATTCAATATTTAGAATGAGGGAGAGAATTCCACTAGCATGGCAGAAAGATAATAAGTATAACTGCATTTTTAGAAACAATGAGTAGTCGTGTGGCATCTTTGGCTATGTCTACACAGCAGCATTATTTTGGAATAACTGATGTTATTCTGAAATAATATAGTGCCCATCTACACTACAAGGCTTTATTTTGAAATAATGTTGAGCTGGAGGACTTCTTACTCTGACTCATGGTATCCCTCATTTCACGAAGAGTAAGGGAAGTTGAAGGAAGAGTGCTCTTTCTTCTACTTCCTGATATAGAGACAAAGCCAAAAGCCGAATTAAGCTATTTCAGCTTCAGCTTCGCAAATGTATTTTAAAATAACTCCTGGAGAATATCATCATGGCCCTGGTCTATACTAGAGCATTATTTCAAAATAAACCCCTTTAGGTTGAATTTATAAGTGGAGTATCCATACTACCAAGCCCATTATTTCAAAATAATGGGCTGCTTAAAGTCTGTACTCCTGCTTTCTACGGGGAATAATTATTTTGAAACAACTATTTTGAAATTAGCATGTTAGTGCGGATGCTTCACTGCTGCTATTTCTAAATAACTGCTCCCCAGTGCTTCCTGAGGCTCTCAGTCAAGGTAGCGTGTCCACACTGATGGAGCCTGCTTCAGACTAATTTTGAGGTTTCCTTGTAGCGGGTACATGCTATTTCAATTTTGTTATTTTGGGAGTTAATTGATTTTAGTTATTCCAAAATAGTTTGCTGTTTTAGACATGACCACCAGGAGTTTCTAATCCTAAAAATATAATGTGCTTGCTTCAGATAGGTTTGAAGTCTGTAAATTATTGCTGGGCATATTGTGACTAATTTGGGGCTACTTACAATGTTATCATTGTCGTTACTATGCTTCTTGCCAGGCCCATTTGGAAGCTCAATATAGCTGTGCAAATAGAAGTAAGATCTTTCTGCTCCCACAGTACAAGCCTCTGACACTAAGAAACCAATAAGCCTTGCTAAATTCCTATTCATGGAGGCAAGAAATAGCTCCACCTGATGTATGTCTGTTGTGGATTCCCTCTTGGACAAGAGAATGTTTAAGAACAATGCTGTGGCCTCTGCAAAGATTAACAGGAAGAAAGGATCAGAACAATTTTTTCATGTTAATTGAGAACTCCAAGATCTTTACAACATATGTGGCTGAGTCAAGCAAGTCTTAAGGACTCCTTGGACTCTGCTGCAATCAAAGTGTAATTTAAGTAAATAACCATTGCTACACCCACTGATCTGAATAGCTGACTAGTCAGTCTACAGTTACGGTGTTATCATTTGGAGGTGGGGAAGTCTACAGATCAGAAACTATTACTCTCCTCTGCTAAAAGCTTTGGAATGTAGGCATCTTTGTGTAGGTTTTAGAAAAAGTAGAAATTCAATGTTAGCCTGCTTTAAAAATTATTCCCATTTCTGAACAAAGAACTGTAGTCTGCAGGGGTTAGGAGAAGCCCAACAGGGATGTGAAGATTTAAATCTTTTATCTGATAAAACTAACAAAAAATTGCTTCCCTCTGGAACACTCAGTGGGGACAATTCTCTCTCATTACGGAGAAAAGGACTTACAGTGGAGTGGTCTCCTTGGAGATTTTCATTCTCCATTGTCGTGGGTGCATGTAAAGTTGTACCTCCCTACCATCACCAGCTTTGAGATATTGCTTCTCTTCTTTCCTTCCCAGAGGTAACTTTGGCATAGGCAGTCATTGCTATTTCAGCTTGCAATCACCAATAATGTTGACAGCTTTCTCTATCCTGCCTGGTTCATTCAGGCAACAGCAAGCCAACAATATCTCTGTATCTTACCTAGGTAATGTCATAATTCTGGGTCCATTGTCAGCAGTGGAGATTGTCCCTGAGACTTCTGATTCTGAATTTCTATGGACTGAGCTAAAAAATAAGTTCTACCGGCCAAAATGGTAACAGGCTCATTAACCCCTCTGTGGGCCAGTCAAAATTAGATGGGGCAAAATAATACACTCAGAAAGTTAGACCTATAGACATTTTTGTGCATTTTACAAAGGATCAAGTTACTTACATTTGGACTTCAAATAGAGTATTTTTTTTTTACCAGTTGTTTGCCAAAAAAGCACATTCAGAAAAACTCCCACTATTTCTGTTGCCTCTCACATGACTTCTCATAACATGTAATCAAATTCTCTTGGACCTGGTCTACACTACATGAGAAGGTCGAAGTAAGATAGACAACTTCAGCTACGTAAATTATGAGAGAATAGTTTCTGCTTTGGTCTCGGTTTAGATTCCACTCTTGAAGCTGTTTTTGTACTCTGAACTGGGCATTGATCTTAGGCTGAGATTTCTGAAAGGAGGGACTTTCCTGCATTCTCTTTGAGCACCTCCATTCCAGACTGGTTTATATCTATACATTTTTAAAAAAAATTATACCTTGACTCCATGTCATTGATTTCTCCTCCACTAAAAAGCCATCCTACTAGATCCCAAATATCTGTTTCTGCTCAGCAGAAAGATGAAGAGGGAGTCAGAAATGAGACACTAGTGTCAGAAGACTGGGTGATATTATCAAATGGAAAAAAAATTCTACACATGGGAAGGGAAACCCCTTATTACTGGGGTAGGGAGGTATTCACATGTTTGGCAGGAGAGAGAATCTCAGTAGAAATGGACAAGTGATAACCTGGCTGCAATAATATGGTATGAGTCTCTGATGGATAAGTAATATGTATGTCTGCTGTGTTTCAACAGGAAGTTTACAACTGATTTCAGTGTGAGCAAGATCAAGTACACATATGCAGAGGAGCAAATGTAATCTGGGTTAATGTCAGACCAACAGAGAACTAAGTAAAAATAAATGGCTAGGGTTTTTATAACATCTGCACTTACAACATATAAGGAATTAGTAAATGGTTATTAGCTGTTTTCCTAAATGGTTAATCAAATGTTATATATTATTACAGAGTCCAACAAGTTGCTTATAGCCATGGCTCATAATGAGCGCATACAGTCTACTGATGTATTTATAATCAGATACAATATACAATAGTATAGTCTGTGACATCGATATATTTTTATTGGACCAACCTCTGCTGGTGACATACAGAAGAGCTGTGTGTAAGTTCTACAAGCTTGTGTCTTTCACCAACAGACAATGGTCCCATAGAAGTTATCACATAATCCACCTTGTTTCTATAATATCCTGGGACCAACACAACGTCTACATATATGCCCTTACTATTTCTTAATGCTTTATAACCAATAAAAGGATCCTCAATATAAAACTATGTCCAAGTAAAATATTGCATAAGTAGCTAAAATCAGTACATCTCAGATGGAGAATGGTAAAGAAAAAAAATTTTAGTTTGTAAATTTTAAAAATGAGAGAAAATAAAAACTAACAAATATTTAGTGTTGCCAATTTTTGTGATTTTATTACAGACAACATGGTGACTGATGCTTTTCTTAAATTCACTATTTCTTAAGGCAAGTGATTACGTGAGAAGCTGAGCTTTTGTTTATAAACAAAAATGAGTTTCTAGCCTTCATGGTTTGCCGAGCAAACATAAAACAATGTATTTTAACAGTCCCCAGACCGGAAGTCAGAGAAGAACCCATTGTAAAAGTAGTCATGATTTTTCTAACAGTCTTATGATTTAAGAAGCCAGATTAAGGATTTGAATATTTGGAGTTGGCAATATTGAATATTTGTAGTCCCTTACAATAGTCTCATTTTTGCAGGATTGTCAACCAAATGAATGCTTTACAGGATGGATATATGTCCACAGCAAAACAGAGAATTAAATTAACAAACCAAGAACCTGAATAAATGACTCAAAGCCATTTTTGCATGATAGCTACATAAAATGACTCTCAAAGTGTCATACTGTGCTCTGATGTCTACTAGCTTTTAAAGGACGAAACACAATTTGATAAACAGATCCAGATTTGCCCTGATGTAGTCAGTGCAATTCTTCTGATTGAAGTGCACTTACACCAGGTATGAATTTGGCCCCTGGTGTTTAATAAAGAGAAAAACCATTGTAATCTATTATACATTAGAAAACATGTACTGGAAACCATTATTCTATGCTTGGAAAGCTTTGGCCATTTTGTAAACGATGAATATCTCTGCTGTTTTCAAAGATGATTTAAGCCAAAATTTACTTGCAAGCTGTAACCTGAGACTGTGAGTTACACCACTATTTTATTATTCTTAATAGCATGAGTCAATCCACAGATACTTCATCCTGCAATTTTCCTATGTTATTAAAATGCATAATGTTAATATTTGTAATACTTTATAAACTGACCATAAAGTAATGTTTATGGTCAGTTAATCATTGTATTACTTTGCTTTAGGTAATTTAGTACATTACCATAAAGTAACAATCTACTTAATATAAATTTTAAAGTGAACCCAATGCAAGTTGCAGGGCATTAATATATTATGTCTTCTAACCAGAAACTCGCAATCACGGCTGAAGTTTGGATGTAGTTCAACTATTCTATGCCTTTGATATTCTCAGTGCATTGTTTGAAGGAATGTCAAATGTTTATGATGGATACAAAGGCAAACTGTTCTATTACTTAGTATTTGTATTACTGTTAACTTTAGAATCCCAGTCATCTTAGTATCCTATTGTACTCTATGGTATACAAACATAATAGTGGTATACAAACATAGTAGTCAGAGAGAGTTCCTGTCTTCAAGAGCTTACAGTTTAAGTTCCTGATTTCACAAACATTTCTGCAGTAGCAGACTTGTGAATGGCTGAGAACTCATTGAATTAATAAGAATCAATAAATATATGCATTTACATGGCCAATCAACAGAATTTGCTAGTACACAGCAATTATGTCTGATAGAGCATGCATGCTTGCATGACTCTTAACTGAAATTATGGGCAGTTTATTAGATTTAAGCATACCCAGACCTACAGCAGGTTTATAACATCTCAGATATTTACCTAACATCTGGAATGGGGGTGAGTAATTAGCAGCAGGTTCATAGTGGCCAGGTGCTCACTCATGGGGGAAAAAGTGAGTCAGGAAAAATGTCTCTCAAGATGGCTTCAGAGGACTGCTTTAAGCAGTGATGCTCAACCTTTTTTCATTCGTGACTTCCAAAGCTGGGAAAATTTTTGTTGAGGAAAAAACCCCCAAATGCTGGGAACATTCTGTTGCAGCCCCTTTAATTTAAAGCACAAGTCTGCTCCCCTGCCACTCCCTCCACCCCCACTGCGTGTACGTTGGGTGCCGAGCTGTGAAAAGAAAATATCATCTGGTCTGGATCACAGTGCTGCGACCCTCCAGGAAGACAGCCGTGACCCCCAAGGGGGTTGCATTCCACGGGTTGCGCACTGCTGCTTGAAAGTACAGTCTATTAGCTAATCTTTTATAACTAACTTCTACAAAACAAATAGGTCATAATGACGCTTAGTGTATCACCACTTTTCCTAGCTTTCAATAAACTTTATAATATCAGAGGCATGTATTCTCAAGGTTTTCCAGTCACCAGGGTTTTCAGTCTTGTGTATGTACCCTCCTTCCATTCTGAGTAGCAAAAACTGCCAGCTAGCTATGGCCTTGCTTCTAAAAACCTGTCTCCAACTTAAACCTTAACTATGAGGTGTTATGTCATTAAATCATGGTGGCTGAATGTACATACTATAGCTCAAATGTCCCTCAAATTCAGGGCAACAATACTAGAGATTTAAATCAAAGTTGCATTTTAGCATACAAGTACAGCAGAAGTGGCTGGATTTCAGTGGGACATAAAAAGTGATGTAGATACAGGGCTAAATCATCATCATGAGTAGGGCTTGCTGGTAGGGTTGCCAGATACTTTAAAAAAAATACCGAATATGGTGGGGAAAAAAAAAGAGGACCAGACTTGTTGAGAAATACCAGACACCTGGCAACTTGGAAATATTTTTCTCTATGAAAAATTCCAACTTAAAATACATTTTCATTAAAATGTTCTGCAAAAAAAACAAAAAACCCAAAACAACCAAACAAAAATCAGTAGTTCATATGCCTTATGCTTCTTATTATGGGCCTGATTCTCAGGCTAAACCACATCTCCTATGATGCACCATGACCTTGGGCTCCTGTGAAGCACCTTCTCTCTTCCCCAGAAAGGTGAAAGTAGTGCATCATGGAAGTTGTAGTCCAACCAGGAAAATGGGAGTATAAGACACACCTCTGTTACAACTTCTATAAAGCACTGCTCTGCTTTTCTGAAATTAAAATACTTTGGTTTTGAGGCAAAGATATTTTGGTAAAATATTCACATTTTCATTAGAAAACAGACACTTTAAAAAAAATCTGAGTCTGCCTTCTGGTTAACAATTTGTTTCAAACATTGTCAGACTGTATGTGCTTAGGTAGGCAAGGTTTTCTAGTGCAAGGCTCCAGACATTTGCCATCTGTATGCATGAGAGGTGGGAGTATTTAGATGGGATATATGGAAGCCACTCTTTCCACTTCCCCCGTTTCTCAGCTATCCATGTTATGTGTAATAAAAGGGTCCTGTACACTCTCCTACTCCCCCCACATTGTTGTACAAATGGGGCTGCAATTTGGGCCCATAATTTATAAAATACCTTTAGGCTCCTTCAGCATTTTCTAACCCACACACATGTTAAGGCATAATATTGTGAACTAAACTGTACTAAATAGAACTATGCTTCTCTGAAGGCACTAGGCAAATGACATACTTGTAAAATGATTTTAACCATGAGGAGAAAAGATGTCATAACTTTAAAACACAGTTCAATCACAAACATTAAAATGTTTTTATTGTAATTATGTATTTATTGTATCATGTCACTCGAGGACAGAATTAAGTTGTTTAGATAACCTGTGATTCCATATTTTAATGTCTATAGATTTATTTTATGGTTAAGATTAACTCTGCTTTTCCTGTGTTTATAATGCTTAGTTTGGGGAGAATTATAACATCCCTAGAATGTATTTTACTCTAAAATGTATTCTCGGTAACTCAGTGCTCATTAGAAAACAAGAATGCTGGTCAGTGAAAAACTTGGAGGTTTCAAAATTTCTTTTCATTCCACATCAGAAAGAGCTTTTAAAAAATGTTGTGGGGAAAAAAGGGATAGGGTGAAAGAAAACACCCCTTCAAGTGACATGCAATCCTTGGGATTCGTGTCATTGCCCTGAATTGGAGGCATGCCTGCTTCACCAGGCCATAAAGTGATTCAGTCTCTCAATCTTACCTGTTTGAGTTCTACTTCATATAAATGAAAAATTCATCAATCCAGAGAGAGACGGACTCTCTAGCCTGAATCAGGCAGAGCAGGATCTTGAATCTCCATCTCTCCCATCCCAAATGAATGCCCTATCCACTTAGCTATTCTGTAATATGCCTCTGCTTCATGTCTCTTGCCATTGAAATTCCATCCTGTATTAGAAACCTTCCTGATAAAAATTTTCCAGAAACTGATCTGTTTCTGCTAAATGCTTTGGTTTTGATGAATCAGTGTTTTCTGACAAGAAGTTTTATATACATCTATATAAATCGTGACTGGCTTCTCTTTCAAGTTTATTTTCATTGTAATGTAGCTTGTGTCTGGGAATAATAACTAAATGTTACTGGATTAACATGAGCAATTACAGATGCTAGGAAATGTTCACCAAGATAGTTATAGTTCTGTCACTGAAGTATGTTGTCAACATGATATGCACCAAAACATTTCCATGGATATAAAAACAAGTTGAAAGAATAGTCATAAAAAGTTGTGACTAACAGAACAAAAGAACTATGTGAGAAAGAGCTAATTGTTTAAATGGTCACATGAAACACTTTTTTGTTTATAGTTTAGAAAGGTGTTGAACATTAATCTGTAGTGGCATAGATGAAAAACATTAGTGGAAATATTAAACAACAAGTAAAAAAGCAGAAAGCATATAAGAAGTGGAAAATGGGAGGGATCAAAAAAGAAAGCTACCTTACTGAGGTTAGAGTATGTAGGGACAAAGTGAGAAAGGCTAAAAGTCAAGTAGAGTTGGACCTGGCAAAGGGAATTAAAACCAATAGTAAAAGGTTTCATAGCCATATGAATAGGAAAAAAAAACAAAAAAAGAAGAAGTAGGACCGCTAATTACTAAGGATGGAGTGGAGGTTAAGGATAATCTAGGAATGGCCCAATATTTAAACAAATACTTTGCTTCAGTCTTTAATGAGGCTAATGAAGAGCTTAGGGATAATGGTAAGTTAACAAATGGGACTAAAAATATGGAGGTAGATATTACCATAACCAAGGTAAAAGCCAAACTTGAACAGCTTAATGGGAGTAAATCGGGGGGCCCAGATAATCTTCATCCATGAACTGGCACATGAACTTTCAAGTCCATTAGCAAATTTTTTTAATAAATCTCTAAACTCAGGGGTTGTACCATTTGACTGGAGAATTGCTAATATAGTTCCGATTTTTAAGAAAGGGGAAAAAAAGCGATCCGGGTAACTATAGGCCTCTTAGTTTGACATCTGTAATATGTAAGAACCTGGAAAAAATTTTGAAGGAGAAAGTAGTTAGAGACATTGAGGCTAATGGCAATTGAGACAAATTACAACATGGTTTTACAAAAGGTAGATCGTGCCAAACCAACCTGATCTCCTTTTTTGAGAAAGTAACAGATTTTTTAGATAAAGGATATGCAGTGGATCTAATCTACCTTGACTTTAGTAAGGCATTTGATACAATACCACATGGGGAATTATTGGTTAAATTGGAAAAGATAGGGATTAATATGAAAGTTGAGAAGTGGATAAGCAACTGGTTAAAGGGGAGACTACAGCGGGTCACATTGAAAGGTGAACTGTCAGGTTGGAGGAAGGTTACTAGCGGAGTTCCTCAGGGATCAGTTTTGGGGCCAATTTTATTTAATCTTTTTATTGCTGACCTTGGCACCAAAAGTGGAAGTGTCCTGATAAAATTTGCAGATGACACCAAGTTGGGAGCTATTGCCTATTCAGAAAAGGATCGGGATATCATACAGGAAGATCTGGATTATCTTGTAAATTGGAGTGACAGCAATAGGATGAAATTTAATAGTGAGAAGTGTAAGGTTATGCATTTAGGGATTAATAACAAGAATTTTAGTTATAACCTGGGGACACATCAGTTGGAAGTAACGGAGGAGGAGAAGGACCTCGGAGTCCTAGTTGATTATAGAATGACTATGAGCCGCCATTGTGACATGGCCGTAAAAAAGGCTAATATGGTCTTGGGATGTATTAGGCGAGATATTTCCAGTAGGGATAAGGAGGTGTTAGTGCCATTATACGAGGCATTGGTGAGACCCCATTTGGAATATTGTGTGCTGTTCTGGTCTCCCATGTTTAAGGAGGATGAATTCAAACTGGAACAGGTACAAAGAAGGGCCACTAGGATGATCCGAGGAATGGAAAACCTGTCTTATGAAGGGAGACTCAAGGAGCTTGGCTTGTTTACCTTAACCAAAAGAAGGTTGAGGGGGGACATGATTGCACTCTTTAAATATATTAGAGGGATAAATACCAGGGAGGGAGAGGAATTATTTAAGCTTAATACCAATGTGGACACAAGAACAAATGGATATAAACTGGCTAGTAGGAAGTTTAGATTTGAGATTAGATGAAGGTTTCTAACCATTAGAAGAGCGAGGTTCTGGAATGGCCTTCCAAGGGAAGTAGTGGAGGCAAAAGATTTATCTGGTTTCAAGATTAAACTAGATGGGTTTATGAAGGGGATGGTTTGATGAGATAACATGATCTTGGTAACTAATTGACCATTCATTATCAGTGGGAAATAGGTCAATGGAGGGATGATAGGAGTTACTTTAGAGAACTTTCTGGGTGTCTGGCTGATGAGTCTTGCCCACATGCTCAGGGTTTAGCTGATCGCCATATTTGGGGTCGGGAAGGAATTTTCCTCCAGGGTAGATTGGCAGAGGCCCTGGAGGTTTTTCGCCTTCCTCTGTAGCATGGGGTACAGATCACAGCTGGAGGATTCTCTGCATCTTGGGGTCTTCAAAGTATTTGAAGGCTTCAATATCTGAGATATAGGTGAGAGGATTATTCTAGGAGGGGTGAGTGAGATTCTGTGGCCTGCACTGTGCAAGGGGTCAGACTAGATGATCATAATGGTCCCTTCTGACCTTAAAGTCTATGAGTCTATGAGTAACAAGTACAAGTGTAAAGAATTTGAGCTCTAGCACCTGAAATATAATGCAATTATCTTATCCATTAGGCTTCACAGAATTTTCCTCAGCCATGGCCATTTCAAATTAGGGTAATGCAAAAAGTGCTACAAAGATCCTCAGCCTAGTCACAATTTGGGATTGAAAATTCCAGTGGGTGGACCTTGGCTAAAGAGAGTATGCAGATTTTACACTTGGCATACATTATCACAGCAGGCCCTTATATCTTTCCCTCATAGACCCTATGCCCTGTCAAGGGGTGCCTTGGGCTGTACTACCCTGAATACAGGGGGATTGCATTTTGACAGTGTCCATTGTGCCATATGGTGTATCAGTTCTGTGGCTGCTAGGCTGTGTTACTCTGAATGCAAGGGAAAATGTTTGGACTCTGTGTTTGCTAGTGTAATCCACTAAATCAGAGTAATATGCCCAGTGACCCTAAGCCAATATATAATAGACAAAGCTCCCTCACATACAGGTATCAGAGGAGGGGCAATAAGGAGACCCATACCCTCCCTCTTTACTGAGTCCCAGCCCGGCGCTGTCTCAGAAGTGGAGTGGTCCACAGTTAGCTCAGCAAGGAATCCCACCACGCTCTCGCCCTGGGCTACTTCCTACCCAGATCTTGTAAGAAGTCCTCTTTAAACTAGGTTTGTTGGGGGCAGGTGAACAAAGCCCACAGGTAAGTGCTGCATGTGCGGGACTGGGAGATGGGTTGGAAATGGGGGGGACTACGGCCTATAATGGCAAGGAGAAAGGAGGGTCAGGGCACAACAGGGAGGCAAGATCAAATCAGTATCTTAGATGCCTATATACAAATGCGAGAAGTATGGGTAATAAGCAGGAAGAACTGGAATTGCTAACCAATAAATACAACTATGATATCATTGGTATTACAGAAACCTGGTGGGATGGGACGCATGATTGGAATGTTGGTATGGAAGGGTACGGCTTGCTCAGGAAGGACAGACAGGGAAAAAAGGGAGGAGGGGTTGCCTTGTATATTAAAAATGTACACACTTGGACTGAAGTGGAGATGAATGTAGGAGATAGCTGTGTAGAGAGTCTCTGGGTTAAGCTAAAAGGGGTAAAAAATGAGGGTGATATCATGCTAGGAGTCTACTACAGGCCACCTAGCCAGGTGGAAGAGGTGGATGAGGCCTTTTTTAAACAATTAACAAAACTATCCAAAGCCCAAGATTTGGTGGTGATGGGGGACTTCAACTATCCAGACATATGTTGGGAAACTAACACAGCGAGGCACAGGCTATCCAATAAGTTTCTGGACTGCATTGGAGACAACTTTCTGTTTCAGAAGGTTGAAAAAGCTACCAGAGGAGAAGCTGTTCTGGATTTGGTTTTAACAAATAGGGAGGAACTAGTTGAGAACTTGAAAGTGGAAGACAGTATAGGGGACAGTGATCACGAAATAATAGAGTTCATGATCCTAAGGAAAGGTAGAAGGGAGACCAGCACAATTGAGGTAATGGATTTCAGGAAGGCAGATTTTGATAAGCTCAGAGAACTTGTAGGTAAGGTCCCATGGGAAGCAAGACTGAAGGGAAAAACAACTGAGGAGAGTTGGAAGTATTTCAAAGGGACGTTGTTAAGGGCCCAAAAGCAAACAATTCCGCTGTGTAGGAAAGATAAAAAATATGGCAAAAGACCAGCTTGGCTTAACAAGGAGATCTTGCACGATCTCAAAATAAAAAAGGAGTCATATAAAAAATGGAAATTAGGACAACTAACAAAGGAGGAATATAGGCAAGCAACACGGGAATGCAGGGGCAAGATTAGAAAGGCAAAGGCACAAAATGAGATCAAACTAGCTACAGGCATAAAGGGAAACAAGAAGACCTTTTATAAATACATTAAAAGCAAGAGGAAGACCAAGGACAGGGTAGGCCCACTGCTTAGTGAGGAGGGAGAAGCAGTAACAGGGAACTTGGAAATGGCGGAGATGCTCAATGACTTCTTTGTTTCGGTCTTCACCGAGAAGTCTGGAGGTGTGCCTAACGTAGTGAATACAAGCAGAGAGAGGGTAAGTTTAGAAGATAGGATACACAAAGAACAAGTTAAAAATCACTTAGGAAAGTTAGATGTCAGCAAGTCACCAGATCCTGATGAAATGCATCCCAGGATACTCAAGGAGCTGATAGAGGAGGTATCTGAGCCTTTAGCTATGATCTTTGAAAAATCATGGCAGACAGGGGAGATTCCAGAAGACTGGAAAAGGGCAAATATTGTGCCCATCTATAAAAAGGGGAATAAGAACAACCCAGGAAACTATAGACCGGTCAGTTTAACGTCTGTCCCAGGGAAGATAATGGAGCAGGTAATTAAGGAAATCCTATGCAAACACTTGGAAGGTAATAAAGTGATAGGGAATAGCCAGCATGGGTTTGTGAAGAACAAGTCATGCCAAACTAATCTGATAGCTTTCTTTGATAAGATAACGAGCCTTGTGGATAAGGGAGAAGCGGTGGATGTCATATACCTAGACTTTAGTAAGGCATTTGATACAGTCTCGCGTGATATTCTTATTGATAAACTAGGCAAATATAACTTAGATAGGGCTACGATAAGGTGGGTGCATAATTGGCTGGATAACCGTAGTCAGAGAGTTGTTGTTAATGGTTCTAAATCCTGCTGGAAAGGGATAACAAGTGGAGTTCCTCAAGGGTCTGTTTTGGGACCCGTACTGTTCAATATCTTCATCAATGATGTAGATATTGGGATAGAGAGTACGCTTATTAAGTTTGCAGATAATACCAAACTGGGTGGGGTTGCAACTTCTTTGGAGGATAGGGACATAATTCAAAATGACCTTAGCAAGTTAGAGAAATGGTCAGAGGTAAACAGGATGAGGTTTAATAAAGAGAAATGCAAAGTGCTCCACTTAGGAAGGAACAATCAGTTCCATACATACAAGATGGGAAGCGACTGTCTAGGAAGGAGCATGGCGGAAAGGGATCTAGGGGTCATAGTGGACCACAATTTGAATATGAGCCAACAGTGTGATGCTGTTGCAAAAAAAGCAAATATGATTCTAGGTTGTATCAACAGGTGTGTTGTAAGCAAAACTCGTGAAGTCATTCTGCCGCTCTACTCTGCACTAGTTATGCCTCAGCTGGAGTACTGTGTCCAGTTCTGGGCGCCACATTTCAAGAAAGATGTGGAGAAATTGGAAAGGGTACAGAGAAGAGCGACAAGAATGATTAAAGGTTTAGAGAACATGACCTATGAAGCCAGGCTTCATGAACTGGGCTTGTTTAGTTTGGAAAAAAGAAGATTAAGGGGGGACATGATAGCGGTTTTCAAATATCTGAAAGGGTGTCACAAGGAGGAAGGAGAAAATTTGTTCCTCTTGGTTTCTGAGGACAGGACAAGGAATAATGGGCTTAAAGTGCAGCAGGGGAGGTTTAGATTGGACATTAGGAAAAAATTCCTAACTGTCAGGGTGGTCAAATATTGGAATAAATTGCCAAGGGAGGTGGTGGAATCTCCCTCTCTGGAGATATTTAATAACAGGTTAGATAGACATCTGTCAGGGATGGTGTAGACGGAGCTTGATCCTGCCTTGAGGGCGGGGGGCTGGACTCGATGACCTCTCGAGGTCCCTTCCAGTCCTATTATTCTATGTTTCTATGATTCCATCTCCAAACTGGTCTAGAGGCTTCTATTGCAGTCTCTCTAGGTCTAACTGCCTCGGTGTGGTCTGGCTGTGCTTCCTCCCATGGAGCTCCCGCAGCACCTCCTTCTCCGTAGCAGTCAGCCCTGACTGAGTGGTTCCAGAGGCCTTTTTTTAACCAGCCTCCAGTTGGAGCAAGCCCAGTATGGCTGTGGGGCTGGGGCTTTTTCAGCCAGCTGGGCCAGGTTAATCCCTTCGGCCCCAGTTCAGGGTTGAAACACCCTGTCACAAACACTAGTATTAATTGGTACAGATACATTGCTGTCAATGGAAGAGAAGTCAGTTGGCAACAGCACAAAACATGACCATCTTCAACCAGACAGAATCTGATTTTCCTGTACCTTAGGCTATGTGGCTCAATTCTCTCACCCCTGGATTTTTCAGCGGGCAGCTTTTTACTTACTCTGATGCAGGCTGTTTAGGAGTTTGCCATGGTAGACCATCATCTACCCTAAATCACAGGATGGTTTATAGGAAGCCAGCTAGGAGACAGCCTGTCCGTATTACACACCTTTGGAAGCCTAAAAACAGGCACATCCCCTCACAATAGCAATCATTTTTGCTTATTAGGGACTGATAGACCCCATAGTCTTTTTGCGTGGGCAGCTGGAGAACCTGGAAGTAGAGCTGGTTGGAAAGTAAGTTACCCCTATCCTCACTCTCAAGGAAAATGTCACTTTTCAGAGAAAAGTCAAAATAGAAAATGTTTTAATTTGTATGTGCCACTGGAATGTACTGCTGAATGTATGCCAGTTACTACTCAAAGTTCTTCTCTTGGCTCAACTTCTCTTCCTTCTGCTGATTCCTCAGCCACCATAAAGTCTCTGACCATGGCCCCAAAATAAAACCTAGACCCCGATTTATGGTGTGTGCTTCACTGTCCCATGTAGTGGCACTTATAACATTTACAGTGAGAGATAAGAACAAGGAAGCTCTACAGCCTAAACTGAGAGCCAACTGGTTTTAAAGTGCCACCTGTAGTGGATCCTATACTGAGGTCCCAGCTTAAAATAATCCTGGTGTCAGTTACATAATTATTAATATATTCTGGGTGAACCAGATTTGAGTACAGGAAGCAGGGTTAGCACCACCTATAAATTAAGGTTACGCTTTTCCATTATAACATCCTGTTTATAGTTGTTACAACTTTGCCAAACTATAAGGCTATGTCTATATTGCACCTGTTTGGTGCAAGAAATATGCAAATGAGGCAAAGCATGGAATATCCCCGTGCATCATAGGCATAATTAATGAGGCTCCGTTTTTGTGCAAAACCTACCTCTTACACAAGAGCCGTTCTTCCGCATTATTTCAGGAAGATCGGCTCTTGTGCAAGAGGGGAGTTTTGTGCAAAAAGGAGCCATGTAGCAAAAGCCTCTTGTGCAAAAACGGAGCCTCGTTAATTATGCCTATAAGGCACGGGGATTTTCCACGCTTTGCCTCATTTGCATATTTCTTGCACCAAACAGGCGCAGTATAGACATAGCCTAACTCTCTAGGTTGATTTTCCACAACAGGTATCTACCTCAGGCTTGAGGTTTTGGAAAAGTTTCAAATGAAATATTTAAGCCAATATTAGGAACCAGTTCAGGGACAAATATGTTGTTTAGAACCTATTAAATCATTCTTAAAACCATTTAGATGAGAAGATCTAACATCTCCATGTTTTGGAGCAAGGACTTGAAAGATGTTTCTGCCTTTTACCACCTCAGCAAAAATTGAAAGTCCATTTGAAATTGTAAGCCCCTGAAAAATCTCATATTGTACATTCTCAGTAGAGACATTAGAGTTTGGTAGCTAAATTCTATCACTCACCCCCTCAAGCTGCTATGGGTTGACTGAACAGGACACACACCGGAGGATAACCCAGCATGCACTGTCTTAGGTTACGTCTACACTGCACGCTTATTTGAAAATAAGCTATTCCAGAATAGTTATTCCAAAATAGCATATTTTGAAATAGCACATATACACTTCAGGGAAGCCTCAAAATTAGTTCAAGAGAGGCTTCCCTAATGTAGATGTGCTATCTCGATTTAGAGCCCCAGGAGGCACTGGGGAGGAATAACTTAGAATGGCCCTAGTGAGGGGCTATTTTGAAATAGCTGTAGTGGAGCATCTACACATGCCTTATTTTTGAAATAGCTATTTTAGAATAGGCATTATTCCTTGTAGAATGAGGTTTACAGATTTCAGAATAAGCCATCCGTTATTTCGAAATTATTTTGAAATAACAAAATGGCTGTGTAGATGCTTGCATTGTTATTTCGAAATAACGTTAGTTATCTCAAACTAATGTTGCAGTGTAGATACAACCTTAGAGTTAGGGAGGCTGAAATGGACTTTCCTGTTGTAACCTCCAGCAGGCAGAGTTGAACGTGGGATCTTGGCATAGAAGCCTCCACAGCACGCTCTATAAAGCTAGCTAGAGCTCAGCTTAGGCTGTAAAGCTCATTTGTTCTTACATCTCATATTAAGTGGTCTAAGTGCCACTACATGGGACAGTGAACCACACCCACTAGATTTGTAGGTTATTCTCTCAGTTGTTTTATCTTGACTCCTGTAGCAACAGGTCACCAAATGAACTGAGAGCAATGGGGAAGCGGGGGTGGGGGTTAAAAAGAACCAGAAGGGACAGAAGATAGGGAAGAGCTAGGGGAAAGAGAGGTAGCAGATGGAGATGATAACAGCAGAGGACGGGGACATGGCATGGACATGAGCTAACAGGAATGGGAACAAAGTCAGGATCTAAGGAGGAAGTACAGGAGAAGAAGGGGTCAGGGAGGGGCTAGGGAGAGAAGAGCAGAAGGGTCTATATCCACCAAAGGTCACTTCCGTCTAGAACCTGGAATTGACCCCATTATCCCAGAGTTTCTACAGTCTTTCATTTAGATGACAAGCGTAGAGTGGGTGACTAGTATTGGCTGTCTAAGGAGACTAGAACTGGAATGCTGAGCCTGGAGCAGTTGGAGGCTGGAACTGGATAGGTAAGGAGGATTGGAGAAGGAGGGTGTACGATGCTGAATTAGAGCTTCATTAAGCCAAACACACTGCTGAGTCATTCCTGTACTAGGCTCCTGCAAGATATATGACAGGAGCTGGTCTGATGATTCTCTGGTTCTCCGCATAGTAACGTAACACATCAATTTCTACATGTGTATTTATATCTGCCAAACTGAAGTTTCCATTTCATGCATCTGATGAAGTGGGTGCCAGTTCACAAAAGGTTATGCCCAAATGAATTTGATAATCTTTAATGTGCCCCAGCACTGATCATTGCTTCCACTGGCAAAGTGTGTGTTTCACTCCCATCTGGTGTTCGTCCTCACAGAAGATGGTAATCTACTACTGCTATCATTTACTCCATTTGGTCTGTGCTGTGGCTCAGAAGGTTCTAACACAGCTGATGACCTGATAAGGGTGGGTCAGTATGGTTCCACATTATATTTTTAAAAAAACTTAGAAAATTAGATTAGAAGAGCAACCACTTACAAAGTCAAGTAGTCAAAAGTTGGAAAATACCCACTATCACAACCACTAGCACGAGTGATGGAGGTCTATGATGTGGACTTAAAGGTTTCCATCCATTTGATGATCTATGAGGGTGCTTGCAACAGGATTTTTTTTAATGTTGTAAAATGCATAAATATAAAGTGAAAAAACATGAAATACAAAGTGATGTGACACAAGAGGGCTGGACCAAAGCTACATAGGCCACCTTAATTCTGGTATTTCCTAATCTTTTAAGTGGTTGGCTTTCCACTCAGAACTATATTAATTTAAGGTAGCTTTTTTCTTATGTTAATACTATACATATTAGACTCTGTAAAAGCACTCCTGGGCCCATTTCTTTTTTCTATATGTGTACAGTGTACGAGTGACGATTAGAATTGCATTTGGGAGAGCATTTTCCTCTATTCTCCATTTTCATTAAGTTGCTATCAATGTGTTATTTTGCCCTGATAATATTTTTCTTTATACAGGAGGCCTCCAACTTGCAATGCAATTGGTTCCAGGGGAAATGTCGCAAGTCAGGGGTGTTGTAACTCAAACCTGCATTTATAACAGGCGCCGTGTGCCATCATAAATGCGAGCCAAGGACATAAGTTGGGGGTTTCTGGCCCTTTCCACACTTACAAAAATGGTTGTGTGGGGGGTTGGAACTTGGGCGGTCACAAGTCAGGGGTCTCCTGTATATACTGTTGTGGCCAAGTGTTGCAATGAAGTGATAGGTGATGCTTGGTCGTGGAAGTGGGAAATACTTGACTGGACAACAGTAGTGGAAAGAAGTGAGTTTTGAGGAGATATTTAAAGAAGAAACTGGAAAATTGTTCCTTCGCCTAGATTTGCCCAATTAAAAAAAAATCTCATTAAACCATTATGGGCAAAATTGTGCTTTCAGTTGCCCTGGTATAAATATGGATAGCATTCAAATCAATTTAACAGATAGCAGAATTTGGCCTACTGCATTATAGTTGCCCCATACAGTATCTAAGATAAAGAATCATAGCATCTAAAAGATTCAAAGTAGGAAAGCAGGACAGCTACATTCTAGCTGAAATATGGATGCTTCCATTGCATTCGGCAGGGACTGGAAGATATTATGCACTGATCACAGTTGTAAGCTGTTAAGATTGAAGTCATCTGCACAAGCAGCTCTGACTGTGTTTTAAAGGCTAAGCTGCACGATTTGTTTTTCATTAAGAGCTGTTGTGCAGTTCTGTGATTTGTAGCCAACTCAGTGGAGCTTCCAGAGTGTATACTTCTATTTTGAGATTTTTGTCAATAAACAAATAAGACACATGCTTCAGTGAGTCATCTCAGCAGAGCAAACTATCACAAGGATCAGTTGACCTGCACTTCCTTCCTGCTACTGAATCTCTACCTTTTCTTGTTAGCACAAAGTGCCCCCCTGAGCACCTCACAAAACAGAGAAGCCAGAAATGGGAAGACAAGGTCTCCTTTGTCCATATGGTTCTATTTGTGTTCCACTGGCTCAGTTATAGTCATACAGTAACCAACATAAATTTTTAGTTTTATTATCACCTCTAAAAAGAGACAGAAATGTGAAAATTGAAGCCAGAAGGTTTGTATCACAGGATTAATTAGGCAGGGCCAAGTGGAGTCACACTCCTCCTGGCAGTGAGTGCCTCAAGAAGGTGCCTGCCTTCAATTATGGAGCGCACAAAGCAATTAAAAACCCTGTTTCTTTTTCCTGAGGTGTTACTTGTTACTTGATAAATCTCTTTTTTAAAATTCTCTGGAGACTTGAACTGGCTTGAGGTGCAATCTACCAGGGTAGATATTCATGAAAAATTGATTTAGCTGTAGCCTAAGTGCAATAGGTTTAAAATAAACCTGAAAGGAATGAACAGTGTGTTTCTTGGCTGACATTTTATTGGCCATTTTTTAATACACACAAAAAAGACCAGATAATTAAGAATCCAGCTATTATGGATCTCAGGAAAGAATTTTGTCACTGGTATAAATGAATTGAATCAGTCAGCCATCCCATGCATTTCCTTAAGTCATACTGCTCTCTGGATTCACCTTTTCCTCCATACTACATATGCATGGCTGTCCTTGAAAGACAGGGTTGTGTGCATGTGTCAGATTTAAACATGTCTCACACAACCTTCATCTCCAGGAAATAGAAAATGAACACTAGATTTCACCTATATCTGGTTTATAGAATTTGAAACCTCCAGCCATTTGCTTTATTTATGCTCACAAGAGGATACTTTCTTCTTCTTTACTGTTGCATTACAGAAGTCCATTGCCACGGCTGAGTCTGAACCTTCATACCAGTATCCATTCTGATCTCATTTTGTGCAGCTGGGTCTGCATGCTAGGCATTTGCCACCTTCACTTCAATCACCCAGCTAACTCCTTCCCCTCATGTTAATTCCCATGAAATATAAATAATTCAAAATATGGAATAAAGTGGAGAGTGTATCTGGGATGAATAGTGCTCTAACAAGACTTATGTGTTTGAGCTATAGTAATGACCTCATACTTCCTGTTGAGGAGGAGAGAAGCAAAATAATATTTAAATCAATAGAATAAGAGAACCAGGATCGTAAAGTTTGAGTTTGAGATTCCCCACCCCCCGTTTTCATTTTAAAAGAATACAATTTAATAAAATTAGGGTGCAAATCACTACCATTAGGTTACACTGGAATCTACTACTAGCATTTCTGGATTCCCAGCTTTTGTCATTAATATTAACTTAATTTTAAAAATAATTACAGTTTAAAAAAGTAAGTAATGGAGAGTGAAGATATTTTCCCCCATTGTGCACTTTATTTTATTACAGCTAAGTTTAAATATAACCAGTAGAAGAATGAGATAATTCTTTGTAAAGGTCATTAAATAAATACTTCTGGAATAAATCTTTAAACAGGATCATCACTGAAACGAGGAAATTATGCATATGGAACACTTTTACTTGTAGTGCAGATTAAACAGTTGGCAAAATAAAGCTTTAAATTGCCAGACATTATGTGTCACAAGAAATCAGTTCTGACAGATTTTATTGAGCCTTTTACTCATATTATTGCTACTATATTTTTTCAGTTTAAAAAAATTAAGGAAAAGAGGATTGCCTTTTTCATTACAGGTCAGTCCTGTCACATGGCAAATTTTTTATACTGATTGTCCATTACTGTGTATAGCATGTTTATCAGAGGAAAATGTCAAGATGACAATAGTTTGAGATATCTGAGCCATTGATGGAAAAATGTGGATATGCTCTCTCACAGGTATTCTGGTCATCTTATAACATTTCAGTAATTCCATGCATGATACACTTTTTCGTTTTTTTGAAAAATGAAATGTCACTAGTCAGCCTTTTTAACCAGTTGGAGAAAGGTAGGGCAGTACATATGCATCTGCTGTACAAGGTACATTTTTTCCAAGAAATGCATTAGTAACACTGTTGCAAAAAAGAAAACAAACAATAAAAATGAACAGCATTCAATAATATATTAGCAGGAGTACTGTAAGTGAGACATGAGAAATAATGTTTCTACTCTATTCAGCGCTGATAAGGCTTCAACTAGAATACTGTATCCAGATCTGGATAACACGGTTTGGATGTGTCTATACTGCACCCCTGCCTCAAAATAAGCTATGTAAATTGAGTAGCTTATTTCAAGGTAATTTAGAAATAGCTTATTTTGAAATCTGGCGCTGTCAACACAGCGCCAAATTTCAAAATAAAGCTCCATTCTGACAAGTCCCTTCACCCTGGTGGAATGAGGGTTACAATGCTGCTGAAATCGTGCCCATTACTTCAAAATCTATTTCTAAATAATGGGTGCATTTAAAGACATAGAATTGCTATTTTGGGATACCAAAATAGTGACACTGTCTAGACGTAGAAAGAGAAAGAGATGGACAACTTGGAGAAAATCTAGAGGAGAGCAACAAAAATGATTAAAAGTTTAGAAGATATGACCTGCCAGGGAAAACTTTAAAAAATTGTGTTTATTTAGTCTGTTTAGAGAAGATTTGGAGGGGTAGAGGAGGACATGATAACAGTCTTCAAGTATGTAAAAGGTTGTTACAGAGAGGATTGTGATAAATCATTCTGCTTAACCCCAGAGGGCAGAACAAGAAGGAATGGTCTTAAATTGCAGCCAGGGAAATTTAGATTACAGATTTGGAAAAACTTCCTGTCAGGGTAATTAAGCACAAAAATAAGTTACCTAAGGAGTCTGTGGAATATCTATCATTGGTGGTTTTGAAGAACAGGTTAATGGAGGCTCTAGATATTGTCCCCATATATCAGTTGTTTTCATATCACTTTCTGCTGGAATCATCAGATAATCACTGTTGTAATCCAAATCACAATCAAAATGTACTATTTGTAGAGAATTAGGCAATTTTCATATGAAGTAACTTAACTTTCAAATAGCTTAGGTAAAACAGGAGGGTTGTGTTTAGACTGGACAGTTTTTCCGGAAAATCAGCCGCTTTTCCGGAAAAACTTGCCAGCTGTCTACACTGGCCACTTGAATTTCCGCAAAAGCACTGACTTCCTACTGTAAGAAATCAGTGCTTTTTGCGGAAATACTATGCTGCTCCCGTTCGGGCAAAAGTCCCTTTTGCGCAAAACTCAGACAGCTGAGATTTGTTTTGCGCAAAAAAGCCCCGATCATGAAAATGGCAATCGGGGCTTTTTTGCGGAAAAGCGTCCGTGGCCAATCTAGACGCTCTGTTCCAAAAATGCTTTTAACGGAAAAGTTTTCCATTAAAAGCATTTCCAGGAAATCATGCCAGTCTAGACGTAGCCGAGATGAATAAGAAAGAAAACGAGAAAGGTATATACAATAATGCATGGTATTGAGATTGTCAACCAGGCCTTCCTACTTTCTCTCCTTCACAACACCAGAACCAGCAGATATTCAATGAAGTTGCAAAGCAACAGATTTAAAATGGACTAACAAGGTGTTTTTTTTCTATTTGTAGGGCATAATTAATCTAGATTCATTGCCATCAAATGTCACTGAGTTCATGAGGCTAGTAGGATTAAAATAGGATTAGACATTTATATTGATAATGAGAACACATGCAGTTCTCAGGATTAAAAACAATCTTTTCAGAAGAGCTTTAGGCTACAGAACATAAACCAACAACTAACCATTTTGATTATGAGGAGTGGACCCATCCAGGTCACCCATGCACACATTTTATGCCAAAGGTGTGGGAATAAAATATCAACCCACCACCCTGAAAATCAGGCTATTCAATGGAGTTATCAGGTAGCTGATTTGTTTTCCCCCTCCTCCTAAGAATAGTGTCCAGTATGTGTGTGCTGTGTTTGGGAGCATGTTAGCATTTCAGATCAGTAGCACAGTACAGAATGTTTACAAGAAAAGAATCCAAACTCAATATTACCACACACATACACCCTGCGCTGTTCTTGCTTCTTTCTAAAGACAGCTTCTTTGGTCAATTCTCAGTGAATATTCTTCATCTTGTCCTCATCATACCAGTAGACTGGTCCACTTTCCAAATAAATTTGTCTTCACTTCAATGGTCTCAACGGCCCCAATGTAGATGTTCCTTGACCCTAACTTTTTAATTCTACTGTCCAAGTCTAACTATTACTTCTAAGAAACACTTAAAAAACAAATAAGCTAGCTTCTAAGGTTACTGATTGTGTTTCTTTTCAGCTAGCCACAAATATCCTGGGAATGGATTGGACATGGAGGTCTTGGGAATGAATTGTGTGTGGCATGACACACCCACTAAAACTGGATTCAAGTAAAGAGATTGATGTCAATTGGATGATCAAACCCAATGACTATGATCCAAACCAAAACCAAAACCAGCTCTATATCTGTATGGGCTGCACTATGTGGACTAGGTCTGACTATAAGAAATATCAACAAATGAAAAATAAACTTCACAGTGCTCTTTGCCCCTGGACTTTCTCTGTCTGGGTTTCCTTAGGCTAGCCCACGGGCTAGCAACCTTAAAAGGCTCAGAAATAGAATGATCAGCTGTTCTAATAAAATTGGAATCATCTTGATATTCTGGGACATTTGATCATGTCCTGATCAAAGTAGTGTTGGATATTATTCATCCCAATTTTTCATAGGCCTGAAGGAGCTGGAGCCCTGCTATGCCAGGCTGAAGAAGCCCGAGTCCTACAATGGAGTTTTGTCTCTTTCAGCCCCACACACAGCTGCTGAAGCTCTTTCAAGGAGGTCAAGCCCAAGCCATGTTGCTTGGGGCTGAAGAGGCTCCAGGCTGAGTCCTGCCACACTGGGCTGCAGCCTCATCCAAGAAGTTGGAGATTGTTGATGTTGAAAACTGGGAGCTGTGTAATTTGCAGTACAAGATAGGCCTGTGTGCACGTTCTATTTTTAATTTAAAAAATTATAGGCCACAATCCCTGGACCTCCTTTTCAAAAAAAGGGTTCTGATTTCTAGTTACCAGAGCCTCTTCTTACCTATACACAAAATATGCAGCTGTGTAGAGCACCCACAACTTAGGGGCACCGCTGGGTCTTAATGTCCACTCACCTGCCTCTTCCTATCCCCATTCTGTGCTTCTGCTTACTCCTCTTGTTAAATTAGAAGAGAAAAAGCCTGCCAGGCCTATTAGCAGAATATCAGATCTGTGAAAGAGACTTTCAAGTGGAAATGAAGCCATTTAACAGGCATTTGCAACCCACAGGTATATGCTGTGTGTTACTTGATGGGTCCTTAGTTTAACATTTGCTTAAAATATTTCATTAGTGTGTTGGTGAAGATTGTAAAATCACATCTCTGAAAAAATCATCATTCCTCCCACCCCAGGCTGCTGTTGGGTATAAGGGCACCAGTTTAATAGTTCTGTGTAGGGCTCCATAAATCCTAAGGACAGCCCTGCTGGTCACGCTGCTCAGAGATAACATTAGGATAAGGATCTTAAAGTTAGGATATTTCTCTGAAGTGTATTTGACCTTTCTCATGTGGAAATGGCGTTTGAACGCCCTCAAGCCTAGCCTTTCTCCTGATATTTGCTTTTATTTCTGGCTTTGGCTGTGTTTGGAAGAGAAATATCACTGGAGATAAAAACGAAACAAACAAAATAAATAGTCAAACATTTAGAAACATTCACATTTCCACTGCAGATTCAAATACATGTAAAAAGTAGTATAACCATTTTTTGCCTTCCCTTGTGATTTTTCTGTCCTCTGGGTTCCAACAGGAGCTTTCATTTAACACTCAACTACAATGTATTAACAGAACTTCTTTGTTCAACGTGTGTCACATGGACATGTTCCTCTCCTACATGAAAAGGTTTGAAAGGAGCGTTTGTCTCCATTGGTACATTAAATATTATAGGTAGAGAGACAGAACAGTGCCTCTCTTCTTTCCTAGTGTTATTTAAGCATGTACGTTTTGTGTACCTACAAGCAGAGGTTTTATGGACAGTGCTAACAGTGGGATTTGTAATTTAATACAGTTTATTTGCACATAGAAGCAGCTTGTAAGCTGTATTGTTGACAAAGGTAAGGTTTGTTGTTTTTAAAGAGGCAGCACTTTTTAAAAAGTGAAGACTTATTGTCAGCCTGAATGTGCTTAGCAAATTTAGGTGTTTCAGGAGAGATGGGATGTGTGTATGTGAGCACATCAGGAAAATGGGGACAAGAAGGAAGGACACAAGAAGTGGCAGGCTGTTTAGACAGAAGATTCTCTTGGGGTTTTGGATTCACCAAATTATTATACACTAATTGAGCAAAAGGTCTTGAAAAAGTAATTACAGAAGGACTTGGGCCTTGCAAAAGTTGAGCCATGTAAGGAGAACTTAGGAGTAATATTGATATAAGAATCCAAGAATATGTTCAATTGAACACACAGAACTGAATATGGAAGGGATTTTGTTCAATGGGATCCTAATCCATGGTTAGTGCTCCTAGGCAAAATACTAATTAATTTTTGAAATTAAAAAAGTGTGTTTTTCTTTTCTTCTCCCCTGAAATCCCCCATTCTTATTAATGTAACTCTTTACTGAGGCCAGAATTTTCTAAAGTGACCATTGACTGTGGATGACTAGCTTGGGTCACTTTAAAATCCCTGATTTTCAGAAAAAAGTTGTACCCTTCTCCATGAAAATCAGATTCTTTAGTCTCAATATGAGCACCGTGAATAAGCAGCCCACGGGCTCCTAAAAACTTAGCCAGAGATTTTTCATTAGGATACAACTAAAAAAATTTCCCAATATGTTGGGAAAGTACAAGAAAGTTTGCATAAAGTTTATTATATTTAACTCAGGCACATACTAATATTTAGATTGTCTGTTTCATCAGAGAATGTATTTAGTAATATATATGTATATATATAATTTTAAAACATCGAAAGGCCCAGACCGTATCATTTACTTTTAAACACAAAACCCATTCCAGAAGATAGCAAAGCCACCTCAGACATGTTTTAGCTATTGTTTCATTAGGACTTACACAAAACAGCAGAGGTTTTATTAGATCTCAGAAGTAACTTGGATGGTTTGAAGTGATGGCTTACAGGCCTCTTCCCTTTGACTTCAATTTGCCAGTGAGTTGGACAGGAAATACTAGTAACAAAACTGCAAAAGCATAATTACTTTCAAATTGTTGATGGACAATAATAGTTGTAATGAACTGCAAGATATGCTGCTTTGTAACATCTCATTCTCCACCCTTAATTCTAGTTGGTTAATTAAAGAGGAAGGAGAAACCCAGTTAATCATGGTGTTTTTGATACACTTAATCACATTTGAAGAGAATTCCACTGAACTGTTGAGTAAACTATTTAGATAGTTAAATTCTATATTTTCTAGTGAGCATTTCCTGGACTATTTTGTGGGTGGGACAGATATAGTTCCGTGTCTGTCTGCTTTTCAGATTTCTAGAGGAGAAAATTTAATCAGTGATCTCTAATTACAAGCTGGTAAATGTACATATTATTAACATGGCTTATCTAGTGGAGATTATCCATGGACAGCTGTAGAAGTGTTCTTATTTCCAAGCAAAAAGTTTGAAACTGTTCTGACAGTGGCACAGGTCTTCAACAAACCTTACTAGAGCAATCAGTGGGGATCAGAGAGAAGTTTGAAGATCCTTCCCATTTCCTGGTGGTATGCCAAAGATTTTTCTTTTCTTCACATCAAATAAAAGCATTTGTTAACAGTGGTGGATTAGCCACATGGCCAACCGGGCCAGTGCCCAGAAGTAATGGTAAAAATCTGCTCTCAGCAGTGGAAACACAGAGACCTGGCTACCAGATGAACAGGAAAAGACCCTGTGCCCTGACCCACAGCAGCAGTGGTGGGCAGGGGAAGCCCCCTTAATAGGCCCCAGCCCATTCCTCTCCCCATCAGAAGCCTCAGGTTTAGGGAAGTCCCCCCCCCCCCCCCAACAGCAGTCCCTGACCCTATTCCTGACAGTAGACACCAAAGTGGAGAAGTCCCAGATCACCACCCTGCTTCTGGCAGAAGCTGCAGGGTGACAAGGGAAGCTCCCAAGCATGACCCTGCTCTTCGGCAGAGGCATTATGTGGGTGGGTTGGAGAAGTCCCACACTCGATGCCTGTCCCCAGCAGAAGCACGGGGGATGGCAGGGGAAGCTGTAGCTTCTGCATCCTTGGGCTGGCAGAGTGACAGAACCTCTCTAGTGCTGAGGCCACAGTGTGTGTGGGGGGAGGGGGAGAAGGAGTGGCAGAATGGAGCAAAAAGGGTTGCAGGGCTTTGGTGGCAGGATGGAATGGAGAGGAGAGGACCTGGGTGGGACAAGGGCTAGTTCCACCAGGGAAGGGGCAGAAAGGGGTGGGGCTCTGGATAGAACCACAAGCAGAGGGGTGAAACAGCTGTGGGGCTGCAGGCAGAAGTGGGGAAGTGGGGACACTTTCTCTGTCTCAGGCCCCAGGAAACCTTAATCTGCCTGTTTGTTAATCATCCACTTTCTGGATTGTTTATTAGTTTAAATGAAACAAAGTTTGGCTCTATTTTAACTTAAGTAGACTGTGATCTCACTAGCTTTTTCTTTTTCAACACTCTGATCACATGGAATCCTATCAATGCACTCAGATACTCATCTTCAACACCATATTTTAAATATTCATTATTTGTTACCACCACTTCAAATTATGGGAAAAGTTGCTTTTAAAAAACGAACATCCTTCCTTGTCTTCTATAACAAACACGAGTGTTCTAATAACTCTATCTTCTTTAATAAATTAAACAGACCCCTAATTCCCTTTATATGACAAGATAGGAAGTGCAAAGCTTTTTCTTAAAACTTCAGATTTAGGGGATCAGTACGATAGATTCAGCTTTTGAAACACAGAAGTACATTTCTTGTCAACTCATATAGACTACCATACCAAACAGATAACAAGAAACCAAATTCTACCTAGACCTAAATAGATCAGCACTATGCCAATAAATGTCTGAGTAATTTATGCCCATCTTCTTCTATAGGAGAGTGTACAAAATGAAGTGATATGCAAAGGAGTCGTAAAACAAAAATACCTTGTTTTAATTCTATCTACTTTATTTAATAATTCCATCAACTCAATAGCAATGTGAAACCAGTTTATAAAGAACAGGCAAAGAAAGGCTTATTCTAATGTAAAGGTTGCAAGACAGGTAAAAAAAATACAACTATCTTTGAAGATCTTATCAGAAAATCAATTATCACAAGATACCAAAGGTTCTATTATTTTCAAGCAAAGTGTTTTATTGAAAGGAATTTGTTTGATAACAAACCCTGTAGAACTACACCCAAAGGAAAGAATGTTACAAAGTAAAGGAAAAAATACATCTCGTAATATATTTTACAAAGGAATTACAAAATCACTACACTACAAACTGATTCAAAGAATCCTGGACTGAAATATTCAGAGTGAAATCCTGGCTCCACTGAGGTCAATAGCAACTTTCTCATTGATTTCAATGGAGCCAGGATCTCACCCATAAACTGTGTGTGAGTTTCTTTAAGAAAACAGTATTACATATACAGTAAAACATAAAATGATATAATTTTTTTAGATAGCAAAGAGAAGATTGAAGATAAACAGCACTGATATATTTTTCAGGGGGAGATTTCCAAAGGCACAAATGATAGGCACATAGTTCCCATTGATTTCAATAGGAGTCAGGTGACAAATAGTAAGTTGGGCTTATGAAAATCTCCCTCTTAAAAGCAAAATAGATAGCTTTTCCCTCACAGCACAGAAGAATACATTTCTGATGCTAGCTTTATATCCTTAGAATTCCATGCAAAAGAAACAGAAACAGTTGCATATGTACTTACAGTTCCATTGTATCACATTTTCCTTTTTTTAAAAAAGGCATCACTTTATCTGCAATTGAATGAATAAATATAGTAAATTAAAATACATCACTAATGTCAGTGAAAGCTATGGACACAGCTCCTTGATGTTTCATAAGACTATAACTACCATAAAAAAGTATAAACTTTAGGTTTTACTGGCTTTGACAGGGGAGGATAATGTGATCTCTCCTCCTCCCCCCCCCCCCGCACTTTCTGTAACTGATAGGCTATATCTACATTGAGTTTTATTGTGCAAGAATATATGCAAATGAGGTGTGGTGATGAATATTGCCGTGCCTCATTTGCATACTTAATAAGCCACCATTTTTGCACAAGGGGTTTTTGCACAAGAAGGAGCAGTCTACACTGCTCCTTGCACAAAATCCCCCTCATGAGCAAGAGCCATTCTGCCGGAAAATAGTGGCAGAATGGCTCTTGCACAAGAGAGGGGTTTTGCGCAAGAAGAAGCAGTCTGACGCTTATTTTCAGGCAGAACGGCTCTTGTGCAAGAGGGGGGTTTTGCGCAAGAAGGAGCAATGTAGACTGCTCCTTCTTGCGCAAAAGCTACTTGAGCAAAAATGGCGAGTGGTTAAGTATGCAAATTATATTGCCGCACCTCATTTACATATGTTCTTGTGCAAGAAAGCGCAAAGTAAACATAGCCATACTGTTTGGGCAGACCTCAACACCTGACTTTGCCTGGAGTAAGAACATAAGAATGGCTATACTGTTTCATACCACAAGTCCATCTAGCCCAGTATCCTAGCTTCCAACATTGGCTAGTGCGGGTATGTCTACACTACAGCGCTAATTCGAACTAACTTAGTTTGAATTAGTTAATTAGCGTTTTGCTAATTTGAACTAGCATGTCCACACTGAGTGGACCCTGAACCAAGGTAAAGGATGGCCGGAAGCAGTGCCGGCAGGGCATCAGAGTAGGACTTAGAGCATGGAGCTGCTGTTTCAGGCTAGCCGAGGGCTGTGCTTGAAGGGGCCCGACTCCCACCCCAGAAAGACAGTTCTCAGGGGTTCCCCGCTTGCAAAGCAGTCCTGGCTTGGAGTTCCCTGAGTGCCCACACTCAGCACATCACAGCACTCGGCCATCAGCCCGGCTGCACTTGCCGCAGGCTGCCATCCGGGGGAGGTCAATCAGGGGGCTGCAGGAGAGCTTCCACCCCGAGGAGCCCGCAGAGCCACCCCAGTCCTCCCCATCGGGGGCTCGTACCCCATCCTCCCTCACCCCCTTCCACTTACTCCTCCCTAGCCTCCCTTCCTGATGTACAAAATAAAGGGCACGTGTGTTCAAAAGTAGAAACTCTCTTTATTGAACAAAACTCGGGGAGACTGGGAAAAGGAGGTGGGAGAGAAGAGAGAGGGTGGGAGAGGGGAGAGCAACTAAAATGGTCAGGGGTTTGGAACAGGTCCCATATGAAGAGAGGCTAAAGAGACTGGGACTTCTCAGCTTAGAAAAGAGGAGACTGAGGGGGTATATGATAGAGGTCTATAAAAGCACAATTGGTGTGGAGAGGGTGCATCAAGAAAAGTTCTTCATTAGTTCCCATAATAGAAGGACTAGAGGACACCAAATGAAATGAATGGGTTGCAGGCTTCAAACTAATAAGAGAAAGTTCTTCACATAGCAAAGAGTCAATCTGTGGAACTCCTTGCTGCAGGAGGCTGTGAAGGCTAGAACTAGAACAGAGTTTAAAGAGAAGTGAGATAAAGTCATGGAGGTTGGGTCCATGGAGTGGTATTAGCCAGGGGGTAGAAATGGTGTCCCTGGCCTCTGTTTGTGGAAGGCTGGAGATGGATGGCACGAGACAAATGGCTTGGTCATTGTTTCGGTCCATCCCTTCCAGGGTCCCTAATGTTGGCCACTGTCAGCAGACAGGCTACTGGGATAGATGGACCTTTGGTCTGACCCAGTACGGCCATTCTAAGCTCAGGGCTCAGGGTTGGGGGGGTCTCACTGGAGCACCCTGATTTTCATGCACACCTGCTCCTGGGTGGCCAGGATGGCAGCTCTCCTGCCCTAGACGGCCACTTTCCTGTGCCTAGTGCAGAGGTCGTGGATGAGGTCCACGATGTCCGCACTAGACCAGGTGGGTGCCCACCTCTTGCGGACCTGGGCAGGCTCCCGGGAGCCGCCAGCCTGGTCCCGGGAAGAGGCGGAGGGCTGGGAGGCAGCGGGTGGCTGGCTTGAGCCATGCCAGGTACAGGGTCTGCTGGCTGGGTACTGGCAGGCTTGCACCTGGCATGGGCACTGTAGCCAGCCCATGCCCCTTTAAGGGCTCCGGGGCCGGGAGGGGGGTAGAAGAGTTTCCCTGGTGGTGCCCAGAGTAGCCACCAGGGAAAGCTGGGGAGGGCTAGCCTCCCACTAGTTCGAATTAAGTGGCTACACAGCTCTTAATTTGAACTAGTTAATTTGAACTAGGCGTTAGTCCTCGTAGAATGAGGTTTACCTAGTTCGAATTAAGTTCGAACTAGCGGTTTGCATGTGCAGCGCCTATCAAAGTTAATTCGAACTAACATCTGTTAGTTCGAACTAACTTTGTAGTGTAGACATACCCTTACAGACTGTCTCTTAAAAAGGTTGTGCACACATTTACAATAAACATCTCATAGTATTTTAATATTGCTGCATGCACTCCTAGGCAAAACTAAGAAAAGTAGAGCCCTATGAACATTTAGAACAGAACTTCTCTCTTCTTTTTATACTCTAGTAAAATTTCTGGCATGGTCTAAGGCTTTGGTGCTGGCTTGGATTAACTGTTATTTTTTCTGGACCAATTTCCACTATTCTTGTTCCTTCCACGCGGTGAGAATTAGGGTAGTATAGGCATCCTGGAGCCAAAAGACTCTTAGAGCAAGATTGCTTAAAAAAATGACTTTGCTTTTTGCCAAGATAGCTCTCTTCTGAAATACTCTGCTGATTAATAACGTTTCTATGAAATTCACAATGCCACTGCAGTATCATCAGTCTAGAAAAAAATAAAATGTTCATTTGGAGATCAGAAAGTTTCTTTGGTTCACTAAAGTGATACTTTCATTTAGTATAAAGGACGACATATGGAACATGTTAGAATTGAGTAATATTTTTCAAGCACTGTCTTTTCTTGTAACAATCAGTATTTCATTTTAATTGCATGAATCTGGTACTAGACTATTCCTCTTATGCTATTACATAGATATGGTTAAGCAAATGTTACTTCTATTTTAAACACAGTTTAGTGGTTCCAGGTTCAGAAAGGGGTGGATGAGCTTATCGGTTAGATTTTTCCTCCAGCCTCCACATAATATCAATTTCTTAGAGATGCAACATACAGAACACCCAGCGGACATGCCTGAGGATCTCATGGCTCCTTAACAGTGGCCACGAGAAGCATATTGGAAGGGTAACATAGCTTGTAGCCCTCCCATAGGAACAGTCTGTAAGTTAAAGCTCTGTGGAGAAAATTTACGATCAGTTCAAAGGCAATTCATGAAGAGGGATAAGGGCTGAACTTGTCTGGTAGTTTGTTCACAAAAATAAGACCACCTTTACACCTGATAATCACAGTTGAAATTGCAACACAGAGAAATAAGTGCTTGATTCAAATCCCGGGCTTCATTAGCAAGTGCGGTATGCATACATTACCCCGCTAGTTCGAACTAGCGGGGTAGTGTAGACATACCCTAATATATTTAAAAAGTGCAATCATGTCCCCCCTCAACCTTCTTTTGGTAAAGGTAAACAAGCCAAGCTCCTTGAGTCTCCCTTCATAAGACAGGTTTTCCATTCCTCGGATCATCCTAGTGGCCCTTCTTTGTCCCTGTTCCAGTTTGAATTCATCCTCCTTAAACATGGGAGACCAGAACTGCACACAGTATTCCAAATGGGGTCTCACCAATGCCTTGTATAATGGCACTAACACCTCCTTATCCCTACTGGAAATACCTTGCCTAATACCTCGCCATCCCAAGATCGTATTAGCCTTTTTCACGGCCATGTCACAATGGCGGCTCATAGTCACTAGCGGACATTTAAAAATGGCGCCGCCCGGCAAGATGCAAATGAAGCCCGGGAAATTCAAATCCCGGGCTTCATTTGCAACTCCGGTTGCCTACATTACCACCCTAGTTCGAACTAGGATGGTAGTGTAGACATACCCTGAGAGAGCTCTCTCCCAGCGTTCCTGCTGCAGCCATGCTTTAAACCTTAAACCCAGTGTAGACAAAGCCTTCAACTGCTCCTGGGGCAGTACCAACCACGCACTGTCCCCTCCCTCCCCCGGGAAGCCATAAAACAACAATCTAGCCCTTTATAAATACAAAGAAAATAACCAGCACAAACCTTTGAGCCCATCACAAAGTTCCAAAAGTTCGATTCAAGCATTCTTACCAGAAAATAGCAGGAATTTACTCAGAGTGGTCCCAGAAGCCATTGGATAATAAAGCACTAATAATGTAAGCTACCTCCCTTGGAAACAGCGGCTCATTATTGTGTATTTGGTTGCATTTATTCTAAATTTCGCAGTAATTATCTCAATGATATAGGTCACCGCTGCTTATTACAAACAAAAATCTGCAGAATTTTAATGACAATGTCTGTTCTGGAGAATAGTTTTTTTTTTTAATTTGATCAATGTTGGTGAGTATAAAATGTCAGAACTATTATTTTCTATTAACTGTATCTGGTATTGACATAAACAGTCAACGTCGCCAAGAACGAGAGTGAGAAAGGAGGTGGGAAAAGAAAGGAAAGTGCTTGCCAAACATAATAAAAACTTTACAGTCATTTTATGAAAGGTCTCTTTTGCTTGTGGTTTTTATTTTAATTTTTAATATATATAAAACAAAATTCCTTCAACATTGTTTAGCTAAAAAAAAATCTCACATTTAAGAATGTGAACGTCTGGCTCGTCACAATTTTAATTGTAAATCCCAGGAAATGTAGAATATGAAAATTAAATTAGGAAGTGCTCAATGGATAGCAGAGTAGTAAATTTTATTTGGTAAAGAAATTTAATAACATTTGGAAAATAATTTAATAGAAAGCTGCATGTGCCTTACTAAGTACCAATGGGAAAGGCTTGAAGCAGTTTTTAATATATTCAGGATTTTTTTTACCTCTTACAGTATTTATTTAACTCCAACTTCTATTTAAGTCACTCCATCTTCTATATCTATACTATTATCTATTTATAGATTATTGCAAAACTGATTCAGAGTTAATAAATAAAAAGGTTTATGAAAAAAAATTCTATCAATACCTCATGTGAAGTGACAATATAACTAGTTCTCTATAGCTACTTCTTGGGAACCTTAATCTAATATTTATAGCTGACAATATATTGAATCAGTTTTTTTAAAATGGTGAAACTAAAACAAGCCATACAGGATTTTATAGTGAATGGAATGGAACTCATACAATAATGTTCAGATTTGTGCTTAGGTAGAAATTTAAAGAAATTAGCAGAGGAAAAATGCTGACAGTGTTACTTGCCAAAATCTGAGAGATGTCTATTTTATATTGGACTAATTAGGATACGGCATTAACAAAGTGAATTTATGAGCATTTGAGAATTTGGTTTTAAAGCAGGCTCCAGACCCCTCATTTTACTTTTGCTCCTTTTGCTGTATTTTAAACTGGATAAAAGACAGGGAGAGGATGGCAGTTTAAAAAGCTGATACCACCTGTAAATATCCTGGGTGTAGGGACATACTCAAAAGCTTTTTTCTTGAAATACTAGGAATTTTGGCATTTGTTTCAGTGGAAACAGCCACAAACAGTTAGTATGGGGTGGAGATGAACCACAACAGAAACTTCAATATAAACTCATTCAGGTCAGGTCAATATTGCAAAATGCCTATTTTCGCATTCTAGAGTCATAGAATCCTAAACTCTTAGAACTGGAAGGAACCTCAAGAGGTCATTGAGTCAAGTCCCCTGCCCGCACAGCAGAACCAAGCACTGTCTAGATCATCCCTGATAAATGTTTATACAATCTGCTCTTAAATATCTCCAGTGATGGAGATTCTACAACCTCCCTAGCTCAGAGTAGAGCAGAAGAATGACTTCTTGTGTCTTGCTCACAACACTCCCATTAATGCATCTCTGAATCATATTTGCTTTTTTTGCAATAGTGTCACATTGTTGACTCATGTTTAACTGGTGGTCCCCTATGATCCCTAAATCCTTTTCAGCAGTACTCCTTCCTAGACAGTCACTTCCCATTCTGTATGAGTGAAACCGATTGTTCCTTCCTAAGTGGAGCACTTTGCATTTGTCCTTATTAAACTTCATCCTATGTACTGAAGACCATTTATCTAATTTTGAATTTTGACCCTATCTTCCAAAGCAGTTGCAATCCCTCTCAGCTTGGTATCATCTACAAACTTAATAAGTGTACTCTTTATGCTGTCATCTAAATTATTGATGAAGATATTGAACAGAACCATTCTCAAAATAGAACCGTGCAGAACCCCACTTTTTATGACCTTCCAGCACAATTGTGAACTGTTAATATCTACTCTCTGAGAATGGTTATCCAGCCAGTTATGCACCCACCTTATATCAGCTCCATATATATTCTAGTGTAGATATGGAGGGAAACTCACAAAAGCAGTAATGAACATTCAACCTAAGATGGCAAATCCTTCATGAGAACAATTTAACTCACAGAAGTTTTGTGCTCAATGGTAGTAGAAGTCTTATTAGATCAAGCATGAGCTTTGAAGTTTGGAACAAGATGTTTGGATGGGGCCAGTGAAAGGATTAAAAGGTGAAGATAAATAGGAGCAATGATAGTCACAAAGGGTAAAAACTGCAGACAAGCATCAGTATTGTGCTCTGATCTCCCAGATGCATAATTTGTCCCTATGGTGGATCACCATGATGCTGCAGTAACAATCCCATGGATGGATAATTTAGCTTTTAGGGGTGGATCTCATCATGTCCGATAACTTGGCTAAGGATCTTTTCTTCTAAAAGTACTTCAAGGAAGGCATGTATTGAAGCTTCTCTGTTTAGGTTTCAATGTTATGTGGCCCTGCCTTAGCAAATGGCACAACAACAATTAAAAATAGCAAAATGCAGGAGAGATTACACCAGATGATGAGAAAATACACCCCAGCAGTGAGAGGGAAAATCCCACTTTACACTGGCAGCTGTTTAGGAGTGTCTCAGCCGCCTTCAGATTTTGTTCACAAAGAGCAGGTTAGACAGACATCTAACAGGGATGATTCTAGATGGTGCTTGGTCCTGTCATGAGGGCAGGGGACTGGACTCAATCTCTAGAGGTCCTTCCAGTTGTAATGTTCTTTGATTCTATGATTTTAAGTGACTGAGCACATGAGACTAGCTGGAATAATATCTTAGCTGAGTTAATTAATACAATGAACAATAAAACAGGAACAAAGAGTTGACCAAGCCCAGGCACCTATAATTCTGCCAGCACAAATACACATCTTACCCGGTCTTTGTAGCTCTCAGGTATATAATTGATCTGCTCTGGCCATGCCAAGAAAAGAGTAGCTGGTAAGACTTCTGATAGACCTTGACTGCATGAGCTCAGAATGATGACTCATCAGTAGTATGCTGATGATATCTGTTCAGAAGAATGTGTCACACAGAGAACTCAGTCCTCACGGTCCCAGTGCCTTAATGCCTGAGTGCTCCTCTGCAATACTGAGTTACCAAGCATACCTAAGGCTCTGCGGAGAGTCCAAGAAAGCTTTTATTTCATGCCTCATTTCTCATAATATCCTTGGACTAACTTCCCCCAGGCATGTTTCCTTCACAATTACGGAGAAAGAAGAGGTTTATGGAATGAATTCATATTTTCACTGTGTGAACCTACAAATGCAAACAACACTATGTTAGTGATATATCAACCTTCACAATACAGTGCATCTTTCTGAGATATACTCAAATGTTTTAGCTCATTAATGAGGACTTGGCTGGCTCACTTGAGTGTATTCTGAGGGAGGTGAGTTTTAAGGCAACATAGATGTGCTTCCAGGGAAATACTAGTGATTTAATTAAGGGTAATTAATGAGTCATCAAAGAGGAACATTCCCTGCTTCTAGAGTCCCAAACAGACCTATAAACACAATCAGAGTATGTCTGGACTGCATCCCTCTGTTGGCAGAGGGATGCAGATTAGGCAGGTCGACACTGCAAATGAGGCAGGGATTTAAATATCCCGTGCCTGTAAACCTCCTTGCAGGAGGCATAAGGGATCTGTCAGAAAAAGGCTTTCTTTCTCGACAGAACCCCCTCTAAACTGCCACTTTTTGCCAACAAAGTGCTAAGTCGGCAAAACGCGGTGGCCATTTTTTTGCAAATTAGGCACCGGATATTTAAATCCCTGCTTCATTTGCAATGTCGACCTGCCTAATCTGCATCTCTCTGCCGACAGAGAGATGCAGTCTAGATATACCCCGTGTCTGGAAGATTGTTGAGTTGCCAATGTGACCCTTAATCAATATCATATATATAGTAGCCCAATGTCTGTGACTCTGTAATGCTGAAATGCTGGATGTTCCCTCCAGGCAGCGCTGTTGCCTCCCTGACTGTTCCCTCTGGGTGGCACTGTTGCCTTAGTCACATCCTTCGCCTCCCTCTGTGGTGCTTGGCTGACTTCTGCACTGCTCAGCCGAGCCGCTGCGGGGAAGCAAGCGGCGCAAGCGGCCGTTTGGGTCCTGCAGTCCCCATGCAGCATGGGTGCTGCATGGGTAGCATGGGGCCCAAACGGCCGCTTGCGCCACTTGCTTCCCCGCAGCGGCCCAGCTGAGCAGTGCAGAAGTCAGCCAAGCACCACGGAGGGAGGCGAAGGGAGGCGGGGCGGTGACGTACATGGCCAGGGGTGGGGCTCGGCCATGTATGTCACCTTTGTGCCCCCCCTTCACCGCCTGCTGTGGCGCTCGGCTGACTTTTGCGCTACTCAGCCGGGCTGCTGTGGCAGAGCCCAAACCTTTGCTTGCTCCGTTTGATCGCCTGCGGCAACTGGGCTGAGTGGCGTAGAAGTCAGCCGCACACCACGGCAGGAGAAGAAGGGGGGTGGGGTGGTGATGTGTGGCGTGATAGTGGCTCCAGGCCATTTGGGCTCTGTGGTCCCCTGAGAGAGAGGCAGGAGGGAGGAGAAGAGAAAAAGAGAGACAGAGAGAGAGACAGGAGGCAGAGGAGAGCTGAGGGGAGGAGGGGGGCAGTAAAAGGAGGAGAGAGAGAGAGAGAGAGAGAGAGAGAGAGAGAGAGAGAGAGACCGGAGGCTCAGGAGAGAAGACTGACGTGGAGGAGAGACCTGAAAATCCTGTCTTATGATGGGCTAATTGGCTAGTCTATATAAGACTTAACCATATGGGTCATCAGACTGTGAATGGAAGGGCCTAAAGTGTGCATGTGTGTCAATCACAATACATCTAGCTGATCAATAATTCTCAAACAAAGCTCAAAGAGATTTGATGACAATTGCCCAAATGCTCCTAAATACACATTTATGATAAGCTCTAACAGTTTTGAATTAAGTTTCATTCAGTTGTCTATGGTGTGGATGATCTGAGTAAAAATATAAGTGGACCGTGTAAATGAGCTGTACTTCAAATAATAATATCAATAAATATCAACATGAAAGTGTTCCTCAGCACACATTACACCAGAAGGCATGTGATGGTGTACTTATTAAGGCACAGAGTATTTGTGGAAATGGGTCACTAAGGGCATGCCTGCAGGTAAAAACCCGCAATTGGTCTGTGCCAGCTGACTCAGGCTCATGGGGCCTAGGCTGCAGGACTATTTAACTGTGATGTAGATCAGGGGTCTCCAAACTACGGCCCGCGGGCCGGATGCGGCCCGCGAGGCCCTCTCATCCGGCCTGTGGAGACCTTTTTGTCTGGCCCCGCCTTCTTCCGCGTGCCGGCGAGATTATCCCTGAGGCGCTTGAGTCCGAGCATTGGTGTCAGCGGGAGAAACGGATTCGCAGGCAGCTGCGCGAGGCCCCAGCGCGCGCACGGGACAGCAGGTAGCCCAGGTCAGGGACGGCTCCGCGTGCCGCTTGGCCGGGCGGGCGAAAAAGGGGGGTCTCGAAGGCGGGCTCCGGATCAGACCCGGCGGCAGAGGATCGCGGGAGGCTGGACTGAGGGGAGGAAACCCGACGGTGGTTTCTCAGGGGCTAGGAGCGAGGGGCTACTTCTCCGGGGGCGGGGCTGAGGAGCTGGTGCCCATTGCAGGAGGCGGTCTGGTTGCTGTGGCACAGTGATAACGTGTCTGCTTTCAAACCAGCTTTTCACATTAAAATGCATGCCCCTTGTTCAATGAGGCTATGTTACAAATTGTCACCTCATTCCCTGCATGATAGGAGAGCGATCACAACTCTTCAAGTGTGTGTGTCTTAGGCTGAACATATTGAACCACCCCCAATTTCAAACAGTGATTTCTAAAGCCAGAAATGTCTGCTATTTTGGCATCCAGGAAACAATTTCACCATTCACACTAATACAGGTGTTCATGTGTAGTGTATCAATGTGTTATTAAATAATAACTGAATAAAATAATATTAAATAAATAATTAAAAACAACATCCATTTTTTGATTGGTTTTTATTTGGACCTCAAGTGTGTAGTCGGCCCCCGAACTGCTGTTTGATAGTTAATGCGGCCCTCGGGCAGAAAAGTTTGGAGACCCCTGATGTAGATGTTCAGGTTTGGACTGTAGCACAAGCTCTGGGATTCTCTCATTTCATAGAATCCTAGAGAGGGCTCTAGTCAGAGCCCAAATGTCTATCCCACAGGTAAACAACCCCTTAACCCGAGTCCCAGTCAGTTGGCACAAGCCAGCCACAGGATTTTCATTGCAGTGTAGAGAACCCTAACTTTCTGATAGTGTCCCTATAGATAATTATATTTACAATTTATTCAATTTATTGGGCATTTTAGAACATAAGAACAGTCATACTGGGTCAGACCAATGGTCCATCCAGCCCAGTATCCTGTCTGCCAACAGTGGCCAATACCAGATGCCCCAAAGGGAGGGAACACAACAGGTAAACATCACGTGATCCCTCCCCTGTCACGCACCTTCAGAGAAACAGAGGCTAGGGACACCATTCCTACCTATCCTGGCTAATAGCCATTGATGGATCTAACCTCCATGAATCTATCTAGCTCTTTTTTGAACGCTGTTAAAGTTCTACACTAGAGATAATGCCAGGCTCTTCATTTTAAGAGGGCTCCCAGAGATTTGGCTGTGGACATTGTGGAAAACCTTTTATTCTTGAAAAATCTGACTGTGTATTTCAAGCCACCACTTTCTAAAGGAGACCTGAGCTCTGTGGGCAGAAATAAATGACACCAGGTGGTCAACATAATTGTATGGACCCATATTTGAGTGCATAATGCCATGATTGCACGTGCAAACTAGGTAGTTGCTCAAGCAAAAACTAGCAAACTACATGAGGTTTATAAACCAAAGTACATTGTTTGCCCCCCGCCCCCATTAGCCCCGTGATTATAAGGTGTATATGACAGACCCACACACAATAAGTGGCTTAATGCATTTTAGGGGTTCTAGATTTTCAAGATACAATTGATCAGAACACTTAAGCATATGGTGAACTTTACTCATATGGAAGCAATTGGACTGCATACATGATTTACATGTGTTTAAGTGCTTCACTGACTCACAACCTTAACCACCAGGCTTATATCATTAAGCCACCTCTCCAATTATAGAAGGGATATAACATATTTTTGGGGAGTGTGTGACAATCTCATGTTTCTCTTTTCTTCCCTCTTTGTATTCTGGGTTGATACCACAATCAAGTATATGATGTTCACAGAGTGATGTTACTCTCCTGATAAAGTATTAGGGAAGGCTGTGGCAACAATCTAGGACTCAGCAGGGAAGCTGTAAGAGAGCTATTTTTGTAATGTTTAAAATTATACTAAATTAATACAAATAAAGTCTCCTGCTGGGCTTCCAGTTTTAAATAGCATATTGTGGTGTAAATGATCAGAGCATCAGGGCTGTGCTAATTTAGAACATATGATAACGGTGAAGACATTAAAAAATCGTAGCATTTTTATTTTAAAAACTCTTTATGGAAGCACTGAATAGTTTCGTCAGATCATGCTAAGAATTGCTAATTTGCAGTCAAATGGGACTGAGGGAAATTGGAACCCTACATTTGGTGACTTTGAAGCATTTGAGTCTACAAAATGTTTTAGATCTCTATGGATGAGGACCTTGCATATTCCATTAATTGCACTAGTCTAACATTTTTTAAAAAGTATTATATTTAATTCTTTAATAAAACAAATAGAAGGGATGCCTAGTAAATAAAAATTAGTATTAAAATACATTTAAATTTAAATAAAACAAATTGTATCACATCAGGCTGGAAAGCAGTAACAAAAATATCAGTAAGAAAGGCTTATTGAAAATATTACGTAACAGATAGGTACCAGTCCCATTCAGTTAGGTCAATAGCAGAGCTTTCTTTGGTTTAAATGGGAGGAGAATTAAATCCTATGAACACTTACGCATTTGAATAACTTTATTAATTCAATGCATCTATTCACATGCATAAAATTACTATGTGTCTATGGGCATGTCTTCACTACACACTTACTTCAAAATAAGCAATTTCAGAATAAAAATTCTGAAATAGCTTTATTTTGAGATAGTGAGTCTACATTACAAATGCTCATTGAAATAGCACTGAGCTATTTTGAAATAGAGCATCTACACCGATTGGAGCTCAGTTGCATTTAAAGCCTCCTGGAAGCACTTCAGGCAGGACATCAGGACAGCAGTTGCTTCCTGTAGCTGCTAGCTGAGGCTCGTTCTTAAAGGGACCCTCCGTACAGTCATGTCTCAGGCTTTTCTCCATTTCCTACCTCCTTGAGGGACAGCAAACTCTTTCCACTGTGTGATCTGGTTACCTTTGTGGACACCATAGCATGTCAGCCATGGAGCTGGACCTGCTAGAATGCAGTTGCCAGCTCTTAGACCTCATACTGCACCTTCTGGTGCAGTTACTGAAAGCTGCCCACATGGCTCTGCAGGAACAGGACCCACTGCTCCCAGAGGGGCACCTCCTCTCCTTTCTCCACATGCTGTTTGTGCAACACAGCCTCTCCCCATCTTTCCCTGCACATCTTACACCGCTGCTTCTGAAGACTGGACACCAGTTCCAATTGGTAGGACCACATTGTCATGGAGCGATGGGATGACCAGCAGTAGCTTCAAAATTTCCACATGCGGAAGGCCACCTTCCTAGAGCTGGGTGAGTGGCTTGCCCATGCTCTCAGGTGATGGGACACCCACATGCAACATGCCATCCCCCTCCAGAAGCGGGTTACCATTGCACTGTAGAAGCTCACCACACCAGACTGCTACTGCTCCATTGGGAACCAGTTCAGCATGGGGAGACTGATGTTGGGGCTGTGCTCATGCAGTTATGGAGCTCTCGTGCTATTTTCCCATGAGGGTGGTGAACCACTGAAATGGAGCTCCCTAGGTAAGGGGGAGGGGCATAGAAGCTCCCTCCCTAGAAGGATTGTCAGTCTCACCTTCACAAAGCCCTGCTGCAGAATAGGGTGAGCAGGGATTGGTCCTGGTGTGTGGGAAGGAAGGCTTGTCTCGGTGAACTCCTGAGGGCCCTGGAAACCCTGTGATTCTCTGTTTGTCTCCTTCTAAAGGTGGTGAGGACCATCAACACCATCTTGCTGCACAGGGTCACCATCCTGGGTGATGTGGACCTCATCATCACCAGTTTTGCCTCCATGGGCTTCCCCAACTATGGGGGGGGGGGGAATTGATGGCACCCACATCCCCATTTGGGCCACTAGACATCATGCAGAAGGGGTTCTTTTCCACAATGGGGGGTGGGAAAGGGACTGACACCCATACAGGATGCAGTAGAGGTGCTCAAAATAGGGGCAGACTGGGGTGCCAACCCAGGTTGTGTCTAGACTGCAGGGTTTTTTTGAAAAAACTTCACCAGTGTCTAGACTACAGCCACGTTCTTTTGAAATTAAATTGAAAGAACACGGCTTTTCTTTCGATGGTGGTACTCCTCATTTCACGAGGAATAAAGCCTTTTTTCAAAAGCGTTCTTTCGCAAAAAGGCATTCTTGAATGCAAACAGGGCTTTTTCAAAACAGAGCATCCAGACTGCCTGGGTGCTCTCTTTCGAAAAAGCGTCTCACTTTTTCAAAAGAAGAGGTTGCAGTCTAGACGCTCTCTTTCAAAAGAGGCTTTTCCGAAAGATTCTTTTGAAAAAGCCTCTTTCGAAAGAGGCTTGCAGTCTAGACGTAGCCCCAGAGTGAGAGTTGTGCTCCATAGCCTTGGTATGGGCCTGCCTGAGCTCCTTTGCCCACATCTGCTCCTGGGTGCGGCTGTGTCCCTTCTGTCCCAGGCTGTCGGCCATCCAGCCATAAATGTCTGCATTCCTGCATCTGGTGCAGAGATCCTGGAGGTTTGCCTCCTCTCCCCAGTCCTCAATGAGATCCAGGATCTGTGCACCAGATCAGGATGGTGCCCTCCTCTTTTTCCCCCGGGAAGGGGCTTGGGAGCTGGTTGCAGCTGTGCTGGCAGCTGTGGGGGCCTCAGATGGAGCACTGGAGTCTGCCATGGTAGAGCAGAGAAGAGCAAAGTGCTGCTGTGTGGCATGGTGCTAGCAGGGCCTGCTGTGTGCCACAAGCCCTTTCCCCTGTGGCTTCACCTTTCAGGGCTGCAGGGGAAGGGGGACTATAGTGTTCTGATGAGAGTGGACAGAGTGGTCACCAGGGAAGCCCTGGAGGCCACTTATTTCTAAATAACCTCAGCTGCCCTGTCTACACACACCCTATTTCAAAATAACTATTATTCCTTGTGAATTGAGGGTTACAGAACTCGGAGTAAGAAGCCTGATATTGCAAATTTCAAAATAGCAGGCTTGCTGTGTAGATGCTCACTTTGTTATTTAAAAATACTGCTGCTGTGTAGACACGTCCTAAACGTTAGGAGAATCAGGGACTAGATATAAGGTACAGAGGAAGGTCCTGGTATGATTCCGAAATGCAAAGGCAGTATAGAACAATTAGAGGTATGGCCCTACCAAATTCACAGTCCATTTTCATTAGTTGCATAGTCATAGGTTTTTAAAAACTATAAATTTCATGATTTTAGCTATTTAAATCTGAAATTTCATAGTATTGTAATTGTAGGGGTCCTGACCCAAAGAGGAGTTGTGTGTGTGAGGTGTGGGGCGAGGGGAGGTGTGGCAAGGTTATTGTAGTGGGAGTTGATGTACTGCTACTCTGACTTCTGTGCTACTGAAGGCCAGGAGCTGCCTTCAGAGCTGAGTGCTGGCTGACAGCCAGCCCTCTCCAGCTACCCAACTCTAAAGCGGTGCAGAAGTAAGGATGGCAATAATGCCCCCATAAATAACCTTGCAACTCCCTTTTGGGTTAGTACTATCCTTTTGAGAAATTCTGATCTCCCCTATGAAATCTGTATAGTCTGTGATAAAATCATACCAAAGACCAGATTTTATGTTGGGAGACCAGATTGCATGGTACATGCTGCATTTTTATGGCTGTGAATATGGTAGGGCCTTAATTATAGGCCTTCACTGGCCAATAAAACCGCAACATCATCAGTGTCCTGTCTGGGTACATAAGACATTTCCAATTGTTGCTACCCACAGAACAATTCCACTATTTTTGTTATGAGTCATATTTTCTTAATACAGGACTCATACAACCCCTGTGTTTATTGTAGGCCAGGTTTGACTTGAGTAACTAAACAAGGGGGAGGCCTCATTCCTTGTAAAACAGGATATGTGAGGTAAATAGATTAGCAGGCTAAAAACCAGAACATTTCTGCTAACTAAGGCAAATGGGTCAGTGAACTAAGAGACAGAATTTCAGCACAAGCTAAGATAAAGGGGAAGACCCAGGGAACTATTTATAAAGAACAAGGTAATGAACAAGCTATGGCAGGAAGTTAAGGATGAGGTAAAGAGTAGGTTGAACATGGACAGTGTATAGACAGAGCATGATGTACAAGGAGTGGTTCCTACAAAGTAGCCTAGCCACTCCTGGCAGGTGTGATGAATTGAGATGTGCCAATGCATATAAAGGAGGAGGGTTTCTGTTTTACTCTGGATCTGGGATGTACTCTGAATCCACCCTGTGCATTTGAGTCTATTCAACTCAGGCTTGCTGTATTCCAAATAAAAACACCTGAATGACAAAATCTGGTACTAAACTGGGACCTTGGGAAGCTGCATGGTTAAAGGTGTCAGAGGGAATCCCGACATTTATGAATGCACAGATACACAGTCATGGCACTTATTAGATATGCAAGGTGAAAACATCCTCGTTTGGCTGGCTGTTGTAATGTAAGCTAAAGGAAGGTGTTACTAAGGAAATGAGGCAAGAAGTCCCTAGAGTCAATTTATTGAGATCATGTAATCCTCATGCACAGAACAATATTCATGACACACTGCGAAAGTCCTTTGTGTATGTACCTTAAAATATTAAATGAGGGACTATAGCAACAAGGGTGAAACTTGATTGGATGCATTTTAGCCAGGGGCTCATGAAAACAGACACTAGTAGCAGCACTTGTTGTATGTACACAATGCATTTGTCAGAGTACTTTTCCTCACCTGGAGCACTGGGGTTTGGATAAAATGGGACCTAACTCATCACGTCTGATGAAGTTAGAAGCACAATCCCCAAGGTTTTACAAATCCCAGATCACTCCTGGTTTTGCCCATCATCAACATGCCATTTTGCGCAGCCTTGCAGTGTGGTCTCATATTCCCTGGGAGACACTATCCCAGGTGCTGCATAGTGGAAGTGCAAATGTTGGGCCAACCTTTAATGTTAGTGCAGCTTTTTCACTCTGGTGAACTCATCCCACTATGTATTCCAGAAAGAAGAAGGATGCTCCAGTGGGTACAGCACTCACTTAGATTTGGGCTCAAGTCTGCATTCCTGGATGATCTTGGGCAAATCATCTAGGCTCTCTGTAAAAGGGGTAATATCTCTGTAAATGGGGTAATAGCATTGCCCTACCTCACAGGTCTTTTCTGTAGATACATACCTTGAAGACTACAGGGTGTTCAGACTTATGGAGTAATGAAGGCCATATAAATACCAAAGCCAGGTGGAGTTAAGGTCTTGCCTGCTTTTCCTACATCTCCTATGTTATTCCTGTATCAGAGGGGTAGCTGTGTTAGTCTGGATCTGCGAAAGCAACAAGGAATCCTGTGGCACCTTATAGACTAACATGTATTGGAGCGTATGCTTATGCTCCAATACATCTGTTAGTCTATAAGGTGCCACAGAACACCTTGTCGCTTTCGCAGATCCAGACTAACACGGCTACCCCTCTGATACAGGAATAACATAGGAGATGCATCTGATGAAGTGGGTCTTTGCCCACGAAAGCTTATGCTCCAATACATCTGTTAGTCTATAAAGTGCCACAGGACTCCTTGTTGCTTATGTTATTCCTGTAAGTAGGTCCATAAGGCAGTACTGTGGCCGCCGCCTCCAGTACAATGCCTGTGAGAAATTAACCAGCTAGTAATTGTGAGCATGAGAATCAATTGCAGATAGTTCACCCAGCTTATCGATGCAAAAATTCAGTCACCACCTTGGTCATTTTAGTTGCCTGTTGTGCCCCTCCCCCATCTTTCCTCTTTTTTTTTTTAGATTTCAAGTTTGGTGCATCTAAACCCATCCCACCTACATATCTGCACCGTGTCTAGCACATTGTAGAAGCTATTGGAATACAAGTAAATAATTCGCACTCTGACTATGTCTAGACTGTAGAGTTTTTCCGAGATACCACAGGTATCCCAGAAAAGCTCTGCCATGTCCAGGGAATGCGTCCACTTTTTGGAACAGTTTCTAAAAAAGCGGGTGCATTCTTTCGGCATCCCTGTATTCTTCTCAGTGAGAGGAATAAGGAATGGTCCAAAAGAGGTTTTTCCAAAATTTGACCCCATGTAGACATGCCAAATTTCAGAAAAGCCTCTTCCAAAAAAAAAAGCAGAAAAAGATATGCAAATTGCAATTCACAATTTGTTTAAGATTCCTTGCATCCTTCCCCACACCTACATCTTACAATAAGAAGGAAGAATCTGTCCTTTCATGTATTGTAGGTCCACATATGTCCTCAGATGGGGCTGAGTAAACCCACAATCTGATCACAACTGTATGTTTAGATGTAAAGGCCGGACTCATCTTATATAAAAGCATTGCTCTCCTTTTTCCCCCCCTGCCTTTTCTTCTCTTCCCCATTTCACTTCTGGGACTGACCAGCATTCCTATGAATGTTTTTCATCGTTATTAATTACAGATGATTCTTCTTCTCAAGTGACTGCAAAAACCTGACTAAAATGGACATTTATTGAATGGAGATGCTCCACATTGCAACAGCAGCTCATGTGCTACTTAGAAAGATTCTAATGGCTCCCACCCTTTTCCTGTGCCCCTCGTCTTTAAACGCAGCAGCTCTGTCAGAAAACAAAACTATAGCTCAGCAACACTAATTGCCACTTGCATCCTGAAAACAGCAATCCATGCTCTCTCTCTGCAAACTAGCCAAAGAAATGACAAGGCTGACAGACAAAGGAACCTCACACTCAGACAAATGTAATAGCATGGCTACTGCTTCTACCAACCCATCTCAAACAAACAAAGAATAGCGACCAAACTTGGAGTGTACATGAGGGCCGTGGAAGGAGTAAATAATTAAAACTGGTGGGGTATAGCGGATGTTGAAGAGGTTTGAATTTAGGGGACTGCATCAACTTCAGCTTACCACTATGCTGAGGACAGCTTAATAATACACGTAGAAATATGGAGCACCTATGTTATCACTATAATAGTGATGGGAGTTACACACACAGGCAAGGTCTAGACTACAGGGCTTTATTGGAAAAAGCTATGCAAATTGAGCTCCACAATTTGCATAGCTTTTTCTGAGAGCTTTTGTGGAGAAGGCTTTTCCCCCATTTGGCCCGGTCTAGACGGGGCCAAATGGTGGAAAAACCTCCTCTTTTGGGAACCCTTGTGCCTTGTGAAATGAGGTATACAGGGCTCCCCGAAAGGGCACGTTTGCTCTTCCATGAAAAAAAGCGGAAGAGAAAATGCGTTCCTTGGATGCGGCATAGCCTAGATGTAGCCACAGATTGCATTGAGAAGTGATACAGGAGCTCATTGTAGATAGAAGCATGGAGCCAAGCTCACCAAATAAAGTTGGGTTTTGAGTTTTTGTTCATTTGTTTTTGTTATTTTGTTTCCCTTCTTCTAATTGTGAGAATAAGTGAAAGCTCATTTTTTGTCTTGGGCAAAACCCCAGAATTATGCTTGTATCACAATAACAGGACACCGGGCAAAGTTAGAACTGATGTGTATACAAGTTTATTGTCATAATGGTGCTGGGAGGGGAGAACAATTGCTCTTTAGGGCAAACTCAGGATTTGTCTACACTTAGAATGCTACAGTGATGAGAATTCTCTCCTTGACTTAGCACTGTCTACACTGGGGGTTAGGTCAGTATAACTTCATCACTGAATGGTTTTAGAGGTGCTGTGGTAAGCAGTGCTCAATATTGCTGGTCCAAAATGGAACACAATGGATTAGCCCCAGCACCTGCTTCCAGCAAGCTGGATGTGATCTGACCAAACCCCAAGTCACCTCAACAACTCTTTGGAAAGGAGGAGCTATTTTTGGTATCAGACAGGCCCTTGGCTTAAGGCCTACTGGAGACTTAGGGTACGTCTAGACTACGTTTTAGTTTCAAAAGAGGATATGGAATTTGCATATCTTCTTCCGATTGCTTTTTCAAAAGCAGGTCTTTCTAAAGTGAAAGTAATCTGGACACGTTTTTTTAGGGAAAAACCCACTTTTTTGGAAAATCGCTCTTCCTTAAAAAAGGGGTTTACACGGATTTTGAAAAAGGCTTTTTTTCCTGAAAAAAATGCGTCCAGACTACTTTCACTTTCGAAAGGCCTGCTGTCACATTGATGCAAGATTAGGCAGAATTTCTTCATTAAATTGCAGCACCCCTTGTTCTTGATCTCAAGTTACCCACATACCGTATATTCCGGCGTACAAGACGACCTCTGATGTTAAAAAACATCCCCCAAAAATCGGGGGTCGTCTTGTACGCCGGATGCCCCGCCGCTGGAGCCCCTCCGCGGCTTTGAAAGCCTCGGGGGAAGCCGGCGGCGGGGCATCCCAGGCGCGCATGGGCTGCCCCCCCGCCGGAGCCCCTCCGCGGCTTTGAAAGCCTCGGGGGAAGCCGGCGGGGGGGGCATCCCAGGCGCGCATGGGCTGCCCCCCCGCCGGAGCCCCTCCGCGGCGGCGCGGAGGGGCTCTGGCGGGGGGGCAGCCCATGCGCGCCTGGGATGCCCCCCCGCCGGCTTCCCCCAGGCTTTCAAAGCCGCGGAGGGGCTCCGGCGGGGGGGCAGCCCATGCGCGCCTGGGATGCCCCCCCGCCGGCTTCCCCCGAGGCTTTCAAAGCCGCGGAGGGGCTCCGGCAGGGGGGCAGCCCATGCGCGCCTGTGATGCCCCGCCGCCGGCTTCCCCCAAGGTTTTCAAAGCCGCGGAGGGGCTCCGGCGGGGGGGCAGCCCATGCGCGCCTGGGATGCCCCCCCGCCGGCTTCCCCCAGGCTTTCAAAGCCGCGGAGGGGCTCCGGCGGGGGGGCAGCCCATGCGCGCCTGGGATGCCCCGCCGCCGGCTTCCCCCGAGGCTTTCAAAGCCGCGGAGGGGCTCCGGTGGGAGGGGGGGGGGCAGCCCAGGCGCTCCTGGCGGCTTTGCTCCCGGTGCCTCTGGTCTGCTGGGGACCATCTCCAGCAGACCAGGGACACCGGGAGCAAAGGAGGCGGAGGGGCGCTGGGGTATAAGATGAAACCCTATCTTTTAATTAAAAAGATAGGTGGTCGTCTTATACGCCCAGTCGCCCTATACGCCGGAAAATACGGTAATCAGGAGCACTTATGCTGGACTCATTGCAGGCATGAGAAGAAAATGTGTCAGAGAGTGTTATTTGGAGGAAATCCCAGCCATCTAATTCAACCTGTATTCATTCATCTCTTCAACCAGAACCAAACAGTTCTGAATCTCCAGAAAAGTTTATTAATTTTACAAGCTTCGTGTTATTTTCAGTTTTAAGCTCCCCTCTGCATGACCAGCCTGTGGCTGGGTCTGGAACTGGAAGTGCCAGAATATAGTTGAAAAATCTGAACTCCCTGTAATTCTGACCCTAAGCCAAATATCTTGAAAGAAGATAGACATCTACTATACATTTGAGAAAGTTTGTCTGTTTGTCTGTCTATGTGTCCATTTGTCTATTTATTCCAAGAACATTTCCTAAAAGATAAGAACTAGGACCACCAAATTTGGTATGCAGCTTCCTCTTACCATCGCTTAAAAGCAAGGTAAGGGTTTGGTTGTGTCGGGAAAATGGGATGTGCCTGGAATGGGATTGCTTATCAGAAAACTATACCGAAAAGAGAAGACACTCTCCCCTCCAGGATTGCCACATCTCTGAGCCTCCCACCCATTAGGTGCCCTTTAGGGAGGATGGGGGGAAGGAGGAGAGGCTAAAGCCCCCTCCCCCCCATTTCATACAGGAACAATGCTGGCTATTCCCTTTTGTCAGGGAGCGAGGGGAAAGTGCAGTTTGTGGCATTCCTCACTTTTTCTAGGGAGTGCAGGGGGCAGATGAACTGGCACCTGCACCAGGCAGAGGACCTTCACCCCTCTCTCAGCTGTGTCTGCTGAGGGTGCAGCAGCCATGGAAAGGTTCTTTCCATTGGCCACTAGGGATATGTCTAGACTACATGGGTCCATGTGGATGAGTTTACTAGACATAGGAAAATGAAGCAGCGATTTAAATAATTGCCGCTTCATTTACATCAAAATGGCCGCCGCGCTGTGCCGATCAGCTGTTTGGCAGCACAGTGGGGCAGTCTGGATGCGCCGCGGTTGACAAGGGAAGCCTCGTGAAATGAGGTTTATCGGAGCGGTCGACAAAGGCTTCCCTTGTTGATAGCAGCGCATCCAGACATCCCCACTGTGCTGCCAAACAGCAGATCGGCATAGCGTGGTGGCCATTATTATTTAAATCGCCACTTCATTTTTCTATGTCTAGTAAACTCACCTACATAGCTCCATCGACGGAGCCATGTAGTCTAGACATACCCTCGCTGTAGTAATGAAAGAAGACTGAGGTAGTCCTCTCTCCCCGGTCCAGCCTGCCTACTGAACCCCTCCCCCCATTCCCAGCCCCAGAGCAATGATTCAAATGAAGCATGTACATTGTCATTTTATTTTCCAAAAAAACCAAAATTACTTGAGTTAAGGACCTGAGAAGCTCTGGGTAAATCTACTGAATACAACTGAAATTAAAGTCAGAGATAGTGTTATAAACATAATAGTTTGACGTGCGGTCCTTTTACGGAGGTAGGCACTGTGCACAAAATCCAGCTTGCCTTTCTCAGGAATGTTACTGTTTTTGAAATCAGCATGTTGGAAATGTTGCAGGATTTAGTCCTCTCTCTCTCTGGCATACGTGGTCACCAACTCTGTTTAGCCACGGTAGGGCTTGTGCTATGGACATGACTTAAGAGACTTCCCAACCTAAATCTGCAATTTAAGCCCATTGCTTCTCATTCTAATCTCAGAGGTTAAGAAGAATAATTTTCATTCTCTGGGTATGTCTACACTGCAGAGTTTTTTCAGAAAAACATCTGTTTTTCCAAAAAAACTTCACTTATGTCCACACTGCAATCATATTCTTTTTTCCCAATATTGATAAACCTCTTTCTACAAGGAAAAAGCCTTTTTCTGAACGAGCTCTTTCAGAAAAAAGTGTGTGTGGACGGGGAAGAGGAAAAGGGAAAAAGAAGAGGTGCATTGGTGGCCACTCCATCCATAGTAATCACAGCTTAAATGTGAGATAGTGTTCATTCAGTGTGGACTCTATCTTTTGAAAAAGCAGACCACTTTTTCTATGTGATTTTGCTGTGTGGATGTTCTTTTTTGGAAGAACTTTTTTCGAAAGTTCTCTTCTGGAAAAGCTTCTTCCGAAAGAAGCCTGCAGTCTAGACATAGCCTCCTTGTAACAATTTTTTCCTGTGCATGTTGATAGGACTGTCACTTACCTTTTTGAATCCTTTCACAAGATGGCTCCTATAAAATTTAAAATCCTTGGCCTCTTCTCAGCTCTTTTCTGAACTATATCTCTGGTCTCATCTCTTACTGCACACCCATCCTCTTTGCTTTCCCAACTCCTCCTGCCTGATCACTTTTTTACAACTTTCTTCTAGGGTCATTTCCAGTATTCTTCTTTGTTGAATGGGTTCTTCTCCCTAGCCAGGTGTTTCAGGCACCTACTCTTTCCTCTTTCAGATCCCTAGTCATGGTCTATTTCCACAAGCAAATGCCTCACAATTAATAATTTAGCCAAGTTCAGCCTTTTTTCCCCCCTGTTGCAGAATGTCCATTCCCCTCTAATGTATTGGTTATTTGAAAGAATTCAGTATTTGAAAGTATTCAGTATTGGGCACCTAATGTTTAACTTTATGGACAGATTATGAAAGGAACTGAGCAAGTATTTAATATTCACTACTCAGACCTATAACCCTGGTGAGTCACTCAAGCAGACTTTTACAATTGCAGGATCAGGAATCAAAAATAAAAGATCAGCCTTAAATATTTTGGATACAATCCAGGCCCCATTTAAATCAAATGCAAAAATTCTCATTGACTTCACCATTTGCCTTATGTGAAAAGGAACACTGTTCTTTGGAAAGGAAAGCTTATTCACTGTGAAAAAGCTGTGCTATTTCTTATCAAGGCAATGCAGTCCGGTGAACTCAAGGGACATGGGTTGCATCCTTACCTCTTTGCGACCTTCTTCCTCTCCTCCATTCTTTGTTGATTTAGACTGTCTCTTGCTCTGTGTTCTGAACAGCAGCTACAACCATGGGACCTCGGGCTTAGCTGAGGCTCCTAGGTGCTACTCTTGGTACTTCAGTAGCACTTGGTACTTGGTACTCTTGGTACCTCAGTATGGCAGACTGTCTTCATTCTTGGCCACTCTCTCCAACAAATAGCTGTAGGACTATATAGTCCTCTGCTCTGGGGTGAGACAGGTGTTCTGATAGTTCACCAATATGGTGCTGATCTTACAGGATCTGTCAATAGGAAAGGAAAATATATAAAGACTCGTATTTGTGGGTTTTCATCCTTCCCCCTCCTCCTTTTTCAAGGAAGCCTGTCCCTTGGGAAGCAGCCTTATGATAGCAGGCCAGAGAGGTGACATATATGTGAACATATGGCATTGTTCTCCTAGGGTAATATACATGCAAACATATGTCACTGCCCTCCCAGTGCAGATTACTTGTCAACAGACATGGAAAGATCTCACCATGGTTATATTGTTTATCACCCAGATGGTTTTCTATTGCTCCTGATCTGTGCAGATAAATTACAACTACTTCCAAACACCCCTTGCTAATAATAGATTAGATTTATTCCAAATACAGATGCTTAGTCTTGCCCTTTGGTACTTCAGCAGAATTCACTGCACAGCAGGGGCTCTGACGCACAAAAAGGGAGGAAAAGAAAAAGAGACATCAACTGAGACTGAGCCAATAAGGGGAGTATTTGGGGAAAGAGACACATCATTGCTCCTGGGAGTTCTCAGTCTCAGGGGAAGGAAAATTCACTCTTTCAGTGCAAAATTCTACATGTTTGTGGATAGCTGACAGAAGTGGATAGTGACTCAGTATGCTGAGCAATTGTATCCGTGAAATGTCAGGCAAAATGACATGATAGATCTACATGGCTGCTGCTAGAGATACAAGATATGAAAATTCACTTGATCTGTATATGGACTCTCCCTTCCCACAAGCCCCGACTACGCTGCAAATCCAAGTTGAATACTGTATAGAAATGGCTCCGCAAGTATATCATTAACACCCTGCCTCTTGGTGATGACAAGTTTACACTTCCAAATGTTAATAATCTCTATCTTGCAGATGGAGAAAATGAAGTACAAAAGACTAAACAGCCCAATTTTAAAAAAATGTTCTCTGATTTGGAGTGCCTTCACTGAAGTCTCATTTTAGAGATGGTATGCACCCAAAATGCCAGATGGAGTCAATGGGTGGAAGCTCAACTATTCTAATAAGCAAATCCCAATGTGTCCTCAAAAATTGAGGCACCTGAAATCAATGACTGCCTTTGAAGATATTGCTCTAAGTGGTTTGCCCAAAGTCAGACTACAAGCTCAGTTACAGCCATAGCAATAGAATTAGATCTCCTGGTTAACCAGCTACAACAGCTATATAAGTATATTGAAACAAAACAAAACAAAACAGAAAACCTCCAGACTTCCCAGGAGGTAAGGATCCCTGACTTGAGCAAAATAACAAGCATTCCCTATGCGGAATGGTCCTGCATACTTCAGAGAATCTTCTGAATGAGAGAAGAAAGAGGGGTGGGTTGCTTTAACCTATACATTCAAACAGGAAGCAACATTATTTCTGAGCAAAAGGTCTCAAAATATTTATAAAATGTTTGGAAATTATGTTTGTTTGTTTTTTGTCTAGCAGAATTTTAAAATCCTTTTATAAGAATGGTTGTTTTACTTAGAGTTTGCGTAGGTTTAACCAACCTCTTTTCAGTGAAAAATACTGAATTGTCAACTTCATGAAACAGGATCAATTCTGATGAGTCTCCTGACTTATCATTTGTTTCACAAGATGTTCCAAATTGTTGAAACATCCTCCCCTCATGACATTTTTGAATGGGGGAAAAATACCCTAAACTTTTTTTTGTCAGAAATATGATTTGTTTTGAAATTAGAGTAAATTTAGACTAACAAGGTTCAAAAAAGAAAAAAAAGTTAAAATTACAATGAAACATTTTGAAATGATTGAAACAAATATTTCAATTTTGATAGATAGATAGATAGATAGATAGATAGATAGATAGATAGATAGATAGATAGATAGATAGATAGATAGATAGATAGATAGATAGAGTGGAGTTTGTAAATTTTTTGAGACATACTATTCCCATTTGGGAAAAAAATTTTAAAAAGGGAAAAAATTCTCACAGGATAGGGAAACTGTTTAATGCAAAGGAGTAGGCAAAATCAGGCCTGGTACCTTATAACTAAAAGTAATTTTACATTTAAAAAAAAATGTTGTCTGGATAGTTAATTCTTACACCACTATCCTTATAGAGCAACAAGCTCCATTTGAGCATTTTTCTCTGTCATGCTCTGAAGTTCTATTAGAACAATAGTTGATGAAGCATTGGGAGCATAACTATTATCAAGACTTTAGTCTCATAATGAACTCTATGCAGACTGACTCCCACAGACCCCAGGCACAGTAGTCTGTACAGGAACCATCTGTGCAGAGCTCATTGCAGGATCAGGATCTATGTTATTACTCCCAAATATCAAATCCAGTCCATATATAGTATGATGGGATTATATAAAATAGTTAAGAGTGGACAAAAAGAGGAGAAATGTTATCAAATGCAATAGGAGATGCTACTTGGCCCTAATGATTTTGTGCCTATAATTATTACTGAATTGACTCAGAGGATTTATGTTTAGTAACCATTCAAAGCTAATTACATTTTCAACTGGGTAGGGCAGGTCATAAAAGAAATCCTTAGGACACACTGAAGGGATTGTCTTTTCCTTTCAGGTAGACAGGACTTTATGACAGGAAACAATGACAGGCTAATATAAACAACTTACTTTGCCTACCTTTATGTTTCAATAGAGTAGTTCAATATAACCACATTTCTCAAAAGACTCATATTCTGTTATTGAAAGGTAATGGTGGGAACCAACCTAAGAACATGTAAAATGCAAGATTTTTTAATCAATGAGAAGCTATTAATTTAACCAACCCTTCCTGTAATAATATTGAGACAGACTGTCTGCCTGTTTTTACATTATAGCTAGCTTTGCAATCCATGTGGAACCTAATGAGGTGTGTAATTTTTGTGAATTTATTGTGAATAGACTTAGGAATTAAATGCTGCCAAATTTTTAGCATTTCTCTCCCAGTTTTTTTTAATGCAGAACTTATTATTTTAGTATGAGCTGTTGACTTTTTCCAATACACATGAACTTCATGGTCTCAAATAGGCCATTTTAAGTACAGACCTGATGTGACCCAGTCCAGTAGTGAATTGCCTTCCATTCATGTAAAACCATGTCTGCTGCTACAACTGCTTTCATTTAAATAATGCTCTGGATGTATGGCCAATGGCAAAACAGGTCTTGCAAGCCCCAGGAACTCAGCTAACTACCCTTCAAAGCCCCTGCTTGAGCTTTATTATAAAGTGCTTCACCTCTAAGGCCCACATAAATTCACAAGGGCTTCCCTAATCCAAAAAATATGCCTTTATTTAAGCATTTATTACTCCACCTTTATGATTACCACCATTGGCTTCAATGGGATAATATTCAAATTCTTAACCACTTCCCTGGATGGAGGACTTGCTGCTGATAATGCCTGCTATTCACTAAGGGGACATCTATGCTGCATGGCTATTTTGGGATACCTCTGGTACTTCAAAATAGCTACCCCGCATCTACACAAGCTGCCCATATAAAAAAAATATTTTTCGAAATAATGGGCGTGGTATTTCAGCATCCCAGTAACTCTTGTTCCATGATGGCTAAGGGATGTCTCGAAATAGCATGTTATTTTGAAATTTGGCATTGTGTAGACATGCCAAATTTCAAAATAGCCTATTTCAAAATTCAATCAAAATAAGATATGCAATTTGTGTTGTGCAAATTGTGTATCTTATTTCAAGTTTAGGGTGCTGTGTAGATGCACATTAAGTGAATTGTAAGCTTTTGAGAATAACAGACTCTTAAAACAAAGTCCAATTCACCTGCTACTTAGTAAGATTTCGCTGTGTCTGTCTCTCTCTCTCTGTGTCTCTCAATTTTATTCAATTCAATATAGGCTCATTTACAGTCTCAACACTGTGGCATCTGAATGCCTTCCATTAGTGCATTGAGCTACGAGTCATATACACTGGGTTTTTTTGCTCTGGTTTTTTGAGAAATAAAACAAATACATTAATGGCAACAGGATGCAGTGCATTTAAGAAGTGTTCCTCACCGTCAGAATGGTTGAGAGAGAGAGAGAGAGAGAGAGAGAGAGAGAGAGAGAGAGAGAGACCAATCCAAGCCTTGCCAATAATCCAGTGGTCAGGGCACCAGTTTGGGAGAAACAGGTTAAAGTCCCTGTTCTCAGGCAAAGGAGGGATTTGAATTTGCATTCTCCCACAACACAGCTCAGAATCCTACACGAGCCTAACTTAGAACTATGACAGCTTTCTGAAGAGTTTAATTGAAACTAGTACATTTCCATGGAAAGTTGTGGTTTTGATAAATCAACCCTTTCCAGTGAAAAGTTAGATTGCCAAAAAATTCCTGACCAGCACCACCCCTCATGGAAGAGATGAGGAAACTTCAGAGTCACCGGGGAACTGGTGTTTTTCCTGTGCTTGAACCTGTTTCATGAATCTGACGAAGTGGGTCGTTGACCACGAAAGATTATGCTCCAATAAATCTGTTAGTCTATAAGGTGCCACAGGACTTCTCATTGTTTGTCCTTGAAAACTCACTCTCTGATTCCATGTGGCAGTAGGATAGGTGGATTTATGGCATAGGAGCATATATATGCTGCCTACCCACACATTCTTGACTATAAGACCGAAAAATCCTACCTCACCATCAAGATTTGACACAAACACATCATACATCTTTTTGTGACAACATATATTTACAATAAGTATCTGAATACCCCTGTTGATCAATGGTTGATCCTTGATTAATTAATTCTTCCTGAAGTCTTCCCATAAACTTTTTTAAATTGCACCCCACTGAACACAAGGCTGCATGTAGTAGCTATAGCAGAACCACAAAGAATAGTTACATTTTCTGATAAGGAGAGCTATATTTATGCAGCTGCAGTTTGCAAAGAGTGTTAAATCATTTTATTTTTTGTCACGTAATTGCTTATAATACGCACTATCCCTTTGAGACTAGAAAAAGCCAAAAATTGAGACATTCTTACTATGCAAATTATTTGGAAATGAAGGTCTCATTCAGCAAGCTACCTGACTACATGGTAATTGAAAGGGTGTGAATGGTCCTTACTGGGTAAAATCCTGGCCCCCTGCTATTGTCTTCGATGGGCCAAGATTGCACCCATTCAAGTTCAATAGAGCTAATCACAAACCATAATATACTGAAAGTTAGTCAGATGTTAGAATAACTTGATTAATCAGGGCCATAAAGGGTCACTTTATCAAACATTTTTTTCCATAAAAGGTAAGGTGTCAAAAACCAAAATCAAAGTAGTTTATTCTATTTTTGGTACCTGTCCTACAGTAACATTGGACACTTGAAATGGAAAGAAAACTGGCCAGTGTATGTAACAACTTTTTCAACAGGCCTGTTTTATGTTGTTTGAATCTAAACAATTCTGAAAGAAGCTCTCTCTCCTTCCATGAGGATTGGTTATTGTTTTCAAATAAAATATTGTTATGGGAACATTAATACATTGTTACTAATGATAGGGGCTGGATGGTTAGTTAGTAAATCAAAGACATTTGACAAATCTACTACTGAGCAGTAAATGTAATTGTATTGCCCTTAACTTAAAGTGAAAACTAGAACATAATTATAATAAGACCTCAGTCACCACTACAAAAATAAATACCAAACAGGAACAAAAAACATAGGAAGGTTTATTTTTATGGGGAAAGAAAAGTTAATGACTGGATAATGAATGGTATATACATTCTAAAACTCAGGGATATGTACACACCAGCCAACAATGTACTACAAATGAAATATATTTAACAAGCCTAATTTTCTTTCTGATTTAATAGAATCCAATAAATGGAAACTGTGTGTCCAGAATAATGAAAAGAGGACAAAATTATCTCATTCTGTTGCATCCTTTCTGTGTTCTTTTGTCCTTTGATTGCACTGGTGGATATTATTATTTTGTTCCCAAGGAAATATGTCCCTTTGATTAGGTTGCAGATATTCTCTCATTTGTCACTGTTCTATCAAGCTATGCCATGTAACAGCAGGAACCCTTGATTATTTAATTGCTTGTAAGAACTCATTAAATCTTACTATCAATCATAGGACATATGGTAAATATCACCCAATGGTATGAGAGATTGTAATAGTTATCTGTCACTGGGGCATACCCTTTCTTTAGTAGCATGGGCCCTTTGTTTAGTTGTCTGATCATAATATTTTTTAATTAATATTGATTTACAAGAGAGGATTCATCTAGTGGCATTAATCTAGGGTTAGAGAGAACAATCAAGAGCTTTTGTAATTTCTTTATTAATTTTGAAAAACCTGAAATAGGAGACATTCTTTTCCTGTATTATGTAGCTGTTTTTGGCCCAGTGATAATCTAATTTCTTTCATAGAAGTGTACATGGCTCAGTAAGAAAACTATAGAGTGATCCGAAGAATACATGAACATACTTGACAGTGTCCATATCAACACCCGAATGGGATCACTGGTGGTGGTGGTGGTGAATTTATATGAATCAATTTCTGGGGGGGGAGGGGGCGGGTAAGCCCTTTTTCAAATTACAAAAAAAAAAAAGAAAGAAAGAAAAAGAAAAAGAAAATGAAAAAGAAAAGAGCTAATTCCTTTGTCTGATAAAAGTAATTTTTTAGTTACAATTGCTACTACGGAAGAAGTCAGCTAAAACTTCATTGTGCTAAAATATGTTCAATATTATTATAACTCACTTCAACTTTAGAGATTGTTTGCACATGGGATGAAACTGAAATACTCATCAGCCAAATAGCTTTGGGGGAAGCTGACTCACATGATCCCCATGAAAAGAATGTTTGGATTCTTGTTTACTAAAAATCATCTCCCTTTGAAATTGATGTGGTAACTTATTTCAAATAGTGAAAGGCTAAAGGAAAAGCAATGCAATGAAGATAAATATACTTCTCTGAAATAAGGCAGCAGAAGTTAAATTCTATTGGAGTCTGCTGTGAGTTATTCCAGATTTGTAGGAATAACTATAAATCATTTTTAAAAATGATGACTTTTTCAATGTTTACAGGCCTCATCAGTATCCCCTAGTCCACTCCAGGACCCACCCCACCTCCCAGGCATCCCTTATCATGCCTTCCTAACGTGGGAGCTAGCTCCATACCGTGGGCAATCTCTGTTGGCAGTCCTGTTGCTCCCAGGGTGTGCTGGGTTTGAACCCCCAAACCCTGTCATCTCCAGGCAATTGCCCTATCCACTAATCGACTCCACACTAATACTCATTAGCACTTTGAGGTCCTTTAGCCCTGGCCTACACTAAGGGAGTTATTTTGAAATAATGGCCCTTATTTTGAAATAACAAGCAGAGCATCCTCACTACCAGGCCTGTTATTTCAAAATAAGAGGCTGGTTATTTTGAAACAACTACTCCAGCTTTCTGTGAGGAATAATGCTTATTTCATTTCAAAACAGTGGTAGTGCAGATGCTCCACTGATTCTATTTCAAAATAGCTACTCCCCAGAGTATTTCAAGTAATGACTCCCTAGTACTTCCTGGGGCGCTAAGTTGAAGTAATGTGTCCAACAACCACAGGACATACCACACTAATACCAACCTTGGAACTTTCCCTTGCAACAAACCCTGGTGCCAACTTTGTCCACATATTTACCCTGTTGACACCATTATTGGACCTAACCATGCCAGTTACAAGATCAAGAACACATGTTCCTGTTCATCCAGAAATATAATTTATGCCATCATGTGCCTTCTGTGTATATTGGACAAACTTCTCAGACACTTTGCCAAAGAATCAATGCACATAAAACAGACATCAGGCTCTTTCACAGAGAGAAAACTGTTGCTTGCCATTTTAACCAGATTGACCGTTCTTTCAATGACCTTAAAACATGCATATTGCTTCAAAGAGATTTTAACTCCAGACTTCAAAGAGAAGCCTCAGAACTGTCATTCATGCTTAAATTTGACACTTTACGTATGGGTCTTAACAAAGATGCTAATGATCTCACCCATTACAAAGATAGCTTCCCCAATTATCATCCCTAATGTCATTATCTCACAGACACTAACCTTCCCCTCTTACCCCACCCTCCCACCCCCATTCTAAAATCTGATTTGTTAATTTTATGTGTGTCCACTTTTTTTTGATTATATCACTTTGGTATATATGGTCGTGCCAATTTTCTTCCACAAAGTTATCTGAGGAAGTGGGTCTGACCCACGAAAGCTCATCACCTAATAGACCATCTTGTTAGTCTTTAAAGTTCTGCATAGTCCTATCTTTTGTTTCAGCTAGACCAGACTAACACGGCTGCATCTCTATCACTATTCCACATTTAAGGGAACCTGCCTCGGAATAATTTTGAGGCGTTTCTATAGTGTAGACATGCTATTTCAAAATAGTTATTTTGGGGGTTACAATTTCAAAATAAGGTATTTTGAAATAATTTCCTAGTGTAGACATGCCCAAAAGGACAAAAGTTTCTCCTTTGCTAATTGCTTGGTGAATATATTCTGTAAAACCCCGCTTTTACCCACTTTTATCATGGTTGTCAATGCTGTGTTGGTAGTGTACTTAATTGTATTTTGGGGAAATTTCTCAGGTTTTAAAATACTATTTTATACTAAGATACTATTTTATAATCAAGAGAAATAGCTAGATAAACAAAGAAGAACAGAGTATAAGAATTCACTTTCAGAATAAGTCTTTACTCCTGTATCCTACTTATGACATAGCAGGATCCCCATGTGATCTGTAGCTCTGGGTATTTTTAAGATAAGACCAATGTTTTGCCATGAATGTTGCACAGGATTTTTCAAGTTAAAATTTAGGATAATATTTGTAAATGCTTGGAAAAATGTTTACAGGTGAATCATGATTTGTTGTCCGTTTCATTTGGGCCTTTGGTTCAAACAGTGATCGCTATAGAAGTAGCAGTGAAGATCTGAGTTACCATAAATAGTAAAGAGCCAGAACCACGTCACTTTAAAATATATTGAAAGGCAAGAAACAGCTGATAGGACCTGATTACCTATGAAGTTCATCTGTTTGGAAATACTGGACAGAGAGTGGGTTTTTTTATATCATTAGTTATTTAGTAGTAATAAGGTAAAGACTGAAATTTTTGCTTTATCTGGTACAGCTTGAATATGTTTCTGTATATATTGTTCCTCTTCCATCAATAGCAGTACTACTGTGTACATTAATCATTTGTCACCCTTGGGCAATACGGTAATTAGATCCGATACAAATGGGGGCAGAAGAGGTGGAGATTTTAGAAATCCCAGTTTCCTAGAGAGTGATGGAAAGCACTCTGGGAGATGGATTTAAAGTGAGTGTGGTAGTTTTCAGCTTCTTAAAAGAACACAAGTTGCGGCTATTCTATTCCTGTAAATTAAAAAGAATGTTGAAGCACTGCATTGTAGCTTTTGCAATAGTAAAGACCAATGTTAAGGTTCCTTAAAGACTTCCATTGTAACACCTTCTGATTTTCAGGCAATAATGACAAATTTCTCCAAAATTCCTCTTTCTGAAGTGATTTCTTCCCACTCACAATTTAAAAAAGAATTAAAAATTTAAAAGAAAATGATCCTATATATTTTTGTTAGTCTCTAAGGTGCCACAGGACTACTCATTGTTTTCTCAGAAAAATAGTTGAGTTATTTTCAAAGTGGGCTTCAATTCTGAACTCCCTACTCAAGTAAAGCTCCCATTCACTTCCACAGAATAACTGATTGATTCCCACGATGTGAAGGAGAAAGTATAAAGGCCAAATTCTCAGCTAGACCTAGTAAGTGCTGAGAAAAACTATTAGAAGTATGCAGAGTGCAAAGCAGACATGTTCAGTTTCATTTCCTTGAGATTTCTCTAAACAATGACACCTGCCAATGACCTTCAAAGGCCATTCAGGGACCTAGGGATCAGCAGAGGGAAGAGTACTATGCCACGAGATTACTGTGACAACAAGCATTAGATTTAAGTCTTCTCTTAGGGTATGTCTACACAGCAGCCGTTATTTTGAAATATCTTTACCAGCATCTACACAGCCAAATTGCTATTTCGAAATTAAATCAAAATAGCGGAGCGCTTATTTTGAAATTGGTAAACCTCATTCCATGAGGAATAGCACCAATTTTAAAATTGTATTTCGAAATAAGTGCTGTGTAGACACTTATTTCAAAATCAGGGGCCTCCAGCCCTGGTGGCCACTCTGGGCACAACCAAGAAAACTCCTCTCCTTTCCCCCCTCCCCAAAGCCCTTAAAGGGGTAGACTCTGGACACAATGCTTGTGCCAGCTCCAGGCCTGTCAGCCCAGAGCCAGCAGTTGCTGCACCTGACCCAGTGGCCCCAGCATGAGCCATGAAGCCAGTGCCAGCCAGCTCTCCACTGCTCCCCAGGACCAGTATGCCAGCTTCCATCTACATCAATGATGTAGATATTGGGATAGAGAGTACGCTTATTACGTTTGCAGATGATACCAAACTGGGTGGGGTTGCAACTTCTTTGGAGGATAGGGACATAATTCAAAATGACCTTAGCAAGTTAGAGAAGTGGTCAGAGGTAAACAGGATGAGGTTTAATAAAGAGAAATGCAAAGTGCTCCACTTAGGAAGGAACAATCAGTTCCATACATACAAGATGGGAAGCGACTGTCTAGGAAGGAACATGGCAGAAAGGGATCTAGGGGTCATAGTGGACCACAAGTTGAATATGAGTCAACAGTGTGACGCTGTTGCAAAAAAAGCAAATATGATTCTAGGTTGTATCAAAAGGTGTGTTGTAAGCAAAACTTGTGAAGTCATTCTGCCGCTCTACTCTGCACTAGTTATGCCTCAGCTGGAGTACTGTGTCCAGTTCTGGGCGCCACATTTCAAGAAAGATGTGGAGAAATTGGAAAGGGTACAGAGAAGAGTGACAAGAATGATTAAAGGTCTAGAGAACATGACCTATGAAGCCAGGCTTCATGAACTGGGCTTGTTTAGTTTGGAAAAAAGAAGATTAAGGGGGGACATGATAGCGGTTTTCAAATATCTAAAAGGGTGTCACAAGGAGGAAGGAGAAAATTTGTTCCTCTTGGTTTCTGAGGACAGGACAAGGAGTAATGGGCTTAAAGTGCAGCAGGGGAGGTTTAGATTGGACATTAGGAAAAAATTCCTAACTGTGAGGGTGGTCAAATATTGGAATAAATTGCCAAGGGAGGTGGTGGAATCTCCCTCTCTGGAGATATTTAAGAACAGGTTAGATAGACATCTGTCAGGGATGGTGTAGATGGAGGTTGGTCCTGCCTTGAGGGCGGGGAGCTGGACTCGATGACCTCTTGAGGTCCCTTCCAGTCCTATTATTCTATGATTCTATGATTCCAGGAGCCTGCCAGGGGCCAGAAAAGGCAGGCGCCTGCCTGTTCTAGTGCGGAGATCAGGGACCTAATTCAGGTTTTGGGGGATGCCTCCAATGTCCATGATCTCCGCACTAAATGGAGGAATGCAACTGTCTACAGGCTGATGGTTGCCAGCCTAGCCAACAAAGGCCACATGTGAACCCAGGAGCAGGTTTGCATGAAAATAAAGGATCTGCGGCAGGCATATGCCAGGGTAACGGGGCAGCTCTCAACCAGGGGCAGAACCAGACCCCTGCCTCTATTTTGATGCCGTGGACTGCATCCTGTGGGGCAGGACAGTCCATGCCCCCCAGGTATTCATTGACCCTGGGGCAGAGCTTCCTGCCTCCTGCTGCTCCAGCCCCTGTTGCCTCCCCAGCTACTGCTCCTCCTCCCACTCCTTCTCCCGTTCCCTCTTCCCCACCCTACCCACACCCCCAGGGACACCAAGACCCCTGCACCGATGGTGCTTGGGGACAGTTGAGCCTGCAAGACTCCCAAATCTGAGCCATGAGCTTCTTCTCCCCCTTCCTTCCCTTGCCTCCCCCTGCCAGCTCCCTCTTCCTAGGTTCACCCGTCCCCTCTCCCACCCTCCTTCCTCCCCTCTCCCACCTTCTTTCCCCAGTCTCACCTCAATTTCATTCCCCATTTCAGAGGCTTTGTTGTAATGAACACGTGTCATTTATTGTACAGCAGGAAGGAGGATTAGGGAAGGGTAAGTGGAAGGATGTGAGGGAGGAATGAGGCACAAGCCCCCAGTGGGGCACACCAGAGAGACTGTTACTGCCTGCAGAATGTACTGCCAGGCTCACAGAAACACATCCATGAGAAGCACCAGAGTGCCCAGGGGCGGCCTCAGCTCCATGCTGCAGAGTGCTGCGGTGTCCTGAGTGAGGGCAACCAGAGCATACAGAGAAAAAAAATGCTTTGCTGTCCCCTCAGCGAGGTAGGCAAACAAGCAGGGAATCCTTAGAACTGGCTGTCCAGGGAAGAGGGGGGCGGTCCCTTTAAGCACAGGTCTCAGATACCTTGTGTGGCTGCTGCCTGAGGCTAACTCCTCACCTGATGCCCTGCCAGAACTGGTTCCAGCCAGCCTTAAATGCGATTCAGTGTCCTATCAGTGTAGATGTGCTATTTCAAAATAACAAAATGCTATTTCTAAATGCATTTTGTTCTAGACGCGTTATTTTGAAATAAGCTATTTTGAAATAAGATACTTTAACACTGCTCTAGTGTAGACATAACCTTATATTGTACTTCATACAACTATATTGTCAAAAAGCTACAAGTAGAAACTACATAGATAATAAGTGTTATTTTGATTGGAGTGGTGAAGCTTCTGGTGCCAATTTTCTATTGCTTTATACTTCATGATACCATATACGTCCGTACAAATCAGAATGGGTACGTTTCACACCCACTTTGAGCACATTTAAATGACCATGCCAGGTGAATCAAGCCTTTGAGCTACTGAATTCTGTTGCTACTGAAGTGAGTTTTGCCATTTACTTCAGTAGGGCTAAGAGTTCGCCCTCTGTCTCCAAAACACATGCATTCACATTTCTGTTAGTGACTTAGGAATTCCTATTAACTTCAGAGACATTTGGCAGATCAGCATTTTTGGGAAGAATGTCAAGTGCTGCACAATACTCTGATGTTATCTTAAAAGTTCTCTGGAAATCAATTAAAACAAAATCACAAGAAACCTCTTCCACCCCCCATTGATATTGGAGATATGACAGTATATAGATTTCTCTCTATATATGCACACGTTCAGTACTTGTAGAAAGATAATCTCTAGCAGATGATACATCACATACCAAGTGATAGGCATAAAAATCTCCTTCATTAAATACTTTAGGATTTATGGGTATGAAACACTATATAAAAGCTAAATTTTATTACCAGTAGAGAGCAACTGAATATACTTTATTTTCCTGAACATAATGGTTTTAACCAAAAAGACCTCACAGACTTAATCTATTGACGAGAACTGCATTACATTACAGTAACTTTATTACTTGCAAGCTAAAGTTGGGTTAGAGAGGTCAACAAAAGAGTAATGAATGATACTTTAAAGTAGCAAAAAGAATTATTATTTACATATGTAGTGATATCTTGGTGGAAGTATACCAAAGAGGCTGTGAGATTATGCCACAAAGTACAGAAAGTCTTCCAGGAAGTAAGTGTATAAGCTTTGCTGTCGGAGTGTTGAGCAAAACCCATTAAAACCCATTAAAGGAACCCAAACTGTAGACAAAATGTAAAAAAGGATTGATTTGCTGTAGTCTCAGAGGCAATAGAATGTCCATTTATTAATTAAAAGTATATTTTATATATTGTGATGTGATAGTTTGACTGTTTAGGTTAATTCCCTCACAAATGCATCTAGGGCTATTAACATTGATAAATTATGCACTACTACTTTTTTAGTTTCTGACAGGCTGTCTCACAAGTACCTGCTATTTTCTTTTGGATTTTAAACAACAGTTCTGTCTAACTATAGCTGACATTTAATCCTTATTATTGCAAATTCCTTAATCTGGAAGAAAAAAGAGACAAACATCTGCATACATCTTTATCTCCTCCTCTTCTCCCACAGACACCTCCTCACATGCACAGCGGACATACTTGAAAAGTAACTTCTCTGGATTCAATCCCACTGGATTGAAGGCCCTACGTTTTAAATAAGAAATACCATAATCTCTCTTGAAGAAAATAAAACATTTTCAGTGAGGTCACATGCATACTTAAGTATTTTTGCGATGTTCAGTTCGGGCTCTGGGCTGAGTCCTCAAGAGTTAAAAAATCAGGCCACAGAGCCCAAAATTCAACTAAAAATGGAATTTAAAAAAAATCTTGCATATGTGCAAGTGTATTTGTACAGACGCACACATGCATGTGTTTGGCAATATGAATCAGCCTTGCCTGCTGTGTCTGCATACATGCATTTCTTTATGGCATTTAAATAGTGTATTATTTACAATGAAGGAGCTACTCAAATAAGTTGTAAGAATTGTAATAATGCTATCTATCACAGGAGCAGGAACTTTGAGTTCATGTACATTTTGTCAGGCAGGCAATTTAAACTTCTCAACAGAAATCACGCCACAGAATAGGTACACAACACTGAATTACCACCAACAGTGTCTGATACTCACAGCGTAGCTCTAACTACCTGGAACACAAACAGGAGTTCAGAGGAAAGATTTTGGTTGATTTTATTGATTTTTAGAGGCAGATCAGGCCCCAGTTCATGGACCATCAGATAAAAAAATGGGATTCCTTACTTCTTGCCACCTCGCACGACTTACATGTTTCTACCTCCTTTCCAGGCATTTGTCAGGCACAATAATAACCAGTTCTATGGACCACAAACAAATTATCTCTAGCTAGCTAGTGAGAGGTCTCCATGCCTTACCAAAAAGTATGCCACCCTATGATTAGGTCTCTTCAGAAATATTCAACCTTGATGCTCAGATGGTTCCTTTCAACACAACTTCTTTGGAAACCAGCTGAAGATCTGGTTTTGTGCCCAAGCACTTCAAACATCTAATGAATTTGTCCACCCAACACAAATGCGAAGTAGGGAACTAAAGCACCTAGGTTCAGAGTGACATTTCTACGGGTGCGTCTATGCAGCCCCCTAAATGCAAAATAAGATACTCAATTTGCAGTGTGCAAATTGCTTATCTTATTTCAATTCTATTTTGAAATAGCTTATTTTGAAATTTGGTGCATCTATACAGTGCCAAATTTTAAAATAACTCACTATTTAGTGATATCTCTTAACTTTCATGGTATGAGGGTTACAGGGATGCCGAAATAGTGCGCCCATTATTTCGAAAAATATTTTGGAATAACAGGCAGCTTGTTAAGACACATAATAGTTATTTTGGGATATTGGAGGTATCCCAAAATAGTCATGCAGTGTAGACATATGTGCCTACATAGCAGGGCTTAACTCAAAATAAGCTACACAAATTGACCTATGTCAGTTGCTTAGCTTATTTCAAAATAGCTTATTTCAAAATTGAGAGCATCTACACCACACATTTCGAAACAGAGCACCCTTCCTCTGACTTCTTTTAGTCCTTGTACATTGAGGGGTACAGGAATCGGAGTTAGAAGTCCTCCAGCTTGACAGTATTTCAATACTATTTTGAAATAACTGCCTACTATGTAGACACGGACTAAGTTTTTCCAAAATAATGTTGCTAAGTGACTTATCCAGTGGCCTCAATCTAGTATATTTGTAGTCATTAGGATGCATCTTTCTAGTGACCAGATATCCATGCTTTTTTCTACACTATTTGATAAGAAAAAGGGTTTGGTCACCTTTGACACTGTTTTCAAAGTTTAAATTAGTTACCACGCTCCCCAGTTTAAAGCTTTACCTAGGTACTCTGAACAAGAAAAGCATTTGATTAACACTATTTACACGCATTCATCACTTAGGCTTTCTAGGGTCAGGGGGTGGTTGGGAGATTGACAAGGGCCATCTGTATAAAAGGCCACATCGTGAGAACTGCTTTGCACCTGCATCTCCATTTGGGATCTATGGGAATTGCAAGTCCTTAGCACCATTGAGCATTTGGACCATGATCTTAAAAAGAAATGCTGGGGAAAGATTACTGCAGCTTTAAAAGTATCATTTAGAAATAGAAAAATGAACCTCTGGCTATGAGCTACAACATAGGATGATTAACAGTGACAATCACGATTGCAAGCCAATAAGTGAACTTCAGAGTAAAACATCTAGTGCTGCGTATGATTCAGGTTCCATTACCACTCAAACTCTGCATTATAGCCCCATTGGTTCCCCCTCACTCCCCTGCCATCACCTAATTGATATCCAGTGTTTTCTATCATTGGAGATCATGCACTTTTGGTATTACTAAGTGGCTGCATATTGCTTCTGAACTGTTAGCTGTTCCTGGATTTTTGGCACAATTGAATGTTCGTCACAAGTAAGTATTTTGTGTAGCAGAAGGCATTCCAGAATACTAAGGAGTCACAGAGCAATAAAATAAAATGGTAATTTTGAGATCTTTTCCCCAATTTGTGGATATCAGCAGATTTTTTAAAATCACATCTTACTTCATCTACATGTGAACTATATAAAATCTGAGTCCAGAATAAGTTTGAGGTGCTTTCAAACAGACATAACACTATCCTCTCATAATATAATTTTGTAGAACAATATTTATTGTTCCAATTCAGCTCCTGCTGTCCCAAACACAGAAATGGGGCAGGGCAATGTTTAAAAAAGAAAAATGCTACTTTCCTCTTCTGGACAGCAAAATTGTGATTGGAGGAGAGAATGTTGGAAAGAGAATGAAAGAGAGCCTCAGTTATATGTTTATTTTTATGTTTATTTCTACACAGGAGTTGTGCCTCTATATTTGGAGACAAAATATGGGCCCAGGGCTTGGCACTAACCCAGATGATCTGGTAAATAAAAAAGAGAGCCTAGTGAAGGAGTGTCTGGCAGCATCTACACCACTGTATCCTCTCTCATCTGCAGGATTCTAAGACAGAAGACAACTGTTAACATGACAGCAATAATGGTACCCTGGAACCAGCAGTTGGGACCTTGCAAGGAAAAACAAGGGGAAAAAACCCAAAGCTTGGAATGTTGTGTACATGCATGACACACACTCCTCCATACACCTTTTGCACACTCTGAGCCTGTTCAATGCACTTCTTTCTGGAGTTAACATTACAGATGCCCGAGTAGCTCCCAAAAGCCAAGGTTAAAAGAACAAATCAATGAGAAAAAAAACTGCTGAATGTTTGTCTTTTCCCCCACAGATCTGGAATGCACAACCACACACACTCAAACACCAGTAGGGTTGGAGATGCAGGATTGACACCAATAACATGTTTAAGGGCTGATATCTCCTTGCCCATCAGGGTTAGAGATGGTAGTTTTATATAATTGGAAAAGGGAAATTCCCAGGTTTCCAAAGGGGAAAGGACTTGCTTCTAACACTAGTAAACTGACAATAATGCTGTTTTTAAAAATCTCTGTACAATATTCCTAATACTTTTTCTCTGCAAAATACAGCATATTTAGAGCACATCATAGTGTCATGTATAATTAGAACCCTGTGATTTTCAAAATTCTGTGGGCATAGAAATCACTACAGAATCTCACCTTCCATATTTTCAGAAGGTCCTAGAGGTAATGGTTGAAAGGACAACCTTTAAAATGTAAGCTATGGCCTAGGTTTTCCTCTCACGCCAAACAGCTAACAAATAAACCAGATGGGGAACGAAGTATCATCCCCATTTTACAGATAAGGAACTTAGGCACAGAGAGCACAAGTGACTTGCTCATGTCACAAAAGGAAGTCTGTGTCAGATTCAGGAATCAAACCCACCTCTCCTGAGTCTTCATCACATCTCTTGTCCCACTAGATAAACCTTCAGCACAACGCCATCATCTTCCCATCACTCCACCTTGTTTAGCATTTTAAGTCTCACATGGCTTGCTCAAACACTGTAACTAAAAACTCTTTGTGATCTTTTAAAAAAAGTGTATATTAATAAACACAAACAGGACTTGTCAGTGCAGCAGAAAATAAAACTGTCTCTTATATGCAAAGCATAGCTTTAATGATGTTTAAAAAGGAGCTAAACTTCTCCATGGGAATTCTTAAAACACTTATCTCTGAGGCAGTTATTTAGTTTCACAAGTCTTTGTTGTTTAACAAGCTGGAGAAATGGGTCACCTAATGTTATATTAATCAGTAAATTAATATTTAAATTTGATTTTCTTTATAGTTGAGATGCTTGCGGCACCTCCACTGTTTTCTCTCTCTCTGCACTGATGTTAAGCGGTATCATTATCATATTGTACCTTGGGGTCGTGAGATAACAGGGTCCAGTGATAGCTCTATTCTTAGGAGAGTGGGAGGTTTATGATGACACTTATACATTTTAAATGGCACATGGAAGCTCTCTTGTAATGAAATGTCTTACAGCTGAGTCATAGGCTTTTCTACATCAGGCTTTTCAGTTCATATCCTGGAAATCACTGCTTTCAGATCCAAGTGGATGATAAGTTTTGCTTTGTGGAAATAATATCTTTACAGCATGTAGAGTAAAATTCTACTAATACAATTTTTATGAACATTTCTATTTCCAAGGTTCTTGATATGCTGAAAGATAGAGACAGAATTATCAATAAATGGAGAAAAGAGAGGGGGGCATTAATTCACCGTTTGCAAATGAATCCAATTCATGTAAGCAGTAATTGCATATAATTCTTCAAATGTGAGTGCACCAATATCTTTGGAGTGGATACAAAGGTTTTATTTAGGACTATGAATGCTATTTACTTCTTTAAAATCAGTTTTAGAAAATATTTAGATCTGTAAGACCAAATACAGCTAATCGTTACTCCTTCTGCAATCCCATTGATATCAATGGTAATCACCCATGTGAATTGCAGAGTACAATTTGTTGCTACATAAGACCTGACTGTGCTTGGCCCTTATGTGAATGTTTGAGGGGTGACAGAAATGAAGTGTACAAGGAATATTTCCCTTTTGGTCTCCACACAGGGGACTCCAAAATCCCTGAGATCAGAATAGTGTCAGAATAGAAGCTGTTGTTGGGCCCTGCCTGGGGAGCACCAGAGAAAGAAAGCTTACATTCTTCATCACAGTCATTTTTCCCCACAGGTATGATCCAACTTTACAGCCATTCTCCTTTCCACCAGTCTGCAGAATGGAGTGTGCTCACCATATGATCGGATCCCATCATTCTATGGTATCTTCACTCTGTCTGGAGCTTACATTTCTCAGGTATGAAATCACAGAATCATAGAATCATATTACTGGAAGGGACCTCGAGAGGTCATCGAGTCCAGCCCCCTGCCCTCAAGGCAGGACCAAGCTCCGTCTACACCATCCCTGACAGATGTCTATCTAACCTGTTCTTAAATATCTCCAGAGAGGGAGATTCCACCACCTCCCTTGGCAATTTATTCCAATATTTGACCACCCTCACAATTAGGAATTTTTTCCTAATGTCCAATCTAAACCTCCCCTGCTGCACTTTAAGCCCATTACTCCTTGTCCTGTCCTCAGAAACCAAGAGGAACAAATTTTCTCCTTCTTCCTTGTGACGCCCTTTTAGATATTTGAAAACCGCTATCATGTCCCCCCTTAATCTTCTTTTTTCCAAACTAAACAAGCCCAGTTCATGAAGCCTGGCTTCAAAGGTCGTGTTCTCTAGATCTTTAATCATTCTTGTCGCTCTTCTCTGTACCCTTTCCAATTTCTCCACATCTTTCTTGAAATGTTGCGCCCAAAACTGGACACAGTACTCCAGCTGAGGCATAACTAGTTCAGAGTAGAGCGGCAGAATGACTTCACGAGTTTTGCTTACAACACACCTGTTGATACAACCTAGAATCATATTTGCTTTTTTTGCAACAGCATCACACTGTTGACTCATATTCAACTTGTGGTCCACTATGACCCCTAGATCCCTTTCCGCCATGCTCCTTCCTAGAGAGTCGCTTCTCATCTTGTATGTATGGAACTGATTGTTCCTTCCTAAGTGGAGCACTTTGCATTTCTCTCTATTAAACTTCATCCTGTTTACCTCTGACCATTTCTCTAACTTGCTACGGTCATTTTGAATTATGTCCCTATCCTCCAAAGAAGTTGCAACCCCACCCAGTTTGGTATCATCTGCAAACTTAATAAGCGTACTCTCTATCCCAATATCTACATCATTGATAAAGATATTGAACAGTATGGGTCCCAAAACAGACCCTTGCGGAACTCCATTTGTTATCACTTTCCAGCAGGATTTAGCACCGTTAACAACAACTCTCTGACTACGGTTATCCAGCCAATTATGCACCCACCTTATCGTAGCCCTATCTAAGTTATATTTGCCTAGTTTATCAATAAGAATATCATGCGAGACTGTATTAAATGCCTTACTAAAGTCTAGGTATATGACATCCACCGCTTCTTCCTTATCCACGAGGCTCGTTATCCTATCAAAGAAAGCTATCAGATTAGTTTGGCATGACTTGTTCTTCACAAACCCATGCTGGCTATTCCCTATCACTTTATTACCTTCCAAGTGTTTGCATATGATTTCCTTAATTACCTGCTCCATTATCTTCCCTGGGACAGACGTTAAACTGACCGGTCTGTAGTTTCCTGGGTTGTTCTTATTCCCCTTTTTATAGATGGGCACAATATTTCCCCTTTTCCAGTCTTCTGGAATCTCCCCTGTCTTCCATGATTTTTCAAAGATCATAGCTAAAGGCTCAGATACCTCCTCTATCAGCTCCTTGAGTATCCTGGGATGCATTTCATCAGGACCTGGTGACTTGCTGACATCTAACTTTCCTAAGTGATTTTTAACTTGTTCTTTGTGTATCCTATCTTCTAAACTTACCCTCTCTCTGCTTGTATTCACTACATTAGGCACACCTCCAGACTTCTCAGTGAAGACCGAAACAAAGAAGTCATTGAGCACCTCCGCCATTTCCAAGTTTCCTGTTACTGCTTCTCCCTCCTCACTGAGCAGTGGGCCTACCCTGTCCTTGGTTTTCCTCTTGCTTGTAATGTATTTATAAAAGGTCTTCTTGTTTCCCTTTATGCCTGTAGCTAGTTTGATCTCATTTTGTGCCTTTGCCTTTCTAATCTTGCCCCTGCATTCCCGTGTTGCTTGCCTATATTCATCCATTGTTATTTGTCCTAGTTTCCATTTTTTATAGGACTCCTTTTTTATTTTGAGATCATGCAAGATCTCCTTGTTAAGCCAAGCTGTTTTTTTGCCATATTTTCTATCTTTCCTACATAGCGGAATTGTTTGCTTTTGGGCCCTTAACAACGTCCCTTTGAAATACTTTCAACTCTCCTCACTTGTTTTTCCCTTCAATCTTGCTTCCCATGGGACCTTACCTACAAGTTCTCTGAGCTTATCAAAATCTGCCTTCCTGAAATCCATTACCTCAATTGTGCTGGTCTCCCTTCTACCTTTCCTTAAGATCATGAACTCTATTATTTCATGATCACTGTCCCCCATACTGTCTTCCACTTTCAAGTTCTCAACTAGTTCCTCCCTATTTGTTAAAATCAAATCCAGAACAGCTTCTCCTCTGATAGCTTTTTCAACCTTCTGAAACAGAAAGTTGTCTCCAATGCAGTCCAGAAACTTATTGGATAGCCTGTGCCCCGCTGTGTTAGTTTCCCAACATACGTCTGGATAGTTGAAGTCCCCCATCACCACCAAATCTTGGGCTTGGGATAGTTTTGTTAATTGTTTAAAAAAGGCCTCATTCACCTCTTCCACCTGGCTAGGTGGCCTGTAGTAGACTCCTAGCATGACATCACCCTCATTTTTTACCCCTTTTAGCTTAACCCAGAGACTCTCTACACAGCTATCTCCTACGTTCATCTCCACTTCAGTCCAAGTGTGTACATTTTTAATATACAAGGCAACCCCTCCTCCCTTTTTTCCCTATCTGTCCTTCCTGAGCAAACCGTACCCTTCTATACCAACATTCCAATCATGCGTTCCATCCCACCAGGTTTCTGTAATACCAATGATATCATAGTTGTATTTATTTGTTAGCAATTCCAGTTCTTCCTGCTTATTACCCATACTTCTCGCATTTGTATATAGGCATCTAAGATACTGATTTGATCTTGCCTCCCTGTTGTGCCCTGACCCTCCTTTCTCCTTGCCATTATAGGCCGTAGTTCCCCCCATTTCCAACCCATCTCCCAGTCCCGCACATTCAGCACTTACCTGAATGTGTGCATTGAAGCCCTGGGCAAAAAGGTATAGTCACAGCTTCCAAAGTGAAGCCATTATTCCCTCTGGTCTCCCAAGTCACATATGAGAGTCAATTGCAGTTAATATGCTCCCTGAGTTTCACTCTTTTAGATGCCTAACTTTATGCTTTGTGTATGCAGAGTCATCTCAATGGCTGCAAGCTGTGGCTTATTTGCACTCACAGCTATGTAGCTATAAAATTGCCTTGATCATATTGGAGACATTTTCTATCTTTTAACAGTTTAGTCCTAAATATTCTTACATCCAAAATGCATGCAGGAAACAAAGAGAGTTTTCTTGTGGCCTTAAACAATGATCATAGATACTTGCTATTATGAGAAACGTGGCGATGTTTGACTTGCAGAAGCTTGCATTAATGCTGGCTTTGGTTTTGATCAGCATAGTGTCATGCCTCTCTGTCAAAAACACCAAGATTTCACCCAGGTTTGCAAAACCATTAATAGGGCCATAGTTCACTCATTTGGTTTACAAATCTTTCCACAAACCCACAGTGAAATCCTGGCTCAAATGAAGTCAACATGGGTTCCAAATTTTCATTGGCTATATTTCAGGAGGTTTCATCACATGACATAATCTTTAATTAAAGAGTCATCTTTAATTCCTGGAGACTCCATGGCAATCCTGGAAGGTCAGCAATCCTACGTCAATGGCAAGACTGCCAATGACTTCAGTGGAGCCAGGACTTCACCTGTGTTTGAATTTTAAGAACATGAAAACAGATGAGTTTGAGTTGGTTCAGATTTCATTGTGGATATTTGTCACAGCTCAGGCTGTCATTCTGCAAATAGATGAGAGCAATGGGAGTGCTTATGCAGTCAGGGGCTACTGACTACAACTAAGGAAGGAAGACTTGCAAAACTCCAGTTTGGTGCTTAGATACCAGAGGCAAATTCTGATATCCTTACGCATGCCTTATTCCACAAATAGTCCCATTGGCTTCAGAAATTACCAGTGGAATGAGTTAATAATTACCATATACCAGGATGGCAGAATGATGCTTAAAAACAGAGGTGAAAGTAAACAGATGTGTCCAGGTGCACAGCACCAGCAAGAGCTGGCAAAGCTGAAGCTAAAGCTAGCAGACAGCTATTTAAAAATTGGCAGGGACCTGGGTAGCAATAGGACATACCTGTAAGAAATGTTAAGTTACTTTCCGTGCTGCTTAAAAGTGATTGGTGCTCCCGAAATCAAGTTAGCTAAAAAAAAGATGATAGCATGCTTGTGATAAACTAAATATTCCATGGAATGTGATGTACATTCCTCTTGTACAGCACATGCAAAAACAAATTGGGAAGAAGTTACTTGGTATAGCTACTTAAAAATATAGATTGAATTTCAATTTTATGTTCCAAAAACACAGCAAACATTTTTCTCTCTTTATTGATTCTCAATCCACTTCAGTCAAAACAATCCTGACTAAGATCAAAATCCTTTTGCAAAGCTGACTTTAAATCTGATGAAATACCAGCACTATTACACTGTGCTATGAGATGGGTATTTTTGGAAACTGAAGGTAAATCAATATTAATAATATAAAACAGAAATTGATTCATTTTGCTGTTAAGATATGTAATGGTAAAAAAGCCCAGATCTAATGATTTTTTTAAAAGTCTATCGTGACCTATTAATTAAATCGGATACAGAAAAAATAAATTTAAAGAAATTTGTAAGACTTACTTGGGTCAACCAATTTTTAGAAGTGAAAGTTCTATCATTAATAAATGGGGAAAGGCTCATAGCCATAAAACAATAAGGATGAAAGGCAAATGAAAAGATGATTATAAGAAATTTGTCAAAAGAATTTGTAATCTCCATCTTTCTCTGTCTCTTATAGTCTAATATGTTAACTTGTACTGACTAGCAAGAGAGGCGATAAAAACTGATAATTCTTTAAATGACACTAATTCCAGGATGTATGCAAAGCCTCACCAATGTCTAAGTATCTATCAAGGATGTATTAAATAACTCAAGATAGTGGATTAACATTGTGTAACCATCTTCAGAAATGCTAAACCATCTATCCCAACATCCCTACTAGCATTGATTGTGAGCGGTTGACTCAGTATTTTATGTTCATTTCCTTTTACTTGCCATTATTTTACACAAGGGAATATTTGCATCTGTATTGCATTCCTGCTTTAAGTCAAGCACAATTTAAAATTCATACCCGCCTTAATGCAACAGCAACTTTGGTATCCCATTACTTCCTTTGACAGGTACAATCTTTTCTTGCATGGCAAAGCTGAGGGGGAAAAAGTCAGTGATGCAATTCAAATATAGTAGTCAACCAGTATGTTTTAGCAAAGTTCTATGGTAAAATAATTTCCAGAAAATGTAACAATAACTAGCATTACAAAGTACAGTATGATGATCAGGAAATCATTTACAGAAAGTATCAAAATTGCCACACAGATCTGAAAACCACTAAGTCAACCTATATTGTCAGGCCTAATGTTATCCGATGTACTGTAGAGGGGAATGGAAAGGAAGTGTCTGCACCACACATTGAATTAAACTAGGCATTTTCTTTCATTTATTTAGTAATCTTCACAATGAGATCATCAAATGTACTGTCTCTACTGGAATCATATAATGTTTCTACATCACAATGTTTTTCTCCTCCACTCTTTCCAGCCTGACATTTCTGTCAGTCTCCAGTATATTTCAAATATATCAATTTATCTGGGCCAAGGAGAAAAAGTAAAATGGGACATACTGTTCAATGAACAAATGGTATAGAAGGTGTTTCTAAAATCACTACAAAGCCAATGATTGCCAACTTGTTAAGAATTACAGTAACATGTCAGGAATAAAAAATAACAACAAATTACGATAACTGCAAATGGGAATGATATGAAATAATTTTTATTTGAAAGTATTATTGAGTCACAGAAATAAAGGTTACATTTCCCCAGCACATCTGCTAAAGCAAAGCAAACAAACAAACATAAAAAAACCTCACAGGGATAGAAAACAAAATTTAATTAACAGTAAAAAGATAACATTTATTATTTTATACGGAAGTAAAATGGATTCTATCATATAGACATGCAAACACATTTCTTTTAGCTCTTGACCTCAGACCAGTGGAAATGATCTCCAAGGGATTTGGTAATCACTACTTGCAGTGATCATTATGGCCTAGACCTTTCCTTTGGGCACAGTCTTGAGCATTGAGCGTTGCAGGAGCCGGGCAGAAGGAAGAATGTAAACTGTATATCTGAAGTTCAAAAGTAACCCCAGGAGGCAACGTGCCTCAGAAATACTCTGAGGAGTCCTCTCCAGTTTCAGGGAGTAGTAATATACTGCTGGTTCTGGCGTGATGGGAAGTAGAACCAAGTCTGTGCTTGTTGCCCATTGGTCCTATCTCACCTGTTCCACAGTAGCTGGCAGAAGTCCATTTCTGCTTACTCTGGTGCAATCAGACTCAAAGTTGTGACAGCCTGCGCAGGGGAAAAAGTAGAGTTCCTACTCTCTTTTACACCCTAGTCCAACTCTCAATCTACCATTTAGATGTAGAAAATCTTACTTTCTAAAAAGCATTTCCTATAAATTCTGTTCTGTTTGCCTCTGCCCTTCATTTATGGTTAACAGCACTGCTAGGTGGATACTACAAAACATTAGCCATGAATGTTCTGTTTGGTCAAAATGGATTATTATTGTAAAGATTCATACTTACACTTCCATTAAAATGTTCTAGCAAACGTGTTTCCTGAAGGAAATATTTTCAAAATTACTCAACTTATTTAGGAATCTAAGGGTAACTAACGGATGTTAGTTCGAATTAACTTTGATAGGCGCTACACTAGCGCTCCACTAGTTCGAACTTAACTCGAACTAGCGGAGCGCTTAGTTCGAACTAGGTAAACCTCATTGTATGAGGACTAAGCCTAGTTCGAACTTACTAGTTTGAATTAAGGGGTGTGTAGCCCCTTAATTCGAACTAGTGGGAGGCTAGCCCTCCCCAGCTTTCCCTGGTGGCCACTCTGGCCAACACCAGGAAAACTCTATTTCCCCCTCCCAGCCCCGGCCCCCTTAAAGGGGCACAGGCTGGCTACGGTGCCCGTGCCAGGTGTAAGCCTGCCAGCACCCAGCCAGCAGCCCTGCACCTGGCACGGCTCGAGCCAGCCACCCAATGCCCCCCAGCCCTCCCCCTCTTCCCGGGACCAGGCTGGCGGCACCCGGGAGCTTGCCTGGGACTGCAAGAGGCGGGCACCCGCCTGGTCTAGTGCGGACATCGTGGACCTTGTCCACGACCTCCGCACTAGGTACAGGAAAGTGGCCGTCTAGGGCAGGAGAGCTGCCAGCCTGGCCACCCAGGAGCAGGTGTGCATGAAAATCAAGGTGGTCCACTAAGACACCCGACCCTGAGCCCTGAGCTTACAATGGCCGTACTGGGTCAGACCAAAGGTCCATCTAGCCCAGTAACCTGTCCGCCGACAGAAGCCAACCCCAGGGACCCTGGAGGGGATGGACCGAAGACAGTGACCAAGCCATTTGTCTCGTGCCATCCCTCTCCAGCCTTCCACAAACTTTGGGCAGGGACACCACTCCTACCCCCTGGCTAATACCACTCCATAGACCCAACCTCCATGACTTTATCTCACTTCTCTTTAAACTCTGTTCTCGTTCTAGCCTTCACAGCCTCCTGCAGCAAGAAGTTCCACAGGTTGACTCTTTGCTTTGTGAAGAACAACTTTCTGTTACTAGTTTGAAGCCTGCTACCCATTCCTTTCCTTTGGTGTCCTCTAGTCCTTCTATTATGGGAACTAATGAAGAACTTTTCTTGATGCACCCTCTCCACCCCACCCATGCTTTTATAGACCTCTATCCTATCCCCCCTCAGTCTCCTCTTTTCTAAACTGAAAATTCCCAGTCTCTTTAGCCTCTCTTCATGTGGGACCTCTTCCAAACCTCTGATCATTTTAGTTGCTCTCCCCTCTCCGACCCTCTCTCTTCCCCTCTCCCACCTCCTTTTCGCAGTCTCCCCCAGTTTTGTTCAATAAAGAGAGATTCTATTTTTTGCCACACGTTTTCTTTATTTTGTACATCAGGAAGGGGGGCTAGGGAAGGGTAAGTGGAAGGAGGTGAGGGAGGAATGGGGTACGAGCCCCCGATGGGGAGGACTGGGCTGGCTCTGTGGGCTTCTGGGGGTGGAAGCTCTCCTGCAGCCCCGCAATTGCCCCCTCTCCCCAGATGGCAGCCTGCAGCAAGTGCAGCTGGTCTGATGGCCGAGTGCTGTGATGTGCCCAGTGTGCGCACTCAGGGCACTCCAATCCAGGACTGCTTTGCAAGCGGGGCACCCCTGAGAACTGTCAGTCTGGGGTGGGGGTCGGGTCCCTTTAAGCACAGCCCTCGGCTAGCCTGAGCCAGCAGCTCCACGGTCTAAGTCCTCATCTGATGCCCTGCCGGCACTGCTTCCGGCCATCCTTAACCCCGGTTCAGGGTCCACTTAATGTGGACATGCTAGTTCGAATTAGCAAAATGCGAATTCTAACTAGTTTTTTAGTCTGGATGCATTAGTTCGAATTAGCTTAGTTCGAATTAACTAATTCGAACTAAGTTAGTTCGAATTAATGCTGCAGTGTAGACATACCCTTTGTCTCATTGAACAAAAATATCAATATGGGATGTATTGCACCCTCAGCAAGTTCATGGATAACACTAAGCGGGGGGAGAGATGGATAAACTGGAGGATAAGGATAGTGTCCAGAGTGACCGAGACAAACTGAAGAATTGGGTCAAAAGAAATGTGAATGAGGTTCAACAAGGAGAATTGCAGAATCCTGCCCTTAGGATGGAAGAATCCCATGCACTGCTACAGGCTGGGGACCTACTGGGGATTATAGTACTTGAGAAGCTGGATACGAGTCAACAGTGTGCTCTTGTTGCCAAGGGGGTAAACAGTATATTGGACTGTATTAGTAGAAGCACAGACAGCAAATCCCCTCCCATTTTTTTCCTCCCCCCCTCTTCTCTCCTATTAATTTTAGTTCTAGACATCCAACACTTTGGTCATCTGAAGAAGTGGGCTGTGCCCACAAAAGCTCATGATACCATTTACATGTTTTGTTAGTCTTTAAAGTGCTACCAGACTGTTTGTTGTTTTTTAAGTTTAGCAAATAGAGGGAAGTGATTATTTCCCTCTATTCAGCACTGGTGAGACCACATCTGGAGTATTGTGTCCAGTTTTGATCTCTCCATTACAGAAAGGATGTGGACAAATTGGAGAGTCCAACAGAAGGCAATGAAAATTATTAGGTGTTTGGGGCAATGGACTTATGAGGAGAGACTGAGAGAATTTGGCTTCCTTAGTGTGCAGAAGAGAAGAATGAGAGGGTCGGATTTGATAGCAGCCTTCAGCTACCTGTAAGGGTGGTGGTGGTGGGAAATTCCAAAGAGGATGGAGCTAGACTATTCTCAGTGGTGGCACATGACAAAACAAGAAGCAATGGTCTCAAGTGGAAGTGGATTAGATCTAGGTTGCACATCTGGAAAAACGATTTCATTAGTAGGCTGGTGAAGTACATACTCCCCAGCCTATCCATCTCTCCCCCCGCTTAGTGTTATCCATGAACTTGCTGAGAGTGTAATACATCCCATATTGATATTTTTGTTCAATGAGACTTAGGTTCCTAAATCAGTTGGGTGATTTTGAAAATATTTTTAGTTACATAGTTTTTAAGGCCAGGCTTGACAAATCTCTGACTAGAATGATTTAGTTGTGGTTGGTCCTGTATTGAGCAGAGGTTTGAACTAGATGCCCTCCTAGAGAGATGCCCTCTCTTTCAACCCTAATCGTCTATGATTCTATGACCTATTTCATGTTAGCAATAACAATAACCTCCCATAATTATATTATTGGTTTTGTGAATGGTAAAAAGTTTTAACAAAATAAGAAGACACATGAACCTTTGTCCTAAACTTTATTCAAGTTTTGAAAAAATTTGGTTACATTTTTCTTTTCAATTATCTTTCTCTTTTCATTATTTGAATATCTTTTTTATATCCTGGCTTCCCCATGGAAATAGAAGTGGCAAAATAATGTAATAGTTTAAAAACAAAACAAAAGAGAATACATTTGCTTTAGCATTCAGGAATGCTAACATATTATTGCTAAAACTCAACTTAATTTTTCAAGGTATGCACGCATAAGGTTAATTTGTTTGTTCTCTTTTGGAATAAAATATGAAACCATTTTTCTGTATGAAGAAGCAACTGCACATTTTATAGATTATGCCTGGTAGTGTAGTAGATTATATCTCTGAACAAAAGTTTAAATTTGGCACATAAACTGTTCACAGAAATTTGAGTCTTTTACCAAACAAGGTCAAGTATGATTTTTTTGTACATTGAATATGTGGAGGGTAAAGTTGTCTGAGTGACTATATAATCTAAGAGGACATATTCCTTTTGTTGTTGTTTGTAAATTATTTGTTAAATGTTTTCATTTTTGTGAATGCATTCACTGTCTGTAATTGTTCCAGGACTGGCTTTACTGCCAAAGTTCAGTATCTGGGCTATTATGCCAACTCTTCACTTTGATTTTTCACTATTAAACGTGTATGATAGTTCACCTCTCTTACCAACTATTGATGCTGCTTTCTCCTCAGATGATCAGATTTAAAAAATGGGAGCGTAATGAAAAGTGATGGGCCAATAACAAATACTGTATAATAAATAATGAATATAAAAAAACAACAACACTTATTTCTGATTCCTTCTCCCCCCAACATTCATGCAAATATAAACCCATTTATGCAAGTGTTTGTGAATGGCAAAATAAAAAGGCATGCATACAGAGCAAAATGGTTTCTAAATCAGCTGTTAAAAATCTAAAAGAAAGATTAAAGGGAAGACTTTTTGTAGTGGACATCACTCACATCTAAGGAAGGGCTGAGTTATTTTCTGTGCCTCATATAAATAATGTCATCTAGATTTGTAGAAAACACTTGTTTGAAGAAATGGTCACACTCATAGGACACGTAATATCCATTAGCTAAACAAAGAGTTGTACTCCAAATCAATAGGATTTCTTTGGCTGGATCAGAAGAAAGTTACTGAAAAATCTTGTGATACCTGATCTCTTTCCCAGCTGTGAAGACCTATTGAAGCAACTCTACTTTTAAAGCATTTGTCAGAATGCTAATTGGGAAAATGACTTCATTGTATGAGTCATACAATCACCTCTGTGGACCTCATTAGACTTAAATGAGCAGACTGAAGGCCAGAGCAATCATTCTGAGCACAGCCATATGTTGGTAAAGAAAATCCCTCAGAGACAGGGTTCACAGCTAACTGTGGATTCCTCTTCTAATTAGCTGGATTGGAGAAGGAGATGGTTGGTGGCAGGTATACAGTGAAAATGCTGGCATACATATTTTGTTGCCCTGAATAAGCAGGCTTAATAACAACTCTGTTTGTAAAATTAACTGATTTGCTTAGCTCAAGCACATATATAACTTGAAACAGTGACGTTTTTGATGTTTACTGGTGATTTCTAGAACATACATTTGTATCGCAAATAGGACTGTTTACAGTATAATCCTTACCATTAGATACAGTTCCCTGGGAACAAAGAAACATCATTGTTTGGTGCTATCGTTCTGTTATAATTTCAGAATCCAATGGCAAGAAGTGTTTTAAAGACACTGGACAAGATTGTAGCTTCTCCTGTATGGACAACCCACACCATGGGTCACAGTACCAAGGGACTGGCTCTGTAGAGCCATTACATCCTCTCTTGTGCAGGTTGGCAGGATTTGGGCAGGCATAGGTAGCCAAAGCTTTGACTACAGTCTCCATCACCAAAACACTGGTCAGCAAACCTGAACTGGCATGAAGGGAGGATGTAAACTACTTTGCTACCATTGAATCAGGCAGCTCAGAGAAACTGTGTCTGAAAAATAATAAAAAAAATGTGCCACACTCAATAAAATTTGGTTTTTTAATCTCTATACAGGCAGTATAGGCTGCCCAGTATCCATATCAAACAAGTCTGGGAGTTTATTGTAAATTTGGAGAATATTATCCTTTAGATTGAAGTATTGCATACTTTTTCAACATTTGATAACAAAGGAAGAATTAAACTTATGCCCTGTCTAAGACTGGTAAAATGAAAAGACTTTGATCCAAGGAATAACCCTGCATCAAACAAAGTTACTAAAATGCAAAATTATTGAGATTACAAATTTGCTTATGTGAGTCATTCCTATTTGAAGTTATGGATTAAGTATGAGCATGACAAACTCACTAGTTTGACCTTTGTGCAGTTTATGTTAAATGTTTACATCAGTCTGGACTTCAAAGAAGGGCACTCTTTGCTGCTTTTTATCTCAGTTGCTTAACACAAAACCCAGCTTCTATTTGACCTTGAAATATACAATCATGAAAGAAATAGTTACACAACTGCAATCTTACTACAACTATGCAGAAATAAAAGAGGAGGCTTTTAAAACTCTATACTTGCTATGTACACTGTTCAAACTAATTTGAGAGCTGCTGGGAGCTATTTTAGTAGAGCTGCCAACAACGAACCACAGCATCTTGACATTCCCGTCATCACGAGACAAAATTGCTTCTACACAATTCCTTCTTCCTGAAGGATGGAAAAAGCCCTCAGAGACTAGATAAAGTAGATTCAAAGTACACTTCCCAGGAGAGCTATGTGCTTCCAGAGGTGAGCTCTCTTTATGCTCCAGGAGTTTTATAATGGTGGCACCAAATGTGAAAGTAGTCTGGCTAAGGAAGTCAGAATTTTATAATTCCCATGTAGCCAGAAACTAAGTTTCATTCAGTTTGTAGCAGCACAAGATTATTAAAGGCAGGAAATAATACATGTTGGCCAATGCAAGTTTTGCCTTCGGTGTACATATGTGTAAGCCCCATAAGATACTTGTTGTTGGGGCTGCTCTGAGAGAAGAATTTGACACTAAACCTCAGTGACTCATTGTTTAAAAAACTATAAAGTGTGCTGAACATGGTTTGGCTGGGCATTGACACAAAACTAACTGATTCTACAAAGTTCCTGTCTTACTGTGTACTGGGTTTTAGATAAGATTTGGGATTAATTGGAGCTAATCTCTTCTTCAGTTGTTCAAAAATCCTGTGTCATATTCAGAGATCCAGCAACTTCTTCAAGCAGTTTCCTGTTTATAAGAGTTAAGTTCATCCAGTCAGAGAACAGAAATGCTAATATATCACTTATGACCAAACAAATCTCTTTTGTTTTCCACTCTAGTGGATGTGCCATGATCAAACAAGAAACAACAGTAGGAAAAAAACTCTTTGAAGTCCCTTTGCACCTATGGTTCTGCTAATGGACAAAATTTGGCCCAACTAAAAGCCAGTCATAGTTATTAATTAACAGGATGACTCTGCATTGCGTAAAAAAGTGCTTCCAATTGTTTGGTTTAAGCATGCTGCCTATTAATTTTATTGGGTGTTATAGGCTCTATGGTGATCAATTAATTTCTCATTAAAATAAATCCTTTCTATAAATTTGGACGACAGTGTTTTCTTTATTCCCCGAATCTAACCTACGTATACTTTGTCTATCCTTGACTTGTGAACTCCTTTGAGCAAAAAGTGTCCTTTCTTGACTCTCTACATGAGTTCTGCCACAAAACAAATAATAATTAAAAATAAATAATGATAATTAAGATGGAACTTTTCACATGCCATATTTTAAAGAAAAATGTTGCTTTAATTCTACTGCCATTAATGAAACTTCTTCTAGATTCACAACAATGAATTATCATTTCTTAGACATATTTGCCAACATTTCTCATTGTTTTCATGTCAACAACACTATTTAAATATCAAGTGTAACCTATTCTGTGATGTGTGTCAATAAAAAGTGCTTAATTTTATCATCAATAAAATTTGACTTGGACTTGAACATTTTAGAACTGTGTCATTTTATGAAGTTTCATTTTTTTCAGTTAAACTATTTGCCCCTACAGACTAACAGATTTACTAGAGCATAAGCTTTTGTGGGCAAAGATCCACTTTGTCAGATGCATGTAGTGGAAAACTACATGTAGTTTTTCCACTGTATTTCCACTACATGCATCTGATGAAGTGGGACTTTGCCCATGAAAGCTTATGCTCCAATAAATCTGTTAGTCTATAAGGTGCCACAGGACTTCTCATTGTTTATGTAGATTCAGACTAACATGGCTACCCCTCTGATATTTGCCTATAGTCTCTCAAGTAACATTAACAACAGTTGTGTATCATTTCAAATGCATTTTTACAGAGCCATCAGTCTGGTTATTTTTTTTCTTGTCCTTGTGGCAAAAATTAAATATGCATCTGTATGAATGAATATTTCTCTTACTTTCTATTACCAGAAAGGATGCATACAACTGATACAATCTACATATTTCTCTAACATGTATTTTTAAAATATTTGCTTCCTTCCCTATGTAAATACAGGTTGAACCTCTTTAGTCTGGCACTCTCAGGACCTGACTGGTGCTGAATCAGAGAATTTGCCAAACCACATGAAGTCAATATAGTCTAGCAGTATTACCAACACTTCTATTGCTTATTGGGTTCTTAGAAGACATTTAGGGGTAGATTAGAGCTAAACAACAGCACAGAACACTGAGAGCCAGGAATGGTGGCTGTAAAGAAACTTTATGGGACCATGGGAAGCTTGGCCACATTCATGATAAGTGGCCATCTGGCTAACTAAAATAATGCCAGAGCACGGATATTGCCAGATCAGAGAGTACCAGACTAGAGAAGTTCAACCTGTAATAACAAAGTAATGCCTCATAATAAAATTGGACAAATTATTTGCCAAAACTTTTTTTTGCAGAAAAATGCAGATTTGGGTTGACCAACATTTTTTTGCAAATTTATATCAATTCTGGTGAATTGTTTTGATCAAAGGGAAAGAAGAAAAAAATTCAGAAATGCTGAAAGAGTTGCTTTTAAATATTTTCAAAATGAAATGTTTCAGTTTCAGTCTGTTCAGAGCTTGTCTACTGGTTCAGGCCCCTGAAGGTGAGCCACAAAATGGCCAGAGGAGGTGCTCTCTCATGTCTTTTAGCCCTGTGTTTTAGAGCACTCACCTAGGTTGTTGGAAATTTCTGATTCAAGGCCTCCTTACACCTGAGGGGAAGAAAGGATTTGAACTGGGATCTGCCACCTGATAACAGAATATGCTATTTGTTGGAGTGTGGGATATTCTAACATGGAGTTCCCCAATCTTTCCTGGTGAAACTGTTTCACTATGGATAAATCATTTTAAAAGTCATCAGAGCAGAGGGACTGGATCCAGGTTCTCCCACATGAGTTATCTAGCCCCCAGACTTGAGTCACTCTCATGTTCTCTCTTTCTGGCCCAGTGACTTTTTTCATTGTTTACACACAGTGAAACAACTTCAATGGGAGAAACAGAGGGAATCCCAATTGAGAATATCCCATAGTTCAGGGACAGGGCACTCACCTGAGAAGTGGTAGCTACCACTCTAAATCTCTTCTTTCCCTAGCTTTCTTAAATCTAATTCTGGGGTATCTCTCTTTCCTCATTCATGCTTAGCTAGGCACCTAAAACAGACTTTGTGAATCCCAGTGTTTTTCCAGGCACCTAACAGTTTGGTGTGACAATTCTCAGTGCATCCATGCCTACGTTTTATTGTGAATTGCACCCCAAGACTACTGTAGCATTGTAACTTACTTTTCTGTTACCTGCACTTTGAAGACATTATATACAGAAAAGACAACCTCTTGGCCAGTGTAGTTCCCTAGCTTCAGCAAAATGATGCCAATTTATAGCAGCTGGAAATATGATCTTAACTGCATGAATGAATCCATTGCAATCAAATGCAGTTCTTTTCCTCTCAAAGTTCAGAATATGCATCTGCATCCTCAGGACTGGGGCTTTACATGTGACATGAGTGAAAGGAAAAGCCAGTCTGTTTGCCTTGCAATATAAAGCTGTATAATAAAAGCACCTCCACATCATTGTAATTTTCTAGCATGGCGTACTTTAGTCTTAATTTTCATAGCAGTTGCTCTGATTTATCCATTTTAATTTTTTCGTTATTTCTTTTTTTTTGCTGCCAGTTTATTATCAGTATATATTTTTAGTATTTTTTTTCCTTTGGAATTTTTTTTAAATTGACAAGATTTCATCTGTTTGTTAAAGAGAACCAGCTGTTTTCTTCCAAGATAATTTTCTGAAGCTGTTGTGCACCATAATTACACAGCAATTACACAGCAATATCCATAAAGGCAGATGAGGATTCGATGTGTCCTTCTAACTCATTAGAAGTCACAAAAAATGATAGATGCAGTCTATCCTAGCTTGGATATTGCCCTCTGTTGGCACAGTGAAGTGCTGTCAAAGCCCAGAAGACAAGTGCAAATGTGTAGGAAGGTAAAACCTTCGAAGGAGAATTAATTTCAGTCCTGGTCATGGGAATGGAGTGAATGATTGTCAAGTTTCAAAAATATTTAAAGTCATGTTTGTTTTAATTTTTAAAAATCAGATGGTTAAAAGTTTTTAATATAGGTGTGGGACTCTGCTTTATGAAAAAGTCTCCTCCACCTTGTCTTTAGTCAGGCATCCCCATGGGTTCCTGACAGATCTTTTGCTCTGTGAACGATGATAAACTTTCGGCTGTGTGCGTGCATATGCATGCTCTCCTGTCTAACCCGTTAACCATACACAATCAGTCAACATGACAAACTCGGAGAAAGCCCCCAGAGACTGCAAATCAGATGAGGATCGAAAGCACCCAGCTAGGTTTATTGCCAAGCAAAGTACAATAATAATTGTCAGCTAACAGACTTGTCACTGCGCTACTATACATACGTCATGTACACTGTGACAACGGACTAACACCCTATCAATACTGTGGATTCAGCATTGCTCCCCGTGGTCAGCCGACAGCCACCCTTTGGAGTGCACTATTATACACAGATACAAAGAAGTTCAACATCACTTCTGATGTATCAGGTTGCTACCCTCTGTTACCTAGTTACAATCCCTTAACTCACACAAGGGGGGTTCAATTACTATCCGTCATGCTGTCAGTTTAGACCCTGTCCTGAACCTGGGTCTAAACTGTTGTGGAGTGTGTGCTAGTACCAAGACATTTCTTATCGAGGTGTTCTGTTACGACCCCTCTGGAATGTGCCTAGTACCTCTTAGGTATGAGTGTTTCTGTAATATCAGTGCTGTTCTTGCCAGCTTCTGTGAGCATGGCCTGCCTCTTGCTTACAGCTTAATTCTGCTTTATAGTAGCAAAGTCTTGAACATTGCTGTCTAGGCCTCATACCCTGCCTGTGATACATGGGCTTATATTTCAACCCTCATCTTATTACACCCCCTCCTTATCTCTAGTTCATTTATGCGATTCCTCCTTTCCAATTTAACCTTATTCTATTTATACACTTACAACTACCTTCAATTGATTCTTTAGTATCTCTAAAGTATATCTAAAGTCTAGGCCAAAGTTTGATATCAGTTGCTCTGGATTTACACAGATATAGCAGAGCAGAATCTGGCAACTTGATTTTAAAGTAGCCTAGAATTTCTAAACTTTGTAATCCTGTTGATAAATAAGACCCTGTTCAGGGTCTAAGTCTGAAAATCAGGATTAATGCTATTCAGGTCAACAGAGAGCAAGTGAGATCAGAAGCAGGCCTCAAATATTTTGGCTGGAAAAAGAGATTCATTTAAACTGGTTTGCTGGGGAAGGTTTTTAGACTATTGGCAAATGGAGTTGTTTACTTATTCAAGCTTTTTTTTTCTATTTAAGATGTGGTTTGGTGTTTATAGGGAAAAGTCCTGCATTAAGAGCCTGATCCAATGCCAAATTAAATCAGTGGAAAATCTTCCACTCCATTCAATGGATTTTGGATTATGGAGAACCTGAGGAAACAGCTGGGTTTCTCTAGGGCTTTGCAAAGTTTAATACAAGTTATAAAGTGGGGGAAAAGAGACACAAATCCAAAGGGACCATCTTGATCATCTAGTCACAGAGCCTCACCCATCCATTCCTGTGATAGACTTCTAACCTCTGGTTGGGTTACTAAAGTTCTCAAATTATGATTGAAAGACACCTATCCCACTAGCAGTCTTACGGCTTCTGGAAGATCTCTCTTGAGTCAGCGATTCAGCTCTTTACCACTGCAGCACTCCCCATACCATCACTTTCAGCCAGGGCTAGGAACTACAAGGTTTTCAAAATGTTTATTTTGGCAAGGACAGCTGGAAATATATTCTGGGTTTTGCAGCCAGTTGGGCAACCCAAGGATACCAGGCTCTTATTAACTCTCTACTGACTTTCAACAAACACTCTTTGTAAACCATGCAATTAAATAGAACTCAGGCTTTAGACCCAGTGCCTTTACACCGGTATCGTTTTCAGTTACACTGGTGGCTGTTATTACACCCATCATTGAGTTTCAAATTGCAAAGTTTTGAGATTGATGTTAGGGTTTGAAGTTGAAGGTGAAAAATGATCTTTATGTTGCTCATTAACACAAACCTGGAATTAATTTTCTAAACATGTTGACAGCTAAGACGATCAAGAAGGAAGCTTTCTAGGTAAGAATGACTGCATATTAGTTTCTCATGGTATCACTCAAGTTGCCTTTTTTCCACTTCTTCAGTAACAACGTCATAAATTTTCAGATTTTTTTAACCCACATGTACACTAAGGCAAGTTGCTCTCAGTACATTATCCAAATTAGGGAAAATGAAACTTTATCCATGTCCCATGTGGCAAGATTTTTCTTTAAGAGACACCTATTTTCTTTCTGCTTTTACAAATATATTGCCAGATTTCTATTTCCATTGATGGCAGCACTTTAACGAGGAGTACAACCATACAATTTCCAAAGTTGAGTCTTTTGTCCCCCCTCCCTTTTTTTTTTTTGCAGTTATAGGCATGATTAGCTTTTAGCACAGTGTTTGATAATGGTTCTACAATCATTTCCCACACCTCATACTAAGCTGTATGCAGAAAACCAGGTATGTTTCTTTGGTATGATAAACAACTGATGAAGTTTAAAGTTGGAGTAGCAGTTTTAATCTGCTAGGGTATGTCTACACTACAGCGCTAATAACTAAGCTAATTCGAACTAACGGATCCAGACTAAAAAACTAGTTTGAATTAGCGTTTTGCTAATTTGAACTACCATGTCCACATTAAGTGGACCCTGAACCGGGATTAAGGATGGCCGGAAGTAGTGCCGGCAGGGCATCAGATGAGGACTTAGAGGGTGGAGCTGCTGGCTCAGGCTAGCCGAGGGCTGTGCTTAAAGGGACCCGACCCCCACCCCGGAAAGACAGTTCTCAGGGGTGCCCCGCTTGCAAAGCAGTCCTGGCTTGGAGTGCCCTGAGTGCCCACACTGGGCACATCACAGCACTCGGCCATCAGACCAGCTGCACTTGCCGCAGGCTGCCATCTGGAGAGGGGGCAATTGGAGGGCTGCAGGAGAGCTTCCACCCCCAGAAGCCCACAGAGCCAGCCCAGTCCTCCCCATCGGGGGCTCATACCCCATTCCTCCCTCACTTCCTTCCACTTACCCTTCCCTAGCCCCCCTTCCTGATGTACAAAATAAAAAAAACATGTGGTCAAAAATAGAATCTCTTTTTATTGAACAAAACTCGGGGAGACTGGGAAAAGGAGGTGGGAGAGGGGAGAGCAACTAAAATGATCAGAGGTTTGGAAGAGGTCCCATATGAAGAGAGGCTAAAGAGACTGGGACTTTTCAGTTTAGAAAAGAGGAGACTAAGGGGGGATAGGATAGAGGTCTATAAAAGCATGAGTGGGGTGGAGAGGGTGCATACAGAAAAGTTCTTCATTAGTTCCCATAACAGAAGGACTAGAGGACACCAAAGGAAAGGAATGGGTAGCAGGCTTCAAACTAGTAACAGAAAGTTGTTCTTCACAAAGCAAAGAGTCAACCTGTGGAACTCCTTGCTGCAGGAGGCTGTGAAGGCTAGAACGAGAACAGAGTTTAAAGAGAAGTGAGATAAAGTCATGGAGGTTGGGTCCATGGAGTGGTATTAGCCAGGGGGTAGGAGTGGTGTCCCTGCCCAAAGTTTGTGGAAGGCTGGAGAGGGATGGCACGAAACAAATGGCTTGGTCACTGTCTTTGGTCCATCCCCTCCAGGGTCCCTAGGGTTGGCCACTGTCGGCAGACAGGCTACTGGGCTGGATGGACCTTTGGTCTGACCCAGTATGGCCATTGTAAGCTCAGGGCTCAGGGTCGGGGGTCTTAGTGGACCACCTTGATTTTCATGCACACCTGCTCCTGGGTGGCCAGGCTGGCAGCTCTCCTGCCCTAGATGGCCACTTTACTGTGCCTAGTGCGGAGGTTGTGGACAAGGTCCACGATGTCCGTACTAGACCAGGCGGGTGCTCGCCTCTTGCGGTCCCGGGCAAGCTCCCGGGAGCCGCCAGCCTGGTCCCGGGAAGAGGGGGAGGGCTGGGGGGCATCAGGTAGCTGGCTCGAGCCGTGCCAGGTGCAGGGCTGCTGGCTGGGTGCTGGCAGGCTTGCACCTGGCACAGGCACCGTAGCCAGCCCGTGCCCCTTTAAGGGGTCTGGGACCGGGAGGGAGGGCAATAGAGTTTCCCTGGTGTTGGCCAGAGTGGCCACCAGGGAAAGCTGGGGAGGGCTAGCCTCCCACTAGTTCGAACTAAGGGGCTACACACCCCTTAATTCGAACTAGTAATTTCGAACTAGGCTTAGTCCTCGTAGAATGAGATTTACCTAGTTCGAACTAAGCGCTCCGCTAGTTCTAATTAAGTTCGAACTAGCGGAGCGCTAGTGTAGCGCCTATCAAAGTTAATTCGAACTAACGTCCTTTAGTTCGAATTAACATTGTAGTGTAGACATACCCTCTGTCCAGTGGTTTTCAAACTATGGATCGTAACCCACTACTGGGCCTTGGAATGTCAGGCACTGGGTTCCATTGCAGAAGGGTGATCAGGTGACCACTGGGGGGTGCTACTTTAGCCTTAATGCCTGTCCTGGTACCGCAGATTTCACAGCACCCCAGAAGCAGCCAGCCACAGGCCCCAAAATGTGGGAGCTGGGGGAGAAAATCACACAGGGCTCTGTACACTACCCCTGCAATAAGCACTAAACCCACACTCCTATTGACTGAGAACCTGTTACTGGCTCCTTCTGGGGCACAGCATGGTCTGCAGTGACAGGAGAGGCAGGAATCCTGCCATAGCACCTCCACTGCACCATTAACCGGGAGCTACTCAAGGTAAGCTCCTGCTGCACCAGGCCTGACCCCTCCTCTCCAAAGCCGGAGCCTCTTCTTACCATCCAAAGGTCTCATCCTCAGACCCACTCTGGAGCCGACACTCTACTCATATTATGTTGGGTTGCAGGCATCAATAATTTTCTTCAACTGGGTCATGAGAAAAAAAGTTTGAAAACCTCTGTGCTAGTCTAGTAAAATGTAGCGTTTTTCATGACACACAATTTTAATGTAATTCTTCTGTGTCTTACCTTCCATACCTACTTTTCATTCAACTTTCCATTATTTAGCTGCATTTTTATCCTTATTTATTGTAACAGTAAAACGGATAACAATGCCAGTTACTTGATTATAACTCTGGTTTTAAAAATGTTGCACTTTTGAACTCCCATGTGATAAATTGGTAGGTGTTACACTTTTCATTAACATATCTCTTTATTCGGCAGGCTCAAGTCTGACTGTTTTTGCTACTGTGTTTGCATAAAGAATTAATAGCTAGGAAATTTAAATTCACCTAGTTATGCTGAGATACATTTTTGAATGTTGTGAAGATGTTATACATGCAAACTACAGAAACAATGACCATGTTCATGAGTACATACATCTCCAATAAAACATGGAGCACTTAGAACATTGCAATTACTTCCACATTTATTGAGCCTCAGACATTTTTATATAAAACTGATGATTTATTAAACATGTTTCAAAGTGGTTACAAGGACAACAAGCACAAATATAATGCAACTGGTTCCCATTTAGGAAAAGTACTGTCTTTAAGTCCTTTTATATTACGTACATAATATTAATGTTAAAATACCAGGTGCTTTTAAATTATAATGTAATTTTACTGATTTGCAAAGTGGTTTTCAAATCTTCCTGAATGCTCATTTTATCTTTTTATCTTTAATTGTTTGTAAACCCAAATTTGCATAAGCCTCTTTCCAAGAAATATAAAAGAAACAGACACTGTGGGCAAGTTAGTGCTAAAAGGCAAAGTGTGGCCACTAAATCTTTTGAGCCATATACAGGCAGTCCCCGACTTACGCGGATCCGACTTATGTCAGATCCGCACGTACGAACGGGGCTTTTCTCGCCCCGGAGCTCACGGGCGACGGATCGCCACCCGTGTCCTCCGGGGCGAGAAAAGCTTCTCCCGGTCTCCCTGGTCTGCTGGGGGGGGGGGTCCAGCAAAGCTGCTGGACCCCCCCAGCAGACCAGGAACACCTGAGCAAAGCCGCCCAGGCGGTGGGAGTCCCGCTGCCTGGGCGGCTTTGCTCATTTGCTCCGGAGCAAAGCTGCCCAGGCAGCGGGACTCCCCCCACCTGAGTGGCTTTGCTCCTGTCCCCCTGATCTGCTGTGGGGCGTCCAGCAAAGCCGCTGGACCCCCCCAGCAGACCAGGGGGACAGGAGCAAAGCCGTGGAGCATGCCCGCAGCGGGACAGCCCGGCAGCCCCCAGCTGCTCTACCCCAGGGGTAGGCAAGAAAAGCCTGGTCTGCTGGGGGGGGGGCACTAGCTACACCCCCCCCCCCCAGAAGACCAGGGGGACAGGAGCAAAGCCGCGGAGCACACCCGCAGGGGGACAGCCCAGGCGCACTTGGGCTGTCCCGCTGCGGGCGTGCTCTGCGGCTTTGCACCTGTCCCCCTGGTCTGCTGGGGGGGGGGGGTGTGTGTGTGCAGCTAGTGCCCCCCCCAGCAGACCAGGCTTTTCTTGCCTACCCCTGGGGTAGAGCAGCTGGGGGCTGCTGGGTTGGTCCCGCAGCGCCACTCCGGACCAACCTGGCAGCACGCCAGCTGCTCTGCCTCAGGCGTCCTGATTCAGCCGCTGCTGGTCAGTTTCCGCAGCGGCTGAATCAGGACGCCTGGGGCAGAGCAGCTGGGGTGCCGCTGGGTTGCTCCAGTAGAGCCAAGGAGCAGCGCTACTGGAGCAACCCAGCAGCACCCCAGCTGCCCTACCCCAGGCGTCCTGATTCAGCCACTGCTGAAACTGACCAGCAGCTGACTACAGGAAGCCCCAGGCAGAGTTGCTCTACCCCAGGCTTCCTGGAATCAGCCACTGATCAGTTTCAGCACCAGCTGACTTGGGGACGCCTGGGTTTCTTAAGTTGAATCTGTATGTAAGTCAAAACTGGCATCCAGATTCAGCCACGGTTGAAACTGATCAGTTTCAGCAGCGGCTGACGCCAGTTCCGACTTACATACAGATTCAACTTAAGAACAAACCTACAGTCCCTATCTTGTACATAACCCGGGACTGCCTGTAGTCAGTGATAGGAGAGTCTACAAAACAAGCTAGTGCAGTGTAGATTCACATACTGGCTTGTTACACACTAACTCACCATGAAAATAAGTCCTTAGAAAATCTACAATATTGAAGATAACAATTCTGCATTGATGTGACATGAATTTACTAATCCACATTGGTCCTTTCTCTAGCTTTGATAGTTCTACGATCTAATAAACATCTCCGACTTTTAACAAAGATTGTTAACAGATTACGAAGGTATTGGTTCTACAGCTGGTTGAATAACAGATTTTTTCAATTTGCTCACAATTTAAAAAAGACAGTTTGAAAATGTTGAAACAAAATGTTTTCCTATTTTCATATATTTTTAAAGTTTCTTTTCCTCAAAACAATCCAGAAAAACTGACACATTCACAAAAAGCTTAAGTGATGCCAAATTTTCATGTTTGGCCAAAAACAGTACAGTATAGGGGAAAAAAAACACCCAATTTTAATCAGTAGCATCTCCAGAGTTAAGGTCACATTGCAAATTACTCATAAAAAAGTTTTAAAATCCCTCTTTCACATGTTAATGACTGACTTTATACTCCAAATTTAACCCAATGCCTCTTTACGGAACAAATGGATTTAGCCACAGCATTCTCTTGGTAAAATATTTACTAGTTTTACAGAAGAACAAATGGAAAATAAATTATCTCCTTTTACTTTGCTCACCCTATATAGGCTTGCATTTTTGGCTCCTTTAGTAAAATAACCACAGTTGCTGCAATTGGCAGCAGAATTAGGAGGACCCCAATCTACTTATCAAATATGATATTTTTAGGCACTAGTCCCCTTTTTTATCATATCTTAAAAAGCTCCACAAAGAAAATATCACAGGTTCACTAATTACTGCCATTTTCCAGTGTTGTCTGCCTCCTGCAATAGTCTTCCTGCCTTGTCTACTTCCTGTTTCTTGCGCAGAACCCTTGCCAGCCGTATATTGTTGATGCCTCTGAGTATGTGTGTGAGGAACTGGCTGTGTGTGTTTTGATTTCTGAATGTAGGAAATAGAAAGGAATTTGCTCTGAGACTGTGAAAGCTGAGTATGCTTTTGGTTTTATCATCTCTGGGTAGTAAGACATGAAAATTCATAATGGTATGGTTATTAATAGGTGATTTTCTGGATTTGTATTGATTGCATTGATAGGCTGTGCCTGAGCAGTCTGATATCTATGTTTTTTTGCATGTCTATGCTAAATTCTCTCTCTTTTCTCATTCGAACAATTAGGGACAATTTTTCAAAACTGCCTCTGTAGATTTGCATCTGCAAGCAACAGAGGGTGAACATCTGAGGACATTAGTGATAACATTTTAGGAGCTTGATCCTTAGCTAGTGTACATTGGTGTAACACTATTAGCTTGAATTAAGTTACACTGTTTTACATAAGCAGAGAATCCCTAGATAGCTAACTTTCTGTTTGTTCTCCTCAGCCAGCTAGTTAGATATTTAAATTGGATCATTTGCAGCCATAAGATTATTGTACCCAAATCTGAGTGTATTTGAAAAATGGCAGGTTGAGTTTATGTCTATTTGTTTTAGTGAAATTTATAATGGAGGTTCGAGATGTATAACCACCTGGATATTATTCAGCAGCATAGGGTATTTTTCCTTTTGGAAGGATTTCCTTTAGAGCATGCTACAAGCTAACTTCCTGGCACATGATCAGGAATTATATTCTTGTTATGTTTAAACTCAGCAGCTGTTGTATTGCTGCCATACACCTATTAGAGGATGTGGTATATTTGTACAATGCATTGGCTTCAGACACTGTGAGTGTCATTATTTCTGGGTTAGGATTAGGATTTATATTTTAAATTCACAGCTTCTGTCAACTTCAATCATTTTTTGGCTGCCTTTATACACAAGATCAATGGTCTCAGAGTACAGGTTTCTGCTAATGTCATCCCAAAGCTGATGGCATTTCTGGTTCTTTATTGCCCACAGAAATATTATATCAGTACTCTTAAGGACAATTTTTTTCCTGTGCCTGAGGCTGAGTTGACTGAAGTGGTCCTTCAGTTACATTCTGTCATGTGTGTATGCTGGCCAGGACCTTCATGGTCAACTGTGATTAAGAGGTTATGTCTCTCCTCCTCTAGGAATAACAGTTTTGACAATATCTTTAAAGAAACTCTTTTCATTTCAGACTATTTGCCTGAGTACCTCTTTGTTGGTAGTCTCCTAGTTCTTCACAAGATTTTCCAGTAAGTGGTGGGAAACCAGTCTGGACTTAATTTAAGAAACACTTCTGGATACATTCCCATCTGATTTTGGATTGTCACTATGCAAAGGCAGCTAAATTAGGTTCATAATTAACTTTTTGGAATATTGGATAGTTTTGTCATTGCTAGATCATGCTATTTACTACAGCATCGGCCTTGGTATGCATAGAGATGATCACTTGTGCATGAGCACAGAGGTGATGCTGTATGCATCTCATTGCATTTCTACTGTTGTGGAGTTTTGCCCTCCAAAACTTACCAATTGGGGTCCTGATTCTGCAATGTAAAATCCACAGCTATCCATATTGGAGTTGATGTTATAACATTTCTATGTGTTATTTTACTTCACAGAACCCTTAAGGAGGCCTGTTAACTGATGTGGAGGCTTGGTTGGTGGGTTTTTTTGCCTTCAGTTGTTCTCCACACATACTTAATTTGGGACTGATTTTGTACTCTTTACTTTTGTGAGTTCTTACTTACATGAGAAGTCTTGCTGATGGAAATGATGCTACTCACATCAGCAACGGTGACAGGATCACCTACATTTCTAGCAGACTCAAAGTTCCATACACAGGAGCATTATACCAACGATGCAGGAAACATTTGAAAAGTCTTACATCAATAAAACTTGGCTGTGACTAATTGCTGTAAAGGCTGCTTGGAGGCTAAGTGAATAAATAAGAAGAGCTTCCCATATTTGCATTTTGATAGGAGTAAATGTTATGCCAGGAAAATCTATAAAGCATCTTGGTGGTGTCCAGAAGCACAAGATTTCTTTTGACTCAACACATTTCTACAACCACTAGGTCATCTTTTTTCTTAAAGCCACCTTAGAATTATTGCCCGGAGGAGGTGTTCTGCTACCCAGAACAGTGCTATGACCTTCATCCAGGCATTCATCACAAGCAGGCTTTATTATTGCAGTGTTCTTTATGCCAACTTTCCTGTAAATGCTCTGCATTCTCTTCAGCAGCATCAGTCATATCCCTAGGACTGGCTGCTTAAATCATCTGATCACATTCCCTCCATGCGTGGCCTACTGTATTGGCTCTAAGGGCCTCAATGGCATGATTTTTAAATCTCTGATTTTAACCCATGAAACACCATGGGGATTTAAACACCAACTGAAGTGCTTTCCAAAATCAAAGCCTCGGGGGCCAAGTTTGGTTGAACATATTTAGAACAGATTAAAGAAGGGCTTGCTTGGAAAGAGGGCCAGAGGCCTTAAAGACATACTATACACAACAGCTCTGATTCCCTCCTGACTTAAGCATATCCTTTTAGTTTAGGCACATACCAAAGCTCTACAGAAGTCCCATTCAACAGGACTTGAGAACCTCCTGAAAGTTAACAATACGCTTGAATGATTTGCTGAACTGAACCAAGGAATTCAACACAGCAGGAGCATGCTAGGATTGAAAAAAAAAACAAAAAACACAGTGTAGGAGGAGATGCCCTTCACTTCCATCATTCACAAGATCATCTCCCTTCTAAAGAGTCCCTTTTTCCCTTGTTAGAGGGTAATTGCTTCCTGCTTCTCCAGGGCCTAGCTATAAATGGAGTTGTGGTATTAAGACAAGAAAGTAGCCAGTCTGACCTTGCAAACATAGGCTCTTGCTTCTCCATCTATTATTTCTCTTCTTTGGGTTGGATGCTGCTTTCCCTAGGGTGGTAGCTATATCTATTGTTACAGTGAAACCCTAAAGTGGGATCCAGAGCACTGAGCTGCCCACAGAGGCTTAAAGTCAACATTTCCCAAGTTTCCACAAAGTGGTATCTGAGATTACAATAGTCCCCACTATAATTAGCATAGGAGATCTGTGCTAACTGTGTGATTGGCAAATGTTGACCTTGGCAAATGCTGACTTTGATTGTCACTACAGTACACATCCCCAATACTCAGAGATAAATTAACCCAACCAAAAAATGTAATAAAGGATTAGTTGACTAGACACATTTATTTTGGCGACGGGGAAATGATGGGGCACTTGCCCAATAATGAGAATGTTGTAATCCAACCAAAGGGTAAAATGTGATCAGAAAAGTAAGGCTAGTTTGTGAGTCTGTTAACAAATATACTATTTACTCTTCTATTATTAATGTATCCAGAAGCGTTCAAAAACACAAAGCCAATAATACTTTGATTCATTAGTTCCAAAGAAATACATGCTCTAGTTAAGCTAATTAAGGCTTAGGTTACAAATCCTTTGGTTTAATTAATTTGCCAGCAGTCATAACGTTGGTTTATTTTCTACTTAACACTGAGGTGCTCTGCACAGGGATAGACAGGATAAGTAGTTATTGTGAGGAAACTGTATGGCCTTTGATGTTGCTGCTTCAAATGCTGGCTCAGTGTTCAAAAGGCTGTACTACTTATAATATGGTCATCGTTGGTGACATTCACCCATGCAGAGAGCCAGCGTAAGACTCGTGTGCCAATTTAGTCCCAATTAAGACAAATCCTAATCAGTCACTCAAAATATAAATGGCGCACAAGCTTTTTTCTGGTCTTTTGATGGGGAGAGAAGATGAACTTTACCTTGACTTCATGGCTGCCTCAGGGCTCATCCACCCCAAAATGTTTTGCAATGCAACAATATTGTAGGAATTGTAGGGTAGAAGTGTACTGGGGGTAATCAGTGAAAATAAAGGCCATGTTTTTTACTTGTTCTCTCCTTCTCTCTGCCGCTTACCGAACCTGAGACACAGAGCCTCTTGGGTTGCTTGTGGGGCAGGGGGTCTCTCTCGCTTACCAGTGTTTTATGAGGCAAACACTCAGAGCATGCCTTGCGGTTTTGTGAGCATGCTGCTCACAGTATTCTCTGTGATGTTTCCAGTCAGGTACATCAAACTAGAATAGTTTAAAGCACATTGCCCCCCCATCACCCCCACTGCTTTCACATGTGTATGTGGCATGTAGGGATCTGTGTGTAGGAACTCTTTTTTTTAGCATATAATTAACTTATTTCATTCATGTCCCCTCTGTTCCTAGTAGGCTTTTCTTTTTTGTAGTCAGCAGGCTTCTCACACCCATTTGCTAGAGCTGAATTTTAAACAGTCCCACTCTCTCCAGACAGGAGTTCCCACCAATCTTACCTGGAGCTACTTTGTAATATAGGGAGTCCATCTCCTGAAGATAGAAGTCCCCAGCTTTTCTCTCTGGGGCTCAACTATAACATAGGCCAACTGTAGGGCCTTCTCTTTCAACTGCTTCCTCCCACCCAGTCAGTCCTCAGATTCAGAGGATTCAGCAGGCAGCCTTGCGTTGGTGTCTCTCCTGCTATAAGGAAGATAGCAGCAGATATGCTGGTCCCCTTCTTAAAAGTCATCCCAACTCTCTGGGAGAACCTACACTGCAAAGTTCTCAGTTCTGGATTCTTAAAAGCACAACAACAACATCGCATGTCAAACACTATTTATTCCCAGGACTGCTTCCAATACATACCTGTATCTCCTAGGTCGTTGAATATATCAGGCCTACCAAAATATTAAAGGGCTATACTGTGTGATAGGGGGCGTGGTATGAGTTGACCACTAGGCACCACTATCTTTAAAGGAGCAAGGTACCCCATCGTGCAGAGAGTTCAGGCTTAAAATCAGGAAGAAAGCCCACTACAGCCTCAAAATTCTATATGTGTACATTTTCTCTCTCCCTCTGAACAATTCATACTGATCATTGAAATACAGGGGGAATGAAAGTCAGAAATTGCCATAGGAAATGAGTAGCCAAAGACAAAAATGAGCATAAGAACGGCCGTACTGGGTCAGATCAAAGGTCCATCTAGCCCAGTAGCCTGTCTGCCAACAGTGGCCAGCACCAGGTGCCCCAGAGAGGGTGGACCGAAGACAATGATCAAGCGATTTGTTTCCTGCCATCCCTCTCCAGCCTCTGACAAACAAAGGCCAGGGACACCAATTCTATCCCCTGGCTAATAGCCTTTTATGGACCTAACCTCCAGGAAATTATTTAGCTTCTCTTTAAACTCTGTTATAGTCCTAGCCTTCACAGCCTCCTCTGGCAAGGAGTTCCACAGGTTGACTACAAACTGTGTGAAGAAGAACTTTCTTTTATTAGTTTTAACCCTGCTACCCATTAATTTCATTTGGTGTCCTCTAGTTCTTCTATTATGGGAACTAATAAATAACTTTTCTTTATCTGCCCTCTCCACACCACTCATGATTTTACATACCTCTATCATATCCCTCCTCAGCCTCCTCTTTTCTAAACTGAAAAGTCCCAGTCGCTTTAACCTCTCCTCATATGGGACCCATTCCAAACCCCTAATCATTTTAGTTGCCCTTTTCTTAACCCTTTCCAAGGCCAAAATATCTTTTTTGAGGTGAGGAGACCTCAAATACTGTACACAGTATTCAAGATGTGGGAGTACCATAGTTTTATACAGGGGCAGTAAGATATTCTGTGATCAGAATTCCGAACACTATGCTGGGGGCATTATTTCAATACTGACTCAAAGAAGAGACTCCAGCTCACTGAACCACCAACAAAATTGCCTGCTGGACCTTGATTTGCCCTAGTGTTCTGCTATGCTATCAAAGTATTCACCCTGCCTGACCCTCCTGCTCTTGAAAGTGTGAAAAGGATTAGATAGATTCCACTGCCTGAACTCCCACCTGAGGAATGACTGAGATTGCTAGGCTCAAAATGTTATAGCTCCAGCTTTCCTGATGCAGAGAATCACGCAACTAAATCTTCATTTTTGTTTTTCTTCTATCTATTATGCTTTGCATTAGCTTCAATGTTTAGACAATCAGCAAAGGAAGAAATCTTATTCCTTTCCCTGTCACATACAGTGTAGAACCTGATTCTGTGGTCAAATAAAATATCAGAAGACTATTGCTATACAACTCAAATTAGCAACAGTTTAAAAAAACCCAACTACATAGTTGTCTTTTTTGTAGTAAACCTATTTAAAAAAAAACCCCAACCATCCTAGTGTCTTCAGTTAAAGTCAACAATAGTGAAGAAAGATAAATCAACCTTCAAGTACTCTGCAGCTAAAGGAACTGTGTTTTTTTAAATAAATATGGATGTTCATGTTCTGGCACTTTAATGCATAGTTTATTTTACTAAGATCTTTCAAACTTACAAATCAGTTCTGGTCAAACAAAATACTATCCAAGTTATACTGTATATCAGCCCAGTCTCAGGGTAAAGTTGGATGAATACTACAACATTTGTTCTGTACCTGATTAATTTCCTAGTGAAGACCTGCCCCAGAAGACTTAACTACAGACCCTGGTTGCTCAGCTCACCTCAGTTCAGTTTACCTTCCTTCAGTCAAATGTATTAAACTCAATCATCACAGTGCATTGGAGATAGTTTCAAAGAACAGTAATGGTAGAGCAATAATATCAAGGGACTTAGAGAGAGATTAGAAATTAAAAGTTGGAGTTAACATTTTAGAGGCATTGGGTATAATTGCGTGAACAAAGTTACTCACTGTATGTGACTCATAGGCCTGATCTACATTACAACAGAAAGTCAAATTAAGATACACAGCTACCGCTACGTTAATTATGTAGCTGGAGTTGAGGTGCCTTAAATTACATTTCAACGCCCTCCACACAATGGAAGGTCAATGGAAGCAAATGATCCCATCAGCTCCCCTTACTCCTCATGAGGAGCAGGAGTGCTGGTGCTGATGGGGATGCCCCTCTGAGTTCGATTTAGTGGGTCTTCCTGCTAAATCAAACCCTGGTAGATTAACAACGGCAGCATCGAACTTCCATGAAGTGAAGACATGACCTTAGAAAATCCACACAAATACATCTAGAGGAAAACTACCCAACAGTTTATAAGTACAAAGGAGAAATCTGGAAATCAGTAAGGTCACAAGAACTCTAAGGTGATAATGGAAAGCAAATTTAATCCACATTTTCAATAGCCCCAGGCACAAACAAAAGCCAGTGCATTTTCGGAGCTAAGCACATAGGGATCATAGAAGCAGTGAAGGAGCAACCTCACCTGCATGAGAGCATGCATTGAGAGTGGCAAACCTAGACTTCTCTTAACAGAAACTGAAGGGAGTTTAGAGGAGAGAAACTGAAATGATTTAGGAGTTGAAGGAATTAGGAGAAACAATTACCGTATTTTCCGGCATATAAGGCGACTGGGCGTATAAGACGACCCCCTAATTTTCTAGTTAAAACATAGGTTTTTGTCTTATACTCGCCGTATAAGACTACCCCCCCTTAAGAGGCCAACCGGCAGCGCCCCAGTGCCCCTCCGCCTCCCCGGCTTTGCTCCCGCGCCTCTGAGGCTTTGCCAGAGCAAAGCCTCAGAAGCGTGGCACCCCGCCGCCGCTACGGCTTTGCTCCCGGTGCCTCTGGTCTGCTGGGGACCGTCTCCAGCAGACCAGGGACAATGGGAGCAAAGCCTCTGAGTACGCCGGCAGCGGGACAGCCGCAGCGCGCCTGGGCTGCCCCGCTGTCGGAGCCCCTCCGCGGCTTTGCTCCGCGTTTTCCTGGTCTGCAGACCAGGGAGACGCGGAGCAGCTTTTCTCGCCCCGGAGTACACAGGCGGCAGGACCGCGAGGTCCCGCAGTCTGTGTCCTCCGTGGCGAGAAAAGCCCCGTTCGTACCTGCAAGTCGGGGACTGCCTGTATACCCGGCGTATAAGACGACCCCCGATTTTTGGGGGATGTTTTTTACCATAAAAAGTCGTCTTATGCACCGGAAAATACGGTAACAAATTCACAGGTGAGAACTCCCAGGCCATGTTAACACAAGGGAATGAGAGTGCATAAGTAACTATTTCCCTGCACTGGCAACCCATCTTCTATGTAGTAGCTTAAGGTAAGGGAAGAAGGGAGAGATGTCTCCACAGGATTGTTACTTTATTCTCCGGCTATGTCTAGACTACAGAGTTTTGTCAGAAAAACGGCTGTTTTTCTGACAAAACTTGAGTTACGTTCACGCTGCAAATGCATTCTTTCGACAGTAAATTGAAAGAACAGAGGGCTTTTTGCACAATTGGTAATCCTCATTCTACGAGGAAGAAGGCTTTTTGCGAAAGAGCTCTTTCACAAAAAGGCATGTGTGGACAGGAAAGAGAGAGGTTTTTTTGGACAAAAAGGGAAGAGGAAAAAGCACAGGTGCCCTGGTGGCCATTCTGTCCATATCAATAACTGCTTACATGTGAAATAGCATCCAGGCAGTCTGGACGCTATCTTTCAAAAAAGCGCATTGCTTTTTTGATGCACTTTTGCAGTGTGGATGCTCTCCTGTGCAAGAAGTTTTTTTGGAAGATCTCTTCCGAAAAAAGCTTCTTGTGCAAGAAGCCTGTAGTCTAGATGTAGCCTCCTTTGCAGGTGTGACGGCATTAGTACCCCTCTTCCAAACACACCAGTTAGGATGGCTGAACCACTAGGCCTAGGGAGAGCACTCTTTGCCATCCATAAGGTTAGAGCAGCTTACTTCTCTGTCTTTTCCCCTGCCAAAGAGTGGGGAGGGGACACCGGGAATCACACTTTGACTCAGAATCAGAGTCTGCCCTGGCCACTAAACAAGCACAGCTGTGCACTACCAATTACTCTAGTTGAGTATAGTTTGGTAAAGTGCTGAGTATTTGGAGAACACAACAGCCATCTGCAAATATTACCAGGCTATAGAAACCATGCATAGAAGTAAACATCAGGAAAAACTTCCTGGCAGTACGCACAGGGAAGAAAAATGTCATACAGGTTTTCAGAGGATTGACTTAAGTATGGAGCTTCTGTCTGCACTTTTGAGGAAGTAATGCCTCTTGTTAAAATGTATTCTTTGATTTAGTCATATCTCAGGAGTTAATAGTGAATTAATCATCTGTACACCAGGGGAGAATGAGTCAATCAATATCCAAAGTATAAGCTCCACTAAGGCAACACATTTGGTAAGTACATCTTGAATAAAACTCCTTCAGGCACTGAGTCATTTTTCTTAAAACATTAAACCAATAAGCATTAGAACGTGTTTGGGGTAAGGGTGATCTCAGAAACTCATCTGACTGGTCTAACCAAAGCATGCCCCTCTATATATCCCCGGCTATGCAATAAGTACATCTAATGCATTATTAACAGAGTGAAAATAATAATGGATCAGGGATTAATCTTTCATGAGCAATATGAAGCTATGGTCCTGTGCCTACAAAAGAAATAACTGAATTTATCTACATTAGTAAAGAAGAGGGAGGGGGAGAAAACGAGATTTCTTTCTAAAGCAAATGAAATCAAGAAAAAATGTACAGTGTAATTCCAAACCATGTAATCATTAGATTAAATGCTTCAAATGATATCAAACAGATAAGACTTTTCTAAGTATAAGTAACTGATAATCCAGGAGTCTGTGGATCTCAAAATTGTGCTGGGAGTCAAAAGATCCACTTTATATTCAATTTGCACTTTATTACACTAGGTTTTCTATTTGTTTGTTTGTTTTAATAACTGGCTAGTGAGGTACCACTTCTTAAAGAACCTTAACTGGAGCTCAAATTCAAGACTAGGAGTAATACCACCACTTCTTTTTAGAATAGTTAGATTGCTTTTCATTTTTAAAGAATGTTGTAATCATATGGGTCCATTTAATCCCTCAATTAACTCCACCAAAGTCACTGGAGTTATACCAGGAATCAAGTCGGCCTATGAGCTATAAAATATTTCCTGATGGTATTTTCCCAAAAAACACTTCCAAGTAAACTGTATTCCATGTGATATAGTAGCCAAGAAATAATAATAAAAAAATCACTAATGTAAAACAATCAGTAGGCAAATGCATTACAATGAAGAAACAATATTGCTACAACATTTTAAAAGAACCTGGGGCCAAATTGTCTTTTCTACCTCCACCTCTTATACAATAATTCTTTTCTTGACCCAATGGGGATATTCTGGCTATATCTGAATTAAAGTGGGCTGGTTCCTTTTAGTATTCTATAATTTTTTATTATTCCCTGGATTTACATTGACCTTAAATAAAATCAGGACTATGCTAGAAACAAAGAAGGGAAATGGACACTTGCTTGGATAAGTAAAGGAGCAGCAGGGAGCTAGATAGGAGATAGAGAATTTGTTCTAATTTACAGCACCGTAGACAGCTCAGAATTGCTGCCTAAATGTAAAGGGTGTATACTGGAAGGAAAGTGAAAATGTCTATAGAGTTCAGAACAAGAGATAATAGTTGTTCTGAACTCAGGTTAATGAAGATATGGCTTTGGCATTGTGTGGTGGAAGAAAATAGATTTGAAATTTAAACTTTACTGTGCCAAAATACACGAGAACCAAATTGCTTGAGTCACTTACTGTTTTTATTACAGATTGTTATTAAATAACACACATCTGACTTCAATAGGAGTTATGCCTGAGTAATGACTGATCAGAGATTTAAGATGGGAGCAAAGCATCTGAAAAACCAGAGAATATCATTGTAAGCATAAGAGCAACACTTCCTGGATGGTTCATTTAACTCTGACAAATGTCACGGGGCACATTAGGCTCAAATCCCACAAAGATTTACTCTGATGCTTAACTTTAAAGCACAATGTTAAACTTTGCAGTGTGGTCAGGGCATTAAACAGCCTCTTCTCTATAACACACACTTTCAGCTATATTGTGTCTGGCCTGCATGGGTGTACAAGGATGGGGCAGAAATTGTTTTCTACAGGATCTCATATCAAGAAATAAATAACCATTTAAACTACAATGATATTTAGAATGGGAGGGAGGGGAGTTGTACAAAACCTAATGTTAATGGAAATATTTTACAGTCAGTATTTTAAATTTTTTATCACTGGGTCTGTAGCTATAATTTTAACAGTTAAGTACAAATAACCAATTATAGTTACATATTCTTACATACAGAGGTATTATGTGTGGTTGCTGCTGCTCTCATTTGTCTTTGAACCCTCAATGAAACTAACTAAACAGAGCTGTGTATTTCCATTACCCAAACAGAGTGAAGTACAAAAAGTAAACGGAGAGAAAAAATTATAGTTTCAAAATTCTTTCAGTTTTAATAATTGAGGATACTATTAATAACACAAGGAAGGACCAAATGTTAAAAGATTCTTAGCCTGACAGTGTCCTTTCTAATTGCATTTTCAAGTGCATGGTCGGCTTCATCATTGTTATGCTGTGAAAAGCTTGGTTTGCCAAGTGGAGGTTAAGCAGCATTATGGGTGATATGATACCTTCACCCTCTCCTCTTCTTTCAACAATCAGATGGTAAACAGTGCTGGTCATACACCAGCACCAGTGCCTTGATTGGGGCTCCTTCTTCTTATATGCTACATAGCAAGTTTGACTTATTTTTATTGTTGCCTTCATAAAAATGTCTCCCTGGTTATATGGCCCCACATAGTATCTGAGCAATTAACAGTGTTTTCCCCATTTGATACAGATGTTCAGAGAGATTTGAAGTAAAACTCACAAAAGTACCCAGGTGACCTGGTAGGCTAATTCCTACTTGGAAAAGTCAAATTGAAATCAAAGGACTTGGATTCCATACCAGTTCTTAGAAAATTCACAACGGTATTTAAATGCTCAGATCCCAGTGATTTTAATAAAAGTTTGGTTCCTAAATATCTTTCTGAATCACTCTTCGACTTGCTCACGGTCAAGAATAGTGCCCCATCTACTGAACTATTCTTCTTCTCTTATATATAATCCTACCTGTAACACCAAAAGAAACATTTCTATAAACATAATGAAGTCTGCAGGGAATTTGGAAGTTGAAAAAGAACAAGCCTATTGATTAGTGCCAAAACATACAATTAAATAAATCAGCACTTCTCAAAATCTGGGAGAAGAGAGAAAGAGAGAAGCAAAATATTGTTACCTATTCAGAACTATTGAAAGAAGAAGAATGCAGACTAAATACATTGATTCACACATGGCAAACATTATCTTGCTTCCCTGTTCCCTCCACCTTCCCCACCTTGCTGAAGTTTAAAAACATTTTTGTGGAAGCTGCCAATGGGCTCAAAGCATTTAATGTAAATACTGGAATGTTAAAGCTGCTCTTTAAAGATGGTCATATCCATGCTGATTAGAGCTGCTTAAAAAGGAAAATGCAAGTCACTCAACTAGACTCATGGCCTTCATTTCATTTTTTCAGACACAAGGCTTAATCAGATCTCAGCACAACTGCTTAAGATCTGAACTACTTGTGTTGCAGAATCCACACTTCAGATACATCTGCCATGTAAGCAGTGTAATAAATGATTACATGACAATGTCTTTTGATAACTAACTATCCTTACCATTACCTAACCTGGAAACAGAAGCAGTCTGCAGACCATGCCCTGGTCTACACTAGGGAGTTATTTTGAAATAACTCTCCTTATTTCAAAATAACAAGTGGAGCATCCACAGTACAAAGCCTGTGATTTCGAAATAAGGGGTTGGTTATTTCAAAATAACTCCTGCTTTCTACAAGGAATAATGCTCATTTTGAAAGTTATTTCAAAAGAGTGGTAGTGTGGATGCTCCACTGCTGCTGTTCTGAAATAAGTACTTCCTAGAGTCATTCAAAGTTATTACTCCTCCATGCTTCTTGGGACTGTAAGTCAAGGTAACGCATCCAAATTGATGGAACCTGCCTCAGACTAATTTTGAGGCTTCCCTGTAGTGTGGAGATTCTATTTCAAATTAGTTAATTTGGGAGTTATTTCAAAATAATTTATTTTGAAATAATTTCCTAGTGTAGACCTGCCCCATAAGACTAAACTACAGACACTGGTTTCTCGGCTCACCTCAGTTCAGTTTAACTTCCTTCAGTCAAATGTATGAAGCTATAAGATACTTAAAATTAAAGTCAACCACCATAACACCATAAATCTTTCTTTTGAAAAAGGCTTTGCTAACTGACCTAACCTCGTGCATGGTTTCTGCATTACTTTATAGCTTGAAACCAGGAACTCATTTTATCACATTTTTCCCATTCTCCTATTCCCATTGCTGCTTCTCTCTCTTGAGAGAGAGAGGGAGAGAGAGATGTGCACTGGGCAATTCACAGTAATTAAAAAAGACTTAGGAATTAGAAGCATAACATTTCCCTCAGTTAACTTTATGACTTTATACTTTATTGAGCCGAAAAATGCCTCCTGAAATTCTGCCAACATTTGCAATCTTACAGCCAGTTTTGCTTAAACTGTTCTAACTGCAAGTTTTTCTTGAGAAAAGTAATCTATTATCTGCTTGTTGCCTTAGACCTTAACTTTGCTGAGCTGATGAGTTCCCTTGCACCAAAAATACTATACTACTTATAAAACACTTCCAGCTTCATCATCTGAGTGAAGATATGACAAGCCTGTTTATCAGTAGGTAATAAGACAGATAATTTAACTGTACAAGCTCTAATTGGTCTAATTCACTAACTGACCTCTCTCCACTTGATTCACTAGTACAATTGAGCTCTGATAAAGCCTTTAATTGTAAATTGCACACAGCTGTGAGCTGCTTCACACGCTGGCACAAAAACACTATCATCGACTGTTTCATCTCTGCGACCTGCTAATTTGGAGCATATGTAACTGTTTTTAATGCTGAAGGCTTGACATACCACAAACAGCAGATGTTGCAGCTGCCCCTGAGACGCTTTATTTAATTCAATTACGTCTTTTGGAGATATGTAAAAAAGCTAGGCGAGATGAGAGAGGGCAGGAGAATGTTAAAAATGGAGCTCCTGGTTGAGGCCCAGGTGGCTCGATAGGCAAATGATTGGGTGAATGTCTAAATGATCTTTTTAATTGAGTAGACTGACGGCTAATCAGGGTCATGAAGTGTTATCACACTGATGAGCTGAGTGGAGCCCTGGGCTGCTCTGCAATTAATGCTGCTTTTGTGAAAGGAGAAAAAAGAAAGATAATGTATACCATCTGGCAATTGTTTATGATAAAAGCAGCAGTTTGCTACAAATTCAAGTTAAATGCTATTCATAACATTATTTCTGCTGCGGCTGAGGGCAAGGACATGGATCCCAGGCCTTTGTCTGACTTTCTCATTCTCTTTCATCAAGCAAAACATTCATTTGCTTCCATGTGTGGTATTATTAATTACTTGGCTGCTTGCTAATGGACAGCCCAGAAAGATACTCTCTTTGATATACCACTAAAATGTCCCACAATATACTTCTTGGATGCACACTTAGCTTCATGCCAAAGCATCAGATTGCAAGACAACAAAGCGAGGGGTAAGCTCTCAGCCAAAAGGCAGAGAAAACAAGTCATTCCTCTTCAGTTTCATTTCAAAGAACTTGTCTCTGTCAGATATGGGTAAAGAATCAGAAAAGCTTATTTTTGAGAAGGAGGGGAAGAACTGAAAGCTGTGACAGCAGACACATTTCCAGAGTGTTTTACTGCTGGCACAACGAGACCAGCTTTTGCAAAACCTCAGAACAGTTCCAGAGAATCATTCAACCAATCGCCAAGAATGTTCCTGGAACTTGCCTCCTTAGAAACATGCAGTGAAGTTGACAAGCCTTAATAATGACATAACATTAAATTGAAAATGAACAATACTGCAGGTGGAATAACATGCTACTGGGATGTGTGAGAACTTGAAAAATATCCAGCTAACTGAGCATCGGGCTTCAAATCCTGCTTAAGCTAGATATGAGAATCTTGGTGAGATGCACAATAGTGGCAGACTGAAAAATATAAAGTGATTCTTATGGGCATCCAGAGTCAAGAACACTTAAACTGGTGTCTGCTTAAAATGTTAGCAGGCACATGGTCCTTCAAAGGGCCACCGCAGGAGTAAAAAAAGAAACCAGCAGCCTGCAGCTGTCTAATAGTTAGTTCTCAAACAGGGAGTTAGGTGAGCTGAGCTCTATCTTCTACTCTGCCACTGGCACATTGTGTGACCAGGTCACTTTACTAGAGTGGCCATGTCACTTAACCTCTCTCTCCCTCTCTGGTTATTTATCTGTAAATATTAGAAACCACAGTATTACTACTTAAAACAAGAACTACTTCAATACCTAAGGCATGCCAATCAATACACAGCATCATAGAAAATTAGGGTTGGAGGAGACCTCAGGAGTCCAACCCCCTGATTTAAGCAGGACCAATCCCAATGATGTCATCCCAGCCAGAACTGGCATGTTCCTCATTTCTCCATAAGACACACTAGCAGTTTCTGTAAATGGCCCTTTTCCTCTTGTGAAACATGCCTTAAAAATATAAGGAACTTGCACATATGCCCTCCATTACAGTCAGGCTTTGGCTACAGCTATGTCTACCTTTGAGCTGGGAGGTATAATTCTCAGCTCATGCTGTACCCCATGCTAGCACACTCAAGATAGCATTGTGGCCAGGGCTCAGATGGCAGCTTAGGCCAGCCACCTGAGTTTGTACTTTGGCTGCCCAGGCAGGTTTGTACTCAGGCAGCTAGCCGGAGCCACCCTTGTGCTACCCCAGCCGCACTGCTATTTTTAATGTGGTAGTCCTAGCAGGGCTAATGCAGGGACATCTATGGACATCCAACTCAAATGGTGACCCTCAGCTCAGAGCACTGTTAGCCCAGTAGATGCCTCATGAATGGAAGGGGAAGAGAGGTCATGGTCCTGAAAGAAACCTTGAGAGACTGGTAAGATCTGACTTTGACATTAGCAGGTTTCTTTCATATGAAACTTTATTTGTTTCTTACGGCAGCTCTTATTCTTGGCAGTTAGTTCAGACATTGGGGAGGACCAGCCATTGTTCTATACACCTTTTTTACCTCAGGCTGTGCTTGAGCAATGACACTGTGTACTTTTTAGGAGTTGTGTTTTGCGCTCCTTGACCCTTCACCGGGTCTCTGCACCTTTGCTGCTGGCATCACAGAGCTGTGGCCAGGCCAAATCAGATTGGCACTGAGTAACAAATTTGGGGTAGCTAGGTGGGTTAGCCCCTAATTAGCAAAATTCTAGTTGTGCCTTTGGTTTTGTTGGCCTGTTCTTTTGTGATACTGCTCCTATCATCCCCAGCAGAGGTAGTGTCTGTAGTGTCCTCGCTCCCAGACCTCAGTGCACATTTGGTGGTGGTGTAGAATCTGGGTATTCTAGAGCAACAAACCACTTAATGACTTCTGTCAGCAATACAGGGCTGCACTCTGATCCCGATGTAAAACTACTGAAGTGAAAAGAATGACCACAGTTGCCAGTGCCATTGAGATCAGAATATGGTGGTTTTGTCATTCCAGGCTGTTTCTAGTTATGTGTGGTCCAGGCCCATAACTCAAGAGCTGTGGGCAACAGAGGTGAACAGTAAGAAATACCCTTATAAAAAACCAATACTGCAGCAATATAGTAATCCCTCACAACACTGCAGCATCACTACTGGAAGGGGTAGCCTAGTGGGCCGTTACAGCTGAATACTTCCTTTAGTCCTAAATAAGTGAAAAACCAAACCAGTGGACAAATTGCAGCAAATAATACTGTGCTGTGAATTTTGCTAGAGAGGCATGCCTGTTGAGTATATTTTGACAGCATCAAAAAGTTATCAGGTTTCATACCAAGCTGCTACTCTTGTTAAGACCACAGCTTCAAACAGAAACCTCCCTACTAACTTTATGTGCTTTGTGAGATAACTAAACTAATACTTGGATACTCTTCGTGACTCTTTGAAATCAGTGCATTAAGCTGAGACTTATACATGAATGCTGTTTTACTTTAGTTTAATAAAAATATCACACTCTTTCTCTCACTAGTATTAGCCACAATAAAAAAAGAAACATGCTCTCCAAGATTTAATTTGCAGGTTTATTTCTCTTCCACAAGTCCATAATCACATAGTTCCTTATTCCTTTTCTGATTTTGCAAACAGAGAATACTGAAAAAGGTACCAAACACATTTATGATTGTACCACTATTTGTTTCCTCAAGTGTGGAAGGGATCCTGTATATTATCTAGTATTATAAGACACTGGATGAACTGGGCTGGTTGAACATAGTCACTGTTTGTTGGATCCCTCTCATGCCATCACAAAGTGTCACCTTAAGGGCATGTCTACACAAGGAAATTATTTTGAAATAACTAAATTTGAAATAACTGCCAAAATAAGAAAAACAAAATAGCGTGTCCTTGAAATTTAGTCGGAGGCAGGCTCCCTTAATGTGATGCGCTACCTCAACTTACAGCCCTAAGAATTACTGAGGAATAATTACTCTGAATTACTCTGGGGAATAGTTATTTCGAAATAGCAGCAGCAGAGCATCCACACTACTGAAATAACTAATTTGAAAATAGTGTTTTTTACTTGTGAAGAGCAGGATTTATCTTGAAATAACCAGCCCGTTATTTCAAAATAACGGGCTTGGTAGTGTGGACCATCTGCTTGTTATTTCAAAATAAGGGGAGTTATTTTGAAATAACTCCCTAGTGTAGACCAGGGCTTACAGTGTGGCTGCAGACATGTATTTCCTTGACACGCAAGTTCATAACTATCACCTTGCAATCGCTTAGGCCTAGAAGAGTGCTAGAGACTCTCTCATCAAAGCAATTAAAGCTCCATTCCTTATACTAATTCACATCTGAGCACAGACTTGTGCAATTTTAAGACTGCAGTAGAACAACTCCTCCCATTAAGACTTTCACATTTTTTTTAAAGAAATTTCTTTTTTTTCAAAGGCAGGTTTGCCGTATAGCAAAGGACCGGTAGCTGCCATTTTGAAAATTGATATGAGCAACTGTGAACAATTTGCTCTCCATTGAGAATTCCATGTTGTACCAATTCTGACTGAGGCACACATACAGTGGTGAGAGAGCTTCCTTTCCATCAGAAGCCTGTCTGTCTCACCAATAGGACTTTGGTTTTCTTCCAATGAGGAATAAAACAAAACTGGGACCTCTCAATTTTTTTGGAAAAAATCAATGAGAGAGCAAGCATGAGAGTGAGCACACAGACGCATCCAACACAGCAGATAAGCTAAGAGGCTGCTATTAGGGCACAAACTGGGAAAGGGGAAAATCCAGTTTATAGCCTCTTCTCTACCAGATTTGCAGCTGTTCTATTTTTATGGTCAGGGCATTGACTTGGGATATGGGAGACCTGGCTTCAAATCCCTGTTCTAAATCAGGTAGAGCAGTAACTCAAAACTGAATTTGCCAGATGAATGCTTTAATCAGTGGGCTATTTTGAGAGGGGATCTGTCTCTGCTCTTCCCCACTTCCTCCCACCCCTCGTCATGAAGCTTAGAAACCTTCCCAATGGAAATCACCATCCTGATTTTATTAGCTTACTGGGTCTCCCCTGTGAAACTATCTACCCTTAACTTGCATTTTAAACGCTGTTAAATCTTCCCACTTTCTTCTTCGTGCAGCAATAAGGTGCTACCAAATGCAGTAAGAGCAGCTCAGAGAGTTGATGACCTGGATGAGGGGATGGACTGCACCCTCAGCAAGTTTGCGGATGACACTAAGTTAGGGGGAGAGGTAGATACGCTTGAGGGCAGAGATAGGGTCCAGAATGACTTAGACAAATTGGGGGATTGGGCCACAAGAAATCTGATGAGGTTCAACAAGGACAAGTGCAGAATCCTGCACTTGGGACGGAAGAATCCCAAGCATAGTTACAAGCTGGGGACCAACCAGTTAAGTAGTAGTTCTGCAGAAAAGGACCTGGGGGTTACAGTGGATGAGAAGCTGGATATGAGTTAACAGTGTGCCCTTGCAGCCAAGAAGGCTAATGGCATCTTAGGTTGCATTAAGAGGAGGATTGCCAGCAGATCCGGAGATATCATTATTCCCCTTTATTCGGCTTTGGTGAGGCCACATCTGGAGTATTGTGTCCAGTTCTGGGCCCCCCATTACAAAAAGGATGTGGACGCATTGGAGAAGGTCCAGCAGAGGGCAACCAAAATGATTAGGGGGCTGGAGCATATGACTTTTGAGGAGAGGCTGAGGGAGTTGGGTCTGTTTAGTCTGCAGAAGCAAAGAGTGAGGGGGGATTTGATAGCAGCCTTCAATTTCCTGAAGGGAGGTTCCAAAGAGGATGAAGCTGTCCTCAGTAGTGACCGATGGCAGAACAAGGAGCAATGGTCTCAAGTTGTGGTGGGAGAGGTCCAGGTTGGATATTAGGAAAAACTATTTCACTAGGAGGGTAGTGAAGCACTGGAATGGGTTACCTAGGGAAGTAGTGGAGTCTCCATCCCTAGAGGTTTTAGCAGACACGCAAAGGATTTTTTGGATACAGAGAAAAATCTCCTATCCTTTCCTGGTAGACATGATCTTACCAGATCAGAGAGGAGGTGCACTGACAGGGCAATGTAGACAGGCTTGCATGGGTCCCTCACTCTTCCTGCTATGAAGATAAACAGAGGAATTTACTTTTTGATTGAGATTTTCAAAGGTTTCTTCGCCATTTGGATGCCAATTAATAATGAATAGAAACTGGATGTCTTACTGCACAAAAAGAAAAGTCAGGATTCATGGTTTAGTCTCCAGGGCCTTGCACAATGAATTTACATGTGTGTGGGGGGGAGGGGGAAGCCAACCATGTTCTGCACTCCAGAGAACAGCATTAGAATAAATCTAAGAATAAAACTAGACAAATGTAAACAGCATGAAATAATCTGGGATTCTATGACTGGTCTTAGTTCTTGGAAACATGAATCTAATACAGTATATATAAACTCTGTCACGGTGACAAAAAACACCCAGAGTGGGGAGTTTATCTACTGCATCTGCATTTTAAGTTTACACTGAAACCAAAGGGGAAGATTTATAGTGGTGAAAAGGGTAAAGTTATGTTCCCAACTCCCTTGAAAATGGGAATTAGATACATACAGCAACATTTTCAAAGCCACTCAAGTGACTTAATAGCTTAAGTCCCATTTTTAAAAGTGACTTAGTGACTTCGGAGACTAAGGCTATGTCTGGACAACCCCTAGGTTTGGTCTGTGAGGGTATGCATTGGTGTGCTGTGCTATAACTCTGTCATGTGGATGCTCTAGGTGTGAACTAAAAGTACATACTCTTTAACATAGTCCTTTTTAAAGAGGGCTGTGTTAACATGATGTAGTTTTTAGTTTGGGTCTGCAGCATCCACATGAGGGAGTTACAGTGCAGCACACAAGTGAATGGTATAATTTACTACCCATAGTCTGAACTGAAGGGTTGGATACATAAGCTCTGAAACAAGATTGCAAGAATCTCTATAATGGAAAATGTTATGCAAGCTAAATATAGGAGTCACTTCCATATAATTATAAACATTTTACAGATGGGTGAATTTAGGAGCAGAGGTTTAATGACTAATATCAAGTATGTTGTTTTTACATCAGTGTAACTCCATTGATTTCAGTGGAAATACTTCTTGTTACACTACTATAAACAGAGAAAAATCTACATTATTTGCAAAAGTCACTACCTGCTGATAGCTTGTGCACTAAGGGTACATCTACACTGCATGCTTATTTCAAAATAAGCTATTCCAGAATAGTTATTCCAAAATAACTTATTTCAAAATAGGATGTGCTATCTCGATTTAGAGCCCCAAGAGGTAATGGGAAGGAATAACTTAGAATGGTCCTGGTGAGGGGCTACTTTGAAATAGCAGAAGTGGAGCATCCATACATGCCTTATTTCAAAATAGCTAGAATGAGGTTTACAGATTTCAGAATAAGCCGTCCGTTATTTCGAAATTATTTCAGAATAATAGAATGGCTGTGTAGACACTCGCATTGTTATTTCAAAATAACACTAGTTATCTCAAAATAATGGTGCAATGTAGATACACCCTAAATTACAGACGGGTTGAGAACAGAATCTAGGAGTCTTGATTCTTAGTCTCTTTACCTACCTACTAGATAACAGTTCCTTCTCCTGATAGAAACAACATAAATCAAAGTAGATTAAAACTGGTTTACACAACTCAATGCATAACAAATATTATGGGGAGAAAGGGTGTAGCATAAAAATATAAATTGTACAAATGAGCCAAATTGATCATCTTAAGGAGGATTTGACTTGGAGCCCAAATTGACCTAACCTAGCATAACGCCACTGAAGTTATCTCAGGGATGTACAAGACCCTTGGGCTGTGTCTACACTGGCCCCTTCTTCAGAATAGCCATGCTAATTTAGAACTTTGGAATAGGGAAATCCGCGGGGGATTTAAATATCCCCCACGGGATTTAAATAATCATGGCTGCCGCTTTTTTTCCGGCTTGGGGAAAAGCCGGAAAAAAGCATCCAGACTGGCGCGATCCTCCGGAATAAAGCCTTATTCCGGAGGATCTCTTATTCCTACTTGCAAGGGCTTTATTCCGGAGGATTGCGCCAGTCTGGACGCTTTTTTCCGGCTTTTCCCCAAGCCGGAAAAAAAGCGGCGGCCATGATTATTTAATTCCGCGGGGGATATTTAAATCCCCCGTGGATTTCCCTATTCCAAAGTTCTAAATTAGCATGGCTATTCTGAAGAAGGGGCCAGTGTAGACACAGCCTTGATGTCTTTGTGTCCTATATCATTTTGGCACGGATATGGCACATGGCACTGTTTTGAGAATTATCTCATATGTTGCTGATGTGCTCTGATAGTTCATATTATTTTACATGTCCTTTTGAGTATTTGAAATATGGAATCTTCCTACCTTTACTGTCCAGTTTCCTAAAAATTAGGTGTTTACTGCTTATTTCCAAATATAAGCTAATGCACTCTGAGACTGATCCTCCTCTCACACATTGATTTCTGCCAGCATGATTCCATTGATTTCATTGGTGGCAGTCCTGATTTACACCATCATAATATCAGTTGCAGACCCTATATATGTAAATGCCCTGTGAACATTTGATGATGTTTTAACATGGGATTGGCAAAACAACTTAGCTATCAGGTCTGGCAAAGCCCTTCAGTCTAAACAGAGGTTTTAAAACATTTGGTTAACTTTTTGCTTGGAATTTGTTTAGGTACAACTAATATTTTCAGACAAGCACTGAAGGGGAAATGGGAGAAAAAGGCGAAAGAACTTAATTCAGTTTTAGTTCTCTTAGGACACTGTGTCTCTGTGGTCCTGGAGTGGGATTGCTGCAGTGAAAGGTGTTCACAGTTATTGCTCAGATGAGGAATTGAAGCCAGTCAGCACAGATTAAAAGTGGGTATTACTGAGAGGAGAGGCACATGCAACCGGTGGGGAGGAACAAAAAGGGGGCTCCAGCCAAACGGGGCCACGTGACCTCCCCACATGACATTCCTCTCCCAAGTGACTCCTCCCTGTCTGACCACTAGCCTGGGGCCCCCATGATCTCCCTATTCCAGCCCTTCTCCATCCCACATTAAATGAAGTGTGAAGAGTGTCTCTCACTGCACCGCACCGGGCAGCAAGCAGTGCACAAGGCAGCAGTAGCTGAGCAATGTGGTCAGAAGAGGAGAGGTTCTGGCTCCACCTCTTCACTTCAGGCTTTGGCTTCACTGTTCTGCTGACCCCTTGCCCCCTGATGATGTTTGGGAAGAGGCATGTGACTCTTCCAGGCTCCTGAGGAGAGATCAATGTGATCAGGGTTTGTAAGGGATGCACTGAGTCCAAACATCTCCTCAGTTGCCTCCACTATAGGTTGCACCTCTCTAGTCCAGCACTCTCAGAACCTGACCGGTGCCATACCAGAGAATTTGCCAAACATGGGAGGTAAATATTGGCTAGCAGCATTTCCAACATTCCCACTGCTTACTGAGCTCTTAGAAGACACTTAAGTGTACATTAAGCAACAGCATAGAACACTGAGTACCAGGACTGGTGGCTGTAAATAAACCTTATGGGACCACAGGAAATGCGGCCACACCCTTGACAAGCGGACATCCAGCATACTAACATCATGATGGACCAGGGATGTTGCCAGAATTGAGGGGTTCAACCTATAGTAGGGAAGGCAGCCATTTAAAACTGCCATTTGCTGGTGGAGTTTCCTGGACTGATTTTCCCCAGGGCTTAGGGGCTGATGCAGGAAATGTCCTTTGCACTCCTGGCTAGGAGAAATAGGAAATACAGCAAATCACATATGAAATCCTGATTTGTGAGGTTTCCAGACCAAAGAGGTGTAAGTTAATTTTCATTAAATATTTCTGAACCAAAACCAGCCAAACTTTTAACTATAAACAATTCTGTCCAGCCTCACAATTGATTTATCACATTAGGGTTAAATACCGAGAGCTGAATTCATCTGTGATGATCCACACCCTACTACACTGTGAAAGGCCACAGACAAAGCAGACCTCAGGTCTTCAGCAGCACAGCCTATTTGGCAAGATGTTGTCTGGTGCATGGAAATCTTTTTTTTTCCTCTTGAGTGTATGGTAGATGTATTGATCTACAGCGATGAGAGAACTCATGCTAATGAACTCTCCACATCATGCGGATCTTTATGCCTAATTCATCAGGCACTTTAAAGTGTGATCAGCTCATCAACAGCCACACACTGAATTTTTTAGCTCAAGGCTGGCATATGCTCTCCCCCCTGGATGGCTGTGGTTAAAGAAGCTTGAGTACATATTAATAAATGAAATGTAAAAAAACCACCTCAAACTCCTGGCGCTCTGCCTGCTAGACACTTCTTCCTCTATTGGTTTGGAGGACTCTGCCTTTGGTAGTTGAAAGGGACATAGTGAAGTTAATTCTTTTTTTCAAATAGTCTTAATTAAGTTTTCTGACACAGCAGGTTTCAAATAAATAGCCTGTCTTGGCATATATTTTTATTAGAGGATTTGTCTGATCCTGTTTATTTTTAAACAAGTCCTTTGGGAGAACATGAGGACACCATCACTGCTCCCTTTTCTCTGAGCTAGTATCTGTTTGCTGTTAGCTTCCAGGTTCACTTGCAGGCTGGCTGTTGTCATTACTGGGACCCACTTGCAGCTCCTGGGGAAGGATATGTTCCAGCAATAAACAGTTACGATTAAGCAAAAAAAAAAAAAGAAATTCCCCTTTGTTCTCCTTGATTATGCTGATCGTAGGGCTTAGAAGTGACAGAAGCAACTATCACAGAGATATGCTGAACAACCTTTTGGAGGCCCTTATAATTTTAAATGGTGGACCAGCCTCATTCTGGTTAGCATTCCTGATGAGCAGACAATAAGTATCAGCCAATGAATAGGACATATTAATGGATGGAACTTCAAAACCACCATGAAATTAACTTGATCTGCATTCAAAATGTGCCTGTGTGAACTTAAATAGAGCTTCCAATTGGTGCAATGGGTGCACCCATATTGGTAATGGGTCTTTTAGTTCCTCCATTGACACTTTCATGCCAAGGATACAGTAAGAAGCTCTGTATTTGTTTGGTATTGTACCTGATAGTTTGCTACATAGGCTGAAGGAGTAAGTACTGTCTACTAGTCCTGGATCCTCCACTGGAGAGATTAAATAACTTGTAAGGTTTTTGAAGATCCCTTTTAACAAAAAATGAACAGAGCCCCAAATGAATCTTTTAAAACACTGCACTAGAAAATACATTACTTCGCAGGGCAACAATGGAAGCTGCATGTGTTTATTGCACTGACTATGTCTTTGAGTTTAAATTTTTTCCTTAATGTGTCAATACACATTGAGAGACCCATCTGTATTTGGCTGGTATTGTGCCTTTTAAGCACTGAAGGCCAATGCTGAAGGCAGTGCAGAGCCCCAGTATCCAAGTAGGAACTCCAGGAGGCATTATTCCTCGGGAGGGCTCAACAGCTCTCAGAGCTCCTGGCAGTGCAAGTCTTCCACCATCTTAAGTGGCTGCAGCATGTACTATTTATGTGGTGCTAAAATCATTGCGTAGGTCCCCTTAAAAGAAGCATTAAATCTTAGAGCATCTCTATTCCACTAAATATACTCAAAATCAAAATATGAACTGCCAGACTCTTTAAAAAAAATGTCTGGTTTGTGATGGAATAGCACCTCTATACAGCTGCTTTGTTAAATCTCAGTTGCTTTAGTAAAAGTGAGTGGTATGAATTCTTGACTCTCCTAACTGTTAGTCAATTGATTGTCTATAAAAACCAGGAACAATTCATTTCTAGGTCAGGCCTTTAGATGTAGGCACAATAGCTTATTTCTTTGTTGCTTGAAATTTTTCATGAAATAGATCTTTTATGTACAATATAAAAGCTACCAGATAGATTCAAATATATTTCCCTGAACTTTTGCAAAGAGTTCTGTTACTGGTTGATTTTTTATCTGCTACAGACAAACTTACAGAAAATCTCTATACTACTGAAACAACCTGTTGCTATTTGTGAACCCTAAATATCTGGTAATATAAGTGATAAATGTGGGACTTTCCTTTTGTTTTCCTTTTCACTTTCTGTAAATGTCTAGTAAAAATTATTGTACTTATAATGTAATTAAAGTGGGATTTCAACTTTTAAAACATCAGTTCCAAGACTGTGCATACTGGAGTTTAAAAGCCTGGTGGATCAGCGGTTGTTTGATCATGCAACTTAGGTCTCAACTGGTACTGGACAGAGACTGGCAATTCCATTTTGCAAATACTTTTGAGGCCCTGAAATTTGTACATTTTCTACAATGGCACAAAACCCAGCCCTTTTGAAAGTTTTGGGAAATGGAATTTTAGTGAAATGTCCATTTTGGGATCGCTCTTCCTTGCACTCTGTCTGAAACTGACCAAAAAGTCCATCATGGATCTCAAGAATCTTTCCATTGACAAAATCATCTCAGTCTGTATGTCTTCACAATCCCCTGGCCTACCCTAGGGGATAAGTTCGAATAAAGAGACACAACTTCAGCTATGTTAACTGTGTAGCATAAGTCGAAGTATCTTAACCTGCATTTTGATGCCTCCACACTGCGGGAAGTTGAAGGGAGAACACTCTATCTTCAACTTCCCTTACTCCTTGTAGAAGTAGGACTACCGGCATTGACAGGAGCACCTTCTCCATTCACATTAGCGTGTCTTCACTAGACCTGCTAATTTCCACCCCGGAAGATCAACTGTGGCTGCATCATTCTTTTCTGTAGTGTAGACACAGCTAAAGTGTTTCTGGTTCCAGAAACCTGCATTTCCCAACAAAGACATGCTGTGTCAGAATTGTTCCCACCAGCTCTAGTACCAATCCATGTGCACCCATAACTCTCACTGAAGTTGTGGATGCATTGTCACTATTTTCGAACTTACATACTTACCCGCTAGTCAGCAAAGTTTGAAAATTTTGCCTCATTATTGAGGGCCTGGTCCTCATGTTCAGTAAGGCCCCATTTATACTGGCAGAGTTGTATAATAGAGACTATGGCCCCAAGTGTATAACAATTGTATTAGCTGCTCCATATTATTTTTTTAAAAAACACAAAAATAGTAGTGAATACAAAGAAAGAGCGTCTGTTTCACAATATGAACAGTACTATAAATATGATTTATATAAGCATCAAGGTTTATGTAGTCCAAATATGTCTACCGTTTTTGAGGGATCATGTATATAGTGTATAATCTGACACTATATGAGTCAGATTGTGTTCCGTACTCATAGGAGTGCATGGTTCAGAGACAAGATATCATTTCTGTGCTGATTATGTGCCCATTCAAGGACCGTGCCCATTCATAAACTTGGGGTTCAACTGATCACAGGGACTACACAGTATTATCACCATAAGTGGTGATCACCATCCAAAGGGAAAAAAGAGGAGTGGGAGGGAATGGTTGTAACCGTCAAAGACTGCACTGGCTGTCAGAGCTACATGGTCTGTACACCAGGAGTAGTCCCAATACTCAGCAAAAGTTTTTGACTTTGTTGAATGGGCTTTGAGAGAAAGAGAAGACAACAGCTGTGATCCTTACAGATGGACTCTAACAAGTTTAGGAATATTGGAGCAAATGAATATCAGATCTATGGGGCAGGGGAAATCAGGGGAGGGAGAGAAAGAGGCTGGGAGGAGAGCTCAACAATTGTTGTTTTCAGATAACCAGAACCATTGTATATTATATAGGGTCGAGAGCAGTGGTAGGAATGAAGCAACATGTGCTCTATGTTTCACAAAAAGTTAGTGATGCCTTAGCTGCTTTTACTGTGAAATACAATATACCTACAAAACAGGGGCTCAGAGATTAGGGTGATTAGCACGATATAGCTGGAGTCTCATCTAGAGTAATGAACGTAATTCTGTTACCTTGCAGGGAACTGCACTGATCTACTGCAGATGAGGATTACCTCTTATATAAATCTCACAAAGTAATTATATAGGCCTCTATTCAGAATAGCCTAATTAATGCAGAAGCCTCAAATTTAGCTGTCACATATAAAGTATCCAAATATTTCTTATAATTCCCTTTGTTTAGGGATTGAGCCAAAGATCGTTGAAATCAATGAGTTTTTTTCCACTGACTACTATAGGCTTTGGATCAGGCCCTTTCTTCCAGTGTAGGAGGGTCAGCACCTTCCACAAACATCTCAGTTGTTGATTTTATAGGCAGAGATGGGGTTTATTTGCAAAATCCCTTCAAATAGTTAATGAACCGCTGTAAAAATAATAGAAACAATTTGGATTTCTTTCAGAAAAATCTCCTTTGAATTTTCTCCTCTAAAGCTTTCTTGTTTACACATCTAAACTGGAGTAAGAAATTCTCTTTTTACAAGTGAACATGATGTCAAGCACCACAAATGTTCAGCTTAAACCTGTCAAGCCACACATAAAATATTGATACCTCACATTGGCAAGGTTAATACAGTGTTATTTTAATTGCAAACACACTGTGGGTGATTAGTCAAACTTGGTGTGTCTTGAATTCTAAGATAAAGATGCCTTCTGGCTGGACCGCCTATGCAATTAGCATTATGACCTTCTTGTGCTCTTCTCTGTTATTAATATGATTGGTCTATATTAGATATCTTTCATTAACCTATTGTGAACCAACCTGGAAACCATCCTTGAATTATAGACTATGTTCCTTTTTTGAAGCCTATGAAATGGATGAAGATGTTTTCATTCTTCACTGGGTATGAACTTACTGGTTTGGAGTTAAATGTAATATAAACTATGAAGTTATGAAAGAGAAAATGAAATAAGAGTCTTATTGGCATTACTACTGGCTTATTAGTAATGGATGATCAGGTGTTTGTTATGCTGACTTTCCATAGTAGTTCAGAATATATATGTACATGCTACAATAGAAATGTTAATTCATCTCCCGCCCCAGGAAAATACCAATCAATGCACATCTGGAAGTGCACTTTTACTTTCTCTGTTTGTGAACTGCACTTTTCCCCCTTTCCCTTTTTTCTTTTTGAAGCAAGCAGTTTCAATAGGACTTTTTTAAACTTTTACTTAACTGAGATTTCATTTAACCTCTGCTCACTCCAGATTAAAAGAAAATTAGTAGAATGATGGAGAATATAATGTTGTGGGGGAAGAGTGAAAGTTTGCAAAAGTGTTGCAAATTTAATCGGCCAAATTTAATTCTCAGCTACTCAGAGGTACTCCATTGGTTTCGATGAAGCCATAATGATTTACATGAGCTGAGGATCTGGCCTGGTAACTGTCCATCAGAGGAAATTACTTCACTTCTAAAATGATAATCAGCCATATCCATTTATATTGGAATGGCTTCAATAACTTCAGTGACCCCACTGGTAATATTGGATATTATAATATGTTATTGTGGGAAAGTTCTATTGTTTGACTTTAAATTATAATGATCAATTATACTAATAGGATGCAAAAACATTCCTCCTGGAAATAATAACCTATATTAACATTTGATAATCTCTTGTTGATGCTAAGTACTATTTTTGTGTGTACTTGAAATTTTCCTGGGGGGTACTAATATGATGCAAGTTTCCTGAGTGTGTCAAAGCTTGAGCTGACTGGCTGCTTCAGGAAGGACAGGGCACCACAATGATTTTTCTGAGAATCTTTCCTTTGAAATCAAGCTTGAAATTGCAAAGGAAATTAAATTAAGACAGTTTTTAAAATAATGGTTCAAAATTCCCTGTGAAACATGCATATTTCACAAATGCGTAAGGAGAGTGCAGCATGGCAGTTTCATAAGACTAGGACAACTGCAAAGAGAAGTAGTTAAGTGAGGACCTCTCTAATATGTAGTTAGTCCAATAGGCGCTCTGTTTTCAAAGGAGACATACAGAACCTTTTTAAGGAGGAACAGTTGTTAGATTTACTACTTAAATTACACAATGTACCTTATACAACCTCTAGAGAGGTCAGCTAGTAATTATTTAAAACAACTGTTAATCATCTGCTAATACCCTGAAGGACATTTCAATTGTTAGGAATTCTAGGGATGTAAAGATTACCATTGAGTTGAATTATTAACAGGCTGTATCAAAGCATGAGCTTAAGTTGCTTTGGTCTTGTGTAAAAATTCTTCTGATCTTCGGCAATCATAATTTATTTACAGCTTCCATACGTTCTCCCCTTTGCAAAGAAACAGGAGTATCTTAACTATGGCCAGGAGGCACTGAATTTTTATATGTAGTGCTGTCTCTTTATTAGAAAGACAGGAAAGAACTGCTGGCTTGAAGGTTGAGCAGCCAGCTTTTCTGTGTGTGAAAGGCAGGTTATCTAAACATTTTCTTTCCCCGAGAGAGATAATCTTAATATTTATTCTAAAATACAAATATTAGGGCTCTTTGCTCCATGTGAATTATCCTGAGGTATAGTAAATACAGTTCAGGTTAAAATAAAATCAGGGCATAGTAACAGCTGATGTTTACATTTATGTGAAGATTACACAGTGAAAATGTTCCAGAATTAATAAAAGTTCTCTTTTCAGCTGGATGAAGAGCATTTTAGCATTTGGATTTAAACCTAAATTGGCTATAACCATGTATTGTGGCTTACACAGAAAAGGTCTATATTTAATGTGGATGTCTTCCCAAAAAATAGGATTGGTTCCATTTGCAGAAGGCAGATTAATACCAAATGTCCTGGTATATAAATTACAAAAGAGGATTTTTTGTTCATCTTAGATATATCAACTCCTGTCTTGACAATGTTTAAAGACCAGGAGGAGAAACGATCACACATTTATCCAGTGTAGCTATGTTTTCACTAGGAAACCATTTCAAAATTAGTAAATTTGACTTAACTCTCAATTTAACAAATTCAAACTAGCATGTCCACATTACAGAGAAGCCTTGAAATTAGTCTGAGGCATGCGCCGTTAATGTGGATGTGCTACCTCACACTTAGAGCCCCACAAAACACTGGGGAGTAATTAGTTCTAATTACTCTGTGGAGTAATTATTTTCAGATAGCGACACCAGAACATCCATGCTACTGTTATTTCAAAATAACTATTTTGGAATTAGTGTTACTCCTGATGAAATACAGGAGTACAGATTTCTAATTCTATGGCTTGTTATTTCAAAACAACAGGCTTGGTAGTGTGGATGCTCCACTTATAAATTCGACCGGGGGGGTGGGGTTATTTTGAAAGGAAGTCCTAGTGTAGACCAGGGCTGTGACTTGATGGTGTGCAAAAGACTTTTTCAGTTAGACACATAATTATCTGTGATAGAAATGTAGCCGTGTTAGTCTGGGGTAGTTGAAGCAAAATGCAGGACAATGTAGCACTTTAAAGACTAACAAGATGGTTTATTAGATGATGAGCTTTCGAAAGCTCATCATCTAATAAACCATCTTGTTAGTCTTTAAAGTGCTACATTGTCCTGCATTTTGCTTCACATAATTATCTGAAACACTTCGTCAGGTGCAATAGAAAATGAATAGTGAAACAAGAGAGAACATTCCTGAGACCTCTATTACCATACTTAAAGTTGCAGCATACTTCAACCGAGGCATATGGATGCTTTACAAAACCACATTTAATTGATTAAAATTAAACAAAAGCTACATTTTAATGTACAAATAATCAAGAATATAGTCACTCAGGACTGACATACCTTTCTTGACAGCCTGTTTAAATTCTCTTCACATGGTATATTTCAAATATGTTTTACTGCTACAGCAATATGCTGATCTCACAGCAGGTCTCAACAATAGTTTATACTATTTATCCATCAGGGAATAAAAACACTGTTATTTTTCTTCATTTTATTACCACTTAGTTGTGGTTATTTGCTCTTTCCACCACAAAGGATCCACCAGGGCACAGTGGGGCCCAACTGCTTGGGTTTACTGGCACAATGCAAGGCATATAAGTGCTGCTCTGACAGGGGTCTGGTTAGCTTCTGAAGCAAAAAAGAGAGTGAGGGCCACCAGAGAGCTTAGAAACTATTTGTAGGGATATTACCAAGTTCCTGTACACTCCTCTTGTCCTTGAAGATAGCTTCAAATCACTTCCTTCTGATTCACATGCCAAAATGTAGGCATTCTCTCTTCTCATTAGTTGCTTTTTTCCCCCACCAAGTTCCTACAACATTAAATATATGATAGGTATATGTGCCTCTTTACAGCCCCTCATGCAGTATTCCCTGCCAGCTAACTCCTGCTTCACCAAATTTAAGTACAAAGAATTTGCGAGCACAGATCAATTCATATTCAACTCAATCTCTGTCTCAGGCAACTTCTCTGACAATATGTCAGCAATGATGGATCTCTCTGGATACCTGTCCATTCCACTTGACCCACAACTCGTGTTGCAAGAACATGGAAGGGCACACATCACAAAGAGAGGTAATATTACTGGGAACTCCTCAGAGCCTAGATTGAAGGGCTTCATCTCCTGTGAATCCTTTGCTCCAGCTCAGGTTCACTTTCGATACACTTTTCACTGCATAGCAAAGTGAAAAGTATACCTGCAGCACAGTGATCCTTAATGTGCACTATACATGCAGGTGTCCTGGTGTGTACAAACATTTCATTATTAGGTTTTTTTTGTTCTCGATTAAGCACTGGTAAGGTTCATGTCACTGCAATGCTTTCATGAACACCAAAATATTAATAATGTAAAAATGTTCTTCTTTCTCGGCCTGTGGAAGAAATAGTATATATGGGTATTTTTTGTTTGTTCTCTGATTTATATTTGTGCCTGTGTATGAATGTCACATAAGTCCCCATGAAAATTATTTGTCCCACAATCATTTTTACCTCTTTTGGGAGTAAATTGCATGATTTCCATAGACTGAAATAAAACCTGGTGATTGACCCAAATTCCCTAGTCCCCCATGACTTTAGGACAAAAGCATCTAGTTCAGAAAATTTTCAGATTTTGACAGTTTGGTTTCATTTTGGAGCAGGAAAAAATTCAAAATTTCATAAATTCCCATGGTATGGGAAAATCATTCTATGCCCAGCTCTAGTTGGTTTCTCAGTGGCCTCTGTTCTAGGAATTATTTTGGAGAATAACTGTAACATCTTGCTTTGTGATGGAGTCAAATTTTGGCAAAACTGGAAAAATGTCTGTCTGTGTATCTCAGGCTCAGGTTATGGATGTTACTATAGAAAGAAAGAAAGAAAGAAAGAAAGAAAGAAAGAAAGAAAGAAAGAAAGAAAGAAAGAAAGAAAGAAAGAAAGAAAGAAAGAAAGAAAGAAAGAAAGAAAGAAAGAAAGAAAGAAAGAAAGAAAGAAAGAAAGAAAGAGATCTTCTCAAAGAAATATGCTAACACTTTATGCAGAGCTAGCTTCTAGGATGCTGTGGGAGCAGTTTGGGTTGACAAAGTGATTCGTGGTCTGAAATATACACTTAAGTTGAGACTTAGCAAAAAATAAAAAATACACAACAACAACAACAACAACGCCTAATTCTCTACTATGGCTATAATGCAAGATTTTAGTAAGACTTGTGTTGGATTTTGTCTGCATATTATCCTTTCTCCCTGTACCACCAGATTTTCCTTTCTTAGCTTGTGCAGATCATCAGGAGCTATAGTAAATGGTAAAGAGGATGGGGATTTCAAGCTTTGCTTTTGTAAAGTCTTTTTCCAGTTATTAGTCTAGCATTCTTGGCCTAAAGAACGGTCAGCCTTTTAATTTTGGTGGTGGAGACCATGTGGTAAGTAACACCTCTTACAGGACCCCCTGCACACTCAGGAAATGCCACTGACTCAAAAAAATTTGAGCTACATTTTGAAAGCTCCCTCTGCAATTTAATGGTTGAAAACTTCCCTTTAAATAAGAAAAAACTGAGGTTCTGATACAAGCAGATGACTCTAGAAACAGGGGGCCTCGACACAACTCTATGCCTTACTCCCGTCATGAGTAAAGTAAAGCATGTTAACAGGAAACGCATAAATGCTTCCTAATGGAAGTTTTCTAACATATATTGTCATTACTCTAAAAAGCTGGGATCTTGTGATGGTGCTTGTAGAAGCAGAAACCACTAGATTTTTTTAATTTTAGGTTTAACTTCTGTTTATAAAGGGAGGAAACCTCCCATGAAAATCACTCACAGGATCTCAAAAATGTCCCTTGCCCTTCATTGCAATATTTCCTGGGGACTCCTTACGGGCAAAGGATGCCTTTAGAATTATAAATAGAATCTCACTTACTATATAAAGAGAATAAAGCAGAAATTTGATATTTAAGTTAGATGCTGAGAGAATAAATACTTTACCTTAAAGACACATTTGGAACAAACGGAAGAGGGACTTCTTGCTATGGATACATAACATATCTATCTATATCGATCGATCAATATAAATTTTGTGGTGCTTATTCTCCCTTTTGAAGAAAGTGCAGATGTACAGCCAGAATTTAAAGATGGTGAGAAATCTGTTGTTGTTGGAGTTTCCACATTATGGGGGATGTGTGAAAGACAGTTTCTTTTTAATATATCTTTCTCTGTGAATGTAAGTCAATAGACTATCCGCTGGTGCATTCTCATATCAGACAGACATGGCCATGTGCTTTGCCACTGTCTGCTTTCTTCACTCACAATTCGCTTTCAGCTTTTTCTGTTCAGCTAATCTCAATGCCTTTCATTGAAGACCAACATGCCTGATGCCACTGTGATTCACCACCACCGGGAGCAGCAGCTTTCAACATGATCCAATCAATTTTGCCAGCTTTTAGGTGCGCTGTCAGAGTTTCCTTATGCTGTTGTCATTTGTGTCCCAGAACACATGCTCTTGTCTTCAACTGTCCATACATATATGGCTTTGGAGGGTCATCTTTGGGGAGTATGCCCACCATATTCACAAAGTGAGAAGCCCACTAAAGGTGTATCTGCATCTTAAGGGACTCAGATAGTCATTGCAACACCAGTCCAGGTCTTCCTTGTTTGGTATCCTGTCCAACCAATTGATGTTACAGATGAGTTGTAGACAGAGCATGTAAAGATTCTCTAGTTGCTTCAACTATTTGCTATAGTGTCCCCTTTCCAGAACCAGAGAGAAGAGTGCTTAACACAATTTCATTATAGACACTTATCTGGGTATGAGGTTGAATACATCTCACATTCCACAGGTGAAGGTGAAGTCAACTATAGGCAGAAGTGGCTTTAGAAATGTGCTGTGTGATTTCAGCATCACTTGGGGCATTATTAGATAAAGTGCTGCTAAAATAAGAAAATGTTTCTATTGCATTAAGCAGTGATTTATCAATTGCCATTTCAGAGATAAAATACATTTTTTCCTAGTGCAGGTTGGGAAAGCACTTTGGTTTTGGTGAAAAATCTACTGGAAAGTAGAAATATTAGCATTTTTAGGGATTTACAGGATAATAATAGAATTTGGAAACTAAGATTTGATAGGTGATTTACCATCTTAAAATAAGGTCCTATCTGCAAATGTTTTACTCATGCCTGTTGTTCGACTGCCTGCAGTCAACTGTATGGAAAGCAAAATTAGATGTAAACATTGAATCCCAGTACAAGCGTATTCTGAGTAAATGGTTAGAGATTCACCCAATTTACTATTTAAATAAATGTAGTTTATGCAGATATTTTGCTATTCATATCTGTAAGTGTGCATGTCAAATCTGGTAGTATAATTTAAATAATTGTTACGAAATTTGGAATTAAGATTTAGTAAGATGTTACCACCAATTAGCATATGAGGGCATGGCAGACGTGCCCTCAGTGAAAATATAAACCTTGACTGTCCAATATACATTTTAAATGTGATAGAAGGATAATAAATTTAAGCTTGTGCTTGAAAGACATATTCCATAGCATCCATTCAAACTGAAAAACAAAGAAACAGTACAACACAATAGGAAAATAAACATGTTTCACCAGATCCTCAGCTGCTGTAAATCAGTGTAGTTACACTGAAATCAATGGAAGATCTGACATGCTTAACAGCTCTGGGTGAATAATTTGTAACTAATCATTTACTTGCTAAGTTTCACCTCTTTCTGTGGGTATATTATGTGTCCAGATTGTCTGTTTTTATCTACTATTCAAAATTATTCACCAAATTATTTTGGAAAATAGTTCATATTATTTTTACAGTATAGCCTGTAAAAATGAGTACATTTCACAGAAAAATAATTAATTTAAAATTCAATGTGATTACTTTTTCCATTTTTGATAAACAATTTAGAAATGTCTTTCTAAATTTGTTAGCTGGAGAAAATCTTTTCTTTGTTACTTCTCTCTGTTCTTTTCTTCCCCACAATGAAAAAAAAATCACCAAAAAAAGTATGCAAGAAAAGTAAAAGGAAATAGGATTTTTCCAACCACTTTGAAAACTGGTTAAACAAAAAAATTGTCAAAACCAAAATTATTGTAAAAATGTACATTTTGGTAAAAAGCCATTTTTCATAAAAAAATATCGACCGGCTCTATCTAATAGTAAACTTGTTAGAATACAGAAAAAGAAAACACAGAGGTGACAGTATCGGACAAAAATATGAATGTGTATTTGTCAACTTTCTATTGCAGTATTTGCTTACTATATGAAACATTTTTGGCCACTATGATTAGTTTTCTCTCACAAGCGAGGTTATTGGGCAGTCATGGAGTAGTTTGGTTGGCTCTTTTTGACTGGCTTTTAATGCTTTGACTGTGGATTTTATTGCATGTTTGTAATCTGTGTAAATGGTTATAGATTCACACAGTTTAATATTTTAATTGATGCCTATTAGAACCATTCTTAGAGTACTCTCCTTGGAAAGCTATCAGAACTAAATTTAAAGATCTTTATATATGCATTTCCAATAGGGCATGGTAGCAAAAGGAATACAAGAACAGTGCAACCAAAGTTGGCCACCATAGCATCTAAAGATATCCTGGATCCTGAGTCTTACCATGAAAGTATGTTTTAGGCCTCGTCTACACCAGGGATTTATGGAAGTACAGCTACATCTCTCAAAGGTGTAAAAAAAAAATAAATCACAAACTATTCCAACCAAACCACCAACATAAACAGTGCTACACTGATGAAAAGGTGGATTACTTATGCCAATGAAAGAAGTTTCCCACAGATTTAGTAAGTGTACTAAAGTGGTGCAACTATGTCACTGTAGCATTTAAAGTGTAGCCATATGAGGAGGTTACTCACCTGTGCAGTAACTGGCATTCTTTGAGATGAGTGTCCCCATGGGTGCTCCACATCAGACTGGTGCACAAACACTGAGCTGAGGATCGGAGTGTTTAGAGCAGTGTTCCTGGGGCCGCACATGAACACACCTCTAGCCGTGCACTCCTACTGTGCAGGCATCACCCCTGTTCCACCAGTTCCTTCTGTACCCCAGAGAAAGACCCCACTGTGAGGCCAGAACTCTAAAGTAAAGGGAAAGAAGGGAGGGCAGTAGAGCACTCACGAGGACACTCATCTTCAAGAATGTCAGTTACTGCACAGGTGAGTAACCTCCTCTTCTTTGAGAGATGTCTCTGTGGGTGCTCTATATCAGGTGACTACAAAGCTGTATGGATTTATGGAGACAGGGACTTTGGATCTGGCATAAAAGCTGTGGAAAGGATTTCTTTAGGGAATTTTAGTTCTGATAAGGGTCCCTGAGTAAGTGTGTAGTTCTTTGCGAACATCTGGTCCAATGTCCATGTAGCAGCCCTGCAAATGTCTGTTATGGAAACTTTATGAAGAAATGCTATTGAGGTAGACATGGCCCCAGTAAAGTGTGCCCATATGATCCCTTGAGGGCCAATAGCAGATAGAGTATAACAAAGTCTGATACAGTCAGATTTTCCAGTGAGAAAGTCTTTTAGATGAAACAGATTGCCTTTTGTTATGGTGTGCTGTGGAAACAAATAGTCTTGGAGAAGACTTAAAGTGCTTAGTATAATGTAGGTAAATTAAGAAAGCACTGCAAAGATCTAGAGTATGCATTTTTGATTCAAAAGATAGCATGAGGTTTGGGAAAAACATGGGTAGGTGGATCATTTGATTGAGATGAAAGGGTGATCGTTTCTTTGGAAGGAATTTGGGATGTGTGGGTAATGTCACTTTGTCCTTAAAAAAGGTAGCGTATAGAGGGTCTGCCATGAATACTCCAATTTCCCCTATGAATCTGGCCGAAGGGATTGCTACAAGAAAGGCTGTTTTCATAGATTAGCGTGGCAATGAACTGGTAGCCACTGGTTCAAATGGAGGTTGTGTAAGTGCATTTAGGTTGAGGTTCAGGTCCCAGGGGTCCACAGGTGAAACCAGCTCAGGATAAAGTGCTTATAAACCCTTGAGGCCTTAGTGAGAGGATGTGCAAAAATCGAGGAATCATCTATCTTAAGATGGAAAGTTGTTATAACAGCCAGATGGACTTTGATAGGACTAATAGCCGGTCTTGATTGTTTAAGGTGCAGCAAGTAGTCAAGGATAATGAGTAGAGGGGCGCTATATGGGGTGACTTGATGGTCTAAGCACCACTTGATAAATCTCCTCCATTTTTGAGAGTATGTCTTATAGGTACTCTGGGCCCTGCTGTGTAGTAAAAACACATTGTACTTGTTGTGAGCATTCTAGTTCTTGCTCAGAGAACCATTTAGGAGCCACACTTTGAGGTGTAGCATGTGAAGATTGGGGTGACTGGTCTGAGTTCCCAGTAAGGAAAGAAGATCCGGTGAGTGAGGCAATGATATTGGAGTTGTGCAGGACATCCTTGTCAGGAATGGGAGCCAGGGCTGGCATGGCCATGAAGAGGCTAAGAGAATCAGTTGTGTATTGTCCACTCATCTTGTGTATCACCTTGTTCAATAGAGGTTTGGGAGGAAATGAGTAGAGAAGATTAGCTGATTAGGAAGGCATCATCCATGGAGCCTTTTCCCATGCCTGCTCTGGAACAAAAGAGATGACACTTTCTGTTGAGTTGAATAGGCAAAAGAGTCTATGGTGGGGTGTCTCCACTGATGAAAAATCAATGATAGAGTGTATGGGTTGATCTGCCACTCATGATCGGTGGGCAGAGAGCTGCTGAGTGCATCGGCCATAGTGTTGAGCATGCCAGGAAAGTAGAAAGCTGTAATTTTTATATTGTGCCTTAGGAATCAATTCCGAAGAATCATGGCTTCCGTACATAGGGCATCAATTCTCCTCTTCCTGCCGCCCCCACAATGGTTTATATAAAACATGGCAGCAACATTACTGATATATAGCCTGACATGATTGTTGACAATAAAAGGGAGGAAATTGGTCACATGCATATCTCACTGCTCGGAGTTCCAAAATGCTTATGTGAAGATTTCTTTCTGCATTGGACCATAAACCCTGAGCTATGTGATGTTGGAAATGTGCTCCCCATCTTGTGAGGAAAGCATCTGTTATCATGGAAACGGACGGTTTTTGGTGTGAAAAATGGAACTCTGGAATATATGTTCTGTGGAATTGTCCACCAGTGGAGAAATTGTTTCACTGCCAGAAGGAGCGACAGGGATTTTGATAGAGGATGGTCACTGGGCTTGTATACACGTCTGAGCCAACCTTGTAGACATGTCAGGTACAGGTGTGCATTGTTCACAGTGAAATTACACATATGTCTGAGGAGCTGCAGGCAGTCATGAGTGGTTACTTTGGGGGCAGACTACAAGTTTTGTACAAGTTGCACTATCTTTTGAAAACGCTCCATTGTGAGCGAGGCTGTGGCTCATATGGAATCTAGGTAAGTGCCTATTAACTGGATATTCCTGTGTGGGGAGCAACGTTGATTTCATTTCATTTATTTATAGACCGAGGTATTGGAAGGTCTGTCTGGTGATGGAAGTACTGTAGTGCAAGTCAGATTTGGAGCGTGCTTTGAGGAGGCAGTCATCCAGGTAAAGGAATATAAAAACATCTTGTTTTCTGAGGTATGCCGTAACTATGGCTAACACTTTTGAAAACACTTGTGGGGCAGTGAAAAAGCCAAATGATAGGACCTTGTACTGGTAGTGTAGTGACCCTAGAAAGAATCGGAGAAAATTTCTATGAGCCAGATGGATGAAAACATGAAAATAAGGATCCTGCAAGTCGAGGGATGAAAACCAATCACCATGTTTCAATGCTGGGATTATGGTGGCAAGTATTACCATCTTAAACTTCTGTTTTCTAACAAATTTGTTCAGTTCTCTTAAATCTAGAATGGGATGTCATATTCTTGACTTCTTCTCTGTCAGAAAATAATGGGAATAAAAGTCTCTCTCTCTCTAAAGTGTTGAAGAACTGCCTCTATTGCACCTAGGAGCAGGAGTCATTTGACCTCCTACTATAGAAGAGCCTTGTGAGAGTAGTCCCTGAAGAGGGATGGCGTGTGTCTACACTGGCACCCTTTTCCGTAAAAGGGCTTATTTTCCGCAAGATCCCATCTAGACTGGCGCTTTTCTCCGGCAAAACCCCGAGCCGGAAAAAAGCGGCAGCCATGCTCATGCAAATGCCGCGGGGGATATTTAAATCCCCCGTGGAATTTGCAATTCCGAAGTGTCTCATTAGCATCCCTTTTACGGAAAAGGGTGCCAGTGTAGACACAGCCAAAGGGGAATAACATATCCATGTTAGATTGTCTGGAGTACCCATCTATCCAATGTTATTATTTGCCAATTTTTATAGAATGGAAAACGATGATGTTGGAAGAGCTTGTGAGATGATAGTGACACTGGAATAGGTGAGAGTCATTCACAACCCTCAACATGTTGTTCAAATTTGTTTGCTAGACTGCTGCAGCTGTTGTGTGTTATCAGAAGATGTGTGTCATCACTGAGACCTGTTTCTATTATGATGCTGCTGCTGCTGTTCCTATCTGGAGTAATTATGGGTATACGGAGGATATTGTGGCCTGGGATAAGGATGATACCTGAACTGTCACCTTCTAGGTGCTGGATTGTGGATGCCCAGTGATCTGAGGGTTGCCCTAGACTCCTTCACTGAGTGCAGCATGTCATTGGTATTGGCAGCAAAGAGCTTCTCACCATTAAAGAGGAGATCTTCCACGGTGGACTGAATTTCCCTAGGACAAGAGGCTGTATTGAACCAAATGGCTCTCCTCATGACCACTGCTGTTGCTGTCGAATGTGCAGCAGTATCTGCCACATCTAAGGCTGCTTGGAGGGCTGTCCTAGAAATTGTATGCCCTCTATCATCACTGCTTTAAATGGTTGTTTCTTAGCTCCTGGAACGTCCAAAATAAAATAATTGAATCTAGAGTAATTTCTGTGATCATATTTGCTCAATAGTGCTGCATAGTTCGCCACATGAAATTGAAGTGTGGAAGACGTATAAAACTTATGGCTGAATAAATCCATCCTCAGTCTGAAGGTGTGGTCCTAAAGTTCTGCTGTTTATTTTTCTGCTGAGCAGCCTCCACCACAAGTGAATTTGGTGTAGGATGTGTGAAAAGTACACACTTAGGTGGGATGAAGTACTTTTTGACTGCTCTTTTGCATGTGGGGGTGCTAGTGACTGGTGTTTGCCAAATTGTCTTAGCGTGTTCCTTAATTGTGCGATTAATGGATAACTCTGTTTTGGACGACGTGACATTGTAAAATGTCTATCAGCTCGTGTTGGTTCTCAGCAACCTCCTGGAGTGGGATGCTCAGTTCTGCAGAAACGCACTTGAATAGGTCTAGACAATTGGAGAAGTCATCAGCAGTAGTTGGAGAGGGAGGCATGACAGCTTCATCTGGCAATGAAGATTCATTAGTGTTCAGTGATGTGTCAGGGGACAGATCACTGTGGTTACTTTCCACAGCTTGTTGACGTTGTGGGGAAGGTGATTGTGGTGGAGGAGAGTACTGGGGTACGATGTAGCACTTCTTTGAATGATCAGATCTATGATGTGGTTGCCAGGGACTCTAATATTGCCAGCGGCATCAAAGGTGGCATCCAAGGGGTACCATACCATGGTGGCATGTTCCTTTGCTTAGGGTATGCTGGATGAGTTCTGGCAGAATAGAGTGGTATGTCACAGAGGAGTTGTGTGGAGAAAACACTACATCCATATCCTATTCAGAATCAGTAGAGAATCTTTCTGAAAAGAAAGTTGGTTGTGGTGCCACAGTGCATGGGGAGTAATGGGTGCTGAGAAAAAACAAATTGAAGGTGTATACCACCATGAGATCTCTGTGTTGTGTACACTGTTGAGCTGGAGTAGACGCATCAAGGTGCTGTGGTTAGCTGCATGAAAGCAATTTGTGGTACCAGGTGAATTCTCAGTGCTGAGCGCACCGGCGATGTGGTCAGTGCTGTTATGGTACTGGCTGACAGCACAGAGGTAGTGACCAGTACCGAGGCTAAATGAGGTGCTGATATGGTGTCATCAGTGCCGGACAGTGCTGCAGCATGAGAGGCAGGCAACTTAAAGCCTGTGGCCTCAACACAGGATTTTGAAGAGCCTGCTTTCATGGTGGTGTCAGTGGTGCCTGATATCCTGGGAGGATCGTATGTGCTGAGATGATGGGGCACCATTGTTTTTTGGCACCACAAGAGTTGGTGAGCACCTCTTGGGTGCTGTGGCGTCTTGAGGCAAAGATGAAGCCTGCTTTTTAGTGGGCTTTCTGTCCTTTAACCCTTGTTGATCAGAATCTTGCCCTGTGTCTAAAGCAGGGCATAGAGATTTCTCTAAAAGTAAAGAGCCAAGCTGCAAGTCTCTCACTCGACAAGCTCTGGATTTTAGTTTTGCACAGTGGAGGCTTTTCTGGGACACATGAGCTTCCCAGAAATGGGAAGGCAGCAGACACATTGTGCATGTCCATTCGACACCGGGATGGGGTTGTTTCAGGAGGAACAATACTTAAATCTTGATAGGCTGTTAATACCATAACAGGCTTAATACCATACCATTGCCAAGAGAAACTGGAGGGAAAGAGGAATAACTCTAAACTAATGATGAACTAAGTAAGAGATATCAAACAGGATTGAAAGGGGTTACTTATCTAACAGGACAGAAAGCAAAGTAAAGAACACTGCCAAGCTCTGTCCATAGCTGGAGGCAGTAGAGTAAGAACTGAGGGGACAAGATGAGGCTCGCGCATACGTGACGACTGCACAGTAGGACGCAGCTAGAGGGGAGTGCAGACCACAGTCCCAGGAACACTGCTTTGAAACTCAAATCCTCTGTGTGGCAGCAGCACACCTACCTGATGTGGAGCTCCCATGGGACCTTACTTACTGATCCCAGTTTATTTTCCTTCCCTATAGGGAATCAGGTCCCTGCTGCCCTTTAATGGCTTCTTAAGATTTCCTCATGAAGCTCCTGTTTATCTGCCATTTCTCTTTTGTGAACTCTAGAGATGCTTCTGTGGGGTGAAGAGGGTTGGAAGTAGCTTCTTCTCTGCTCGATCTCATGTGGGACCCATTCACTTCATCACAGAGATAAAAGAAAACCATAACCACTATATACAAACTGACATATCCTAGTGAATAGGTCCAGCAAAGGGCAGAAGGGAAGAATCCACAGGCAAAAAAATTTCAATTAGGTGGCACATTTCATCACCTATGTAGCAGGAGGAGCCCATCATTTTAAACATATGTTCATGATACATTTTGCTATTAGGTTAAGTAAAGAGATAAATGCATTTTTGGTGTGAAGGTTAGTTGGAAAGGACTATTCTCTTACAATAATTAGCTTGAGTAGTGAGATTTTAATCATTTCATTTCTAACACAAATATTTGGCTAATAGATATGAAAGGTATTTATTTTCTCTACAGTTGGCTTTCCTTCCCAGGATTAGTACAACAAGACAGATGGCTGATGTCATCTTTGCTTGGAAGAACTCAGCTGGCAATAATAGCATGGTACATTTCTGGGGATTTGCATTACTATATGTCACGAAGCAGTTTTCAACCCAAAAAAAAAAAATCCTCACAAAAGGGAATTCCCCAAAGTAAATATCTGCCTATGATAGCCTACTATATCTTATCAATGCATCACAAACAGAAGCAAGCATGGAGTCTATATAAAACTCCATAAATATTTACAGTATTATTGAAAATACATTGCAATGCTACGGATTGCAAATGGTATGGGCCTGCTTGGCTCTGTATCTTTAATTTTGCTGTCAAGTGAAAGTTACAAAACTGCTTAAATCAAAATCTCTTATGTATATAGCTGAAGATGAGTGATTTTTATCATATTTAACATTTGTGTATAATAGAGCAAAAGCATTAACACTATTAAAAGATTCCTTGATGGTTAATGGTTTTAGATTTTACTCCTGAGTACAGTAAACACTGGAATAATAGCAGGGTTTATAGGTATAGTTAAGAAGGGTATTCCATGTTGCCACTGATTAGTTATTACAGGAGGGTTAGATTCATTCCTTACTTGGGAAAACAGACATTAAACATTAAAATTAATAGATTAAGTTTGTAATACTCTCCCCTTGGCTGTTAATCCATTCCATCAATCTGAGGGATGTCTAAAGCTTAGACTCTAAATAAATTTTGATAAAGTATACAGAACATATGTTCTTTCTTTCTCTTACTTCATGTACAGTGGTTTGTGAAATTAAGTGTTTAATAAATGGATATTTATACTTTCTGTTTTTTCCCCTCTCTCTGAGGATACGTCTGTACTGCACACTTATTTCGAAATAAGCTATTCCAAAATAAATACTCTGAAATAGCTTATTTTGACATAGCACATCTACACTACAGGGAAGCCTCAAAATTAGTCCAAAACAGGCTTCCCTAATGTGGATGAGCTACCTCTATTTAGAGCCCTAGGAGGCACTGGGGAGTAATTAGTTTGAATGACCCTGGGGAGCAGCTATTTCGAAATAGCAGCAGTGGAGCGTCCACACTACAGCTATTTTGAAATAGCTATTTTGGAATAGGCATTATTTCTCATGGAATGAGGTTTACAGGAGTCGGAATAAGCCATCTGTTAATTCAAATTTATTTTGAAAGAATGAAATAGTTATGTAGACTCTCACATTGTTATTTTGAAATAATATCAGCTATTTCAAAATACCTGTGCTGTGTGGACACACCCTGGGAGTGCCACCATGTGTGTTTTACAGTAATTATTATTCAGGGACAGTGCTCTCAAAATGGTTTATAAATATTTAGGCGAAATCCTGAACGCATTCAACCAATTCACAACTCCCATTGACTTTAATGGAGCCAAGATTTTAAGCATGGGCTGTCTTATCTCTTCCAGAAGGGAGTTCAACAGCTGGAGTCTCACCACTGAGAATACAATACCTTCTTTAAATGATTCACTCCAAGTAAGTATTATGATACCCATTGTAAAGACAGGGTTGGAACACAAGAAGTTTAAGTAACTGGCCTAAGGTAACATAGCAAGTCAGTGGCAGAGCCAAATATAAAATTCTGAAATCTAGAAGTTAGAGAAGGATTCGTTGGAACTGATCTGACTTACATTGGTTTAAACTGGCAGTAACTTCACTAAAGCCAGTGTAATTATACGAGGGTGAAACTGGTATAAGTACGGAATCAGATGCAGTGCTTCTTGGCAGAGAATAAATTCATGTGGCCGTTTTCAAAGGAGTGATGGAAAATAAAGGCCTACTCTGACATACACCAGACAAGTTCCAGGTCATCAGCACTCTTAGCCCTGGTCTACACTAGGGAGTAATTTTGAAATAACTCCCCTTATTTTGAAGTAACAACTCCTGCTTTCTACAAGGAATAACGCTTATTTCAAAACAGTGGTAGCGTGGACACTCCACTGCTGCTAATTCAAAATACTTACTCCCCAGAGTCATTCCAAGTAAATACTTCCTGGTACTTCCTGTGGCTCTAAGTCGAGGTAGTGTATCCACAAGAAGAAAGCTTGCTTCAGACTAATTTTGACGGCTTCCCTGTAGCGTGGACACGCTATTCCAAAATAGTTATTTCAGGAGTTATTTATTTATTATTATTTTATTGTGTCTAAAAATAAAAACCTTTCAGAGTATCATCTTGTTAAATTCAGTTTATAATTGTTTTTAAAATCCATATCTTATGACGTTTAAAATGGTTCAAAATATGTTTTGTAGAAAAGGATTACAGCAATGAATGTGGCAGGCACAGTACAAGAGAGACTAAAGCCTTAAGACAAATGTCTTTTCCTGTCACATTATGCTCTTTTTATATACTCAAGAAATGCACAAATAAAATATGACCATGACATTTATAAGATACTGTTTTTATTCCTTTTCCATTTTTTATTTGGGAATAAAATTAAATGACTACATGTACCATCATTAAGAAAAGTTCTATCTTGATCCATCAGCTGAAAAATATTATAACCAATGAATGATCATTGACCCTTGATACCTATTAGTACCAACATAGGCTTCGCCCATTACACCAGCAAATTTGAAACAGGTCAGCCTTATAACATGTAGCATAAAGCTGTCACATTCTATAGTAGCTACATTCATGGTGCCCTGAAGACACTGTCAGGCAGAGCAATAGGGAAAGAAGTAGTCTGAGAGAAAAAAAAATGTTAAAAATCCTTTAGTGGCACTGTGTGTTTCTTTCCTAAGTATGATTAAATAATCATAATAACTCCTCTAAGGGCTAATCTGCGTAATTTTCCAGATTTTCACCTTGGGGACATATTGTCCCTTGTCACTGAAACCTCAGGGACAGAAGGGTACACCACAGGGTAGCTCAGCAGGAAGCTGAGATACTGATGAAACAGTATTCAGTTAATGAAGGCATGGCCCATGGCCTCTGCTGGTATGCCATATGTTTGAAGAAATGCTAATGACTACAATTCAAATACCTTTTTCATCTTAACTATATGTAAATGTGTTTATAAATGCTCTCTTATAAATATACTATCACATTTTAAAAAGCTAAGTGCTAATGTTGCTTTCAAGATCTATAATACACAATAATTAAAACTTTAGCAATTCAGCTTAATTATACCTTATGGGAAACTGTACAGTAATTTATAGAAATTAAGCAGAAAAACAAAGATCAACAGAAATAAAGCAGCAGTGGAAGAACTGAATAATAAGTCGCTTAGATCATTAATTTACAAAAACAAAATCATAGTAAAAGACTTATAGGGCCCAATTCTCAAACAGCTGAGATATGCAAGGGGAAGATCATTGTCAACAACATCTTAATAAACTCCTCTAGCAGGTTGAACTATGTCAATTATAGTTCCCAGTTCAGCCATATGACTTTTCTGAATTGCCAAGAAAGAAGCGTGTGCGTGTACACGTGCACACGCGCGCATGCACACATACACACACACACACACTTAGCTGAAAGCCAAACAACAAAACAGATTTAGATTTGAAATAATTGAAGATTTTAATTCCAGCTTGCAGCTTCTTTTTCTCTTCCCTTATTTATTTATTTTTAACACTAACATTGCAGGTGATCATTAGCCACAAATGCTACTTTGCCATGAATCATCACCTACATAATTGGCCTGAACATCATCTCCAAACAGGTATTCTAAATTGGTCACCAGCAGCACAAGTGTTACTCAGGAGCAGCAGCTGGTGACCAGTTTGGAATACGTGACTCATTACTATTTTTTGCTGTGAGACATGGCACCCTGTAGCAGTCGTAACTATCCTCAAAGCCCACTCAAGCTGGAATGTAATGTATTGAATTGCAAGTCTTTGGGTTTAATAATGTCGTACATTATGTCTTTAAGCGGCTGAAAGCTCTGGCTCATGCAAAAACGGTACTTACTAATGCCTACCTTATAACTTACTGAATATTAGATGTAAAAGGGCCAACTAAATTAAAATACATTTATACTGCCAGCATAGTGTAAAGGGGCCTTCATGTAAATGAAAGTGTGGAATATTTATTATGGGCAAGTTTCTCTGCCATGTAAAGCCTATAATAGGACCAGCAAAGACAGAGGTTGCCAGGTACCTGAACACAGCTCCTCTACTCTGGTAAAAGCAGGCTTGGGGCTAAGCTAAACCATACCAGGTGGCTATTGCCCCACTAAGAGTCCCACGGAGATTTCTGGGGTACCCCTAGCCCAGAATTTTCCTAAAAACAAGTGTTCTTCACTGTTCAACCCTTTCCCGGGTAGTTCAGTTTAAGACCTGTTAACCCCATAAGGAGTCAATATTCAACAGTGAGATACTTGAACCAGAGTTACCCACTAGTTCAGCTTAAACACAGCACTGGTCTGATTTATATCCAAAGAGATGGGATTTTCTGTAAATTCAAGCGTGAGATAAAGTTAGAAATGGTTATCAGCAAATAAAAGTCGAAACATACATCTAAAATTTAATCTAGCATGCTTTGGTTCAAGGCCTTTTTTTAAGATGCCCTTTCTCACTCCCAATCTTCCAGCAAGATGGTGACTGATCCTTTCCTTGGTCAGGAATTCTCCCAGAGGAAAGGTCTTACCTTCCCTCAAATTTTGTAGTGCCCTAGGCGGCTGTGTGCTGCATATGGGGCAGTGCCAGCTCTGGCAGCCAACTCTATCCCCTGGCCGCACTCCTCCCTGCAGGCTGCCCCAAGCAGGGCCATCCCTAGGTAGGTGCTAGGCCCACGACACACTCCCACTCCACTCGCACTTCCAGTGAGTGCAGGGGATGGTTTCACATCTTCTGCCAAGCCTCATCCCCCGGCAACATGGCTGGAAGTTGGAGTAGCAGAGTGGGCTGTAGCCCAGTTGCTCTGCTTCCCACCTCTGCTGATGAGTATGGGAGACACGCCAAAACCCTGCTACCTCCCTGCTGTGTTCCTGATCCTTCCTAGCTCTGGATCTGATCCCCACAGCTCCTGCCTGTGCAATCCTGAGTGCACCACTCCTGCATAGTGCCCCTCCCCCCAAGTAGAGCGCTGAATAAGGACAATAAAAGTTCTAGGGATGGCCCTTCCCAGAGGCCAGCTGAGCCTTTGTCTTCTTAGATGCCCGTAGAGGGAATGAACAGAACAGGTAATCATCAAGTGATCCCACCCCTGTCGCCCATTCCCAGCTTCTGACAAACAGAGGCTAGGGACACCACCCCTGCCCATTGTGTTTAGTAGCCATTGATTGACCTATCCTCCATGAATTTATCTATCTCTTTTTTGAACTCTGTTAAAATTCTGGCTTTCACAACATCCTCTGGCAAGGAGTTCCACAGATTGACTGTGGGTGTGCATGAAGAAGTACTTCCTTTTGTTTGTTTAAAACCTGCTTCCTATTAGTTTCATTTGGTGTCCCCTAGTTCTTATGTTATGGGAACAAGTAAATAACTTTTCCATATTCATTTTCTCCATACCTCTAGCTCTGGAGCCTCAATTCAGCACCTTTAACGAGGAGTGAGTTTGCTTTAGGTCAAAGTTATTACTGAAAATATTTCCCTGCTCTCCTATCCCTTCTCCTATACCTATCTTTTCTAACTGTTGCTGTATTCAGACTGAATTCTAGAGCAACCAACAACATGCAAGATCAGATTTATGCTGCTGTAAAACCATGATACATGTGTTGGACTACCTTTCTCTTTTTTAAATGCTTGTATTGGTTTTTTTCTTGTACACAAAGGAGAAGACTGAAACAACTGTCCATCTTCAATACCTCAGTATTACAATTATGGAGGAAAACAGCATTTCCATACAATGAAAATCTAAGCAAAGGGTAACCCAACTACTGCCCATGGGGAAATAGCAAGCCATATCAGGCCATTGAGAATTAAACAGAAATCTCCACTGATTTCAATCAGAGGGCTACTTAAAATCTGAATCTAAAATATGGTTCAAAGCAAGGGGGTAGGGGGGAGAGGAGGCTGTTTGTTTTTGAAAAAACAGTATTTATAGATTCATAGATTCCAAGGCAAGAAGGGAACACTGTGGTCATCTAGCCTGATGTCCTCTATAACCAGCAGGCCATAACTTCCCCAAAAGCATTTGTCTGACCTAGAGCACATCTTTTTTTTGGGGGGGGGGGGGAGGGGGAATCCAGTCTTGACTTTAAAATTACCAGTGATGGAGAATCCACCATATTACTTTGTTCCTGTTACTGATTATTCTCATTGTTAAAAAAAAGTCTTATTTCCAGTTGGGTTCCACCAACGGATTTTGTTATACAGTTATCTGCTAGACCAAAGAGCCCATTTTCAAATATGTGTTCCCTGCATAGGTACTTACAGATTCTGATCAACTCACCCTTTAACCTTCTCCTTGTTAAACTAAATAGATCAATCGCTTTTGAGTCTATCCCTATAAGATGTTTTCTAATCCTTTAGTTATTCTAATGGCTCTTTTCTGGAGCCTCTCCAATTTACCAACACCTTTTTTGAACTGTGAACACCAGAACTGAATATAATAAACCAGCAGTATTCATATGAGGCACTAATCAATGTTGCATTGATATTTGTACTTTTATATATCTATCTCTTTGTGTGTATTGGAGAGGTTATACCTATATCTATATCATCTATCTCTGTATCTATATCTATTACATGAGTCTCCCTCTTTCCATGTCACTAGGTTCACTAGTCCTTCCTTCACTGCTCACAGATGCTTCTCTGCCTTTTTCCAGAGCTCCTTCATGCTTTCAACGTTCTGCTCATACCTGTCCATAAAGGTGATTCCTTCATCACTGAAATTATTTCTAAAAACTTTCTGCTACCTTATTTACAAGAAACAATTAATATGAAAGGTAATTAGCTAGAGTTTAACTGAACCACATGCCTTACATTGGATATGCATGAGCGTATTATTGACCTGGCCATCCTATGAAAGAGAATGGGACTATTCATGGGCCTGATCCAAAGCCACAGCCTGATCAATGGGACTTCTTCGATTGACATTAACAGGCTTTGCCCAAGCTGCATATGAGTTCTTTAGTCTTTGCTAGGTCAGCTCCCATCCATCCAACTGTTCAAGGTTTTGTAACAGTGGAAGTTTACAGAGCTGATCAAAAGTTGGCATTTCTATTCCGTAGGAAATTCCAACAGTCTAGATTGGAATGAAAACAGAAAATTTTGAAAATTTGCACAAAACGAAATTTTTGAAAAAAAATTCCATCTTTGGTAAATAAAGATATTTGAATAGCTAATAGAGTGAAGGGGAGGCTGTCAAAGGTACATGACATTTGCAATTAATATAGCATGCAAGGGTGTCCTAGCCTAGGCAAGGGCACAAAAAGTAAACCTATTTCTTGTCCATTCCTTGATCTCATTTTAGCTCTTAGCTTTTAAAACTGTATTTAGTTTGACTCACTGCTATTTGTGGATTTCTGGCATTTGAAGTCCTAGGGGTTTTTTTGCATTTAAAACCTAGCATATTTATTTAATTTGAGGGAAGGGGGAGAGTGCACCTACCTGCATGAAGTAGATAAAAAACATTACATAGCTCATTATCTCAACATATTACAATATCATTGATAGTCATATGGTAGTGAGTAGGCAGCAACACAGATTAAACTACAGTCACAGAGAAGGGCCTTCAAAAAGCTTCAGAGAGGACTTTCCATAGATCTCATGTCAGATCAGAGTGCACAGGATCTGTCTATAACAGGAGTTATATTCTGAATGGTATAGAAGAAATATTAGTATTATATAAATTTAATAAATAGTAACAATAATTACAACAATTTCAATCTAACCAGAAATATAAAGTGCAGGGAACATGTCTGGATTTCAAGCAGTGAGATATTTCTTTCCTTTTTTAAAAACTTGTCTCATTTTGGCCACTGACTATCCTTTCTACAGACTGATTATTCCATTATCCTGCTTCTCGTCTGCCCATTTACATCTCATTGATATGATACATAAACTCTAAAGAGACTGCAAGAGTTGACTCTGGTGAGGGAAGCCCAGTGTTTAATGGACACCTATTGTACACAGCAGCAGAACAGCTAAAAGTGACAAGAACAGAAGACGAAAAGCAAAAGAAAATTGTGAGGCAACAATGAACTGGATAACGGGCAATAGATAAATGTGCTATTGATTTAGAACAGCCTGGTAAGTAGCATCAGGCTTGCGAGATCGTACCAAGCAAAGACAATAATGGGCATAAGGCACGCATACCAATTTGATTTTTTTAACATAGGAGTCGCTTGATCTCTGCTTTAAAGGCACTTCCTTGCCACTGCTCCTTGGAGTCCCAGAACATACAATGCTCACGGTTGCCGAGCCATAGTTCATTTCACTAGAGGTACACAGTAAGCTAATTATCTCCTGAGAACTTGCTATAATTTTAAGGGTTATGCACAAGATGTTAACTAATCACACAGCTCCCAGATATTTGTAACATGCAGTGTGACTGTGAGGTTGCATTTAAATGAGAGACAGGCATGACTACTGATGTGTTGTTTGTTAGTGCTGCACAGCAAGCAAAATGTTACATTACACAGTGCCAAATTCACAATACTTGATAGTTTATGCTTCAGATAAAAGAAAGTATACAACACTTAATCAATATTCAGTGTTCCATGGGCTACATTAAATAATAATCATAAACTAAGTAGTAATGTGGGGGGGAGGGAAGATTGCAAACTTAATTATAAATTGTAAATATGATGCAAATCAATGCAAACCAGAGACACTGCATATGCATGTTTTTGTACAAAATATGGGCCTGATTCAGAAAACCCCCTTACTCACATGAGTATTGAGGATCTGCTGGTTCAGGCTTTACAGAGTATAACAGCTCTACACTTGAAAAACTTGCAACAGACCATATATTAAATGGGAAACTAATGTTTACAGGACTTCATTATTTTAGAGTTTGATTTTTTTTCTATTGGGAAACTGATACTCAGGACACATTTTGACACAACTCAGAACTGGTACATTTTTATTACAGAATTCTCCCTGCTCATTGATATTCTCCAGTGAAATAAAATTGCTGCTGATTAGTAATTTAGGACCTTTACCTTTTTTAGAAACAGAACTACACAAAGGGAATATGCATGTCTGGTTCTTTAAGCAATTACGATGGTTTCATTTAAAACTATCAATGTCACTGGGTGATTTATTTTTAGTCAGGAGTGATAAAAATTGATAGTGACATTGAATTTTTTGTAAAATTCTCCACATTGTTTTCAAACTGTAATCCAATGCAAACATTCAGATGTCAATAAAGTTTTGTTTTTAATTGTATGTTGATGTAAGATAACCATGTAGCATTAGATAAGGAAAATATTTAAACAGTGTTTTGACAATAGTTTAGGATAACATTAATTATAACTAATTTGGGCAAGACTATGGAATTATGAGTGCATAACATAAATATTACTTCACTCTTTTGATATACAGGTACAAACAAACATTATAATTCTTCTCTAGCGTGTAACTTGATATTTTACCCATTTTATTCTGTTGTAACTCTGCAGGTATTTTAATAGGTCCATCCTTCTAAATACCTAGGAGTAACTATCAGACTAAAGTACAGATCAGACAGTTAATACTACTATACTTTCACAAATCACCTTATTACAATTTCATGTTTTAGATAACTATTACAACTAAATTTTATTACGCCATTTGCAATATTAATCAAGTACTTAAAAGATAATAATAAAAAGAGGTAGAATGGTCTAAACGAATATCACCACTAGAAAAACAATACGGCTGTGTCTAGACTGGCAAATTTTTCCGCAAAACTTGCCAGCTGTCTACACTGGCCGCTTGAATTTCCGGAAAAGCACTGACCATCTCATGTAAGATTGTCAGTGCTTTTCCGGAAATACTATGCTGCTCCCGTTCGGGCAAAAGTCTTTTTCCGAAAGACTTTTGCGCAAAAGGGGCCAGTGTAGACAGCACAGTACTGTTTTCCGCAAAAAATCCCCGATCGTGAAAATGGCGATTGGGGCTTTTTTGTGGAAAACCGTGTCTAGATTGGCCACGGACGCTTTTCCACAAAAAGTGCTTTTGTGGAAAAGCATCCTGCCAATCTAGACGCTCTTTTCCAAAAATGCTTTTAACGGAAAACTTTTCCTAGTCGGATCATCAGTCCAGAATCTTACAACTATCAGTGACCAATACCTGATATAGATCATGTCCCATACCAATTCTGCATTACTTTAACTCAACATAAGAACTCCTTCCAGACTCCTAGAGGCAATCAGTAAAGCTGCTCAGGAAAAAAATTTCTCCTCCATGAACATTTTTATTGTAATTCTTTTTCAATGATTGTCAAAAGTTTTCCTTAAACTTCTTGGGGATATCATCAAAAACAAATGCAAAAATGAAAATGTTCCATTTTCAGGTTTTTAGTGTAAAACCAAAAACTTTCAGACAAAAAACAATTTTTTCACAACAAAACTTCAGTTTTGTTCAAAAGCTATTATCCACAGAAAATGTTTCAATAGAATTTTTTGAGCGCCTCTAGCAATCAGTTTGGTCCCTGAAAAACCAGTTCTAATCAGCCCAGTTTTAGATCTCTCTAAGCCTACGTCTATACTGTAGCCTTCTTGCAGAAAAGCATATACAAATGAACAGTGGCATGGAATATCACTGCGCTTCATTTGCATAAGTAACAAGCCTGTTTTTACGCAAGAGGCTCTCGTCGATGGCTCCTTTTTGTGCAAAAACCCCCTTTTGTGCAAGAGCCATTCTTCCTGAAAAAATTAGGAAGAACGGCTATTGCGCAAGAGGGGGTTTTTACGCAAAAAGGGGCCGTCTGCACGGCTCGTTTTTGCGCAAAAGCCTCTTGCGCAAAAGCCTCTTGCGCAAAAACAGCTGCTCATTACTTATGCAAATGAAGCGTGGTGATATTCCATGCCACGCATCAGTTGCATATGCTTTTCTTCATGAAGGCTACGGTATAGACGTAACCTACAGTATAGACATAGATGAGCCAAAATCTCCTCAGAATATCTTTTAATTCAGCGCAGCGGTCCCGCCACCTCGACCTCCGCCACCTCGAACTCCGGGGCGAGAAAAGCTGCTCCGGGTGCCCCTGGTCTGCTGGGGACCGTCTCCTGCAGACCAGGGACACCCGGAGAAAAGCCGGGGAGGCGGAGGGGTCCTGCGCCTCTGAGGCTTTGCTGTGGCAAAGCCGGGGAGGCGTGGGACCCCACCGCCGCTGCGGCTTTGCTCCCGGTGCCTCTGGTCTGCTGGGGACCGTCTCCAGCAGACCAGGGACACCGGGAGCAAAGCCGCAGCGGCGGCAGAGTCCCGTGCCTCTGAGGCTTTGCCAGAGCAAAGCCTCAGAGGCGCGGGACCCCTCCACCTCCCTGGCTTTGCTCCAAGTGTTCCTGGTCCGCTGAAGACGGTCCCCAGCAGACCAGGGGCACCCAGAGCAGCTTTTCTTGCCCCGGAGGTCGAGGTGGCGGGACCGCTGCGTTCTGGGCGGTCCCACTGCCTGCGAGCTCCGGGGCGAGAAAGCCCCGTTCGTAAGTGCAGATCCGACGTAAGTCGGATCCGCGTAACTCGGGGACTGCCTGTAAATGATTCCAACAAGAACATATACCAAAATTGAGTGTTATTCCGCATTTGAATGGCTCAGGAGAAGAATTACCAGAAAAATAAAGGTAGAAAAAGTGGTGCACAAAGATCCTGTCTACCTGAAAAGGGCACTATGGAACAGTTTTATCCTTTTGATTCATACTGAGGACTGTGTTGCTGTGACAAAGCTGAACTCTTCAAAATCAGTCAGTCAATCAATTAGAGCAGTACATCATGGCAAAGCAAAGAGACTTACCTTTACCCTATGTTAGCATTTATAATCCATGAAGGGCAAATCAGATAAGGCATAAATTATTCTCAGCAGCACTGAGAACTGCTGTCCCTTGTCTCTCAAGCAAGGTACAAACTCATCAACTCAAAGTTTCATTAGTTTTTTAACAGTACACAAAAACATCTTAATAATAACTAACAATAATAACTAATAACAATAAGAATAACAATAAAAACTAGAGAAGCTTCTTTAAGGCAAGAAGGAAAATAAAAATGTGTGTTTGGTCTAAATTCACGTAATTTGCAGAACCCTGACTGTGACCCTGGTGACAGATGGTATTTCCATAGTGGGGTGCAAATACCAGTTTGCCAGGTGTCCCAGAGTCAGAACAGACCATGGTTGGTGGCAGCTGGAGGTTAGGTAGTGCTGTTATGGTAGGTATGGCAATAGTGCTGATTCAGGACATCTTTTGAGCAGCCTTTCCCTGTGGGCTTCCTATGGCACCTCAGCTGGAATTTTAAGTTGGCCCATTGGTAGAGAGTGGCAATAGCAGTGGTATTGACTTTCTGTTGGGGTTGAGTTCCCTTTCAGTCAGAGCTTGCTCACTGGAGCATGAGAACACAAATTCCTCTTGAAAAAAATTAATCAAATGGGTGATTCAAACACAGAGTAATGATCTGCTTAATCTGAAAATTCACAAGGCTTTCAGTAATCTTTACAAGAAATTTCACACACATGAAAATTTCCTGCAAAGATCCAAGAACAAATTACAATTGCAGAAATTAAACTGGGGTGGCGATGTGGGTGAAACAGAGGGCTGGGAGCCAGGGGCTATGTGTGCCATTCCCACCTACGCCCCAGTCCTGAAAAAGGATAAACATAACAACCCTCTTTGATCTTAATGAGAGCACCACCAGCACCTTATAGGATCAGACCCTTCAATGAGCCCCTTGCTGTCTCATTGCCCTCCATCTGTAAACTGCTTCAGAGGAATGTTACAAGGCTTAGTCAGATAAGGTGGTAACATGAACCCCTCACCCACAAATTCAGGTGAGTAAAGGGTTCATAATCTAGCCTCATTGTTTGGAGAACCCTTTTTGAGCATCAGTGTATCTAAATTTAAAAGGCATAAATAGACAGACAGCAGCATTTTGAGTATTATTAGATCTTTGCAGGTGAAAAGAGCAACACGAGCTAAAGTAGTGGGAGAAAGAAAGTGAGCAGAGAGACGGAAAGCGCAGTATTAGTGAGAAGCAGCAGGATTTACAATTCGTTGAGAAGGCCTGCGTGAGCTGTGAAAAGAAAGAGAAGCACGCTTAGAAGGATAATTGGAGAGGATCAAAAAGAGATACTATCTGTCAAACTGGCAAAGATTATTTTAAACTAGCGATAACAGATTCTTCAAATAGTATTCGGAATAGACAAAGTGAGGAGGCTAAGAGAACCCTGATGCCCTAGCAAACAATGAAAAGAACTGGAGATATGATATATACAAATATGCTGATTTGTTAAGCAGGTTTTTTTTCTGATGTATTTACAAAAGAGGAGAAAAAGGGGGAAAGTTAGTAGGACATACTAGACAGATAGTATGCAGATAAAAGCTTAATTATCTAAACATATCTAGATTGTTTTGGTCTAGAAATCACTCATTAGTTGGACTGGCATTATAATGGGAATTATTTTTCTTGTGGTATTTATTTCCTCTGATCCCAGTATTGCCCAGCTGAATCCAAGGTGTGCAGAGAAAATGAGAGAAAGTACAATATCAGTATTGTAACAATCAAAGCCTTTATGGGCCTCTACTGCATCAAAATGATCAGAAAAGGCAGAGAAACATACAAGATCAATACTTCAATTTCTGATTCCTTGGATATGTGCCACCCAGTCTGTTAGCATATAACCAAAAGGAATGTAATCCACTTAATGACATATGTGAGGCAACCTGCATGAATCTCAAGCCACACACACATATTAGCTAACTGTGTGCACCTCTGAGATCCCAGCTGGTTCTTTTGCCATCCCACGATTGGCTCTTTCTTTTTCTGAGGGGGAAGAGGTTTGTCAGATAGTATTTAGGAAGGGTTAATGCTACTCAGAACAACATTTACTGATACTGTGACATGCTGAATGTCCATAGTGTGCAGCATAGCAAGCATCTGCAAAGTTCTCGTGTAGCCCAACCATTTTGTTATGCTGTTCAATTTAGAATCTGCAGAACCCTTTTTAAAAATGAATGAAATGTTGACAAATTAAATTGTGGTACCTGACAAATTTTCAAAGTTCATGGTTCTCGTTTTAGTGCAGACTAAGTGTAACAATCAAGACTTACATAGCGTGGTAAGCACTACAACTAGCACGAAGTATATGCAGGATCAGGACTGCAAGAAAATACCGGGGGGGAAATTACATATGCATACTGGGCTCACATCTGAGCAAATTCAAAATAAAAGTAAGAGAGATGTGATTCATTTTCCAGGGTGAAACGCTTGTTTGTGTGGTCTAGTGTAATTAGTATTGCGAAAACTTAAAGATCTTTTATACACTTTACACATTTTTGACTAATCAGAACTGTTCTGTATGGGCTGTTTTATGTAGATGTGGCACAGCAGTCCCTTTTTGTACCTTTTTTTCCCCTTCAGCAACTGCTGAAGTCTTCATTTACACTGCACAAATTATCCTTAGCAGCAGGTAGGAAGCAATCAGCAAGGTGTAGCTGGCAATAGGTCTATTTTCATTACAGGATGGAGAGAGCCAGGGGACATGACATTTGTCCAATGTAGTAAGGAGGACTCTATTAGGAAAGCTGACTCTGGAGAATTGTAATCTTGCTGAGGAAACACTGAAGAAAGGAAATGCACAAACGCATATATAGTAGATTGTGAAGTAAGCATTTTCTTTGTTGTTGCTTATACTGATAAAAAAGGAGCAACCTGAAAAGTTTAACACCCCATGTACTCCCCCTCATATTCACACCTTATGCCATACAACTTCTTGTTCTTCTGTCTAGAGACTCACAAAGCATTTCAGGATTTTTATCCGTGAGAAATGGGATTGCACAGTGCCCTAAAGGGGTGAATTCATTAGCAAAAAAGCCAGGGGGAGGGAATTTTTTCTAGAATGTGAAGATTTGATGGTGCTACAGGGCAAACCAATTAATAGAATTATTGCAAATTAGATCAAGTCATCAAGAACTAGTGGCACATACACACTGAGACTTACTGTCGGTTGTATCAGTTCTCTTATGAGCAATCACACCGCATACACGGAGTAGGTTATATCAGTTTTCTTGTGAGCAATGGGAATAGGGAATGTTGCACACTTGTAAGTATTTACCTAAGTGATTTATGAAGAAGATGTTTTATTCATCTGTAGCTGAAAATAAAAAGACCACCTTTCAAGCAACTAAAATTCCAACAGCAAATATTTTTTCCTTCTGATTTGTATGCTTGGCTGCTATCTATCTTCTTTATAGCCAAATGTCTACACTTGTCAGAAGGCTGGAACCAAACAATCTTCAAAATTATCAGCAAAAAGTGCAAATCTTGCATTCTTAGGTCAGGCAAAACTCCTATTATAGGAGTTTAACTTTGAGCTACGGAGTAAGATCAATAGAAGACTTTAAAATGCTACACTTCTAAATGACAGAGTCCCATCTGAGCACCTTATTAGCTTTAATATAGGGGTAGAGAGCCTCAGGTCTGGGGGTCAGAAGCCTGGATCCAGCCCCTGAGGTCATACAGATGGCCATCTCCTCCCCAAAACCCCCTCGGAGCATACAAAATCTAGTAGGCTGGGCCCCTCTAAGCTCTGGTGGGTAAGAGGAATGTCAGGAGTGTCTTTTTCCTCAGATGGGGGCCAAATCAGTGAGGTTTTTTTTGTTTGTTTTTGTTTTTGTTTTTGTTTTTTTTTTTTGCTTTTCACTGCCCCGAATGGTTTTTCTGTGGGTCAGCGGCCCCCAACCCGAAAAAGGTTCCCCACCTAACCCCAGTAAGTAGATAAGTGCTATTAGTCCTTCGCCCCATTTCACAGCTGAGGCACTGAAGCACAAAGAGAGATGATGGGATATGTCCAAGGTCACACTAGAAGTCTTTGGCAGAGCAAAGAACTGAATGCCAAACACCTGAGTGCCAGGCTGTGCGCCCAAATCCTAGATCATCTCCATCTTTAATTACATTGCCATCTGGAAGTAAAAAGAAAAAATGCTAGCACAAAAGCTCTCCATGCACAGCCCCTCCCTTTTTGAATTAAATATTATTTTGCTTTCTGAATTACTGCAAACTTCACAATGAAATTCAGTTTTGGACCCCCCCCCCCCAAGAGGCTATGGTCTGCCACATTCTGGACTCAGCCCAGGGGCTAGATTCTTTAACTGAATTTGTATGAGGCACTGCTACTCCTCCAGAATGTTCTAGCACAGGCAATGCCAGAGGATGAGCTTCATTGGGTGAGGATTTTGTAGAATCCTAGCATCAGAAGCGACTGCGAGGATTACTGCGTCTAACCTGTGCTGAGATGTGGGATTTGTTGTGTCTAAACCAGTGTTTCCCAAACTATGGGCCGTGGCCCAGTACTGTGCCGCAGGGAAAAAATACCAGGCCTCAGCATGGTTGCCAGGGTGTTCCGGGCTCCCGGAGTGCCCCTGTGGTGCCGGGTCCCCCAAGCCCTCGGCCGGCCGGGGCAGAGTCTGCAGCCAGAGGTTCCGGCTCCCGACAGAGGCGTAGCTAAGGGAGATTGGAAGGGGGTCGGGGAGGAGGAGGAGGGGAGAGCTGGCCACTGGAAGCAGCACTGGATGGGGGAATTGGGGCAGGCCAGGGAGATTGGGGGAGGGGGGGCAGCCAGCAGAAGCAGAGCTGGCCGGGGGAGATCCGGAGGAGGAGGAAGGGAGAAGCGGCCGGTAGAAGCAGGGCTTCCCTGGGGCTTCAGGGCTGGCCAGGAGAGATTGGGGTGCCAGCAGAAGCAGGGTTGCCACAGGGGCATGAGGTCAGGGGCAGGGAGCTGGCCGGGGAAGATGGGGGGCGGGGAGAAGCGGCCTCCGGAAGCAGGGCTGGATGCAGGCAGCGGGGCTGGCCAAGGGAGATTGGGAGGAGAAGCAGGGGAGAACTGGCTGTTTGGGAGGGGGTTGGGGGAAGTGGGGCTGGCCAGAGGTGCAGCGGGGGGGAGCGGGACTGACCCGTCCATATGCAGATCTCGGGGCGCTGCCCCCTTCTAGCCCCCGCAAAGCATGAGTGAGTCCGGCCCGGGGATTCTATTGTGCCTCCCCCCCACACACACACATCCTGGAGTAATTGCGAACTGTCTGGCTGGTAGACACACTCATGCAGCCTGAGCACATTTACCAGCCAGGCAATTCGAAACTACAAAATGATACATCTAGTAATAATACAACTTACCTAATGAGAAAATACCAGACATGTTATATGTCTGGTATTTTCTCAGTTTGTTTTTTATGTGTTTATATTTTGGGGCTGCAAAAAACAGTACTGAAAAAAAGGGTTCCAACTAAAGTAAAATGTTTGGGAAACCCTGGTCTAACCAGCTTTTTGTCTGTCTTACACTCCATTTATCCAATCCATATTCCTTACCTTGCTGGCAAGAATATTGTGGGTGACCATATCAAAAGCTTTGCTAAAGCTGGCACTGGGGGCTTTGGGAGGACCAGAAACAACTTGTTTGAATATTCATCATTTGATTAATGAATATGGAAATATGCAAATGAATGTTACCAGTCCTCCAAAAGTTCATGAATGGATTTACTGGTCACCGTGTCAAAAAGTTTGGGAACCCCTGGTCTAAACCACCAAGACAGATGGTTGTCCTACCACCTTTTGAAAACCTCCAGTGAAGGAGTTTCCACAGCTGCTCTAGGTTATCATCTCAGGCTACATCTACATTGAAGGCTTCTCATGCAAGAAACTGTTTGCGGACGAGAACTTCTGCAAAAACATCTTGCACAAGAGCACGTCCACACTGCATGGACGCACTCTCGAAAGAAAGCTCTGATTGCTATTCACAGACTAGCCACCAGAGCACCTGTGATTTTGTCGATTGGCTTTTTTTGTGCCAACCCCCCCGTTGCCCATCCTATGACTAGTACTGGCTGAGGATAGGGATAATACATCAGAAGATTTGCTCACAAAGGTTTGCTAAATCGTCTCAATCTAATCTTGCATGATCCTCTATTTTTTGGAGTATCTGTTCTTCCCTCAGCTGAGTTGCACAGCAGAGAGCAGAAACAGTCAGCACAATCTGCAGAAGTGGGGTGCAACGTGCTCCACCAGCAGCCATGTCCACCCACAGAAGCCATTCAATGCTTAGCTCACATGGTCAAGTTTTCAATAGCTTTTTTTCTCCAAGGTATTGAGCATCCACTGAGTTCATCTTCTCAACTGAACAGAAGAGTCAGTTGACATAAGCACTCAAACTGATGACTTTTTCCAATACCACATCATTGGATTCAGGTTGAACCTCTCCAGTCTGGCAACGTCCATGGTCCAGCATGATTTCAGTTAGCTGGGTGTCTGCTTATTGTGGGTGAGATCAGGTTTCTTGGCCCCCTTCCCTTATTCCCGTCCTTTCTGCTCATTGCCCGAGGCTGGGGGTGACTGCAAAGCCCCTGGGCTGAGGGTTGGGATGCTGACTAAGGGGATGGGGGCCAGGACCCCAGGGCTGGCTTTGGAGCCCCTAGTCTGTGGTTGATTTCACTTGGTTGGGCAGTTCAGCACTGGTCCTGACGGGGCTGGAGTAAAAAAGTTCACCTTATATGTACCTATAATAACTCCAGTGAAGTGAACCAAGGGTGGAATACATAACTAGAAGCAAACCTGATAGCACCACTTTCCATGGCCTCTCAATTTTCAAGTGAAAGGGGTTTATTTGAACCTCATTTTAGATAGCTGAGATTAAATTCACTTTCTCTCTGTAATTATGTACATTCTGATGAGTCTAGTTCTTTTGGACATCTCTCCTTTTGTTCTTAGTCAGATTCCTTCTTTGAGTAACTCTGAGAAAGACAATGAATTACCGAGTGGTGTTAGTGGGCTGTGATATAAAGGAGGTCAGTCTAGAAATGATCTGGTGGCCTATGACTGTATAACAAACTGTGTTTATCAATCCTGACAAAAATCTGGTGGTGTTGGGAGGCAAAGAAAGCAGCGAATATATCCTCTTTTTTTATGTGATATTGCCTCCTCCTTTTTCCTGAAACTTTCTCTCAAGTTCTGGGAGGCATGAGAAAAATGTAATTAGAACAATCCAGTAAGTGCTTTATTTGCCACCTGCCATTCTCTGAATGCCTGCTGATAAAAGTGAGGTGTTTTACTTGCAGATTTGTCTTGATAGTCTGGAATTATGAAAGGCAGTGAGTGCTGTAAAGTGAGTGCTCCAACAGCCACATGAGGATAAAGATAGATTCAATCAAATCAAAGTTTGGCAATAGAGAAGTAAAAATTAAATTGCACTTAGTGAAGCCCAAGGATTTTAAAAATTGAAACAGCCATTCATGAATTCAGTTTGGTGGTAGACCTAAAGACCTAAATACAATAAGCTTTTTCTGTTTACATTGTTCACCACCTGTAGCAATTTTCTACCAGCCATAATGTCTTTTTTTGCAAAATGTATCATGAATGTGGAGCAATTTCTGTCTCGTGATCATCATTATTCCTTTTTATCATAATTTTTATTTTCAAAAGTGATTCTTCAACAATCAGAGTAAGCTCATGTTTTGAACTAGAAGTTGAGACTTTTGTTGAGTTCAGAACTGGAGAAAATTCACCAAAATAGGGTCACATAAATATCTGATTAGTTACTACACTGATTATCAATAATCCCACATCATACTGATTAGTGTAATTGGAACTACCACTGCACCAAGTGCAGTACAGTGTGTGTTTGTAGAATAGAGGAACAGATTTTCAACTCGAGTGAATCAGCATATGTCCATTAACTTCAAAGTGTCTATGCAATTCACACCAGCTCTACTTCTGCTGAAATGTAAGCATCAATAGAAATTATGGTTCATTGGGCCAAATTCAGAAATCAGGAAAAAATGATGAGATAAATTACACATCTACAACTGGGCATTAGTGTCAATTACGTGGTACGGTGGCATAAAACTGGATTATGGAAAGAAATGCAACCATACTGAGTTGTGAAAGGAGCAAAGTGAGTAGGGCTGCATCTTGCACATTGTTTACAACCTCACAGAAACCCTTAAAACGTGTTAACATTATCTATGCTAAAATTATAGCGCATGTAACAAAATATGCACAAAGTTGAAGTATAAGATCTATTCTAGTCTTCATTCTTGTCTGTATGTACATGATTCCAAATCATGGTAAGGGCATTAAACACACATGTAATATGTAGCAGGGCTGGATAAAGGCATGGACTAGCCAGGCAGCTGCCTGGGGCGCCAACCTATTGGGGGCATCTGATGGCAGCTGTAAGGGGCACGCAGCTGCTCCCAGATCATGGATCGCGGGCTGCAGCAGCTCCCAGCAGCCACCCTGAAGCGGCCGTCCGGGGTGGGGGCTGTGTTAACCCCCGCAGAGCCAGCCAGCAGTGCCCTTCCCTCCGCGGCCGCGGGGCCTTACACGACCAGGCTCAGCCCGCCCCAGGTGGCCCCGGGCTGCGTGCCAGCAGCGGTAGCCAGGCTGGGTTGGGCCGGGCACATGCATCCTGCTTCCGCCAGCTCTGCGCGCCCTCCCCCATGCGCTAGGTGGGGCCGTGCATGCGCCCTCTCCCATGCGCTGGTGCAGGGGCGGGGCCATGCATGTGCCCTCCCCCAACCAGGGGTGCAATTAACCTATCTGCCCGGAGCACTGGAATGGCTCAGTCCAGCCCTGATATGTAGAAAACAACAGATCCCTCAGCCATGTAAGTTGTTCAATGAAGACTTTAAGATTCCCATTAGAAGACCTGGATTTTAACAGTCACTAAGAGCCTTAAATCCCAGCCGGGATAATGACAACAACAGTTGCTCAGCACCTTTGAAAATCAGGTGTTTGTGCTTTTTCACAAAATATAAGGATAAGCAAAAAGATTTTTAAATACAAGTTATTTTTACTTTAAGTTTTTGCATGAGGCATTTGAATTTCACCAGCTCATTTTATAATGTCAACAGATTATAATGTTCATAAAATCCAGGTTTCTTACTGTATGATTGGGTGTAGTTTTAGCTCTATAAACCAAGCAGATTGGAATCCTTTTATTTTACCCATAAGGAAATATTTCCACAATGGCAGGTTAGTGAAGTACGCCCAGGTCAGGGGGTATATCTATACTAGCAAGGAGGTAGATTTATTTTACCATAATGTATCTAATGTGATATGCAACTAACACAGCAAAATCCTAGTAAAGACAAGACAATTGTAAAGTCTTTATGCAAATCTGCTGGCATGTTAAAACACCACCTACCTGGTCTTCATTAGCTGTTACCACATACTGGCTAATGCCTGGTTTTGAGTGAAGACAGAGCCTGGAAGTGTGATAGCTTTAAGTGGAACTGAAGAAACAAAATGTACTATATTGCTTGCCCACACTGGCAGGGTTACTGCCACTCAATCCAGCAAGGTGCTAATTATCTTTTCTGTAGTGAAAATGTACAAAAGGTATCAATTAGAAGAGAATAAGCAACATCTACCATATATTTTAGAGAGTATGTCTGTCTAATTGATCAAGAACTCCTCCTAAACCGTAAGAGATAGAGCCACCAAATTTGGTATGCAGTTCCCTCTTATTGTAACTTTAAAGCAATGTAACAGTTTGGTTGTGCCAGAAAAATGGGATGTGTCTGGAATGGGATTGCTTCTCATAAAACCAAACAGAATCACCAATGCAAGTACAGTCCTCAAAACTGATATATCTGAGCGAATGTTGAAAGAGACTGAACCAAGATGAGCAGAACAATAGGATGAACCTGGAACAGGATTGCTTCTCAATAAACTTTACAGCAGAGCGGTAAAGTGGATAAATTTGAAACAGTACTTTTTTTTTGGCACAGCTAAACCACTTAAGGTTTGAAAAATAGAAAAAACTGTTATTGGAAACCAAATTGACAGCAATCCTGTCCCTTTTTTGTTAAAACATCACAAATGATGAATTTATAGGGTTGAAGAAACAAAATACACTTAATGGAATTCCTTTAAGTTTTATGAACCTGGGCAATGCTGGATAAATCTGCTGGTAATAAATATTTCAGTGGTGAATGTTTAAACAAGTCCCAGGAGTTAAAAAGAAACTAAAATCCCAAAACTGTGTAAAAAGTTTTTTGCACTAATGAAATGAGCTCTCTACATACAAATTATATTGTAATAACAGAGCTCCCTGGTGGAAAAGAGTTCCTTCTCCTGCTGGCAAAAATTAAAATAATCACAGATGGCTAATGATCAAAAATACTGACTGACAGCTCTGAAGTACAAGGCACACAGAATATTCTTGGAGCTGCAATTTATTTACACTCAGAGCTGGCATTCGACACCCACAAAATCTGTGCAGTAGGTATACCACTGTAATGGGAATCCTTTAACCAGGGATATTTCATTATGTTACTGTGTTTCCGTAATGATTAAACCAGAGTATCCTATTATTGTTCACATGTGTTCGTTATCTGAAACCATTCTTATATTAAAATAAAGGGATGCAAACATTAGTGAATGCTTTGATAATGACTGCAGCATGCTTAAATATATCCTTTATTACAATGTTTATTTATACTAAAATATAAAGTAGACATACACTTCAAAATTCAGTAAGCATTAGGAAAGCATGCAGTCCTAAATTAAAGGTATCCGCATTCTTGATAAGTATTCAAACAGATATTAAGGGTCTGATCCAGATCTCACCGACATCACCATAAGAAAATGATTAATTGATTTTCACGAGAGTTGGATTAGGCCATAAACTTTGATTAATGTGATCTTGTATTATTACTAAATATTTTATAGCCATCAAAGTTATATTAAGTCTTTATTCACAAAGTAACCTCCATCCTTGCTCTAAAACCTCTACAGTATGCATATGCCAAGTGACACATTGAATGGGGGATGAAAAATAGCAGGGAAGCGATGGGACAAGAAAGGATACTGTTATTCATTGTAGATGTTGCAACTCATTGTTGCCAGTTATCATGATTGCATAGCGAGTCTTCAGATATTTCATGTTTTTCTTAAACCTCTTGCTCTAGGAATCATGATTTTGTGTGAGAATCTTGAATTTCATTAAAAAAAAAAAGACAAAAAAACTAGCCCTCGCTAACCCAGCAAAAAGCTGAAAAACAAGCCCTGAGTGTATCCCAAAGGCTTGAAAACCAAATGAAAAGAATTCCCAATTTATTATTGGTGGTTTTGATAAAAAAATTCCTTAACTTTTTAAACCAGTTGCATGATTTTCTGGGGCCTGACTAATAAATTTTGAGCACTTGAGGTTGGCAATACTGCCATTCCAGTGTATAATAATCAACCAAAGTATTATATCTAGTTCATGGTCTGCTAATTCAGCTAACTACACTACACACTCTAGAAACTTGATGAAGGTATTGTAATTCTAATACAGTAGTGGCAGTATAAGTTCACAACAAACATGAACTTACATTATCTAAAGCAATGTCTACATTACAAAGAAAAATCTACATGGGGCCAAATGTCAGAAAAAAACCCCTCTTTTGGAACATCTCTTTTTCCTCATGAAATGAGGTTTACAGGGATGCCAACAAAATGCATCCGCTTTTCCGACATTTTTTTTGGAAAAGCATACATGTTCCTTGGACGTGGCACAGCTTTTCCGGGATACCCTCGGTATCCCAGAAAAACTCTGTAGTCTAGACCTACTCTAAGGAGCTTTATGGACTTTGTCCCTACACAGACAATATTTTTGTAAAATGATTCTGCTTCATTTCAAAACCAGGAGTGATTACAGCAAGCTGGCAATATTGTACTCTGTACACTTTCACTGAATTTCACCCATTAACGACTTCCTAGTATTCCAATTAATTTTTATGGAAAAAGCTTTGGTACGTACCATTTTTCTATATGCAAAATGCAACAACTAGAAAAGAACCGGTAGTTGATTAAGAGGGTGTTGGGGGCTATGAGCCTCTGACAAAACAACACTTTAAAAGAGTGTATATTCATTCTAACATTTTTAATGCAGTCACAGCTAAGTGAATCATTGCCAGCAAACTATTGCACTGAACTAAACAACAATAAACTAAAATGAGTGAAAGTATTAAAAGTGTGCTGCAGGCAACCAAAACTTTAGCGTTAATTTCCATTTCTTTCAAGTGCATTTGATGAATGATGTGCCAAAAGAATTCTAATTAAAGTCAAAATCCTGAATACAAAATAAATTAGAAGTGCCACTATATCCAAATTCCACAATGATAGCACCATTTCTGCTTTTTCTTTGTGCCCCTTTGTGTACATGTGTGGCACTAACTCAGAAAAGGGTTCTGTCAGCTCCCACGGGAAATTGGAGATAGCTCTCCCCCAAACAAGGAGGCAGAGGGAGAGGATAACGCTACCAAATGTTGTTTGGCCCCCTGTTCATTTGTGTTACACATGATAAGTTTGCAGCTCTGCTAGATTCTACTTTTCTTCCCAATTACCCAGTTTATTCTTTCATCTTTATTTAAAAACAAAACAACAGCAACAAACAACTTCTCTATAGCGGAAGCTGGAATAGGTGACGGGGGGGGGGGGGGGGGGAGGTCATTTGATGATTAGCTGTTCAGTTCACTCCCTCTGGGACACCTGGTATTGGCCACTGTTGGAAGACAAGATACTCGGCTAAATGGAATTTTGGTCTGACCCAATATAGCCATTTTTATAGGTTCTTACATACATTTTAGTGAGTTGCAGTGTTCATGATCATTAGAGTAGAATACTATAGTGTTGTTGTTATATTGAGGAATCATTACAGACAAATCATTGATGTGATACATAAATGTAACCATAAATGACTAGTCTGTAACTTTACAGGATAAAATTATATGGCCAGCATTATCTGGGAGATCAGACTAGATCATCATAATGGTTTCTTTTTGGCCTTAAAAATCTATTAATTTTCCCCAAAAAGCAGCATGTAGCTGTCTCAACCCATGAATGTACCTATGTTTTTTTCCCTTCCTAATATGAGATTTTTAATTGCTTTTCACATTTGCCCGGTGAAATCCACAACTCTTCTTCTTTTAGAGGACAGATGCAGATTTTAAAAAGAAAAAAGATATAAGATCTGCTTGTACGTGTTTCTATTTTTAGGGGTTGATGCAGTTTAGCTACCAAAAAAAGCTCAGTTCTGAATCCATTAGTGTGAAGATGTAAAAAGTCAACTCTGGACTTCAGAAGCCCTCTACATTTTTTAGCAGGTTCTATGGTATATCGGTAAGCACTATGAGCTAGTGATCTTAGTTCAAATATTTGTGGGATCCTGAATATGCCTGTTTTTTCTCCTCCCTCTTCTCTCCCTCCCCCCCCTTCCTGCTGTGCATTAATTTATGGATGGAAGTTGAAACTGGACCAGTTCAGACAGAAAATAAAAGCACAGTTTAACAGTGAAAGTAACCAACCACTGGAATGATTTACCAAGGTGCATTTTCTATTACTGTCAATTTTTAAATCAAGATTGGATTTTTTTCAAAAAGATCTGCTCTATTTATTTATTTATTTATTTATTTATTATTATTTTGAGTAGAGTTCTATAGCCTGTGATTATCACAATGATCCCTTCTGGTTTTGGAATCTGCAGCTCTCCTAATGTAGTTAATGGAATAATGAGCATTTCCATGAAAGTGATCTATACATCATTTCAACAACTAATGCTGGCATCTGAATTTATGGGCATACTGTTAGAAAATTAGGCTTCTATTTCGGTTTAAAAATGTTAAGCCCAAATGTGAGTATCATGGGTGTAGTTATTCCTATAGTTTTAGACCAAGACAAAGGCCAACATTTTCAAACTTAGGTACCTAGTTTTAGACACCTAATTACATATTTAGCCACCAAAATGGAAGTAAGTAGATGCTGAGTACCCTCCAGCATCTGCTGATTTTAGAAAATAAAATCACTTTTATTTAGTTTCCTAAATATGAAGTTAGAGGTCTAACTTTAGGAAGCTAAATTTGAAAATGTGAGCCTAAAGGATACATGCTGAATTTTGCCTTTCACCTTCCACCCCCAGCAGTGAAATATTCAAATTCCAATTTCACATGGCAAGAACCAGTTTTCCACAAATGTTTATTTAAAAAAAGCACTAGAAGAGGAGCAATTTTCTTTATATTTTTCTCACCCTTCTGAAATTGGCACATGAGCTGTTTTCAAAATATTTCTCACAGCTTGTGTGCTAAGGATCAAACTCCGTTTTGCTGTTGTTTGAGTAACCTCATACACATTCAATTTGGAATTGGAAACCAAGACCATAACAGCAAGTAAACTTTGAGAAAGGGTCATCTGCACGTAAGAGCTTAAAGATACAAGGCAGATGAGGTAATATCTTTTATTGGACAATCTTCTGTTGGCAAGAGAGATAAGTTTTCAAGTTTACATTGCTCTTCTTCAGGTCACTGTGTAAGCTGCAAAGCTTGTCTCACAACAGAAGTTGGTCCAATAAAAGATGTTACTTTACTCATCTTGTTTCTCTCATATCCTCGGATCAACATGGCTATAACAATGCTGCAAATAAGAACTTAGGTATTTTGGACATCCCTTCTGTATTAAAAATGAAGCTTTATTCACATATAAAGCTTAGAGGTAAACAAGACTTACCAAAATTAATACACATGTAAGAGACATAAGAGCAAAGAAACTATGTGAAATTCACCTCTTCTAGACAATGACTCACATTACAAGGCAACAAAAATTTCAGACCCCCACTCCCAGCTAGCCATGAGGAAAGGGATAGTGGTCATGACTCAATGAAATCTACACATAACCGCCTAGGTTGAGAACCCAAGTACTACAGTAATTGCTGTACTTGCATTTAGAACTGGGTTAACTGCAGATTTTTCAGTTAATTCGTAATTTTGAAAAGCTGCAAAAAATAGTTCTGTGTTCAGTGAACTCAAAGGTTGAAAAAATTTCACCTTTCCTTTTCACGTTTCCTTTTCTGGAGGGGCCAATTAGCCAAAGCAACTTAAAATTTGCAATGATGTTGCTGACACTCCATTTTTCACCCCCAAAAAAAAAAAAAAAAAAGGCAAAATTTTTCCATCCAGCTCTACTTGAAATCTTTCACTTCTTGGAGTAAGGCCACAACTTATTCTGAATCACCCTAAATTTATTATCACAGAGGTTGGTCCCTTTTGCTATTGTCTGCAGTGATTCATGCAGATAAAACGTCCACAGGCTATAGATTTCTAGATATGTGTATAAGTTGTCATCTGTGTGTTTGTAATAGATTTCAAAGCCACTTTTACACAATGTGCACTGTTTTGTTTTGGCAGAAGCGCCTTTCCTTATTTCAATGTTCAGACAGCCTTTTGGGGACCATAGAAGCGTAAAGAGACAAAACTGTCAGTAGTGACCCAGTTGACATATTCACCTCTCCAGGCTAGAAAGTCACAAAGACATAAACTTTTTCAAGTGTAATATCATATTGATGTTTCCTTTGTGCCTATGACAACAATCTCCCAGACGGTGGAAAATTGTACAGGGCATGGCCTTTATGGGAAAATAGAGGGTGGAAAAGATGTAGCAGAAATATACATATAAGACTGGATTTTTAAAAGTGCGCAGCATTGGCCTAACTGAAATAAATGGGACAAACTTCCTTGTTTTCACTCGGATTTTACTAATTAGTTAACACCAGTAGCTCTCTCCAGCATAGAACACAACATTCTTTCCTAGGAAAGACAAAGCCTAAATGAAGTTAGTTCTTTCGTGATACATAGAGTTAGGACTTGTCTACATTACAAATGTAGATGGACTTCATTTAGGTCACCTTACAGCCACCATGGTATTTTAATCAGCTGTTGGTGTCTGCACTCCCTGCCTGCTGGTGGAGCTCATCCTCACCAGGAGCTCGGGCACTAACTGATGTGGAGCACTGTGAGGCATTGAGAAGCATGTGAGGTTCACAGTTGGAATGTCCCAGGGTGACAGCCCCACCACAGCTCCATTTCACACACAACACAACGCAGCGATGGGCAACCAAGAATAGGGAGGTGGCCACATGAGTGTCCTTCCTTCATCTCATTGGGCTGCAGCAGCTCACAGCCCACTGGGGTTCCACCAGCGGGCTACAAATCCCATGTTTGACTCTCTCACCCATGCACCTCTCTGGAGCCCCACACTTCCTCCTCCTCACACCCAAAGCTTGAACAGCTGTAAATTGCCAACTCGCAGCATTCCAGCCCTGGAAGGGCAGGGGAGGGAAAGGGATGGAGTGTGAATCAGCAGATTTGGGACGCTCCAAAAGTGCTGAGAAGGAGGCGGAGAAGCAGGCAGTGCGGGGCTCCAGTGTTCCAGTGCGTGAGAGGTGAATGGGGGAAAGAGTCAGACAGGTGGTCTGCGGGCTGCAGGTGGAGCCCTAGCAGGCTGCATATGGCCTACTGACCACAGGTGGCCCACTTCTGGCACAGAGCCTACCAGCAGTGAAACTGACATTCTTGTAAATCTCCTGCTGCTGGTGTCTCCAGTCAGAGCAGCCACACTCTGCCAGCTGTGGGAGCTCTCTAGCAAACTGGGAATCTGGCAGCCAGGCCTGGCGTGGGGAGCCTGGGCAGCAGCCTGACTGAGATCTGGGAGCCAGGGAGCAGCAGGGCTCCCAGAAGGGAGAGGGCAGCAGCCTGCTGGGAGTGAGTAGCCAGGATCTAGCTGGAACCCTGCACCCACCCCAGCATGACACCTGGAGCTGTGAACCAGGCACAGGGTTCGCAGCAAGGGTCCCAGCCTTTCTTGCCAATCTGACAGCTCCAGCAGTAGGCATGACATTGACAAGAATTTTTGCCAACTACCAATGTAAGTAGAGCAGTATTTGTAGGGACACTGTGTTGCCCTAACTGCACTAACATAATCCTTGTGCCTCTTGTGGAACTGGAGTTATGATATTAGTATAGAAGGGTACTTACCTAAGAACCTGCCCATACTCAACCCCTGCTCTGCACCAGGTCCCACCCCAATCTCCTGCATCCTCTTCTCTTCCTCTTCCTTCCCCTGTAAGACCTACCTGCTCACCACATGCCTCATGTCCTCCATCCAATCTCCTGCAAGTCTTCACCCCTCTTGCTGCATCCCTCCTTTCTACCCCTGCCCCTGCAAGACTCCTCGGCCCACTTCATCCCTCCTCTTCTTCAACCCCTCCCTCACAAGATTCCTCCCCCACCTCTTGCTCACTACAACCCTTCTTTACCTTCCACCCCTCCCCCATGGAGGGGAAGTGGCAAGTGGCAAAGAGGAACAGGTGGAGGGGGCCTCATGAGGGAAGAGGGTGGAAGAGATGAGGGATTCTGCAGGTGGGGCCTCAGGGAAGGGGCAGAGCAAGAAGGGAAAGAGGCAAAGTGCAGGTGGGGCCAACATTCCCAGGCATTTGGCAGTGGCTGCGCCAGGCCTGGGGATGTTAAGTCCACCCTATTACACTCTGTGCCCATGGATATGGGATCTGTTGTGTCTCTTGCTCTAGGACTGGATTCTGCAGAGAGGAGTCAACATTTTCATTCTCAAGGGTAGCCTAGAGGCCTCACTGCCCCATGCTGCTAGACAGAATGCTCTGGAGTGATGGCATGGCACACTGGCCACACCCATGGCTGGTTATTGTTGTGGCCAGGATGGTTGCCCAAGATGTGACCTTCTCAGGGCACAAAATGTTTGGGGATTTTTAAACTCAGCCCTTCAGAGACTTGAGCGGGGCATAAACTTCTTCTGCCTTGGGGGACAAAACACCTAGGGCTTTTCCTGCCCACAGTAGTGGGCTATGACTTGTAGCTGCTACAGCTATACAACCTATACTGGTTTCATTCTTTAATATTTTTCCTCACATCCACCATTGGCTTTAACAACACAGAGGAGTTTGGATCCTTTATCAGTTAGTTCCACAAAAGGAATCCATTTAAATAATGTGTCTGCAGTTTTATTCTATAGAGATAATCAGTAGCTTATTAACCTTAATCATAACAACACATTATCACTATTTGGTTTCATGTTGACTAATTTGCAAAACAATGGAGAAGAGTACACTCAACACATAAGTCTACATTCTCAAGTTATTGGCACTGCATAAATACAGTGACCCTCACTTGAAATGTCAGGGACTTAAGAAGCTATATCACATAATAAAGGAAGAGAATTGGGACAAAGGAAGACGGAGAAACAATTGCATAATCAGAGAGTTGGTTAAAAGGTAAACACTTGTTAAGAGAAAGTGAGATCATTATCAGACACCTACCTACATCACAGAATAAGGGTCAGTTTCCTTTTACTGTGTTTGTGTAGCTTCAATTAAAGTAACAAGCAGCAGCAAGTGTTCAGGTCAGGGTTAAACACCGAGTAGGCTTGATACATGAGCTGTGTATTTAGTGCTCTCATCTGGACAGCATGGCCATGTTGGAGCTCTGTGATCTGCAAGCAAAGGACATCAGCTCTGCACGTAGCAAATGTTTTCTTCCCTTAAAGATGCACATTCACTCATCCATTTCATATGATCGCAGAGAAGCTTCCTGCATATACCAAGCAACCCTGATCCAGATCAGTAAATGTCCACATGTGGGAAGGCTCATTTTAATTTTGACGAACATCAAAACAATTGTCTGAAGCATGCCCAAGTTCATCTGAATGCCTGTGGTCTGAGAATGAGATAGAAACCTCTCATAAGATTTCCCACAGACTGTCAGGCTTAACTCAGGTCACAAATAGCCACACAAAGAGCATTTTGGCATTTCTATTAAGCAATAATAGACAAGAATTTCATGTCTCTTGCCAAGAAGTAAAATTTTATCTTAAATTACTTCACAAATGTAATATGTGGAAATGATAGACTAGGTAACTACTGTCACTCTTCTACACTGTTCATGAAAATACATTTATTGAGGTTTAGAAAAAAACAACAACCACCATTCATTTTGTGGAACAGACATGGCCCTAAAATTTCCACTTGCAGAGTTAAAACTAGACCAACTATGATGATTGCACTGAATGAAATTACAATGAAATAGAAAAAAGAAAGCTTCAGAATTTGAATTTGTTTTCAATTGGGGGCATAAACTGAACTCTAACAGCTTTCCATTTGGTTCCTTTTCAATATTAAATATCATTAGAGCCACAAATTAAGCACATGCTTAACTTTAAGGATGTGAATAGGCCCATTTAGAGCTATCCAGAAAGCACAGTTTCTGTTCCACAGGAAATTTTGAATCTCCAAAATTATTTTAATTCCAAAACAGGGAGTCAGAAGTGCTATCAAGAGGGTGGCACACCTCCACTGAAATGTGATTTGAAAACATTTGACCAGCTCCACTCCCACTAATTTGAATTAGTGCTGAGACAACTTTGGAATTTCTATCCCTTGGGAAATTCTGACATTGCAAAATTTGTTTAAAATTTCAACATTTTCCATAAAACAGAAATTCCAAAAGTTTTGATTCAGAAATTTCAAAATGTTTTGTTGCATTTTCCTTTAACAGAGTTATTGGGGAGCCTGATGAGCCCATTCTTTCCTTTGGGACAGAGTCCCTGACCAGTCTACATCTCCCATAATCTACACAGAGTTGTGTAATTTTTATGATGATACACCCTATGGAGGGAAATGAGCACCTGATTTTTTGGGAGACGTAATTCTCTAGGAAGCCTGTCTCAGAGGAGAAAATGGGGACTGGAACTACAAGTCCCACAAGGCAATGCACCAAAATAGGTAAATGCAGTTTAATGTTTGTTAGACTGATTCAAAACAAAAACAATTGTGGGCTAGTTAAAAAATGAAATAATGTAATTTGGATCAAGCCAACATATAAAATATTTCATTTTGATTTCTCAGACAAAAAATTACATTGACAAAAAATATCAAAAATTTCCCAGACGACAATTCCTGACTTAACTTCCATATTTTACAAGTGGCTTCAGTGAGACTATCAGCTGCTTTTGTAGAAAAACTTGCCAGTCTAGATGCAGCCACAAGAGATTTGAATATTTTTTCTACATAATTTGAGAAAGTCACAAAAGAGTGGACGTAGTAATAATAATGCTTAGTTCTCATTTGTAGCTCCTGATCTCCCTCCATAAGACTTTTTATTTTTTCTTGAAGAGTAAGAAAAATAGGAAAGCAAATAGCAAATAGAAATATATCTTTATTAACATAAGGAACCAGATCAAACTCCAGAGTTGCATTCTCTGGAGTTCCTGGCTTAGAGGAACAAAATGCATTATACAAGTTGAACCTCTTTATTCTGGCACTCTCTGGTCCAGTAACATCTGTGGCCCAACATGATTTTAGTTAGCGGGATGTCCACTTATCATGGGAGTGGCCAAGTTTCCTGCCTCACCCATAAAGTTTGTTTAGAGCCACCAGGCACGATGGCTCTCATTGTTCTCTGGTGTTATTTAGCTCTAATTTACCCCTAAATGTCCTCTAAGAGCTCATTATGCAGTGGAAGTGTTGATAATGCTGCTAGACAGTATTGACCTCCCATAGTTTGGAAAATTCTCTGGTCATGTCCTGAGGGTGTCAGACTAGAGTTTTCAACTTATAAGTATATCTAAAAGGGATTTCTGTGAGTCTGAGAAAACTGAATGACCTCTTGAGGCAGTGGGTTGCTTGAAAGGAAGGAATTAGAGAAAGGGCTGAAGGAAATGAGTAGAATTTGCTAAAACTGGGAGTAGTTCAGATGAAGGATGGAATGCAAAAAAGTGCTGAGAGAAAATAAATCTCAGCATTTTGGATGCATGGACAAACTGAACTTCAAGGTGTAATGAAGTTCCATCTACCCTCCTTGACCCTTAAATATCGGTGTAAAATATGAAGCTTGGAAGGATGGAGGAATTCCTTCAACGGGGACCAGAATAATATTAATAATATCCATGTTAATCTACAGTACAGCAGCTGGAGCTATTTCCATTGATCCACAGGATAGGTACAACCATGGGCTACAGCAGTGAAGGCTTTTCCAGCTAAGGTCAATTCCTCTGAACTTTGATCCAGAGGGGAAAGTTTCTGTTCATCCCTATTCATTGTCCAAATCAATTCTTGGCCCCGTTATTAAGATTGCCAACAATGATATAATCAAGCGGGGTAGTGGATGGAATGACAGGGACACCTATCTACTAAGAACAGGACTGAGATAACTCACATTTCATACAGGTCACTAAACAGCCAAACACTGATATTGTCGGCCAAATCCAAACAAAGCAGCAAGTCCCTGATCTTGTCATGAACTCCAGATGAGCAGATCCTTCAGCAAACACACAGCAGTTTGGAATATCTACGCCCCAGTAGCAAAAGTCTTGATATCCCATTTCAATCCTTTCTCCATTTAGTGCCCAATTAACGGAGCATCAGAGAGGTTTGATGCATTTAGAATTGATTTTCTCACATTTCAAGTCAGTGATGGAATTTGGAACTACAGCCCTTCATATGAGCTTTACTCTAACCAAATTTGCTGTAGAGAAGATTCCACTATAAATGTCAGTTGACTTTGAAATAAAATAGTGAAAATGCATCGCATATTGTGTTGATTTTGCAAGGTGGTGTCCAGAAAGGTGTGTGACTAATAGAGGCTTGCGTCTAAGGCCCGGCCTACACTAGTATTCTACATAGCTGGAGTCGGCTTACCTTTAGCCGAGGTTGGTGGCATCCCAATGTTGGGAGGCTGACAGGAGCAAATGCTCCGATTGGCTTCCCTTACTCCTAGTGACTGCAAAGAGTACAGGCACTGGATGGAGCTGCCCTCAGCATTTGATTTGAGTCTTAGCTAGACCTGCTAAATCAAATGTCCTAAATGGGAAGTAGAAAATGCAAGCATCAGAATGAGCCTGCTGGGTATTATTTTGCAGCTAATGTTTAACCATCCCATGAAAATGTTCCATGGAAATAAAAGCTGATTGCCTCTTTTTTTGCCAACCTGTTGCCCATCTCATATTCCTTATCATGTCCTTTGCTGATACACTGGAATACTATTGGTTTATGATGAAAATACAATGTGTTTTCCCTTAATAAAGAAATTATGTTTTTATTCAGTGTTTTTGTTGATATCTTAAGTATCACAAACATTGCTGTGTAGTGACAAGACCAAATGCACTTTGGCTCAGTTTCAATATAAAAATTAGAAGGTGTTGATTTTATTACCACTTTGGCAATACATTTGAAAGCGTGCTAATGACTATTAATGGCCTCATGCTCAGCCAAAAGAATTCCTGAAGTCAGAGAGGCATTTTATCTGCTTTTAAACATTAATAACAAGGAGGTTTTTTCATTCATAAACAATACACAAATCTTAATTAAATGAACTTTAATTTAATGTTTAATTACATCCCTCAGAAAAGTACCACCACTCCATAAACAAATTGTTTTATTCTAAGTATTTTGCTGGGGTCACCTAGCAGTTGAATAGAATCAATCAAGTGAATTTGTTTGATTCCTGTCTTTGTAACAGACAATGTTAACCACCTTGAAATAAAAGAAAGGATTTCTCAGGTGTGGTTTTGGATTGTTTTCAGGGACCCCAACTAGTTCAGATAATAGTTGGATGGAAGTAGCTTTGAATTTCTTTATTAAGGGAAATGTGAAAGGAAATGTGTCTTCCAATGAGAAAATGTTCTCAATATTTTTCTTTTAAAAAGTTTCTCAATCCCTCAAGAGCCCTGAATCAACAAGGAATTGGATGAGAAATGAAAATGTATGTTTCAGCTAGACAACAGAAAACACATGCCACCTATTTGCCAATGGCTGCTAAAGAAAAAAAAACATTTTATGATATTTACTTTGCCTTAACACAGCTGCAGTTGATGTCAGAGAAACACAAACCATTACATTTACAGTCAGCAGGCTTTGAAAGGAGATTTAGTATGGTCTAGAAGCTCACTTGCAATCTTGTACTCAGATGAAGAAAGGATGATACATTCACATGTATGGACAAATACATTATGCCAGTGTAAATTCAGAGTAACACAATCTTTGTAAACTGAATTGCACTGGATTTACAGTAATATAAATAAGAGGAGAATTTGGTCCCATGCATTTTCTGGTAGTCCTGATTAAATATTATTGTAACTATATGTACTAGACTGGGACGTGTCATGATTTTGTCATCTTTTAAAATAGTTCTAAGTCACAGCACTGTGATTTTAATCAAGAATCACAAGTCTAACGTCTATTTTTACTTCACATAGCAAAGCTTTTAAAATAATCATTTTGTCCTCTGCTGCATGAGTCTGAATTATTGACTATAATGGAATAATATAATTTGCTTATTATCGTTAATATAGTGCAGATTGTGATCATACAATCAATGGAGATTTATCAAACATTCAAAAGTGAAAAAGAATGACTTCATAACACACTATCATATCTGAGTTACATATACCTCTGTTTTCCCTATCCAAAAAGAATGAGAGTTAGCTGCAACTTCCAGCTACATAGCCTCTATGCTGAATGGACAATATCTCGCATTTAAGCTGTAATTACTATGGACGGAGTGGCTACCAGGGCACCTGTGCTATTTCCTCTTTCCTCTTCTTTCAAAAGAACTCCCTCTTCCCTGTCCACACATGCCTTTTTTCAAAAGAGCTCTTTCAGAAAAAAGCTTCTTCCTTGCAGAAAGAGGTTTACCACTGTCTGAAAAACCCTTCTGTTCTTTCGATTTTTTCCCAAAAGAATGCAATTGCAGTGTGGATGTAAGTGAATGTTTTTCAGAGAAATGGCTGTTTTTCTGAAATAAACCTCTGCAGTATGGACATACCCTTAGACAGAACATCAGGGAAAAGAGTGAGCATTTGAGATGCACAGAGCTAGGAGAAAATCCACACTGTCAATTATGTTTTTGGCTAGGATTATCTGGGGCACATAGGCACCCATCTCTTCTGGTCATGGATCGGCCACCCTCATATAGCATTCCTGCTAAATCCCAGGAGCTGGCAGGCTAGCGAAATTCTGCTTTCTTCACTGAGCAATGGAACTGCAGTAGTTTTGTTGCAACTGAGGTATTTTATGCACATAAAGGAGGAACAAGGAGTTGCATATAGTGAAAGCTTCCAAGACTGCCCATTATTGACTCTATTGCCACAGAGCCTTTCACTGTAGACCATCAGGGTGTATGCCAATTGATGCAGTAAAAAAAACCCTTGTAAATTAAGTCTAGTCCAGTTGCATTGAACTGGTTAAAATGGAGAAATAATTGTATTTAAAATTTTGAAATTAGGAAGATACAGGATTTGAAATGGACCGATTTTCTTTTAGTGTCAAGCTATTTTTAATAATCTTATCAAAATTGCTTTTAATGTTTAAGATACTGAAAACTTGTTTTTTAATAAGAATGTTGATAATTATAATGAACATTTCTATTTAAAATCTGATTAAAATATATTTTGGCAGCTCTTCGAAAACAGAAAATTGATTGGTGTTGGTAAGTTTTGCAAAAAGATATTTTTTAAAGAAAAATCATATTTGGCTCACTCACCCCCCAACCCACTTATATTTTGTGCAAAATAAGTCATCCTGTTCCACTATCAGATACGTATCCAGAAGATAAAGAATCATTCTCCAAATAGTTATCTTCTTCTAAGTCTCAAAGGAGAGGTTAAATACTAGTGGAGCAAGCTGACTGAATTTAATCCTCCTTAGTCATAACATGTGAGGGGCCAAAACAGATATAGTGAAGCCAAATGGGTGCAGTTGAGCTCCTTACTCATGTAAATAGTCACACTTATTTCATGTCAGTAACAGCTTCAGGATTGAGCTCCTGCTAATTAATAAACATTTTAAAAATCAATTCATCGTTCTGATTTTAGCCACAAAGACTGGACAGTTTCCACGTAACCTAATAATTAGTATCATAACTGGCTCATTGATTGAGAATCTCTGACCCTCATATTAGGCGTATATTTACTGTGATGAGCTATAGAGTATAATGGATATATATATCTGCTGTTCTGCACCAAATAAACATTGTGCCGTTAGAACGACTTAAATGATTTTGAATGCAGTCTATCATGCCTTATAAAGGGCCCTTTCTTAAATGAGACAGTTCATGGTTGACTGTGGTGTCCAGGATCAGTACAGGCAGTCCCCGGGTTACGTACAAGATAGGGCCTGTAGGTTTGTTCTTAAGTTGAATTTGTATGTAAGTCGGAACTGGTGCATATTGTAGGGGAAACTCTAGCCAAACATTTCTCCAGAGCTCAGTTTTATTCTCCCACACCTCACTTCCCTCAGTCCTTTATTCTCAAGCTGAGGTGTCTGCTGAGAAAAGCCGCTCCGCGTCTCCCTGGTCTGCTGGGGGGAAGCAGCTAGTGCGGGGTTGCCTCACCCCGTTTGGAAGTAGGGATCCTATGTAAGTCGGATCCATGTAACCCGGGGACTGCCTGTAGTGAGAGAGGTTTGCACTTCTGAGAACATGAGCTATAGGTACACAGATAGATTTATCAGGGAGTCTGGGTTGTTCTCCTATAATAGGCTTTAGGGTTATTGATTCAGTCCTCCTTGAGATGAATGGGTATTTTGCCCAAATAAGAAAGTCAGGATTTGGATCAATCGTCTGAATATGTAGCCCTTACATAGAAAGGTTAAATTTGCTTTCAGTTTTATTTCTTTGAACATCAGTACATGTTCACAAGATGAGGGGACTATAATCTTAGACATCAACAAATAACTATGTTTTTGTCCATGAAAAAATGAACAGCTATTAAATGGGACACAGTAATAGGAGGAATCCTACATTCCATTGAAAGCACATAAAGATTGTTGACAATGAAGTCCAATAAGATTTAACTTGTGATTTTAGCCTTGTTACTCTCTTTTTTGGGGCAGGCAAAAGAGCTTGTCAAGTTACACAGCTGAGCCCCAAATGTAAATGGAGGAAGAGAGGGAAAGATGCATATTCTGTAACATGAGGTATTTATCTGTAGAACAAAAACAAACAAACAAAAACCCCTTCTTGCAGGAAAAAAGCCACACTGGACAAGTGAGGCAGGGGGTGAATTATTATGGAACGAAAGTACACTATTTTGGGAGTACGATGATTTAATAAGTGGATACCTGTCATTTCCTGACAGTCTGAGGTTCAACTCAAATAGGGAGCAGAGTTAAGCCAAAAAGGATGTTTCCTTTTTAATATGAGGTTATTCGGCTTCAGCCATAAAGAGGTGGATAGCTCCAGGAACTGGTTACAGGCTATCAAAATGATCACCACTGTGTTTGCCATAAAGAGGGCAGATTCAATAGGATAGGTCTTGGTTCAGGCAAACTATGCTGGTAGTTTCCCCACAGCCACGACTGAAAAAGAAATCACACTCATTGGCAGTCTTCATAAAGAATTAGTTACTCGTTTACCATGAAAGGTACTTCTTCCAGACCATGGTTATGGCACATTGAAGATGAAGTTTTCATGTATCTAGCCTTCATTGGAATCTAATAATTTGGAGACTGCTGTGAGTTCACAATCTGTCACGAGTAATAAAACTGTATTTAACAAAATATGAAAATCCATATGACTGGATCAACAACTGAATGAAAACAGTTTAAAAAAAACACACACACAAAATCCACTCACTCAAGCAACCTCATTTGGAAAGGAGTGGAAAATAGTCTCTCTTAGTTCTGTTCCTATTAATACTTGGTTTTGTCTGCAGTCTCCTTTGAGAATGTCAGTGAAGTTTTCTGTCATCAGGGAGAAGCTGTTAATTTACAAGGCAGAATTGACATAGGATGGATTTTATAAAATCTGACTTCAGTGAAGGAACATGTAACAACCCTTTTCAGGTGCAGCTTACTTTCCCATCTTGTGATGATATTCACTTGCACCAGCAAGGGAAGCAGCAGTTTGGCCAAGCCCACCAATTCAAAAGAGTCCAGGGTTCTCACTACTGCCGCTACCACAACAGTGGTAGTGACTGGAGCCCTAGACCCTTTAAATTGCCACCAGAGACTGAAGTGTTTGGGGGCGGGGGAGGGAGCTGAGAGTTAGGTGTTCTAGCCCTGCCCTCTCTGCCTGTGGCCCCACCTCTTCTGGGAGTATGGAAAAAAATGAAGTTACTTTTTTACACTGGATTTCATATTGTTTTGGATATTTATAAAACATGTGAAGGGTAAATTTCCTTAATTCCACTTTATAGTTGTAGCATTGAAAAAAAGCATCCCTTGCACAGCAATGTCATGTTTGATCAAGGAAAATACACCTTTTGTTCAGCATAGATGATAGCCCTATGCCCTCTTGTTTTATCCTTATCACACAAGAAATCCAAAGGATGTTCTCTGGCTCTTCTCTAACATCAACATTCCTTCTGTTGTCATTGGTATTTGGCGTTAAAGGATCTGAGATTACCTTTCTTCAATTCTCCTTCCGGTACCTACAATAATTCTTGCTCTGGTGCATCTCCATTCATTGAATCCTTGTGTGTTATTGGCTCCTTTGTGGATTATAATATATAGAAACTGTTCAGACTTCTTTAAGACACCTCTTTTCATAAAAGAGTTAGAAAACATGCTGCTACTTCAGATTTACCTTCCTAACTGTCTTCTCTCCCTGCTTTGCATTTTCCATGCACACCCTGATTTATACTTTACCAGACAGTGGCTCATTGATTGTAACCATGGGCCAAACCCACCTCTTTATTCCAAGCCTTGCCCTTCTTCTCTAATTTACAATGCCTCATACCTCATTCATGGCACTTACTCTCTGGTTGAAATATGCAACCTTTCCCAAACTCCTATTAACACTGTTTCAGTGCCATCAATCTGGCACCTTTCACCAGCTCTGAATTCACTTTGAAGGAACAGGAAAAAGATATCCTAGCTGACAGGAATAGTTAAGAGTGGTGCAGTTGGCAACTGCTTTCTTTGGACATAAGCACATCTGTTTGGGAGCAGGAATATAAAATGTACCCCCGTTTTATGCCATTATGGCATGGAATGACCTTCTCTTTTCATTAAAAAATTGGTATGAAAAATCACTTTTGGCATTTACCTCTCTACCACTGTTTTATTTATAGTTCTCCTCTTGGCCATTATTTTATTTATATTATAAAATGCATCTAAATTTATTATATTAAAGAAAAAAAAGCTATTACAGATTTATTATTTCTCCAAGATCCATGTTTATGAACAAGTGTCATATCTCTTCACCTGTGCAGTATCTATGCCCTCACCTAAACTTGTAGCGCACAGTGATATTCAACCACTTGCAGAAGTGTGTCCTTTCATTTTCCTTTGTATATCTTCTATTTCATCTGCATCCCCATGGGTGCATAAAATATAGGTTGGATTTTTAAAAAGTGCACACATGAATCAGATATTTTCATTTAAAAAGGAATGTATTCCCATTTTTTTCTGTCGGGCCCTTGATTTTCTTTGCTGCCTGGAAGTACATTAGTCTTAAACAGAGCATTTATCCCACAATTTATTATGTAACAGTTGTAAATAATACATAAATCCTTCAGCTTTATCTTAGCTTAGCACTACTTTTAGTACTGGATGCAATTTATTAACACTTTTTATTAGAACTGTTAGCAAATCAATCCCAGATTCTCTCAATAAAGCAGTCAGCTCCTCCTAGTGGCTGCTTTCAGGCTGCCATCAAAACAGTGCTCCAATATTTTACTCATGTTGTAAAATGAAGATTAGTAATAAATGCAAGGGAATCAATAACTTTTTTCAAATATGCCAAAAAGAAAGGAAGGAAAAAACTCTCTGCTCATTCAGGGTTCATGGTGAGAAACAAGTTAAGCTGTTCCTAGAGTTACTCTTTTAAATTTGATTGAGTCTTACGGCTTGTCTACACTACAAAGTTAGGTCAGCTTAACTATATTGCTCAGGGCTAAGAAATAGTGCATGTCCTGTGCAATGCAGTTAGTTTCAGCCCTAATGCAGATGCCACTAGGTCAATGGAAGAATTCTTCTGTTTACCTAGCTACCAGCTCTTGGAGAAGTGAATTTATTGCAGAGATGGACATAGGTGCCAAATTCCTCTCTAGCCAGAGTTTACTTGTTTCTCCTCCCCACATCTACCGCAGGCTCTTCTCCCACACTATTCCTTCTCCCAAGCATCCATCTTCCTGCCTCTGCTCTGCCCCTGCTCCATCCCCCCTTTAACTTCTCCCCCCAAGTCCCCACACTAGAGGGGTGGCAGAAACCCCCTTTCCATTATTGTAGTAAGTGTCTACACTGCATCTGAACAACTATCACATTTCTAGTGTAGACATACTCTTAGAATCAAAATCGTGACAGATGGGAGGGACTAATTAGATCATTCAGTCCATATCCTTGCCCTGCAGGATTGATCCCTATAACCATGACTTTCAATTTTTTTTAAAAATTTGAAGACCTCCATACATCTTTTCAGATGTAGTTGGGATCCCATTGGGAATTTTAGATATAATCTGTGGACTCCCAGGTTACGGCTATACTATGAGCTTTCCGCAAGAGGCAATGCAAATGAAGTGCGGATTAGCATTTTCTTGTGCTTCATTTGCATATTTTTTCATTCCATTTGTGTGTGAGGGTTTTTTTCACAAAAACTGGCAGTGTGGCCTTGTCCGTTTTGTTCAACCCCCCCTTTTTCCACAAGATCCTTATGCCTGTCCCAGAGAGGACCCCCATATTGAAAACCGCAGTCCTGAGATACAATTTGGAGTATTTTGAGAAGTCTAGTTTTAAAGAGGATTCTGCAACAAATGCAGAAGGGAAATCATTCTAAAACTTGAGGACCCAATTTGCAAATGCTTTAGCAGAGCAGTTACTTTCCTTTTCTATGCAGTTCCCTTGATTTCAATGGGGACTACTCACACCAGTAGACTTATTCATAGATTTCAAGGACTGAAGAGACTATTATGATCATCTCCTTTGACATTCTGTATAACACAGGCTGTAGAGCTTCCCCAAAATAATATGCTAAGGTGTTTGCTAAACTGGACCTTTATGTTTCTCACAGTCAGGATCCTGGCATTCTGCCCAAGTTTTTCCTTTCTTGATTTCACTGCTTTACTCCCATGAAGTTTCACCTGCTGAAATACCCTATGGGGATTTTGAACAGCCATCAAACAGCAATTGTTTCCATATAGGTTTGTGGCATTATTTCTCTTTTCCAACTTCTCAAAGCTTTACAGAAAATAATACATTTTGGTAACACTTAAGAAAAACCAACATAAAAACACTTGGGCTACGTCTAGACTGGCATAATTTTCCGCAAATGCTTTTAATGGAAAAGTTTTTCCATTAAAAGCATTTGCGGAAAAGAGAGTCTAGATTGGCACGGACACTTTTCCACAAAAATGCGGTTTTGTGCAAGAAAGCCCCGATCGCCATTTTTGCCATCGGGGCTTTTTTGCGCAAAACAATACCGCATTGTCTACACTGGCCCTCTTGTGCTGGCCCTCTTGTGCAAAAGTATTTGCGCAAGAGGGCTTTTGCCCGAACGGGAGCAGCATAGCAGTTCCACAAGAACACTGACAATCTTCCATGAGATTGTCAGTGTTCTTGCGGAAATTCAAGTGGCTAGTGTAGACAGCTGTCAAGTTTTTCCGCAAAAGCAAAAAACTTGCTAGTCTAGACGCAGCCTTGCCATATGATGTATACAGGCAGTCCCCGACTTATGCGGATCTGACTTATGTTGGATCCGCACTTACAAACGGGGCTCTCTCGCCCCAGAGCTCGCAGGCAGCGATCCGCCACCTCGACCTCCGGGGCGAAAAAAGCTGCTCCCGGTGCCCCTGGTCTGCTGGAGACCGTCTCCAGCAGACCGGGGGCACCAGGAGTGAAACCACAGCAGCGGTGGGTTCCCGCGCTTCTGAGGCTTTGCCAGAGCAAAGCCTCAGAGGCGCGGGACCCGGCTGCGGCTTCACTCCCGGTGCCCCGGTCTGCTGGAGACGGTCTCCAGCAAACCAGGGGCACCGGGAGCGAAGCCGCAGCAGCGGCGGGGTCCCACGCCTCTGAGGCTTTGCCAGAGCACCCCGCTGCCGCTGCGGCTTTGCTCCCCGTGTCCCTGGTCTGCTGGGGGGGGGGCGCAGGTAGTGTGCCCCCCCCAGCAGAACAAGCCTTTGGTTGTGGACCCTGGGGCAGAGCAGCTGGGGCGCTGCCAGTTGGTCCTGCAGCGCCACTCTGGGCACTACTGGACCAACCCGGCAGCACCCCAGCTACTCTGCCCCAGGCGTCCTGATTCAGCCGCTGCTGGTCAGTTTCAGCAGCGGCTGAATCAGGACGCCTGGGGCAGAGTAGCTGGGGTGCTGCTGGGTTGGTCCAGTAGCGCCGAGGAGCGGTGCTACTGGAGCAACCCAGCAGCACCCCGGCTGCTCTGCCCCAGGCATCCCCAAGTCAGCCTCTGCTGAAACTGACCAGCGCTGACTACAGGAAGCCCAAGGCAGAGTTGCTCTGCCCCAGGCTTCCTGGAATCAGCCGCTGATCAGTTTCAGCAGCAGCTGACTTGGGGACGCTTGGGGTTCTTAAGTTGAATCTGTATGTAAGTCAGAACTGGCGGTCAGTTTCAGCAGTGGCTGAATCTGGACGCCAGTTCCGACTTACATACAGATTCAACTTAAGAACAAACCTACAGTCCCTATCTTGTACGTAACCCGGGGACTGCCTGTATATTACAAAGAAAAAAGACAACATGGAAAAAAGGAACCCATATAGCAGCCTTCACAGACTGCATGGAGCTAATGGCAAAAATCAAGTGTACCTAAAGGGCACAGACAAAGCAACATAATTACACATTGATGGGAAAGAATATGAGTTCATTTGTCTGCTGTAAAATGTGCTGTTTAACAAAATACCAACTGTACGATTAGATGCATTGAGCTCCAGACGATGAGTACTTTTTCAGTTGCTGCTGAAGCCACTATGAATTGCACTCTCTGAACTTTTAATCCATTACTCACCCAATAAGGCATGACACAATATTTTTCAAGATACAAATGTTTAAAAAACAAACAAACATGATTTTTAAGAGTGGGAAGTGACTTTACACGTCCAACCTGCAATAGAACACAATGTTTTGAATTGACAGAAGTGGGTGCTCAATGTTTTCTAAAAATTAGCACCTTTTAAGGTGTCTCTTACTGGGCACCCTCCTACAGGAAGGCAGGCACCTGAACTCCCTCATTAGAATCTTGACTGAGTGTTTTAGAACTTAAACACTGTGCACTAATCTCACAGGACAACATTAATTTGTGATACAATGTTTGAGCTTAAACATTCTCAACAAAATTATGTGTCCTAATGGGCAGGATTGTACTGGTGCAAGAGAAGAGGTACCCTTCTCAGGCAGCAGCGACTAGAAGCTTTACATCTTCTACAATCATTTTAAATAGCTTACTGCTGAAAGTAAACTATTGAAAGTCACAGCTTTGGAGATATCAGAATAGGTAAAGCAAAAACAAACAATTTTAGTCTCCAGTCACTGGGAGAAAAATCAAACAGAGGAGCCACCATTAATATTAACAGCAGAACACATGGACGTAAAAGGTCCTGGGAGCCTTCTTCCCCTCCCCAAATAACTGCAGTGCCGGGGAAATCTTGGAGTCATTCTGTGTCCTAAGGCACAATTTCTCTCAGAACCCTTGTGTTGCTGTGATTTCTGACTGTCCCCTGCACAGGACTAAATATAACTACAAACTAGCTATTTCGTATTATGTAAAAAAAAACCAAAAAAACAAAACAAAAACACTTATTCTTGTGCGCAACATATTAAAGCATCATTTGGAAAGTTATTCCAATAAATCCTTTTGGGATTGAATGTTAAGTACTGTACTCACTTATGAAACAAAAGTAGCGAATACCATGAAGTCCTTCCACACTAGCTTGTAGCCACCTTTTGCAGATTTGAATCTTAAAACACTTCCTACTTACTTTTGGAATAGTTTGGTCACTACTGAAAAGTTATTAGGTGTTTTGTTTTCTATTTTTTTAATAGTAGGATCTTTCCAGGTTCCCTGGTGCTAGCTACCATACAATAGATTAATTTATAACATAAATAGATATGACAGGTGTAGAAGAGAAAGGAAGAGTCATAGCTTTACTTCACAGACTGGTAACTGAGGCACAGGAGAAAAATTGCATTGACATGTCTTATACAAGTGTCATAACCACAAGACTATCCTATTAACCACAATATGCACTGTGCACAGAACAAGAGCTGTTCAGGAACCAGAATTTCATTCTACAGGAAATTCCAACATTCTGATGCTTTTCATCTGAGTCAGACTGCAGGAATTTCCAATGAAAGTAATGTTTCAATATTGTTGAAATACCTGATTTTGAAAGTGTTATTTTGATTCATTTCATTTTGACCTTTTTATTATATAAAAATGTCAAACAGAAATATTCTACAAAAAGATAATATATGAACATGAATGTTTTAATATCATATTGACATTGATGTTGATATTGAAAATGAACATTTGGATTTTTCCCCCTACCAATCAAAAAATTGTTGAACTCAGGAGGTTTCCACAAAATTCCCATTTCAACACAACTGTTCCACTGAAAGTTTTTTGACAAACTCTGCAAAGAACCTTTCACTTGAGAATTTAATATGCCTTACAAAGATGGGTAAGTCTTATTTCCTCTTTACATATGGAAAAACTGATCCAAAGCCACCAAAAGTTGTTAGATTGTGTTTTTTACAGGAATAAATCCAAAATGAGGGACAGGATTTTGAGGTTCTTGTGAAACCCCACAATACTTTTTACTCGGTTTTAAAAATCATGATACTTTTAAAGCTGCAAATTTCTCAAGATCTGTCCAAAGCCTATAAAAGTCAACAGAAAGATTCCCATTGAGCCTAATATGTTTCTGATGAGGCACTCAAACATTCATGTATAAAAAAAAAATCTATCACCTTTCACGCTTTCAGCAGATCACAGAGCTGGGTGTGACCTATTAGTGAAGTCAGTGGTAAAAAAAATGATGGGGGAAAAGTCAGTTATGGAGACTGACCAGGATCACTTGGAAAAGTGGGTTCACAAATGAACAAGCATTTTAACACAGCCAAATGTGAGGTCTTACATACAGGAACAAAGAACATAGGTCACACTGCCTACATTGTAGCTGGAATTGTGCTTTTCAGATAGACATACTATAGCTCTGGCTATCGTAGGCTACCTGCTTGACTACAAACTGGGTATGCACAACATGGCTGGCCTGAGTTGCTGCCCATGTGATCCTCAACATCTACACTGCTACTATTAGTGCACTGGTTCCAGCAAAGTTAGTGCATCCATCTACTTGATGTGGGAAGCATGCACACAACTACAATGTATACTTACCGGCTACGTCTACACTGATGTGATCTTACGCAAAAACTCTTTAGCGCAAGAGTTCTTGAGTTAAAGTAGTTGCGCAAGAGTGTGTCTACACTGGCATGTGCTTTTGCGCAAGAGATGTGCTTTTGCGCAAGAGCATCCATGCCAGTGTAGATGCTCTCTTGCGCAAGAAAGCCCTGATGGCCATTTTAACCATAGGGCTTTCTTGCGCAAGAAATTCATGTTGCCTGTCTACACTGGCCTCTTGCGCAAGAACAGCTGTGCAAAAGGGCTTATTCCTGAGTGGGAACATCAGAGTTCTGCTGCAAGAAGCCCTGATTTCATACATTAGAACGTCAGTTTACTGGCACAAGAACACGCGGCCAATTTTGGGCAAGACAGGCAGCAAATTTTTGCGCAAGAGCGGCCATTTTTGCGCAAGATTGTGCCAGTGTAGACACAGCCCCCCTCAGGGATGAAGATATAAAACCTGCTGAACATGAATTCTCAGGGTGCTGCTATAGCTAAGAGGGTGAATTTGATCCCTAAGACATTTATAAGCAGGAGAATATCAGGATACTTCTAAATATAGCATTAGTGAAACTGTTACTGAAATACTGTGTTCACTTCTAGTGTCTACACTATAAAAAGCACATTGAAAAATTGGGAAAAGGTTCTGAAGAGAGATCCAGGAATGGTCTGACATCTGGCAAACATGCCTTGCAGTGAGAGATTACAGAAGCTCAATCTATCTGGTTTATAAAAGAGAAGGTTTTGAGGTGACTATGTATCTATCTGGATGAAATTTTTTTTTGATGGTAAGTGACTCTTTAGTCCAGCAGAAGAAGGCATAATAAAATCCACTGGTTAGAAGCAGAAACTAAACAAATTCAGACTAGAAAGAAATCACATTTTTTAACAAAGATAATTAACCATTAGAACAACTTACCTAGGGGCATGGTGGATTCTCCATCACCTTAAGACAAGTGTTTTTGGATGTATCTCAGTTCAGCTGGAAGCTATTGCCTTGTTGTAGAAATTAATGGGTGACGTTCTTTAGTCTGTGTTATGCAGGTGATCAGATAGATGATCATTCATAATGATTCCTTCTAGTCTTAAAAATACATGACTAAGATCAGAAAGGAGAGTACCCAAGGGTCTTATTTAACTGTTCTGTTCTACTTTACTAATACTTTTCAGAATGGCATAGGTTAGAGTCTCATGAAAAGGAAATTAAAGGGCATATCTGAATAAAATTCTGACTTGCTGTTTCAACTTTTAATACACTTCATCATAATTAATTCTGATGATCTTAAGCTAAATTAAAAGCAATGAGTAGCACTGCATGGAAGAAAAAGTATAAGGGCACCTTAATAGAGCTTCCCAACCTCGTGCCCCATAGGCAACCCCTAGCTTAATTTAAAAGCATACTTCATATGCAGTAGTATGCCCAAGTAAAATGGCAGGTGATCCTCAAAACAGAATGAGAAGTAGGTGTTGTATCCATGCTTAGCAACAGTAAATTTGTGTGAACGTGGTGCTTTTCATTAGGCAATCAATAATATCTTTTATTAGTTCCAGAACATTGCACACAACCCACCAGAAGTAATCTCACTCCACTGTTTTGAGTGTGAATGCTGCAATTAACCCAAGAAAAAAATAAATTAGTTTTTCTGAAATCTGGAGGTTTTCAAGTTGTAAAAGTCCAATTACAAATTAGCAAGCTGTGAATAATCAGATAAAAAAAAATTAGTCTCAAAGCTGCATGTGCTTCACTTGTAAAATCCCCTAAGATTTATGAAGCTGAAGTTAAACAGTAATTGATGGCAAATGGGATCACCACTGATGACTAACAGAATCATTATTTTTCACCTCTAATTTCAGAAGTCATACCTTATCTTCTCTGAACGCCCAATTTTTTCTAGCAGAGGGATGACAGGGACCTGTACAATACAGGTATGTGGCTAGACACAGCTCCAGAATACTTGATAAAATAGGGCTGAATATTCAGAATAGTTCATTTAGGCTCCTAAATGCTGCGGAATAAATTTTTAAATGCATTCAGCACCCTGTCCCCCTCACTGTAAATAGTGGGAGCTTCTTAGCACCTTTGCAAATCTAGCCACTTCATTTAGGTTCCTAAATAGAAACTCACCGCGTCTGAAAACTCTGATCCCAGATGCAGTTCTTCAGCATTTTTGAAAATGTGCCCTGTATTATACTAGCAAATGATTACCAAACCTATTGTGCATCGGTGACATGTTGGTCAAGCATTTGATCTAGGGACAGCTCTTCATCACATTCTTAATTCAATCATATTGTGGCATATTTATGTGTTCCATCATGTTTTAAATCTTGCGAAACAATGTGGTTTTATATAATTATGTTGGCTTCCTGTTAGCACAGGATAATTTAAAACCAACTGTTTTGGGTTTTCATTCAGCTCCAAAATTGGCACTGAAAAGGTGAATGACTAGGAGCCTTTTTAAAAGTTAAGATGTCTGGTCTCTCAAAATAAAAGGTTTGGTGTGTTTCCATTAGGGACCCACTTTGATTTAGGAATATGGAAACAAGTGAGAATTATGGACAAGTCACTATCTGATAACACAGAACTTCAAGGGATTTCCAGGGTCCACTAAGTCCAGTCTCCTGCTATCCCGGGCAAATCTGTCATATAATCCTACTCATAAACTTGACAACAAGATTGGAGTGGAGAGGGAAATAAATACTGCATGGATATATTGTATTCCAATCCTTGCCTGTGAGTACTTGTATGTAATATAATCTATGCATTTCAAATGTACCCATTAATACAAAAGAATAGCATATTTTTGGCCTAAGAACAAGCACAATGATAACTCCTAATACATTACGTTCTCTTTTGCTAACAGCCTCATATTAATGTAAACTCAATGTCTGGAGGGGAAAAAAGGAGTCATATATGCCATTTTTGAACATTGTTTATCAAGAGCCTGATTTCAGGGCTATGGAGTACCTACAGCTCCCATGGACATTAACCGAAATAGTGGGTAATTAAGCACTAAGGCTACGCCTACACTGGCAATTTCTTGTGCAAGAACTCTTTTGTGGAAGAGTTCTTGTGCAAAAACTCTTCCACAAGAAAGCATCTACACTGCCATGTGCTTTTCTGAAAGAGATGTGCTTTTTCGCAAGAACATCCATGGCAGTGTGGACGCTCTCTTTTGCAAGGAAGCTCTGATGGTCATTTTAACCATAGGGGCTTCTTGTGCAAGAAATTCATGTTGCCTGTCTACACTGGCCTCTTCTGGAAGAGCTCTTGTGCAAGAGGGCTTCTTCCTGAGAGGGAGTATCAGAGTTCTTGTGCAAGCAGCCCTGATTTTCTACAGTACAACGTCAGTTTACTTTGCAAGAACGCGCAGCCAGTGTAGACAGGAAGCATGTTTTTGCACAAAAGCGGCCATTTTCACACAAGAACACACTAGCGTAGACACAGATTAAGTGTTGACATTGTGTTTATCCCTGTACAAGTCATAGAAATAAAAGAAACCCTATGCCTCAAAAGAGTTTACAACAATCCACAGATCCAAGTCTGTGAATATTGTCAAGCAGTGCAGTGTTGTGTGAGCACTGACTTCAATGGGCCTATTCCTGGTATTAAGAACTATGTTTCAGAAGTAGGTGTTTGCAGGACTGGATCAGAAAAGGCCCACAGAAGAGACAGGCTGCACTGACAGACTGAGAATAGACTTAGTGAGAGAGGGTTTGCCTTTTATTGTTATTAACACTGCACTGTGAGCTCATTGCCACCACAGAAGAAATCAGGATGGTCGGGGATAGGACACTAGCTTAGGATTTTGATGTATCTGGGTTCAATTCCTTACTAAAATGTAAGCTACTTGAGTAACCTTGGACAAATCACTTGGGGTTCACTTACATCTAAACCAGTAAACTGGCACTGATGTAGCACTTCTGCTGTTGGAAGATGTTCTCCTGTCAGCGTAGGTAATCAATGTCTTCAAGAGGCAGTAGGTAGGTCAATGGGAGAATTCTATTAACCCAGGACTGTCTACACTGGCAATTAGACTGGTTTAGCTGCATTGCCTCAGGGGTGTGGATTTTTCACACTCTTGAACAATATAGTTACAGTGGCCTAATTCCCTAAGGTATGCAAGCCTTAACTTTTTATGCCATGTATACAATGGAGAGAATAGTGATAGAAATGTAGCCGTGTTAGTCTGGTGTAGCTGAAACAAAATATGGAGAGAATAGTACTTCTTTGCTTTGCAGGAAGATAAACAAATCAAAGATTGTGAGGTAGTTGGATATTATGGGGGCATGGGCCAAGTAGATAGAGATTTCAGGAGAGATGTAAGGATTGCAGTGTTTAATCACTTTGGGGTAAGCCCCGAGTCCCTGGCCAATGCTAGTGAAAGGCTGTGCAATAAATGATGGAAGTGTTGAATTTTTTTTGTAAATGAAAAATAATTACAAGCTCATATTTGTATGAAGTAGCAGATAGATTTGAATGTCTCTCATTTCAGATGCTACTCTGCAGAGTCCTGAATATCTTCAAGACACTAAGCACTCGACACTTGCATTGCTACCAGTTTCTGGTAGTGCAGGCATACTGCAGCCAATTAGCACACCTGCACACAGGACCTGGCCTTTAGTCCACAGTTCATGCCATTCTCATGCTTGTGTACTCTGCTTTCCTATAGGCAAGTAATGGCAACCATTGGCCTTAAATATTCATTTTCATCATTTCATGTGAGAACCATGATATACATTCAGGCTGAATCCCTCCTTTCATGAGCTCCTCTGACTTCTGTTCAGGCTATGGGCCAATTCACAGAAAGGCTGAGCAGCTCCCATTTGCTAATTACTGCATGTGCTCAGGACCTCTCTCTGGAGATGGTCCTGATGAAGGTTTGCCTAAACAGATGTCTGAAGTCAAGCTCTGAAATTCAAGACTTACAGCCTGAATTTTAGCAACAGTGCTGAGCACCTACCATCTCCCATTGACTCCAGTCAGAGCTGTGGATGTTCAGCACTTCTGAAAATCAGCTCACTTAATGTAGGAGCCAGACTTTATGTGCACAGTTATTGAAGTCTTGGACCCTGTACTTTCATATCCACATTCAGATTAGAGATGTTAAATATCAGTTAACTGAACAGTCGAGTAACCTCAGGAATTCTTATCAGTTAGTCAACTATTCTATGGTCTCTGGGGGCAGGGCCAGCAGCAGCATGGGGTACCAGGTGGGAACTAGTCCACAAGGGGAGCCAGTTTAAAAACCAGCTCCTCTTGTGGATTGGCTGCTTGTCTCCCTGTGCTGCCACTTCTGATAAAGAGGCAGCAGTGCAGGGTGGCAGCAGCCCCTATGTGGGATGGGGGAGAGTTTGAGCTCCTGGACCAGGCGCAAACTGGAACTGATATGGGCTGCCTGCCCACCCAGCTCCTAATGCACTTTAAATGCAGAGCCATAGCAGGGGTGAGCCAGAACTGAGATGGGCTGCTAAAAAATTTACTGGTTGGTGGGGGGAAAAGGGGGGATGGAAATGTGTATAGTCTATAGCATTAACCAATAAGTTTTTGCTTATCGGTTAATTGGTTAATCAGCTACACTGTTACATCCCTGATTTGGTTTTGCTTATTGGTTAATCAACTACACTATTACATCCCTAATTTGGATTAGAGGAAATAACAGGGTCTAAGGCCTTGTCTATATTCAGAAAATTGCACTGCTCCAAATAGAGCAGAATCCCCCCAACAAGCATCTGGATTCAGTGATACAGATATAGTTTTTGCCACACAGGAAGTAAAATAAATTATACCATCATAAGACACCATATATAGGCATAACAGTATTGATACTAAGGATTACTGAAGGTTGACCCCCTCTAATGCAGTACTCTCTGGTCTGGCAACATCCGTGGTCCATCATGATTTTAGTTAGCCAGATGTCCACTTCTCATGGGTGTGGCCAAGTTTCCTGTAATCCCATAATTGTTGTTTACCGCCACCATCCCTGCACTCAGTCTGCTGTGCTGTTATTTAGCTCTAATTTACCCCTAAATGTCTTCTAAGAGCCCAGTAAGCAGTGGAAGTGTTGGTAATGCTGCTAAACACTATTGACCTCCTGAAGTCCAGCAAATTTTCTAGTCTGACACCCTTGGGACCTGACTAGTGCCGAACCAGAGAAATTCAACCTGTACTGCAGTTAAAGGTTGCACCCCTAAACTACATAGATATACCAGTATAAAATCTCTGTGTGCCTTAAAGATACATAAATATGGTTAAATTACTGCTACTTACTTCCGTTGCAAATCTCACTGATACATAAAACAAAATTGAATACAGAACCCATGCAGTGCAAATTATAACAGGATTTCTCTCTACTCTTTATTTCAGAGATAGCACAAGTTTAATATTGAGTTCAATTTGTGTGTATAAATAGGATAGAATAAACAAAGGGTTTTAGACAACAACTCAACATGGGGATTGAAAAATACCTTCATTCTACACTAGCTACCATCGAATCACATTATGTTTCATTTGAATGACTATATCAACCACATAACAAAAAAGTTCTACATTTAGAAGCCATAATTTGACTTGCTTCAGTTGCAAAGCCGTCTGATTACTACTATTAAAAAACCCACCATGATTCATGCCTATTGCTAAGGAAAAGAGCCAGCTGGAAAATAGTAAGCACGTTTTTCATTAAAAAGATTTTTAAAACTTTCATTTTAAATGATTTTTGGATTTTCAAAACAAAAGAATTATTTGATTATTTCTTCCCCTTCACTCCACCTTTTAATTCCCCTTTCTTTTATCCCCTTCCTCTTGATTGGTTTCCATTTTCCATTGCAATGGGGAGAGGAAGAGGGGAATTGGAAAAGCAAAAGGAAAAATATTATTTTTGTTGAAAAATTAAGATTTTTTTGTTTTTAATCAGTGAGGGCTAAAAAAAGCTATAAATGAAAAATTCTGAGGAGCTTGTCAAGAATAAGGTGATACTGGGCTGTGAAACTTATTAAAAATCGAATGACTTGTAATTTGAGGTACCTTTTAGACTTTCTGTTCAAAACATTTTTTGATGGACATTTTCTGACGGGGTTTAGCTCGCATATCTGGAGTGAAAGGGACAGATTGTCAGGTGCCATGTAGCTGGTTTGTGCTACACCCCCTATTGGAAACCAGCCACTGTCCTAGTTTAACAGGCCTCTGGAGGATCACCCTCATGGGGGATACCATGATGTGACAGAACCAGGTCTTTCCCTCAGTCCTGTGTTACAGGAGAAAAGAGACCAAACTGGAGGAAAAGGGATGAGGCTACCCTGAACCCAACTAGGGCCCTTTGCAGCTGCTATAAATTAAAGAAGCCCTCAGTCTTTGCTTCTTTTTTCAGGATTGGGTCTTGTTAGCTGAATTTTGCCCTCAAATATCTACAACTGGAGTTGCTGTTCGTATCCAAGGACATAACCTTGCCTTAGTGAAACAGGACAGACTTCATTCCCTCTGAAATGTGCCCATCTCTGGGAAGGAAGAACATCTTAGCCATTTAACACTTTATGGCAATGTAACACAACAGACAACAGTGAAAGGAATGTTTCAGTCTTGTGACTTATTATAATTCCCTGTCAGAGAGGCATAAATGATATGACCCATAATTGACATTTTCTAATTAATTTTAAGATCCATAATGATCTTTTTAAAGGTATATTTTAAGAACTGGACTGTTCTTTATGGAGGGTTTCAGATGGATGACACCATTAATTTTCCAGGTTTTGGCTAGTCTACTTTACAGTGCATAAATGGAGATATGGGAATTATAATGAGTTATACTCCGTGGGTTTTATGGTGGGGTTGCACTTGAACATTTTTCTCCTATTGTTACACTTCTTGGCATTTTTTATTATTATTTCCAACCCAGTTTATAGTCTGTTTTAAGATGAAAGATTAATGGTGAGAAGTCCTGCAGTTGTCATCATTCAGACAGTGAACACATGTGTTAACATTAATTTACGTACATATTGCCAACTTGGCAGCCTTCATTAAAACCCTGAACTTATGTTGTGGAGAGCAAAGCATGGATTGGATTCCTTGGAACTCTGAAGGGTTCAGGAAATGAAAAGTGCCCTCAATCTTTTATATATGTATTAAATATATAAATTAGGGTATTGTTAGTGCTGAATGTATCAAACTGAGTGACCCATTTACTGGGTATTCTTTCATTGTTTTAAAGGCTTTAAGAATTAGAGCTGTGCAGTCTGAATCATATCAGATATGTGAAACAAAACCCTTGTGCCTCAGTTAACCTTAAAGAAGTTTCTAAAATAAAGAAGGATTTAATGGACATGATGTCATTCCACTATATCATACATGCCAGAAAGAATAGAACAGAAAACTAGGCAACATAGGAAAGCCATTTGTTATTTAAAAGCTTCAGAAAATGGAGCCAAACTGTGAGGGTGAAGCGGGAGTGAATTTAGTAATGCATCCTAAAGCATCATATGCTGCAGATTTTTACCATTCTTTTAAATGTCTCTACTCCTTTTCCAGTGAAAAAGTATCTTTGTGACTTTACCTGGAATCTAATCCAAGGTTCACTGAATTCAATGGTAAAACTCTTATGGACTTCAAACAAGCTTTGCATCACACCCTTCAGTTGGAACAAATATTTGTAATCTTAATTGCTAGCAACATCAGAAGGCCAGAAAAAGGTTAAAGAAAATGCATTTTTGTCTTCTGCTGTTTTGGGAAGACCCACTCTGTCAGCTGCATGGCTGAAAACATATGGGCTACATCTAGACTGGCATGATTTTCCACTAATGCTTTTAATGGAAAAGTTTTTCCATTAAAAGCATTTGCAGAAAAGAGTGTCTAGAGTGGCACGGACGCTTTTCCGCAAAAGCACTTTTTGCGGAAAAGCATCCGTGCCAATCTAGACAGTTTTGTGCAAGAAAGCCCCAATCGCCATTTTCGCCATCGGGGCTCTTTTGCGCAAAACAATACCTCATTTTCTACACTGGCTCTCTTGCGCAAAAGCATTTGTGCAAGAGGGCTTTTGCCCGAACAGGAGCAGCATAGCATTTCCGCAAGAACACTGACACTCTTACATGAGATCGTCAGTGTTCTTGCGGAAATTCAACTGGCCAGTGTAGACAGCTGGCAAGTTTTTCCGCAAAAGCATCTGCTTTTGTGGGAAAACTTGCCAGTCTAGACGCAGCCATGGAGTACAGGAATGAGTATGTGCTATAGCCAGGTCCCTTAAAACCAGTGGGAGTCTTATTTATTTTTACGAAAGTTGGATCAGGTCTGAAGAGTATCCATATTAGAAGATCCTCTGAGTCTGATAGCCCTTCAATCGCTCTATACTATAGACCAGTTATTCTCTATCCAGACAAAAGGTGCTAGACATCCCCATTTTCACTCTTCACCGACACACAACATATTTCAGGGCAACAGGAGGTTGTAGCCTGATAATAAAGTCTAAATATTAAGAGCTTTTAATTTATTCACATTCTTCACGCAAGCCAGAGGCCTGAGGTCTTCTGGGAACATACGTAGGACCTCAAAAGAGACTGTTGAAGAGGATTCTGTTCAGAGCTCCCCTAATGTCACTGACAGGAATGCTTTAGTTTTGCAAGCTAAGTCCACTTCAGCTTTCCATTAGTGAATGATCCCGCTTCTGAAAAATGATAATGTGTTATTGATTCAAATGCCAGCAGCGTACATGCGATACACTAGGAATGGGATAAAAATGAAAGCCCACTGCATTAATATTGCTGCACATTACCATTATATAAGACTGCATCTCCCTTTGCTTTGTGTCTTAGTGCACATATTGCCTCATTAACATGCTATGGGAGAATCTTGCAAACATTTATATATTTATCCTCACGAGCACCTTGTGAGATATCCATTTTACAGGTGGGGAACTGAGGCACAAAGAGACCGAGGAACATGTTCTAGATCACACTGGACATTCAGAGCAGAAACAAGAATTGAAATTATCTCCTGAGACACAGGCTTGTGCCTTCAACACAATGCCATCCTGCCTCTACCTATGTTCCTTCTAATCTTTTCCATCCACAAGTGGATTTTTTTCTGTCTAATTGCAGAATAAGTTTTTATGTGCACCAAGGCATGCATGAATGTGCACCACCAGCAAAAACAAAACCTAGCGGTGGGTGTTATGCTAATAACCTGTGTGGCATTCTAATCTCTCCTGAACTGTTACACAAGTGCACAGTTTACAGGGAACACTGGCCTCTACCTGCTCTGGCTAACGAGTTTAAATACAGTTTGTCTTTACTAAAAGTCATTTATTTTATCACAGGAGTACCAGATATCCCAAGCAGGAATCATTTCCTAATATTGGAGGTTCTGTAAAAAACACTGTGACCAAAATAATCCCCACTAATCATTATTTGCAACAAGAAACAGCAAAATCTGTATACAAAATCCAGTGAAAAGAATCGAGGGGAGGGAAGACAACAATATGACAGCAAATGTGGCTTTATAGACCAGCTTTTGGGCCTCCTGTGGAGCCAAGGAGCAAGAGATAGCCATACAAGGTCTAGCAGTCAGTGTCATGGCCCAGTGTGCATAGTCTTGGCCACAGAGATTCCCAGAAGACCTAAGTGATCTCAGAAAGCCATAGTGTCGGGTGGCTGTATTCCCTTCTTCCGGAGCAGCAAGTCTTCTGCTCCATGCCCAAACTAAAGGAAGACTTCAGAGGAAATGGAAATTTTGTATTCCCTCTTTGAATCACTTGCCACTGGGTTCATTGTGGAAGTGCAAGATCTGGCCTTCACCTTGTGCTCATGCAAGACTTCTCATAACTTCAGTGAGGATTACAGGTTCTTCACATTTCACAGAACCTAGCCCTCCACTTGAAAAAGACCCCCAACCTAGCTTAAGAAGTCTGGCTCCATTGATTTCCATGGCACTATGCTGCCCTATACTAGGTGTGGTCCTGGCCCAATGCATTCAGGTTTTTGCATCATATCATCAGAATGCCTCTAAAATAAAATGGTCTAAATTTCTTTATAAAATCATACCCATTAAGAAAATATTTTTACTGCTATAGGTTATCATTCTAGTCCACATCCCAAGACTGTGCAATTTGTGTGTTGTTGATGCACAAAACAGTCTTGGAAAATGTCAGCTGGTGATTTTTTTTTCCTTTTCATATTTGAATAATTTTTTAAAAACTAAGTGGACATTTATTAAACCTTCTAAGAAAATGCCTTTCCAAACACTGGCTGGAGAATAAGCAGAAGAAATAAGTCTCCTCCCCCCCAAAAAAAAATATTGAAAAAGTTCTGAGTGTTTGGAAAATGTGATGGAACTGTAATCTCACCTTCACCCTGAAGTGTCAATGATTGATTAGATGATAGTTTGTGTGTGTGTGCGCGTGCACATGTATATAACAAACACAAAGTCTATTTGTTTATTATGAGATGAGAAATAAAACAGTATAATATTTGCTTCATCATTCTTGATTCCCTGAAGCATAGTAACATTTAGTACATTTATTTTTCCTTTTAAGAAATTATTTTTTTTAATTCTTTGAAGCAGGTAGAGGAAATATTTAGCAGAATGTTTACGATGACAACTCTGCAGTGGAAAGATAGGGAATCTTTATGCACAAAAAGACAACATTCTCTCTCATAAAGAACCCAGTTTTCAAACATGGGTAGACAAGATGAAATCTTGGCCTCACTGAAGCCAGTGGCCCCAGTGACTTCCAAGGGCCAGGATTTCACTCTGAGAACATTGAATTCAACTGGAGTTTGGCATTAACTTCAATGGGAGCAGAACACAGCCCCTATACCAGATATGGAGGTTGAAATAGATACCTGGGCGCATAAAATGGGTATGCAGTTACCTAAGAACACATTTAAATAGCTACATTTAAACTCTGGACTTTACACTCGTTCTGCTTTCAATTAGCAGAATTTGGAAATACTTGGAAATGCAGAAAGGTTAACAGAGCTACACAAGGAAGGTAGAATTTTATAAAAATTGATTAAAACAACATCTCAAATTCAGCCCACTGTAGTGATTTTCAGTTAATTTTTCATGCACTGAGGTCTAGTTTTTACATAACTTGTCTGTGGTTGAGAAAAGGAAGAAGTGAACATACTGGAGTGTTTTGGTTTTTGCTCTCAGCAATTGGGGTCCTATCTTTTAGCCATGTGATCTATTAATAATACAGGCTCTGATGCTGCAATTTATTGTACATGAGCACGGCAGTCTGTTCTCATCCAACAAATTGCAGGATCAAGCACACCTATCTAGAAATCTTGGGTTTCATTTTGGGTGAAAACATTTAAGATTGGGGTGGGCAAAGGGGCCTTTGAGGACCAGATCCAGCCCACCAAGCCAATGAATCCAGCCCACGGCCACACTTCCAATCCCCTGTCCCCAGGCCAATCAAGACCTGGGAATGGGGGAGCGCGTGAAGTGTCCTCCCCCTGCCAAGGATGCTCACTGGCTAGAGAGAATCACAGGCTGTTTTAAAACAGCCGGCAGTTCTCTCTAGACACCGCATGCCTCTGGCTGGCCTGAGGGTGGGGAAGCATGCAAGGTTTCCTCCCGCTGCGGCGCCTAGAGGGAACTGCCAGCTGTTTAAAAAGAACCGGTGATTCTCTTGGGTGGAGAGACTTCACATGCTCCTCCACCCGCAGGCCAATCATAGTGTGCGACTGGGGGAGCAGAGCAGAGAAGTCTCCTGGCCCTGCCCCGTCTCCCTGAGGTCCCACCCCTTCCGCAGCAGCCTGGGGCCACTTCAGAAATTTGTGAAGTGGCCCCCTTTTAAAAAGTATTGCCCACCCCTGCTTAAGATGATGGTGAGGAAGCCCTGAAGACATCTTGCCTCCTCTTTAGCTACAAAATCTTAAGGCTGGAGATTTCTAGGAAGCACAAGTTACAGCTTGATGAACTCCATTAAGGCACAAAAATGTCTATCCCTTTGGAATTAATATACAGGCAGTCCCTGGGTTACATGGATCCGACTTACATCAGATCCCTACTTACAAACAGGGTGGGGCAACCCTGCACTAGCTGCTTCCCCCCAGCAGACCAGGGAGATGTGAAGCTAGCGCCCCCCCCCCCCCCCAGCAGACCAGGGAGACGCGGAGCGGCTTTTCTCAGCAGACACCTCAGCTTGAGAATAAAGAACTGAGGGAAGTGAGGTGTGGGAGAATAAAACTGAGCTCTGGAGAAATGTTTGGCTAGAGTTTCCCCTACAATATGTACCAGTTCCGACTTGCATACAAATTCAACTTAAGAACAAACCTACAGTCCCTATCTTGTACGTAACCTGGGGACTGCCTGTATGTGCCATGTGTGCTAGTACAGTGTGTTCACTGCAGGATAGGAAAGGAACCATATCAGATACACATGCCTGCAGGTCAAAAATACAATACATGTGAATCGATCTACTGTTATTCGACTGGGAAAGTTCCATAAAACGTGTGTACTTTGCGGTGGAATACTACAACTCTTATCTCATAGCTGAGTCAAGAGTTTTTATTTGTATTGTCCTTTAATTAAAGCTGAGAGCTTTTGGATTTGTGGTCAGATGCAGCAGTGCATCACCCTGCCTCTGTTTCCCACTTTTCAAGGCTCTTTAAGAATACCACGTCACCAGTCTAAAGGTAACTTAAAACATTCCCCTTTTGCAGTCCAACTTATTTAGCCCTTAGAATGTATTTAGTAGTGCTCTCTCCAGGCCTCACCCCCAGTTAAAGATTTGTCTGTCTCTCTTCCTGCCACATTTCCCACCTACCCAATAGGGAGTTCCCATCCTCTTTCCCAGAGCTGTGTCCAAATTCAGTTACCACTCCCAGGCTTTTCCTGGCTAGAACTCAGCCTTCAGGCTCCAGGCTCCTCCTGCATTAGCAGGCTACTCCCAGTCACCCTAGTAGTGTAAATTCCCCATCACAGGCTCTCTCCTGTACAAGCTGTTACTCATTCTCTGCAGCCTTTTCCTGAGTTTCTCGCCTCTACAGTGCCCTGCTGCCCTTTATAGGGGAATCTGTTGTCCTTCATCAGACCCCATTAAGCCTAATATACCACAGGTGGCTCCTTCAGTAATCATGGTTGGCTGGCCCCACGTTTCCATCCCTTATGGGACAAGCTACCCTTTTACATATTCTCTTGCAGAGATATTTATTATTTCATATTAGAAAAGGTAGTGGAATTTAGCCCAGAGTGCTTTATGTCTTTACATTTTAAATGCTATAAACAAACAAAAAATGCCATATAATAATAATTTAGTGTGTTCACTGAAAGGACAATTTTGGAAAACCAAAGACTTATTATCGAAATAACTTGGTTTCAATTATGATATATAAAGGTCTGTCCAGAGAACAGATATTGGCTATAGTTACGAAAATACTACTACTAATAGCTAACGTTTCTGCATTGTGTCTGAAAGCATCATTCAGCCCAGTATTTTGATGCCACAAGTGTTGGCTGAACTTTACTTTCTTCTTCACTTCTACTCTGACAAACACACAGAAAGTACAATACAATTCCTTGAAGTATAAAACACATCTTTTTCTCTGGTCAAAGCTGCTTTTTGTTTATAGTTTAAGAAGAGTTATAAAAGTGCTCCCAAAATAATGCATTGCCCGTTTTCTACCAAGCGTTGGTAGAGACAGTTCTCTAACTTCTGTTGTTGATTACAATTATTTGTTAACTAAAGGGGTGCAATCAGCTTCTCTTACCCCAGAGTCAAATAATGGAGAACCTTAGGTAGAGTTATTTGATTTACTGTGTCAGGATTCAAGATCCCTGTTTATGCTCCCAAACCTCATATGCTCACTAGCAGTGTGGCATGCAGAAGTCTCTTATACTGAGAAATGGCATGGTCTAATGGATAGACGAGCCAAGAGACTTGGGTTTTAACTCTGGCTTTGTCAAACCTCCACTGTAAACTCAGGCTGCTCACATCACCTTTTTGTGCCTCTGTTTTTCCCTCCCATTCTTTATCTTACCTATTTGGAATGTATGTCTTCCCTGAGGAATGACCCCTTGCTGTATGTTTGGGAGTGCTTAGCTCAGTGGGTATGCAGGGCTAGCAGAAACCATCTCAGAGGCCAGCTCTACAGACTCAGGCAGCTCACACTGTGACACTAAAAATAGCAGTGTAGATTTTGGGGCTCAGGCTGGAACTCAGCCCTGGAGCATAGGATGGGAGGTACACTTCACAGCAGTGCCCCACTGTATAACCCAGCTAGTTTTATCACCATAGCACAAGCCTAAATCTATAGACCTGGGCTCTGGAACTCACTACCTCCCTTCTGGTTATACCTGCTATGGCCCCAATCTATAGCAACCATTAATCAATGCAGTAGTGTTAATAATAAAATAATAATACTCATATTTACCATCAAGATGAAACCTAAAATGTTACAGTCCCTAGAGTATCATCCTGGTTCCTGTGATATTTGTCTGAAACTTTTCTCAGCAGTTCAGCTCTTACAGGGTAACAAATGCACTTCAACCCCGTTGGACAACTTCTTCCTCTAATGCAGACTGCGTAATGGATTTTTCCTAAGTACAGGACAGCTTGTTTCTTAGTATTAATTTCAACTTCAGGTTATTGTGCAAATTATGTCCTAGCTGGAAATTGAACCACGGTGACCACTGAAAAAGAAAAGTCTAATATATGACCTGTATTAACAAATTTTGCCTCGCCAGCAAAGTTGGATTGATTTTCATCCTGGCTTGATCTGATAGTTTGTTAGACAAGTTCTCCCCCCAGTGGCTACAGCATTCATTGAAAACTAGGACCAAATATATTACAGTATTATTGATGCTTTGGAGACAAACTCTGCAGACATTAATGTGCTGCAATGAAGACACAGCGAAGCATGTTCTCTATACAGAAAAGAACAAACAAACCCTGTGGTACTTGGGTCATGGGACTTGGGAGAAGATAAAACTAAAGTTTGCTGTCCAATAGTAAGCAATTTAAATTCATAGCATTAAAACACATAAATGTAAATATATATACACACACACACACATACACACACACACACACACACAGGCAGTCCCCGACTTACGCGGATCCGACTTATGTCGGCTCCACACTTACGAATGGGGCTTTTCTCGCCCCGGAGCTCACGGGCGGCGGCTCGCCACCCGTGTCCTCCGGGGCAAGAAAAGCTTCTCCTGGTCTCCCTGGTCTGCTGGGGGGGTCCAGCAAAGCCGCTGGACCCCCCCAGCAGACCAGGGACACCCGATCAAAGCCGCCCAGGCGGCGGGAGTCCCGCTGCCTGGGCAGCTTTTCTTGTTTGCCGCGGAGCAAAGCCGCCCAGGCAGCGGGACTCCCCCCGCCTGGGCGGCTTTGCTCCTGTCCCCCTGGTCTGCTGGGGGGGGTCCAGAAGAGCCGCTGGACCTCCCCAGCAGACGAGGGGCAGCCGAGCAAAGCTGCCCATGCGGCGGGAGTCCCGCTGCCTGGGCGGCTTTGCTCGTTTGCCCCGGAGCAAAGCCGCCCAGGCAGCGGGACTCCCCCCGCCTGAGCGGCTTTGCTCCTGTCCCCCTGGTCTGCTGGGGGGGTCCAGCAAAGCCACTGGACCCCCCCAGCAGACCAGGGGGACAGGAGCAAAACCACGGAGCACGCCTGCAGCTGGACAGCCCAGGCGCGCCCGGGCTGTCCTGCTGCGGGCGTGCTCCAAGGCTTTGCTCCCTGTCTCCCTGCAGACCAGGGAAACGGCGAACAAAGCCGCTGAGCACGTCCGCAGGGGGACAGCCCAGGTGCGCTTGGGCTGTCCCGCTGTGGGCGTGCTCTGCGGCTTTGCTCCTGTCCCCCTGGTCTGCTGGGGGGGGGGGCAGCTAGTGCCCCCCCCAGGAGACCAGGCTTTTCTTGCCTACCCCTGGGGTAGAGCAGCTGGGGGCTACCGGGTTGTTCCCGCAGCGCCGCTCCGGACCAACCCGGCAGCACCCCAGCTGCTCTGCCCCAGGCGTCCTGATTCAGCCTCTGCTGGTCAGTTTCAGCAGCGGCTGAATCAGGACGCCTGGTGCAGAGCAGCTGGGGTGCTGCTGGGTTGCTCCAGTAGAGCCAAGGAGCAGCTCTACTGGAGCAACCCAGCAGCACCCCAGCTGCTCTGCCCCAGGCGTCCCCAAGTCAGCCGCTGCTGAAACTGACCAGCAGCTGACTACAGGAAGCCCCAGGCAGAGTTGCTCTGCCCCAGGCTTCCTGGAATCAGCCGCTGATCAGTTTCAGCAGCAGCTGACTTGGGGATGCCTGGGTTTCTTAATTTGAATCTGTATGTAAGTCAGAACTGGCATCCAGATTCAGCCGTGGTTGAAACTGATCAGTTTCAGCAGCGGCTGACGCCAGTTCCGACTTACATACAGATTCAACTTAAGAACAAACCTACAGTCCCTATCTTGTACGTAACCCGGGGACTGCCTGGATATTCATTCTGTGGGTTATTTCTGTATTCCTGCTCTTCACAATAATTCATAAAAGTGTATAATTAGGAAGTGAGACTTTTTGGTTTCAGCATGGAAAGTCTAGTGAGAATTCCACAGTTCTAGAGATTTGGAGTTTTCTTGCAGAAACTTGTATGAGGCTCTAAGTAATAACTCTTAAAACATGAAGTCATCCTGTGGCATGTTAGAGACTAACCAGATATCTCTTGGCTTCTGTTATTTCCATGCCAGTGGGTTTTACCCACAAAAGCTCATGATTCTATATATTTGTGTTAGTCTCTAAGGGTATGTCTACCATACGGGATAAGGTCGAATTAAGATATGCAACCTCAGCTACATTGTGTAGCTGAAGTGGAAGTACCTTAACTTGACTTTTGGCGCTGTCCACACTGCAGGAAGTCAAAGGCAGAACACTCTCCCTTTGACTTCCCTTACTCCTTGTGGAAGCAGGACTACCAGTATTGAATGGAGTGCCCCTCTCAGTTTGAATTAGTGGGTCTTCACTATAGCTTCTAATTTGAACCCTGCAAGATTGACCTCAGCAGCTTCAATCTTCTCTGTAGTGTGGACATACCATAAGGCACCACAAGACTACTCGTTTTTAAAGTTACAGACTAACATGTAACTCCTCAGACTTCTTAAAACACTGTCCATCCATTAGAGTTAAGTGAAACCTCTGAGTTGTGCTTTAAAAAAAATCTGCATACATGCCGATAGTTCAAATGATCCCACATGTTTAAAATAGTCTATGGTTGAAATTCAGACAGGAATATAAAGGGGTGTTTGTGAGTTCCAAGCAGTTGATGTCCAGATTGAATTGTCAATTTAAAGGGGTATCCTGAATACCTCAGTGCTAGGATTGCAAAACTCTAAACTGAAAAAAGAAACATGGCAAAAGAGCAAGAGAAGTCTGCCTATGCTGACTTGCTGCCTTTGTGGGATTTTAAGGTCTTATTTGTCTCTTCTCTGTGGAAATGCTTTTTTAAATATCTTCCTCTAATTTATCTTGGAGATCACAATGAAACTGCAAATCCGGGCTCTGTGTAAGGGACTGTGTCTTCAAACAGAGTGGGACAATACCCAGCACAATTGGGACTCTGGTATTTATTGAGATCTCTTAGTGCAGTGGTCCCCAACCTTTGGAGGTTGCCGGGCGCCAGGGGGTGTGTCCGTTCGCCCGCCGGGCCCCCCATAGCTACGCGCCCGGGGGTGGGGCCACCTCCAAGAGCTGTGCGCCCGGGGCCGGCGTGTTCCCCCCCCAGCGCCACGCGCCCAGGGCCGGCGTGTCCCCCCTCTCCAAGCGCCGTGCACCTGGGACCGGAGCTCCCCTCTCCAAGCGCCGCGTGCCCGGGGCCGGAGCTCCCCCCCTCCAAGCGCCGCATGCCCGGGGCCGGGCAGCATGTTGGGGACCACTGTCTTAGTGCTACTGCAATACAAATAGTATATAAACTACTACTAATATATATGGTATAGCCTGCCAAAGTAGATTTAATCATACTTACAAGTAATCTGCCCCATGGGGGGCACTATTTCAATTCTGAAGATTAACAAATGTAGGAGCTGATCTCTGATCCTGCAAAAATAGTAGCAACATTCTCTTCCCTCCGACCCCATGCCCACAGAAAGTGTGTCTTCATTTACACACTAAGCACAGGCTGGGACTCAAGTTTGAGACCAACTCCACTTTCTATCCACACACAAATCTATCTGATTTGGGTCAGCAAGCACTCAGGATCTGGGTCCTAGGATCCAGCGGTGGGGAAGTGGGGGAGAGAGATAAGAGCAAAAGGCTATTTGGCTACAGCCCCTGTCATTTTGCAGTGAGGACAAAGCTCGTGCCATACCCATGAGTCAGAAGGTCTGCAGTGTGTAGAATGAATGTGTTAGCAAGATCACCAGGCCTGGGACCAGCAACTGAAAGCCCAGATTTATAACACAGCATGGACACTGATGTGCAAGCTTGGAAACACCTGCATTTACAATGCAGTGCAAACATTGCAGTGCAGAGAGCCACTGGCTTTGCACACGTGCCGGTGGCTTACATCTTTGGATAGGATGGGGTTGGGGGTGAGGCTGTGCAGTTAGTTTACTCAAATCAGTTTCACTTGGAAAGCACTGTATGCAGCAATGCAAACTGGGTACTGTAAGACACATGAGAGAGCAGAGTTTGCAATTAGCACTGTTGTGTGACTTCAGAAAATGATCAAATAAAAACACCCCATTATCCCGTAGGAAATAATCCAATACTGTATATGTAGGATACATTCCTTGCTTCCTTCACACAGAGTCCACAGAACACTAGAGGCTTCTAAGCCCCTGCAATTAGCATTACCTTCCAAGCACTCTGCATTGTCCAGGAGGGACAGCAGCGCTGCGCAGTGTTGCTGCCCCACAGTAGGAAGTTGTCAGAGAAACGCCCCAAAAAAGTCACTAGATCTCACTGGTCAGATATTCAAAATGTGTCAAAAGTGTCACTGTGGTGAGGAGTCCTGTGGCACCTTATTGACTAACCAAAGTGTTAGAGCATAAGCTTTCGTGGGCAGAGACCCACTTCGTCAGATGCATGTAGTGGAAATTTCCAGAGACAGGTATAAATATGCAGGCCAGAATCAGGCTAGAGATGACAAGGTGGATTCAATCAGGGAGAATGAGGCCCACTTCTAGTAGCTGATCTGGGGGTGTGAATACCAAGAGAGGAGAAGCTGCTTTTGTAGTTAGCTAGCCATTCACAGTCTTTGTTTAATCCTGAGTTGATTGTGTCAAACTTGAAAATGAACTGTAGCTCAGCAGTTTCTCTTTGAAGTCTGGTCTTGAAGTTTTTTTGCTGCAGGATGGCTACCTTTAGATCTGCAGTTGTGTGTCCAGGGAGACTGAAGTGTTCCCCTACAGGTTTTTGTATATTGCCATTCCTAATATCTGATTTGTGTCCATTGATTATTTTACGTAGGGACTGTCCAGTTTGACCGATGTATATAGCAGAGGGGCATTGTTGGCACATGATGGCATATATTAGTAGATGTGCAGGAGAATAAACCAATGATGGTATGGCTGATCTGGTTAGGTCCTGTGATGGTGTTGCTGGTGTATAAATGAGGGCAGAGTTGGCACTGAGGTTTGTTGCATGGATTGGTTTCTGAGTTACAGTTATTATGGTATGGTGTATAGTTGCTGTTGAGAATATGCTTCAGGTTGGCAGGTTGTCTGTGGGTGAGGACTGGCCTGCCTCCGTGTGAAAGTGAGGGATCATTGTCCAGGATGGGTTGTAGATCACTGATGATGCGTTGGAGAGGTTTTAGCTGAGGACTGTAGGTGATGGCCAATGGTGTTCTGTTGGTTTCTTTCTTGGGCTTGTCCTGTAGCAGGAGGCTTCTGGGTACCCATCTGGCTCTTTCAATCTGTCTCCTCACTTCCTCGTGTGGGTATCATAGTTTACAGAATGCTTGTTGAAGATCTTGTATGTGTAGGTCTCTGTCTCAGGGGTTGGAGCATAAGCGATTGTACCTCAGTGCTTGGCTGTAAACAATGGATTGTGTGGTGTGTCCGGGATGGAAGCTGGAGGCATGCAGGTAAGCATAGCGGTTGGTAGGCTTTCGGTATAGGGTGGTGTTTATATGACCGTCAATTATTTGCACCATGGTGTCCAGGAAATGGACCTCCTGTGTAGACTGGTCCATGCTGAGGTTGATGGTGGAGTGGAAGCTGTTGAAATCATGGTGAAATTCTCCCAGAGTCTCCTTCCCATGGGGCCAGATGATGAAGATGTCATCGATGTAGCGTAAGTAGAGAGAAGAGGCATAAGTGGACAAGAACTGAGCATTGTTCCAGGTCAGCCTTAAAATGTTGGCATATTGTGGGGCATGCGGGTGACCATAGCAGTGCTACTGGTCTGGAGGTATATATTGTCACCAAATCTGAAATAGCTGTGTGTGAGGATAAAGTCGCAGAGCTCAGCCACCAGTTGTGCTGTGGCATCATCAGGGATACTGTTCCTGACAGCTTGTATTCCATCTACATGTGGGATATATGTGGAGAGAGCCTCTACAACCATGATGGCTAGGATGGTGTTTTCTGGAAGATCACCATTGCATTCCTTTTCTCAGGAAATCAGTAGTGTCACGGAAGTAACTGGGAGTGCTGGTGGACTAGGGTCTGAGTAGAGAGTCCACATATCCAGACAATCCTTCAGTGAGAGTGCCAATGCCCGAGATGATGGGGCATCCGGGATTTCCAGGTTTGTGGGTCTTGAGTAATAGATAGAACAACCCTGGTCGGGTCTCTAAGGGTCTGTTGATTTGTTCCTGTGCTTGTGTGGGGAGTGTCCTGAGCAGATGGTGCAGTTTCTTAGTGTATTCCTCAGAGGGATCTGAGGAAAGTGGACTGTAGAATTTGGTATTGGAGAGTTGTCTGTCAGCCTCCTTTTGGTAGTCAGGCATGTTCATGACGACAACAGCACCTCCTTTATCAGCCTTTTTGATTATAATGTCAGAACTGTTCTGGAGGCTGTGGATGGCATTGCGTTCTGCACGACTGAGGTTACAAGGCAAGTGATGCTGTTTTTCCACAATTTCTGCCTGTACGCGTCGGCGGAAGCATTCTATGTAGAGGTCCAGACTGTCATTTTGACCCTCAAGAGGAGTCCATGTGGTGTTCTTCTTCTTGTGCTGTTGGTAGGAAGGTATCTATGTGTCAGTGCACTGTCCAGTGTTGTGTTGGAAGTATTCCTTGAGACGGAGATGGCAAAAGTAGGCTGCCAGATCACCGCAGAACTGAATCATGTTAGTGGGAATGCTGGGGTGAAAAGAGAGTCCCCATGACAGAACAGACTCTTCTGCCGGGCTGAGTGTGTAGTTGGATAGATTGAATTCTGCAGAAATGTTGTTTAGTGACACTGACGATATAATGTGGAATTTTTCACACTCAGGGTACATCTAGACTACATGGCTCCGTCGACGGAGCCATGTAAAATAGTTTATTCGGCATAGTCAAAGAAGCGGGGATTTAAATAATTCCCGCGTCATTAAAATAAAAATGGCCGCCGCACTGTGCTGATGATCAGCTGATCTGGCACAGCGTGGCAGTCTAGACGCGGTGCGGTCGACAAGGGAAGCTTTTGTCGACCGCTCTGGTAAACCTCGTTTCAGGAGGCATACTGGAGCATTTCACGAGGCATACCAGAGCGGTCGACAAAGGCTTCCCTGGTCGACTGTGCCACGTTTAGACTGCTGCGCTGTGCCAGATCAACTGATCAGCTTCTTTGACTATGCTGAGTAAACTATTTTACATAGCTCCATCGACAGAGACATGTAGTCTAGACGTACCCACAATGATACATTTTCATTATTAACATAATCCTGAAATACTTTATAGCAGAGCTATTCAACTTTGGAAGCCCCAGGGGCCACAATGATACTCTCAGTACATGCTGAGGGCCACAACTTAAGTGTGGTTGCATATACATACAAATATATATGCAAATAGCTTTTCATGCCGATGGGCATGAATATAAAGAGTAAGGCAAGACTATACAACACACAGGCCCCATTTAAGTTAGTTCTGCTGATATTAATAAAACGCAATATTTACCCGATTTCCACCCATATGACTGCACTTTCAATGAGCAATAACAGTCCAGGAATTTAACTACTAAAATGCATATCAACAGAAGACCATTACATGGACTACTTTTTTGTTTTGGCTTCTATCCATGGGCCACAAACAAATGGGCCACGGACCGTGTGTTGAGCAGCCCTGCATTACAGAATACTATTGACATTAATCAATTAAAATGTTTTAGAACAGGGCTACTCAACATGCGGCCCGCAGCTCGTCTGTTTGTGGCCCACAGTGGGGTTTGGGGTTATGTGGGGCTCAAAATGCAGCCCGTGTGAGGGAAGCCTCTGATGGGGCACTGCAGCCCCACTTCAAGTCCCCCAGTGCTGGCCATGTACGACGTGCAGTGGGATGCAGGGAGGGTAGGCGCAATAAGTCTGCGTGCTGCACCAGGTGGAACGCAGCCACGCCACATTTCAAACCTCCCTCCCCCTGGGCCAAGTGAGGGGGGGGACGCCGAACGCGGACAGAACATGCGAGGTGACAACACCGGGGTGCCAGGATTCAAAGAGAGCCAGCGTTCGCGGCAAGGGGGGAAACCAGATCAGCGAAGGGGTAGAGGCACCGAGGGGTTGTACCTCCCAGGAGAGCCCCAAGGCACCACAGGCAAGACCCAGAGGGGACGGGGGGAGACAGATGTCCCAACACTGACTGGTCAATGGACCAGGTAAGGGGAAAGGAAGCAGCCCAGGGCAGAGCATTATAGCCCGCGGGCTAGCGCATTACGGCAGGAAGCCCCGCCAGCCAGAAGTGACCTAAACAGGTCCGCGTCCTTAGGGCCCTGGGCCCGGGTCCTTGAGTGAGAGTGGGCCCGGATCCCCCTCTCCCTGCTATCAGAGGCAGTGCGAGAAACCCTGGGCACATTTGAGTCAGGCTGGCCCACGGAGCAGAATGCAATAGAGAGGACTAATACGAGGAGACGTGGCGTGGGTCAGACTCTTGTACTCGCTTGAGGGGTGGGGGGTGGGAGGTAAACAAAGGCATGAGTGGGCTAACTGGGGTCTGCATGTGTACAGAGCCAAAACAACAAAAGTAGTCAATATAATGGTCTTCCATTGATATGCATTTTAGTAGTTAAATTCTTGGACTGTTATTGCTCATTAAAAGTGCTGTCATATGGGTGGGAATCAGGTAAATATTGCATTTTATTAGTATCAGCAGAACTGACTTAAATGGGGCCTGTACGTTGTGTAGTCTTGCCTTAATCTTTGTACTCATGCCTGTCAGTGTGAAATAAGCTATTTGCATATATTTGCATGTCTATGCAACTGCACTTAAGTTGCAGTCCTTGGCATGTGCTGTGATATCATTGTGGCCCCAGGGCTTCCAAAGTTGTGTAGCCCTGTTTTAGAGAGTAAGGTGTTTGTCAGATTTTTTTAAGGGCATATTTGTGCATGTGCTTGGAACGGAAAGCATTCCAGGGCTTGGGCAGAGAGGCGATGAATGAGAGGATGGGTTTGACTTGAGCTCGTAGTGGCAGAATAAGTGTTTGGTAAGTAACTGGGGTTCAGCTGCTATTCATTGGTGGCAGGGTAAGAGTGAAAAACCACATCTAAGGAAGAGGGGAGGAGATAACTATCCCTTCTGTTTAGTAATAACAGTGACATGGGGCAGGGTTGGGTTCCTCCATGTTAATCTGGCATTTGGCTACCCTTCAGTTTTTACATGGTGCATTCCATTACTGCCACTGCTGCCTACAAGCATCCAAAAGGACATAATCCCTTTGGAGACAGGCCAGCCTATCACCTTTGCAGCACCTCTACCAGAAGCTCCCAAGAAGCAAGGAGCAGTCCGGACCTTGGGCCTCCTTGGCTCTGCCACCGCTTTGAGGCCACACCCTGCATCTTCCTCCAAGGCCCTGCCCTCTTTCCATCTCTTCCTGTCCCTGCCCTACCCTTGTGCCATCTTGTCCAGTCTCTTCCCCTTCCATGAGGTGGAGAGGCGAGTGGCAGGTGGGGGAATTTGGGGCAGGAGAAGTGTGAGTAGTGACAGGAGTCCTTGAAAGGGGGGGCGGAGGAGTGAGTGAAGGTGGCGAGGCTTAGAGGTGTGGGCGGAGAGATATGAGTAGCAGGCAGACTGGGAGGGCGCCAGAGAGAGCTTCTGGCATTACAGCACAGCCTCTCCAAATACAAGTGTCCTGTACCACTTAACCAGTCACAACATGTGTAAGATTGCATAGATACAATGACATTGATTTATGGTGCAGCAAGAAGCTCGTGGCATGGATAGTATGAACACTACTAAGCTGCATGTGAATGATTTTGACACTACACAAATTAGTGGCTTCTTTCACTGTAACCAGTAGTGGAAGTCACTAGGATTGTCGCTGGTTGCTTTGACATGGATTTCCTCATTAAGAAAGCCAAAGATCACTAATGCCAGCAATGAAATCACTAAACTGCCCACATCTGCTTCGCCCCTTGACGCTGCAAAGTCACAGGACCAGCTACTCTGCCTAGAACATGTCTCACCCACCAGTCAGAAATTCTGGCTGGCAAGGCAATAGCCAATGGCAAAATAACACTGCCCTTGCCAGTCAGAAAGCTCCCAAGCTGACCCTCCTCTGTCCATTACTATGCCACACAGAACAAGTGGTTTCTCCAGGCTACAGCTACACTGGCAAGATTTTGCGCAAAAGCGGCCGCTTTTAAATATTTTACAGAAAAATTTAGCAATTGAAAATATTCTGAGTGGCTCTGAGAATGAGAGGGATACAGAACACAAACTGCATGCTTTCTTAGATAAACAAGTACAAAATCATCTGACAGATCTGTCTTTGACCTGACACACCAATTTAATTCAGATCACTACTGGAAAGACACTCTCCAGTATTTGTAAGTGACTGCAAGTTTGACTTCCATATTCAGGATGAAGTATTTTAGAATCTGGAAGCAACAGAAAATGACATTTGCTCCAAAAAGCCCCCAAAACAATCTGATCTATGTTTGGCCAAGCACCCAGCTAAATCTGTGCAGAAGAGGAAAGGTAAACCTTCTGACTTGTTTTCCACTCATATAAATTCACTGAACTGATAGGAAAGAAAATTAAAAATATTCCAGCAGGACAACTGCAGCAACCCAAGTATTTCTCTGTAATTTGTTAATTCAGTGCTTGATGTAGCATGTGTAGACCAGTTCACATTCATCTTCTGATTCCTTACTTCAGCGGGACAATGGGGTTTTATCCACTTAAGAATCACACACATGCAAAACTGGCTGAAGTGAAACTGGCTATGATACATAAAGGTAGGTTTGACTACATCTGACTGTCATTGACAATTATATGGTAATACTAGCAATGTAGCTGTTCATTACAATGGTCTGCAGCCCCTCTGTTATTTAGAACCTATTTCTCAAATTTAGTTGGAATCTACAATATCAACAATTGTTTAGATTTGGTCGCTATACTTTTTTTTTTTTTTTTTTTGCACTCAACATATTGACGAGAAAATATTTCCACAAACATTAACACTAGCCAGAGCTTGTTGACTCAAAAAATCTGTCAGAAATGCAATGGTATAGACATGCTGATTCTATGTCAAAATGACATGCTGTGTCAAAATGATGGCAATGTTTGACAAGCCTTGGCAGATGTGTCAAAAGACACAAGTCAGGCTCCTGCCGTTCGTTTATATGCAATTTCTCTTTAGAAGAAAATGGAATATGGAGACAGCTTTCATAGCACACGTTTGAAACACTGCTTTGGCAGTTCAACCTGAGCAACTTCCATGGACATTGATTTAAGTATGGATGTTAACTTACTGCCTTCTTGGGAAACATTTGTGGAATATTGAATGACCAATTTGAGGATTTTGAAATTACAGTAGTATAAAGATAATTTTCAATGCTACTTCTTAATACTATTGGTGTGAGTTGCATCATCCTCGAAAAAGAAGGCTACATTAAAATACAATCTGAAATCGACAATACTGCAAAGCAGCTTTAATTCCTTGTCCCTCATGGCAGTAGAAGCAGAGTTAATCCAAGAAATCAACTTTGATGATCTAATTGCTGACTTTAGTTCCCTTAAATTTAGGGAGAAAACAGAAGCATAAAAGGGTAGCACTTGTTTTGTATTGCTTTGAAGTTCAGAATAATGCCCATAGCAAAGATAGATAAAAAGTGTCAGACACACCATTTACTAAATTATGGTAACTGTTGTTTAGATTATTACTGTATTTTGTGTTTAAAATACATTGCTTTCTCTTAACAAAAGAGAAATTGTTTACTGTTACATCCAGACCAAAAATTTATCTTATAATTAATTTTGGAAACTTGAAAATTTGTCTTACTGTTGTTAATGTGTTGTTCCTTTATTCTGTTAATTCTTTAAATGGACATTTTTATTCATATTAGAAAATTGTTTGCTTGTTTGTTTCTTTTAGCTGAGTGAAGATCCCCTTAACATATGTCCACAGCCCCAAGAATTTTTAAGCCAACCCTGCCCTTGCAATTCTACTGTGGTAAATAAATTGATATTTAAAAAAAAAAACAAAAAAAAACAAAAAAAAAAACCCCTCTCTCTTCCATTTCACTTTACTCCTTCAAAGATGCAGTTGCTTCTGCATTCTGCCAACATATCTACTGTATGAATGATCCCAGGCCCACACATATCATCATTCTCACTAGCAAGCCACATTATATTTTCCTGCTATTTGTTCTGCCAAAAACATTTTCAGATATAATTTTAATACAAGAATTTATGAGGAAAATTTGCCAGCAAAACTTTGAAAGCTTTAAATGAAAAAATAGAAAACCCTAACCCCCACCATGATATCGTTAGTGTTTCCTCTCTGACCCTACCTCACTTTTCAAGTAGCAAAATATTTTTTCCACAGTTTTCTATTTTCAGCACATATTTTAGGCTTAACTACAACCCTGAAATTGTGTGGGGGGGGGGGGGGGGCGGGTGTCGTATGGATTTTTGGGCAGGGTATCCCTTTAAAAAAATACAATATTGTCACAATAAACTTAGGAAATGGTTAATCACGTTTAAAGTTTCCTCTAACGGCTGTCTTTTTATTTTCTTAATGGATGAAGAATTACATCAGATTTAAGTTGTTAGAAATTTCAGAAAAAGCTAGAAGCAGTTTTTGCTTTCATTTTCCCATCACACTCAACTGTAATCCATTTTACACAGCTTAGAACGGACCTCTAAAATAATCAAGAAGCTAAAAGGCAAGAAAAATAGAAGTAACTCCTTACTGAAATGCTTTAAGTTATGCATAGTAATTCAGAGGGATCCTGTTGATGTCCAGTAAGTGCAGACTTTCCCTGTACTGTAGAGAACCACAATAAAACCTATGCACCCTTTAACATCTCTTTAATCCCTGAATTTAAACAGTGCAAAAATGTTTGCACAGGAATATATTGTACCCACCAAACATACAGGAATATTGTAATGGTTCTGCTGCTGTCAGGTATTGTGTTCAAATATAAGATATGAACTGTTTGTTAAGCAACTTTACCACCTAGTGGTTGTACAGTAGAAGTTACCAGGACTGTTCATTCTATTTATTTTCTGGTTACTGTTATTAAAAATGTGAATCATTAAAGAACTGACATGGTGTTGGCCTTAAACTATTCAGTTACTTAGGATCTTGCACCCTTAAACAGGTAATCTATACCCCTCTGCCAAGTTATAGTAATTTTCAGTGTATCACAGCCACTCCTTTTATACAACTTTTGGTAGTTGAGGTTTGCAGTGAGGAACAATGATATTTCACTTCTGGATCCTTTTCCTGCTTCACCTGATCTGCTCCTAGAGCCCTGTTATGTTCCTGAGAGACCTGAGCAACTCCCACTGACTTCAGTAATAATAGAGCCCTATTAGATGTACATTCTTCAACCTTTATATGTATTTGGCAGCCAGGGGAGGATGACTGCATTTATGCAAAGAATGAGAGACAATCGCAGAGAGGGAGGAAGCTGGATGAACATAAGACCATAAAAACGGCTGTACTGGATCAGGCCAATGGTCCAGCTACCCCAGTATCCTCTCTGCTGACAGTGGTCAATACCAGATGCCCCTGAGGGAGGGAACACAACAGGTAATCCTCACATGATCCCTCCCCTATCACCCATCTGTAGAGAAACAGAGTCTAGGGACACCATTCCTACCTGCTCTGGCTAATAGCCACTGATGGACCTAACCTCCATGAATCTATCTAGCTCTTTTTTGAACCTTGTTAAGCTCTAGCCTTCACCACATCCTCTGGCAAGAAGTTCCAGAGGTTGACTGTGCGCCGAGTGAAGAAAAATTTCCTTTGGTTTGTTTTAAATCTGCTGCCCATTAATTTCATTTGGTGACCCCTAGTTCTTCTACTGTGGGAATAAGTAAATAACTTTTCCTTATTCATTTTTTCCACACCAGTCATGATTTTATAGACCTCTATCATATCGCCCCTTATTCTCCTCTTTTCTAAGTTGAAAAGTCCAAGTCTTTTTGATCTATCCTCATATGGATAGATCAAACCCCTAATCATTTCTGTTGCCCTTTTCTGAATCTTTTCCAATGCCAATATACCCTTTTTGAGATGAGGTGACCACATCTATACGCAGTACTCAAAATGTGGGTGTACTGTGGTTTTATATAGAGGTAATACAATTTTTTTCCGTCTTATTCTTTATCCCTTTTTTAATGATTCCTAACATTCTATCTGTTTTTTTGACTGCCGCTGCACACTGAATAGACGTTTTCAGAGAACTATCCACAATGACTCCAAGATCTCTCTCAAGTAGATGTAGCCAAATTCATCCCATCATATTTATTTATAGTTGGGATTTTTTTTTCTTCAATATGCATTACTTTACATTTCTAAACACTAAATTTAATTTGCTGCCCAATCACTTATGGGCTCAAACTGGCTGCACTCAGCTCTAAACAAACAAACAAACAAACAAACCTGAAATGAGGTTCATTTACCCTGTTGTGCCTTCTTATGGCTGGGTCTGGGAATAAACTCATCTGGTCTAGTATCCTTTTTCTGGTACTTGCTCTGTGCACTCTCTCTTTTTCTCCCTCTCTCTGGGATTCGATTCTCCAGCCAGGTGATGATAGTCCTCCAATTTCAAGACAACACAATGCCACCAGACCAGTAGTGGGCAGCCTGCAGCCCATCAGGGTTATGTGTGTGGCCCACAAGGCATTTAATTTACTGTTGGTCATGCACAGGGTCACCAGATACCACTGGGTTATGTCTGTGTAGTTTCCCCACAACCATCAGCATTACCAAAGTGACACGCATGTGAAGTGAGGCGTGTGCTGACTGCATACAACATTGGGTGTAAGACCCACATGTTCCTTCTGCATTCAATCAAAACACTCTGATTATTCAATCTGTGCATCCTGCAAAGTCTAGGTATACAATTACAGTTAGCAAAACTGGGAGACCATCTTAGGCCGCACGAGTGTGGTGACTCTCACGGCACCAGACAAATTGTCCATATGCTGTCTCAATCAGGTCTGGTGCCACTTTCCTAGTGGCTGGCAGGAAACCAGGTCTTCCCTCTGCACAGGGTTTCAGACACTGTTTAATTACAATGAAAGAATTGCAAGGGCTCCAATCATTTCTCTTTTACATTCATAACTGATGCAGCGGTTCCAAGCAGGGCTTCAAACTGCCACACCTAGAGGTGTTGAGGCTAACCCCTACCAAGTACTGGCACAATAAGCACTGGTTTCAGCCTAGGAACCATATATCCAGCAGCCCAGGATGCCTTACTGCTAATTCCTACACAGTCTCTTTCAGGCTTTCTTCCCCATGACCTCTTTGGTTGACCTTCCTTTTAGAGATAGGATGCCAGGGTGTCTTCTCCTGCTGAGCATTCTCTTCAAGATCTCTCTGTTCCCAGAAAGAAACTGCAGGGTCACTGTCTACAGTCCTTTTTCTATGCTTAACTTCCTGGCTTTATACTAACCATGAAGCCCAGTTGGGCAGGAGTGGGCTCGTCAGTGGGGCACTGAAAATCAGCGGATATCCGCTTTATATCAATGGATATCCCCATCCATGGATGTCAATGAAGCTATCCATGGCTTACCTTTGCAGATACAGATGAAGATACAATTTTGTATCCGCACAGGCCTCTCTTCATCAGTTAAGCCTGCTTCTCCCACCAAGTGTGGCCAGGAACCATAGTTGTCCTCCCAGGTTAATATGGGCCTGAGAGGGCCTTTGTAGTGTACACAGTCTATCACAAGATCCCTTAAAGTTTAGGTTGTAAGTAGAATGGGGTTCAGTTTGGATAAAAAGGTTGGGGGTTGCTGCATGTCTGCAAAATTCAGTGTTTCAAGTTGGAGGTTTAGCTTTGTGTCCATCTCTATATAATGTCTTGATAACCCACAGGCCTGTGGGTTATCCCTCAGAATGTGGTTTCCTGTTTTACAATTGCTGCTGCAGGAAATTTTAAGCCTTTATGGTAGAATTCACAAAGACTTTTACCACCCTATTTTTCAAGTGGTTCACATGTGTATTCATTTATCTTTATAAGCACCCAACTCTGTTATTTAGAATGAATATTAGAAACATCTTTGAGCAGATGACTCTGGTACTGCTACTTTAATTTCCACCATTTAAGCCATAAATGCTGTTAATGTTGGGTCACAGGAATCTTAATTTCTCTGACAAATGCTATTCTTGCATCCAAAGGTACCATGTTACTGCCTTGGTTTTTTACTTCTTGAAATTATATTAATAAAAAGAGCTAATTAGAACATTTGGGAAAAAAAGAAAAACTAGATTTTGCGTATTTGGCTGCCAAACACAGACTTTTTAATTTTCCAATACAAAAAATCCACATTAGAACTTTCTTTAAAGTACTTACACTACTAGGTGAAGATAGATCAGATCTAAAAAAATAATAATTCATTTGCATCCTCTTTTGATTAAATATAAAGGAGATTCTGTAATGTAAAATCAGGCACATTATATCTTTATGATACATGCACACATCAGTCAAGTTAAGTACCAGCAATTAATACAGCAATGGAGAGAATGAATCACCAGATAAGTTAGTGCCCTGGGATTTGGGGGGGGGGGGGGGGAGAGGGAGGGAGGAGACCATTTGATTCTATCCTTTTTAGCATTTTATTAAACAGAGTTGTTTAAATAACTGATTTTTTGGTTCTCTTGACAAAGAAAAAAAGTTTCATTTGATCCAAGAAAAAAAAAAAACAGAATTTTTTATCCCTGAATAATTCATGAGGTGTGTTTTTTTTAAATAACATAGAAGTAAAATTCAAAAATGTCTAAATAAAAAAATTCATTGCAAAATTGTCAAAATTAAAATTTTTATGAATTTTAACCAAAACAGCTCAGTGAATTCAAACATTGCAAACTATTTTGTTTGACCCAAATCATCAATATATTCAACTGAAAAGTTTCATCCAGCATTATTTATTCAGAAACTATATTTTCAATCATCCTTTTATCTTTCAGAATAGAATCCATGAAGCTGTGCTATGGTTTCCTTATTGCAAAAATGTTTTTATGCCTTTCTCCATACGTACTTTGATTACCATCACAGGATAGAGACCTGACTCTCTGAAGTCATCACTTACTAATTATGTTTCCTACACAGCTATCTTTCATGAGTCTTCCAATGATCTCTGAGTGAAGATATAGAACTCTATTTCTATAGAGATGTTTTTCAGTGGTAATGGTTAGCCAAGCTGTGACATTAGTCATTCTAACTCGGGCTGGATTAAGCAATTGAGAGAGAATAAGATATACACAACAATCTTTTATCAACAGGCCTTTTCTGCTTCTAATTTTTGCAGTTGTGTCTCAGTTAAAACCATTAAAAGAGGAGTTACTTTCCAGAGATTAGAGTCCACTGCTCCTTGTTGTCATTTCAGGCTAAGCATCCCAATACTGGGGATACCAAGCAGTGTAGTTCTTGGTAAACTTGCATGAGTACTTTTAGCACTTATCTGTCTTTCCTCCTCTATAGTCCTCCCCCTATAACACACACACACACACACACACACACACACACACACACACACACACACACACACACACACTTACTTTAAAAACAGTCAGAATATATTTTTCTAACTCCTAGTTCAGTAATGTTTTCTCCCTTTAGGTGTCAGTACAGCTCTATTGAAATTCTATTCTTGTTACAAATACCAATTCACCATAAACTGACCTGCTAATCAGTATATTTGGGATTCTACTATATCCAAATGCTAATGATAGCCTCCAGCAGGAAGTCAGCTGTAATAAACTAGTCTAACATCTTTACAAGTAGTCCTGATCTACACCCAGTTTTTGTGCCAGTATAATTATTTTTTGTTACTAGTAGGGTATTTTATCAATATAGTTATATCATTACATCCTCTAGCAGGGATATAAACATCTGATTTTGATTGCGAGTGCTTTGAGTTAAATAATGAAATACAAAAATAACTATGAATGCCTTTTAATTAGTATCACAACTAAATATGTCCTCTTCAAGTAAAATGAGATGAATCGTTGTCTGCTCCAAAACCTCAATGTTTCCTTTAATTAATGCAATCTTTTAAAAAAATTGAAGGAGGCTAGAGCCCCTGCAGTCCATCCTTAGACTACATTTGTGCAGATGGAATTATACTAGTGTAAAGAAGCTTTTTACGATATATTATATTTTTCACCCCATGCTGGATTTGCTGTGTAAAACACTTTAGATCAATATAATTGCACCCACAGGAGAGTGATAATTAAAATGGTACAATACTAGTATAGTTAATTAGTTCAACTCTTGTATTTAGATAAGTCCTAAGCAACAGAATGTCTTATAAGGCTAGATGGTATCTTTTTGCCCTCATTCCTTCTGAGGGCCACTTATCACTGCTTAGAATAATGTCCTAAAATCAAAGCATACTGGACTATGATGTTTATTGCTCCTACTCATGCTACATGATTAGTTGCACAATGCTGTATAGATTTTCACAGTATCTTGCCAAGTATGAAACTTGGAAAGGATAGTTTTGGCAGCAGTCTTTTTTGGAAGCATAAAAGTCTTGTTAAAGAATCTAGAGGAAGTATCGTCAGTATACTAAAATGGTTAATATTCACACAACATTTTATTCACCTGCATGTAACCATTTACAAAAAAAAAAAAAAAATCAAGGTTATCAGAAATGATATAGAAATTCCAATAAACTTATTCAGCAGTACTAAACTTCCACTGCAGCTGGCAACGGGTAACATGAACCAAAGAACACCGTTGAAATTCCCAGTCCCTGAGCACCTTTCTCAAATCACACTCAGCTAAAACTCCAGTTAGTGCAGGAGGGAAAATCCATTATTATATGTCAAGAAGGCAGGGGCAAAGTCCTCCCAGAGGCAACAGTTAAATATACATTTTTTTAAGCTGAAAAGCATGCGGCTAAGTACAATAAAGTAAAACGGAAGGCTTGGAAATCTTTAAAAAATTACAAATGCCTACAAAAAATCTAGGGTTCAATTAAAAGCAGAAGAAATTCACAAGTCTGTGAAGAGAGAAAAATATTCTTTTTCTTTTTTAAGAATTCACGCGAAAGAAGCTGCAGGTCAGTAAGAGCTATAGAAATGAATGCAAATGTTTTTTAATTAATAAAATATAAAGGATACAAAGTAACAGTACATGTTAGTTATATCTGAATTGTTCTCCCTCCACCTGTATTTTTCCTCTTTCGACAATGTATTTTGAGGGCAGACACCGGGTATTCCTCTGTTTTGTACAGCACTTGGCACTATGGGTCATCAATATTATGCCTTAAATGTACTACCATAATACAATTAATCTGAGCAGTGACCTAAGGATAAAAATATGAATCTTATTTTCTAACAGACTGCCACACAAGGTGTGGTCATTTACACTATGTAAAGTTGGTATAAATGGTACTGATTCATTTACATTGACCTTATTTTGTCCTGATATAAATGACTGTAAAAGGTTATTAGATAGTCAAGGTGGATGTCAAAGATGAGTCAACAGATTTTAAAGCCAGAAGTGAACATTATGATGAAGTATTCTGATTTTCTTCTTAAGACCATCTATCCAACCTTGCTGAGAAGACAAATCAGAGGTGAGTGACTTAGAGCAGGTATACACTTAAAACACTGTATTAAGTGCTACAGTAGCGCATCTGCACTAAGTGAAGACACCCCTATGCAGGTGGGAGAGCTTCTCCATTTGAACAATTAACCCATCTCTGTGAGAGGCAGTAGCTATGTCAACAGTTCTCCTGCTGACATGGCATAGTCTACAGCACAACTTAAGTCAGTTATATGAATATCAATCTGCACTGTAAACCTGGCCTTACCTAAAGCCACATAGAATGTCAGTGGCCAAGCACAGAGCCAAGGACTCTTGACTTACCACAACATAGCCTAAGGTGGTGGAAAAATGGACTGATCTTTGAATTCAAAACTACCACATTCAATAAATAAAAGTAGAAAACATGCTCTCTCCTCAAAACCTAGTATGCAAGTAAACTAGTTCTCAAGAGGGCTGGGGCTTCTGTCTCTTAATATTGTCAAGCCAGCTTGCATTTGCTGCATTATATTTGTATTTTGGTTCCTACACCCGTTATAGAGAATTTCACTCATCAGCATGCCTGCAACTCTATAGCACCAGGTGTCCAGAGTAGTTAAGTTTAGCTTTGCTAAGTTAAATTACTTGGGAAAGGAATACCCCATTGGTTGCCCTCTGATGGACTGCCATGTTGGTTGTGATGTGCTTAGCTGCACTTCCATTAAAAGGTAGTATTTCCTAAAGACTCATTTAACAGAGATTATTATAATAGGTCTATACAATATTTGCTCAGCAAAGGGTTCCCTTTGATATCACAGAATCCTATCAGAGTCTGGAATTGCTCCGCTGATTTCATTTGCTCCTGTGAAGTAAGGCAATTGTAAATGCATCAGAGTAGTACAACGTTGCCTCCAGAAACCACATGAGACTCTCAGATACGGCTGCAGTTTAAAGCAAGTATTTCTGCGATGTTAAACACAAAGATAGCATGGAGTACATTCCAATCTAAGATGAATGCATTCGCATGGCAGTTATTTTATAGACAGCTCTTTGAGATGATGATAGTAGCTAACAATGCAGCCTTCCTACCTACCTAAGACATTAGAATTTCAGTCGGCTGAAGAACTGAAGAATGAACTTTAAAAACACTGCATAGAAAATATTCTTGCTCTGTGGCTAATTTACAGCATACTAATGCGGTTTAAAGAAAACTCCATGTTGCTTAAAAAGGTATTGTTAGATGATATCCCTTCTTATGTGCCCTCACAGGGTTGCTGTAGTTTCACTCCTCCCTCTCCCCCCTTCCTGACCATCATCTCTATTGTCTTTTCAATATCTTTTTAATTTTTTTTCCATGAGTCTCTCTTATTTTGCTTTTTTAATTATTTGTTTCCAACTCGCCTCCTCTGTGGTGACTCCAATCCTCCTCCATATTTCTTTTGCTTCACAGAAGATTACTTGCAAATGAGGGATGGGAGGAGTCCTGTTCATCACTCAAGCATTTGAAACAAAAAAAGGCCCAAAACAATGCAACATTCAAGCTTTATTCCCTTCTCCACATGGGCTGTTCTCTGTCATTAAGCACTCCCTGGAAAAAAGTTCTCTAAATTCCTAGACAAAATCATGGTAGAGTGCTCCTATAGAGAAGCGATTCATCGTAAGTCAAATGTTGCCACAGGCAGCTGAGCTGAGAGTCACAGGAGCAGGAAAAAAAAGTTAACTCACGTACTTCTTGAGTCTGTATACCTGTACGTGTGAACCCCACCCCCAAAAAAGTCATCTGCAATAGTGGCCACAGCATCAGTAAGGAAACTTGATAGCTTTCAAAGAGCTCCCTGTTTTACCCACAATGTGACAACTGCATTATGTGTTGATGAGTGTGGGTATCAGTGTAATATCAGAGTTCCCCGCCCCAGTGATCCTTTCCTTGCCTCGGTCTCCTGAATTAGGCTGGCAAATGCCAGTTTGGAAATGACTTTCAGCGAGTGGGGATAAGACTTCAAAATTGCCAAATCACGGTAAGTTTGCTTGTCTAGCTATAAAGATTGCATCAATCACATAGTACTATACTGGGCTGGAAAGGACCATTTAATTGATCTGGTACCTTATCCTCAAATAGGACAGGACTTCCTTTTAAAGCCACAGGAATTAAATCTACTTTACCGCATACAATGTTTATGAATTAATCGAAAAGGAATTCAACCAAAGGTACACATATGAATACATTGCTAAGAAAAGTACAAGGGAATAGCACAAGCATGTACAGAACAAACTCATAAAAACAAAGGCATGATGAAATTAGTTACACCTATTGAGAAACATAGAAGGCATTAAGAATAGGTTCCATACATGCCTTAGGCTCAAGAGAAAGACAAAAAAGAAAGTGTAGGTCTGTAGTTTAGCAGGGAAAGAGAGCTAGTCATAGAAAACATAATGAAGGCTGAAGTGTTTAAAACCTATTTTGCTTCAGATTTCATCAAGATAAATTGTGACCAGATAGTCAACATTATATCAACAACAAGGGGGGTGGAATACAAACAAAAATAGGGAAAGAAGGGGATAAAGAATACTTAAACAAATGAGATGTATTCAAATTGGTAGGGCCTGATGAATTACACACTAGAGTCTTAAGGAACTAGCTGAAACAACTTCAGAGCCGTTAGCAATTATCTTTGAGAACTCATGGAGGATACATGAAGTTCCAGATGACTGGAGAAGGGCAAATATCATTCTTAGCAATTAAAAGGTGAAGGAAAAGGACCCAAGGATTTATAGACCAGTCAGGCTAACTTTGGTACCTGGAAAAATACTGGAACACTTTCAAATAGTCAGCCTGGAGGGAGACACACAGAGGATAATGGGGTTATAAGTAATAGCAGGCATGGACTTGTCAAAAACAAATCCTGTCAAAACAACCTGATGTTATTTTTTTACAATGTTACTGGGCTACTGGAAGTGAATTAGGACATAAAATCTCTTGGTTTCAGTATGGTCTCTGACACAGACCCATATAAGGTTTTCATAAGCAAACTGTAAAAAGTGAGACAGACAAAATTACAATAAGGTGGAATCAAAACTAATTGTAAGACCATGCTCAAAGAATAGTTATCAATGATTTGCAGTCAGGCTGTGGGAATATTTCTAATGGGGTTCTGCAGGATTTCTGCTAGCTTTGGAACTGTTCAATATTTCCATTAATGGATTGGATAATGGAACGGACACTAGGTTTATAAAAATTGCAGATGGTCAAAGTGGGAGAGGTTGCAAACACTTTGAAGGACAGGATTAAAATGCTAAAGGACCTTGACAAAATGGAGAATTGGTCTGACATCAACAAAATGAAATTAAAGAAAGAAAAGTGCAAACCACTTCACTTAGGAAGAAAAAAAAAACCAAATACACAATTACAAGTAGGGAATCACTGACTAGAGAATACAACCTCTACAAAGAATCTGGGGACTATAGTGGACTGCAAATTGCATAGAAATCAACAAAGTCAGTGTCCTAACAGATAAAACCCAATACAGAGTATAGTTGGTGTCCCCTATACTACCAACCACACTAGGGAACAGGATGACTGCCTCTTATACACCAATCTATAACATGTAAAGGAGAAAGCTACATAGTCCTGAGGGGGTCTTCAATTTGAGCGATATAAAACACCCTTGGAATGTCTCAATATTACAGATGACATTTTCCTAACTCTGAGAGCATTTCAGCCAACACAGGGGAATTCTTTGTTTGACTTTGCCTTAACAAATAAGAGGAACTGATCACCGAGCTAAAAAGAATGGTAGTTTACAAATGATCATGCTTGAGATCAACATAACAGAAGACTGAAACCCAGAACAGTAGCATGTATATTTTGTTATTTAATAGGGCCAGTTTCACAAAGCTGAAAACAATTAGGAATCAAATCAGCTGTGAGGAAGAGTGTAATAATCTGAGTGCTCTTGATTCTCTTTAGCCAACCTGTTCAAATATATATACACAACTAAACTTCCTTTAAATCCACACTAGGAACCCAACTAAAAATGGCCGGATTTTTTAAGACACTAAACACCTACAGCTTCCACTGCCTTAAATAGGATTTGTAAGTTGGGTACTCAGCACTTTTGAAGTTATTTTGCTGTCAAACTGTATTTTTTATTCAGCTCCAACTAGGTTGAGTTGCTTGTAGTTTGAGCAGCTTGGCCACACTTCTGTAGCTACTTATTTATGTCACCTAAAATTCACCATTATTCTTGACATCACAATTCTTTAGACTAAACAGGGACCTATCTCCATGACTCAAAGTGAAATTGATTTTTCCAGCATCCTGTCTAAATGCCCTGGCAACCTTTCAGCTAGCAACTCCAACCTTTCCTGTAATTTTAAATTATGCCTCTTTATCTTCTTGTCATATATAACATAAGAAAATTGAGTGTCTATGTACTGAACCCTTCCCTCCAGAATTCAGCCTCCTTCAGCTCACTCGGTGAAACAATAAATGCAAGATTCTAAAATTGCAATTAATCTTATAAACCAAGGTGGGCTAGTGGAAAGAGCACCGGATTAGGACCAGGACCCCTCTCCAAATGTTTAATTTCCTTTCACTTTTAAAAACAGAATCCCCCTACCTTTCACTTGGGCCAGACTTCAGAAAGTACTATTGTTCAATATAGGTCTATGTTATGGACCTGAATGAAGTTTTAATGAAGTTTCCCTTCTGGCAAGTTCAAGTGTTTATCTTAAGTACTGTTACTGTAATACAATGGAATTGTGAAAACGGAGACATTATCAGTCATCAAAGGCTTAAGAGTGGCTCGCCTTTCTCCACTGGGTTGCTATAAATAAAACATCCTTTGCCATTGCAGCATTTCTCTCAAAGTGCAAAGAAAACTCTTGAGAAACCTTTATCTCTGCTCAGCCGCTGTCACCAAACCTCTGGTGCAGAATTTCATACAAGTAATTTCATGATAATTAATCCACAAGGGAGGTACTATATTTGGAACTGTGTGCCTTTTATCTCAAAGAACCAAACGGAGATCTGAACTATGACTGTCAAATATGGACTTTCCACAGATCTAGCAATAAGCATAACATGTTCAAAGGCAAATTTTGTTATTCTGACTATTGCTAATGAGGCATGGTCCAAGGAAAACATGCATCAGTCTTCTACTTATTGTACATTAATGTCATATTATGGATACATATTGTCCTTCTCAGACTAGTGCTTAACTAAATTAAAGTAATATAGGGTAAGTGGGGGGGGGGTTCCTTACTGAAACAGAGTAATACTGTTGAGTCATGCTTTTCTACCTGTGGTTAAAATTAATCTGACCTGTAACCGTTCTATTCTAGATATTTAATTATACTTAAAGTGAGTGATAGCTATTGGCTTCCCTTTTGTTCAGTTCTTGAAGACTATGCTTGTAGTCCACACAATGCCCTATTTTGATATACATTTGTTCCAGATTAAAAGAAAACCTTAAAATACTGAGTTGTCAGGAGATAACCAATAGTGCCAACAGAAGGCTATGGAGGCCCTTGCCCTTTTCTCAGCCAGGAACGTATGGACTCCATCAAAAATTCAAATCTGTTATACAAATTAATACTGAGGCAACAGACAAGAAAACAGCTGTTGTCTGATTCAAGTGTTTCTTAAACCAGCTGTATTGTAGAGTTCTCTGTGCTTTTCCTGTCTGCTGTTGGGCCATGCTCTGCTGAGAGACCTACCATGCACTTACAAGGACAAGGCACATGAGAGAAAAAATTTTATTTGTCAACTTCCACTGGTGAGAGAGACAAGTTTTCAAGACACACAGAGCTTTTCTTCAGGACCTACAAATATTGATCCAATAAAAGGTATTACCTCACATGCCCTTCTTTCTAATATCCTGGGACTAACTTGGCTACGAACTACTCTATACACTCTCTTAAACTTGTCATAACAGAGGTAATAAAATGTATGGTGCAGCCTTCATCCCATGCTTTGGAGATTGGTACCGGAGAGCTGTGGAACTGTCTTATACCTGACTACTCCTCAATGATTTGCCACTACTTTCAGTACTTTAAAGTTTGGCTCATCTGAAAGTATGTATGTTTAGTTCATCTGCATATAGTATACATTAAACTGATAGTCTAGACCAGTGTTTCTCAACCTTTTTTTTGCTCATGGCCCCCTTCTGAGCCTCATTCATCATACGCCTGGCAGTTTGGGTGGCCCCCTCAGAAACTTACTGTGGCCCCGTAATGTTCCTTTTTTTCCATGTGGCCTCCTAGAACTAAGGCGTGGCCCCCTCGGGTGCCATATGGCCCACATTGAGAACAACTGGTCTAGACACACAATGTTGTCTCAGAAGTAGGAAAAGGAAGTCACATTTGCACACATACCTGTACTTTGCATTCTCTGCTCATTTTGAATTAAAATTCCACACTGTGGGACAAAATTCCCTTCCCATTTCTATTTAGTCCTTTAGAGCAGGGGTCTCCAAACTTTTCAGCCCGAGGGCCGCATTAACTATCAAACAGCAGTTCGGGGGCCGCTTTCACGACGGGGAATTTCAGTTGCCTATTGCACCCTCTGTTGCAGCGCGGCCGGTACTCTGACCATGCACTCCCTCCAGTGCTGAAGGGGAGGGAAAGGGGGGCCCGGGCCCACCCTCACTCACGGGCCCCAGCCCAGGGCCCTAAGGACATGGAACCAGCTGGCTCCGGTCCGGCTGACGGGGCTCCTGCCGTAACTCGTCAGCCCGCCAACTCTAACGAGTTCTGCCCTGGGCTGCTTCCTTTCCCTCCTCGTGTGACCCTCTACCTCCCCCCACCGTGGGGCGGTCACCTTTGATTCGTCCGTCAGGCTGACGGTCGTATATCCAGATGCCCACCCCTCCCGCCGGAGCTGGTCCTGCCGTCTGGGTGGCCGTCTGGACTCCTGAGAAGGGGGGGGGGCTTTTCCCCCTGCTCTCCCCTTCCTCTGCACGCTGTCCTCCCCTCCTGCTTGCCACCGCTCACTCCATCCCCCCCCCCGGGGCGGAAGGGGTCACCTTTTTAAAGTTCCCGCCGGGGTTCACGTTCCCCCGCACGTCGCCGGGCGGGCGTTACCACCACCGCCCATCCTGCCCCCTGATTAGCCGGCTGCCCTGTCAGTCTGGGCGGGGGAACGCCGCCCGTGTTAACCCCCGCCCCCTGCGCCGTTTGCCGCCGCGCGGCCGCTTGTCAGCGGAACGGCCCGCTTCTCCTGCCCCGGTGTGGCGTGAGTACACGCCGCACACCCCTGACAGGGCCCCCCCCCGCGGCAAGAGGGGCCCGTTCGGCGGCGCCCCAGGGACAGGCGGGGGTCGCCTCGTCACACCGGCACGCGGAAGGCGGGGCCAGACAAAAGGGTCTCCACGGGCCGGATGAGAGGGCCTCGCGGGCCGCATCCAGCCCGCGGGCCGTAGTTTGGAGACCCCTGCTTTAGAGCAACAAGATCATGATAATAGGGCATAAATATTTTTAAATTTGACATTAACTGGATTTATATATTGACATGTTAAAGACTTTTGAACCGTTATTAAGCCCCCAATACTTACTGCTTGACATCATATGTTGCTTTTAAAGATAGATTTGGCCCTTCTTCAGCAAAGAATTTAAGCATGTGCTTAAAGGCTCATTAGTGTCAATTGGACTTGTAAACTGCTTGAAGTTAAGCACGTCTTTTAGTGCTTTGCTAGATCAAGACCACATTGCTCATACAAGATGGGACTCCAGTTTATGTATTGGCTCACATTGGAAGGTGGTGTAGAGTTTCACTGCCTGCAGTGAGGTACACTTACCGCTGTAGTGCCTCCTTCTGTTGTTCTCTTTGTTGTCTGCATTTGTGGGGTGCTCCCTCTTCATGACTCAACCCTCTGGCCAGCTCACTATAGTCCTCTCCTTTGGTAGGCATCAAAGTCCCACTGGACAAACTGTCTATCCGCAATCTCATCTTTGCTTTCTGCAAAGTCGTCTTTGCTTTCAAGTCTGTGCTACTTTCCCAGTGACTAGTAGGGGAACCTGGGCCCACCCATTGCTCCAGGTTCCCTATCTCCAGCAACCATGGTCTACTCCAGCTCTAACCTTGTTCCCTCTTCTCTGGTCTCCTTCCTACCTCTCTTCTGGTCCATCTCTGAATTATCCCTAGAGTTTCCCCCTGGCTACTTCGTACTTCTCAGTTTCTTTCCAGAATCTGTAGACCAAAGCAGGATCCCAGGGAACTACTCTTGCCCCTAGAATTCCTCCTTACACCTGTTCAGCTACCATGATCTCTTGAGGAGGATTACAGATCTAGTCCCTACAACTACATCCTGTTTTCATATTACTTTGGTGTTACACAAATATATCCTACATCTGCCCAGCTCAATTTCTTCATCAATTAGGCCTTATCAGTCCCTGGCTGTCCTTCAGGGGCAGCCTGCAATTTGCCTATTGTATCTGATCAGGCCCTGTGTGGGGTAGACACCAAAGCACACTGCCCCACTGTCTGGAAGGTGAAGTGTGTCTCAGAGCTCCCTGGAGTGTGCAGGGAGTCCCCCACAGGATGATGCAATGCATTTCCCTCTCTGTACCCAGCAAGCTCTTCTGGGAAAGGGCATTGACTGTTCACCTTCCCTCTTCTCCTTGGCATGGGGCTAATATTCTACCTGAGAGAACGTGAATGAAGAGAGAGAAAGAGAATGCAACTAAGGCTCCTGCAGAAGAGTACAAAAAGGGGAAGGCACTTTCTATAGAAGAACTGCTCTAGGGCTGGATTGACAACCTTGATATAAATAAGGAAGAAATACAAATACCCACTGAAGAGAAAGCACAGCTAGCAGTTGTCCAAGTTCTTTACAATATCCTGCCAGTGTGCTGCTAACCTGAATTGGAAAAAACTATCTCTGGAGTGAAAAGGAGAGCTCATTCATTCCTTTGCAGAAATTAAAATAACCATTGTGCTTCACCAATTAATTAGATAATTCAGTGAAGGCTCTTTCAATAATACATGACTAGGAAACCCTGTTTTATATGTGTGCACTCCCTTGCCAGTCTCTCCCCCCCTCCCCCCTTTGCACAACAAGCAGGTTTTTTTAACAGATTGATGAGTTGCTCAAAAATGAGGTTTACAATAGAAGTGCAGACACAGTCTCACCTGCAGCAGTGAAAATGCACGACACTAGAGTTGTAGCAAATCATTTGCACTTTATGGTTCATGTGTGGTGAGTATTTCCTTCACAACCTTCCCTCCAACAAGGGAAGCAGAATGTGTGACTCCTTCCAAGGGCTTGAAGCTATAGAGTGCACACAGTAAAGAGCAATGGGCTGCACTAGGAGTGAAAGAAGACCCTAATTTCACTAATGAGCACTCTATTGTGTGGCTGCCAATTTAGTAAGGTTAATAGCAATGTGTTTCCTTTTAGGTCTTTTTAAGTATCTCATTAGCATGATGAGCACCAGGCTTTAATCACATTGTATCAAGCACACCCAGTCTCCTCCTTATTTTAACCCTGCACATTTGCAAGTAAAGATACCACTATTTCAAAAGCCTGCAGCTTACAGCTGCTTAGCATATGTGACTACGGGAAACTTTCTGGTATCTCCCTCCCCACCCTGCTGCCCCAAATATTCTCTGAGCAAGGTAATGCTGTAAAAGTCCTCTGTACCCTAAAGTATCCAGTGGACTGGTGAGTGGGGAGGGCCTCATAGTAATAGCAGACACTTTTGTCTCATGAGGTAACAGGTGAGAAACCCCATGCCACCCTATCATTTCCATTGGCCTGGGAAGTGGAGTACCTGGATTTGTGCAGAAACTGGATCTGAGGTGTGGCTCTTAAGACCAGGCAGAGTCATAGACATCAAAGCACCCTCCATTTGATTGTACAGAAAGCAGCCCAGGACTGCATACAGTAGCCTAGGGACATTCAAAGTAGGAATCCTACATTCACTATTGCCCTTTGTGAGGCTGCAGGAGATCCCAGGTTCAGGAGACCAAATAGTGCCCGATCATCTTGGTTATATCAGAAAGGCCACACTGGCCCTGATTGGCTTGATTAAATCCTCCCTCTAAACTACTGAGCACAGTGTAACCACCAACAGGCAGATTTGAATCTGGGAGCTCTGGAGCTTAGTGTAGGAGCCCTACAGCTTGAGCTATAAAGCCAGCAGGTTCGCAGTTTAGGTTGTAGAGCTCCCTTGTTCTTATCTCTCGCTTTAAATGATGTAAGTGCCAGTACATGGGACAATGAACCACACTGGGACTAGGTCTACACAGCTTCCCTCTTCCTCAAAAGCCTATGCAAATGAAGCATGGATTAGCATATTGCCATGCTTCATTTACATAATTAATTACGAGGCGGTTTTGTGCAAGAGGTTTTTGTGCAAAAAGGCGCCGTCTACACAGTGCCTTTTTGCACAAAAAACCTCTCTTGCAAAAGAGCCACTCTTCCTCATTTTTTCCAGGAAGAACGGCTCTTGCACAAGAGGAGGTTTTTGTGCAAAAAGGCACTGTGTAGATGGTATGCAGTGGACAGTGCACGTATGTCTGCTGTATATGTCTTTTACACTCCTAGGCCACATGCTGAGATGAGATCCAAGCCCCACTTCTAATCCTTCAGGCCATGTTGTCCTTCTAGTAATGGACTCCTCCAAGAGATACCAGCTGAGAAGATTCAATCTTCAAGTTGGCTGCAATAAATTATATGAGCTCAACCCACTGCCCCCGTGTTTTCTTAAGCTAGTTGTGGCTGTCGATGCTATCAGCAGGGGCAATTAACTAAAGGCTCTTGCCCTAACTAGAGTAAAAATAGAGAAAATGTTCCTTATTGTTTAGCAAGTTCGAGTAATTAATAACTAAAATAAACTAAGATGAAAGAAAATGATTCATTACAGTGGAACAAAGTAATACATCACACATCACAATTTTAAAGTTACTTTTTAAAAAATTGTCTGTCTGAGCAATTCACAAACAACAAATTTACCTTTGCAACAGTAGTATGATAGAGAAGTATTATCTCTACTGGAGGCAAGAAGAGATTTAAATTGCCTAGGTCACAGAAGAGGATGGTACAAGAGAGAGGATATAGAAAAGAACTCTTTTGAATCCCATTCTAGTGGCTTAATTATACAATCATCCCTCTTGAAGAAGGCATCTTCATGCATTAAAATATGAAAGTACTTTTTGTGGAAATGATGCACAGTGGACAAATTCTAAGCCAAGAGGGTATCATAAATGACAGCTCTAATATGGTTCAATCTTGTAGCCTGGATGAAAGCAAAAGTTCTTTACAGAGCCATATTTTAGCATCTTTAGTCATTCAGCTCTCACACACTGGGGGCTGTGACTTGCAACTTTGTAGCATATTTGCAATTTTGTATTCTGGTCATTACACACTTCAGATTCTGTTTTTCCTGAAATCAGTGAGTGGCTTTCAGACCCTTCTCTTTGGAAAGGCTTGAGAGGTACATCCAAAGAGCAAGGGACATGGAACAGTCTGCATATCTGAAAACCTTTCCTGGTAGACCAGCTTCTCCCTCCCTGTTTGCCATAGACTGGTCTACCAAGAGCCAGGTCCACAGAAAGGGTAGAATGGGGGCACAGGGGACAGTTTCCCTATGGCCCAATGATTCAAATGGGCCTGGGGCTCCTGCTGCCATTTTAAATCACCACCAGAGTGTGGCTCTGAGGAGGAGGGCCATTGCAGCATGTTCCGGGTAGCAATGAAGGCTAGCTGCCCCCAGGTGTGCTCCTGTGGCCCAAGGCACCACCCCTTCTGGGGGCATGGAGCTTCCCCTCCTACCTTGCCCAGGGTCTCGGCAAGTCTGTCAGCCCCCCTGCCCAGAGCTTAAATTCAACTGGAACTGTCCAGAGTGGAGGTCTGATAAATATTTTCACTTCCTACTAGAAGGAGCTGAAGCCCCAAGGCTGGGACTTTGTGAAATACTCTCTGACAATTTAAGCTCTATATCTACCTAGAAGCCAAGCCAGACTCCTCAAAATACTTTTCTCCTTTTACACAAATAGATAATTAACTGCTTATATAAACTAACTGTAATTAGTTTCATCTCACTTAGGCTTTGTCCCATTCCCAGACAAGTATGGACATCAGGCAGTGTCTCATTTCAGTACCGTGACCAGACTCATTAGCCATTTGCTCTATTCAATGACTTTCAGTGCATATCTTTGGAATTGAGACTGGGCACATCAGCTAGGCAAACTCTTATGTGGATATTGCATTGTCAAGGTGCAACACCATCTTTAGCACAAGCGTGCAAAGGACAAGTTCTCTGTGCCATGTGAACTCCAAAGTGCTTGTAGCTTTCATTTGAAAAGTCAATTATAGTACAAGTTATAATGTTTGTTCTTGCAAAATAGTTATTTGGACCCTGATGCTAAAGATCTTCATTCAGGTAAAACCTCATTGATTTCAATGGGGACTTTATCTAAATAAATATTGTAGTATTTGGGACCCTAACTTTTAAACTCTAGTAAAGGGAGTTAGGTTCAAGTTTTGGACCAAGGTTCTTGGTTCTCACTGTATAATACATCATGATCCCCACAGTTTTGATTCTGGACATCCAACACTCTGGTCATCTGAAGAAATGGGCTGTGCAATATACAGTAAAACTCCAATAGTCCGGCATCCAATAGTCAGGCACTCCTGATAGTCCGGCATCAAAATGGCAAAAGCCTAGTGAGTGAGCTTCGGCAAAAAATGAGTCACAAGGTAACAGCGGCAGCAGCTGAACTGAGCAAAAAGGCTTAAAAAAACTAAAACATTACAGTATACTGTATACAGTATGTACAATAAAAAGGGTTAAGAACACTTTATATACAGTATATAATGTATACAGTATACAGGCAGTCCCCGGGTTACGTACAAGATAGGGACTGTAGGTTTGTTCTTAAGTTGAATTTGTATGTAAGTCGGAACTGGTACATATTGTAGGGGAAACTCTAGCCAAACATTTCTCCAGAGCTCAGTTTTATTCTCCCACACCTCACTTCCCTCAGTCCTTTATTCTCAAGCTGAGGTGTCTGCTGAGAAAAGCCGCTCTGCGTCTCCCTGGTCTGCTGTGGGGGGGGGTGCTAGTTTCGCATCTCCCTTGTCTGCTGGGGGGAAGCAGCTAGTGCGGGGTTGCCTCACCCCGTTTGTAAATAGGGATCCGATATAAGCTGGATCCATGTAACCCGGGGACTGCCTGTATATATAACCACCTTATAGTACCTCCTGATAGCCTGGCATATCTGATAATCCGGCACCACCTAAATCCCGTAGGTTCTGGATTATCGGAAGTCTACTGTACATGTTTTGTTAGTCTTTAAAGTTCTAACAGACTATTCATTGTTTTTTAAGTTTATCCTGTACAGACTAAATCCCACTCAGTTTTCTTCTTTATCCTCACCATTGTCGTATTTAGACATACCCTAAAGTCAGTTGTATTTGTCTCTCTGTGAAACACTCTGGGTAGGAATAAAAGGGGGAAGATACGGAATAAATTGTGACTGGCACACCCACAATACAGGAAGAAAGACCTACAGAGCAACACATACATATATATTGCATTATATATGTAACAGTTTGCACTGATATAAAGAAAGGTCTATTGGCTTTATGCAATGCTCAAAAACATCCACTAACTTTGATGGTCATTAAATCAGGCCCTATTTTACTAGTGCCACTTTTTCTCATCATAGCTTTATAGAAGTTTTAAAATGGAGCAATGCAGGGTCTTGGTTCAATGGAAATTGTGGCTCGACTATATACACTGTTAATCAGTCTCCGTCTTTGTCCCTTTCTGCAAATGAAACATGTCTTTCATTACTTACACAATGTAGAACTCAAAAATATTTTGTAATAAAGATAGACATAGGAGACATTAATTAATTCTATGGCATGAAACACACCCGACTCACTAAAGCATAACAGATTTATTGGAGTGCTCAGTTAGTCCAGAAATCTGGATGACAGAACAGTCTCAGGCATTGTATCATAATTTCTTGATATCTAATTATATTGGCCTAGTTAATTTACACAAAGTTAGCAAACTAACCATTTTAAATGCAATACATTAGCAAAAATGTAGTTATGTATTTACTGAGTAATTTTGATTAATGTGTCAATTAGAATTATTTGCTACAATGTAAATCACCCTTTCACAAGCATTAATTCTGAATCACCATTTAACATTAGTGCTGATGAAATGCTTTATTAATCCTACATTAAAGTATTTATCACAGACATTTGAACAAATGTCCACACTCATAGGGACTGTTTTCTCACATATACATACATATAGTTTCATAGATAATCTCACTAATCCTGATTGAAATTGTTTTACTTTTGTTTTCCCCAAGTCTTAAGAGTGTTTAGTGATAATACATTTTCAAACAATATAAGACAAAACAGCATGGGGAATGAAGGAAGGAAAGTAATATACATGCGTCTAGACTGCATGGTTATTTCAGAAAAAGGCCATTTTTCAAAAGAAAATTGAAAGAACACAGGGGTTTTTCTGACTTTGGTAAACCTCATTCTACCAAAAGAGCTCTTTCAGAAAAAATACATGTGCGGACATGGAAGAGGGAGGGTTTTTTTTGAAAGAAGAGGAAAGAGGAAAAAGCACAGGTGCTCTGGTGGTCACTCCTTCCATAGTAATCACAGCTTTAAATGAGAGATAACATCCATTCAGTGATAACGTCAGTGTGGACGCTATCTTTTAAAAAAGCAGATCACTTTTTCAATGCACTTTGGCAACGTGGATGCTCTCTTTAGGAAGAAGTTTTTTCAGAAGATCTCTTCCAGAAAAGCTTCTTCCAAAAGAAGCCTGCAGTCTAGACGTACTCATAAGAAGGACAACTACAATTGCAGTCTCTTGCAAATCTGATACATTTAAAGACTTTGTGCAAACCTGATGACTAACCAGGACACTTTGACAGCTCCACTCCAAAACAGACAATCCACCCTTCCACATGATTTGGCATCATCCTTTGAATTTAAGATGCCTTTGGGGTGTCTCTTCCTGGAAAGTCCTAGACCAGGCATATTTCTTCACTGGGGTAGGATTTACAATACCAGAAGTGTATGTTAGAGCAGAAATTTCCCAAGGCCAAAGCAAGCAAAGACCAACATTCAAGAACAGAGGGCTTTAATCATCTGCCTGTCATATATCTTTCTTCCCAGCATCAGCTGGAGCTTGACTGCAGGACAGAATGTGGCCCAGGAACTTGGAGTCAAACCTGAAAAAATACTGAGCGCCTCAATATAGTAGGAGTTATGGGTGCTGATATAATGGGTACTTAGGTGGCCCATGGAGTTTCAGTAATATACAGAGAAATATGAATGCCTAAACAACTGAAACAAAAGTGTTAATGACACACCTCTGATACAGTAAACATGTAGAAAGAAGCATGAGAGAGAGGTTCAAAAGAAAGAAGAGGGCTAAAATTATATTGTAAAATCAGTGACAGACATGCATTCTGAATAGACATGAATATTTAAGAATATCCCAAGAGAATAGCTACTAAGATTTTTAACTGTATCTTATCATGTAAGTGGGAAAATGCATAATCCATACAACATTGAAGATACATTTTACTGTCACTCTGGGAATGGTGCAAATAGTTTACAAGTCTTTTTGAAAGCATTTGCAATAATTTTGCTAACCCAAATAACTATTCTTCTTCATACGTTTAGACAGGAGAAACTCTGGAAATACATTAAAAAGCAACAAGCCGTTTTGATACGTTTCACAGATCTAGTAACAGAAGTAACAGATCTAAAGCTCCCGATTTTTTTTTAAAAGAAAAGAATTTTTAGTTTAAGAATGTCATAGGAAATTATCTTATTTATATTAATTTACCTTTCTTACTGCTTTTAACTAAAATAGCATTGACAAGAAGTAAGAGGAATGCCTATGGTTTTAAAAACAAAACTTGTTATCCCACATGTGTGAAGACCCAAATAAATTAATTTAGAGTTAATGTGAAAGAATACTTTGCTCTTAACAGAATATATTTCAGATCTCAGGGTGCTTTAAAAAGGTAGATAATTATTCTCCTCCTCCTCATTTTACTTAGAGAACAGCTATTGTTGCCATGGAAACTTTCATGAAAAATTTCAAATGACTATATTGTAAAATCAAGACATTTTAAGCCAGGAGTAAAAGGAGCTAACTAATCTATGAAACACTCTTGGAAATTTCAGATGCTCAAAGAAAGAAACAAATAAAATGGAGGGCTTAAACATCAGAAATAGAACTGCAGAAATGAGTGTGTGAAATTTCGCAGATTTAAAAAAAAGTTTCATCAGCCTTACCAAAACATCAGGGCTACATCTACATTGAACTTTCTTGCGCAAGAACGTATGCAAATGAGGCATGGTGATGAATATTGCTGCACCTCGTTTGCATACTTAATGAGCTACCATTTTTGCGAAAGGGGTTTTTGTGCAAGAAGGAACAGTCTACACTGCTCCTTCTTGCAGAGAATCTCCCTCTTACACAAGAGCCTTTCTGCCTGAAAATAAGCAGCAGAATGGCTCTTGTGCAAAAGCCCCTTGTGCAAAAATGGCAGCTCATTAAGTATGCAAGTATTCATCACCATGCCTCATTTGCATATATTCGTGCGCAAGAAAGCACAATGTAGACATAGCCTAAGTATTGGCTTAACACTGAGCACTTTTGTAAAAAAAATTCTTCTTAAAGTCTCTTTGCAAAAATGTGTGCTTCCACTTCATTGAAGAACATTCTGGGTGGGGACGCAAATGAAATCTCATCCCCACCGAAATCAGAGTTCTGCTGTTACCTGCAATGGGGCCAACATTTCTTCTAGTATGTCTGCATCTCTGGTTACAACTCTATTACATACAAAGTATACTTTTGTCTTTTAGACAGTAAATTCGCCAATCTAGCAATGAGTGCTTAAGCACTAGAAGTAACATTTTCAAAAACACTTAAGTGGCTTAGGTGCCAAAGTCACCACTGCTCCCACTGGTCTTGTGGTGGATTTGGATCTGGGCCAGAACTAGTGATTTCAGCTCTTTGTTATTCCAGCTCTTGGCCCACAGCACAGGCAAGCAGAAAATAGACTCCTTATGGAGTCTGTTTTAGGTCTATCATTAGAAGGGAGAGAAACAGGTTGAACCAGTCTTACAGCTCATGCCTTGAGAGCATGTAGCCTGCAGGTTCATCAGTCTGCTCTCCCCCTCTCCCCAGTTGACTTCACTGAGTCTGGAAGAGAAAGCCCTTTTCATCCAAGATTCTTTACAATGACATCATCTCTCCTGCAAGCATTTGTGGTCATATTTTACAATTTCTACATTTACGGTTAACATGGTTTGTGACCCCACAACAGCCAAATTAGTTTCAATAGGCAAAATGCCATTCTAAATTGACTATCTAGCAGGCTGATAGCACTGACTGAACTATATTTACATAACCACACCCAGGATTTCTCTCTCATTCCAGCTTGAAGTATATTTACATAATAACAATTGAATATCTTACAGGGCTAAACAACTGAGTGAGCATAACCACACCCAGGATTCCTTTCCCATTCCAGCTAGCTGCTTTGGATTCAGACCCTGCTTACGTCTGCATTGCTATATTTTGATCATTGCTTGCATTTACCCTTTGTATTTACAGCTCAAAAATATGATAGTTACAACTAAATAAATGCATCAAACCTTTTGGCCTAAATTCTGCTCTCAGTTTAAGCAATATAACATCACTGAAGTCATTACCCACCTGTGCAACCCCACCAATCTATTACTTGAACCTAACCTGCAGCAGGTGCAAAATTACACTGACACACAGGCAGCTGGTGACTCCCACACTGTGAGTTTGATAGTTTCTTGTTGCTGTTGAATTCTTATGAGCACTTCAGCAAAATGCATGTGTCTATCTTTCTGTTTGTCAAACGCATGCTCTGGGATTTTGAATCTGAATGCAGGGGAAATCAATACCAGTCTGTTAGAGCTTGTATCTAAAATGAGTTTGCTTAGGAACTGTCACAGAAATAATGTTCATCTTCTTAGGCAACAGCTAACCATTGAAAACACATTACATTTGTCATGCACAGTATTACTCTCTTCACGTAAGAGCTTCAGATACAGCCAGTGACACATTTAAACACTTTCCAGTCCAGAGACTCATTTGGATCTATAGTCTGGTCCAGTCAATAGAGATAATGAATGGGATTTGCTACAGCAGTCTCCCCAACACTGACCTTAGAAAAGTTCACAAGCAATTAATAATGTGGCCTCAGCTGCCTCTACTATACAGTCCTCAGGAGAAAAGTGAAGTCTTGTGGCAGTGAGTTCAATCTATGACACATTCAACTGAGGAAAAGCTGAGGCCAGAGCTAATCTACTTACTCTCTGTTCTTGTCTCTGTTCCCAAGAGGTACAGTAATCTGCAGGGCTGTGTCTAGACTGGCAGCTTGATTTTGTGCAAAAGCACTGACGATCTACTGTCCAAAATCAGTGCTTCTTGCGCAAATGCTTTGACGTTCCCGTTCTGGCAAAAGCCCTTTTCCGGAAATGCTTTTGCGCAAAAGGGCCAGTGTAGACAGGCAGCTAAGACGTTTTGCGCAAAAGCAGGCTAAACGGAAAAAAGCCCTATGGGCGCTCTGAGGCTCCGTAGCCAGGATCAGCTCTCGGACTTCCTGGTAACCCGAGACTCCTTAAAAAGCAGACGCAGGCTGCTGAGGTCACCAGGCAGGAGCCCTCTGGCCAGAGCTCTGCCACGTGGCCCCTGCCGTCCTCAGCAGCCACCCTGCAGCAGGATGGCAGCTCCAGGGAAGGATTAGCCACCCGCACCCCCAGCACAGGAGGCCCCCAGGGGCCGCAAACGAAGGGCCCCATCCTGGTCGTTGGGGGAGCTGAACAGCCTTCTCAACCTCTGGCAGGAGGAGGAGGCCCTCCATGAGACCCGCTCCCAGCGCCAGAACACCGACATCTTCGCCCGTATGGCTCAGGTGCTCTCCCAGCAGGGCCATTCAGCCTGGACCCTCGAGCAAGTCCGGGATAAAGTGAAGGAGCTGTGCCTGGGCTACGTGCAGGGGGAGAGCATGTCACTCAGGCCACGTGAGCTGCACGCTGTGTAGCATTAGGCAGGGAGCAGCACGTGCAACAACATGCAGCCTGGTGACCAAGAGGCATGTGGCCGCGGCAGGCAGCTGCAGGGCACGCCTGGGACCGTGCTGCTCACACACATGCAGCGGGACCAGGGGGAAGGGTGGATGCCGGCTGGAACCAGCCAGGGCCCCAGGGGCTCAGGCCAGAGCCCGCACCTCCACAGGGGTGCAGCACACAGAACGGCACACTGTCCCATGCCTGGCTGTGAGGCACAGCCAGCTGCTCCTGGGAAAACCGCAGCGTCACAACCCTGTGAATGTGGCCCCCACTGAGCCCCTTGCCTGCTCCCGGTGCCTTGGCTGGCTCCCCGAGGGAAGTCCCCACTACGACCACACAAGTCCCTGGGTTATGTGTGTGAGGGATAGTGGGAGGGAGAAGGGGGAGAAGTGCTCGGGCCGCCCCTATGGCCACCTGAGTTTTGCTGCAAGGATGGGACACTCCCCAGTCACTCTCCTGGTTCCGTCCAGGAGACATCCCACGCGATGGGGATCTGAGAGCCCAGACCACGTCTGCTAGATGTGCTCCCAGGCACTGTGCGGGGATTCATCTCGCTTCCTCTCAAACACCATTGATTAGCCCAAAGCCTCACAGCCTCCACTGGTAGGGAGTTCCACAGGTTAACACAACACAAGCGCCCTCCCACCCTCCACAGGGCCACGACACAGACCGGTGGTTACAATACATGGAGGAGGACCCTACTCCAGGGGTGGTCCTCTTTGCAAACATACAACACAGGGAGCAGAGGGGGAGCCGAGTGGGCCCAAGCCACACTACTGTGATGTCACCTGGACTCAGGGGTGGAGGGCATGAGGTGTGGGGATAGTGGCTGGGCTGCCTGACTGACCCGTCCTTTCTTCTCTTCCCTGCAGCGGGACCAAGCACAAGCTGGAGACCCTCCAGTCTGGCAGCAGCAGCGGCACCTCCAGCTGCCCAACCATCGAGGCAGAGGCTCCGCCACTGGGTCCAGCTCCTCCGGCGCCATTTGCAGGCAGTCGAGTGCATCAAGGCTGCCATTACACAACGCATCGAGGGGGACCTGCAGTGGGGACAGGAGGCCTGGGGCGCCTTCCAGGCCCAGTGCGCAAGCATGGCCGACTCCATCGCCACCCTCACTGCCCACATTGGCCATGCCATACATTATGGCATGGCCTTACCCCACGCCCCCGCCATCCATCCCCTAGCACTGCCCCTGCCCTCTCCTGCAATGGCCCCTCCTGCCTCTGCCCCTCCTGCCCTCCTCCCCGTGCAGCCTGTCCCGATGCGGCCTGCCCCCTATGTCCAAGTCCATCCCCGCAGGAGCGGTCGCAGGGGCCACCCCTCCGAGGAGTAGCTCCTCCCGCTCCCAGTTGAAGGTCTCCTCCTCCTCCCCCTCCCTGTTCCGGTTGAAGGTCTCCTCCCCCTCACAGTTCAAGATCTCCTCTCCCTTTCCCCCTTGTAAATAAAAACATACAAGTTTTTTTCTGTTGAAAACAAAACTGTGTTGTTTATTGTGTTACTCGAGGTAACTTAAATAATTGATTTGAGATGCGAATTAGCCAACTAAATTTAAGATTACAAAATGCGGACACCAAATACCATATCTATCACCAGTCGTTCCTTTAATTGGTCATTGGTTTGTGGCACATAAATAAATACTGACACTGTAAGTAAAATTTAAACCACAAGACTATATTAACATAGATAACAAACAAGCAAGAAAGGTTAAAACATGAACACAAAGAACATGTACATAGTCTAGACACAGGGACGATTGTAGTGTTGCTGGTGACCTCAACCCTTTGGTCCTTCCGGGCCTCGGGAGAGGAACAGCCAGGAGTCCCTCGATGGAAGACGACGCCAAAGCTGGCGACCTCAAGTCTTTGGTCCTTCCGGGCCTCAGATGAGGAACTGCCAGGAGATCCCTCGAAGACGACTGGAATCGGGTATGCTGACTCGAGCCTTCCGCACGAACCACGAACCCTCTTCCTGTTCTTCGGGACAGCTCGAACAGGTGATGGTGGCTTAAAACCTAGCCTAAACTAAAAGAAAAACCCTAGCTACATCCGACGCACCCGACAAACATGCACGATGACGGCCGATATGCTTCAAACCAACACTGCCTGATGAACAGTCACGACGACGATAGCTAATTTAACTAAACCTAACTCTGGACCCAATTTAAATTGGTAGGCGCAAGTCTTCCGCTTGACCTGACCTGACAGACAAGACTACCAGGAGTCTTCGTACCCAAACAAGTATAACCAAGGTTGGTTTGTTGAATGCAGTAAATTTACAATTGGGAGGTAAGGGGAGGAGTTGGGGAAGGGTAAAGGATGGGAGGAAGTTGTAGGGGGAATCCGAGGTGACCCTACTATGGGGCCTGTGCGGACATGCCAATCAGGGCCTCTCGGATGTGAACCCCATCCTGGTGCGCCTGGCGGATGGCAGCTGTGTGAGGCTGTTCATAAGTCTGTGCCCCGGCTGCCATCCATGCAGGGAGGAAGGCCTCCCCACTCCGCTCAACAACGTTGTGGAGCACGCAGTACACGGCCACTACCTCCGTTGCATTCCGCTCACACATTTTGAGACAGGTGAGCAAACAATGGAAGCGGGCTTTTAAGCGGCCGAAGGTGCACTCCACTTGATTCTGGGCCTGGTGGAGGTGGTCGTTGAACTGGGCCTGGTTCTGGTCCGGCCACCCTGTGTACGGCCGCATTAGCCAGGGCAGCACGGGATAGGCCGCATCCCCAATGACGCAGATGGGCACAGGCACATCCCCGACAGTCAACTCCTGCCAGGGGAAGTAGGTGCTCACCTCCAGCCTGCAAAACAGTCTGGAGTTGCGGAGGATGCGGGCGTCGTGTGCCCTGCCGGACCAGCCTGCATAGATGTCCAGGAAGCAGCCCTGGTGGTCCACGAGGGCCTGGAGAACAATCGAGCAGTACCCCTTCCTGTTTGTGAAATGGGCTGCTTGATGCTCTGGGGCCCGGACGGGGATGTGGATTGCATCCAGGGCTCCCCCACAGTTGGAGAACTCGAGGGCAGCGAAGCCAGCCAACGTAGCATCCACGTCGCGCAGGAGGATCACTCTCGGGAGCAGGACATCGTTGACCTGCAGAAGGGTGCAGAGAAACACAGGGGAACACATCACATAAGGCAGGGGTGAGTATGCACTCCCTTGGTTCCCCCCCCGGGATTCCCTCTGTCCTCACGCACACACACACACACGCACGCACACGCACACCAGGGCCTCCTCACCCCACGCCCCCCCCCCCCCAGCAGGCCTGTGCAAGGGAGGGATGGCCCAAACCCCTGGGTGATCCAGCCTGGAGTCTTGGCTGCCCCTGGGCATGGAGTGCAGCACCCTCCCCCCACCTCACTCCCCACTCCCCCCAGGACTTACCTCCATCATGACGACACCGACAGTGGATCTTCCCACCCCGAATTTCTGTGCCACCGATCGGTAACTGTCCGAGGTGGCCAGTTTCTAAAGTGCGATGGCGACCCTCTTGTCAACGGGGATGGGTGCCCGCAGCCAGGTGGTGGCACTCTGGAGCGCGGGGGCGAGCCAGGCGCACAGCTCTAGGAACGTCTACTTTCACAGTTGGAAGTTCCGGAGCCATTGCTGGTTGCCCCATTGCCCCAGGATCAGCCGGTCCCACCAGTCGGTGCTGGTGTCCAGTCTCCATAGTGGGGTGGGGATGCCACAGGGACGCCATGGCCTCCGTGGTGAGGGAGTCCAAAGCGATCTGCGCCTCCTGGTCCTGGAACAGGAGGGCACCAGCCTGGAGCAGCAGCTGCAGGCACTCCAAAATGGCCGGTAGTGGCCAGAGCAGGCACATAGCCACCCCTGGCTCCATGGCAGACAAAACAAGGCAAAAGAAGAAAAAAAAACAGGCAAAAGCACTAGGTGGCAAAAGGCAGTGGTGTCCAAAAGGCAGAGTGCAACCACCATAACTGCTAGGGCTGGCAGTCCCTGCAAGAGGTCCTACAGCACGGAGCAGGAGACAAATGGCTATCTGGCGAGATCCCTTTAAACACATGTCTGAAAGGAGCTCCAGCCCCCACTCCCAGAAAGGGCTGGTGCCCTTTTGCCCTCTTCAAATGGCTCTGGGCTTCTGCTTTTGTGCAAAAGCACGCCACCAATGTAGTCGTGCTTTTGCGCAAAAGCGCATCATTATAACAATAACTCCGTGCCAGTCTAGACGCTCTTTTCCGCAAATACTTTTAACGGAAAAACTTTTCTGTTAAAAGCATTTGCGGAAAATCATGCCAGTCTAGATGTAGTCCAGGAGGATAGCTCTGCTTTATATGATACACTGATTAAGCATCAGCAGTATGCAGTAGTAGTAAATGTATGCTGTGACATCACACACAGGTAGTATATACACATGTATTCACATCATGTCATTTATTCATTGATCATCTATTCAAACAAAAACAATGAGGAAAATTTACTTACGTATTGGAATGGTTATTTCATAACATAACAAATTATCAGGAAGGTAAAATCAATCCACCTTTTCAGTACAGTATGGATAAAAAAAAATCACTCAAGTGAAACATTAAGGTTACCAATGTAAATGCTTATCAATCAAGACAAAGCTAAAAATTTGCCTAGTCATATTAACTGAACCACATTGCATGTTCTGTGTAGTTCATTATTAAAAGGAAAAAGCCCCATGCAGAAATAAATATTTGCTTCCAACTCACACTAACTCCCCTGAGCATAGCTATGTTTGGAGTCTACCACAGCTGACCTTCATAAAGGGGTTGTGTAATTCCCAGCACACCTTTGTGCATCCCACTCCCCACCGCCCAAGAATTTCCTTTCATGATGTAGTGAGAGTGAGGGCTGGATTTGGGGTACAGTGAAATTTCCTCATAGCTTTGATCACAATCTATGTTTATTTGATTATTTTAAATCTGTGGCACTAACCTGTCACAGAAAGGATTGCCACAGCAGGCCACGGAAAAAAAAGATCAGAAAACTGTGACTGAGCTTTAAAGTTTCTTTCAATGAATGAAGTTTGATCATGCTCCTGTTGAAAAATCCATGGAGGACTCTGTTACTTGTTCTTCTGAGCCTTCCCCTTAGCAAGTGAAGTTGTTGATTTGGGTTTGTCAAGCTTATTGGGTATTGGAGTGCCTATTGCTGCATGAAGCTGGGTGGTGAATTGTTGTATCCAGGACACTCTGATTGCAGGACAGAAAGGTCTGCTAGATTCTCAGGTTATTATGCTGAAAGCAGTTTGATAATTGAAAGCATGTGGCAGAATTTTGACTTTGAACATGCTCAGCTACTGGCCATATGTGATTAATTCTTTTTGCTGTTTTTTGATAGAAAATTGCCTTGTTAATTTAGAACTTTAGTTTTTGGGGGGTTTTTTTGCCTAGAGAATGCATAGAAAGGCAAGTCTACCTCTTTATCAAAATTCCTAATGGAGAGAGTTATGCCAGAAGTATTGGTTAATGTACAGTTCACCTCTTTCCTCTTCATTCTTTTTCACTTGCTTGCTCTTGCAGTCATATTCCCCATCTTCCTTTTCTGAACTGTAAAACTGGGTTCACCAACTTTTTCCATTTTAGCTCCAAGTATGTCAAAATGAATGTTCAGAGATCATATACTCTGTTTTCTGCTTCTACAAGTCATTGAGCTGTTTTAAAAAGGCATATCAGCAATACATGAAAATGCCAAAGTATGATTAAATGATCATCCATCCACAACAAAAATCAGTTTGAGGATGCTTTTGAGGCTTTTAAAGAGATCAAGACTTCACACAATCTTAAGTCAGAAGCTGACAGCTTGCAAATAAACATTTTAGAGTTTTTGTTCCTCATTTTGACAGAGAGGTAATCCACAAACCTTAGCAAAAATAACAGTGTGAGAAAAAATTGCAGAGTCCAGATTTTGACTCTGCAAAATCTTGATCAAATGGTTGACTGTTTATTTGGTGGCCTTCAAACTGCTGCATTGGAATTGTGATTTGTGGTATTGTTGTTGCATGTAAGGAAAGAGCTGCTGTACAAGACAACATTTTAGGAATTTCAAAGAATAAAAGGCAAGTAATGCAAAATCTCAGAGTTTTTTAATGCCACTCCAACTCCATTTTACACACATTATTATTGCTATTAGATGAGAAGATGAGTATGATGAAGATGAGAGTAGGGTTTCCTTTTTTTGACGGAGAGACAATGAAAAAACTCAGCAGTGAAAACCCCTAAAAGAATGCTTGAAAGTTAGCAAGCAACTAATCTGACCACTTAAACTCAGAGTTTTGTGAATGGAGGTTGAGTTTTTCACTGGTTTGTGTAAGTAAAACTTTAAGGATTATTTGGAAACAAAGGCACCCACTGATTGCCTTAACTAGATTAATAAAAGGTCTTTAAATTAGTGTTTCCCTAACACAGAAATGGACTGAGTAGTTTCTGCTGTCTTTAAGCAACTGTGGCTGCTAATGAAAGGAGCTTCAGTGAGCTGAAATTAATAAAGACCTACCTAAGAAGGCCAGTTACTTCGATAGAGACCTCAGAGGCAAAGGAGGATAGATTGGAGTGAGTTATTTAATGAGATTGCTTCCGAGAAGGTTAGGAAGGTGTCATTATACAAATAGTAGTATTAAATCCCAGGTTTTTGTTAGTTTCGTTTATTGTAGCAAAGAGATGGGTGGAGAGGGTTTTCAGTCTTCAAACTAGGCCAAGAACATGATTAGGCACAGAACTAAATTGAAGATGGCTTGAGCAAGGAAGATGACATTAGAGATTGTGTATGAGGGAGACTGGGAAGTGGAAGGAAACTTCAGGACAGCGGAGATACAAAGTAGGAAAATAAATTAATCTAGATGAAGAGTGCAGGAGGCTCTAGATATTTACAGAGGGGGGAATTACAGATCAGTCAGTTTATCCTGAAAAATAATGGAACAAATAATTGAGCAATTTGTAAACTCCTATAAGATAATTGTGATAAATAAGAGTCAAGATTTGTCAAGAACAGATGATGTCAAACCAACCCAATTATTTTCTGTAATAGGGTAACTAGCCTTGGGAATAGGGAGGAAGCAGTAGTATACAGTATGGCTGCGTCTAGACTGGCATAATTTTGTGGAAATACTTTTAATGGAAAAATTTTTCCATTAAAAGCATTTCCGCAAAAGCGTGTCTAGATTGGCACGGATGCTTTTGTGCAAAAAGTGCTTTTGCACAAAAGCATCTGTGGCCAGTCTAGATGCGATTTTGTGCAAGAAAGCCCTGATCCCCATTTTAGCCATCGGGGCTTTTTTGCTCAAAACAGTTCTTCCCTGTCTACACTGGCCCTCTTGCGCAAGAGGGCTTTTTCCTGAGCGGGAGCATGAAAGTATTTGCGCAAGAAGCACTGATTTTGTACATTACAAAGTGCAAATTCAAGTGGCCAGTGTAGACAGCTGGCAAGTTTTTGCACAAAAGCAGCCACTTTTGCGCAAAATCTTGCCAGTCTAGACGCACCCTACATGTATACAGGCAGACCTCGGACTTATGACACAGTTAGTTCCTGAACACTGAGTCATAAGCCAAAACATTGCAATTCAGAACTTCAATACAGTCCCTTGCAGGATGGAGTATAATAAAGTTTAAACCAATGTCCGTAAGTCAAATCTGGGGGTAAATTCAGAAATGTTGTAAGTGATGTTCACTGTAAGTCAAGCATCAGAAATGTGAGGACTACCTGTATCTTGATTTTAGTAAGGCTTTTGATACTGTGTCTCGTGACCTCATAAAACAAGTAGGAAAATACAACCTAGCTGGAGCTACTGTATGGTGGGTGGTTGAGAGACTGTTTCCAGAGAGTAATTATCAGTAGTTCACAGTCCAGCTGGAAGGGCATAATGAGTGGGATCCTGCGGGGAGTAGTTCTGGGTCCAGTTCCCTTCAGGAATGCTTTAGATTATGGCACAGAGAGTACACTAATAAAGTTTGTGGGCAATACCAAACTAGGAGGAGATAAGCACTTTGGAAGATAGGATTAAAACTGAAAAAGATCTGGACAAACTGGAGAAATGGTCTGAAGTAAACAGGATGAAATTCAATAGGAACAAATGCAAAGTACTCCACTTAGGAAGGAACGATCAGCTGCACAAGTACAGAATGGAAAATGACTGCTTAGGAAAGAGTACTGTGGAAGGAAATTTGGGGCTATAATGGATCACAAGCTACATACAAGTCAACAGTGTAACACTATTACAAAAAGAAAACAAACAACATTCTGGGATGCAGTAGCAGGAGTGCTGTAAACAAGACCTGAGAAGTCATTCTTCTGCTGTACTCAGTGTTGATTAGACCTCATCTGGAGTATTGTGTCCAGTTCTGGACATCACATTTCAGGAAAGAAAGGGACACACTAAAGTAGGTCCAGAGGAGAGCAGCAAAAATGATTAAAGGTCAAGAAAACATGATCTATGAGGGAAGATTGAAAAAACTAGGTTTTTTTAGTCTGGAGAACAGAAGACAAAACTGTACCTAGAGTGCTGTTACAAGGAGAGGGGAGAAAAATATTCTCCTTCACCTCTAATGATCAGAAAAGAAGCAATGACTTAAATTGCAGCAAGGGTCTATTAGGGTGGACACCTGGAAAAACTTCCTAACGGTTAGGAAGCATCAGAACAAATTGCCGAGAGAGGTTGTGGAATCTCCATCACTGGAGATTTTTAAGAGCAGGTTAGAGAAACACCTGTCAGGCATGGTCTATAAATTTAACCCTGCCATGAATACAGTGGACTGGATTAAATGACCTCTCAAAATCCCTTCCAGTACTATGATTCTACAATAATGGCTTGAGGCTCCTGAGTCTGAAATTCTTTTCCTTCTCCAGCTCAGATGAGGTAGAAATCCCTGAACCATGAAATTCTGGCATCCCAACTTCTAGAATTTCTGTTTTTCATGCATCCTGGCTATCTCTGTCACAGACGTTTCTGTAACTTCTGCAGTGGCCAGTGTGGCTGACTCCAGGGATAGTCACAATGACTACTGCTGGAGCGGCTCTACAGTCAACCGCACCAGCTGTCGCTAAGGTGGTTCCTGGGATTAGCTGCACTGGCTGCTGTTTGCATGGCCCTAGGCAGTTTGTCCTGGGGTTCATTAGAGCAGCAGTCAGGGGCATCAGGAGCAGTGATAGGATGGGGGGGATGGTCTTGGGGGGGGCTGAAGTAGCCACTGCTCTGTAGTCCCTGGCAGGTGGTACTGCCGGCCCTGTCCCTCACTTCTCACTATCCCCCATTTCCATCCCCACCCCCATCAGCTCTACCAAAGGGATCTTCAACAAAGATTTAGTCAGGGGTATTTGTAATACAAATCATGGACAGGTAATGGGGGCATGATTTTTTTGTTTATTGCCCATGACCTGTCCAAGACTTATTAAAAATACCCATAACTAAATCTCAGCCTTAATCATGGGTCAGATACTGAGCCCATGGAAGACAAAGAGACTTCAACTGACTTAACAGAATGAGGATTTTGCTACCACATCAGTATTCAGTGGTGGCTGCATATTCCAAGGCACGTGGAGGAAGAAGAGTTTCAAGTATACATTAATTCATTAATCCACCCTGGGGTATAGTTTCTCACTGGCAAGTGGAAGATGCTAGAACATATTTGTATACCACACAGCAGTGTGCTCTGAAGCGGATTTTTAGAATTTGCAAAAATGCATATGAAAATTACTGCTTACTCCATGTGCGCATTTACCAGAATTATACATGCACAAGAGAATGTCTCTTGTCTCTTCCTTTTAGAAAAAGCTAATGCTTAAATCCTGTGTATTTACTCATAAATTCCTAGAAAATACAGAGATATGGGTAAGTACCATTTATGTTCCCTTTCAAGAGGGAAGAACTTGTAGTAGATGAGTCTGAGCATTTGGCATATTGGCTTTGTTTTACAGCTGACAATTTCTAGGGCATAGACCTACATAAAATGCATGTCAGTGTACCACAGAGCTAGCAATACATGGTATTATATCCTTTATAAAACCGTGCATTGTCACAATTCGTTTTTCATAAATTAAGTGTGTATGTATGGGATGCATGTTAGATGAATTTCTACCTTTTACATTCACAGATGTTTAATCTTCTGCATCTTATTTAGGGGAGAGGGCATAGCAGATCAGGGTGGATCAAACCGCCTCCCCAAGAGCTACAGCTATGACAGATTTTGCAAATAGGATGGAACTCAAAGTCTGCTGTGACTTCACTCTGACAATGTCAGTATTCCTCCTGCAAGAAATCAACAATGAGGTATTTTCAGCCTCTGTAAAAATTGCAACATGACACTGTTATGCATTTTAATTTTTCATGAGTAAATCACCAGGTACAGCAGTTAAGAGGTGCCATGGAGATGAGGAGTTAGTACAACTCATGTTTGTAAATTGGAGAATGGATTCCATCACTCTCCCATGCATTGCTTAGAATAATAATATTGTCAGAGAACAGTGAATATTAAGTGGAAACACATGGTTGTGGTAGAAACATTCCTTAGGTTAGAACAGTACAGTGGAAAAAAAATAAGGCTGTCAAACACATTATCTTGTTTTCCATAAACAGTCAGGAAAATAATGGCACAGCTGGGATGTACAGAGGGATATATGTCTTTGTCTGGTTAAGATTATGTTTTCCAAGAATAGATATAAAAAAGGCACACATTTTCACAGATCAAAAAAATCCCCAACCTATGTTAAATTAATGGTAAACTACCAGATTAAGGACAATGCCCATGTCAGTAGCAAAATACCTGTTTTAATATTGCAAATTACATAGGCTTCATTTGATCTGTGGACTCCGATGACAATTTCTTGTAAGCTATCAAATGGAGAAAATAGCACCAGTCAATGTAACAATGTTTGAAGTATAAACAATGAAGTGAATGAAAGAAGTAATCATATCATCTTGACTGAATAATATTTCCTTCTTCTTGCTGAAAAGTCAATCTTAAAACTTGTTTACCAGTTTTTTTTACTGATGGGCTATGGCTCTGTAATACTAAACAATACTAATTAATTCTCAATAAAGAGTCCACATTTGATAAGCACGTAGCATAATAGGATTCTGGCACCTATGTGCCTAAATCTTTTCTGAAAATGAGATTTTGGTCCCTAAATCCATTAAGCTTTGCATACTAAGAGCCACAATCCTAACTGCCTTTAAAAATCGGTGCCTAAGTGGCTAAGCTACTATTGGAAATAAAATTGAGTTTTCTATGTCACTTAGACATAGATTTAAATAAACTACAAATTGACATTATAAGGTATAAACTTATTGCAGCATTGCATAGGATTAATATTACCATATTTTGACTAATGGCGTTACTTATGTAGTGAACCTCAGTTGCATCTCTTTTCTTTTCCAAAGCTATTTGTATTGATCTATTAGGAAAATTCTGTAATTATTATGGCACTAGTGTAGTTACCAACAGAATATCATCAATCTGGTTTTCACTTTTGGTAACTCAGCAGATTTCTTATTATTCCACTGTGAACAGTTACATCTGCTCAATGGGAATCAGAAAAAGGTGGGGAAACATCAGTTTTTTCTAGCTTTCACAATTTTTATGAAAATTGTCATTTACATTTCAGATTTTGCCCCAAACTGAAAATAGACAGTTTTGTGTGTGTGTGAAACATCACTTTTCTTACTCTAGTGATAGAGATGCAGCCGTGTTAGTCTGGTGTAGCTGAAACAAAAGACAGAACTATGTAGCACTTAGGCTATGTCTACACTGGCATGATTTTCCGGAAATGCTTTTAACGGAAAAGTTTTGCATTAAAAGCATTTTCGGAAAAGCGCGTCTAGATTGGCAGGATGCTTTTCCGCAAAAGCACTTTTTGCGGAAAAGCGTCCGTGGCTAATATAGACTCGCTTTTCCACAAAAAAGCTCCGATCGCCATTTTAGCCATCAGGGCTTTTTTGTGGAAAACAGTATTGTGCTGTCTACACTGGCCCTCTTGCGCAAATTATTTGCGCAAGAGGGCTTTTGCCCGAACGGGAGCAGCACAGTATTTCCGCAAGAACACTGATGATCTTACATGAGATTGTCAGTGTTCTTGCGGAAATTCAAGCAGCCAGTGTAGACAACTGGCAAGTTTTTCCGCAAAAGCAGATGATTTTTGCGGAAAAACTTGCCAGTCTAGATACAGCCTACATCTTTAAAGTGCTACATAGTTCTGTCTTTTGTTTCTTACTCTAGTGAGTCCCATGATTTGGGGATAACCTTAGAGGTATGTTCTGTGTCTTGTTAAGGTGGTATGCCTGAACCAAATTTGTGCCTCTTACAGAGATGTGGTGTATTCTATTACATAGAGCTCTAAACTAGCACTCAGGAAATCTGAGTTATTCCTAGCTCTACCACTGACCTGCTGGGTGACTTTGGGGATATCACCTCATCTCTCTGTTGCTCAGTTTTTTCGTATGTAAAACAGGGATAATGAAATCCTTCTTTGTAAAGCACTTTAAGTTCTACCAATGGAAAGTGAATAAAGAGCTAAGTATAGTCATTATTATTATTACTGCAGTTTTAGGAGTAAATCTGGCCCACTGTATTTAAATTTGTTTTCTAGGAATAAAACTGCTGTAATATTACTTTATTGTCTGACAACTGTGCTAATGTCTGTTCATTGGCAAACCACAGTCTTTCACTGCAGGATACTTTTGGATAGCCTTGCAGTTGCAAAAACACTACATTAACATTGTTTTGCAGTAAAGCTGCCATTTCTTCCTTTTGGGTAAGGGGATTATTATTTTTAAACTTAACTTTTCATTTAACAAAAATAATCTAAGTCTGATATTAAAAAAATTAGGAGAAATATGTAAATGGGGCTCATACATTTTGCTTACACCATAAAGAAGTGGAACAAAGGCAAAAGGCGAGATGAAAACATATGGGGTACTAGAAGCATAAAGCAAAAGTTTCTCTGAAATATGAGACTCACAAACATACCTAAGGGGCTTACATGCCCCCTTCCCATAGCATGAGTTAGGAATGTTCTATTAGCTGCATTTTACAGATGGGTAATTGAAGTATAGAGAGAGCAGGTGATTTGGGCAAGGCCACACGAAGCTTGTGAAAGAATAAGGAAGTGAGCCTTGGTCTTCTAAGTCCCACTGGGACTTCTACCCTTCCTGACTTAACATGCTAGAGAACCAGTTCTCAGAAGTATGTCTGTGAGGACTGTGGATCTAAGGTTGATTTTCTCTACTTAATGATAGAGGGGTGGTAGCTTGCTGCCATATGGAAGACATAAGTTAAATTTCCTTTTCTGCTCTCCTCTCTTTGAGCCAAAAAAAGGCTGAGGGGGATTTGAGCATGGCTGCTTGACTCCTCACAGGAGAGGAGACATCTCAACACAAAGCTTCTTATGTACCTTGAGCAAAACTAATCAGTTGTGCTAAATGGCTCCAAACAGAATATCAGCTAGCCATCAATAATCAGTAGGTTGATGGCCATGACAAGACTTCAGGGATTGGGTTGTAAAACTGAGGTACAAAAATATAAGCTCATTTTATTATTTGTATACTATCATGTCTAGGAACCCTCTAGGCACTGCATACATGCATGCACATGCACACAAAAGATACTACCTAAGTATAAGCAATAGATGGACACAAACCTGCTGAGAGGGAAGCAAAATATGACAACCCTGGTTAGCACAGTGTTTCTCAACCTTTTTTTATGAAGCACCCCTTTAAAAAATTATAAGTACCCCCAGTAACTACAGTTTTCAGACACACACATTTTTTTTCTACCATTGCAACATATTTGTTTAAAAAACCTAATCGTAGCCGGACGGGTGATGAAATTTTGGGGTGTAAAAGAAACAAAAATAATAAAGCACTGTAAAACAAAAATTCAGTTTTCTATAATTTTCAGTTGTGTTGACGTACCCCTCAGACTTCTCTTGAGTACCCCGCAGGGTATTCGTACCACTGGTTGAGAAACACTGGGTTAGCTCTCAGCATACCAGCAACCTAACAGTTGTAAAAAAGATCATTTTTATAGGTTTCATGGACAGTTTGAAAGGAGGGTTTTGAAGAAGAATATTGTGTTAGCTTGCTTGAAAGTTTAAATGTGGATGGTTGAGGCTGGCAACATTGGATTTGATCAGAGGTGTAAGTTGACCTGCTGAATGGGGAGAGATAGGTTATGAAGGTCCCTAAAAGTAAAAACAAGCAGGTTATGTTTGATACAATAAGGAAGTGGGGAACCAATGGAGGGATGCAAAAGAGATGGATGGTATGATCAAAGTGATGGGTTAGGAAAACAATTTTTACAGCAGCACTCTGAACAGATGTGAGTGGTGCAAGATGGCATTTGTCAAGGGCAGAGACCAGGATGTTACAGTAGTCAAGATGTGAGATGATGAGTGCTTGGATGAGAGAGTTAGTTGTGTGGATGGATAGTGAAGGCTGTATTTTGCAGAAAATATGCAGAAAGTGTTAGCAAGACTGAGACGTAGTCAGAATGTGAAAGGTCCTGATTGTAGGCTACATAAAGGTTACAGGCTAAGTGACAGGCAGGATAGTGGTGTTGTCCACAGTGGGCAGAGTATGGGAAAAGGTGGATGGTGTGTGGTTAGAGTGGGAGATTAGAAGCTCTGTTCTAACCGTGTTGAATTTGAGTTTATGGCTAGATATCCATACAGAGATGTCAGAGAGAAAGGCCGAGATTTTAGTTTGGATAGAAGGCTCCAGGTCTGGAGTAAGGAGGTGGATCTGAGAATGAATCACATAGAGATGGTAGTTGAATTATGTTTGCAGAAGAGATTACCCAAAGATAAGGCTCCTCATAAAAAACAGGAGGGGGAACAAAAAGAACCCCTGAGGAACATAAAAACACATTTTCAGGCTACCTCCGTAGTTTTCTGTTTGGACCTGGGGATATGAGGAAGCTGACATTTAAAAAAAAAAATCAGTACTTCTCCCTAGGGTAGCATGAGCTTTGACCTGTGGAGAGAAAGCTCTAAATTCTTGCAGGGGAAAGATCATCTCATGTTACTCAGTAGTGAGCCTTCCCACCAGCTGATGAGCTCCAAAGGAAGCTTTATACAGCCTTCGTTATGAAGTGAGTTGGACACTGCAATATAAGGATTTGGACAGGAAAAAAACAAAGATTTAAAAAATGCAGGGACAACAAGAACAGGACAGGGGATGTCCTTGTGGAATAAAGTTTGGAAACACATTTTACTGTTTGCTGAAAAACTTGTTATAGTTGAAAGAAACAAAACAATGGGCCAGATCCTCTGATATATTGTTTATCCTCCACTGACTTTCAGCTGAGGTGATGGCCGCATGGTTTTGGTTTTTTTTTAAAACTAAGTTATCTAAGCACTTCAGAAGTCAAAACATTTTAAGTGTTTTATATTGCTGTATGACTAACTCCCAGCATGATACAAATGACATTTTGTGAGGCTACAGGAAGTGGGAGAGCAATACTGGTTCATTCTTCTTTTTTCCCTCTAAATGTCATTGCACTGTTTGATAAAGAAGCAGAAATCATTTACTCAGTCAAACAGCACAGCAGGTCTCTCAGAAGCCATTTAAAAATGAAGATTTTCTGCACAAACAATTAATTTCAAAGTAATGTACAATCCCAAATGGATCACTAACGGTTTACTTACTCAGCACATGTTTTGCCAAGCATATTTTGTGTGTTAAAGTAGTAAAGTTGATTGTATAGTAGAACAGCATTATGCAGTCATTTTTGTGTTCTTCTTCTCTTTCTTTCTCTTTTCTCCCCAGACATTGTACAAATTCCACTGGGTCATAATAACATATTTGTACTTGGTGCAGTAACTGTTAAAAATACTCCACAGCCCTGTACCTAGCATAGTGCATTGTAAACAGCCCATGTATACAATGCATTTTATTCTGTGGCCATATATTGCCTCATTCTTTTGTAGAATTTAAAGGACCAGCACATTTCTTTTGGGATCTCTAGAAATATTAACTCTGTGCAGAAAAAATGGCTGAACAATTGATTGATCCTTTGATGGCTGACATGGTTTTGGGACAAGTTACTTATCCAGGCAAACCATGTGATGCAGAACTATAAGGTAAGAAAGCAAAATGATTTCCATGCGTTAAAGGACTCACTCAGTGATGACTTTCTAAAAAATAACTAATGAAATAAAGCTGATTTATCATACAGAAAAACAAATAATATACACAATATTTGATGGAACTCCCATATGAGATGGTTATGCATTTCCTTGACAGGCGTTCAAATTCATCACTCTTTAGTAATCAAACTCACATAAAAAGATATAAAGGACAGTATACAAATAATTTTTTTTTAAAGTTTCAGAACTTGTAAAAAAAAAAAACCCTGTAGATTCCCTTTCCTCAGTTTCCACTTCTGCAGTATTTCTAGGGTCAGACTGAGGCCCCAGTAGTAAGAAGTCTCTGGAGGATATATCTTAGCAGTACAATCCCAATGTAACCTCCATTTTGCTAGGAGGGCACTGAAACTATTCAGTAAACTCAGAAAGTAGGTAGAAGCATTTGGGACCTCAACATGATTTTTAACTACTATTTTGTATGAACACTATCAGTAATGGATGCATTTGATGGAGCATACTAAAGTGAGTGTGAGTAAAAAAAAAGAATAAGGAAACAGAATAGAATAGTTTATTTTTTAAAGTGCAAACAAACTCATTATACCAAATGAGTAAAAGAAGGTCTTAGAAGGAGAAGGAGAAGGAGAAGGAGAAGGAGAAGGAGAAGGAGAAGGAGAAGGAGAAGGAGAAGGAGAAGGATGGGCAGCAAACAAACTAGAAATGGAAAAGAGAATTTTGATTTCAATTAAAACATTAGGAACAACAGATTATGAATCACAGGTACTTTTAGAATCTTTTGAAACTGATTAATTATTCACCAGATTTAATTTAGAAGAGAGGGTCAAAACCCAAATTAGTTATTCATATAGTACAGCCAGGGATTAACATTCTTAACAATAGACATTCTTTTGCTATCAGAATTTGGCACAATGGTTCAGGGAGAAAATGAAGTGCAGTATGAAAAGCAGCACTCATAAAAGAGAAGCCATCATAATAATTTTTAAAAAGTCATATTGCAACTGGGCTATGGACTTCCTGATTTTCTTCTCTTTTTTTTTTCTTTCATTTCTATAAAGTAAGAGCAACTACAACTGAAAATTGTGGTATCATGGGAGTATACAAATAGTGTATGTGAAATAAGAATCGGCCCTCTATCCTTAATAACATCCACTCTCCCACCATACTAGAACAAAGCATCTGCTAGTGATAGATCAACAGCAACACAGTGGTAAAAAAAGTAGAGTATGTACAACGCATGCTGGTATTGTATTTTGCAGCTAACTTGCAAAAATTCTGCAGAAATGTTGAGTAAACTTAACTCCGAGTCACTGGATCTAGCTTGAGGTCCACAGATAGCACCATGCAAGGGCTCTTATAATCCATATAAGTGCTTTTGCTTTGTTCTGAATTAAGAAAACATTTTAGTATATTTGCAGAAATATGCATCTGTTTTCACTGATTTCATTGGGTATCAGGTCAATAAATTTCTTTTATAATTGTGCCTAATAATTGTATTTCTCTGTTCCAAAGAAGCAACTAAAACTTGTTACAAGAGAGATTTTTTTCAGATAAATGTTTGTGGCATGGTTTAATATGTATTTTTTAAAGAAGTACCTCAGAATATCAACTTCATTCCTTAGGCAAAACAGTTTAGCAAATGCCAGGGAGCTAAGGGTTGGCCCTATAAACAGCAAGATAAATATATACATGGATTCTTGTTAAAGTGATACATTTCTCCTCAAATGAGGTATTTATTTTTGAGAATACATTGAAGGGGGCTTGTTATAATGATAAGCTGTACTGAGAAACTTTTCTTTGTTTTACATTCATATTGGCATTCAATGTTGTCAGAGCAGTGGAGTGTAACTGTTATTTAATGTTCTTATCATTTAACTACTACTGATGGTACAGAGCCGGTACAGAGCCAGCACAGACTAGCATAAGCCAATAAGTCCCATAATAGTTGTAATCATTAACTTTTTAAATTCCATTTGTTACTAAGTCATTGAGATTACTTACATGCTCTAAACCAATTCCACAGGGCTAAAGGAAGGTCACTAAAAAGGGAAACAAGAAAAGAGAGATGTTAAAACTTGAGATAAATGACAATGGAAATATGATGGTGGTAGATTGTTTGAAAATAATTTCATTTAATTAATACAGTGACAGAGTAAGGAGCACACACAGACTACAGAAAGTCTCATGACAATTAAAAATAAGGTAAGGGTTGGATTTGCATAAGAACCAAAAGAAGTTAACTAATGGGGTATGAGGACTCTTTCACTTTATGACACCCTAACTCTACAGCGAGCAGCTCAGCAGTATGAGCAGTTTTCATGTCAAGCCATGAAAACTGTGAAAGTGGAAAGATAACTGGACTTAATAGTACAGGTTGAACCTCTGAAATCTGAGATTTTCGGAATGTTGCCAGATCAGAGAGCCCCAGAACCTTGTGGAGTGAGAACCCTGTTCCTGAGGAGTCCTAGTTGTATGGGGGAGAAGTGAGGCCATGCGGTTAGGGAGCCCCATCCCTGGGGAGCCCTAGCTGGGTGGGGCAGCAGCGGAACCAGTGAGCGGCAAAAGTGGGGCAGAAGGCAAGCCTCGTCCCAGGTGGGGATCCCCGGTCAGGTGAAGGAGAAATGGGGCCGCGGTGGCTGGGGAGCTCCATCGCCAAGGTCAGGTCCTGAGGGTCTAATCTAAGGGAGGTCTAACCTGCACTTCTAATGAACTATTACCACACTTTAGGATGATAGTTGCTTAACTTCCTTAATTCCCACATAGAGACAATGCAGGTACCCATGCTATGGAGACAGCCAAAGGGATTGCACTATTTAACCCATATAAAAACTCTAATTCTGCAAAGTGTTATCACCCAATAGCCTTTCTCAGCTCAACCTGAAAACTATATAAGTGCATGATACAGCACAAGTTGCAGAAGAGCATCTGAGGGTATGTCTACACTACCCTCCTAGTTCGAACTAGGGAGGGTAATGTAGGCGTACCGCACTTGCAAATGAAGCCCGGGATTTGAATTTCCCGGGTTTCATTTGCATAAGCGGGGAGCCGCCATTTTTAAATCCCCGCTTGTTCGAACCCCATGTAGCGCAGCTACACGGGGCTCGAACTAGGTAGTTCGGACTAGGATTCCTCCATGAGGTGTACCGGTAGTTCGGAATAGGAACCTAGTCCGAACTACCTAGTTCGAGCCCCGTGTAGCCGCGCTACACGGGGTTCGAACTAGCGGGGTAGTGTAGACATACCCTGACTGATGATCAAGTCATTTTCACCCAGGACATTCATGCTGTGGACAACTCGCTACGTAAAAGATGGCTTTGAAAACTTTAAAGTTACAGGGACTGTGTTTGATGATTTGCTGGCTGCTTATGACACTGAACCACCATACAATTCTACTGAAACTGGCAAAAGAATTGAGAAATAGCAAGATGGTTGAGTTCATCATCTCTGTTTGAGAATCAAAGTTTCTTTGTTGATATAATAGCCAGAAAAGTTGATGGTGTGTTCAGTGTAGTGGACTGCTCCAGGATTCAGAACTGTCACCCTTGCTGCCTAATGAGTATACCAATGACCAACCAGAATTCCCTGATGTGTGGAGATTCATTTATGCAAATGATCTTTGCATTGCTATTCAGCTGGAAAGCTTTGAGGGCATTAAGCTCATTCAAGCTGAACATGTTTGGAAAATAGTAATTGTTCTTCAGTCCTTGAGTAGAAGATTCAAGTGTGTTCCTTCCACTAGAAACATTGTCAGCCAAGCAAAAACATCAGATAAATCCTTGAGAACTGTGCATGGCTGGTGTCACATTATACTAAATGCTAATATTCAAAGAGTACATCATGGAGCTAGAAAAAAGCAAACTCTAGGAATTGTGTGCTCCAGTAACTCACTAACACAAAATGGGGAACTGATTCCCAAACACTCCAAGCAACAGTGTCACTCTATGTCACTGATTTGTAAAGTATTGTGCCTCAGTATGGCCATGCTCAAGGTATGCACAAAAAATTGATGTGGAACACAATCCTGTAAAATTACTCCTAGGACTTTGAAATGCACTCCTGCACAGTAGCTATATGGGACGGGGGAGGGAGAAGGCTAGTTCCAAGAGCTAAACCAAGGGTTGTGAGCTCAATCCTTGAGGGGGCCATTTGGGGCAAATCTGTCAGGTATGGTACTGAGTCCTGTTGTGAGGGCAGGGAATTAGATTGGATGACCTTTCAAGGTCTCTTCCAGCACTATGAAATAAGCATATCTTCAGTTGTACCATCACTGAGACAGGATGCCTTCAATAAAATGGAGATACAAAAACAGGTGCATGACTAAAGAATCCACTTCAGGGTCACATTGTACTGCTGAAGATGAGAAAAAAGCTTTTCCCCCTGAAAATCCCTTACTTTGTAGTATTTTGAGGTCACAAAATGGCAGGAAATGCCAGTGATCTTGGAGAACCAGTTCCTTCAAAACGACACCCTTCATACACTGACCTCAAAGAGGGACACTGGTGTGCTCTAAAATGAGTGAGAGAAATGATAGGAAAGACTGGTGAGAATATAAACAAGTGGAAGCTGAGGAATGGCCCCACATGTGAATGTGGAGAATCTAACAAACACTTGAACACTACATGATAGAGTGTGTCCTCTATCAGCCTCCTGAGGAACATATTTGAGATAAATGACACCAGCAGGTCTTAACTGCAGTTTTGAATGGTAAGCTTTGAGATTACTCTATGACATAAATTACAACTTATCAGCAGTTGGCTGTGAAAGATGAGCAGGAGTGTTAGAACCAGAGCTGCCCAAATATTAAGGATATTTTTCAGTGATATTTGTTGTGAAAATGATCAGCATTTCATTCTGAGTTCTCTTGTGAGTTCCACAGGGTTCTTTCTTATTGGCTTTACTCTTCAACTAGTATGAGGCTTCAAAAAGCCAACAAAATCTGATAACACAATGTTTGTGATGGGCTTTTTGGAAAGGGCAATAAACATGTGTGTGACAGACACCCCACTTTATATTTTACTATATATTTTAGAACTGTGCATCTGTCTGTCTGTGAATCCATTTATTCAAGAACGCCTAAATGGTAAGAGCTAAGACTACCAATTTTGGTATGCAGCTTCCTCTTACTATAACTGAAAGCAAGATCAGTGTTTGGTTGCACCAGGAGAATGGGATGTGCCCAGAATTCAATTGTTTCTCATAAAATGGAAAGGGAGGGGTGTGGTAAGAGGGACTTATACTGCAGAAGGACCACAGAGGGCAGCAAGGGGGTAGAGATGGGGACCAGGACAGCTATAACCCCATTGGATCAGCAGGGGGCAGGAGTAAAGAAAGGGGCAGCTATCTACTATATATTTCAGAGAGTATCTCTTTTTGTGTGTTTGTTTGCCTGTGTGTCCATCCCACAGCTGGGGGAGGGGGGAGGCATGCACTCCTTCCCCAGTTATGACCACTGGAGCTACAGCAGCAATGGACTGGAGCTTTTCATCCAAGCTGCTGGGGTGAGAGAGGGTTGTGGTTGTCCTTTCTCCCCACAGCAGTCTGCATCCTTAGCCCCTCATCTCCAGCTCTATCTCAGAGCAATGATTTAAATGAAGAAAACCAAAACTTATTTTTAGGATATCATATCTATCAAGAGCGAGTGAGAAAATGAGCTTATACATACACTATATAGAGATAATTGTGTTTGCGTATGCATGAATATATGCGTGTCCCCATGTTGACATACAATGTATATATGGGAGTGAGGGGAAAGAGACCCTTCTTTGAGAGGGGCAAAAAAGTCTCCAGAGTTATAGAGGGAAGAAATGTCCGGCAACGCATTGTTTCACAATGGAGGTATTCTTTTTTGACTATAGCTGGCACAGTTTGCTTCTTCAGTGAAAATTTTGGTTCCCTATTGGAATGAGATTATTTTCTTTACATGCAATTTCTTCCTCTGCTCTCTGAGGTGACATATGTACATTGGAACACTCGGGAAAATTAAAAGGAAAATTAAAGGTGACTCTCTAAAGTACATTAGTTAAAGGGCATTAAATCCATGAGGACGGTCTCATTCAGAAGTCAAGCTACCTTCAGAGGGGATTACACTAAAGCAAACTGAAGCCACTTTAGGCCATGTCTGTTCAGCAGCACCGTTGTACTGATACAGCTGTACCACTGTATCATGCCCAGTGAAGACAACCCTATGCTGGCCCATCAGCATAAATAACCACTTCCAGGACTAGCATAAGCTACATCAGCAGGAGAAGCTGTCCTGCTGACACAGTGCTATGCCTGTAAAAGTTACTTTATCTCACTTGTGTGGGTGGAACATTGACACCCCCGAGCATCATAAATTCACTGACAGAGGATGTTGTGTAGATATAGCATTACCTCTGAAAGAGAGTGCTTGTAGGGTAAATTGAGGCAGCCCATGGTATCTTGCTGAGAACTGACAAACTCAAATCTGAAAGTATCAGGCCAAGCCTGAGAAGCCTACAGTTCAACAGTTACCGTGACCCTGGTTCCTCTGGCAACCACATTCCAAAAGGGCCTCACTTTGATAAGACCAGTACCAAACAACCAAACAACCACGCAGGATTGTTTTTCATTGTCTGCTTTGTTCCTAGAAAATAAGCTTGGATCCCAAAGATCGCGCCAAGGCAATACCACCCCCGCAGGAGATGCAGTATATTTTCGGCAGACAAAATGACCACCCACATGCCTTTGTTTATGTTGGCTCATTTAGCTTGTTAGGAATAACTACCTGTATTAGTGATAACATGTTTAATTGGCAATGGGCGAAGATGCTGTGCAACTGTCGGAGACCATTGGCTTATGCGCATATCTCACTTCCGCTGCTAGACCTATCAAATCACTTCTCCTCCGTCCATCTGCTACCTATATAATCTAATGTATGTTTTGGTTAAGTTAGTGCTCTCCGGGCTAACCCCACACTCCACTAGCGCTGTGTGTTCAATAAATCCTCTGCTTGTTTTCACCTGCACCCAGTGTGTCCAAGAATTATTCCCAACAGTGCTCTTTCCCCTCCCCCAGTTTAATCTGCCTTAAATTCAAACCTTTAGTTAATCTGGTTTAGCTTTCCTGGGTGTCCCCATGAGGACATGTCCCGACCACAATTAGAAGGGCAGTCACTCTGCCACACTTGTGGATCATTTTTCATCTTATGAGGTATTTGAGATCTTGGGTGACACAACTTGATTGACAAGATCACATAGCACAAGGCTTTCCCCAGCAGACTCCTTCCCCTGCCAGATGGGAGGGCTTCTCATTTTTCTCTGTCAATGATGGCATTTCCCACCGTTACTAATTATATTATCACCCTCATACTAACTTCCAAAAATAACATTTGCTAAAACATTTGCAGCTCTGCAACCTGCACTTGAGAGAAATCACAGTCTTCTCCTCTTCAAATTATAGTAGAGGAAAAAAAATCCCCTTGGGGAACTGAATAGTAGTGCTGCCTGCCTTAATGCTTGATATTGTTGTTACTTACTAATGCAGCATAACAAAAGCTTGTCCTACATTCCTTCCATCATATTTATTTAAGAGTCATAAGAGCTGAAATAAAATGCATAACTATGTGATACAGGTTTGCTTGAACAATGGAAGTGCAGGACAATGAACCCTCATGGGGCCTGGCATACTGCATTGGGTTTTTTTATGGGAGTGGGCAGATGGGAGAAGTGAAGGGAGCAAATCCCAGCTGCAGCACTTACATGAATCCCAAGATGAATATCTTCTGTTGCAATAGCTATGCCTCACTCCCATCTGGCATTGGAATATGCAAGTGGCAGCACTGGGACTTTTGCTAACTGTTTTATGAATTCCCTTTCTCACCCAGCTTGTTTCTTCCATCTGTTGTATCCTGTCAGACACACAGCTTGAGAGTCCTCTGGGGCAGAAACTCTCTCTTCGGTAGTGTTCAGTACAGGACTTTGTGCTATGGGGCTGTGGTGGGGGCCTGAATCCTACCACACTATAAATAGTCAAAGCATATCCTACTGCACTGGGCGAGGGGCAGGTAAAATGGGGCCCAGTTGTGGCCCCATCACCCAGAACTGTGTAGGAGACACCTCCCCACACCCTGTCCCTATATGGCTCTGTTGGACAAGTGCAGCTAAGGGCCAGAAGTCACATACTCCAACCAGTAGGAGCAGAAGCAACTGAAGCAGGAACCTCCAGACGTATAGCGCGTCTTCTACAGTTCTGACTGGAATCTCGTTGCCCTGGGCTATTGACTGTTTGCTCCAACCCTGTCTCTTCAGGTCAGCTTTACATCTATCCCCCTCAGCCCTAGAGAAGGGCTCCTCACATCAAGGTCCACATCTATCCTCTCAGCCCTTTTCTTTCCATTTAGCCAATCCAGCCTAACTAAACCCACCAATAAAATATATTTAAAAAACCAGGGAATTATTATACCATTTGACACCATCACATTGTGCACTCGGTTTATGTGTTCTGTCTTTCTTTCCTCCCTGAGTAGCTTGTAAACAATTCCAGGGAGGAAGTGCCTTCTACCCTGTGTGTCTACAGTCCCTAATCCATTCTAGGCTCAGGCTTAGGCACTACACTAATAAACATGATTAATTATATTAAACACATAATTATTCAGAAGTAGTACCTTTGGCAGGGACTTTTTCCATCTCCCAACTGATAATTCTCTTATTTCCATAGTGCAAGAAATCTGTACATTTTTTCTGTAGTTGCCTGAGTGGTGTGTATTTCCATTGGCAGTCTATGATGCAGGCCTTGTTTTACCCATGCACGTGATTCTTGTTCTGTTTGTGAATAGCTGCTATTACTGACAACTCTGAAATATGCAAACAAAAGTAGTGCGCGGTTAGAATTCCAAACTGTATTACCCCTTGTTAGTTATTGGAGGCTTTCCCTTTTTTTTTTTTAAAAAAAAAAAAAAGAGGAATGTTGTTCTCATGAGCAATGTTCCACTGACATCTTGAAGAATGGCATTTGCTCAGTCTACAAAATGTGTGCAGTTTGGATGGCTCAGGGTAAGCTTCCCCAGTCTATGCTTCAATCTTGATCTAAGGGACCCTTCTAGGGCTCAGAAGATACTGTCGCTCACTTTACTCTGATCAACACTAGGAAGTTATTTTGAAATAACCTCCCTTATTTCAAAACAACCAAGCCCATTATTTTGTAACTAGCCAATTAGCCCATCATAAGACAGGATGTTCAGGTCTCTCCTCCACGTCGGTCTTCTCTCCTGAGCCTCCAGTCTCTCGCTCTGTCTCTCTCTGGCTAGGTCTAGACTGCAGGCTTCTTTCGAAAGAGGCTCTTTCGAAAGCATCTTTCGAAAGAGCCTCTTTCAAAAGATCGCGTCTAGACTGCAGGCGGATCTTTCGAAAGAGAAATCCGCTTTTTCGAAAGAGAGCACCCAGCGAGTCTGGATGCTCTCTTTCGAAGACGGCCTCTTTACATTGAAGAACGCCTTCTTTCGAAAGAGGAACTTTCGAAAGAAGGTGTTCTTCCTCGTGAAACGAGGTTTACCGCCATCGAAAGAAAAGCCGCGTTCTTTCGAAATAATTTCGAAAGAACGCGGCTTGAGTCTGGACGCAGGGGAAGTTTTTTCGGGAAAAAGCTACTTTTCCCGAAAAAAACCCTGAGTCTGGACACGGCCTCTGTCTCTCTCTCTCCTCCTTCTACTGCCTCCCCACCCCTTTCAGCTCTCCTCTGCCTCCTGTCTCTCTCTCTGTCTCTTTCTTCCTCTTCTCCCCTCCTGCCTCTCACTTGGGGGACTGCAGAGCCCAAACGGCCTGAAGCCACTGTCATGCCGCACGACACCGCCCTGCCCCCCTTCGCCTCCTGCCGTGGCGCTTAGCTGACTTCTGCATCACTCAGCCAGGCCGCTGAGGGGGAGTGTGCTGCATGGGAAGCATGGGGCCCAAACAGCCACTTGTGCCTCTTGCTCCCCCGCAGCGGCCCGGCTGAGCAGTGCAGAAGTCAGCCGAGCGCCACAGAGGAAGGCAAATGATGTGACTAAGGCAACAGCGCCGCCCAGAGGGACAGCCAGCATTTCAGCAACAGCGCCACCCACAGGGAACAGCCAGCATTTCAGGCAACAGCATTGCCCAGAGGGAACAGTCAGCATTTCAGCGTTATAGACTCTCAGACATTGGGCTACTATATATTTTGTAATAAGGGGCTGATTATTTCCAAATAATAACTCCTGCTTTCCACAAGGAATGATGCTTATTTCAAAATAGTTATTTCTAAATAGCAGTAGTATGGACTTGCCACTGCTGCTATTTCGAAATAACTACTCCCCAGAGTTATTCAAAGTAATTACTCCCCAGTGCTCTAAGTCAAGGTAGCATATCCACATTATAGGCAAGCCTACCTCAGACTAATTTCAAGGCTTCCCTATAGTGTGGACATGCTATTTTGAAATAGTTATTTCAGGAGTTACTATTTCAAAATAATTTATTTTGAAATAATTTCCTAATGTAGACATGCCCTTTAATGTCATGTTGCTCTTCTTTCAGCTGACACAGCTAGCAAGGATACCAATTAACACAATTTGTGATGGTGATGTTGTGATGTGTACAGGACCAGGTTAAGAAGGGGGCTTTAGAGGCTGGAGACAGGGTCCCTGGCAAAGGGGCACCCCACAAAAAAGATCTCTGGACTGCCAAAAGTCTGGATATTTTTGTAGGGCCTCTTTGGCCTGGGGTTGCAGCAACCTCATTCCATGAGGAGAAACAGCTAATTCGAGTTAAGGGTTTACTTTGAACTCCCATTTCACTGCCGTGTGTAGACACAGGCAGTTATTCTGGGCTAGTCAGTTTCCAAAATGGCGACCACCCGGGAACATGCTAATGAAGCGCGGGATGTTTAAATCCCGCACTTCATTTGCAATTTCGGTCGCCCTCATTAGCCTCCTTAGTTCGAACTAGGGGGCTAGTGTAGACTTACCCTTAGAGATGCAACTATTCTGATCTGGATCTGTGATTTAGTGGAGGATACACACATGTAGGTGAAACTTGAACTCACAAAGATCTAGGCATATATTTTAATATGCATATTTATTAGAATACCACAACGCTACTCAATCGAAATTAATATTAGCAGTCTTAATATATGGCATTATCATTTGTTCTTGCTACTACCATTTACTATATCTGACCAGATGCTTAATAGTTGGACTTTGTTTTCCCATCACTAATAATCAGTAAATAAAGTGTTGTTTTCTCTGTAGTTCATTAATTCCTGGTATGAAAATGGAAAAGTGCCCTCTCTTCAAAGAAAATAATTGTCTTTGTGAACCCCAAGCCAAATCCAATACTCTAGCTGCTGTCTATAGAGCTTGTCTCCACTTTGAAGCTACTCTAGCAGCTTTGGACTCAAGTCCATGTTTAATTAATTGTACCAGAAAGACACCAATGGGAGCAATGGTCAGAAATTTCAAAAGTGCAGTATTAAATAGTCAAAGAGGAGTCTCCATAGAAATGATTATTTCTAAGAATACACTGTTAAACTGGGCACTTTTACTTTTGTAAGGAGCAATTCTGTTGCATCTTATTTATGGGAATGCTATACAAGAATCTGATCCTGCTTCACTGAATTCATCCTATGTAAGCAAATAATAATGCCTGTGCCCATTAACTTAAATGGAGGTTGAAGGCACTGAATGCTGTACATGAGATAGTCAGCATTTTGCAGGATAGAACCCATAGGCCTGGTCTACACTATATACGCAACTCCAGTTATGTAAATCAATGTCAACGTATCTTACACCGCATTTCCATGCCATCCACACAGGGGGAAGACAAAGGGAGCAAACACTTCCATCAGGTTCCCTTACTCCTTGTGAGAAGTAGGAGTACCAGTGCCAACGGGGAGCTCTTTGAGTTCAGTCTAGCAGGTCTGTGTTATATCCACTAAATTGTATAGTGTAGATGTGCCCGTGGCGTACACAATCTGGCTACGTCTACACTGGCAACTTCTTGCACAAGAACTCTTTTGCGGAAGAGTTCTTGTGCAAAAAATCTTCCACAAGAGAGCGTCTACACTGCCATGTGCTTTTTCAGTGTGGACGCGCTATTGCGCAAGAAAGCTCTGATGGCCATTTTAACAATAGGGGCTTCTTGCGCAAGAAATTCATGTTGCCTGTCTACACTGCCCTCTTGTGGAAGAGCTCTTGCACAAGAAGGCTTATTCCTCATGGGGAGAAGAATAACTCTTCCGGAAGAAGCCCTGTTTTCTGACACTGTACTGTAAATTTACTTGTGCAAGAACACGTGTGCAGTGTAGACAGCAGGCAAGTTTTTGCGCAAGAACAGCTGTTCTTGCACAAGAAGCTGCCAGTGTACTCTATGTGTTCTCTTATGGTGTAATGCTATTTCCACAGAAATCAATGGGATTTTTGCCACTGACTTGACTAGAAGGGGATTGGACCTTCAAAAGGCTTTACTTTTATATATAAAAGTTGTGCTTATTATATACCCTATTATTTTGCTACCTATGACATGATAAAATAACTTTTCAGTAAACTGTAGTTGCATTTCTTTCAATAGCTCTGAGAAAATGGTTTGTAGAAATCCACCTAAAATAATTTGCTTTTATCTATTAAAATTAGAAAACCATCAATCTAACAAATTTAAATGCTATTCTAAGCAAGGTGATTAGATGCAATTAAGGAAACATATAACTACATAAGTAAATCAAAGATGCTAGCATATTTGCACAAATGTTCTGAACATCTTATTAATTCAGCACTGAACAAATAATAGTAAACATGACATGCAACTGTACCTATATAGTTCAAGCTACTGCAGCAAACTGCCAACCACCAGCAGATTTAACAATCACTTTTGGAATCCATTTAATCACAAGTACTTTTCACAGTTTCTAGTTCCTCATGATAATGTGATGTCCTAGGGTGTGTCTAGACTACAGGGTTTTGTCAACAAAAGTAGCCTTTTGTCGACAAAACTACACCTGTGTCTACACTGCCGCCGTGATATGTTGACTGTAAGTCGACAGAACGCGGCAGTTTTGTCGACGGTGGTAAACCTCATTCTATGAGGAATAACACCTTTGTGGATAGAGTTATGTTGACAAAAGGTAAGTGTGGATGCAGGGGAGAATTTATGTTGACAATAAAGGCCTCCAGGAAGAAGCCTTGGTGGACACTCCTGCCACAGCTTTCAACTCTATTGTTCATGCCTGCAGCCATTTTTAAAAGGCACAGGCACCCAGAATTACCATTCTGGTAGCAAGCCAGCTACAGCCAGGACCCTGAGACCACGTAGCTCTGTCAGGTCAGGAAACTCGGAGCCATGTCCCAGGGACAAGCCCTCCCCCCCCCCCCCCCCAAATACCCCTGGGCCTTCCAGGGACACATCCCCCCAGGAAGCCAGGGGCACCAAACACCAGGCACCCTCCTGGTCTGGGCCCGAGATCAAAGCCCTCTTGGAGCTGTGGTCTGAGGAGAAGGCTCCTCAGCTCCCACAGACCAGGCGCAGGAACACGGTCATTTACAGCAGAATGGCTGATGGCCTGGCAAGGCAGGGCCACCGCCCCCGCACCGTACCCCAGGTCAGAGCCAAGGTGAAGGAGCTGTGGCAGGGATATGTCAGGGCCTGTGAGCGCAGCTCCTGCTCTGGGGAAACAGCACACTACTGTGCTTACTGCAAGGACCTGGACCGGATCCTGGGGGCAGGGGAACCCCTGCCTCCCGAGAGGCTTGTGGAGTCTGGCTTAGAGACTCCTGTGCAGCAGTGGCCACAACTCCAGGCAGATGACCAGGAGCACCAAGAGGAGGAGGAGGAGGAAGAAAGCACCAGGAGTACCTAGGAGCCAGACGCCCACACTCAGGAGGCCTCCCAGACAACTTCAGACCCCAGGTAGGGAACGTCAGGTGAGTGCTGTGAGGATCCAACACACACAGGGCAGGGCAGGCAGGAGCAAAGTGGATGGTGCCATGCTGTGACATGTCATGCTGATCACAGCCTGAGGGGAAGGGCACACCCCTGGCCGCCCTCAGGGAGGGCCATCCTACCCCTGCACCCACATGGCTATTAGGCACCACCTGCTCCTGCAGGCAGTGATACCAGATGCAGCCATGGGTTGGGGACACTGGGATTGCCAGAAAGCTTCAGGACTCTCAGCAATCTGTGGTAAGCCCAACTGTGGCCTGACACTTGTCTGTGCTGCTCGGCCATGGGGTGTGTGTTGGGGGAGGGAGGGGCAGCATGGTGGCCTGCACACCTTCTGAGCTCCAGGGACTTACTGAGACGCACATGACCATCCTCTGACCCTAGGACTGGCACTGACTGCTGAGAAGAAGGAGGGCATGTCTTCTCAAGGAAAGTGTGAGCATGCATGACTGACGACTTTTCCCTCTTGTCCGCCACAACTGGACCAGCTGACCAGGACGGGGGTGCCACACCTGCCTCACTACCCAGACGGCTGCAGGGAACCCATCAGCACTGGTGCACATACTTGGACCTGGTGCACCAGCACATCTCGGTCCCACAAGGGATACAGGACACATTTACAGGATACAGGAGGATGGAGGCAAAGGCAGAGTGGCGCAGGCGCTTGCTGGAGGAATTTTCCCAGCAACGCACTGATTTTTGTGCTGCTATCCGGGAGGCCATGGCCTTCCCCAGTCCTGTGCCTGGTTCTGCTCCTCCTGCTCAGCCTGCCTCCCGCACCCCCAGCCCCTTTCCTCCTCCAGTCCCTGCTCCCGCAACCCCTGCCATCCCAGACCCAGGTACTGCCCCACTTCCTGCCCAGCCCCCTACTGACCCAGCCCGCCTGCGCGGCCATGTGCGAGAAGGCTTCTGCAGCCAAAGTGCTAGGGGCTCCTCATCAAGGCAGCACCCTCAGCCCTGAGCCTCCCTCCCCCGCACCAGGTGGACATTCCCCCTTCCCACCTGTGAGAGTCACTGAAGGAAGCACTTTACTTTATTTACAAACACTTTATTTTTCTGAACAAAAGATTATTTTAGTTTTCAAAAAACCAACAGTGAAATAAACTGTAAACATTTTTTCACCAACACCTGTCTCTGTTCTCAGTGTGTAATGAATGAGTACAATGTGTGAATGTGAGGCCAGGAGAGGTTCTGGGGAGGAAGGCACCGGGTACATGGGGCAATCCCACATTTGGAAGGCCCTGGGGAAAATCATCGGCCTCCTTGGGAGAATTGCTCCCTCAGGGCGTCTCAGATGTGCAAGCCCAGCTGGTGGGCTTGCCAGATGGCAGCTGTCCGGGGCTGCTCAAAGTGCCTCCTGTCCACATCAGCCCGTGTCCCCCATGCAGGGAGGGAGGCCTCCCCTTTCCTCTCCACTAGGTTGTGCAGCACACAGCATGCTGCAACCGCATCAGGGATGTTGTGTTCCCCCATGTCCAGCCGAGTGAACAGGCATCTAAATCTGCCCTTCAGACTGCCAGAGGTGCACTCCACCTGGAAGCGAGCCCAATTCAGGTGGAAGTTAAAGAGTTCCCTGCTTGCATCCAGGTGGCCAGTATAGGGCTTCATGAGGCAGGGCATAAGGGGGTACTCTGCGTCAGCCATGTTGCACGTAGGCATCTGCACATACCCGACCGCATAGTTCCTCTCTGAGAAAAATGCATCAGCCTGCAGCCTGGCATACAGGTATGAGTTCCAGAATATGCGAGCATCGTGTGCCCAGCCTGACTACCTCAGGGTGAGGCCAGGCAGGCTTCTACCACTCCCAACCCATCCCCTATTTCCTGTGCCCGGTCTTCACCATTCCCCTTATCCACCTGCCCCCACACCAATGGACTGTCCCCTGACAGTGACTTACCTCCATCAAGACGGCCCCAATAGTAGACCTCCTCATGCCGAACTGATGTCCCATAGAGCGGTAGCTGTTGGGAATGGCCATTTTCCACAGAGCAATAGCGACGCACTTCTCCAGGGGGGTGGTGGCCCGCAAGCGGGTGTCCTGGCATTGCAGGGCAGGGGCAAGCCAGGCACAGAGCTCCTGGAAGGTGGATTTCTGCATCCGGAAGTTTTGGAGCCACTGGTCGTCGTCCTACTGCTTCATAACAAGCCGGTCCCACCAGTCCGAATTGGTGTCCAGCCTCCAAATTCGCTTCTCCAGGAATAAGTTTGGGGGCAAGGGGAGTAGGGCTGCAGCCTGAGTGAGAGGCTCAAAGCTGGGCTCTGAATCCAGCTCTGCCGCAAACGTCAGGATGCTCTCATGAAGATGCAGCAGAACTTCTATCATCACAGTATGGGGCCATCGCCTGCCCAGGGGCAGCTCAGGCTCCATGGACAAAAACACAGTGCAAAGCAAAAAACCAAACATGAAAATAAACTGCTGTGGTGTCCGAGGAAGCAGGGCAACCAGAGAAAAAAATTGCAGCAGCTTTGCTTTCCCTCTAGGAGGTAGGCAAGCCAGAAGCAGGAGCAGAGCAACGGCTGTCCAGGAGGATCCCTTTAAGAATGTGTCTCTGCAAAGAGCATGTAGCAGTGCCTGGACTTCAAGGCTGCACCTGCTCTTCCAGGTGTCTTCTTTTGTCGACAAAGCGTCTGCCAGTCTGGACGCTCTTTGTCGACAGAGGCTTTATCGACAGTATCTGTTGACAAAGCCTCTGTTGACAAAAGCCTGTAGTCTAGACTTACCCCTAGTATCTGATATCATATTACATGAGTCATAGAGGCATTAAGGTGCTTTGGGTTTTCATGATACAAGAGCAATGTTTGTTAGATGAGTGGGGAGTTGGGGCTGGGTGGAGGAGAAAAATCAAGTGCAGATGAAAAATCAAGAGAACAGAGAAATAATGATCCTATTCTTAAATGAAAACCGGAAAGGGGCAATCTTTAGTGCTAAAAGGTTAACTGAACTACACAAATCATTAAGTAGTTTTTCATGTACAGCACTATTAAGGATGTCATTACAAATGCAAAGATTGCTCTATGTGCAGTGAACCAGTAATAATTTTTCCCTCAATTGTTTTTCTTCTCCCATAAACCCCAAATTAACTGAGCATCACTAAAATGTCTCTGCTTTTTGTTAAACCTAGAAAGATTAGGGGCTAGATGGAGCTATGGGAATGAACTTATCAGCTAAGGAGCTACCCCTACATGTTTCCTGACAACAAAATATAAGAATATGTGTGAATGGAATAGACTCATAGACTCATAGACTTTAAGGTCAGAAGGGACCATTATGATCATCTAGTCTGACCCCCTGCACAGTGCAGGCCACAGAATCTCGCCCACCCCTCTTAGAATAATCCTCTCACCTATGTCTCAGATATTGAAGCCTTCAAATACTTTGAAGGCCCCAACATGCAGAGAGTCCTTCAGCTGTGATCTGTGCCCAATGCTACAGAGGAAGGCGAAAAACCTCCAGGGCCTCTGCCAATCTACCCTGGAGGAAAATTCCTTCCTGACCCCAAATATGGGGATCAGCTAAACCCTGAGCATGTGGGTAAGACTCACCAGCCAGACACCCAGAAAGTTCCCTATAATGAATGGTCAATTAGTTACCAAGATCATGTTATTTCATCCAACCATCCCCTTATCATAGAATCATAGAACTGGAAGAGACCTCAGAAGGTCGTCAAGTCCAGCCCTCCGCTCTAGGCAGGACCAATCCCATCTAAATCAACCTGGCCAGGGCTTTGTCAAGCCGAGACTTAAACACCTCTAGGGATGGAGACTCCCTAGAAATGAAATGGAATGATATCTGTATGTCTTACAGGAGAAAATAAGCTTCCTAAGACCTCAATTCAGCAAAACTCTTTAAGCACATGTTTAGCTTTAATTATGTGCTTACGTCCCACTAACATCAATGAGACATAAACACATGCTTAAGTGCTTTGCTGAATAGAGATTGGCTTATTTGGGAACCTGAAGTTAAGCACATGATTATATGGCTTTGCTGAATTAGGCCTGTTGATGGGGGGATGGGGGAGGACACCAAGGGCAGTTGCCCCAGGGCCTGGCAATCCAAAAGGGCCTGGGGCTCCCAGACACTGATGCTGCTACTGCAGCAGCAGCGGTGTCCAGAGCCCTGGGCCATTGAAATCATCATGTGGTTCCCTCCAGACACAGCTGAGGGCTGGGGGGTTGTGCTGACACTGCACTCTCCTTGCGGCACCGAGGGCTTGGGGAGGGCTGGCACGGCATGCTCTGGGTGGTGCTGAGGGCTGCGGGGCAGGGAAGGGAGCCTGACACGGCATGCGCTGCTCGGCACTGAGGGCTGCAAGGCGGGTGCTGACACAGCATGCTCCAGATCATGAGGGGGTATGTGTGCTGACACATCATGATCTGGGCAGTGTTGAGGGCTGCCTACCTCCAGCCCTGCGCCTTCCAGGAGTGCAAAGTCAGCTACATACACACACGCACCCCTTGCCTATGGGACTGGCAAGTCAGTTGACTCCCTTGCTTAGGTGTCTCCTGAGTACCCTGGTACTCAAAGCTTAACTGAGCTCTTATGGGTCCAAATCCTGGCTTTGGTGTACCCACATGCAAGGCTGGTCCTGCAAATGAACTTCACATTCCTTAGGCAGTCATATTCTGACTCCCCAGCTCCCACTCTTCTCCCTGCTGTCATCATGGCAGCTCATGTATTAGAGCAGCATTACAGCTCCCAGGACTTCTGGGACTCAGGCAGAAGTAAACAGAATAGAGAAAGATTCAATCCTGGAGAGAGAGCGGGATCTTGCAGAGGTGGGTTTTCCTCAAACAAATCTAATAAATGTTTAAATGCATTGTCTTGTGTGTGTCCTAACTACAAGTGCTGGTACTGAATGGACATGGGACTGAACTAGAACCTTGGATCTGAACACCTCTAGAGTTCACTCACTTAGAAATACCTTCATGCTCTTCCCAGCACTTGAACAGTTTATTATTTATTGTTCACTATGGACTAGATCCACAAATGGACTTTGGCATTGCAATACTCATTGGCATTGCATTGCATTATTTAATTTGTAGATGTCCAGGCTCTCTATACAGTGCATAGGAAGAGTTAGTCATGAGTTAACCATGTGCCCTCGTAACCAAGAAGGCTAAAGGCATATTAGGGTGCATTAGAAGGAGCATTGCCAGCAGATCTAGGTAAGTGATTATTCCCCTTTATTTGGGACTGGTGAGGTCACATCTGAAGTACTGTGTCCAGTTCTGGGCTCCCTCCCACCTATTACAGTAATGTGTCCACATCCCTTTGAGAAAGTCCAGTGGAGGTCAACGTAAATGATTAGGGGACTGGAGCACATGACTTATGGGAAAAGACTGAGGGGAAAGACTTATTTAGTCTACAGAAGAGATGAATGAGGAGGGATTTGATAGCAGCTTTCAGCTACCTGAAAGGGGGTTCCAAAGAGGTTGGAGAGAGACTGTTCTCAGTGGTGAGAGGTGGCAGAACCAGGAGCAATGGTCTCAAGTTGTATTGTGGGAGGTCTAGTTTCGATAATGGGAAAATCTATTTCAGTAGGAGGGTGGTGAAGCACTGGAATAAATTACCTAGGGAGGTGATGAAATCTCCATCCCTAGAGGTTTCTAAGTCCAGGCTTGACAAAGCCCTGGCTGGGATGATTTAGTTGGGATTGGTCTTGCTTTTAGCAAGGGGTTGGAATCAGTGATCTCTGAGGTCTCTTCCAAACCTGTAATTCTATGATCTAAGGATTTTTAGGCTTCATATGTTACATTGCACAGCTGCTCTGCTTCAGCAGCTCCTCTTTAGTGTAGACATGCCCAACACACAGGGGAGAGGTTCTTCCATCAGCATAGATGATCCAGCTCCCAAAGAGGTGATAGGTAGGTCAATAGAAAAATTCTTCTTTTGATCTACCACTATCTACATGAGGGATGAAGTCAGTCAATCTACATTTCTGGGGGCTCTCCCAGATTTTCCACTGCACTATTGTAGACCACAACCACTTTTTTGTGAGAGCTTGATGTGCTCAGAGAATGCTTTCCTGACTAAGACCAGCAGGCAAGATTGGAAGCGGACTGCCTAGTTTGAGAATCCCTCCAGAACTTAAACACCAAGCAGCTTAGGGTGCGTCTTCACAGCAGCGTTATTTTGGAATCACAGCCATTATTCCGAAATAATGATGCTAGCGTCTACACATTCTGTTACTTTGAAATTAATTTGAAATAGAAAATGGCTTATTCCGACTTCTGTAAACCTCATTCCACGAGGAATAACTCCTATTCCGAAATAGCTGTTTCAGAATAGCAGTACTGTAGACGCTCCACTGCTGCTATTTCAAAATAGCTCCTCCCCAGGGCCATTCATAGTAATTACTCTCCACTGCCTCATGGGGCTCTAAATCAAGGTAGCACATCCACATTAAGAGAGCCTGCCTCAGACTAATTTTGAGGCTTCCCTATAGTTTAGACGAGCTATTTCAAAATAATCTATTTTGAAGAATTCCTTCCGGAATAGCTTTGCATGTGTGTACTGCAAGGAATTTGTATTACTTTATCAACACAAACTTGGTGCCTAAGGACTTCAGATGTTTCCACAGTTGGCAGCAGCTGAATGGGGTTCTGAAGATTTCAATGGTTCCTAAACATTTAATTTAGACACCTAAATCTCTTTGTTGCTCTAGCCCTAAGATTTTTCCTTTTTCCTCCTTAAAATCCCTTAAGATGTGCCACACCTTCATCCTTACCCATTTCTCTTGAAAACAGCTTCTCTATTGGATGGGACCTTACTAAAATGGTCTTCTGCTCTGTGGTGATACATGGAGCTGTTTGTAAGAGAAAGGACACTAGGGCAAACTCTTTGTCAAAATGATCCCATTTTTGTGCAGCACACTGTCCTTCAATTGTATTATTGGGTCTCAGCCATATTGGTCTTCTATTTCCATGTTGAGTGAATGGTTGAATATAGATATTAAAATTACATTGCAAAGTAATTCTAGGATTTAGGGCCTCTGAAATCCTATCGTGCATATGTTGAGCAGCAATTTCATACCTCTCCTTCTTCATTGTTATGGCCATCCTCCTGATTAGTGAGGTCAGCCTGCAGCAACATTACTTGGAATGGGGACTAATGCAGCTCTAAGCCATTGAACATTTTGCCTTACTTAGAACTGGATAAGAACCTTAGAATATAGTCTTGGAAGCCTCTCTCGAAGTCTGACCCAGAGAATAATATTGCATTGTCACACGGTTCCCTTAAACTTAGGTACCTAGTACTGGAGCTATTTATAATTCTGGACTTCCACAAAAAATAATCACTCATTCTGATTTTGGCATTTTTTAGATTTGTATAATAACTCTTATGAACTAGCCAATTAGCCCGTCATAAGATGGGATTTTCAGGTCTCTCCTCCACATCGGTCTTCTCTCCTGAGCCTTTGGTCTCTTGCTCCATCTCTTTCTCTCTCTCTCCTCCTCCTACTACTGCCTCCCTCCCCCCTCTCTCTCAGCTCTCCTCCGCTTCCTGCCTCTCTCTCTGTCTCTCTCTTTCTCTTCTCCTCCCACTCCTGCCTCTCACTTGGGGGACCACAGAGCCCAAACGGTCGCTTGCACCACTTGCTCCCACACGGCAGCCTGGCTGAGCAGCACAGAAGTCTGCCGAGCGCCACTGCGGGAGGCGAAGGGGGGGCGGGGTGGTGATGTTCACGGCCAGGGGGCAGGGCCTGGAGCCACTGTCACACCGCACATCACTGCTCCGCCCCCCCTTTGCCTCCTGCCATGGCGCTCGGCTGATTTCTGCGCTGCTCAGCCGGGCCGCCATAGGGGAGCAAGCATCCATTTAGGCTCCCCCATGGTGGCCTGGCTGAGCGGTGCAGAAGTCAGCCAAGCGCCATGGCGGGAGGCAAGGAGGGGCAGGGTGGTGACATACATGGCCAGGCCCTGCCCCTTGGCCATGTAGGTCACCGCCGCCCCTCTTCCCCTCCTGCCGTGGCGCTCGGCTGACTTCTGCACCGCTCAGCTGGGCCGCCGCGGGGAAGCAAGCGGCTCAAGCAGCCATTTAGGCCCCGCACTCCCCATGCAGCATGGGCCGCCCAGAGAGAACAGCCAGCATTTCAGGCAACAGCCCCCTTCCACCCTCCCGGGGAGAACAGCCATCATTTCAGTGTTACAGACTCACAGACATTGGGTTACTATATATATGATGATCAGCTGCTGTGCCTACTTCAGCTACAGATACGTGTGCTGTAAACCAGGTTAAAAAAAACAAACCAAAAGCCCTTCTTGAGTTTAGTAAGTGCTTGGTGGCAAACACGACTCACAAAGTTAAAAATGATTGAAATGTTATTTTTAAATACCCAAAACAAGACCACGGAACAAGTGAAGTAGAAATCCAGAGCTATTGACACTTTAGTCTGAGAGATAATGTAGCGAAACTGAGTGTGCTGTAATAAAAATAGCAAGTATTTTAAAATTTAATAGCATATTGATTACCATTGAGATCTGATAAGGAGCATGGAGGATAAACTACTTCTCATCCCTCTTCCAGAACCCAACATATTCAGCCTGCATACACTCATCAATATTCCAAGGAAATAGTCACTTTGATGAGCTAGGTTGGAGTTTCTTTTGTGCACCAATAAAAAGCATCAACCATCTAAACAAAGGACGTTACATTTTTCCACAGGGTTTGCAATCAATTTTTTAATCTGTAAAGCTCCCAACTGTAAAACTGCACACACATTAACTGTTTCCCTCTCTTCCACCCTCCAGGCTTCCTTTTCAGACCTCTCAGCTATCATGAGATTAAGATAGCCGCTTGTGGCTTTCCTTCCTCTTATCCCAGTCACTCACTATCTCTTCACTCTGGGGACATCTACACAGCAGTGTTATCGTAGAACAACTGATATTGTTCCGAAATAACACAGTGCATATCTACATTACAAGCAGTTATTTCGACATAATGTCAAAATAATATCAAGTTGGAAGTCTTATTACTCTGACTCCTTTAACCCTCATTAATGAGGATTAAGGGAAATTGGAGGAAGAGTGCTCTCTCCAACTTCCTGCTGTGAAGACAGCACGAAAAGCTGAAATAAGCTATTTTGACATAAGCTACGCAATTGATGTAGCTCAAGTTGCATAGCTTATTTCGGCTCTAGTCCTGCTGTGTAGACGTGTCTCCTGTGAGCATGTTTATTTTGCTGGGGAGTTTAACCAACCAGCTATGGAAATCCAGTTTTGCAGGCGATTGTAGGCCACAGAACCTCACCACTTATCTTGTGATATATCCATATAGTCCAGGGCTGGGCAAAATACAGCCTGGAGGCTGGACCTAACCCACCAAGCCACCAGATCTGGCCCATGGACCACCTTGTCAGGCATGCAGCTGCACAGTTTAAAGTGCAGTCCATGCGACTCTCTGTTCTGAAGGGTGGGGGAAGCTTCATGCATCTCCCCACCCCCAGCCCAATTCTCAACTCCTAGGGTACGTCTAAACTACATGCCTCCGTCGACGGAGGCATGTAGATTAGCCAGATCGGCAGAGGGAAATGAAGCCGCAATTAAAATAATCGCGGCTTCATTTACATTTAAATGGCTGCCCCGCTCTGCCGATCAGCTGTTTGTCGGCAGATCGGGGCAGTCTGGACGCGACGCGCCGACAAAGAAGCCTTTCTTGATCGGCACAGGTATGCCTCGTGAAACCAGGTTTACCTGTGCTGATCAAGAAAGGCTTCTTTGTCGGCGCGTCGCGTCCAGACTGCCCCGATCTGCCGACAAACAGCTGATCGGCAGAGCGGGGCAGCCATTTAAATGTAAATGAAGCCGCGATTATTTTAATCTCGGCTTCATTTCCCTCTGCCGATCTGGCTAATCTACATGCCTCCATCGACGGAGGCATGTAGTTTAGACGTACCCCTATTGGCAAGAAACAACCTGCCAATAGGAACTGACCCCAGCCAATCTTTCAGGTCCTATTGGCTGGAAACAACCAGCCAATAGAAGCTAAGAGATTGACTTGGGGGATGGGAGCAGCACAAATCTCTTTCTCCTCCCAGAGCTGAGAGCCCAGCTTGCCTTGGGGTGCTGCCGGGCTGCTGGCTTAGGTAAGCTCCTACCAGCCAGAGCCTGCCTCTGGAACCCTAGACCCTTCCACATCCCAACTCCCTCCCGCAAATAACCATCCAAATCCTCTGCACCTCCCTGCCCCAGGTCACAACTCCCTTCCAGACCCTATACACTCTCCTGCACCCCTCCACCACAGCCAAAATCCTCTCCTAGACCCAAATACCCTCCCAGATCCTGCACCAAGTCACCACCCACATCCTCTGTAGTCTGTATCTCCTTTTCCTCTTCTCCCAGGTCACAGCTCTCTCCTAGACTTTGCACCCTCTTATAGTGCCCCTCCCCCAGGCCAGAAACCCTCTCCTGCACCCATACTCTCTCTCTAACCCTACTCCTCCATTCCCTGACCCATGTCACAACCCCCTCCTTTACGCAAACTCCCTCTTGGACCTCATACTGTCTCCTGCACCCCTGTACCTTCTCATGCACCCTTCTGTGCCCAGCCTCCATCCTAGACCCCGCACCTCCTCCATAGAAAAGTGCAACCCTTGACCCTGGAGTAGCCGCCTGCCAAAAATTATAGCCCACCCCTAATATAACCGCTACCTGAGTTATTGATATCCTCAAATGATGTTTTAATGACTTTATGTTACAGAGAAGGCACCAATTACTTTAGTTTAAACCTGCAAGTGACTTCAGCCCCACGTTATAAAGCAGTGATTCTCAAAGTGGGCCATGAACCTGCATTGGAAAAGCCGCTAACATGCCTACACTGCTTTGTGTCCTAACAGGCCCATAGTCATGGAGCCTCGCGGCTCCCATTGGCTCTGGTTCTCTGCTTTCCCATTGGCATTTAGGCTACATCTACATGAGATAAAGTGTGATTACTGGCTCATGTACACAGTGTCACACCAGCTCTCATTGATCTAGCATAAATATAAGAACTAGTGTAGCCATGGTAGTATGGGCTGTAGCAGAGGCCCTGTGCCAAGTACAAATCCACCTGAACCCTATGGGTATGTATGAAGTGTGACTAAATCATGCTCTCATGCTAAATCATGCTGCCACTATGTTTATTCAAACAATCTCTCATTGAGTTAGTGTGTGTGTGTATATACACGATGCCCTTACGTGATGCCCTTACAGCATCGTAGCCTTAGGCCTTTTTGTTTGTACTTCATAACAGCTGAGGACACAAATACAAGAAAATGAGACTTTGATGGATGAAATTTCACCCAGGCTATGTCTACACTAGGAAAATATTTCAAAATTACTAAATTTGATTTAATAACTCCCAGTTTAACAAATTCAAACTAGCGTGTCCACACTACGGGAAAACCTCAAAATTAACCCAAAGCAGTCTCCATTAATGTGGACTTGCTACTTCAGACTTAGAATCCCAAGAAGCACTGCGGAGTAATTAGTTCGAATTACTCTGGGGAGTAGTTATTTCAAAATAGCGGCACCAGAGCATCCACACTACCATTCTTTCAAAATAACTATATTGGAATTAGCATTACTCCTGTTGAAAAGAGTATTTCGAATTTTGCCACCCGTTGTTTCAAAATAATGGGCTTGATAGCATGCACGCACTACTTATAAATTCAACCTTGTGGGGGGGGGGATTATTTCTAAATAAAGTCCTAGTGTAGACCAGGACCCTGTTACTTCACCTATCTTGAGAGAGGAGAGGCCAGAAAATACAGAGGATAAATCTTTTCAACACCATGATTATGTGGTTGTCGATGCAGCCTCATGAAACAAACCTCTGCTGAAGTGTCTCTCATTTAGTTTTGGAGCATAACACTTGAGGGTACAAGAGGATTTAAAGCACAGAACGCCATAGTGCTGCACCTATGTCAAAAAGTGACTGTTCCCTATAAATAGAGTAAGCCCAGTTCCCCTTTGCCAACAGCAATGCTCCCATTTGGCTAGTTAAGAGGCCAGAAAAGTATCTCTAAAGGGTCATGGAAAGACTGGTGAGGGAGTTCCAGGGAGTCAGAGAACAGACTGGAGTAGCAAGAAAAGAGATAGATGAGAGCTGTCTAGATCAGTCAGAGTCAGACGAGAACTGGAGAATGTCCTAGAAGCAATATTTTTCTTCCTGGACAAGGCTGCAGGCTGGGGAGCAGCAAGAGGGTATGCTGATCAATGTCTCCAAACAAGTTAGAAAGTAGTGAAGCAGCAGCAGCAGCAGCAGGAGAACCAGCAGCTGCAGAGGAAGTTGCTTACTAGCTCCAAACCCAAAAGCAGTGGAGGATCAAAGAGGGTTAAAGGCAAGGGCCTAGCAGAGGGGCTCACCTGCTGACCTTCCAGGGCAAAACTAAGCTAGACCCAGAGGAAATTGTAAGAGGCCAGGAGAGAGGTGGAGGCTATGGATGTTCCCCAGCAAAGAGAGAGTGTGGATTCCTGCTGGAAAGAGCACAGTGGCACCCTAGTATAATGGAAGGGCTGGAGTTGCTGTCCTGGCACCAGGACAGGAGAGGACTGACAAAGAGCCTGGATGTGACTGAAGTCACCATTGTGTGGTAAGTGCAGCAGCAGGTACAAGATGCCTTAATTCCTTTCACTCCTTGCACTGGGATGAGAAACTGATACGAGACTTATGGATTTTTTTGAACCATGCAACTATGTTCTGGTGATAAATCACACTGATGAGCTACAGGATAAACCTTGCACATACCTTCACTGGTTTGCCTGAGATGGGAAACTGAGGAAGGTGCATTTGTTTTGCCAAGGCCTGCCACAAAAGGGTGTTCCAAGGCCCCAAGCAAGGCTGCCCTATGACAGGTTGTTTTTGGATTGCTGTTCTAAACCACACTGTAAGGTCTTAAAAATTATATCCACTAATCTAACAGCCTGCTAGCAACCCCTGCTGGGAAATAAATTGTTTTGTTTGCCAAACAATTGCTTAAGCAACTGACCCAGTTTATTTATTTCTCTCTTATAATAATGTTGCTATGGTGCAAGTACTTTCCTACACCTGCAAGCCAGTCATCTATAGCTGCAAATGTGGGGCTGTCAGTAGGCTTACTGCAGTCTGTGATAGAGTGCTCTCCTCACTGAATGATGGTAGCTCCTCCTGCCCACTCTGGGTACTAGCACTTCACAGCGGACACCCCTTCATATGGCTGCACATTGTATCACTCTCTTCCTTTCCCTACAGCTACCTCTCTTATTCCAGAAACAACAGCTTCCTCTTTATGATTCAGTTCTCAAGATACTCCCTCCTTGGAGCATGGGTATCAAGACCCTCCATACCACAGTCTCAGGCAATCTTCCTTATGGTGTCCCTACCTCAGTGGCTGGTAGAGGAATTTAGGCCTACCCTCTATTCCAAGTTCCAGCTCAAGGACCCTTTAAGAGCAGCCCTCATCTGTTCCTTCCTAGGCACTGCTGCCTTTGCGGCTTCGTCAGCCTTCCAAAGAGCAACCATAGGCTACTTTGGCTCTGCAGGCCCAACCACGTTTCCTTTCTCCCAGGAAGTAACTGCGGCCTAGTTCCCTGCTGCCTCTTCTCTTACCCTGTTGCCAGACTCCTGGGTTTGTAGAAACGCTGTCTGTCCCTCACAGGTGAGCTTGCCTCTAAAATTAACTGCCTCTATTTCCCCCATTTGCAGCCTAGCTTGCTGATTGAGCCTATTTGGCTTAATTCAGCATTTTTGGGGCCAATATGGGGAGAACATCCCATCACATACGCATGCCAGTAATGAACTGAAAAGGTCACCATTTGTGAAATGAGACACACAGCGTATGGAAAGCTGACTAATAAATGGGAATCAGCTGGTTCAATAGATATAGGAAATATTCAGGAGTGACCAAGAGCAAGAAGGTTGTGAGTTTTATTAGACTCCTTTGAGTTTCACAGCTCCCGGAGAACACTTGATGTGGTTTACAGTTGCATTCTCTGCATGTTTTTCATTTGGAAACTCTAATTCCTCTTTTCTGGTAGTAGTGCAATTATGTCTAGAGATGTTAAACTGGTACTAAAGATTATGTACATAATAGATTTACTTGTAGTAAACAATTAAAGCGTGGGAAGGTAGTTTGTTCAGAATTACTTGGACAGAACAGTCCTATTAAAAGTCTAATTAGAGAGCATACTGTACTTCTAGACATATTGTATTTGCTAAACTTGTATCTCTTCCTCACAGGGAAATGTCAAAAAGGTTGTGATCCCCCCTTGCCAGCTATTCTTATATTCATACATGAATGAAATGATTAGTTTTAAAATTAATTGGAATTTTGTTTGCTATCATGTAGCAGATACAGTAGACTTGAATTATCAGTAGAAATAAATCTCAAAATGAAACGAAACATTTCCTTTGGTCATACAAGCCATATTCCAAGCTATTTTACATAGGAATATATTCATGCTTGGAGGCTCATCTGTCTGAGAGTTTGTAAATCATATTCGAAATGTACATCACATAGAGTGGTTGAAATGAAAGATTTCTAGCTTATACGCTGAATGAAAGAGAAAGTCAGTGGGCAGAGTTTGGTTTTTTTGGACTATGCAATAAAATCTCATATGTACATTATCTACTTTTTCTTACTGTCCATTTCTATGCTTGAAAAAATTAGGGTTTTTTAAAAAAACTGAAATATTGATTCTTTCCATAAGATTCCTGGCTAGTAAAAGTTAGTGAAACCTTCTTCAATCAAAAGGAATAGCATCAAGTTAGAATTCAAAAAGCTTATGACACTCAGCTAAACAGGGTGGCATAACAGATGACCAAGTTAATGTTTCAACCAGTTATAAATGCGCACTCCTTTGTAATAAGATAGAGCAACTTCAGTATGATTTAAATGGCTTCCATCAACTCATTCATTTTAAGCAACAGGTACCAAGTATTTCAAGAAAGCAAGGAGTATCTTTACTTACATACTTTTCTACTGCTATACCTCTGGTTTCAATCTGTGGCAATGCTCTTTTTTGGTGAGCACTGTCATGACACTGGAAATCAGTCTTAGCAGTTATATTTACCCTTCCTCCTCCTCTTCCTCCCAAAATAGCCAAGCCCAGCGCTATTTTTATCCTCACAACTTCCCTGTAAGGCTGGGACGTGCTATTATTCCCATTTTACAAACACAAAAATTGGGTGCAGGGACTCACCTAAAGCTGCACAAGAAGCCTGAAGCAGAGGAGAGACTTAAATCCACTTCTCTCAAGCCCTAGGTTAGTGCCCTAGCCACTAAGCCAAACATCTTCTGCACTTTAAGTTTCCTACTTTAATAGAATTTCTAGGGAAATTCAGAAGCCTCCGTTAGAAACAATGTTTTAGGATAACAACTTCCTTTGATCACAGCATTGAGAGTAGTGTCACATTTTTATAACAGAGTCAACAGATTGCTGATGGTTTTGTACTCCCCCCACTACAACCTCAGCTTACAAGCACTGATGCAATTGGATTGTCCAGATAGCATGAGTTAGGCGTGCAAAATGATATTAATCCTACATTAAAGAAGTACTGTACTAATCTAAAGGGAAGCAGTACTCTAAATTCTAGTTTACCTAGGACTCTACCATCAATTGCATGAGATAGTTCAAGGAAGGGAAGGGTGGCATGTTCTAACTAGCAATCAGCTGACCATAGTACTTATTTCATTTCCAGCTTCTGTCAGGCTTAGCATTGCTATAGGGAGGATCCAATTAATTTATTTTAGAAAATCATTTATGCTGTGAAAGATGCCAGTTAAAAAGAGTCTGAAAGTGACACTCCCTTTTGCTCCCTCAAATGAAAGGCAGGGAAAAAAGCAGTTCAAGTTCTAGGCTGCTGCTTCCATTGCTCCAATTATTGCTGAAATGCTCCAAGAGAAAGGGGAAGGGAGGATTAAGTATCTGAGATTTAATAATATCAAAAAACAAACCCAAGAAAGAAATTTTAAACCATGTATTTTATAAGGATACTTAGGAGCAGTAAAGAGCAAAGACAATGTTTTGGGGTTTTCAGTGATTTTTGCAGAGATAATGGACAAATGAGATTCAAGCAAAATAGACCCGGGATCTATCATAACAGATGGAATTGAATGAGAGGAACAGCAAATTCACCATGGCTCCTGTGGATACTTCATGACTGATTGTTCCTTGTGATCCTCCACTTTGTATCACCATGGGATAGTGCAGCATGCTTGGGTCCAAAAAGGTCTAAGGACAACTTGTCTCCATAGACTACCATCCCAGATTTATTTGTATGGTTTTTAACTGATTAGCCTGCCTAGAATATTTAGAAATAGTTGCAGAATGGCTGAATATTTTCCTTCAGTTCATTATATGATTATTGGCATCTCAGCTCTCTATACTAAAAAGTGCTGGGCCAAATTCATCCATACTGTGATTTTACTCATCAGTAGTTATAGAGGGCCAATTTCATATACAGTGTAATTATTCTCTGCTAAGATTGCAAGGTAGGATACAATGTGCAGCAATATTTATAGTCAGTGTTTGAAACCCAGATTCAAAATTATAGTATACAGCTGAAAGCCAGCAACCTACTTGGGTGCTAAAATCTTCTTTTGTTCAATAACACAATTGTCTGAATCTGACTCACTTTTTCCTATTTAAAGAACAGCTAAGGGCATGTGACATTGAAGGTGCATTTCAGAAAGTTGAGACTTCACTTTCCAGGATGAATATTGAGACCGATGAGAGGGTATCTCACAATTTGAAGTATTTAAAGGTGATTCTGCTTTCTGTCCAATATCCTCCCAGTTGTCATAGTCAAAATCTTAAAATCTTTATTCAGCTTCTGCTTTTCATAAAAATATATAGTTCCATTATCTTTCTCTCTCTGCATCTATAGAGATTGTCAGCAGAAGACATTTGGGAAATACTGAATAATATAATGACATAATAAAGACCACACATCAGCATTAAAAATCATTAAAAAATGAACCCATCAAATCAGAGCAAGGAAAGTGGCAGAGCATTCTATATGAAGAAGAGAGAGAAGCCAATGCTGAAGCCTTTAATGCAAATCCTCTCAGATTCCTTGGTTTCAGATCTGACTCTTTAGATCCCGAAATACTTCTTTGTTTTCAGTGCTAAAGAGAACCATACCAGAGACTGTTTCCTGTTTTGCCAGCAACCAAAAGCTCCCAAACTTCAGCCCACACCGGTAAATGAATATTAGGAAAAGAAAATTAACTAGCAAGATTTCCTCCATTCAATGCCTCCAACTATCTACAGCACATATCTAGAGACATTTCATCAAGCTGAGAATAACCATATGTCGTCAGACACAAAATACATAGAAACCACAAGAAGAGAGTATGAAAGATCCTACTATCTGGAAGGATGGTATAGTCAACAACAAACAGATATAAAATGGCTATCTTAGGACTGTAAGTGCTTGCCTCTCCCTAATTTAAAGTGTCTATCAGAAAAGCATTCTGGGAAAGGTATCTATACATATATATATGGATGATGCTAAAGTGGAAAATTCAGAGAGGATCAGGCAATCAGAGTATATAGTTCTTAAGCTACAAGTGTATATTTTCAAGAACTAGAAGTCAGAGTGGCAAATATACTGGGTTTTCATAGCTGGTGTGAGAGAAGTATTGTTTGTTTGCCTGTGATATTATAATTTTATAATAAAAATACAGATGATGGTTTGATTTCCATTGCATTCTGTGCTTAAAGTTTGCTACCGCTGCATCACAAAGTGCTATGATACTGGGTCTGGTGACCCAAACATACAAACTTGACAATCTTTCTCTTGATCCATAAACCATACTCAGAATGTCCAAGCATAGCTGCCACTTTGGAGAGCCCAAAGAACAGCTTCTCTGCAGGTCTTCAGGGAGGCCAGGATATGGATAGCTAGCTGCTGCTGCAAACCTTGGATTTTCTATGCACTGTATTTCATAGGATTTGGCCTTTCATGATCTAATGAAAACAAAGCAGAGAAATAGCAGATAAAATTCCTAAGTGCATCTGCACAATGGCTTTACCAGCACTTCATGTTTTGTGAAAATAATTAGCTAGAGAGAACTCCGCTCCCTGCAACTATTACATGATATTTATTAATCCACATGGCCAGTCCTGCAAAGTGCTCCGATGTGACCACTACTCCAATTGCTTTCTGCGGGAGTCAGAGATCTTCAGCACCTTGCAGGGCTGCATGACATATCACCATGCAAAAGACATTTTATAGACTGCTGCTGAATTAAATATCTTGAAAATTAATCTCCTGGTATTAACTCCCAGAGCATTGTCGGTTTGTGGTAAAGAACACTTCAAACAGACTATCAAGTAGGCTGAGCCCTAACCAAAAAACAGTTTCTGCAACTGCCTTCCCCCTCTTGCCATGCAGATTGTAACCATTTCAGGAATGCTGTTAAAGGAACTCAATTACATGGGCGGGCCTTGCATTCTAAGCACGGAATTAAAAATCTCTGTTTCGACACCTATTTTGGGATCACAAATGCTCATCAGCATTTCATGGTAATGAAAGCTTTAAAGGCACCATCGTAATTTTTCACATCCTTTCCCAGTTCCAGAGGGGAATGGTGGAAAAGAGCATGGGTTTTTTTTTTCATTAGTGGATCATGCAGCTGCGACAGTTGGAGTGACATGAGGGCTAGCAGTGCTTCTCAGCTGTGTAATTATACACACCCTGAGGAACATTCACCTACTTTCCAGCTGCCTTTTAAAGAGATAGGGCGGAGAAAGACTGCCCTATCATTAGTTCCCATTATGTGGTATAGCTGAATGAGCCAATTTGCACATTTGTTGTTTCTACAAAATAGAGAGTAATGAGGTCAAGAAAATCAGCAAGGGGAGGAGGGGCATTAAGACCAACCTTGAGGCTATCAGCCAACCGTGCTCCTGCTCCCATTGATCTCAAGGGCAAAGCTCCTGGGTCCAATCTTGTGAGCAGCTGTGTGGAGCATTGCTGTTTGAAATAATTAAGGTCATATCCTTTTTTTTTCTATAGATGGGCTGGGCCCTGATCCTGTGAGAAGCACTGAGCAGCTTCAGTTTTCTTTGACCTCGGTGTGCACTTAGAAGGATCTTGCCTTGCTCAAGGAAGGAGACACTCAAACAAAGCTTTGTTCTCTGAGGGCCAGCCAGAACATAAGTCATTGCTGTAGAAGCACACTGGATGGACCAAAAGCATCTCAAAAGACTATATAGTAGCCCCACTCCTGTATGAGTGTGCAGGGGAGATTCCCTCAGAACATCCACACGTGGAAGCATCACTCATCATGCAGCTGCTTGTGCTCTTAGGTTGCAGGGTTGCATCACAGCACCTCCTGAAGCACACAGGGCTGTGACAATGGCTTCACCCTCAACTACACACCCAACACACCACAGAAGGGCAGTAATGGGAGAGCACATGCTATGCTTTTTATACATATGTAGCTGACCTCGGCGGTGGGTGAAGGTAGGGCTGAGGTAGGCAAGCCCCTGCCCCTGCTCCAAGGCCCGCCCCTTCTGCCTAGGCCATGCCCCCATTATAGGGAGGTGGGATGGCGTGCGGCCCAAGCCACCCTGACCGTTGAGCATGGGGAGGGAGGAGCGTGGGCATCACTTTCATCCTTGTTCTCAGAGACATCCCTAGGATTTATGGGCCCTATACAGTACTATTAAACTGGTGCACCTCTCCCTGACAACAGCCGAGGGAAGGGGAGATGGCAGATAATGATTTTTTAGAGATGTGTTTTTATAATCTTCAGCAACACATGAATAAATTAGTTTTGAAGTAAATTTTAAACTGAAGTCCTATAGAATTCAAAAACTGACAGCATATACTTGGGGTTGGCAAATGCCTGTTAAATGGCTTCACTACCACTTGAATGGCTCTTTCACGGGCTCAATGTCTGCTAATAGGTCTGGCAGGATTTTTCACTTTTAAATTAACTAGATCCTCTCTGGAGGAAGCAAAGCATTGACCCAGGATAGAAAGAGGAGGATAGGTGGACATTAGGACCCAGTGGTGCCCCAAATTTTTGGGGGCCTTATGCAGTTGCATCTTCTGCGTATGGGTAAGGACAGTCCTGCTCGCTCTATATTTGCCACTGTTTCTTTTAAAGTAGGATGATGACAGCTACTCTTGTGCTCTCTGAAAGCACACCCAAACTAAAGTGTTAAAATAGCTGAGCTATTTCAGAGCTTGACAATACAGCTTCAATAAGTTTCCTGTCTCTTTTTTCCCCCCTTTGTTTCTTGTTCAAACACAATGTAGGGGAGGGAGAGTATAAAGCAGCTTTACCTCCTGCTGTGTCAGCTGCTCACCCCTGCCAGCCCCCAGCCCTTTACAGGGAGAGAAGGGACACGTTAGGTGTGTTCCAGGGGCTTGGGAGGTTGCCTGATCCTCTACTGGCAAAATGTCAGAAGCTGTAGGAAGCCCTTGGCTCCGACCCATCCCTACACTCAGACATAGTGAACATTCAGAACCATTATAAGGAAAGGTTTGCAACACTGCTGTGAAGAAGTGGTTGTATTTCCTTCTTGGATGGTGTATATGTGTATTATTTGTGTATCTGCAAAGTTCTTTGCAATGGAAAACATTTGATCAGTAGATGATCATTTATCTCAAGATGTTTTCTGGTTTGATCTGTTGCCCAAACTTAAAAACCAGGGAAAAAGCAAGATTAGTTGGGAGTAGAGGTAGAAAGAGGGTCTAATGTCACAAATGTTGGATCCTAGAGCCTACAATCTTTATGTTGGGCTGCTCAGAATAGTTGCAATTCAAGGTGTGTCCATTTTACATTCAAAGGTGCTGGCTGGACTGAAAACATAGCTTCAGTTCCTCATATCTGATTTTGTTTGTATACACTATTATAATGAACTAGTCAGTATTTATGTCACAGCTTTTCCTGATTGAAATCAGAATTAATCATAGACTCCTTACTGATGATAATGGAGATCCCCTTTAACTCTAGAGGGTGTGTCTACACAGCAGGGCTTAACTCGAAACAAGCTATGCAAATTGAGCTACGTCAATTGCGTAGCTTATTTCAAAATAGCTTATTTTGAGCTTTGGTGCTTTCTAACACCAGTTAGAACAGCAGTTATTTCGAAACAGAGCACTCTTCCTTCAACTTCCCTTACTTCTCCTAAAATGAGGGTTACAGGAGTCAGAGTAAAAATTCCTCCAGCTTGACAATATTTCAACATTATGTCGAAATAACTGCCTGCTGTGCAGATGTGGACTATATTTTTTCGAAATAATGTTGCTGTGTAAACATAGTCTCTATGTGTACTCTGCCAACAACTTTGAGTCATAGCACAAGAGGGAACCTGAAGCTACAGGTGCCCAGTTATTTACAATAGCACCGCTCTCTGTATTCCACCTGCTCCTTCATTTTCAATTTCAAAGGACTAGATTGTTAACTCCTTACTCCCATTGGTGGTTGGTTACATACACCAGTAATCCTGTTGATTTCAGTGGGTATTTTGTGCAAATGATCACTAAAACCATGATGTGGGGTTTTTTTCACAGCAGCTGCAGAAGTTAGAGAATCCATGACTTCCAGTGGCCTCTGTGACTTCAGTCCATGATGGCCAGGAGCTGTAGGATCTCCCATCACCTGCAGCTCCCACCCACTGTAGGTGGCAAGGACCCCTCAAAGCTCATGGCCAACATGAGCACTGTGGGGATCTTGGAGTTTTGAGCCCTCAGAGAAGGTGGGGTCCCTCGGCCTAGCACCTGTGAGCAGTGTGGGGACCTCGAAGCTGGGCTCCCTATCTTGTCATGGATATTTTTAGTAAAAACCAAGGGACAGGTCATAGGCGTCTGTGAATTTTTTTCATTGCTCGTGATCTGTGACTTTTCCTAAAAATATCTATGACAAAATCTTGGCCTTACTGATCACCAGTGGGAGGAAAGCATTCACAAAGCCAGCCCCAACCGCATTTATAGGAAAAACCAGATCCTGCTTGATTAGACATTCCTGCTCAATGCCATTTTCAATTAAATCAATGCAAATTTTGAAGAATGAAGCCCCATAAGTCACTTTTAGAGACATCACGGTTGTTCGAAATGGAGATTATTAAATTGCCATTAACAGAAAGTTTATCGTGAGGGGTTAAATAAGCAGCAAGAAGAGCGGAATTCTGTAGCAATGAAGAGTATGCTTTCACACAACTGCCCCTGAAATCATCAGGGTGACACACAGAAAATATGCTGTCTGACAGCAGAATTCGCTTTTGTATAGGATCCATGAGCCATCAGCTACTCTTTAAACACTGTGCTTCCTGCTTTCTGCACAAAGGGTTTGGTGAATGAAAGACACTAAATAAAGTCAGTAATAAAAATTGTTGAAATACTGTGAAATGGGATGCATGTCATTCAGTGCATCTGGCAAAGGGGAAAATGCTCTTGCTATCATGCTTGTAATGATTTTCTCAAAGTGTGCTAATAAAATCCATAATTGTTGGTACATGCAGCTGGGAAATGTACTAGACTAGCAGTTTGCATCAGAGCGATGCTGCAAGTATCAATGTTTAAAAAATATTGATGAATATGAAGTTCTACTGTCTCACACTGCTTTTTAATGCTCAAAACAGGAGCAAATCAGCCAAAATCTCCCAAGATCTCTGATCATCTTAATGATCAAATAGTATTGCCCAAGTTTTGATATGTCTATTATTAAGAAACAACTGAGCTTCTTTCTTTATATAAAAAAATTGCCACGAACCCACTTACACATCTGTTGGTCTCCAGAAAGTTTAACAAAGGGAGAAAACTCTTAAATTACTTTACCCAAGCCAGTGCTGGTTGTGTGAATTACTTGGGACCCAGTAATGGCCGTCTCATAAAGAAAATAACAGTCTCCAGTTGATACGCTCTACTGGGAAAAGTTTTGAGAATAGGCCTAGGGCCATGGTCACCAACCAGTCAGTCACGATTGACTGGTCAATTGGGAGGGCCCAACCAGTTGATCACGAGGTGTTCAGGGCCCCCCCATTTCCTCCCACCCCCAAGAAGCCCCACTACCTACTTTCAGCGACAATGGAGGTAGTGCTGGCTTCCTGCTGGGTGGATGGAAGTCTTGCAGCTGCACGCCACTTCCAGGGTTTCAGGAAGTGTGGTGGCTGCTTCCCTCCCCCAAACAGCCAGCACGGAGCCACAACCCAGGTCTATGGCATACTGGGGACTTCCTGCAACAGCACCCTGTCGCCTGCCCCAACTGGCACCCTGTCCCCACTGGCACTCTGACCCCGCCCCCACTAGCATCCTTCCCTAGTACCATGTCCCCTGCTCCCACCAGCTCAGTTGGGGCCACATTAGTGAGGTGTGGGGGTGGAGGACAATTGGTTTTTTTGCATCTCACTTATGTGGCTTCAACTGACTTTTCTGTGGGTCAGTGGCCCCTGAGTCAAAACAGGTTCCTCGCTCTTCCCATAAATAAAGCCAATGGTGAAACTTTTTGTGTTTGACATAATATTTTATTTAAAAATGAAGCAAACCCCCAATTGGGGCCAAGCCCCTATCTGGCCACAGCATCATAACACTCCTGTATCACTTCCTGGCCCCAAATCTGAGCCTATCATACACTGGAATCCCCTGTCCTGAGCCTCTCACATCCCCAAACTCCTGCACCCCCACACCCTCAGTCTTTTGCCACAACATTTTTGCACCATCCACACACCACAAAACTGTGTCCGAGCCCATCAGACTCGCAACCTCCCTGTCCTGCGCCCCTCACACAGCCCAACCCAAACTCCTGCACCCTCACATCCACAAGCCTGTGGCTTGCTCAGCACCCCAACCCTCCACCTGACCCCAACACTCCCCAGCCTGGAGCCCCCTCCCTGAGCCAGCATCCACTTCACCTTCTCCTGCATCCAAATTCCCTCCCAGAACTTGCTCCTCTCACCCCTTCTCATACCCAAATCCCTCCTTCCCACCCCAGAGCCCACACATCCTGTCTCAGCCTAGTGAGGGTAAGGCTAGACTATAAGAGTTATCCCAGAAAAACTCTTCCGCGTCCAGGGATGCATTTCTTCTTCCGCTTTTTTTTAAGCAGAAGAGCAAACATGCTCTTTTGTCAACCCTGTATTCCTCATTTCACGAGGAATAAAGGAGCTTCTGAAAGAAGGGGTTTTTCTGACATTTGGCCCAGTCTAGACAGGCCAACTGTTGGAAAAACCTCTTTCTACAGAGGAATCAAAAAAAAGCAGCAGTGTAGCTATACTCTGAGAGCATATAAGGGCTGGGGATAGCAAGTGATGAAGAGGAGGAGAACAGAGAAGGCGGGGCTTCAAGGAAGGTGTGGAGTCTTGAGGGACAGATGGAGTAGATCTTGGCTTGTTCTGACATTTAAAAAGTGATCTTGGGCATAAAAAGTTTGGAGACCACTGGCCTAGGGTAACATCTTGACTTAAGGTACATCTAAAGTGCAAATGAAGGTGTGATAGTGGTGTACATATGCATCTTGGCTCTAGCTTTAATCTAACCAGCACAGGAAAAATAGTAGTGAAGACAGAGAAGCAAGAACTTCAGCACAAGTTTGCTGCACCATCTGGCAACCATGCCACTGCATCATCACAATTATTCATCTGCAAGATAGATATATTCTTAAACCTTTTCTGTGCTAGTCTTTGTCCTTAAAATTTCCCATTAGCACTACACTGAACATTTGGACCTTGGTTTAAAGTTTATTAATGTCATTGGAATGCAACCTACTGATTACATCAAGCTTTGGATCAAACCCTTTTAGAATCAGCCCTTTATTCCAGCTACAGATTAGGATTTGAAAAAGCGAATTTTGCCCATGAAAGCTCACGATACTATATATTTGTTATTCGCTATGGGTAAATCTACACAACAGGGCTAAAGTCGAATTAAGCTATGCAACTTCAGCTACATCAATTGCATAACTTAAGTTGAAATAGTTTAATTCAGCTTTTGGCGCTGTCTACACAGCAGGAAGTAAAAGGAAGAACACTCTTTCTTCGACTTCCCTTACTCCTTGTAAAATGAGGGTTACCATCAGTCAGAGTAAGAAGTCCTGAATCTCATCATTATTTTGAAATAATGACTTGCAGCGTAGACACGGTTTTTGTTATTTCAGAATAACGGCAGTGTAGATGTTGTGTAGATGTGCCCTCAGGTGCCACAAGACTACTTGTTGTTTTTCAAAGGCTTAAAGTTAAGCCATTGCAAGATCAGGACTTGGTATTGTATGATACTTCTAAAAAAAGAAAACAGAAATTGCAACAGCAATCAAAATAAAAGGCTTTCTGAAAGGCAAAATTCCCTAGAGATGAAATCATCCCTCCATTCAAGTCAATGACAAAACATCCCTTCACTTCAAAGATGCCAGGATATCCACATGGATGTACATTTCAACTATGCAAATACTCTAACATCTTTCTCATTCTATATGGTGTCTGAACAAATGTTAAAGGCAAAATAAAAACAAAAAAATAACCCTCTAATTTTCATTTACTGAAGAACTCAAACAAAATCCTCAAAATGAAGGTTGAAAACACTTTGATTCAGTGACAAAGTAACATGCCTAAGGGCCATGTGATATGTTGTCCTTGATCTGACATGGACAACAGGTGTTCAATGAACAGTTTTATAGCAACATATGGCCCCAATCCTGCTGTGAACTCCACACAGATGGTACCCTATGCCTTCATCTGGAGCTTCAACTAAATCACACAGGGCCTGTGCAGTTTGTCTGCTTGCATGTAGCTCATTGCAGGACTACAGCCTATAATATAGTTTAATTTTGTCCCAGTAGCAAATGTATATTCTTTCACTGTTCCCTCCATCTTTGGTTGCTTTCATAAAATCATGAATGAAGGGGTAGCACTAAAAATATGAATACAATGCAGTGATTCTGTGCATTACCTGAGTGTATTGTTTTCTACACTAGCAGCAATTTCAGGGCTGAGGGGCCTGGTAAATACTATTCATCAGAAATCAGACAGGAAAGATTGATTTTTTTTCTTCTCCACTGCTAACCAAGTGTAACATGTCTGACAAGCGAAAGAGAGATAGGGGAGCCTGGACAATTTTTTTCAGGGGATCGTACATGTAATTCTTCTCTCTGAAAAATAGTTCAGTTGCTGCGAAAAACATCCAAAACAGTCTCAAGTTATTATTTTTAAAAGTTAGGATATTTTGCGGTATAAGATTTTTGTTGTTAAGAATTTTGGTTTCTGATATTAATCAAAGAAAATCTTGAGAGCCGGGGGTAGTCAGCATAATGTTGTCAGCAGGTTCCCTACACAATGCAAGATGTGAGATATTTTAAATAGGTCCATATTTAGTCAACAGCAGGTTACCTTTATGTATAACTTAAAGGGGCCACATCAGCTAGAAATATAGTTCCTTTCAAACAACGAATTGAAAAGTAATTTCAGGTACAACACCTGCCCTGAAGGCCCCCCTGGCAATTGTAATTCTTTTTCCGTGACATTTCCCAGTTTGTAAAGTACTTTTGTCTCCCACATAAACAAAATGGGAACATTTAGACCCAATCATTTATTATGTACTTGTATGAACATAGCATCTAGGAGCCTCTGTCATGGAACAGGAGCTCATTGTGCCAGGCACTGTCCAGACAGAAACCAAAAAGATGGGCCTTGCCTCAAATGGCTTATAATCTAAATATGAAACATGACAGATTGATGGGAGACTGAAAGAAAACAATAAGACCATTTTGTTCAGCATAATGGGCTGTGGGGTAGCATACTAACAGACAGGACTGTACCTAGGAGGGATGCAGGACACTTCCCACATCCTGCCTCTGCTCACTTCTTCTCATCCCTGTGCTGCTCCCAATCCACCCCAGACCCAAGCCCCCTGCCCTGAACATACGACCCAGGGGATTACTGGGGGGACCTGGTGCCAGCAGCAGGGGTCAGGCCCACTTTCACTCCCCACGACAGCCAGCTGTGTTGCTCAGGGGAACAAAGTGGGCTGGGGCCAGGTCGCTCCACTTCCTGCTGCCATAATTAAATGGAGCAACTCTTACCACCGCTGGTGAGTGCAGGAGTGGGCCCAAATCCTGCTGCTGGCTGTGGGCCCACTGATTATCTCCCCAGGATGCCCTGAACTGTCCTATGGATGGAACCAGCTCAAATGACAACTTAGTAGATTGGTCTACCTATGTGAAACCTCATTGACTTCCATGTCATTAAATAGCATAGGCACATATATATCAGTTTGATTAGTCACAGTACAGGTTTTAGAATCATTTGTATAATATATTACAAGGGTCATAATATGATTTTCTGCTTAAGTGGAAGGACAGACCAAATTTGAAGAGAAATGAAGAGATCAGATGGATCAAGATACTGGATTCTTATAAACCATTCCTTCAAATTCACTCTAGGGTCAGTATAGACCAGGGGTGTCCAAACTTTTTTCAAAGAGGGCCAGATTTGAAGAAGTGAACATGCGTGAGGGCCGTCCCCGCACTCTCAGCCCCAAGGCGGAGGGCCCGCGGGGTTGGAGGCGGGCAGAGAGCGCAGAGCACACCGGTCTCACGGCGGCCTGGGGGCAGGGCGAACCCGCAGCCGAGCGGGGGAGCGGGGCTGCGGACGTGCCCTACAGGGCAGGCTCTAGGACTGCGGAGGCCATGGGCGGCGGCGGCGGCGCGGCCGGAAGCGGGGCGCTGGGCGCGCCAGTTCAAAAGAGCGCCGGGGAGCCAGGAGAGGGGGAGGATGCGGGGGCCGTATTAAACCGGAACACGGGCCGCAATTGGCCCGCGGGCCGGACATTGGACATGCCTGGTATAGACTGAAAGATTTTCCATCTATTGTGTGTCTGATGGCCTATGTATAATGACTAGGCAATTTCAGACTAGTTCACTGAACATAGGTGTTCACCTCACAAAACCACATCTGAGGTCCTGATTCTGCCACCAGCTCAACACTATTTCAATATTATGTCATGTGTAGAGGTGGACTATGTTTATTCCGAAATAACACTGCTGTGTAGAAATAGCCTTCATGATCAAGCAGGGTCTCCCGTGTCTACATTGCTATTTCTTGCAGTGTAGTGTTCTGCTGCCAAAAATCATTTTCCACCCAGGGGAAACGCTCCAGCAGTAGGAAAAGGTTTGGCAGGAAGGACAGTGGGAAAAGACTCTGGAAACTGTTTGCTGCTGGAGATTTTCCCTGCCACACAGATGCCAGAGCCCTGCCAGAGCCTTTCATTGATGTGGGTAGCTTCATATTCCAGCATGGATGCTGTGGTGTGTACTGACACATTCTATGCACCCCTGGTAGTGCAGTGCAGTGTAGACATAAGCTTAGATGTGAGTCTTACGGATCAGGGTTCAGACACAATTATTTGTGAAATGTGAGGTAGTATGTAACAGCTGTGAATCATGCCATTCCTGTTGGCGTGGTGGCTTCAGCGCGTAGGACTGTCACCAAAGACCCTTTCAGAAACACTAAGCTGACTCGCTTCATACACTAGAGGTGAAATTCAACCCTGGCACAACTGAGTGCCACTTCAATTGACTTCAGTGGAAATGTACCTACTTTCAGAGGGAAGAAATGTGATTCATTATGTTTAACAAATATACTCTTGAACTTGTCCAAAAACAAGTGTGGTTTTGTAAGGCACAATGAGCAGTAAGGCTAATCATGAAAACCATGCATAGAAGGCCAATGAAAAATAGCTTAAGTAAAGTGCCTGAATAATAACAGTGCTGTGCAATTTAACTGTTTCTGGATAGGTTTACTATAGCCTCTAACAAGAAGACAAAATGAGCACCTCAAACATGCCTGATTATTTCCATAGAGATTGTGCTAATTTATTAGCCTCCCTTTATGCTGTAATTTGTGCATTACTATGACATTTGGAAAATATCATGTAAAAATTCTCTTTTCCTATTTAAAAAGCAACAAATGATTTGTTATTCAATGTGCCTCAGTTAATGACACATTAAATACAGATTATTTGATTATACAAAGTAAAATCAGCAATACAGGGTAATTTCAAGCTGCTACTGATGGGGAAAGAAGGAAAAGAGGCATGGTTTTTTAAAAGATACTTGAAAATTGAACAGGCCAGATCCTCACTGACTTCTCCAGAACCTGGCCAATTGAAATTAGCTGAAGAGCCAGCCCAAAAATATAGACATACCACTGAGAGTCTTTAAGTGAATTTGGCTTGTTATGGTACTAATACATTTTGTAATAGAGATCTTTTCCATGGCTACTAATGCAAAACAGTTTATATATGCCTATGGATGCCATACTAGCTGTGGTTACCTGATCAAAATCAGCTAAAAGTCTCTTGTATCAGCCCTTTTCAGTCAGATGCAATTGTCTTTAAATTGTCAGTGCTTGATGGATCATTCTGACATGTCCAGCTATGCTGGACCATCATAGGGCACACAGCGACTTGCTTATGGTATTTCTGTAACTGCATGTGATATGTGATGCTCCTGAGAGTGTTTTGGGTTAAGTAAAAGCACAGACAAGCCGCTAACTATAATAAACGCATGGCTTCCAGGCCATATTCAAGCAACTCTGGGACAATTCAAGTTTGGACTTCTTTGTCATTTTCAACATGATACTGTATATGGAGCTGTGTGGATGCAATCAGTGACACCCTGGCATTGATGGTAGTATGGAGAGATCACTGCACCAGCAGGAGCACAAGGAGGCCTTGTGCCTCAAGGAGACTCCCCTGTGCTCTTGGAAACCTGCCTGCCTACAACAGATGCAGCATATGCTCCTCCACGTGGTCAGCCTAGTCCTGTGACTAGTTCTGAGGAGAATGGACTGCTAATCCTACCACCTTCACACTCCTTTGCAGATGCTTAGTACCAGTAGAGAGAATTCCCTGTTCTCAGGAGATACCAGGGACTGTAAAGATGGCCAGATGTCCCTTGTTTGGGTGCTACAATGGGTGAAAGGGGATAGAGAAGGCCTGTTTTCTTTTCCAGATCTTTGCACACCAACAAAGGGTCTTAACCACAGTCTGATTCATGGTTGTGTATTTGACTTAATGTCCCCCATAATGGAAACGTATAATGTTCTAGGACGAAGCACCATTCTGAAATGCCTGTGTGTAACGTGGCAGCTGCTACATAGTTGTTGAAAGATGGGCTAAAACTCAAACCCCATTCTGAACAACCCTGAGACTTATCAACTCCAAACTAACTGCAATAATAATTAGTATTAATAAAACATCTGCTCAATGGTCACGGGAGTGAGCTGTTTTCCTTTTACCTTCTGTAACAACAAGCTGCTACTTTCCCTTTTTCTTTTAAGAACCAATCAGTGCTCGTCTCCAATTTGTTTCCCATAAGGATATTAGTTTATCTCATGGAAAAAAGCAGACTGCTTTCATATGTTCAAGTGTCGATAGCCCCTGTCTGATATTTCTATAATATTTGTAAATAGATAAAGTCAGGACACCTGTTGAAAAGCTTTTATATATATATAAAAGCTCCAAATTTTGGCCTGACTTGTACCCTGGGGATGTCTATTCACTTTAGTAACTAGCAGGGGTGTAAATCAGGGCAGAGTTTGAACTAGTGCATTTTAATGCCATAATATTTTTCAGATAGTGTTTAAAGTGGAAAAGCCGTTGCACAGGGGTAGTTCCACTCTCTTGGCCTAAGAAACCTGGTTTCCAGTGGTACAAAAGTCATCACGGCTGGAAACTTCCTAGGCTGCATTGGATGGCCATGGCGTCTTCAGTGCCTTGTCATGTCCTTCGCTCTCCACAGAGCATTGCAGAACTGCCTTCCTGGTCCTTGGATCTCACTGTTGATCTCATCCGCACGGTCAGCTGGAGCCGACTTAGCATGCTGGGGTAGGCAAGTCCCTATCTCACCGAAGGTCTCAAACCTGTTGGCTACCCTCACCTAATTTAGCCCGCCTGTCAAAGCGGTTTATCTGCAAAGCCAATCAGGCATTAGGATGTCTGAGAGCATGAGTGTTGAATCAGCACAATATCCGACAGTTCACTAAACTGAAAGTGTACAGGGCTGTAGTCTTGACCAGCCTCCTTTATGGATGTAAAGTCTGGACCTTGTACAGAAAACATGTGAAACTACTGGAGCGCTTTCACACATGCAGCCTGAGGTCATTACTGCACATTCGATGGCAGGACAGAGTCATGAACTTGGAAGTCCTTGACACAGCAGAAATCACAAGCATTGAAGCCATGATTCTGAAAGTCCAGCTTCATTGGACAGGGCATGTCATTTGAATGGAGGAGTCAAGAATTCCTAAGCAACTCCTCTATGGTGAACTCTCCCAGGGCAAAAGGATTCAAGGTAGGCCCCGCAACAGGTATAAGGACTGCATAACAGCCAACATTAATAATGCAGGATTAAAGCAAAGGCAGCTAGAGCAACATGCAGAACACCGAACAGGCTGGCGTGCTCTCGTACGACACGCATATGACAACTTCGAAGAGTAGTGACGCATACGCCTGATTGATGCTCATGAGAGGAGAAAAGCAACAGTAGCAGCCACACCGACAGAGCCAGGACAATTCCTTTGCCCCCACTGTGAACACCCATACCATTCAAGGCTTGGATTCCTCAGCTACATGCGAATCCACAACTGATGAGCCTGTGCAAGCTCAGGATGTCATTGTCGGACACAACGGACTACCAAATTTAAAAAAATTAAAATTAAAATGATTTTTCAGATAATATTTGTGATGCGGTGTGGTCACAGAAGTCCCCTCCTGCCTTCTTGCTCTCTGGGGCTCCCCACCACTCTGTTCTGCTTGAGCAGATCCTTTCATCTCCCCCAGACAAGACACAGATTTGGGGTTCCTGCCCCCCTGAAGATCAGAGCAGACACTGAATACTTTAGCTTTGGGGGAATGCAGTTCTAGGGCACAGAACCCAAGATACCAATCCCCAAAAAGGATCAAAACCCCAAATAAATCTGTCTTTTTCTGTGTAATAATTTTACACAGTGAGAGCTCATTGAGGTAAGCCGCCTTTATCAATGAAAGAAGAATATGCACATTGGTTCCCTCACCCCATAACATTATTTTCACTAGGCTTGATAGTAAATAAGCACGTTTTTATTAAGTACAAACAGTAGGATTTATATGATTGCAAGTGAAAGCAGACAGATCGAAGTAAGTTACAAAGTTAAAATGAAAAAAATGCATAGCTAATTCTAATTCACTAAAACTTATGGCAAACAGATTCTTACCTAAAAAAGATGTTCTTGTCCTTGCCATAATCTTCAGGTCAGACACACTTTTACTGTGACCTAGGTCCCCAGTTCTCTTTTTGGGTGTGTCATGCCAGACAAAGATAAAGACCTGATAACTTCCCCTTGCTTAAATAGTCTTTTCCTTGGGATGAGAATCTTTTGTTGCCCATCCCGCCCTTCCATGAAAACTACCTGGCTAAAAATGGAATTCCAGTACCAGGTAGTATGGTCACATGCCTTATTAGTCCAATCACCTTTGGACTTACAAGACAAACAAGGCTGTTTATGAGTTGTTAAGTTGATCACCCAATTGTTAAGACTTCCTGGGCCTCAGTAATGAGTCTCATTAGCACACAGAAAATAATAAACAGTTTTATACTTCATATTCCTAACTTTATACACAAAAATGATACATGCAAAATATAGGATAAACGGATCCAGCAAATTAATATGAAAACTGATAGGTTTCACGAGGAATTTTTCCCAAAGCATCTTTGGGTTATGCACATTTCTATTCATAAACCAAATTTCATAAAGCATGGAGGGAGGGAGAATTGTCACAATATTGTATTCCTTTTTCATGTACTCAGTGTACTATTATTTTACAATCTATTCCAGTGATCTCTGATTTTCCTCACAGGATACAATGATATAAAATGACTGAACTGAATAATCTTGAATAAGTCTTGATGTACCAACTACTCGAAATGTCTAGCATCCAGATCCTCAAAGGAGCCTAAATGCTCTAAAGGATCTGGATCTAATTTATTAATTCATTAACTGGCAAAACACAGACACTTTCCAAAAGTGGGAGAGGCTTCATCTAACTAAGAACATATTAGAATTTAGATTAAAAAGCAGCTCCAGCTCTGTGATTTTGGGGATAAAACTACAGAGAGGAGCCAGTTGGAAATTCTAGCCCATACTAGCAGTGCAGAAGCATCCAAAGCAGACACTGTTGAACTAGCAGAAAAATAAGGTTCAGCAAGTCATCTTTCTTGGACCCAGAAATGCACAAGGGAGAACCCCTTTTCCCCCGCTCCACCCTCCCCCCACACACACACATATACTTGGAGGGACTTAGGACCCAGGTGTTAACTCTTTGCCCTACTGTCATGCTATCTAGAATGATTCTCCACATATTACTTTAGTTCACGGGATACAGACATTACAAGTAAGATTAACACAGGCAGCAATTTGCAAGCATTTCAGAGACACTTGACCTCTTGTTTATTTAGACTTCAAGATTTTCAGGGTAAAAACTGTCTCATACTCTGTGTTTGTATACTACTACCTAGCACAGTGGAAGCCCATTCTAGATTGGTTCTTACACAACATAATAAACATGATCAATAAGAATCATGCAGGCTGCACCATGGCATTTTAATATTTCATCTCAGTTAAATCTTCACAGAAAAAAGATGGAACTATTTAATGCTTAATGACCAAGACTTAGAGTGCATTAAAGACATCTTTCTTAAAATCAGTTTTAGCTTTGCTCTTCACTGAGTCTGCTATGTTACTAAAAAGAGAACAAGCCTCTCCCCCAGATTATGGTATTAAACAAAGGCAATGAACCCTGCAATAAATGCTTTTATGAATGTACTTTGCATGGGGTTTTTTGGGGGTTCTACATGTCGTAGATATTAACCATGAAGATTCTGGAAGAATTGTATCATCACTGACTGAATGCATCTCTCTAAAGGCATATCTATACTGGGGAGTTATTTTGAAATAACTCCCCTTATTTTGAAATAACAAGGTGAGCGTCCACACTACCTATCCTGTTATTTCAAAATAATGGGCTTGTTATTTTGAAATAACTCGGCTTGTGATGAGTAATAAGCTTATCTAAAAATAAGTTATTTCAAAATAACTCTCAAAATAACAATTTCAAAATAGAGCTATTCCTCTTCACAAGCCTCTGCCTAACTGAATCCATCACCAGAATGACAACTTGCACTTAATATCCAAAATGTTTATTAAAACCACAGATCATCTTCGAAAACTACTTTAAGAGTAATTGAATCTGATATTTCTGCTAAGGCAAAGTCAAGTTCATAATGCCATGTTTATGTCTAGCTTGACATATGAATTTCAATTATATTAGCATAAAATCTGAAACCTTTCCAGCTGATGATGGACTTTACATTAAGAGAAATAGATGACTAGTTTGGTGAACTGTATGGTAATTTTTTCCTCTCAAAGATTGTAGTGGCTTTTTGACAGCCTGCTACTTTAAATCTCAAATCAGTTTTACACAAATCATAATTTAAGGTCAATAGTCAGTATCTGTTACCTACAATAGGAGAATTCATTTCCTTTAGCACTTAGCCATTCTTTGTGAATGAAAAGGGGTCATTATTAAAAGATTGAACAACATTATTTAGTAATTTATTAATGATAAGTTCATTAATGTAAATAGTTTTATCAATTCTATTTTAAGAACATTAAAAGTGCTGGGGGATATCAAAGTAAAGTACAGTTCTGGCTACGTTAGTATGTGCCTTATAACAGTAAGTGAGCTGTGGAAAAACAAGAAAGATAAAGCATATTGCATTATATTGACTCTCACACAGGAATTTGGTATGAGGTCGGTAAAATGACCAAATATATATTTTTAATATTACCATGTTCTGCCTCCAGTATGTAATTTATCTGGATTGTTATGCAAAAGTGGTTCATGATCATAATAAATGTATGGTACCTCTGTAATCTATGAATAAGCAATAGATGGATCCTCAGCAATTCTGATATGGAACTGGTCAATAGTTGTGACTATTTCATTAAGAGCATATACTCATAAATAAAGCTAGTTAAAATGCCAACTCTTTTCATGGTAATACTGAAAAAAATGCATTTTTTTAAGAGATTTCCTATAAAAATATTTTAATTGTTCAGTGAAAAAGTGAAAAAGAACTCAGGTGTTATGAATTATTTTCTCTCTATCCTTTTTTGTTTCCTCTGTCGCCCACTTGTATGTCACCAAAAATATTGAAAAACATCAATTTGTATTATTTTGAGCTTTCCATTAAAAAAAAAATTGTAAAATTTGGGGAAGGATTTTTTTAAAAAATTACCTTCATCATATTTGTTGTTTGGAGGAAAGTTTTATTATTTTTTCCATTGAAAAATGTCCTTGGTCAACAACTATGGATTCATCTACTTTACAAGTTGGACACAAAATGAAAAAAAAACCCAAATAATCTATTCAGGAAATTATTTGGAAATTCATTAAATAAATTGTTGAAATAATCCAACAGGATTCAGAGGGTCACTTTGGGTCAAATCCAAGAATTTGGATGCATATCCAATCTAACTAAACTTGTACTTGTCTGCTTATCAAAACCATCTAAACTTTGTGTGTCTGCTACACATTTTCTGCAAGCAGCCTTTGGTAATATTTCAGAATTTTGGAACTAAACAGAACCTGAAAACATAGAGGCATGTAAAAATTGAGGGAAAAAGTGGGGGAAAAGGGACCTTACTACATTGCGCAGACATGTACATCGTCTCTCAATACTCTCTCTTCTCTGTACACTAAGCCTGGCCTTTGGCTCAGGTTTGAGTCCAAGCCCCCGCTTTAAGCCACACACAAGTCAGTCTGACTCAAGAAAGGGAGCACACAGCCCCTGGTCTCTAGGGGTATGTCTGCACTTGCACCCTCTTTTGATAGAGGGATGCAAATGAAGACATTCGAAATTGCAAATGAAACCGAGATTTAAATATCCCATGCTTCATTTGCATAATCAGCGCTATTTCGGAATAACAGACGCTGGGTAGATGCGTTATTTCTAGAGAAAACCCTTCTCTCGAAATAACCCTTATTCCTCATAAAACGAGGTTTAAAAGTTATTTCAAAAGAAGGGTTTTCTCTTGAAATAATGCGTCTACAAAGCGTCTGTTATTTCAAAATAGTGCCATTTCAAAATAGCGCCATAACGTGATTATGGAAATGAAGCACGGGATATTAGCATCCGGTGAATGGGGTGAAAAGCAAGCCATAGCCCTGAAGAAGCTGAGCCAGCCAGGAAGCACGAGAGCTGAAAAACACACTTCTGTGTCAAGGTCACTTTCCTGCTGCCTCCTTGTGGCTCCAGGTGGTAATAATCTAGCATATCTCAGTAGCAAATTCTGACACACACCTTGCTAGTTCAAGTATGCTAGCAAGAGAATGGGAGAATGGAGCTCTTCCCCCTTGGACGGCAGGCAACGTAGGCAAGGGAAGGCATTGCCTTCCCAAAACTGCCTATGCTCTCTGCCAGCTGCCCAGGAGGTCTGGGGCCATGGCATGGTAGCCTGGCTCCCCAGATGCTGGGGAGGGTGGGGCCACAGGCTGCCCAAGGTGTTATGGCCACCTGGGAAGGGTGTGGCCATGCCACCTGCAGGGCCTTAGGCTTCCCCAACTGGGCCTTTACCCACTGCCCTTGCCTCATCCCTCCCTGCTTCTCTGATCCTAAGAGCCTATTTAAAGGTACATGCCTGGATCCAAGATTCAGGTAGCACAAGCAAGATGTATCTCACTCCCTGGAATGGTTATGTGTAATTCAAATTATTGCACAGAAATGACAAAGATAAATCAGAGCTAGAAAAAAAGGTTCATAGCTGAGGGGACAGCATGAAACACACACAGATATTCTTAAAGAAGGTTTGTAAGAGGATTGAGAGGCAGGAAAGATCATGGTCTGTGACTCTGTCCTTCAAGGACATTATTCTTTGCGAGAAGAGAAAGAATTACTGATGTGTGAACAACCAATGTTAAGTATGTCCTCAATCCTGTGAGGTACTGAGAACTCCTGTGCTGGGCAAGGTACCCTCATGACCCAGAGAGAACGCACAAGAGTGCTATTGCAGCATAGTCTTCCTAAGGGAAAAATACATGGCACACAGTAGAAGCTTTTGTATCAATTTTGGAGACATTCAGTGGTGGAAAGAATGTGTATGTTTATGTATATGGGATTGCCAGGGTTGGTGTTAGACTTGCCAGAGTCTGGGACAAAGCCAAAAAGTCTGGCCCCCATCCCAGCCAGTGCCAAAGTCCACCTGGTAGGGCTCAGGCTACATGCTCCCTACCTGGAGCTCAGGACCTTTAACCTACCCAAAGCACTGGGGCTTGGGTTCAGGCTCCCTCACCGAGAGCCTCAGAGCTCAGGCTTTGGATTTGCCTGCCCTTGCCCCTGCCCCTGTACCTGAGGCTACAGGATTTAGGCAGGCTCAAGCTTCAGTCCCCTCTCTTGGAGTTGTGTAGTATTTTTTGTTGTCACAAGGGGGTTGTGATGCAGTGAAGTTTGAGACCTCCCCGATCTAGGAGAATGACTGACCAGACTTTCTTCTGAATGTTCCATCCAATCAGTTCTCAAGACATCCCAGGCCAGCTGTAGGTGTAATTCCCAATGAGACTGAGTTACTCTATTGCTTTAAACCACAGAGTGGAATGTCATAAAGAGTTAAACACGTATCATCTGCCAAAGAAAATTACCTAGAGATAACTAAAACCACAAACATTGATTGCTTAGTGGATAAGATTGCCAGAGTCCTTTGCTGTTTTGCAATTAAATCACAAACTCCAGCCACCACATATGTTTTCTTAAAAATCCAATGAAAAGCAACTGCAAATACTTAGAAATGCTTCTTTGGTAAAACCCATTAAACCTGAACACACATCCCCGTGAGGGTATTGATTATCTTTTAGCCTATCTATCCAAAGTTGATAATTCAATTTGTTGGAAAATGTATCCTCCTCAACAAACTAGACCTATCCTAGCTTCTGGGCACTTAAAATCATTAAATTAAAACTAATTAAAATGGATGGACTCTTAATGGAAAAAGAAACAACAAGGTTATGCAGTCTGAATTTTAATGCTATTAGTTAAGTTTCCTCAGCAAAAAGATTTATTTTTTTTCATAGCTTCTTCTCAAATCTTTATTGATAAAACACTTTATTTGGAAAAAGACATAAAAATAAATTGGTTTGATGACCTATCTAAATGAGCTAGGATTAAAACCTGGGGAAAATCGTTATGCTTATGGCTGATTTGTATTAATGCACTATAGACAGCTGTCACCCCATTCCACAGCACTGAACCTGAAGTTCTAAAAGCCTTGTGCACAATTGACACTGACAACTTGACCACTGGCTCCTGATATTGTCCAAAAAGTCAATTCAGCAAGTGTGATTAGGAGAAGAGGTAGAGACTTCAGATTTCCCCTAAATGTATTATAATACTGATTTGTCAGGCACTAAAACATGGAGGAAAAAAAGGTATTAAAGCAAAAACTCTAATACTTCACCCTACAGCAAATTATAATGAGAAAATCACATTAGAAAGGGTGCCTTCTGTGTAATTTTCAAGACTGGCAATCAAGTTGGTAACTGTTATGTGGCAGAGGAGGACACAGGGAATTCAGCTTCTATGTGAATGCCCATGAAGACTTTCAAAGTTATTGCATAGATTTGAAAGAGTTCAGACCAGGGTAAAAATGATGACTCAGTGCCATTTGTCATTGAAATGATTGTTTTACACCAGAAGAGATGAAGCTCAAAGGATGCTCTACTCATGTGTGAGACATCCAGGTGCAATTCCTGCTCTACCACAAAAACATCTCCATTGGAAGTTGGATTAGGCACCAGCTGAGGTGCCTTGCACCATGCTCAGGCATTTCAAATGTAATGATAATGGTTTTATTTCATGGTCCCAGTCTTAACTGAGAGATTCTAAAATCTAATTTTGTAATCAGTTGCTACTTTTTGCCAACCAAGCGTATTAGTTTATACACAAATAGATATAGCAGAAGAAGTTCTGCACTACAGCCATACAATGATTCACTGAGAATAGCTTTAGAAATTGCATCTTTCCACCTTGACAAAATAACGAAAATCTATTTCAACCCAATTTCTGTATTCAGTTAAAATACAAGCCTCATGCAGAGCATCTTGGTAGGGGCACTACTGAAAGATCTTTATTTTAGCTGGAATGTGGCTGAAGTCTCCTTTGACCCTGTGGGTCCGGTGAAATGTTTGAAGATTCATCAGTGGTCTTTGACCCAACTTCTGCAGTGAGTTCTGTTGCCAAAATTGAGTGTCATTAAAGTCAATGGGCATCTCTGCGGGTGCAGCACAGATGGAGCTCAGGATCAGGACTATTGTGTCACAAAGAAAGGTCATTTAATTTCTGAACCATTCAGTTTTCCCTTCTCTAACCCAACTTACGGCAAAATCAACTCTCATTGTAGTCAGTGGAAAGACTTTCATTGGATATGGGAGCTGGTTCAGATCCATGAGCTATTAATTTTTGGGTGTCATCTGTTGTGGGTCACCTTAGAAAACAGAGATGGTAAGTGATGCTTCTTTCTCTATTAAATAGCAACTTGCACATTTTCCTCATCAAAATAGAAGGAAACTCACAGAACAGTAGAAAATACTTTTAAAAGCTTCTCCAACACCTAATTCTGATAGCATGCGAGTTATGTAAAAGTGTAGCTTGATATACTTCAACACAAATTAGTGACATTTCACACTGGAATCAAGCCTTTCATGCACACATTGCCCAAACAGCAGAAGGTAAATTTGTGACATGAAACCCAATCTCATGCAAAATTTCAAATCCTGGTTCCCAAAAATGAGGGCATTAGAGTGTCTCAAAGAAAAGATGACCAGAATATGTCAATATAAGCAAACCAACATTTTCTCTAACCTGTTCTTGAATCATTGATCATAGCTGAATCATTTTGGCTGAAATATTAGGAAAAAAGATTAGCTTGAGGTAGAATCATAGAACACTAGAACTGGAAGGGACCTCAAGAGGTCATCGAGTCCAGTTCCCTGCCCTCATGGCAGGACCCAGTACTGTCTAGACCATCCTGATAGATGTCTATCTAACCTGCTCTTAAATATCTCCAGAGATGGAGATTCCACAACCTCCCTAAGCAACTTATTCCAGTGTTTCACCACCCTGACAGTTCGGAAGTTTTTCCTAATATCCAACCTAAACCTCCCTTGCTGCAGTTTAAGCCCATTGCTTCTTGTCCTATCCTCAGAGGCTAAGGAGAACAATTTTTCTCCCTCTTCCTTGTGATACCCTTTTAAATACCTAAAAACCGCTATCATGTCCCCTCTTAGTTTTCTCCTTTCCAAACTAAACAAGCCCAATTCCTTCAGTCTTTCTTCATAGGTCATGTTCTCTAGACCTTCCTGACAGATGATGGGAATGTAAAATTTCAGACTAAATTGTTAATGTTTTTTTTCAATTTTTTATATAATAAGTATACAATTGGTTGAGAAACTGAGTCCTCCATTTGCATGAGTTTAGACATGTTTTATTTTTGTATTAGAGTCCCGGTGAGGAATTAAGGGACTTAAATTGTCTTTTAACAATCTACCTTATATTTGAGAAAGTTTGTGCACCTGTCTGTGTGTCCATCTGTCTGTCTGTATATCTGTTTGTTCATAATTGGCTGGATAACCGTAGTCAGAGAGTTGTTGTTAACGGTGCTAAATCCTGCTGGAAAGGGATAACAAGTGGAGTTCCTCAAGGGTCTGTTTTGGGACCCGTATTGTTCAATATCTTCATCAATGATGTAGATATTGGGATAGAGAGTACGCTTATTAAGTTTGCAGATGATACCAAACTGGGTGGGGTTGCAACTTCTTTGGAGGATAGGGACATAATTCAAAATGACCTTAGCAAGTTAGAGAAATGGTCAGAGGTAAACAGGATGAAGTTTAATAAAGAGAAATGCAAAGTGCTCCACTTAGGAAGGAACAATCAGTTCCATACATACAAGATGGGAAGCGACTGTCTAGGAAGGAGCATGGCGGAAAGGGATCTAGGGGTCATAGTGGACCACAAGTTGAATATGAGTCAACAGTGTGATGCTGTTGCAAAAAAAGCAGATATGATTCTAGGTTGTATCAACAGGTGTGTTGTAAGCAAAACTTGTGAAGTCATTCTGCCGCTCTACTCTGCACTAGTTAGGCCTCAGCTGGAGTACTGTGTCCAGTTCTGGGTGCCACATTTCAAGAAAGATGTGGAGAAATTGGAAAGGGTACAGAGAAGAGCGACAAGAATGATTAAAGGTTTAGAGAACATGACCTATGAAGCCAGGCTTCATGAACTGGGCTTGTTTAGTTTGGAAAAAAGAAGATTAAGGGGGGACATGTTAGCGGTTTTCAAATATCTAAAAAGGGTGTCACAAGGAGGAAGGAGAAAATTTGTTCCTCTTGGTTTCTGAGGACAGGACAAGGAGTAATGGGCTTAAAGTGCAACAGGGGAGGTTTAGATTGGACATTAGGAAAAAATTCCTGTCAGGGTGGTCAAATATTGGAATAAATTGCCAAGGGAGGTGGTGGAATCTCCCTCTCTGGAGATATTTAAGAACAGGTTAGATAGACATCTGTCAGGGATTGTGTAGACGGAGCTTGGTCCTGCCTTGAGGGCGGGGGGCTGGACTCGATGACCTCTCGAGGTCCCTTCCAGTCCTATTATTCTATGATTCTATGATTCTAAGTCCTCCTCCTAAATGGTAATATTAGGACAACCAAATTTGGTATGCAGCTTCTTCTTATCATAACATAAGTTCAGGGTTTAGTTGTGCTGGGACAATGGGATGTGCATAGAATGCAATTGTTTCTCATCAAATGGAAAGGGAGGGGAGTAATAATAGGGACAGTTATACTCACAACTGACCACAGGGACAGCAAGAAAGGGGGACAGTTATACCCCAGAATGATGACAGGGGAACAGAAAGCATCCCAGTCCCAGGGAGTGGCTGCTGGCTAGCAGCAGGGCCCCTCAAGATCCAGACTGTCCTGGGGAGCATCTGTGGCTGCCCAGTGTGGTCTCCACCATCCTCAGAGAGGAGCCAGCATGCAAGCCGTGCAGCCCCTGTCATCCTATGAGAGAAGACAGTGGGTGGGCCACATGGCTGCTGCCCTGAGCCCTCCACTCCCTCATCTGATCCCCCCCCCCCACACACCTCTCAACCCCTGCCCTGATTCCTGCATCCCTGCCTCCTGCACCCCTACCCCCTGTCTTAAGCCCCTCCTCACACCTAACCCTGACACTTATACCCTCCATGACCGCAGCCCTGAAGAACCGGAGCAATGCTAGGTAAGTCTTCTAGTATCTGTATAAGACAGAATGCTGAGACAGCACTGCATTTCACTTGCAATAAGTCATCAGTGATGACAATTTTCCCTTTGGTCCATTTCTGACATTAGCATGCAGAGGCTAGAAGAAAGCAGGTTGCAGTGAACTTCCAATTGCTATTTCTTGGGGTTTGGGGAGTCATTGGATACCAGAGAAAGGACACTAAATCACTACAATTTTAAACTGAGAGGCAGAAAAAAAATAAGAGGCTTCAACTATGATTTATACCTGGGGTGCAGTTTTATATCAGAGCTAGTTGCATACTAGAAAAAAAGAGATTCTTTTTAAAAAACAATCTAATCTCTTGTTGGGTTTGATCAGATAATATATTCAATAGATAGTATTTAACCACTTACTATATAAATATAGCTGAATATTTCTTAAGTGTTTAACAAATTATTTGTCAAAAAAAGAAGTTTGTGATTGTTTCTGCCAAATCATATTTACCATCTCTAGTCTTTGAATCTACCTTAAAAGAGTTGTTCAACAAATGCACTGAGTGAAAAATTAGGTCATGGTTAATGTTATAATAGTTAAAATCCAGCTTTAGTTAGAGTGGAGAAATAATAACAGACAGTCAAAAGGTTAGTTTGGAACTGGACATATATTCACTATTAGATTTTTTTTCTTTAATTCTTTAAGAGCAGATTTAATGGTTTAGGATGATTTATAAAGCGTGTATTTGAAAATTACAGCACTTACGTCTACTGTAGTAAATTTGCTTTCATTAGCAATGTCTTAATCTCTTTGGCTATGTCTAGACTGCACGCCTTTTTCAACAGAAGCTTTGTCGACAGATACTGTTGACAAAGCATCTGTCGGTAAAGAGTGTCTAGATTACATTATGCGGATCGAAATCGATCCACTTTTTCAAAAAAGAGCATTCAGACTGCCAGATACTCAGTCAAAAAAAGAAGGCACCCGGATCTGCTTCTGACAGGGAATGGGGACAGCATTTACTTCCTGGTGCTGCTGCCTGCCATTTACAGAGATGCATGCTTAAGGGGACCCCCCTGAACAGCTGTTGCTCTGCTCCTGCAGCTGCCTTTCTTACCTTCTAGAGGAACAGCAAAGGTTTTGCAGTGCTTGCTGTGAGTGCCCTGCTTCCTGGGACACCACAGCAGTTTGGGTGTTTTGGGAGGTTTTTCTGATATTGATCCCTTTTTTTGCCATGGAGCCAGAGCTGTCCTTGGGCAGGCGACAGCCGCACACCATCATTCTGCAAGTTCTGCTGTATCTGCATGACACAGTCATGATGCTCCTTTCTCATCTAGACCCGCACCAGAGATATAAAAGCTTCTCTGGAAAAGAGGGTCACTATTGCCTTCTGAAAGCTCGCAACGCCTGACAGCTACCCGCTCCCTGGGACACCAGTTTGGCGTGGGCAGGTCTCCTGTTGGGGCTGTATTGATGGAGTGCTGAGGGGATGAAAAAGGGGGACTGTCAGGAAAGGGCAAGGAAGAGTGGGGGATGGGGTGGAGTGAGAGTGAGAGGGAGCTCCTCCACTCACCCTGCGCTGCTCCGGGGGGGGAGGGTTCTGAGGAGGGGATTCCCGTGGTGTTTGGGGGGGCAGGTTGGGGGTGTTCTCCTCCCAAGGGCTCAGGCACCCCATCTAACATTTTTTTGGTCTATTTTTCTCTTTCTACAGGTGGTGAGGGCCATCTATTCCAAGGTGCTGAACAGGCTCGTCCATCTGAGAGACCTAGACACCGTCATGGCCAACTTCGTTGCCCTTGGCTTCCCAGACTGTGGAGGAGAGCACGATGGGATACACATCCCAATCTGTGTACCACCCCATCGAGCAGCCCAATTCATTAATAGGAAGGGCTGCTTTTCAATGGTGCTCCAGGTCCTGGTCGACCACTGGGGACAGTTTACTGACATTTGTGTTGGGTGGTCAGGGCAGGCACATGATGCCCGCATCTTCAGGATCTCCTACCTCTACCAGGGTCTGCAGGCAGGAACATTTTTCCTGCATCAGGACCTTGCCCTTGGGGACGTGTGCATGCCAGTGTGCATTGTGGCTGATGCTGCTTACCCCCTGATGCCGTGGCTGATGAAAACCTACACTGGCCACCTGGATGCAAGCAAGGAGCAGTTTAATGCTCATCTTAGCTGAGCTCACATGACCGTGGAATGCGCATTCAGATGTTTAAAAGGGAGATGCTGTTGCTTGCTCACACAGCTAGAAATGGGGGAATGCAACATCCCTGAGGTGGTGGCCGCGTGTTGCATTCTCCATAACCTCATGGAGAGAAAAGGGGAGGGTGAGGTACAGGTGCTGATGGTGCGGAGAGGCAATTTGAGCAGCCCCAGACAGCTGCCATCCGCCAGGCTCACCAGGCTGGCATTTGCATTCAGGAGGCCCATAGGGAGAGATTTTCTCAAGGAGCCCACTGAGTCTCCCAAGGGCTTCCTCTACGGGGGTTTGGCCCTGGCCCAATGCAACCTTCCCTCCATAACCTTCACCCTGACCCTCTTTCTAGAAATAATAAACACCAGGCTTTGTTTGAAAAGAATAAGCTCTGTTTTATTGTTATCAATATCATTAACTGAAAGCATCTAGAAATGTTGCTAAAATATAAAATCTTTTGTTCATTGTACATAGTCCACACTGCTTCTTTTTGCACAAAAATGTCTTGTGCAAAAATGGATCAGAAGAAATTATGCAAATGAAGCACGAGAAAATGCTAATCCGCTCTTCATTTTCATTGTCTCTTCTGGCAAAAGTGTAGACATAGCCTTAGGGTATATTTACACTTTCAGCTGGGGGTTGTGATTTCCAGCTTGAGACAACATACCTGCACTAGTTCTGATCAAGATGGTGCTCTAAAAACAGAGTGTAGCCATGGTGGCACATGATGGGACTACCTGCCCCAAGTACATGCCTCGCATCTCTGATGGGTAAGTACTTGGAACAGCTACCCTTTCTCAGTACTATCGCTACATTCTGTTCTTAATTTACTAGTTTAACCATGAGCTCGAAGTGTAGGCGTACCTTTAAAAAGAGCCAGGATTTCTCCACATATGCATGAGCCCTGAACTTACAGCAGAGCAAGTTACTGAACACTAGCTAAATATTAGCTGCAGTAATGTCGAATCTAACAAGAAGAAACACATGTATGGATTAGGGATGTAAAATCCTATTTAATTAGTTAACTGGTTAAATGTTACATTTAACTGGTTAAACACTTAAACGGGATCCCATGAGTGGGGCCCAGCCAATGCAGATTAGGTCAGGGGCTGCTCCAGGCCAGCTGGGCCCACCACGCCCTGGGCTGCTCTGGCCAGTCTGAGCCTATCACAGGTGGGAGGGGTTGCTCCAGCTGAGCTGGGCTCCCCACACCACAATATAGACTGGGAGCTGCTCCAGCACAGCTGGGCCACTAGCTAACTGGTAATCAGTAAGCATCACCTAAGAAGTGTGATGCTGAGCAGTTATCCGGTTAACCACTGACATCCCTAGTATGGATCAACCTCTATTTGAAATAGCGATTTGGTTGCCATGTATCCTACAGGAGGGAACATGCCCCTCTTTTCCCAGCTACTTTTGGATACAAAGACATGTTACATGTCATTGTACTCAGCCGAGGAATAATCAAACAAAGGGGCTACATCTACACTGCAAGGTTTTTGCACAAAAATGGCCATTTTGCACAAATCCTGCGGAGCATCCACACCTCAAATGCACTTTTGTGCAAGTAAATCAGCAGTAAAACAGCAGAACAGAGGGCTTTTGCTGGTGTAGGTAAACCTCCTTTTACAGGGCATAACTCCCTTTTGCACTACAGCTATTGTGCAAAAAGGCAAGTGTGGATGCTCCAGAGGGGTTTCTTGCACAAGAAATCCCTATGAGAAAATGCATAGGTGCTCTGATGGCCATTCTGTGAATGGTCATCAGAGCTTTTTTGCACAAGAGTGTCCATGCAGTATGGACACTCTCTTTCGCAAAAGCACATCACTTTTGTGATGCGCTTTGAAATGTGGATGTGCTCTTGCGTAAGAAGTTTCTGTGCAAACCTCTTGTACAAAAGGCTTCTTGCACAAGAAGCTGGTAGTGTAGATGTACCCAGGGTGAACTCACACAGCACTGAAGCTTGTTTTTTGGCACAGATTCTTAAGCGTACAGTGGTATTCACACACACACACACACCACATTCCTGCTGGTAGTTTGGAGGCAAGCTGCAGGTGGCAAGAGTTAGTTTTGATTTCACAGGTGGCTGAAACACTGGCTAGGCAATAGCTCCCTGGGGACCGGCCATGAAGGTGATGAGGGTCCCCGGAGGTCTCTTTGGATCTGCGAGAAGACTTTACTTTCTCCATGCCAGTCCCGGGCTTCTGCTGTGCTGTTACATCTTGTCCGAGAGAGAGAGATTCCTAGCAGCCTGTGATGTTAATTTATGCACTTTTTCAGGGTCCTTTCTTGCCTTAAAAGGTTACAAATCCTAAATTGTCTTTTAATTGGGTGTTTCTCATTCACACTTCCCACTCATTCCATAGGCTACATGCATATTCATAAGCAAACCTTAAGCAATATGGTTTCTAAGCAACCATCTGGCCTTATTGGCCTTGACATCCTAACATAAATTGTATTGCTTGACACCTATCATAAATTGTATGGGTTAACATAACAAAAACCTAACATACGTTGTAGCTGAGAGATCCAGAATCAAGGGGAAAGGGGAAAACAGGGATGTGTGTCCAGCCAGCTAGACTTCAATGGAGGGGAGGACGTGTCTGAGTAGCTACAAGACACACACCAATAAGACCTCTGTGAAAGCTCTTTTGATCCCTACCACATGGACCACTCTTCACAAATGAACACCTTTAAGGCTGTGCCTTTTGAAATCTGGAGGTGATATATAAACTATGCCATACTCTAAATTGTATACTCAGTGACTATGCATGACCTTGTTTACGGTAATTACCCAAGAGTCAAACATTTCAATTCCTTGCACCTTCTTACTGTTTAAGCAATAAATTGTCCATTAAACCATTCCTTTCCTCCCTCTAGGTATCTTTCATTCATATCTCACCACTGAACTAATCTGAATCTCTCTGGTTCCCCACATCATCCCTTCATATCCTCTCTATTGCTTTCCTCTCTCTACTCCCCTGCTTAAGATTTTCCCCCTTCATTCTGGTCTGTCTCTGTGCCCTTCCTTCTCTCCAACCATCCCTTCAAATCCCTCACACTCTCATATGGCTCCATGTTACATCCACGTCATGTAGTTTTCCATGTTCCACCCTGCCTCCCTTGAGCATAGTCTCAGATATGCTTATAGTCATAGACATATTGCTAGGGCAACATCCTTCATTAATCTTTCAATTGTTGCTCTAGCCATGTCTTTGTTAGACTTTTCATCTCTATGGTTGAAATCCTCCCAAGGGTAGAAATCCTCCATTACAAGAGGGGCCTTGCCTATATCAGAATAATTGTAGAGATGTTGCCTAGAATACTTCTTCCTCAGCTTTACAATGCCTCCACATAGAAAATGAAACTGTTTCCCAGGACCCAGAAATCCCAAAAGTTGGGAGTCTCTAAGGTAAATTGGGAAACCTAACAGACCTGGAGTAGTTGCTAATCTTTTTATACCACCTACTTATTTACTTTGCATCACAGACTTGTGTTACTTGTATCTGCAAAGAACCCTTCTAGTCAGCATTAGAGATCCAAGGTAAGGATGTCAGAGCCAGTATATGGGAGTGAGTATTAGGAATGAAATAGGCAGGGACAGTTATAGGAGATTCCCCTGTCACTGGCCCCTGAAGGAAGGTATGAAATTCCTTAATACACAGTTGACTTTTTCTTGAACTATCCCACCACAGAAGATCTGTACATGTGCCTCTAAACATTTTCTTACAAAGGCTCTGAGCATTTAAGTGAGTGATCAAAATTTGCTTGATTTCTTTCCACCCTTGATTTGCTGGGAAAGCCTATAGTTTCCCTAAATATGAATGCATTGTTTTCCAACTCACCCAGTGAACAGTACTATCAATATCTGATACCAGACTCTGAAATGGGAAAATATAAATGAAGAAAGACAAAGGCTGGGACTATCTCCATGTAGCAACCTTACCAGCCTTGAGTACCCTCTTGTTGCTTTTTCCAACGATTTCTCCCATTCAGAGCCTGGCCCTCCAGTTAGATTTCTCTAAATCCTACTCCTTCCTGGGTAATAATGTCCTTCAAGTTCTCAATAATCAGTTCCATCAGCATTAAAACAAATAGCCATCCACAAAAAAGCCTTCTGCCCCTTCTGGGATCCCCTTCAGTCCCTGACTCTCCAGCAAATAGAGTTCTAGCCATAAATACCTCTCTCAGAACTTTGACTCACAGAGCTGCTTTCCGCAAGTCCTGCCCCTTCACAAGGTCCACAGGAACTAATCCTAGCCCCTGTAGCTATACTTCTTGTCTTCCCCCTTTAGCTGGTATTTGTCTCTAGTTTCGCCACCCAGGACAAAACCTTCCTTTCCTTCTGACTGCCCTGCATTCTTTCAAGTTCCTCCCTCAGCCTGATCATACCCTCTCTCCAGGTGTAACACATGAAGTTAATAGAACTCTCAAGCTCCCTGTAACCCCGTTTGGGGCCTGTGCATGGTTTAAACAGCCCATCACATGCCATTACTCAGAAAGACCTGGACGTCTTACCATTATGGTCAACAGTCTGGCAATCAGTTCCCTGCATCACACTCACAAGATTTTGAGCATCAAAACAGAGACCAGTCAGGAAAAGTGATATCTATTTTACGTTTGTCATTCCTGGGCTGTTCAAATTAAATGATGCAAACTAGTCCCATACACATTCCACAGAATGATTGTGTCTGTGAAAACAACACCACTCATGCTGCTAGTTGAAATGCCATTAAAGCCCTGAATTACCTTGCCTCACACATTCATTTCATACATTCACATACTGGAGTGGATTTTCAAAGAGTGGTGTTTTCTGAAGACCTTGATGGTGGTCATGAATATCACAACCTTCTAAATCAGGGGTCTGCTACCTATGGCTCTCGAGCTAAATATGGCTCAGTATGGAACCAAATATAGCTCTTTTGCCAGTCCCAAAATACATGCAACTTTTTAATTAAAATGAAAAAATAATGCAAAATTTTAAAAACGTGTACTCATGTAGCTCGTATGAGTGCATGAATCTGATTTTGACCATTTATGATGTAAACTTCAAAGAAATGTACAAAAAGATGCAACAGCAGAAGTACCACTAAATGAAGTCTGTGAGTACAAAGTTTCATTTATGCTATTATTAATCATCATGTCAATTATCAATAATATTAAGTTGTATATTTTCAGTCAGGCAAATGGGCATTCTTATACAGTTCTTTGTTGACCACTTGTTCTGAATTTTGATGTAGTTTGGCTCTTTAGTTTGAAAAGGTTTATGATCCCTGCTCCAAATAGAAGGTTAGCAAGCTGAAAAGGTTTGAATCTGCTTTACTATCACTTTCCTAGCTGTTTATTCCCCACAGACCATTGCTGATATCTGATTTGCAATTTGTATACTATGCCTACGTATCACTTTCTAGACAGTTAGCTCATGATCACTACATAGTATCTGCGTAAAATATACTTGCTCCTGGTTACATTTTCATAGCTAGAACCTAAAGTATTCAGGCTGCCAAAAGGAGACCTCATTCCAGGCATCCTAAGAACATGGAGAAAGGCAATCAGAAGGGGTAACAGATATGTTGTAAATACCTGTTAACATTTACACAAAAATTAACAACTTTAATTCAATTTAGAAACATTCACTATTGAACATACACTATTCTGATTCAAATAATTTTAAACAACTATATCAGCATCAAAAATTCTGCCTCGCTGTATTTTTCTATATATAAATTCCCAAAAAGTTATAATTTGCTTAAGTCACAGACTGTACTTTACATAGGGCAGATCCTTTCACTGTGATATTCACTGGACTTGTTACTGTCATAAAGTTGAAAGATGAAAGATGCAATGAAAGGGAGATGCAGCTAAAAAATCCCCTTAATATAAACTGTCATTCATTTTTAGAGTGCCTTCGTCCCTTACAGTAGTACAAAATATCACTTTGTAGTTATGTTGATTCCATTATAGAAAAAAGAAAGAAAAAAATTCATGTGATTGATTTTTAGATTCATACATTTTACTGGTAGGCAGGTCCATTATGACAATTTAGTCTGCCTTACATAAGACAGCCACAGAATTTCTTCTAGTCACTTCTACATCAAACTATGTAGGAACTGGAGCATATCTTTTAGGACGACTAAATTATTGGATAGATATAGGTTTTATGTAGGGAATTTCAGCCATCTACTTATAGAAAGCCATTCAAATAATTTTATCACAGTTAAAAAAATCTCAAAATGCAGATTTTTTTCAGTTCATCTTGTGAGGCACTAGTCTTCATATGGGGAGGTTAAAAAAGCATGGAAAAATATAACATACATGACACCTAAAACATCTCCAAAGAGCAGCACCCTCTTTTTGCTTACCTCTATAGAGTACAGTAAGTTATGCAATTTTTTCCCTATGTAATATTAACACATTTCTCAGCTTTTACAATATCACAATTTTGAACACAGCCTATGTTTTATAATTAAGAATTCATTCCTCCACCAGGTTGTGTATGACACTCTGCCTGATAAAAATCTAATATAAGCAGCAGTCTTACTTGACTCCATCACAAGGTTGGCTGAACAATCCATTTCACTAGCCAAGGTGACTTTGCCAGGAGCAAATGTTTTGCCAGCAGCCTCTCTACAAAGACAGTAAGTGGTAGACACTTACTCTTAGGGCCTAGCTTTTTCTTCTAAGTTTTGTGACTGGAACCATTTTGAACACTATAAATGACCCCCCTTTACCTCCGGATTTGCTATGACTAAAGTCACATTAAAATTCCCTGCTATCCTTACTTTCAATATAGTTTTTAAAAAATCCCTCCCATCCCTCTGTACATGAATGAATTGGAATCTTTCAAAGCGATCTTCCAGAGATTGATTAGAGGAAAATTGCATGCACAGCTTCTACATGATGATATAAATCCTACTGAAGCACATTACCTAGAGTAGTGAGATGTATTTTAAACACATCATCATTACCAGAAGATTAGGTGCATTATTATGACAAGAGTCCCAATGGAAATAATGTGTCTTGTCTTTATCTATCATAAGATCACTTATTGGGGAACTAAATAACCCATGATACATACTGAGGACCCTTTCATATCATGCAGCTGTATATGGCCGTAGGAATTGATTCTTTTGTCGAGATACTGTGCTTCCCAGGTCCCCAGCTTCTCAACCCATTTGAAAGATGCACAAATGGACTGTTTCCTAGTTAGGAATTTCTCGTCCCATTGGGCCCTTCTTCCACTGCATAATGAGTGACTAAAAAAAAAAAAAAAAAAAAAAAAAAAAAAAAAAAAAAAAAGAGTGGTTGTAGCAGCTGAAAAGAAAACAAAAAAGCCCAACTAGCTTTCAGCTGATTCCCTCTGACAATGTTGAGTATTATGGAGTTAACTTAATGCTGTTCAGACTCCAGCCAAACCCACACAGTTGCGTAGGTGGGGAAAATAGAGTGTGTGTTTTTACGTACCTAGATTTAGATTGTGCTGAGACTCATACTGGGTCTTATCAATGGTTCATCTAACCCAGTATCCTTTCTTCAGACAATGGCCAATGCTGGATGCATCGAGGGAATGAACAGAACAGGCAATCATTGAATGATCTATCCCCTATGGTCCACTCCTAACTTCTGGCAAACAAAGTCAGGACCATCAGAGCATGGTGTGCCCAGGAGTACCACTGTTATCAGGAAGGAATTTTGCCTCGCAGCAGAATTCCTCCAGGAGCTCACGCTAAGGCAGCAGCACTCCTTAAAATCCCCAGTCCAGAGAACACAAGAAAATGAAAAGATTTCTTCTGTTCCCTGCTCTATGGTTACCTCATCTCAGTCTCAAAATTAATCATCTTTTCTTCATTGCACCGCTGCAATGGTGCCAAATACTGGTGAGACAATGCAATTATGCTAAGAACAGTCTCCAAAAGGCTCTGAGGAGATCAAATTCTTCTGTCCAAATGTATCACTGGGTGCTGCACTAGGCTTTGCTTCAGTTATGTAACAAAGCAAATGACATTTACTAAGTCAGCCCATGTGTATGACAAAGCCTGTAGACATTCTTTGCATGCCTTAAAAAGTGAGGATTACCAAGAACTACTTTCTGTATCGGTTTTATGCAACAAAAGCTCTCCACCATCTGATCCTTTGAGGTTCTCATCTGTTTTCTATCATCTGAACTTTATGATTATACCCAGCACACTTTGTTCTTAACCTGGGGCTAACACTGCTACTGGAATGTTAGTTTATCAGTATTATATAACTAAATATAGTTGGTGCCTATTCAGGGGAAATAGAAAGTTGAAGATGAACTACAAACCAGATAATAAATACTCCAACACACCTTTCTCAACAGGGAAAACAAAATGTATGGTCTGATTCACCTCTTTTGTACGCTAATGTGAATCAGGAGTAACAGGTCACCAATTTATGCCATGAAGATATGTCCCAGTGAAATTATCCTGGTATAAGTTAAGGAAATATGAGTTCCCACATATCTTCTGGAAAGTGTAACAACCTCTTCTTCTGATGTTAATTGGCATACCTTCTCTGGACTTTTTTATTAATACATCACCCACAGTGAAACCATTTCCAATATCAGAAGCAGGCCTCCCTTGGCAGATATTGTATAAAACATGCAAGTCTACCCCTGTACTTTCCATGCATGACTACCTGCAGTTATTTCTTCATTATGGCTTGCATAGCAACACAACATTCAGTCCAAACCACAGTGTATGGCTCTGGGAGAGAAATTGCTAGCAGTGTTGTTGATCCTAGATATGGGAGAGACAACATAAGGGAGGTAATATCTTTTATTGGCCTGAATCCTGTTGGTGGAAGGTACAAGCTTTCTCCCTGCACAGAGCTCTTCTTCCAGCCCAGGAAAAGAAGCAGAGTGTCTGAGCTAAGCACAATGTGGGACAGATTGTTAAGCAGAAGGAGTAACACATGTTGGAGGCGGTCACTTGAAATGAAGTGGACAATAGGGGGTTAGATTTTAATGGATAAAGGGTTTGAATTGGGCCGTTAAGAATAGCAGGCAGTGTGGTGTCCTACAAACTACACTATGAGCCAAAAAAACAGTGTCCCTGTTAAGTCCCTGGATTTGATGTGTTGCAGAGTTATGTATTCAAGTTTCCTGGCTCACATTTGGAAGGTGTTGTGCAGGGCTCTCTTGAGGGCAAGCATGTGTTACTCCTTCTGCAAGAACAATCTGTCCCAACTTGTATTTAGCTAACACAATCTGCATCTTTCCCCAGACCAGAAGAACTACTCAGCATAGCTCTAACACTTAGCCCTTATGTAACCCACACACCTACTGGGTGTGGTTTACTGTCCCATGTTGTGAGGGAGCGTGAGGGGGGTCACTCACCACCATAGGGGGGGTCCATCGTTTGTCCCCGGAATCAGCCCATTCTGCCTGCCCAGGCCTCCGCTCACGGGCATTTCCCCTCTGGAACCCTTCCGTTCACATATGTCTCTTCGCCACACTGCCCTTCGGAAGTGCCCAAGTCACTCGCTCTGAGCCCCCCTTCCGGGGGTTTGGTGTCTCTCCAGCAGGCCTGTCCGCAGGCCTAGCAGGCTGGCCGGTTGGCTGTCCGAGCGCCCTGGCCCAGCCTAACTCTCTAGCCCTGCCCTAGCTCCAGGGAGCGTCCTGCTCCCTCAGCAGCCAGGCTCACACTGCCTTGGCTGAAGCAGTCCTTCCCTTTTATAGCCCCCAGCTGGGCCTTAATTGGCCAACGCCGCCCAGCTGGGCTGAACTCCCCGGGCCTGCTCCAGGCTGGGGTTTGGCTCTTAAAGGGCCAGTACAGGGCAGCTGCCCTGTTACACACCCTCCCCCTTAAATATCTTCCGGGGGGTTCCCCTGCTGCCTGCCCTGTTCCACAAGTATGCAATTATACGTTACCCGACATTTATATAGTACTCAATTCTATTTCCCTTCCTCACAGTGAGGAGAAAAGAATCTTTCTCTGGGACATTCTGAAATTTGTGTTCCTGTTGGATGCTACCCAAAACAAAATTAATGAGGTTACAATTTTTGGCTATAGCTCAATTGATTCTCATTTCCACATAACTCCTGGGGTTAATTTTTTCCCTCACTTACCCTTCATTGAAGTTGCACAAGTATATATGAGGATAACATTTGTATCTTTGAAAGTATCTTTTCTTTTTATCTCTGTTAATTTTTGTAAATGGCACCACTGCTCTTTTTAGCTGTCATCATGAAATGACGTAACTGTCCTTGGAAGGTAGCATATCTACATTTTTATAATCAAAGTGTGGAAAAGGAGTACTGGAGAGTAAGGGGGATAAAAACAAAATACTGATGACTATTACTCTAGTGGTAAAAGGGAGCAAATTTACTGCTCAAAATGAAGCCACTCCATCACTGACAGCTGGGTTGACAGGCATTGATATTGTTTTCAGGGGGAAAAAAAACCAACCCAAGTTAAAAGTTAAGTTAAAAGAAGCTTAAGGTTGCAAAACCAATCATTCAAAACTAGGAAATGCCAGAATTAAAATCAAGCTGCTTCTTCTTCCCCATTGTGAGCTCAAGAGAGACCATCTCCTGCTATTAGTTCCAGTGCCTGATGTTACATTGGCTCCCTACTGCCGGGAAGAACAATTGTCAGGAAAGTCTGCTCAGTCCCTGCAGCCCGGGGTTGGAGCATGTTCAGTTTCTCTGTGAGGATGGCAAATACACAGTTTGGTCAGCATGCAGGGGCACTGTGGGGTAGAACATGTTCAGTGCAGATGTGAACTTTTGAGAGTTTAGTTGCCGTACTAACAAGTGTCTATTGGGCAAGTGCAAACTGGGATTTTTTAAGATAATCATAATTTGGCCAAATGTGGGTGAATTTTCATGGGGACAGCCCAAAGCACTTACCTGCCCAAATAAAAATCCCCTGCATAACTTCCTGTACTCTATAGAGGTAAGCAAAAAGAGGGTGCTGCTCTTTGGAGATGCTTTAGGTGTCATGTATGTTATATTTTTTCATGCTTTTTTTAACCTCCCCACAATGGGGACTAGTGCCTCTGTATTCTCTAAAGCCTGGAGATGCTAAAACTTCTCAATAAAATAACATGAGCAAACCACATATTTCCCTCCAAACTCATACGTGGAAATGGCTGACTCAAACATCAGTTTGTGGCAGACATCAATGATGAAAAACTCCATCTCAAAATGTTAAAGTTTAGCAAAGTTAAAAACAACTGGAAAGGGAGGGTTATAATGGAAGGTCAAGGAAATTCAACTGTAGGTGGTGCTACAGTCAGGCCAATAATATCTCCAATTATTAAAGGGAAAAGAAACACTCATGTGGCAGTGGATTCGGTAATGTTCTATTGGGACAAAAATGTTTAGTGAGCAAACTAACTAGTTCACTAAGAACACAGGAGCCTAGAATTACAGCAGTAGTAAATCACACAATTGTTGTCTCAGAAGGACAAACCTCAAGCTGAAAGACTAGATAAGCTACAATCAGTGAAAGTCAGTTTATTAGCTTATCAATTTAGTTCCAAACACTCATGATATCCTAAACAAATGGTAATAATGAAATGTGAGTGCACTGCTTGCTATCTGTGGAGAAAAATTATTCTTCCTTTTTTTTTTTTTGGTCCCATTATGTAAAAGTTAGATTATTAGTTTTAATGGTGTCCTCAAAGTCCTCTTAAAATATGTGTGTGAAACTTTCACTAAAGCACGGAGATAATTAGGGGGAAATTTTCATTCTTTTGAAACATTTCCCTGTAACATCCTATGCCACCTTAATACACAGCTCTGACAGGTTGTAAATGCACTTCTCGCCACATCATGTACTTTTTCATTTACTCAAGCTTTGGCTCTTTGTTAGTACCTCTTACTCTTTGTGTAATATTTCCAGACAGTCAGCTTTCCCACTCTGTATCCTCTTAATCATTAGCTTCCTTGTCTTAAATAGTTTGTGGCCTTTATGGAACACAGACACCCATCACATGCTTATGCTTGCTTTATTTTTTTTTATTGTTATTCTGGCAGATGTACAATTCCCACTTCAGCACTCAAGTCAATAATTAATGAACAGAGCCAGTAACACAGACCAAGCCAAGGAGCTCTGATGACATCAGCCCTGTAGGAAATGAATCAGCATGGTTTGTTTACAGAACCTCAGTAGCCACCTCCTTTCAGTACCTAAAATATCAAAGAATAAAGGCAGCAGGGAACCTTTATTGATATATATAAAACACAAATAAGGCAAAAGTTAACAGCTTTACTTTAAATGTCTCACAGTGTCAATTATTCTTGCATGCTGAATAATTTCAGTGAAATTTGCTTTTTAGTTCAGCTCTGGGATTTGGACGAAGGTGAAGTATTAATATCTTATGTGGTTCATGTCTAACAGTGATAAAGTAGGGCAACTACCTCTTGCCTCCTTCCTCCTTTGCACCTGCACCCCTTTGAAAAAAATTTCTTAGAAGCACAAAGACCCTGTTGCTGCTGCACCAGCACACATAGAAACTGAGATTGTGGCCAGTTTGCAAAGCCACAAAAATGAAAAATACATTTTCCTAACTTCAAGATTTTTAAATGGTAGGAATTATCTGAGCTATAAGTCTCATCACACCATCTAATCATTGTCCTTGAAAGAATCCTCATTATAGAATATCTGACAAAGGAGTCAGAGATCTATGATAAATGTATGCTTTGACTATACATCAAATTTGGCTCCAGAAGCCTAGGTTATCCTGTTCAAAATAATAAAGAACAGAGCAGTAGCAAAAATTCTGATATGATGTAGATTCTTCATTACTGAAAATTTATTTATTTTTAAACATTTTTCTTTAAATAACATTGATTCTTTGATGCCAGAAACAATTCACAGTGATGGAAATGGGATGGGCAATCCAACTGCAACTGTTCAAAAGACTGGCACATCTCTTTGCAGAGCATAGTTTTCTGAAAGGTCACATAACAAACGGGGCTTCTCACCAGGCCTCCATTGTGAAATGTATTTGAAAGTGACATATATGAGCCTAGTGCCACTGACAATCATTTTGCTGAAATATGATATAATTCTTGCTAGTTATATTGCTGAGCCTTTTGTGGATCTTTTATATTCTTCCATACCAAATAATAGGGTCTTTGGGAGTGTGAAGCTTTTGTGTTGATAACATTGTCGCTATTAATAATGTATCCTTTCACTGTGCACATGCAAAATTGGCCAGATTTCTAAAAGTACGGCTATAAATTGGAAAGATAATGCTCGGATTGCAAGCTTAAGATATGTGTAGTTTAATTTCTGGCTATCCCAGAGAATAGTTTTGTGGTTACATATGGGACTGGGAGCTGAGATCTGTTTCTAGCTCTGCCACATTATTCCTCTCTGACAAGTAACTTTGGGACAAATTTTCAGCCAGGCCTCTATTTTTGTATCTGACATGTAGGTCATTTAGCCATCATACCCAAAACAGTGAACATAACATGTACTTAAATATCCACATGATCTCAGCTGTACCTGGAATTATTTGTTCTCACAATTTATAGGTGGGGAAAAGAACCTCCAGTTTCTAGAAGTCTGGCCTCTTGTTTCTCTGTGCCTTAATTTCCTTATCTGTAAGATGGATATAAAAGTACATACCAATTTCTAAGTAGTGCTTAGTGGCTGAATTTGTTAGTGATTGGTAGAAGAATAGAAGATGCCATAGAATTGAGATTTTTTTTCCTAATTTGTTTTAAGACAACAGAAAAATATGAGGAAAGATATTTTGTGTTATTGCATTTTAAGCAATTCAAATTGAGCTAGGTCATGTATGATGAAGGTAAAATATATGTTCCAGTGACTGTAGAATAGCATGTATTTAGAAGCATGATAATGTGAAAAAAACCCTCTGTTGTAGAGACTCTTATTTAAGGCTTGCTTTAGAAGACAGAAAATTATTGTCATTCTCCCCATTAGTAGCTTTGCAGAATGAAGAGCAAGCCACAAAGCTCCAAGTGTTTATATTGAGTAATGTGTGTTATCTGAGAGCCAGAGCAGCAAGGGAGAAAGGTATTTTGTGAGACTAGACCAAATCAAACATTCAAACGCTCTTTTTTTCTCCTTTTGAAAAATTTACAATTAACTTCAGCTAACTCTATTTTTCCATCAAATTGTTCATCAGACAAATTTTTTCAAGCTCCTTTAAACAAATCTAATCTAAATGTAAAGTTATATTTACATTCTTGTGAAGAAAGCCCTCAAGCTAAAACAATTAATAAAGCTTTGCTTAATATTTATGGTACCAGACAGTGTGAAAAATATAATTCCATTTTCAAACAATTGACTCTTCCATATCTATCTCTTCACTGTCACATTTTCCCTCTCAGTGCATTAGACGATTAGTACACTGTTTGACAAGTTTTCAAGGAAGAGAGAGATATATAGCTTTGGCTAAAATTCTGGGACTGGTTTGCTCTTGCACTTTTAACATGGATTGAGGAACTCTTACTTTTGAATGTATATAAGATGGACACAAAACAGAGAATAACCTAGACTGTACCCTGAATATAATGTGATCAGAAACCATGTTACCCAACAATCTGCAGGAGCCATGTATAAATAATAGTCTCTACACAGGTGCTAACTTTTTCCAATATTACTGTAGACACAAGCTTATTCTCCAACTTTTCAGGCCAAACTACACTCTATTGTCAAAAGTGCAAGGATTAGGCGTGGATCATGAATAGAAAGATTAATCATTCAAAGTTTAGTGCTAGGATCACATTTAGCTAAGGGTAAGTTTTGCATGTTCCATGTAGGATCCAGAGAAAATGAATCTTGCATAGTGACATATATAGTTCAGTATTTGTATAGTCCTAGGTTTCTGGCAGGGTGTGACATCTACCCTCAGTCACATGATGGCTGTGTCTACACTGGCATGAATTTCCAGAACTGCTTAAAATGGAATACTATTCCGTTTTCAGTTTTTCTGGAAAAGGAGCGTCTACATTGGCAGGCTGCTTTTCCGGAAAAGCCCCTTTTCTGGAAAAGCATCTGTGGCCCATGTAGACGTGCTTTTCCGGAAAAGAGCCCTGATCGCCATTTTCGCGATCGGGGCTTTTTTCCGGAAAAGACTACTGGGCTGTCTACGCTGGCCCTTTTCCGGAACAGTGATCCGGAATAAGGACTTATGCCCGAGCGGAAGCAGAATAGTTTTTCCGGAATAGCGGCTGATTTTGTACAGTAGAGCATCGTTGCTTTTCTGGAAATTCAAGGGCCAGTGTAGACAGCTCGCAGCTTATTCCGGAAAAGCGGTTGATTTTCCGGAATAAGTGGCCCAGTGTAGACACAGCCGATGTGTCCAGGCTCCTTCGCTGTGTGGCAGCTGCCAGAGCTCCTGAGCTGTGAACTCCACCTTGTCAGGGGAAGCAAGAGCAACAGCAGGGAGCTGAATGGAAAGGCTGCAGCTTTCCAGGGACAGAGACTGAGGCTAAGTGGGGGACTTACCTGGAGGGGCCAAGCGAGGGGTCTTGAACTGTTCTAGAAGCATCTGAATCCTTAAATTGTGCCTTTCCATTATCAGCAGTTTTATCATCTCTGCTCCCAAGACACTTTTTCAAATGGCTCTTCATGTGATAGTTACCCATATCAGTGCTGAAAGCTAAGTCCTCCCTGGATCTTCTTTTCTAAAATCATTGTGAGAGAACAGATTTCTACAGACTCTCCACTAATTCTTTGTCTTGCTTTTACTTTGAATGGGCTTGATCCAACTCCAGTTAAAGTCAATGGGAACAGTCTTCCTGATGTGAGCATTCATTTGGCCCCAAAATTTTCAACTAAGGTTTCATTGCAAGTGTATTCCACTCTGACTTACTGACCACATTGTTATACATGAGATTCTCTCCCTTTCCCGAAGAAAGAAGTTCAGGATTAGGTCCTTTGACAAGATCCAAGAAGAAAAACAAGTGATAAATATTTTCCTGATACTAATTAAAGAGTTGTAGTCTTGTGAGTAATTTGTTACTAATTAGCCCATTACTGCATTATGGAGTGTTAAAAATACTTGAAATTTAACAAAATGTGTACTAACAATGAAGACATTTAGTTCAGGAGCTAATTTAACAGAAAACATTGAATTACCCCTCAGCTCCAATTCTTGTAAACCTTACAAGATGTAGGTACCTTTGAACTCAATGGGATTGCTCACATACAACTCTTGGAGGGATTGTGTCATATATAATAATTTTTCAGATTAGATTTAGCTAAAAGGGAATATTTTTGTCATTAGTTCCAAATATGAAAGGACAATAATTTTTGCATTAATTACAGGAGAAAAACCCTTGCATTCCCTCCAACCAAGTGATGATACAGATGTTAATGTTTAGAATAGCATCTTGTGTTCACATTTCATAGGGGAGGCAAATTACATAAGTATATCACCTTAGTGATCGAAAAGCTAGAAGTTTCTCCACAGACTAAGACATTTTCAGCATTGCCTCTCACTATGGTTAAAATATAAATTAAAACTGAATTTTTGAATCAATCTGAAAAGTAAAAATCAATTTGTCCTTCAGAGTTTGTTCTCCGAGTACTCACTTCTAAAAAGATTAAATGGGTTTTTCATTAATTTAAAAAAAAAGATCTTTTACAAATCAGAGGTGAGTTGGTAACATATTGGAAATGGCTGCAAGCAGCTGTAGAATAGAAGTGTAAAAATGAACAGGCAAACAAAAAAGTTTAACTGCAAACATCATGAATCATAGTCAGGATAACCTATTTAGAAATAGTAATGTCAATTGCAAGGAAAGCCAAAAAAGCAAAGAGCTCATTTAATGTTATATGTTGATAATGGTTTTGGAAAGATACATTTTAAAAAATAAAAGGAATTCATGTACATATTATCAAGTCCACTTGTAGACTGGAATTCTTGGAAAACTGTCTAAAGTCAGCACATTTTCTGAAGCTGGCTTTTCTGCACTCATGTAACTTAAAAGCAGCCCTGTATACTTTTTTTGAATTTTATTTTAAAGTTCACCGGGTCTGAATCTGTTCTGATTTTCAGTGTAGCACATGAAAATAGATTTTGCCACAGAAAGGTCAGCTGTCATTATTAGCCTGATGCTAGCTAATGGTCTGCTGTGCTGATCTATTTCATGCAGGAGTCCCAGCTTTGATTTTTTAAACCTTCCTGTTCTCTCACAAGGACCAGCCTGAACACATTAGGCCCCCATGCAGCAAAATGCTTAGCTTAACTTCCAGCATGTGGCAGTCCCATTGAAATCAAAGGGACTACACACATGTCAAGATAGTACCTTGCTAACCTGGGGCTTAGATCAATGAAACTGAAACAGGTGCTCCAAGGCCAGCAGATTGTATGGAGTCATGCAACCAACAGACTGGAAAGGTATTAAGAAGGATTGTAAAGAACACGGCTTCTGTAGAGATGACACCTAAAACCAATTAGTACTGTTTAGAAATGCATTCCAGGGCATTGCTAGCCAGAAGGAACTGTTACTATATTTGGCTACAATGACACTGCAAAGTCAAGGAGATGAGAAAGAGGACCCCAGAATTAGTTTTAAAATGATCCAAGAGGATTTCAGGGTGATAGAAAGGGCAGAACTAGTGCTCACTCTACATGGAAGAGGGACTCCCCTCCATATATTTCTTGGTAAAATCAAATGACTCCTTGTGAATGATGCCATTCAAGATCTTCTCTATAGTTATCTTCTGATTTGTGGGCTGTTCATTAAGCAAGTATTCTAGGTGACAGTTCATTCAGTTTTTCGAATATTTGTTCCTTTAGTTTTACTGCTGTTCAGCTGGTCCCATTGGTTAGCTCCAGAAAAGCATTTTATAATAGTTAAAAGGATAATGTGTCATATTTAGACTTGTACCAGGGAGTATTCTTAAATATCTCTGCTTGGGGATTATGCTACAGTGTTTTCAAAAGCAAGGATATGAATGACAAATTTAGCTGCTGCTGAGGTTTGTACAGTATAGAGATGCTATAATTTACTGGAGAATTAGAAAGTACAGGTTGGACTGCTCTGGTCCAGCACCTTCAGGACCTGACCGGTCATGAACAAGGGGATTTGCCAGACCAGGGGAGATCCCTCCCCTAATGGCCCGAGCTCCCCTGTGCTCCAAACTGGACCTGCTCCTGCCCCAGTCCCCCGGGCTCTCTCTAGCTGCCACCAGAGCATCACAGTCAGAGCTGGAGCTCCCTGGCTCTGTGGCCAGGGCCAGAGCTCTGCAACTGGAGTGGGGGCCAAAGTTCCCTGGCTGCCACTGGGGCTGAAGTTCCTTGGCTAAAGAGCTCCAGTCCTGTCTGGCACCAGAGACCAGGGAGCTTCAGCCCCAGTGGCAGCGAGGTTGCTCCAGCCCCCTTCCTCTGGCCCCAGCCAGGGACCTTGGCAACTGGACCCGGGGCCAGAGCTCCCTGGCTGCCACTAGAGCTGGAGCTTTCCGCCTGCTGGGGCCAGAACTGAACCGGAGCTCTGTGGCCTGGGCCAGAGCACCCTGGCTATGGCTGGGCTGCAGTTCCCCAGCCATTGGAGCAGAACTCCCCGCTGCACCACCCACTCCCTTTCTCCACCCACCACCCCTAACCGCCGTGTTCCTGCCATGCTGCCAGACTTCCCCATTCCTGGGCTCTGTGGTCCAGGAACATCTGTGGTCCTGCCAGACCATGGATGTTGCTGGACAAGGGGATCCCGGTTTAGAGAGGTGTAACCTGTAGTGGAGTTGGCAGTGACAAAAATGAACTGTTTGGTTAAGAAATCCTAATGGGGATGAACTGTAAATGAACATGGGATAGAAACAAAATATGATCTTCAGAGTTTCAGCAAAAAGAACTGTACATCTTATTACTATATAGAATGTCTCACTTTCCATTCAGTTTGCAGGGAGGACAGCCTGTCTGAAAAAATTAATCATCATAAAAACCGACCTAGGAATCAGCAGAGCTAGATTTTCAAATGACTAGTATTCCCAATTCCTGGTCTTATGCTTAGAGTGACACAAATAGGAAAGCAAGAATCATTCAGTGCTTACTGCTTCCTCTCACCCCCAAACATGTCTAACCATGAGTTGACTGCTTATTTTACAATAAGGAGAGCAGATTTTCAAAAGTGCTCAGAACTCAGCAGTTCCTACTAAGAATAACAGGCCCAGAACTATGCAGAGGAGAAACCCTCCAATTTGAAGAAATCACCTCATTTTATGAACCCTAATAATAATACCCAGCTTTCATACAGTGCTATTCGTTGGCAGATCTCAAGGTACTTTTAAAGACATAACTCAATTTCCCCATCTATAGAAATGCAATGGAGAGAGGAAGTGACTTGACCATCGTCATGCAACAAAACCATGAGAGAGCGGGGACCAGAACCTGGAGTCTCGCTCTCAGTCACTTGCTCTACTCAATACAGTGCCTCCCTATAGCAGATCTTCTTTTTTAAATTTGCCTCACATCTAATCCAGTTTTGGACCCATCATGAGATGTTTCAGCCCAGCTAGTTTAGTGTTAGCCAAGTTTTCAATGGGATTGGAAGCAAGTTCACAGGTAAATCTAGTTTCAACCAGATTTAAACTTTGTTTAAGGAACTTGATTTTTTTTTAAAGATATTCAAGATTAAAAATGTCCTGACTAAATTATTTTAGCAGAATTATTATTTGTTTATTCTCAGTCCTAAAGCTTTTAGAAACCATTTTAACAAAAAAATTCCCATGGTATTCATTTAATGAAAACCCCTGCTGCTCAATCCAGTCTGAATGGCTGGTAATGTCATGTGTAGCTATTTTCTTTGATAAAATGTTTTTTGATCTGCTTTGGCAGTCTCCAAACTTTAACTATAGGAAACATCAACTTAAACACATTCTGCTGCTTTAAATATATCTGGGTATGTCTACACTACAATGTTAGTTCGAACTAACGGACGTTAGTTCGAACTAACATTCATAGCCGCTACACTAGCGCTCCGCTAGTTCGAATTTGAATCGAACTAGCGGAGCGCTTAGTTCGAACTAGGAAAACCTCATTTTACGAGGATTAAGCCTAGTTCGAACTTACTAGTTCGAATTAAGGGGTGTGTAGCCCCTTAATTCGAACTAGTGGGAGGCTAGCCCTCCCCAGGTTTCCCTGGTGGCCACTCTGGCCAACACCAGGGAAACTCTATGCCCCCCTCCCGGCCCCGGACACCTTAAAGGGGCATGGGCTGGCTACGGTGCCCGTGCCAGGGCAAGCCTGCCAGCACCCAGCCAGCAGACCCTGCACCTGGCACGGCACAGAGCCACCCACCCGATGTCCTCCAGCCCACCCCCTCTTCCCGGGACCAGGCTGGCGGCTCCTGGGAGCTTGCCCTGGACCGCAAGAGGCGGGCACCTTCCTGGACTAGTGCGGACATCGTGGACCTCGTCCACGATCTCCGCACTAGGCACAGGATAGTGGCCGTCTAGGGCAGGAGAGCTGCCAGCCTGGCCACCCAGGAGCAGGTGTGCATGAAAATCAAGGGGGTCCACTGAGACCCCCGACCCTTAGCCCTGAGCTTACAATGGCCGTCCTGGGTCAGACCAAAGGTCCATCTAGCCCAGTAGCCTGTCTGCCGACAGTGGCCAACCATAGGGACCCTGGAGGGGATGGACCGAAGACAGTGACCAAGCCATTTGTCTCGTGCCATCCCTCTCCAGCCTTCCACAAACTTTGGGCAGGGACACCACTCCTACCCCCTGGCTAAGACTACTCCATGGACCCAACCTCCATGACTTGATCTCACTTCCCTTTAAACTCTGTTCTAGTTGTAGCCTTCACAGCCTCCTGCAGCAAGGAGTTCCACAGGTTAACTATTTGCTTTGTCAAGAAGAGGAACTGTCTCGTACTAGTTTCAAGCCTGCTACCCATTCCTTTCCTTTGGTGTCCTCTAGTCCTTCTTTATGGGAACTCATGAAGAACTTTTCTGAATGCACCCTCTCCACCCAACCCCTGCTTTTAGAGACCTCTATCCTGTCCCCGCTCCGTCTCCTCTTTTCTAAGCTCAACAGTCACAGTCTCTGTAGCCTCTCTTCATATGGGACCTGTTCCCAACCCCTGATCATGTTAGTTGCCCTCCCCTCTCCCAGCCTTTCTCTTCCCCTCTCCCACCTCCTTTTCCCAGTCTCCCCCAGTTTTGTTCAATAAAGACAGAGTCAATGTTGGAAGAAACGTTATCTTTAGTTTGTACATCAATAAGAAGGGGGGCTAGGGAAGGGTAAGTGGAAGGAGGTGAGGGAGGAATGGGGTACGAGCCCCCGATGGGGAGGACTGGGCTGGCTCTGTGGGCTTCTGGGGGTGGAAGCTCTCCTGCAGCCCCCCCGATTACTCCCTCTCCCCAGATGGCAGCCTGCGGCAAGTGCAGCCGGGCTGATGGCCGAGTGCTGTGATGTGCCCAGTGTGGGTACTCCGGGCAATCCAAGCCAGGACTGCTTTGCAAGCGGGGCACCCCTTAGAACTGTCTGTCCGGGGTGGGGGTCGGGACCCTTTAAGCGCAGCCCTCGGCTAGCCTGAGACAGCATCTCCACGCTCTAAGTCCTCCTCTGATGCCCCGCCGGCACTGCTTCCGGCCATCCTTAAGCCCTGTTCAGGGTCCACTCAATGTGGACTTGCTAGTTCGAATTAGCAAAACGCTAATTCGAACTAGTTTTTAGTTCTAGACGCGTTAGTTCGAATTAGCTTAGTTCAAATTAACTAATTTGAACTAAGTTAGTTCGAATTAACGTTGTAGTGTAGACGTACCCTCAGATACCAGCAACTGCTTAAAAGAGAGAGAAGCTTTGAAAAGAAGGTGATTTTTTTTAAGTCCAGCCTCCACTTGATTTTAGGATCATGGAAAGGTATGCAGGATACTCAAATGCAGTCTGGCATAGACAAACTCAGCAAATGGCCCCATTGCAGTTGAGATACTAAAAATGCAATCATTTCTGAACAATAAAAGGGGAGTTTTTCAAATGCTTTCTCCACCGGGCTGGGTCACACAGCAGTAATGATGTTCATAAAATGAGCCGACTTGTTTCTGATCGCTTTGGCTTTACAATGACAAGGTGTAACCTGCAGGATATATTGCAGCCATGGAAAAGAAATCTGCTCTTTCAAATACATGTGAAAGTCATTTAAAAACAGAGGAGTCAGTAGTTCAGTGTGACAAAATAAATCATCTCTACCATGTGGAAAATATACCCAGAATTATTATGGTTAGCACCTCTGCCACATTCACGTGAATGTAGAAAAGCCATGTGAAGTAGGCTCTGTGCCTGTATTGTACTATATGAAATCTAATTGATCACTCAAGTTTATATGTTTTCTTTACCACAGTTTGAGTTGGTGAGCATTGCATTTAATAATTTACTTAAAATACACAACAGACATGATGTCAATAATACAGAAGACAGCACAAGAATCTATTCATGGATCTAGCATATGAGAAATTCAATCAAAAGAGAATTTCGCTGAGGTAGACACAAAACCATACTTTCCCCCAGCCTTCTCTAGCACCACAGGTCTTTGTGATATCCAGCAGTGGAAGATTTGAGCTGAGATAACCCTTCCTTATCAGAGATCCTGAAATATGCCTACACATGCTTTTTCATCTGAACAGGTTCAATGGCTATACCTCAAGCTTAAGTCAAATGGCAGATGGCACTCTTCTGCTCATGGTTCTTCAAATGCATTTGTCTGGGTGTGACCTGTTCCACAAATCTGTTTGTGGTTCTGGCTAGTAGGCCAATTTCTTCTCCTAAAGTTCTTTGGAGACATTTTCTGTACAGTAGGTGACCTAACCACGTATCTCCCTATGCTCTCTCTGTTCTCCCTTATCCTCCCATCTATTCTTCATTTCCAGCTGGCCCCAGGTTGAAAGGTGATTTCCTCTCAGTAACAACCAGACTCTTTCCTTCCATGCTGTCCTTGCCCATAGCTCTTGCCCCACCATCACAAAATATGCCAACGTTCTCTCGGTTGATACTGTCCAGTTTTTAAATTTATGTCTTATTCAGCTCTCGGCTCTACACAATACTACTGTTGTTATTCCTGATCCTGTTATTCATCTGTCTTATGTTACCAGAGAAATTTTCCAATGGCTGGTAAAACCAGACATTACCATTACACAGCTCTTCATGTGCTAACTGCTGCACACTTCTCAGTTACTTTCACTGCCATCTCTGCACAATATTTTTATTCATTTTCTAACACAGCACTGTTTTGTTCAGACTTCTCTGTCGTGTCTTGGCTAATTAAGTCTGTTTTGATTACATAACCAATATGATCTAAACAGGTGAGACAAGGGCAGCCTTTTTTTTTTTTGCAAAAACTTCTTTTTCAGATAGCACCGTATTCATGTTGTGCCTGCTAAACAAAATAATGTATAGCACCTAACAATGGAAGTGACCCATTTAAGAGAACCAGGATTTAACACCTAAAAATAAGTGACAAAGTTCACATTAGTCTCAGTCAGGCTAGAATTTCACTTAAGGGCTTGTCTACTTGATGTGTTAGTCCTCACCATAGGGATGTAAATGCTACATGCGCTACAGTGTCACTCATTAACTAATTAAACCATGTGGCCCCTGGTGATGCCCTAGTTCACATAAATAGTACTGTTTGAATTCTTCACTAGGATCTCAGACAAGCTCATCTGAAAGAGAGCAACTTCGACCCCCAGTATGCTGTTTGTTAAGGTACGTCTAGGCTACCAGACATAGTAAAATGAAGCGGCGATTTAAAAAATCGCCGCTTCATTTAAATTTACATGGCTGCCGCGCTGAGCCGACGATCAGCTGTTTGTCGGCTCAGCGCGATAGTCTGGACGCGCGGGTGGCGACATCAAAGATATTTGTCAACCACCCAGGTAAACCTCATACCAGGAGGCTTACCTGGGTGGTCGACAAATACCTTTGATGTCGACACCCGCGCGTCCAGACTACCACGCTGAGCCGACAAACAGCTGATCGTCGGCTCAGCGCAGCAGCCATGTAAATTTAAATGAAGCGGCGATTTTTTAAATCGCCGCTTCATTTTACTATGTCTGGTAGCCTAATCTACATGCCTCTGGTGACAGAGGCATGTAGTCTAGACGTACCCTTAGACTAATTTAAGATATAGAAAAGCAAAAATCTTAGTATGGTGAATGGAGACAATCTTCTTGCTTTATCCTTAATTGTCAAAAGATAAACTGCAATAAGTTATGATCATTCATTTCTCTTCATTTCTCTAGAATTTATTTTTTGGAGTTGGCCGACTGTTTTATTTTCCTGTGTGTGGTGATGTTTTAACCCTAGCCTCGATCTCACTGAAGGTTGAGGTTCCAACAACAAAAGACCTCTTTACTAACTCTGGGTTTTATTGTGGGTTTTAAGTGACAGCCCATGTTGGGAGAAGTAGGGTACAGTGAAATAACACAGTAACAGAAACCTGCCCCATATGTGTATGACAATCCTACCCAGGGTTCAGGACAGGATGAGAGCTCCTCCTCCCATTAACAATAATTTTAAATAAATACATTCAGTTGGTATCTTCATCCCATGTCTCAATCCATCATCCATTAGCGGGTCTCATTTTGCTGGAAGTGCTTGACTGGACAGTCTCTGTCTTCCCTCTGGGAAAGGGTCTTGTCCAATCTGTGATCTCAGAACTCATAACCCACTTTTATTTTGTTTTGGTAATGTCTGAATGTTTCATTTGAATGTCGTAAAAACGTGTTGACTTTATCCTGTTACTTTATTTAAATGTATATGTTATATTTATATTATGTTTACTATAATGTTGCAATATTTAAAATATTACAATATTTCAGCATTAATAAAATGAAATGATTTGACATTATTGAAGTGCCTCTGATTTCCAGTTTTACAAAATGTTCCTGGAGGCATTCCGGAAAAGAAAAGATTTTTCTTTGATTCGGAATTAAAGCATACTTTGAAATGTCAGATTTTCCTCTGAAGTGGAAATTTTCTTTTTCCACTAACTTTATGATGAGTGTCTCGAAGCTACCCGTTTTGATTTCAGAAGCATAAAAGGATTTCTTTACCTGCAATCATGTGGTAGGACATTGTCCCCAGTTTGATCCCCACTGCTTTGGAAGATCCCTGGAGACACCCTGAACTTGGTACCCGCTGAGAATTCCCAGTGACTTTCCACAGTCCAAAACACTTACACCATTTTCCTCTAATGTATTGGGTCTTTAAAATCTGGTCCAGTGATCCCCACAAAACTCCTTTGTAGGGTTCTGCTCAACTTCAGGTGGGCTTCTCCCAAATGGCTCCTTTAAATTCTCCCAAATGGCTCCTTTAAACCCATCTCTGCTGGGTGCCATCTTCCAGTCTTTCTCCATGACTGGAAAGCCAGGACTCACCAGCTCAGTCCTTTCTTCCCTTGAATATGGGAAGTCAGCAGATGGCAGTTCTTTCCCTAATGCTAATCTCTGCTTATTTGGAGGGAAGAGGCATCATATGTTGCTCTCCTTCCCTGGGATAGTCCTGACTGGTTGGGAAGAGAGTACCCTTGTACCACGTGGCACAAGATGATTTAAAGAAACAGTAGCCGATTTCACACACACACACACACACACACACACATTATTCCCCTGGGCCCTGTGACCAATTCTTCTCTCCTAGTATCTGTCACTGCCATTTCTTAGGGCCTTATACACATTAAAACTCCAACTGGAAATTAGTGGAGATTTGTCCTCTGGGTCAGCTTTCTCACAAAATATAAATGTAAAGATAGTGAATGTCATTCTTTAGGTCAAAGCAGTGTCTCACAAAGCACAGATAAAGCTTCTAATGCAGAGAGGAACATGCCAGAGAATTAAAAAAAGAAATAAAACATATCTGAAAAGATAATACATGCATATTAGATTCAACTGAACAACTGTGCCAGTCAGACAACAATTCCAGGAAAGCATGGCTTAAACTGTATTTCCTATTATGTAAGAGAACGTGCAGTTATAAACAAACTGCTCTTTCCCTCCCTCACCAGTGTTATAAAATATTTGCTTTTCTGTCAAAAAGCCAAAAAAGGAAACAAAACCTGTTTATAACCCAGTACATAGCTATGACTCAATAGTGCCACTGAACTCATATTTTCCTTAAAGATCAAAATCACAGCACACCGTGGATTGAAATTTAACTGTGATTTGACAAACACATTCTGAGCAGCAAGTGATGACACAAACAATGTACTTTTAAAGCATTTGATGGCAAACACACAGCTGCCTGAATAATAAAATAATTATTCCAAGTATCCAGTTTTTAAAACAAAAACAAAACATTTTTTTTCTCACTAACAAACAGCTGACTCAGCCTCAAGTAAAACAAAGGATGCGAATTATTCCTCTGACGGAACACCAGATAGTTCTTATGGATCAGTGGTAGGAGAACCAAAATCAGTTCCACATCTCACTGCAGAAGGGTAGCAGCTCTGAAATCCTGAGACTGCTATAGAAGTGACATATTTTAGCTGCCAATGGACTGCGTCTCTGCTATCTGTTTATACATCTTCAAACATGTACACCAATTATGATCTTTGCTATTACCAGACTGCTACTGACAGAATACAAGATACCAAATCTTCTCCCTCTGTGCCCAATACATCTATTTCCATAAATCTATATAATTGATATACATGACTGTTGCATTTTTCCTGATGTGGTAGTTGGAGATCCATTAAGGAGAAAGTTCATAGGAAAACTGAGCAGCAATATGGTTATTATTTAATCCTCTTCATGAAGTGACTACCAACACCCTAGTTGATCTAACTCCATCATGCTTATTTGTATAGCTATTACATGTCTAATAAATATAAATGGAGATTGCCTATCTCCTAGAGCTGGAAGCAGCCTTGAAAGGTTCATCAAGTCCAGTTGTCTGCCTTCACAGCAGGACCAAGTACCATCCCTGATGAATTTTTGCCCCAAATGGCCTCTGCAAGGATTGAACTCACAATGCTCGGTTTAGCAGGCTCATGCTCAATCCACTGAGCTGTCCCTCCCTCCTAAGCAGAGCTGATGTCAGTGACTAGGAAATAATTATACAAAAGGCCACTGGCTTTAGCAGTGTAATGTGCATTAACGTACTAGTGATCACACAATGCACTAAGGATGCATCTACATTGCTCCATTATTTCGCGATAACTAGCATTATTTCAAAATAACAATGTGAGCACCTACACAGCCATTCCATTATTTCAAAATCTATAAACCTCATTCTATGAGGAATAATGCCTATTCCAAAGCAGCTGTTTCAAAATAAAGTGTGTGTAAAATGCACCACTGCTGCTATTTGGAAATAACCCCTCACCAGGGCCATTCTAAGTTATTCTTCCCCAGTGCCTTCTGGGGCTCTAAACCAAAATAGCATGTCTACATTAGAGAAGCCTGCTTCAGACTAATTTTGAGGCTTCCCTGCAGTGTAGACGTGCTATTTCAGAATAACTATTCCAGAATAGCTTTTTTTAAAATACGCTGCAGTGTAGACGCACTCTAACTTAATAAAAACACTGCTAACAGGCCCACACACCTCATACAATCAATATATCAATATTCTGAAATATATTTTATATGTACACACACACACACACAAACACACACATATGCTGCACTATCTGTGCTTTCCTCCACTGCCACCGTTCATCTACAGCATTTTCACTTTAACCGATGTTATTTCAACGCCATTTGTCTTTCACCAGATGTTTGGTGCTCAGTTATCAGACACCAATGATTCCTAATTTTTGCTGAATTCCATTAAACAATTCCATTAAATCATCTGTAAAAGCTTGGAAGGTGGCAAGGTGATAGGGACAAATCATGTCAAATCAATCCGATAGCTTTCTTTCATAGGATAACAAGTCTTGTGGATAAGGGAGAAGCAGTGGATATGGCATACCTAGACTTTAGTAAGGGATTTGATACGGTCTCGCATGATATTCTTATCAATAAACTAGGCAAATACAACTTAGATGGGGCTACTATAAGGTGGGTGCATAACTGGCTGGATAACCGTACTCAGAGAGTGGTTATTAATGGTTCACAATCCTTCTGGAAAGGCATAACAAGAGGGGTTCTGCAGGAGTCTGTTTTGGGACTGGCTTTGTTCAATATCTTCATCAACAATTTAGATATTGACATAGAAAGTACGCTTATTAAGTTTGCAGATGATACCAAACTGGGAGGGGTTGTGACTAATCTGGAGGATAGGGTCATAATTCAAAATGATCTAGACAAATTGGAGAAATGGTCTGAGGTAAACAGGATGAAGATTAATAAAGACAAATGCAAAGCCCTCCACTTAGGAAGGAACAATCAGTTTCACACATACAGAACGGGAAGTGACTGTCTAGGAAGGAGTACAGCAGAAAGGAATCTAGGTGTTATACTGGACCATAAGCTGAATATGAGTCAGCAGTGTGATGCTGTTGCAAAGAAAGCAAACATGATTCTGGGATGCATTAACAGGTGTGTGGTGAGCAAGATATGAGAAGTCATTCTTCCACTCTACTCTGCGCCAGTTAGGCCTCAGTTGGATTATTGTGTCCAGTTCTGGGCACCACGTTTCAAGAAAGATGTGGAGAAATTGGAGAGGGTCCAGAGAAGAGCAACGAGAATGATGAAAGGTCTAGAGAACATGACGTATGAGGGAAGGCTGAAAGAATTGGGTTTGTTTAGTTTAGAAAAGAGAAGATTGAGGGGGGACATGATAGCAGTTTTCAGGTATCTAAAAGGGTGTCATAAGGAGGAGGGAGAAAACTTGTTCATCTTGGCCTCTGAGGATAGAACAAGAAGCAATGGGCTTAAACTGCAGCAAGGGAGGTTTAGGTTGGACATTATGAAAAAGTTCCTAACTGTCAGGGTAGTTAAACACTGGAATAAATTGCCCAGAGAGGTTGTGGAATCCCTCTCTCTCGAGATATTTAAGAGTAGGTTAGATAAATGTCTATCAGGGATGGTCTAGACAGTATTTGGTCTTGCCATGAGGGCAGGGGACTGGACTCGATGACCTCTCGAGGTCCCTTCCAGTCCTAGTAGTCTATGATTCTATGATTTGTTCATAAAATATCTAATATGACCCCTTTCCAAGTGTCACCTCAGTTCTTGGCTGAGCTCCATGATGTGCTTTAAGTTTGGCCACACTTGAAGTGTGAATAGGCGGAAGAGAAACTTGCTTTGATTTTGGATTCATTTATGTCTGTTTCCATCACCTTCAGAACTGCTGGAAATTCCTTCCCTATTACTCCTCCAACCCTTAACTTTGCTCCTCCTGCATGTTTTTTTCTGAAAATGTTCCCCTTCTCTTTCCCCCTGTGTTCATTTGCCCTCAACCTTCTTAGCTTCAACATTGTTTTATCCCTCCCATCCTAATTTACCTCTTCTGTTCTTTTTCCTGATTATCACCATCTTCTCATTGTTTCTTTGCCCCCCTGATTCTTTTCCCTCCATTCAGGAACACACTCACATACCCTATTTTGCAGATGAGATCCTATTGAAGAAAAGTAGAGATGCTCCCAAAGACAAAAAGAGGAAAAGGTGGTAAGGAAATAAGGGCTCTCTTGCCTTCCCAGAGCTGAGAGAAGTATGCAGATGCTCAGTTGTTATAGCACCATTGACTTTGACTGAGCTATGACAACTATGCCTAGTGCTAGGATTAGACAACTGGAGATGGATCACTTAATAATCACCCTATTCTTTCATGCTCTTGCGATATCTGGCACTCGCTATGGTCAAGAAAGAATGCAGGATTAGATGGACCATGGGTGTAACCTAGTTTGAACAATCTTATGTTTTCATGTAATTTACACGAGCTAAGGTTTTAGCCCAGAATTTCCCAAATTGTCTGTTCATCTCGGAATGGAAGCTTTAGTATGTCATTTCTGTTCTCATTGCTCTTCTGTTCATTCTTTTTGTTTCTGAACTGTTCCTTTCCAGTTTTCCTCTTGGTTTTTCCCTTTCTCTTCATCCAACTAACTGTAGTATTGTTTTTGGATCCTCTGTAACTCCTTCCTCTATTATTAAACGTGTTTACCACAGTAGCTTCTGAAGGTTCTAATTAGGGTAATTGTACTAGGTGCTCTTCAAATATAACATGGCATGGTCCTAGGACCTTATAATCCAAAGACAATCGGCAACATACAAGTAGAAGAGGGGGATCAAAAGTGTATTTCTATACACACACACACACACACACACACACACACCAGTCCTGCTCATGCTGAGCAAGAAGCAAGAGGAAAAATTGTCTATTGGCTTCAACTGTGCATGAACAGCCCCATATACACTTGCAATTATGTACTGTATATATGTAGAATCAAATAATTTCCAGCTGTACCCACATCATCTCTAACCAATCATCGTTAGCTGGCCAATTACTTGTAAGCATTACAGCAGAAGTGAGCCCCCTAAGAAGTGTCCCTATGAATAAGTTTGGGGTAATGGATAGCACTGAAGAAAGCACAGACATGTGTGTGTGAGACACTTACAAATGGCTAGAGGGGGCAGGCAGGCATCCTTTTTATTTTGTTTCTTTCCTGAAATGGCAGCAGTGCTGATTGTATGGAGGAAGATGTGCTGGAAAATCAACATACTTACTAGTTAGAACAGGGTCCTTGGAGACCTATGATCTATTTCCCAACTATGCCAGTGACTTGCTTCCTCTCAATTGTTAAGTGACCATGAACAAGTCAATTAATCTCACTGTGCCTATTCTCTAGAACAGGGCTAATAATACACATGCATCTTTGTAAAGCATTTTAAAGCCTTCACATGAAAGCTATGTAACTACAAAGTTGTGTTATTACTTGGCCATTCAAGAGCATCAAGAATAAAGAGGAACAGTGCTAACTACATTTTTAAAAAGAATTCTTCCAGATTCATATTCAAAACCTTTCATATAGTAACTTACATTGTCCTTTGCATGTAAAAATAACTGAAAATTACCAGCATACTATGGAATCCTCATAATACACAGATACAAATTAGTAACCACCACAATACTTATAAAATTCTATGTCCAGGTCTACACTGGCTGAGAAAGTTGATGCAAGACATGCAACTCCAGCTATGTGAATTGTGTAGCTGGAGTTGACGTACCTAGCATCGATTTTCTGGGGCGGCCCCACAGTGGGAGGTCAACAGGAGAAACTCTCCTATCAACTTCCCTTACCCATTGCGACTGTGGGTGCACCCTCAGTGTTTCATTTAGCAGGTACTTACCAGACCTGCTAAATCAAACACTGAAAGATCAAGTTCAGGAATGTCGTTCTTCCTGGAAGTGTAGCTGTGCTCAGAGACTCCTCTTTATTAGCAGAGCCATACAAATCCATGAATATCTGCTTTTTTATCTGCATCCATAGGCACTGATTCCCTGGAGCACTCAGGGGGGAAAATTAGTGGGCGTGGAGAACTCACAGGCAGTCAAGCTTCCCCACTGTCTCCCTCACCCCCACTCCTCTCATCTCTTGGTGGGCCCACTCACCAACTCCTCTTTCATCTTCCTAGTGCTTCTGGAGTGCAATAAATAGCTGATTTGCAACATTCAGGAAGATTCAAGAGGGAGAGAGTGGAAGGAGTGAGCATGGGACATGTTTGGGGAAGGAGGTAGGGAAGAGGCAAGGTGGGGGCTTGGGAGAAGGGGTGGGGGTGAAGCAGTGGCAAGGGTTAGGGGTAGGGGTGGAATGGGGTAAGGTGAGGGTGAGGGAATCAAGCACCCCCTTGCTAGAGGGGAAGTCGGTACTTATGCCTACATCCATGGACCATATTTGCAGATTGGATGCAGATACAAATTTGTATCAGCACAGGGTTCTAGATATTAGGCCCTTACAGTAGAAAGCAAAAAACATTGTGGCTACCGATGCCTTCATCATATACATGATATTCAATGAGAGAATATATTGGGAAAAGCCTCTGTCACTGAACTATTATAATCTCTGCTGATTATTGCAATAACAAAGAGAAGATTTTTGTTGTGCTGCTACTGTGTTACATGTTTGCAATACTCGGTCCAACACAGGCATTATTTACTGCATAATCTATTCTCAGAACTATAATAGCATCTAGCACCTGGCATTTCTGACTGGGTGACAATAACTGAGTAGAGAAAGCTACAAAACAGGCTTTATTACTGCTGACTACACATTAAAGTACTGGCATGCCAAGTCATATGAAAAGATCTCCCATCGGCCTGATGCTGATGCTTATAGACTCTGTATCTGGAATGAAGCTTGCTTCCCAATAGCCAGCTAGAAACCTTCTAAAACCAGTGGAACTGGAGGTGTCACACATACAGGCTTTCCAAAGTGACTAGGAGGTCATTTGGACACTTGGAAATTAACTGAGTATCAAACAATCGCTTCTACGATGTCTACATTATATGGGGGCAGTGCAGAAATCACAGAATCTCCTGGAATTTTGCAGGGTCCCAGGTGAAAAATTAAGGTTAATTAAAACTACTACTTCACCTGATAAAAAGCTAATTGGTGAAAAGAAAGTACCTAATTTCAGTGCATAATTTAACAGATGCTCTTTTTTGCACAGCATGGCAGAGCTGACCAAGCCTATACCATGTGGTTCTTATGCCTGCAACCAGTGATTCACACCAAGTCACAGAGAAAATGAAGAAGAAGTCAAATGTTGACACAGAATTCACTTGAATAGCTTGATTGCTGCTAGATAGTAGATTTCTGCAGAATGCCAACGGAATGTGGCAGCAAAGGAGCTAGAGCCAAGAGAGGATTAAGAAAGATACTTGGGTATTTAGGACTTTGACCCCATGACAGAGGTGAGCATCTGTAATGGCATCAGTCACACAACTGATTTCTACTAGCTGACACCCATTGCTGGTTCAGGAATGGGGACACAGTGAAGAGACAGGGTGCTTTCTGAATACTGGCTGCTCCCATTCCCAACCCTGCAGATGATGGCACATGCCAAAGAATGGAACTCCAAAGTTAAGAAAAGGATAAGGCAAGTTCTAGTAGAGGAGTTTAATTTTGATTGATACCTGTTTATATAGGAAGGCTGGTGCAGAGAGGGGGACTATCAAGAACCAGTTTTCCCAAGAAGCTTTGTGCTGGACAAAGAAAGGCAAGAGGTCAACAGCAGGGAATATCTGGAGGAAGAAGGAAATCTGAAAAGAGGATTGTTGTAAGTAGAGAGAACCAAGGAGTGGATCATGAAGTAGAAGGAAAACTATGACAGATGGCGGAGGGGTAGTTGGGAGGAAGGATCTGTCTCGATAGGATACAGAGTTTTAGAAGAGATGAGCTTCTATTAGGACCTCCTGGCTGAGGTCAAAGACCAGCAGAAAATAAATTAAAATATTGCTCTTTTTTAAAGTTATCTGACAGCTAGCTCACTGCAAACCAGCTCAGACTCCCACAGGTTATTTCACAGTTTGACTTTTTGGGGGACATTTATCTTTGTAAATAACACGTGAATTATCTTTTAATGCACTGCTGTAAATCTGTTTGTAGATCCTCTGTGAAAATACCTGCTTATTTATTACACAGCTTTTGCAGAGAGACATAATAGAAGTGATGAAATATGTTTGAATAAGTGCTTGGCCCTTTTTGAAGTGTATGGGTATAAAATGTGGGGACAGACTGAATCTTTAAGGGCTTCTATGCAGTGAGTCTTTAAGCCTATGGGACACCACTTCAATGTGTCATCGCTGAGTGCCAAGCCTGAATAAGATTACCATAGGTTAGTGTTAAGCATGTCAGTAAGGCTATGTCTAGACTGCAAGCCTCTTTCAAAAGATACTTTAGAAAGAGCCTCTTTCGAAAGAGAGCGTCTAGACTTCATGTTGAACTTTTGAAAAAGCGGCTTGCTTTTTCGAAAGAAAGCATCCAGTGAGTCTGGATGCTCTCTTTCGAAGAAGCCCTATTTACATTGAAGAACGCCTTCTTTCGAAAGAGGAACTTTCGAAAGAAGGCGTTCTTCCTCGTGAAATGAGGTTTACCGCCATCGAAAGAAAAGCCGCATTCTTTCGATTTAATTTCGAAAGAACGCGGCTGCAGTCTAGACGCAGGTGAGGTTTTTTCGAAAAAAGGCTACTTTTTTCGAAAAAACCCCTGAGTCTGGACACAGCCTAAGGGTGTGTGTCAACACTGATCACTTCATTTTTGTAACACCGGTAGAGAGGGAAGAATACAAGTCTTCTCAATGCTGCTCAGCAAAACTAGCACAAGAGTTCTGAAATATACTTCATTTGGTGTGCACAACACAATATGCACTTGCTCTAATTTAATATTCCAAAATAAAAAGGATCATGAGCTAAGCTTACATGGATGGCAAGCTGTAGAATCTCAGAGTGTTTGAAGCACATCTCCATATTTACTGGTATAGACTGACTGCTCTGCTCCATTTTAGTCATCCAAAGCTGCTATAAATCCCAATTCACTGTTATAATTAAAGGTTATGGCTCATTTGCATTGATATAGGGTACAAAGTATTTTATCTAGATAACTGCTCTAATTCTCCTATATGGCTATATTACATCGGTTATATGCTAATGTGATTCCATTCACTTTGATTACTCCTGATTTTTATCAGTGTGAAAAGAAATTAGGCCCAATATGCATGTACTCTTGATATTATACATTAGTGTTTAGTGATCAAGGTGATAAGTACCTTAGATAAAATGTCTCTCTAAATAACATCATTTTACTGGACTGGGACTCTGGAGATCTGAGTTCAGATCTCAGCTTTGTCTTAGGCTTCCTGTGTGACCATAGGCAAACTAGAGGCCATGGGCCATCAGTGAAGGTAGGGCTAAAGGGAAGCAGGCAGACTCTCAGCCCCACCTATGGCTCCACACCTTTTGTTGAAGCCCCACCTTCCCACCACGGGAAGGGGAGGAGGCGGGGCAGGGCTCCAGCATGTGCCCCCACCATGGGAAGGGTTGGGGAAAGGGTGAGCACATGTGCCCCACCATCCCCAGCCCAGATTATCAGGAAGGGAGGAGGGTGCACAGCTTCAGCCTCCCCAGCCTACAGTACCAGCGAGGCTGAGCAAAAGCTAGACATTCTGTATGAGGGTTAAGTAGTTGTGTGCATGTTCACTGACAAGTACTGCTGCATAGCTGGAAATGTAGGTACCCACAAGGTTAGATAGAGGTTGGAAGATCTGAATTTTGTACTAACGTGTCTAATCACTTTGTGGATATAGCCTGGCCTTAATCTCTATACTGTCTGTAAAATAGGGGATCATAGTTCCTTTTTATTCTTTATTGATTAATTGATTGTCTTTTAGGGAAGGAATTGTCTGTCTCTCATGAATATGTACAGTGCTTAACCCGAAAGGGTTCTATTCTGGGTGTTGGCCACTCAGAGTTAATAATTCTTTCACTGGCATTTTCTTCTATAGTTGGGGGGGAGGACACAAAAAGGAGAAAAAAAAAGGCTATAAAATAGTCTCTCTTTTATTATGGGGTTCTCTGTAATTAGATAGTATTTCTACTGTACCCTAGTAAATGTTTCCTTTTAAATGCTGCTCACTGTTATACAGATGAGGCTAACCTGTGCTCTCAGGTGCACAGGGAGAACTCCTATTTAAGGTAATGAGACCTGCAACCACTTACTTCTCCCTTATTGCAGGGCATCTTTTCAGCTTCTTTTTTTGTTTGTTTGTTTTAGCTGAGATTGAAATTTTGTACCAATGGGCAGAAACTGACATTCAGATTTTCTGTCTCTAGTCTTCTCAGAATGAAAAACAAGATCAAAGATATTTTCCTGCTCTCTTCTCTCTCCAAGGGTTCACTTGTTTTGCCTGCCCAACTTGGGCTTATGTAATGAGACTGACGGTGTAGGTCAGTGACTTACACCTTTAGAAGTGCAGTGGAAGAATGGGGAAATGAAAACGCATTTTGATACAGCATATTTTTTAGATTCCTGTATGCAGGTAAACATTGAACACATTCCTGAGAATGGCCCTTCAGAGCTGGAAGAGATTCAAGAACAGTTACCTAACCATTTCAAGAACAAATGGTCCTGGGTGTTTGTTTTCACAAAAGGAAAACATGTCAAAATTCAAGTCAGATTTTAAACCATGTAAAATGGAATATATTTTCTGAGAAATCCAGATAAATTATGAGAAGGGGATGGTTAGTTAAGGATTAGTTAATGATACAAGAGGCTGTTCTTTTAATAGGTTTCCACTAGGAAACTAATAAAAAACAGGCTATACCAGAATTCTGGTTTCAAATAGTCCAAACTTGGGGAAAGTCTGGATTCCAATAAATGATGCCAGTCCAAATTTCACTGTCACTCCAATCTCCATAATGGGCTGAACCAAAAATTTGGATCTGGGCATCCTTTTGCAAACCTAATAAAAGTTTGGAGCCAGACCCATAATTGTCACCTCAAGCCACCTCACTACAGCAGCTTCTACCAACCCACACTCATTCCAGTGGGTAAATGAATACTACTTCTAGAAAACAAAATCCCACTGCAGGAAAAATGGACTCTTCATATAGGAAGCCCACATCAACCAGCCTACACAATGATAAAATTCTGCCAGTGACTGGAGGCCCATCAATGAAGCAGATTTAGAGTTACCTATGACAGCCCATAGGCAGTAGAGAGCTGTTATTCTTTCCCACCGCCACTTCCAGTATTTGTGGAAGAACCAAACTATATCTCCACTCTGATAAACCTAAAAATAGTATAGCAACAACATCAGAATTACCGGTTTGACAGAAATCCCAAAAGCTGGGAAGGTCACATTCCCTTTGGTACATTTGGTGTGTATATCTCTTTGTAGTTAGTTGATATGCAGCTGTAGAATGAGAAAAGCTGTGTTCCTAAGTGAACATATGGTTCATAATTGCTGGTTTAGGTTGAAGGGATTTGGCAGATAAATATACACACATTTTCTCAAGTAAACAGTTATCCAAAGCAGCTGAGAAACTCAACACTACTTTATTGCTTACAGAGCAGAAAAGCCGAAATGCATTTTGTTCTAACCATAAAGTCTGGCCATCAGAAAGTTCTAAACTAAATCCAAACTCCCTCCCTCAGGCCTTGACATTAAGCTCTTCTGGGCCTGACCAGGTATTGGGAACTATTAAAAAAACCATCCAATCAGTCAATGCCATGTTTTACAGGAGTCTTCATGGAGTTTCTGCTCTTTGTGTGTACATGCAGCTACTGAGCACAAATTTGTTCAATAAAATGGATAGTCACTTACTTTGATGCTATTTATTAATTTAATAAACTCCCAGTTATCTGACATGGTGTGGCCAGTCATTGTAATACGATGATTTTGCAATGCAGATTTGGAACAATGCAGTATTGCATCTGATAAACCCAAAATCAAAAGGACAGGTTCAATTCAGCAGTGAGGCAAAACATGCTTATTCATCCTTATTCCTCTATTCATTTTTAGAAGCCAGGGCCTGATCCAAAACTCACTGAAATCCACAAGTGCCTTTTCACCCACTTCAGTGGGTTTGGATTAGACCACCCAGAGCAAAGTTAATCTACTCCATGTGGGCATTCATTGCAGAATCAACCATCTAACTGAGACAAGAAACAATAAACAAATTTAAAAACCACAGGCGTGACATTAAGAGGGAGGATGTAGATAACAGGAACAAAATCATGCAGTTACATAGGTTTGCAGAGCACATGATTTTGAATAATTTAAATCTTTTAAAATTATTTAAAATATTCTCCAATCAAACTACAATCCCCATGCTCACTTAGGCTATGTCTAGACTGCAAGCCTCTTTCGAAAGAGGCTCTTTCGAAAGATACTTTCGAAAGAGAGCGTCTAGACTGCACGCGGAATTTCGAAAAAGCAAGCAGCTTTTTCGAAAGAAAGCACCCAGTGAGTCTGGATGCTCTCTTTCTAAAAAGCCTGTTTGCTTTCAAGAATGCCTTCTTTTGAAAGAGCACTTTCGAAAGAAGGCGTTCTTCCTCGTGGAATTAGGTTTACCACCGTCGAAAGAAAAGACGCATTCTTTCGATTTAATTTCGAAAGAACGTGGCTGCAGTCTAGATGCAGGTGAAGTTTTTTCGAAAAAAGGCTACTTTTTTCGAAAAAAACCCTGAGTCTGGACACAGCCTCAATGTCTCCATTCATTTCAATGTATTGTTTATTTTCCCTTTCCTACATAAAGCATATCCTGATGAGACTCCTCCAAGCATTATTCATTCCTTTTAACTTCTATATGCCCAGACCCTCAGTTGATCAGCATAGCTACGGTGGCATGAACAGATTTATGGTCATTTACATCAGCTGCGTATCTGGCCTATTAATTATATTTACATTAGGGAAATAGACTCAATATCCCTGCTGACACATGGACAAGCTCTTTTTTCCAAAAGATCAGCAATTGAGACTCAAGCTTTTGAGAAGGTATGCTGTCAGAAATAGCAGTAAATGTCTCTCTAGTCAGTTAGGCTAAATTACAGCACAACTGTCAGATATAAAAACCTTTTATTTGTAACTCAAAAAAAAATTCCCAAGATGAGCTAAAAGTTTCATTTAGAACCAACTGGAGATTACCATTCTCTTCTCAGCCTGGATTACTGCAGCTCTGAGATACACAAGGGTACACTTGCCTCACAGTGTATGCCAGTTGCCACACTGGCAACAAATCTGGAGGCCTGTACAATTGTACACTAAACACAACATTAAAAGAACATTCCTGATGTTGCAAAGACACACACTCAAAAGGAAGGAAACGGTAGTTTTAAGGTTCCCTGTGCAACCTTTATTTGTACCTTTTGTGCACATGCATTACAGCGCTACAAATATCAGCCTTGACTCTAGTGTACTCAGTTGCAGGGTATTTGTGGTTAGGCAGCTGAATCATACCATGTGAATCATCACAGGAACTTGAAGATGAGCAACTCTGCTGTAGCTTTCCATATCAGCACACACAAAATCTCCAGCTATCCGTAAAGATATAGCTACAGCACTAGAACTTAAATTCCCCAAGACTGCCCAGAACTTCCTGTCTACATGTCTCTGTCCTGCCAGGGAATGGCAAAGGCTCTGGGTCTCATCAAAGGTTCCAAATAAGTGCATTATTACAGACCCAGGAAGAAGCCCTCCGGTTTTGATTTGCCAAGCAGGAGCTGGCTCACACTGAACCGTACCCGAACCAACTATGGGAGATATGACTGTTTGATACAAAACTGGGAAAGTCAAAGACTCCCCTTTGTGCAACTGCTGAGAGAGCATCCAAACTATCAAACACATCATAACACAGGGCTTCAAATATGGGTTCAAAGATGAATTGCATGACAGCAGCAATGCCACAGAGGTAGGGTGTGAGTGTTCATGAGAGAGATACTGTGTGTACAGTCTTTAGCTATGTGATCACAAATTACACAGGGCCCCTGACTTATTCAGTGCAGAGGATGGACAGCGCTCAATGAATCAGGAACTGTTCAATGCTTTGTTTTCTCACTGTTCAGTCTGTGGACCAAGGTCTTATTTACTGCTCACTAGTCAAACCTTGTTCTTACTCATGGGCTTTTTCCTCTGCCACTTATGACCCAACAAATCCAGATATCTAAAAGCATGTGGTTCTGCAAGAGATACATCCTAGGTCCTAAACCACGAGTCTAAAATGGTTTATCACATAATCTGAGAGAATCCGGCTTTTACTGATTTTTTTCCACTGGCATCAACAGAGATAAAAGCAGGCTCTGAGCCTTTACTAGAAAATTAGAACATCCAGGTGTATCCTGTTCAGGCTGCAAGCACTGCTGGACTTTTTTTGGATACAGCCACATAAAGCAAGTCAGCTGAAGTCAGATCAGGGAAAAGTGGCATGCTGCAGGAAATAGCCATAATTCTTCATTCAGCCATAGGGACCTAAAGACCATTTCTGAAGTGGGAAAGAAGCATTGGTGTTTGCCATGTGGTCAAGAAATATAGGCCAAACATGACTCTGTGCCCTCCTGCCCCAATTCTTTGCTTCCCTCTAAAGGCAGAGCTGTTCCTTTAGCTTTGTGACAGAACAACACTTCTAAAATAAGAGAGGGTATGTCTACACTACCCCGCTAGTTCGAACTAGGAGGGTAATGTATGCATACCGCACTTGCTAATGAAGCCCGGGATTTGAATTTCCCGGGCTTCATTAGCATAAGCGGGGAGCCGCCATTTTTAAATCCCCGCTGCTTCGAACCCCGTGTAGCGCGGCTACACGGGGCTCGAACTAGGTAGTTCGGACTAGGGTGCCTATTCCGAACTACCGGTACACCTCGTTTCACGCTAGTTCGAACTAGCGGGGTAGTGTAGACATACCCTTAGAGAATTGTGAGCTATCCCAGCTGCATCTGTTTCTCCTGGTGAACAAATGCATTCAGAGACATATGACTGTTTTCTTAAAAAAAAAAAAAAAACAGAGGGGAAAGAGACATTAAATTGCCTCCAATTGTCAGATAACAGAAAAAACATTTTCCATGATCTTTATAGAAAAGACACTCCCACACACAAACACAATTGCATGAATTATTCACACCTTCTTCCATCTTTTAAAATAAATTAAACTAAACAATATTAAGGCCATGTCAAACCATTCTGATAGTTTTCTTTGAAAAACTAACGAGGCTTGTGGATAAGGGGGAAGTGGTGGACATGGTATGCCTAGACTTTAGTAAAGCATTTGATACAGTCTCACATGAACTTCTTATCAATAAACCAAAGAAATACAGCCTAGATGGGGCTACGACAAGGTGGGTGCATAACTGACTGGATAACCATTCTCAGAGAGTAGTTATTAATGGTTCACAGTCATGCTGGAAGGTCATAACAAGTGGGATTATTCAGGGGTCTGTTTTGGGACCAGTTCTGTTTATTATCTTCATCAACAATTTAGATATTGGCATAGAGAGTACGCTCATTAAGTTTGCAGATGATATCAAGCTGGGATGGATTGGTGTCAGGTAAATAGGATGAAGTTTAATAAGGACAAATGCAAAGTACTCCACTTAGGAAGGAACAATCAATTTCACATGTACAGAATGGGAAGCGACTGTCTAGGAAGGAGTACTGCAGAAAGAGTTCTAGGGGTCATAGTGGACCACAAGCAAAACATGACTCAAGAGTGTGTCACTGTTGCAAAAAAAAGCAAACACGATTCTGGGATGTATTAACAGGATTGTTGTGAGCAAGACATGAGAAGTCATTCTTCCTCTCTACTCTGCACTGATTAGGCCTCAGTTGGAGTAGTGTGTCCAGTTGTGAGCACCACATTTCAAGAAAGATGTGGAGAAATTGGAGAAGGTCCAGAGAAGAGCAACAAGAATGATTAAAGGTCTAGAAAACATGACCTGTGAGGGAAGATTGAAAGAATTGGAGTCTTGTTTCATTTAGAAAAGAGAAGACTGAGGAAGTCATGATATCACTTTTCAAGTACGTAAAGGATGTTACGAGAAGGATTGAGAAAAATCATTCTCCTTGACCTCTGATGATAGGACAAGAAGCAATGGCCTTAAATTGCAACAGAGGGTGTTTAGGTTGGACATTAAGAAAAACTTCCTAACTGCCAGTGTGGTTAAACACTGGAATAAATTGCCTAAGGAGGTTGAAGAATCACCATCACTGGAGACATTTAAGCTCAGGTTAAATAGACATCTACCAGGGATGATGTAGATGGTGCTTGGTCCTGACATAAGGGCAAAGGACTGGACTTGATGACCTCTTGAGGTCCCTTCCAGTTCTGGCATTCTATGATTCTAAGACCACTTTATTTACAAATGAGAATATCCATATAAATGTTTAATGCAGTTTAAACAATCCACTTTAAATTCACACTGTTTGTTAATTCAGGTTAACTTTCTTTGGGAGGAGGGGCTTGTCCTCACAGGGGTTTTAAACCAGATCAAACTGAGTTAATATGGTTTGAAACATTTGCATATATACATGACAAAAACCCAGGACTAAATACTAGCTTTTTATTATTAGGACTTCTGGGCTATGTCTACACTTGCGACTTCTTGCGTGAGTAATATGCAAATGAGGCTAAGCATGGAATATCGCCGAGCCTCATTTGCATACCTAATGATCCACCATTTTTTTCAGTAGAGGCTGTTGTGCAAGAAGGAGCTTCTATACTGCCCCTTCTTGCACCAGAAAAACCCTCTTGCGCAATGCCGTTACACCTATTACTTTTCAGGAAGAATGGCATTGCGCAAGAGGGTTTTTCTTGCACAAGAAGGGGCTGTGTAGACACTCCTTCTTGTGCAAGAGCCTCTTCTGAAAAAAATGGTGGCTCATTAGGTATGCAAATGAGGCTCGGCAATATTCCACGCTTAGCCTTATTTGCATATTACTCGCGCAAGAAGCTGTAAGTGTAGACATAGCCCTGGAGTCCTCTTGCAAATGGAACTAGGATTGTTTTGAATTGTAGTAGCTCAGTCTTTTGTTCCTTTGCACATAATTGCTGCGCATCATTTGCATGCTTCCAATGGCTATCTCACAGTGCTTTGCAGGTCAGCCATTACTGGCCTGTCTCTTTACCGAAGTGTGCTCTTCCCTGAAAGATGGTCCTTCCCCATTTTGAAAGCTGGTGCAGAGTCAGATTTTGCCCATTTGCTCCTGAATCCCAGTAGAATTATTCTGAAGATATAACTATGATTGTAATCTAGAAGCCCTGCATTATGCCATGTGCAGTGGTGATAAGATTCAGGGCTTCAGCATGGCCTCACCTGGAGAGAAACATCAGTTCAGAAAGCCATCAAAATATGGACCTTTTCATAGACACTGCCAAGCAAATGTCCACAAGGGGTCATGACTGAGATGCTCAAGAGACTGTACATTGAAATGAGGGATACAGTATAAAGAGACAGTCTTATGAAGGATATGTGGCCTGTCCTCTTTTTTTTTTTTTAATGGCCTAGACTCTACACAATTACAGTATAACCTGTCCCAGGCATTATTCAGAACTGAATGTCGTCACTATCCCCTACTACCACAGTTGATTGGATCAATCCATCATGGAGGATCAGCTGGAGAATGCCAGAGAGTAGCTGCCCTATCTCCACCACCAAAAACCAGGGCCCTGTGACTTAGGGCCCTGATAATGGCCAGCTGGAAAGACAGACCCAGTTCTATCCAGTTACAACAGACCCCAATTCCTGCCCTATATCGGCAGAGCCTGATTCCCAAACACCCAGGGCGAGACATAAGAGCCATATCCCCTGGATGGAGCTTCAGTATGGAATTACTGATCTTTACATCAAGTCTCCATGTAGCATGTTAGAGACTAACAAATATATATATTATCATGAGTTTTCATGCGCAACGTGCATTTCTTCACAGATCTCCATTTTGCTCACGAAAGCTCATAATATTATATATAGATTTTTGTTAGTCTCTAAAGTGTTACAGGCCTACTCATTTTTAAAAAAATACAGGCTAACAGCTACCCTGATAGGATTTTACATCATATTATTTATTATTATTGGTGGTGGATGTGAGCTAAGAGCCTCTGCCTCCCCTTCCTCCTTTGCTGTTTCAAAATGGTGCCCACCAGCATGACACAGTTGCAGTTTGTATCATCCCCTTATCCCCCGCCCCCAGCCAACACCCATCCCTCCTGCAGGAGATTAGAATACCAAAAGTTGTACAGAAGTCAGCAGTTCATTGAGACAGCACTGACAGGACAAGATATTAGTTTTTGTAGTTTCCATTAAGGAGGAATCCACACTGCACGCCCAGTCGAAGCACAAACAATACCATTTTGACGGAGGTACAAATGCTCTGTAACGTGCATTCTAGCTGGTAATCTCTGCAGGGCTGTATAGCTTGCTCTGCAATTTCTCTTCAGCTTGCCAGGGAAATATAGTAGAACCTAAGAGAGCAAAATTTCTCTCTTGTTTTGCATGTTGTAGGGAATAACCACACACCCTTGGCCTTAGTAGAGCTCAGAAGTCCCTTCCATTCCTGCAGCACTTCTGGGAGGACCATCCTGATAAACTTCATAACTGGTCTTCCCTTTGTCTTTTTGAAAACATCTTTCTCCATCCCCTAGTCACCTGTTTCAGTGTAATGTCATCTAGAGTCAGGACAGACTAAAGGGAAAGTATAGGAGATTATTATCCATCTTGCCCCAATAGCCTCCTATTTACATGGCGAATGACACAGAAGGATAGGGGGAGCCTACAGCATACAGATAAAATTGTAAAATCAAACTGGGAACATAGCTCCAACCACCCCACTACAGCATTAAAGCAGATACAGCAGACAAATCCAAATACAGCCAGGTCCCTCTGTATGCACGGACTACTCATTATCTATGAGCTTCTTCCAAAGAATGGGAAGTATATCAGGGAGATAACATCACTTACAAACTTTTTTTTAAAAAGCTATCATGACTTTCCTGGAATAGAAACATGGGATTTTTCTCTCCCTTCTTTCACAGCCATACTAACAAGGTTCAGGCTTCTATATACCACTGTTAGGCTGTCCAGCTTAAGGGGGACAAAAGGAAGATTTGCAACAACATGTTAGCAGAACTTACATCGTAGTAACACAGGAAAACCAGGCTGAGATCTGGAAACTGTACATGAGGACCCATGGGAGAAAAATGCAGCTTTCCAAGGAGTTCACGCCATTGACCCAGGATGGCATCACAGTGTCCAAGGAAAGCAGGGCTTTGGCTAAAAACAGGAGAACTATCGCAAAAGAGAATACTGCAAAAGACAGAAATGCTGCTCATTTACATTATCCTGAGCCAGGGTCCCCTCCTCCAAAACACACTCCTGCTAGGCCAGGAAGCACTGCAGCTCCATAATTTGGAGCCCAGCCATGTCCTTCAGCCCCTGCACAATGCGGGCCAATGGGACCAACTGCAGTATCCCAGTGGTCCCAGTAACTTCCATTCACCTTTCAGCTCCGATCTCTTCTCACCAAGAACAACTGCAACTGGGTATCCACCTCTTGCAAAACCCCTAACTAATTCTGAACCAAGCATTCAACCCCAGACTCTGGACACACAAGAAGGGACAAAACCAAGGTGTATACTCCCCTGCAGCTTTGCACTCCATACCTCCAAATAGTTGTATTTGAAATGTTCTTACTATTGCACTTTGAGTTTTGTTTGCACTGTTGCATTCATTAAAAATTGTGGATAGTAGAGTATTTTGTAGATTGCATGAGGAAACATATTACAGTATATAACCAAAGAAATTACTTTTCCATTGGTTTCATTAAAACTTTGGGGTTTTTTTGTCATTGTTTGTTCATAACAAAAACTATTCACAATAGGCCCATTATGAGCCCTGATTTCAGTTACCACGGAAAATCCTCTAAATAAAGATGAAATAATGAATGGGTTTTGCTACAGCACACAGGGAACACTAATTTCAGCCACCCACCCACAATATCCCAGTGATCACAATGTCTCTATCCCAATACAGCCCCCCTTGGCTAACATGCTCAGCCATGAGACTTAAAATGTGAATAATAGGCATCTCTCAAAATGCTCCCAAATGTCTGTGCTCTCCAAACTCACCATGCAGCTATACTAGTTAGAACATTCATGCTGCTTGCAAACTATTCCATGAATGGTGATGCCTGCCTTTGAGACAGCCTAATGCCTCTCCATTACCATTCTGCAGCTACTCAGGTAATAGTTAAAAGGCGCCTTCATTCTTTTTTAATTGGCCTGTGCATGGCTCTGCTAGCTTGGGCATCAGGGAACAAGACAGGTCTCCCAGAAATAAACATCCACAACATTAATATCCACAGTGGCCCTGGGAGTGAACAGTCCTTTTGCCATTAATTTAAATAGTGCTGAGCTCCAAAAAATCCTAGCATGGACCCTGCCAGCCCACTCCTGGAGGAATGCTATGCCCCAAAATTAAAAAGTCTGCACATTAAATTTTAAAATTCTGCATGATTTATTTCACAAAATAATGCAATATAATCATGCTGGTTTGCATTATTTTGGTATTTTATTTAAAGTTCAGTACAATGGGTGAAGAATGGGACTGGGGATCATTGGAGGAAATCCCCAAATCCCCTCTAATCATAATGTATTTAGTATTAACCCTTTACTTCTACTTATTAATCAATGAATATATGCAGCCATATGCTCAGTATTACGCCATATGCAACTGAAGGGCAAGTAAGGGTACTCAAACTCACAATTTATATTGATTATTGACCATCTCCAGAAATCTCCCGTAAACCAGTTCTCTCTCCTCCCCGTCCCCCCATCCCTGTACATCAACCAAACCTCTTTCATCCCTCCATAACCTGACCTAAGAATAATGAATCTTCTTCTCTGCTATTTGACACCTTGAGTAGCCATTTACACAGAATGCTACCATGTGGGTTTGGTAGCACTTTATTCCCCTTTGGAACACACTTTTCATAAAAGTAAACAGCTACAGGTGAGCCAAGGGAAAGGTGGGAGAGGCCTGAGGTATATAATCTGTACAAAGTTGCTTGGCCATTGTGGTTTACCATTGGCCCTTTTGGGAATAGAACCCCTGTTTGGGGAGGTGAACTTGACAGTTCTAGCTTCTTTGATCATCCCTACAACTTTAGAGTATTAAAATAAAAGTTGTGAGTCACTGACTTTTATTGGAGGGTCTCCTTCAAAGGAACAGGTGCTCAAACAATGCAAATCTGTATCCCAAGAAAACTGTAGTACAACCACAATAATGAGAGATTAGTTATTTTTGTTCCTGTTAGACCACCTAAGGCTATTTATTAGTAGTTGTTATTTCAAACATCAGTCCGGATGTTTGTGCATCAATAGTGTTGTCAGTCACCTGGCTTTGCATTTCTCTTTCAGGCAGGCTGCCTTATGTTTATGCTGCCTAGTTGCTCAGCATGTTGCATGCAGGGTAGGTCCTGTGGAAGGTGATGGAATGTTTAAAAAAATAAAAGTTTAACAAGAAGCAATTTTTCACTTTTCTGTTGCAGGAAGTATTGTATGTAGTCAGTCAACCTTTGAAACACAGATTCACATAAACTATTACAATATCTTACCTCAAGTTTTTAGTGACCTTTGCTTGGATTTTATACAGTTTAGATTATGAAGTTTCATTTATAGTGTATTATGCTGTTTTCTTTACAAAAGGGTCCTGGCAGGGGACAGGCTGGTGGAAGGTGTACGTTATAAGTTAAAAGATTACTAGGAGAACAAAAGACTGTTTTATATTCCTTGCTGAGTACAATCATTTGTTTGATGTTGTCTGGTTAAAAGCTTAGCTCCTTATATGCAGGTGGTCTCCTCCCCAGCATGGAGGTCAATGCAGGAAAGGGACATTAACGTTTCACCGGTAAAACAAACAAATGAGTGGCCTTCATGCCAGACTGGGTTTCTCTTCACATGGCTGTGCCAGGAGAGAGAGGTTGCAAGGAGTTCCCCTCACCTTCACAAGTATAACTACACTGCACAGTAACCTCAGGAATCAGGTTTGTGGACTTGGTGTTTGCACATTCATGCTTTTAGCATTCACACTGTGCTGTAACCTTGTTTACAGTTGCTAAACCTGGGTCTCACAGCCATGCTAACACATCCATATTGCACTCTGCAGGCCTTCTGGTGATTGGAGTCCATGCTGCAAAGTGACAGGGTTTGGTTCTGAGTCATGGAGGAATTTGGGGTTTCACACACTCCCTACCAGAGCCCTATGGGCTAACTCTCTGAGCTTACTGACTGATGTGTGCATGGACAGAAGCCAGGCTTGGGCTCAAACCTCAGCCAGAGCCTGGGCTTAGAGCAGTGAAGACATAGCACTAGGGGCACACACAGCCACAGTCCTGTACTTGTGTTCTCCCATGAGCACACATAAAACATGCAGGTTTTCACTCTCACTCCGAGTCATTCAGTGTTTACATTTTTCCATGCAAGCCCCTAGTGATAGGGTTGCAAGCTCCTGTGATTTTAAGCTTTTGGGATATTTGGGATTTCTGAGAGCTCTAATTTATGTCTCAAAAGGTATTGTCCTTATTCACATTAGATAGCTTCTTTCATTGCTGGCAGCAGGACTGAAGCCACAGGGTATCCTCAGCAAGATGGTCATCAGGACCATTTAACCTTTGCAGATAAAGGGAAAAACATTGAGGTGGGTAGTGCAGGGAAGCATGGGTAGACACAGGAAATAGTGCACAGAATTTAGGGTCAGAAAGCAGACCAAAATGTTGTGCAGGGTAAATGTGGCAGGGGAGAGAGGTAGAGTCTGATGGGGAATGGGGTGCAGTAAGAAGAGAAGGATAGGTAGCAGATAGGAGAACATGAGGGAGAATGCAAATGGGCAACTGCGGATCATGTTTAGATAAGCAGTAGAGAAGAGAATGCTAGAGTGGTAGGTCCCCAAGTTCTAGGAGATAAGAGAGAGTGTATGTGAAGTCCCTTCCAAACAGCAAAGCCAGAATTTTGTGTGTACATATTCAAAACTGCATTCTAAACCTGAAATGATCATATCCAAATTGGTGATGGTTAGCTTCCCTCTAAAAGTAGCACTGGAGAGGTGAAGGTAAGGTGTGTGTTTTTTTGGAGGGGGGGCTTTGAAAGTCAAAGTAGTGGGTTAGCTCATGATTTGTACAGAGTCTTTAAGCTGGCAGCATTGTAATAAACATCAGCAAAGCAAGAACAAAAGAAAAGTCCCCATGACAGATCTACTCTAACAACAGTCACACAGAAAGGCATCATCACTCTGTTATGGCAAACTGACATTCACTGGCAAAGTACTCAGAATTAAAGTCTTAGATCAACATAATGTCACCTATTACATAAAAAGTAACCAAAACAACAAAATAACTCATGAGACTTGCAGCCGTGGTTTTTAAACAGGTAGGCCACTGAAATACGATTTTTTTCAGGCGTACGAGATCTTTCGAAAAAAGGTTTTTTGTTCCAAAAGAACCGCGTCTAGACTGCAGTTTCACTTTCGAAATACCCTTTTCCGAAACAGTGATAGGACGCGAATATGCAAAGGAAGCACAGGATATTTAAATCCGTGTTTCATTTGCACTTTCGATTAAGCTCATTTCCATCCCTCTTTCAAAAGAGGGATGTAGTCTAGACATAGCCTCTTATGTCAGGGAGGATGCAGGTTGAAACTGGGTAAAAAGAAGTCAGCAGGGAATACTGGACTCTAGATTTATGACTTCCAAACAAACAAATACACACACAACCAAACAAAGCCAAAATTTAAACAAGCCCAGGCCAGGAAAAATACTGCACTGCTTTAGAGAAATTATTTTGGTATCTATTGATAACCCTGAAAATTGCTCATGCAGAGACTAGAAATGTGTGTAGCTCTCCATTCTCATTATTTTTCTACCGTAATGTCAGATAACATTCACCTTACACATGTTTTTAACTGTGAGATCTCATGTAGCATTCAGTGTAACTGTACCAAAGACTGTACAAAAGTGGGCTCCTTAGGTTGCTCTATCTTCATAGATGGATCATTGTTCTTAAATAATTAAGGTTTTCAGTGGGAACTGGCTGCAATATTGTCTCTTTTGTTTCCTACCACTCCTCATCACTAAAATAGTGTAGTTTAAGTGTGATGTTTTGCACAGAGGTTGAAAAACTATAAAGGGGGTATTATTTCCACCGAATCTCCCAGCTGGTCCATCTTGCTCTTGTATTTTACAAATGAATATATTCAGAGGAGTTTATATCTTGAAAGGAAACAGAAGCAACTCCACAAAATGAGACATTTTGCTCCAATATCCCCTGTACTGTTCCCCTGCCTTCCCTCCATCCTGTCACATTTACAAAATAGAGACATTAAAAGATCTTTGAGCATCTTCAAGGAAACATAAATATACAAAATTAATATTTGTTATAACATATCCCCATCTTCTAGGTATATGATGGAGACATCAAAGGGAACTGAAAATCTGAAATGAAACACAGTTTAGAGACAACCTCCTTTCTTATACTGCATGTCATTTTCCTTAGTTCTGACAGGGTTTATTATTACTAAAGATGCACACACCTTTGAGTGACAGCTTTACTGATCCTTTTTATGCATTCTGCGATAACTGTAAACAACAGTAGGAAAAGAACTCCTTTTGCATGAATAAGGACTTTGAGATAATCTCGATATTGAAATTATGAAAGCCACAGTGTCATATTCATTGTTTAATATATTAAGTGAATGTAATGTTTCTGCCCAATTTCCAGTGACTGGGTATGCACATAATAGAAATATACTAAAACTGCAATAGTTGTTCTGCGACTGATATGGGCATGAAGAGAGATGCCATCTCACACCTAAAGATGGTCTCTTAAAGATACTAAATTGGTAGAGTAATGAAAGTAAGCTTGCTCCGACAGGGACCCTGCCATATTTTTCTGTGGATGGATATAACAAGGAACTATCAGTGTCCAAGGACATTAATCCACCACTTTTCACATGACCAGCATTACTGTCATCTTCACAGTCACTCTGCCTCTCTTTTTACTCACAAATTCAAATTGTTTGTTTCAGTGCATGCTTATAAAAAGGAGCTTTGTGTCAGGAAGTTTAGTGGCATACTGTACAGCTGTGAGATGTAGCAATAGCTTTGGATCTATGGAGACCTATGGTAGTGTACCCTCAAGGATATCTGAATGAATGTGAAGTGTCAAAATCCAGTGTTAAATTCCAGCTATCCCTTAATGCGATTAGAGCCCTTACCACCCAGCACTGCTCCTCTCCCCTAGAATTTGTGGCATTTAGCAGGATCTTCCACAGAACACTCTTACTTTCCAGTCCACCAACCTCTCTCAAACCACACCTACCTATAATCCAGGTAAGTGTGGGAAGATAAGCCAATACAATATGTTGAACTCTTGTCTTGAGTCATATGTGGAAAGGAATGTAGTCATCTCATCAAAATCTTAAATGTGCTATTCCATACCTCAGAGAAAGCATTAATGCCAGAAACACTAAGAAGATGACTCATTATGGGGCTGCTCCTATAGTGCATTTAGTAGTTTTCTTGGCATATATCTATGGAGGCTCTTTGCACTTAGAATACCCTTAAAGAAATAAAACAATTTGCATTTAGGTATCCCCCCCTCCAGATACATCATAACTACATAATTTGATATGAATGATGCTCTCAAACACAGTCCAGTGCTGAAACCAAGGGAGTATTGTGGGAGTTTATATGTATTAGCAAGGCCATGTGCAGGAGCTTAACTAGTACATATTCTCATTAGACCCAGCCCAAATCAGTGCTACGGGAGCATCTGAAACACTCACAGAATGTATAAAAGGAGAAAATTAACTAGCTACATTTTCACTTTAATGTAAATGGGAGGAGAGGTTTTCTTGTTTTGTTTTTTTTTTAACTGAGAAGACAAAGGATTCTCATCCTTTTTTACATGAGGAAGTATCATTTGTATTTATTTCTCATACTAGTGGTGGAGCCCATCTAGAATCTATATTTCTGTTTTAAATCTACATGCACTGTTATCTTGTCCTTTGAATTTAAATCACCCAACATTTTCTATTAACTTTTATATCAGCAACTTGTTGCCAGTTGAAAATAAGTATTAATCATCAAAATCTTCAGACAGGAATTTATCATAGAAAAGACAACTCAGGGAGACAGGATGATGGTTGATTCAGTGAAACGCATGAAAACAGGTTACATCTCACTAATGTGAGATTCTGCAGGGCTAGCTACAACTAGACTATGCTTGTGTTTCAGTTACAGTTACATGAGACAAATCTATGCAATTCATTTAAAAAAAATCACAGCAATCAATCTTCTGGAAGTAGACCTTGCTGGACATACCTACATCAGAGGTGAGATGGAATGGAAAACTACTTATTACATATGACATATTTTGTTACTTTTGGTACAGAGCCTCAAGTTTGTCAATGATATTCAAGTGTTTAGGCATTGGCCATGTAAGCATTTGACTTATGAAAATACCTCCATGTAGGCACTGCTGCTGTTTGAAATTTTTCTCTCTTTTTACTGAGAAAAGATCTAATGCTGACTGAACCATTGAGCCATCTGCCCTCCCAGCCCCACTGGGAGGAAGTGTTCAGTCTTCTGCCATTGACAAAACAAAGGAATGAAAGCCTAAGACTGTGCAACTATGAGAGTAAAGATGACATCAACACAACTTTGAACAACCTTGGAGAAAGCATTAATGCCAGAAGGCCTAAGAAGACTCATTAAGGGGCTGATCCAAGCCCCTCTGCAATCAATCGACTCTGGATCAGACCTAGGACCATAACCCTGAGTAGGCAAAAATCTATGCAATTTATAGTCAGACCTATCAAAAGGAGGGCTGCTGTTAGCGTATATTGTAATTATAAATCTGCTCCTATTCCAATGCAGCTCTACTGAATTCTTCTAGAAATATTTCATACTCCCTCAAAGATACTAAAGAAATTTGGCTCTTAAGGATTATGCTGTAAGAAGAACACAACATGGTAGCTAATGACACACTGAACTGCTTCCTTTGCTCTCTTGTCATTAAAGAACTGCATTAGTATAAATCCAGAGACTCTGCTGCACCTGCTTCCTCTTTCAAATCTCTTTGCTAAAGAATCAAAAGCTCATAAACAAAGCACCCCCTCATGCATTAAAAGATGATAACTCAATTATGTTTGGTTCCCTCTAAAAGCTTAGTAGTCCAGAGGTCACAACTGGACAGCATCATATGCAATTCTGCTTTCCTATTTATTTTCTAAAGTTTGGAAGAAGAAAGGATATTCATGATGACTTAATGCATGTTTATTGTGGAGACACACAGGTTTTAAATGCATACACAATCCATTTCAGTCCACAGATACCAGAGAATTGCTTCAATTTTCTATAAGCAGATATGGAGGTACTGGGTAAGACTCTCAGCTATTGCAAATTCACATAGCTTTGTTGAAGCTAACAGAGCTACTCTAATTTCCAACACCTTTGGATCTGGCCCACTGTATTGCAAGCATTTAAGTCATAATAAGCAATTGATTTAAAAGAATGAATAGACTTATGACTTCCAAAAGGTTTATACCTTGATGTGTCCCATACGTCCTGCACATCACTTGGCATGCTGTTGGCAAGGAGATATTTACACACATTCTGTCACATTGGTGTAGTTTGTTAAAATTTGAGTCATGATGTTGAAAGTAATAGGAATAGATATTTAGCAATGGGGATGAGAAACAAAGAGTATTTCCTAACCTTTACACAAGCTCAAATTCCATTAATTCAACACCTTAATCACTTGGGAATTCATGTGCCATTTGAGCATACATGGCAGGGGATGGACCCCTCATCAGTTACATGTTCTGTTCATTCCCTCTGACGCATCTGGCATTGGTCAGAGTTGGAAGACAGGATCCTGGGCTAGAAAGACCATTGATCTTACCCAGTGTGGTCATTCTTACGTTCTATGCCCACTTATTGCCACTCATTAGTAAACCTTTGAGGCACAGATGCACCTCAAATCAGTGTATTTAGTCTGTCTCAAAGGATAGGACTGGGACCTAAATCTATTTGCAATAAGCTCTTCTATAGTATATTAGGGGGTCTGTCCCTTTGATCCATTCCTGACGAATCAAATATTTTGAGTTGCTTATGTATGTTGCTGTGTAAGAGACTTCAAGTATCCTTACATATTTATATCCCTTGTGTGAGCTCCTATTTCCAGTTCAGGCTTATTTTGTTATTTGCAAGTAAGACCAAGTAATGGGCACTTTCTTGGAAGCACATCATCGGAACCAAAGAATGCTTCACACTGATATAAGGATATTTTATCCTCCCACTATATAGTATGACATAGCAGAAAGTCTGAAATCTGATATGAACTATGTTCCATTGTTTCATACCTACTTCAAGTCATATTTTGTAAATTATATCATATATATAGTAACCCAGTGTCAGAGTCTGTAACGCCGAAATGCTGGCTGTTCCTTCTGGGGGGCGCTGTTGCCTGAAATGCTGGCTATTCCCTCTGGGCAGCCCGTGCTGCATGGGGAGTGTGGGGCCCAAACGGTCACTTGCGCCGCTTGCTCCCTCGCGGAAGCCCGGCTAAGCGGTGCAGAAGTCAGCCGAGTGCCACGGTGGAAAGTGAAGGGGGGCGGGGTGGTGACGTGTGGTGTGTCAGCAGCTCCAGGCCCTGCCCCTTGGCCGTGAACGTCACTGCCCCGCCCCCCTTCGCCTCCCGCCATGGCACTCGGCTGACTTCTGCACTGCTCAGCCAGGCTGCCGTGTGGGAGCATGCGGCACAAGCGACCATTTGGGCTCCGTGCCCCCCATACAGCATGGGTAGTGCAGAGCCCAAACAGCCATTTGGACTCCGTGGTCCCCTGAGTGAGAGGCAGGAGGGGGAGGAGAGTTGAGAGGGGGGGGGAGGCAGTAGGAGGAGGAGAGAGAGAGAGAGAGATGGAGCGAGAGACCAGAGGCTCAGGAGCGAAGACTGACATGGAGGAAAGACCTGAAAATCCTGTCTTATGATGGGCTAATTGGCTAGTTTATAAATAGTAGTCCTAGCGCCTTAAACCTTGCATAGCAGTTTATACAGCTGTAGACGGCTATCAACTCCCAATATTAGCATCTTATATGCACGTCATAGGAATACAGTGACTACACAAGAGATGTGTAGGGAATCAAGCCCAGAGGACCTAATAAGTAGTTCAAATAGTAGGAAGCTACTTAAAGACTTCTGAATAGATTGAGTTGCTGCATAGTCAAATCAATGTCACCTTCACACCACCAATAGTTGGCTTCCATGTAATTTTGAGTATCAATCTTAGTTTATTGAGGCTGATTATAGAAGGATTTGATGGAGATGAGAGCCAAGATATGGTAGGGCTTGATTCAAAAAAATAAAACTTTGAATGATAATGGAATATGCCTTCACCTCTTAAAGTGAACTGTGGCATTAAAACAAGGGGATGGCAAAGCATCAAATGTCAAACAGAATCAGGACAACTACAAATACCACTTGCTTGAATAGGAAACAAGTCTTGGAGATCAGACCACTACAGGTCTGATTCTTTTTAAAGCTGCAAGCGACCATGGAACTCCAGCAAAAGTTTCAGATCTCTCTCTCTCTTTCACACACACACACACACACATACACACAGCTTCTCTTCTTTTGTATTTGTAGGTTGTAAACCTAAAAATTAATCTTCAAATATTGTTTTAAGGTTGTTGCGTGCTAAGTAAGGAAGCCAAGCTGTGAAAAATCTCTTTGATCTTTCTGCCAAGTGAAATGATGCTTGTAAGTAAAAGATTATAATAATATATATAGAGAGAGAGACACACAACACAGTGTAAGTCCATTGTTATCAATTGATAACTCCAGGCAGCAGAAAGAGCATTATGACTATATTGCAGAAAAGGCAGACTACATTTTGGGAGGAAAGAGGGAGAGAAAATCCGGTGAATACAAGCACACAAATTATACTGTGAACTTCTTTTTTGAAGTCAGCAAGACTTTGTACTTGCCCACACAAACAAGCCACCAAAATATTTGTTCTGGGTAGACTCATCTGTTTTTCAATGATAAGAAGGATTTGTTTTCTCTACGTAGATACAAATTGTTCTGCTTGTAGAGGACAGATATCTTTTTGCGCCTTGCTTCTTGTTTGCCTTGCAACTGTACAAACAAATGCTTCTCTGTGTATAAAACTGAACATAGGTAGGGTATGGAGGAAGAGTGTGTTTGAAACTGTGCATACATTTCTAACAGAACAGTCTCATCCCTAGCTAAGATCTACTAGAAAGCACTAAAGTATTCTATTCAATCCTGACAGCCCATCTGTAATGGAATTAAGAGTGCTGAAAACCAACATTACCCTTCTTCCCCCCGCTCCTTCCTCCCCTCCTCCCCGACTGGTAAATCAGTTTAAAATAGATTCCTTTACAGATGTGTTTCAGTTGTTAGTTTAGAAGTACAATACCCATACCTTCCAATAAAGCAAAAGTAAAATAATGCTTTTTTTAAAATGTGATATGTAAATATAAAACCAATAAAAGTCCCACAACCCAAATTTTTAAAAAAAGACTTCTCCAATGCAATGTGACATGATAAGTTCCAAGGGTCTAAACATTTTGTTAAAAAAATGTGTTAAAATTCTGCCATCGAACTGATGGAAAGCTTTATTTTTCTGCCTTCTCTCCAGTAACTGCTGAAAATGCTCACAGGACGCTGAATCAACCCTGTGGTTGTGGAGTCATAGAAAATATTTCTGAAGAGCAGTGTTTTCTACTGTTGGCAGAAAACACATTGGGAAGTAATTTGGAGCCAACTGGGTACAGACAGGAGTCTTCCAGGCCTTCTAAAATATTTTTCATCATGACCCTTCTGTAAACACAAGTCCAGCACTGTGTGATGTTTCCTGGGTGAAATTTTGGCCCCACTGAAGTAAATGGCAAAACTCCATTGGCTTCAGTTGGGTCAGGATTGCACCTAGTATGTCATTCAGAACAAAGCATAACATTTCCAGCAAAGGACACGCTAATGTAGATTTGATTTCCTGGTACAGATGGATCCTTCCTTGATTAGGATTATGATGAAACATCCTCAAAGATATTCATTTTCTTTATTGGGCATCACGTTGCACCTGATAACATCTTACCTCTTTGCCAATGGAGATGAGTTGGCTGCCTTATTTTCTGTCCTCTGAGCTGCTAGGGTGAGTCAGTGTGCTGGTGATTTAACATTTTATCCAAATCAGGAATCTTCCCCTCATGTAGCAAATTCCCACAGGCCTAAGTAAAACAAAATCCAAAACATCTCTTTTATTATTTTGAATTTAAACACACTAGGTCACAGCCCTCCTTTGGTATCCATCTATCTTGTCCCTTCTCAAAGGGTGAGCAGCATTTTGCCTCATCTGTCCCTCTGGGCCACATTTCCTCTTTCACTTCATCCCCTGACTTGCAAGGCTTTCCACACCACCTCTTGGAGATACTAAAAGAGAGCTCAGTTCCTTCCTCAGCTCCAGCACAGGGACCCTGATCAGGTAATTGCTGTCCTTGCTACACAAAAATCTTCCTGAATGTTCCTCTGGCCACTTCCTACTTTGGCTTCCTTGCCTTTCTTTCAGACAACCACTCTCAGACTCCTACCCACCGTGCCTCCTGATTTCTTCATGCTCCTTCCCCAGCATCTGGGCACAATCCCATTCAAGGCCCCTTTCAGACTTCTTACCTAGACTACCATGGAGAAACATTAAGATTTCCTTATGTTTAGCTGTACATATCCTCCTGGAGAACTACCAGTCCCAGAATTCCTGATCTTAATGGGACAAGACTTGTAACAAAAATCAGCTAGACCCGGGCCTGGCCTTCAACATACAACACAGTGAATAGATTTCTTGGACTCTTACCCCTTAAAGTCAGGCACTCAAATTTAAAATTTTGTATCCAAACTGACTTGTCTGGTTTTGCTTTTAATGCTGCCTCACTTGGTGGCAATGATGCACTATGACTCAATGGCAAACAAAGTGCTGGAACCAGAGTCGGAGCTAGGACTGAGCAGACTCAGCAATTCCTTTGGGCTACAAGCACCTCATGAGGAGGAGAGCTATTCTGTGAAAGTCAATTCTGAATCAGCTCTGATCCTTCGAACTGTAGTTTTCTGGCAATCGGTGCTGATACCGTGGGCACATGAAAGAAATATCTGAGCCTTTTGATTATTTATTTTTTTAAATACCAATGTGCAGGACAACAATGATTCATTTTAGCCATTTTTGTTTGTTTCACTGGGTTCCCATCTGCATTTGTTACATTTTAAAAACCCTTGTCAAGCTGGGGTATAACTTGCTGTTTTTTTTCTCTTTACCACTTATGCTAATGCGAATCAATCATTTTACAACAATTTTTTCCAGACAGAAAAACTCCTCCCCTGACTGACTGGATCAGAGATATCCCTTTGCTTTCCACAAGCTTTAAATCTTTGATTTCTACAGGTCATTGAGCAAAACTATAGAGAGTAGGGCTTAAGCAACTGGACATGAGATACTTAGCCACACAGAACTCTGACAACAGAGATATGTCTCATTCACGGTTGTGCCACTGGCTTGCCACGTGTCTTCGAGTAAGGCCTCATCTATAAAATATCTCTAACCCAATTGGAAGGTCTGGTTACAACACTTAAAAGCATTGGTTAAGTAAACTTCACACTCTGACCCCAAAGCTAGGTTACAAGTTCCAACTCAGGGCTTGATTTTCAGATCTGCTCAGCACTCTCAGTTCCCACTTGCTTAAACTGGAGATCTAAGTGCAGTTTAACCCATTGATAAATGGGGATTATACCACCTCTCCCAAAGGGAGGTTATGAGTTTTATTGAACTTTTACTTGGAATTTACTTTGGGATTCTTGGAGGAAAGTTGTTAATTCTAAAGAACTGCATTTTTCACTATAAGAATAAAATTCACACCACTGCATGGGAGCGCACAAAGTCTCTCTACACCACTGTTGCTTAGTCCCTTAATTTATGGCTTTTAGTTGTGTTGGGTGTCTAACATGGACCTGGAGAGAATTCCATGCTTTGAAGATACAAGTCTTTCAATAAAGTAATACATGTGTGAATTAATGATCTAATCTCATGCCCTGAAGAGGAATAAGGATTGGACTTTTCGGAGGTCATTTGAAGATCTACATAATTGAAGGAACTATAAATCTGGCCCCATGTAACCTTATGTGATCTCAACTCATTTTGATTCATAAACCTTTGATTACCTTGGCCACAGAGGTAGATTTAAAAGCTTTCCCATTGAGTACATCAAATTAAAATCCACCCTCATCTTGTGGGTGCAAATGTATGTTTTAACTACTGTCTTCCCGGCACATTCTGGAAGCTATCAGAAAATTTTGAGACAATTTCTGATCTTATGTTAGTTTTACACCAGAGAAAGACTATTGAAGTTAGTCCTTGACCTTTACAGATGAAACCCTGGTCTATCCTTTTTGGAGATAAAAACCATATACTACTGCTAGGACTGCCATAGGTGCTTTTACTCCTGCCACTTTTCTCTCGTGCCTCTAAGAGTCCAGAGTCAACAACTTTAACAGCCTTCTTCCAAAAACTCATGATTGCATGCCAAAGGAAAGTAGCATTTTGAGACTGAATATGAAACCTGCAACTACATAAAACAGGAATCACCTCATTTGCATACAATTAGCATTTTTTAAAGTTTTTTATTTTCCTATGGCTCTGGACCAGCAAAGCATATGCCTACAAGCCTGTGAGTATGCAGTCCCATTAAAGCTTAAGTTCAGTAGATGTTAAGTACTTTTTTGGTCTAGGACCCATGTTTTGTTCAAGTAATAGGAAAGTAAAGTTTGAAATTCAGTTCTCAGGTACATTGGTATAAATCTGAAATAAAGAGATGCACATCTTGGATCCAGTTTTGCAGGCACACACTTGATCTTATAATTTTGTACATCCAACTAACTGCAGATTCAAATGCTAGGATTTTAATTGTCCAATTACTAGATTATGCACATACAATCAGGTCCTTCCATGGCTAACTCCTATCATTTGCACCCACAACTAATGGCTGGGTTGAGGCCTATAACAATGTAGTTACCTTTTGAGCACACCTCCAAATTCAAACTCCTTTTGTGCTGCCTTTTATGATCATTAGAAAAGTGAGTGACTGAGTGGGCACATAGCTCCATTAATGGTAATGAGACAGGCCTGTAGGCGGGGGGTGCGAAGGGTGCAAATGCACCCCACCACACACTCAGTCCATAATCCAACATGGGGTCAATTCTGGCTGACCTAGGGAAGTCAGGGTGGCACATTACCCCTGCTTCCCTCCCTCATGCTCTGGCTGGCTGGGGAAGCCTGGGGCTGATTTACCCCTTCCTCACCAAGGAGAGAGGCCGAGGGTGAGGCTGGGCCATGGGAGGAGGGCAGCCACCAAACCCTCCCCCATCTTGCACCCTCCCCTGCACCCACACACACAAATTTCTGTGTACAGGCCTGTGAGAGTGAATGTGGACATCAAGAGAGAATGAACTCCATTGCTAAGGAAGTGATTTTATATCATTATCTTGTGTCTTTCATAAAATTGGTAGTGGATTTGGAAAAGGAAACAGAATTTTGGGATATGATTCATGAAGGCTTCCCTTAAGTCCATCAGCACATGTAATATATTAGCTCAGAAATAACTTTCTTTCCACTTTACCCTGGTTTTAGTCCTTCCCTTTCCCCTCAAATCCCTTCCTCTCTTTTTTCAAGAATCCTCACTAAGTAACCCTCCTCGGCCATGGAGAGTTAGAGGGAGTCTTGCTTCTTTTCTACAGTCTTCTTTTCTACATTAAGTGGCTGCATAAAAACACGCAGAGTCCATCTCCCTCACCACAGATGGCTTTCCAGTCAGCATGCTGTTGGGACCTTAAACCACTCCCAACAGCAAGGAAAGCATATCAGAAACAGGCTGGGGTGGGAAGGAAATTCTAGGCAAGTACAGAACAATGTAAAAATTCTGGGCCTAGGGAATTAAACTGAAGTATTTCTACATCTGACCATAGGACTCTAATCTTGATCAAACAACCTTGATAGTGACGTGAAAATGGTAGAAATTCCATAAATCTGAAGACTTTTCTCTGTAGGAAAGGTTAAACAAATCTACTCTGTCAAGCTAGATTTTCACAGCTCTAACCTGCAAACCACTCCTGTGATAGAATCCAAACTTACATCCTCACAATCAGGAGCAATATTTATTACCTCTGTCTGAACACATGTGTCTTTTCCCAGGACCTTTATATATCAAAGGTATAGTTTTTCATGTTGATTTAATGACCTCCGATACCCTGGAGTACTACACAGAGTTACGAACTTTTTTTAAACAATAAAGTTAAAATTTGAAAATAATTGTCTGCCACAGAATGGAGTGATTTGTAACTATCTGCCCACACGAGCCGTGAATTTCTCCATAACCATTGCATGGTAGGTCAAAGATAAAATCATACTGGTTAATGACTGATTTTGTAAGCAGCATGTGGCTAACAGCTAATTTTGTTCTACAGCTTTCCAGCTCTGTTCTAAGCATTACTACTTTTCTCTGTATTATTTTCTACTGCTCTTACTCATGTTGGGATTAATTCTGGCCAGATGGTTTCATACAGAGAGTTTGTGTTTGTGTCACAAATCTGAGATGTCTATTTCAATTTTTCATCGAGAAAAATGCTTCTTCGTACTGTCATTTTATATTATCCTTTCCCATGAAATCTGTATAATCAAGCTTGCATTATGAGTGTGCAAACATTCTTTGAGTCGTGTGCTTTGGCCTCGAAAATAAATCCCAAACAAAAGCCCATTTTATGCTTTGGGGAAAAAAAAAACCTTCAATCCTCTGGCTTTTGGTAGTAGTAATTAAAATAGTGGATGATGTGGGTACGTTACTGTACCACCTAGAAACTCCAGGTATGGACTAAGACAGACAGCACAAAGATGGCTCCTTGCTTACAATAGCTTACAATCTGAATCTTAAACCTTGAGAGCATGAACTAGTATGTATGAATAGCATAACTTACCAATGCTTGTGCGGTAACAGAGTGAGCATTAGAGAAAGCCTGCCCCCCTTACCCTTTTTTAAAGCAACAGTCTAATAGCCATGTTCATCACCTTTAATTCTCCTTAAGTCATTTATGGCCTGATCTGAAGTCCACTGATATTTTTCCATTGACATCAGTGGATTCTGGATCAGATCCTTAATGGGTATTATATCACCTACAACCAAGAACCACACTGGTCTACAGCAAGTAACTGCAATTACTCATAGGCGATGAAACAAAAAACAGGACTATGTAGCACTTTAAAGACTAACAAGATGGTTTATTAGATGATGAGCTTTCGTGGGCCAGACCCACTTCCTCAGATCAAATAGTGGAAGAAAATTGTCACAACCATATATACCAAATGATACAATTAAAAAAATGAACACATATGAAAAGGACAAATCAAATTTCAGAACAGAAGGCGAGTGGAGGGGGGAGGTAAATGTCTGTGAGCTAATGATATTAGAGGTGATAATTGGGGAAGCTATCTTTGTAATGGGTAAGATAATTAAAGTCTTTATTCAAACTTAGGCGTAAAGTGTTGAATAAAGGCCTAAGTTTGAATAAAGACTTTAATTATCTTACCCATTACAAAGATAGCTTCCCCAATTATCACCTCCAATATCATTAGCTCACAGACATTTACCTCCTCCTCCCGCATTCCCCTTCTGTTCTGAGATTTGATTTGTCCTTTTCATATGTGTTCATTTTTTTAATTGTATCCTTTGTATATATGGTTGTGACAATTTTTTCTGCTATTTGATCTGAGGAAGTGGGTCTGGCCCACGAAAGCTCATCACCTAATAAACCATCTTGTTAGTCTTTAAAGTGCTACACAGTCCTGTTTTTTGTTTCAGCTATACGAGACTAACACGGCTACATTTCTATCACAGGTGATGAGTTTCTTTCCTGCAACCTCTGGAGTGTGTTGGGAGTGCTCTGAGCAGCTACTCTCCCTTCCCTGCTGCTTGCTTCCTTTTGGATTGCATGGATGAGATGGCAAGAGCTGTGGCTGCTCCCTTGCCTACTTCCCATCAGGGCTGGGAGACCTAGAAAGAGCAAGACAGGAGCTCAACCAGAGAGTAGCATTGATTGTAGGGCCTTTTGACCTCTAGGAAATACTTCATCTGGCCTGTCAGGCAGAAAAGGCTGTGCATCACTGATGTCGAAAGAGATAAAAATCATGTCCTAGCACTACACACTACACCTCTCTAAAGCTAACAGCATATTTCATGGTGGATCCCCAACAAAGGTTACATTACACCATACACAATTACACCAACTTCTGTATTGTACTGCAGGTCCATACGCAGGAATTTTGGTGGGGTGGTTGCTTTTTTTTGTAAATGTGGGCTGCAAGGGTGTGAATGCACCCTCATGGTCCCCTAGGTAATCCGGGAAATCAGCCCCAGCCTTCCCCCAGCCAGACAGAGCATGGGGGAGGGAGGCTTGGGCAGCGCACTGCTCCTGCCTTTCCCTGGCTGGCCAGAGCATGCTTACTTCAGGGACCATGGTGGAGGGGTTGTTTCACATCCTTTGCAACCTCCCCATCCCCTGTGCATACAGGCCAGTACTGTGACATATAGAGTGGATTTGGGTCTGTTCTACTCTTGAAGATTAGGTTGGTTTCACTAGGCTGGTCAGGAATGTGAAAAATCCACACCCCTGCATTGTTAAGGTGACCCAAGTCCCTGAGTAGGCAGAGCTAGGTCAATAGACTTCTTCCGACCACCCAACTACTGCTTCTTCAGCGGGTGGATTATTTACACTGATGAGAGAACCCCACCCATCGGCTTAAGTAGAGTTTACACTGAAACAGGAGCAATAGATTCTGTGTAAAAGTCGGGGGGCGGGAGAAATGAGGTCCTACCTCCTTCATGGTCGTTCCCCTGCATCTCCTCTTTCCTTTAAAGCCCTGTCCATTTAGCAATGCTCTTTCGAAAAGTGGGAGATCCATGGCTTCTTGCCCCCCGCCCCACTCCAGTGCCCCTGCACTGAAGTGCTACAGAAACACAGATGTGCCACCCGCTGTAGCATTTTTGTATAGATATAGCCTTAGTTGAAACATGTTTCAAATATGGAGTTTTTGTTAATGTCTGCAGACGTATAATTTGTGTTAGATACTTGCTGTTGTGGATGCTTTAAAACAAAAGATAAGCTCTTAAAGGATGCTTTTAGATATTTTACTATTCAGAAAACCGAAGGGTAGATTATTGCTGCTATATTGAACATCAGTCACCATCAGTAAAACTAGCAAGGGTTTTGTCAGATATTATTAGTGCCATGCTGTTTGCGTTGCATAGAGTAATGCCTAAATATATGCAATGCTACATAAAATAATTTATTAAACAGTCATAGACGTTAGAGACAGAGTCCTCTAAAATACAAAAATGTTTCCATTCATTATTTATGTTTGAATTTGCCATGTGTTGAATAGCGATTCATCCAGCAGATTTAGTGCTGCAGACAACCTGAGATTCAAACATGAATAATATGTCCTGATTTAATCAGTATCAAACCACTGAGTATTACACATACCTTCTTAACCCCAAAAGTATAAATTTTATACGCAACCATGAGAGCTCTCAAATTATGTAATTAATCTCTCAATCCTTTAAAATAAATTTTAACAAGGGACTGGTGATGAGTTTTGGAGGCTTTAGCCACTAAGTTCTGCTTCAACTTCAGCCCAAATTATTATTAACTAGCCAATTAACCCGTCATAAGACAGGATTTTCAGGCCATTCCCCATCAGTCTTCTCTCCTGAGCCTCCCGTCTCTCGCTCCCTGTCTGTCTGTCTGTCTCTCTCTCTCCCTCCTCCTCCTACTGCTTCACTCACTCTCTCTTTCTCAGCTCTCCTCCACCTCCTGCCTCTCTCTCTGTCTCTCTCTTTCTCTTCTCCTCCCCCTCCTGCCTCTCACTCGGGGGATCGCGGAGCCCAAATGGCCGTTTGGGCTCCGCGCTCCCCGTGTTGTATGGGGAGCATGGAGCCCAAACGGTCGCTTGTGCCACTTGCTCCCACACGGCGGCCAGGCTGAGTGGTGCAGAAGTCAGCTGATCGCCATGGTGTGAGGCAAAGGGGGGCAGGGCGGTGACATTCACGGCCAGAGGGCGGGGCCTGGAGCCGCTGTCACGACGCATGTCACCGCCCCACCTCCCTTCGCCTCCCACCGGGGTGCATGGCTGACTTCTGCACCGCTCAGTCGGTCCGCCGCAGGGGAGCAAGCGGCACAAGCGGCCATTTGGGCCCCGCACTTCCCATGTAGCACGGGCCGCCCAGAGGGAACAGCCAGCATTTCAGGCAACAGCACCCCCCAGAGGGAACAGCCAGCATTTCAGCGTTACAGACTCTCAGGCACTGTGCTACTATATATATGATTTGTGACTGGGAGACCAGGTGCCAGCTCATACCCTACGAGGCCCAGGAACCCAAAGAACATTGACCAAAAGCGTAGCTGAAACTAGTCTGGCTCATCTGGAGGTTAATATAGTTACAAACAGTGTTCCCTCGAAGATTTTCCAACCATGAGCAAAGTGAGTTTTGGCTTGTGCACCAATATTGAGGTCATGTGCACTGGTTTGGATGTGTGACACCATGGCACCCAATTTATTAACACACACGTTCCCAGCTGCTGGAGCAGAACGCTTCCCCTCTCCCTTCCTCCACCACGCAGCATGTTCCAGCCCCAGCCACTAGAACAGGCCATGGCCCTCCCCTGCCATGTGGCAGCCCTGGCCGCTGGAGCAGGCTTCCCCCCTGCAATGTGGCCATGGCAGGTCCCAGCCCCCTGCCCTAGCAGTTCCCTCCCCTGCAGTCTCAGCCAGCCCCGTCCACTGCACAAAGAGGTGGGTGGAGGAAGAATTTTTTGTGCGCAGCTGTGCACATGCACACCTTAGTAGGAACTATGGTTACAATAGATATTAGTGTTCTAAGAATGTATTTAGACTTTGTGGAATGCTTGTAGGATGCTGTACATATTGATCTCACTTATAACATTGTCGTTTATGGTACGAAGTTATACTGAGTGTTTGCTTTGTAAATCTCTGTAATTATATAACTGAAACAAGAAAAGCATCATTAATTCAGCTAAAGTGCTTGCCTTGCACAGAAGGTGGCTCATTAGGAGGAACACAGGACTGAGATCTTATTGATTGCATTCCTCACTCCCTTCAGGAAGAGGAGACTTGCACATGAACTCATTTCATCAGCTTACATTCTGGGATGAGGGGGCATAAAAACCCCTGACAAAGAAATTGGGTCTCTTCATTCTAACAGACTTTCTAAACATAGGCAAGAGATCTTAATGATATCTGGCATGAGTCAGTCCTAAAGGACTTATATAGTTATTTACTATTCACTCAGGGTATGTCTACACTACCCTCCTAATTCGAACTAGGAGGGTAATGTAAGCATACCGCACTTGCAAATGAAGCCCGGGATTTGAATTTCCCGGGCTTCATTTGCATGAAGCCAGCCGGAGCCATTTTTAAATGCCGGCAGTTCGAACCCCGTGCCGCACGGCTACACGCGGCACGGAGTAGCTAGTTCGGATTAGGCTTCCTAATCCGAACTAGCTGTACTCCTCGTGGAATGAGGAGTGGGCAGGGTGGGATCGTTACTGATATGTTAGTGCAGGTAGTGTGCTGATAGACAGACAGATTCATTGAGTCCAAAGGGTATGACCAGAAGCCCATCCCAGCCCTCCCTAACAAGAAACTAAGGAACTGTTAACTGGAGAGCTGGAACTACACATACATTGGGAGGCACTGCGACAAATGAGCCTATGGCATGGGATGACAGCTTGGCAGGAAAGGGCTCTATCTTCCTCCATTTCTTAGATTCCCTGTTCAAAAGGGGAAAAGTAACACTTCCAAGTGATAACTGTTTTACCTGTGGTGGCTGCATCTAAGTCAATTAATTCCAGCATCAGTATTGTAGTTAATGGTAAGCCTCTCTCCAGGTACAGTGCAGGTTATACGACTTCTTTGCAAAAGAAAAGTAGTTCAAAAGATTATTACATCTTTTTACAGCACTCTCTCTTTTATAATCAGTTGATGCAACACACATTCCTCTCTCATCATCTTGCTAACTAAATTTGAAAGCCTTAAGATCACTGTATCAGACATTCTTCAGAAATCATGGTTTAAAGAGAAAGTTCTCCTGTGTATTAAGTAATATTCACAATATTATCTTTTCCCCTATTCAGCGGAGTGGGTGTATTTCTCCCAGTAAAGAAGGGTATGTCTACACTACCCCGCTAGTTCGAACTAGCGGGGTAATGTATGCATACCGCACTTGCTAATGAAGCCCGGGATTTGAATTTCCCGGGCTTCATTAGCATAAGCGGGGAGCCGCCATTTTTAAATCCCCGCTGCTTCGAACCCCGTGTAGCGCGGCTACACGGGGCTCGAACTAGGTAGTTCGGACTAGGGTCCTATTCCGAACTACCGTTACTCCTCGTGAAACGAGGTGTACCGGTAGTTCGGAATAGGCACCCTAGTCCGAACTACCTAGTTCGAGCCCCGTGTAGCCGCGCTACACGGGGTTCGAAGCAGCGGGGATTTAAAAATGGCGGCTCCCCGCTTATGCTAATGAAGCCCGGGAAATTCAAATCCCGGGCTTCATTAGCAAGTGCGGTATGCATACATTACCCTCCTAGTTCGAACTAGGAGGGTAGTGTAGACATACCCGAAGATATCAAGAGGAATGCTTATTTTAAGCTTTTGCCATTCTCAAGAGCAAGCACTCATCCCCTACATGAGCACATTTTCTACCTGATATAACACATGAGGCTGTATTCTCACTCACTGTATCTGAAGACACCCATTCATAGGAACACCTGTGTCATTAGGGTAAATGTCTGATCAGGAGCAGCCCAGTTAGGAACAGATTTGGATCCTTAGAGCCTAAGCAAAAAAAATGTTGAGTGAGTCTCATGAAGACCCAATTAGCTGTTAAAGAAGGGCACAACAGATGCTCATTATGGTAATGCTGCTGGGTGGCCTGTGGGTAGAGATAGCACCATCCATGATTGAGGAAGTTTGCCTTTCAGGAAGGTGGCAAAAGTGCTCAATACCAGCATGAAAATGAGCAAGAGTCTCATTGGTGGCTCACTTCTTCCCTAACTTTCATACATATTAATATTATTGTAGCTGCCCTAGATAGGACATTGAGAGGCAATGACAGCAAAGAAGCAATAACAATGGCTAATGTTCTGATGGCTCTCCACTATACATAAGTAGTTGCCTATCAAATTATAACTTATGAACTATGACCCAGAGACGATGAGCTCTGAGCAGCTCAAAAACTTCACCCATCTCTAAATTATAACTATATAATTCCAAGTGTTACTTTTGCCCCAGAATTAAGAGTTCATCAACTGATAAATCAAAAGTCAATACCCAAGCTGAATTTACCCCTCCAAAATAAAGTATGCTTTGTTTTGGCCCAAATAGCTAGTGTCATATTTTTATTGGGAAAAATTAAATGTGTGCATGTCTGCCTGTTGCTGATAAGGCACATGCCAAGAACTGTGTCTCTCCTCACCAGTCGCCCCTGGGCAAGACAGACAGACTGGTGTGGCAAGGAGTTGACATACAGTCTAACCTCCAGCAAAGCTCTGACTTGCTGAGGCAGAGGCTTACAACAAAGTGACTTATGGCTCTGAGTGTCCTGGCTAGAGTACCACAGCCATGGAGGAGAAAAGTGAACATAACTATACTGCTTCCCTTCAGAGTAGTAGACTCTGACAAGACAAGCTCCCATAATACTGGAGCAGAGAAATAATCAGAAGCAGGATAATTGCAGACCTTGCAAGCTGCCTAAAGAATTCTGAATTGGAGAGCAGAGATGAATGTTTAAAGGGGTGTCTTACAGTAACCTACTATGAGAATCCTGCTGAACATAAAGAATCACTGGGATTCATTCCATGTAAAGTGTAATCCCAACTAATCAGGGATATCCAGCCACAATGTGTTTTTAAACACATTAGGGTTGCCAGATGCTTTCAACAAAAATACCCGACACACTGGACATTACATCACAATCTACATTACATCTTATTTAGAAAATACCGGACATTTATATTTCCTCCTTTATAGTTTCTCAATTTGTTTCCTGAACAGTAAGCTCAAATACTGGACTGTCTGGTTCAAAACTGGGCACCTGGCAACCCTACTTCTCTTCCTACTTATGACTCATAAGCTACATATTAATATTTCAAATGTAATTGTCAGACATTTTTTCCTAAAATGGCATCCCAAGTTCACTCTGTTCTAAAAATGTTTTTGTTAAGAGCAGTTGTTTCAAATATCAATCTATATATTTCCACATTCAATTTCTTCTGTGCTTCTGACCTACTATTTTATAGAAATGCAATGGAAGATAGTTGGCAAAGTCTAAATAATCTTTTCCCTTGTAGTAAAATAAGTGGGAAGATGTGACTTTTTATTCCAATTTAGAAGATATTAGCCCAAACCTGCATAACAAGCCTACACTTCCTATCAGCCAGCCATTTTGCTCTTCTAAATGTCTCACTTCCTTTTAATACAAATCCCTGTGCCTTTTCTACAAAAGATTTCAGGAGAGCTAGCCAGGAAATGGCTTTCCTATCCCAGGAAAAATTTTGAGATTTCAAATAAATTTTCCACCATCCAGAATTGGTCCAAAAAAAAAAGTCAGAATTTTACCAATCTTCCCCTCTTCCACACACCACATAAAATTCAATTTGGATCCATTAAAACATTTCATTTCACAATTTCAAAACATTTCATTTAAATTAACTTAAATTTTAAAACCAAAAGTTGTGAGTGTTTTGTTCTGAAACTATCAGAATGTCCATCTCAATCATTTTGAAACTTCCCCAATATTTTTGAAAACACAAGAAATTCATCACACTAACCCTTTACCACAAAAAGTACAACATAAATAAAAAGGCTATTTAAAAGCACATACACCACAATGAAATAGTAAGGGAAAGCCAATATATACAAGCTATACAGAAAACAAAGTCAACATCAGGCTTTACACTTTCAAATTAGATATAAATCCTTTTTTCTAAGGCCTGTACTACACTAGAAAACTAAGTGGCTGTGTCTAGACTGGCAAGTTTTTCCACAAAAGCACCTGCTGTCTACACAGGCTGCTTGAATTTCCGCAAGAACACTGACGATCTCATGTAAGAAATCAGTGCTTCTTGCAGAAATACTATGCTGCTCCCGTTCGGGCAAAAGTCCTTTTGCGCAAAAGCTTTTGTACAAAAGGACCAGTGTAAACAGCTCAGATTTGTTTTGCGCAAAAAAACCCCGATTGCGAAAATGGCGATTGGGGCTTTCTTGCGCAAAACCGCGTCTAGATTGGCACGGATGCTTTTCCGTAAAAAGTGCTTTTGTGGAAAAGCATCCATGCCAATCTAGACGCTCTTTTCCGCAAATTCTTTTAACGGAAAACTTTTCCGTTAAAAGCATTTGCGGAAAATCATGCCAGTCTTGACGTAGCCAGTTTAATTATGTGGAAGACTCACAACTGAGTGGTTGTGTTAAGCCAATCTAAGTCCCAATGTAGGCAGTGGTAAATCAACATGGCTATCACTTCTTGGGTAGGTGGATTATGTTGCTGGAAGAATCCTTACCGTTAATGTAATGTTAACATATCATGATATTCCCCAAAAAGACCTTACTGTATAGAATTCTAATCACTTCAACTGCTCATTTTGGAGCCAGATGCTCTATGGTATTATCACAACCAGATGCTACACAGAGACCACAATCTGACACAAATGCCCAGAAGAGTATTGTTTTGTCAGAAGGGAACTTCCTGCTGGCAAAGTGTATCATGGCTAGGTCCTGTGCTCTTATTATCTGTGACACCACACCACCTGCCTGGTCCATACAGTGCACTAAGGATATAGGTAGGGGATGTGTCAGACAAGAGAAGTGGCCTGTGCTGGTGTCAAGTTCATTGATGATCTCATGTAAGTTCAACTTAGGACAGCCCAGTGTCAATCTTTTTAGTAAACTATAAGGATTCTTCTTCTAGAAGGAGAATGAGAGGCACTAAACATGCTTCATTTGGTATTCTTTTCAGTAACCCTTTCCCTTTCACACTCTTAAGCTCCACATCTGCAATTTCCAAATCATTATTTTAGAGCAAAGCTATTGTACGTATTCCAGGATGCCAGCCAAATTCTAATAATGGCATCATTAAAAGAGGGCCATTGCAATGTTAAATGCTGTACTACTATGCTCATTTTGCCGATCAGTAATGTCAGTAATATCCTGTTCTTTAAGAACCCTAATTAAATTCTTTCATTCAAATAATCAACATTTGTGTTTCCAACCACTTTGCAAATACAGAAATTCTTTGTCTGCCAGCTGTGAGAATTTCCTACCCTAGGCTCTCACATCAGCAAAGGGAGGGAAAAGTTCATTTTGTACTTATATAAAGCATTCATGTGAGAGGTAAGTGCATTGGCTTTAAAATTAAAACTGAAACATGCCAAAGCCACAAACTAGGACAAGCTAGAATACACTTGAGTCCAATAAGATCTAAACAAATACTGTTTAGAAAACAAAAAGATCTCCAAGAGCTACAGTCCATTAACTAACAAACCAAGTGATTAATTCACTCCTCAATACAGGAAGAATAGAGGCTCTGCAGGGTCACTTTTCACTTGCATCTAAATTGCACAAAAGGAACAGTGTACAACATGTTTCGGGTATAGTTAAAGTCTATTCATAAAAAGGTTTGGATACAAGCCTGCTTCTTAAACATGCAATTATCCAGCAGCCACAGGAGGAAAAAATATAAAAAAAGGGCATTGGTAATGTAAGTGATAAATTTCAGAAGCATGCTATCTATCTTTGACCATCTCATTAACATTAACATCAGCAAGGGCTTGATCTTTTTTTCCATTGACTTAAATGGGAATTAGATTACACTCTAATTCATCTTCAGCATACTTCTAACATTCAAAGCCACAGGACAGTTTCCATTGCTGTTATTTCATTTACAGAAGGAGAGACAGTCTGTCAGATTTTTTTCCCTTGCTTTGAAAAGTTGGATTTGCATCTTCTTCCCCCATATAATGACATGGGTTTAATATACAGGATGGGAAAGAGAAGGTGACAGTAATCCAGATAAGAGATGCGGGTTTGGATGGGAGATTTAACTGTGTCAACAGAGGGGAAGGCCCATCTCAGAGATTTTCAGGAAGAAGTGGCACATTTTAGACATAGCCTGGATGTGACCTCTAGAGAGACAGCCAAGTTGAAGATGATGTCCAGATTACGAGCATGGGCAACAGTGAATAGTGATGTAGTCAGAAATGACTGAGAAACAGCCACAGGGAATTTTCAGAACTATAGTCTGAGATTTTACTTTGGACAGAAGGAGCTAAGCCAGGTGGAAAAGGGAATCTGAGTCCTTTTATCTATGCAGGCTGGGCCTTAGAGCAAGGTGAGCAAGGTGGTTGCCTTGGTCCCCATGCCTTCACGCTATGCACAGGGCTTGGCCACTAACGAGAGCATTGCGCTTCGCAGGATGTCACGGTGAATTCCCCAGCCCCCAGAGCTGGCTGCACACACAAGCTGCATTAGCCAGGCCTGACCAGCCACCTGCAAAGCTTTGGGGGAGAAGAGCAGTCCTTAAGACTTATGCCCAGCTGGGGAAATTAGTTCAAGTCCTACCAGCTGCTGGGAAGTGGCACAGCCTGCCAGCCGGGAGTGCAGGGCCCAATTGCTACTGATCAGGCCCTGCTAGCCAGAGGCAATGAAAGCAAAGTGGTGTGGGGAGAGAAGAGGAAGGAGAAGCAGCTCTTTGCAGGGTATTTTCCAGCACAATCATCCAGCCTTGCCTGTGGCTATGATGTGGACCCTCCACCTGGGGGGACTTCCCATGCTGCTGCCCCTTTGCAAGGTTGCAGAACAAGCCCCCTCCCCTCCAGTACCCTTACCCTGGGGCTACTTCTCCCACTCACTGGTCTCCAGCTACTCCACCTGCAAGCTTCACCTTCCTAACAAAGAAAATGCCGCTGGAACTGGGGGATGGGGAAATCCAGACTCACGCAGTCCAGACATTGCCTGGCTGTGGCATCCAGCCTGGTGTGAGTTGTCAACGCTCTCCCTCACCTTCCTTACTGCACAGCCCTGGGCAAGGTAGGTTTTAGCATAACTCGTATTGAACCGCTTCAGATTAGGGGGTGAAGGTGTTATTGGGAGATGTGCTCTTCAATAAGCCTTCAAAGAAATTAGTCTCCATCCCCATCTCCCTCTTTTTTATTCCCTCCCTTTCCCCCCCAACAAAAAATGTGAATAGCTGTGATGGGGGGTGAGGGAAGGAGGCTGGGAGAGGAGGAAGGTATAAAAACATCCCTACCTAAGCCCTCGGGTAACTCTTTGCCTCTTTTCACATGAAAATGCTTCCAACAGATTAGCAAGTCAAGGTCTACTCTCCTGGGGACTTAAACTACAACATCCATTGGCTGGGGCCACACTGTCAGAGTGTTGTCTTGGGCCCTGCAAACTCTTTGGCTGGGCCTGTATCTAGGGATGAGATTAGCCAGAGACCAGGGGAAGAGAAGAGTGTAGGACCCCCACAGAAAGTGGAAAATATGAAGAGTATGCTGAATGTAACACTGAAGGAGAAATAGGAATGGTAGGAAGAGAGCAAAGAGAGATGGAGTCATAAAAACTGAGGAAGCACCAGACTGCAAGAAGAGTGAGGTTGACAGTGTCAAAAACAGCCAGTAGATTCAGGAGGATAAGGACAAAGTACCATTTTTGAGCTTTGACCACAAAGAGCTCACTAGAGACTACTTCTGCACAATTGAAGGTCTATGACCTTAAACCTCAGGCAACATAAAAACCTAAGGCATGTCCTTGTTTCCAAAAATGGAAGAAAAATTATAAATGACAAGGACATTACAATGAGAAATGCTTGGAAAATAACCTCAGAAACTCCACAGGTGGGGGTTCAAATAACTGCCCTACACTCACAGGTAGACTGCAGTACTCCATGTTCAGAGTTGTCAGAAGTAGCTTGGTATCTCTGTCCCCCAATTCCTTGCCATTTTTTACACGGCATGAAAGGGAGAAAGAGAGAGTCAGAGTGAAACCAAAAGCAGATCTCTATTTGTTATTAATGGTGGAAGAACTAAATGTTGCCTCACTGGTTGTTGTCAAGGCAAAAGGAATGAGGTTATCAAACCATAAAACTACTATTTAGTTCAAGTATTAAATGCTTACTGACGGAGCACTAGTAAATTACTCCTGAGCAAATATATTTCATTGGATCACATTCAAGCGAAAGCAAAAAAGGATCGTTCATTGAGACCAAGTCAGCTGTGACTGAATGGAGAGGCTTTTTCACAAGCAGCAGAATCTAGAGTGAATGCTTATTTCCTAAGTGGATTTTTCCTCGTAAGTGAATTGCGTAGTTTTTAGTGTGTATAGAAAGCACAGTGTGCAATAAATAAAGATCAAATGTAAACTTTTTGCTTTTTTCACTCTATTTGCATATACACGCCTTTGATTCTGAGAGTACATGGCGTTGAATATGATCAGCACTTAATGACACTAATGGGTCTATTTTTACTTGCAATCTTAAAAGGCATTAAATAAAAAAGGCACGTGCTTGTCATTGAACATTGGAGAAGCCAGATGTTTTCCTCTGATGGCAAAGAAATGATATGGGAAGGAACAATATCATTGCAGTATGTGATCTGCAAATTTCCCCATAGCACGCATTCTTTGTCAGTGTATAGAATCCATCTGTGAATGGAGATGCTATTGAAAATTTTCAGCAGCAGCATAATTGTCACCCTTTCTATTGTAACCCAGATTCCCTATGCAAGTGGCATTGGTATTCTCTGTTGCAGAGCCATAGGAGTCTCTAAAAGTTATTGTTTTGGCTTCTGGTAGCAGTAATACCAGTTTCATACCCCTCCTCCCCATGCTGTATGAAAATTAGCATATGAATATGAACATACATAACTCAAGGATGCTTTATGCAAAATGGGTGAGACAACAGGTCATTTAAAAAGTAGCAATCCACTAATTTGTATATCCTATTTCTGTGCATATACCTTGCTTGTGTGTGAAGTTAGAAATATTAAGTGGAAGCCTGTTTTATTAGTACATGTATTCTAGTAAAAAGCCATTAGTGATACTGTAGGAACTTGAGGACAAGTCAACCACCTGTGAATCATTTTGTTTTTCCTGTAAGCCCAAACTATGGTTGGTCCTATAAGACATGTGGTCAGGCCACCTGATGTTGGCACCCATTTTGGGTCTGGTACCATAAAGAAAACGGTAAGTGGAAAAGTAGAATAACTTGCACGAACATGAGTTTTAGTAGCTATGAAAAACTGAGGATAGTAACTTTTATGTCAAGAGGAGCAGAAGTGGAGGATGTTACAAGAAAGAAAAAAGAAAGGATTTTGAACCAATGGTTTCCAATAAAAGAGGGCCTTCCTATAGGATCGGAGTCTCATTTTCACAGTTCTGCAGGCAAGTTTTTAGGGTATGTCTACACTACAAGCACTATAACATTGCACCATAGACCCTTACTACAGTAGCAGAAGGGATTTTTCCAGCACTTTAATTCTTTTGTAGACCTGGCTGCAACCAGTGGGAATTAGATTGATTTATGTCACATAAGGTGTGAAAGTTTTCACAGCCCTGATAAATGTAACTAGGTTAGCTCAAGTTTTAGGTGTCGATCAAGCCTCCATGTTTCACTGTTACCTTACAGCAGACTGTCCAAACCCAGATTTTTAATTCACTCCCTTTTCTGTACAATGTTGCTTTCAAAGTATTCACTGCACTGAGCTGCCCAATTAGGCTTTGATTTGCAAATTCTAATTAGCAATGAACACAACATTAAAGTAACAGCTCTAGGTAAGAAACAGCTTATGTGAGAAAACAAGAAGCATATTAATATGAACTACTCATACATATTGTTTGGTTGTAAATAAACTTGGAGCACTTGGAGAAGAGACATGGGCAGCTTAATGAAAACTTCTGAGTATTGTGTAGCAGGAGTAAAAAGAATAAAGAAGTCAAATCCCCAGAGCATTAGGATGTTTAAAGAGAGATAGAAAATACTAAAATATTAAAAACTACAATTAAATGGATGGTATGCACTCAACAGAAATACCATGTTTAGTTCTGGCCACCCTCTCAGAAGAATATTGCTGATATAGACAGGGTTCAGAGATGAGTGAAGAAAATGGTGTGACATGGAAAGACTTTCACGGAAGAAAAATTTGGAAACATCCGAGCTTGTTAGATGACAGAACATGATACATGCACACAATAAAATGAATTGTATCCTTCATTTTCTTTTACTCAAAATACAAGAAAGTGTTTAATGAAACTAGAAGGGAACAAGTTAGAACTGTGAGGGTACGTCTAGACTACATGCCTCTTCATTTAAATTTACATGGCTGCCGCACTGAGACGATCAGCTGTTTGTTGGCTCAGCGTGGTAGTCTGGATGATCCGCGGTCGACATCAAAGGCATTTGTCGACCTCCCAGGTATGCCTCATGCCAGAGGCAAATGTCGCCAGAGGCATGTAGTCTAGACATACCCTTGAGGGAAAGACTTTTTTTACATAACATTAACAAATAAAAACATAAGTATGGCCATATTGGGCCAGACCAAGGATTCATCTAACTCAAAATCCTATCTTCTGACACTGGCTAGTCCCAGGTGCTTCAGAGGGAATGAACTGAACAAGCAATCATCTAGTAATCCATCCTCTGTCCACTCCCAGATGCTCACAAAGAGGTGAAGGACATTCAAAGAATGGTGTGGAATCTCTTCCTATTCCGAACTACTGTTACTCCTCATGGAATGAGGTGTACCGGTAGCTTGGAATAAGAAGCCTAATCCGAACTACCTAGTTCGTGCCGCGTGTAGCCGCGGGCACGGAGTCCGAACTAGCGGACATTTAAAAATGGCGGCGCCCGGCAATATGCAAATGAAGCCCAGGAAATTCAAATCCCGGGCTTCATTTGCAACTCCGGTTGCCTACATTAACCAACCTAGTTCGAACTAGGGTGGTAGTGTAGACATACCCTTACATAGTCCTCTTTTTTTAACCCTGTTATAGTTTTGGCCTTCACAACAACCTGGGTACGTCTAGACTACATAGCTCCGTTGATGGAGCCATGTCAAATAGTTTACTCAGCATAGTCAATGAGTAAAATAAAAATGGCCACCATGCTGTGCCGACGATCAGCTGATCCGGCACAGAGCAGCAGTCTAGACGTGGATCGGTCGACAAGGAAAGCCTTTGTCGACTGCTCCGGTATACCTTATGAAACAAAGGCTTCCCTTGTCGACTGCACCACATCTATACTGCCATGCTGTGCCAGATCAGCTGATCGTCGGAACAGCACGGCGGCCATTTTTATTTTAATGAAGCAGGGATTATTTAAATCCCCGCTTCATTGACTATGCCGAGTAAACTATTTTACATGGCTCCGTCGACAGAGCTATGTAGTCTAGACATACCCCCCCTGACAAAGAGTTCCTCACATTCATTGTATAAATAAGTACTTTCTTTTGTTTATTTTAAAACGGTAGAATATTAATTTTATTAGGTGCCCCTCTATTGTGTTATGTGAAGGAGTAAATAAGACTTCCTTATTTATTTTCTCTATACCAGTCAAGATTTTATAGATCTCTCACACATCCCCCCTTATCTCTTTTCAAAACTGAAAAGTCCCAGTTTTCTTAAATCGCGCACTACACAGAAGTTGTCGCATCCCCCTAAATATTTTTGTTGCCTTTTTCTGTATCTTTTCCAATCTATCTTTTTTGTGATGGGGCATCCAGAGCCACACACAATTTTCAACATGTGGGCATGCCATGTATTTATATAGAGACATTGTGATATTTTCGGTCTTGTTATATAGCCCTTTCATAATATTTCCTAACATTCTGTTAGCTTTTCCTTATTACCAGATATCATTGAGGCCAAGAACTTGGCAAGATTCAAAAATTTATATGGGTAATGAGCACATCCAGGTTACATTGGATAGGATTTCAAAAGCTAGATATAAATTCTCATGCTCCCTGACTTAAATCAATCATTATATTACAGGAATAAAAAGAAAATTCAACCATGACTAGGTTATACCATATATTTCCATCTTCCTGAAGCATCTAATTCTGGCTATTTTTGACTTGTAGGTCAACAAATACAAGAGCTGGTGAGACATTGTCACTAGCGTTGGCCAAGATACTGAATTTCATTTGCATGAAAATTAGGTTAGAACCCTGTAAGAAGTTCAAGTTGTTCAAGTAACCACCACAGAACAAATTACAACATTCATCTCCTCCTCTTGCGTCATGGTAGTTAAATACTGTCTCTGGACCTTTTCTGGGTAATAAATTCCTTTGTCAGTTTAGACATATGACCCCAGAAGCCAGCTCTGCAAAATGTAAGGTATTTCTCTAAGGTGAGTTCCCAGACTTGGGATATTCTGTCTGAATAGCAGTAACTTTACACAAAGACAAGGATTCAGTACCTCCCCTCCAAATTTAGGTCATTCACAGAGCAATACACTTGAGTCACCATCTGCAGTTCAGATCCATGTCCATCGTGACTGGTGAAAGATTTCCAGAAAAAGCACCTAAAAAGAGACAAGATACAGGACTAGTTGGGCTGATCTGGTAAGCAATAGCTATGCTCCTGTTAATCGGATTCATTGCAACATAATGGCTGTAGTATTAGCTCCTGGAAAAGATGTTTATATTTATATCTTTTTTTCACTTGGCAATTTATTTCTCTGGGAAGTAGGAAGTTCTCTCTGCATCTGTATCAAAGCCCTGAGGGTTTTCCCATTTCCTCTTCATTTCACATTTCTGCCAATATCCCTTTGGCTAAGACAGACCCAAGAGAAATCATTTCATCACCTCCTATGGACCTTGCATGTCAACTGGAGGGAGCAACACAAGACACTTCCCCTTTAAGCAGATGAGAACAACTCTCTCTGTAGCAGAATCAGTTGCATCACAACTCAGAGCTTAGCTAATTCATCAGAATTAGTTAGAATTGGATATGGCTGAAAACTGCTGAATTTCACAGTACCAAAGTCACTATTTTTTTCCATCCACTAACTTTTTACTATCAAAATATACGAACGCCTCCTGGAACTAGAGAGACATGTGATATTTTCAGAATAAAAAGCTATTTGATTTGGTCCTAAAGGAGTGCTGTTTTCATCAAAGGAAGCATCTCATACTGTTACATGGAAGAAACTTTGCTCTCATCCTTAAGGACAGGGCATTTTCTAAAGGTTGTTAGAAACCTGATTTCCGCATATATAGCTGTGATCATTTTTTGCTACTCTTACTTGAAAAGATACTTTTTCCCACACACACACCCATACACTTTGCCATTTGATGCTGAGATTTTTAGTTTAATCAAATGTCTTTGTTCCACAATTAGTACAGTACATTTGGCACCAGCACAAAGGAAATAGATCAGTGGTCCCCAAACTTTGGGGGCTGCCGGATGTCCGGGGGCAGGTCCACTCATGTGCCATGCGTCCGGGGGCGGGACCGATCATGGGCCACGGGCCCTGGGGCGGGGCCACACATGCGCTGCGCGCCCAGGACGGGCACTGGCATGTGCCGTGACCCCAGGCAGGGGCCGCCCATGCCCCCAGGGCCAGCACCGGCATGTGCCACATGCCTGGGGGCAGGGCTGGCCCAGATTGTTCCGCGGGCACACATAAATCTCCTGGCGGGCGCCATGGCGCCCACGGGCACTGCGTTGGGAACCACTGAAATAGATAATAAGATTATCAGAATAGTGGATTCTATAACACAGTGACTGGGGGGAGGAAGAAGGGAAGGAAAGAAATGAACGGTTATGTTTACCAGGATTCTCAAACATTTTGTATTGGTGACCCCTTCCACAGAGCAAGCCTCTGAGTGCAATGGGTTTATCTTTTCTTACTGTTTTAAAATTAAGACTAAAATATATTTAATTAAATTATAGTTATACGCAGAATGGTTATTTTTAAGTGGAATTTTATTTTAATATTTGGCAGCAATTAATCACCAGAAGCAGCCAAACATCGGTGAGATGGCTGATGATGTTTATTTCTCACAAGAAGTTTGATTCTTGGCACTGTTTTAGAAAGGATGCATTTGAGGTCATCCCTCACATCAGGCTGATTTTGGGTTTTCATCTTTATTGTGAGAAGGCGGGAGAATCCACTTTAATATTTGTAGGTAGTGGGAAATGGCAGAAGGACTCTCACAACTCTCTCAGAAACTAGTGGGTGTTCACTTGGAATTGAGCACCAGAACTGCTTTGGAGGCAGCTACATGAATTTTGCCTTCCTTTCATCATCATTGACCATGTTGACAAACTGTTCCTGTGCTTGAATATCTTCAGTGGGAAACTGTTTCCTGTTGAAGAACGCTTTCATCATGATGTTTGAACAAAGTGCTTTTGGTAGTGCTGGGAAGTAGTGCAAGAACTCTTTGTGAAGGATTCTCAAATGCTCATTGATCATTGACTTGAGAGCACTATCAAGGTTGATTTCCTCTACCTCACTGAACAAAGAAAGTGTCAGTAATATGCTGGATCTGTCCGTGTCCAACTTCCTGCACCACAGATCCAACTTCATCTACAAGATTCTGATTATATTAATTAGGTATATGAATGTTGAACATTTCCTCTGAAGGACAGACTGAGGTCATTAAGGCTATCAAAGATATCAACTAGGTATACCAAGGAGAGAAGCCATTTCTTGTCACTGAACTTTTTGTTCAGCTCTCGTTTTTCTTTTTGCAGGAAAAACTCCACCATCTCTCTATGAAACATAAAAACATGCTTTAATGTGCAAGCCATTGGACTTGAGTGTGGCAAAGGAGAGTTTTGTATTCACCACCCATTTTGTTACAAAGCTCTTAAAACAGATGACTGATCAGACCATACACTTTAATGTAGTTCACTACTCCTATAACAACATCCACCACAGCATTAAGATACAGCACTTGATAATGGATTTCATAATAAGTAACAACCACGTACAGGGATACATATCTTAACTTCTGCTGAAAGCCAGATCATGCAGCCATTGTAACTGGAGCATCTTTGGCACAGATACCACAATTTTTTTTCTACCTCATGCCATTGCTTCTGAAAAAAGGCATTTGTGTTATTGAAAATGGCCTGTGATGCTGTGATTGGTCTTTTTCTTGTTCACAGATTAAACTCATCCTTAACATCCCTGGCATTAATATACTGTAAGAACACTATCACTTGTGCACAGTTAGCAACATCAGTAGTTTCATCAAGTTATAGGCTGAACATACTGAAAACAGAATGTTTAATTTTGTGCACAACTTGTTTTTTGATATCTTTAGACATTTGACATATTCTGTATTTCACAGTGTCAGTCGACGTAGAAAGTACATACAATTTTTTGGCAGTATCACTGCCAACCATAAGCGACACAATATCTTTGTGTGCTGGCAGAACACGCTCCTCATCTCTCATATGTGACGTTTTGGTACGGACGATTCATAGTGACACAACATAAGAGCATCACAGCTGAGGATATTTGTTGTTGGAAACTTTCACATACATTAAACCTGGCTTTCTTTGTTGCTTCTTCTGTGCATTTGAAAAAAAATCATTTTTCAGGTTTTATGCTCAGGATGTCTTATTTCAAGACGTTGCTGCTGTTTACATGATTTCATCAATTCAGCATACAAAACTTCACAGTGAATGATGCATTGCAATTTTTTCTATTCTAGAGGTAATAATGCAGGTAAAAGAGGGCTTTTGTAAGATTCAAGATACTTATTTTATTTTGTGGTTTTAGCAGTAGAGGTGGCCATTATTTTCAGGAAAAAACCATGCAACTATGTGATTGACTTAAATAAATACTTCTTTAGCTGCTAAGCTACTGTTGTCCCAGTCTAAAGGGCAGCCATAGGAAAAATGGCACTCTGAGCAAACATCTATTCAGAACCCTTTCTTTGGAGGGGACCCCCAAGGAATTGATAAGGGAAATGTGTGGGGTGTGTTTTTCTCCTTCTCAGCTGGGGACACATCAGAGATGGGTGACAAGAATGACGGAGACAGAAAAACTTCCATATAGAGACTGAACAAAATTGAGACTACTTAGCTTAGAGAGGAGACAAGATGAGATAAAGCTGTCCAAAGTAATGAACAATGTAGAGAAAGATAGGAGGAACAAGTAAAAGTCAGATCTTTCTCAAATACAAGAGTAAGCATTCAATTACACTGAAAGGGAACAAACTAAAGAACATAATTTCTCACAGCATGGTTTGCCCAAGGGCATTATTTCCATGATACATCAGAGGCCAAAAGCTTAGCAGAGTTCAGTGAGAAGACTGGACATTTATATGGATAATGAGAACCTTTCTGGTTAAAATAATAAGAATGAAAAACAAGACGTATTCCTCACGCTACCCCCACAGGCAGATTCTCAGCTGGAGTAAATTTAAACACCACAATTTACACCAGTTGATGACCAACTGTACACAGTTTTGTAGGAGAAACTCATGCTCCAGGATACAAGCCAATCTCTGCTGGAAGTTAAAGAGACATTCTTCCTATAGGCATGGCCTGCAGCATCCATTATTGGCTGCTCTCAGACCGTTCTAAATTACCTGAAGCACCGATGTGATCCATTGCAGCAATTCCTACATTCCTAGAAATGCAAATATCTTAAGCTGGAACAGGATGTGTCCTACCATACAATTTTACATTGTGCTTTTGATTGCTGAGATCACTCTCAGGCAGTGACATTCAGCCCTGTAACTCATCACAGAACTGCTTGAGTCAGTATTCTTCAGTTTGAGTTACAGTGCAACAGTCTCCTTCAGTGGATGCAGAACTGCCTCAAGAAATGAAAACTTAATATAAAACCATTGACAGGCAAGATACTTGCAACGGGTGGTAATGTGCAGGTCTACTAAATCTTTGACTGAGTGCTGCTTGAATTTTTAACAGTGAAATAGCTGTTTTGATTAACACCCTATTACAGTATTATTCATATCACAAATGTATTAGTGATGTTGGCGTACCACCATTGTTAGGATTGCAACAAGACATCTGTTTAAAGATCAACTTTTCTAAGACCTGGTCTACGTGACCGATTTAGGTCAACTTAACCCTGAAATCATCTAAACGACAGCGTTCCTAGTGGTACAAGCCACCCATTACACTGGCTTAATAAATCCAGCCTGAGAAAGGTGTTGATGTAATGAAAATGATGTAGACATTGCATAACTTACATTGCCTCTTAGTTTTCAGCCCTGCCACTTGAGCTAGACAGCCCAGCACCCCCCTAACACCTCTCCAAGAGGGACTGGGGTGTAGTATGAAGAAAGCCTGAATCCAGCAGCCTCCCAGGCTCATGCCATTCTCCTCTTCCCCTCACTCTCTCACTGGGAGGCAGCCAAGCTCAGATTCTCTTTTTCCCGCCCCCACATATTTCTCACCAAGAGGCTGCACCAGAGCTCCAGCAGTCAGTACCCCACTATGCCCCACACTTTCAGTTTACATTAGTGGAAAGGCTCCTGGTGAGGACACATGGGCTGTGTCCAGACTCAGGGGTTTTTTCGAAAAAAGTAGCCTTTTTTCAAAAAAAATTCACCAGCGTCTAGACTACAGCCGCATTCTTTCTAAATTAAATCGAAAGAACGTGGCTTTTCTTTCGACGGCGGTAAACCTCATTTCACGAGGAAGAACGCCTTTTTTCGAAAGTGCTCTTTTGAAAAAAGGCATTCTTGAATGCCAACGGGGCTTTTTAGAAAGAGAGCATCCAGACTCACTCGCTACTTTCTTTCGAAAAAGTGGCTTGCTTTTTCGAAATTTCCGCTTGCAGTCTAGACGCTCTTTTTCGAAAGAGGCTTTTTTGAAAGTATCTTTCGAAAAAGCCTCTTTCAAAAGAGGCTTGCAGTCTAGACATAGCCATGGTGCTGACAGAAGGAGCTTGCGTGAACATGAAAAACTGCAATAATTACTGCAGTGCCTGTGCATCAACCTAACTTAGGTCTCCTTCATTTTATGGTGTAGACAACTAGGTCAATGCGCTCAAAACTGACATGCTTAGTCAGATTTCTTTAAAATTTAGAGTGCCTCAGGATGTTGCAAAGCAGGGCTAGTAATCAAAATTTGGAGACATATAAACAAGGTAATATAGCCTGAAAAACCCCCAGCAACTTTCAAATAAGTGGGAGGCAAAGAGGGTTTCTCAGGCTAGAGATCAAACTAGAGACGTGATGCAAGCGAAGACGGTCTCAAACGGTCTATGTACATTTTTACACACCACAGGCACCATTACACCAATGCAGAAAAACAGCCAGTGGTTTCCATTCCCACCGTTTTACATGCTTTCAAACATCACTCTTGCAAGAGTTCTAAAATCCAAACTCATCATGACACTCAGGTGGGAGCCAAGTGAGGAGCTAAATATAGGATCATTTGACCAAAGGAGTTCCCAAGTTGCCCCAAAAGGTTAACCAAGTTTAGTTTCCTTCTGTGGCATTCTACTGTTAACTAAGCGTACGTCTAGACTACATGCCTCTGGCGACAGAGGCATGTAGATTAGACTACCCGGCATAGGAAAATGAAGCGGCGATTTAAATAATCGCCGCTTCATTTAAATTTACATGGCTGCCGCGCTGAGCCGATCAGCTGTTTGTCGGCTCAGCGCGGTAGTCTGGACGTTCCGCGGTCGACATCAAAGGCATTTGTCGACCTCCCAGGTATGCCTCCTGGGATAAGGTATACCTGGGAGGTCGACAAATGCCTTTGATGTCGACCGCGGAGCGTCCAGACTACCGCGCTGAGCCGACAAACAGCTGATCGGCTCAGCGCGGCAGCCTTGTAAATTTAAATGAAGCGGCGATTATTTAAATCGCCGCTTCATTTTCCTATGCCGGGTAGTCTAATCTACATGCCTCTGTCGCCAGAGGCATGTAGTCTAGACGTACCCTATGGGTGTGTCTACACAGCAGCGCTTAACTCAAAATAAGCTACACAAATTGAGCTACGTCAATAGCATACTTATTTTGAAATAGTTTATTTCAAAATTGGGAGCATCTTCACAGCACTTTTTCGAAATAGAGCACTGTTCCTCCAACTTCCTTTATTCCTCATACGAGGGTTACAGGAGTTGGAGTAAGAAGTCCTCCAGCTTGACAATATTTTGACATTATTTCGAAATAACTGCCTACTGTGTAGACGTGGACTAAGTTATTTCAAAATAATGTTGCTGTGTAGACGTACCCTAAGAGAGATGCTAATGATTGGATGGATCACAGCTCTCTTGATAGCTATAAACTTCACCCTTCAATTAACTTAAGGATAAATTAAACAAAAGCCCTATCCAAGACAAAAGGAGGATGCTACAGTCTGAGAATCATGAGTGGCAGTTCTATTTGGGGAAATGTAATCAAAGTGTTTGGGGATGTGGGGGAAAGAGAGGAGGGGCAGAGGAGTAGGACAGGAATAGGGAGATGGATAGTAAGGGAGGTGAGAGAGGTTGGGGTAGGTGAGTTCTCTCTCTCTCACACACACAACTCTAACAGTGCACTCCACACCCAGTCTGTTCTGTTCCAGCTCGGGAAAGAGTTGGGGAAAGGGACTTGGGGACACAGCAAAGGAGGGTGTTTGGGGGAGAAGGATACCTAGCCCAGGAGGTGGGAGATTTGGGGGCCTCCATTGTGGGAGGAATGGTAGCCCCAGTTCTTTCTGCTGGACATCTCAATCAACACAGGCACCCTATAGCTCTCCCAGGCTATGTCTAGACTGCAGGCTTCTTTCGAAGGAGGCTCTTTCGAAAGCATCTTTCGAAAGAGCCTCTTTCGAAAGAGAGCGTCTAGACTGCACGGAGAAATTTCGAAAAAGCGGCTTGCTTTTTCAAAAGAAAGCATCCAGTGAGTCTGGATGCTCTCTTTTGAAGAAGCCCTATTTACATTGAAGAACGCCTTCTTTTGAAAGAGGAACTTTCGAAAGAAGGCGTTCTTCCTCGTGAAATGAGGTTTACCGCCATCGAAAGAAAAGCCACGTTCTTTTGAATTAATTTCGAAAGAACGCGGCTTGAGTCTGGACGCAGGGGAAGTTTTTTCAAAAAAAGGCTACTTTTTTCGAAAAAAACCCTGAGTCTGGACACAGCCCCAGTGCCCCCGAACCACCTTAGAGCCCCAGCTATGTCAGTGTGCCCTATCTCTTTACACCCTTCACAGAATTTGAGAAAACAAGCAGGTGTGTGAATATCCCTTTTCTTTCCAGAAGCAATTAAGAGCAGAGGTAGGGAGGAGGGTTTCATACATCCCAAGCCCATTGTTTCTGGCTGTGTTCATTTCTATGGTAGGGAGGGGGGTCTCATTCAGCTGAGATAATCATATTGAGATGAATGGGCCACTTCACACCTTGCAGAGACACTTATGCTGCAGATCAGTGTGCAGAGCACCCCTTTCTAGTCATCACCCACTATCTTTCCTGACTTACAGGACAATACTTCTAAAAGGTTTGCGCATATTTTCTTGAAATTTTCTGTGCAGTGTGGGAGTGCAGAGTTGGGTAAATGACCCTCATACCTGGTGTTATTTCAGCCAGATGTTCTGGATCTAAGCCCTTTAAAAATAGCCATTTTAAAAAAAAGTGCCTAAAAAGGTTGAAGTTTTCTGCACAGAGCTAGAGATTAACTCTACTGCTGTGATGTGATAAACAAATGGTCTCAATTGGTCAATTATTTGCAAACTAGTGCATGGCACTCACTAAACCTTTTGGGGACCCAACTTGCAAGTGGCATTTAAGAACATGTTTACTTCTTCTCTTGGATTGATGTGTATGTAGCCTTGCAGGATCACAGTGTACATGCACCAATAAAAAGTAATCTGGGGTAGCACAAGAGAATGTGCCTCCACTGATGCTTCTAGTCTGAAACTTTGCACAACTATGCAATAAAGTGCTAATAATTCAGGCTGCTTAACTCAAGGGGTCTGTTATATCATCTTTTAATTTATGAGATGCTTTTCTGTGTGTGGGGGGGGAAGACTGTGTTCCCTCTAAACTGCAGGGCAGCACCGCTTCACAGGTGATTGATCAGCCCCGCCCAGTCACAGGCTCAGGGCTCTGTGCAGGGAGCTGACTGACTGATTAATCATCTTTAAAGCAGTTTAGAAGGAACATTGGTGACAATCCTTTCTGGGGTTAGAGGCTGCTTACCCATAGAAAAATCAGTTGGTGGCCACATATAAGTAAGACGCAAAAACCCCTAAATCCTCACTGATGTGACCCCCAACTGGGAAGGAGAGAGACTCTCCCCACATTCTACACATGCGCCTGCGTGCACGCGTGCACACACACACACACACACCAGAGCCTAGTAGTGCTCAGGCTAGTAAATATTATGTTATCCAGCCCCATACTTTCCCCAATGCTGGGGAGGAGCCCTGACCCTGAGGGTGACAGATCCAGGCAAAATGGGAGCCACATTCCCCACCTCTGCTTTAATGTGAACATGATATAATAGTCAACCATTGTTCTAATCAAATTTTGGTTGACAGACTAAGGTTCTGTATTCTAACAGTGTATATTAACAGGCTGTATTGGGACATTTCTGAAAAAGGGAAGGGTTAAGGTTGTCTATGCTTAGGCAACCTTAACTGTGAATTTCCTAGTTTTTATGTGTGAGTTTTTCTCAATTCTGTATTCTGCAAGGTGATGACATACCACAAAGAAACCTTAACTCTGCATTAAAGTAACTTTTGCTACTGCATACATTTTGTGTTCTATGTCTATTGAATTATTTAGCAGATCTTTAAACATATGCTACATCATACAGGCTTGCACAGATACTGTGAGACTGAAAATAGGAGGATTAGAAGACATATGAACAGGAAGTAAAATCCCAGCAGTGAAAATAAGATGTTTTGACAGGTTTTACAATTATAGCACTTGGATTGCCACACCCATTGAGCAAAGTTATGTATCCCTTCCAGCTACTCAAAGGTAACAAGTCAGTGAGTCAAATTTAAATTGCTATATCTGCTGTTAGTTATGCATATTGCCCCTATAAAAGTGGCTGGCACAAACATAACTAGAATGCACCTGCTGACCTATGGAGACAATGAATGTTTTGTTACTTATTCAGCATTTCCTTGTGTTTGTGATATATCCTTCACCACTCAGATATCTATTTTCCAGACGTATCATTTCCTTAAATGATGTTTTTGTGCCAGAAATACAAATTCAGAGACAGTGAAATGCTTTTTCTGCAAGTAGAGGTAGCCATTTAGAGTTCTTGGATGTTTATTTCATGATATTGAGAAATAGCAAGTGGAAAACACTTCCACTATACTCACTCCCTTTATGATAGGGTTAATTAATAAGCTACTGATGCATTCTCTTCACAGTGTTACACAAATGTAACATTTTGCCGAAATCCCATTATTTATTAACACTATTGCATTTCCTTTCCCTCCATGTTGCCAACTGCCAGAGAATTTGTATGTCAAGCAAACTCTCCATAATATTTCAGTCTCATCTCAGCACAGTTAACAAATAAGCAGGCAACACCTGAATGGGAAACTTCCAATGAAAAGCCATAAAGCACCTACTATTGCTATTTATGTAGGTGAGATCTTTTCCTTTGACACAATACTGATTCCATGTGTCATTGTGTTACCAGAGACAGTGTGCTCTGCAGAAGGTGCCCTATGGAAGAGTAGACACTGCTGGACCACCATCTCATCACTGGATGTGGCATTGCAGCTCTCTCCTGTCGAGTGTCCTCACCATCGGTCACTCTGTTCCATGTTTTGTGGGGTTTGGCCTTCTGGTCTGGTCACAATGTAGTCCCACCCTTTTCAGGATAACAAAGTCCGACAAATATCCAAACATCCTTACAAAAATAGCCCCCAACACTTCTCTCAGGACTCTCCATCTTACTTGTCCCCTTCTCTCTGCCATCCACACCAAGGGCTAGCTGGGAAAACCCAGGCCCTCCCACTAGACAGGTCTTCATCCCAGAGTCCCTCTAATCATAAAAGTTTGCTCCTTCAAACTCCTTGCTTATGCCTCTTTAGACTTCTTCCTACCAGAGCCTGTCAGCTAGCCTCTCCAGATTCACCCTTGTCTTACAGGGTTCTCCACTTGCACTCCCCACCCCCTATCAAATCCCAAACTATAACTATAAAACATAAACCCACTTCTGCCCCCCCTCAGACTTGACGTTTCCTCTCTCTGGGTATGTATACACTACCACCCTAGTTTGAACTAGGGTGGTTAATGTAGGCAACCGGAGTTGCAAATGAAGCCCGGGATTTGAGTTTCCCAGGCTTCATTTGCATGTTGCCAGGTGCCACCATTTTTAAATGTCCGCTAGTTCGGACTCCGTGCCCACGGCTTCATGCGGCACGAACTAGGTAGTTCAGATTAGGCTTCCTATTCCGAACTACCGGTACACCTCGTTCCACGAGGAGTAATGGTAGTTCGGACTAGAAAGCCTAATCCGAACTTCCTAGTTCGTGCCGCGTGTAGCCGCGGGCACGGTGTCCGAACTAGCGGACATTTAAAAATGGCGGCACCCGGCAATATGCAAATGAAGCCCGGGAAATTCAAATCCCGGGCTTCATTTGCAACTCCGGTTGCCTACATTAACCACCCTAGTTCGAACTAGGGTGGTAGTGTAGACATACCCTCTGTTTCTCAACTGAACACTCTTGGGGCTCTCCCTGTGAAAGCCTAGATGCTACTCTGTCATCAGGGCTCACCACTGCAGCCTACAAAACCACCAGTGGCTGCTCTATGTCTTGTCCTGTCCTCCTGCCAGACTGGCTTATTCTGGAGAGGATCCCCAGAAGAGTGGGCCTTCTCCTTGGCTCTTCTAGTCTTTCCACTTGCTAGTCCCAGAGAATGACTATAAAGTGTTACCATGTCTCCCTACTGCTCCCCTATGTTCCAAACCTACTCTGTTTAAATTAACTCCCACACTCCTTGCCCAGCTAGGACTCATCTTTCATTAACCCTGGTCTACTTTTCCAGTGCAACCAGGTAGAATCTTTGCCCCCTCAGGCTAGGCTCCCATTTCTCTTTCACAGTATGCACCCTATTTATGCCCTCTTTGAAATGAAATGTAAAAGTAAATTCCTGCCCAGTTATGGGCATTCAAGAGTCCATGGGAGGCTTTGTTTGGCTTTTTTTTAATAAAAGTCCAGACTTATCTCCAGTGGCTTGGCCAAAATCCATTTAGTAATCCGATCAGAATATCATTAACAGATTCCCCTATTGTTTTTAATTGGTTATCTTTCGGATGCTACAGCTGATTTCTTCTAAGACTCCCTGGCTTTCACATTGTTCCTCTGAGTATTTCTTTTGTAATGAAAATTGATGGGACAGGGACTTGGGTTTTTGTATTTCTTTTGTAATGCAAATTGATGGGGCAGGGACTGTGATTGTGTATGGACTGGGGCATTTGGTGCACAGAAAATAATAATGATCTGATATTATACTAAGACTAAAAAATATTTGTCCCCTATGCACACATACTTCAATTCAAGCTCCAGTGTAAATGTTTTGGTGAACCAGTTCTCCGCAGAACTGGAAGTGAAGCCAAAGAGAGATCTACATTCGAGTGAAGGTCAGATATGGCCCTTAGTTTTGAAATTTTGTTTCTGAAGCTCTTCCTTCTCTGCACAAGCAACTATCTGATTAAGGATTGTCTCCATGGTAATACCTGCTGGTCTTGACAGAAGGCAAAAACACAACAAAACAAAAAGAAAATTTAAAATGAAGCAAAAGAACAAAAATAAGGGCTAATCCAAAGAGAAGTGTGGGACTTTAGTTCTAGAGTATTTGCTATCCTTTCTAAACTGGGACCAAATTCAGAACACTGATGCTAATGGAAGTCATGCCTGCCTGCCCTTGTCTGGGTTGAAATTAGTCCTGTTCTTGTTATCAGGATTGGGAATGCAAAGTGGAAAAAAGATGAACTGGATGAAGAGAACACTAAGTGCTGGTAGAAAATAAACTCTCAAAAATATACTCAAGGGATGTTTTAAGTCAGCAAAGGGGAGGTTTTTTTAAGTGTAGAAAAAATTCTACATTTATTTCATGTCTCAGCATCTTGTATTATAACCAGAGAGCCAGAACCTGGATGCATGCATCAGCTATTTGGCTCAGCTGGCCTCAAGGAATCTCGCCTTCCATGAGGAAAACTTTGCATAGTGTAGAACTCTGCAGCCGCTCCACATCTCTCTGCGATGTGTGTTCTCAAGAAGGGAAGCATAGGATTACTGCTCCCTTTGCCCCTTTCTGACCCCCTGTCGGCAGGCCCGATGACAATAGTAACTGCTCTGAATTTAGAGAGATATTGCTGCAAAGCCAGTTTCAGTGAGATCAGAAAGGGTCTCATTCTGTTGTGCAATATGTGACCTTCAGAAAATGGGACCAAAAATAATACACTAAGAAATACCCAGCAGTGTGGAGGGGAAGCAGCAGAATGGGGGAGGGAAGCAGCACCGTGGAGCTGGTGCTGGGGGGAACTGGCTTTTAAGTTGGCTTCTCCCAGCACCTGCTTCTGCCTGCCCCCCTTGCTGCCTCTGAAGAAGGCAGCAAAGGGTAGGGCAGCCAGGTCCACAGAGCTGTCACATGTGGGGGAGCCTACTTGAAAGATGGCTCCCATGTGTATTGGCTCCAGCTTGCCTCCCTCACTCTCCACGCTACTGTCTCTCTATCAAAGGCAGCAACTCAGGGTGGGGGGAAAGCAGGCAGATCCAGTGCTTGTGGAGAGCCTGCTTAAAGCTAGCTCCTCTTGGGCCCCAGCTCCTGCAGAGTGTCCCAGTTTAGAGAGGTTCAACCTGTACCAATTATATTTTTTTCTAGAGATTTTTTTCTCTCATGATTATTCTCTTTTATGTTGAAACAGCATTTAATCCCTTTGTTTTGGGTGCTAGTAATTAGCAGTAAAATAGTGGTGGCAATTATGAATTCTAAGTCACTGTAACTGCATCAGTTAGACTCATAACATGATAATAGATATATTACTCTACATTTTCAGACCACTGCAGATAGGATTTTACTCTTCAATGTCTTTTTCAGATAGCATATGCCCATCCAGACCAGTTATGAATAGCAGGTATTCATTCAATGACTTCTAATTTCCTTTTCATAATACAAAAAAGGCAAGGAAATTGACATTTTAATAATTTGACAAGATCCTTGTGACTGACTGGATGACATTTGTCCTTTGCTTTAAAAATTAATCTAATAAGTGCACTTTTCAAGCCAGCACCTTTCTGCCTCCTCTTTAACAGCATCTTCTCTCAGGAAGATTTCCAAACAAAATAGAAATATACCAAAGAACATTGCTAGTTTAGAAATGAATCAGCTAAAGTTAATATTTAAACAAGTGTTTCCTTCAACAAAAAACAAGTACTCTTTTTTGAGGTTGTTTCATGTCTTTGATTAGGTGTTGTCCCACAGTATATCAGGAGATCAAAGAACACCTCTGTTGGCAGGTCAAGATTTTAATTCATGTGCATTCATCATCTGGAAGTTTCTCATAAACTATTCATGCATACATATGGCAGAAAGGAACAAAGTGTGGGCAGGGGAGAGAGAGTGCAAATACTTAGACCAAATTTCTCAAGCATAGGTACCCTAAAGGAACTTAAATCACATTTACATTTGTAAACAAAAAGTGTTTTGGTTTTCTGAGGTGTTGGACAGTGGCATCTCCCACTGGTTTTAATAGGAGTTGCAGAAAAAAAGACTAATTTTATTTAGATGCCTAAATTTAGTACTAAATGGCATCAATTGTTAAAGCTTATGGCACCAATACCTTGGACACAAAATGTTACAGTTGACATCAGGAAATGATAGGCAGCTTTAACTTACTATGGTGATGGAGGTCTAACAACAAGATACAGAAGTATCCTTTCCCTTCCATAGTCCATAACTCCAATGCCTAGGATGTTCCTTCAAGTTCAGCCATCATTTCACTAAAATTCCTCATACACAGTCCATTTAGCACTAAGGCAGCAGAGACTTCCCAAAAGTGGAGACCCCAGGTCCTGAAGTCCCCCCTCCCCAACACCTGTTCTTTCCTCTGAGGGCCCTCTTCCTTTCCCACAAGCCCCTCTCCCTACCCCACCCCCACCCCCCACACCCCCCACCAGCTAAACTGGAGCTGGGTTGGGAAGCCTTACACCACCACAACAAGCAAAAGCAGCTCCCTGCCCATGTCCCCTCATCCCTGGTCTCCAGCCCAGGGTAGGTGGAGGGAGCTAGGCTGCCTAGAGCTGCCTGCACTGCATGGTGCTTACCCCAGCCTGGCTCTAGCCAGGAGGTGGGGTCCTGGACCTAAAGCCCAGCCATGGTAAGAGCCACACTGGATAGTTGTGGGGAGCTTTGATGTGGATCCTCCACCTGCCCTGAGTGGGAGAACTGGAGAGGCAGGGACACAGGTGGGAAGCTGCTATGTGCTTGCCCCCCCCCCCCACACACACACACACTGTGGACAGATGAAGAGTCCACTATGGCTCCCCACAGTTGCCCGTGCAGCTCTTATCATGGCAAGGTTGAGGCTCTGAGGCCCTGCCCACCAGCTGGGGCAGAGCTGGCTAAGGATAAGAGCCAGACAGGCATCTGTGGGTAACCAGCACAGACTCCATCTGTTGTGATTGAGGAGCCCAGGGAGCAGGGACACAGAGGGAAGAGGATGGGAAGGAGGTGTGGTCACCATGTTGAAAAGTGGAAGGTCCATGGCCTCCTGGTCATCCCTCCCCCAGTTAAAGTGTCATGAAGGTCCCTTTATGTAATTGTTCTGTTTGGTAGTTGACCTCATGATTCTGCACGGTCTCTCTCCATCCTTGTCTGTCTCTGGGAAGGAAGGAGATAGGGACAAAACATAATTTTCTAACCTCAACAAGGTTTGACTTCTCTTGCGTACCCAATATTGGTGAAAGTTCAGAGAGGGGAGTTCATTTCTTCTGACATGCTTTATCAGTCCCTTCACCAGTGGTCATCAACCAGTAGATCGGGATCTACTGGTAGGCTACGTCTAGACTGGCATGATTTTCTGCAAATGCTTTTAATGGAAACGTTTTTCCATTAAAAGCATTCGCAGAAAGGAGCGTCTAGATTGGCATGGACACTTTTCCGCAAAAGCACCTTTTGCGGAAATACGTCCGTGCCAATCTAGACACGGTTTTGCACAAGAAAGCCCCGATCGCCATTTTTGCCTTCGGGGCTTTTTTGCGCAAAATAGTTTTTAGCTGTCTACACTGGCCCTCTTGTGCAAAAACATTTCTGGAAAAGGGCTTTTGCCTGAACGGGAACATCAAAGCATTTGCGCAAGAAGCACTGATTTTGTACAGTAGAACGTCAGTGCTTTTTCGCAAAATCAAGTGGCCAGTGTAGACAGCTGGCAAGTTTTTGCGCAAAAGCGGCCACTTTTGCGGAAAAACTTGCCAGTCTAGACACAGCCGTAGATTATAGAGCCCCTGACAGGTGATCCTGACTGGTCTGGGCAAGAGGCTATCAAGTGCCGGCACTTCAACTGCCCCTCTCCCCACCGCTGTAAATTTCCTGCCCTTCTTAGAATTTGTCTCCCCATTCCTCCAGGAGCCTCCCGCTTGCTGTGCAGAGCAGGGTAAGAAGAGGAGGAGGCACTGATGTCAGGGTGCCCATCAGGAGCAGAAGAGAGTGACGTGGGGCCCCGGGCAGCACAATTTCGCGGGGCCCCCTTCCTTTGACATGGCGCATGTGCCATGGTGCCACAGTGCATGCGCGGGGCTTCTGCAAGCGTGGGGCCCAGGGCAGCCGCCCCACTCACCCTGCCCCAAATCCACCACTGGTGCCCACTCTCCCACTCTGTATACTGTCTCCATAAAATGGAGCAGGGGCACAACAGGGCTTGGGATGGAGGGAGTTTGCTGGGTGCTTTGGAGAGTGGTGCAAGGCAAGGGCAGGGGTGAGCCTATTTTAGCCCTACTGAACCACCACTCGGGAGCCACCTGAGGTACGCAGTGCATAGCTGGAGCCAGCTCCGAATCCCTGCTCCAGTCATGAATCCCCTTCTGCACCCCAAGCCCTTGCCCTAGACCTGAGCCCCCTGGACCCAAAGTCCCTTAGGGTATGTCTACACTACCCTCCTAATTCGAAATAGGAGGGTAATGTAGGCATACCGCAATTGCAAATGAAGCCCGGGATTTGAATTTCCCGGGCTTCATTTGCATAAAGCCGGCCGGCGCCATTTTTAAATGCCGGCAGTTCGAACCCCGTGCCGCGCGGCTACACGCGGCACGGAGTAGCTAGTTCGGATTAGGCTTCTAATCCGAACTAGCTGTACTCCTCGTGGAATGAGGAGTACAGCTAGTTCGGATTAGGAAGCCTAATCCGAACTAGCTACTCCGTGCCGCGTGTAGCCGCGCGGCACGGGGTTCGAACTGCCGGCATTTAAAAATGGCGCCGGCCGGCTTTATGCAAATGAAGCCCGGGAAATTCAAATCCCGGGCTTCATTTGCAATTGCGGTATGCCTACATTACCCTCCTATTTCGAATTAGGAGGGTAGTGTAGACATACCCTTACAGAGCCTGTACCTTCAACCCCCTCCTGCACTGAAACCCCCTGCCCCAGACTCAGCTCAGAGCCCCTCTCACACTCCAAATCCCTTAGCCTAAGACAAGAGCCTACGCCACAAACCTCTGCTCCTGTCTGGTGAAAGGGTGGGAGGACAGGGAAAGGGAGGAAGGGAAGATGGAGTAAGAGAGGGAGGGCTCAGAGAAGGGGCACAAAGAAGGTGGGGCAAGGGTATTTGGGTTGAGGTAGATCCTGGATTGCATTCAAATTCAAAAAGTGATCTTGTGCTTGAAAAAGTTGGAGACCACTGCGCTACACATAAGATTTTACGCAGTGTACACAAAACCAACTTTTCCTTCTTTTTCCATTGTGTCAAATCTTGGTGCAGAGACAAAGAAACAAGAATTCAATTTACAAAGAAATATAATTTGATTAAAAGAGGAAGCCAAGATTTTTGAGCTAGTCTCAATCTCTATCTCCATTGCAGCCATTGGGCCACCACACCACAGGCAGGAAATGAGAAATTTTCAGGGTTACTGAAGAATGCAGTTTTTCACAGTGGATAAACATAAAGTTATTTAGCATAGGAGCCTTTGTAATTATGGTACAATGAGAAATGTAATGTGTTAATTTCTCCTGCATTTTCTTAATCTAATTGATAGGCTAATATTACAGTAGGTTTAAACTAGACAGGCTCATACTAGAAATAAGGAATACCATTTTTACCATAATGACAGTTCACCACTAGAATAACTTAAGGGATGTGATGAATCCTCTGTCATTTGAAATCTTTAAATGAAAATTGAATGTCTTTAGAATAGAAATACTCTGAATCAATCAGAGATCATGAGCTTGAAAAAGAAAATGCAGTGTGAAATTCTATGGCATTCCAAACAGCGATGATGTCAAGCCAGATCCACACCACAGGGGAAGGTTGGCTTAAGGTGCACAATTATAGCTATGTAATAAACATAGCTGGAGTCAATATGCCTTAAGCCAAGCTTTGGTGCCATCCTTACAGCAGGAGGTTGACAGGAGAAATGATCCCGTTGACTTTCTTGACTCCTCATGAGAGGAATGCTGTTGCAGATGGGGGTGCCCCCACTGCTCAATTGAGCAGGTCTTTACTAGACCCACTAAATTGAATGCCAGAACATCGACCACCGCAGCGTATATTCCTGCAAGTGGAGGAGTGGCCTCAGTGTATCAGCTGTGTGCGCTCATTCCCCCTATAGTTTTCCTAACATATGTGTGCAGAGCAGCCGTGGAGATGGATCAACCCAAGCCACAACATTCAGAACTAGATCTGCATTTGAAACATCTTAAATGTTCAAAATCGTTGAAATTGTTCTTTAAAAAAGGCAGCATTTTCGAGGCACTGCTTTCCATTCACAGTCTCTCCTGTCGATTTCCCACCAAGGAAGGATGAATTGTTGATTTGTTTACTATAACAGTGATGGCCATTAAGAAGTCGATACTCATCATAGTTACCACACAGCTATTTCCTGCTGTAAAATATGTTGGAAACTGTGATAGTGCAGACACCAGTGTATGTCAACTACTAGTAAATGTTGGCTTTTTATTGGTAAGCAATTTTGTGGTATAATGGTGCTTATTCCTTTTGATTTTCCCACAACCCCACCCAGAGTTTCTCTTACAACTTTGTTTTGTTCAAATGAAAATAAGGCATTGGGCTCTTTAGACCTGAACTGCAGTTCATCAAAGATAATAGGAGTATTTCCCATGGATTAAGGGCTTTTATAGATTTAAAATACTGCAGTAGCACAGGGTATGTCTACACTAGCCCCTTAGTTCGAACTAGGGAGGCTAATGTAAGAATTCGAAGTTGCAAATGAAGCCCGAGATTTAAATATTCCATGTTACTCCATGAGGAGTAACAGTTAATTCGAACTAAGGACTTAGTTCGAATTACTGTTTCACTGCCGCGTGTAGCCGCGGGCAGTTACTTTGGACTAGTGGAATTTAAAAATGGCGACCAGACGGGAACATGCAAATAAAGCCCAGGATATTTAAATCCCAGACTTTATTTGCAACTTTGAATGCCTACATTAGCCTCCCTCGTTCGAACTAGGGGGCTAGTGTAGACATACCCACAGTTGGGGTATGTCTAGACTACATGGCTCTGTCGACGGAGCCATGTAAACTAGTTTACCCGACATAGTCAAAGAAGCAGGGATTTAAATAATCCCTGCTTCATTAAAATAAAAATGGCCGCCACTCTGTGCCAACAATCAGCTGATCCGGCACAGCACAGCATTCTAGACGCGGATTGGTCGACAAGGGACACCTTTGTCAACAGCTCCCTTATGCCTTGTGTAGACCTGGCCTATGTAATCCACCTCCCTCAAAAGCAGTAGCTAGGTGGAGAGAAGAATTCTTTTATCAACTTATCATGGTCTACATTGGGAATAGGTTATCTTAAACAGGGTGTGAAAAATCCACACTCCTGAATGGTGAAGTTATGCCACCTAATTTTCTAGTGTAGACTACTTTGAAGTTGTGTAGGTCATACCCTTTGTTTTTTTATTTAAGAGATTTCCCTTTTCATCTGCTACAGTTATGTTATTTTTGTATAATAATGTAATAGTTTAATTAATATATATATATTAAACTAACTCACCAAGATATGTTTGAAACCCTCTTTTGCAACATAGCATTTAAGTTTCCTTCAGAGCATTGCCCTTTATTCTCCCCCCCTCTCCTACACACTCGCCCACCCCTTCACATGAGCACACACATGCATACAGAATTATATGACCATTTTATGACCCTTTTGCTACTTGTTTACCATCCACACACTTCTGATTAATATGTAGGTATGCCAAGTCTTCTTGTAGAATTTTACCCTTTTCATATTGGCACACATTGCCACTTGAATCATTTGCAGAATCCAGAATTTTAAAAGTCAAACCCTGCCAAAAATCTAATCTTTAATAAACAGGTCTTAACATTACAAACATGCCAAGAAAATGCACTGCATACAGTATGGATGGCTTCTGTAGAGGATTTCAGCTTTAATGCTGCAGGAGAAATGACCTGCTGTTTTAATGAATAAGCACTAAATAGCTGCTATGAGCGTGGATATTGATTTCAGCAGGGACTACTTGTCTCCCAGGTTGATATTTAATATCTATTAAAGGGATTCGCCTGCTGAACAACTCAAGCAAATGCATTACATTGGAACCATCGCCAAGCTCCCTGGATTTAGTAAGTCTCCTTGAAAACATTCTCCTCTCAATCAGTACTGTGAGAGGGGAAAAGAAAGACAAAGATTTGATTTAGCAGAAATAGAATCAATGGGCTTCGATTAGAGGTGTTTGAAATTCCTGAGTTTTCCTACACTGGACACCAAGACACCAGGCTAGCTCATCAGGTGGGTAAATAATTGTAACTCCATCTAAGTCTAGGAAATCATTCTGACTTATACCTTCCTGTTTGTGGCGCTTCTTCTCTTGAGCTATGATTCAGTTCTGGAACTGAACTCCCTCAAGGTATGTTTACACTTGCAGCCTAATTCGAACTAGGGCTGCAAATGTAGGCATTCAGAATTGCAAATCAAGCCTGGGATTTAAATATCCCGTGCTTGATTTGCATCTTCCTGGCCAGGCGCCATTTTTGAAATTTACAAGCCCGAAGTAACTGACCGTGTCTACACGCAGCAGTGAAATGGGTGTTGGAAATAAAGCCCTAGTTCAAACTACCTGTTAAACCTCATTGCAGGAGGAATACACTGCCTTACACTGCCTACCGTGCTAATATTGTCCCATTGTTTCCTTGTAATTGTTTGTATCCATCACTCACAATTCACTCCCATCATGTTCAAGTTTCCCTTTACAGCTGAGCACAGTAATGCCAAGATCACTGCCTCTCCCCTCAGGTTCCTTAAAGGCCCCACCACACGTTATCTTGTTTCTGATACTACCCATTATCCAGGTAAGAGTTATTATCCCACATAGTGCACTGAGTCCTTAAAAGCCCAACACCACCGTCCATTTCTCTACACATGGTGCATAAAAGTCCCAAAACATGGTCCAGTGATGGATCTGGGCCATTGGACAGGATGAGCTCCTGCTCTAAGGGAGCACCAAGCCTCCTCTCTGTCAAGTGCTTGGCTGGCTGGTTCTTGCTTGTATGATCAGGGGCCAGTCGAGCACCATGTATATGGTCTGGAAGGAATCTGTCCCCACAGGCAGTGACCTCATCCTTAGTGGAGTGGGGGCTGGAGTTTGCCTTCCTCTGCAGCATGCGCTACATGTTGCTTGTCAGCTGAGTAACACTCAGCATTCCCCTGTGACTGTAAGGGCATTGAAACACCTTTGTCCCCTGGTTTTTGCTCAGGACACACAATAGTTTAGTCTCCTGAGATTGTAATGCATTGGTCTAATCCCAGTTGTTGGGTTTAGTGTACCAGCTGCACAGCGATGGTAACTGGGCTGTGACTCACACAAGATCAAAGTAGATGGATGATCTGGGGGTGGCCCCTTCTGGTCTGAAACCTCTCTGGGTGTGACATCTTCTACCCCAACTTTGACATCTTCTGCCACAGCTGGGCTTCCCTTTGATTATCACCTGTCCTTGATTTAAACAGCAACCTAGAGTCCTTCCTCGGCTTCTTCCTGGCTTCCAAGTCTCTTCCAGGGAAGTGTCAGCAGCTAGTCCCTGCACTGATCTACTAACACCCAACCTTTTTCAGTTTCTCAGTCCTGGCTCTTCAGCTCAGAAAGCCCTTCTCTGCTCTCAGCCCTCCCCCCCCAAGGAACCTCCTCCTCAGTCACAACTGCTGTCCCTCATTTATTAGCTCCAAATATCGTCTCAGCCTCTTAATCTGATTCATCTGGGATGCATCTTTGCTGACACAAGGGAGCTGGATAGATTTAACTTAAAGGTCCCACCATCTGTTGTTTTATATGGAGGACTGAGCTACACTCTAGAGTTAGGCTGACACAAGGCAGTTTATGTCAACCTAACTGCGTGTGTGTCTACACTAAAATTTATATCTAGTGATGTAATTACCCCACTACACCAACTTAACTCCACATTCATGACGGGCATAGAATCTAGGTCAATGTAGTGAAGTCGATGCAGTGTCAGTTGCATTCATTGATGGTTACTGCCTTTCAGAAGCCATCCCACAATGGGAGAGAAAAAGTCCTGCTGTCTGGAGGGGCTGGGCAGGGGAGGGGGAAAAAAGAAAACGCCCCACCAGATGGGACTCCCCCCACCCGAGCCACTCCTTACCCTCTAACCCTCACTCTCACAACCCTCCACATCACCAAGGCTCTGCCCTGACTTCTACACCCCCCCACACACACCACCAGCCCCTGTGCCCTGAACACCCCCCAGACAATGCTAGGTAAGTCTGCTAGACTATATATTTTAGAAATGTGCATCTATCTGTCTGTCTGTGAGTCTGTTTGTTCAAGAACTCCTCCTAAACGGTAAGAGCTAGGACTACCAAATTTGGACTGCAGCTTCCTCTTCTCCTAACTTAAAGTGAGGTCAGGGTTTGGTTGTGCCAGGAAACTGGCAAGTGCCTGGAATAGGAATGTTTTCCAGAACATGGAAAGGAAAAGAGAAGAGAGGAGGGGCATGATACTCACAGTGGTCTCTGGGGGCAGCAATCACAGGACACAGCTTTACTGCAGAGTGACCACTGAGGGCAGTTGCAGAAGCAGGAAAGTGGCCAGCTGGGGACTGGGCTCCAGATGGTTGACCATCCCCGGAGCTGGGCAGTGCAGTACTGGCCACCACAACCCCCATGACAGGCCAGGAGTCTATGAAATGCAGCCTAGTACCCCACACCTCCCCCAGCTCCAGGAGACGGGGGTAGGAACCGTGGCCTGGTGGACCTCCACCCCCCATGAAAAGCAAGGGAGGCAGGAACCTCTAGACACCTGCCCCCAAAGACATGCCAATGGGAGTGGAAACCACTGCCTGTCTCTCCCCCCCTCCTCGCCCCATAGAGGAGATTCCAAGGGGGCTGAAAACTGCTGTCCCCCCTAAGGAGATGCCAATGCCTGGTAGTGCAGTCCTGCCCCGCCTAGAGCAGAGTCACCTTTACCACTGCAGATGGCTCTGGTAAGCTCCCCACCCCGACTTCCCATCCTCTTTCCTTCAGCCTCCCACCCTTGCCTTGATTCCTATTCCCATCCTGCCCTAAGTCCCACCACATATCTAACTCCTCCCCCGCTCTGTATCCCTGCCTCCTACCCTTAGGCCCCCACACCTCCAAGCACCCTGTCATCACTCCTGTAACCCCATCCACTGCCCTGGACTCTGCACCATCCACCCCCTGCCCTGAGCCCCTCAACCCTCCCAACCACTGCCATTACTCCTGCACCACCACACCCTAAAGTGAGCCACCAGCCACTGCCCTGAGCCACACCTCGCCACACCCAAACCGACTGCTGCACTCCCAGTCCCTGCCCTCATCCCTCCACATATCCAACTCCCTGCCCTTCACCCCCTGCCCTATTGTCTACCAAGAAGCTGTATCTAATGTTTGAATCACTTTCATTCTTTTACTAATAGAATCGGATTTCTTCTTCATTTTTGTAAATACAATCATTTAAATAAAGCATGTACGTTTTCCTTTTATTTTCCCCCCAAAAAAACCCCAAAAAACAAAAACAACCCACACACACATTGCTTGAGTTACAGACCTAAGAAATGCCAGGCACATCTGCTAGTGGTAAATAAAACAGCTGATTGAACATTTTCCAAGTTTTAATTAAAAAATGAGTAAATAGAACAATGTGACTTTTTTCTCCTTTTATTTCCAGACTAGCTTGAATGGGGAGTACAGGCAGTCCCCGGGTTACGTACAAGATAGGGACTGTAGGTTTGTTCTTAAGTTGAATCTGTATGTAAGTCAGAACTGGCATCCAGATTCAGCCGCTGCTGAAACTGATCAGTTTCAACAGCGGCTGAATCTGGACACCAGTTCTGACTTACATACAGATTCAACTTAAGAACCCCAGGCGTCCCCAAGTCAGCTGCTGCTGAAACTGATCAGCAGCTGATTCCAGGAAGCCCGGGGCAGAGCAACTCTGCCTCGGGCTTCCTGTAGTCAGCTGCTGGTCAGTTTCAGAAGCGGCTAACTTGGGGACACCTGGGGCAGAGCAGCTCGGGTGCTGCTGGGTTGGTCCAGTAGCACGGCCGCTCCTCGGCGCTAATGGACCAACCCAGCAGCACCCCAGCTGCTCTGCTCCAGGCGTCCTGATTCAGCCACTGCTGAAACTGATCATCAGCGGCTGAATCAGGACTCCTGGGGCAGAGCAGCTGGGGTGCTGCCAGGATGGTCCAGTAGCGCCAAGGAGCGGTGCTGCGGGACCAACCGGCAGTGCCCCACCTGCTCTACCACAGGCCCCGGGCTTTGCTCCACGTCTCCCTGGTCTGCTGGGGGGGGCACTAGCTGCGTCCCCCCCCCCCCCCACAGACCAGGGAGACGCTGAGCAAAGCCGCAGAGGACCTGGCCGGACCCACGGCGCTTCCAGCTGATCTGGAAGCGGCCGCGGGTCCAGCCCCGGGTCCTCTGCCGCTTTGCTCCCCGTCTCCCTGGTCTGCTGGCTTCTCCAGCAGACCAGGGAGATGGGGAGCAGCTTTTCTCGCTCTGGAGGAGGCGGGCGGCGGGACCAGGCGTCCCGCCGCTCCAGTCCTCCGGGGCGAGAAAATCCCCGTTCATAACTGCGGATCCGACATAAGTCGGATCCGCATAACTCGGGGACTGCCTGTATTTGACTGGTCTCTGGGAGCCTAGTCAGGAATCTCAGCGTATGTCCTTGAAACATTACAATGTATAATTCAAAATACACAGGCGAGAAAAACAATACATTCTACATAAAAGGCCATTGGGGAATTTTAGATTTATAACAATTTTGAGAAAGGAAAAAAAGAAATTAATGACTTTCAGGGATGAATGTGTAAATTTTTCCATAAAAGAGTTGCCAGAAAATCTGCTTCTTGTTTTGATGAAATAAAAATTGTATATTACAATACAGAGGAATTATGAAGGAGAAAGGGTAAATTCTAGGACAAATGGTTTTGCAGTTCATATTACTTCCCTAATGATAGAGAAGGCAGTCAGTTCCTTCAATGAACCTGACATAAATCACACTTCAACTTGGTGCTACAGGCAGTTGAAGGAAAATGCTTTGTAAGCAGTACACCAGGAGTATAGTCTGTGAGTTGGTAGCCTTTATCGGCCTTGATTCTCCATGGATATAACGCCTTCAAGGCCCGTGGAGGAGTTTGTCACAGATTTTTGTATCTTAGGACCAAAAGAGGTCATAATGATAATGAAGCCTGACTTCCTGCTTAACAAAGGCCATAGAACCTTATTCAGGAATTAATTCCTGCATAGAGCCCAGAAGTTCTGCTTAAGTTAGAGCATGTCTAAATCAAGACTTGATGTTTCTCTAATAAAAACAATAATTAAAAGAAATAGTCAAGTGATGGAGAGCTCACCCTGAGCCATCCCAGCCATAGGACGGTTTGGGGCAGCCTACACTTTGGGAGGCTCTGTGCTGACTTCCTCAACCATTCTATGGATGGGTCCTGGGGGAGGGGCCTGGTGAGGGGCAGCAGCAGGAAAGCTCCCCCAACAACAATAACAACTTCCCCTCAAGTTGGTTGCAGGATCTGGAGCAACCTGGCAACCTGCTCCGCTCTGCCCCGCTGCGCTCTCCCAGCCTTCTGCCAGCACTTCCAAAGTCTGTAGCTCAGGGGGCTGCCCCAGACTCTGAAAGTCCTCAGCAGCCCACCAGGTCAGAAAACAGGTAGGTTTGCATTAAACATTTTGGGTGTGACGAATCTGCTTTGACTATTAAGATGGCAATTTGCTCTTCCCTGGTTTGCCAGCCCTGCCCTTTCCTTTTTCTTTTCTAGGGGACTTCAGATGGCAAGAACTGAGCAGTCATGACTCACAGGGATTACTGTGGTAATCTGACCCAATGTGGGCAGCACACAGGCTTCTTACACATATGTACCTTTCTTACACACCCATGTAACGGCAGATCACAACCTTCCTAGAAAGAGATTATGAAAATCAGAGGCAATATGAAACCCAGTCTAGAATCCAATCTATGGATAGAAGAGAACACAACTGCATCTCAAATTTCTAGTAGCAGGCAGAGTGGGTAGGGTTAATAAGGCGTATTGGAGTTCCATACATAGTTATTGTGATTCCTATTAGAAGTCTTTATACTGTAACTTTTTTGCGGGGAAAGGGAGCTGTTGCTGCAGAATCTCCTTGTCTTCGAACATTTAACTTTAGAAAGAAAGACTCTGTAGATGAGAAAACAAAACAAAAAAATCAGCTTTCCCAATGCAAGTCACCTTGATACATTAGTTTGTTTTGCCACAGTGCTTTGGGATTTTAATTAGGAGACTAATAGCCTCACCCAAATTACTGGTCTTTTAGCGTATCCAGGCAAGACCAAACAAGTGCCTGAACTAAATTCTCTTTTGAAAATTAGACTTCAGTGGTTACCAAAAATTCCAGAAACATTTCACCTTGTTTGGAAACTAATTATGTAGGCAGCTAAAACAAATAACATCTGCTTAAAACTGGTGGCTGCAGGAAGTGGTAGAGTCAGTCTAAAGGCTACTCACTGAACATGAACGAACAGAACTAGGAGGAGTCTGAAACGTTCTTAAAAACAGTGCTTGAGAAAAAAAATATTTCACAACACATAAAAATATGTATCTGTGGTAAGATATCCTAGCCTTATTTCTTTTGTCTGCAGATGCTATCCAGGGTTTTTATAGAGGGCCATATTCTCCTCTGTTACACCAACGTAAAACTACAGTATCACCACTGCTTTTTATTTCAGATACTTGATGTTGGTCTAAATGAGAGGATAATTTGATTCTAGAATTAAGATAGAAGGGAAATGGTTTTGAGGTATTCATTTGAAGTATAAACCACTGCAGGTTGAGGTATAAAATGAATGGCACACACAAACACACACACACACACCAGGCCTGATCCATCATCCACTGAAGTCAACTGAAAGAGGCCCTTGGGCCTCAAGAGGCATTAGGCCTGTAAGTAGACAGTAAAGAAGGTGTTTACCACTTGAGAGTAATCAAACAATGATTAAAAATCATGAGTAGCCTTATGACACCTTAGAGACTATCAAAAATATATAGTATCATGAGTTTTCGTGGGTAAAACTCACTTCATCAGATTGTCTTCAGAGGGGCCTACAGACTTGCTGGACCCCTGGGTGAAGTGTGGGGAGCCCAGCTCTGTGCTCCCAGAAGGGGTGGGCTCTCAGAGCTGCCTGCAATGTGCCATACCCTAGCCCTCCCCCGCAGGCAGGTCTGCTGATGTGGGGACAGGACACATGGGGCAATTGCTCTGGTGTCCAGTGATTCAAAGAGGCACCAGATCCTTTAAATAGCTACTGGAGCAGAGCACTGTGCATTCCATGCACCCGGATGTGCTGAGGGCTGGCTACTCCTGGCCCTGCCCCTTCTGCTTGAGCAGGGCCCCTTACACACACCTCACCGATGGGCTCGTTGTAGCTATCAGCCTCATTGTCCCCAGGCAGTTCTCAAAACCAGCCAGAGCATGCAACGTGGTGCTCCAACAGCAATACTTGCCCCTTACCTGTACCCTGCCCCAGCCCCGGTCTGTGGGTCTGTTTGTCGTAGAGATACAATACAATTTCTGCACCCAGTCAACCCTATATTTGCCCTTTCCTGCTTCATTATGACATATTCTTGCAAAGTAGGCTTCTTTTCTGCCATTCATCCTCACCAAGGGCCTGAGCCAAGAGACTCTTCCTATTGACTCCAGATCAAGTCTCTCTGAGGAGGAAGAGGCTGCTGAGGTTTCTGGATCATTCTGGGATGTCAGCATTAGGAAAGTGCTCATAACTAGTGTATAGGTACTCTGAAGGGCCAGTCATTTGGGCTGTGGGAGGGAGTACCCTATCCCATGTGAGAGAGAGATTTTTTAATCCTCACCCAAGCAACATTCCATTTCTATTGCACCTCACATGAACAATTTGGCTGTGACTCTACTCCAGGCAGTCAATTTAGTTCCAAGTCTCTATTAATAATCCATTTTTTGAGACACCCCCCACCATTTCAAATTAAGTGTGGGCCCAGCCTGTCTGTGGGATCATATCTAAGTAGTTTGCTATCTGAAACACTTCTTCCATTAGCTGGATTTTTTTCTTTTGTGTTTTCTGGTGGGTTGCAGGTTTTCTTTTCCCTCCCTGATCCCTACCCTCTCATCTTTCAACTGCTGGTATTTTTAAGCTATGGAAAACAAAGTGCAGGATTTTCAGGTTTAATAAATCCATAGTTTGCTATTAAAGGTTATTATTTGTGGTACAAAACTAAGGTTCACAAAGTGCTCCATTGGTGATCCTTTCCTGAATCAATTACCATCTGTAGAATGCAGTGTTTCCAAGATCTCTTTGTGTTTGTCCTTAGAGCTTATGCACTTTTATAATTGCCACAGCTATTCAGGTTATTCATAATCTCACTCATTCAGAAGCAAAAGCATAAAACACAGATTGAGAAAGATTAAATTGAGAAAAAGTCTGCACACAAACAGTATTAATATTTTGCATTTATGGATGCTAGCAACATTTTATATTAGGATCTCACAGCACTCTGAAAGTATTATGAAAGCTTCATAACATTCCCATGAGGGAGGCAAACATGATACCATTTCTACAGATGAGGTAGTTAAAACACATATAAGTGAAGGGTTTTGCGTTCAGAGGAGCAAAGCACCTTCACTTCTCATTGACTTCACTAGGCAAAGGCTCAGCACCTCTGAAAATGTCTTCAAGGCCATATAGGAAATCTGCAGCAGAACTGAAAATAGGAGCCCGTAATCCTGATTCCCAGCCCCCTGCAATCATCAGATCATTGTCTTTCCCACAACTGAAAACAAAAGAAACAGATGTAGCAAAATCACATGAACATGCCCAGAAATCTACAAATGTTGATGTTCCAACTAACAATAATAGAGGCCAAGTAAATGATTATTAACAAAGAGTTTGATATTAACAGGAGTGGTTTGTCTTTATTATCACAGTGATTAATACTTTTCTACTGTTTGGGATGTGCATGGAAAGACTGAAATTCACATTTCAAGTAAGCAGAAAGGAAGAATTTCTGATTCAGTTGAAATCAAAACTCCCCCCATCTTGCGTTGACAGTAATACTAGTTAGCATTAATGGAGAAGAAACTTTAAGTTTTGTTCCTAAGCCTTCTGAAGATAGGGCATCTTAATTTTTCTTCTCAAAGAACACTAAATATTACCATATCATTCTTGCTCATTTCTCCATTGCTTTGAAAATCCAGAACAAAGTAAAGTCCTTCTTTTCTATCCAAGCCTTCAGATATCTGCATTGGCCCTCAGCTGGTGAGATTTTGTGCTATGCCTCCTATAAGAGTTGGACAGAAGTACCTGCCCAAGAGGAAATGGAACAGAGTGAATTCAAGCCATGCTTGTGCCCTCAATCCCGAGCTGCTCCAGAAACTAGAGTGGCCTGGCCCTTCAGGGTTCTCTAAATTATGGCATTTTCCATGGGCTGTGCTATAGGTGTAAAACTAAACCAAATTTCTGCAGCACCATATTCTGTGGCTTTGTTACCTGCATGATCCCAACACCAGGGTTTTCATGGGAATGACCTGCAGCTGTGGAAACTCACCTGCTTTCAATTATTAGGGCCCCTGGTCACTGCTTCTCCTCTTTACTCTGCATCAAGGGACCAGAGTAGACATGGTGATCTCAGAATTTCAAGCACACTCAGAGCAAGATGTAAAAGGTAGAAAAATAAATAGAAGAACCACCAGGATCTGATCTCTGCATTTTCTTTTTGTGCTTGTGATGAATTGATGTTATCTGGAAAAGGTTTTCTATTTTTATTCAGTTCTCATCTATTCTTGGATAAAAATTAATATTCTTTGCCATCCAACATCAGTACATGAAAAACAAAAATATTCATCTCAGAGGCATTGATTACAGGCAAGAGAATAACTCCCCAAACCTTGTTTTGTGTTGCCATGCTTATTCTTTGCAGTTGCAAAACTGACAGCAAATTATATCTTATTTTCATGAAGCCTGGTTTGCATATTTATCTTAGCATGAGCCAGGGGAGGCACATTGTTTGAAATCTGAAGCTTTTATAGTATATAAACGTAATTCTTTCCCTCTGTAATACTGAACATATTTGCTATTGTAGTAATGGAAAAAATGATCTCCCCAGACAGCTAATTTTGCTTTCTTTTCCCCATTGTCTCTTCTAAACGGGGACTTGGTTTTTTACAAGAAACTTTGCAATAAAAGCTATAATGCTAAAATTTAGGGAGTCTACTTATCTGCACAATTGTTCTAGCGATTTTTATTTGCATAGTAGGGAATGTATGGCTTTAAGGATGAGCTACAGTAACCCATTTTCTTAAGCTGAAGTCGAGGCTTCTGAAGTTGTCTTTTCTTCCACTTACAAGAGGCCAAATTATGTCTTTCCACTAATTTCTAGCACTGGAGATAAACACTACATGGATTTTATCCCATGCATATGATTTTAACTGAATTCTTCAATATACCTTATATCAGAGTGCGTGAGCTTGACACAGGGCTTTAATTTATAAACTACGAAGCCCAGTAGCTATTCATGGAAGCTTCTACACTGAACTATCCAAGGCTAAGAGCATCCTGAAATCCATGTCTTCAGCAGTATTAAGTGGACTATTAATAGTGCTTAAAAAACAAAGGCAAGAACTGTATAAAGGAAGATATTCAGTTCATAGTTTAAAAAAATAAATGAGCAAAACTTATTAGAATTTCAGTTTGGATAAACCCACAAATCTTACTAGCTATTGATGGGCTTTGGTTCAGACTTAACCTTGGATACAGATTAATCTCCCTATCAAGTACAAAATCAAATTGCAAAGTCTTAACACCTGTGAGCTTTGGGATTTCAAATATGGATCTAAATTTTTCTAGATTTTGTGTGATCGAATTTACCCTAATATAAAGGGAGCGTTATGACGCCAAATAACACTGTTACACTTTCAAATTATTTTTCTTATCATGAACACAACTATTCAGTCTTGGGAAGATACATGTAAGTCGTTCGTTTTGTTGTGCAAGGTTCCTTTTGGAAGCAGTGGTCCTCAAAGAGGGTATTGTGCAAGTAGTGGGAGATTTTGCTCTTCGCTTTGGTCTCCGATCACAGTCAATAGCTCAGGAAGAATTGCTCCCTGGGAACCAGGCATCTGTGTTCAGCTAAGCATCTTGAGAGAAAGGATTATCTATGTGTGGCCCCATCTCTTCCATGGCTGGTGTATTTGTGTAAATAAAAAAAAATGACTCATAAAATATACCCAGATTCACATCTTCCACCCCTTCCCTGGGGTGCCAAATTACAAAGTTCCAGACATCTGCTTCAGTTCAGCAGAGGGATGACACTGGTTTCAGAAATAGGACACTAGCGGTGTTCATTCTAATTTTTTCTGTTTGTGGGCAGAATAAATTTTGTTATGTGCAGGTGTGCACCACCAGTAGAAACACATTCTGCCAGCTGTGGGCACCCTGCTGATCAGCTGGGTGGCACTTGAATCTCTCCTGGGAGACCACTGAAGTGCTCATTTTACAAGGAACACTGGACACTAGTATTGCAAGAAGGGACATCAGGAGTTTCCAAGAATGAACTTGGATCTGACCTCAGATATAGACTCAGTGATGAGATTCAGGTGGCTTTTTTCAGGTGAGTCTCTGCTTCAGAACCATTTAGTTTCATTATACTTCATTATGGAGTTCTCAGAAGGTGCACTTACCATGATCTCCAACCAGCCAAATTATTGCTATTGCCTGCTGCAAATGATTTTAGTTTTCTTCATAACATTCCCTTCTGTAACCAAAAAAATCCCTTGTGACCTCCAGCCGCACTGTGACTTCTCCTTTCTGCAGTCCCTAATGATCTCTTTGAAACTATCCTCTGAACATGCCACTGCCATCCCCAGCAAAGCAGCACTCTTCCCACCAATGATACTAATAACCCTTTCCATACAATACCTGTGGCAATGTTGCCCTTTCAGATCCCGTTTCTAAACAAATCTCATTTGAAAAGCTAGCCCTTTTTCTATGAAACCTGTGCATCATCATCATTTCTCAAACTGGATGATTTTGTTGATTATATCTGTGTAAAGGTGAATTGTTCCTTTGCTAACATGGCCTTTTGTATATATAAAGTGATATGGACAAGATATCTTCTTTTGCTTCAGGAAAGGAACATGAGCAATCACACAGATATCTAATAAAAATACAAGATCAAGAAAAGAAAGGGCAATTATAGAAAAACATTGGGGATTGTTACTGATTAAATCCATTAACACGGGTTACCCAGCTTTATATCATCAGTATGAGCTGAGAATCACAAAATGCTCTTTGTTTACAGACACGTTAAGGACGCACCCTCAGCAATAACTGATTCTAACTACTGATCCCAGTACATTTTAGTCAGATATGAGCAATTAGAGTTGCCAGATGGTTTAACCAAAAATACCGAACAACCCCCGCAAAAAAAAAACCACACCGGAAAAAAATTTCTGTTGAGGAAAAAAAAGGGGGGGGGGGAGACCAAAGTTGTTGGGGGAAAAAAAGGGAGGCCCCAACAGCAATTAAAAAAAAAATTAAAAACAGCATTTAAGAAGAGTTGGGTTTTTTTTGCCAGAAGCTATTTTTCTGTTTTCCTGTTTCAGCCACAAGACAAGCCCCTGTGGAACCAGGAAGAACGGGAGGGGGGGGGGCAGGTGGACCCAGCGGGGGGTCAAAGGAGGGGCTAAGGGCTGGACCCAGTTGCTGACTGTCGTAGGGTTGCCAGGTGTCCAGTATTTTCACCTCCTAGCGGGGGGGGGGGGGGGGAATCAGAAAATACTGGACATTTTAGGTGCCTGGTATTTTCTGAATTTTTTTTACCAGACAGGAGATGAAAATACCGGACTGTCTGGGTCAATACCGGACACCTGGCAACCCTAGCAATTAACCACTTGAGCCCTTCTGAAAATACAAGCCTGACCTACATTAAATTACACTTGAACAAGTTAGAAAGTGATATTCTAGGGCTAAAGCTCAACTAGGGTTACCAGATGGTTTCAACAAAAATACAGGACATGCCTAACATTACATCAGAATCTACATTACATCTTATTTAGAAAATCCTGGACATTTATATTTTCTCAATTTGTTTCCCGAATAGAAAGCTCAAATACTGGACTGTCCAGTTCAAAACTGGACACCTGGCACCCTAAGGTCAACTGAGAGAGAATTTCACATCCCAGCTCCTATACTTTTCATTCCAGGGTTTACTAGAGGCAAAGTAACACTTGAGGAGTGTTATATGATTATGAATATGAATTTGTGATTAGAGACAATCTCTTTCTGCTTTAAATCACAAGCCGACAGGACCGCAATACCACCTACTACTGTTTGTATTTTCATTCAGGAGCATTTTAAAAAAAGGAGGGGGAGAGAGAGAGAACGAGAACCCACTACTATCACTGCTTTTCAATGGCTTTCAAATATATCTGGTTTTACCTGAACTTAGAAATAATGCAAGACTCTTGATTTTATAGCCTCAACCATGTAATCAATTCACAATATTCTACTGCTTTAACCTACGACATAACCGAAGCTGAACTAAGTGGAAAACCTGGGTGTTGGACAACTTAGGCATCTTCTAACAAAAAAAGAGTAGTGATATCTTTAGAACATGTGCAAATCTTCAAAATGCATGCAAATAAAATACAATATACCAAATGCTATTTGCTTCCAACATCGTCAATTGAGGTATTTTGAAACCCCCAACAAAACATAAGTAAATAAAAACATCATTTATGAAATTCAGAAGCTCTCCAGTAAAACGTAGGAGGCCAAAGGCTTTCAGACAACCAACATTTCATCACAGCTGATGAACAAGAAATTGTGTTCCACAGCACATACCCAAGTTTAGCATTACTGATTTATAGGATTATTGCCACTTCTTTCTAAACTCACATTATGCATTTCTCACATTTCCACTCAAATTCTGGTATTGCATTATAACAACATTCAGAATTGGCACCACAGAGGTTGCATAACATAGGATGACTCAGGATAATGCTGGAGTGACTTCAAGATTGCATGACATTTCTGGCACATGTAGTAGGAATGCCTCAGAACCCAAATCACTTTTGCAAATCAGTGTGAAAATACTGTTAGGAATCCTAAAAGCAAATAGTTCTGATAGTACTAGTAGGCAAAAAAGTTGTGATATAATATATAAAAAGTCAGCCTCATAACTATGTTATCCTGTTCTTGTAGCCAATTTCACTAGAGGCCTGGGACAATTCAATTATCCCAAGTGTGATGCTGGCAGACCAATTGCTAGTGCATGCCAAAGCCTCTAGGCCTCATTGAACACTGACAGATGCATAGTTAGAAACCAGTCTAGCTTACCTGTGTGTTGGTATTGTTAAAATAGGTATTAGGTTTCTAAAATGTGTTTAGACTTATGAAATGCCTGTGAGTTGCTGAATGCATTAATCACACTTACAATATCCATATCCCATATTATAAGCTACTATTTAGGTGTTTGCTCTGAAACTGTAAACCATAACAGTCAGGAGATAAGCGCTACCATGAGTGACATACTACTTTTCTACAAGAAGGGCTGCCGACAAGATGCAGAAGGGCAAGATGTGGAAGGGGCTGGCTCCATGCCCCTAGAAAGGGAGGGGCCTCAGATGGAAGGGACAGGGCTAAGGCTAGCTTCCGCACAGCCAGTCTTTTGGCATTTGAGGTGGTGGTAGCCGGAGCCCTGGACCTTTTTAAATTGCTGGACCCCGGGGCAGCTGAACCCTTTGCCCACTCTGTTGGTGAGCCTGTCCAAAAGAGGTGTTCTCCTGCCCAACAAAAGAAATCCCATAGACAATAGACAAACCCTTGCAGAATATCATAGGATAGATGATTTTGTGGATTTCTCCCTCCCCCCCCCCCCCCCACCTATCCATGAAGAGGAGGTGTGAAGCTAGGCTCATCCCATCCGCTTGAATTCTGAGAAAGGGAATAAAAATTCATGATAAGAAGGAATTGGGTTTTTATGGCACTTGCCCCTCAGAGTCTAAGTATTACTAAACATAGAGGCTGCATCTAGACTGGCAAGTTTTTCCGCAAAAGCAAGTGCTTTTGCAGAAAAACTTGCCAGCTGTCTACATTGGCCGCTTGAATTTCCACAAGAACACTGACTTCCTACTGTCTGAAATCAGTGCTTTTTGTGGAAATACTATGCTGCTCCTGTTCGGGCAAAAGTCCTTTTGTGCAAAGCTTTTGCACAAAAGGGCCAGTGTAGACAGCTCAGATTTGTTTTGCGCAAAAAAGCCCCAATCATGAAAATAGCGATCGGGGCTTTTTTGCGGAAAAGTGAGTCTAGATTGGCACGGACGCTTTTCCGCAAAAAGTGCTTTAAAGGCTCCCGGGCACCCAGGGGCGGGGCCACTCATGCGCCGGGCACCTGGGGGCGGGGCCGTGCGTCCTGGGGCACGCCAGGGGTGGAGATTCCATTACACCCAGCGCCAGCATGTGCCCCAGGGCCAGGGCTGGGGCCGCCCGCGCACCAGGCGCCGGTGCGTGTCACGCTCCTGGGGCCGGCGCCTCCAGTGCGCCACGCGCCAGGAGCGGGGCCGGCCCAGGTTGTCGGCGGGCGCACACAAATGCCCTGGCTGGCACCATGGCACCCGCGGGCACCGCGTTGGGGACCACTGATGTAAGGGACCATCTATCAGACATGCAGTCTTGCCAGGGAGATAAGATAGATCAAAGTACCCCAGGGGATTGTCTGTGTTGCAGTGGCTGAGGCATTCATATTTATTCGGTTAAATCTAAGTACTATGCTCACAACCCATTTGGGGTTGTGCCCTTCTTTTCAACAGTCTGCCCTGAGACTGATACTCAGTACTCATGAGCCTCCAGACAACTTAGCACATAACACTGCCTAATGATTTATAAATATTTTGGCAATTAGCATAATGGAAAAACCGATTCCTCAGGGGAAAAAAAGCATGAACCAGATTTGGACCTAGATAATGAATTTAAGACAGGACATTAAGAGGCTCTGTAGAGATCAACTAATGGGCAGCCATGACTAATGGCTGGAACAGGAATCGGACCAAATGGTCAAAGCAGGAGTTCGTAGCCAGGAATCAGAACCCGGGGTAAATGCCAGAGTCAGAACCAACAGTCAGAATCAGAGTCAGGGGCCACAACTGAAGTCAGAAATCAGAATTGAGGATCAGAACAAGCTTACTTGGAGTGAGACAAGGAGGAATTGAAGCAGGAGCTGAGCTAGAACAAGGTGGAAGCAAGGCTGGGAAATGCTGCTAATGCAAGTCTGTGGACTCTTCCTACCAGTCAGGCAACCTAGCCAGCTAGTCAACCTACTACAGTCCCTCAGTACTTGTTAGGTTGCTAGGAGACTAGATGGGCTATAGGCACATCTTATAACTCCCAAAGGCCCAGGTGAAGTGCTCCAAAGGCTTTGTCATAGCCCTGCCTCCTTCTCACCCCTCCTCACTGTTGTCTCATCGACTTTAAGACTAGAGGGGACTATTGTGAACATCTAGTCTGTCCACCTGCACATGGCAGGACACAGAATCTTACCCACCCACTTCTGTAATAGACCCCTAACCTCTGGCTGAGTTAAGGAAGTTCTCAAATCATACTTCAAAGACTTCAAATTATAGAAAATAAATCATTCACACTAGTTTTAACCTGCAAATGATCTATGCTCTATATTGCAGAGGAAGTCAGGTGCATGCACGCACATGCATATAAACACACACAAAGACAAAACAGGATCTCTACCAATCTGATCTGAAAATTTCCTTCCTAACCCCAGATATGGTGAGCATGTGGGCAAGACCCAGCAGCAAGATACCTGGGAAAGATTTCACTGTAGTAACTGAGAGCCCTCCCCACTGAGTGTTTCATCATCAGTTGTTGGAGATACTTGCTCCTAGCAGTCACGGATTAGCTATATAACATTGTTGGTAGGTCTCATCATACTATCCCCTCCACAAATATATCAAGCTCAGTCTTAAAGCCAGTCAGGTTCTCCCACTCCCACCCTTCCCCCGCTCCTCTTGGAAGGCTGTTCCAGAACTTCACTCTTCTGATGGTTAGTCCTAGGCCTTGATTACACTACCGTAGGCCATCAACCTAAGTTAGGCAACTTCAGCCATGTGAATAACATAGCTGAAGTTGGAGTACTTAGGTCTGCTTACTGTAGTATCTTCACCATGCTAAGTCAACAGCTAACACTCTCCCATTCACTCCACTTAGGGTACGTCTAAACTACATTCTGTTTTTGAAAAAGGATATGCAAATTCCATGGGAATTTGCATATCTTCTTCTGATCTCACTTCTGAAAGAGGGAATTTGCATATCCTCTTTCAAAAATAGAATGTAGTCTAGACATAGCCTTACTCTTCCCATTTTGGTGGAGTACTGGAGTTAATGGGAGAGTGCTCGGCAGTTGATTTATTGTGTCTATAATAGACACAATAAATTGACTCCTCCCCCCCCCCACTGGATCAATCACTGCTCATCAATCCATTTTGTAATGAAGACATGCCCTCTGTCTAATTTCAAGCCTAAATTTGTTCCTGGACAGTTTATATCCATTTGTTCTTGTATCTGCACTGGTGCTTAACTTAAATAATTCCTATTCCTCTCTGATATGTATCTTTCTTCTGTATTTCTAGAGAGCAATCCTATCTCACCGCAGCCTTCCTTTGGTTAGTTTAAACAAGTCAAGCTCTTTGACACTTCTCTCATAAGATGAGTTTCCCATTCCTCAGATCTTCCTAATAGCACCCGTTCCAGAATTTATCCTTGGATATGTCTACACTAGCCCCCTAGTTCGAACTAGGGAGGCTAATGAGGGCGACCGAAGTTGCTAATGAAGTGTGGGATTTAAATATCCCGTGCTTTATTAGCATAATCCCGGCTGGTCGCCATTTTGGAAACTGACTAGCCCAAAGTAACTGCCCGCGTGTACACGCGACAGAGAAGAGGGATTCCGAGATAAACCCCTTAGTTCAAATTAATTGTTACTCCTCGTGGAATGAGGTTTAACAGTTAAACCCCTTAGTTCAAATTATCTCAGAATCCCGCTTCTCTGCCATGTATAGATGTGGGAAGTTACTTTGGGCTAGTCAGTTTCCAAAATTGCAACCGGCTGGGATTATGCTAATCAAGCGCGGGATATTTAAATCCTACGCTTCATTAGCAACTTCGGTCACCCTCATTAGCCTCCCTAATTTGAACTAGCGGGCTAGTGTAGACATACCCTTTCTTAAACATGGGAGACCAGAATTGAATACAGTATGCCAGATTATACTAGAACAGCATACCAGTGCTCACACAGCAGTTCTAGCACTTCTCTGTCACTACTGGAAATACTTTGCCTAAAGCATCCTATGACTGCATTAGCTTTTCTCCAGCCACATCTCAGTCATCCTGTGATCAACCAATACACCCAGGTCTTTCTCCTCTTCTGAGTGGTAAATTCCCAACTTGTAGCAAAAATTCTTAATGTTATTCTCGTAATTACATTTTGCACTATTAAATTTTGTCCCATTTCTATTACTTCAGTTTACAAGTGCTTTACAAGTAATCCAGATCTTCTTGTATATTTTCCAGTACTCCCATTTATTGTCAATGCCTCCAAAATTTGAGACATTCACAAACTTTTTTAGCACGCTCCCGCTTTTTGTGCCAAGGTCATTATTGAAAATGATAAATAAATTTGGTAGTAAGCCTGATCCCTGAGGAACTCCACTAGTAACCTCCCTCCCACCTGAGAGTTCACCTTTCAGTATTACCTGTTTTTGTCTACCCTTTAGCCAGTTCCATAGCCACCTATTTATTACATTTTCATTTTTCTCCAATTGATCTTATCATTTCGTGTGGAATTGTATCGGATACCTTACTGACATCCAGGTAGATTAGATCTACTGTCTTTCCTTTGTCTACAAAAAAAATATCAATTATCTTCTCAAAGCAGGAAATCAGGCTGTTTTTGCATGATCTACCTTTTCTAAGACATGTTGTATTTTATCCCAATTATCATTTACATATGCCCTTACTTACTTTCTCTTTCAAAATCCATCCTAAGACATTGCATGCAATTGAATTAACCTGTAGTTTCCCGGATCACTTTTATCTCTCTTTATTTAAAAAAAAAAAGAACTAAATTAGAAATTCCCCAGTCATAGGGTACAATCTCTGAGTTTACACCATCTGGTCTCAGGACCCCGCTATTTCCAGCAAGCCACAGAGCCATGCTGCTTTTCCTCCTCCTTCTAAAGACAAGACAACAGAGTATCATGTCTCTTGCTTTACTTTCTGTTTCCTAAACCTGTAGTCGCTTAGGGTGTCTACATAGCACCCTAAACTCAAAATAAGAGATGCAATTTGCATAGCGCAAATTGCATCTCTTATTTCAATTGTATTTCAAAATAGCATATTTTGAAATAATGCACTATTTTGAGACATCCCTTAATCCTTGTGGAACTAGGGTTACAGGTATCACGTTACTGGATTTTGAGGGGAGAGGCCAGATCATCGCTGTACCCATGGGGGGGGTGTTTGCCCCAAAAGTTGGTATAAAGGGGGCCAAGTGAGGTGTCAAATGAAAACTTATTGTCTACGGATTCTGTTTATGCTCTTCATATACCTGTATAATGTCTGTGTGTGAAGTTATAAATATGTACTCTGTGTTGATGCTGAAAGATTCTCTGTCTGAGACAGAGCAATGGGCCGGGAATGTTTGCCCATGGACATGCTAATGAGCAAAGCTTCAGGGGACAATGGACCTCTGGAGGCCAAAGACACACCTGGCCACAGGCCATGTGACTCTCTTCAGCGTGGAAGAAGCCAGAAGGGGATATAAATATGCCATGTGGCCGATTCTGTCTGGGTGCTCGGCTCAGCTCTTCATCCCAGAGGCAAGAGTGCAGGGATCGAGGAGCCAAAAAGAACTGTGGATCCATCCTGATGTAGGATGTACATCAAAGACTTTTAAGCCAGCAGTTATAACATCTCTGCTGCAAGCCTGGATCGAGAACTGGGAGATTCAATGCATTGAATGTATGATATTTTAACAACCTTACTCTCATGCTTTTCTTTCTGGTAGTAATAAATCTTTAGAGTTTAGATTCTGAAGGACTGGCTCAGCATAATCTTGTGGGTAAGATCCAGAGTGTAAATTGACCTGGGATCTGTGGCTGGTTTCTTGGAACCGGACAGAACTTGTTCGGGGTAGGTGAGGATTGGGTTCTAATACCCTTCACCTGTGTATTAGGCCCGGGACCATCTGACGCACGGATATTGCTGGGGTGTCAGAGGGGTTTTGCTTGTGAGGCTTCTGGCTGGCCAGGCAGGCAGCTGAAGCACTCTGTGGGACTGGTTTGTGGCCCATTTGGGAAGCTCTCCAGTCTGGGAGCTATAGAGAGCCCCACATTTGAGCAATTCGCCCTGAGCAGATGCCCTCAGCCATGCCCAGACCCAGGCCGATCCGTCACAACAGGGATGCCAAAATCAAGCACCTGTTATGTCGAAATATATTTCAAAATAACAAGTGCGTTTAAAAGACGCAGGGTAGCTATTTTAATCCCAAAATAGCCCCACTGTCTAGATGAACCCTGAGAGCAGTACTATACAGGCCACCAACTTTCTTTTCTGTACACTCATTTGCTCATCAGCAGTGAAGAGAAAAGCCAAATCCCTTATCCAAGTTGGGTGAACCTCACCTTTCACAGAACAGAAGGAAATTAAGTTCATGGGCAGGAATCACACAGAGAGAGAATCTGCTCTTGCTGCTTTTCTACAGGTGGTACTCCAGCCCCTGAGCCACTGTAGTGATCACAGCCTCTTCATGGGCCTTTGTGGTCACAGGAACTGCCACATCCTCCCCTTCTCCCAGCATCCAGTTCTTATGTGCGTAGGAGAAATGGTGTCCTTTGTGCATGCATGCCTACCAGCTTCCTTCCATGTAGAAGAACAGAGTAGCTCTACAGCCTCTGTACTACTGGATGAGTTTCATCCTTCACATAGGATCAGGGACAGAGGAGGAAATTGTCATAATTTTTAAAATGACATAAAAATTCAAAGTGGTGTCTCATTTGTTGCAAGGTTTATGTGCAGGGAAAACAAACTTCATTTACTGTATTTTTAATTCATCCCCCAGAAATAAATAAAAGTCAAGAGAAAGAAGAAGAGAACTTGGCCTTAATTGTGACTATGCTTTTCTGCATAAATATGGTGCCTATTTAAGGGTGTGTCTAGGCTACAGAGTTTTGTCGACAAAAGTGGACTTTTGTCGACAAAACTATACCTGCGTCTACACTACCACTGAGTTCTGTCGACATAACGTCGACAGAACTCAGCAGTTTTGTCGGCGCTGGTAAACCTCATTTTACGAGGCATAACACCTTTTGTCGACAGAGTTCTGTCGACAGAAGGTGTTATTGCATGTAAGGTTGTGTCTAGACTACAGGGTTTTGTCAACAAAGCAGCTTGCTTTGTCAACAGAACTGAATGTGTCTAGACGCTCTTTGTTGACAGAAGTTTTGACGACAGATACTGTCGACAAAACTTCTGTCGACAAAAGCCTGTAGTCTAGATGTACCCTAAGTGATTAATATATTGGACATTAAAACGTGGATGTCCATGTAGAGAATAACATCCAAATCTTGGCATCACAAAGGCAACAGCCCAGATTCTTCACCACCTTTGGTCTTGTGTATATGGTCACAGTGGTGTTCTCTCACTATGGCGGCTCAAGTAGCTACTGTGACTCTCAATATAGGAAACTGAAATACTCACATTGCAAAGTGATTGTCATCACTGAAAGAATTTGGTCACAGAAGAAACAAGCTTCATAGAACAAAACTTCCAATGGTTTAAAAACCCTGCCAGTTGGCTAATACTAAAGCCTCATGTTCAAGTAGCCAAGGATCTTTTCAATGGGAAATGCTTTTAGGGGCAGAAGAAAGGAAGGCTTTCAGATGACAGGATAAAGATCTGTTTATTTTGTGCATGGTTTCTTCTGCACAAAGGGCTGTATGTTACTAGCAGTAACACAATAGTCTGGCAGGTAATAGAAAACTCTTGAATAGAAGGAAAGAGAATGGCAGTAGAACAGGAAAACAATCAATGATTCAAGCGGAATACAAAGGAAGCACTGTGCAGGCATGGACTGTAACCTCGACAGAAAGTTTTACATCTTCAGTGTTGGATGCAACTTTATGATTGATCTGCTCTCTAAAATAGTGAGGGTTTCAGTAATATTCCTTACAAAGAGGAAGTGCACTTGGAAGAGTGAAGGGGGGTTTCAACTTCACAGGAAAGACAGACCCTTTATTTTGTCCTGCTCTCTCATATGTGAGAAGAAATGCTATAAAGACCTTAAATAGCCGCTACCAGGCTGGCCATACAATGGAGAGGAATGTGAGCATATGAAGATTTAATGGTGAAGTGATTCAGTCAGACTCTTTTAGTCCAGTTCAAAAGCACCTGTAGCATTCCATAGCTAGTAATCAGCAAAGTGTCGGTTCTACAAAATTCTAGGTTACCCAGCAATGACTTGGCTTGATCCAGAAACATGCTGAATTATGTGGCTTGACACAGTGGAGCACTTAAACCAGTGGTTCTCAAAATGTGGTCCACAGTCCACCATCTTGTAAGTGGACTGTGGGCTTGGGACTCACCCCCCTTCATTAAGGAGCCCATGCTAGCTCTCCAGCATCACCTCCCCTGAGACATTGGAGTACCAGTGTCAGTGCTCCAGCTCTGCCCCCCTCCACACAACGATGGAGGAAGCAACTCTGCATGTTGCTGCTAACTCCCCGCTGCTCCCATTTGCCAGAATCCTGGCCAATGGAAGCTGCAGAGGGAGGTGGCTGAGGTAAGCATATCTCGAGTCCCCTCATGCCCAAACCCCAACCTGCATCCCCTCACACACACCCCTCCTGCTGAGACCCTGTACCCCCACCCTGCTCCTGTACTCTGCCTTCTGCCAAGACTACAGCCACAACCCACTCCTGCATCCTCCCTCCCACCTAGATCTCATCCCACCACCCCCTCCTGTGCCCATTTTGTCATCATGGGTGGTTGGTGATGGTCTGTGGAAAGATTTGTATTGGACAGGGTGGGCCATGGGCCAAAAAGTTTAAGAACCACTGACTTAAACACATGTGTAGTCACAAAGAGATTGTTTTGAACAGCAGTTTCTTTCTGTTTACACTAAATGAATATGCAAATTAATAGCCAGTTGCTCAGAATCTTTAGGAATGTAACTGTATCAGAAAGCACAAGTACTTTGTCAGAAAGTGGCTAATAGTCTTGGCTCATGGACTCTGTTGAAATCTAATTCTTTCATTTGTATGCTTGCCCACTTGTTGCTGGGATAGATGTGGTGTGTGTAGGGAAAAGTTGGTAGAGGGAAGGCCAGGGTGAATCCACAGAATTATACTTGGAACGTGTGAAGCTCAGTCATGTTCTGAAGTGGCTGAGTGCTACAAACACTACATCTAGACTACATCTAGACTACATCCCTTTTTCGGAAAAGGGATGTAAATTAGTCATATCACAATTGCTAATGAAGCGGGGATTTAAATCTCCCCCGCTTCAATAGCATAAAAATGGCTGCCGCTTTTTTTCGGCACAGAGCTGTGTCGGAGAAAAGCACCAGTCTAGACGCTGATCTTTTGAAAAATAAAGCCTTTTCCAAAAGATCCTTTATTTCAAGAGGGATAAGGGTTCTTTCGGAAAAGGCTTTATTTTTCGAAAGATCAGCGTCTAGACTGGCGCTTTTCTCCGACAAAGTTCTGTGCTGAAAAAAAGCAGCAGCCATTTTTATGCTAATGAAGCGTGGGAGATTTAAATCCCCGCTTCATTAGCAATTGCGATACATCTAATTTACATCCCTTTTCCAAAAAAGGGATGTAGTCTAGACGTAGCCCTGGGCTATAGCTACACTAGAGACCTTGCGGAGGCACGTGTGTATTGATGCAGCTACATAACTATGAGATCGCTTGTGTAGTTGCTCTATGCTGATAGTAAAATTCTCTCCCACAGACACAGTGATGTGCACACTACCACCTACACCACTCGGGGGGGAGGGAGGAGGAGAGTCCCCTAAATAATATAAGTGATAGCGTAGACAAGGCTCTAGTCCGGGTTGTGTTTATCATTTTTTAAATAAGTTCAAGTTAGCTGTATATTGGAAATGGACCTGATCTCACAGTTTGGATTCAGATTCTTTTCAACACTGCTTGGCCCCAGATTTAGACATTTTAGTTCAACCTACTGTAAATGTAGGCACCAACTCCATTTGGGTTTGGGTTTGGATTTTGAAACTTACCACTCTCAAGTTTAGATGACAGCTACGGGCTGTAGAACCTATGCTGAATATCAGCGGCTAGGTTTCTGTGTAAATACTGTAATGAGGATCCTGGAAATGTTGTATTGACTGTTGTTACGTGACTTATTATGACCTTTATTCTTTGCTGTAATTGGCAGTTTATCAACAGTCCTAACCCTCTTTTGTGCTCACAAGTTATTACAGGGCTATGTGCAACATCAGGGAAAGAGACAAAGGGGCTCATTGTGAGTTAGCTTCTTATGGCACAAGGTTTCGTGATGAGTGAAGAAACCATTCTTTCATCTTTTCCCACAGCTTTTTCAGAATAATTAAAAGCTGTGGGATTGTACCCATTTATAATTAAAGCCACTCTAGCAGAAACAGGAATAAGGACTGGGTGATCAAGGGTGATCTGCTGGTTAAGCCTCCAAATTCATAGAAAAAGTGCAATTTTGCTTGACTGCTTCCTGTGGGTGGCTGAGAGCCTGGCTTTGTGCTTCAGTGATTAACTCGACTGCATCCGTCTCATGTGCTGAGTACACGAGGCTTACAGTAACCCCCTTTTCAAGCTGCTTTGTGATGTTAAGCCTTCAAAATGAAAGCAGTTTTGTTAAGTTTTCATGGGTTGAAAAACTAGAGTTTGCAATGTTTTGTATGTTTCCACTGTTGAAAAAGATGATGATGCTACCTGGTTTATTCATTAAAGAGCCTAGAAGCTCTTCCACCTCAGGACAATGTTGTCTGGGCTATGCAATCTAAAATTTATGCAAGGTCATCTAAAGGGAAACTTAGGGAAGGAGTTTAATAACCAGAGGTGGAGGTTATTTATGCCTATCTATGCATATAATTCATCCCTGTTAAAGAAGAGTAGAGTCGTTCAATTTCAATATCTGTTCTAACCTTGAAGGCTATCCCTGGGGAGGAGCAAGGCCCAAACTCCCCCCTCTCCCGCTCACCTCAGGCCCTGTCTCTTCCCGCCCCTGCTTTGCTCTCACTCCATCCCTTTCCCCAAAACCCTGCCCCTATTTCACTCCTATCCCACCTCCTCCTGCCCTTGCTCTGCCCCCACTCCACTCTTCCCTGGACTTTCCCTGAGCCCTGTTCCCTAAGCAACATGGCTTGGGGAATTAGCAGGAGGCCTGGAGCTGGCAGCAGGGGTCAAGCCTGCAGCAAAGGGAAGCAGAGCAACCTGGTCTCAGCCTGCTCCACTCTGCTGGCTCCCAGCCACATTGATCCGCTTCCAGTGAGAGCTGAGGGTGGTTCCACCCTTCTTCCAAGTTCCCTCTCCCAAGCAACACAGCGGGGAGCTGAGGCAGCAGAGTGAGCTAGTGTCAGGTCACTCTGCTTCCTGCTGCTGGTGAGTGCAGAGACAGAACCAACCCGGAGCGCTGACAACAGGCCCCCCCACTAATCACCCAAGCTGTCCTGGGGCCCACAGGCCCATCCCCAGATAATGGGGCCTTGAGCAGCTTCCCCAAACCATCCTATGGATGGGGCAGTTCCACTAACCTTTGTCCAGCCACATTTCAGGACATAAGGTTATTTGTTCTTCATCTTAACTGCTGCATTCCAAGGTTATTTATCTATGCACAGGCAGAGATGGAACCATGTACATTACTTCTTACAGAGTGTGCGTAGCCTTTCCACAATGCAGACAGGAAAGGAGCTTACGATTTAATTTCAGATATCATAGAATCATAGAATACTAGGACTGGAAGGGACCTCAAGAGGTCATCGAATCCAGTCCCCTGTCCCCATGGCAGGACCAAATACTGTTTAGACCATCCCTGATAAACATTTATCAACCTACTCTTAAATATCTCCAGAGATGGAGATTCCACAACCTCCCTGGGCAATTTATTCCAGTGTTTGACTACCCTGACAGTTAGGAACTTTTTCCTAATGTCCAACCTAAACCTCCCTTGCTGCAGTTTAAGCCCATTGCTTCTTGTTCTATCCTCAGAGGCCAAGATGAACAAGTTTTCTCCTCCTCCTTATGACACCCTTTTAGATAGCTGAAAACTGATATCATGTCCCCCCTCAGTCTTCTCTTTTCTAAACTAAACCAACCCAATTCATTCAGCCTTCCCTCGTAGGTCATGTTCTCTAGACCTTTAAACATTCTTGTTACTCTTCTCTGGACCAATTTCTCCACATCCTTCTTGAAATGCGGTCCCCAGAACTGAACACAATATTCCAATTGAGGCCTAACCAGTGCAGAGTAGAGCGGAAGAATGACTTCTCGTGTCTTGCTCACAACACTACTGTTAATGCATCCCAGAATCATGTTTGTTTTCTTTGCAACAGCATCACACTGCTGACTCATATTCAACTTGTGGTCCACTATAACCCCTAGATCTCTTTCTGCCATACTCCTTCCCAGACCATCGCTTCCCATTCTGTATGTATGAAACTGATTGTTCCTTCCTAAGTGGAGCACTTTGCATTTGTCTTTATTAAACTTCATCCTATTTACCTCAGACCATTTCTCCAATTTGTCCAGATCATTTTGAATTATGACCCTATCCTCCAGATTAGTTGCAACCCCTCCCAGCTTAGTATCATCTGCAAACTTAATAAGTGTACTTTCTATACCAATATCTAAATCATTGATGACTTAATGAGGGTTAATGAGGCAGTATGAAAGTGTTTTGCAGGAGTAGATCTGCCAGAACACAAACAGTCGAAGTCAGATTGAAATATTAGAGTCGATGTGGTAACTTCTCCGGTTTAGGAGTGAGGAAGGCTGGCCTTGTTAAGGTGCTGGATTCAGACTGAGCAGATCTGAATTCAGTTCCCATCTCTGCTTCATGTTCCTGGCATGACCTTGGCCAAATCACTTACTCTCATCTATATAAGGTAATATTATCTGACAGAGGGTGCAGTATTGCCCAGCGAACAGAACACTGGCCTAGGACTCAGGAGACCTTGTTTCTAGTCCTAACTCTGTCATGGGCCCTTCTGTGCCTCAATTTCCCCCATGGTGATAATAAGATGGACTTCCTTCATAAAGCAGTTTGAGATCTACTGATCAAAAGCACTAGAGAAGAGTCAGATCTTATGTACACAGAAGTTGTACACTATAACTATACTGGTATAATTGCCCAGTCCAACTAGTGTGGATGCAGTTATAGTAGTATAACAATGCTCCATGCTGGTATAGCTCATTTCCATAAACTAAGGCAAATAGTTATATAGGAAATAGCAGCTCAAATTCACTGGCAAGCAATTAACTCAGGGTATAAAGTTAGTAAAGACAAGTCTAATGACTAGAGTTGGTAGTGTCACAACATGAGTTAAAGGTCCTCAAAGGAAAGGAATTTTTGGCCAGAATCTCTTTCTGTGTTTTCTGCTAACACTTGTTTAACCTCAGTGGCTAATTACATGAGCAAAGATTTAAAGAGAATTAGCTAAAGTTAAAACTCCTCAAACAAAGGCAGCAGGCACTCACACTAAGTTTTATCTTACTCTGCACAAGCCCTCCAGCAAAACCAGGAAAGACCCAGCTTGACATTCCACATATGTCTAAGATAAAAAATTAAGGGAAAAATTATTATAAGTTAAAAAAAAATCTCTGTATATCAAAGCAGCAAGAACAGGCACTAACTTTTCAAGTCTCTTATAAAACTTTTAGGATTCCATATGTAGAATTTTCCATTACAATAATGTCAGCTATTGCATTAATGCTCCCTACATGTTAACGATAGATTTGCTCCTTATGCTTTTATGTAAGAAGCAATCAAAAATCCAATAGAAAAAAAATACTGTGGTGCTACTCTCACCCCCTAGCATCTTTACATACTAGCCAATTAACCTGTCATAAGATGGGATTTTCAGGTCTTCTCTCCTGAGCTCTCTCGCTCTGTCTCTTTCTCTCTCTCTCCTCCTACTGCCTCCCCACCTCTCTCTCAGCTCTTCTCCCCCTCTTGCCTCTCACTCTCCCTTTCTCGTCTCCTTCTTCTCCTGCCTCTCTCTCCCCGCCCCCCTTCCTCTTCCCCTTCCCTCCCACCGTGGCGCTTGGCTGAGTGCTGCCTGCTCAGCTGGGCTGCCACGAGTGAGGGGGGCAGGGCGGTGACATACACGGCCAGGGGGCGGGGCCATGTACGTCACCACCCTCCTTTCCCCCCCCAACCTGGGGGAGCCCTAACGGCCCCTTGCACTGCTGACTCTCCCGGCAGCCCAACTGAGGGGTGCAGCACTCAGCTGAGTGCCACAGCAGGAGGGGAAGGGGGCGGTGACATACACAGCCCTGCCCCCTGGCCATGTATGTCACTGCCCCACCTCCTTCCCCTCCCTCCGTGGCGGCTCGGCTGAGTGTTGTGCGCTCAGCCGGGCTGCCGCAGGAGAGGAGGGGCGGGTCGGTGACGTACATGGCCAGGAGGCGGGGCTGTCTACATCACCACCACCTCTTTCCCTCTCCCGCGGCAGCCTGGCTGAGGGGTGCACCACTCAGCGCCACGGCAGGAGGAGGAAGGGGAGGCGGTGACATACACAAGGACTCCGGCTGCAGCCAGTGGCTGCACCCCTCCCCCCCACCTTGCCAGGTCTGCTTCCCACTCCCCTCCTCCCATCCAGACCCATGGCCCCCGAGCCCCCCCCCCAACTCTGCTTCCCATCCCCTCTTCCTGCCATCCAGCCCCACAGCCCCCCGGACACTCCTCCCCGCTCCAGCCCCGCAGCCAGCGCTGCTTCCCTCCCCCCTTCCTCCGGGCCCGCCATCCTCCCCTCCAGCCCCACAGTCCCCAATCTACCCCCAGCTCTGCTTCCCACACCCCTTCCGGCCAGCCCCACCCCCTTCCCCTCCCTCCATGGCACGCTGTGCTGCTCAGCTGGGCCGCAGCGCTTGGCCGAACCACCAGGGAGGGAGGGGAAGGGGGCGGGGCGCCGATGTACACGGCCAGGGGGCGTGGCCATGTACCTCAGTGTTACAGACTCACAGACAATGGGCTACTATATATGATGAGCCCTCAGGAAGGAGACCCTTGAAGAATTTCACAGGAATTTTAACAACTTCCATCCCACCATCAACCTTAGCCTGGACCAGTCAACAAAAGAGATCCACTTCCTTGACACTACAATACAATTACACGACTGTCACATTTCTACCACCTTATACAGGAAACCTACTGACTGTTACACTTACCTACATTCCTATAGCTTCCATCCAAGACACTTCTCAATCAATTGTTTACAGCCAGGCCCTAAGATACAAACCAGATTTGCTCCAATCTCACAGAGAGAGACAAACGCATACAGAATCTATTTCTATCAGAATCTATATAGAGCATTCTGAAACTGAAATACCAGAGAAGTGGACAAAAATACAGATAACGTGTCTTCCAAAATGGAATCTGTCTTTATTGAACAAAACTGGGGGAGACTGGGAAAAGGAGGTGGGAGAGGGGAAGAGAGAGGCTGGGAGAGAGGAGGGCAACTAAAATGATCAGGGGGTGGGAACAGGTCCCATATGAAGAGAAGCTAAAGAGACTGGGAATTTTCAGCTTAGAAAAGAGGAGACTGAGGAGGGACAATATAGAGGTATTTAAAAGCAGGAGTTGGGTGGAGATGGTGCATACAGAAAAGTTCTTCATTAGTTCCCATAAAGAAGGACTAGAGGACACCAAAGGAAAGGAATGGGTAGCAGGCTTCAAAGTAGTAACAGAAAGTTGTTCTTCACAAAGTAAAGAGTCAACCTGTAGAACTCCTTGCTGCAGGAGGCTGTGAAGGCTACAAGTAGAACAGAGTTGAAAGGGAAGTGAGATCAAGTCATGGAGGTTGGGTCCATGGAGTGGTATTAGCCAGGGGGTAGGAGTGGTGTCCCTGCCCAAGGTTTGTGGAAGGCTGGAGAGGGATGGCACGAGACAAATGGCTTGGTCACTGTCTTTGGTCCATCCTCTCCAGGGTCCCTAGGGTTGGCCACTGTCGGCAGACAGGCTACTGGGCTAGATGGACCTTTGGTCTGACCCAGTACGGCCATTGTAAGCTCAGGGCTCAGGGTCGGGGGTCTCAGTGGACCCCCTTGATACTCTTGCACACCTGCTCCTGGGTGGCCAGGCTGGCAGCTCTCCTGCCCTAGCCGGCCGCTTTCCTGTCCCTAGTGCGGAGATCGTGGACGAGGTCCATGATGTCTGCACTAGCCCAGGCGGGTGCCCGCCTCCTGCGGTTCCGGGCAAGCTCCCGGGAGCTGCCAGCCTGGTCCCGGGAAGAGGGGGAGGGCTGGGGGGCATCGGATGGGTGGCTTGATCCATGCCAGGTGCAGGGTCTGCTGGCTGGGTGCTGGCAGGCTTGCACCTGACACGGGCACCATAGCCAGCCCGTGCCCCTTTAAGGGGTCCGGGGCCGGGAGGGGGGCAGTAGAGTTTCCCTGGTGTTGGCCAGAGTGGCCACCAGGGAAACCTGGGAAGGGCTAGCCTCCCACTAGTTTGAATTAAGGGTCTACACACCCCTTAATTCGAACTAGCTAGTTCGAACTAGGCTTAATCCTCGTGGAATGAGGATTACCTAGTTCAAACTAAGCACTCCGTTAGTTCGAATTAAATTCGAATTAACGGAGCGCTAGTGTAGCGCCTATGAAAGTTAGTTCGAACTAATGTCCGTTAGTTCGAACTAACTTTGTAGTATAGACATACCCTAACAGATTAGTAAGACAGGATATCCCTTTACAGAAACCATGTTGTCTTTTGTCCAATAAATTATGTTCTTCTACATGCTTCACAATTTTATTCTTTACTATTGTTTCGACTAATTTGCCCAGTACTGAAGTTAGACTTACCGGTCTGTAATTGCCAGGATTGCCTCTAGAACCCTTTTTAAATATTGGTGTCACATTGGCTACCTTCCAGTCATTAGGAACGGAAGCCGATTTAAAGGATAGGTTACAAACCACAGATAAAAGCTCAGCAATTTCCCATTTGAGTTCTTTTAGAACCCTTTGATGAATGCCATCCGGTCCCAGAGATTTGTTAACATTAAGTTTTTCTATTTGTTCCAAAACCTCCTCTAATGACACTTCAATCCGGGACAGTTCCTCAGATTCATCACCCACAAAGGACGGTGCAGATTCAGGAATCTCCCCAACGTCCTCAGCCGTGAAGACTGAAGGAAAGAAATCATTTAGTTTCTCCGCAATGGCTTTATCGTCCTTGATTGCTCCTTTTATAGCTCGATCATCTAGGGGATCCACAGGTTTTTTAGCAGGCTTCCTGCTTCTAATGTACTTAAAAGACATTTTGTTATTTCTTTTTGAGTTTTTGGCTAGCTGTTCCTCAAAATCTTTTTTTGCTTTTCTTATTACATTTTTACACTTGATTTGACAGTGTTTATGTTCCTTTCTATTTATCTCACTAGGATTGGACTTCCACTTCTTAAAAGATACCTTTTTGTCCCTCACTGCTTCTTTTACATGGTGGTTAAGCCACGGTGACTCTTTTTTAGGTCTCTTGCTGTGTTTTTTAATTTGGGGTATACGTTTAAGTTGGGACTCTATTATGGTGTCTTTAAAAGGTTTCCATGCAGCTTTCAGGGATTTGGCTCTAGTCACTGTGCCTTTTAATTTCTGTTTAACTAACCTCCTCATTTTTGTGTAATTCCCCTTTTTGAAATTAAATGCCACAGTGCTGGACTGCTGAGGTGTTCTTCCCACCACAGGATTGTTGAATGTTATTAGATTATGATCACTATTCCCAAGCGGTCCGGTAACAGTTATATCCTGGACCTGATCCTGCACTCCACTCAGGACTAAATCGAGAATTGCCTCTCCCCTTGTGGGTTCCTGCACTAGCTGCTCCAAGAAGCAGTCATTTAAGCCGTTGAGAAATTTTATCTCCGCTTCTCTTCCTGAGGTGACATGTATCCAGTCAATATGGGGGTAATTAAAATCCCCCATTATTATAGAGTTCTTTATTTTGGTAGCCTATCTAATCTCCCTTAGCATTTCAATGTCAGTGTCACTGTCCTGGTCAGGTGGTCGGTAATATATCCCTACTGCTAATTTCTTATTATTGGAGCATGGAATTACTATCCATAACGATTCTATTGAACATGTTGATTCACTTACTATTTTTATTTATGTTGATGATGGGAGAGGTGTCTCCCGTTGATATAGAGCAGCTGTACAAGCGATCTTACTGCAGCTGTGTCACTCTAAGCTCACTGGTGTAGACATGGCCTTAGACTCTTTGCAAATCTACCTTGAAAGGACTGCTTTGAAGCGAGCACCTTATACAACATATGGAATAACCAAATGTTGTTATGGTAAGACAACACAATTCTTATTTCTATAATTTTATATAGCTTTCATCTTTAAGGGACTATCACCACTTCCCATTAAAATACCCAGAATGTAGAATCATCATCATATCTCTCCACTTAGACCCAAAAAGCCAGGTCTTCCACTGTACTGATTTGACCCTTGCGTAGTCATTACACCTCTCTGTAGTCAATGACAAGCAGGTGTAAACCTGTAGGCTACGTCTACATTGGCCCCTTCTCCGGAAGAGGCATGTTAATTTCCAACTTCAGAATAGGGAAATTTCAGGTAGGAATAAGAGATCCTCCGGAAAAGGGCTTTATTCAGGAGGATCGCGCCAGTCTAGACGCTTTTTTCCGGATTTTCCCCAAGCCAGAAAAAAAGCGGCAGACATGTTTATTTAAATCCCACGGGGGATATTTAAATCCCCCACGGATTTCCCTATTCTGAAGTTGGAAATTAACATGCCTCTTCCGGAGAAGGGGCCAATGTAGACGTAGCCGTACTGTTCTGGTGTGATAGAGCTTATGACCAATGTTGCCAGGTGTAAATGACTACACCAGGTGCAAGGCAATAAAGAATCATGCCCACCGGTGTATACACCAAATAAGAAGATCATGCACAGGTTTCAGTTTGGGCTATGTGAATTAAATGGATATAGATTTATTTTACATTGAGAATGTCAGTTTGTTATGAAACTAGCCTTGTGCTTCTGATAAGGCATGGGCAGGGCAATTAATTCTATTGCTTTCTTAAAGATGGAGACACCTCCAAGGCAATTCTACTTTTTAGCCTTCTTTTAAGTCATGCAGTGTTTTTGTAACTGTGTGGGTCCCAGAATATTAGACACACATGGTGGGCAATGTAATATCTTTTATTGGACCCACTTTGTTTCTTTTAACAATCAGATTAAGTCCAAACACTAGAATTTCTCCTGCAGTTTCCTCCTGTTCATGGAATTTGTAAAAAAAAAAAAAAAAAAAAAAAAAGTGTTTTATTGGAGTTCTATCCAACTGTTTGAAACTGCAAGTTAATTGGCATGCTGGGAATTGTACATATGACACCAGCGTACCCCAATTTCACAGAAGCTTGTAGGAAATTACAACAATATTTCTAAAACACATACTGCAGATAGCACACTGGTGGTTCCTTGTTTTGGCTTTAGTGCTGACCGTAAGCCTGATTTAAAACCATTTCTGGTGCTAGTTATTTTAACATGTAGTAATTTCATTTTCAGAGAAAGCAAAAAGCTCACTTTGCTGCTGCAGCAACTTATATTAAATACATACTTCAGTTCAAGCCTGATGCGGGCTGTCCTCCCAACACACATACAGCAAGTACTGCAAGTCAGGTCAGACATTTCCACCGTATTTCATGTGATATAGGAAATGGAGTCAGGTGATGCAATGAGGAGGAAAGAAGCACATGACAGTGATCCTATGCTTATAAAACCCAGTATACTCATCTGTCTGAATTACCATCACTATTTGTATTCAGTAGCATGCACAAAGAAGCCCCAGTCTGGACCAGGATCCTAAGCACTGTACAAACACAAAACAAAAAGCTGGACCCTCCCCCAGAGAATTCAGGCCCAGATACACAAAGGGACTTAGGCATTGAGACGATGAGCATCACAACACTTAACTATTAGGCACCTGGGGGGGGGAGGGGAAATCACAGGATCGATACTATGATCCAGAAAGCCTGAATTAGTTGTGGTAGGCTCCCTGTTCAATGAATGGGAAGAGACAAAAGCCTTAGAATGGAATCCACAAAAGCCTGCTTGCTAAGTGTGGAACTAATTAATGGGAAGTACCAGTAAAAGACAAGCATCCTAAGCCCCACTCCCTCACCAAAGCACATGCTTAAGTCCAGGTTGCAAGGTGGCAGCTATCTCTGCTTAGTGAGCCACAACTGGGAACCACTTTCCTGCAGTCAGGCAGCTTAGTCACCAAAGTCATTTCTGTGAGACTAAGGCTATGTCTACACTAGCTCGTTAATTCGAGCTAGGTAGGCAAATGAGGCGACCGGAATTACAAATGAAGCCCGGGATTTAAATATCCTGGGCTTTATTTGCATGTTTCCGTCCGGTCGCCATTTTGAAATTTCACTAGCCCAAACTCACTGCCGCGCGGCTACACGTGGCAGTGAAACGTTAATTCGAACTAAGGACTTAGTTTGAATTAACTGTTACTCGTCATGGAATGAGGAGTAACAGTTAATTCGAATTAAGTCCTTAGTTCGAATTAACGTTTCACTGCCACGTGTAGCCACGCGGCAGTGAGTTCGGGCTAGTGAAATTTCAAAATGGCGCCCAGACGGAAACATGCAAATAAAGCCCGGGATATTTAAATCCCAGGCTTCATTTGCAACTCCGGTCGCCTCATTTGCCTACCTCGCTCGAATTAACGAGCTAGTGTAGACATACCCTAAGTGTGATTCAAAGCTCTGGCTGCTTCGTGTTCTCTCTGTTCTCCCTTTCTCTTATCCTCGCCTCACTCCCCATCTCACACCCACAATCAAATACCCAGGGGAATCCTTCACCCACGTAGTGTTGTTTTCTGGGCAGACTCTATTATGTCTTGTTTTAGATGGGACTCCTTAATTGTCTTTTAAAGCTATCTTAAACGAAAGATGCCTTTCACAATCAATTTCAAAAAAGTTTTAACTCAACTCCTAATACCCCATCACCATAGTTCACTTGCAATCCTGATAAGACTAGAAATGGTGACATCTCAACAGAAAGAAGAGACATTATTTAACACAATTGCAAATGATAAAACCTAGCTATTAACAGTTTCTATCTTTCAGGATAGTTTCACACTGATGAAATGATGAGTGATAGGAATGACTGTAGTATATCTACACATGAAAGCTAATATAGTACAGTGTCACTAAAGGAAAAGCCTGGTCTACTCCTTAAACAGAGGTCAACCTATGTACCCCACCTAGGGATGTAAAAATGTACACCCCTATAGAGACATAGGGCATTTGTACACTACCTCAGTTACTGTCACACAGCTACAGTGCTGCAGCTGTGATGCTGTAGTGCAATACTGTAGATGCTTCACACATGATCAGAAGGAGATTTTCCCATTTATGCAGGCAATCCGCCTTTCCAAGAAGCAGTATTTACTTCAACAGAGGAATTATTCGGTTGACCTAACTGTGTTGCACTCAGGCAAGAAATCTTTCACAACCCTGAGCAGTATATGTAGGTCAATCATGTTTTTAGGTATTGACCATAGTTAAGGTGTCCCATGCCCCAATATAAACACCACTAGGTTAATGCAAGAATTCTTCAGGCTACTTCACTACTGCCTCTCAATGGGGGTGGATTTATTACAGTGAGGGGAAGATTTCTTTGGTTATGGTAACAAGTATCCACAGTACAACTCTACAGAGCTGCAGCATGGCAGCTGTACCATTGTAGTGCTTGTAACGTAGCCATACCCTGTATCTCAAGGCTTGTATACATGAATTATTTATCAGGAAGGATTAATTGTGCTTTAGCTTCCGAAAACATAGTCCATTTGGGACAAAGCGTCATGGTGATAACCTGAAGCAGTTTTAGGCATGGGAGTGAGGTGCATGCCAACCGTTCAAGTGTGAACAGCCCCTACTTAGCATTCTAAGACTTTGCTGATGGTCCAAACACCATAGCCACCAGGGATGGCCTTGCCATGAGGCGAACTGAGGTGGCCGCCTCAGGTGCCAGACTGTGGGGAGGGGGGGGGGGGGCGTGCTACTAGGACCCAGATTGTAAAAAATTGTGTATGCTGCTGGTGCATATGTATTTTTGATCAAGGCATTTTAAGTTGTTAGTTCTCCTTTATTGGGGTAGGTAACAGAGCAGTACCATGAGAGGAGTAGAACAGGAAGAAGGCAGAATTGAGACCTTTCAAAGTTTTGGCCCAAGCGAGAGGGCATGGGGGCGTCATTTGAGCTCCCCACCTCAGGTGCCAAAATGTTGTGGGCCAACCCTGATAACCACACAACTGCAACAAAGCAGCTATGCTGCTATTACAGCGCTGTAATAGAGCCAAGTGTACCATTTTGGGAGTAGAGGGGGGGGCAGCAGCAGACATGCATAACAGGATGCTACTTGCTTTTCTTCTCATTCCCATGAATATCAGGGAGCAAGGGGAAGTACACTGCTTGTGGCTTGCTTCTCACTCCTGGCTGGTGAGGGGAAGAGCAAAGAAGTAATTCACAAAATCTGTGTAGTTTCCCCTCACTCCCTAATAGTCAGTTCTCCCTAAATGGCACAAATTGCTATTGTGATAGAAAGGGTTTGGGCTTTTTTTCCATTGCTGAAGTTAATCCATCCCCTCAAGAAATGGTAGCCAAGTCATGGGAAGAATTCTTGCATCAAACTAATACTGTCTATACTGGGGTTTAGGTTGGCTTAAACACAGTCTTGCAAGGGCATGATTTCGTCCCACAGCCATGAGCAAGTAAGTGAGGTGTACCTATACTTTGGGTGAAAACCAGACCACTTGTACACACTTCCTCTGGATCTTTCCTGGGATTGTGAACATCTTTCACTTTCACAACTCAAGCAAACTATGGGAGAGAATTAACTGCTCTACCAGCTACCAAGCAGACACAAGGTTCACAAAGGTCTCAGTCAATGAATTCAGCCTGTCTTGTAAACACATTAATTAGAATAGCTCAGGTAGGGAAGGGGGAGAAAGGCTGTGTCATCAGAAAATAAATGGAACATGTCCAAAGTTCAAGTTGTTCTCATGGTGGCATCTAACAGCAACTTATCCTGTCAGATGTGCCATATTACTACATTCTGCTAATTTAGGGGGCATTTATGTTATAATAGACAGCCTTAGTCTTCCCCTTTCTGTTAACACCAACCACTTTCTCTCTCTTGAGACTATAAGGACATGAAAAAGTAACTTTTCTTATTATCAACCGACTGTACCTTAAATCCAGCTATTAATTCTACCATTTTGGATGGATAAAAATACATAGAAACCATCTACGCAATGTGTGGCAGCAGTCAAAAAAGACAACAGAACATTGGGAATCATTAAGAAATGGATAGGTAATAAGGAAATATGATATTGTTGTGTCCACATCTTGAATACTGAATCCAGGTGTGGTTGCGTCACTTCCAAAAAGATACTACACATGATCTTAGCTTTGGAAAAGGTTCAAAAAGGGCAACACAAATTATTAGAGTATGGAACAGCTTCCATGTAAGACAAGATTAATAAGACTGGACTTTTTTGCTTGGAGAGGACACAACTAAGGGAAGATATGTTAGAGGTCTCTAAAACCATGACTGATGTAGAGAAAGTAAGTGTAATTACTCCTCACAACAGAAGAACTAAGGGTCACCAAATGAAATTAATAGGCAGCAGATATAAAACAAAAGGAAGCACTGATTCACACAATGTGCAATCAACCAGTAGAACTTCTTCCCAGACGATGTTGCAAAGGCCAAGACCATTACAGGCTTCAAAAAACAAACAAAACAAAAAAAAACCTGAGTAAGTTCATGGAGGATAAGTCCAATAGGTGTCCTTAGCCTCTGTTTGCCAGAAGCTGGTTGGGAATGGGTGACAGGGAATGGATCACTTGATTACATGTTCTAGTCATTTCTTCTGGGGCATCTAGCAAAGGTCATTGTCAGAAGACAGGATACCAGACTATATAGACCTTTCGTCTGACCCAGTATGGCCATTCTTATATTCTCATTTTAATTGAAATTATATTCACAATATACAGAGCATGTATTTATCAACCTGTACAAACAAGCCAAAATAAGAACTACGTAATGTAAACTACTGAGAATTTGAGGAGCTTGAAAATAGCATTGAGGAGGCTGTATTAGTTATTCACATTGCATTCTACATAAGCTCCTCTTCTCTTAGCAAATGCTACTACTGCGTACAGAATTATACAAACTGTTTTTCTGTGTCAAAATCAGAAGCAGAGATGTCTGAATTATTCATAATGCATAATTTGACTCATTTCATCTCTTTTTCTGTTTGTGAAAGGCATGCCTCCCGTGAGAATTAACAATAATGGGAAAAATCATCATCTGAACTTGTTTCATGCTTTAGAGATTTGTTTAGGATTTAGTTTGAGGTTTGGATAAAGGTTTGGTATGGGTGCTGTCTGTTCAAACTGTTTTGTCACCTATTACTCAAATCATGAATAGCTTTCCATGAATTTGTTTCCAATGTACAATTTATGCTCATAAAAGCTTGAGCGTATCCTTAAAATCAGATCCAATAGCAGACTTTTTTTCTACTTAAACTAGAGGACATGTCTTCTTAGCTTTCAGTAGCTATGAGCCATTAGCCATTTCAGGCCATGTGTATGCTATGGGTACTGTAACGGTTTAGCTACATTGCCAGAGCTAAACTGGCATAACCCTGTAGCGTAGGCACCAACTACAATTTTTTCCATTTCAATAGGAACACCTGCTCCCCAAGCAAAGGTAGCTAAGTGTTATTCCATTCACCCAGCTATATCTACATCAGAAGTTAGGCTGACAGAGCTGTGCCAGACTAGAGAATAAATTCAAGTTTTAAAAGCAAATACAGCCTCAGAGTGAAACACCACACAGTCTCATACTTATTCTAGGTGTATCCTCGTACACCTCTCTTTTCTCTGCTAAATTTCTCCATTTTCTGTTCCTTTGCCTTCCTTTTAAAAAACAGAAAGTGAATTTGTAAACTGTGAGAAATCTCTCACTGCTTGTAAGCTCTCTCACAAACATATATACATTATATGTCCATCTATCTGTAATTATATGACTGCCAAAACTCATTTAAGAACCATAATCAAATGCAGATTCAGGAAACATTTTGAATTAATATACACCAAAAGATATTGCTCACCAGTATTTAATTAAAACTGCATTATGGCTACTTTATTTGCTCTGATCCTTTCCGACTAAGCTGTTTCTGAGTAGAGAGCTTGGAACATGTGGTGTAGCTCTGTAGTAATAATCAGCAAGAAATATTCTCTCCAATTCCTACTTTGTTTTCATCTGTGCCACAACAAAGGCCACTTTGAGAAAAAGATTAAATTTCAGCACAAGTATTATTGATTGTAATAGAAAGGTCTCAAAAAAAAATTTTTAGGATTACATAGAGCTCCTCTATCTTTAAAAAAAAAAAAAAAGTCTACTTCTTGAAAAATAATATGGAACCTGCAGTTGTAATTTGAAACTCAACAGCAGCAACAGTTTAAGTTTGAATAATAATCAAGCTATATGAAAAATATTGTTTTCCTTTTACATAATCAGAGAAAATAGTTCTCCCACTATGTCAGCAGTGATATGTTTGTCCTGCATTTCTAATCAGGTAGTCACAACTATTCACCCCCTAACAAACTGATCATATCCGTTCTCTCTCCTATGTGAAGCATAATGTGCCTATAATTAGCTTCCTGGCTTGTCATTCTCATGTAGTTGCCAACCCTCACAATTTTATAATGAGTCTTCTAATATTTGGTGGTTTTTCTAAAAGTCCCACCTCCTGGAGTCATGTGAATTAGAGCAAGGAAGGGAACTATTTTCCTATCAAATGGAAAATCAAAATCATATAAAAAAAACCTATCTTGAATGGAGATGAAATTTCCACACTGTGAATAGTTACAACATTTCATCTTCAATTTTTCATACAACATGTGATGGGAATGGTGACTATTGTTGTCATGAACTGACAATCTGAAGGAAAAAGATTTCTGAGACAATCAAAACACTTTGTTTCAACATTTAAAAACACTGATTTGATTTTGGCCTTTTTCTTTAACTATAATTAGCCTAAATTTCTATAAAAAAAGGCATGCTAACCACAGTATGTCAGTATGACACTTTTTTCTAAAAAGTGTTTTGAAATGAGAAATGTTACGTCCACCCTTTCCTACAAATAGCTTCAGTTATTATGACTTAAGTATTTTCTGGTGAAAAATTCTTCATACAAAAACCCCCAACAAGCTCTAATACAAATATGTCAGAATCACAGATTTAAAGGGCAAGTTTCTAGCTTTCATGATTGCTGATGGAAGCTTGGAAATGTGACCCCCTCTAAAGCTCAAAATCCAGAAGGTAAAAAAAACCCCAGTATTTTTAAAAACTAATTAATTTTAGCCTAATGATTACTGATTCTAATTCATGATTTCTGAGTATTTGTAGTTAGCAGCACTGCAACTACATCACCCTCCTCTTTGTACCTCTCCACTGACTCCTTTTTCCATTGCATCATGCATAAACCACATCTTCACTTTTTTTTGACCCTTTGAAGCTTAGCTCTATCCCTAGCTATCTTCTCTTAGGCTATGTCTAGACTGCAAGCCTCTTTCAAAAAAGAGCGTCTAGACTGCAAGCAGAACTTTCAAAAAAGCAAGCCGCTTTTTTGAAAGAGAGCACCCAGGCAGTCTGGATGCTCTCTTTCGAAAAACCCGTTTGCATTCAAGAATGCCTTTTTTCAAAAGAGTACTTTCGAAAAAAGGCGTTCTTCCTCGTGAAATTAGGTTTACCGCCATCGAAAGAAAAGCCGCGTTCTTTCGATTTAATTTCGAAAGAACACGGCTGCAGTCTAGACGCAGGTGAAGTTTTTTCGAAAAAAGGCTACTTTTTTCGAAAAAAACCCTGAGTCTGGACACAGCCTTATATTCCATCAAGTTATTGACCCCTGTATCTCTGCTCTGTCAGTGAAGCCTACACCAACGACATATCAGTAACATTTTCCCCTCAGGTACTGGCTTCAACTACTCCTCCCCTACAAATTGCTTCACCTTCATGGGATAAGGTCCCTATAAAATCCACCCTGCTCTCTTTCAAATCTCTCCTTAAAGCTCAGCTCTGACTTGGTATCTACAAGACATTTGATGAAACAACTGGTGTACTACTGCCAATGTCAGTTAAACTGATCATAATCATCTCATCATTACCTTCCCCAGCCATTTGTTTTATCCACCTGTTATCATTGGTCTTTGACTGTAAGCTGTTTGGGGCAGGCACCCTCTCTTTTTTCTGCAGTATTTAGCATAATGGTGTTAGTATATTTGAATGAGGCCTCCAGGTGAAGCCAATAATAATAATTGTTGTTGGGCAGGGTGTACAGAAAGGAGAGTCCTTGAATCTTTTAGCTCTTATGTCCACAGTACATGGAGCAGTAAGAAATGGCCCTAAACAGGTTGCCTAGGAGTAGACCTATGCTTCCATTGTATATAAAAATCCTTGACTGTTAAATTGATGTAATGCACTATATCAATCACTTCCTTTTGGTCCTATATTTTGATACCCTTGCCATGTTTTAAAAAACAGTTTGTTTTTGTGCACAGTGAATTAGAAACTAACATGCTAAATATGTGGGTCTTGTCTATTCTCTGATCATCTGTGTTATTTTACAGCAGTACACACAACCCAAAGCATAAACAAATGTGTACGCATTAGCACCCTAATTTAGCAAACAAGCAGAGTTCAGATTCCTCTAATATCCTCATTTTGCATTGGAAAAAAAGTGTGTCCTACATCAGTTGTTGGATTCTAAGCAATGCGGCAAGTTTGGGCAACAGCTGCAGCTACACAAGGCTCACACAAATGGAATCTTCCAATCTGTTTCTATCAGCTGGACTCTGTCATTGAATGCTTCTGCATCTGTCAGATTGCTCAATGTCACAGTCTTTTTCCATTAGCTCAGATCAATGATTAACCTTAATTGAAGGATATTATCCAGTTCCAAAGACAGGTCTGGGCTATATGGGACTGAGGAATGATTCTCCCCACGCAACCTTTTGGTGAGAATAGAGATTTTTCTATGAGTGATGACAATTTTCTGCCGTGAAAACACAACATTTCAGTTTCCTTAAAACTGAAAACTAAAATGCTTGTGTTTAAAATGGACAATGTTGGTTTTCATTAACAGATAAGGATTGAAGGGAAGAGGCAAAACTTATTGGGTCACTGGCACATAGCAGGCCTGATTTCAGCTGTGTCATTGTTCTTTCACTCTCACCTGGCAGGTGATCATTTTACCTAAACCAAAAGACAGCTGGGAAGCAAAAACTATCACAAAATGCAACAGAAAACTCTTTACACCAAACTATGCCTAGTTCCTGAGCAGATGCACAATGAAGGGCAGGGCAGGGGGAGAAAGGGAAAATGCTGCTAGGAACCTCTGCTCTGCAGTCTCTATCCCTGCTCCTTGGTACATCTAACACTGCCCATAGGGATAATTACTCTAGCCACACCAGGTTAAGCTTTTTAGAACTCACTAGTCACAGAATAAAATGTAGGTATAAAGAGAGAAATAAAAATTATGAAATGCAAAGACCAGTCAGAAACCTAGAAGAGCACACTCTGAAATTAGTAAAAGTAGTAACCACAGACGCATGTGTTGAGGTGGGAGGAGAGGATGAAAGACAGAATATGCTTGTGTGAGTGACAAAGAGAGACACACACAGGCTGTGTCTAGACTGGCATAATTTTGAGCAAATACTTTTAACGGAAAAGTTTTTCCGTTAAAAGTATTTGTGCAAGAGAGCGACTACACTGGCACGGATTCTTTTGCACAAAAACACATCTTTTGCACAAAAGCATCCGTGCCAGTGTAGACGTTCTCTTGCACAAGAAAGCTCCGATGGCCATTTTAGCCATCGGGATTTCTTGCACAAGAAATTAACATTGCTGTCTACACTGGTCCTCTTGCGCAAGAATACTTGCGCAAGGGGGCTTATCCCTGAGCGGGAGCATCAGAGTATTTGCGCAAGAAGCACTAATTTTGTACAGTACAAGGTCAGTGTTCTTGCGCAAATACTCACAGCCAGCGTAGACAGGCAGCAAGATTTTGCGCAAAAGCGGCTACTTTTGCGCAAAATCTTGCCAGTCTAGATGCAGCCAATGTATGTGAGGGTGGCAGAGATGCGCATTGCCCCATTAAGTATGCCAAGCATGGTCAGATATAGGAGGAGCAGCTATCGAGCTCTCTACATCCCGTACACCATCATGTCCCCCTTCTTTGTGGAGATGGAAATGGGGGCGGGGGCACATCCTGACAACAGTGTTCCCCTTCTCTGCCTCTCCCCGATGCTGCACAACAAGCAAGAGGCTGCAGGGGGCAGCTCCAAGGCAGAGTGGGGAAGGGGTAGTTGAAGGTCTGGCAGAGGCTCCCACTCTACTGGTTGGTGACCACTGGACTACAGAGAGTGAATAGCAGTGCAAACTAAAGTTCTGTGCTGTAATTCCCCAATCTGGACACTGCGGGTATGAGTTTAAAAATCCTGAGTTTGTGCACACCCCCTTAGTCCAAACTGAAAGGCAGGGTAAATGTGCCTTTGTTTTCCTAGCAGGAGCTGGGCACTGCTACAATCCTTGCAGAGCAAAACCACAAAATCTGCTTTAGGTTAAAACCACAATTGGCACGGGCCTCTCCAAAAGCGGCAAGAAGGTAGTGGGGTCATGACCACAACCTTTCCTCCATACCAGCCAGCAGAAAAAAGCATTTCACCTATTACATGACATTGCTGGTTACTGTTATGGTCCAGACAACCAGATGCTGCATGCTGTGACTCATTGTTGCTTCCCTATTCCTTAGGGGAAAGTATTACCTGCTCAGACTAAGAGAAACCTAGTTAGCACCTTTATTTCTACTATAAATCCAGGTATATAAAAAGTCAACTCTGTTTAACATCTGAGCCAGGTAAGAGTATGTCCAGCAGAATACTTGCAATCACCTTACAGCAGTTACATAGGTTATTACAAACACGCATACAGAAAAAGCTAATTTTCTAAGGAGCCAGTTAGGGGCATGCACAGTAGCATGCCTGCAACCAGTTTACAGTACATACACTATCTAATTAATTTAATTAATCTAACCTAATTTTAAAAGGTCCCTCAAACCTCCTGTACTCTTGTGCCTAAGATTTTAATGTGAAGGTGACTATTTAATGCCAATATTCATTCATTCATTTTTCCTCCCTCCTCTCACTAATTCAGAGGATGCTGGTTTCTAAACAAGTTGGTTCCCCACCTTCTATTTATAAACCAAGACAATAATTAGAATATACTGTGATTTTTTTTAATTGGTCTGTTCTTGGGAACTTTGGCCTGATGTGAGGAAAGTCTTTCTAGGGCTGCTGCCTGCCTGCAGTAAGATATGGCCAAGAAGGGTGAATCTAACTATAGAGCGTGTTCTTAAAAATAACAGGTCCTTGCAATATTCAGCCTGACAGGATGAACTGACTCTGCATAAGAATGATCATCTCCCAGGTGTATTTGAAAAGATTCTTTATATTCCAATACATTCAGCCAGATGCAGAACCTGTCTGGCTCCAAAAGCTCATTGGATAGGCACATGATAGCATGGTGCGATCAAGCTGCCATGTTATCCTTATCTAATTCTGCCTCTTCAGGAAAGTACAATGTAGCTGTAATCTTTTTACAAATTTATGCAGCTTGAAAGGGGAGGGGGAAGCAGCGTGATGATAAAAATCACCATCCTGTGTTGTTAATAAGGCATAGATAAATTGCACCTATCCATTTGGGCCCTCTTCTTGACAGAGATGAAAATGAGCATTATTAATGTATTTGAATCCCAAACATGGGTTGCTTTCATTATTGCAACTTTACAAGCCATCCAGCAGATGTAGCGTTCCTTATTAAAAGATCTGCTGAATTCCAGCTGTGAGCTCATTTCCTGTCTCTGTGTCCACAAGTGCTATCTTTATTACTTTCTCAAATTCGTTTCTCTTAAGAGACAGTAGTACATGATAAGCCCCCTATCACAGAGGTTTTCAAACTTTTTTTCCTCATGACCCAGTTGAAGAAAATTGTTCATGCCCACAACCCAACCTAATTTGATTGGAGCGTAGGCTCCAGGGTGGGTCTGAGTCTGAGAATTTCAGCTGAGGCGGGATGAGGGGGGAGTAGGACTGGGACAGGAGGGGCTTACCTCAAGCAGCTCCCAGTCAGTGGTGCAGTAAGGGTGGGTGCTAAGGTAGGCTTCCTGCTTCTCCTGGCACCACAGATCATGATGTGCCCCAGAAACTGCTAGCAGCAGGTTCTAGGCAATGGGAGTGTGGAGCTAGTACTCAGAGAAATGCATGGAGCTTTTCCGTGTGCTTCTCCCACCCTTCCCCCTCTCCCCCGGAGTCGGGCCTGCTGCTGGTCACTTCCTGGGCCCAGCACAGTCTGTGATGGTAGGCTAGGCAGGAAGCTACCCTTAGCACTCCCACTGGTCACCTGATCACCCTGCAGCAATGAGACCCAGTGCCTGACATTCCACCACTCACAGTTTGAAAATTACTATGGTATGACTCCTGAGAGTCAGACACAAACTGATATGATCAGATCATTGAGGAGGTACCGAGTAGAAGAAAAGCAATAGGACTTAATCCTGCTTCCATTCCAGTCCATTTGAAAAACTCCTAATGGTCTGATTGAGAGAAAGACTGAGCCTTCCATAAAACAAAAAGTGTACTTAATCCATTTGATGTCACAGCTTCTTCACAGCATGGATGCATTGCTGGCTCAGCGACAGACAGTTTATAGAAGTATACAGAATTTAATGACAGGTCTAAGTTCTAATTTTATACTTACTACTTAGATTACTGAAAGCAATAAGCAAATTAAACAAAATTGAATGAATGCAAAGCATCATACAGTCTGTAATATACTATGAACCATGCACATAGACTTAAAAGGGGCTGTTGAGTTTGCTATTTTCCTCACCCCAAAGGATTTAAATTGTCTTGTGAAGTTGAAGAAATTGTTTTCAAGCCATGATTAAATTCTTTCATTACAGGCATATTGAAATTAAGTTAATCCATTACACAGGGCATACAGCAAAGTACAGGGAGTAACCCTACCATTATTTCTGTCATTGGTTATTGCTGACTAGAAAAAGTGGGCACAGACCAAAACGGAGCACAATCATTGGATAAATTGCAATGGGCACTGGTGTTTTGGTTAACAAACATGAAGCAGCACTTTTTGGCTGGAAATCAATCAACAATAACAACAATGTAGGGTTATTAACTTCTTGGAATCAGCTTAGAAAATAGGATACAAAAGAGACTGAAACCTTACACAAGGGCTATGTTCCTGTTTGCTTGCTTTTTATGTTTGGTTCATCATGTACCATGAAAAAAGGGTTACCTGTATTGTGGCTATTTAATTTGCAAGCATGATTGATATTATGTGGCAACCATTATGAACCCACAATTATACTAGCTATACCGGGGGTGCTAGTCAAGAGCTGTTAACAGTTAAAGGGATTGCTCATGTCTCTAGACAAGTATTCCTAGCTCACCTAGATAAGCTGCTTAAAAATGTTTTAGAGAAAGAGTTTGTATTAGTAAGAACACAGGGTTGAGGAGCTTCTTCTTCAGATTTCTTGGATGTAAAGCATACACATTAATGATGTTAGCAGTACTGTGCTCCTTCGCTATCTTTATAAGATTAAGGCCTCCTCACGTGGGCAGTCCTGTTCCTTAGATGAATTAGTGAAGAGCTGAAACAGGTTCTAGAGAAACATGTAAAAAAATGATTCGCTGTTCAATATACAAGGAATACAGTAGCCCAATTTTATTTCACTAGACCTCACAGGCCTAATCGGCAGCTGATTCAAGTTGGAGCAACTCTATTGAAGTAAATGGAATTCCATTTATTTAGAGCAGGGAAGTTGGGTGGTGTGTGAAATGTTAGGAAAAACCAAGACACCACTCCCGCACTGCCGGTCCTCAAACCTTTTGCCAAATACTCAAAATTACCCTAACTAGGCTCTGTCAAGTTTAGAAAAAAAGGAGGATAGATAGGACCAGACCTGCCAAAACTCACCATGAAAGGGAATCCAGGCCATTCTTCCAGTCCAACCAGAAGCAGAAGATGTTAGGAAAAACTCATGAGAAATCCTTTCTTTGCACAGGGTCAAGTCCTGAAAGGTGTTGAACACTCTAAGACCCATCAGAGTGGCACTGGGAATTGGGAGTACTCACACATAGTCCATCACCCAACAAGTTTAAAATCTAATCAGATGTAGTTCTGTTTCCCTTCCCACTGTACAGAGGTGGTGACTTGCCCAAGGAAACAACAGTTGAGTGGCAGAGCTAAGAATAAAACCCAAATCCTCTAAGTACCAATCCACTGTTCTAGCACTCAATTGCATTGTCTCCAATGTGTCTCTTTAGGGGGTCAGCCAGTGATAGCACGTTTGAATTTTGGGCAATGTTCCCTCAAATATTTTTCCCGGCTGGGTGTGGAATACATTTTGTTAGGTGCACCAGCATAAGTATAGATGGGCACCACCAGAAGAAACCCATGCTGGTGACTATGAGTGCTCTGGTAATCAGCTGGGCAGCATTAGAATCTCTCCAGGATGGCTGCTCAATTGCTCAGCCTACAGGAAACACTGGTTTGGGGGTTGATTTGAGGAGGAAACCTAGTAACTACTACGGATGTTAGAAATTGTTTAATTTAATAATTGTGTACCTACAACAATCCTTAGTGGTTACGTAGTTATTCACTGGCCCCACTCCTGGCCCCTCTCCCAGGGAGCCCCCTGTCACCCCATGCTGCTGCCTCCGATACAGCCTGCCAGGCTGAGTATTAAATGCAGAGCACGTGGGGGAGGGGACTGAAGTTAACCAGGACCGTTAACCGATAAGCAATAGCTTATCTGTTAAACCATTATCCAGCTAGCCGCTAACATTCCTAGTAGTTACACAGGCTAAGGGGGAAGATTTTAAAACAGTATTTATGTGCCGAAAGATACAGATAGATGGAATGAGAGTTGGGCACTTAGGTGCTTTTGAACACATATATACACACACAAGCACTAATCTGTATCTTTAGGCACCTAACTATTTTTTAAAAATCTGGCCTTTACTGGCCGTATCTTGGAATGAATGAAACAGACTGTATACAAAGTATAAACAAACCTAAAGGGCAGAGAAGAGGTACAGTTTTGCTTGTCTTTTACCTGCTTAGGAAGCCTTAGGAGTCACTTGTAAAAACGGAGGGTTTTAAAAAAATATTCAGACAAGTATCAGAGGAGTAGCCGTGTTAATCTGGATCTGCAAAAGCAACAAGGAGTCTTGTAGCACCTTATAGACTAACGGTTCTATTGGAGCATAAGCTTTCATGGGAAAAGGTCCACTTCATCTGACGAAGTGGGTCTTTGACCACGAAAGCTTATGCTCCAATACATCTATTCAGAGAAGTGCGATTCATAAGAAGTTTGTAACCAAAACTGAACAGTACCCTAAAGCCAAACCACTCAATTGTTAAATAATTTGGAATTTCTCTCCAGTTGTATATCCATTATGAATAGCATAGCATACTGTGCAGGATTATAACATAGCAACACTATCTATAAACAGGTTTACTCCATTGTTTAAGGAACAGCAAGCTGCTATGCCTAACTGTGCCCAAATAAGGAGAGAAATTCATTGCATGGACTGTGTGGGAGTAAAGGATGAAAGTATAGTAGGACAACACCCCTCTAGGGCTTTGGGAAGAACCCCAGTGCCTTGTAAAGGTTAGGTGAAAAAAGTCAGGATACCCTAGCAAATGCTTTATAATCCCAAACGGTTCTTCAAACACTTCAGCAATTAGTAACCTTTTCACAGTTGTCCCACTTGATCAACAGAGACGTTTAATACTTATTCCCCTTGCTAGTGCTATGGTTAGCTAGAGAGTCAGAACGTGCACATTTATGTAACAAGATAAGAAAATACCAGTTACCAGCTGCACACTAAACTGGTTGCCTAGGAAACATTTTATAAGTATATTGCTACTAGAATTTCTCTCTAATGCCTGCTGCCCACCCAGCCTCTTAAAGACTTTGTGCATTCCAGGAAAAGCCAAACATTCTTTCACAAGATGCTCCTGAGGCAATTAGCTACGCAGGCTAATAAAGCAAAGAGCAATACGTGAAGTATAATCGAGCTAGGATGCCTGCTAATTATTTAGGGCTGAAGCTTGTGCCTATTTCTGTGTAAAATTAACATTTCAAGCAGCATGATGCATTTTTTCATTGGACAAATTGCCCTGAAATAACAACTTGTATTCTATGAACTGTACATTTGTGTACCATTGTACTGCAGTTTATGTGGTGACACTTAAAATGAACCGCCCACGGTTAAGCGTTTTTCTGACATTCGTTTTCTTTCATCATTAATGGAGAAACTACAGTTGATTCCATCTTTATGATATAACCAGGGAAAGAAAATCTCCTGTTTAGTTTTTTCCCCTCCCCTCTGGTCTCATTCATATATAGAATAACTGTTGTGTTGAATCTTTGTGAGAATAAAAAGAGACACAAAAAGCAAAGTATGCTTGCAAGTACATTGCCAGAGCCACTGAAGTCAATGGAGCTACACCAATTTGCAGCAGCTGAAGATCTGGAATGCAATATTCCAGAGTATTATTGCTTCTGAATAACAATAAAGCAGAGAAAGCATGAAGGCTTTTCATGAGCCCATGCAAACAAAAGTGCTAACAAGCATTGCCACACAACAGCGCTACTTCATTTGTGAATATGTATACAGATCTATGAGCTATAAGTTATGAGATCAGCATTACATGAGAACTGTTTTGAGCTTTCAAGTTCAACTCCACTGATGCTACCATCCTCTCAGCTGAGTTGCTGTTTCCAAGGTCCACATATTGGGCAATATTCCTCCTGGGTGAATTTGAACCATTGATCCAAATTCTCCTCACTATTCCATTACAGGTTGAACCTCTAAAATCCGGATCTCTCTGGTGTGCCAACAGCCATGATCTGGCAGGACCATGGATATTGCTGGATGAGAGACCTCCAGCTAACCAGGTTCAGGGGGTGGAGTGGTGGAGGGGGCCTGCACAGTGGGGGGAACAGCCCCAGCTGGGGCTGGTGGCAGGGAGCATAACACCACCAAGAGTGCAGCCCCGGCGGCAATAGAGCACAGCGGGGAGCACAGCCCTGCTCAGTTGGAGGAAGTGGGGCTACCAGCTGGGAGCACATCCCCGGCCAGTAGGGGTGGCAGCGTAGCCTTGGCTATGACCAGCATAGTGGAAAGTATAGCCCCACATGGGCCAGAGGCAGCAGAACCAGTGCCTGGGAGTACAGCCCAGGCTGGCGGTGAAAGAGCAGCCCAAGCTGGGGTCAGTATGCTGAGGAGCGTAGCTCCAGACCTAGGCAGGAAGCACAGCCCTGGCAGAGCTGGAGACAGTGGGACTGGCAGCAGACAGCAGGGCCAACAGCAGAAAGGGGAACTTTAACCTCTTCTGGTCTAACAAACTCTGTGGTTTAGGGCCACTCAGGTCTTGAGGGTGCCGGACCAGGGAGGTCTCACCTGTAGTGAAAGTGTGAAATAATTTAAGTGAAATTACAGGAATTACTCCAGATTTACATCTGCACAGCAGTGAGGAGAATTTGAAAGCCCAGTGTCTACTACGATGCCTAATTGTTTCTATTACTGTTTTATCATTCTCAATAGTATTCTCTCACACACAGCTCCTTAGGAAATTCTTAATTCTTTATGAATAATTGTACAAGGGAAAACAAAATACTTCTAAATAAAATAGCAGTACTAGTTAGAACTGTGGTGTGCCCAACCATCATTATAATAATAATAATCTCTTCTTATGCTTTCTCCTCTTACTTGGACTAGAAGGCAAACCTTCCTTTGTAATTATCTGTCTGCTGTCTGTGTCTATTGTGTGTGTGTGTCAATTTCAAAACATTATGATAGCCTCCATAAAAGATGAGTGAGTATAGTAAATTGCAATTTGCAATGTTTTTAGTCAGTACTTGAATCAAATGTTAGACTTTGATTCCACTTAATGATGAATCACTTCCACAGAGAACAAAGAAGTCTAACTGTAATTACCACATGGGCCATTGGTGATTTATTTTGTGGACTCCTGCCAAAAAAATAAAGTAGCTACAGTCTTTTTCAAGGTGGGTTTATGCATCAACAGGCTATCGTGCACAAGGAAACCTGTCACTTCATGTACAACAGTTAAATGGTTTGCTGGGAATTTCCAAAAAATAACAAGGAAAAAAACCTTCTAATACAACTTATTTTCTCGATTTATAACATGAACAGAGTACGATGAACATAGGATTAAGGCCCAGATCCTCAAAAGATATTTAGGTACAAATAGAGACCAACATAAACGGTCTTCAAAGGAAGCCCTGAGAAGGGTATTTAAAGCTGAAGGAAATGAATTGTTTTAGAGGTCCAACAAATAGATGAGAGTATCACCTCCCTTCCCTGGGGAAATAAATTACATTGTGAGAAATAACAATGATTTAGACAGTTGATACAGGAGCAGATGCCAATAATTCATGTTCATAAGGCTCTGTGACAGAACTTGTGATGAACCCAAGCTGGAAATATATGGAAAATATGACCCTCAACCATGACCAATAACAGGTTTGACCTATAATTACTGGTAATTTTGACTACAGATTTCTCCAGTTTTCAAGGGACTTTCAGTGAAAATAGGGAATTCGATGTCCTATAGTGCACTAACACATGAATATCCCTCTTTGTTTACCACAGATGAATTAAAAATCCTTAAATAAATCTGTTCCCTTGAACTTGTTAATATCACTCATGTATTCTGAAGTCTCAACCAGTCATGTATTGGTGTGGAGTAGAATAGACTGCCTGAAACAATAATTATTGCATCATGTATGCAGGCTGGTTACAGACGTATAGATATACGTTAAGTATCAACTATTTATACATTTTTTATTTTCCCAGAAAGATATAGAAGACATTTTTACTCTATCAACCTCCATTACCTTTACTCCATACCAGAGAGCTGATGAGTCATGCAGATTTTCTTTGCCTTGTAAAAGTCTTTGAAGCTGGACTGCAACAGAGCTGTGTGAAGTGAATCCAATTCCACCCTCCCCCCTTTTCAATGCCAGGAAGAATTTCTGTCAGAAAACTACAAAGCATTTTGATTTGATTCTGCCCAAATGTAAGCTATTTTCTCTTTAGTCTCTCTTACAACTGATGTGAGATAAGAAAGAAAAATAAAAGAGGGCTCTAATTTAACAAAGCTGATTTCAGTCGTCACTCAAAGGGAAAATCCAAAACTGAGGATTATTTTTGTAGGGGGCATCCTGCGGGCACTCTATTATGATCTCAAGGAGAATAGATACTTCACAAGGGACCACAAAAAAGGAGAATGTCTTCTTCCCTGCATATGTTTGCATTAACTCCTTTATTCACACCATTTTTGGTGTACATAGTAAGCATTACTATATAGAGAGGGGATTCGGAGGCACTACTCAGGTAAGCTCTTACATAAAGATGATGCTATGAAATTAGTGCAGGTTGGACCTTCCTGGACCAGCACCCTCAGGACCTGACCAGTCCTGAATGAGAGAATTTGCCAGAACAGTGGTCCCCTGCCACTAGCCCCCCAGCACTGTCAGCTCTTCTACCTCTCCAACCGGCCTCCCTGACTCTAGTCCCACCTACTGCTGATCCCGGCCAGGCAGCCCACCCTGGCTGGCCCTGGGCTGCTGGGGTTTGCCACAGGCTCCGATCCCAACCATGCACTGCCTTGGATTGCCAAGGGCTCCAGCTTGGTCCACGCGCTACTGCGGGCTGCATGACTACAGGGATTCATCCATGCGCATGAGTTTGCAGGGTCAGCACCCCAAAGTAGGCTTACAACCATTTACCATTTTCCTGAATTTGCAACTGTTTGCTAAATATTTTGCAAAAATAATAAAAATTTACACACCTGTGCACACGCACACACACACACACCAGCACACACACCCCTTGTAGATCCGTTAACAGTCCACTGGGAGTATTTGATATTCAGGACACAAGCTGCTTTGGAGTGGACATGGGAACCACCTGGCTCTGTTACTGTTCTAACTGGATGAGTTTAATTATTTGAATACAATTTCTTGGGCAAATTCACTTTCCAAGCATATTCTTTAATACTGGTTGTTTCTACAAACATAAACTGTATCACCAGTTCCATTCCCTGGGAACTCATTCGCTAGAATACACTTGGAAAACAAACAAAAGAGACAGGAAAGGAGAGAGAGAGAATTTGTTCAACAATGAAAGCAAATACTCAAGAACATATTTTCTGCAATATTTACCCAGCTTGTCTGCTTTCATTTTTGTTGTTTGTCATGACATTCTAATCCCAGCCCAAGAAACTATGTGTATCAGTCTCACAAAAAAAAGGGGTGGTACATTGTTAGCTTTCTTAACACTTAATTCAAAATGAGCAAAAGACTAAGGGGGGATAAAAGTAGGGCTTGGTTGTAGGAAGCAGGGGACTTAAACTGAAACCAAAGGCCCCTGTCATCATAGAATGCTACCACTCCAGACACTCCCTAATGCCATTGCCAAGTGCACATAAGCTATTGTTGCGGGGAGGGAAGATACTCTATGCAGGGGGAAGCATTAGAGTAGTAATGTTAGGCATATGGATGGGAAACATGACCTCTTTAAGGGGTAGGCTAAATGTTTTGGGTAGCATGAACAGCTGGTAAGTTACAGCCATGCAACTTCGGGCTCCATGGGCCCATCCACAATAATGAATCCCTGCATTGGAGAAAAGAGGGTTGTGTTAGGACGGAATGGGCCATGTCAGACTGGTAGGAGGAAAGAGAGGAAGGGACACAAACTCCCCAATTCAAAGAGGCATTTAATTGCATAGAAATCAATGGATCTATTGTACACTGTGCTATTCTAGGCAGGTATAACCACCACCAGGTAGATTTGAACCTCAGAAGCTTAGTTGTAGGTACTTCTACAACTTGAGCTATAAAGCCAGGTAGCTCTCCGCATAGGCTGTGGAGCTCCCTTGTTCTTCTCTCTCGCTGTCAGTGGTCTAAGTACACTACATGGGGCAGTGAACCATGCTAGGTGTGTTGGTTACACAAGTGCTTAAGGACCTTGAGAAATTGGGCCAGAAGTGACCTGAAGCCTGTTGTAGCTGAATGAATTATACAAGGCTTTCATTTTGCCTGTAATATGTCTCCAGAAGCTTAGTCCTCACTAGTCTTGCTTTCAGAGTGAACTCCGCCATATTATTCTTAACCTTTATTTTTGAATTCTCCTTCCTGTGACAGACAACCTTTGTTACCAATTGGAGGTAAGTTCAGTTTGATGCAGTGACTGGCAAATGGGGTTTCCTGCTAGCAGATGACCCATGAAAGGTAGATCACAGGTAGAAGTTATGATCTGAACACTTGGCATGGAAAGAGTGGGTTTCTAATCCCTTCCCTAAGCAGCAGTACTGAGGTCAGCATGAGCTGAGAGAGTGAACCCAGGAACTTGGAGGATACTGGAAAACAAGATACAGCCTAAGGATTGTGTGTGTGTAACCAGCCCACACCCCCTACTAGCAACTGTCTATGTGGGGCTTTGACTTGAGTTAACTGTGTTTATTGTGCCTTTTTGTATCTGTGCTCTGCTATCCAGATCTTCCCAGTGAACCAGGGGCATAGCAATGGATGGGTCTGAGTGAGCTATGTCCCGTCCACTTTGTGTCCAGGCTCACCCCGCAGCCCTCCAGGACTCTGCTCATGCTTCAGTGCTTGTCCTACTCTGCCAGTCTGCCCAGCATTCCATCCAGGGATGGGACTCTGGGGCTCACCCCATTCTGCAAAGTGCTCTGGCCAAAGAGTGGGGTCCAGTCACAAGGTGCTGCAGCTAGGGAGCAGGACAGGGGCAATGGGGCTTACCCCCCACCTACATCATTTCCCACCCACCCGAAATCAGGGACCATCCAAGTGGACCCATCTGGCTATGCCACTGCAGTGAAATTGCAGCCCCTGTTTTACCCATCCCATTGCTATGTTCATTCACCTATAGTCATCCAGGATTGGTTATAGTTCAAGTCAGCCATTCAGCTCTACTTGAGGGAGAGTTTGTTTTTCCAAGTCAGACAACTAATGAAAAATGTGTTGAATATTTTTAAAAGTCTCATGAAATTCATCAGATAAACCATTCCATGAATACATTTGCAAGTTATTCACACAACTGTATTAGCTACAAATTGTCATCTATGCGAAGTCAAGCTCTTCTTTTCATGCACAATTCTAGGTGCCGTTCTTGGGCTAATGAACTATTCTATATTCATTGGGATGAATGAGCCCCAGCATTTTAAATAAGTCCTTCCACATGCCACCTAGTATATATTATTACGAATGAGAAAATAACAGCATACTCTATAATCTGCAAATTAAAAATAGTTAAGAAGCAAACTTACAGGAGGTTATTATATGAATTCCTTAATACGACATAGATATAGGTTTTCAATTCATAGGCAATCTCCTAGCTGAATGATTAGTAAAAAGGAATAAAATAGTGAAGAAAATCATAGTTGAAAGGGGAAAAAAGCTAAATCAAAAAAGTGTCTGGTTGTAAATCAGAGATCACATTCACATGCTCAAGGGATTCTTCTCACTAGAGTCCAGTGTGATATCTTTTATTTCATGTGTGTGTGTTTTCTTTGCCCACCCACCTCTGCATCATTTCAGTCACAATTTACCTTGCTGGAGCTTTGTTTTTAGGCACAGAAGTTGTAACCCAGCAAAGCTGCTTAAGTCAATGTTGTTCCAAAGAATTAGGAATGCAGACCACTATGATGGTAGGCCCTGTGATTTTATGCACAAGTGCTGTCAGTTTTGGAGCATGTCAGTTATAGAAAAATAGGGCAGCCTTTTCTAATGAGATGCCAGAATTAGCAGAAGGCTCTTCTGTATGCAAAGGACACAGAATGAGCTGAGCTCCTTGCTGCACGGCTGCCCCTCTTTTAGCTGGGATGTGCGATGCATGCCCCACTTTGGGACAGATCTGCTCCCGGTTAGAAAACCTGCTTATATGTGCCAAATCCTTTCAGAAACTTCAGGCTTTGCCTGCTTGTCATTTGCAATTGCTCATTTTTCAACACAATGTTTGTGGAACCTAAAGTGTTCACAGAAAACATCTGGGGTTTAACCAGTTTTCTTCATATCGCAAGCACCTGTGAGGCTGCTAGGATCTGTGGCTTTTGATGAGTCCTGCCCCTAACTCAGCCCTAGAGCCAGGGGCCACAGGATTTCTAGGGTCCACAGCTCAGAGCCAGCCCCTCTAGATGAAGCAAGGAGCACTGCCATGTAGCTAGGAGCCTGGAAGCCACAGCTCCTAACAGAGCCATGGTCCAAGCTTAGCCTTTGCCCCAGTGAGCCAAACTCTCAGGCCAGCTGGCTCCTTGAGCTGCAGGAATCAAGCAACCTTTGAAACTAGCTAGCTCAAGAATATGGAAGTCCTGCCTATGTATGGTAGAGCCACCCCAAAGAACTGGAACAGTGGACCCTGGGATTTCTGGTTGCTGCAGACATGATTCATCATATTGACCAGGCTCAGTTATGCTCATCATGTTAGTCCAAGGATATGAGAGAAACAAGATGGGAGAGGAACAATTTTTACAACCATGGAGTTTAGAAAGGTTCTGAGCAAAGCTAGGATTAAACATTTTCAAACTTCCCCATTTCATCCAGCTTCCAAGGGCCACGCAGAGAGAGCTTGAGGACTTTCACAGACATGAGACGAATATGTTAATTAATGGGAACTTGGAAATGAAGCTAGCGCAAAGTCTAGAACCAAACAACAATGCACATGAGCCCAGCCCAGCTTCTGATTTGAAGGAAAGCAAGAACTGATTTGGATTTAACACTTTCCCCTCTGTGCTGGGATGGATGAAGAAAACAAGCATTGAAAACCAAAAATAATCAAATGTGACTATTATGCTAGACACAAAGAGTTGGGTCCAAAAGAGATAGAATATACCAAAAATTTCAATGCTTGCCAGTCAATATGACTTCCGGGTACTATCGTACTGATAAAATGGACCATCATATTTTAAAGTCCATTTTATAGAATCATGGGGCTGGAAGAGGCCTCAGAAGGTCATTGAGTCCAACCCTCCACCCAAAGCAGGACCAACCCCCACAAAATCATCCCAGCCAGGGCTTTGTCAAGCTGGGACTGAAAAACCTCTATGGATGGAGATTCCACCACCTCCCTAGATAACCTATTCCAGTGCTTTACCACCTTCCTGGTGAAATAGTTTTTCTAAATATCTAACCTTGACCTCCCTCTTTAATTCACAGTAGAATAATAAAACAACAGAATCCAGAGGCACCAGAGACTTTGCTTTGGGTGATGCCTGGGAGGACCCAAGGTCAAAACAGGATGCAGTTTTTGTCATGAATGCCTGAGATGGGGACATTGGACCAGAGGATTGGGGGAAGAGGGTCTATGCCTGTGGAGGCAGCCCATGGAGGAATCGCTCCTCCATCAGAGAGAGAAGAGACCCATGTTATTTAAATGACTACATCTGGGCTGCAAATTCAGAGGGCAAAAACACAGTGAAGTGGCTGTTAAGGGGTTAACGGAGTTATTTGGAATATTAGGGGATGGAGACATGTTCCACCCCTCCCTTACTTCCTGTTTTAATTAGTTAGTGTTTTGCCCTTCCCTACATTCTGCGGATAGTGGAATAAAGTAGCACATTCCCCTCCAGCAGTACTTTAAGCAAAGTGTGTTTCTTGACCACTGAGTGTACCCCTTCCTCATGCTAGGCCACCCACTCCACAGGCAGGGCCACAGTTCCCCTCTTCCACTGAGGTGGGCAGGAAGCAGTAGATAATGCTGAATCCTGGGTTCTACCTTCTCTACATCCACCACAACAGCTGAACCCCCAGGGGTTTGATCTGTGCCACCCATTGGGCTAATGAAGATTGCATCCACCCTGAAGGGAGGGAGAACTCCTGGAGCAGAACAGCTGCTCTTTGTCATTCAACTGGGACTTGTGATAGACCTAGTCTGGAGCCTTTAGGGTGTGGAGCCAACAGAAGAGCCCCATGAGTGTGGGGCAACAGCTGGGTCCCCGGGTGCAGGGCTGACAGCAGCTGGGACTGTGGGTGCTAGGCTGGGAGCCCAGGGATGCTGTAGTATCTCCTGCAACCCTAGTTCCTTCACCTATGTGGTTCTGTCTCTGCTAGCCTGCTCCTCGCTCTCCTCTGTACTTCCTTCCCATGCTTGCTACCTCCTCTGTTAATGGGCCACTTTGCTACTTAGTACTCCCCCACTCCCTTGTAATCATTAGTTAGACCTCTTCTGGTCACCTTGGGGGGAAATTAGTTGGTGTTTCAGTGACCCTGGTATTGGCTCAGGTGTTGGTTCCCAGAATTCTGTCACACTATGTTAATAGGGGTTCTTCAGCAAACCCAGAAATGGCTCCTGAAATGTTCAGGCATCCCTAGAAGTTTTCTAATTTTCAAACATCTGCCTACCACTGACTACATTGTTCTGTAGTATCAAAAGCTCAGATATTATGGTAGAATTTTAAAATAAATCTACTTATAAATTCACAGCATCAGATGAAATCTTCAGGGACAATTTGCAAATGAGATGCTTACAAAATGTGGTTAATTTTTTTATCCTTCCCTGAGGCCTTCCCATAACTAAATACATCCCCTCCCCCCAGTTGCTTATTTATAAGAGATCAAAAGGTGAATTCTCCTCTCTGCTCTGATTTCTAGTGCATTCTGTACTCATTTCCTCTGAGGAATCCCAAGTGATTAGAAGTTTCATGTGCATAGTATTCAAGATAGAGCCACACTGTGGAGAAGAAAACTTTTACCAATGTTTGCTATAGCGTTTAATACTAGACTGTGGGTAATAGTAAAGACAGTGAAGCAAGAACAAAGCTATGTCTATACTGGGAAAGTTTGGTGACAAGAGTTCTGTCAACATGCAAAAGTCACTGAAAGTGAAAATCAGTCAAACCCGTTTTTCTGCTTCCCATTGTTGATGTTTCATGCCCACATTGCTACCACCCTGCTGACAGATAAAGGAAAGCAATGGGGGTAAGTATCCCACAGTGCAGTGTTGTGGGAAGGCAGAGCTGATCCCTGTGTATCTTGGGATTCCCTCAGAGCTCTGTGAACTCTCCCTACTGAGGAATGTCAAAACAGAACAGCCTTCCCTCTGCAGCAGCGGAACAGAAGCACACCAATGATTTGGTTTTTGTTTGTTCCCCAAACTGAATATCTCACTCAGCTGTCAGATCTCCCTGGAGCTTTGAAAGGGGAAGGGTGCATGCCTTGAGTGCAGCAGAGATCACAGAACACTGAGCACAGCCATCAGGGCAAGCATTGTGGGAGACTGGTAGAAACTAGTTCTCTCAACAAAACAAACAGCAGAGTCCACACTGGCTCTTTGTTGACAATAAAGTGAGTCTCTGCAAGGGTGGAAGTTCTTATTGCCAATACTAGGTGTGTCTCCCTCTCCCCCACCCCCTGCCACCCCAGAGTTGCATTGCAGTGTAAACATTCTCACTGGTTTTTTTTGCCAAAAGCACTGGAAGGTCTTTGATGTTTTTCTTTTCTCACCACAGTTCCACACCTATCTTATCTCTACCCACTTAGCTTTGTCAAGTGGATTAAGACAGTGTTTCTCAACCAGTGGTACGAGTATCCTTAGGGGTACTTGAGAGAAGTCTGAAGGGTATGTCAACACTACTGAAATTTGGAGAAAACTGAATTTTTGTTTTAAGTTTTACAGCGCTTTATTATTTTTGTACTTTTTACACCCAAAAATTTCATTGCCTGCCCAGCTACGATTAAGTTGTTTAAACAAATTGCTGTAATCGTAGAAAAAAAATTGTGTGTCTGAAAACTGTAGATACTGGAGGTACTTTTTTTTTTAAGGGATACTTTATAAAAATAGGTTGAGAAACACTGGATTAAGCCAATTCACTATGAAAGCATTCACATATCATATCCATCAGAAACAGCTAAACCTTACATTTAAAGTTTTTTTACATGGGGAGGTGTTCTGGCATAGCCTAGGTTTCCAACTGAAGTGGCAAGGTTATTACAACTTTGCTGTTTGCAGGAACTTTCTATATGTGACAAGCAAAAGCAAACAGCATTCCTAGATTTCATAGAATGCTCACTTGGAATCCAAGATCCTACATTCCCATCTCCATCCAAAATCTTTTCATGCCTGTTCATTAAAATCTCAGGTTATGGAGAGGTTTCAAAGATTCCTATTAAACTGAACAAGTGATCTTATGTTAGCTTTCCTTGTTCTTGAAGGAAATTACAGCACGAACCTTAATTATGCAAATTTCAGCAGGCCTATTTCATGCCGCTCGATATTTGAGTGAGGTGGTCTCACAAACAAATGAATAAACCCAAGAACTTTTTGGATTATCTGCAAATAAGAGAAAGGGGTGTCATTTATTAAATATAAATAAAGGATTGTATTTACTCAGTTTTATTTGGGACATTTAAAAAAACTAAAGAACCAAACCTTTTCCCTATTGAAGTCAATGGGAATTTCTCCAATAAGTTCCAGATTCCATTCCACCTCATGAAACAAAAATTAATGCACTAAGCCTATGACTAAAGGTTTTATGATTTAACTTCACAAACTATTTCTCTCTGTTTATAAGTGAGTGGGAACAGATATGTTATATTTTTACTTCTGCATCTATCACTGCAAGGGACTCAGACTCTGGATAATCTTATTCATTCCTTACTGTATTGTTATGACAGAGTCTGGAGTTGTGATTAGAACCAAAATACTCATTCCCATTTGGTTATTTATAGTCCCTATGCACACATCACCACCAGCAGGAGGCTGCATGATGCCGTGTTTTCTAAAGATTCACTGAGGCTATGTCTAGACTGCAGGCTTATTTTGGAAGAACCTTTTCCAGAAGAGAGCTTCTGAAGAAGCTTCTTCTGAAAGAGAGCGTCCACCCTGCAAAAGCGCATTGAAAAAGCGATCTGCTTTTTCGAAAGATAGCATCCACACTGAAGGGATGCTATCTAGCATTTAAGATGTGATTACTATGGACGTTGTGGCCACCAGGGCCCCTGTGCTTTTTCCTCTTTCCTCTTCTTTCGAAAGCACTCCCTCTTCCCTGTCCATACACTCCTTTTTCTGAAAGAGCTCTTTCTCGTAGAATGAGGATTACCAATGTCAGGAAAAAAAAACCCTCTGTTCTTTTGATTTTCTTGTGGAAGAACGCAATTGCAGTGTGGATGTAACTCAATTTTTTTTCAGAAAAACAGCTGTTTTTCTGAAAAAAAAACCTCTGTAGTGTAGACATACCCTGAGAGTACGCAGTAGTATCTCCAGAGCCTGAACCAGAAGTAACCTGTGCCTGAGGAGGAATGGGGCAGAAATGGGAGGGCAGAGTGATGACACCCAGCTTAAGCAATGAAAATCTAGAGGGGCACATGACCCATCTAAGATTATTACTTGCTGAGCCTTCTTTCAGTCTATGCAAGTGTAACCACCCCCAGGCAGATTTGAATCTGGGATCTCTGGAGCCTATAGAAGCCTTTACCCTTTGACCTAAAAGCCCATTGGCTCTCAGCCCATGCTGTAGAGGTCTCTTGATCTTAGCTGTCACTGTGGTCTAGGTGTCACTGCATGGGAGAGTGAACCACACTAGGTGTGTGGGTTACATAAGTATCAGCTAGATATTTAAATGTTGGCATGGGCTAGTGCAGAAACTCCATATCACATACGTACCAATCCCTGTTTAAAGAATGGCCATACTCATATGATAAAGGGAAGATAAAATTACCCTTTTAATTTTTTTAAAACTTTTACTTGACAAAAATCCTCTCTGACTTCCATGGCATTGTTTTTAAAGCTGGAATTAGCAATGATACCAGGAGTTTGAAAACCGTGCTGATTTTCCAGTTTCAAAACAGCAGTTGATGGGACTCTGTCCAGACAATTACTCCAATTTCTTGCTGGTTTCAGGGACATTCAATCCAATCCCTGGTTGTCCTAGAATCCCACAATTATTTGCTTGAATTTCAAGTTCAGATCTTCACACCTATAGCTTATGAGTATTTCTGACTTAGTCAACTCATTTGAGTTATGTTTTGCAATCATCTATTGGATTTCAACAGCATGTAGACCTAGTGCATGTGTGGCAGCTGGAATCTCTTCAGTAATAAGGCTATGAAGTGGAAGCTGACAACTTGAGGGTGTAGCTCATATGTTACCAATTTTCCAACCACAAAGAGATTCATGTTTCCAAGATTAAACATGGTCTATTGCCCAGAGGATAATGGTTGCTACTTGCTTACACAATCATTACACATACAGCCTAATCAGACACTTTGGAGATAATTAGAATATGGCAGGTGCTATAGAAAACCCCAAATGCTTTCTATTCTGTTGTTTCCAAATGCAGATAGGCAATGGTATAAATGAAACATGAGGCACAATCACTATGCTGCTAACTTCCCAACTCCAGTACAGAAGTGTTGAATAGTTATTGAAAATATTTGACCTTGCACCATCATACCATATTCCAGTAGGAAACATAATCTTTAAACAGATGTGAAAAGGGTGGAAGTGTTAGCATATAAAGGGAATCAATTTTGGTACAGGTCATACTGGTGAACACATTTGCTCAAATTTCTCATCTGGTCTAATTTGCAAATTATCAGTTGATTTGTATTGTGGAAGCATCCAGAAGCCCCCTTCTTTTCCCTCCTCCCAGCCTGGGGATGCATGTCAGACAAACACAAGTAACAGACCATTCCTCCCCCCAAGTGTCTTCTATTTGCATAGTCCATACTCCAGAAAGTCTGAACCTTTTAGCTAACACTTAAGGCAGACAATTTTGTCTTTTAGTTAAGCTCAAAGAGTGGTGTGAAGGGGCCATTATGAGATCCACAAATTGGGCCTTGTGAATGAAACTTCATTTCTAGCAGTGACATAGTATCCTTTCCTTTCCCCCACCAGTGTTTATATCAAAAGTGGAGGAGGCCTATGTTTTTACTTTCAAGCTGAAGTTCAGCTTTTTGAGAAGACTAACTCTTACTATGTTAACTCCGGTCATCTGAAGAAGTGGGCTGTGCCCACAAAAGCTCATGATACCATCTTTCTACATGTTTTGTTAGTCTATAAAGTGCTACCAGACCTTTTGTTGTTTTTTTATCACTCAGTTGATGCACACATGTTTAGAAAGCCTACATCATTCAAGTAACCTTACTATGTCTTTGTTAAAATGCTCTCAGATCTTTGGACAAACTTTTATCAAGTGAGTTCTGCCTCATGCCATTCCTGTGAGGCAGGGTGTCTCAAATCTTACCGTTGCAGCACTGGGATATCGTATACCTCAAGTTCCTCTTGCTCTTGGGTAGTTGGGTATTTAATATGGTTGATCTTTCCAGCCAAAACTGTAAAGCTCTCCTTTTCCAGGGCAACATAAAATCCAAATGGAACAAAATAGTCTTCTGCCCCATCTGGGCCAAAATCTTGTTTGAAAGGGGAAAACCCATCCTTCACCCACCTTGGGCCACAGTTTCCCTCTCACTCCTATCCCTTAGTTGCAGGGTTGCCAATTTTGGTTAGATGTGTTTCTGGAGGTTTCATCACACAACATAATCTTTAATAAAAGATGAATATCTGGAGACTTCCCAACAACCCTGTAGAGTTGGCAACTTGAATTTTGCCCTCCTCTGAACTCTGAGGATTCCAGGCTCTCTTGCTACTCCAGACTCCTGTGTAATTCAGCCACTTTCCACCCTCAAGCTCCACAGCTGCCCCCAATTGATAGTTTACAAGACTTTTTTTACTTTGTCATTTCCTCTTGACTTCTTCCTGACCCTACTACCAATCTACATGCAGGCTCTGTTCCCAGCTCCCACCCCCTGAGAACTTCCCCAGCTATTTTATATTCTTACCAAGTCTGTTCCCTACTGCAAAGATGACACTTTTATATCCTATTTCCAACCTATGGTCATATGGACTATGTCTACACTCGCAGCTTCTTGCACAAGAAATATGCAAACGAGGCTAAGCGTGGAATATGGCCGAGCCTCATTTGCATACCTAATGAGCCACCATTTTTGCAGAAGAGGCTCTTGCACCAGAAGGAGCTGTCTACACTTCCTCTTCTTGCGCAACAAAACCCTTCTTGCGCAATGCCGCTACACCGATTATTTTCAGGAATAACGGCATTGAGCAAGATGGGTTTTGTTGCGCAAAAAGGGGCAGTGTAGACAGCTCCTTCTGATGCAATAGCCTCTTCTGCAAAAATGGTGGCCCATTAGGTATGCAAATGAGGCTCGGCAATATTCCACGCTTAGCCTCATTTGCATATTTCTCATGCAAGAAGCCACCAGTGTAGACATAGCCAGGGCTCGACAATTAATGTAATCTACTCGCCTTTGGCGAGTAGATTACAAGCGGGACCAGCCGCACAGCGCGGTCTGTGCATGCGCAGCTTGCCAAACCGCACGACTGGTGAGCAGGGCTCGCCACGGCTTGGCAAGCCCTGGACATAGCCATGATGTTTTAGAGGACTACAATTCCCAGGGGCTTTGTGGAAACTATACCTCTCAGAGCTGTCTTGCTCTGTGCTGAAACTGATTGGGGCTCCATTTTATAGGTGGGAAAAATTAGATTCACAGAGTAGGGCTCGTCAAAATTTTGCTGTATAAAATATTTTTAAATGGAAAACTGGGTTGCTGATATTTTTTTAAGTGTGTGTGGGCACATGCAACAGGTGTCTACTTTCCCCCAGAATTTTTTTATTTAAATTTTTTGGCTGAAATCTTCCAATGTTTAAGTTTTAGCATCTGAAAAAAATCAGCAAAAGCAAAGTGGTGGTATTGCAGAGTTGTTTTCCCTTTTCAAAGATTCCCATGGAAGATAAAAACATACAGACCAGCTCCTCTATATGGATTAAGTGATTTGCCATCAATCAAAAAGGAAATCTATGGCAGAACTGAGAGACAAAACCCAGATTTTCTGGCCTGAATATCTTAACTACAAGAGCATCTTTCTGCAAATCAACCCTGCAGACAAAAATCAATAAACATACTTGTAAGCATTGAAAGGGAAGGCAGACATATTTGTAACCCCGGAAAATATAAAGGTGATTTCACAGTTGCCAAGCAATCCGAAAAGGTTTGGGGGTCACATTCTACTCCGAAAAACAATATTTGAGTAAATGGATTTTAAATGGTGCAGGTAAATGTAAAATCTGTCTTCTGAATGAAGTAGCTTATTTCCTTGCTGTGCTGGGAGTGAAAACAGGCTAAGAATATTCTTCCCTAGCTCTGTACCGGATTGGCATATGCACATATAAACAAGGTCATGTTTTTAGGTAAGAATGGATATTAAATGAGAAATGTAGCTGAAAGTTCACAGCTTGCTAGGCCTCAGAGAACAGCAGTGTTCAGACCTTCAGCAAGGAATCGCTCACAAATACTGTCCCAACTCCATCACATGCACATTAAAATCCTTTGTGAAAACCAAGTGCCTGGGCTGTCACTCATATCACCTCAGTCACCAGAAGTAGGTGTAAGTATGAAAAAGCCACACCACCTACGTGGCAGTGTGAAACTGTCCCTGTGTAGACAGCACTAGGTTGAGAAAAGAATTCTTCCAGCCTCCTAGCTACTACCTTATATAGAGGTAGATTTACCTATGCCCCTGGGAGAATCCCTTCTGGTGCCATAGTTAGCATCTACACTAAAGAACTACAGCTGTGCTCATGTGTGTTGCTGTGGCATTTTAAGTGTAGACAAGCCCTCAGATTCTACACATTCATAAAAACACTACTCCAATATCAAGTGTGATGGAGAAAGTTTCACAATCACAGTGATTTGAGGTATATTTCATTGTGTCTTGAACAGACGTATTCTTGATTTATTTCCCATATTGCCGATTTAGTGGAAGCATGGAAGCCACTCTAATGCTGATGAGCATGGCCTGTTGATGGGAGGCAAAAGGGACATTGCCTCAGGCCCTTTAAATTGTCATCAGAGACTTGTGTAGCAGAGTCTGGGTGGTGCTCTGGGCTGGTAGCCCCTGACCCTACCTTTTCTGCCTGAGCCCTTACCCATTCTAAGGGCCCAGAGCCAATATCCCCCTACATTGCCCAGCAAAGTCTGTGGCCAGCCCTGCTGATGAACTTTACCTTTCCAATCTTCCACTCTGGTATATCTGTAGCAAAAATGAATTAGAGAGACATGTTTTTTACATTTCTCAACAATGCAGCTTTTTACATTCCAGGGACATGAAAATTAAATTAAATTTTCACTTAGTTATGGATGTAATTGGGTTAGCTGTAAATGCAAAGCAGGTTATTGCAAAAGGGGATTTACAAGCAATGAGCACTTAATGAAATACGGGGAGTATAACAGCTCAGAGTAATCAACAGTCTGTGGGACATCCATAACATCTTCAAAATAGTTATGGATTATTTTCCTTAATTCATTAATTACTTGGCTATGGATCTGTTGTGAAAATGTTAGTAAAAATGGAGGTAGTAGAATACTTACACCAAAGCTGTACAAACTGATCTTTTTCTTATAAAAGCTTTGCAACATGTAGGGACTTTGTCTTGTTTTTAAGGGGACCTGGGCCTCCCTTGTATATCTTCCAAAACTGAAGGCACAAGTAAGGGTGTGTTGAAATGCAGAGTAAAGTTAGAGGCAACTTTAAAAAAAACACCTAGGCCTTTAAATGTCTGCTTTTTCACTAGATCAGTGTTTCTCAATTTTATTTGGCTAAGGAACACTTTTAAACGTGAAAGAATTTTGCGGGACCCCTAATAACAGTCTAGTATATGGTGCTGAAAAAGTAGACCAAATAAGTAAGGATAATAATTAACAAATGCTAAACAAGGTCATGAGATCCACATTTAGTATAAATGAACATATTTAAAAACAAAAATCACATAATATTAATTCTTTTTTTAAATAATAAAATGTTATTGTAATGGAATTTTCTCATGGAACCCTTATTTTCACTTTGCGAAATCCCGGGGTTCTGTGGAACACCATTTGGGAAACACTGCACTAGATACACCAGGGAATGGGCATTGTTAGTGCATGCTATCTGAGGCAAAAAATAGAAACTTTGCACAGGATATTCCCTGCATCATGGGTGACAGGTGGAGTCCCCACTCCCGAGGAAGCTAACCCCTACCTCTGCTCCTTCCCCCCATTTCCAGCTAGAGTTCTGAGACTTCCTGGCCACCCTTCCCTGTGGCTGAAGTCACAAGCCCTCTTCCCCATACACACACACTTGGAAAAGCCTTGAGCATTCCCTGGGATCTTTGTCTTCCTGAGGCCACAAGTAACCGCCCCTCCGTTACTTGCCCAGAGGAGCCCCAGAGCAGCTGCAGCCACCCATCATCTCCTCTACACTCTTCAGACCCAAGCTGTCTCAGGGAAAAAATCTTTTTGATGACATTTTTGGTATCCCCCATGCAGTTTCTAAAGAGATTACTGAGGAACCCAGGAACCTGAGTAGCAGATACCACCTCCTCAGCTGCCCTGGAACCTGTAGAGGGCATAATAAAGCAAAAGTTTCCTTTCATGAGGCATAAGGGATCGGTCGGCAAAGGCTTCCCCAGCCAACAGATCTGCGTCTAGACTGCCATGCTGTGCCGGATCAGCTGATCGTCAGTACAGCGCGGCAGCCATGTTTATTTTAATGAAGCGGGGATTATTTAAAACCCCGCTTCTTTGCCTCTGCCGGGTAAACTAGTTTACATGGCTCTGTTGACGGAGCCATGTATTTAGACATACCTAAGGTGCCAAGCAAACACCCCTGAGATTCAGTGATGCATATGTGGTGGGGGTTGATGATTCCCAGAGCCAGGAGTGCCACATTGAAATGCCCTCATCACTGCAGAGTGAGCTACGTGTTCTGTCTGGAGTCACACGTGTCTGCCAGGAACTGGCACATCTTGTCCCACTGCATGTTGAAGGCCAATAATCCATAGACTTGACCAAGTCCATAGAGTGGGCTCCAGCTGGTCCCCTCTGTGATCCCACAGCCTTGAAGCAATGCTAGAGGAACATTGTCTGCGTCGGCTGCAACACAGGAGTAATTAGCGGAGGGCTGTTCTCCCAGCCAAGCCCCCTGCCCTGATCCCCCACATCCCACCTGCCTGCACTGACTCTTGCAGCCCCACATACAGTCCTAACCACTGCTTTGACCCCCTTCTCCTCCACATTCATCCCACACTTAAATTTACATAAGAACAGCCATGCTGAGTCAGACCAAAGATCCATCTAGCCCAGTATCCTGTGTTCTGACAGCGACCAATGCCAGGTGCCCCCCCAAGGAAATGAAACAGGTCATCATCAAGTGATCCATCCCGTCACCAATTCCCAGCTTCTGACAAACAGAGGCCAGGAACACCATTCCTACCCTTCCTGGCTAATAGACACTGATGTTCCTAATCTCCATGAATTTATCTAGTTCTTTTTGAATCCTGCTAAAGTCCTGGCATGAAAGCAGAACTTTTTCTGTCTGACTTTGAACCTGGGACTTTTTGTGTGTTAGGCAAATGTTATAACCACTACACTAGAGAAACCAACCAGTTAGAGAAAAGGTGGAAGGTAAAATCCAAACTTTTGATTTTCCCTGATAGTCAGTAGCAAAGTCAGGAATAGAACCCAGCTCTCCTAGTTCATATGCCAATGGCCTATTCTTTGGAGCAAGGTGCTTCCCATAACTATGTTATAGGTACTGTCCTTTTGTAACTCCCTGCACTAGCCTGCCCTCCTCCAAAGAGAAAAAGGTCTATGATACAACAGTGCCTGTAAGAAATTTAAGTTACTTTCACCCCTAAAGTGGGGAAGCTCTTATTGAGGCATCCTCCATGAGGACAGTGGAAAAGGGGAAAACTCCACCCTCTTTCTACTAACAGAGCCTTTTTCCTGCTCCTCCTGGGAGGCAGCCTCTGATGTCAGGAAGATAATAACCTTTTTATACATCTTGAAGGCGCCACTATGGCTGATAGCACCATCGCCTGTGCCATTGTCCACAGTATGAGGTAAAGTGGCCACCAGGAGGCAATAGGCAGTCACAATTACTACATTTTGCATGTGGCTTTCTTTTCTAACAAATAAAAATAATACATGTGCCTCAAGGGGTTTTGTTTTGTTTTGTTTTTAAGATAAGTGAAATTTCTAAAGTTTTTCAAACAAGATTGAGTGTTCTGAATGTGAAAAAAAAAACCTAAAAAATTTCCATCCAAGTTTCATCTGGTTACAATTTTGTATCAAACATTTCTCACAACTCCACTTATAACAAAGTTTCACTGTTCTGGAAAATGGATCAGATGGAAAACAGAAGAAGTACTGAAAAACAGCAGAAAACTTAAGGTCTAATTCACTGCTACATTACTTTAGTTTTATCCCAGCATAATTAATCTAAAAACGGCTATCAAACAGAAGTAACCATGGTGAATTAGTCTCCAATCTACTTCAAGTGACATTAGACTGTCTAAAGTACAGATCATGCAAATACTTCTGCATGTGTTTACTATGCACATGAATACACACACATTGACTGCACTCTGAGCCTACTTTTTTAATGTTCTCCTTGGAAGCAACATTCTTTAGCTCAAAACCTAGCCATTATATTAGACTGAGAAATAAGGGAAGGGGGGCATGTTTGGAAGGTTATATTTAATTTGCTGGATCTTTAACAACCAATAACTGACAGGCCTATTTATTTATTTATGCTTATTTACATTATGCATCTTAAAGGAACAGCTAACCAAACACTCTGGGCTTCCCTGATATTCTTTATAAATATTTATCAAAGAATAATTCTGCCACTATTACGTAGCAGCTACATCCTCTCATACAACCCAAACCAACAAGGTAGGCATAAGAACATAAGAACAGCCATACTAGGATAGGCTACAGGTCTATCTAACCCAGTATAGTGTCTTCTGACAGTGGTCAATGCTAGATACTTCAGTGGGAATGAACTGAACAGGTAATCATCAAGTGATTTATCCCAGGAAAATAGAAAGGCTGCTTTATTTATTTATTTGAATCTGTGTGAATGAAGCAGTTTGTACTTTCCCTATGACACTGAATCGGTGGTTGTTGTGGAAATATACAAATTAAGCCTTAAATTTAAACATCCCCAGAGTCTTCGCTGATGTGTGTGTGTGCTTTTAGGCTTTTGCTTCATGGAGAATCATCATCATCATCATCATCATCAACAACCACGGGCTCAACACCCACTGGTGTCCGATGCCTCGCTATTTCCTTCCATCTTTCCCTGTCCAGTGCGGAGTGGCTTAGTTTCTGTAGACTAACTCTGCACCAATCTACTTTATCATCTACCCATTCTCTGTGGGGTCTGCCTCTCCTATTCAGACCATCCATTAATCCAAATACCAGGGTCTTAACTTTTCGCTCATCGTTCATTCTGCAGATATGCCCAAATAGCTGTAACTTCTGTTGTATAACCTTCTGCAATAGGTTCTCTTTCGGCTGTATCTTCCTATATAATTACTCGTTGGTGACCTTCTGCATCCATCCTAGTCTCAGGATCTTTCTATAACCACTCCTCTCGAACACCAAACAAAAAAGCCCTATTACAATAATATTGCTGGGTTTTAGCCCATGTTTATTCTTACTCTTGCCTTTTACTCACCTGTACTCTGTACTGGTTAAAACTCCACCTACAGATCCTGAGAAAATCATCTAAGATTTTTAACCAGTTTTTTCCAACAATAAAAAATTCCTTTTAATTCCCTTATATTTACCATAGCACACCATATGGAATTACTCCTACAGGACCATTCCAGTACTGACCTCCTCTCTGATGCTTTTCCCCTCCCACTCTGAAGCTTGAAACATTCTTGCATGTGTCATGCCTCTCCGATTCCTGCCTTTAGGAAATGTAGTTGCTCAATGAGCATGATGGCACCGTGTGATGGAACAACACTGGTCACACATATTTGGCAATAGAATCACCATACCAATATGGGGTTAGATAGCTCTCCGAGGGCTAAAACGAGATTAGTCTTTGCTTACATTGCTCTGTATTTACTTGCACACAACCATCTGTTTTTGCCACCTATGGAGTCAATCATATTCCTAGTTGAAAGACCATGTCTACTTGAAGTCATTATTTCCCCCACTCCTGGGGCTTTCTTATTTATCTTTAAGGCTATGGCTATACTGTAGCTTTCTTCCGGAAAAGCTTATAGAAATGAAGCGCAGCGTGGAATATCACCGTGCTTCATTTGCATAATTAATTAGCAGCGGCTTTTGCGCAAGAGGCTTTTGTGCAAAAAGGAGCTGTGTAGATGGCTTCTTTTTGTGCAAAAAACCCGTCTTGAGCAAGAGGCGTTCTTCCTTATTTTTTCAGGCAGACCGCCTCATGTGCAAGAGGGGTTTTTGTGCAAAAAGGAACCATCTACACAGCTCCTTTTTGCACAAAAGCCTCTTGCACAAAAGCTGCTGCTAATTAATTATGCAAATGAAGCACAGCGATATTCCACGCTGCGCTTCATTTCCATAAGCTTTTCTGGAAGAAGGCTACAGTGTAGCTGTAGCCATAGGTGTCTCTATTCAACACCCAGAACAATGTGTCACACTGAGCTATTGATGCTTCATGTATATGACAGCCAAAGATCATATCTTGAACCTTGAACTTAGTTGCAAGCAATAGCAGGAATGCTGAGAAATGATGGTCTAGTCCCATGGATGGCCCCTCCCTATAGTGTCTGTGGCTCAGGGGTGCTGTGGCTCACTATCCTGGCTTTACACCATAGAGGGAAAAGGCCTCAGCTGTACAAATATGGAAAGTTTTTACCCCCAGCACTGTAATTATGACCTCAGGGCAATCCCTAGAGAGGTTCAGGGCCTGGGGCAACCCCCTGCCCCATTTCTTCCCACCCCTGCTCTGCCCCACTCCACTCCTTTCCCAAGCCCTGCCCCTGATTAACCCCCATACTGCCTCTTCCCATCTCGGCACCACCCCTCCGTACCCCTTGCCTGAAGACCCCTCCCTTGAGCTACATGATCTGGAGGATTACCGGGGCCTGACATGGTGCGGCATCAGAGCTTACCTCCCCTCACCCCTCAGCAGCCCAGTAGAGTAACCCAGCAACCTTCTCCACCCATCTCCACCATCTTGTAGCTATGGCGCGCTCTAAAGCACAGGGCCAGCAACATCTACCCAGAACCATCCTATAGACGGGACAGCTCTGGAGACCTCAAATCATTAGTTACATTACTACCATAGGCATGTGCACGGAGCGTGCCGGGTGTGCCCAGGCACACCCTAATGTCTCGGGCCAGCTAGCAGCTACTGGAGGAGGAGAGGGATTTGTGATAGGGCACCACAGACCCTCACTTTAAATTCCCTGTGGCCATCAACAGGGCACTGTGGGGCAGAGAGAGTGCACGTGCAGCGTACTCAAACGCCACACAAGAGGTGAGAGGGGAGACGACCGGGTGTGGCGTGACATCACGGCCCAGGACTTTCAAACCACCTGGCCCAGCTCCAGAAGGAGCTGGGGTCTGATTACAAACACTGGCCGGCCTGAGCCATTTTTGCGCCCCGGCCACGGCAGCGCCGCCCTTTCTGCACCCGGGGGCACTCCCGCCCGGCTTGGCAGCACTGCACAGAGCCCCTTAGGCACCCTCGCCCAGCCCGGCAGCACTGCGCAGCCCCCGAGGCACCCCGGGGATGCCCCTGCTCAGCCCAGCAGCACCGCACGGCCTCCCTGAGGCACCGCTGCCCGGCTCAGCAGCACCGCGAGGCGCCCCAGGGGCTCCTGGCTAGGGCCTGGCTGGCCTGTAGCTTGGGCCAGCTCTGACTCCAGCCCCGGGAATCAGAAGGCAGAAGCCGAAGGTAAGGGAGGGAACGGGAAGCGGGAATAATAAGAGGAAGGGGTGGGAGAGGAAGGGGCTTGTGCTGAGGGGAGGGGGGGCAGATCAGGAGAAGAAAGGGGAAAGCACCAAGGGACAGGATAGAGGAGAGGCAAATACCAGGGGGCCAAGTGGAGACAACGAGGAAAAGGGCAGGAGGACAGGGGTCAGTGGGAGAGGGGACAGAGTGATGCTGGGAGAGGAGAGAGTAAGGGCATTGGTGGTTAGAGGAGGGAGGGGTAGGTGCTGGGAGAAGGCTTGAAAGAAGGGGTGGGCATGAGGAAAGCTGGGATGGAGCAAGACATGTGAGGGCACAGAGGCATGAGGTGAATGAGGGGGTGGGCATCAGGGAAAAAGAGGGCAAAGGGGGCAAGCGCAGTGAGGGAAGGGGGAGGCACCAGGAGGGTGCAGGGGTAAGGGAAGGTGCAGGTGCCAGGGGATTCTGGGGTGAAGACACCTGCAGGGGAGGGACTAGCACCAGAGGAGAGAGGCAAGGGAGATGAGGAGGGGTTGCTCACATGATCAGAGTGGGGCTACTGGAGGAGTGGGTATGGGGGAGTGAAGGGCTGGTGGAGGGGGGGCAGGTCGCAAGAGGGCTGAGGGCAGTGAGAAGGGCAGGAGTCAGGACAGCAGAGGAGGGTGAGGGGTTGGGGGGCAGCAGGCACCAGGGGAGCTGATGGAACAAGGGGAGGAGACATGGCAGCAGAGGGAAAAGATAGAGGTTTATGAGATATTTATTAATAACTTGGGTGCCACAGTGGCACATGCAAACAAGACACATGAACTCAGTACTGGTGCACAACACAAAATTCATTCTGCTCATGGGAGGAAACTCTTAGAGGGAACACTTCCCCCAGCCTCTCCGCCCCTTCCTCTCCCGAGTTAATGTCACACACATTGGGGTAATGCAACTGCAGGATAGTTGCATGAGGGGAGTTTTGGGGGGGGGGGGGGGGGCAAACTAATTCTTATTGGTAGGAGGATGTGGGGAAAAGTCCTTAGAGGGGGGGATCACATGACACCTTTTACTTCTAGTCATGTGTCCATCTTGCCAGGAGAGTATGTGTGGCCAATGGGATCAGGGGGCGTGGTTAACAGGGTCAGGGGTGTGGCTAATGGGGGTCAAAGTACATTTTAAAATAATTCTTTGGGTGCACACCCTAATGAAATGTCCTGCGCACACCTATGATTACTACTTCATGAGCTTTCCTGGGCACAACCCACAAAAGCTCATGATACCATCTACATGTTTTTCTAGTCTCTAAGGTGCTGCTAGACTATTCAGTGGTTTTTAAGTTTTTCCCATTACAGACTCACACAGCTACCCTCGGAAGTTATTGCTACTTCAGTTACTTAACATCTTTTTTTTAACATTATCATACTAAATATACCTAACCGAGTGCTAAGTTTTACAACCATTGAACCAAAGAAAGACCCTCAGAGATTTGAGGTGGTGAAGATTATGTTGAAACTGTGCCATGAATTCCTTTTGCAAGATTTCCTAAGGCTTAAAAGGGCATTACAGAGGACAAACAGAAAATCTTGAAAGAAAAGCAAAGAAACGGGATAATCCAGTGTTCTTCATTGTGTAGGGTGGAAAACTGAGGCATGAGTTCACTGAGTTTAGGAATAATCAATTTTTGCCTTTATTTGTTTTCAGAAGAATCATTGTAACTCACAGTTTTTGATTGTAGACATTGATGGAAAACAAGACAGGAAAGGTAGAACAGGTTGGTGTCCAAGTTATTGAGTTCTGGAAGCATGTCTACACTACAAAGTTAATTCGAACTAACAGCTGTTATTAGTTCAAATTAACTTTCATAGGTGCTACACATACAAACCGCTAGTTCTAACTTAATTCGAACTAGCGGAGCGCTTAATTCGAACTAGGTAAACCTCATTCTAGGAGGCCTAACGCCTAGTTCAAATTAAGTAGTTCGAATTAAGGGCTGTGTAGCCACTTAATTCGAACTAGTGGGAGGCTAGCCCTTCCCAGCTTGCCCTGGTGGCCACTCTGGGCCAAACAAGGGAAACTCTTCTGCCCCCCTCCTGGCCCCGGAGCCCTTAAAGGGGCATGGTCTGGTTATGGTGCTTATGCCAGTTGCAAGCCTGCCAGCACCCAGCCAGCAGACCCTGCACCTGGCACGGCACGAACCAGTCACCCACTGCCACCCAGCCCTCCCCCTCTTCCCGGGACCAGGCTGGCAGCTCCCAGGAACCTGCCCGGGGACGCAAGAGGCGGGCGCTGGCCTGGTCTAGTGCGGAGATCATGGACCTCATCGAGGTTTGGGAGGAGGCCTCCAACGTCCACAATCTCCACACTAGGCACAGGAATGCAGCCATCTGGGGCAGGATAGCTGCCAGCCTGGCCACCAAAGGCCACATGCGAACGCAGGAGCAGGTTTGCATGAAAATCAAGTTGGTCCAGTGAGACCCCCGACCCTGAGCCCTGAGCTTAGAACATAAGAATGGCCATACTGGGTCAGACCAAAGGTCCATCTAGCCCAGTAGCCTGTCTGACGACAGCGGCCAACACCAGGTACCCCAGAGGGGATGGACCGAAGACAATGACCAAGCGATTTGTTTCGTGTCATCCATCTCCAGCCTTCCACAAACAGAGGCCAGGGACACCGTTCCTACCCCCTGGCTAATAGCACTCCATGGACCCAACCTCCATGAATTTATATAGCTTCTCTTTAAACTCTGTTATAGTCCTAGCCGTCGCAGCCTCCTGTGGCAAGGAGTTCCACAGGTTGACTATGTGCTGTGTGAAGAAGAACTTTTGCTTATTAGTTTTAAACCTGCTACCCATTCATTTCATTTGGTGTCCTCAAGTCCTTCTATTATGGGAACTAATGAGGAACTTTTCTTTATTCACCTTCTCCACACCACTCATGCTTTTATAGACCTCTATCATATCCCCCCTCAGTCTCCTCTTTTCTAAGCTGAAAAGTCCCAGTCTCTTTAGCCTCTCTTCATATGGGACCTGTTCCAAACCCCTAATCATTGTACTGTAGTTGCCCTTTTTTTAACCCATTCCAAGGCCAAAATATCTTTTTTGAGGTGAGGAGACCACATCTGTACACAGTACTGAAGATATGGCGTACCATAGTTTTATACTTCCCCTCCTCCTTCTTCCCCTGGCTTCCCCCTTCCAGCTCCCTCCTCCCAGGTTTCCCCCTCCCCTTTCCCACCTTCTCTTTTCCCCTCTCCCACCTCCTTTTCCCAGTCTCCCCAGAGGTTAATCCCTCCCGCCCCAGTTTTGTTAAATAAAGAGGGTTTGTATTTTTGACCACGTGTCCTTTATTTTTTACATCAGGAAGGGGGGCTAGGGAGGGGTAAGTGGAAGGAAGTGACGGAGGAATGGGGTATGAGCCCCCGATGGGGAGGACTGGGGTGGCTCTGCGGGCTCCTCAGGGTGGAAGCTCTCCTGCAGGGCCTCCTGGATCCTGACAGCCCCCCAATTGACCCCCTCGGATGGCAGCCTGTGGCAAGTGCAGCCGGGCTGATGGCCAAGTGCTATGATGTGCCGAGTAAGGGCACTCAGGGCACTCCAAGACAGGACTGCTTTGCTGTCCCTCATCGAGGTAGACAAGCAAGCGGGGAACCCTGAGAACTGTCTGTCTGGGGTGGGGGTCGGGTCCCTTTAAGCGCAGCCCTCGGCTAGCCTGAGGCAGCAGCTCCACACTCTAAGTCCTTGTTCTGGCCAGCCTTAACTTCGGTTCAGGGTCCACTCAATGTGGATATGCTAGTTCGAATTAGTAAAATGCTCATTCGAATTAGTTTTTAGGTCTAGGTGCACTAATTCGAATTAGCTTAGTTCTAATTAACTAATTCGAACCAAGTTAGTTCAAATTAGTGCTGTAGTGTAGACATACCCTGGGGTACTAGAAAACTCTCCACTTACTGATGGTCATCTCAGTCTGGGTATGTCTACACTACCACCCTAATTCGAACTAGGGTGGTTAATGTAGGCAACCGAAGTTGCAAATGAAGCCCGGGATTTAAATATCCTGGGCTTTGCATCTTGTCGGGCGCCACCATTTTTAAAGCCCCGGTAGTTCGGACTCCATGCCCGCGGCTACACGCGGCACAGAGTAGGTAGTTCGAATTAGGCTTTCTAATTCGAACTACCGTTACTCCTTGTGGAACAAGGAACGAGGAGTAACAGTAGTTCGAATTAGAAAGCCTAATTCGAACTACCTACTCCGTGCCGCGGGTAGCCACGGGCACGGAGTCCGAACTACCGGGGCTTTAAAAATGGCAGCACCCAGCAAGATGCAAATGAAGCCCAGGATATTTAAATTCCGGGCTTCATTTGCAACTTCGGTTGCCTACATTAACCACCCTAGTTCGAACTAGGATGGTAGTGTCGACATACCCTCTCTGTTCTGGTGTTCTCCAAACTTAAGCCTTTATTCATTCATGGGATTTTTAATACATTAATTTGTCCTGTGTCATCTATCATTTTACATATCCAGTTACACATTTGTCTAAACATTCATGTTTGGGCTTTCATTCTCTAGTAACACAAATCATTAATACCGCATTAACTATCCATTTGCTATTTAAAATATATTAGCAGATTATTAACATTAAACTAATAAAACAATCCTTTTCCAACCATTCAGCAATTTTCTTCTTAGTTCAATGCCTATGTATTTATTCCTTATTTATCTCTTAATATGACCTTTATATTTGTTCTTATTTTTGAAGGACAGTTATGAAGAACAAGATGCCGTAATATTGGCATAATCTTAACTTTTCCAAACAAATTTCCAAGGGACTCTTTTTTGAAAGTTTTGCACTGCACTTGTAAATTGCTAAAAAAAACCATGTCAATAATGTTGCCTATAGAACGTGCTTTATTCAATTTAGGGCTTTGTGTTTAATTGTTCCCAACACTTCTATGTAACCAGAGTACATACCGGTAGCATGTTTTCTTCCTGAATGCAAGTCCTTTGAAAACAGATCCCCAAATGCTTTTGTTGAATTTCCCCTCCATTGGCAGTGAACTCAAGCACAGGACAACATGGAGCCACTTGTGCCCCCGGAAGCTACATCAGGTAAGTGCCCCAATGCCCCACTCTCCTCCTTCCCTTCCAGATCCTGCATCCCACCTCCAGACTGCTCAGTGAGGGTTTTTTTATTCCTCCCTCTCAGTTGAGGGGCTGGGTCAGTGCAGGGCTCTGTTTGTTTGTTTTTACTTCTTGTTTGTGTGTGGCCCCCAACTGATTTTTCTGTAGGTTAGTAACCCCTGACCCAAAAAAGGTTCCCCACAACTGCTCTAGTCTAGACAATAGTCTCAAACACTGTGAAACTATTGTAAGACAGAGGCTTAGATTCTCTGCCTACTCCCTGGCTATATATAATGCTGCAAGTGGAACAGAAACTTGCCAAATCTTCATAGCTGAGAATTTCCCCTGTGTGGTGTAAAGCCAGCATAGGTAGCCCCTATACCACTTCAAGGCTCAGCTACACAATGAAGCAGTGAGCACCAGTGGAATATTAATTCTAATGTACACTTGTGTATTGTGCACTAACTGGCCCATGTAGGCCCTACTGGCATGCATTAAAATTAGTGCATGTTAACAGCCCTGTTTAAAATGGAATCATGTAATTTCTGGTGAAATGTGGTAGGCAGTTTTGGCATACTGTCCTGTCCTTATTAATAATGCAGCCCTGTGTGTTCTATAGGCAAGATCCTGAATACATTCTTATATTGTCCTCACTCGGGAAAAACGATCCTGGAAGCTTTGTTTGAAAAAAAAAAAAAAAACATATTTGAAGATTCACCTAGATAATATTTAAGTAATAAAGGCAAAAATAGATAAATAAAGCCCAAGTCCAAATAGTGGTCAATTATTAACTTCAGATGCAATTTAGTTTTTGATAACTAAGCTTTGTTTGGAAAAGGAATTTAAAGCCTTAACATAGAATGGCCTGCTGCCATACCTTCAATTCACCTCCCAGGCTCCAACTTTTTCCATGCAGACACTCATACAGATGCCTAACCTTTCTTGTTCCCGAGCAAAGCTGGATGATAGTTTTGGTGATCAAATCTGGATCCACTTTACATGCCAGCACACGTTCTCTCAGACAAGGCAAACTGCATGTAGATGATGTTCATATTAGTTCAGCTCAGTTTTTCAGTTCTATCAACAATAGCTGGTTTGAGAAACAATTCCTAAATTTAGACTAGGGGGAGATTGCTGGAGAAATAATTAGGCATTTTTACACCGTTTTTTTAAAATGCTGTCAAAGACTCATCCCACTCATCGAAGGAGTATGTGTAATTACATTCTCATTTCAAAGTAACTGAGACTCATAAGTCACTCTAATATACTGCACACTGGAAGAAAAGAGGTCTATTTCAAATAAAAGTAATAGCACAAGTGAAAGATCTCTGCATTTTAAATAGCTATTTAACTTTCATGGGGCTAGATTCAATCTTCACCATATCCTGATCTTAACATGCCTGACTCCTGAAGCTCTTATAATTCCTCCCCAATCTTCTCAGCAATTCAGCTAAATAGGAGTATAAAAATGGGGGCATTGCTTCAGCATATTGGATCAGACCACTAGTCTACAAAGAAAGGTGTCTTATTGTCCGCACTAGCCAATATCCAGTGCAATACTGGGCATGTGAGAGTAATTCTTACCTGATCCATCTGATGACCAGTTTAGATGAAGAAGCATGAGGGCCCAGCTACCATGACTTTATCCATAACTTCAGATCCTGAAGGTCATTAAGGTTCTACAAAGTCAAATAGTCACTGGATTTTAAAACTTGGAGCCATTTGTAACTGGATAAATTGGTAGCCATTGGTAATGAGCCAAACCCTGAAGCCTTTATTCAGATTTTAATCAATAAGCACCTCAAAACTTGGCTTATTACTAATAGTCACAAAAACATCCAGCTCTTTCAGCATTCAACAACAGTGTTTGGCGCCATGGCTGCCTGTGGCAATATATTCCACGGGTTAGCTGATGTGTGATTAAGATACTGGGCTGGAAGTTAAATTCACAGGTGAAAGAGAGCTAAAAGTCCCCTATGTCATAGTTCAGAAGTGGCCAACCCACGGCTCTCGAGCTGCATGTTGCTCTTTGCTCAAAGAAATGTGGCTCTTGCTAGTTCTGAGCTCCTGGACTGCTCACGACGGGCTGCTCTGTGCATGTGCCCCAGCACCTGGAGGGAGAAGAGCATGGTGGTAGCTCCGCTGAGACCCAGGCATTATGTTAGAGCCGGAGAGGGAGAGGGGGTTGGAGGTGCCTGGCTCTGTGGAAGGGGAGGGGAATTGGGTTAGAGTGGGGAGGAGCATGGGGTACCTGGCTCTGGGGGAGGGGTGGAGGCATTGGGTTAGAGCAGGGGGTTGGGGGTGCCTGGCTCTGGAGGAGGGGAGGGGGTATTGGGTTGCGGAGGGAGGGGGAGGCTGAAGCACCTTAAACTCAGTCTTCATGAATGCAGAATAAGGAAGCCAACACAGATGTCATGTTTACATTCCAAGGTGTCATGGGGCGCACGCCCCCCAGTAGCCTCAGTGCCCCCTGACTGTCTTCACATGGCCCATCTCAGGGCGAGTTACAGTCTGTATGGGTTGCTCATCATCGGCTTCACAGCAGTTTATACTGGCCCTTTAAACAGGCCGAGTCCACAAACAGATTCTCGTTGTAGCTGGGCACCCCCCCCCGTAGGGGGATCCGGGCCCACCCTACTCCACCGGGTCCCGGCCCAGGGCCCTGTGAGCGACCGGGTATAGGGTCACTCCCTCGGTGGGGCTAGCTAGCCGAAACACACCGAGGCTCTCGGGCCAAGAGGGGCGCCTCCCGCTCCTGCCCTGGGCCACTTCCTACCTGGCCTTGCCCAGCTGGCTGCGATCTCCAGGCTGGCATCCCCTCGGCAGGTAGTCTCCCGGTGACACCAACTCGCCTCTGCTTTCCTCCAGGCCTCTCCTGGAGTCCCCGGCAACTGCTGAGGGAGAGCTTCCCTCTCCAGTCCGTCTCCTGCAGCTGTATCCCTCCCAGGAGCTCTTGCTGCCTCTGCAGTCAGCCCTGCACTCCCCCTTCCAGCAACTGGGCCTCTCCTTTTATACCTGGCAGCTGGGCTCATTAGCCTAACCATCTCAGCTGGTCTTCCAGCTTCCCTCAGGCTCGGGGCCTGAGCCTTGGGCTTAAAGGCCCAGTGCAGGGCAGGTGCCCTGTCACACAAGGCAAAAAAAGAATCAGCATGTACACTGTGTTTCTTAAAAGATAATTCAAAGACTATTGTTTACCAGGCTGAAGCAATTATTCTGAGATATGGGTCTCTCCCTTATTGTTTTTGAATTTCTCATACTTGCAGTCTGGGACAGACCTGAATTTTTAGAACTATAAAAGCCATAATCTTCATAAGTAAAAAAAAATATAACAATAATGAGGAAACCATACCAGAGATCAACAAGCTGGAGTGAAACAGGCACTTCAAATTGTGCTAATTGACTTCTCAGTTCAGTTTAATTTTTAAAAAACTCACAGGACATAATAGGGCAGTAGTGTTAAATTTAAAATACATGGTGAGGATGCTTTTTTAGTGTGAGAATATTACTGTATTTTTAAAGGATTTTTTCTTTTTAATTTGCTGTTTGGTTCTTGTCAAATTCTCTGAAGATCTATGGACTGACCGTGAAAGTGACCAGAGACTTTTTTATTGTTTTTTGTCCAAAATGTCCTGTAATGTTATTTTATCACTACATTTTGTGTACTATAACTATCTGTCTGTCTATATAGTTATATAAAAATAAATATATAATATGTGGCTCTTTGCACTCTATCCACAGCTATTTTGTCTCTTCATCTCTAACTGGTTGGCCACCCGTCATAGTTAGCTGTGAGATGAAGTGGTATCTACTCCCATGGTAAGCCTAAAGGACAAACTTGTCACTTACTACCTTGTTGCCGTATTGTGTCAGTGTGTTGCCAAGCAACATAACAATTTAGCACAAAGTCACTACAAAATAAATAGCAGGACTCTCTCATTCAAAATGGGACGATTCCAAAACATGTGGGATGGTGCTTGTGACACATATTGCAGTCCCGTGCAATACCAATAAGGACTGGATTGTATTAAATGTATGTGTCACTGTGGGCTGTGGATCATATGCAACTCCTGGGTGGAGACAGTTATCATAGCTCTTGCAGGAATCCAAAACAGTAGAGGGTGTGTGAGGTGAAGCACTTGGGCTGTAAATGCTTCCAGAGAGGTACAGTCTCAAGGCAACTTGAATACACTGGTCCAAACTACGATTTGCTGGTACAGGGAGTTTAGAGGGGAAGGTTAGAGGGCGCTAATGATTTCTGATCTTCTTTAAACATAACTTTTATAATAATCTATATTCCAGACATTTAAAAAGAAGCCCAGTTTATAATTAAACTTATTCATAAGAAAAATGGAGACAGAAGCCCAGCAGCAGAGAGGGGACTATCCTGTTTATTGCGTCGAGTGTAACATGTACGATTACCTGCCCTGTGGGCGGGTGGCGTATGTGTGCACCTGTTGCAAGGAGCTCCTGACCCTCAGAGACTGAGTTCGGGCTTTGGAGGCCAGGGTGGCTGAACTGGAGGAGCTACGGGAGTCAGAGAGCTATGTTGATGAGACTTTCCAGGACACTGTAGTCCTGTCCCACCTCCAGTCTGAGAGCTCCAGTGCTCTTAAGGAGAATGAAAGGCTCAGGGGAGCGGAGCATTCAATGGGAACAGGGGGAAACCATCCCATAGCCGGGACCCTCCTTCCAAAGGATGTTGCGGAATCCTCTCGCACTAGGGATACCTCTGAGGGGGAGGGAACGCCAGTTGTTAGGAAGAGGCAGGTGTTAGTAGTGGGTGATTCAATCATTAGAAACATAGATAGTTGGGTTTGTGATGTCCGGGAGAACCGTATAGTCACTTGCCTGCCTGGTGCGAAGGTTGCGGATCTCTCGAGGCACCTAGATAGACTTATGTGTAGTGCTAGAGAGGAGTCGGTGGTCGTGGTACATGTAGGTACCAATAACATAGGGAAGGGTAGGAGAGATGTCCTGGAGGCCAAATTTTGTTGCTAGGAAAGAGACTGAAATCCAGGACCTCTATGGTGGCATTCTCGGAAATGCTTCCAGTTCCACGCGCAGGGCCAGGTAGGCAGGCAGAGCTTCAGAGTCTCAATGCGTGGATGAGACGATGGTGTAGGGAAGAAGGGTTTAGATTTATTAGGAACTGGGGACACTTCTGGGAGAAGGGGAGCCTATACAGGAAGGATGGGTTCCACCTAAACCAGGGTAGAACCAGACTGCTGGCACTGAACATTAAAAAGGCCGTAGAGCAGTTTTTAAACTAGGAGATGGGGGAAAACAGATTGGTGCGGAGAAGAACGTAAATTGGAGGGAGACTTCTCTTAGAGGAGACTCCATTGATAGAGATTCTCTAGGCTGTAGTGAGAAAGAGAGGAGGGGAGAGGACAAACAAGGGGCCAGAGCAGACAAACAACCACATACAAAGGAATCTAATACATCAGGAAAGGGCAGACAAATAAACAATGGCAAATTTTTAAAAGTGTTTCTACACAAATGCTAGAAGTTTGACTAATAAGATGGGTGAACTAGAGTACCTTGTATTAAAGGAGGAGATTGACATAATAGGTGTCACAGAAACCTGGTGGAATGAGGAAAATCTGTGGGACACAATCATACTGGGATATAAAAATGTATCAGAAGGAAAGAACAGGCTGTGTGGGTAGCACTATATGTGAAAGATAACATAAAATCAAATGAAATAAAAATCTTAAATGAATCAACATGTTCAATAGAATCACTATGGATAGTAATTCCATGCTCCAATAATAAGAATATAGCAGTAGGGATATATTATCGACCACCTGACCAGGACTGTGATAGTGACATTGAAATGCTAAGGGAGATTAGAGAGACTACCAAAATAAAAAACTCTATAATAATGGGGGATTTCAATTATCCCCATATTGACTGGGTACATGTCACCTCAGGAAGAGAGGCAGAAATAAAATTTCTCAATAGCTTAAATGACTGCTTCTTGGAGCAGCTGGTACAGGAACCCACAAGGGGAGAGGCAATTTTCGATTTAGTACTGAGCAGAGCGCAAGAACAGGTCCAGGAGGTAACTATTACAGGACCGCTTGGGAATAGTGACCATAATATAATAACATTTAACATTCCTGTGGTGGGAAGAACACCTCAGCAATCCAGCACTGTGGCATTTAATTTCAAAAAGGGGAATTACGCAAAAATGAGGCAGTTAGTTAAACAGAAATTAAAAGACACAGGGTATGTCTACACTACCCTCCTAGTTCGAACTAGGAGGGTAATGTAGGCATACCGCACTTGCAAATGAAGCCCGGGATTTGAATTTCTTGGGCTTCATTTGCATAAGCGGGGCGCCGCCATTTTTAAAATCCCGCTGGTTCGAATCCCGTGCAGCGCTGCTACATGGGGCACGAACTAGGTAGTTTGAACTAGGCTTCCACGAGGAGTAACGGTAGTTCAAACTAGGAAGCCTAGTTCGAACTACCTAGTTCGTGCCCCATGTAGCCGCGCTGCACGGTGTTCGAACCAGCAGGGTTTTAAAAATGGCGGCGCCCCGCTTATGCAAATGAAGCCCGGGAAATTCAAATCCCGGGCTTCATTTGCAAGTGCGGTATGCCTACATTACCCCGCTAGTTCGAACTAGCGGGGTAGTGTAGACATACCCAGAGTGACAAGAGCCAAATCCCTGCAAGCTGCATGGAAACTTTTTAAAGACACCATAATAGAGTCCCAACTTAAATGTATACCCCAAATTAAAAAACATAGTAAGAGACCTAAAAAAGAGTCACTGTGGCTTAACCACCATGTAAAAGAAGCAGTGAGGGGCAAAAAGGCATCTTTCAAGAAATGGAAGTTCAATCCCAGTGAGATAAATAGAAAGGAACATAAACACTGTCAAATTAAGTGTAAAACTGTAATAAGAAAAACAAAAAAAGATTTTGAGGAACAGCTAGCCAAAAACTCAAAAAACAATAGCAAAATGTTTTTTAAGTATATTAGAAACAGAAAGCCTGCTAAAAAACCAGTGGATCCCCTAGACAATCGAAATACAAAAGGAGCAATCAAGGACAATAAAGCCATTGCGGAGAAGCTAAATGATTTCTTTGCATCAGTCTTCACGTCTGAGGATGTTGGGGAAATTCCCAAACCTGCACCATCCTTTGAGGGAGATGAATCTGAGGAACTGTCCTGGATTGAAGTGTCATTAGAGGAGGTTTTGGAACAAATAGAAAAACTTAATGTGAACAAATCACCAGGACCGGATGGCATTCACCCAAGGGTCCTAAAAGAACTCAAATGGGAAACTGCAGAACTGTTATCTGTGGTTTGTAATTTATTCCTTAAACCGGCTTCCGTACCTACTGACTGGAAGATAGCTAACGTGACACCAATATTTAAAAAGGGCTCTAGAGGTGATCCCGGCAATTACAGACCTGTAAGTCTAACATTGGTACCGGGCAAATTAGTCGAAACAATAGTTAAGAATAAAATTATTAGGCACGTAGAAGAACATAATTTGTTGGGCAAGAGTCAACATGGTTTCTGTAAAGGGAAATCATGTCTTACTAATTTTTTAGAGTTCTTTGAAGAGGTTAACAAACCTGTGGACAAGGGGGATCCAGTAGATATAGCATACTTAGATTGTCAGAAAGCCTTTGACAAAGTCCCTCACCAAAGGCGCTTATGTAAATTACATTGCCATGGGATAAGAGGGAAGGTGCTTTCATGGATTGAGAACTGGTTAAAAGACCGGAAACAAAGGGTAGGAATAAATAGTAAATTTTCAGAATGGAGAGGGATAACTAGTGGTGTCCCCCAAGGGTCAGTCCTAGGACCAAACCTATTCAACTTATTCATAAATGATCTAGAGAAAGGGGTAAGCAGTGAGGTAGTGAAGTTTGCGGATGATACTAAACTGTTTAAGATAGCCAAGACAGAAGCAGACTGTGAAGAACTTCAAAAAGATCTCACAAAACTGAGTGACTGGGCAACAAAATGGCAAATGAAGTTTAATGTGGATAAGTGTAAAGTAATGCACATCGGGAAATATAACCCCAACTATTCGTACAGTATGATGGGGGCTAATTTGGCTACGACAAATCAGGAAAGAGATCTTGGAGTTATCATGGACAGTTCTCTGAAAACTTCCACGCAGTGTGCAGCGGCGGTCAAAAAGGCAAATAGAATGTTAGGAATTATTAAGAAAGGGATTGAAAATAAGACACAGATTATTTTACTGCCCCTGTATAAAACTATGGTACTCCCACATCTTGAGTACTGTGTACAGATGTGGTCTCCTCACCTCGAAAAAGATATTTTGGCCTTGGAAAGGGTTCAGAAAAGGGCAACTGAAATGATCAGAGGTTTGGAACAGGTCCCATATGAGGAGAGGCTAAAGCAACTGGGAGTTTTCAGTTTGGAAAAGAGGAAATTGAGAGGGGATATGATAGAGGTCTATAAAAGCATGAGTGGTGTGGAGAGGGTGAATAAAGAAAAGTTATTCATTAGTTCCCATAATATAAGGACTAGACGACACCAAATGAAATTAATGGGTAGCAGGTTTAAAACTAATAAGTGAAAGTTCTTCTTCACACAGCACATAGTCAATTTGTGAAACTCCCTGCCAGAGGAGGCTGGGAAGGCTAGAACTATAACAGAGTTTAAAGAGAAGCTAGATAAATTCTTGGTAGTTAAGTCCATAAAAGTCTATTAGCCAGGGGGTAGGAATGGTGTCCCTGGCCTCTGTTTGTCAGAGGCTGGAGATGGATGGCATGAGACAAATCACTTGATCATTGTCTTCAGTCCATCCCCTCCGGGGCACCTGGTGTTGGCCACTGTCGGCAGACAGGCTACTGGGCTAGATGGACCTTTGGTCTGACCCAGTATGGCCATTCTTATGTTCTTAACCAACAGACAAAGGAGTTTGGGGATAAAAAGGTTGCATTTAAATTGCCTCTGGGCTTCCCTTTTGATCCAGCAAATGGACAGCTTTCTGTTTGAGGGCAACCCAACCATTGTATAAGGGCTGGAAAGACTTTGGCTTACTAGGGTTACCATAAGACTGATGAGTAAGCTTTTAGCAAGTACATAGGAACTGTGATTGTTTTTATATGCTTTACACGGTCATGATTTTACCTTTAGAACAAAGGTGCTTGCTTCAGAAGAGCTGTGTGGTCACTTGTACCTGATGGCACTCCACTGAGTCACAGCCCTCAGGGAGAAAGTCACACACAGAAACTGCCTGCAGGCAGACTGGCTGGCTGGGGATGTTACAGTGTAACCCAGGGAGCTGTGCAGCCTTTAAAAGCTTGGTCAGAAGGTAGTGGGACAAGGGTCCTGGCCCCAAAACAGCTGGTGATTGGAGAGCCTAGACATGACTTGGAACTTCCAGAGTGAACTAGAGAGCGGGGAATACAAGTGCTGTCACCCAAAAACTGTGGCAAGTGTCACCAGGTAACTGAATTATTTTGGTCCATGCAGACATCTTTCCAGCAAACGGCAGCGCACTACATTATTTTTAAAATAGACACTTAGCTAACCCAGACGTCTAACTACAATATTTTTAATGGTTGTCCTTGTTGCTTCCCTTAGATTCATTCTTTCATTTGTTACTCTACTTAAAGAAATCCTAGTCAAATTCAGGTAGAACCATATCTAACCGGCATAGCCACGTCGGTCAGCAAACTGAATCCTCCCTCCATAGGAGGAGTAACTGCATAGCCAAAGCACAGACACTACTTCAGCACATAGCCCCACCATAGCAACCATGTATCCCCTGACTGTACCCAGGTATCTTTGCACTATCATGTAAGAAACTTTATTGGGGTGGATTCTGCACTACCCAGGTTCCACTCCCTTCCATTTACAGCAAGAACTTCCACAGCCCTGAGCTAAAGCTAGATTTGTCCATTTGTCTTCTCTTATGTTAACTTTATATCTCCTAATAGTTCTTGAATTTCACAATAGCTGAAATAGCATTATAAATTAACCTCTGCATTCAAAAGCTTACATAGATGACATCCCTTCTTGACATAGTATTCTGTGAAGCACCTACGCTTGGTTATTCTAACTTTTTTATACCAATGATCTTAACCCCTGATTACTCTCCTGTAATTGATCCATTTACTATCCATTTCTACAGTATCAATTTAGAATAAAATGGCCAGAATAAAATGTGTTATCCAAACACAGTCTCACTCACGGGTCCCTCAGACAGGTCTAGAATTATTTCTCTTCAATGCTATTCAAAGCCTTGTTTTATGCATCTTTGCTTTTTCCCCGTGTTACCTTTTTAAAATACGTACAGATGTGAGCTTTATGCACCAGATACTTCTCCTATTCAGTTATATGTTCCCCTTTTTATTCCCTCCCCCCTTCCCTCACATGCAAATAACCTTACAGATTGGATCCTATTCCCTCATTAAAAAGTCAATGGGAGTTTTGCAACTGATTTCAATGGGAGCAGAAGCAAACACTAATTAGTACAACACCATTTTCAGAAGTGTTTATTCATTTTGGGCACCTGAATTCTAATGAGTCCTACTTGAGAGGAAACTATCAAACTAATTTGATATCTTTTTCTAATGAGATTACTGGTTTGGCAGCTAATGGTAATAGTTCTGAATGACACAGAATACTTAGACTTCTGAAAGGTGTTTGACTTGGCACGGCACAGCATTTTGATTTAAAATCTATAATGATATAAAATGAATATATCATGTATGAAATCAATTAAACAGGCTAACTGTTAGGTCTCAGAATGGAACTGGGGAATCATCATTGTGTGGGTGTGTGTCCAGTTGGGTCCCAGAGGGATTGGTTCTTGGCCTAATGCTATTTAACATTTTTATCATTGACCAGGAAGAAAACATAAAATCATTTATATAGTTGCAGTTTACCAAAAATGGGGAGAGGGCTAAAAAATTAAAAGGATAGTGACTGATTGATCTGGATCACTTGGTAAACTGGGTACAAACGAAGGAAAAACATTTTAAGATGGCTAAATCTACACATATACATCTAGGAACAAAGAACATAGGTCATACTTACACAATGAGGGACTCCTCCTTGGAAGCAGTGATTCTGAAAAAGATTTGGGGGGTCATAGTGGATTATCTGTTGAACATGAGACCCTAATGTGACCCTAATGTAAACTGAGTTATCTTGAGTAGGAGTAGAAAGGCTGTGTTACTTCTATATTTTGCACTGGTATGACCACTGCTGGGATACTGTGTCCAGTTCTGGTGCCCACAAATCAAGATTGATGTTGACAAATTAAGAAGAGCCATGAGAATGAATAAAGGATTAGGAAATGTGCCTGATAGTGATAGACTCAAGGAACTCTGCCTGTTTGGCTCAAGAAAGAAAAGGTTAAGAGTTGACTTGATTAAAGTCTATGAGAGTCTTTATGGAGAACAAATATTTAACTGGTCTCTTCAGTCTCACAGAGAAAGGAGTAACACAGACCCATGGCTGGAAGTTGAAGCTAGACCATTCAGAGAAGAAATAAGGTTCCATTTTTAACAGTGAGCGTAATTAACCACTGGAACAATTCATGAAGGATCATAGCGGATTCTCCATCATTGACTTTTTTTAAAATCAAAATTAGATCTTTTGTCTAGGAGATAGGTGCTGGGAATTATTTGGGGAAAGTCCTGTGGTCTTTTTGTGTATGTCTAGACTGCATCCCTCTGTCGCCAGAGGGATGTAAATTAGACATACCGAAATTGCTAATGAAGTGGTGATTTAAATATCCTGCGGTTCATTAGAATAAAAATGGCCGCCGCTTTTTGCCGACATGGCAATTTTCCAGCAAAAAGAGGCAGTCTAGATGGGGATCAGTCAACAAGGAAAGCCTTTTCTGACTGATCTCTTATGCCTCGTGCAACGGGGTTTACAGGATTGGTCGGAAAAGGCTTTCCTTGTCAACCGATTTAAATCCCCGCCTCATTAGCAATTTCCGTACGTCTAATTTACATCCCTCTATTGCAAGAGGGATGTAGTCTAACATACCCTTTTATACACAGGATCCAACTAGGTGATCACAATGGTCCCTTCCAATCTCAGAATGTGGAGCCCAGTTTGGCTGCCCCACACTGACCGGTGGACAGGGCAGCTCTGGGAGAGGCATGGCAGACCAGAGCTCCATTGCACTTCACTGGAGTAAGGTCCCACCAGTAGCAAGAATCTAGAACTGTAACTTGCATCACAGTGAGGTTGGTGAAAATCAGAGCGCAGCACCTAACACCATACAGGCCCCAGCTCTCAAAGATGGGGTGGAACTTGGATGGGGTGGAGAATCTGCCCCAGTAAGTTCTTTTTTCACTTTTTGCTGACCAGCATTTTTTATAATTACCACCATTAAAGCACGTCCAAAACAGCGAGCCAGATCCTAAGCTGTGCTAAACACGGGAAAGGGTGACGCTAAGCTGTCCCACAGCCTAGGCCAGCCAGGTATGGAAATGGTCTGCATATGGCTGCTCCAGACAGCTACACTAGATAAGGACCAGGCAGAGCATCCTGCATTCTGTCCTCACTTCATGTTGGCTTTTGGGCTACTGAAGCAGCACAAAGCAATCTCACAGTGCTTGATGTTCTCTGTGTATCAGCCAATGAGTTAAGAGCTATATAATGGATAGGAAGGAAGGAGTTCTGACACATTTCGTTCCCAAGCAGGAGTCAGCTACCAGCAATCTTTGTTATATATCCCCAAAATGTACCTACTATTTCATTTGAAATTGGAAGGAGGGGAGAAATTAAGGCTGTCAAATCTGAAAGCATAAGCTGGAAAGTAAGAGAAAAAAATCAAGCTTGAGCTGACAGAGGAAAGAAGGAAGCACAGCACAGTGAATCGCAGGTGAGCCCTCACTGAACCTGCTCTGAAGTGCTCAGCTTGCCTCAGTATCTACTTTGTTCTGATTTTCATCCGTTTTCCTACCCACTTTGTCTGGATATGGAAAACGAGGAATGATTTTAAGGCCTCGCTTTGCCGTGTTTGTGCTGACAATCCTGCCACTCCTCAGCAGAGCACAGCACCTTTACATTACCTTCCTTTAATTCTTTATTAATCAAGTCCCATATCAGCTGCTCCACTAGCCTGTTCAGGATCACTGTCAGGCTGACAGGTTTATAGTTACCTAGGACATCCCTATAATTAGCTAGTTTTTATGCTTTTGAAAAACCAGCACAACAGTAGCTTTCTTCCAGTCTTATGGAAGTTTCCCAGTGCTCCACAAACTATTAAAAATCAGTGACCTCCTCGGCCAGGTCTTCCACAATTCCTTGAATCAAGTTATCTGGACCTGCTTATTTAGAATGTCTAACTTTAGTAGCTTCTGTTTAACATCCTCCACAAATAGTCATGCAATGGAAAGAGTGAAATCACCATATCATGAGACGATATAGTCTGTTTTTCCCCAAATACAAAACATATTTATTGAACATGTTTGCTTTTTCCACATTATTATTCTTATTATTAATTCTGTCTAGTAATGGACCAAGACCATTGCCAGGATTATTTTGTCTCTAATGTATTTTTAAAAGCCCTTCTTACTGTCCTTAATGCTGCAGGCCATAGATTTCTCCTTGCAGCCTTTGGCTTCTTTTATCTATTTTCTAGAATTTTTAACTTCTGATTTGTATTCGTTACTATCACCTTCCCATTTGATCTATTTGTTATATATTATTTTATATTTATCCTATAGCTATTTTAACTTCCACTCTAAACATGGTCATTTATTTTTTAACCCACATGGCACGCTTCCTCCATTGTAGAATTGTGGCTTTGGGGCCTCTAATAAGGTATTCTAAACTGATTTCCAATTATCATTCATATTTTTCTGATTCAAATTCTTCCTCCTATGTGATTTGACTCATATCTTACCCCTGGAATACCTTCAACAAGCTCTTCCCTCTCATTACAACAGGGTTGGTGGGGATTGACTAGGATAGGAGGCAAGAGAGATAACTCCTGCAGTTCTCTGCCACAGAAGAGTTTCCCTATTCAGTGTCAGTTCACCACTGGCTATCTTCACCCACTTTGCTCATGCAGCATAAAGTGGTTTTAGCTGACCAAAAAATTTGGTCTACTGAATTTACACATCATGGAAAAAGTCAAAAAGGGGAAAGATACAACTTCCACCTAGCTCAGATCAAGGTTTCTGTAATTGACTTGTTACATGAGTTTAAGCAAGTCTTTGCCTTAGTTTACCCCTCTGTAAAATATTTATACTTCTTTTCTCCCTCTTATAGCAGTACCATGAGGCTACAGTCAAGTTTGCAAAATACTTTGAGATCTTTGAACAAAAGAGATGCCATCAAAGTGCAATTATTATAGTGTTCTAATGATTTCAAGCCCACTTTTCAGCCAAAACTGTTAGTAGTGTCTAATGTCTGTACTGTCTCTTGCCTTCTGAGCTGCAGTTAAAAGGAACAAAGAAGAATTTGCCTAAATTTTATCAGCCATGGGAAGAGGGGAGAAATGAAGCATGTGAAAGGAAACATCATTTGTACAAGTACATTGATGACTGCAAACAGTAAATGCTGGTTACTACTCAGACCGTGGGGGGAAAGAGGGAGATATTTTGTCTATTTCTTGCAATGTTGTAAGTACATGAGCTTTCACTAAATTGAAATAATGAACAACAGAAGGAGAATAAAAGCCTTTTTTAGAAAAAGCTGTGTTGACAATAGAGGAAGTGATTTATTAATAATCCCCTGTGTGAGTAGGTACTCACTGTGTGACAATGCCAGCAGTGCTTAATGAAGTTTCATTTTAGTGGGCAGGCATGCTGGGCCAGATGCCATACCTATTTCTTGACTGTAACCCATCCTTGCATAATCTCTAATTACACGATGCAAAACTCTGATAATCCACTTTGCACTTGACTTCCCGAAAGCATCTCAAGTTATAAAATATCTCAGCAACCTAACTCACATGCCTTTTACTTTAGCCATCATCCTTTTCTCCTTGATCCTCCTGTTTACATTCAAGCTAGATCAACCCTACAGGGCCCAGTTCATAGATATAAGGCCAGAACAGACTATTGTGATCATCAGGTCTGAGCTCCTGTGTAAAATATAGGCCAGAGGATTTTCCTCAATTAATTTCTGTCTTGATGAGAACACTCAGCCCTGTGGGATATGAGAGGCTACCACCGTGAGCAGCAAATACTTAGGCAAGCTCTCCATCCTTAGAGCTTCAGGGAGCACAGCTCTGTCCCCTTTTCAGAAGTGAGGGTATCACCTTCACCTTTACAACACAGCATCCCATTGTCACCCACCATGATGCAATAGTGCAAGACTGTGGTGCAGTGTTATCCCACCACACTCCAAGAGAAGCTTGTGAAGCTTCTTCAGCTAACACTCCCCAAGTGCACTGCCATTGGCATCTCCGAAAAACTCCATTTCAACTTCTGGATCTGCTTTAGGAACAACTTCTGATCTTCTTACTCATACTGGGCAGTAACTTCCACCCCTAGAAGTACCATAGACTTCAGTGGGGTTGTTTGTGATTTAAGGTACTGATCTTGTCTGAGGAAATAAAGGTCCTGTCCACACTGCAGCATGCGATTTGCCACTGGGGCTGTTTTCCAAACAAATGACAGCCAAGTATGGTTTATAACAATTTATATGTGAACCCAAAAGGGCTGTAAACTGTGGGCCAGGTCTGAAAGCCAGAGATATCAAGGGAAAGGCTCCCATTGACATTTGTGGCCTGACAGCAAGAAATTGCGATAGACTAGGGTAGCCTACATACAACACACTGGTTGCCTGTTGTGCAGGGAACAGAACAATATGCTACAAAACAGCAAACTGCTTCATCTGATGGCCAAAATCAGCAGAATTGTATTGTTTTCACAGGCCAAGCATAAGGAATGCAAGAGGAATGGCAAAAATAGTCAGAGCGACCATTTAAATAGTAAGGATTAGGATAGGGTGGGATGGGAAAGATGGCTAGTAACTGTGTGAGAGAGAAGAGATTATTCAGAAGACAGATGATCATGGCTGAGTTTACTGCTGTAATCAGATTCCAGTGAAGAGTGAGTGATAATTGCTGTGCTTTGTGGTACAAGTGCTGACAGGCAGAATAAAGAATTTAAATCAGTGTATACTACTGTGGATGGCCTTTCATTAGATCATTTTAAAAACACACTTAAAGCCGTATTTTCTAATCAGCCTCCACTCTCAACATTTGGAAATGTCATTTTGCATGCACCAGTAGTACTGCGAGAGCTGTATCTACCCTGAGTGCATACATTCTACTGTTAGTCACATAAATACAAGCCATTTGTGCAAGGTTCACTTTTATGAGTTTAAAACAACCAACATATCCCTTGAAGCAGTGGTATGCATAGTTGGATGGGGTACTGAGATTTGGGTTTTCTCCATCTCTTCCCTTCATCTTACTACCTACACCCACCAGGTATCACTGATCTTTCAGATGCAAAATCATAATGAAGCATAGACTATAAGAATGCTGTGTTGAACAAAGAAGAGTCAACAAAACAGTGTTTTGTTTTGTTTTTTTCTTTCCTTTAACAGGAAAAAGATAAGGGCTTCATCCAAAACCACTGATTTTTCATCAGTATAATAAAGAAATAGCTTGAGATTCCAGCTGTCAAATATAGTATGATGTTTTTCTGCACAAAAGAAAATGAAAGAATAAATGGAGAGTACACAAGACTTTTTAGGTTTCTGAGTTGTAGAAACTAAATTTTATTACAAAAAAGAACGATGCCAAATATCCTGTATAACTGCCAATTAAAGTCTAATTTAAAGCTGAAAGCAGCACGTGTGTTTGGCATGACAACTGCTTTCCAACACGTGTTCACTAGATGGAGGACTGCCACTGAGTGCTGACTATTCCAGTTATAAACAACTTGTTCTGAGCATGGAGCAATCAGTCTGACATTGGACATACATCAAGTACATTAACAGGTATGTGCTCCACACCTTGTGTACTTTTACTTGAATGTTCTGTCTATTAATAGCCTTATAATAAAGGTAAACAGTGATACACACACTCTGCTTGAAGGTACCACCCAGAACTAGTGACATAATGTGGTAGTTAGAAGTCGTCTGTTGGTACCTTCTGTACTGTTTTGAAGGTTAGCCAGCTTCTGAAGTACCCCTCCCAGTTTCTGCAATGAAAGGAAAACACAGCAAGAGTGTTAGCAGTACTCTTTTGAAAAGTAAATACTGCAGACTGATAACTGAGCCTAAGTATGATATTCGAAATCCAAAACAGTGGTCCTGCCCATTCAGATGGCAAATAAAAAGTCAAAACTGAAAAGTCCATAACAGATAAAATACAATACAGTAAAACTCCAATAGTCCGGCACTCCTGATAGTCCGACATCAAAATGGCAAAAGCCTAGTGAGTGAACTTCGGCAAAAAATGAGTCACAAGGTAACAGCGGCAGCAGCTGAACTGAGCAAAAAGGGTAAAAAAGGCTTAAAAAACCTAAAACATTACAGTATACTGTATACAGTATGTACAATAAAAAGGGTTAAGTACACTTTATATACAGTATATAATGTATACAGTATATATATAACCAGTTTATAGTACCTCCTGATAGTCCAGAATATCTGATAATCCGGCACCACCTAGGTCCCATAGGTTCCGGATTATCGGAAGTCTACTGTAGATGGAAAACTCACAAAAGGAATAATGATGAGGTGTTTACTTTCAATCCCTTTCCATGGAGCACCTGAATTAAGACTGGAGGGGCACATAGCTGTAACATTTAATAAATACAAAATGATGGAATAAAGAATAAAAACAGTCCAACCATCACTCTGTGTTTGTACAACACTTAGCACAATATTGTCCTGGTCTCTGGTTTGGGCTCCATGACAGTACAGGAATACAAATACATCTATACTATTATAAAAAGAGAAGTGTCCGTCATGCCATCTGTCAGGGAGAACCTTTTGAGAATACACTGGAAGTTTCTTGAAAATACCAGAATGAGTAAGAAATGATGAGTTGAGAGAAACCCCACTCTGTGGCAGCAATGGGTGTATCAGCAGGTGGCCCAGCAGGGCGGATTGGGCATGGCACAGCTGCAGCCCCTCCTCTTGGGCTGTAATTGGTGGGGGTTTAGACTGGGGCTTGGTGCCTACGCAGCAAGTGGCTGGCTGGTGCGGTGGGGAGCTGACAGTGTCAGTGGTACCATGCAGACCTGCACGCGCTGGGGCAGGTGGCTCGCAGACTGGGCCCCTGCTGCTCCTGTGCCCCAGGGGCGGCCTATCCGGCAGGTGGGAGTGGCAGGGGCGGGGGCAGCACCTCGTGGTCCATCAAGCAGCTACTGCCACAGCACAATGACTTTGCCAAGCACTCCCAAGCATTCCCTGTAAGCTGTGTGCTTGGGTGGCTGTCCAAGAGAGATTCTGATGCCTCCCAACTGATTAGCAGAGCACCCACAGCCACCAGCATGTGTTTCTATTGGTGGTGCACATCCAGTGCACAGAACAACATTTATTCTGCACGTGGATGGGGAAAATTACAGAGAATATGGGTTACGATATCTATACCGAAGGAGGCATGACATTTTTAGTTTGAGTCTAAGAGGTTTCTTATGTGTGGTGACAGGTTTGGCCTCAAAAATAGAGATATAGGGAAAAAAGGAAACCAACTCATTTTAATGTCGAGCTAGGATAAAACAATCGGCAAGCAGTCCATGTATTTGATTATCAGTTCAACATTTTTGTTGTTTTCTCTCTGGCATTCACAGCAGTTCCGTGCTCCATACAATATAATATCAAGGCCTTGTAAGCAGTTGTCTTTTCTTTTCTAATTAGAAAAGCATTTGCTTTCAGAGCTTTCATTAAAAATAAAATTACTGCTTTAGGACATGATGTTATTTTTGAATGTCAGGCCATACATTACAATATATTAGCATGTAAATAAAATGATTCTGCAGCAAACTTGTTCATCTCTGCTTTCCTCTTCAGGGTTTAATTAGACTGAATGGCAGTACGAATGTTGTGGTCAACATTTTCAAACTTGGCTACCAAAACTTCAGCCCCTAAATCCATATTTATAAGCGGCGTGAGCCCTAGAGCTTGACTTTTCAGCATACCCTCCCTTCAGTTGACCTCAACAGAAGTAGTCAGTATGAAGTATCTCTGAAAGTCAGATCTCAGGCAGGCTCCAGGTTTATAGGCAGGGCCCTACCAAATTCATGAAACATTTCACAGCCATAAGATTGTAAAATTTAATTTCACAATGGCATGGTATTGCTGTCATCATTTCTGTCCTGCTGCTGGCAGAGCTCTGCCTCCAGACCTGGGAAGCCAGCCAACAACTTCCACTCTGGCTGGTCAGTTCTAAAGCCAGAGCTGAAGTAAGGGGGAGAGCAATACTGGGACTCCCCCCAAATACATTTGTGACCCCCCCCCCCCATAACTCATTTCTGGGTTAGGACTCCCTGTTTGAGAAACACTGGCCTCCCCATGTTAAACCTGTATATAGGGTAAAAACACACCAAAGACCAGATTTCATGGGGAGACACAAGATTTCATGGTCTGTGATGCATTTTTCTTGGCCATTTATAGGTGATTTGGGATGTTTGGAAAATCTCATTATTGGTGATCTGTCCAAGGAAGAGGAACCAATCTGGCTCCTGCACTAAATCAACTGTCTTCTTTAAAAGAGTTCTGAGTTACTCAGGAGAGGGGAAATTGCTATTTTAAATTATTTCTGCGTTGGTAGTACCTACCTGGTCTCTGTGTGAGACTTTGTACAAACACAGGATGGGACAGCCCCCTGCCCTTCAAAGAGCTGAAAGTTAAACCAGACCAATGTCTGGAAGGTAAACAGGAGCCTGGCCTGCCCCAGGCCAAAGCCACACTTCAGGTCAGTGGAGAGCCAGGAAAAGAACCCAGTTTCTCCAGTGTCCTACCACCTAGATCACTCAGCTTCCTTTGTAATGAAATAGACCCTGCCACACACACCCATTGAGCTCTGTAGCTACTACTCCAGCATCAGAATTTCCCTGGTGCTGCACTCTACCACTTCTACACAAGGACAAGTGGAGGATGAGGATTTAGTTGGTATGTCTCTGAAAAAGCCAACCCACTCACCATGCCCGGCCTCTCCTCTAGCTTATTTCTGACCAACCCTTTGCTGTTGAAAGAGGTATCATTCAGCAGACTTATGAAGCATACAGAAAGAGGAAAGTCTGCCTAACTCAGCCACCCGCCCACCTTCTAATGAAAAAAACTTGAAGGGAAGGTAAATTCCTAGAATCTAAACCTCTTTTGGCCTGGTTGTGATTCTAAAGCATGCAGAGATACATTACCATGGGGATTCTTCACTATTCTCAGCCAATGTCTGAAAAGCATGGAAAATAACAATTTAGATAAGGGGTGGCCAACCCATTTAACAAGGAGAGCTAAAAATGCAAAGAGCCTCACCAGAATTGTCAACAACAAAAAAAAAAGCCTCTCCCCCCCAAACAGAATTGTTGAGCAAAACCAAATACATGTAAAAAACAATGCCCCTTTAAGACGGCCGCCATCTTGGGTACCAATTTTCAAAACCTGCAGCTTCAACCTGGTAAGCACAGGGAAGTGGAGTCAGCGAGAGCCATAGGGGGTGCAGGAGCAGCTTTGCAAGCCACACTTTTAGAGGGCAAGAGCCGCATGCAGCTCACGAGCTACGGGTTGGCCACAGCTGATTTAGATAGGCCTGTGGGTGGGAGAAGGAGCTTGAGAAGTCTCCTTCTGCTCTGCAAGGGGGCAGGCACCTAGAGGGAACCAACAGCTGGCAGTTCTCTCGAGGTTGGGGGAGAGCAGGGAAAAAGACTTCACATGCGCCCCCACTCCCTGGTCAATCAGGGTCCATGGGAGGGGGAGCACAGAAGTGTCCTGGCCCCGCCCCTTCTGCCAGAGGCCCCACCCCTTCCGGGGAAGACCGGGACCACTTAAAAAATTAGTGAAGTGTCCCACCCCTGACCTAGACAAAGCTTATCAGCTCTCTTCATAGCAAAGTGCTAATGTTGTTACATACTTTTATTATATTAGCATAAGGAAATAATAAAGCATAAAAACCATGCTTACTCTTAGCAGCATTACCAACACTTACACTGCTTTCTGGGCTCTTAGAAGACATTTAGGGGTAAATTAGAGCTAAATAACATCACAGAAGAACACTGTGATCCAGGACCAGTGGCTGTAAAAAAAACTTTATGGGACCACAGGAAACTTGTCACACACATAATAAGCAAATATCTGGCTAACTAAAGTCATTCCAGACAATGAATGCTGTAGGACCAGAGAGCGCCAGACTAGACAGGTTCAACCTGTATTTTTCCCAGACTCAATATCAGAAAAAGCTGGACAGTCAATGATTGATGTTTTCATTAAAATTTTCATCTTAAAACGGACTTTGAGCATGGAAAATTTCAGCCCAAACAATTCAAGTTGGGAAACTTGTAAGGAACTGAAAACAGGGTCATATGATGAGAAGTGTTGGGCAACCTTAATAACAGGCAGCCTCCTATAATGTATATTTTAATTAGAAAGCCATCTCCAAATGCTCCACAAGTTTTCCGCAAACAGTTGGTTTGCATAACATTTGCCAAGATTAACTACATAAATATACACTATGAAAATGCCTCAGATTCTTCATAAATGGTGCTGCTAAATTTTACCACATGAGTTTACTTCATCTTCTCATATTTGTAATGGCATATAGTACAGATTTACATTTTTATATATCAGAGTTTCTGCTTAGTTTGTCTTCATGCCAACTAGATTAAGGATGCAATATATTATATTTTCAGTGAATGTATGTCAGAAAGTGCAATAAATAAGTGATGATAGATGGAAAAAAAATAAGAGTTTTCCATGAAAAACAATGGAAAGAGAGTAGAAAACGTGCATTAATCCCTCAATGCCTTTTTCAAAAAATCGAGTGTCCTGAAGAATTCTGACTCAAACTAATCAAAGACTGTAGTTAGTACATTAAGTAAATAGAATTACCAAAACACATGTCTTGTGCAAACAGGTGGAGAGTAATTCCCATTTAAAACACATTAAGATGGCCTTAGAGAGTGATGTAGTCCTAACACAACAACTAGGGACATTTCAAAATTCAAAACTATACACTCTATTGGCTTCACTGAAAAAATTGTTAATTCTTGGCTTCTGACAATCTGCTTTAGAAATGACAATTATGCTGTGGAATGAAGCTTATTACCCAGGAGGCTGATCTCCTGCTGCAAGGTAAATTCACAATCTGCAGAGCTTAGCCGCTGGCTTCTCCTTTGCCAGATAACAAATAATGATCATGCTGTTTTAATTATGTGATCACAAGAAAAGAAATTGTGTGATGGTTGTGGCTGTAGTTGCCACAACCGAAAAAACTGCACTCTTGATGGCTTATAGAATGGACATGTTCTAGTCTCAGTTTTGTCACAGCCACATCGGTTGCTGAGGGTATTCATTTCATCGGGCAAATCCCATCTCTCCAGTAAAAGCTATCATTAGAAAGCCGATATTTCTTTTGATTTGCAGGGAGCACCTTTTGGATGCGTCTACACTGCACCATAGCTCAAAATAAGACACACCATTTGAGCTATGCAAATGTCCCTTACTCCTCATGGAATGAGATTTACAGGGTTTTCAAAATAATGGGCTTGCTGTGAAGACATGGGATTGTTATTTTGGGATACTCCCTAAAAGTGTTGCAGTGTAGAGGTAGCCTTTTAGAGGGACATCCGCTTCTGGGTTTTATTTTTAAATAGACTAATTACAAAAAATTACAGATTTCTAGCAGAGCTAGACTGGATTTTTTGAGAGGGCTGAAGGTGGCTGGATTACCAAATTCCTATCTGGATTAGCATCTGAATGTGCTGGAGAGTTTTGCTGTATTGTTAATTATGTGCTGTGGTGCCTATTTAAAATGTAAACAAATAGATGATGGAACACTTATACATTTATGGTTCAGATACAGGTCAGCACAAGGAGATTCATCAGGCATTAAAAATGTCATCAATTGTCTTCACTCCTCCAGCTCTGCCTTCCCCATGTTACGCTCTTAAGAATGTTCACTGCTACTTTCTTGTGACACCACACCACTGTCAAAGTCGTCCACTCCTGCATCTTGCACCCTGTTTATTCCTCCCTTTGCCTGAGAGAGAGGTGCTTTTCTTCCAATAGCTGGTCAAGTTCGTTGCTCTGAATCAAATCAGTGGCCTTGTGTACACTACAGAGTTAGGACCACATAAGTTGCCTTACAATTGATCTAATTAAGTCAGTACTCACATTACCCACTGATGTAAGTGTCCTACTACACGGACATCATAACTCCACCCCCTTGTCAGTATAGTTCGGACAGCTCAGTGTCCGGGTAGATGCTGTGTGATACTTACATTGCTCTAGCTATTATTCTTGTTAATTTCAGGGCTTTATGCTGGAGCAGTGAAATTCACAAGAAAACCCATTCACAGCTGGAGTGGATACCGCACTCCAACTACAGCACAGCTACCCCCAGGGCTCCCTGCTCACAGCTGAGCTGCCACCAGGCTCCCCTCTCCAAGCCCTACTTCACCACTACCCCCACCCCGACCCCCCGAGTCCTGACTCCGCATTCCCAGCTGGGCAGCTGCCGGTGCTCCCCTCTTCAACCCAGGCAGTCACCCTGAGTCCCAGATCTCCACTACCTGCTTCAAGCCAGGCTGCCACCTGAGCTCCCAGCTCCCCACTGCCTGTTCTGCAGTGGCTGCCCCTCGTTCTCATTACAGTTGCTAAGTGTTGAGTTTAAAGAGTAAAAACAATTTCCAAAGGCTGTAATTAAAAAGATTTTTGAAGTGAGCATGAAAGCACTTGAAACCTAACAAGCCAGATTTCAGTATTCTCACCTACAGTAATCTCTTCACAGAAGGGCTGCTAATGCAAGGAAGAGTGGGCGGGAAGTGTAGTGGGGAAGTGACAGAGCATGAGAAGAGAGGGAAATAGCAGTGTAGTATTTTTCTGAACAAGTAGAGCAATGGGGAAAAGGAGTAGGTGCACAACCAAATGACTACCACAGATCTCCAGGGTTCTTCACTGATGCAGCACCTGGCTAGATGGTACAATGATCACAAAGACTGATCTAATATGCAGCAGGGACACTCCCCTTGCTGTCCTTGACTTGATTCCAGTTTGTTCTGCTACAAATACTTTTAGCTGAATCCTGCCGTTTGTTTTGAGTCTGTGAAGGTAATGGAAATAACACCAGTTTGATGATTTAGGTACACTCTCCTCCTAGTCTCCTAATATCCACTTTGGGTACGTCTACACTACAGGCTTCTGTCGACAGAAGTTTTGTCGACAGATACTGTCGACAAAACTTCTGTCGACAAAGAGCGTCTAGACTACATTGAGTTCTGTCGACAAAGCAAGCTGCTTTGTCGACATGGTAGTGTAGACGCAAAGGACAGTTTACATGCAATAACACCTTCTGTCGACAGAAACTCTGTCGACAGAAGGCGTTATGCCTCGTAAAATGAGGTTTACCAGCGTCGACAAAACTGCTGAGTTCTGTCGACATTATGTTGACAGAACTCAGCGGTAGTGTGGACGCAGGTATAGTTTTGTTGACAAAAGTCCACTTTTGTCGACAAAACCCTGTAGTCTAGACACACCCTTTGTGACTTCCAGAAATCCCATTTAGAATCCTTTACATTTAAAAGATATAACCAGCAGGGGGCATTTAGCCCTGCAGGTTAGGTCCTGTGTCTCCTTTGGGAAATTTCCCATGTGGGCAGGTCTTTTGGAATCAATCTGAAGCTGTTGTCAAAATGGATCGTTTGGAACTTGGTTGTACTCGCATCACTAAAAACCATATTTGTGGTATTGGATCAAGGCCAATAGTATAATCTGTAATTCAGTAGCACCTCAGGATCTCAGTCAGGAACCAAAGCCCTATCGTGCTAGACCGGCACCAACACTAAACAAAACGATAGTCCCTGCCCCCAAGAGCTCACAGTCGTAGTGATAAACAAGCTACCACAGATGGATAAAAGAGACAGGTGATCACAAGGCAACAATGAAATAATCAACAGTGTTATCAGCAGTGGTCACAAGCAGGCCTGATGACTTGGGGAATAGGAGGACAACTGCCCTGGGCCCTGGTCATTCAAGAGGGCCCAGGACTCCCAGCTGCCACCACTGTGGTGGGGCCAGAGCCTCAAGCCCTTTAAATCACCCCTAGAGCTCTGAGCAGTGCAATGTGGGTGGGGCTAAGGGCTGGTGAAGGCAGGGGCATGGTGTGGTCCAGGCAGCGCAAAGGCCTGATTGCCCCAGCCCCAGCCCTTCCACCCGAGGCCTCGCACCTTCCGGGAGTACAGAGCCATGCCCCCACTTTGCCCAGGGGCGCAGGAATTGTCAGACCCCTTAGTCACATCTGTCAGCTGTGTTTCGTATAGCTTCAAATTGTAATAAATATTAAAATATAACCCTCACAGTGTAATTGTTTGGAATTGCCTGACGCTGCCACGAGAGTTAAAGAAAGCATTCATTGCCATTTCCACTATAAGTCTTATTCTTCTACAGTTTTCCAGTTAGCTGTATTAAAAAGTCAAATGATAAATTAGGTTACTATTCTCCATTGGCAAGCCATTTATTTAACACAGAAGTACAGAACTACATAAATCTAATATATTTCATACATCCTATTGTACACTAGACTCGTACACCAGATTTCCATGCATTTTTTCAGAAAAATACCTAGTTGGAAATACTCATGATGTAGAGTATTTCAGAGTGTCTGATTCTGGTCCTGTTCAGAGCCAGAGCATGAAGAAGATCACATGAAAAGTGAGGGGAAAAATTCTACAACTAATTCATGTGGGCAGATTTCACTTCTTCAGACTTGTTTGTGAGTACAAAGCTCCTCATGGACACAGAGACTCGCACATATGAAGCAAATTCCAAAAATCAGGGCCTAACATTCCTGGGTGAAAGTTTAGGCTGAATCTTATTTCAGACTGCTCCCTTCATGCCCCTGTTTTCTGGATATGTTTCTCATTAGTTCCTGGCATGATCAGCTCAACACAATTGCTTTTTTTATGCACAGCTGGCATTACAAAATTCTACAGCTCTTCATTCCAATTCCAGACTGACACTGTGCTGCATCTGCAGTGGGGCCCTGAAGAGAAGCTTAAGAAGAACACAGATTTGGGAAACTTCTCAGGATGGCAGATATAAGGCAGAGTTTAAATTAGCTACACCTGTGTAAATCCAGAGCGACCCCCCCTGAAGTTACTGAGCTCAGAATCTAGTCCACTGTGCTCACACCAAAGGATAAAGATGATAAAGAAATGGGGATGTACTAGTGTTAGAGAAACTTTTGTTAAACAAAGACAATGACCATTGCTTAAATGCAGGTGCACTATTACAGCTCCAAGGTGTTATGTGAAACACCAGTTTCAACACTAACAAAAAAGGAACCATCTATTGCTTGGACCTCTCTGGTCCTGCATCCTCGCAACCTCAGTGGTCCAGAACCACAGAGTTTGCCAGAGCTGTGGAAGTCAAAGCTCCTCTCTGGTCTGTGGGCATCCCTGGAGCTTGGGCTTCCTTTCCTGCTGCTGACCCTATGCCGGGGCTCCCAGGGTCAGCCTCCTTGACTGGGCTGGGCTCCCAGGGTCAGCCTCCCCAGCCGCCATCAGCCCCTCTCCCTCAGGATTCCCAGCTGGGCTGGGGCTTCCTGCTGGCCTGCTGCTGCTGGGGTTCCAGGCCAGGACCAGGGATTTTCCCCCACCCAGCCACCGCTGGTCCTGCTTCTACCAGGGTTGTTGGCTGAGAATTACCTGCACCCACTGCTAGCTCAGCTGGAGCCTAGGTTTCTGGCCCAGACTGGGGGTTCCTCTCACCTGCTACAGGGGCTCCCCAATGCAGGACTCCTCACCCACTGCAGGACCAACCCCTGCCAGGTCAGCTGGGTCTCCCCAGCACCTGTGGGACTCCCAGCTGGCTCGTGCGCCTCACCTCTAGGGATCTTTTGTCCAGCAACATGCATGGTCCTTCCTTCCGGACCCAGATGTTGGCGGGCCAGAAAATCCTGGATTTGGGAGGTTCTAATTGTATTTACTTCTCCAACATGTGCTGAACGTATCCGCTATGATACACTTAGGCATATTTTGCACAAAACCAAGGCTTTCTAGACATTCCATTCCAAATCCCAAAGGTCACAATGAACAGCTTACGATGCGCTGCAGCACCTTTACAGCTACTCAAGTGTATCAGAAAATTCTGCTGGATCACAGAGTGAACAAGGCCAATCCTCTTTTATAAAAGGGCAAAAGACAACCTACAGATTTTTTTTTTAACTTAAACCTTGAAAATCAAATACAAAAAACCCAAGCCAGTCTCAGCAGAATCTTTCTAGTCAGGCTCCATGCTCCAGTGAAGCCTTCCACCTCTGCATATGAGGTCGAGGAGCCAGGTGATATGACCTGAGAAGTCTGAAAGATATTTTTTGCCCAAAGTAATTTTTTTAATTGCTTGGTCTTAACCTGACTAGTGATATTACTCAACAAAAAGGCTCTGTTTCTGTAAACATGTATGCACATGCGTATCGTTATATAGTCAGTGTTCAATGGTACTTCACAGGTGTGTAATATAATGCATGTGCGGGAATATTTGCAGGGTCAGGACTTTGAGTTTAGATTCTGTGTCAGCCTTAAATATTTGCTCCAAGAGAAGCAGCGTGGTGTAGAAGAATAGGCACTGAGAAGGAAGTAAAGAAACCTGTTTTTTTTTTTCTTCTGGTACTGAATGCTCCAGGACCATGAGCAGGATTCCAGTCACTCTGTGTCCATTATATTCTCCCTCCCCCCTGGCTTGGGGAAAAGCCGGAAAAAAGCGTCTAGACTGGCGCGATCCTCCGGAATAAAGCCCTTTTCCGGAGGATCTCTTATTCCTACTTCCAAGCCGGAAAAAAAGCGGCGGACATGTTTATTTAAATCCCGCGGGGGATATTTAAATCCCCCGCGGATTTCCCTATTCCAAACTTGGAAATTAGCATGGCTATTTCGTAATAGGGGCCAGTCTAGACGTAGCCGTCAAGTTTAAGTTGCCTCCATGGTTGTGTTTAATGGCTCATTGCTTAAGATGCTTGAGTGGGGAATTTAGACGATTAACACAGATACAGAAGACATACAGGCAGTCCCCGGGTTACGTACAAGATAGGGACTGTAGGTTTGTTCTTAAGTTGAATCTGTATGTAAGTCGGAACTGGCATCCAGATTCAGCCGCTGCTGAAACTGATCAGTTTCAACCGCGGCTGAATCTGGACACCAGTTCCGACTTACATACAGATTCAACTTAAGAACCCCAGGCGTCCCCAAGTCAGCTGCTGCTGAAACTGATCAGCAGCTGATTCCAGGAAGCCCAGGGCAGAGCAACTCTGCCTCAGGCTTCCTGTAGTCAGCCGCTGGTCAGTTTCAGAAGTGGCTGACTTGGGGACGCCTGGGGCAGAGCAGCTCGGGTGCTGCTGGGTTGGTCCAGTAGCGCGGCCGCTCCTCGGCGCTACTGGACCACCCAGCAGCACACCAGCTGCTCTGCCCCAGGCATCCTGATTCAGCCGCTACTGAAACTGATCAGCAGCGGCTGAATCAGGACTCCTGGGGCAGAGCAGCTGGGGTGCTGCCGGGTTGGTCCAGTAGCGCCAAGGAGCGGTGCTGCGGGACCAACCAGCAGCGCCCCACCTGCTCTACCACAAGCCCTGGGCTTTGCTCCACGTCTCCCTGGTCTGCTGGGGGGGGGGGAGCACTAGCTGCGTCCCCCCCCAGAAAACCAGGGAGACGCGGAGCAAAGCGGCGGAGGACCCGGGCCGGACCGCGGCGCTTCAAGATCAGCGCCACGGGTCCCGCCTGGGTCCTCTGCCGCTTTGCTCCCCGTCTCCCTGGTCTGCTGGCTCCCCCAGCAGACTAGGGAGACGGGGAGCAGCTTTTCTCGCCCCGGAGGAGGCGGGTGGCGGGACCAGGCGTCCCGCCGCTCCAGTCCTCCGGAGCGAGAAAATCTCCGTTTGAAACTGCGGATCCGACATAAGTCGGATCCGCATAACTCGGGGACTGCCTGTATATTCCTTTATAGGAGAAGAATTGAAGCCCGATCCCCAACATGCAAAATACTGCCTATATGGCTGCCTTCTGTAGAGACTCAGGGACTATAAAAATCAATGGAGGTCAGGGAGTGTGCTCAGGATTTTCCAGGAATATGCCTCTTGTTCAGACAATAACCTCAAATAGCTGGGTGGAGTTCAAGAGAGGTTTACTAGGGGAAGATCAGTCCAAGGCACCTCACAGCTACAGATTTCATATTTTCATAAAGACAGATGCACCAGCTCTGTCCATCTCAACTCTGCAGTGTGCTTCTGGCCATGTGTTCTCTTCACCTGCCCTTCCCCCCACCTTTGATCCACTCCAACTTTGATAGCCCTTGCAAACCCCAAGTAATCAGCACAGGCAGGAAAAAATAGGATTATACTAACACTGTGCAATCATAATATTTCAGTCATGACAACTTCAGGAATTTTTCCACTATGAGAAATACTCAGTTCTGTTACTTCAAACTTTTATTTAGAGGAACGATACATGAGATATAAACCAGCTAAACACATTGCATTCAGTAATTAGCAGCATTACTAGCTGATACAATTTGAAGAGGATGGGGTGACAAAAGAACACCAAAAATCCAAGAGATGGAACTAAAGATAGGTCGTATTTTATATAACTCACATACTTTACATGCCTCAGCCCTGCATCCATTCTTTCCATTCATCTCAAAATTCTAATCCACTCACATGTATTAATAGCCACATAATTAACATATCATCTACATTTCAAATATAAAGCATGCTTCTTAAACAAAGAAACATTCTAGTATCACAACAACTAAAAATGGCAAAACATTCTTTTTAAAGAATACCCAGAATAGTTCACAATTTGACTTCTTGTTATTTTTGTGGCTTATTATTTAGAGATAATTTTACGGACACATTAGCAGAAGAAACTAGTAAACAGTCCCTCATTTTCTGAAATTATTTTCTTCATCTTATCCTTTGCTAGTTATATTGTACTATTTAAGTAATGGCTTTACAAAAGCCAGGTTAGTACTAATTCTGTTTCAATGGCCAATAGATTTTCACATGTTCTTTATTACAAGTAAATGGGAATCACATCAATATTTCATATGTATAGCGTCTTCCTCTTCTCGTGCTGCACTGTCAACTCAGTGACCCTTTTCGGAGTGTCAGACATTACTCAGAACACTTCAAATAACTGTATTTGAATCTTCATTATGCATGTGGCTCTAGGGACCATGTTAGCAGCCCTTTCATATTTCCTGGGACACTATTATGTTTGTGACATAAGACTCACAATTAACCTGAGAGCACAGGAAGGTTGGTTCATAAGACCCACCCCTCAACATCACTAGATGGCACCGAAGAGTAGTTTTCTTTTTTGTTACTATTACTAATTAATTTTACTCATTTCCAGAGGTTCTTTTACAGTATCTGTAAGACACCTTACTGATATTGTAAGAAAATTAAGTACAAACAAAAAATGTTAATCGAGTGTCTCCATTTGACAAAGACCAAATAAATGTGTCTTGTAGCTTTCCCTGAAAGTCACTAGATTCAGGATCTAGAGGCAGATATTACCAAAGACGGGACCCTTAATTGAGAGAATCCTGCACCAGATGAGAAATATATACATAGTATCATGAGCTTTTGTGGGCAAAACCCACTCCTTCCGATGAGCTTGAGATTTTCCCACAAAGCTTATGATACAATATATATTTTTGTTAGTGTCTAAGCAAGTCAACTGCATAGCTTAAGTCAAAATAGCTTATTTCGGCTTTTGGTGCTATCTACACAGCAGGAAGTCCAAGAAAGATCCCTCTTCCACCAACTTTCCTGTAACCCTTATTTTACAAGGAATAACGGAAGTCAGAGGAAGAAGTCCTCTAGCTCTACATTATTTTGACATTATGTTGAAATAACTGCTTGTAGTGTGGACACAGACTATGTTACTTTGGAATAACGTCAGTTATTCTGAAATAACACTGCTGTGTAGATGTACCCTGAGGTGCCACAGGACTACTCATTGTTTATAAAGTTACAGACTAACATGGCTTCCTCTCTGAGTCAGATGAGAAATGTTCAGGTTTATATTCCAATGATAAGTGATTTCCAAACAGACAATTTCAGCTGCGAAGGTGGAGCATAAGCAAAACAGCCTGGCAAAACTGATTCCTGAACCATTCAGGACTGTAAAAAGCTTCAATAGCAACTTGAATTGCATCACTAAATTAACAGTAAGCCAAAAGAGAAGAGAATTGAGAACAGGTGTTGTGTGTCACACCATTTCGACAGACAGCTGAGCCAACATTCTTCACTACCTAAAGCTTTTGGGTGGACTTCAAAGACAGGTCTGTAAACATCTCTTTACGGTCAAGCCCTGAGGTACCAACAGTTATAGAGGGCTGTTGGAAAATCCATATTCCACATGCCAGAGGGATACTATGTCCAGCCATAGAGGATGAAAAGTCACTCTGAGCTGCTAATAATTTATGGAGATATGCCTATCTCATAGAGCTGGAAGGAACCTTGGGAAGTCATTGAGTTGAGTCCAGCCCCTGCCCTCACAGCAGGACCAAGTACCATCCTTGACAGATTTGTCTCAGATTCCTAAATGGCCCCCTCAGGGACTGAGCACATAACCATGGGTTTAACAGGCCAATGCTCAAACCACTGAGCTAGCTAACCTTCCTACCTCACTTTAATCCTAGCTGGGAATTCAAGAGAAACAATGCAGACCACTATCCACAAGAACCACTTCTGTCTCTTAGTTGAGTCTCAACCAGGTCATTTTCACCTAAATTCTAGTCTCAGAAACTGCAGAATAACAAAACTATAGTTTGGTGAAAATGAGATGACATGAGCATATAGGCACCTTTCAAATGTATTTAATTCTCAAAAAGGTGTAGCCGTGGCAAATTAATTCCTCTGCTTTTTCCACACAGTGAAGAAAATAAAGTAAAGCTTCCCTTATTGCTCTGCCAACAAACACACACTGTATGGGTGAGAACAGCACTAGGAAACAGAAGTTAGCACAGTCTTTAAGCCAGTAGTTCCTGGCCTCTGCCAACAAAGGTAATTTAAAAAAATGGTAGGATAGGCCTTTTGTTTCTTTTTTCCTTATTTTGTTCCTTTTCCTGTTACCTGCAGCTGTGTCTCGTGCCACACTCGTACACAACTGATTTCATGCTAGCACAAAACGATTATAATTAACCATATATATTTAGAAGCCATACTACTGCTGACTCAGTGCTGTGCTGCTTCAGGGACTGGGTGGGACCCAAACAGAGAGGTAGGAAGGTTTCTGTCACTGTCTACTGCAGGCATGTCCAAAGTCCGGACCGGGGGCCAATTGCGGCCCGTGTTCCGGTTTTATACGGCCCCACAGGTAATTTGGCAATATCTATCTTTTATGGCCCCCAACGAATCCATATGTATTGAGATGAATACATTGTAAAATCTCAGTTAATGTCAGTTGGTCTAAATCAGTTATAAATATATTTGGACACAACATGTATACTTGGTGTTATGTTCCTGTTCATAATTTTTGAACTTAAAAGTTGACAGACAACCTTTATTACCAATAATATGTAATGTACTTTACAATGTTCCTGACATATATTTCAGCTTCCTGGATTTTTTTTCATCTGGCCTTCAGATATGAAAGGCAGAGTGATTTAACACCTGTTTAGATTTGTCATCCATGTGACGAAATGAAAAGTATGCCGTTTGCAATAAACTTTGCATAAAATAGTTAATTTGCATTTAATTTTAATGGTTCAAAGAATGTCAGGCAAAATGGTCGGCCCTCACGCATGTTCACTTCATCAAATCTGGCCCTCTTTGAAAAAAGTTTGGGCACCCCTGGTCTACTGTCACTGAAGTCTGTGGTAAAACTCTCAGTCACTTCAGGTGAAACAGGATTTGACTTTGGGAATGTAATGAAATTGTGTGTTCTATTAATTAACAGGCCCACCGACAGGGGGGAGGGGGGAGCAAAGAGGGCAACTGCCTCAGGGCTCAGCGATAAAAAAGGGCAGCCACCACCACTCATGTGGCAGTAGCAACGACCAGAGCCCCGGCCCTTTAAATCACTGCCGAAGCACTGGGCGGCTCAATCAGGGCAGCACTTAATGCTGCCTGGAGAGCGCCCCCAGGCAATTTTTGAGAGCTGCTTAGTACCAGCCCCACCCCTTCCACCTAGGCCCCTCCCCTTCTGGAGGCATAGAGCAGGCTCCTCACTTGTTTTGCCCAGTAAGGCTGTTGGCCCTGCTGGTTCTGTATCTTGTTTGACAGAAAATTAACACTCTGAGTTAATTTTTCCACTGAACTTTACCTGACCCTATTGTTTTTATGAATCCTACCTTTCGGATAGCCTTGAAAGACCACTATGTCCTGTATCAAATACATTGGTACTCAGGTGGACCTTTGAGTTCAAATTATGCTTCATATTGGCAACCACATGAGGGCTGTGTCTAGACTGCATCGCTTTTCCGTAAAAGGGATGCAAATTAGACACATCGCAATTGCAATGAAGCGGGGATTTAAATCCCCCCCCGCTTCATTTGCATAAACATGGCTGCCACTTTTTTCCGGCTCGGAGCTTTGCCAGAAAAAAGCACCAGTCTAGACGTGGATCTTTTGGAAAATAAAGCCTTTTCCGAAAGATCCTTTATTCCTCTTAAAATAAGGAATAAGGGATCTTTCGGAAAAGGCTTTATTTTCTGAAAGATCCGCGTCTAGACTGGCGCTTTTTTCCAGCAAAGCTCCGAGCCGGAAAAAAGCGGCAGCCATGTTTATGCAAATGAAGTGGGGGGGATTTAAATCCTAGCTTCATTTGCAATTGTGATGTGTCTAATTTGCATCCCTTTTACGAAAAAGGGATGCAGTCTAGACACAGCCAAAGTGTAGTTCTTGACTTCTATTCTCTGGCACAGGCAAAGAATGCTGAGAGCAAGCAGGGAGATGGGGAACCATGGTCAAAAGTGTCTTTAAGACACCTTGGTGAGTCCCTGCCCCAAGGGATATAGCTTCTAGGCTAGGCCCAAGTGCTAATTAATGCAGCTGGAGCACAGCTCCTGATGTCCTACTCCATGATATTTACAAATTGGTTTTCTAAGGGCCCAGTTGTGTTCCCTTTGACATCAGTTGTACTCCAGCCCTTCAGCTTGCATGAGAAATATGAATGAGATACATAACGTATTATAAAACTGTTGTAAAGTTTATGTATGAATAGAATCAAAATCCATTTTCACTCTGCAGAGCATGAAAATACATAGCAGGAATGCGGGAGGCCATATCAAACTGATGGCTGCAATACAGTTTGGATTATTTAATTATGTGCTCTTTAATCATACAGAGCTCTAAAAATATTAGCTAGTTTATCATAGACTGAGAATTTTGTGATAGCGTTCTATGAACACTGTAGAAATCCTGAACTCTGTCAAAAGCGACATTGCCTTCTACCCTGAGGTAATTTATCATTTCAGAAAAAAATCTTTTCAAGTCATACATGTTCCCCATTCAAGATTTGTGGAGACAAAGCCATTTCATTCTGCACATACTAATTTGCTGAGTGAAACCGAGCTCTGGCATACAATATTGACAGTAATTGCTTCACCTCTTTCAAGCCATGAAGTGCAGGTACATTAAACACCTGATTATTTTTATAAGGTCAAGCAGAATCACTAAGTAATGACTGAGTTAAGAAGTGTCATTCTTGATGGACAAAATGAGCTGTCTTGATTTCCTCTAAATTTTGCCATAATAATCCTCATGTCTAACTGCAAGAGGCAGCCAATTACACCAGCCTGTCCTTCATCACCAGTACATTAGGATTTTTTAATATAATAACCTTTTTCATATTTCCATGGGGAGCAAAAAAAATCTTTAAAGGTTAGCACGGGGATAATGGCTGATGGGTTCACAGCTCAAAGAAAAAAAGCAATTATGTTTAATTAGTGTGATGAATAATGCTTATCCAGATAAATAGTGCAGTCTAAAGTTCAGCTCATTCAATCTGTCCCAATTTGTGTGGCAATTACTTGTTCTGTGGACTGGGAGCACTAAGTCTTGACCTTCTAATTTAGGACTTCAGTACAATGGTGATTCATAAGATTACTGCCTTCTGGATAGCATCATCAGTGTGCAATAAGAGTGTGTGTAGTAAGGAAAACTTTGCTAAGGGTACACTCGGCTTCATGAGCATTCTGACATTTTGAAAATACAAGCAGGAGAGAAAAAACAATGGACATGATTCTCCACTGACTTGTATCTTCTGCTGTCAGAATGAGCACAGCAGCATCTCACAACCTCTTTGCACAGGTGCAAACAATTATACCAGATGATTAACTATGTAGAAGTGAATGAGAGCTGCAGGGACTTTTGAAAAAATCAGGCAACTTTAAATGTTTAAATATGGTTTTATGAGCCAAATCTTAGACACTTTTTTTTGAAAATACTTGTGTCAGGGCTGATCCCCACTCTGGCACTCCGAGTGCAGAAGGTGGATACCCCGCAAAGATCTAGGCTATGCTTGCAAAATGCCCCTAGAGTCACAGATACACTGATTATGAGAAATAAACAAAAAGCTGCCACAACCAAGTGAAATAAAAGAAAAAAAAACACCTTTCTACTTGAACCCAAGAAGAAAGCACTTGGACTTCTTCCAAAGATGTACCCCCAAAGCTCCTTTACTACAAGAGAGCTTGAAAACAAAGAGAAATCAACTGCAATCTCTGGTAGCTGACCTTTTAGTCTGAAGCATGCATATACACACACACACATACAGACCTCCTGTTACTTTCTAGGACACGAGAATCAAATCATCACCTTAAAAAAAAGTGATTTTTATTAGAAAACAAAAGATATACTTGATAAAGCATACTTGGTTGCCAGATGTTAAATCAACTAGGCAAGAACAAATCAAAACACAAAAAAACCTTAGTCCTTTGGGCAGTAAATTAAATGGTGAATGGGGAGGGAAGGCATGGGTTCACACAGAGAAGCTTAACCCAAACAACCCAAAATAAAGAAAAATACCCTGATTGCGACTAGATACCCTTTTTTCCCTTTATTTACTCACGATCCCTTCCAGGTTCAGTCCACTCCCATGCCCTGAATTCCTTGGAGGTATGGTAGTCTTGCCTGATTTGAATCATTCCGTCTCTCTCAACTCCTGGCTTAACTCACTGACAGCGCAAACGGTCTATATATTTACAATTTAAATTTCAGCACTGTTTCCCATTAATTCTTCTGGCTCCTTGCCAACAATACCCCTACCTGAGTTTAACCTTTTAGGAGGCCAGCACTTCTCCTATCCAACACAACTGGACCAAATGTTCCCTTGTTTTGCTACTTCTATGCTTACTTAAAAGAAAATCTATTTCTTTTCTTTGTGTTTATTTCTGAATTTGTTGAAGAAAAATGTATGGCTTGTTTTCATAAGAAAATGAACATTCCTGCTGCTACGCAGATAATATATATGAAGAGAATTTATAAGGAAAGGAAAAACTACTCTAATTTTACATAAAGTTAATAGAGATTGAACCTTCCTGGTCCTGCATCCTTAGGACTGGAGTGGTCCTGAACATGGGAATTTGCCAGACCAGGTGAGGTCAGGTGTCAGGGCTCTTCCAGTACTCCCCTCCTGGATGCTGCCCTGTGGGAATCCTGAAGCCTGACCTCCTTTGGCTCACCTGCAGCAGCTGTTCCCAGGGCTCCCTGCTCTGTCCCCCATGCAGTGGCAGACTCCCAGAGCTCTCTAGGTAACTGGCCCTACAGGCTCCCTTTCCAGCCTTCTCAACCTCTGCAGCTGGGGTTCTCTGGTCTAGCAACATCCATGGTCCTACCAGACCAGAGAGCCCCAGACAAGAGGGATTCAACCTGTATAAATAAAATCTTATGTTGATTGACGGGGCTGGAAGGGCATAATAAGTGGGGCTCTGCAGGGGTCTGTTTTGGGACTGGTTCTGTTCAATATCTTCATCAACAATTTAGATATTGCCATAGAGAGTACAATTTAGATGGGACTGCTATAAGGTGGGTGCATAACTGGCTGGATAACCATTCTCAGAGAGTAAATATTAACGGTTCACAGTCATGCTGGAAGGGTGTCACAAGGAGAAGGGGGAAAATTGTTCTCCTTGGCCTCTGAGGATAGGACAAGAAGCAATGGGCTTAAAATGCAGCAAGGGAGGTTTAGGTTGGACATTAGGAAAAACTTTCTAACTGTCAGGGTGGTTAAAAACTGGAATAAATTGCCTAGGGAGGTTTTAAAGCTCCATCACTGGAGATATTTCAGAACAGGTTAGACATACATCTATCAGGGGTGATATAGACCATGGTTGGTCCTGCCATGAGGGAAGGGGACTGGATTTGATGATCTCTTGTGGTCGCTTCCAGTTCTAGTATTCTATGATTTTTTTGGCCAAAAGAGAGGGTGGGCTTGCAGATTTGTCTTCTTGTCCCACAATAGTGTGAGCTAAGTAAGCAACCTGAGGCTCTACATTAGTAAACTTTAGGGGGGAAAATATTATTCTGCCACCTTTACTTACAATGAATACTATCTACACATTTTGTTAGTCTGTAACAGGAAAAACTTTAAAAAAAACAAGGAATAGTCTAGTAGCACTTTAAAGACTAACTCAACTACTCCTCTGAAGCTAATGAATACTATTTTAGGGTATGTCTACACTACCACCCTAGTTTAAACTAGGGTGGTAGTGTAGACATACCCTTAGTTCGGGAGGAGCCCTATTGAAATTGGTGGGACCATCTGTGAAGACAGCCACTAATCAGTGTGAATAGCAGAAACAATGCCTATGGAAAAAAGGGAAAGCAAATTTATTTGAGTAAAGAGTCCTTTTGAACGGAACAGCAAGCAAATGGTCTGGTAGCTCTTTATTGACTAACAAAACATGTAGATGGTATCATGAGCACAGCCCACTTCTTCAGATGACCGGAGTTATGACTAGGGGATAAGAAAACTCAAAATAAATAGGAGAAGGGGAGGAGGGAGAGAAAGAGAAAGATGAACCAAGGTAGAGAACCCAGTGAAAACTTTTTCTGAAGGGCAAAAGTTTTGGGATAAGAGCTGTCTCAAGACAAAGTCAGCTCTTGTGAGACATTTAGCTCAGTTTTTCAAAATCAATAGTTTAAATAGTTAGGATATGTGTTAGATAAGCAGCCATATGTTTGCTTGCTTATCTGAATAATATAAATAATATAGTCTGAGGTTTATCTCATGCTAGCAGAAAAGACAGAGATGGAAAAGTCATTAGATTATTTAGGGCTGGATATTTAAATAAAAATTATCTAAGTCAATGAGCTGGGCTCCTAAATTCCTTTAAATTCTGGCACTGATCCCTACTTGTCAGTAATATTTGTCATCATGCATCGCCTTTTATCCAATACAGCATCTTGAAGCATTTTACAACCAATAATTAATTAGCTTAGTAATTAATGCATGGTTCCCCCTATGGTCTATTTGCTTTATGTGTATGTTTTTCCCATTGGAATTGTACTGTTAAGGTTTAATGACAAATATTGACATAAGATGTTGATATTGGAGGAGGGAGGGGAGAAGCCAGCCAGCCATGCCAGAAAGAAGTGTGGCTGATATATTGAATTTTCTCCTTCTGAATTGTAGGATGAAGATAGCCTGTTGTGTTTCTGTAAACACATGTATCTTGAAATTATGTAGATGAGAAGAAATCTATCAAAATTTTGATCTGTACCTCAGAGATGTCATTACAGTGATGGGAAAACTCCCAACTAATTTAACCATTAAAAAGAAAAAGACTCTCCCCTCCCTCCTTAATGATCAAATGCACCAAGCAAGGCATTTATGAAAGATAATGAAGCAATATTTCCATATTAGTGTCAGCACTTTGTAATTTATATTCACCACAAAATTTCCTTAAATGCTTTCTTGTTTTACAAAGGTCTCCGGCATATTTTTCCAGATAAAGGAAAACTGTGTTTTCTCCTGAACATTGAAGGTAGAAGCTAGAGTAAGAAAGAATGATTGATCACTAATGCTGTAATTCAATCTCAGGCTGATCTGATGATATCTCACCCTACACAAGCTTGTCTGAAGATTTAGGATATTATCAGAACCTTTCAGCTGCACTGAAATTTCATCATTAATCTCTCGCTATCCCTATAGAACTCTAATGACAAATTATTTCATAGATGCCTATATCATAGTGTCTGGAAATCTTTAGGTGCTACAGAACACCATTTGGATACTACTCTTACCTTCAGTTCACTACTCACATAGAAGCTGTTCATCACCAATATGTAAGGGTTTTTTTCCCCAAAGATTCATAGATTCCAAGGCAGGAAGGGACCATTGTGATAGTTTATCCTGACATCTTGTATAACACAGGCCATAGAACTTCTCAAAAATAATCCTTAGAGCAGATTTTTTTTTTTGAAAAACTCCAATCTTGATATTAAAATTGTTGGTATTGGAGAATCCACCATGACCTTTGTGAAAGTGTTCCAAAGGGACAGTCTTTCCCTTCTCTCTCTCTCTCAGAGTTTCCGGTAATGGGTTGCAAGAGTTAGTTGAAATTCTGAGCTGAAATTCCCATTACAAAAGGGGTGTGTCTACACTGCACTGTTATTTCAAGATAACTAGCAATATTTTGAAATAACAATGGGAGCGTCTACACAGCCATTCTGTTATTTCAAAATAATTTCGAAATAATGGATGACTTATTCTGAAATCTGTAAATCTCATTCTATGAGGAATAACACCTATTCCAAAATAGCTATTTCGAAGTAAGATGTGTAGGTGCTCCACTGCTGCTATTTTGAAATGACCCTGGTAAGGGGCTAAGTTATTCCTCCTCAGAGCCTCCTGGGGCTTTAAATCGAGATAGCATGTCTACATTAGTGAAGCCTACCTTGGACTAATTTTGAGGCTTCCCTGCAGTATAGAAGTGCTGTTTCGAAATAAGGTATTTCAGAATAACCATTCCAGAATAGTTTATTTCACAATATCCGTGCAGGGTAGATGTACCCAAAAACTAATTTAACTCCCATAGGAAAATGTCCTTTTAAAATAAAATTTCAACAGAAACTGTCTAGGGAGACAAATTAATTTTATTCCAATTTCAAATGCTTGTTTTGGTTTTAGAAAATAATTTTATTTTTAAAAATAATCATTCTAAAGCTTCTTGAATTGTTTCCCCTCTCTTGCCAACCTTTTTCTCAACATTGAACATAAAAGAAAGAATATAGTCCTTATTATAGGATATTTCAAATGGGGCAGAAGTACATTTTCTTCTCTTTTTGTCTCTTCCCTCCCCTTCCTTTTTTTTCTTTTGCACTGTAACTCTTCAAAAGATTTCCAACATTTAAAAAGAAAGTAGATTAAAAAAGAGATTCTAGTACTGTCATACGTTTAAGGACTTTACAAGTAGGAGAGAGAACAATTATTCTCCTCAACCTCAGAGGAGAGGAAAAAAGCAATGGGGCTTAAATTGCAGCAAGGGAGGTTTAGGTTGGGCATTAGGAAAAACTTCCTAACTGTCAGGGTGTTTAGACACTGGAATAAATTGCCTTGGGAGATTGTGGAATCTCCATCACTTCAGGCTAGATCTGTGGTTCACAACTAGTGGTCCATGGTGATTTTTTCGGTGGTCCACAGGAACATTGTCCAAAGTCACACGGCGTGAGCAGGCACCGCCATTAGACTGTTTTACGCCGTGTTCACAAGCATGCAGTGCGTCATCCATAGCATCACCTAGGATGCAACTGCATTGTGTTGCCAGTAACTTCCGTCAGAGGCTCTGAGCGTCAGTGTAGCTGCCACCGTCGTACTGAGCGATTGCTGTGTCATTCGTCCTGTGCCACACGTGCTGGAGATGGTTCATGAAAATTTTTTGATTGGCCTAGTGATCCGTGGACTGAAATGAATTGAGAACCACAGGGCTAGATAGACACCTGTCAGGGATTGTCTAGATGGTTCTTGGTCCTGCCGTGAGAGCAGCGGACTGAACTTGATGAAGTCTCGAGGTCCCTTCCAGTTCTATGATTCTAACATTTCAAAAACTGAGGAAGTTTTGAAGAGTTACAGAATGGAAGAAATATATTGTTTCAGTTTTCATTTTGCCACTGTAACTTGCCCAAAGTTGGAAAAGTTTCCAAAATTTACAACGTGCAAAAGGAGGAAGAAGAGGAACCTAAGTGCCATTCATTCTCTTAAATTCAGCAACAATAAGGAAAAATAAAAAATGTGGTATTTTTAATTTCAATGCAGAAATTCAGTGACTTTTTAAATTAAATTGTAATTTCAAATCACAACAAAAAGTGCTTCAAACAAAATTGCAAAAAAGTCAAATTAAAAAATTGAAAAAGTCACTAAAAAAAAAACAGAGCTCCGATAAACTCTGTGGATTATTTTCAGGCAGTTTACCTGAAATGGTAAAGGGAAAGGTACAAACCTTTCATAACAAGTTGGAATCCCCTTGTAGGTTTTAATTTCCCATTTGAAATCCAGCCATGTTTGCTGAAACATTTGTTATCTACACCTAGGTTGAGTTTCAAATGAACCTCTGCTGATTTAAGAATGGAAAGCACAAAACACAGCAACATTATGAGGTTTTTGACTCTCAGACTGGCAGAACTTGGATATTTCAAATGAGATTGTTTCACCTTTGTTTGAACCCAAAAACTGTAGAGTGGGAGCCCCTAGGGACTGAAATAAAGCACTAATTGTACAAGCTACCTATTCACATACACTGGTGAGTGTCACAAACCTCTAGAAAAACTACCTCAGAAAGAAACTGAGAATTTAGCATATGTCAAAACTTGCACTTAAATGACCTTTTCAAGAAGTATTGGGAAGTGAGACTGAAGTCTGTGTTAGCTAAGAGCCACATGGCTTTTAGCTCATGTTGTGGAGACACATGACTTAAGCCCCTAACCTCCCAGGTTCATTCCCACCTGCTGATGACCAAGGTTTGTCGGCTTTACATACGTAAAATAGAAACACCGTGCTCCATTATCAAAATGAACTTTTGATGGTTTCAAATCAATTTTTCCCCTGTGAAGTTCTGAAATGGAGCCTTTTTTCTAGTTAGTACAAAAATATTCAAATTTCTGACCAACTTTATTCTCATTACTAGATTAAAAATGGGAAAATTGGTTCAAATGAAACTAAACACTCTGTCCCCGTTGAAGTTTTGTCTGTTACTAGAACCAACCAAAAGCTTTCTTGAACTTCTAAAGTGTTTGGATTATTTTTTCTCCCACTCCAGGTTCCTTCTGAGATTGGACCTAGAAGCGTCAAAGTTCTGAGAAGAGCTATTCCTAAAGAGATTTCCAATCCAATTTTCCAGAGCTAAAAGGTTTTTAAAATAATCTTTTGCATAAGAAACTTCTTGATTTTTATCCAAACCGTGCTCAGGTTTCAAGCTTTTTGAAGTTCACTCATCCCTTGATTAAATCCTTGCATATTATGCCAGATATTTATTCATGCTCTTAGTCTCTCCAGTTTATTACCTGACATCCTGAAAGTCATGTTCAGAAGGAAACCATAATCACCTTTTTACATGATGTAACATTTCACTGGCTCTTATGCTCTGGCCATACTGAGTTTCCCACCATCCTAGTGTGCCATGATTGCTACAGTTACCTGTGCTTGCTCATCTTCATCCCAAGTTAAATAATTCTGCTCTGCTCTGCTGCACTGAGGTGATGTCTAGACTGCAAGCCTCTTTTGAAAGAGGCTTTTTCAAAAGATACTTTCAAAAGAGCTTCTTTCGAAAAAGAGCATCTAGATTACAATCAGTACGTTCAAAAAAAAAAAGCTGCTTTTTCAAAAGAGAGCACCCAGGCAGTCTGAATGCTCTTTTTCGATAAAGCACAGTTTGCATTACATGCGCCTTTTTTCGAAAGAGCACTTTCGAAAAAAGGCGTTATTCCTTGTGAAATGAGGAGTACCGCCGTCGAAAGAAAAGCTGCATTCTTTCGATTTAATTTCAAAACAACACGGCTGGGCTACGTCTACATTGGCCCCTTTTCCGGAAGGGGCATGTTAATTTCAGCCATCGTAGTAGGGAAATGCGCGGGGGATTTAAATATCCCCCGCGGCATTTAAATTAAAATGTCCGCCGCTTTTTTCCGGCTTTTAGAAAAGCCAGAAAAGAGTGTCTACACTGGCCCCGATCCTCCGGAAAAAGCGCCCTTTTCCGGAGGATCTTATTCCTACTTCAAAGTGGAAGATCTTTTGCACAAGAACTCTTGCGTAAAACAGTTCTTGCGTAAGAAGCCTGCAGTGTAGACGTAGCCCTGATGTATACTGAAGTCAGAGGTCTTATACCATCTTTGTGCTCCCAAACCCCAGCCAGCTCTGTCTCTCTGCACAATCTGTCGTCTTTGAACATTGAGTCAATCCTCTCCAAAATCAGGTGTCCTGGAACAGAGCCAATTAAGCAGCTTTCTAGGGATTATCCATCTCAGATACTGGTATTTAATTAGATTCAGCATTGGGCCATGATAAAACAGAAGTGTTCTAACATATATGTTTGGGGAGGGTGGGGGTAGTTATGTGTCCCTTCTTCCCCCCCAAACACACACACACATTCTCTCTCAGCCATACAGTGATACAGCACCTGCTCATATTCACTCTTTGCTTGACCCCATGAAGAGAGTACTTGAAAGGTTACAAATTATAATGGCCATCTTATGCTATAAATCACAAGTGATAGTGTCCTGTCTTCAAAACACTTAAATAAACTGGAACAAAGATTCTGAGAAGATGAATTGGAACAGATAAGACAGAGTTACAGAACTATGCCAAATTGCACAAAACCTGCAACCAATTCGAGAAAACATTGGCCTGATAGAAATAATCAGCTTCATTCTACTCTCATGTATACCACTGATTTCACTGGAGTTACCCCATGCTTACAATGTGGTTACACACCTGTAAAACTGATAGAAATGAGATCAGAATCAGGGCTGATACATTCAGTAATGGCTGTCCCAGGTCCCCTTCTTTAGTGGAAAGACAAATTCACAACCACATTACAAACAGGTGATTTGTTCTTGCCCCTGCCCTGTCACACAGGATCTCTACTGACCCAGCACCAGGTCTTTCTATCAATGCGGCAATCTGGAAGTTTGGAAAAGGAGAAGAGAGGAAGCTGAGAGCAGCAGTACCTTTGCAGCTGGGTTTGTGCCATTAGAACTGTGGTTCTCAAACTTTTATACTGTGCCCATTTTACAACGCAGGTACGTCTAGACTGGCAAGATTTTGCGGAAAAGCGGCCGCTTTTGCGCAAAAACTTGCCGCCTGTCTACACTGGCCACGAGAATTTGCAGAAGAACACTGACGTTCTAATGTATGAAATCAGTGGTTCTTGCGCAAATACTCTGATGCTCCCGCTCAGGGATAAGCCCTCTTGTGCAAGTATTCTTGCACAAGAAGGCCAGTTTAGACAGGCAAGTTAATTTCTTGCGCAAGACAGCCCGATGGCTAAAATGGCCATCGGAGCTTTCATTCTCAAGAGAGTGTGTAGACTGGCACGGATGCTTTTGCGCAAGAGTGTCTTTTGCGCAAAAGCATCCGTACCCGCGTAGACACTCTCTGGCGCAAATACTTTTAACAGAAAAACTTTTCTGTTAAAAGTATTTGTGCAAAATCATGCCAGTCTAGACGCAGCCCACAAGCCTGAGTGAGATATACTCCAGCCCCTTCCCCCCCATCCATTATGAATTAAAAATACTTTTTTTATTTCTCACACCATTATAAATGTTGGAGGTGAAGCAAGCCTAGAGAGTGGAGACTGACAGTTCATAACCCTCCCCCCCCCCCATGTAATAACCTTGTGACCCGCCCCTTAGGGGGTCACCACCCCTGGTTTGAGAACCTCCGCATTAAAACCTACATAGCTGATAACAAAAACCCTTGACATTAACCATAGACAACTTCCTCCAGCTCTTATTTTAAACCACATAAAAACCAACACCAAATGGAAGGCTCATCAGTGGCCTTCCGACACAAAAGTAGGTTGGGTGTACTGTAAATAACTGACCCATTTCAGGCTCTCTGTTCCATTGTGACAAGCTAATTACCTCCTCCAGGGTCCGTGGAAGAAAGAGTGACTAATCAAAAAGCCTTTTCAGGTTACAATGGGCCTGCCTGATGGCTAATATAGAGCAGTGATTCTGTAATGAAAGCGGTCAAGCCCCAGCTTAACATGCCTTGCTTGTTTCCTGGGTGATCTTACCCATGAGTCCATTGACAAGAGAATTCACAGCTGATGGAGATGTACTGCTTTCTAATGTCTCTGGTAGAGAATGCACAAGGAAATTAGTCGAAGAAGATTTACAAATGCTTTGAATGACTTGGTTCTAGTTTGGTCAAGCTAGAAAATTTTAACTTTAAGCACTGAAGCTTTGTCTGCACAAGAGTGCTGGACCACTTGAACTGTGCCCCTTATAGAGCTAAAAGGGAAGTGCCCTCTAGCGTGGGTGCAGTTATATGGGTATAGCAATTACAGGTTGCACCTCTACAAACCGGGACTCTCTGGTCCAGCAACATCCATAGTCCGGCAGGACCACAAATGTTTCAGGATCAGAGAGTCGGGGCATACTGCAGGGAGGTGGGGGGCCCACGAGCCTGGTGCGATGCAGGGAGTGGTGGGGGGAGTCCGGGCCAATGTAGGGTAGGGAGGCAGAAAGCCTGGTGCCAGGTTCGGCTGGTCTTCAGGGAGGGCTAGGACCTAGTGCACAGCTCAGCTAGACTGCTGGGAGGATTGTGGGGGAGCCAGGAAGCCAGATGGGGCAGCAGAGCAGGGGTGTGGCTGGCAGCAGAGGGGCCAAAAATGACCTCCCCTGGTCTGGCAAAATCTCTCAACCAGGACCAAACAAGTCCTGAGGGTGCTGGACCAGGGAGATCCCATCTGTACCATAAAGGAAAAGGAATAACTGTACCAGTGCAAGACCTTGAAGCATACACTAGAGGCTGCGCCTAGATTGGCATGATTTTCCGTAAATGCTTTTAACGGAAAAGTTTTCTGTTAAAAGCATTTTCAGAACAGAGCGTCTAGATTGGCACGGACGCTTTTCCGCAAAAGCACTTTTTGTGGAAAAGCGTTCGTGCCAATCTAGACGTGCTTTTGCGCAAAAAAGCCCCGATTGCCATTTTCGCGATCGGGGCTTTTTTGTGGAAAACAAATCTGAGCTGTCTACACTGGCCCTTTTGCGCAAAAGCTTTGCGCAAAAGGGACTGTTGCCTGAATGGGAGCAGAATAGTATTTCTGCAAGAAGTACTGATTTCTTACAGTAGGAAGTCAGTGCTTTTGCGGAAATTAAAGTGGCCAGTGTAGACAGCTGGCAAGTTTTTCCGAAAAAGCGGCTGATTTTCCGGAAAAACTGGCCAGTTTACACAGCCTAGAAAGTATAGTTATTCCAGCAACACACCTAGCCGAGTGGAAAATTATTCTAGAAAACAAGTGGTTTTACTAGTATGGCTTATACCATTTCCCTGTATAAAATAGACTACACCAACACAAAGGACTTTACAACTGTCTCTAACTAGGTCTTTTCCCACACTCCTAATCGATACAGTTATGCTAGCAAAATCTTTCCAGTGTCCACCAGGCCTGAGTCACCTTAATACTGATATCACATTTTATAGTGGTACAGGGCTTTTACCCTATGTAACTATGTTTAAAAATCCACTCATGAAAGGGGGTATACGAATGAAACTTTCAAAAGTACCCAGTCTTCCGAGGGATCTAGCCCAGGATCCCAAGAAAATGAACACTACTTTGGTTACAATTTCTTGGGGAAGCCTGTGTTCATTTCTTGCAGGATCAAGTCAGACTTCCCCTGCACTTAAATAAACAATAGAAATTAATCACTCCTATCAGGTGTGGGGCTTGAGCTGCAGCACTCTTTTGCATTGCTTCACCTGCTGCACAGTGCGCCCTACGGCCAGGTTGGCAGGACTCTGGAGGATCAGCACATCAGGGAAATGAGCCTACAGAGTTGCCATATCAGTGCCTACAGCCAGTATAGTGAGTGTGGCTTGGAGAAGAGAGGGTTTGGGTAGGGTCTCTATGCCTTTGCTCTTCCTTGCACTGCTGGGGATTGCCGATTGCTCTCTAGAGCACACTAATGACAGCTCTGTCTTGTGCTTGGTGGGAGCAGAACAAGCCAGAGTGGTCCTAGTTTGGGGGCTAGAGATGGCCAAGGTGAAGCCTCCCACTTTGCTCAGCTACACCAAATATGTCTCCACCACAGCTGAATTTATGGAATAGTGACTCTAGACCAGTGTGAACAAGATTGGAACAGGGCCCAATCCAGCATCCTTTGTAGACAATATCTCCCATTGACTTTGGATCAGGGCCTATAACTTAGCACTTTTGACTTGTACAATTATTATTGGACTGTAAAATTACTAATTACTAACATTAAACAAAATGAAGAACAATAGGCAAAACAGAAAGCCATCCTCCAAGAACTGGCTGTACTTTGCAGAGCTTCCTGTATGGGGGAAAAAAAATCTGATGATTTTCAGTTAGTTGTTTATATGCTAAAGTCTTTGGCTGCTATGCCAATAAAAGCACTTGAGAAATAACCCTAAGAAGACCAAAACAAGCCAAACTCTGTGTTCAGCAGTTCTTGCTTTTTGGGATCCAATAGTATTTACTACAGACTTGTCAAATGTACTTTGGGATGGACTTTCCTATGGAAATAATCTCGTGAATAAAATGTCTGGCTCAGTGACAAAAGAACTGCCAAGTCTGAGCCACAGGTGGCTAGTCTTGGCAGGCAACCAAACCTTGGCTAAATTAACATCAATTAAAAACAGACAAAATTGTCCATCTGCTCATTTGAGTAATGCAGACAGCATATAAAAAGGTCCAAATCATCTCTAAGGAGAAAACAATACATGCTATCAACCCATTGTCCAATAAAAACTTCTACTATATAAAAAAAAATCCAGAATTCTTTGCACCCAAACTTGTTACTATACAGCTTTTTGTTATAAAGAAGTAATCAGAAGTATTTTCATGTTTATGAGGCTTAACTAATGGTCAAATTTGATAGTCCTTAAAGGAGTACAATGCTTATGGTAAGCCTACTCCATGAGGGACCACACAGTTTGGCCCTTCAATACAGCAATTACTCCTATCTAACTGCAGTAAAATCCTGGCTACCCAAAGAGTTTGGCTCTCTGTGCTGGGTGTCCTTGGTATAGGATGACAGCTGGATGTGGATTATATTAGGATGTTTGGAAAGTGGATGCAAGGAGCTAGATCATGAGGTTTCTACTGTACTTTGTGATTAGCAGAGTTAGGCTTGGAGTAAGTACCTCCAAACATGGCAAACCACTGGGTACCTCCATCTTGTTTTTCCTTGTAATGGCAGCTCATGGTGATATAAACATGAGGTAATCTCAAAGGCCTGATGGCCTTGTGGAAAGCACTTCGCATGAGAAAATAGGAACCAAGTTTTTGATTCCTTTGGCTGGTCTCTTGCTGTTTGAGAAAAGCACTGTCAGCTTTAGAAAGGCCCCACATGGAGAAAGGAGGAAGTTGTCACTCTACATTGATCCCTTAGCATGGCTTCAGAATAGCATCTGGAGGCTCCAAGGGAGGAGTCCAGGCTATAGCTCCTTAGCTTTACATGTGGGTTGTCACCAGTGTTCCCTGTAAGCTGAGCGCTTGGCCAGATGGCCAGGAGATATTCAGGTGCCACTCAGCTACTTGCCAGAGCACCCACAGCTGTCACAGCCAGCAGCATGTGTTTCTATTGGTGGTGCACATCTACACATGCTTCAGTGCATATAACTAAATTTATTCTGCCAAGGATGGAAAAAAATTAGAGGCAACATTGGTCATCACGACACTGAGGGGGGGCCATAAACCAGGACCAAATAGATGGTCAGCTTCAGAGATTTTGTATTCTATAAACAGTGCTCAATAACAGGATTGGCTTGTGGTTAAGATTGATTCCCAGCTCTGGCACAGATTCCTTATGACCTTTGGCATATCACTTTGTATCAATGACAGATTGATGGCTCAGGGGGAGCCATTCCATGCGCACACACACAGACTCAGTCTCAGCCACTCAATCTCAAAGTTAACTATAAGTAAAAGTGTGGCAGGCAAAGCAGCAAAAAAAATACTCTGATCCGTAAGGATCCCCCACAGCTGTACATCTTTCATTTTGTTGCTGAAATGTATTTTTTTAACGCCACATTAATTCACAGTACTCACTGTATTCCTTCATAAGAGGATTTCATCACCAGAACCCCATTGGCTAGTGTTTCCCCTACAGGAGAACCTTACAAGCAGAGTGACTCTCAATGGAGAGATATCATCATCTCAAACACCATTGGGACACTGCAGGTCTTCACACAGGGATCATAGATATGACAGCTTAGTTAATCATGGGAGCATAAGAATTAGTACAGTAAAACTCCAATAGTCCGGCATCCAATAGTCCAGCACTCCTGATAGTCCAGCATCAAAATGGCAAGAGCCTAGTGAGTGAGCTTCAGCAAAAAATGAGTCACAAGGTAACAGCGGCAGCAGCTGAACTGAGCAAAAAGGGTAAAAAAGGCTTAAAAAAACTAAAACATTACAGTATACTGTATATAGTATGTACAATAAAAAGGGTTAAGAACACTTTATATACAGTATATAATGTATACAGTATATATATAACCACCTTATAGTACCTCCTGATAGTCCGGCATATTTGATAATCCAGCACCACCTAGGTCCCATAGGTTCCGTATTATCGGAAGTCTACTGTACATAGGAAAGGCTACCATATGACATAGACCATCAGTTCGATCTCTAGCATCGGCCAATTTCACTGCTTCAAAGGGGGTGTAGAACTCTCACCCAATGCCCAAATTATCTACATTATGTCTTCTTCCTGTCCCCGGTTGTTTCAGGACATAATTGTTAAACTTGAGTATAACACCCTTTGGTTTTTATCCCAGTGTAACTGAACAGGCTGCTATTTTTTATCTAACTGCCTAAACCTTTTTAAATGTTATTCTTCTGTGCCACCAGAATGTCCTGGTCTGCAGCAGTGGGGTTTACAGGTTAATTATACATTGATCGACCAGTAATCCACAATAAATAAAGACTAAACATTCACATTATAAATCATGCTAGTATTTAATAGGTCTCTTTTCTCCTCAGAAAAGTAGGTAATTAACTGGAAAGCATTTTAACATTAGTGAAATTTCAAATCAGTGAGGTTTTAACTCATTATGTGAAGCATGAATGACATCCTCCATGCAGAGACGTTGGATTATTAATAGTGAAAGAAAAGGAACGAAGTGGAAACAACCTAAATTAACCAGTTTTGTATGAGACAAACCAGCGTTCAAAAAAGAACTAGATACATTCATGGAGGATAGGTCCACCAATAGCTACTAGCCACGATGGGCAGGGATGGTGTCCCTAGCCACAGTTTGCCAGAAGCTGTGAATGGGCAACAGGGGATGGATCACTTGATGATTACCTGTTCCATTCATTCCCTCTGGGGGCACCTGGCATTGGTCACTGTCAGAAGACAGGATACAGGACTAGATGAACCTTTGGTCTGATCCAGTATGATGGTTCTTATGTTCAAAATTAAAATATAGCCTCTGCAAGTTCTATGTAACTCATCATGTTTTGATAAAAACACATCTGATATATTAATATTATATTCAGTGCTGTAGGTGTGTCAATCCCAGATATTAGAGAGACATCTCAATGTCATAGTTCACTTCCACTCTAGTGGGTAATTTGGGGAGCTCAAAAAATTGTTATTTAAAGTGGCTTCCAGTTTATTCACTCAGAAACAAAACTGACACAGGAAGGATGTTTCCAAGATTAATTCTTGGGGCAGCAAGAGGAGGAAAAAATGAGAAGTGCACACTAGGCCTGCCAGGGTATCCAGTTGATGCTGCTGTTGAAAGTCAGCTCCAAATTGGACTCAGAGGTCCAATTCTGCCCTCATGTACATTAACTTCTGTGGTGTAACTGTTTTTAGTTGTGGATGTAGACAGCATTGCTGCATCCTCCCTCACCTTTGTTACTCTGTTATTATTTTTCACTTTCTTTCTTGCTTCAGGTATTTTTTTATAGGTTGGCCCCTTTACAAGCAATATTTTATAAATTTGAGAGCCATAACCATGTTAGTTTGTTTCAGCAAAAACAAGAAGTCTGGTGGCAGTTTAAATTCTAACAAATTTATTATTAGGGTATTAGAGCATAAGCTTTCATGAGCTACAACTCACTTCCTCAGATGCTGAAGAGAAAAAGAAAGACAGAAAGAGAAAAAAATTAATTAGCACTGTTGTCACACTCCTATGTCTGTCTCTTTTCCCCCTCCCTTCTTGTTATTTTATAAATTGTCATTATTAGAGCAAATATGTTGAACTTTACAGTGAAAGACTAAGCAAACAAACAGGATGCTGCTAATATAACTAACACAAGTTTAGTTGTATTCAGGTACTGCCCTTGTTCTGTATCTGTAGAACACTGAGCACCGTGGAATCCTGGTCCATGTCTATAGCCCTGAAGATCTATGGGGATACAAATAAATAATATGTAGTGATGTACAACCTGCCTCTTCATCAAAACCCTTCTACTACACTCAGTTATGGCAAATTAGGAGGAAGCTGAGAGAGTATTAAAGTTTACAATAAAACTAAACTACAATTTAATCTGATGTTGACATGGGAGAAGTAAGTGAAGAAATACACAAAGACTTACCCTCTCTCTCAGCCGTGTGAGTTAAAGCTCTATTGTAAAGCTAAAATAATTACCTCATTAGCCCTCCCATACTTAAGACTTCCAAGGGTTTGTCTACACAGCAGTTGAACATCTGAGGGTGGCTGGGGTCAGCTGGCTTGGGTCTCCGGGGCTGTAAAACTGTTATGGAGACATTTGGGCTCAGATGGGAGCTTGAGCTTTGGGATCATGCGAGGGAGGAGGATCCAGCCCAAGACCAAACACCTACCCAGCAATTTTGGCCCTGAAGCTCGAGCCTTGTGAAGCCAATTCAGCTGGCCCAGACCAACCACAGCTGTGCTGGGAGGTGTCTTATTCCAGCCAAAATGCCCTGTGGCAGAGAGTCTCAGAACCTAGGTCAGCTGACTCAGGCTTGCACTGTGGACTAAAAACAGCAGTGTGGATATTCCAGCTCAGTCTGGAGCCTAGGCTTTGAAACCCTCCCTACTAGCCCCCGAACATCTACCTTGCTATTATAAGCCTGTCAGCACAAGCCCCACAAACCCAAGTCAGATGATCCAGACTCTGAGGGCCCCTGGCGCAGGCCTTGTTTTGCTGCAGTGACATACCTGAGCAGTCTAAGGAAGTTGGGGTTGAATCAGAAGCTGGTACAGCAGAGATTGCTGAGCTTTGAGATCCTGAGAACAATCTCAGACAGAAGTCTGTTTGGCAGAAGAGCTGGAGGGGCACGTCTTCAAATATAAATGGGGGGGGCATATGACATCAGATTTATATTATGGTGGAGGTTCGGACTAGCTTGTACATTTTTAAGTAAAGCCTACATTGGCTTTTCAGTGCCCATTGCTCAACAATCATTGAAGAAAGCTTAAAAACTAGAGCTTAGTGGACTATTCTTTAAATATTTCAGCCCCTTTTTAAGTTTGTAAATTATCTGTGTGAACAGACTTTGATTTTACAAATGTGTTATTCAGAGCTAGACAAATACCATGTGATTGCATTATTTCAGTAAATTGAAGCCATTTTTGCTAAATAAGTTATTTAATGGCTTATTAGCTCTATAACTGAGATCAAATATTAGTCACTGAATAAAGGGCCAGAGCCACTGCTGGTAGTAACTGGAGTAGCTCCCTGGAAGTCCACAGAGCTACAGTGATTTGGCCCAGTTGGGGATCTAGCCCTATGTTCACATTTTAAAAGCTTTCTGCCAGCTCGGTTTCTTTGCTACTAAATGAATGTCTTAAGCAAGCATATTTCAACACTGTATACAGCTAACAAATTATTAATCATAACTATCATATACCCACTACCTCTTCTTGTTCCAACCCACCCCTCCCATTTTTTCCTTCTTCTCCCCCACCCCCTTTCTCCCCTATTTATTTTAGTTCTGGACATCCAACACTCTGGTCATCTGAAGAAGTGGGCTGTGCCCACGAAAGCTCATGATACCATCTGCATGTTTTGTTAGTCTTTAAAGTGCTACCAGACTATTTGTTGTTTTTAAAATGTATTGCTTTTCATGTTTGCTATTCGCATGGTATAACGGATCAGCAGAGACACATGGTGTTTCTGCTCCCTGAGTGGCTTGTAAATACTTTCTGCAGTAGTCACCCAGCTGTCTGTAAGGTACAGGTTGGAATATAAAAAGAAAATCCGTGGACTGGAGGATAGTTAATATAACCTCAATTTCTAATGAAGGCTCCAGAAGCAATTACTGGCCAATCAGTCTAACTTCTGGACCAGGCAAATTGGATGAAACTATAGGAAACAACAGAATGATCAGACATGTCGATTAATATGATGTGTTGGAGAAGAGTCGGTATGATTTTTAAACAATCTGGAAAAAGGTGAGGTGGCAAAGTTTGCAGACAATACAACGTTGGTTAAGATAGTCAGTGAAGTTGACAGCCCCTGCAGGCCCCTGGGCAATGTGGGGGAGGGGCGTGGCTCTGAACTCCTGGAAGGGGCGGGGCTGAGGTTGGAAGGGGGCAGAGACGGAGGGCAGCCAGCCCTCGGTGCTGCCTGGAGAGCAAAGCACCTTCCACCCCCCAGCTCTTAGCACTGCTCAGAGCACACAGCCTGGTGCTTAGGTGTGGCGCTGTAGTAACAATTTAAAGGAGCCAGGGCTCCGGCCACCACTGCTGAGCCCCTTTGAATAACTAGGCCCTGCGGCAATTTCCCTTTTTGCCACCCTCCTGTCAGCAGGACTGAAGATAGTGAAATCCAAAGAAGACTGTGAACAGTTACAAACAGTCTGTCCTTAGGATTTATGGGGCCCTAAACCGTACTATTAAACTGCTGCCCCGATGCAGCCAGGGTGGGGACAACGACAATTTTTTAAGAGATGTGATTTTATCATCTTCAGCAACATAATGAAATATTTTAAAAACAAATTTAAACTAGGGTCCTGTCCACTAATACAGTAAATTCAGAAATGGACAGCATAGTAGACCTCAGGTTGGCAAGCTCCTCTCAAATGGCTTCATTGCCTCTTGAATGACTAGTTCACAGGGTCAGTGTTCTGCTAATACATCTGGCAGGCTTTTTCACTTTTAAGTTAACTAGATCCTCTCTGGGGGTAGCAGAGCCACAGAACAGGGATAGGTGGACATTAAGATCCTGTTGTGACCCATATTTTCAGGTGCCCTATGCAACTGTGTATTCTGCGTATGAGTAAGGACGGCTCTGGTTACAGAGATCTCACAAAACTGGACAAATGGGCAACCAAATGGCAGCTGATGTTCAATGCTGATAAAATGCAAAATTATGCATATTGAAAAACATGTATACAAATGGCTGAGTTTAAATTACCTGTTTCCACTCAAGAAAGATGTTGGGTCATTGTGGATAGGACTCTGAAAACATGCAATGTGCAGCAGCAGTCACAAAATGAACAGATTGTTAAGAACCATTAGGAAAGGAAAAGGTAAGACAGAAAATATCATAATAGCACTGTATAAATCTACCGTATACCTGCATCTTGAATACTGCATGCATTTCTGGTCACCCGGTTTTTAAAAAGATATATTAAAATTGGAAAATGTACAGAGAAAAGCAACCTAATTACTAGGGTTATGGAACACCTTCCATAAGAGCAGAGATTAAAACTACTAGGACTTTTCATCTTGGAAAAGAGGTGCCTAAGAGGGAGTATGAGAAGTGTGTAGAATCCTGAAAGGTATGGATAATGTGAATAAGAAATAGTTTTTTACCCCTATGCATACCATAAGAACCAGCCGGAGTCACCCCTATTATATTAATAGGCAACAAGTTTAAAACAAACAAAAGGAAGTAATTCCTCACACAGCACACAATCAGCCTGTGGAACTTATTACATGGGGGCGGCATCTAGACTGGCAAGATTTTGCGCAAAAGCGGCCACTTTTGCGCAAAATCTTGCCGCCTGTCTACACTGACAGCGAGTATTTGCCCAAGAACACTGACCTTGTACTGTACAAAATCAGTGCTTCTTGCGCAAATACTCTGATGCTCCCGCTCACAGATAAGCCCTCTTGCACAAGTATTCTTGCGCAAGAGGGCCAGTGTAGACAGCAACATTAATTTCTTGCGCAAGAAAGCCAGATGGCTAAAATGGCCATCGGAGCTTTCTTGCGCAAGAGAGCGTCTAGACTGGCACGGATGCTTTTGCGCAAAAGCATCCGTGCCAGTGTAGACGCTGTCTTGCGCAAATACTTTTAATGGAAAAACTTTTCTGTTAAAAGTATTTGCGCAAAATCATGCCAGTCTAGACGCAGCCGGGGTTTTTTGAAGACCAAAAGTATAACTGAGTTCAAAAGAGAATTAGATAAGATCATGGTGGATAAGTCCATCAGTGGCGATTAGCCAAGGTAGTCAGGGATGCTTTGGGTGTTCTTAGGCCTCTGACTAGCAAATAGTGGAACTGGAATACAGGAGAGATCACTTAGTATTTTTTCTGTTCTGTTCATTCCTTCTGAAATATCTGGCATTGGGTACAGTCAGAAGACTGGATACTGAGCTAGAGGGCATTCTCGATATGTCCAGTGAAAGTAGGACAAGAATGAATGGGCTTAATCTGCAACAAGGAATATTTAGGTTAAATAGGAAAAAAATTCAAAGTATAAGGGGCAGTTAACACTGAAAAAGGCTTCCAAAGGGGATCTGGATTTCACAGTCACTGGAGATTTTTAAGAACAGGTTGGACAAATGCCTGTCAGGGATAGTGCAGGTTTATCTGGTCCTGTCACAGCACAACGGATTAGATTTACTAACGGCTTGAAGTGCCTTCCAGTCCTACCTTTCCATAATTCTATGGGTCATCAGACAAGCTGGGTGAGTTGTCTCAGGTGGCCTTGAGTAGTCTTTCTCTCAGGTGCTTGGCTAGCTGGTTCAGAGTATAAGTGATTCCCATAGGTTGTGTCAGGCAGGAATTTTCCCTCAGGTTACAGTGACAGCAACCTTGGTATTTTTCACTTTCTTCTGTGGCATGTAGGTGCAGGCCACTTGCCAGGATTATCTGGCTGTATCTAACAGTCATTTCCCTGTACCCTCTTATTCTCAGCCTTTGAGACATAATCATCCAGTCTCCTGTGCGTTGTTATACTTTGTCTAATTATGGTTATGGTTTAGTATGTGGGTGGCTGGATAGCTCTGGCGTCCTATGACATGCAGAAAGTCAGACAAAACAGTTGGGTGCTCCCTTCCATAGGCTCATTAAACAGAGGTGCTGGGGCACCCCCCAGATTTTTCACCTTGTGTCAGGGCCCCTGCCACCAACTCCAGGGTCCCTGCTGCTTGGGGATCCCAGCCACCTACCCTGCAGGCAACACTGCAGGCCCCAGACTGTTGGCCCCACATCCAGGGCTCCACATCTGCCCCCAGCCTGGGCCACGGAGGGGCATGAATGAGGTAAGGAGGGAGGGGTTCCAGTTCGGCAACCCCATGCTAAAACTCTGAGGGTATGTCTACACTACCCCCCTAGTTCGAACTAGGGGGGTAGTGTAGACATACCCTGACTGTGGTTCACTGAACAATATTAAATACATGCTTCCTTGCTAAGGGTTCCTGGAAGAGAGCTTCTAAAATATTTAGAGTTACCAGTACAAAACCAACAAAAGGCTTTTGTGTATAGACCCTGTTGACTACACATAAGTGGAAGTGTAATCTGTTAGAGTGGAAGTTACACAGAAAATAAGGCCATCTCTTTCTGTTAAAATTAATTATGCTCCGATGTTTCTAGTCTTAAAGTGAAATAGCATGTGCAAAATCTCATGTATAATGTGCCACCAAGTACAATGTGGATATTGCTTTGAGCATTGTATTATTTTTCCCATCTCCTGAGTTCCATTGCCCAGAGAAACATATTTGTCACAGTGCCATTTTAGCTTGTTTGCAAGGAAAGCAGAAACAGACTGCCTTCATTCAAGAAGCCACATTGACTTAAAATCAGCTCCCTGCACCTGAAAACATTTTTGAAATAAACAATTCTCATTGTTCAAGTTATCCTGGGGCAATAAACTGAAAAGTAGATGGGATACAGAGATGCATGCAATGGTAGGCAAAACGGCAGATCATTTTTAAACCCATCTTTTCAACAAAGCACTAAAATGGTTAGAAAATGTGAACCAGGCACCAATCTGAGCCCAAATACTCACCAATTGCAGGGGACAGAATTGATTGATGGGAATCATAATCATGGATCCAAAATCCTCAGCTGGTTCAAGTCTATAGCCAGTGCCACCAATTTCACTGGAACTGTGCCATTCACACCCATTGAAAATCTGGTCCTGCAAATCTTGCTTAATTTAAGGCATGATTTTCCTCTGTTCTGAACCTTTTCTGGCTAGTTAGTCAAAAATGTTCCAGACAGCTCTAGCTCCCATTCTGATACGATAATGCTTTCTACCCACTCTGCATGGATGTCCACAGCTACAGGAAAATCAGCTCCTACATGTTTTAGAAATGCCTTTCAGAATAATCCCACTAATTCTGTTTTACAACATGTGCAGATTCTAGTGAACTAGCAGCTGTATTTATGACAGATCTGTGCCCAAAAGGAGATTTTGGTCTTTCCCATAAGAAGCTTTGAGTGAATCCAGTTATGGTAGCATGCTCCAACAGTGTCTGGGAAGCCTGCTCGTGGTGTGTCTATAGCATCAAGAGGGGCCGAGAATGCCTCTGAGGTAGAGCTGAGCAAATTAACTGATTTTTTTAGTTGAGTGGCAGCTCCAAAATTTCAAAAAACATTTTGGTTTGACCAGACTCAAATCAGACTTAAAAAACAAAAATCTTTTTGAGTTGGATAAAACATGTATCACCCACATTGTTCTGCTTCTAGGCATTGTTAAAGGGCAGGACTCACAAAATGTCTGGAACAGTCGGCAGTGTAGACATCCCTTAAGATCTTTAGCGATTAGAGAATAGGAGTATTCTTGGATGTGTTTTGCTATCAATCCCTCCTGCTAATGCTATGCACTCTGTATAAAACACTTCTGTAGCCATTGGCTTAGGAACATGGGCAGCAGTGCAGGTATAATAGACCAGCGGAGGCTGTAGACTCCAGAGAGTTTATTGATGAACCCAGGAAACTGATGACCAAATACCACCTCCTCAGTCACCCTGGAACCTTCATGGGGCGTATCAAAGAGACACTTTTCCCAGAGTGGCTTGGGTCTGGATAAGGGAAGCACAGCTGCAGCTGTCCAGGGGTCCCTCTAGGTAGATGGGGGGGGTGGGCTTAGAGCTTTGGATGGCCTGGGGCTCTTCCAGTCAAATCTGAGAGTTCTTGAGTCTTCTGAAGGTGGGCGAGGGAGCATTTGGCCTTGGCTGTGGGAGAAGGTGGGTAGAGGAGAGAGCTGGAGGCTAGCCTGCCCAAAGGGAGCTCCACCCACTGCCCATGGTGAGGAAAGGGAATGACTCTATAGGATCATGGTTAGAGCACTTCTCCTTGGTAGGTGAGAAACCCAAGTTCCTGTCCAGTAGCAATTTATTATTTATACACAGTAGAATGGTTTCAACAGGAGAGTGACAGACCTTCCCCCACACCCCAGGGTATTCTACAGCCTAGGGCACCTTTCTGTGGGGTAGAAGATCCAAGCTCAAAACTTGCTCCCCTCCCTTCAGGCAAGGACTGGAAGTGAAGCCAGGTCTTGCAGCACAACCCAGGTAACCACTGAGCTAAAGGCTATGAAGGGGGATGGCGCCACTACCCTGTCTTAATCCTGACTGAGGGAAAAATAAAGCCCCCGGGCAAGGTGTGGGGGCTGCTGGCTCCGCACTCCTGGAAGTGGCAGGCCAAGGGACAAGGATGGAGGTAGCCAGACCAGAGTGCCAATTGGAATGCAGCAATCTGGTGGCGATTTATAGGGTCTGGTGCTCCAGTCGCTGCCTTCCCACTGTAGCAGCAGCAGCAGCAGCTGCTGGAAGCCCCAAGTTCTTTTGAACTTGTGTCAAATTTAGAAATAGTTTTGGGTCATCTGAAACTGTGCTTTTCAGTGAATAAACTCTTTTAAAAAATCAGCCAGCTCTACTCTGAGACAATGTTTTCAGTGCCTAGGCCTAGTAGCACCAACTTCTACTTCCAGCAGCATAGCATCAAGTGGAATTCTCTCAGTGTAACAGAAAAATTAGGCTGATAATACTTGAGTTCTTTTAATAAAGACCACTTTAAAAAGGCGTCTCCTGTAGTATTTTTGTTATAACCAATGTTCCACACAATTCAAACCTTGTTTTGTTCAGTGTTCTATAGAATCTGTTCTTTGTAATATCATCCAACGCCCTAAGCATCTCTTCTCATGGGAAGGGACAAGAACTTCAGAATAAAATTATTGGCCATGTAATGTGTCCATAATTAATAAGGAATCCAACCTCATCCTCTTTGGGTAAATGACTCAGGGCCTTCAAAGTGAGAAGTACAGTTGAACTTGTATGTTGGAAGGAAAATACGCATTTTATGATTAATTGTGAAAGTAACTTAAAATTTCTTACAGGTACTGTCCTATTGCAACCTGGGTTCCTGCCAGCTCCTTAAATAGTCCTTTCCAGAGCTGTGTACCAGGGCACATCCGCTTACTTTCACCTCTGATTATTCATTGTGTGTGTTTGAAAAGTATAATGTAGGGTTCCATTTGATAAACCAGCTTGTCACTTCAGATCAAGTTATTTCTGTGACAAAATGTTATACAAGTAATTCATGGACATATTTAAAACTATATCTGATTTCCTTTTAGTTTGCTGAGGTCTGCTGCCCTAAGGAACAGCTACATGAAGCAATAGAGGTAAAAAATAAATGTAGTTCAACAGTCAAACGTATCTTGAGACGGCACACTATGGGCTGTGCTATTGACTGGTGGGAGAGTGGGGGGGGAGGTGGTCTTGGTGACACTGAGAGCTGGCTGCCCCCAGCCCTGCCCCTTCTGTTCAAGACTCCACACCTTTCAGGAACTCAGCCCCCTCCCTGCCTTACCTAGGAGTCCTGTATTTCTGTTAGCCCCTGTAGCCTACTAACCCCTATCTGTATTATCTCAGCCTACTACAATGATATTTGCTTTATTGTAGTTAATTAATATCTCTATTATTTCATCTTGTTTTTCCTTTATATAGATGTATATATTCTGGTAATGCAAGGGGCCTGCAGAATTCATTTTCTGTGAGATGGCTTATAGCAGTAGGTAATTAGTAAAATACTTGTTTTTCTTTGGAATTTTCTATAAAGGGGTGAAGCAAGAGTTTGTGGTTGGCACAAGAGTTTATTTTTGAATTCTGCCCAGAATTTACAATATAAATCTGCTAGCATAGCAGTAACAGCCATTTTGAATTTCCTGCACAATCAGTCCAGAAGGAGGTTTTTAGACCACAGCCTCCCATGCTTTCGAAGTGGTTTGGGGAAATTAGCCAAGAAAGCATCAGCCATTCTTAATAAATATTCATAATGGCCCCGAAGATTTCTTCCAATCAAAGATGGTTCCCTCAGAAATCTTAGGGTGCTAGGCCCAGTTATGGAAAAGAGGTTGTATATCTGGAACATTTTGGTGCCAAAAGGGGTATTTAGGCCTTGGGATTTGGGAGATCAGGGCTGTTGTCCCAGCTTTGCTGAAGCAGTCCACTCTCTTTCTATAACGGCTTTCTTACTTCCTTAATTTTGCTTAAGTTTGCTTTTAGGAATCTTACTACCACTTGCTCCCAGGTCTTCCAGGGGAAGGGAAGCCGCCCTTCTCCAGCCAACCTTGGGGTCCCTGTGTAGGAAGGATTATTATTATTACTCTTTGTCTACTTAGATACGTTTTAATTTGATTGTGTTTATGACATCTTGGGAAGGAATCCAAGTGATTTGTATTCTTGCCACTGTTTTTGATGTGATAAGCATTATAGTCAGGGCTCGACAAACAGCAGCAAAATCCACTCGCCAGCCCCGCACTGTGCATGCGTGCGCTGGCAGTGAACAGGGAGACCGGCTGAAATCTACTCACCACAGGCGAGTAGATACACTGATTTGTCCAGCCCTGATTATAGTGGTTCCTTTAGCAATAAAGCTGTTTTCTATTTCATTTCCTGAGTTAAAGTGTGGTTGCTGTCAGTCACCTGCCAGCCCTCAGGAGAGGGAACCTTGTGGTTCCACTCAGCTGTAACCTGGGATAGAGGCTGAACTTAGATTTTTCTGGTCAGGTCAGTGAGCCTCACCCATCCAAATTTTACTAAAACTCCTTCTCAGGCTACACCCCTCTGTATGCAACAGACCCACATTAAAATCTCATGCAGATCCACATTAAACTCTCATGTACACACTGTGGACCACGAGTTTGAGCCTGGGTCTCCCACAGCCCAGATGAGTATTGGTTCCCAAACTTTTATCCCTGAGGCCCACTTATGCAGTTGCAATAGGCAGTGTAGCACACTCTTAACACTTCTTGAGGAAAATTAATTTTAATTATCACATACTTATAAACCATGACATTGTAAATAAACAATGGAGTTTCCTTTTCATTTTAATGTAAACAATTACAGTCACAGAAATCCCTAGCAATATATATGAAAAGAAATGTTTCAAGATCTTTGAAACCAAACAGTTTTTGTAAAATTATATTTAAAAAAAATTCAGAGGAAAATATGGTGTTCAAATGGGGAAACAAATTGTGTATACAACTGAACAAGAATCAACACAATAATGTTAACCAAATTAAACACATTATGGTATTTGATTTTGATATAAAATAGTTGTGCAACTGTGAACACTATCTTGGGTTTCAATTTTTTAAGCATAAAATCTGAATTTCTGTCATGTGTAAGTGAAGACCCAACCCGGTTTTATCCTAATTAGAAAAGAATCAAATATTGTAAATAAAAACATAAAGTAACTTACAGACAAGGAGTTTTCTTAATGGGATGAACATGCCTTCCTTTCCTTGCACAGTTTTTCCACATGGGAAGGTATGTTAGTGAGGTCGTCCTGATCTCATCTTAAATTTTCAGCCAGCTCAGGGTGCAGGGATACAGGTAGCTAGGGGCTGTGTGCAAGCAGAACTGTAGTCAGGGGCCATGTACCATGAGGGGTGTAGATTAAAGTTCAGGGAAGGGCTGTGTCCAACGGGGGGCTGTAGCTGCAGGGCCCAGTCCTGTGCTCAGTCTCAGTCTAGATGGCACAGTGAAAGCAGCTGCACTCCATGGGACTGTGTGCACACTGAGCAGGACCATGCTATACTACATTGTCTCTGTGACCACTAACACCCAATGGTTCACAGGTGCCAAGGACTGCATCTAACTGAGCCTGCATAGATGGTGCAGTGCCCATCATGCAGTGCATGTCAGGAAACGGATCTGGATGCACAGAGCTCCTCGTGTTGCTGCTCACTCTCCTGAGACTCCATCCATGATGATGTGCCACCCAGAACTGTATACAACCTTTTGGAACCCCTGTCCTAACCAGTAAGTATCTCTGGTTTTAACCAGAAATTCCATACTGGACCTGAAAATGTTCCAATCCAAATGAATGAATTGCCAGAAAATGGTTCCATTTTGTCAAAAAAAAAAAAAAAATCCTCAACAGCTTTAGTTTCAAATCCTTGGGTGCTCAATTTGGTGCTTAGACAACCTTGTTATAGGTTACATTGTAGCAGACCTTGTCTGACTGTGATAGTTTACTTCAGCGTGGTGTAAATAAATCTAATGAGTCTTCAGAAGTAAAATAGCAAAATTCTATTTAAAGACCATGGGTGAAATGCTGGCTTCAGTAACATCACTGGGGCTAGGAATTCATTCACAGTATAAAATACAAGTGGTCATCCACTATGACCTTTAAAAGAGAGAAAGATAGAGACATAGAGAGGGAACGAATTTAAAATCTTTAGGGTGAACAATAATTAGGAGGGGTAAAACTGATATGTTTCTTGGCACTGGTAAGGAAAACACTAGCTCAGTTATGCACCTTTTATTGAACTAAAGTCTAACTGCCTAGTACCAGGATCAGGATTAGTTGTTAAACCAAAGAATACTGTAACTCACAGAAAACAAGACACCCATGCCATTTGCAAACTCCAATGTAGAATCAGATAAAGATTTTCAGTCAAATAAATACAGTTTCAGGACAAGTTGCACATTCAGGATAAATTGAGCAAATAGTTTTGGCCAAATCTACTCTATATTTTAGAGCGTTTGTGCATCTGTGTGCGTGTGCGTACACGCACATTTGTCCATCCATCAGTGAGTCTGTTTGTTCAAAAACTCCTCCTAAAAGGGAAGAACTAGGACCACCAAATTTGGAATGCAACTTCCTCTTATCATAACTTAAACAGGGTCAGGTTTCAGTTGTGCATCACAGCTCCTGCCACCTTATCCTGCCCTGAGGAGCAGCTTTGCCTTGCGCGGGCCCCAAGGAGAAGCCAGTGGGCAGCCTGCGCAGTCTGTCCCTGGCCTGGCCTGGCCCGGAGAATAGCTGCTGACAGATAACATGGCCCCCTCCTCCATAGCCTGCCGTGGAGAGCAGCTGCTGGCCGCCACTACCTCAGGCCACTTCAGATTGGACCCAAAGAGGAGCTGGCAGGCAGCCTGTGTAACCCCACCCTACCCACCTCCCCAGATCTGAGCAACACTGGTTAAGTCTTCTAGGAAATAAATGTCAATGTTTCGTTTCAGTATTTTCATTTTTCATGTCTTTGTTAAAGACTGAGGGTGAAATGCTCCCTCAAGAACAAAACTTTTCATTTTAGATTGGACAATACATTTCATTCAATCCCAAATAACATTTAATTTTTCAGTTCCATCACCATATCCCCCAAAGGCACACAATTATTCATTCCGCTCTAATCTGCTGGGCAACTTGCTCACAGACTGTCAAATACTATAGTTGCCCAAGACGGTTTTCTAAATATGAACCTAAACTATGTTGTTTAAACTCTACTGAACAACACACCAGACACTCCCATCTGAGGGAACAGTGAGGAGAGGAGCACTGTGCACCTCTGAAAGGCCACCTTCTCAATTAGATCAGTGTGTTTTTGTATAGGGTGACCCTCAGGTAAGTACTTTTTGAATCTACTATTCATTAGAGTTAAGGGAAACAGGGAAAAAAAGTGGATTTTATCAGTCCCTCATCTCTCTCCAGTCTCAGTCAGCACTAGACTCTGCTCTGGAGTTATGTATCACTTACAAAGTTGTTGAGAAAGTAACCAAGTATCCATTTATTATATTTTGAGCAAAGACCATAATCTAAATGGCATGTAGGTCTGGGGGAAGAAGTTGCTGATCAGGATTTACGAATAAATCTGTCAAGGATTATCAGCCCCAGCAATCAGTGGTGAATTGACTACTGAAAGTATTTGAGCAATACTTTGGGACAAATGGCATCATTAAGGCTAAGTGAAACTTAACTCAGCTGAATGCTATTGTCTTGAGCCACCATGAATACCAATTTCAAATGGCATTTTTCAAGAAAAAATGCATGTGGTATGAGACATTGTGCCTCGGGGTAACTGTTTTAATTGAATAGATTTAATTATTTAAAATCCTTTTTCTCTTCCCATTTGCAGCAAAATTTAACTGAGAAGTGCATACTTGCTGCCCATTGTCTGTTAACATTTCATGTGGGAAACTTTAAATATTTATGCATATTGAGGGCAATATAGAAGTTCTACAATGGGATGCCTGTAACACAAAGCTTGCTCAAAAGTGTGAGTTTGAATATTTTCTCTATTACTACAAAACCTGCTCTAGTTTGTGGATTTTCCACCCTCGTGAATAAGAGGAGAAAGTGCTTAGAAGCCTTTCCACTCTATTTCTCAACTCTCCTCCAGCTCAAAGACTCTCGCTCTCTCTCTTTATTAAATGTAAGATTTTGATTGCTCTCCTTCTCCATGAAACCAGTCGAGTCAGGTTCAGAAGTGAAATGCATTTGTATAGCACCTTGAAGTCCAGTTCCTGACTGGATTCTTTGAATGCTATTGTAGTATTAGATAAGAGTTTGACCACATCATTCATGAGTGGCAGATTTATCCTGAATATGTTTCCCACAAAATCAAATGCCTTGGAAAGGAGTCTATTTTCAAGTAGGCTTTGTTTTTACCAAAATCTAGATTGGAAAGTCTATATTTGATCTCCAGATCAAGAAGCAAGGATTTTCAATGCCTTTATTTTTTAATATGAGAAAAAATAACATATGACAGGCATCAAACTTTATTACATCTGCTGTTACAGGCAATCTCTGTTTATTTGAAAAGACTTCCAAAGTGGAAGGTAGTTTACAGTATATCGACAGTTCTACCTTTCTGGAGCTTGTTATTTTTATCTTTCTTGATTGACAAATGGTCCAAGTGATGAACAGGGGAACAGACAGTCTTCCTGGGCCCCTGGGCAAAGTGGAGTGGAGGGCTGGCTCTGCACACGGAGAAGGATCAGTGTCTCAGGTGGAAGGGGCAGGGACAGGGCAGCTTGTTCTCAGTGTCACCTGGAACACAGTGCATCCCCCCCCCCCCCGTTCCCTCTCCCCCACTCCCCCAGCCCTCAGCACTGCTTGGAGTGCGCTGTGCTGCTCCCCTGCCTCCTCAGGCAGCCATAGAATCCTAGGGCTGGAAGAGACTTCAGGAGGTCACTGAGTCCAGCCCCCTGCCCAAAGCAGGACCAACCCCAACTAAATCAACCCTGAGAGCTTCTCAGATCACGCCGCGCAGCACTCCAGCAGCAACTGAAAGGGACTGTGGTTCTGGGTGCTGTCACTGCCACAATAGCAGTGGCTAGGAGCCCCAGGCCTTTCTGAATTGCTGGGCCCCAGGGTAGTTGCCCCTTTTGCCCCTCCCCCTGTATCCCCCCATCAGCAGGCCTGGTGATGAATGTACTAGGAAGAGGATCTAACCATAATGTTCAAATCCAACGCTCAGTATGACTCCAAGACTGTGAAGATGTTGATTTTAGTGGCGTTCCATAGGGATAGGCCTTGTAGAATGGAGCTGAGAATCAAGCCCTGTGTGAATTAAGCTTTTCGGAACAGGGACACCATCTATGAAGATCCCTTTCTAGCCATATCTACGGATGTCAGCACATAGCATAAGACAGAGCAAGCTTTTCCTTGTCCGACTGGCTCGCCTATGACACCAATGGTTATCCGTGTTTCCCTTTTAGATGGAAACAGGCTCTGTAGCTGCTTGCTGCTGCCCTGGAGCCGTCTAGGTTGAAATTGCACTTTCCATAAATTTGTACCCTGGCCCAGATCAACTATTTGAAGAGATGGTGCTACAGATATAACCCCTGTGTATGTCCACCAATGAACCCTCAGCAAGTGTACAGATGTGTTAGAAGCAGCAGTGATTTTAAACTAGATATGTAAGAAATCTTCCACAGGTTGCTGATGCACTAAGATTAGTCTCTCCCTTTGGTTGTAAGGCTTTTCCAAATGAGCAGCTGGGTAGTCTCAAACAAAAAAACAGCAGGAAAGTCACAGGACGAAGATATGGCACAGACCTACAAAATCCCCTGGCACCTTTCTAATTGCACAGTGATCCCTATGGGTTAGCCTGCAATTAGTAGCTATATCGTTTTTTCTGTCTTTCCAATGTCAGCCTAATCCCTCAGGAGAAGACAGATTTTTTTTTCTCTTTTCACAACACACACAGAGAGAGAGAGAGAGAGAGAGAGAGAGAGAGAGAGAGAGATTGCTCTGGGTGAATGATGACTTGAAAAGGCAGGATAAATGCCAACAAAGTGGTGTAATACTAATGAATCAGTGTGTTTGTTTTAAAAGAAATGAAAGCCAAAGAGTTGCTTAATAAGTAGCTGTTATCAATCTGATATCAGCATTCTCTCCCAGACATCTCATCTTAAATCTTTGCAGATAACTTGGAGTAGTCATTTAGTACCCTCATTTACATGCAGCGAGAGGAATTACATCGACTCTAAGGCCTCCATTATTTAGTAGTAAAAACCAAAGTCATGCTATTCTGGTGCCAGGCTGGGAAGAATCACCTGTTGAAATAACGTTGGATGCTTCCCTTATAATATTGCTACTTTTCACCATATTTTCTAGTATTTTTTTAAATTTTTATAAAATTCCTGAGAGAGTGCTGACTCCAAGCCCAATAAATAACAAAAATGGAACACATTTTAAAAAGTAAACATATTAACTGAGCAGTTGCTCAGTTTCATTCCTCTTTCTTCAAACATAGCAGACAGGCACTTTCTGGGAGTATGTCTGCTCCACAGTGGCACAGGTAGACACACCTATATAGACAAAGGGGGGTTTCCATCTACATAGTTAATCCACATCTCTGAGAGGTGGTAGCTAGGCTGACAGAAGACCCTCACCCAGCCACACATATCTCGAAGGTTAAATCAGCCTAAACCAGGGCCGGATTAAGGCATGGGCTAGCTGGGCTTCTGCCCAGGGCGCCAACCTATAGGGGGCGCCCAGCTCACGGATCATGGGCTGCAGCAGCTCCCAGCGGCCACCCTGCAGTGGCCACCCGGGGCGGGGGCTGCGTTAACCCCTGCAGCACTGACCAGCAGCGCCCTTCCCCCCATGGCTGCGGGGCCCTGCACAGCCAGGCTCGGCCCTCTCTGGGCAGCCCCGGGCTGCACGCCAGCGGTGGTAGCTGGGTTGGGCTAGGCCAGGCACATGCGCCCTGCTGCCGCCAGCTCTGTGCGCCCTCCCCCACGTGCCGGGTGGGGGTGGGGACACGCATGCGCCCTCCCACAACCTGGGGCACAATTAACCTGTCTGCCCGGAGCGCCGGAATGGCTCGGTCTGGCCCTGGTCTAAACTATACCCCGCAGGTGTGAATTTTTTCACAGCCATGTGACACAGCTAGGTTAATCTAATTTCTAAGGCTAGAAGAGGCCCAATTTCCAAGCTGAGGAGAACTGTTAATTCTCTTCTTTAGTTGGGTAGTTTGGACCACAACACTGTGATCTAAGTCATAGACATGGGGAATAGGAGTGTGGAGGTGCTGCAGCACCCCCAGATTTTGCACCTAGCTTCTGCCAGCCCCAGGTCCCAGCCTCCTGGGAGCCCCTCCAGAATTCCATCAGCTCTTCTGGGGTCCTACCAGTCCTGACAGCTTTGGTACTCCCTTGGGTCCCACCACCCACTGTCCCTGGGGTCCAGGCACCAGCCCTGCACACTCTGCCACCACTCAGGGTGCTGTAGCTTGGCTGGGGCTCTGTAGCCATCTCTAGCAGTGGCTAGGTTGCCAGCTCTCCCAGACTGACCACCATTTGCAGCAATTGTGTCCAGTCTGAGATAAGGATGTTAAATTGCAGGTAATCAGCTAATAGAGTCATTGATGGAATTTCCACCGACTACTTGATTAATCGATAAGGGGGGGGAAATGCAGAGCCACAGCAGGGTTAGCTCCCAGTCCAGGAGCTAAGCCCACTGCAGCTTTCGCTTTTAAATGTATTAAGAGCCAATAGGCTCTTAATACATGTAAAAGTCAGTAGCATAGCAGGTTGGGCTGGGTGTGAGCTGGGAATCAGTGATTACTGGCTCACTCCCAGTCCCCTCCCCTGCGCCTCTGCTTTTTAAATGTATTAAGAGTCTGGTCTCGCGCTATGCCTCTGCTTCTTTTGCCCTCCTGAGAGAGTGCAAAGGGGAACTGGTTTTTAAGCTGGATCCCCCAGCACCAGCTCCTGCTCCCCCTCTTGCTGCCTCCCTCTGATAGAGTCAGCGGGGGGAAGGAGGAGCACTTGCCAAGTCACTATTCGACTATCCAATAAGCATATGCTAGTCAACTAGTCGCTTACATCCCTAGTCCAAGAGAGTTGGCAACCCTAGGTACGACCCCAGTCTGTGGTGGTGAGGAGTGTAACAAGGTGTGGGGAGGCACAACTGAGCATCCCAACCCTAAAAATACTTCCAGTGCCACTGATCTATGTAGAATAGTGATAGAAATTTAGCCGTGTTAGTCTGGGGTAGCTGAAGCAAAATGCAGGACAATGTAGCACTTTAAAGATTAACAAGATGGTTTATTAGATGATGAGCTTTCGTGGGCCTGATCTATGTTGAGCTGTAATGGGGAGCAACAAAGAACTGGTGAACAAACATATAAGAGCCCTGTATACCTGAGCTTTTGGTTGCTTGTAATAACCCAGTTCAAAAAAATTAACATACATAAAACTAAAAAGAAATTAAACAAACAGATGCTCATTTGCCACCTTGGATTTAAGATAAAGATGCTGTATCTCTTATAGAAACCTTTCCTGGATCAGCAAAGGATACTGTAAGCATCTCACCGACTCTATTACCAGTTTCTTTCAGGGGAAGTTATAGGTGGGACCAGAAGGGTACAACAAGCCCAAGTTGTACCTACTAAACAGGAATGAAATGTGTACACATATAGGAGTTGCACAGAGAATGGCCCTTATACCTGTAAAATAGAGGCATAAGGATCTTGTGCAAAAAGGGTTTTTTGTGCAAAACGGACACATCCACACTGCTTGTTTTTGCACAAAAACCTCTTGTGCAAAAAAGATTGGAAGAGATTATGCAAATGAAGTGCAACAAAGTGCTAATGAGCGCTTCATTTGCATTACCTCTTCCTCAAAAAAACATAGTGTAGACATAGCCTTACAGTTTTAGTTCACCTCACCTTAGCCCATTGTTAGTCAGCTAGTTATATAACCGGCTTGCCCTGTTCATGCTCTGAGAAGAAGTAATTTCACTAGACAACACCAAAACAACTGTTCTGTTCATGTCTATACAGCGTATAAATGTGTCGTTCTTGCCTCCTGTAGTTCTCATCTTAACTTGGACTGAAAACTCTCGTCAGGGTTGACTCGGTTTTGTCAGCAAAGATCCATTGCTCTTTTGTGCTACCATACGAGCAATTAGTAATAAATAGCATGCTACATCAAAGAAAAAAAACAGCCATGATTCAAATGCAATGCTAGGAACATACTATTGCCTCTGGAGGAGCAGTACAGTCAAAGCTGCTAGTGGAATAAAGTTGGGATCACTGTAGCTTACTGATGGATCAGAAGCAGAGGGAACAAGAGAAAGCAAAGAAGATTAGAGCAGGGAGTCTGTCACAAAATGCTCTGACAGCTACTTGGTGTGTTCTGATGCCTGCATGGCTTGTCACCTGGTGATCATAAACATGCCTAAGCTATTTTTGTTTCACCACACCGACCTTTTATTCCTCTTTCTTTTACACGCCAACACACCAGAGACTTTCTGTAGTAAATCTTTGCCAAACAGAAGCCTGACGGAAGCATGGCCAAACAGTATTTACAGTTTCCATCAGGGGTTGAGGGAAGAATTGCCCTAGAACCACCCCCTTCATTGTGCCCCTGATGCCCAGTAGTTGCAGATGAAGCAATTTTGCAGTCCTCACACATACTCACCATGATCTGAGAGCAAAACCAATCAGAGCAATGGGACAGATTGTACATGTGGACAGCCCTATTGGCTAGAGTTGTGGCCAGAATACATCACCCTTAACAGGGGATGCTTACCAATTCTAGTTAACTGATAGGGACTGGAGCAGCTCCCTGCCTGCTATGGGTAGGGGGTTGTTCCAGCCCTGTGGGGCCCGTCGCAGACAGGGGCTGCTCTGGCCACTCCTGCCCCCTCCCTTCGAGTTAACCAATTAAATGGGCTTAGTGACTGATAAATGCAGGACCAAGAGATGTCTGTTGTCATAGCTGTGTCCCACTAACTGTACCACTGGACACAGGTCACAGATTTCTGTTTCATCACAGATGGGGGCAGACATCAATTATTAAGCCAAAGGCTACCAGCTGTAAGGAAGGGTCCTTGCCCTCCTAGTCCTGAAGTATTTGGAAAAGAACAGAGTTGCTGCCTTTTTTGCAAGCTCTGAAGAGTCCAGGTAGCAGACTACTACAAATTACATCCATCCTAAAACTGAGAAGTCTTCTCTGAAAGAAAATCAGAGGGCAACATGCAAGCTAAAATAAAATTTTTAAAAAAAGAGTAAATGGTAGTTTGAAACCTTGTATTTAAATAGATGTAACAACAGCAAAGCGGGGATTTTTGTAGAAGAGCCAATTGATTTACTACCTAATAACTTTTGTTTAACGATGATTCATAAATATTTACAAAGTTTTGGTGTGCATTAGCTGTTTGCAAACACAAACTTGGTAGCGTCTCTGTGAAACTGACTTGGAACATTCACAGAGTCATTCAGGGTGTTACGTACAATAACCCTGATAAATAACTCTGTGTAACTCTTTCTGAAAAGTCAGAATTTTGGCCTATGCTTCAGCAAAAACCTGCAGGGGGAAAAAAGCATAAACAGAATTAAATCTAATGGTCCTTCAGAAACTCCCTGCTACACAAGATATCTTTCACCTTGGTTTAGCTGCTTGAGGTCAACCTTAGGTACCCAACTAGAGTAGGGGGGTCTTCAGGCAGCAGGGAGGGAGAAAGAAAATTCAGAAGCTAATGGAAAGGCAAGAGGTGTAGGCTGAGCTTCTTTTCCCATAGCAGGGCTTCAATGCTCACAGTAGATCCTGAAAGAGCAGGATCTCTGGCAGTTACCAAGGGCTCTCACCTAAAGACAGAATAGTTTGAGTGTGCTCCATTTCCTAAATAGTTAATGTTCTTGTGGTCCAAAAAGTGCTCTCTCCCCACTCACTCTAATGATTATACCTAAGATAAGATCATGATTGGTCAGTTACACTACTTAATCCTCCCTAGCATCAACACTACACACAGTTTAGAGGAGAGAGACAGAAAGCACCTGTCATGTGTAGAATGGCCAGGGAACAGGTGAGAAATGGGATTACTGAGCAGGATCAGACTGAGCAGAAGTCAGCTCTCCCACGCTGCAGCAGGACAGGGTGTACTTAATGAGGTGGGCAGCAGCAGATGGCGTGAAACGTCAATAGCACGCTGCCTTTACAGCTGAACGTCTTGTGGTAAATAAGCAGACAATGGCCTCTTACTATTTTGTTTAATCTTTTATTTTGATCTTCTGACATCAGACTGTTAATTCTACCCTTCTCTGTTTACCTGGCTGCCATGGCTACATCTCCTGCTCTGCAATTGGCATAATAGTAAAGGCACCATAAAGTTCATGGCCATATTCCAAATTCAGATTAGAGCACTCTCACACTGCTTAATAGTGTATTATTACAGTTATACCTTGCAAAGGAGATTGCCAGTAACTACATATCACAATATTTAGTTGAAAGGAAATTGCCAAAGAATGGCAACTTGTCTCTTCAATCAGCCACACTTTCATGAACTTCATGGCAGGGGAAAAGCATTGAAGGCTTAAATTAGAGCAAAATTTATAGGCCTGGAAAAAAGTTTAATTAACATTCCTGGTTTTTCTTCACTCACTCTCATGCTGTGTTCCACACATTACTTGTGAGCAGCTCCTTCCAGTCTTCCCCCTCGAGTCTTCTGACACTCCAAAAAAATGTGATGTGAGGGTTGATCCTGTGCTATCACATGGGATCCAAGTTCAAGTCCTTGTGCCTTGGCTTAGGCTCACAGAACTGGAAACAGCTGGGTGAGAGGGAATTGCCTATAGCACAGAAAGAGCCCAACAAGAGAACTAGAAACATGAGGCCAGCTGTTGTCTCTTAGGTGAACCTCAATTTGCGTATCTTTTTCTGCTTTTCTTTTAAAAGAGGCTTTTCCGAAATTTGGCGCGTCTACACGGCACCAAATTTCAGAAAAACCTTCTCTTTCGACATATCCCTTCTTCCTCGTACAACGAGGTTTACAGGGATGGTGAAAAATGTGTCTGCTTTTCCAACTTTTTTTTTCGGAAAAGTGGACACATTCCTTGGATGTGGCATTGCTTTCCAGTATCCCGGAAAAGAGCTGCACTGTAGACGTAGCCTTAGTTACTGCCCAAGTGAGGGGTGGTTCACAGACACAGTGCCCTAGCCCACACCATGCCTCAGGGAGAACGTCATCCGGGAGGGGTAAACCCTTGGCTACACAGTATGCACACCGAGTGTGGCCAGCCATCTTAGCATGGTGAGGCAGATTCATGGGGTGGCTTTTCCCAGCTCCTGAGGGGATGCCATAGGGGTGCTTGCATGGAAACCTGCATTCAAAGAGCTCAAGAACTGCAGTTGTGGCCATCTCCTGTCCAGCTAGCCCTGGGAAATAAGAGACAGAGGAGAGGAGCAGAGAGAGAGAGGAAGGCTCTTTGTGCTCTCCTGCTTGAGTTGCGCATTTTTGCAAAAGCCACCTACAGTGTGGCCCCGACAGAATTACAGAATCACAGAATCCTAGGGCTGGAAGAGACCTCACGGGGTCATCAAGTCCAGTGCCCTGTCCAGAGCAGGACCAGCCCCAACTAAATAGAGTTGATCCAACCACCTGACAGTACAGTGCTGTTACCGGCAACGTATGTTCAAGCCTTACCGCGGCAATCTATTAGACATGTGCAGCCTGGAGGAGAGGGAAACAATTCAGTATCTCTCTATTGACACACACAAGGAAATTCTCAGCTAATACAACTGTGGCTGACTGAAGCAGCCGGCAAGCTTCCAAAGGAGCCGTAAGCAGCTGTTCTCCCTGGACAGAAGGGGTCAAATTCTACACTGCACCTCCCAAATTCCACACTGCTCCACAAGCCAGTGTGGGCCCCCTACATAAGTTAAAAGCTTCTGAGGCAGCTCTTGTTTACAGCAACCTCGCTCAGATGCCGAAGGGCTGCCCACCCGCTCAGAGTTACATGAGTTCAGAGCATTCCAGCCACACCCCTTTCTGCCCTCATCTCTCTGCTGAGGAGATACAAGGTCAGGCAAGCCATCCCAGGACAACAGGAATTCTCCCACACAATACTCTCCCTCCTTCATCCACGCTGTATGTCACTGAAGGCAAAGTGTCATAAAGGGGCTAGAATCCAATGTCTCCAGAGAAGAAGCTTTGAATGTAGCAGGTTATCTTAAAGGAATCACAATAAGCGTTCAATCCATGCTCCTTCCCAGCACCACATTTCACTTTCTTCAGTCCCTGTAAAGTTCAAGCCTCAGCTTAAAGCTGCCACTTCTAAGACAAGAGGAATTGCTTTTTGCAGTGATGTAAGAGTGCAGCATCATTGCTCACAAAGCTCTTGCATTTCATCAAATTCACTGGATTGTTTTTGTAAAGAATTTAGAATTAGAGAATGTTGTTAGCAGTTCACTGTTGATACTCTGATTTTAACTAACCCTTCCAGTCAAAGGCCCCAAAACCTCAGAACATTCCTGGCTACGTTTATCCCGGAGGTATCCTGGAAAAACTCCGCCGCATCCAGGAAACACGTCTGCTCTTCTGCTTTTTTTTGTGGAAGCGCAGACATGCTCTTTCGGAAGCCCTGTCTTCCTCCTTCCATGAGGAAGAAGGGTTCTTCCGAAAGAGGAGGTTTTTCTGAAATTTGGCCCAGTGTAGACGGGCAAAATTTCAGAATAGCCTCTTCTGAAAAAACTATCGGAAAAGGGTACGCAAATTGTGAAGCACAATTTGCATACCTTTTTCCGATAGATCATTGTAGTCTATACATAGCCCCTCTGAGGTGGGTCAGTATTTTGGTTAGCATTGTTTTCCAGTTTTGTTGTGAGCAGAATTTGTGGGGATCATATTTCATTTCGATTTTATAAATCAGGTGGTGTACAAATGTACAAAACATTTGTGGTGTTTGTCAGATGGAAACTGATGCCTTTTTCGTTAAAACTTAGGTCTGTTTTTAACTCGTGTCCTATCTTGGGGCATGAACCTGTTTCGAAAATTCCAAGTTTTACTTAGATAAAGGTCAATTCTCATTAAAAACCACAGTGAATTTTCAAAGACATCCGTTTCCCAAAAAAGCACTATTTTGGTAATGGAAAGCAGTCCTCAATTTGTGAATATTTTCTCTACATATTTTACTCAGAAACTATTGGTTTTCCACACCCATAAGTAGTGCTTTTTTAGGACCTGGAAACTGAGGCATAAAAGTACTTGTTCAAAGTGAAACAGTGTCTCAAGGACAGTCCACACGATAAAACCTTTTGGCCAATGTTCCAACTGAGGTAGAAGACTCTCCTTTACAAACTCACAGTGCAAAAATGAGTGCGTTTGTTTGAGCTCTGGTGGAATCAGCCAACTGGCATTGCTATTAACACTTCAAAGGGAGGGGGAAGCTTGTGCTTTGTGTACTTTTTTCTGGGCTATTGGAACAGGTTGAGAGCTGGCACAAGGGTACTGCACTGCACCGTTTTCCTTCTTTTTCCAAGGCTAGTCTCCTCCTTTCACTGTTCAGTACAATCTGTACCTTCTTACATTTCTTTAGAACAGGGATAGGCATCTCTAAAAACAGCATGCACAGAAGTGCCTGGAAGGTGGGGCAGATGTTTCTATTTCCTCTGGTCCCAGAGGGGCTCTTGCACTACAAATGCATCAGGCACTGATTTGACTGTCTTTTTTCCAGGCCTGCTGGTCCCATGCTTTCTCACACAGTTCTACGTAGCTGATGAACGTATTGTATACTAGCCCAGCTGCTCTAACCTACCTATAAAATAGCCAGCTAATGGGATAAGAAAGCTTAAAATAGTCTGGCCTTTATACTTTATCAGCTTAAAATTTTCCAGCACACATATCACATTAAAATCTTTGGAGAAATACAGAACAGTCTGTTATTTATAATTTATGTACTATTTTGGGTGCACTGGCTTACTCTCGTATTCTTACTAGGCTGATAGGAAACAGGACTTAACCCTTTTTGCCTTTTCATTGTAAAGGGTGCCCACTGACAATGGCAAGCTGAATATTCTTCCACTAAGCCAATTATTTGCAAATTAACAAATTGCTTACAAGGATTTTGCCTTCTTTTCAGTTTTAAAGGGATTCTGTAAGGCTTTTTGCCTGGAGCTAATCTCTGTTGTCTAGACCTTTGGTAGACTCTATAGAGTATTTTATTGTTTCTTTCCATGTCTAACTGTTTTTAAATGAATGTATCAGTGAGTGCGCCTCAATGCCATGTCTGCATAATTTGTCACGGTGCTGTATGGCCAAAACAGAGCCGTTTAGCTGAACCTCAAACTAGGATTTAGAACAAGATTAGAGCCAACACTGGCACTAATCTTTTCAGAATAAGTGAAAACAAAAAAAAATGTTGCTGATTTTTCAGCCCTCAAAACATATTCTGATGTGTTGCAGCTCTTTGACAAAGACCCAGCGGTGCCGTTCCCTTTTGGCAATGCTTACGCAATTGTCATCATGCCAATAAAGTGGTTTTGAATTGAACTATCTGTTTCCCAGTCCCCTACAGACCATGTCAATTGGCTGAAACAAAACAATATTGCTTGCTGTCCCCATGAATGGGAAGTCCACCTGCTGCTTCCTTTGCAGTGTATTTTGGAGATCGGGGAAACAAATGTGAACTGGGATTCTATTCCATAGAAACAGTGCTTTTTCCAATTTTGTACAGGAAGGTTCTCATCTTGTATGATCTGGCTGTTGGCTTGGTGTTTAACCCTAGAGAGTGCAGAGATACAACATGTACATTATCCCTAGGCGTTCATTCAGCTGGGCACTTACATAGGGTTATTGGTAAAGGTTTTAACAGTCAACATTTTGCAACTCTCTCTACCAGAAGCATTGTCTAGTTCCTGCTGTCATCCATTCTTATCAAAATAAGTATAAATACAATAATTAATTTTAGTTAGAATCCAGATTTTCCCAAACATTGCCTCTTTTTTGAGGTTCCATCCTTTGTTGGAGCCTTAATTGGTCTGCTTCCCAACTGATCTGTCTGTCCCCTACAGCTACAGCTGAGTAGTCCATTTCCCTGCAGCCACAGCTGCCAGGAGGGATGCTGAAACAGTTTTTATAATGGGAATGCTGAGAGCCATTGAAACTGTAAACCCTGTAAGTGATGAAAACTACTTACAGCTGGGGGGGGGGGGGCACAACAGTGGGTGTGTTGAACTGGAGAATGATGCATTTGTGCTACAAGAGCACAGCAAAGTTTACTCAGTTCTATTTGTGAATTCTCCTTTCCTTGTTCCTGAAATACAACAGAATTCAAAGCTATTGCAGTTGCTCATCTATGGCTGCCAGATCTCACCCACATAGGCCCTGTCTCCTGGATCCTGCAGGGAGGCCCTGACTGTCAGCTGTCACTGCATCCCAGGACTTGCATCATCCAGCCTGCTGCTGTGATAGAGAGAGACACTGCTTGCACCTGCAAGGTGTACCCCTACCACAGATACCTCTCTAACAACCCAAACTCTGCCCCAGTCCCTCTTCCCTTCACCCCCAATTACTCTCCCCTCCTCTCCCCCAGCAGTTTCCTCTTTTTGGGAAGCTGAAATAAGGTAACTCTAATATTAGCTACCTCCAGCAGTTTCTAACAGTATGTACAATTTGTCACATCAAGTTTGTCAGTATGCTGTTAGGGCAACATTGGCCCCCATTGTCAGATATCCCCAAGCCAAGGAAGAGACCTTGGGAAGTCTTTTGATTAACATAGTGACAGTATGTTGGCTGCCACATGCAATCCTAGTGAAAGAGACAAAAATGAAATTAATTCTTAAAAGTCCTTGCCAGTGGCTGAGATAGATACTTTTGGGGAATGACGATGAGTGAGTTTGTCTACTTATCAAGACAGAAATTATGCAAATATAATGTTCAATGCACTGAGATAGAGCTGTAGCCAAGGAGTGTTTGGTGCAGATGGAGCAGAGGATCAGAGGATACCTTTGCATTTGACAGGTTCTTAATTATATTACCTTTTGGCCAGTTTCCATCATAAATGAGGTCCTGAGGGCTTCATTAACTTATAATGACCAGTCCATACCACAAAAAGGCTCTTCTTTGCAGGCAAGACCTTCTGGTGGTCAGCAAAGCCAAGTGGCGCAAAGTAGTCCTAATGCATGGGAGAATCAACCCCATGAAGTTCTCCTTTCTTCTACCACTAGTCATCTTGCCCTCACACTTACTACCCTGCCCCCATCAGGTTTCTATTTCACTGTCAGGGGATGGATCTTGATGATTACCTGTTCTTTTCATTCCCTCTGGAGCATCCGGCATTGGCCACCATCAGGAGACAAGATATTGTGCAAGATGGACCTTTGGTCTGACCCAGTAAATGTGTTCTTAAATTCTTATCTTCCTTTTGTCACACCTCAAACTCCACATAAATGACTAATTAAGTTGTAAGTGAAGTCATTCACAGTCTGCACAACATCCCGTTCTCTTTGTCAACTTTCACCTCCTAGCACTTACTTCTATACTTCTCTAGAGACTGAAGAGCCCCTTCTCAAAGTAAAAGGCAAGCAAGATAAAATGTAATACCCTCCACAGACCATCTAGCCTTTTCATACATTATAGAGCAGCACCAGTGGGTACAAGTCCTCTTTTCAGGTTATTTTTAAGTTACCTTGAACAAAGGAAGAAGCATTAAACACTTCTCAGGTGCAGCCCATGTGTTGAAGTGGAGAATGATGCATTTGTGCTGCAAGAGCAGCACAAAGTTTGCGCAGTTCTGTTACCAAAGTCTCTTTTCCTCCTTCCTGAAACACAACAGAATTCAAAGCTATTCAACTTCCTTAATATTTTTAGCATGACTGGTTTCTTAATGTAATTGTTGAACGTGCGGATTTCCCTTGGCAGAAATCTAAGTGATGTTCTAGAAATGTACTGTAACTAGACAGTGGAAACATTTTAGTTTCGTATGTGTACTGGTAATGTAATGTGCAGTGTGCACAGTGAAGCATGTTCTGCTCTCATTTGTACCTATCAAAACATGGAATTGCATGAATAGAACCAGGAGAAGACTTTTGTCCTAATGTGTTTGCTGCTTTTAATCTCTTTTTTCTCTAGTTGTAATAAGCATAATCTGCATAGTCTATACAAATCCTAGGTTAAAGACTATCTCTAATGCCACCTTATGCAAATATGAAAATATAGCAGCTGGATTCTAATCACAAGTACACAAATTAAATTTATTTGCAGAGTTTTTTCTGACTGACAACCATCATGAAAGCTAGCTTAGAGCCCTAATCTTGGCTGCTGCCCTATGGAGTTGTAAACATCAGTGATATCACTGTTGAGTAGTATCTGGCAACAGAACTCTTAAGCATGCAATTTTAATTAAAACTTTGAGCTCAATTCTCAACTTGAATAAGTCAGGGGGGGTTGCACAAGTATAACTGACAATATTGGACCCTTTCCAGTTTAACAGAATTCTTGTCTCATTTGTTGCCAAGTGGGCTCATTCTATTCCAGCACTGATTATGAGTTTACGTTAGCAAGAACACTTTCTGTTCGGAAGGATTTATCCAAAGCCTGTTGAAGTCAATAGGATCATCACATAACTATTCCGAAATAGCAACCAGGCCTTCACCAATTGGGTCAGTCACAGACATTTAGAATGTGCTTGCTTGTTTCTTTTGTTTTTACACATCAAAGCATATTGGATTATAAGAACCAGAAATCCTTTTTAAACTTCATCTGGAGAAGACGGTTGCTGTGGAGTACATAGATACCCTAGTGATGGGCATCTTAGAAAGACCTAAAATAGATTGTTAGATAAGAAGCTGCTAACAGTCACCATCTTGAAGCAGGTCTGACCACCTAGTAAGATGTTACTGGGTCTGCAGAATGGCATAACCTAATCATTTCTCCCATTGGAGTGGTGCCATTTAAATGTTACAGTCTTTTGTTATCTAGTTGCATTGCTGCCAGCTACTTGCTGTTTCTCCTGATTTTGCATCATCTGAGAAAAAATGAGAAATTACATTTTAGGATCCTTATGTAAGTCACACATAGTAAACACAAACAGGTAAGAAATCAAAGCGAACATATGAATTACCCCACAGAAGACTCTGTTCTAGCTTCAGAAGATTACATTTTCAATATTTTACACAATGTGACATGTTCCTAGGAACAAACACATCTATTTACTGAAAAACCATTTCCCCCCAAAATCTTAACAGAGCCATGTATAAAACAGAAATAATATATGAAGGAATTAACCTAAATAATAAAGCAAATTTTGAAGGTGAAATCCTAGGGTGATACTAGTGTCATTGTGTGACTATGCAGCAAACACTGAAGAGAATGTGTATGTCATGTAGACTGAATCCAGGGAAGTTGGCAGGCTTCTTTGAGACATCTGGGAAGCTGCCTGATGCATAGTGACTTCCTGCTCCCTGGAAATGACACCATTGTGAAGGAGGAAATATTAAATGCAAATGGAAATCATGGATCATTGGTAAGGTGATCTAGACAAAGTCTCCTGTTAAACAGAACAAATGGAAATTTTCTCTGAAAAAAATAAAAGGATAAAAGTCAAATGAAAAGTTTCTGACCCTTCTGAAAATATCAGTGGGGATACTAGATGTAAAATTGTTTTTCATCCATCTTCAGTTTCAGGCACAGAACTCTTTCTTTATAAGGGAGGCTGTAGCATGAGTGAAGCTATCTGCAACTGTGTAGCACTGATAGGAGAGCTTTGTCTACACTAGCCTCTTGTTGTATCATGCAAGCAAGGTAGTAACAAACTTCAACAGGCCTTTATTTACCAAAGGTGAAACCTCTTTACAAAGCTGTTGCTGCTCCCCTCTGTAGCTCTCACTCCGGCCTGGCCCATCTCCCCCCTCCTTCCTGTTTCCTTCCTGTTTCCTGTGCTTCCAGAGTCCCAACAGCCAGAGCTCCCCGTTCTAATAAATACAAGCAGCATCTAAAACACCACACCTCTCTTTCCTGAAAGTTCCTCATCTGGGCTAGCAAGGGGACAGTCCCAACAGGAAGGAGCGGCAGGTGGCTGGCAGTGGCACCTAAATGCTCTCAGCTCAGGTTACACACAACATGCTAGTTCAAGTGCTGGCAGCTGTCTAAAGTGCTAAGCCTCCCACTGTTTCTGTACCACAGCTGACAATGCACATGCACATATGTACCCAGAGGATGCAAACTGACTGCAAATGGCGTGTGCAGTCTCTGGACTTTGTGTACCCAACTTATTTTACACAACACTTGCATGCATGAAGTCACAAAGGAAGGCCGGGATGATATCTTGGGAGCCTGATGTTAATATGTGGGGCTCTGTCATGGTCACAGACAGAGAAGCTGCTTCTTCAGTGCTTTGTACATTGTGCAATTATCCTTTATGACTGCAAAGTGGATGAACAATGCTACCAAATCCTAAAGCTGCTCTGTGCCAGCTAACAACAGCAGTAAGGGGCTGTTAGGGCAGCCAGGGTTTATGGGAGGGTGTGAGTCCTAATCATACTGCTTTAACCTTATTATGCCCCCATGATAGGCAGCCGGGAGAGAGGTAGCAAAGGTAGCACCAAGGCAGCACTAGGTCACATGAGGACCCCTTACACAGGAAGATTTTCCCAGGGAATCCCAGGGAACAGATCCACTGGGAATAGGAATGCTTTGTGATGGAGAAATAGTTGAAGTCTGGTTTAAAAACTGTGACCAAGGTGCAAGGCAGAGCAGATTCAGAGACAGAATTCTCAAAGGCTGCCGACTTTATATCGTTAGTTCAAAATTTTGTGCAGAGTTTTCATAACTGCTTCTAACTCTCCAAAAATAAACAACCAACCAAAAACGATAGAATCATCTAACCCTTCTAAATGTTAATGTTTCCTTTACTCAGCTTCTACTTCTACAATTCAGTGGCCATCACTTACGCATTTCATTTTCTATTGTGTCTCATGACTAGCCATTTTAACATCTGCACTTTAAAGTGAAGGATCAAAAGCTAGAAGCTGTGTCATGTGCTAGTAAGAATGTCCTCAGGCCATTCAAAATCAGATGAGATGGGAGACACAGTCAGCTAAGAGTCTTATGCTAATCTTTCCAAGGAGATGCCTAATGCTTACAAATCAGCTGTGAACCATGGGCAGAAAACTACCATGCAGCATCCAACACCTACTCAAATAGCTAGTTAATGTAGGAAAGACAGTTACGGTGTTTCTGAAAATAGCAAATCACTTTCCCTAATAGCAAGAGAGAGATGTTCATCCCAAAGTGTGTGTGCAGTCATTTCAAGTGTTCTCCAGGTATTAGTGTTAGATTTTACACTGGCTTCCAAACTGTAAATTACTAGTAGGAATCCAGATAATTCAGCAGAACTGATAGCTTCTGCTGTAGAGAGCCCTTGGAATAAAAATGACTCTGTAGGTGTGATAGGGCAGGATTGACAGGCCTTATTTAACACGCTCTCTTTGTGAGCCTGAGCAAAGCAAACGCTTGTTCTTTCCACCATGGTCTTACTATAGAAATGCTGAATTGGGGAGCTGCAAACACTCACATCCTCAAGCAGCACTATAAAGAAGCATCCTCAGAAAGACCACGAGGCGTACAGATAGTTCGGAATTGCTTACTAGTCCGAACTATCTAGCCCGTGCTGCGTGTAGCCGCGCGGCACGGGGTTCGCACTAGCCGGCTTTTAAAAATGGCGGCGCCGGCTTTATGCTAATGAAGCCCGGGAAATTCAAATCCCGGGCTTCATTAGCAAGTTCGGTATGCATACATTACCCCCCTAGTTCGAACTTGGGGGGTAGTGTAGACATACCCTTAGAGGCTAGCACTGCAAGAGAATGTCTAGAGATAAATGGCCAATACAAACTTTGCTTATAGCAGGGCTGACAGAAAGGAAATGGCTGGCTAATTAGAGCCAAGCACATGCCCGTGGTGAAGGTTAGTTTTTTTTTTCTCATTATCCTCATAGACAGGAAACATAATGCAAAGACTAACAGACAGGAAATTTAACTTTGACAGTGTGCAGATGACCAGATATCTAGACTAGTGGCGCATCAGACATCACACCATTGCAATGGGCCAGGTACCTATCCCTTTGCTATCTGTACAGTATCATATAGGCTGGCATAGCACAAGGAACGTGGATAATGCCAGTTTTTAGCTGTTACTCTCTCATTTTGTTTTGTTCATAGATTTTTAATCAGGCGAGTGAAATAATCTAGGTGGTAATACAAATCAAATTCAGTTCTGACTGCAAAAATGAGTGTCTCAAAGGAAAGGTTCAGTAGGGTTAGCAAGGAGTGAAGCATATCTCTCTGTTGCCATTCATGAGAATTCTGCTTCTTAGTTCTCTGCCTCAAAGTGACAATGTGCCAACATCTTCAGATTCCAAACCTATCTTCTATGGGCTTACAGCAGGGGTGGGCAATAATTTTTGACAGGGTGCTACTCCAAGAATTTGGAAAGTGGCTGCACTCTTCCAAGATATTAACGGAGGAGGTGCGGGGTATGGGATGGAAGTTCGGTGCAGAAGGGAGCTTGGGGTAAGGGATTGGGGTGCAGGAGGGAGAGTGGGGTTTGGGTGAAGGAGGCAGTTGTGACCTAGGGCAGGGGACTTGGGTGCAGGGTTTTGGAATGTGACCGAGGTGAGAGGACTGGGGTGCAGGAGTTTGGGTTGTAACCTAGGGTAGGAGGGGACTGTGATCTGGGGCAGGGGATTGAGATGCCAGATCTGGGAGGGGGTATATGGGTGCAGGAGGAAGGCAGAGGGTTGGGAGAGAGAGGCTCTGGCCAGGAGACTTACCAGTCAGCAGCCCAACCAGCTTGCTTGCCTGCAAAGTTAAATGTTTGCAGAGCTTAAAAAGTTTCTCAGCCAGCCTGCCTGCCCTGTGCGTGCACAGGCTGCATGGCCATGTGCTTATGTGAATAACTGAGCCAGAGATGTCAGGGTGGGGTGCTTCATGTGCTGCCTGTAATTGAAATGGGCAGCTCCTATTGGCCAGTTTCTGGTCAGAAGCCAGCAAATGCAATTGTGCTGGGGATGGGAGTTACACCCTAAGCCTTCCCTCCTCCACTCCGGGATCACAGTTTTTAAAGAGAAACAGCCTCGTGGCTGCTTTTCTGAGCAGTGTGCGGGGCTGCAGGAAAGCCTGCCTGGGGCTCTTTGATGCGTCTGCAAGCCAGATCTGGTGGCTTGATAGGCCGCATCTATCCCGCGAGCCATATTGCCCAAGCCTGGCTTACAGCATACCTGCTAGGTACCATGCGAATGGCTGTGCTTAGTATTCTGTCAAAGGAAGCAAGGGCTCAGGAAGAGGTGAGGCAGAATTTGCACAATGAAGCAATGAGCAAGCACAATACAATAACTTTAGGGATAGTGCTGCTTTCCTTATGCTGTCCAAGGCCCTTGGCCAGTGCTAGGGGAAGGACCTCGCTCACTCTGTGACTCTTGACTATGAGTGGGGCAGCCCAGAGTAAAGGGCAATATACACAGACCACTGTGTTTGAGTGGGCTTACATTGTTACCCTGACCTCCCTGGTGTGAGCAGAGAAATCACCCAGCTCTCTTCTATGGAGAGCAGGCTATGACCCAGCAGCCCATGCTACAGACTGCTGCAGAAAGTGAGACCGTGTCCCAGTTCTTCTCAGCTCCTTTTGGGGAACTATGTTTAGGGCATCTGAAGTCCCCACGCTAGGGATTTCTGTAATTCTAACTAGCCCTGACACAGGCCGTGCAAGAGACAAGGGAGTCTCCTTACTCTGCCCCCTCTAGCTCCCCCTCACCTCTACAGTGCTCTCATATAAGGACCAGGCAAAGCATGAAAGCAAGTTACTTTAACACCTTTGTTTCTTGATGAATGGTTTTGGGCCATAACAAGGGAGCATTGGCTTGTACCCTTGTCACTATGCACACTGGAGAAGAAAAACCACCATCCGAAATGCTGTTTTATTTTACAAATACCACAAGCATCAGTGCCTAGATAGCTGGATGTGGTTTTTGAACATTAAACTCATCTTTCCTCCGTTTGGTTTTAGTTCAATAAAAAGAGTGCAAATTAAAGAGGTGGCAGGGCTTTCTCGTTTATTTTTGAACTCACAAAAGAACAGAAGCAGCAAGTAACTTTTTAATACTTGGTCTAACTACAGCAATTCTGAAAATGGTGCTATACCTTGGAGAGCTGCTTCTTCCCAAGACAGTTTCTAACTACTCTGTGATTTATTGGCACTATTTCCACTTATCTACTCTTTTATTACTTATTTACCACAAGACCTCCAAAGTGTTGCTCTGCCCTATATGATGACTTCCCAGAGAACTTTAGTAACAATAAAACCAACAGAGTGCTATAGGGATTTCATTGAGTGCTGTAGCAATTTACTCTTAAAAAGCGTAGAATTTAACATGATAGCATTTCTATAGGTTTTTTTTAAGTCATAGGCTAGAATTCTATAGCTAGGATATAATTTACTATGAAATTGTATAGGTTTGGCCTAAGATTATAGAAAATGTATCATCTGATTTTATAGGCTTTTCTTATTTTTAGGGAAAAAATGTTTTTAAGGTACAGTAGTTGAAAATCAAAAGGGATGAACACACGCACACCAAATCTGTCTGTGGAACAAATTATCTGTGATGCCGGCTGACGAGAGTGAAATGACAGCTTGTCCAGAGCATATCTTGTTGCATGCAGTCTGGTCTACACTCGAAAATTAGGTTGGCGTAAATACTTTGCTCAGGGGTGTGAAAATACACACACATACACACACACACACAGTTGCTTAGTTAAACTGGTCTCAATCCCCATGTAGACAGCAGTATGTGAATGAAAGAAGTCTTGTGTCAACCTAGCTGCCGCTTGGGGAGGTGGATTACCTATGCCAACAAGAGAACACCCCAACACTCATCACACACACACTCACCAGTGTAGGTAGGGTCTATGCTGAAGTGCTACAGCTACAGTGCAGACGAGGGGTAGATGTTCCACTGTGGTGTTTTAAGTGAAGACACGTCTATCTTTCAGGACTGCTGACCAACATGTGACATTTCCTATTCTATGACTTTAAGGGGCTAGGTTAAAGCCTGAATTTAACTGTGGAAATTGTATCTCGGCTTGCATCTGGATTCTGAAGCTTCACACACAGCTTCACACAAAGCTTGAGATGGTCAGCGCTCTAGCTTTCCTCTTCGCTGAAAGTGAGCAAATGAGCACAATGCATTGCAGATTTCATGCATGCATTACCGCAAACAACATTCCACATCCGAAACAGTGAGAAACTAAAATGCTGGCTAAAGGGAATCTCCTTTCCACACAGAGTTTACCAGGAAAACAGATAAAGAATGTCACCTGTAGCAGCCTGAATGTTGTTTGTCACTAGATTAACTACAGAGCTGACAAGGACAATGACTCACGCCTTCACAGCCATTAGGATCCCTGTGAAAGGTTCCAAAGGCTAACCAGCTGGCCTGGCAGAATGCTATCTAAAGATGTGAACAAGTGCAATGCTTAGAGGCAGACTGGCCCCATTGCAATTGGAAACCAAAGCTACAATTAATTATATATGGAATGTGGCCAGGCACTCCTGGCATTGTAATCAAATGAGACCACACAGAGGAGAAGAAAAAAACAAAATACTTCATCGTGCATCATATATTACAGAGAGAGATTCAGAGTTTCCATATTGTTTGGAATTAAAAAGAAAACTTTGGTCAGTGATCATTTTTCCCCTGGATAAGTGTGACGGGGCAGACGGCCCAGCCGTGCTGCCCCGCACTGAAACGGATGCCAGGCAGGGGGTGGAGGAGACAGAGGGGGCGCCGGGCGGCAGGAGAGAGGCCGCAGGGAACCCCGGGGCCGTGCCGACCGCATCCGAGGCTGCCGCGGCTGAGGATCGGTGGCCGGGCAGGCGCGTCCTGATGATGTCCCTTGTGACATCATCCGGGGTCTCCGGAAGGACAGGGCGGCGTGCGCGGGGGCGGGGCCAGCCAGGGACGCTAAGCTGCGGCCCTATCAAAAGGGCCGGAGTCAGGTGTATAGGGGAGAGAGCGGCAGGGATCAGGAGCGTCCTTCCACCCCCCTGAGGAGGCGACCAGTGGTAAGCTTATCCCCACGCTGGGGAAGAGGACTCTGACCAGGAAGAAGTGGCCCAGGGCAGGGCCGTGGTCCCCGTGAGTGGAGGGTTTAGGGGTCTCAGCCCCCTCCACAGGTAAGGGATAGACATCCCTGCCTTAGGGCCCTGGGCCGGAGCTCGGAGAGAGGGATGGCCCGAGCCCCCTTCCCGGCCCCGAGGAAGCAAGCGAGTCCAAACACACCAATATATATATATATATATATATTGAAATCGAAAAGACCCTTCGGGGAGGATCATAGACACAGGACGATACCCCACCCGAACTCGGGGAGGGTTTGGGCAAATGGGTAACAATAAGTTGAACAGCTTTATATATATATATAGTTGCACTGATCACATACTCTCTGGTGTGGGCCACCTGAACCACAGAGATGAAATTCTTACAGGGGATCAGGCAGAGCTAGGAATTGAACCCTGATAGCAGTGTCCACTGCCTTAATCTTAAACCCATTCTGCCATGTCTTCCTTTCCTTATTCCCTCAGTCTGTTTGTTACCCCAATATGTTGAGTTATGACCTGATTTCTCTGGTGAGCAATCTGATGCGTGGATTCCCACCTCTAGTGTATTCATGCAATGATGATCTGATTAAAGCCTGCTGGCGCTGTTGCAATACAGGTTAAATCTCTCTAGTCTGGCACTCTCTGGCCTGGCAACATCCATGGTCCAACATGATTTTAGATAGCCAGATGTCTACTTACCATGCATGTGGTCAAGTTTTCCGGAGTCCCATAAAGTTTGTTTATAACCACCAGTCCTGGCTCTCAGTGTTCCATGTAATTTAGCTTTAATTTACCCCTAAATGACTTCTAAGAGCCCAGTAAAGAGTGGAAGTGTTGGTAATGCTTCTAGACTATACTGGCCTCCTGTGATTTGGCAAATTCTTTGGTTCAGCACTGGTCAAGTCCTGAGAGTGCCAGATTAGAGAGGTTCAACCTGTATAAATCAGGAATAAGATGTCTATTGTTTTCCATACCAGATCTGTGAAATCAAGAGTTTGGTGTTATACTAGTTTTGGATGGAAGTGACTTCACAATGATAGGACTAGAAGCAGCCAAAGCAGGGACTTTTGTGCAGGATTGGAGCAAGGCTGGTCAAAATAGGGCCCCAAATGGGGCCACCCATCCCCGCAATGATCTACCCTCCCCACCCCACTTGATGGGAGCACTTCAATTCAGAGGATATGATCCTCCCCCACATGTGGCCTTGAGAGGAAATTTCAGAAAGCATCCAGCCAGAGACACCAGCCACTAGGAGCAGAAGCAGATGAAGCAGGAACCTTTGGACATTTAGAGAAATGTCTAAGTTCTGACTGGACTTTCTCTGCCCTGCTCTGACTACTTGCTTCAACTTCCCCACTCCCCCAGTCTCCTCACCACAGCTTCATTCCACACCTGCCTCTCTTACCCTCTTCTTCCTGTCCTGTCCTCCTCCTTCCCATTATTTTCCTTTCCATTTAACTGACTGCCCCCTAACTAAGCTCACCCAACCAACAGGACATTTGCTGTCATCACTTGTTTACTCCATTTGTGTCTTTCACCCCTTCCCTCACCTGGGGTCTGTCTTGTGTATGTTGATTGTAAGCTTTCTGAGGCAAGGACAATCTTATTTTGTGTGTGTACAGTGTCTAGCCCAGAGGGGCCCCCAAATATTGATTGTCCCTTAGGCACTACTGCAGAAACACAGGCCTGGGGATTAAAGGGGTCAACTGCCCCCGGGACTTAGCAATTCAAAATTGCCCAGGGCTCCCATCTGCTGCCACTGCTACTAAAGTGCTCTGGGCACTTTAAATCACCACTGGAGCCTTGGACAGAGTATTCCGGGTGACACTGAGCATTGAGGGGGAGGGGTGCACACGGTTTGGTCAGCACCAAGGGCTGGCTGCCTCTAACATGCCCCTTCTAGGAGCACAGTCTCCCTCCCAGACACACACACACCTTGCCCAGGGGCCAGCTGAGTCTGTCAGCCCCCCTGTATAAACATTAGTTTTAACAAATAACAACATGTCTGGCTGCTGATTATGCACAGCCAGCCTAGGAACTCTTGGCTCAGGATAGTGAAACTGCTGCCAGTACCAGCAGTGGTAATTTATGTCAGTCTATACTCTGAGCCAAGGAAGTGATACTTCTGGTCATGTATATACACTTGTGCACACTCTCAGTGTGGCCATGGTAGCATCTGGAGCAGCAGCGGAGGCATGGCTGAGGCAGGCACTGTACAAACCCACTCTGCATTTGACATGGTTCAGCCATGACTCTGTTACTGCTATCCATACTATTTATACACTGCTGTGTATATTAGCACTAGTCTGAGGGATTTGGGCTTATTTAGTCTGAAGAAAAGAAGGGTGAGGGGGGATTTGATAGCAGCCTTCAACTTCCTGAAGGGAGAGTGCCAAAGAGGATGGAGAAGGGCTGTTCTCAGTGGTGACAGATGACAGAATGAGGAGCAATGATCTCAAGTTGCCATGGGGGAGGTTTAAATTGGATATTAGGAAAAACTATTTCACTAGCGCTATGTCTACACTGCCAGCTTCTTGCATAAGAACAGCTGTTCTTGCGCAAAAACTTGCCTGCTGTCTACACTACACACACGTTCTTGTGCAAGTAAATTTACAGTATAGCATTGTAAAACAGGGCTTCTTCTGGAAGAATTATTCCTCTCCCCAGGAGGAATAAGTCCTCTTGCGCAATAGCTCTTCCACAAGAAGGCAGTATAGACAGGCAACATTAATTTCTTGCACAAGAAGCCCCTATGGTTAAAATGGCCATCAGAGCTTTCTTGCGCAAGAGAGCATCCACATTGCCATGGATGCTCTTGCGCAAAAGCACATCTCTTGCACAAAAACACATGCCAGTGTAGATGCGCTCTTGTGGAAGACTTTTTGTGCAAGAACTCTTCTGCAAAACAGTTCTTGCGCAAGAAGCTGCCAGTGTAGACGTAGGCTAGGAGTTTAGTGAAGCACTGAAATGGGTTACCTAGAGAGGTGGTGGAATTTCCATCCCTAGAGGTTTTTAAGTACTGGCTTGACAAAGTCCTAGATGGGATGATTTAGTTGGAGTTGGAACTGCTTTTATTAGGGGGTTGGACTCAATGACATTCCAGAGGTCTCTTCCAACTCTACAGTTTTATGATTCTATGATTCTGTAGAGGTTTACAAACAGTGGAAACCACAGTCGTGTAGACATAGACTTGGAGTTACCTTGCAAATGGATATTGCAAATGAAGGAGCTGGAGACTGTTCCTCATCTAAGTCTAACTATTTGTTGACAGTTCATGGAAAATAACATCCACCACTGCCACCACATATGCTACACCATGCACGCGCCAAAACTGAAGTAGAAACAGCAGAAGATTGGGCCGGCTGAACAGCATTTAAGAGCCTCCTAAGCATCTCTCTGAACAGCGTTTACAAGCAATGTGCTTCTACCTGAGTTTGTGAACACAGGCCTTACTGAAATGAACAGAACATTGGATTCAAGTGCTGTGTGCAATGAAATGGAGAACTGGATGCTGATTTTAGATAGTGAAATGTGTGCTAAGAAGTGCTAGGCTTCCATTTGGTGCTTTGTTACAAGGTAAATAAATGAGTTGGTTTATGTGTCACTGCCAGTACAATGCTGCCAGTGTCTTGACAGAGTTACATGCTGAAAAGTCAATGTAACAGACAGTGCAACTGTACTAACCAGCTCTGGCAGAACCCAAAATCACTGGAAAGAAAAACTTAACAGACTCTATTGGTGATTACTATAAAGGAGTGGAAATGGTACCTTTTCCTTGATGTTCTCCCAGTGTTCTGGCTATAATCAGAAGGGATCAAGAGAAAAGCAGGCAATTTTTTAAGAACAAGTTACAAAAACACCCATCAGGGATAGTCTAGCGATACTTAATCCTGCCTCAGAGCTATTGGATGGGATAGATGAACTCTTGAGCTCCTTTCCAGTCCTACATTGCTATGATTCTGTGTAGCAACATCCTGTGATGTGCTACTGTACTGAGGTGCCGGTGCCTGCTCCATCTGTGGAGACCACACAAAGACTCTCAACACTAAGACCATATTTACACACGGTCTCTCTTGATCTTCCCAGGAAAGTCCTGAAGCTTCATGTCCCTGTCATAGTGAATGTAATCCCTCACAGCTTCAGGACCTTCATCAGTCTTAGTGCTGACATTTCATTGGTATCTTTATCTTTTTCCTCTTCATACTTTTGTCTCCTTGGGTTCCTCTTATCTGCTTGGTCGGTCTTCTTTCTCCATTCTGTTTGCAACTTCAGATCAGCAGCATCCCTGGATTTCTGTTCTTTGGCTTTGAGAAACCTCATTGGTGGGTAGTCTGGCCCCCTTATTGTGAGCAGCCATCAATATTTTTGGCCTATAGTAGATTGCCTTTTCTGCCTTCTCTCTCATAATACAGGAGAGATCTGTGAGGAGAAATGTAAGCAAAGGGTTAACAGAAATATTGATGCATATTACATAGCTTTCAACTAGCATGTGCCTTCCTATGAAACATCATTATCCTTCAAAGGATAATTTGTACATTTTTCAGATAGTGTTTACTCAACCGCTAGTTTCAGAATGTCACCAACATACTTGCCCTTAAAAATAATATAATAAATGATACTTAATACTGCCTAACTCTTATACAGTAATTTTCATGAGTAGCTCTCAAAGTGCTTGTCAAAGAATATTAGGGCCATTATCCCATTTTACAGATGGGGAAACAAACAGAAAGCTCTGAAGTGAATTGCACAAAGTCAGCTAGCACTCAAAGTCACCCAGGGTATGTTTACACTACAAAGTTAATTCGAACTAACAGATGTTAGTTCGAATTAACTTTGATAGGCGCTACACTAGCGCTCCACTAGTTCGAACTTAATTCAAACAAGCAGAACGCTTAGTTCGAACTAGGTAAACCTCATTGTACGAGGACTAAGCCTAGTTCGAACTTACTAGTTCGAATTAAGGGCTGTGTAGCCCCTTAATTCGAACTAGTGGGAGGCTAGCCGTCCCCAGCTTTCCCTGGTGGCCACTCTGGGCACCACCAGGGAAACTCGTCTGCCCCCCTCCCGGCCCTGGCCCCCTTAAAGGGGCATGGGCTGGCTACGGTGCCCGTGCCAGATGCAAGCCTGCCAGCACCCAGCTAGCAGACCCTGCACCTGGCACGGCTCGAGCCAGCCACCCGATGCCCCCCAGCCCTCCCCCTCTTCCCGGGACCAGGCTGGCGGCTCCCGGGAGCTTGCCCGGGACCGCAAGAGGCAGGCACCCGCCTGGTCCAGTGCAGACATTGTGGACCTCATCCACAACCTCCACACTAGGCACAGGAAAGCGGCCGTCTAGGGCAGGAGAGCTGCCAGCCTGGCCACCCAGGAGCAGGTGTGCATGAAAATCAAGGTGGTCCACTGAGACCCCTGACCCTGAGCTTACATTGGCCATACTGGGTCAGACCAAAGGTCCATCTAGCCCAGTAGCCTGTCTGCCAACAGCGGCCAACCCTAGGGACCCTGGAGGGGATGGACCGATGACAGTGACCAAGCCATTTGTCTCGTGCCATCCCTCTCCAGCCTTCCACAAACTTTGGGCAGGGACACCACTCCTACCCCCTGGCTAATACCACTCCATGGACCCAACCTCCATCATTTTATCTCACTTCTCTTTAAACTCTGTTCTAGTTCTAGCCTTCACAGCCTCCTGCAGCAAGGAGTTCCACAGGTTGACTCTTTGCTTTGTGAAGAACAACTTTCTGTTACTAGTTTGAAGCCTGCTACCCTTTCCTTTCCTTTGGTGTCCTCTAGTCCTTCTATTATGGGAACTAATGAAGAACTTTTCTGTATGCACCCTCTCCACCCCACTCATGCTTTTATAGACCTCTATCATATCCCCCCTCCATCTCCTCTTTTCTAAGCTGAAAAGTCCCAGTCTCTTTAGCCTCTCTTCATATGGGACCTCTTCCAAACCTCTGATCATTGTAGTTTCCCTCCCCTCTCCCACCCTCTCTCTTCCCCTCTCCCACCTCCTTTTCCCAGTCTCCCCCAGTTTTGTTCATTAAAGAGAGATTCTATTTTTGAACACAATTGTCCTTTATTTTGTACATCAGGAAGGGGGGCTAGGGAGGGGTAAGTGAAAGGAGGTGAGGGAGGAATGGGGTATGAGCTCCCGATGGGAAGGACTGGGGTGGCTCTGCGGGCTTCTGGGGGTGGAAGCTCTGCTGCAGCCCCCCAATTGCCCCCTCTCCCCAGATGGCAGCCTGCGGCAAGTGCAGCCGGTCTGATGGCCAAGTGCTGTGATGTGCCCAGTGTGGGTACTCCGGGCACTCCAAGCCAGGACTGATTTGCAAGCGGGGCACCCCTGAGAACTGTCTGTCTGGGGTGGGGGTTGGGTCCCTTTAAGCACAGCCCTCGGCTAGCCTGAGACAGCATCTCCACGCCGAAAGAAGTTAATTTGACTTAAGCTACGCAATTGACATAGCTCAAGTTGTATAGCTTATTTCAGTTTCAGCCCTGCTGTGTAGACATGCCCCTAGCAGCAAGATCCAGAATTACAGCGAAGTCTCCTGAGTCCCAGTTCAGAGCTAGACTCAGTAAGCCACATGGCCTTCCCTCACCATGTTAGGTTCATGGACTGATGCAGAGTTGCTTGATGGAGAGTTGTGGTTGAAGTCATGTCAGTCCCAGGCTATTGGCGAGACAATGTGGGTGAGTTAATATTGTTTATCAGACCAACTTCTGTGGGTGAGAGAGCCAAGCTTACACAGAGCTCTTCTTCAGGGCAGATCTAGAGCTGGACAGTCCACATAGACTAACCCAAGCTCAAGGGGGAGATGCAGAAAAGTACTTAATGAGGTGTGGGTTCTGGATAACATTTCTCTGCTAAGGGTCTCTGGGAGGGAAAGGGGTAGTATTAAATTAAGTGGGGAGTCATTCTGATAAATGCACTGTTGAGTTATCCTCTGACAGGTTAACTCAGGACAACCTTCTATTTTGTAAAGGAACAGTGCAGTTCATTTGGGCCATGGGAAAAGCAGCCTTTTGAGAAATCCTCCCTATGTGTTGCAAAACAGCAGGGTGTTGAAAGATCTGGTTCTGCTAAGCTCTGGTGCATTTTTTATTTATATGGCCCCCATAACTGGGGACGGGAGCTAGTCAAGTACCTCACACTCAGATATATTGTCTGCAAGATGAACTTAGGAGGTATGGAATGGTTGTAATACCCATTTACAGATCAAAATCTGTAACACAGAAAGGCTATGGGGCAGATTGCCAAAGGTATTTAGACACATGAAGGTGCAGTTGTAAGGGTTTGTCTACATGACGCTGCAAAGTGCATCAGTGGGATATGATTTGTAAAGTTCACTAAGGTTCCGGGCATTAAGTGTCCCTTGTAGACCTTGTTTGTGCACTATAAAAGGTCCCTGGTTCACAGTAACTTGCCTGGTCTATATGAGGGAGTTACAGCACTTTACAAATCACATCTCTGGGGCATATTTTGCTGGTGACTTGTAGACAAACCCAACATGTCTATCCACCTTACAAGTCCGGCTGTTCAGTGACTTGCTCACAGTCACACAGGAAGCCTATAGTGGGGCAGAGAACTGAATCAGAGTCTCTTTTGCATCCTAACCATGGAACCAACCTTTCTCTCTGTGTATGCTTGTGTATCTTTGTGAGCAGCTTTGCATTTGGACAGGTGAGCCATTAAGTGCAAGTGGAGGCTGCCCTGGTGCTTGGCAGTGCAGAACTACTCTAGAGAAGATTTAATAAATGGAATAATGTATTGGGACAATTTGAAAAAAAGTAAAATAGCAATAACAAAGGTAATCTCTCTACCTGATGCAGCCTGAATAGGGAATACGCAGAATCACAAAAGAAACAAATCAAATGGTTTGTAATTTAAGTTTTCTACCAGCAGAAGCTGAAGCAACCTTTTGCAATATACATGTGATATTTTCCTTCATCCTTAAATAAGACATTACACAAAAATACGTGAAACACTTTGAGAACAGGTAACACAAAAGAGCAGGTGACAATATAAAGCAGACACTATCTCTGCATGAATAGGGGGTGTATTTTCTTCCAGCTGGAAAATGCTCTGAGTTTGGAAATTAGATTCTAATGAAAACATGATACTAAAGCTTGATACTGAATATTTTAAATCTGGGAGTTGTTCTTTGACCATCTGAATGATAATCCATCACGTGCAAAAACTACATGAAAAAGCTAAGTGGGAGATTAGATGGTAGGTGCTTTTCTAAGCAGGCAAGGTGCTGAAAACAGATGGGGAAAGCAGACAAAGTGGAATACTTGCTAATTTAATATTAGAAATGGACCAGAACCAAAATTCCAGATCCCAACATGCAAACTGTACAGGAAGTTCCCGGGTTACATGGATCCGACTTACATCGGATCCCTACTTACAAACGGGGTGAGGCAACCCCACACTAGCTGCTTCCCCCCAGCAGACCAAGGAGACGCGAAGCTAGCTGGGGCTTCTCCCCCCCCCCCCCCCCAGCAGACCAGGGAGACGTGGAGCGGCTTTTCTCAGCAGACACCTCAGCTTGAGAATAAAGGACTGAGGGAAGTGAGGTGTGGGAGAATAAAACTGAGCTCTGGAGAAATGTTTGGCTAGAGTTTCCCCTATAATATGTACCAGTTCCGACTTACATACAAATTCAACTTAAGAACAAACCTACAGTCCCTATCTTGTACGTAACCCGGGGACTGCCTGTACACCGTATCTTTATTTTGAGAATGCAAACCAAATCCTGGGGTCCAAACATGCTTAAGTTTTGGTGGGGGACTTAAAGCCAATGCCAAATCCCTTTGCAGGTCAGATCCAACTGGGGCCAATGGCAGTACAGGTTGAACCTCTCCGGTCCAGGACTCTCTGGTCCAGCAACATACTGGTTTGGCAGGACCGTGAAAGTTACTGAACCAGAGAGCACCTGGATCAGAGAGCCCCGGCTTGGGGCAGCAGAGTCCTGGTACCCCAGCGAAGCCCTGGAGTAGCTGAGTCTGGCAGTGTTGGGGCAGCAGAATCCTAGCAGCCCTGGGGCTGGCTGAGGAGCTGGGAGCCCGGTGGCCCAGGGGTAAGAGAGCCTGGCAATTTGTTGACAGATCCCAGAAGAGGCCAGAGTCTGTCGGCAGAGGAGGTGACCTCCCTTAGTCCAACAACCTCTCCCCTTCCTGGACCTGTCGGGTCCCAAGGGTGCCGGACCAGGTTGGTCCAACCTGTAATTAGATCACTGAAGTCTTTGCTTGTAATTTAAAGATTTGTTTGTTTCATTCTTACACTATTACACATCTATAGAACTGACAGTTCCTTGTAATTTTCATTAGTTGTTAATGGACACACAATAAATCTGCTCTGTAAAGACTGGGGTGGGGGAGATAGCCTATTCCAGTTTGAAAGGGCAGTTTGTCATTGCTATGGCTGCAAGTTCTCCTTTCTGGTGTTTTAGTAGGAAACCAAGGCTTTCCTTCAAGTCAAATACAGTAATACCAAAAATTTGCTCAGAGTTTACAGCAGCTGCTCTATTTTGTATACAACTTGGTTTTCCCGTGTCCCTGAAAGTTGGTACATAAAGTAATGTGCCTAAATTCTTTAAGATAAACTTCCCGTGATAATCTTGAGTCAAGACTTCCCTCCTTGCCAAAGAATGACCTCCCCAGCTGTATGCTATTTTAATGTTGACTTTTGGCATTTACCAGCGCAGAGTAGCTAATACCTACACTGAACAATGTGTTTATATGAGTGAAAGGAAAAGAAAAGAAGTGCTAATGAGAATTTAGTTCATTGTTATCTGAGTTTTTCATGTATTCAATTATTTGTCTTTTGCTTATATTTTCTGATTGACAACATTCATGCCAGCTGCTAGCTGAATGAGAACTTTCCAGCTACACTTAAATAGACTGTTTGTCTTCATTAGATCTTTGTACAAATTTATTCTGGGAAGACTTACAGACTGTCAATAACCAGGCCCTGTCTTTCAGCTCTACTACCACAGACCCAAAAGGCTTAGCTATTTGCTCTAGATTGAAGACTTTTCCCATGTTTGTTCATTTAAAATAAAAGAAAGCTTTTTATCTACCTCAGGGTTTTATACTGCCATTCATTGTTTTAGTATCTAAGCACTTTTTCACCTACTTAAAAAAAGACTCAGGCTTTTCAATAATATTTTCTTTTTTTTTTCTTTTTTTTTTTACTTTTTATTTCTGGCTGTAGACAATACAAAAATGTATTTAATAACTATTTTATGTCATGCCATCTGAGACAGCATCAAAGAAAGAAAATCAGCTCTCCCCTCTCAAAATGAGTTTTATAAATGCATAAAAGAAATGGCAGCAAATGAACAGTAAACAACCTTGTGATGAAAATTAAGATGAAATTACTAAAAGTTATGTGCAAAACTTGTTGAAAGACCATACTCAACAAATAGTTGTCAATAATTTGCCATCAGATTTGGGTAATGTATCTCGCAGGATCCCACCAGGGTTTGTCCTGGGTCCGATACTATTTAATATTTTTAATGACTTGGACATAACTGGACTGTAAAATATGCTAATAAAATTTGTGGGTGACATCAAACTGGGAGATATTGATAACAATTTGGAGGACTAGATTGGAATTCAAAATGATTGACAAACTGGAGAACTGGTCTGAAATCAACAAGATGAAATTCATCAAAATGCTATCCTTGAGAAGAAAAAATATCAAATGCACAGCTACAGTGACAATAACTGACTAGCTGGTAGTACTGTTGAAAAGAATCTGGGGGTTATAGTGAATCACAAATGAGTCAACAATAGGTTGCAATTGTGACAAAGGCTAATATTTTGGGAGATACTGGTTGGACCTCCCAAAACTGGGACTCTCTGGTTCAGCAACATCCATGGTTTGATAAAACCACAAATGTTCCTAGAGCAGGGAAACCTGGCTCGGAGACCAGTGGCAGGAGGGCTGGCAGCAGTGGGGTCGGGGCTGGGGCCAGAGACACAGTACCACAGCTGGGGCCACAGCATTCCCAGTAGTGGAGCTGGGGATGCGGCAGCCATGGCAGCCCAAGTAGCAGGGCTGGAGCTGGGACATAGCAACATGGCAGCCTGGTGTGGGGGATGGGTGGGGCCAGCATTGGAGAGGGGTGGTGGGATGAGAGGCCGGTAGCAAGGGATCTCCCCTGGTCCAGCGAATTCCCTCGTTCGGGACTGGTCAGATTCCGAGGATGCCAGACCAGAGAGGTCCAACCTGTACTAACAAGACCATTGTATATAAGGCATGGGAGCTAATTCTCCCACTCAACTTAGCACTGAAGCCACAGCTGGAGGTTGTCCAGTTTTGGGTCTGACTCTTCAAGACCAATGTGGGTAAATTAGAGTCCAGAAGGTAGCAACAAAAGGAAAGGTTAAAAAATCATTAACATGTTTAGTCTTGAGAAAAGAAGACTGATGGGGACCTGAGAACAGTCTTCAGATATGTTTATTTAGAAGTCTGATCAATTGTTCTTGGTGTTGGCTGAAAGTAGGAGAAGAAGGCTATGTCTACAGAGCCACATTATTTCAGAATAACTGACGTTATTCCAAAATAACAAAGTCCACATCCCCAATACAAGCAATTATTTTGACATAATGTCAAAATAGTATCAAGCTGGAGAATTTCTTATTCTGATTCCTGTAGCCCTCATTTTACGAGGTGTAAGGGAAGTCAAAAGCCAAAATAAGCGATTTCGACTTAAGCTACACAATTGACGTAGCTCAAGTTATGTAGCTTATTTCAGCCTCACCTCTGCTGTGTAGACATGCCCAAAGTAATTGACTTAATCTGCAGCAAGGGGGATTTAGGTAGATGCATTTATAAGGGTAGTGAAACACTGGAATAGGCTTCTAAAGGGAAGTTGTAAAATCTCCCTCTCATGCTTAGGCCCAATTTGGGAAAGAAAGGGAAGGCAGAACTGGAAAGCTAGATCCCAAACACCACAAGGCTTGTGAATGTTCAAATCCATTTTCCTGGTTTTCAGTATACAGGCAGTCCCCGGGTTACGCAGATCCGACTTATGTCGGACCCTTACTTACGAACGGGGCTTTTCTCGCCCCGGAGGACGTGGGTGGCTGGACTGCCCAGACGCACCACGGTCCCACCGCCGACGTCCTTCGGGGCGAGAAAAGCAGCAGACCAGGGAGACGCGGAGCAAAGCCGCAGAGGAACTGGGCAGCGGGACCGCGGCGTGTCTGGGTGGTCCCGCTGCCCGGGTCCTCCGTGGCTTTGCTCCGCGTCTCCCTGGTCTGCTCCCCCCCGCCCCCCAGCAGACCAGGGAGACGTGAAGGGTCTGGACAGCGGGACTGTGGCGGGACCGCCCAGATGCACCACGGTCCCGCGTCCGGGTCCTCCTCAGCTTTGCTCTGCATCTCTCTGGTCTGCTGCGGGGGGCCCCAGCAGACCAGGGAGACGCGGAGGACCCAGGCAGAGGGACCGCGGCGCGTCTCGGTCCCACCGCCCGCGTCTCCCTGGTCTGCTGGGGGGGGCGCAGCTAGTGTGCCCCCCCCCCCAGCAGACCAGGTTTTTCTCGGGACACCTGTGGTAGAGCAGCTGGGGCGCTGCCAGTTGGTCCCGCAGCGCCGCTCTCGGCGCTACTGGACCAAACCGGCAGCACCCCAGCTGCTCTGCCCCAGGCGTCCCCAAGTCAGCCGCTGCTGAAACTGACCAGTGGCTGACTACAGGAAGTCCGAGGCAGAGTTGCTCTGCCCCGGGCTTCCTGGAATCAGCCGCTGATCAGTTTCAGCAGCAGCTGACTTGGGGACGCCTGGGGTTCTTAAGTTGAATTTCTATGTAAGTCAGAACTGGCGTCCAGATTCAGCCGCTGTTGAAACTGATCAGCGGCTGATTCCAGGAAGCCCAGGGCAGAGCAACTCTGCCTCGGGCTTCCTGTAGTCAGCCTCTGGTCAGTTTCAGCAGCGGCTGAATCTGGACGCCAGTTCCGACTTACATACAAATTCAACTTAAGAACAAACCTACAGTCCCTATCTTGTACGTAACCCGGGGACTGCCTGTAGTTCCAAAACACAGAAAATGTCAGTTTCAATCTCTGGCATTTAAAAGCATGAGACTTTGGTCCTGCTACTGTGCTTTTCCTCCTGCCACATACCCCATCTACTGTTCCCATCTTCTGGAAGGATGGCCTAGAGAGCTATAATTCACCATCTTCTTGGGCTCTTTAGAGAGGAGAGAGAAAAGGCTGGCCACTCCCCCTTATTGACTCTTCAGATCAGCCTGTCCCTGCCATAATTCCAATGCAGTTTTTCAATGGACAGGGTAGTCACTCTAATCCTATTCCCATTCCCATTCCTTCAGGGAAGTGGCAGTCCACTTCTTGCTACTAGGCCATGTGCTGAGCCTTTTCACACTTGCTAGGAAACCCACAGAGGCCCCAGTGCCACTGGAAGAATAACTAAAGATACGTCTTTGATACAGAAACTGTGTCCGCATAGCTATGACAGCATAGCCCAGGAGTGTAGATACAGTCTCTATGCTCATCGAAGGGGTTTTTCTAGTGCAGGCACACTCTGCAGTGACTGAACGGATCTTTGTAGCAAACTAGCTTCCCCGAGGAGCAGTAACTAGTCAAGAGAAGAATTCTTTAGTTGACACCTGGGCTTAGATCAGCTTAATTTTGTTTCTCGGGCAATGTCTACATTACCAGGTTATTTCAAAATAATAACTCCCAAAATAACTATTTCAAAATAAACTCATTCCTCTTTACAAGCAAGAGTTATTATTTCAAAATAACAAGCCCATAATTTCAAAATAACAGGCTTTTTTTGTAATTTCAAAATAACTCCCCAGTGTACATATGCCCTTAGTGTCTACGTGACATGGCTAAGCTAAATGATGTAATTAAGTCAATTTAAGTTTAGGTGAAGAACAGGTCTCTGTTTAGGAATACCACTTCACCAAGCTATGTTAGTTATGTCCACAGAAACACTGTTCCGTCAACACAGCTCTGTCTATGTAGACATAGATGTTTCAATCAGAGGTAAGAGTCTTTTCAGACCTTTGGCAGACATGCATATGCTGAGCATGTTCAAGTGTAGACCAAGAAAAAGTATTGCCAACTCATTATTGTTCTTAAAGCCCCAGCTGCTGGAGTCATGTGATTTTCTTCTCAACTTTTGTTTACATTAAAAAAATGTCCACCTCTCACCATTGTTGAGAAAAGCTTTGAAACAAGTATCAAAAGCAAAGGGAAAATGTAAAAGAATCTAGTGTTTTGGGTTGGTTTTTAGAATCTCATTACTTTTAATCCACTCACAGTCTGGAGACCTTTGTTTATGATTTTTGAATGATTGGGGTTGATAATATGCATAGACACCAGATTCCTTCAGGTTTGGATGGTGCTTAACCCCTGCCCTGCTTACCACTGTCATAGTTGGAAGAAATTGAGTGTGTGATTTTTCTTCTGCGAAACTGACAGTGAGATCACTAGCAGAGGACATTGGAAATTGGAGAAACAAATCTCAGTGTAAATTTTCCTGAGGGGAAAAAAATCACTCACAGATTTTTTTTTTTTTCCTGGAGAAGTAAAAAGCCTTTTCTGGGAGTTTGAGGAATGTGATGCATCTCTTTATTCTAAATGAAGCCAAGGTAATCAGTTTTTCAACAATAAACTCTTTTGACAAGTGAAAGACTCTTAGCAAGTTTAAACAGGAAAAGCTGGGTATGTCTTTATAAATAACAGCATCTGTATCCAAAAAACTAAGGCTGGTTATTTCCAATGCTGAGTATAATTACTGGTTTGCATTTTCTTTCGATTCATTTTGCTTCATGTCATCATTTTTCTACATTTTATTTACTGCAAATCAAATACATTGTTGCCTTGTGAAAGGCCAATTGTAACTTTCTGTCAGTAAGGGAAATAAGTTGCACGAGCATGAGATGGCATGGAGAGCTTTAGAAAACAATATCAGTGACGGGTTAACATATTTGAGGGTTAAAACTGTTGTTTTGATTTCTACATGATGTTGGACTGGTGAAAGGTGCTGGATTGAGAGCCATGCAAAATAACCACAAGACAAGTATGGGCTGTGGCAACCATTGAAACAACAAAGATTGTGGTGGATTCTCATCAGTAGAAAATTTTAAATCAAGATTGGGTTTTATTTCTAGAAGAGAGATTCTCTAATTCACAACCAGAAGGAATTCAGGGAAATCCAAGAGTTCAGACTAGATGATCACAATGGTCCTTTCTAGTTTTGTAATCTGTGAATCTATGAACATGAACTTCCCCACATTATGCTGTAGCCCAGTTCTGCAGCAGTAGGTCCAGTCCTCAGGCTCAGAAATTCATGTTTGCTTTTCTTTACATCTCTGCTAAACCAATATAAACAAGTCTATTTTCAGAACTAAGTGTCAGATTGGATCCAATAGGTTTGCATGTAATTGAAGATGCAAACAATGTCTCCAGCTCTATAAAAACGTAAGCACGAGCATAACTTTGGATATTAGTCCCATTTAAATTAGTGGGCGTGTTTGCATGGCTAATAGTATGCATGCATGTATGTCTTTGCATGAGTGGGGCCAATATCCATTTAGCTCCCAAAGAATATTATGGGGCTATACAGATGCAAATGTAAAACAGAACACAGCCCAGAGTCACAAACTCAGAAGTACAATTCTGATGGGGGAAGTATTATGGTGCTCTATTTACATGTTAAATTTTGTGTTGGTGTAAGGACCAAGCTAGACAGATTGCAGCTCTACTGTTAAATTTTAACTTGAATCATTTCCAAAAATTGTACTTGTTTTTCAACAAGTGCTAAATTGAGAAGGATGTAAGAGCTGGACTATGCCCTTTGACACTTCTTTTAAGGCTAATAAAAATATGCCCTCAGTCAGGACAGCATAAAAAAACAGGCAAACCTTTTAACAATACCACAATAATATATTTGGACAGGGGATGATTTTAAGTCATCCATCCACAAGAAATTATAGGTCTTTTGTTGCAGAAGAAGTCTCCAAAAATATCAGTTAAATTCTCAAAGACAATTTCCAGAGGCTAGACAGAAATGAGTGAACGATTTATCAACCAGTTTATCAGATTACACGTTCTTGTAGAGGCAAGATATCTGCATTTGTGCTCTGGGGACTCTTTAGAAGCAGAGATTAGTTATCAAATAGAGTTAGAAAATTCCAATGAAATACCATAAGATTACCAGTAGAATTTGGAAATTAAGAGAAAAATTGATAGGCCCCCAGAAGGTCAAAAGGATAAAAATATGTCAAGAAAAAACTGTTTCCTTTAGCACTGAGAAGTCTGACAGAAATGATCATGTCAAAAGTGAAAGAGGCTAAGCTTGCTCTCAATGTGGTAGAATATGGTTTATTCCTACACATATAGCTCTACACCTTCAGAATATTGGGCATGAATATATCTGCATATGGCTAAAATACCATGTGATACTCTTTCCCACCATGGGTTTTAGAGCAAACTTATGGAAAAGTGGTGGCAGTGTCTTCATGGAGACTTGCCTATGCTCTAAAGAAAAATAAAACAACAAAAAACATGCAATGGACTGGGTACGCATGTCTTGTATGAAGGACTAGGAGCTGAAAATCAAATCTTGGCATAGAGCAGCATTTCAGAAAGGGTTTTGTCATTAAAACATTAAAAAATAGCCACAAACAACCTGTGTACATATTATTGAAGACCTGTGTTCTGAAACATTGGGAGGGGATTAGATGTGTGCTTGTCTCAGAAGAGGTAGGGAGGTCTCTAGGTAAATCTACACTACAGAGGAAAATCGAAGCTGCCTCTATCAATCTTCTGGGTTTAAATTAGAGGTCTAGTTAAGACAGCTAATTTTAACTAAGAGGGGCATTTCGGTTGATGCCAGTAAACCTGCTTTCACAAGGAGTAAGGGAAGTCGAAGGAAGAGTGTTCTTCCTTTGACTTCCTGCAGTGTAGACAGCGCCAAAAACTGAGTTAAGCTACTTCGACTTCAGCTATGCAATTAATGTAGCTGAAGTTGCGTATCTTAATTTAACTTTGTCTTGTAGTGTAGACTTACCCTAAGGGTGTGTCTAGACTACTGAGATTTGTCGACAAAGGTGGACTTCTGTCGACAAAACTATACCAGCGTCTACACTACCGCTGAGTTCTGTCGACATAACATTGACAGAACTCAGCAGTTTTGTCGACGCTGGTATACCTCATTTTACGAGGCATAACCCCTTCTGTCGACAGAAGGTGTTATTGTATCTTGGGTTGCGTCTAGACTACAGGGTTCTGTCAACAAAGCAGCTTGCTTTGTCGACAGAACTCAATGTGTCTGGACGCTCTTTGTCGACAGATACTGTCGACAAAACTTCTGTCGACAAAACCCGGTAGTCTAGACGTACCCTAAATGTATTCTTCAAGACAGAGAGGCTGCGTCTAGACTGGCAAGTTTTTCCGCAAAAGCAGCTGCTTTTGCAGAAAAACTTGCCAGCTGTCTACACTGGCCGCTTGAATTTCCGCAAGAACACTGACAATCTCATGTAAGATTGTCAGTGTTCTTGCGGAAATACTGTGCTGCTCCCGTTCAGGCAAAAGCCCTCTTGCACAAATGCTTTTGCGCAAGAGGGCCAGTGTAGAAATCGGGGATTTCTTGCGTAAAACCCTGTCTAGATTGGCACGGACACTTTTCCTCAAAAAGTGCTTTTACGGAAAAGCGTCCGTGCCAATCTAGATGCTCTTTTCTGCAAATGCTTTTAACGGAAAAACTTTTCTGTTAAAAGCATTTGCGGAAAATCATGCCAGTCTAGACATAGCCAGAGTGTCTAACCCCGTTGTCTCAGCTTTACAAGCTATTTAGGCACCTAACTGACAGATTTAGATGCCTAAGTCCCATTTTTAGTCAACCCTGCAATCCATAAACCCTCTGACTTGGTTGCCACCTAACCTTGTTGATGCCCAAACTCACTTGACAGTTTTTTCAGTAAAAGTTCTGGCTGTACCTATGTAGTTGCCTTTGAGCATGCATGCTACTGCCTCCCTCTCTAGATCAGTGGTCCTCAAAGTGCGGTCCACAGACTATTAGTGGTCCACAACCATCTTGCAGGTGGGCCGAGGGCTCAGGGCTTGCCTTCCCCTGCCACAGCAGGGAACACAAGCTGGCACTCCAGCCCTGCATGCCCCTACCCTGCAAGTTTGGAGAACCAGTGGAAGGGCAGTCCCAAGCCTTGCAGGGTAAATCTGGCTTGCAGGGAAATGAAGCAACTCATGTGCTTCCTTTTCCCCTCTCCATACCCCTCCCCCCCACCAGCTGGGAGGAATGGCAACACAGGAAACCTCTCACTTGGGGCTTTTCCCACTGCTCCCATTGGCTGAGATCCTGGAAAATGGGAACAGTGGGGGTGGTGCCTGGAAGCGGCAGGGGTCTCAAAGCCAGATAAACACTCCCCTATCTTCTTCATGCCCAGACCCCTACCTCCATCCCCCTCACATATACCCCTTCTGCACAGATCTCCACTCCCATCCTTTTCTTGTACCCTCCCTCCCATCCAGACCTTGCACTCCCACACCACCCTGCACCCATTTTGTCATCATGTGCAGTTAGTTGGTGGTCCATGGAAAAGTTTTCACTGAGTGGGGTGGGCCGTGGGCTGAAAAGTTTGAGAACCACTGCTCTAGGTATTCAGACATGAACTTCCCACCCAGGGATGACAGAATGGGGCAGGAGAGTCAAAGGGCAGTGGCTTTCCCACTTTTGAACAGGCCTAGATTCTGCAATATTAGATTTTCAGCTCCGCTATTTACCATAGGCCCCACCCCTCCAACCAGACTGGAAGCTGGAGGAAGAACCAGGGAGCCTGGACAGCTATGGAGAGCTGCAGGCCCTAACCTCCTAAGATGTTCTAAACCCGTGTTCCTTAAACTTTTCAAGACTGAGGAACACCAAACAATTTTTTTTTTTTATGGGGAACACCAAGGATTTTTTTGTTGAAAAAAAAAAAAAAAAAAAAAGCCCACAGAGAAAAGCTGCTGAAAAGCAAAACAAAAAAAAGAGGGTGGGGGGACTTTTGTCCCTTTAAGGGCAGCCATTTTGAATTCTGTTCTCTCTTTGGTACATCTCCGACACAATGGTATGCCACAGAAAACACTTTAAGAAATGCTGTTCTAGACCTTTGTAAAATCTTGGGTTACATTCCAGATTTTCTGAGAACTACATTTTCTTACTTCAGTTTTGATCTGAGGAAGTGGGTCTGGCCCACGAAAGCTCATCATCTAATAAACCATCTTGTTAGTCTTTAAAGTGCTACATTGTCCTGCATTTTGCTTCTACATTTTCTTGGACTCTCCTAGAATGTTGCCAGGGATGCCTTCATAGGTACATCAGGGACAGGGCATCACCACCCATTCAGTGAGATGTAAGAACAAAGTGAGAGTGCAGCTGTGATATTGTAAGCCTTGTTTTATTGTGTAATTGTAAAAGTGAACTTGTGTTTTAAGACTTGAAGAGAGTGTAAGTAATAATTGGTAAAGAACATATTTAATGAGATGCCAAACATACGATCTAACCCATATCTATGCCACAGTATAAAATATATATTGTTACCCATTTTGCTATGCTTAACATGGCAAATGTTTGATGACTTTCTAAGACTGCAGAACATCAACATGTGCTCTCCCTAATATTGTCTGTTTTCCAATGTAGACAATAAAAAGGGCCTCCCAAAGAATCCTTTCGATGCTTAGTATAGTTTGTAGCAATCTAGTTTGTAGCAAGGGAAAATTTTGATAGGAAAATATCTGAAACAGAACAGCATAGACCAAGCTTTAGGCAGGAATGATCATCCCCATGCAGAAGAAATTGAAGAGTGAAGCATAAATGATAGAAGTCCTATTATTAAGGAATTGACAGATTCACCTGAAGATACAGAATAGAAATGTAAGGCAAGTGATAATCATTCTCTGTTCCTGGCAGCATAAAGGAGAGCAATGATAAAGAAGAAAGGGGTTCACCATGAAAAGGAGTGTAACGGCGAAGAAAAATCTGTTTTTACATGAAAAGGAGAGGAAACAATAAAGAATAATTACTCTTGCATGATGACAGAAACAGCAGTGAGAAAGACTGCACACCAAAAATCAATGTCAGATTCTGCTTTATAGATGGCAATCCTAAACGCCACCAGTACTGATTGTACAATTTTGAATGGGCCAGGCAAAGTTGAGACAATAATGTTTTCAGTAAATGAGCAGAAGTGATACTTCTCAAAGTCATATATGGCATGAATAAATACAAATTTACAGATATATGTGTGCAAATACATACACTTACATGACAAGGATAATTCATGCAGTCACATTTTGCATCCAAGTCATTAAATGGGCTACAAACACAATCAAAACTAAAGGGAGTCAACATTTTAACACAGGGAAAGGGTGGGTACTGAAGATGCTCCTTTCCTGGGGTGCCTGGTGGTCTAAGGCTGGCCCTGGTGGGAGACCTCTGGAATATACTCTGCATCACAACAACTAAGTGCCTGGTGCTTATAATTCCCATAGCAATCAGTGGGGGTGCTGCACGCTACCTGGCTAGGGGCCATAGCCAGGGGAAGTTGTAGCTGCTTGCTGAGAGTCAACAGAGCAGAATTCACACCCCTAAAAAGGTGAATCCTTTTCTAGCCCTACACTAGCCCAGGCTTAAAAAATAATCATGGGACTAACAAGATGGAAAACCTCCAGGAAGAATAAGAGGGAGAAAAAAATAACTCCTTTCTTTCTCTGGTCGTTGTGACAGGGTGCTGAGTGAACTGCACGTTTTCAGCCCTTGTCCCTCCCGTCCCAATCCAGAGAATCCTTGTGCCTTCCTGGTAATTGGCAGCCCCTGCCAGCACCATTAGCCAGGGGCAATAAAGGCTGGGAGGAAGCCAGACAGAAGGAAAGGGGGGCACAGAGGGAATGCAGGCCTCAGCCTCTGGTCTGTTACTGGCCAGGTCCATGCTTGGCAAAGTTGGCTGCAAGCTTTTGCATAAATGCAAAGTGGTGGTGGGAAAAACAACTAAATAAAGGGCCTTGGTGTTGCATTAGCTGGGTGTCCCTGAGTGATTGGTGAGGGCAACAGGGGCCAAAACCAGAGGGGCCCAGCATGTGCTTCACTGCAGTCATACATTACTTTGGTTACTTGTAAACAAATAAAAGAAGTCTGAGAACCTTCTAGTGTTGAAACAAAATACAGGACTATGTAGCACTTCAAAGACTAACAAGATGGTTTATTAGATTATCTTGTTAGTCTTTAAAGTGCTACATAGTCCTGTATTTTGTTTCAGCTACACCAGACTAACACGGCTACATTTCTATCACTATTCTTCTAGTGTTGTTATGTCATGCTCCCAGGGACAAAAGTATAACTAATACTGAGACTACACTTGGATGAGGTACCATGAATCAACTGAACCTCATAAGCTGGAAATGACAAAGAACTGGAAGAAACACTATTCCTTTGAAACAATAGAGTGATTAGGTCAATAGAAGCAGGGAGAAGATAAATGAGAAGGACTTTCCATTTATTTAATGTGTACCGTTCAATGTCTGCTTTGAAATTTTAGTTTCTTATAACAACAGAAATTTTTAAAAAACTACTTAGTTTCCCTTAACTAATTCATTTTGTTATTGTAGTTTCTAGGTATCTTAACAAACACTGGAGTCCCATTGTGAGAGGCACTGTTCAAATACACAGTGAAACACAATCTCTCTCCCAATCAGTTTACAAGCTAAAACACACATGGCAGACAAAGGAAGTATCATCACCTCCACTTTACAGAGGGGAAACTAAGATACAGAGATAAACTGATATTTTCAAAGTCCCACAAGATGTCTGTGGTGGAGCCAATAACTGAACACAATCCAGCACATAATACAAAAGAAAGCATGCTTCTTGTTAATTGGCACAGTTTAAAATCAGCATTGCACTAGTACAGAAATTAAAATACAAAAGGGCAGAGACAGGGTGCTTCCACTTCTTCCTGATTTTCTAGTGTCTGCTGCTAGTGAAAAGACTGGCTAAACATGCAGATTGTTTCTTGCTTTGAATATGCTAAGGTGGAATTCAGATGTTTTTCCAGTAGCTTAAAGTACAGCTTAAAGTACAGGTACTAAGGGATTGTCTATCAGACAAGTTAGTGCGTAGCTAGCTGGGGTGTAAATCTAGTGTTCCCATGTGCCACACACTGTCTGTGTAAGCCCTGTTTCTGAGCACTAACAGTTCCATACCATGCTGTAGCCTACTATTGTTTCAATGGAACTTTTAGAGTGTGTCTAGACTACAGGGTTTTTTCGAAAAAAGTAGCCTTTTTTCGAAAAAACTTCACCTGCATCTAGACTGCAGCCATGTTCTTTCGAAAGTAAATCAAAAGAATGCAGCAGTTTTTTCAATCATGGTAAACTTCATTTTACAAGGAATAACACCTTTTTTCAAAAGTACTCTTTTGAAAAAATGCGCTATTGAATGCAAACTGTGCTTTTTCGAAAGAGCGCGTCTAGACTCTTTCGAAAAATCTGCTTGTAGTCTAGATGCTGTCTTTTGAAAAAGCCTCTTTTGAAAGAGGCTTGTAGTCTAGACGTACCCTTAGTGTGCCACTGCGGGGTCTACACAGATGGTGAGGGTGAGTCACACTGGAGCACTATAGATTTATCCTCAAGGTTAGCAGGCACCCATTAGCCATATAAGTCATGTGTACCAAAGCTGTGATCCAGCTCCCGCAGGCTATATGACCAGCCAGAAAGTTCCTTCCAAATGTAATACTGGGGGCAGAGAAGTCATGTCGGAGACAGCTGCTGTCGAGATCATGACCAGCAACCATGGCAGCAGGTGACATGGGCCCCCTAGGAGGTTAGCCCCCCGCCTCTCCCTTTGTGCCCAAAGCCCTGCCCCTCCCTTTCTGGTCCCCCTCTCCTGCAGGAGCCCAGAGCATTCCCGCCACAGCACTGGGTGTCCAGGGGGCAAGGCCCCAGCCCCAGTGCATCAGGCAACCTGGAGGTTTAGCCTCAGCACTCCTAACCCTCTGCTCTAGGCAGCCAGCCCCAGAGCACCAGGCAGTGCAGTCTGAGCACTGAGTAGGCAGCATGGCCCCAGCACCGGTCACCCCAAGTCCTTCCCTCCTCTATCTGGGGTGCCATTTTGCCTCATGTGATTCCAGTCCCTGCTCCCCGCTAGAAGCAGCTGTACATGCTGCTCTAACCCCACCGCTAAAGGACAGCAGTTACCAATGCTGTGATATTGCTCTGTCCTAGCCATCTGCTGAATCCTATTTGCTACAAAACAGAAGCATCATCTTTAGAAAGCCCCAAGCTCCCGACAGCCTGTAGCATGAAGCGTTCTGATAAGTCTACAGTCTGAAATGTGATCTCCCGCCCCACAGCATGTTGTGCTACCAGCTGAGCCTTCAGGCAAGGTCTGTGCATCCATATTTTAATGTAATTAAGCCGCGCACTGTTATCTAATGTCCAACACATAATGAAAAGCCTAACGATTAGTGTGAAGAATTGATTCAATTAAAAACAAACAAGCAGTCAGAGGTGCCAGCAAAGATGTGGGGATGTGCTAGGAAATTGTCCTGTAGAGGAATCTCCTGAGGCAACCCCTGTCTTTACACATTAAATTCCCCAGTGAACATAGGAGTCATTTCTCAGGCCCGCTGCGTATTTCAGGGCATTGAGAGTGTTTCCCTGGCTTCTCTGCTTTATGTGAAATCCATCACGCCACTTAAGAGTGCAGCCAATGCGGCTGTCTGGCAGAAGCTCTGCACAAGGCGCTCCATCTGCCCTTTCTTTCAGTGTGCAAATCACTTCTATTCAGGCAGGCAGGACTATTTAGCTGTTCTGTGTAATAAGATGATTGAAAGGCTTGGAGACCTGCTTTTAGCAGGTCAGGCCCAGTGCTGCTAGGGGAACCCAGGGGGATTCACATGCAAATGGCTTTAGAATGGACTGAAGGGGAAGAAGGGTAGGGGGTGGAATTACTGTTGACACGGCAAGGTCCCACATGTCTGCATATCCGTGAGAATAAAAAGAGTAGGATTTACACCCAGTAGAGATATTAGCATTATTCATATCCATCACCTCTCACTATTGTACCGCGGCAAACCACAATCGGTGATTCAGCAGCATCAGAGCTCTTCAGGCACAGGCACTCCCGCCGAATGCAAATGCAACAAGCCATGAGTAATTTCACTTCAGCTTTGTGTTTGTTCTCTTGATGAGGGAGACTTGCTGCTTTGGTCCCAGCGCATAAATAGAATATGTGCAGCTCAAGCACTGAGCCCCAGCAAAACAACTACAGATTATTCAGCTCTACACACAGCCTATGATTCAGCGCTACTCCAGTGAGATGGGTGCTAAAGAAGCAGAGGATACAATTTAAGAAGACTCCAACATAAATAATGTCATTTCTGTCCATTCTTTCATTCTCAGTAGGCAGGGTAAGAAAACTATTCCATGGATTGCCAGCAAGTGTTAAGACCTTGAAACAATGGAAATCCTTCTGACAAAACCTGCCCCCAGGAGAATTCTAAGCCCGGGGCTTGATTTAACAAAAAGCCAACTGAGAGGGAAAAGATGCTTATTTCCATTTGTGGCTGGCCAGAAGATTGCACCCTTTCCTATCAGACAGACAATCTGACCACAGGGATCTATTCCCCCTTCCACTCATATTTAGGAAGAAGCCACACATTCCCACAAATACGTTACCCTGGTACCTTCCACTTTGTACAGATTTCCCCTGAATACAGAGTCCACCTCATGCCCTGGTGTTTAAGGTCTTCCATGGGATTGGCCCAAGATACCTGACTGACCACCTCTCCCTCTGCCACCATGATCTGCTACAACAGATGTGTTGCGGCGTCTGCTGTCAGTCAGTGAGGACTGGCTTGGGAGCAAAGAAGACAAAACTTTGACAGCAGCTGGTCCTAGACTATGGAATTAACTTTTCAGTGTGATGAAGATGACACAGTGAGGAGCACTAAAAGGTGAACATCACTTCATCTTCATTTTCTCTCATTACGTTCTTCAAACTCACACACAACAAACAAACCAAACCATTTCTCACACACAATGAGGGTATGTCTACACTACCCCGCTAGTTCGAACTAGCGGGGTAATGTAGGCATACCACACTTGCAAATGAAGCCCGGGATTTGAATTTCCCGGGCTTCATTTGCATAAGCGGGGAGCCGCCATTTTTAAATCCCCGCTGGTTCGAACCCCGTGCAGCGCGGCTACACGGGGCTCAAACTAGGTAGTTCGGACTAGGGTGCCTATTCCGAACTACTGGTACACCTCATTTCATGAGGAGTAATGGTAGTTCGGAATAGGAACCTAGTCCGAACTACCTAGTTCGAGCCCCGTATAGCCGCGCTGCACGGGGTTCGAACCAGCGGGGATTTAAAAATGGCGGCTCCCCACTTATGCAAATGAAGCCCGGGAAATTCAAATCCCGGGCTTCATTTGCAAGTGCGGTATGCATACATTACCCTCCTAGTTCGAACTAGGAGGGTAGTGTAGACATACCCTGAAGGAGTTCAAAGGGAGAGATACCCTTCTTTCTAGTACAGCTGGGTGATGCTCTTATGGGTCTTATAAATCCATAGACAAACAGACAATTGTGTGTGACCTTCTCTACACTACAAAATTAGGTTGGTTTAATTACACTGGGCAGTACTCTGAAAAAGTCCATACTCCTGAGCACCATAATTAAGCCAACACAAGATCCTACCTAGATAGTGTTAGGGTGACATAAGAATTCTTCTGTCTACTTAGCTACTGGCTGATGGAGAGGTGGGTTATCTATGCCTATAGGAGATTCCTTCCTGTTGGCATACGTAGTGTCTACACTGAAGAGCTGCCACTGTAGAATTTTAAGTATAAACAAACCCCATGAAACACAAAAACTGTTGGCCCAGTCAACCATTTAAATACTTCACTGTGAAATATATTCAAGGGCACTCCTGACGGTTTCCTCTCAATTTCTGTCAGCTTTCTGCCTCTAAGACACATAGGATGTGTCTAGACTACACCTCTCTGTCGACAGAGATATGTCGATTAGGCATGTCGAAATTGCTAATGAAGAGGGATTTAAATATCTCGTGCTTCATTAGCATAAACCTGGCTTCCACTTTTTTCCAAAATGGAGCTTTTTTGAGGGAATAACAGCAGTCTAGACATGGATCTTTCGAAAAATAAAGCCTTTTTCGAAAGATCCTGTAAACCTCATTTTATGAGGGATTAGCGATCTTTCAAAAAGGCTTTATTTTTCAACAGATCCATGTCTAGACTGCCGGGGGGGGGGGGGGGTTAAAAAAAGCTCCATTTTGAAAAAAAGTGGCAGCCATGTTTATGCTAATAAAGCGCAGGATATTTAAATCCCCACTTCATTAGCAATTTCGATGTGCCTAATCTACAGCTCTCTGTCGACAGAGAGGTGTAGTCTAGACACACATATAGCTGTAGCCACTCACTGCCATAACCTTTCTATTTGCAGTCAGTCCTCAGGGAACTGCCATCATCCTCCCCAGGCTGGACTAAGTCTTGGGCAATGGTGTCTATTGTTTCAGTTATCACTGCACACAGGAGCATTTAATTGCTCACTTGTTTAGCCTCCATGAAGGGCGCTTAGTATAACTATCAACTTCATCCAGGTTCTATCGTTGATAGCTGTCATTAAAACTCAGCTTAAGAATGCCTTATAGTGACGCTACAGTAGTGACTATGATGCTTAAAGACCTTGGGGGAATTCACTGGAGGATCTGTTAATATCAGATTCTATTGTCAATATTCCTTGAACACCAATATGTTCTGTTGCTATTTAAGAGTCTAGGAAGAGTTTTAGCAAATACAAAGTTATTTCTAGAGCTAAATATACCTCTGCTTTACATGTTCAACACTAGGCTGCTGATTTCTGTAGGTTTATAGCGTCTTGTTCTTAAGCAATACAGTTATTTCTTCTTTTACTCTCCATAACATTTTTGAAAGGGTGCTATACAATGTAGCTCTTTTGATCAACCAGTAACAAGGAAACAAGCAGGAAATTAGTTGCAAAGTGGAATCTGTTTGAATATACTGTCAGGGCATATAGTCCCACCGTTATTTTTACTCACAGAAATTGAGTTATTTATCCTCCTAGTATGTTAGGAGTGAGGTTATATGTTTGCACTAGGCCTCTCTCACTACAGCTAGACTCATTTTCTCTTCCTAAAATAGTTTGAGTCAAATCTTGAAGTCTCTTGCAAGGATTAGCTCTTACTCAAGCAAAATTCTCACTGAAGTCAGGTGGGAGTAGGTGGATCTTCATCCATGCCTCATTCATTCATAACATGCTGCAAAAGCTGAGTAAGGACTCCGGTAGGAGGTGCCACTTGAAGTGCAAAAAAAAGAGGGAGGGGTTAGTGATTAGCTCAAGCTTATATTTTCACGGAGGGTACGTCTAGACTGCAGAGGGATTCTGGGATACCAGAGGTATCCCGGAAAAACTCCACCATGTCCAGGGAATACAATTACTGTTTTGCTTTTTTTTTTGTGTAGCTTTTTCTGGAAAAAAGGCTACTGTGTAGACCCCAGCCAAAGACTCTACAATCAGTTTGCTTGGACACAAGGAGAAGGAGTTTGACCTCCCCTCTCCCTCCTTCCCTTCGCAATAATACCAGTTATAGTGACTGTATCCAATATTCAAGATGAGGAGCACAGGCAGGTGGCAGAAAGAACTACTTGAGCTGTGACAGACTGATAATATCCAGAATAAGCTTCATATAAAATGAGGTATAAAGCCTTTGGGAATTATTTATTTAAATGCAATTGTGATTGTGTTGTTGTAGAATTGTGTGTATGTAATGCCCGTACAAGACTGATTAATACAATCACTGGGAAATATTAAGAACTTCAAAAGGCTTTTGGGGAACAGAACACTTGAAGAGGATTTTCTAGAAGTACCTAGACATGAGGGGAATGCAAAGTCTCCCCTCCAAAGACAAATTTTTGAAGCTGCACTGAGGGGAGCTACTTCTAGTAACACCAGATCAAAGACTCCCCTGAGCTGTATAAAGGGTGGAGTAAATGTTTTATGACTGTTCTGAGCTGAAACAGTGATGAATTTTTCAGAGGGGTAGCCGGTTAGTCTGGATCTGCAAAAGCGACAAGGAGTCCTGTGGCTCCTTATAAACTAACAGATGTATTGGAGCATATGCTTTCGTGGGCAAAGACCCACTTTGTCAGATGCATGTAGTGGAAATTTCCAGAGGCAGGTATAAATATGCAGGCCAGAATAAGGCTAGAGATAACAAGGGTCAAGGAGGGTGATCCCACTTCTAGCAGCTGATGTGGAGGTGTGAACACCAAGAGAGAACTGGCTTTTCTACTTGGCTAACCATTCACATTTTGTTTAATCCTAAACTGATGGTGTCAAATTTGCAGATGAATTGTAGCTCAGCAGTTTCTCTTTGAAGTCTGGTCTTGAAGTTTTTTTGCTGCAGGATGGCTACCTTTAAATCTGCTACTGTGTGTCCAGGGAGATTGAAGTGTTCTGCTACAGGTTTTTGTATATTGCCACTCCTAATATCTGATTTGTATCCATTTATTCTTTTACGTAGGGACTGTCCAGTTTGGCCGATGTATATAGCAGAGGGGCATTGCTGGCACATGATGGCATAAATTATATTGGTAGATGTGCAGGTGAATGAACCAGTGATGGTGTGGCTGATCTGGTTAGGTCCTGTGATGGTGTCACTGGTAAAGATATGAGGGCAGAGTTGGCACTGAGGTTTGTGGCATGGATTGGTTCCTGAGTTAGAGTTATTGTGGTGCTGTGTTTAGTTGCTGGTGAGAATATGCTTCAGGTTGGCAGGTTGTCTGTGGGCAAGGACTGGCCTGCCTCCCAAGGCCTGTGAAAGTGAGGGATCATTGTCCAGGATGGGTTGTAGATCACTGATGATGCGTTGGAGAGGTTTTAGCTGAAGACTGTAGGTGATGGCCAGTGGTGTTCTGTTGGTTTCTTTCTTGGGCTTGTCTTGTAGTAGGAGGCTTCTGAGTACATGTCTGGCTCTGTTAATCTGTTTCCTCACTTCCTCGTGTGGGTATCGTAGTTTCAAGAATGCTTGGTGGAGATCTTGTAGGTGTTGGTCTCTGTCTGAGGGGTTGGAGCAGATGCGGTTGTACCTTAGTGCTTGGCTGTAGACAATGGTGTGTCCGGGATGGAAGCTGGAGGCATGAAGATAGGCATAGCGGTCGGTAGGTTTCTGGTACAGGGTGGTGTTTAGGTGATCGTCACTTATTTGCACCATGGTGTCCTGGAAGTGGATCTCTTATGCAGACTGGTCTAGGCTGAGGTTGATGGTGGGGTGGAAGTTGTTGAAATCATGGTGGAATTCTTCCAAAGTCTCCTTCCCAGAGTCCATATGATGAAGATGTCATCAATGTAGCGTAGGTAGAGAAGGGGTGTTAGTGAATTTGTGGTCATACAGGAAAACCCTACGGTGGTATCACCGCTGGCAAATTTATTGTCATGTGTGACAGTGTCAGTTCTTTTCATTGTTTTTTTTTTGTTTTGTTTTTCTGAAGTGATTTTTACATTAAGAATAAGCTTAGAAAGAGTTGTGTCTTAACTTCTAGCTGTTGACAATCAGTCTTGGAGAGAGAGCAAGCAGGTACACTTGGATGGTCTTCCTCTGCTAGGAATAAATACAGTGAAGGCAGGTATCTGTACAGACTAGAAATACTGAAGTTAGAAGGGAATGAAATGTCCAAAAAGGAAAAAGCGGGGGGACTGAAAGCTCAGCCAGTGATGGGAAATTCAGGTGCAGTTGCTTTCGACAGTGTGAGCTACCTACTATCCCCTTTGAATTAACTAACAGCAGGTATTTTTTCCCTAAAGTTCCCTCCTGTAGACAAATCCATAGTGAGGAGAATACTGTCAAAATCTCTCAGTTTAGAATTTCAAACAGGTTTGTTTCAGATGTTTCTATTTTCACATTCTACAAATAGGATCCATAGCCAGTGTGACAGTGGTTAAAGGGATCAAAAGGGAGTATTGTAGCCCAGCCTTGGAAAGCAACTTCTGAAAGGAGATACTTAGAATTACCCCTCTTTTGTTTCTCTATTCAAGGAATAGTGAACACAGCATGTGACTAGGGATGATTGGTCAGGAAAGGAAATATTCTTCCAAAAAAATTAAAAACTGAAATATTTTGATCAGCTTTATAAATAAGTTATCTGTTCCATACGGATTTGGGGCAAATCTGTCAGGCATGGTACTTGGTCCTGCCATGAGGGCAGGGGACTGGACTCAATGACCTCTCAAGGTCCCTTCCAGCTCAAATTGCAAATCTACTATATAGTTGACTTGTTCAAGAACTCCTCTTAAACGGTAAGAGACAGGAGCACCAAATTCAACATGCAGCTTCCTCTTATCAAAACTTAAAGCAACGTAAAGGTTTGGCTGTCCCAGGAAGAGAGGATGGGATTGTGTCTCATAAAAACCAAACAGAAATGAGACACACTCACTAAAGCAAGTACAGTCCTGAAAACTGACATAAATGAGCTAATGTTGATTGTGAACCAAGATGAGCTAGAAAAATAGGATGAACCTGGAATAGGATTGCTTCTCAATAAATCATATAGACAAGAGATAAAATGGAAAACCTTGAAGTAGTACTCTGATCACAGCCAATCAATGCTGAAGGTTTGAAAACTCATAATCAATGTTATTGGAAACCAAACTGACTACAGGCAGCCCGCGAGTTACGTCGGATCCGCAGTTATGAACAGGGTTTGCTGCCCGTCTCCCTGGTCTGCTGGAGACCAGCAGACCAGGGAGACGGGAAGCAAAGCCTCTGAGGACGCCGGCAGCGGGACAGCCGCGGCACGTCTGGGCTGTCAGCTGCCGGCGTGCTCCATGGCTTTGCTCTGCTTTGCTCCCCGTCTCCCTGGTCTGCTGGTCTCCAGCAGACCAGGGAGACGCTGAGCAAAGCCACGGAGGACCCGGGCGTCGGGACCGCGGTGCGTCTCGGTCCCCCGCCCACGTCTCCCTGGTCTGCTGGGGGGGGGGGGGCGCAGCTAGCACGCCCCCCCTCGGCAGTCCAGGCTTTTCTCCGGACGCCTGTGGTAGAGCAGCTGGGGCGCTGCCGGTTGGTCTCGCAGCGCCGCTCTGGGTGCTACTGGACCAACCTGGCAGCATCCCAGCTGCTCTGCCCCAGGCGTCCTGATTCAGCCGCTGCTGGTCAGTTTCAGCAGCGGCTGAATCAGGATGCCTGGGGCAGAGCAGCTGGGGTGCCGGTGGATTGGTCCAGTAGCGCCGAGGAGCGGCGCTACTGGAGCAACCCAGCAGCACCCCAGCTGCTCTGCCCCAGTCGTCCCCAAGTCAGCCGCTGCTGAAACTGACCAGCGCTGACTACAGGAAGCCCGAGGCAGAGTTGCTCTGCCCCGGGCTTCCTGGAATCAGCCGCTGATCAGTTTCAGCAGCAGCTGTCTTGGGGACGCCTGGGGTTCTTAAGTTGAATCTGTATGTAAGTCGGAACTGGCGTCCAGATTCAGCCTGTTGAAACTGATCAGAGGCTGATTCCAGGAAGCCCGGGGCAGAGCAACTCTGCCTCCGGCTTCCTGTAGTCAGCCACTGGTCAGTTTCAGCAGCGGCTGAATCTGGACGCCAGTTCCGACTTACATACAGATTCAACTTAAGAACAAACCTACAGTCCCTATCTTGTACGTAACCCGGGGACTGCCTGTATAGATCTTTTTGTTAAAACATAGAGAATGATAAGAATGTATATGGGTGAAGAAAAAAATACACTTGATGGAATTCCTATTTTTTTTAAATTACTAACAAATTAAATGGGAAAATTTTAACAACCCCTTTTTTTAAGAAATCCAAAATAAAAATTAACTTAATAAAGTAACGCTGTATTTTTGAAAAAACAAATACAATCACTTAAATAAAGCATATACATTTTCCTTTTATTTTCCCCCAGAATAACCCCAAAACATTAACTGAGTTAAGGACTCAAGCAACATTTGGTAAATCTGCTAGTAGTAAATGCTTGCCCATCCATCCTTGTGAAGAAGAGCAGGCCAAGATCTATACACAGAAATTAGTACTGAAAAAGTCTAATCAAATACCTCTGAGGAAAATGGCATTTGTTTGCAAATAAGTTGCTACACAGGGTTTTGGAATGATGAGACCATGTTCTCAAAATTTGTTTTTTGCTTATTATTATATTTATATGCTAGAAACATATTTAAAAACACTTAACTTGAGAAGGCATAGTTCCAGACTGGACCATAAGAAGTGCTGTTTTTTGTAGCTTATGACTGGAGACCCGCATGGCCATGTAGAGAAGTAGAGGTAGGTTATTCTCTACATTTGGAGCTAAAAATGTGATTTCCAGCTCACAGACATGCTCATATGTTCTCCCGTCTGCCTAGCATGCTAAAAATAGCAGTGCAGCTGTGATAGCACAGGCAGAAGCAAGTGGCAGCAAAGGTTTGCTACTCTAAGTATATAGCCACAGGATCCAGGTTGGTTTGTATTTATTCAAGGTGGCTAGCATGTACTGTGGCTGCACATGCTACAGAGGCTCTGCCATTAGGTTTAGCATTGTAGCAAGATGAGAGGTAGTATGAGTATGTTTATGAGAGTTGGGAGTCATGCTTCCAGCACCAAGGGTAGATAGAATAACATCTCTTGATGCCTTTTGCCCCTAAGTGCCTGTCTCAGTCTAATTGTAGGAAAGCTCTATTTGGCTTCCCCAGTAGATCTGAGATAGGTTAAGGCACTGACTATTAGGGCACTGTACAGAAGCTTGCATTGCCACTTCCTCCGCTGTACACAAACCACTTTGCAGACGAGCATTTTTCTCTAGCACTAAATTCATTACTAAGATATTGGCTCAAAACTGAATTCACTTTACCTTCTCCAAGGTTCTAAGAGGGGTCATTAATGTGATTGAGCAGGTTTGAAAGTAGCTCCCTGAATTTTAAACAGTTTATCAGCCAAATCCTGAGGGGCTCTCTCAGTCCTTCCTCAGACTAACTTCCCACTGACGTTGGCTATGTCAAGATTGAATAAGGCCCACAGGATCTGGCTCTGTGAATAGTTTTGGATAGGTTTTTTTTCCCCATATCAGTACATTAGTCAAATTCAAATGGAGCTTCTAAGGTAAGGGCTGTTCTGAGAAACTCACTTCTTTATCAGTGGGAAACAGTGTGCAGGCACACCCAGAGCAACTACCGCATTAAACAGAAAAATTATTAAAAAGTGAACCCAACTTTGCAGCAAGAGAAAGGGAACAGGTGTGTGAATAGTTATTACTTCCAAAATATCCACAGCTTCTAGAAATTGTAACTGGTTAAGAATATCATTTGGCCTCTCGAGCTTTCCCAGTTCTGGGAAACTGCTGAAGCTATGCAAAACACTTTAGAATTGCCCTAGGTATAAAGTTAGTCTTGTTATAATATTGCAACGCTCCCACTTCTAATTCCACTAACAACTCCCTACAGAGATTTTGACTCCTATTACAGATTCACCAAAGGGTACAAAGTATTCATCTTTGGCTGAAATTAATACGTACTGCCGCCTGTAGTTAGATGCAATAATGCATTGTGCTGAAGCTCTGCAATGAGCAGCCAGAAATATGAATGAGGAAGATGTAAAAGTAACTCTGCAGTTCTATGTTGCTGCCTGTTTAAGACATACACTGAAAGGCAATATATGTAATACAAACCCCTTTTGCAGATCACTCACAGATAGATCAATGGGAAGATAAAAATGAACTATCATTTTGGAAATTAGGTATACTTGTTCACTAGGGGCTACTGAATTTAAAAAAAAAATCCTAAATCTGATTTTTTCAGAGGTAACCAAAAAATCATTTTTCCATTTACAAATATACAAAACTGACATGTTGGTTCCGAAGCCCTCAATTTTGAAGAAATCAATATAATCCGAGATCGCTGTTTCTATTTATCACTGTTTCTAACATACTGTATCGCCTAAGGCTAAGTCTACACTGGTGCTTTACTGTGCTGTAACTTTCTGGCCCAGGAGTATGAAAAAACAGCAACCAAGTTACAGCACCCCTACCCCACCCCAGCGCAGAACGTTACAGTACTGTAAAGCACTCCTGTGAACCAGACTACAGCCCTGGGAGTACTCAACACTTTAGCTGCTCCCCTGGTAGAGGTGGTTTATGCCCTCCCACTGCTCCTGCCGTGGCCACACTTTTCATGTAAAGCCCTGCTGCAGCTGCACTTTAACCTTTTAAGAGTAGAAAAAGGCTAAGAACATTGACTCTGGTACTCAGACCCTAAAACATTTATATGCCATCCCAGATTCTCATTTTTTCATATCTCATTACAAACAATGCTATGTAAAAAAAATTGGTAAGGATGTCTACACTCAAATACTATTAATAGTACAGAAATCCAATTATTTCCACTTTTCCTTATTACCCCTTTGTAGCTGTGATCCCATTTAAGTAGATAGGATTAGGAAAGGGGCCAGTTTACAGAGACCCTTCCAGAACTAGATCAGAGGACAATGGCCAGCTAGAAACTTGCTCAATGGAATCCCATCTCATTAGCAAGGAGTTAACAAAACAAATACTGAAAGAGTTTAATGGCAACAATGGGCTGAAATATTTCTTTTGATCATCCAATATTGTCTTTAGCTTCAGGCAGGCAATATGGCACAAACCATTGTTTTTCCTTTTAAAAATTGCTTTTATTGAAAATTATCTCTAATCCTTTTCTGAAAGAAGAGGAAGATAAAACCACATGTAAATTAGGAGCAAAGTTTTCTGAATGGGGTAGTAAATTCTGAGTGCCCAGCATGAGATTCCTTAAAAAGCCTAATTTCCAAAGTGATGAGCATGCAGCTTTTGAAATATCAAGCTCTTTAAGCTCTTTAAAAATTGGACACTCAAAAAAATGCATCTCAAATCAGTGAAAAATTCTGGCCTACAGCATTACAGTTTTATATTACAAGAGCAAGTGATGTTGTAGCCATGTTAGTCCCAGGATATTAGAAAGACAAGATGGGTGAAGTAATAGCTTTTAAAGGATCAGCTTCTGTAGAAGAGAGACAAGCTTTAAGCTTACACAGAAGAGCTTGTCTCTCTCTCCAACAGAAGTTGATCCATTAAAAGATATTACCTCACACCGCCCATCCCCCCCTTGTTGTCGAAGAGTTAATGATGTAACCATAAAATATCAGTTCCTTTGGAGGTCATATATTCACCCTTCCCCAATAACTTTCTCCAGACACATGCAAACTTTAACACTGTGGGTAATATTTTGCTACTGTGGTCCCAGCCGATATTTGTAATCCATATCCACACACATTATTGTATTTTAATACCAACTTAATTCAAATACTTTTTTAAAGTTAACTTCTCCCATCAGTGCAAACAAGGGCAGTGAGAGTTTCATTGTTCAAAGTCATGTAAGTACAAAATTATTCACAAAGTAGCACTGATCATTAAACTCTCCATTTAGCTGGCAGCATTGATCAGCAACACTACATTAGGTAACACTGTTGCTGATTGTGTAATAATTGCTTTAGGCCAAGGGAAGTCCGTGGAAGTATACATGCACTACCTCTTGCTGTCTAAGGGAACCTTGTTCATGCTTTAGAGTGCAGGCACTGGCTCTTTATTTCTGTTAGTGCTAATCCATTCAGAGTTTTCCTGATGGACTTAAGGAAGAGTCTTTGAAGGTCGTTTTCACCTCAGTGATGGACAGCCCACCCCCAATCCAATTGAAAGATTATCTGCAAATACCCTCACAGAAGGCATCCCCAACTTCTGGAGTTTGACTATATGAAAGGCAGGATTGGCAGTCCTAAACATTCAAAAGTTATGAGTCAACCCACTGTGCCCACTCCCCAAAATTATATGATTTGTATTTTTTAAATTCACTAATTTACATTTTATATTGCTTTTAATTTGCCTTCAGGGTTCAGATCTTCAAGCTTTCATGAAGGGTTAGGAACTTTCATTAAAAAAAGAAGCAAAGGTAGATTCAGATTTATTCAAATGACTGCATAAGCAGACTCTTTCAGAGGAGAGTCATCAAATATGAGATGTGTGATAAAATCCAGAAAATTGGCAACATGACTAGGGTGACCAGATAGCAAGATTGAAAAGTTGGGACAGGGCTAAAAAGCTCCAAATATCAATTCTCTGGACATCTGGTCATCCTATTCACTGGATGAAACTCTAGAGAAGCGGTACAATACATTTCTTTCCTCAGTGGTGAATCTCCTCCTCTTGCTCATATCACTCCGCTTGTGATACAGTTGACCTTCTGCATGAAGGAAGGCAATGGCCCCTGCCCAAGGCTCAGGGCCATCCCAAACCCCACCCCCACCCAAGGCCCTGCCCTCACCTCTTCTCCTCTCCTCCCCCCTCCCGACCTATATTCCATTCCACACTTTCCTCCGAATCCCACCTCTGCTCCATCCCCTTTGCACCCTTCCCCAAAGCCTTCTCTCCCAAGCTACATGACTTGGGGAATTACATGCAGGGTGACAGCAGGAGAAGCTGTGGGAAGCAGTCTGTGCCATTCCACCGCTCATCTCCCAGCCAGATTGCTCTGTGTCACTCCACCACTTCTCCTGAGCCCATTCCTCCCATGCAGGTGCACACTGGGCATAACTCCCATTGAATTTATGGAGTCTTATACTGTTGTAAAATCAAGTTTTAAAACTGAAAATTGCAGAGGACAGCTTTAATTTACAAGCAGGGATCTAGAGATGCTTTCCAAACAGAGGCTGCTCAGGAGGAACTGAATCAGCGTACATTCTGCCCCTCCCCAGCTGTATGCTTTTCTTGGTCAACCCAAGTACTTTCTAGGCCATAGGGTGGGGGTGGGGGGATCATCAATTCTTTTTTTCAGGGTCCAAATTTCTTGGCCAAGGTATTGTCAAGTTTCAGTCTTCAGAGCAAAATAATACAAAGTAACAATACTGACCATAATAAATCCATGCAAAGATGCTGCGGTCCATTCAAAAAAGCACATGGCAGTCTGGATTTCACTCACCATATGCCTAATGACTATCCCAGTTCTAGGCTGCACTGGCCAGCTCTGCCCATCAATTCAGCTGATACAGAGCTTGGCTTGGGTTGTTTTTGAGCCATCTACTTGTTGCTGGACAAGATATTGTGTCACAATGTTGGAACGTCCCTCTGGATATTTTTTGTCTTCCAGGAGCCTGCAGCCCTTTGTCAGAGCATAGTCCTTTCCCAACATTGGTAGGGTTCAAATTTTACCCACTCTTCCACTTATTAGTTCATTCTTTGTAAGTAATTATTTTAAAAAAAGAAAAAGAAAAAAAAAAGAAAGAAGCACATAATTGTCAGCAGCTCAGACAACCCCACAACAAAAATACATACATCTTTAATTTAAAACTATATAACTAATTTCTACCTTCAGATACTCACTATCTGCCTGATTATCCCCTCCGTTGTCTCTCCACTCTTGCCAATTTGATAATGATGGTACAATTATTTTAGAAAGTAGGGTTGCCAGGTGTCCGGTATTGACCCGGACAGTCTGGTATTTTCTCCTCCTGTCCGGTAAAAAAATTCAGAAAATATCGGACACCCTCAATCCCCCGGGCTCGGACCCCATGCTTACCTGATTCCACAGGGAAGCTAAGTTCTGGCTTGAACAAGAACACAAAATGGCCACCAGCAAAAAGCCTAAAGACCAAGGGGAAGCAATACCTTCCTTGGGTCTTAGTGCTCAACCACTCCCCTGTTCCTATCCCTATCCTAACTCTGCATTCACTCTGAAAGGGGCCATGCTGTTTTATTATTTATTTATGTCTTCCCCCACCCCTTTTTTTCCCTCAACAGAATTTTTCCCCCCCCTTTTTTTTGTGGAGGGAGGGGTTCGGTATTTTTGGTTCAACCATCTGGCAACCCTATTTAGAAGGGATGGGGGGTCCAGTATTGTAGGATCTGAACTCCAAATCTTTCCTTTATTTCCTGTAGGTATTGATTTGGGACCCAGGGTAGAAGTTCCATGCACTTTAACAGTTTGCAGGACTGGGATCAACTGTGGCATAAATACATACCAAACCAGAAACTTGTAAGTATTCCTTTTCTCCATCCTGTGGTCCTTCTATCCCACCACATGCCAAACCTACCAATACTGATTGATATCAAAATGAAAGGAAGATACTGGTCAAATATTCACCTAATGGAAATTAATGTAGTTCAGAGAATCTAATGCTGATTCCTAATTGTCACTGTCGAGATAAAACCTATTTTGTTTTACTGAAACTACAGTAAGATTGGGGCCTGATTCACCTCCCATTAAAGTCAGAGAAAAGCTCTGTTTTTAAGGTACTAAGGAGATTAACTTATATACAATCAGTTTTAAATATATGATCTAAGTTCAACAGACCTTTGAACACAGATTTAAACTGGCTGTCATAGACATTTCAGATCAAACCAGCTGTAAAAGAATAGTCTGCTCAGATCTCCAGCTTCAAGATGTCAGTCTTGCCTTTGACCCCTGCAGCAGAGGAGACATCACAATGTGGACCCTCCAACAATAAACTCACAGCAAGGTTTTCCACGCCACTTAGCGCCCATTGTCTTGCATAACGTAATCCTGGAACAAAGCCAAGGCTGCAGCCTGACTTGGATTTTTATTAAACACATAAATCTCAGATGGGAAATGAGAATGAATCAGACACTGGCTTTATTTTCATTGCAAATTAGAAAACAGGAAAAGTGTGAGGAGATGAGGCTAGTTTTTGGTGATTGAAAAAAAAATCAAATCCTATACAGCAGGGGATTTGGGGGAGGGGGTTGGGAGGAAATGCCTTTGAACTCGAGATACTGATGGGCAAGGCAAAGAATTAAAAGGATCAGATTTAATACTGAAAATGAACAAAGGGAAAAGTGGCTTTTGAACTTGGAAATATTTTACTTTAGTTAGAGAAAGTAAATTTTTGCTTGGTACAGCAGAAGAATGTTTAGAAAGATTTGTATTTGACACACTGAAAGTTCAACATCTGTCTCTTCCCCACAATAAAACCATCACTGTAGAAACAAGTTTAAGATGTTTTATCTTAACTAGAGATGCCTCAAGCAGGAGGGCAGGCAGAACTGACTATGGTATTGTTTACAATAAGGTTTTTCAAACCCTCAGTTCCTAATAGCACCACCCCTTGTTAATGACAGTAGACGCTGCCATATAGACAAGTGTTATTTTCCTGTTTCAAAAGCTTTACCCCATTGTGTCTATACCAAAGATCACTATTGCTGCCACAGAAGGAGTTCCACCTGTTGGGAAACAGAACCCTCAGATGAAATGAAGTAGAACTGTGCAAAATACTTAGATTACTTAGCACTACTTTTTTATAATGGATCTCTCTAAAACTGGGTCATGTCAGTTGTCTCTTAAAATGAATTCCATTTTTTCACAGTTGCCTTAGCTCTGTTTCAAGGGAGGCATATATCTGGCTTCCAGACTACATTTCAAGCCTTGGCATGTACTGGAAGCCGACGAACACAGAGCAACTACGTAGTGCAGACTGGAGCACTAATGATGAGTTTGTATCACAGCTTAGACAGCCTGATTTCACTCCCTTTGCTGCTAGAACTAGCCTGGAAGCTGGGATTTGTGAAGGAACAGCAGAAATCGTGGGCCAAGTATTGCAACAATTCAGCTGCTCATGTAACTGTGTGACTGTACAAACCTGAACCTGCTCTAAACATCGTGCCAGTGTAGTTACTCACTGTCTTCTCCAACTGACTCAACATTAACTGCGGTTTAGGCTTCTCTAATCTTGTGGAACATGAAATGTGAGCTGGAAAGTAAGTGAAAGTGAAAGAAAGTGAAAGTCCTAAGAGCCCTGCAGGCTTGTTTGCAAAGGGTTTCACAACTCAGTCTTGCAGCTTAATTTGCTCAGGCTGGGAGATTTGCCCTCACATCTCTATGGGAAAACCCCTACATAGGCAGTTTGTTGTAACTTTCTCTAAACTACCCCTAGTTGTCCTGTTCCTTGCAACCAGCCCCCTAAATCCCTCCCTCGCCTTACTTTAGATATCCTCTAGAAAGCCCAGATGCCTGTTCATTCCTCCTGGAAGCAACAGGCCTCATTCCCTAACCTCCTTGTCAAACTCAAGGCAATACTTCTCTCACCTGGCTTTCAGGGGGCTAATTTTGGGTCACCGCTGTTTGCAAACTATTCATGTTTCACTTTAATCCACTATCTCCCTCTTCTGAAACACAACCAGATAGAAAAAAATGGGATCACTAACCACTGTGAACAGATGGAAAGGATAAACTCCTACACTTTATACAAATATAGTATGTTTCACCCAGAGATATCAAAGGTACCTTGCAAAACAAGTAAGCATTGGCCTCATTTTAGAACTACAGAAACTGAGGAGCAGAGTAGTCAAATAATGTGCCTAAAGGTCACACACTGGTTCTGGGGAAGAACCTGGTTTTCATCCTAAAATCACTAGTGGATTAAACTGAAATCAGTGGGAATATTTTATTAATATTGGTGATGCCTAGATTTCCCCTTAGATCTCCCCACTTTCAGACCCAGCTATTCAAAATCTATCTCCAAAGCCACAAGTAGAAGAGCCGTCCTTACCCATACACAGAATATGCAGCTGCATAGAGTACCTGAAAATTTGGAGCACCATTGGATCACAGTGTTTGCCCAATTATGCTGCTTCTTATCCCTGTTCTGTAGCTGCTGCAGCCTGAACTTAAGAATGGCTATACTGGGTCAGACCAAAGGTCCATCTAGCCCAGGATCCTGTCTGCCAACAGTGGCCAATGCCAGATGCTCTAGAGGAAGTGAACAGAGGCAAAAAGAAAAGGGGGGGGGGGGACAGGAGGTGGTACTGGGGGGAGCTGGCTTAAAAGCCAGTTCCCCCCAGCACTGGTTCTGCTGAGCCACCTTTTTCCCCACACCCACACCCATATCAGAGGCAGCAGGGGGTGGATAGGGGAGGCTGCTCAAGCAGCAGCCCTGGAACCTGGGCCCCCCCATGGACAGGGACTGCTGCCGCCAAGCAGCGGGCTTGCCATGCACAGGGGCTGGTGCTGGAGCAGCCCCATTTGTGGCAGACAGGGCTGGCAACCACAAACAGGGGTTGCTGGACTCAGCATGAGCTGGGACCAAGCAGTCCCGGCTCACACTGGTCTCGGATGCTATGCCTCTACATTTTAAATGTAATAAAAGCCTGGTGGCTCTCAGTACATTTAAAATGCAGAACCTCAGCACAGGTGGCTCCAGAGGCAGCAGGAGCCAGGACTGCTCAGTTATAGCTGAGCTGGCTGCTGGAGCTACCTCCACTGCAGCTCTGCAGAGCAGCCCTTTATCAACTACATGATTAGTCAGATAATTGCAATTTAACATCCCTACCTCGAGTGATCCCTCTTCTGTTACCCATTTCCAGCCTCTGACAAACAGAGGCTAGGGACACCATTCCTACCCAAGGGAATCTTCCTCCAGAGATGAGCTAGTTAACTTATAAGTGTTCCTCACAAGCCCATTAGCAGAACAGCGAAACCATGAAAGAGTCATTCAAGTGGTGATGAAACCGATTAACAGGTATACACTGTCAATTTCTGAATTTACTAAGTGAGTCTACAGGAACTCAGTATAACATTTGCTTCAAAATGTCAGTGTGTTGCTGAAGATGATAAAATCTTATCTTTAAAAATCATCCTTCCCCTGCTGTGCTGCCATTGGACATAAGGGCACCAATTCACTATTATTGCACAGGGCCCCATAAATGCCAGGGAAGGGCCTGACTAGTAGCTATATCAAAAGTCACTTTAGTTTCTCACTCCCCATATGACAAAGTTCTAAAATTATTTAACTGACTCATGCCAAAAATGTAAAACCCACTCAGAATTCTGAGCCCTGAACAAGCTGATTTGACTAAATATACTGAACTCCAAGGCAACAGCTTTCAAGACACACTACTAGATTATTATCATCAGGGGAGGTTACAGTGCTGCTAAGCAGAAATTCCACCACATTACCAAAAATAAAATAAAATAAAATTTATCGTGTTTTATAAAATACCAGTTTTCTAAAAATAAGGGATGAAGATCAGTTCTTGGGGAGTAATGACTATTTCTCCTGCTCTCTGGAATAAATGCCACTTCCTAACCACACAAACATGCCTACTTCCAGAAAAAGAGACACTCCCATGAATTGGTGAAGTTTCTATCCAGTACGATTGAAATTGAGAATATATTTCATTGTCCCCACCCTCTTCATGCTTTTATTTTAAATTTTCATTTAAAAAGTCCCTTAGAGTTTTGCTACTACTCTTTGTAGGAAATTAAAAAAACCCATTAACAGCACAACACCTGCCCATGAGTCCTCCTCCCTCCACTCCCCAGTTTTAGTGTCACATTTTTCTATTTTTACTATAACTTTCTCTGGTGCTTCCCCTCTCACTTGGGAGAAATTTCCCATAAACATCTGCAAAGTTACCTCAAGATCCTCCTTCAAATCTCTCCTTAGAGCTCTCCTTTGCTGTGATGCTACAGAAAGCTGAAAATGGTCAGGCTGCAGGTGACCCCTGTCTACCATGCTAAGCAATATTGTCTCCTTGTTCCCTTGAACACCTCTGTCTTGCTGTCTGTTTCCATCTGTTATCTTGTAACTTTGATTGTAAAGGCCTTGGGTATATAGGCCTTCCGGTTCTGTTTGTACAGTGTCTAGCACAACAAGCTCCCAGTCCGTGACTACGGCTTATAAAGTACGAAAATAATAATAATAAAATGTGCTTTCTTACCCGGTGCTGTGCAAAAGACCCATAAAAACTAAAAGTGAGATTAATTTCTTATACAGCTGAAAATTAAACATATCGAACTATCAAATCCCTAAGCAAACAAATTGAAAATAATTCCCTCTAATCTTTCCCATGCAATAACCTTAGCTACAAAGTCCAGTGATTAAATGGACTGTATCTCTTTAAGAGCCCAATCTTCTCCCCAAAAATCAAAAGTTTTATCAATCAGATCTATCGTGATAGAATGGCATGAATGTGTCTGTTACTGTGAAGACAGGAATCAGTCTGCAGCACCAGGAACTCGCTTGCCATATCTTTCATCCAGTGAGTCAGCTAGAGATTATAATCCATACTAGGGGACTGTATGACATGCTCACTATGCTCGCCAATCCCTTTCCCTGACTGCTTTCATGGCCAGAGTGCCTGTTAATCTTGCACTGATTATATAGAAAAGTGAACAAAGCTGTATAGAAAAAAAACCTGTTAATTGGTCTTTTGCTCACGTACTACGTTACAGATGGATCTATAGACAGATATCAGTTTTGCAGTTGGTTCTGGTTGAAGCACAAGTAAGTGAGATTCTGAGTCTCCATTTTCAAGTAGGCTGATGATGTTGTTCTGTCATGCATCAGGAAAAACTTTTAAATATATATAGAGAGAGAAAATGCAAAGACAGCACACATGACTACTGTCCTGGATCCTTGTCAATTACAGTAGACTTCCGATAATCCAGCACATTTGGGACCTAGGTGGTGCTGGATTATCGGATATGCTGGAGTATCAGGAAGTACTGCATACTCCCAACCCAATCCCCTCCCTCCCCAACCTTATGCATGGGTCCCCGGAACTGCCGGTAAGCCCCGCGTCTCCCTCCAGGCACTGGAGCACTTGCGCTGAGCGGCCGTCTTTTCAAGCAGCTGGCCGGGACGCCGTGCATAACCCAATCCCCTGCCCCTGCCCCTGCCCCTGCCCCTCCCCCTTCCCCTTCCCCTGAGCCAAACACCTCTCCTCCCTGCTGTAACCAATCCCCTTCCCCGCCCCCCCCCCTCCCACCTTATGCTCAGGTCCTGGAGCAGCCGCATGTCTCCTGCCAGGTGCTGGGACACATGTGCTGAGAGGCCGGATTTTCAATCAGCTGGCCTGGACACCGTGCATAACTCAATCCCCCTCACCCATCCCCTTTCCCAGAGCCAAATACCTCCCCTCCCTGCTGTAACCCACATGAGAGCAGCTGACCTGAACAGTGCTAGGTTCCATCCCAGTTCCGTCAGGAGTGCTTGTCATTTTGATGCCGGACTATTGGGAGTGCTGAACAATTGGGTGCTGGACTATTGGAGTTTTACTGTAGTATATTTGTGATTCAGGAATACCTTTACTGTAGAATATTTGTGATTCAGAGGGTGAATACTTTTGTATTTGAACACTGCATGAATCAGAAAATAATTTCAGAACACGTCAGAAATGTGATGGTGGGCCATGTCACCATGGGTTACCTTGACATTTTGCAGGATATGAATCACTGGAGGACAGCCTCGGGGCCATAAACTTTCTTTACGGGAAGTTATTTATGATAATGGCTTTTACATTCCCAGTGCATAGTCCTAACACCTCCTTCTCCTATATACTTACAAACCAAAATACTGTTGCTATTGTTTCAGTCAGTATATTAGACTGGGGAGCTACACACGTCCGACCCACAGGAAGTCATAGGTTGGGTCCCATGTCCAGTCCCTCACTTTGTAGGCCAGCAAAGGATGTGAACCCTGACCAGGCACTGATAACCATCATCATCTGATCATAAAGTTCTACTGATATATTAGTTATTTCCATTCAGTAGATTAAGGTTATGAGTTAGAGACATCAAGACTTTGGATGAGTTGTCACTTGCATTGATTAACCCTATGGTGAAGATAGCTACATTAACATTAGTCAGCTTCTGCGGGGTGAAAGCAGTCCTGGCTCTAGTTTCAATTTACAGCATCCAGCCAAACAAGGAGCAGTGTTAATAGAGCCTATACTAGGGGTGGGCAATAATTTTTGATGGGGGACCACTCTAAGATTTTGGAAAGTGGTCAAGGGCTACACTCTTCCAGTATATTAATGGAGGAGATGCAGAGTCTGGGATGGAGGTTGGGTGCAGAAGGGAGCTTGGGGTAAGGGACTGGGGTGCAGGAGGGAAAATGGGGTCTGGGAGGGCGTTTGGGTGAAGGAGGTGGTTGTGACCTACGGCAGGGGACTGGGATGCAGGGTTTTGGGATGTGACCTAGGATAGGTGGGGATTGTGATCTGGGACAGGAGATTGAGGTGCCATATCTGAGAAGCATGTGGGGGCAGAGGGTTTAGGTATGTGGAGGGGGGACAGAGGGTTGGGGAAGGGTGGGGTTGGGGTGCCAGAGGCAGGCTTTGGCTGGGAGGTGCTTACCAGCAGAAATCTGAGACAGACTGTCTACTGCGGGCTGCTCTCTGCTCCATGTGTCTCCGCCCCAGGCATGAGGGGGAGGAAGAAGGCTTCCCACAGTGCCCCTGCTCCCAGCAAAAATTCTCAGCTCCTATTAGCCAGAAACTGAGAGATTGGCCAATGGGAGCTAAGAGATTTTACTGGGGGGCAGGAACAGCATAAGAAATCTCCCTTCTCTCTCCCCAGCAGTCCAGAATGGAGAGCATCTGGCTTTTTAAAGAGTGCACTGTTCTCTGCCTAAGGGTTATAGCGAGGTGGCCACAGATCAGATGTTGTAGCTTCGCAGGCCAGATGTGGCCCGCTGGCAACCTCTTGTCCACCCCTGTAGCTGAACTGGTACAACTACACAGCAAGCAACAGTGCATGGTAGCAAGCCTCAGAACTCAGGTCTACAGGCTCTGGCTCTCATCATGGCACTAAAAAGAGCTGTGTAGACCCTGGGACTCTGGCTGGCAAGCCTTCCTTCCCCCAAGCTTCACAGCCCAAACCCAAATGTCTACACAGCTCTTTTTAGCACCATAGTGGAAGCATCTATCTGAGACTTTCTGCCACATAGATGCACACTGATGCCCCCTTCAGGACCACTGCAAGACCTGGACTGAGTGGACTCAACAGGAGAAATCCCACCAAAAAGAAAATCACCTATGTTTTGTTGAGGTTATCAAGCAACAAATGGGGCAGAAACTCTCAGCTCTAGAATTGTCGTATTCTTAGTGGCTACAGAAAATGCTCCCCCGTCTCTTTACTGTGTCATGAGCAACAATCCCTTCTTCACTCAAAATCCTTCAAGCATCTGTCTAAAGTGATCTGTGCCATCAGAATCTTTCCTAGATTTTAATCTCCTGAGCTATTGGCTGTGAGAATCCAGACCTCTGGACTCTTACACAGTTTGCATGTCAAAGGACTGAAATGACAAGAATAGTACCACTTTGAAAATGCTGCATCCTGGCCAAAGTACAGAATTCATAAGCAGACAAAGTGTTCTGTTTATTTTACGCCAGGGTGTGGCCTGTGTGTGTTATAAAGCTCCAGATACAAAGGCCGTTCACTTCCGTCAGAAACACTCCTGCACTGCACTGACTCAGCGGAAAGCGGTGGGAAAGGAAACGTGTTCTTAGATTTCAAAACCCCACCAAAGCAACACCCACCCTAGTCCATGTTGTCATAATGCAAGAGGAAAGGGGCTCCACCAGTTGAAAAAGAAAAGGTTAGGAAGAGATTAAAGAGAGGGAAATAAGTCCATGGGAAAAAAATAGACTGCAAGTGTTAAGAGTTTTCATTTTGACCTCTGGTTCCCACTTTAGCCGATTCTGTGTAGTTCCATTGACTAATGCTGTTCCACTGTCTTCTACTGAGTTAAGTGACAATCATCCTCAGGCCTTATCTCTATGGGAAAGTTTTCATTCCCCATACCACCATGGTAATAATACAGCTTTAACTAATCGGAGTGTCCACACACTACCCCCCCCCCCCCTGCATCCACCTCCTGTTCTGCAATGTGATTTGTCCTTTTCATATTTGTTCATTTTTTTTTAATTGTATCCTTTGGTATATATGGTTGTGACTACTTTCTTCCACTATTTTATCTGAGGAAGTGGGTCTGGCCCACGAAAGCTCATCATCTAATAAACCATCTTGTTAGTCTTTAAAGTGCTACATTGTCCTGCATTTTGCTTCAGCTACCCCAGACTAACACGGCTACATCTCTATCACACACTGCTTGTCTGAAAGAGCAATAGATGTTATTCTTGAGAATCATAGCATCCACACAAAACAGTGCTTTTAGAAAATAAGCATACAGCATTCTGGGCAGGTATCCCAGGATGCAATGTTTTACCACTAGGCTCAGTGTGTTGTAGACTATTTATCATCATGGATTTCAGAATACCTTCCAAAATTTTAGGACTTCTGGTCAAACTTCCCTGAGATCTTCCATGCTATCCCAGAATGTGTCTGCTTTTTTGCTAGCCAGTGCCATTTCACTCTGTTTAGCACAAATTTACAAACTACAGTCAGGCAGCATGGAGAAAGCACTGCTGGGCACCATTAGTAGTATGAGCAGGGTGCTCCAGCCATATTCCCTCTAAGCTCTGCAGCACAGCTTCACAGGTGATTAATCAGTCTCGCCCAGTCAGTCAGCTCCATGCATAGAGCCCTGAGCCTCTGACTCGGTGGGGCCGATTAGTCACCTGTGAAGTTTAGTGGGACGGCTGTGCTCCAGATGTATTGACAATTAGGCAAGAGAAGAGGTAAGACCACTGTCAATAGGCACCATGCAGATGCTTCTAGAAGAGAAGAATGAATCCAGACGGTGCATGATGTTTTCCTGGACCTGCTTCACTCTGTAGCCCCACTTATGGGTCTGGCCAATCAGTGTAGTCTGGTAGGACAGGTTGGTGCTGCTGACCTGAGGTGACTAGTAGTAGCTGTGGAACTTTATGCAGCCCTTCATCTAGGAAACAATAGCGAGCTTACCCCAACTGCACCTACGCCAAAGCACCAACATGAGAGCTCCCCTCAGAATATGCCTATCATTATCTGGAAGCACATCACTGTCCCTATGGCTGCTAGTCAGTAGCTAACCAGTTTGGTGTTGGTAGCTCTCAGGGCTGTTGTTAGGAGATGTGCCTGGCTCCTGAGAGCAAGTTGCTGACCCAGGTTGTACAAATTTGCAATGTGCATCAGGAGACCGACAGCTTTGAACTCCTGGGGTTCCCAAATTGTAGAGGGGCCATTGATGGGCCACAGGTTGATTTGTTCCTCTCTGTTGTCCCCTCCAGCCCCTAAGTTTAATCATCTAAAAGGGGCTTGTCTCCACAGTCATGCAAGGATCAGTTAATCGCTGTGGCATGTTAACTAACATTAGCGCAGCCTTAATCCTCAGATCTATAGGGACTTTTATGCAATGAAAAAATTGCACTTTTACTCTCAAAACCAGAGTGGACATGAATAGTGTTGCAATTCCAGCTGTTATTCTGGAAGATCCAGATTGCCCTCTGCTTCCCTAGTTCGTGAAACTTTTCACTGGACACTTGGATGAGACCGAGGAGCCATATAACTGAATGCCTGCGGAGTGCGTATTTGGCAGACCAGTCTCCTCTTTCACAAGCCTCTTGCCCTGTCGCATTTTTATTTTGTTACGGGTCATGGGTGTTTGCTGTGTCACGGGACAAAGTCTCACCGCTGGATGAGAGGCAGCAGAGAAGAGACTTTTGGAACAGCATGGAGTGTGGGTGAGTAACAAAATGTAAATACAGGCCTGAGAAGCCTTGTATTTATACCTTGGAAGAAGGGTGTATGGGAGGGAAACAAACCCAATTTTGGCTATGTGGAGGAATTTCCTCACAGAAAGATTCATTGTTGACTGTTTGGTTTCCCAATATATGGGGGGAAAAACCTCAGAGGGGTAACCCTGTTAGTCTGTAACTTTAAAAACAACTACTTGTCCTGTGGTACCTGAGAGACTAGCCAAAAAAAAAAAGGATCCTGTGTATATAGTTTGTTAGTCTCTAACGTGCCACAGGACTACTTGTTGCAGTATACGAAATTAACACACTAATGCATATGCTTTGTGAATGGTGCCCATTGAGAATGTGTATTATGTGGGACTGCTATAGCTTTTTTTCAAAACAATTGCAGCTAACAATAAAGTCACTTTATTGATGTGATAGATAATACAGTGAAAGCTAGAAAACAACTAAAACTATCCAGAGCTCAGAACACACTGTTTATGCAGATGGGGTCACAAGGATTTAAGGGGAGAGTAGCTGTCCTCTTCTGCAGGAGAGGGGAAATAATATGAGGATAGTCTGTCCCTTGTAGTTGGGGGAATAAAACTAAAAGGGGACCCCCAGCTTCCTGTGTTCTTAAAAGGCTTCCTGACTCTGTGTCATTCTCTTGCCAACTTCAGCACATTCCCTGTCCTCTTCCATTCTCATTCTTGTCCTGCAGCATGAATCTTTCCCTCTGTTCCTGTTAGGGCTTTTGTTAATCTTTCTTTGCCAGGCTTTCAGCTAATGAGAACACCCTTCTCCCTCCATGTGGGCTGTGCCGTGCCAGTTGGTAGGTGAATAGAAATAACCTACACAAGGAGTTACTGTACCAATATTAGAGCCATCACACCAAGGATGATATGTAGTTCAGCTCTCCAAAGTCTTGGTTTTGGAATTTCAGTCCTGTGTGATTTCCCTTCTAATGGGGTCCTTGTCCCATGGTACCCTTTCAGGCCTGTGCACAGGAATTTCTGTGGGGAGGTGCTTTTTTTTGTAAATGTGGACTGCAAGGGTACAAATGCACCCCCCCATGCTTCCCCAAGTAAGCGTGCTCCAGGTGGCATGGGGAACTCTGGGACTGATTCCCCCCCAGGAGCGAAGCCAAGCCCCATCCCTGCCTCACTCCTGGAGAAAGGGGGAGGGGGAATCAGCCCCAGCCTTCCCCCGGGCAGCTAGAGCATGGGGGAGAGAGGTTTGAGCAGTGCACTTCTCCTGCCTTCCCCTGGCTGGCCAGAGAATGCTTACTTGGGGGATCATAGCAAGGTGCATTCACACACACACACACACCCTCCCGCATACAGGCCTGCCTTTACAAGGACAAGATGTGGAGAGTCAAGGGACAGGCTACGACTTGCATGTTCCTCCAGCAGGTTGGGGGACATTATCCAGAGATCTGTCCAGCTGAGAAAGGTCCTGTTCAAAAAGACAAAGGGACAACCAGGAAGACATGCAGTGTATTGCTACTTGCCAGTTTAGCATCTCCCAGCCCCCAGAACACTAGCTGCATGGGCAGCCCTAGAACAGCAATCTAGCTTTGGATGTGTGCACTAAACTAGGCCACCTGCTTTGCTTACCATTCTTGTTTAACATACTGGCTGATGAGTGCAAAATGCACTGAAATAGAATTCTGCAGCTTTGATATATGGCTCGTAACAGGTTTAACAATGTGTGTACTACCACAAGTGAAGTCCTGGTGCAAAGCAAGATTCAAGGGTTGTAACAGCCATCAGAAAGGCCTTGCAGTGTCTCCACAATAATCACCTGGCTAAAAGGACCTTTGAAACCTCAAGTGGCCCACTACCTTTACATCTATGAAAATGTTTTAAGTCTAGTAAAGCTCAGGGCAATCAGTTCAAGTGTTGTGTAGATGTTCTATTGGTATAGTTTTTGCTTTTGTGGGGAGGGTCAGTATAGTGGATGTCTCCCACAGTCAGCATGGGGAAGGAGATGGGTGGGGAAAAAGCACAGATTGTGATGCATTTTAGTTTATTAGCATGGGATTCTATTTTGGGAATGGGAAGAAAGCCTCTCATTATTATAATTTTCTGGGTTGGGTGCCCTTTTGGACAGGGTGGAGAATATACAAGCAGGTGGAGGACGACTAAGGTCACTGCACAGGACTACACATCTTCCCTCTGCTGCAGCAATATCCAATAGGCTAGCATGTAGTCAGCATCTGGAGGAAAGATTCCTATAATCGTCTCCCTCCACCCCCGGCACTAACAGAGCAGAGCGTTCATTGTATTACAGCACTTAACACTTACTGGATGAAGGCCCATCTGCAGCATTGTTACTCTGGCTTTCAGAATATCTCTCCAACTAAGTTTCCATTGGCATCTTCAGCTGGCTGCAGAGTGTGCCAGAGAGATTTTGGCTGTGTGGAATTTCCTCACAGAAAGATGCATTGTTGACTCTTTGGTTTCTGAGGCACTGTTTGGTTTCATTGCAGGCTGTGGTCTTGTAACCATTCAAAGACAATTGGTGTGAGGTGGTGGCCATTAGATACAAATATGGTCTCAACTCCTCATAGTTTGCACACATAATGAGATCATGCCTGCAGGGCTTGTTTTTGTAATTTTGCCACAGCAGGTGTCTCCAGAATGCCCCTTTGCCTGCATGTGTTCCACCCTTACATCTTGGCTTGCCTATAATTAATGAAGGCTCTCTAAAGGCCAAGAGTCCAGATCCACAACATGCCTGGGCAGAAACACAAGGTGTGGTATCTGAAATAGACTCAGGGTCTGAGAACTCGCCATGAGCTTTGTACAACCAGATGTGCTAAGGGTATGTGACATTTAAATTTGGGGCAGGGAGGGTTATTTCTGGTGAAGAGGGGATCAGAAAGTGAACACACACCTAGCCCCTCCCTCACCAGCCACCCAACAACACTAACAGATCAGAGCTGGGCCAGAAGGAAGAGACTTAGTAGGGAGCAGAGGCAATAGCCCCAGCAGACCACAGGCTCTGCCCCTTGAAAGATCTTGTGACCAAATCTGCTGTCTCTACACCCCCTGCCTTAGACATACCCTGCTATTACTCCATCCACTCCTAGACTTTCTTCACCTCCATTGTCACTTCTCCCCATCATCTCAGCCCCCTCCACACAGTTATTTTGCTCCAAAGCCATCTCTTAACTCCACTGAATCTCACTGCACCCCAGCCTTCTATTCCCAGAAACCTCCTCAATCCCAGTGAATCCGCAGGCTCCATTCTTACACTCACAGGATCTATTTCAAAAACCTGCATGAGGCCTCTTGCTTCATTTTAAAAGTATTAACTGGCTTAATGAGCTAGCCGTTGGAGGGGGAATACATTCTGTAACAGGTGTATACAAATTGTGAGTTGTTTGTGTCCAATGCATGACAATGTAACCTAGGATTATGATAGCCCCCACCCACTTTTTTCAGGCCACTGTAAGCACTGGGTGAAGGACAAGAGCAGGAAGGTACTGATGGTGGTGGTAACTTCAAGTAGGATATGTCCACATGATCGGTATGACACTATAGCTTAGTCCAAAGCTGGAATCACTTTGCAAATGGATTAATTACCACAATATAAGACATAGGATAAAGCAAAAAAGATGTGAGTGCACGGCAGTTTGTCCCTGTGCCTCACGGGTTATTTTCATTAGTATTAGGTGTCAAAATACCTTTGTCAATCACATGCAAGCATCACATGCCATTCAAGTGTACCCCCAAAAAGCCCTGTGCAGACGAGAGGTCTCAGCTGAAGTGAATGGAGTTATGCCAGGTTACACCAAGGCTGTGTCTACATTGGCACCCCTTTCCGGAAAAGGGATGCTAATGAGACACTTCGGAATTGCAAATCCACGGGGGATTTAAATATCCCCCATGGCATTTGCATTTACATGGCTGCCTACTTTCAAGTAGGAATAAGGGATCTCCCGGAAAAGGGCTTATTTTCCGGAAAATCGCGTCTACACTGGCGCTTTTCTCCGGCAAAAACCCCGAGCCGGAAAAAAGCAGCAGCCATGTAAATGCAAACGCCGCGGGGGATATTTAAATCCCCGTGGATTTGCAATTCCGAAGTGTCTCATCAGCATCCCTTTTTCGGAAAGGGGTGCCAATGTAGACACAGCCCAACTGTCTGGCTCACTGCGTTTAGTTCAGGCCCATTTTAGAGCCAGACTAACACCCTTAATAGTAACCACATGTGCCATTGGCTCTGAAACAAGAAGCAAATTCTTCCATCCCTGGGTAGCTCCTTGGTACGATTGCCTTCATGAAACATTCATTGCAGGAGGGTATTTCAGAGACTATAAAACATATTGCAAGCAGAATATTTTCCACATTTCAGATGTTTGCAAAGCTGCCGTGGCATGGAAAGCTCAACAGAATATGTTCCTTCTGGCTTTAGCAGCCTTCAATTTAGATGCTACAGCAGCAGTCATACCTGTACTTGCATGCAAATTCTGCAATTACAAAGTAGCCTGCACCTCAACGTTAAATACAGCAAAAGATCAGATACAGAGGCTGAGCTCTTCTCACTCTCAATCATACCTTACAAAGGAGCTTCTAGCAGCGTGTGATCCTGGCCCTAGCTGGGAACTGTTTCTTACAACTATAGTCTCTTGTGGTGGACAGCACTTCCATTTAGCATTCAAGTTACTGCTTTTAAAACAAGCTCCGTGTAGATGGACTCACGAACCCCAAGAGCCCAAAATAAATGCCCCTCATGGTGATCCAGTGACAAGAAAGCATGGGTCTGGAGATTTTTAAGAACTGGAGTCTGATGAGACAGTATCATGCCTGACCCACTTGAGGCCTTGTCTAGAATACAGCTACATTGTATTAACTACATTGGTTCAGAGACCTAGTGTAGGCCTGCGGGACTGATGTAAATTGATTTGTTACCAGTGCAAGATCACAAGGAGAGGCCATGACTATTCTATGGGGACCAGGGGAGCTGACCGCCTCCACGGGCCCCTGGGCAAGGTGGGTGGGAGCCTGGCTCTGTGCTCCCAAAAGGGGAGGGGCCTCAGGCAGAAGGGGTGAGGCTGAGGTAACCAGCCTTCCATGCCTCATGGTGTGCACCATGTAGCTCCCCATCAGCCCTCATAGCCGCACTGAGTGTGCCACGCAGTGCTCCAGCGGCAATTTTAAGACCCCAGTGCTCTGGCTACCACAGCTGCCACAGTAACAGCAGCCAGGAGCCCCAAGGCCCTTTGAATTGACAGGCCCTGGGGCAACTACCTCTTTCCCTACTGGCAGCCCCATGGGGACTAAAGCTACATAGCTATGCCATCATTGTGATGCTAGCATTACCCTGTTTTGTGGGGATAGATGCAGCTTACAGTGATGGAAAGGGCTTTTCCCATGGCTATAGAAATACCACCGCCCTGAGCAATGGTAGCTAAGTCGACAGAAACATTCTTCTGTTGACCTAGCTGTGTCTATGCTGAAAGTTAGGTCAGCAAAGCTACGGTGTTCAGGATTTTTACTGAGTGCCATAGTTAATGTTGACCTAAGGTTTAAGGCAGCTAGGACAGAGATTCTATGCTGTGTCTCTTGTAGGGCAGTTAAAATGCGATTACTTTCCTAATCTCTGGAATTTTCTGTCCATTAGTTGACAAACTTTCTGTCGATTAGTCGATAAGGGTAGGCAGTCCCAGCACTCAGTCTGGCTAGCGCCAGTCCCAGCTGCCACTCTGCATAGCACAGTCTAGGGAAGCCATGTGCAAAGGCATTGAGTTGGTCCCTGCTCCATGATTTTCTTTTCATTCATCGCCCTCTCATCCCCCCCGTGGAGCAACGACCAACTCAGCGCCTTTGTGCGCCGGCTTCTCTCAGCTGTACAGTGCCGAGTGGCAGCTGGGAGTATGTGACTAATCCATACTGCTAATCGATAAGCTCCTGCTTATTGGTTAGTCGACTAGTAGATTAGTCACCAACATCCCTAGTCTCTTGTACACAGGAGTACTTTGTTACAGGTCATGCACACTTGTGGGTGGGCTTCTGCCACCTTTCTTCACGGTGAGTGGTACCTTTTGTATGAGAAGTTCCTTCAACTTCAGACTGCCTGGGAGGTAAGGCAAAATGCTGAGCAAAAGGGCCGGTAGGACAGGCTCTCACAGGGACTGGCAAAGAGCAGACCTCAGGCTGGACTCAGTTCACCAGGATTAACCTCTGGCGGGCAATGAGAAATTTATTTATCTGCATGTCCGCAGACATGGACTCTCACAGGTCCTGTTGGTCGCAGATCGCTGTTCCCAGCCACTGAGAGCTGCGGGAAGTGCTATCATGGTCCCTGTTGCTTCCTGCAGTTCACGTTGGCTGAGAACAGTGATCCGTGGCCAACTGGGGCTGCAAGCAGCTGTACTCGCAGATACACAGATAAATAAAGCGTCAGCCAACCCTGGCAAACTGTGCCCCACTTGCAGGCTGCTTTTTGCCCACCCCTGGGCTAAGAGAAAGAAAAGTTTACTACACTGAAAAAAGGACTTTCCTCCTGGCTAAACACTTCTCAGTTCTGTCAATGGCAGGTCCTAATGTGGCTGGGAGGGCACAAGGAGGAAGCTACTGCCATGTCTATCTGTCTCTACTTATCTAGACAGAAGACTTAAGCCTCCATCTCTGCAAGTCACCTGAACTGAGGCAGTACAAACAGGCTAGTTTAAGGTATGTCTACATTCGAGACTATCCCAGCAAAACTCATGTTGCTCTGGCGCAGGGGTCACCAACCTTTTTCAGCCTGAGAGAACTTTTTGAATATAAGTGCAATCCAGGATCTACCTCAAACCCAAACACCCTTGCCTCCTTCCCACCCCTTCTTCAAGACGCCACCCCTGCTCACTCCATCCTCCCTCCCTACAGGAGGGATTCAGGACTGAGGCTGCAGTTTAGAATGCAGGCTCCAGCTGGGCACCACTTACCACAGGTGGCTTCTGGGTGGTTGTGCAGAAGCAGGGAGCTAAGGCAAGCTCACCCCTACCCTGGCCCTGCACCACTCTCAAAAGAAGCCAGCAAATTCTCTATACCCCTACCCCCTCTGCTCTGTAGAAATGGGGTACAGGGTGGAGAGAGTGGCACCCTGACATCAGCAACCACCCCCCTTCTTCCATACACTGCACAGCAAGCAAGAGGCTCCCAGGGGTGAGGGTCACCTCCAAGATAGAGGGCAGGAGCCACATGACAGTGCTGAGAGGGGCAAATTAAGTGCCAGGACTTGATAGCCTCCCAGCAAAATCTGTCAGAATCACCTGTCAAAGGTTCCAAGATCTACCAGTAGATCCCGATCTACTGGTTGGTGACCACTGCTCTGGCAGATGAATATTCTACCAGAGTGACATAGTTAAACTGCCATAAGCACTTGTGTGCACAGTACTTTGTCACCATGAGAACCCTCTCCCATCAGTGTAGTGTGTATAGACCTGCACAAAAATTAACACTTTGCCTGAACAAAACCTCCCAGTTAGTCAGAGTTATGTCAGGGAACAATCCTGAACATGTTGGTGCATGAGCTCCTGAGGCATGCATCTTGCAGATCAGCCCAGGGAGAAAGCAGGCTATGGCCTCAACAGCTAACAATGGAAAATGTTTCTTTGCCTTGAGTGTAAGACTAAAGGTAGGGGAGTTTTATCTGGGGTTTTCAGAAGCACACAACTTCCTTCCACTCCTTGTCAAATCAAATATAATAAGTAAACAAGCAGATGAAAGATTAGGAGGGGGGTTTTTTTGTGTGTGTGCAGATTTTGTTTAGCATTTCTTTTAATGAGCAGATGAACTTTTTCTAGTCTTTTTGCATTACCAATTTAGTCCTGGCTATAAGGGAAGTGATTATCAACTTATTGACAAAGCTTTACAAAAAGCATGGACACAGCTAATCAAACAGTGAGCAGCAGGAAAGGTGTGAACTCCCTTTCCCCATTCTTAATAGGGCCACTTCAAAGCCTTCAAGGGATCTTTTAAATGCAAACAAGTCCATCAAGAAACACATACTTAAAAAACAATCCTCACTTGTTTTTATTCCCACCTTGTCCCCTGATTTTCCAGGGTGGTCCTCCCTTTGATCACCTGTTCTCTGAGTAGTCCTTTCCTGTTTAGGCCAGAAAGAGACTACACATCTCCCATTCTACTATCTCTTAGTTATAGCATCCATAACTCAGTAACTTTATTACCTCCAGCCTAGGCTAAGACAAGTGTCTACTCATTTAACCACTGCTCAGATCACCTCCCACGGGATATTGTGGAGCAATGACAGCTGCAGGCACCCTCCAAAGACTCCACACATGCCTTTGCAGAGCTCAGGTATTCTAGCATAAAGCTAACTGAGCTGAGAATGATTTCCCTAGTTTACTTCCAATATCTACTTAGTACATGTCCATGCCACTCCTCAGGAAGCTGTTTCAGCACATTGACAGTGCCCAGAGGGGTAGTAAGCTAGAGCTATGAGTAACCAGCTCAGCCAGGGTTGAGCAGGGGTTTGTAATGTGCTTCTAGCATGTGGCTTAACATTTGTACAACATGAGGAGGGAAATGAATTCCAGAGAACACCCTGCCTCCAGGCAGATTTATTTCCAACTCAACAGGCATACAACTGGTGTCTACACCTGTATCAACCATAATGTTGACAAGGACAGAGAAATTTTCAGTCATGTAGAGCTGGATAAAAGAAAGCCAACACCTAGGAAGCCTACTGACAGCCAATACTGATCCCTGAGTTCCCCTAGAACTATAATATGTTGCAAACATTAAGAGAAGTCTCACACAAGGCCACTCAGACAGCTCACTTGCCTCAAGTTACCTACATGCTACCTCACAGCCTGACCAATCATTTTTTTTGCCAGTGTAGAGGCAGTTGACTGGAGAAGTATGATCTGGTATCCTTCCCTTCCTTGTGCTTTCTGCTGGGGTAGGGGGTGTAACCCAGTTCCCACCGAAGTCAGTGGAAAGCCTCCTGCTGACTTTGGCCTGGGGGAAGGGTGTAGGGAGGTTGATTAATTCTGGTTTGGATCCAGCTGAATACAGGGCAGGTGTAGAGATTCACTTTGTTGCACTTGTCAAGTTTATACTCCAATAGGGTCCAACTTAGAGATTTTCACTTCTGTAGGTTTCCTCAGCTCATTGACAAAGAAACCAGTCAGTACAACATGGAGACAGAGGTCTCTATACTTCAGGCCTGCTCTCTAGCTCTTTTTTTTTTTAAATTCACTTCCTTGCCAGAGAATGACTTGTTTTAAATTAATTGCAAGAGAGAATCCTCTGATGTACTCTGAAAGACTACATTAAAAGAAAAACCTTTAGGCTGTTTCCTAAGGGAATTAATTAAGATGAAATCACCCAGGAAAAGAAATACAGGGCAAGGTAGTATATATCTTTACTAGGGTAATTAGAACATTTAATTATCGTGTAACTGCAGTGAAAGCATTATATAATATTTGTACAACATCATGGCTAAAGAAAAAGGAGCTGCTTGTCAGTTATGATCCAACACCAGTGTGCTTCCCCCTCTCCAAAAAAACAATGGCATATTAACAGATAGAGCAGAGAACAGGCATTGGATAATAAGGCTTTTAAAGATTTGCCATGGCTTTCATTAAGCAAAAAAGGACTGTTGATTCATGCAATGCAAACATCAGACTGCCTGCTGAGCATTTGCAGTACCTTTTCATTCTCTTGACTGTTTGATGAATGGGCCAGTCAGTGGGTCTGACTCTGAAAACAAATGCTGGACCCCTGTACAAACCCCCATACAATCATGGAGTCTCAAGCTGTAGGACTGATATATGGTTGGCAGGCTGAAGCCACACACACACACACACACACACACACACACACTGTGAATCTGAATGCTAGAAGACTGTTTCTAAGAGGCTCAGGTGGGAGCTGCAGTAGCAATGCATTGCATCAGGTGTCCAAATTTGCAAGACAGGAGGGTGACACAGCCCCTCATGTCAAAACCAACCCCCCTCCCCACCAGCTTGTACTCATCATGGTTAGACTTGGTGCTGTGATGGGACACCACTCCAAATCTGAAGTGTCAATAAGAATTTTGTAAGGGCATGTGTCGGAATAACGTTAGTGAGTTGAGACTGATTTCCATTGTACTGTGAGAGTGTGTCTAATGGTGGATCTGGATTTCTTCAGCAGCTTCTGCTGGTGTGGCCTTGTTGGATGATCCCTTCAAGACTGCTGAATGGCCCTACTGTAATCAGGAGATGAGAAAGTACTACAAAGCTCATTCTTCAAGGTTCTCTGAACCACAATTGCCTTGGACCACAAACAGAGGGCTTTAGAGGGATTTCAGAATGTGAACTGAGGTAGTTGCTCAGAGACATGCAGGAGGACACAATGAGTTTGCTCAGGCTAATACACCAGTGTAACCAAGCATGGTTGACTTAGAGGGACAAAGATTCCCAACTCAGAATGGTTGCTCCCCACACCCCACCACGTACTACTTGGTCACCAGTCAGGATGGGTAGGAACGGTGTCCTTCGCCACCGGTTGACAGAGGCTAGGAATGGGGGACTGGAGAGGGATCACTTGATGATTACCTGCTCTGTTCACTCCCTCTGGAGCATCTGGTATGGGCCACTGTTGAGCTAGATGGACCTTTTATCTGACTCAGTATGACCATTTTTATATAAAATGTACCCCCTCACTCCATACCAGGGAACAAGAAGAACCATAGTTATATGTAGTACAGGCTACATATACATTCATCCAACTACTGTTTACATACATGGACATGAGTTTATTTCACTTGGATTGTTGTACAAACTCCACCCACCCCCAAGATTTAAAATAACTGACCTTTATTATAGTTAAAATTGAAATTCTATTTTCAGAAAGCCAGAGTATTAGATCACACCAACCAATGCCAAATTCATACGAATAGATAAAATCTACACCAATATATAATGTAAAGTATCAAAGACAAATAACATGAAAACAGAACTCTAAAAGAGCATTTTACCAGTTTAGCAGCATTTTATCACAAGAAAGCCTCCCTTAGCCGCATAGCTCCAAAGTTGACTCTAATAATCCTGATCTGATGTTCAAACCTTGTACGCAGCCAGTCACCCTCACAGTAGCTTTTCCTACAATCCAGTAAGTAAATACTGCCAGAGTCTCTTCAATCTGCCATAAGTTGGTTGCATAGTCATTTGGATCAACTGATGGTTCTTACAACACTTTACGATCACCGCCATCTGCCTATATGATCAGGGTCAGCAAGGGTTCATAACATCAGTCCAGAAGGAAAAACTATAATAAATCCAGGTCTACATGATAGAAGATAGTTGATAGTCTAGCTATTATACTGATAAATCTTCCTAAAAGAAATACAGTTTATAATACCCCACAAACCATACATTTTTGCCAATATGCTGGTTCAGCAAGTGTTAGGAGCTATACCAACAGGAGACTGCTTTTGACAGGATAAGGGTCTTTCACTAGTGTAGAAATGTTGGGGGGGGGGAGGGAGGAGAAACGTCACATTCCCAACATCAAAGCTGTGCCAACAAGAACAGCTAGTGTCGAACTGACTTAGGTTCAGCTATGTGTATTGTCTACTCCTATTTGGTCTGGGTTACGTTTTTTTCTAAAGGATAGCAGTTGCAATCCAAGTCCAGAAGCTGCACTGGAGTGGGAGAATATTTCCAGGGGCAGACATAGTAATCCCTTAAAGCTGACCTTGCTCCCAGATTGTAATCTGCTTGTTGCCTTGTTTCGAGGAAGTTCTGCTTCAGTTAAATGAGTATAAATATTTATTCTCAGGACAGTTCTGCATGGGCATGGGAGGTCAATGTATATGTACATTGTTTAAGTACATAAAGCTTCACTGAAACACCTATTTATGCTCAGCTAAGCAATGTAACCATGCAAGCAGATAGCAACAACCTTTGATCTTTCTGCTGCCCATCCCTACCGCTCCTCATTGTATTTTAGACATGACACAAGGAAAGGAAAGGCAATCTATCTCTCTGGAGCAGAGGTCATCTTTCTTTGCCCCCAGTAAAGAACCAGCAGTTCTTTGGGCATTATAAAGTAATCATAATAAACTTGACAATAAGGCTGCTGGCAACTGACGTGTTTCCTGAAATACATAACTTTTAGATCAATCTTAGAGCGTCTGAGTAGTATTGAAACATTTTAAATGAGAAGATCCGAGTAAAATGGAGAAGATGGCTATAGAGGTTTCTCTATGAAGGGTTACAAAATTATTAACCATTTACTAACACGTTAAAATGTTCTGAGTTGTTACAGAGTTCAAAAGGAGCCATGACTATATGCACAACACTGGAAATCTAACTATAAGACATCTGTTTGTATCTAAAGTGCTTATAGCATCTATTAATCATTTATATTAGGGGTACACTTCTAATCTTAAAGTATGCCTGAGAAAACAGTTAGATAATACACTAGACTAAGAATACAACTCAAGTGAGTTGCAAGATATCTGCTAGCCACAGCACAGCATGAACCATTGGGATAATAGAAAAGAGCCTACAAATCTGGGTCATTTATTTTTCATCTAAGTCACAGGAAGTTTGTTTTCATTTGTTGCAGGATTTCTGTTCACTATCTAAAGAAAAAAAAGCAAAAAATAAAGACCCACAAAACAGGCTGAGTCAAAAGTAAATTACATTCCTCAAATGATAGTTTTTTTCTTCAAATTACATAATGTAATTGAATTTCATGCCCTATTGACTTCCATTATTATGCAACAGGCAGAATAGATTGAACAGAAAATCATATAAACTTTCATAACTTATTTAATATATCGAAATCCCAGTGTGCTTCAGATACAAGCTCAGCTTTCCGGGGGGAAAGATGCTGGTTTACAATAGAGAGCCCCATCAGTAAATTATTCCCATTTGTATTGTCACTAGAGTTTGAAAGCTGATTTCAGTGTTGTCAATGGATTCCAATGCACAGATTGTAATTAGCATTAGAGGTGACCTGCAAAATAAAGACAGCTGGGCTTGTGCATTTTGCTTCCTTATTATTCATGAAGAGGCCTGAAAGGGTTTGGGTTTTAAGTTGGCTTCTGCCTTGTGTATGTTTTTAATTTTAGAAATTCAAGTCCTGTCTAGCCTAAGAGTCCATAATGGTGGATAAGTAGTGATGTGACATCAACAAAACCAAGACTAAAAATTGAGTGGAAGGTGTTTTCAGTCAGAATTTAAAGCTTGATTTTGTTTGATAGGCAAGTTACAGAGTAGGATCTACAAATGTACTTGGGTGCCTTCTAAGTCACATTGAGGCACCTCTGTGATCCATAAAATTGCCCAGGCATTGCTTAATCTTGCAGGCCCCTGAAGTCACTCAGCACCTACATTTCTACAGTAAAAAGTTCCCTGGGCACCCATGCTTTTGCCTCTGGGCATGTACGCTGACACACACTCACTTCTAGGGTTTTGGCTGGACATGTTCTTGGAAGTTTAGTCTTAAATTAAAAACTAATCTTTAATTCCTAGAGACTCCAGGGCAATCCTGGAGGATTTTGCAACCCTACTTAGCTGACACCAAAGCCCCAAAGTGCTTTTCAAACCACAGGCAAAACAGGTGCAGTGCTGTCTAAATCAGGTGTTGGGCCCAATCTGGTAAGCAAGCTGAGAGTTCACCTGACTCCATCAAAAATGGCCACGTAAGTAGATTTCCCTTTTAACGGTTAGCACAATGCCTAGGGCACTCTCCTAGCATGGGGGAGAGCGCTAGTTCAAGGTTCGTCTCTGCCTGATGAGAAAGGAGTTGAATGAGGACTCCCTCCCCTTTGGTGAGTGCTTTGACTGCTAGGCTATGAAATACTCTGATGTCCATCTCCCTCAGACTGTCCAATTGAAGTGGTTCAGTTTTAATTAAATAAATGGTTAAATATTAATTGGGTCAGCAAGTATAAAAATGACTGTCGCCGACTGGCTAGAACAGTCGCTTAAGTGGTGGTGGATCCCTGTTCAAATCAAGGGTGCTAGAACCTTTTGGGGAAGGGGGAAAATCAAGGCCAAAGTGGCAGGAGAATTAAACTACTAGGCTGTGTCTACACTGGCATGAATTTCCGGAAATGCTTAAAACAGAATACTATTCCGTTTTCAGTTTTTCCGGAAAAGGAGCGTCTACATTGGCAGGCTGCTTTTCCGGAAAAGAGCCAATGTGGCCAATGTAGACGCGCTTTTCCGGAAAAGAGCCCCGATCGCCATTTTCGCGATCGGGGCTTTTTTCCGGAAAAGACTACTGGGCTGTCTACACTGGCCCTTTTCCGGAACAGTGTTCCGGAATAAGGACTTATGCCCGAGCGGGAATAGTTTTTCCAGAATAGCGGCTGATTTTGTACAGTAGAGCATCGTTGCTTTTCCGGAAATTCAAGGGCCAGTGTAGACAGCTCGCAGCTTATTCCGGAAAAGTGGCTTGTTTTCTGGAATAAGTGGCCCAGTGTAGACACAGCCCTACTTAATATCCTGTGGATGTAACTAACAAACCAGAATACAAAATATAGACATGTTATAAGGCATATAATTATAGTTTGAACAAAATAAGGCAATCTTAATTCTAAACAACTGAGACTGCCAATTATTTTTGCACTTCATGTATTGTATCTCGCTGTTATTTATCATTTGACTGTGTGTTCTTTACTATTAATAGTGCACTGTTATTTTTAAACAGCAACTTGCAGTTCTGTAACATTACAATCCAATCATCCTTGTTTATATACAATGCATATTTTTAAAATTGCAGCCCTAAATTGTAAATCTTTTTGGAAAAAGTCCTCAGCAAAACAAATAATAAGCAAGCAAGGAAGTAAACATGTCCCCATGTAAGATCTGCCGTGTACAATTATTTTTTCTAATGTTTTATAAAACAATTTGTTATAAAAACAATTTTTGTATTTATAGAAAACCAGACAAACACCATCACCAGGCTGTAGCAGGTAGGTGCAATATATCTATTAATTAAAAAAATATAAACAATGCAGTTTTTAAGCAAGTTATTGCTTAGGCTTGCAGTGGCTATCTAGGATGCATCCACTCTGATCTGGTAGTGGATCTTGACTGTTAGCAGTATGATCATGTTTTCCCTACAGCACATACCTTCCTTTTGTTAAAAAGTTGAGGACATTGCCTTATGCCAACCCTCCCCTGTTTGTGCCAGTGATTCAAACCCTTTTTCATTATGTATGAAGGGGGAGGGGTATTGAGGGACTTAAACCAGGGATCTCCCACATCTTGGGCAAGTGTTTTAAGCACTAGGCTAAAGGATTATAAGAGAATTGCTCATCCTCCTTTATGTTGTTAGGTGGTCCAAACTTGCCCATCAGATCAGTCCCAAACCACAGTTTTGTCAGCCAGCCACCTATCTTTCCTCAGCTCACAAATAAGATGAGATAGGTGCCTCTTGCAGCTCTAAATTTCAAGGTGGATGAATGCTTAGCACACCCTTCTGATCAGCATCTCCCATTGACTAGCTTGGGCAGCTCACCACCTCGCCTGCAGCTTTGTGGGTTGACTTCTGAGGCCCCTGTCTCTCCCCATTCATTGTATATGGAGTCTAAGCACTATGCTTTTTTAGGTGCCTAAACATTGGGTGTTATGACATTGAAGGAATCTGGGCCTTAATATTTAAATCAATGACTAATTCTTATTTGAAGCGAGGAAACAGAAAAATCTAAAAATATACATCTGAGATACTGCAAGCACTCCAGCAAATGCAAAAAAAACATTGACTTTCCTGATATGTCTAAGGTAAATAACTTGAAAACTTTGCCTCCCTTACAGGAGAGGCGAAAGGAGAGGAAGGGAAACAAAAATATCACATGCTTGCAGATCATAAATACTGTGGCATGAAGCTTCCCAGAATTTAGACATTCCTCCAGCTAAATCATCTCTGGAAAGGAAATGAAGCACTGGAACAAATTATCTAGGAAGGTTGTGGAATCTATCACTGGAAGTTCTCAAGAACAGGACAAATACTCGTCAGAGATGGTTTAGCTCAGAGGAGAGGAAACTAAAGCCCATGAGCTGCAACCGGCCCACCAGCTGTTTGATCTATTCCTCAGGTGCCAGTTGGGGAGTAGAATCAGGGGCTTACCCTGCTTCACACGGCTCCAAGATGTCACAGCACATACCCCTTTGAGCCAGCTCTTATGTGTAGGGATAAACAGAGGGTCCAAGCACCATCTGTGCAGTTCCTATTGGCTGGGAACCACAGTCAATGGGAACTGCAGGGGCATACCTGGACATACCACTTCATAGGAAGAAGCCAGTAGAGGTTACATGCCACTGCTTCTGAGAACTACTTGAGGAGGTAGAGCACAGCCTGGAACCTGCACCCAAGCACCTCCTGCACTCCTACTCCCCACCCAAGCCCAGAACCCCCTCCTGTCTTCTGAATCCCTCAGTCCCAGTGCAGAGCCCTCTCCCACATCCTGAGCTCCTTCCTTCTGGCCCCACCTCAGAGTCCACATCTCAACCCCAATTCTAAGAGCATTCATGGCCTTCCATGTCATTTCCATACTTTGAAGTCACCTTCAAACCAAAAAGTTTGCCTTCTCTGGTCTATATAATACCTAGTTCTGTCTCATCGCAGGGGGCTGGACTAGATCTATCAAGGTCCCATCCAGTCCTACATTTCTATTATTGCAAGATCATAGTAGGGAGAGTAATTTTCTGTTCTGTGGCTGGGCCAACAGCTCCTGTGTTCTCCATGGAAAAAATAATTAGTGGGTGCTCAGCACCCACCAGCAGCCTACTCCCTCCTTCTCACCTACCAGCAGTTCTACCAATCAACCCCTCTCCTTCCCTCCAAACTCCTCCAACCCATTGCAAATAGTTGTTCTGTGCCATGTAATAAGAAACTCCAGGAGGAAGGTGAAAGAGCACTAACAGTATGCACTCAGGGAAAGAGGTAGGAAAGAGGTGGCAGATGAGGCCTTTGGGGGGGGAAGGGGAGATCAGGAACCCCACTCCCAGCTACTGGGGAAATCAACACCTGTTCTTCTTTAGATTTCCCTACTAATCCTAGGGGAACTAGCCATGGTTACCTCCAGAGCTAAATCTGCAAAGATTCTCTGATGACCCCATGCTTGCAAAAAATGAAGGTTTTGCGAGAAGTGAAGTCCTCTACTTTCAAGCCAGAAAAATTTAATCAATACAGTCTGGCTCAGGGTTGATAGGAGCTTTGTTTTGTGGAATAAAGTATATTCCTCAACTTGATGTGAATTAAATATCCCTTTATAAGAATTAGGACTCTTTTTGGACCTTTCAGCCACTGAGAGGACAGAAGTCAAGTCATTGTTAAAATATTTTCCTGTGTGTTGCTTCTTTGGTTCCCTGTGGCTCCAGCAACCCTACAAGACTGACTGGCAAAGCCCTTACCCACACTAACTCACATCAGGTCTGGTACTCATTGCCCCAACATGCTTATCATAATAGGTTATGTGCTGGAAATGTGTCATTTTTTGTTGGAGACATCATGCTTGGCAGCCAATAAACCCTCAGCGTTGCAATACGCATTGAGTTGGTCCAATGACACTGAGGTCACTGGGCTGCATGCACATTAGGGTTGATGGTGATGACAGTGCTAGGATTCATTGAGCTAGTGCTCATGGAATTCAGCATGCTAGTGGGATCATTAGCTTCCCTGACTGCTGTCGGGTATGGGGGGGGCAGGGTGGTGGCAGAAAGAATGCAGCTCCATTGCCTCCCCCCTTTTTTTTGGAAGACAGAGCATAAAAGTCAGCCTCCCTTCTCGCCCTTTGACTGGTTCACCTACAGACAGAGGGCAATGAAAGTACATTTACATCTAAAGTAAACAAAGCCATCAAGCTAAACAAGCAGGGGTGATGACACCAGGGGACAGAATCAATGAAGCCTTCTCAGTTCTTGAGACAGAAGCCATGGACTTTGAGTAACATGGGGGGAGGGGAAGGAGGAAGTCTTTCGAATTACCCATCACTTAGGCTTCTCCCAACAATATAGCTTCTGCCACTGGCAGCGTGCTCTCCCTTTGGCATAGAGCAACATCACCAGAAGTATTCACACCAAACTGGTGGATACACAGGTCTGTGCCACCGTGCACATCGTCTCCACTCCCACAGCTCCCAGTTCTGAAGAACATTGCTCCTTCTCATATCAGATGAGAGGTTGCCACTGGCAAGCAACAGGAAAAAGTATGCACCAACCCCAGCCTACTGCTGCACAATGTCCTTTTTTAACCACCAGTTGCATGCTTCCCATCATATTGCCCATTATAATCTCATCTGCCATACCAGGATATTAGGGCAGAAATAATCTGGTGAGAGCAATGGATCTCTGTTAAAATTCCCAACCAGTCCCTTGTCGCCAACCCCACAAACTTCCTGTCTGGTTTTGACTTGCCTCGTTGTTAGTGGTCCCTGTTGAACAGGTTCTGGACTAGGCAAAGTCTTCATGCAGCCAACCAGTATCTCTGGGGTCCATGTGATAGCTAAACACAGAACATGATGCACACTGTTAATGAATACCTGCTGATTAGGTTCAGCGATAACCTAGGAGAACTGCATCATACCAATGAAGATGCCATTGCTTGGCTAGATGACTATGTCCACACTAAGTAAACAAACCAGAAGCCCTGCAATGGCACAGCTGCATCAGTATAGCTGCAGCACTGTTCATACAGGCATGACAGTCATCAGTGTCTAGCCAGAAGTTCAGGCTTTGCCTAGTCCTCACATTTCCAACCCTCATGGTGGAGGGAGGAAGTCACTTCCTATTGGCCCTGGGAAAATATGGAGGGTGAACAATTACTGAAAATTCTACCTGTCACATTACCGAATTGGAGGGAAGCAGCCAGATCACTGCTGCACCCCTAGGTGGGGGTGTTGGCCCCAGAAATTGGTATAAAGGGGAGCTATGTGGGGTATTGAATGGGAGCTTATTGTTTGCTGATCTTATGTACACTATTTATGTGAGTGTATAATGTATGTGTGTGTAGGTAGGAATCTGTAATCTGTGTGGAAGCTGAATATTTCTCTGAATGTGGTTAAGCATTGCTATGGACAGGCTGATTAGCCAGGCCCTGTGGGACAATGGCACTTGATGGGCCAAAGACACACCCAAAGAATGGGGGCTGTCACCTGAGAGCAGCCAGCAGGAAACACAGAGATTGGCCTCTGACCAGGTGACCTGCTGCATACAAGAAGAGGAGGCCAGGAAGGAGGTATAAAGAGGCCATGTGGTCTATGCCATCTTGTCTTCAGCTCAGCACTTCATCCCAGAGGCAGCATTGCAGGGATTGAAGGGCCCGAAAGACCTGTGGACCCATCCTGATCTTAGGATGTGCAATAAGAATTTTTAAACCAGCAGCTTCAACATCTGTGCTAGAGCCTGCATCGAGAACTGGGAGATTTGGTGCATATAACGTACTGTACTTTAATAACCTTACTCTCAAGCTTTTCTTTCTTATAATAATAAACCTTTAGATATAGATTCTAAAGGATTGGCCCAGCGTTATTTGTGGGTAAGATCCAGAGGGTAAATTGACCAGGGATCTGTGGCTGGTTTCTTGGAGCTGGACAGAACTTGTTCGGGGTAGGTGGGATTGGGTGCTAGGACCCCCCACCTGTGTATGAGGCCCGGGGCCATCTGGGGCATGGATATTGCTGGGGTGTCGGAGGGGTTTTGCTCATGAGGCTTCAGGCAGGCAGCTGAAGCGCTCTGTGGGACTGGTTTGTGGCCTGTTTGGAAAGGTCACCAGTCTGGGGGCTGTAAGGAGCCCCGGATTTGAGCAATTCGCCCTGAGCGGATGCCCTCAGCTGTGCCCAGACACGACCCGGTCTGTCACACTACCACAAGTCATATTGACTTCTCCAGTACAGAGGAGGTTGTGGGAATAAGTAGTATACAAGTTTCTCTGGAATTATAGAGGAATATTATGTTCAAATAGAGGACAATTTCCTTCACAGCAGTTGTTCAGATGCCCATTAATTTAACTGCCAAACTTTCCACCTCACTCACAATATTCATTGCATAACATTGACATAGACCTAAAGAGAAGCAGCATACTGAGCAAGAAAGTCAAGCATCAGCTTTTAGTATAAACAGCAGCGACCCTGCACTAGCTCATCAGTAGAAAGTGAAATCAATTTCCCTCCTCTCTGACCCCCACTGTCATGCAGCGGTCTATGTCCAAGGCACTTTAATCGTTTTCCCTGGGAATAGCAATTCTACAAACACAAAATGCTTCACATGCGAGTTCTCAGAGGTCAGACCTAGCCTGCAGCCAGTCAAAAGGAGGAAGATGATGAAGATGACATTTTGCCACAGGCAAATCCAGAGACAGCAACACTGATGATTTCTGAACCCCCCAGGACTTCACTATAGAGCTGCCTGATAACAGACCAATGAGACATAAATGACTCTTCAGACACCATTAACTGAGTATTTACTTGTTCTACTGTCAAGATATTTTAAACTTCCTTTTATGAGTTTCTTCCTAGTTTAGATTATCATTTAACATAATATTTCAAAATAGAAAAAAGCATATATGGTAGACATATTTACACACCTATCTCTTCTGTTCAAGATTCAGGTGAAACTGCATGGCAGAGTTCGAGTGTGAGAATGCTATAGAATCTGTAGCTTCAGGGAGGTAGCCAAGTTAGTTTGTAACAGGAAAAACTTAAACAACAAATAGTCTAGTAGCACCTTAAAGACAAAACAAAATCTGTAGATGATACATTATAGAATCTGTAGCTAGGGATAAGACAGGGAGTCTTAAAAGCCCCACCAGTGCCAATGCAGATTCAGTGGTGAAAGCCTTAACATAGAAAAGGTTCTGTCGGTTTCTGGTTTTTTGCCAGTGTACAGGTTGAACCTCTCTTCTCCAGCACCCTTGGGACCTGACTGGTGGTGAACCAGAGAATGTGCCAAGCCACAGGAGGTAAATACTGTCTAGCCACATTACCAACACTTCTACTGCTTACTGAGCTATTCAAAGACATTTAAGGGTAAATTAGAGGTAAACAGCATCACAGAATACTGAGAACCCAAACTCTATGGGAGCATGGGAAACTTAGCCATACTTATAAGTGAACATCCAGCTAACTAAAAATCATACTAGACCATGGATATTTCCAGATCAGAGAGATTCAACATGTATCGGATAAACATGGGCACCGGAGACAAGGCAGGGCAAACATTTTCTACACATATGCATGCTTTTGAGAGCTTAGATTCCTTGCTCTGGTCAGGGACCTAGGTGGTATAACAGCAGAGACCTTTCTATTGGCCTGGCCACCCCTCTATCAAATTAGCCCTACCTTCACCTCCATTATGATTAGTGTTGTTTTGACCTTGCAGACCAGGTCACAACCTCACTCACCCTGCCCTCAGTGACAGGAGAGAGGCTGGGCCATATTTGAACAGCATTTCAAATCCATAAACTTAGTCACAGCACCACTCACATCTTACTGCATTTGGGTCCCATCTGCCCCCTCATTGTGACAGAGGGGCAGCTGGGTCCTCTGTCACTTTTGCAGACTTCCTAACAGCACTGTAGCTAAATCAACTTAACAGTAAAAGTGACAGTAGTGGCCAGTACCTATTCACAGTAAGGTTCTCACCAATACATTTGAACCCACGGCATTACCAGTAGGAATTTTTTCCTAGTAAGCATGGCTTGCATGTGCCCAGTACCTTAAATAATCCCCTCTGTACTCACAACCAAGTTTCATCTCTTACTGCAGACCTAAGCATTGCTGGAAGGCACTAGATACAAGCAGCTTGTGCAGTAGCTAGTGTCAGATGCTAGAAGTTATTCCCCAACTGTGAAAAATAATGCAGCACTATTTCCTGCCTAATAGCTAAATGACCTTTGATTTTAACACTCTGGCTTATTTGACCTGAATTCCTAGGACAGAAGCAACTTGTTTAAGTACTTAGCTTATTTTAACTTGCCAGCTATCATTTTTAAAAATCAGTGTTCAAGAGCCATTTAAAAATGAAATGAGTTCATTTTCATTAGAATTATTTTTAGTCTCCACTATTATGACCGTAGTACACCAGATTCTGGAGTACTCTTTTAGAAGTGTGTTCACGCTATTCTGCAATATTTTAGTTTATAACTACCATAACATGTATAACATCATGGCAGAGAAATGTGATTTCCAACACAGCAAAAAGAGTTAGAACATTTTAATAGACTGATGCTTACAAGAAGCCTGTTAGAACAATTCTAATGCCCATAGCCTCTCTCAGATGAGAAGCAGATGAACAAATGGGCTAATCTTTGGGTCCAAAGCAAAGACATTTTTTCCCAAAGGCATGTGCCATACTGACATGTACCTATTTATTAAGCTGGGTGCTACACATACACCTAGCCTTAGTTTCCACAGTTAAAAGTTATGTACTTTTTTAAAAAAAATGTTCCTCTCCTGTGTATTATCTAACAGTTCCACACAAACACAAATAATACCTTCACCTAGGGTTCTTAACCAGGAACAAGTACAATCTTAGTTTCAATCCTACATCCATCCTTTACCCCCAATGCACTCTCAAACTAGAATCCTTCCTTGAAAGCAGGGCTTTTTACCCACTAAAGTTTTTCAGCAGAATACAGATCCTCACTAGCTAGGATTCCTACAGTTACCTGGAAGGTCCCTCCCTAAATACCCTTTACTATAAGCCTGCATTGCTCTCCCTAAAAGCACCCTCCTCCACAACCACCAGGTGCTTTTTATCAGGTCCAGGTGTTCATTAGTCAATTAGCTGTTATCAAGCCACCTAGAAGGTTAATTACATGCTAGTGTGGCCCAAGTCAGACTCACTCTCCTTAGAGAAACTAATTATAGATAGATAGGGCCCAGACTTCCCTTAAAGATCCCAGTGACATGTCTCTGTACCACCACTGCACTTCCCCAATCTCACAGGGTTGCAAAAGGCAGTTTAGCCTCTGGTGAATGTTTGAGCAGTCTTGGGATTGTTCTATGCTTCATTAATAATGCCTTGCATCAGAGGCTGTGGATCACCAATTGCTCACCAATGTCTAACATGTCCCTATGCTTAGGAAGGGAATGAGGCAAAATGATAGAGGTAACTGACAGCCAAGGTGTCTCTGCACCAACTATGAATTTCTTCAGTCCAAGCAATTAGTCAGTTACCCATCTGGGAGAGCTTAGGTGCACCTTTGTACCACTAGAGTGTCGCAAAGGGACTATAAAGTATGGCCCAGTCTGGTCCATGCAATAGATCCAGCTATTTTCACAGAATCAGATAGCATGCATTTTGTAGGAACCTGTTCTAAGCTGTATATAAAAATATTTCCTTACTAAAGCCAACTGACATCCCTTAACACACGGAAAATGATCTTCACCAAGCACCTCAGGCTAGTAAGTAAGGCTGTATTCTCAAACTTCATTGGCTTTAGCTGACTTAGTCACTACCCAGACCTGCAGAACTGTCCTTTTCTAGAGATAAGCAAAAGTGAACAGTCCCCCTTTCCCAAGACCCAACTGGTCATCATCCTGCCAATGCAGGATCTAAAGAGGCTTTCTTGATTGTCCACTATAAGCCCAGACATAGGCCCCTACAAACAATGAGCACCAAAACCAGGCTTACAGCCCTATATTGTGTAAGCAGCCTCCTCCTTCATCTCTAATCCTCCCCTCATCCTCTAAGTCCTGCCTTCTCTCAGACCACTTCTACAGACTCATTGGAATGTCTTCCATCTGCTTTTCACAAGTCTTTCTCTGTGTTAAGCTCATGCTGTTCTTATGTATCTCATCCACCATCACCTGTTCTTATGTATCTCATCCACCATCACCCTGTTGCTCACAAGATCTTTGGACTCTAAACCTATGGACTGGATGGGAAGAAAACCAGGCACAGATGTAGCTGGACCATCCAGCTGGACTCAATGAGGCTACGTCTACACTGGCACCCTTTTCCGGAAATGCTTAAAACGGAACAGTTTTCCGTTATAAGTATTTCCGGAAAAAGCGTGTCTACATTGGCAGGATGCTTTTCCGGAAAAGCACTTTTTCTGGAAAAGCGTCCGTGGCCAATGTAGACACGCTTTTCCGGAAAAAAGCCCCGATCGTCATTTTCACGATCGGGGCTTTTTTGCGGAAAAGACTACTGTGCTGTCTACACTGGCCCTTTTCCGGAATAGTTTTTCCAGAAAAGGACTTTTGCCCGAACGGAGCAGCATAGTTTTTCTGGAAAAACACTGACAATTTTACAGTAGATCATCATTGCTTTTCTGGAAAAGCAAGCGGCCAGTGTAGACAGCTGGCAAGTTATTCCGGAAAAGCGTCTGCTTTTCCGGAATAAGTGGCCCAGTGTAGACACAGCCTGACAGTATGCAAACAGGATTTAGATATTGATTTTTTTTTTCAAAGGGGAACAAACCCTATTAATTTCAGTGGAACCAGATCCATTTACACCAGCTGAGAGAACTTGTCCTATGGTCACTACCCTAGATTTCTTACACTCTAAATTGAGACACAGTGTGATAAATTAGGCTATTAGCAGTGAGGGAAGTATGGGATGACAAGGAATAATGCAATAACAGAGACTCAGTTTAGGCATCTTCGTGATTCAGTTGCTTTATAAAAATAATATAAAATGGTGGCTATTGATTTATTTCTTGTGGGCATTGAAGAGGTGATAGTTTTGATTAGGCACTGTGGTGTCCAACCAGTTCTGAAGCAGTAATCACTATAGAGACTACTGCTATGGCAAACTAGCCACACTCAACTGGCCAAATAGCTACATTGTTTAAGCCAACTAGTCACATATGGCTAGGGACTAATGTGTTGGACACCATGGGATTAGGGATTTCAAGAAATAAAGAATGATTTGGTAGAACAGAATTCAGAGTCAAGGTGGGGGAAGTAATATCTTTTCTGGACCAATTTATTGGTGAAAGAGACAAGCTTTGGAAATTACAAATAGTTCTGCAGGCAAGATCTGAGGAAAAGTGTAATGTCAGCTCAAAAGTTTGTCTCCTTCACCAACAGAAGATGGTCCCATGAGTAAGGACCCTTCCCAACCTTCTCTCTCTAATATCCTGGAACCATCATGGCTACAACAACATGGCAAACAGAACTCAGAGGCTATGTCTACATTGGTGGGTTCTTGCGCAAAAACGGCCGTTCTTGCGCAAGAATCCTCAGAGCGTCCACACTGCCCACCCTCTCTTGTGGAAGAAGATTTACAGTACGGTGTGGTAAGAGAGGGCTTCTTGCGCAAGAGCTATGCTCTTTTTAAAGAAGTGTAAGCCCTCTTGTGTAGGGTCTCTTGCGCAAGAGGGCAGTGTGGATGCTCAGTAGGGGTTTCTTGCGCAAGAAAGCCCTATGGCTAAAACGGCCATTGGAGCTTTCTTGCACAAGAGAGCATCCACACTGCCTTGGGCACTCCTGTGCAAAAGCACAGCTCGCACATGGCAGTGTGGACGTTTTCTTGCGCAAGACTTCTTGCACAAGAACCCTTGCACAAGATGTTCTTGCGCAAGAATCTGCCAGTGTAGACATAGCCAGAAAGTACTCTGGGCTGGATGGAAAGCCCAAAGAATTCAATGGGCATGTCGGTTGGCAAGGGATGGCATAGAAAATATAACTACACTAATCCCACAGGAAATGAGAGTAGGCTGTTTTAAGGTAGGAGAAAAGAGATAATGTGGAATGTTTGCTGTGTAGTCCACGTGCTAAGTATACAATGGGGTGGGTTATCTGAGTGTGGAAGAGAAGCCGTACACAACATATCCCTTCTTCTATAGTCTCCTCCCACACAAAAAATTACAATGGCTTCCTTGTATAGCTGTGTATGCATGGTTAAAGTGTGCAGAAATAGGGGTGAAATGCTAGCAATTCCATTAGGGGTGAAATGCTGGAGTTTCAATTCCCTGTGCACAGGTGTAAATGAGTACAAGGGGCAAGGCAGAATGAAATCAGGCGCATGATAGTAAATCATTCATGTAGATTTCCATGTCACATGCATCGTTAAAGAAAACTTTTTTTGTGCATGGGGAACACACATTAACTGCAAAATATTTTAATACAATCTCAAAGTTATGTTGAGCAAACCTCAAAAGGTTGTATGTTTCTACTTGTCTATGATTCTTCTTCAAATTTCTTAGGTTTAAAAATCAGACGGGGAATGGCAACAGCAGCAGTTTTCTCACACAGTAGACAAACCATTTACATTTGTTTTATCGGTATATTTTGCACGATTAGCTCTAGTAAAAAGCAAAACAAAACAATAGCAAGTTAGTGAGCAATAGTCCTGCTGAAATATATGAGGTATGTGTATAGTTACAATGCTACAACAGCATAGCTGCAGCTGCACCACTATAGCATTTCAGTGTAGACACTTACTACAGCAACAGGGTTCTCCCATGACTGCAGTTAACCCGCCTCCCCAAGAGGTAATAGCTGGGTAGAGAGAAGAATTTTTCCTTCAATCTAACACTGTTTTAACTGGTGATTAGGCCAGTATGGCTAAATCTCTCAGGAGTGTGAAAAATCCACACCCCTGAGCAATGGCAATTGCTGGGGAGGGATACACGGAGGCACCAATCACATGACTGCCCCCCCACGTGACTCCTCCCCACACCACCCCTCATCCAAGAAAGGGCCCTGCCTCGTCCCATTCTCACCTTGCCCTACCTCATCCCTACTCCACTCTTGCTGTGTCCCCATTCCAACCCTTCCCCGCAGCTCCCTCCCCTGAGTGATACAGCCTGGGGCACTAATGGTAGCCTGGCCACAGCAGCAAAGTACCCCTCCCCCCTGCACTCATCAGTGGAGGAGGCGGGAAGTTAAATGACTTAACCCCAACCTGCTCCACTCCCTTGGCTCCCAACCCTGCCACTCCTCTTCCCAATTGCCAGTGAGAGAGAGCAATTCCACCCCTTTCCCCAAGCCTCCTCCCCCAAGCTATGTGGCTGGGAGCCAGGGGAGCAGAGCACACTAGAGCTTGGTTGCTCCAATTCCTGGTGCTGCTGGTGAATGGGGGGAAGCAGGTTTGGAGGGGTACATGACCCTTGGGGCTCCCCCCGAACACCATGCATCACATGCACATATACATTTGCAGAGGAGATCTGCCCTGAAAGTACCTTCAGGAAATGCTTCAAGCTGACCCAACCTGAAAATGACTGATTTGAAAACATTAGCTGCTGCTATTTCAAATTTACGAAAACATTTCACAAGGGTTTCCACTAGGAACCGTGGTACATATGTTTTCATTTTAATAAACAAAGCTATCATTAAACTTTTAGGAGTATAAGTATTAAAGACCAGTTAGCTTCTTTTTTCTTTTATCTACATTCCTATCAAATGCATTTAATTAAAAGAAATTGTGGAAAAGCTCAAACTAACCCACAAGCACTGAACCTCTGTGCCAAGTGTGAAATTCTGTGGCTTATTAAGTTATTAAGCTTCTGGAACATACATTTGTATTTATAAGAGAAGTGCTGATACAACGCTAATTCTGAACAATGGCAACACCACCATCACAATTTAGAGTGAAACTAGAACTGCTTGGTTCACGTGTAGTGTGAACAAGGTAAATACCAAATCAGGATAAACTTTGTCCTATTCAGATTAAAGAGAAGATAATCTAAAACAAAACATGTTATTTAATTTTTGTTTGTTTGTTAGACATTTGCCATTCACATCTGGAATTAACTGGTTTAAAATATGAATATATTTTTAAATACATTAGCAACAATAAAATATACAAATAATATTTTAGTACAAGAACGATTCTTGAAGGAATCCTATTATGATATATATGTGGGCGTATGTCTCAGAGAGGTAGCTGTGTTAGTCTGTAACTTTAAAAACAATGAATTGTCCTGAGGCACCGTAGAGATTAATAAATATATATATATATGGTTTCATGAGCTTTCATGGGCAAAATCCACTTCTGTGGATGATCTGGAAACATATGTACACATATGATATGTTTACATGTATATAAATACAAATGTGTAAGGCTGCATGTGTCTGAATACAATACACTACTTGTGAATGTTTAGCAGTCACAAGTGCATTTATGGGGATTATCTGCCCTAGTTCCCACTCTTATTTTTGGAAAGCAATCAGCTCTTCTTGAGAATTTAGCACCATGCTGAGCCACCCTGGGGCTTTGCATGGCCCAGCCCTTCACTTTTCATTATCATCTGTTAACAGCCATATCCTGTGCAGCCTGTTTCATTATAGACAAAAGAGAGCGAACAGGGGACCTCTGAATCCTCAGGTTTGAAAGTACTGCACAACACTACACTCTCCCGTACTGTACGAAATGAGTCACCTATTTTAAACAGTGAATAACATTTGTCATTAGTTTCTTCAAATAAAAACTTGGAGTGTATGTTGTTCTAATACAAGAACTTTGCTGATTACTAGTACCCAGAAATATTCATGTTCTAGGGCTAGAAAATCTTATATTCATTCCAATTTGCTTTATATCCAAAACTATGCATAATGACAAGCATATTTTAAATGCTATCAATGAACATATGTGGCCTAATTCTAAATGGAATTAGCAACATTCTGAGTAGCTGATTATTATTCAGTGACAAAATTAAAATATATCAGTGCTGCCAACTCTCATGATATTTGGTGTATTTCTTAAAGCCCCAGTTCCTGGAGGCAGGTGATTATATGACAAATTCAGCTTTCATTTAAAAAATAAAACAGAATAAGTTACTAGTTTTCTTGATTGTGGAGAAAAACATGAGCATACGAGGCCTAAAAGATTTTTTAAAAAGAAGGCAAATAAAAAGAACCCAAAATGTACTATTTTAAAAATCTCTTGCTTTTTAAGCTAATCACATGATAGTGGGGGATTGACTCATGTGTTTTGATTTTGAATGTTTGCAGTTGGCAATATAGAAATAAACTAAAACTTCAAACCAGCTAGTAACTAGAATTATTACTAAATACTTTTTACTATTTTGGATTTCTATATAATCTTTCATGTAGGGCTCCCAAAGCATTTTTCAAACATGAGTTTAAGCTTAACAGTATGCTTTGAGTAAAGTATTGCAGTGAGATTCATTTCACAGGTGTGGCAAGTGTGGCAGGGAGATTGAATGGCTTGCCCAGGGTGATATAATAACAGGTCAGTGAGTCACAGAGGGTACGTCTACACTACAGCGCTAGTTCGAACTAACTTAGTTCGAATTAGTTAATTCGAACTAAGCTAGTTCGAACTAACGCATCTAGAACTAAAAACTAGTTCGAACTAGCGTTTTGCTAGTTCGAACTAGTAAGTCCACATTGAGTGGACTCTGAACAGGGCTTAAGGATGGCCGGAAGCAGTGCCGGCAGGGCATAAAAGGAGGACTTAGAGCATGGAGATACTGTCTCAGGCTAGCCGAGGGCTGCGCTTAAAGGGTCCCGACCCCCACCCCGGACACACAGTTCTAAGGGGTGCCCCGCTTGCAAAGAAGTTCTGGCTTGGAGTGCCCTGAGTGCCCACACTGGGCACATCACACCACTCGGCCATCAGCCCGGCTGCACTTGCCGCAGGCTGCCATCTGGGGAGAGGGGGTAATTGGGGGGCTGCAGGAGAGCTTCCACCCCCAGAAGCCCGCAGAGCCAGCCCAGTCCTCCCCATCGGGGGCTCGTACCCCATTCCTCCCTCACCTCCTTCCACTTGCCCTTCCCTAGCCCCCCTTCTTCTTGATGTACAAAATAAAGATAACGTTTCTTCCAACATTGACTCTGTCTTTATTGAAAAAAACTGGGGGAGACTGGGAAAAGGAGGTGGGAGAGGGGAAGAGAAAGGCTGGGAGAGGGGAGGGCAACTAACATGATCAGGGGTTGGGAACAGGTCCCATATGAAGAGAGGCTACAGAGACTGGGACTGTTCAGCTTAGAAAAGAGGAGACGGAGGGGGGACAGGATAGAGGTCTGTAAAAGCAGGGGTTGGGTGGAGAGGGTGCATTCAGAAAAGTTCTTCCTGAGTTCCCATAAAGAAGGACTAGAGGACACCAAAGGAAAGGAATGGGTAGCAGGCTTGAAACTAGTAAGAGAAAGTTGTTGTTCTTGACAAAGCAAATAGTTAACCTGTGGAACTCCTTGCTGCAGGAGGCTGTGAAGGCTAGAACTAGAACAGAGTTTAAAGGGAAGTGAGATCAAGTCATGGAGGTTGGGTCCATGGAGTCCTATTAGCCAGAGGGTAGGAGTGGTGTCCCTGCCCAAAGTTTGTGGAAGGCTGGAGAGGGATGGCACGAGACAAATGGCTTGGTCATTGTCTTCGGTCCATCCCCTCCAGGGTCCCTAGGGTTGGCCGCTGTCGGCAGACAGGCTACTGGGCTAGATGGACCTTTGGTCTGACCCAGTACGGCCATTGTAAGCTCAGGGCTCAGGGTCGGGGGTCTCAGTGGACCCCCTTGATTTTCATGCACACCTGGTCCTGGGTGGCCAGGCTGGCAGCTCTCCTGCCCTAGACGGCCACTTTCCTGTGCCTAGTGCGGAGATCGTGGACGAGGTCCACGATGTCCGCACTAGCCCAGGAAGGTGCCCGCCTCTTGCGGTCCAGGGCAAGCTCCCGGGAGCCGCCAGCCTGGTCCCGGCAAGAGGGGGTGGGCTGGGGGGCATCGGGTGGGTGGCTCTGTGCCGTGCCAGGTGCAGGGTCTGCTAGCTGGGTGCTGGCAGGCTTGCACCTGGCACGGGCACCGTAGCCAGCCCGTGCCCCTTTAAGGGGTCCGGGGCCGGGAGGGGGGCATAGAGTTTCCCTGGTGTTGGCCAGAGTGGCCACCAGGGAAACCTGGGGAGGGCTAGCCTCCCACTAGTTCGAACTAAAGGGCTACACAGCCCTTAGTTCGAACTAGCTAGTTCGAACTAGGCGTTAGTCCTCGTAAAATGAGGTTTACCTAGTTCGAACTAAGCGCTCCGCTAGTTCGATTCAAATTCGAACTAGCGGAGCGCTAGTGTAGCGCATAGGAAAGTTAGTTCGAACTAACGTCCGTTAGTTCGAACTAACTTTCTAGTGTAGACATACCCAGACAAAGAATAAAATTCAAGTCGACTTCTAGCTCTCTGCTCTGTGGAGAAGGAAGAGAAGATTGCTTTTTTGTTTGTTTGTTTGTTTGTTTAATTACTACAGCACAGTAGGAACCTGGTCTATACAGAGCCTTCTCTTCAAATCTCTTATCATTGCACTAGTAACAACGGAAGCTCTATTGTGCTTAAAAAGCCTAATGTGATTCTGAGGTGCATAAACAAGGGAACCTTTAGTAGAACTAAAGAGGTTATTTTACTCTATATTTAGCATTGGAATGACCACTGCTGGAATACCGGGCTCAGTTCTGGGATCCACAATTCAAGAAGGATGTGAAAAAACTGGAGTGGGTTGAAAGAAGAATCACAACAGTGACTAAAGGATTAGAATATCAGAGAGGTAGCCGTGTTAGTCTGGATCTGCAAAAGCGACAAGGAGTCCTGTGGCACCTTATAGACTAACAGATGTATGGGAGCATAAGCTTTCATGCATCTGACGAAGTGGGTCTTTGCCCACGAAAGCTTATGCTCCCGTACATCTGTTAGTCTATAAGGTGCCACCGGACTCCTTGTCGCTTTTAAAGGATTAGAGAATATGATTTCTAGTGATGAATTTAAGAAGCTCAATCCATTTATCTTAACAAAGAAAGGTTAAGTGTGACTTGATTATAGTCTTTAAATACTGGAGTAGATCAATTATAGAAAATAATGTATACCTTTTAAACATAACTAAATGTGCAAAGGACTATTACTACCCTGGAGGGCTTACAATTAACATAGACAAGACAACTGAGGGTGAGAGGAAAATTGGTAGTTATTTTATCTTAGGAGTGTGTGCAGTGAGGTAGATAGGAGCTCAGAGAAAAGCAAGAGGGGAGGAAGAGGTAGAGGTGTGGTGGGAAAGTAGGGGGAAGGGGCAATAGAGAGGGAATTTGGTGAAGAGTAGCATGGAGCCAAGGAAAGAAGATGAAGAGTCCCTCTTACAGATTTAGTTTTGTCTTATCTGTATCAAGTCCTGAAGTGTGCTTTTCTGTAGAGGTGTGTACACGCTTGTTTTGATTAAGTTCCTTGTAGGAACCTTTTATCTGTCACTGTAGTTCTACAGGACAGTGAAAACAGTGTTTGCACCAGGAGCAATTTATCCTGAAAAGCAAGTGGCCCAACGATTAACAATTTTAAAATCGAGGTTCTGTTAAACGTAGTACCCAGAATGCAAGCACAGATTGCACAAACCCCATTTCTGAGTCTCTCTGGAGCACACTAAGCCCAAAACTCTTGAGTTAGCGCCTTTTTCACCAGAAGTCTGACCTGGAGTGTCCACAGGCACAGTCGCCCAAAGTTCCAAGTGGTAACGTTTCACCATTCCAGGCCAAAGGGAGCTGCAGGAAGCAGCATCCAACACATCCTCATGGCTTGCACCACTTCTCACAGCTCCCATTGGCTGGGAACAACAAAATACAGACAATCAATGTAAACAAACTCTCACAGCCCACCAGGGGATTACCCTCATGGACCACATGTAGCCCATGGACTGCATATAATTGTAATGTCACTGGATTCAGCAGGCCGGTCAAAATGTATCAAGGAACCAGATGTGGCCCACAAGCCATAGTTTTAGGACCATGGAGTGAGAGTAATTAACCCGCAGAGCAATTTAGGAAGAACGGTCATGGATTCTCCATCACTGACTATTATTCATTCAAAATGGATGTTTTACTAAGAGGTCTGTTATAGGAATTATTATACAAAGGTATAAATGCTGGTGAGTGGGCTACATTACACCATTGCTACTAAACAAGGCGCTACACTGGTGCTGTGGTAATCAAGGGAGAATTTCACAGTTCTCTATAGGCCCAATGTAGTTTCGCGGATTTCAGTGAGGCTACATCAGATGATTTGGCCCAATAAATCTAAGTTCTATAACAATTAAAAGGTGAAGTAGGTCAATACTTCTACTGTGGGTAGATGCCAGCTCTTTCATAAAAATACAGTGTATTTAATATAGTGAGTGATATGATTTATAAGACAGTCACAATGCAGCTTTTGAGCAATATCATGTATTATGTAATATTATACAGCTGTGACTAAACTGGCCAATTTTTCCGGAAAATCAGCCACTTTTCCGGAAAAACTTGCCAGCTGTCTACACTGGCCGCTTGAATTTCCGCAAAAGCACTGACTTCCTACTGTAAGAAATCAGTGCTTCTTGCGGAAATACTATTCTGCTCCCATTCAGGCAAAAGTCCCTTTTGCGCAAAGCTTTTGTGCAAAAGGGCCAGTGTAGACAGCTCAGATTTGTTTTCTGCAAAAAAGCCCAGACCGCGAAAATGGTGATCGGGGCTTTTTTGTGGAAAAGTGCGTCTAGATTGGCATAAGTGCTTTTGCAGAAGAGCATCCGTGCCAATCTAGTTGCTCTGTTCCGAAAATGCTTTTAACGGAAAACTTTTCCATTAAAAGCATTTCTGGAAAATCATGCCAATCTAGACGCAATCTACATATTTACATGATTAGATATGAAATTCTTATAAAATAATCCTATTAATCTCCTGCTTTGAAACTATAACATTTCAGTACTTAATGTAGCAACAGAAGACTATTAACTTATGACAGTTTCATACTCCATGATGACCTTTATTAATTATACCTGGAATGTTGATTTCAAGTTTTAAAAATGTTTCCTGGAAATATGTCAATGTTTTACATTTCAAATCAGGAAAAGATTCAATATAAAATACTAAAAACAAAACAACTGGTTAAAATCTGTGCCTATTGGCATTTCATTCACAGGAGAGGAAACACTGTATTTGCTGAGACATTCATTATAGTCCCCAATGTTTTCTACAGAATCAAAGATTTCATTAAGTAACTGTCCTGCGTTAAAAACATTTCCCATCATTGTTAATACAAATTGACAGCGCTTAAAATGATCTCCAAAAAGCATGTGTATGTGGAGGATGTCTGTCTACCATAATCTAGCAGTGGCAGCTTTACAAAAATCTGTTTTTTTTTCCCCCAGCCATTTCTGTGATATCCCTCCACATTAAGAACAGCAAATTCGGTATGTCATTAACACATTGGGAGACCTCACAATCAATGTGCTATCAGCTGTTGCAGATATTTTAAACACCAATGTTATAAATGTCGGCAGCCTCTGTAGATTAGGGCTCCCCATGTTGTTACCACTGGTAGAGTTCAGCTGATGCTAGTAACAGTGGGATATTTTTAGAAAATGTCCCTATTGTAGACAAAGCAAAAGTGCTTGGGCTCTCCCCTTCTCTCATATTAAACCAGCTTTTCAAAAGACTGTCTCCAGCAAAATAGTAACAGCACTAAAGGTGGAAACTGTCCTCTGCCTAACCCTATTATTTTGTGAATTCACATCACCTCAGCTCCATTCACCAGTGTCAAAGCCTATGAAGTTTGGCAGCCAGAGGGGAAATGTGGGAAAAGAGATGAGAATGATATGGCACTACAAGAAAAAAGCTACCAGAGCACATGAATATGATTCAAAAAATAAGTGATCAAAATTAATTCTATTGTTACTATAACCTAAATTTAGCACTCTGATGGCAAATCATTTGACAAAAGCCACCACAGCTGGGCTGGCACATCCATTTTCTGTGTGTCAGGAATGTGTCAGCTACATTTTAGTAGGTAATCCAAAAGTTTAAAACACAGAACTCAGCAAAAGAGAGGGAGGCAAATGTTCTGTGGGTTCTAGAGGTCCCAAGAATTTGGGGCATCCTTATATCAGGCCCTTAAGACTGATCATATTAAGGCACTGGTTCCATAGGTCAGCAAAATGACGACAAATGCATGGCATCTGCACATGCTGCTTTCTCGTGCTTGAAAAATCACATTAACCAGACTGTTAAGCCACCATTTGCCCAGAACAAGGGAAGGTGTTGTAATGCTGTTGTCTACTTCATTGGCTGATGGTGAAGAGCTAGAAAATGCTCCTTTCTCAGTGGCTATTCTATGACAATGACAATGGATAAATCAGAAAACTACTGAGGGGCACAGTTGCATGGATTTCTTCCCTCCCATGCCAAAATGTTTGCTGCAGGACAGTAGCACATCAATAGTTCCAGCTATATATAGTTTCTATTCCTCTTTACTAGAACTCTGGGTGTAGAATGGCATCACAGGATTTAAATGGACAAAAGTTCAAACTGTATTGCTCCTAGAATTTTGAAAAGACAAGGAATGCCATTTTAGAACAGTTTTCTACACAACATGCTGTATTCTATTGTAAAGAATAGTCTATCTTGCCAATCCACACTCAATACAATATTTAAAGGTAAGATAAAATATTTATACCTGTTGCAGAGTAATTAACTGTGTTTTTGTTTAATCTCCGACATCTGGGTTCTTCCTGACTAAACCTGTCTTTAGCTAGTAAGGGCCCATTTTATTTTTTATGTATAAAATATGAATTTTTGTTTGATCAGAATGATGGGGTATTTTTATATGTGATGCATAGATTTTAAGGACTCTGCTTTCAGTATCTATATCTATATATATTTAGAGATTTGTGTATCTGTCTGTGAGTCCATTTGTTCAAGAACTCCTCCTAAACAGTAAGGCTACGTCTACACTGGCCCCTAATTCCGGAAAAGTCATGCAAAGAAGGTAAGTCAGAATAGGGAAATCCGCGGGGAATTTAAATATCCCCCGCGGATTTAAATAAACATGTCTGCCGCTTTTTTCCCGGCTTGGGGAAAAGCCGGAAAAAAGCGTCTAGACTGGCGTGATCCTCCGGAATAAAGCCCTTATCTTAAGGATCTCTTATCTCCGTTCACCCTACCTCCATTCTACCAAGTCCCTGCAATGCCTTTTCCCCTGCATGTGCCCCATCCCCATTCCTCCCCCAGTCTCCTGCAACATCCAGAATGCCCTGGAACAGCTGCTGTTTAGGAAACTCTGGAAGGGAGGGAAAGGAGTTGGTCAGCCGGCTCACTGGAGGGCATGAAGTGCTGGGGGAAGGGAGAACTTGGTTGCTAATGAATCTAAAACATGCTAATTTTTCCCTATGGGTGTTCCAGCCCCAGAGCTCCCATAGAGTCGGTACCTATGGTAGAGGAGATGCTTGCTACAGTGCCAAAAGGGATTTTTTCATCACTGTAGTTAATCCATCTGCTCTGCCACCATCTAATCTGTCTACATATGAATTATTAAGGCATGGAGAGGGTCCTATTTTCCTTATATTTTTACTTCCTCCCACACTCAGAGGTAAAGCTGAAGGACGGGATCCACCAAGGGACTGACCAACAGTGCCATGCTGAGAAGTATGGCACCTAACTGGTAGGTGATTAAAATATCACAGGAATAACACCAGTATCCACAAAACAGAATTAGGTGCTTAGGTTCCTGTACAATTAACCTGATCTACAAAAGCCAGGTAATGGGAGGAGCCACTTAAACTAGCCAATGGAAGATGCCGACCAGACGGGTGTGCAGTAAGTCTCACCTCCCCTTTCAAATATAGACACCTAAATCGGGGCTGCAGGGAGGTAGCAAATTCTGTTTAGCAATCCACAAGTAAGATCCCCTCTCCTGGAGTCAGGCAGCTTAAGTGTGTCAAACATTTGCCTTGCCCTGACCATATAAAATAGCCAGAGAAGGTATTGGTAATGACTCCACTGCCACCTTTTAACATTTAGCCCAGTGGTTAGTTAGAGTACTCATGGAGGATGTGGGAAACCAAGGTTCAATTCTCCCCTCTATATCAGTAGAAGCAAAAGAATTTGAACAAGAGTCTCCACCAAACTTTAACCACTGAGGAGCTCTAGCCACTGAAGTGTTGAATCTTCTGGTGAAGCTGTGCCATTTGTAATGAACAATGAGATGAACTGAAGCATGGGAACTGCGCTAGGGTCTCTTACCTCCCAGGTGGATACCTTAACCATTGCCCCACACAAACAACACTTACCTATCTTTCATAACTGTTGTGCTTCAAGATGTGTTGCTCATGTCCATTCCATTTAGATATGCACCTGCCACATGCACGATTGTCAGAAGGTTCTACCTTTAGAGGTACCTGTTGGGCCAGCAGGAGAGTCCCCTGGAGTGGCACCTCTATGGCAGCGCTTATATGCCCTTGCTGGCTCTCTGCCCCCTCAGTTCCTTCTTTCTGGAACACTCTTTTGAAGGGGAGATGGGAGGGATTTGGAATGGACATGAGCAGCACATCTCAAAGAACAACAGTTACTAAAGGCAGTTAACCATTTTTTTGTCTTCGAGTGATCACTCATGTCTATTCCATTTAGTTGAGTCCCAAGACAAATTTAAGGAGGTGGAGGTCAGAGACTAATCGGAAATGGACTGCAACACAGCTCTGCCTAAGGCTGCATCATCCCCACCCTATTGTGAGATGACATAATGGTTGGTAAATATGGAGGATCAGGTGGCCACCCTGCAAATATCCAGGATGGGCACATGTATCATGAAAGCCGCTGAAGAGACCTGGGCTCTAAAGGAATGAGATGTAAGTGCCACAGCCTGCACTTTAACCAAGTCATAACAGGTCCTAATGCAGGCCATGATCCACAATGATATATGCTGGGCAGACATGGGCAGACCCTTCACCTTTTCTGCTATGGCGATGAAGACCTGGGAAGTCCTGCAGAATGGTTTCAGTCCACCAAATAAAAGGCTAAAGCACATCTCACATCCAAAGAGTGTGGGGTGCTCGTTTTTTGTTATTGGCATGTGGCTTGGGAAAGGAAACCGGGAAGAAAATATCCTGGTTTACATGAAAACACGACACCACCTTAAGTAAAAATGCCAGATGTAGGCACCGTTTCACTTTGTCCTTAAAGAAAACCATGTAAGGGGGCTCTGAGGTAAATACTCAGAGCTCTGACACCCATCGAGCTGATGTGATGGCCACCAGGAAAGCCACTTTCCAGGACAGGCGCAACAAGAGAGCAAGTCACTCAAAAGGTGACCCCCATGAGCTGTGTGAGGATTAGGTTCAAGTCCCAGGCGGGAAAAGGCTGTCGCACATGTGGGTACAACCTATCCAGGCCCTTAAAGAAACAATGTACTATTGGGTTGGCAAAGACCCCCTTTCCTTGGTTTCCCAGATGGAAGGCCAAGATGGACCCTGCCAGGTGGACCCTGACTGATGATATGGCTAACCCTTGCCTTCATGGTTCTAGTATGAAGGGGCTGGAGCTATGCCCTGCTGAAGGGACCAAATTGAGAAATGCTTCCAGATAAGTGTCTCTGGTGGAAGGTTTCCTACTGTTCAATAGCATCGCCTGCATCAATTCTGAGCATAGTTGTTCGGTCCCTATTAACCATGGAGCTTCCAGGCCATTAGGTGGAGGGACTGTAGGTTGGGGTGATATAATTGGCCATGGTCCTGGCTAATGAGGTCTGGGAACATGGGAAAGGCTATAGGGTCTTACACTGAAAGCTCCAGGAGAGTAGTGAACCAATGCTGGCGGGGCCAGGCTGGTGCCACCAGGATCAGAGAAGCCCTGTATTGTTGCACCCTGAGGAGGACTCTGTGTCTGAGAAGGAAACGTGTATAGTAGGTGGGATGTCCAGGAAACCTGAAACACATTCCCTATGGAGCATGGGATGTGTTTTAGGAAGAAGCAAAACAGCTGACACTCCCTGTTGCTTTTCATTGTGAAGAGGTCTGTGGGGGGATACCTCCACTTGCAGAAAATACCTAGGGCTACATCTGCTCTGGAAGACCACTTGTGAGTTTGAAAGGAATGTCTGAACCAATACATTGAGTTCCTGGGAGTTTGTGGCTTCTAACTGGATGGAATATTGGACAAAAACCTCCCACAGTAGCAGGGCTTCCTGGTATAGAGGAGAGGAACAAGTATCACCTCTCTATTTTATTTAAAATATCTCTGCTGTGTTGTTTGTTAGAACTGAGACACACCTGCCTTGTATATTGGCTAGGAACATCTGGCATGCAAGACAGACTGCTCTTAGTTCCTTGACAGTGATGTGCAGTGATAACGCCTCCTCGGACAACATACCTTCTGTTCTCAAGTTGCCAATGTGTGCTCGCACCAAGGCATCCATTACCAGCTGAACCAATGTCTGCAGTTTCGTGAACGACACACCACTGCACCTGACCCCCTCTGGCAGTCATCAGGTCATGGAGTCCATACTGGGGGAGGAATGATGACCACCATGTGGGCTTGTGAGTATGAACAAGCCATGGCCTGAAGAGGGTGCTGCCTACGTCTGGCGTGTTGCATGATCTATGTGCATGCCACCATTGTGATAGGGCTAGGGTCAGCAACCTTTTCAAACCTAAGAGCCAAACTACACCAAATTCAGAACAAGTGGTCAACAACGAGCCAAATAAGAATGCTCGTTTGCATGATGGAAAAAATACAACTTAATATTATTGATAATTGACATGATGATTAATAATCAAATAAAAGAAACATTGTACTCATAGGGTGTGTCTAGACTACATGCCTCCGTCGACGGAGGCATGTAGATTAGCCAGATCGGCAGAGGGAAATGAAGCCGCGATTAAAATAATCGCGGCTTCATTTAAATTTAAATGGCTGCCCCGCTCTGCCGATCAGCTGTTTGTCGGCAGATCGGGGCAGTCTGGACGCGACGCGCCGACAAAGAAGCCTTTCTTGATCGGCCCAGGTATGCCTCGTGAAACCAGGTTTACCTGTGCCAATCAAGAAAGGCTTCTTTGTCGGAGCGGCGCGTCCAGACTGCCCCGATCTGCCGACAAACAGCTGATCGGCAGAGCGGGGCAGCCATTTAAATTTAAATGAAGCCGCGATTATTTTAATCGCAGCTTCATTTCCCTCTGCTGATCTGGCTAATCTACATGCCTCCGTCGACGGAGGCATGTAGTTTAGACGTACCCATAGACTTTATTTAATGGGACTTCTACTGCTGCATCTTTTTGCACATTTCTTTGAAGTTTACATCATAACTAGTCAAATCCAGCTTCATGCACACATTCAGGCTGCCCTGTCAAGCTTATGGCAAGGGGCTGGGGATGTGTGGGTTCAGGAGTCTGGGTTGAGATATATGAAGAGCTCAGTGCAGAGGATTTGGCTGTATAATGGACTCAGGGCACAAGGCTGGCGTGTGTGGGGGTGCAGGAGTGTTATGGCAGGAAACTGGGGATATGGAGGTATGAGGGGCTCAGGGCAGGGGGTTAAGGTGTATGAAGAGCTCAGGGCAGGAGGCTGGGGTTTGTGTGGGGGTGTAAGGGTGTTATGGTGGGGGGCTGTAATGTGGAAGTACAGGAGTCTAGGAATGTGGGGGTGCAGGAGTTTGGGGATATGGGGTAAGAGAGGCTGATGGCAGCAGTTCAGGTATATGATGGGCTCAGGGTTGGGTAAATGCAGGAGTGTTATGACAATGTGGCCAGATAGGGACTAAACCCCAACTGGGGGCTTGATGGCCAGGCTTCATTTTTAAATAAAGTAAAATATTATGTCCAGCAGAAAAGGTTTCAACATTGTCTTTATTTATGGCAAAGGTGAGGTGGAGAACCTTTTTGGGTTGGGGGCCACTGACCCACATAAAAATCAGTCAGGGATATGACCAGCAAAAAAACAAACAAAAACCCCCCCCCTCCAACCCTCACTCGTGTGGCCCCCAACTGAAACACCGCACTCCCCTGGTGCTCCAGCCCCATGGTGGGGGAGAGGCAGAGAGGACTGAGGTTCAAGGCTTTAGGCCAGATTTACTCTTCTGGTGGCTCCAGGGTTAGTGGATTTTGTGGGCCCTCCTAGGTTCTGGGGCAGGGCCAAAAATGAAGGGTTAAGTGTGCAGGAAAGGGCTGCCAGTGATGGGATAGGGATGGGGGTACAGGATCTGGGCAGGAGGTGAAGTGTAGGAGGGGGTAAGGAGGTGAGGTCTGGGTGGAAGGTAGGGTGCAGAAGCAGGCTGGGAGTATGGTGTCTGGCTAGGGGGAGGGGGCAGGAGTGGCCAGAGAGCAGGGTATCTAGCCAGGGGGCAGTGGGCAAGAGCAGGTTGGGGGCAGGGTGTCTAGCTAGAGTAGGAGTGTGCCAGAGTGTCAGGCTATCTGTATAAAGGGTAGGCTGTCTGGCCAGTGGGGAGGGGGCAGGAGTGGGCTGGGGACATGGCGTCTGGCCACAGAGGAATGAGCGGGAGGAGTGGATGTGGGTTCTGGGTACGGGGGCGGTGCACACTTGTTTTTGTGCCATGTGTAACACAGCCTTCCACAGCTCCCATTCGCCAGAAGGAAGCCTCCAGGAAGCATGTCCCAGGGGAAGGAAAATGACAGCATGCAGAGCTAAAAATGCTGGAGCTTCTTCCCCGCACACCAGATCTGGCGGGGAGGCTCAGGGCTTTCTCCCCCTGTTCCTCCTTCCACCCCTGCAGGAAGCTAGCGCTGGCTCCAATCTTGCAGGGGGCTGTAAGGCTGTAGCACCAGCGCTGGCTCCCTGTTGAGGGGGGAGCTAAGAGAGGCTGAGTCGGGGCTCCAGAAGAGCCATATCTGGCTTCCTAGTGAGCCATAGGTTACCGACCCCTGTGATAGGGGATAACCATAGCCGTTCTATAATGTCCCTTACTGCTAGGAATCTTTGCCTGGGGAGAGAGACCCTAGCTTGGGGCTATGTCCAACAAGGTACCTACAAACTCTATTTGCTGTGTGGGGAGGAGTGTGGGCTTGGCAGTCTTCAACATAAGCCCCAGTTGGAGGCATGTAGCTTGCATCAGCTCCTTGTGCTCTTACACCTGACTTTCTGATGGGCCCTTGATAAGCCAGTCTTGCAGGTATAGAAACACCTGGACCCAATGTTTTCTGAGAAAGGCAGTTACAACTGCTATGCATTTCATAAACACCCATGGGGCCAAGGAGAGGTCAAAGGAGAGCACCACCAACTGGTAGTGAGAGTGGCCAGCCATAAACCAGAGGAATCATCTGTGAGCAAGAATGATCAATATATGAAAATAAGTGTCTTTTAAACCAAGGTAGTATTCCAGTTCCTGGACCGAGGGAGGGAATAATGGAAGCCAAGGTTATCATTCTGAACCTTTGCCTTGCCCAAAGATCCAGTAAGGACCAAAACCCACCTTTGGCTTCTGAGATTAGGAAAGGAGTAAACCCCGTGCCCCAATCTCTGAAGGAACCTCCTTATATTGCTCCTAGTGCTCATGAGCATGCTCCCCGAAGAGGGATGGGGAAGGGGTGTGGGAGGGAGCAGAGTGGGGTAGAATACTTTGTGCCCAAGCACTGTGGAATCAAGACAGATAACTAACAAAGGGAAGACAATTCAAGGGGAGAACTCTAACCCCGTCCCCGGGCACACATCAATTTGGGGCCTTGGCCTTTATTGGAGGGGTCCGAACACTGATCAGAGGAGGATTATGAGAACCTCCTCCCATTACTATTGTTGCCATTCCTGCCCCTGCACCTAGTGAAATCCTGCCTGGGTCCAGGTTAATATGGCCAGGGGGATGGCTGGGCTTAAAAGGCCTACTCTATGGGGTCCTGAGGGTCACCTTGGAATCCTTCAGGCTATGTAACCTGGTGTTGGTCTGGTCTGAGAAAAGGCATGACCTCTCAAAGGGCAGATCTTGGATTATGTTCTGGACTTCTGGTGGAATCTCTAACACCTGTGGCCACAAGTTCCTATGCATGGCCATGGCTATGGGCATAGTAAGGGCTGCTGAATCAGCCAAATCCTTGCAGAGCTGTATAAGAAACCACCATGCCTTCCTCAGCTACTGCCCCAAACTCCTGTCAGGGATCAGAGGGGAGTTCTTTGAACTTGGGGCCAACCAAGAGTTAAAGGCATATCCTGGGGCTTAGGCCTTTTGGTGGAAAAGGTCTAAATCTTTTGGGGTTGGCCTAGGTTGACCCAGCCTCTTTATGTGGTTTACTGCTTGCACCGTGAGGGTACCTGGAACTGGGTTTGTAAACAAATGTTCATGGTCATGTTAAGGAACAAAATATGGACACTCTACTACCTTGGCTGTTGGGGGTTAAGGGACGGGGTTTACCACAGTACCCTGGTTATGTTGGCCACAGTCTTGATAAATGGAAGAGGCACTATATCTGGACCTTTGGGTGTGAGGATGTCCCCTATCAGATCAGACTTCTCTGATAACTCTTCTTGCACCCCCAGCTTTTGGGCCACTATTTTCAGCAAGTCCTGGTGGGCCATTCCATCTATGGTTGAGAGGAAGGGTAATGTCCCCATAACTACTTCGTCAGGCGGTAAGGACAATGACGCTTCAAGGGTAACTGGGTCCTCAGGTTCCTGTAGTGCCTCTCCTTAAGCCTCAAGTGGCTGCTAGGTGGCCTGGGGCTGCGAAGTCACAGAGGTTTCACCCTCAATTAGTGGCCAAGGACTGGCTCACTGGAGGCTGTACCTAGACTCCAATCGAGGACCCCCTGGAAGTGGCGTGGCAGACAGGGCACCATGAGGGGCCAAATATACTGAAGCCGCCAGAGATGGCAGTGGCCCCTGGACCAGATGATATGCCCACTATGTCCAAAAGGGCCACTGCATAAGAAGCTGCCATTGAGTTGGCCATGTTGTCGAGGGGCAGTGCTGCGGTGCTGAGAATGGTGCCGAGACTGGGATCGATTTCCTGTTGTCTTGGATGCACAGGACTCTGCTTCCAATTCCAAAGAATATTCCGGAGTGGATCAGGGTGATGTCAAAGAAGTCGGTGTGGGTGAACAGCATCAAAAGGAATGCTGCATCATACTGGCTGGCTTACCTCTATGTCTAACTGCTGGCAGACAAGGCATCAGCACCACTGCCAAAACCACAGATTGAGCCAGTGCTTCTCCCCTGGTGCTGTAGACTCTGGTGGTATCATCAGTGCAGAGGCACAAGCAGTGTGCTCAGTGTGCCATCTTCGGTGCCAGACCAGGAGAACTCAATGGGTTCTGACAGCCTCAAACATCTCTGGAATGGACTGATAGTCAATATCTTCTACAACAGTGTCATCCAACTCCACAGAGTCCACCTACACCAGGCTCAGTTGCCCTTTAGCAATGGTATAGGCTGGCATGGGGGCAGATGGCATGGCAGGGTAGTCTTGGAGTTTCCCGACTGTGGACACAGACAGGCTGCATGCTGGGAAGGAGAGCTGCTCCTCTCTGCTTTCTTCTTCTTATGCAGCACTGGGGATTGAGAGCAGTGCCCCACATTGGCACTATGTCTCTGCCAGAACTAGTCACCTTGGTGCCAATGGTTGATGCAGCAAAGTCTGTGCACTGTGCATGGAGGCCATCAGTGCTGATTCCAGGGCTGATTGTGGCTAAGTGCCACCTCCATGAGTTTTAAACATCTGCCTTGTGACCCTCTCCCAAGCAGTTGAGACTAGAGTTGTGTGGGTCACCACAGGGCATAGGCTTCAGGCACTTGTCACAGTTTGAAGCCCTAGGACTGAGGTATACCTCAGTCTGGGGAAAAACCCACTAATTCTAATAACTTACACTATACAACCAAAAACTAATATATTTTATGTAAATGATACACTAAGGAATGCACTTGCAGAAAAGCAAGGACTAGAGCACTCCAACAACTGTGATGGGCAATAAGAAGGAACTGAGGGGGTGGATGGGCAGCAGGGGTATATATGCGCTTCCATGGAAGCATAACTCCAGGGGGTTCCCTAGAGAGCCCAACAGGTATCACTAAGGGAAAATCCTTCCTGCAATCGCGCACACAGCACCCACTGAAATTGAATATGAGAAATCACAAAGAATTGCCCAAATCAGAATTGCTTAGCTCAGTGGCTAAAGTGCTGAGATGTGGGAGAATTAAACCTGAATTTCCTATATTCCAGGTGAGTTTAAGGTAGACAGTGACAATTTCTCCTCCTCTGGCCAGATTTTGAACAGGAGCTAAACTGGTAGGCAGACTCTGAACTCCATCCCCTGGTTTGTGAATTGCTTTGGAGATTAAACAGGAAGACAGGGGGTCAGATATTAGTATGAGGCACTCCATGTAGCCAGAGGCTAAAACACAGGCACCTCTAAAATATAGACAAGTTTATGCACCTAAAGGATCAGCAGCACTTTCGGGGATCACCACAGAGGGAAAAGAAGGAGGAAGGGGGAGATCTGAGACTCAAATAGGGGGTTATGCTCCTAAGTACATCTGTGGACAGCCCTGTGACTCAATTTTTACATCAGTACACATCTAAAACCTGTAAATACCTCAAACAAAAACACCAGCGATATAAGAAGTGTGTAGTCATTTAGTCTACACAGAAATAAAATACATATAGCTATTGTTCAGTTGATACAAAGATTTTATTTTAGTTGTGTGTGGGGGGGGGGGATGATTTAAGTTAGCAAACAGCAACCTCTCAAGTGTTGTTTTGCTGACATGTATAGCGGTTAAAAGTCAGAGTACTGAAAAACTGATTAGCCAATACACGTTCAATGCAATGCTCAGCTTAATGTAAGGCTAGGACCTGCACTGTATCACAGATTAATACTCTTTTCTAGCTAAAACAAATATAAATTCATATACTTCCATGAAAAATAAAGTATGTATGAAGTTATTGAACATATATAAATCAAAGGAAGTAACCCTATATTTTTAAAAGATAAAAGCTAAATAATTTCCTTGACTAGGTCTCAAGTGTTTGTTTTCTCACAGTAGTTGACTTAAGGATGACTATCCTTTCAGATTCAAATAGTGAAGGCAAAGTTATCTAATTCAACACAGCTGCATTAAGCAGTTTCACATTTCTAAGTATTCCCTAAAATGTTTGAATTGTTTTATATGAATATACTACCTTTATTAAACCAGCTTATAAAGTAACCTACATCAACAAGAGATATTTACCAATCCTTTAGTGTCCCTAACAGTGGAGTGACTTGAACACAAGAATTAAAAACCAAGTTTATTTAAAATAAACTAAAGTCAAAGATTTCCTTTCACATCCCAGCTTGTTCCCTGTAGAAACTATAGCTATGGGCTGAATTTTTCTTTTAAGAAGTGATAATGTTGACTGGGAGCCATGTTATGCAATACTATATTATAGCAAGGGAATAGTGAGTCACACATGAACAGAGCTACTTTATGAACTTGCCAGGATCTTTTGCAGAAGATACCTTGTGGACTCATAAGGCTCAAGACAGTTGCACATTCTATGATCACCATACACTGTCCTTGGTAAAAGGTTATCAGAGAGAGGTGAGCCAACAAGAAGTGCATTAATACAAACTGATGTACACTCAATTCTCATTGACAACATAACAGAGGAACCTTCAAACAATATTTATTCAGAACAACTTGCCGTAGGGAGGAAAGAGTATTTACATGGCTTGGATCAAGGAGCGTAATCGGTTCCCACAAAATGTATTTTACCCAACCATTAAGCTCCACAGTATGCAGCCCTCACTCATAAGCCATAAAAAGAGAGACTGGCTGACATTTTAATGCCTTCTTGTACAACTGTAGCATACAACTCACTAGTCAGGACAGAGAGGGGGAGGAGAATTGGAAGGTTGTTGTACAAGCTAAACTGGCCTCACCCCTTTAGGGACAAAAAAGTACTCAAAGATGTAGAATCAATTGTAATAGGTAACCATCCATTATACTTGAGGCATTTTCATCCAAGATAAGGGATTTTCTTTAAAAAAAAAGCTGGTATGTGATCCAATTGTACCAATCTAATTTTGAGGAAAAGGGAGGTAGGAATCCTAAATATTTCTGTGAAAACGGAGTGATCTTGAATCATTATAGTGTACAAGTGTTTGATAGCAATTAAGGGATACTTTGTAAAGATACTGCCATTGAGATCTCCAACTGATTGTAAGGGATTTACTCACATTCTCCATTAAAATCAAGAAGTAGGATGGCTGAATCCTCTGCATTTCTTTGAAGATTTAAGCCTGTTTCTGTTTATAATAAAGGAAGTATTCTTGCTAAGTATAAGAAAGGTAACATTACGTCAGATGGTTAAACTGTCTAGCATAAGTAAATATGTTAGTCTCAGCTGATTAAAGGGTTTAATACTACCATTGTACAGTCTGTTAATACTATATATTATTTCAGAACTTTGAAGATTGCACCAGCAAATGTACGTAACATTAAATCTGTTCATGAGAAGGGAAGGTTTACAATACACACTACCACTTCATGAGAGAAAAAGTGGCTACAGCTAGAAGCAAACAGTGTTTTGATACAAACATATGGAATATGATACAAGTATGTGCCATATATTAAGTCTTTAATGAGATACCTGTGATTATAACATTGTCACATTTATAAGCATTTTAGTTTCATGCACATAGTTCTACTGCTATTGAGAGCAAGATTTGCACATAAAGGCCAACAAGAACACTTCATTGCAACTCAAGGAAGTCAAACACCTTCTCCCTGCAGGCTTGTTTTGATTTGTGTTTATTGAGGTTTAAGTAGTTATCCACGTTTCTATAAATATAGACATTACTGAATAAGTGACTTTCAATGTCACTAGTGCAGATACATATATAACCAACATACAAAAAGCTCCACTAGAAGCTACTTCAATTCTCTCAAAAGGATCAAGGTGTCATTTAAAAAAAAAAAAACAGCTGTCACTTTCAATTATAGAAAACACTAAAGTGCATTTTTGGTTATCCTCTGGACAAACAGCTGCTGCCTATGAAGTGTGATTTCATACAGATGTCAATACCTTACATTGATTTTCAGATTTGTAGCTCTTCTTAATACATAGCAGTGGGAAAGAATGCATTAACTTGGCTGATTAAGAGAAAATGAATCTTCACATTGTTCTTTAAGTCTGACGTTTCCAGTGGAAGTTTCAAGACAAGTCTAACATTCTGTTTTACAGCACCACTAAAGTTCATCTTAAAATTCAGGCTCTAGTTTAGCCCTTTTCAATTGATAATCAAGATTTCTAGACAACTTTTGAAGTTCTGTACCAGTAAGAAAAACTCTTCTCCCTTCTCATTAGACTACTGTCCTGCCCATTTAATACTGTTTGCACACTTGTAAACAAGAACAGCTTAAAGCATAAATTAGAACAGACTACAGGCCATCTTTAAACTTATGTTTTCCCAGTGTCACGTGTTTCAAGTGTATAAAAACTTCTTTACATTCCTAATCACAAGCACTACAAAAACTGTAATAAAAAGGTTATGTTGAAAGTGACCGAGCAATGTAACTAACAAACCAGGACATTTTACAGATACAAAATGTGTGCTCTGTTGACTTTAGCTCTATTTCATTATGATCAAGTTTTATTGCCATCTTAAGAGCCCAGAACGCTAGATGGCTTGGGCAACCTAAAAATTGCTGTATGCATCTCCTTTACTGCAACAAATTTAATTATATTGATGTCACAGTACCTTATTTTTTGAATAGCAAACCAGATTTCTGAAAGACCTCTCCAAGTTACATGAATGTTCTAAATCCAATTAGCACTGCATAACAATGCACAGCTATTTCTAAGAAGACTACACACCAAATCATGCTACATGGGAAAACTGATCCATGCTCTTGCATATTGTGTACTCGTGTAACAAGTCTTACTTATATCAGTTGAAGAATCTATAGCACTGAAGTTTCAAGTGTTAGAACTAAAAGTGATTCAACTTCAAAAAGTGCCAAATTAAAAACATACCATATAGCCAAACTCTCTTGTGGAAATTATTAAACAAGATTAAAAAACCGCAAGGCTCACAGTCTCCTGAAATAATAGATTGCTAACTCCATAAACATTGTTGAAATTGATATTTTTAAAGCTGTATATATTCACCTAAAACACTCCACTTACGAGCATAGAAAGTTTAAAAACACTGAACACCTTCAATGCAAGTTTCTTGCAAAAATGCACCCTCAAATATATGAATACAAACACCAATCATAAAACTCTCATTTTATTTGGCTATTTAGACATCCAGCTCACATTAACCCACCCATCTGTTTCCTGATAACTTTATACTACTTTATAGGGCATCCAAAATAACAGTGCCAGAAACCTTGGGAAAAAACGATTTTCTGTTTTTGCTTTTCAAAAGGTTCTGTGTCTGCACAACTGCCACAGGGCAAGCTTGTGCAACTGATTGTTTAACATAACTAAGCTATAACAGCATCCAAGCAAGCAGGTCAGGCTTCGGAAGCTGTTACTTTGAATTCTGACCATGGAACTACTCTAAGATAGAAATGTAGAAACAAAACTCATCTCTTCTTTTTCTGCTGTCTCAACATTTTTCTTCGCTTAATTATCATATCGTGTAGTTTTTCAAGTCCCTCTTTGAGTCCATCCCCTATGATCGCACAGGTAGGCTGCAAATGCCAGGGAGTAGAAGAGCTCAACTCGCTCATTGCCAACATTTTCTCGATTTCTGAGAGAGAAAGGGAGTTCCTCAGGTCCTGTTTGTTAGCCACTATAAGGACAGGCACGCCTTGATTTTCAGATATCCTAGTAATTTTATGAAGTTCTGTCTTGGCTTCCTCCATCCTTTCGATGTCGACAGAGTCTACCACAAACACGATGCCATCCGTGCACCTGGTGTAGGACTTCCACAGGGGCCTCAGCTTCTCCTGGCCTCCCACGTCCCAGAAGTGGAAGGTGACTGTTTTCGAGCTGCCCAGCGTCACTTTGATTTTCTCCGTGTTAAAGCCCTTGGTGGGCACGGTGTTGACGAACTCGTTGAACTGCAGCCTGTAGAGCACGGTGGTCTTGCCCGCCGAGTCGAGCCCCAGGATGACGATGTGGAAGCACTGGAAGGAGGGCAGGCTGGAGAGGATCGGCGTCTGGTCCGAGAGCCCATTCCCCATCGCCGGCGGCGGGGGGACAGCGAGCCGCCGCCGACACAGGCACCGCCGGCTGCCCTCGGCCGTCAAGCCGCGCTCAGCCCCTGCAACGACAAGCGCCGCGTTAGCCCCGCTGCCTGAACGACCGCCGCGCCCCAGGCTGAGAAGCCGGGGACCCAGGTCCGCGCTCAGCCCCAGCAACCGCCCCCCGGGCCCACATGCACCCGGCTCGCGCAGCCCGCACCTCACGCCGCCGCTGGCGGCCCCATGCCTGCCCAAGCGCCCAGCACCGCAGCAGCCGCTCCCAACCCGTCGCACCGCCGCCGCCTCAGCGTCTGCCGGAGTCTGGGCAGTGCCGCCTCCTCCCAGCAAAGACCGAACCCCGCCCTCGGCCGCAGCACACCCCTCATTGGCCCATGGGAGCTGCGGGATAGGGTGTAACGCGACAGTCGCCTCCCATTGGCCCAGGTTTCCGCCACTCACGCGGGGCTCCGAGTTACCGTTGGGCGGGGGGGGAGGGAGGTTACACACGGGGATATCGGGCGGCGGTTGTACGATAAGCCCTGAAGGCGGTGAGCTCGGCGCACCCTACGCCCCCGCCCATCACGCGGGGCTCCAAGCATTAGCCACGCCCCCAAATTGGAGCGGGTCTTGGAGCAAGGCCGTTACCTGCTGCGTAGACGGCACCTGCCCCTAGGAGGAGCCCCCGCCCCTTCTGTGTCCGCGGCGCCGGCTCGTGACCCTCATCCCGGGCGAAGGCTGCACCTTTAAGCCGTGACGTTGTGCCCCGCCCCCACCATTTGACCCAGGGCGGGGGCAGAGGGTCAACCGCCTTCAAAGCCCCTCACGCGCCGTCTCCGCCACCCTGGCCCAGAAGGAGGGGCGCGGAGACCCACTCCTGCTCCGCCAACTGCCGGGGAGGGGGTGGTTTGAGGCTTCCCGCGCGCCCGCAGACCCGCTTCGTCATCGTTAGCGGTCTCCCCATTGGCCCCGCGCGCATCCGTTTCTTAGCAACGCGCTTCAAACGTGACTGGCGGGCCCGCCTCCACTCGCCGCGCGAGCGCGCGCTGGCCGGGACGCAGTGGTCTGTGGGGCTGGGCCGGGCTGGCTCAGAGGACGCGAGGGAGCCCGCACCGTTTGCAGCCCGCGGCCAGCTGCCGCATCCGCCATAGAAGGGGTAGCGCGCATGGCGGAGGTTGCTACCGGGAGGGGAACTGGCCGGCTGCAGTGGCGATCAGTCCCCAAGAGCAGCATGTGCTGCAACTCGTGGCTCCACCTGCCCCCTCCCCGGCGCAGGTGGGCTCTGCACCCCCCCCCCCCCCGTCCCTAGCAAACCTCTGTAGGTGTCGATCCCAGCCTAGGGTGCAGAGGCAGCTGCATCAAGCCCGGGGGGGGGGGCATGAAATACAGGGGTGGCCTGGGGTGCAGGGGGTATGGTCCAAGCTATGGACACAAGGTGGGCATGGAGGCAGGACACATGGGATTGACAAGGTGGGGTTTGGAATGGAGTGGGAGAAAAATAAGGTTGCTAATTTTGGTTGGATGTATTCCTGGGGATTTCATCTTTCATTACAGATTACTCTTTAATGCTTGGAGAGTCCAGGCTCAAGGTTGGTAACCCTAGAGAGAAATGGGATCCGGAGAATAAAACATAAGAATGGCCATACTGGGTCAGACAAAAGTTCCATCTAGCCCAATATCCTGTCTTGTGGCAGTGGCCAATGCCAGATGCCCCAGAGACCATGAATAGAACAGATAATCATCAAGTGATCCCCCATGCTCATTCCAAACTTTTGACAAACAGAAACTAGGGATGTCATTGCTGCTCTTTTTTGAACCTAGTTATGGTCTTGGCCTTCCTAGCCTCTGGCAGAGAATTCCACAGGTTGACTGTTGTGTGAAAAGTACTTCCTTTTGTTTGTTTTAAACTTGCTACCTATTAATTTCATTTGGTCATCCCTGGTCCTTGTGTTATGGGAAGCAGTAAATAAACTCTTCTATATTCACTTTTTCCATACTAGTCGTGATTTTATAGACCACTATCTCATTCCCCCACCTCCTCTTAGTTGTCTCTTTTCAAAGCTGAAAAGTCCTGGTTGTATTAATCTTCCTTATATGGCAGCCATTCCATATGCTAATCATTTATGTTGCCCTTTTCTGAACTTTCAATGCCAAGATATGTTTTTTGATATGAAGGTGACCACATCTACAGATAGTATTCAAGATGTGGGCATACCAGAGACTACACTCTACCGTTTTCATCTCTGAGGGGCTTGAGGCTCCTGCCAGTAGCACTCTCACGAGTCCAGTTTTGAGGCCATCTCTGGGAAGTCTCTTCCTAGAGGGGATGTTACATTTTGATTAATCAGTTAATCAAGTAGTGGATGGAATTTCCATCGACTACTCGATTAGTCGATAAGGGAGGCGTTCACGATCCCGCTGCGCCTCTCCTTTTGAAATGTATAAGTGCTGCCTGCGGTTCCTGTACATTTCAAAGGAAAAAACCCAGTGTGTTCCCGTTGCCTCTCTCCCTTTAAAATGTACAAGAGCCGCCCGTGGCTCCTGCACATTCCAAAGGGAGAGACCCAGCGGGAGCCTGCACCAACAATGACTTAAGCAGTCCCTGCTGGTGTGGGTTCCCCTCTGTGCTTCTTCCTTTGAAATGTACAAGAGCTGCAGGTGACTCTTGTACATTTCAAAATGGAGAAGAGCAGCAGTTGGGACTGGCACTAGTGGGACTGTTTCAATCCCTGCTCACACTGCTTCCCCACTGCCCTCTGCCCCCCATGGTGACGGTGCTGGGGGGAGCTGGCTTTTAAAGTGGCTCTCCCCAGCACCTGCTCCTGCCCCTTACTGCCTCTCTCTGACAGAGGCAGCAAGGGGGGGGGGGAGGAAGCAACTAGTCGAGTTCCTACTCGACTACCCGATAAGCATATGGTTATCAAGTAGTCAACTAGTTGCTTACATCGCTACTCCCTAGAAAAAAAATAAGGGTGGCATTGATGGAAATGTCTGTCCCAGGACTGGAATCCAGGCACGGGGGAAGCTCTCAGTCAGGCTATAAATCAGGGATCTAATTTCTTCTCCAACAGTCCTACGTGTCTGTTGTAACCTATCCTTTAAATCAGCTTCCATACCTAATGACTGGAAGATAGCTAACGTGACACCAATATTTAAAAGGGGCTCTAGAGGTGATCCTGGTAATTACAGACGGGTAAGTCTAACATCACTACTGGGCAAATTAGTTGAAATCATAGTAAAGAGTAAAATTGTCAGACACATAGATGAAAATAATTTGTTGGGGGAAAGTCAACATGGTTTCTATAAAGCGGAATCATGTTTTATTAATCGGCTAGAATTCTTTGAGGGGGGGTCAATAAACATGTGGACAAGGGGGATCCAGTGGATATAGTATACTTAGATTTCCAGAAGGCTTTTGACAAGGTCCCTCACCAAAGGCTCTTAAGCAATGTAAGTTATCATGGGATAAGAGGGAAGGTCCTTTCATGGATTGATAACTGGTTAAAAGACAGGAAACAAATGGTAGGAATAAATGGTAAGTTTTCCGAATGGAGAGAGGTAAGTACAGGCAGTCCCCGGGTTACGTACGAGATAGGGACTGTAGGTTTGTTCTTAAGTTGAATCTGTAAGTCGGAACTGGCGTCCAGATTCAGACACTGCTGAAACTGACCGCCAGTTCTGACTTACATACAGAATCAACTTAAGAACCCCAGGCGTCCCCAAGTCAGCTGCTGCTGAAACTGATCAGCAGCTGATTCCAGGAAGCCCGGGGCAGAGCAACTCTGCCTGGGGCTTCCTGTAGTCAGCGCTGGTCAGTTTCAGCAGAAGCTGACTTGGGGACGCCTGGGGCAGAGCAGCTGGGGTGCTGCTGGGTTGCTCCAGTAGCGCCGCTCCTCGGTGCTACTGGACCAACCCAGCAGCACCCCATCTGCTCTGCCCCAGGCGTCCTGATTCAGCCACTGCTGAAACTGACCAGCAGCGGCTGAATCAGGACCTGGGGCAGAGCAGCTGGGGTGCTGCCGGGTTGGTCCAGTAGTGCCCAGAGCGGGCGCTGCAGGACCAATCGGCAGCGCCCCAGCTGCTCTGCCCCAGAGTCCAGAACAGAAGCCTGGTCTGCTGGGGGGGGGGAGCACACTAGCTGCGCCCCCCCCCCCCCCAGCAGACCAGGGACACGGGGAGCAGAGCCGCAGCGGCAGCGGGGTGCCGCGCCTCTGAGGCTTTGCTCTGGCAAAGCCTCAGAGGCGAGGGACCCCCCCGCGGCTGCGGCTTCAGTCCGGGAGCCTGTGGTCTTCTGGGGACCGTCCCCAGCAGACCACAGGCATCCAGACTGAAGCGGCAGCAGCGGCGGTTCCCCGCGCCTCTGAGGCTTTGCTCTGGCAAAGCCTCAGAGGCGCGGGAACCCGCCCGGTGCCCCTGGTCTGCTGGAGACGGTCTCCAGCAGACCAGGGGCACCGGAGCAGCTTACGAACGGGGCTTTCTCGCCCCGACCTCCGGGGCGAGAAAGCCCCATTCGTAAGTGCGGATCCGACGTTAGTCAGATCCGCGTAAGTCGGGGACTGCCTGTAGTGGGGTCCCCCAAGGGTCTGTCCAGGGACCAATCCTATTCAACTTATTTATAAATGATCTAGTGAAAGGGGTAAACAGTGAAGTGGCAAAATTTGCAGATGATACCAAACTGCTCAAGATAGTTAAGACCAAAGCAGACTGTGAAGCACTTCAAAAAGACCTCACCAAACTAAATGAGTGGGCAACAAAATGACAAATGCAATTTAATGTTGAGAAATGTAAAGTAATGCACATTGGAAAAAATAATCCCAACTCTACATACAATATAATGGAGACTAATTTAGCTACAACTACTCAAGAGAGAGATCTTGAAGGCATTGTGAATAGTTCTCTGAAAATATCCACTCAGTGTGCAGCAGCAGTCAAAAAAGCAAATAGAATATTAGGAGTCATTAAAAAAGGGATAGAAAATAAGACAGAACATATCTTATTGCCTCTATATAAAACCATGGTACGCCCACATCTTGAATACTGCATACAGATGTGGTCCCCTCATCTCAAAAAAGGTATATTGGAAAGGGTTCAGAAAAAGGCAAAATTATTAGGGGTTTGGAATGTATTCCTAAAAAGACTTGGACTTTTCAGCTTAGAAAAGAGGAGACTAAGGTGGGGATATGATAGAGGTCTATAAAATCATGACGGGTGGAAAACGGGAATAAGGAGAAGTTATTTACATATCCCCACACTATAAGAGCTAGGGGTCACAAAACAAAATGAATAGGAAGTAGGTTTAAAACAAACAGAAGGAAGTTTTTCTTCAGCGCACACTCAAGCTGTGGAATTCCTTGTCAGAGGATGTGAAAGCTAGAACTTTAATAGGGTTAAAAAAAGAGCTAGATAGATTCATGGAGGTTAGGTCCATCAATGGCTATTAGGCAGGGTGGGTAGGAATGGTGTCCGTGGCCTCTTTCTCCAGAGGTGGGTGATAGCGGAGGGATCATGTGAGGATTACCTGTTGTGTCCTCTCCCTCTGGGGCATCTAGTATTGGCAACTGTCAGCAGACAGGATACTGGGGTGGATGGACCATTGGTCTGACCCTGTATGGCTGTTCTTATGTTCTCCCTGCCATTTCTTCACCTCACAGACTTTTTTTTGCTCTGCCAACCCCACTTTTATGTCAGTCCCTGAGGAAGCAGGGGCCAGAGTCCATGCACCTGGGGCAGAGATGGAAGCTGATGATCTTCCTGCACCTGGTGCAGAACAGCACTTGGGACATGGTTGTAGTTCTAGGTCCAGGGCTAGCTTCTGTTTGCTGGCAGGAGACTGTTCATTAGAGTTTGCAGGTTGGAAGATTAGATTGACACTGACATGGGCATGGAAGTTTGAGGAACACGGCAGAGGCAAGGAGAGCAGACACTCAGGAAGCAAGAGCAAAGGATCAAAGGCTTCTGAAGTGGGGAGGGGTCAAGATTATCTCCACTTCAGAGAGGGAGAAAGAGAGGCATGACATGGGAGCGGGCCCTGGCCAATTTGGCTGATGATCTGAATCAATGGTCCCCAACTTTTTGGGGCTGCCGGGCCGGGCAGGGGCGGGACCGTACATACGCCTTGTGCCCGGGGGCAGCACCACGCATGCGCCTGGGGCCCAGGGTGCAAGAATGGCTCGGGCCAGTCCACTAGGTGGGCACACATAAATGCCCCGGCGGGTGCCGTGGCACCCACAGGCACCGTGTTGGGGACCACTGGAAAATACTCACTGCAGTGAAACTAGAAAGGCTATGAAGTGTCAGAAGAACATTCCACAGGGAATTAATTCAGGGCTGGCCAGAAAATGCACAGTGTATGCACCAATATGCACTTTGGCCTTCACTGCCCTTGAAGACAGAGTACTCCTCCATTCTCGATGTCCCTGCACACCTGCAGACATTGCAGCTGGCACATGCAGAGGTGCTTGTGCTGTGACGTGAGCTAGATGAACCATAAAGTCTCCTCTGCATGAGTAATTTTTTGTTATTCATTTTGTCACATATCGTATATCCCACATAGCACCTCAGCAGGCTGAGGTCTGAACATAAGAGGTGCTAGCCATTCCAAAGAGCTAACTTCATTATATATGACCCAGACAGTATTTCACATTAGTGTGACATTCTGTAGTATATATAGAGAGCTACACTGCTGAGCTAATATTATCTTCTCACCAAGATAATATTAAAACTAAACTATACAAGGAAAGTCCTGACCATTTTAATTACAAACCCAGCTGACAATGCTTATTATGCATCTCTTAATTTGGTATGCAATAAAGTACAATAGCGAGGTTATTTATTAAGAGACAGTTACTTCCTTGAGCAAATTATGAGACTCAAAATATTTAATTCCTCTAAATGAAATTATCTTGGGATAATCATATAATTTTCTAGTCTATACAAGCACTCCCTAAAATATTGTAAAAGATGCACTACATATCATTACCCACATCTTTTAAATAATTTTCAATTTCATACAAAGAAATTGAAAAAGTGTCAAAGTCATTTAGAAATTTAAAAGGAAAGGTAAAAGTTATAACCAACTTTTTTTAAAGATTCCAATCTTCCTCTTCTCTTCTGAGAAGCTATAAATTAGCAATTTCTAAGCAAATAATTCTTCCTCGGGCCCCAGTTTAGCAAAGAACTGAAGTATATGTTTACATTTAAATGTGTGTGTCTAAGCTGATGCTTAAGGACACTACATTACTTTGCTGGGGAAAGAGGTGAGGTCCATAGGGAATGGCTAACGCAGTGGTCCCCAACCTTTCGGGGCTGCCTGGCGCCCGGGGGTGGGGCCACTCATGCGCCACATGCCCGGGGCTGCCCATGCGCCGCACGCCTGGGGCAGGGACTGCCAATCCACCGCGTTTCCAGGGCTTGCACCGCGTATGTGCCATGCGCCCGGAGGTGGGGCCGCCCATGCGCCACGTGCCCAGAGCCGACACCGCACGTGCACCGCACACTGGGATGGGGCCAGCCCAGATCATTCGGTGGGTGCACATAAATGCCCCGGCGGGCGCCATGGCGCCCGCAGGCACCACATTGGGGACCACTGGGCTACGGGAATATGCAAAAATTGATTATCTCAGATCACTGTATTTATTATTAAAATCAGCTGTTGTACCAGAAAAATTGAATGAGGGAAGCATTATTCCCAACTTTTAAAAAATATAATGTATATGAATTTAAAATTATATTTTAGTACTAGAAAGCTTAGTTGAAAAATCGCTAAAGATTTACTATAGGAGTCAAGAATCCAGGCTTGCAGAGATCCAGTCCCCAGGCAACCTATCATGTGCAGATAGCCTGTTTGGAGGCTCCCTGATTGGCATCTTGCCTGATTGGCTGGAAGAGTCAGTAGGTTGGCTCTTAAACCCAGCAGCAACATTCATTCAGGCTGTGTCTAGACTGCACTCCTTTTCCGGAAAAGGGATGCAGATTAGACACATTGCAATTGCAAATGAAGCGGGGATTTAAATCTTCCCCGCTTCATTTGCATAAACATGGCTGCCGCTTTTTTCCAGCTCAGGGCTTTGCCAGAGAAAAGCGCCAGTCTAGACGGGGATCTTTCGGAAAATAAAGCCTTTTCCGAAAGGTCCCTTATTCCTGATTTTAAGAGGAATAAGGGATCTTTCGGAAAAGGCTTTATTTTTTGCGGAAAACAAATCTGAGCTGCCTACACTGGCCCTTTTGTGCAAAAGTTTTGTGCAAAAGGGACTTTTGCCCGAATAGGAGCAGCATAGTATTTCCGCAAAAAGCACTGATTTCTTACAGTAGAAAGTCAGTGCTTTTGTGGAAATTCAAGCGGCCAGTATAGACAGCTGTCAAGTTTTTCCGGAAAAGCATCTGATTTTCCGGAAAAACTGGCCAGTCTAGACACAGCCATTGGGACTCAAGAAGTGAAGTAGAAGTTTGGGAATTGGTTTGATGAAAGGATCTCTCTTATGCTGTGGTCTACTGACAGGGAAAGGAAAAAGACTGTGCTTGTTAGATATACTGGTCATTCAGTATTAGATGTAAAAAAGGTGGAATTAATGTACTCTAGCTCAAGCACAGTGGTAATTTTTTTGAATATGCCAATTAATGGACTTATCTTCTTGAAGATCAAACCATAGTAAACACCATATCATATACATTAACTTGTTGCAAGAACAATGCATAGCTAGAAATGATGAAAGCTATCCTCTCTCCCTGCACAAACCTAAGTGATCAGACTTAGCACAGGAAGGCTACGTCTACACTGGCATGATTTTCCAGAAATGCCTTTAACGGAAAAGTTTTCCGTTAAAAGCATTTTCGGAAAAGAGCGTCTAGATTGGATCGGGGCTTTTTTGTGCAAAACAGCACTGTGCTGTCTACACTGGTCTTCTTGCGCAAATGATTTGCGCAAGAGGGCTTTTGCCCGAACGGGAGCAGCACAGTATTTCCGCAAGAACACTGACGATCTTACATGAGACTGTCAGTGTTCTTGCGGAAATTGAAGACAGCTGGCAAGTTTTTCCACAAAAGCAGATGATTTTGCGGAAAAACTTGCCAGTTTAGACACAGCTGAATTGGATAAATAGATTTTTTTCCTTAAGCCATACTCCAAAACTACAATAATGCCCCAAATGTGAATGTAGTAGATTCACACAGTTCCAGATCAACTATATACTTCCTGCCCAACACCTACTGCTCTCTTCACCAAAGCTCCCTATGATGGATTGTCCACCCCTCAGAAGGCAAAGCAAACTAAATTAAGTTTATTAACCTGATAGGCTACCATCTGGGGGAGAGCCAGGGATTGAAAGGTTGATGGATGATGGAGCCCAGATGAGAAGGAACAGGTGGACCTAGTGTAAAGCTAGAAAGATTTCAGGAGAAGAGAGCTGTAATGAGGGATCCTCTCTCCACTTGCTAGATACAGTATTAGGGAAGGAAGGAAAGCTATGGGAGAGTAGAAACTCCAGGGAATCTAGTCCCTGAGTGAAAGGTCAAACCAAAAGGGTGGAGGAGCAAAATCCTGAGAGGAAAAGGCTTGGGAAAATGACAGCAAGGTGGGATGCTGCAAGCCTGGGGCTGCAGATTAGAGGACTCCTGAGCTGGAACCCAGAATAGAGGGTGGGGCTGAGTTCCCTTACCACCTATAGGGGAAGTGGCACAGCAAGAGACTAGACTGCCATCTTGGATAGAGAGCTTTGATAAGCCCTGGAAAGGGGAATCACACACTGCTTTGGCCAGAGGACCAAGCAACAAAGAGAGTACACTGAATCACAGTGAGAGCGGTGGCAGGATGCAAGAACAAGTGACAGGAGGCTGCAGTGGACCTGGAAGGAGCTAATCCCTGGAGTATGCAGGAGGAGCTGATCTGGCAGTGAGTGAACCCCCTGTATTCTCATCCACTATTGTCTGATTTAGGAGCACAGGTCTGATGTACCAGAATGAGCACTCCAGGCCTATTGTCATCTGAAACACAACTGCATCTGTTCCATTGCCTTTTAGACCTTAGGTGCTTACAGAAAATGGGGAGCTTTATTTAGGCCTATGTAAATACACATTGTACTTATGCCAGAAGCTGAGTCTGGATGGCAGGGGATGGATCATTTGATAATTGTCCTGTTCTGTTCATTCTCTCTGGATAATCTGGCACTGTCTACTTTCAGCAGACAGGATCCCAAGCTAGAGGGACCACTGGCCTGACTCAGTATTGCTGTTATTGCCACAAAAATAACAGCAGTGTAAACTGAAACAGAATTACACCACAAAAGGCCCAATTAGTTTCTGTTGAGTCAATAGCAAAATTTCCATTAGCTTCAATGAGTGTAGTATTCAGGCAATTACAGTATGTTTTTTTTTCTTTGAACAGAAGGGTGTTAAGAGCCAACTTAAAAAAAATGCTCTCTTGTTTGATAGTATTAAAAATGCACATCAGTCACTATAAAACATACCCACGCTAATCAGTCTGGGTTGGATTTTCCTCAGGTTTGAACAGTCTTCAGTTACTGCACTGAAACAATGTAGTTCTTGACAGCAGGAGCCAAAGAAGTTTTTCTGTTACCATTGACAGCAGTCCATGAATTTGCTTCAGTTGCTGTGTGAGGAACTTAAGTTTCGTTCTTGGACGCATATGCTACTTGCATGCTCCCTTGACATTTGTCACAATTTCTAGGACTTTAGACAAAATAGATTTGGCATTGTTATGGTCATCATTATCTCTGGCTATGTCTAGACTACAGGTTTTTTTTTTTTAAAAAGTGATCTTTTTTCAAAAAAACTTCACCTGTCTCTAGACTGCCTCTGTGTTCTTTCGAAATTAAATTGAAAGAACGTGGCGTTTTTTTTCGACAGCAGTAAACCTCATTTTATGAGGAAGAATGCCTTTTTTTTTTGAAAGAGCTCTTTCAAAAAAAGGCATTCTTGACCTCAAACAGGGCTTTTTCGAAAGAGAGCATCTAGATTGCGTGGGTGATCTCTTTTGAAAAAGCGAATCGCTGAGTAATTAAGATGAATATCTCTGTGACAGAGCCTTTTAGAAGAAAAGGATTTTATAAACACAAAGCATTAGTAATTATTATTGTCCAGGAAATTAAACTGAGATGTCATGTTTTATCCAGTGTCACACAGTGGGTCAAGAGCTGAAGCTGGACTAGAAAGTAGGAGTCCTGATCCCAGTTTCTGAATTCTATATAGTGTGCCCTAAATAAATTCAGTATGCATCTTGAGATGACACATTACCAGCAAGAGCATGATTACAATATATCTCCTACTATTCCTTGTGTTCTACATATTAGAAACATAAATGTTCAGTTTAACGTTTCAAAAAAAAAAAACCCTCCAAAAAATCTAAATTCAAAATGGGGAGAAAGAGAATCTGTGAATTTCCAAATAGTGTCTTGACACTTTCTTAAAGGGGTACTTGAGAAAAGCATCACCGAGAATTTGCAATCTGAGGAGAGGAAAATTGCAATTTGACGTCCAAATAATGTGGGCAACGTTGTTAGAATATTAAATCTGTGGCTAGGCAAAACATTTTCAAAGATCCCATGCAAATTATTTCAGATTGTAAGTTAAACAGAAAATGAAAGTTAAACTGAATGTTAAAACACTATGTATATCCAATATCTTTATTGCACATAGCATTTTGAATAACAGCATGTAGGCAAGCCCTCTTTTTCATTTTTGATACAATCAGTGTACTACAGGCAGTCCCCGGGTTACGTACAAGATAGGGACTGTAGGTTTGTTCTTAAGTTGAATTTGTATGTAAGTCAGAACTGGCGTCCAGATTCAGCCGCTGTTGAAACTGACCAGCGGCTGACTACAGGAAGCCCAAGGCAGAGCTGCTCTGCCTCGGGCTTCCTAGAATCAGCCGCTGATCAGTTTCAACAGCGACTGAATCTGAACGCCTGGGACAGAGCAGCTGGGGCGCTGCCGGGTAGGTCTCTGCAGTGCCGCACTTCGGCGCTGCGGGGACCAACCCGGCAGCACCCCAGCTGCTCTACCCCAGGTGTTCCCAAGTCAGCCACTGCTGAAACTGATCAGCGGCTGATTCCAGGAAGCCCGAGGCAGAGCAGCTCTGCCTTGGGCTTCCTGTAGTCAGCTGCTGGTCAGTTTCAGCAGCGGCTGACTTGGGGACGCCTGGGGCAGAGCAGTTGGGGTGCTGCCGGGTTGGTCCAGTAGCGCCGAGGAGCAGCACTGCGGGACCAACCCGGCAGCGCCCCACTGCTCTACCCCAGGCGTCGGCGAGAAAAGCCTGGTCTGCTGGGGGGGGGGGCGCACTAGCTGCGTCCCTCCCCCCCCCCAGCAGACCAGGGAGACGCGGCGCAAAGCCGCGGAGGATGCAGGCGGTGAGACCGCGGCGCATCTTGGCGGTCCCGCCGCCTGCGTCCTCCGCGGCTTTGCTCCGCGTCTCCCTGGTCTGCTGGGGTGGCCCCCCCAGCAGACCAGGGAGACGCGGAGCGGCTTTTCTCGCCGCGGAGGATGCGGGCGGCAGGACCGCCTGAGTCCTCTGCGACGAGAAAAGCCTGGTCTGCTGGGTGGGGGGGAGCGCACTAGCTGCGCCCACCCAGCAGACCAGGGAGATGCGGGCGGCGGGACCGCCGAGACGCACCGTGGTCCCACCACTTCCCTGTCTCCCTGGTCTGCTGGGGGGCCCAGGGAGACGTGGAGAGGCTTTTCTCGCGGCGGAGGACGCTGGCAGTGGGACCGCCCGCATGCTCCGTGGCGAGAAAAGCCTGGTCTGCTGGGGGGGCGCACTAGCTGCGCCCTTCGCCCAGCAGACTAGGGAGACGCGGTGCAGCTTTTCTCGCCACGGAGGACATGGGCGGTGGGACCGCGGCACGGCTGGGCGGTCCCGCCGCCCGCGTCCTCCGGGGCGAGAAAAGCCCTGTTCGTATGTAGGGATCCGACTTAAGTCGGATCCATGTAACTCGGGGACTGTCTGTATTTAATAACAACCTTCCCTATTCCCATAGTTTTAATGATGTCACATCCATTATTTCAGCACTGAATTTAGTGTCTTGAACCTTAATGATATGTCTAATAATTCATGTAACATTAAATAATTTTGTTCAGACACAGAAATGTAATGGCTAAAGTATGTTTATCACTAGATTATCAAGCAGTAGTACAAATGCATTTTCCCATGGGTGATGGAAACAGACCTTACATCCCCTCTCCCCTCCCCCCCAACCTCACACCCACACCCACCCACCTCCTAGTCAATTATACCCAGCAGAGCTACATTTTAATAAGGAACTGATGCTGGTCATTCTTAGTCTTCAGCTGCTTTTGACGTCAGCATCAGTGAAAGCAGAGCACAATGTAAATTGCTTACTGAGAAGAAAAAATAGAAAGGCCTTTGATTTGCCTTTTACTGATTGCATTATAGAAGGAAATTGCTAATCAGTCCTTTCATTCTTGTCTTATAGCAAAATGTTAAAAAAGCATGTTAGTGTCTAAAAGGTGACCTCCAACACTTAAATTTTGCAAGCAATTTCCCTCCATGAGGAGGAAATGAGGCCTCCAAATCTGTTTGTTCTGCATATTTTGGGTGCAATTTGAAATATTCTACAACTTGTGCCATCCTGCAATCAAGTCATTGGATTCTAGGTGCTACCAGAATAAAATAGAAAACTAGCTAATCCTCCTGAGAATGATAGCTGGAAACAAGCCAACATGGAACTTAGGGCAGCCCTAATCAGGTAGTAGGACTGGTAGTTAAGAAATAGGCAAGGAGTGTAAAGAAATTAACCAGTGAGGTTGGGAGGAAGTTCACGGGGTTCGTAGAAAGGTACTTTACTTAGAGAGGAAAGCAAAACTGGCCGTGAGATTGACAAGAATACTAATCCTTCATCTTCTAAAAAGAGTTGAGCATGAACCAGGAAGATCAGATCCAGGTCTGGATTCCAGCAAAGTTCAAAGAGATTTAGATCCACTGATCTAATGCAAATCCCTCTTTTAGGCAATAGATCAAAGCTGAGGAGTTTGGATCTGCACTTCTCCAAAATGCAGAGTTCAAGGGATTTTGCAGTTGATGTTCCAATTCAGGTCCATCTCTAGTTCTTCGGATTAAAACTGTGCTTTGAACTGTAGAATCAGGGAGGGGGCTGACATTTTTTCAGTAAGTGAAGACGCAGGGGACGGTGTCTAAGTCAGGGTGACATTAAAATGGTGGTCATGGCGGTGCTGGTGTTAGATAAGGCCTCAAATTCCTGACTCATAGGAGCAGTGGTTTTAGTAGATAGAAATGGAAGAGAAGCCATTCATTGCACCTGCCCGGGGGGGAGAACTGTCAGAGAGTGCTGCTTACCCATGGTAGGCATAGAAAGCATGGAAGGGTGAGGAGGAACAGGTGATAGTTCCAAACTCCACTCAGCACCAAAACTTTGCCTACTAGTATTCTGAGCTAGTATGTTGATGAGCAGGTGCCCAGTATGATGAGCACCAGGTCTGCTTCCTGACTTGGGCAGATAGACATGTGCTAGCTGGAGCTAGTGTGCTAAAAGTAGAAGTGTAGCTAGTGGTAGCATAGGGGCCAACTTGGGTTAGCTGTCCAAGCAGAAATGAACCCAGACTCCAGAGTACGTACTTGTCAGCTAGCCTAAGCCACCTGCTTTGCTCCCCCTAGCTATGCTGCTATTTTTGGTGCACTAGTCCAAGCAGGTCTAGCATATCTGCCCACCTGAGCTGGGACTCACACTCTCAGCTTCAGTGTAAATGTCTCTGTAGACAGAACTGCATAGGTGTGAACTGCACCTATTACAGATTGGAGAAAGAACTAAAATTATCCCTCCTTCTGGGTAGTCCCAGATTCCCCTGTGCTGGGGTCCCTGGGTTCAAATGTTGGGGATGCTACATCATCTACCATAGGATGTGCAGGGGACTCTGTTGCCCTGTGCTGTGGTGTATACTCGTCTCCTTGACTGCTAACCATGCTGTGTTGACTCGGACCTGGAATCTCTCCTTCCCACATCACTCCACCTCCTAACGAGGCTGCAGAGCAAGTGCATTGCTGCTGAGGAGCCTGCAGACAGATGCTTCTCTTATGTCTACACTGCAACACTATTTCAAAATAACTAGCGCTATTCCGAAATAACTTAGTCTGCGTCTTCACAGCAGGCAGTTATTTCGAAATAGTGTCAAAATACTGTCAAGCTTGAGGACTTCTTACTCTGACTCCTGTAACCCTCACTGAAGTCAGAAGAAGAGTGCTCTATTTCAAAATAAGTGCTGTGTAGATGCTCCCTATTTCAAAATAAGCGATTTCAAAATAAGATACGCAATTTGCGTAGCTCAATTTGTGTTGCTTAATTCGAGTAAAACCCTGTAGTGTAGATGCACCCTCAGGGGTGCATCCTTTGGACTGCCTTAGCATTACTGGTCTCTGATCCCATGTTGTGAAGTGCGTTGGCTTCAGCAGGCTAGGAGATGCCGTACACAATATCTTTTTTAGTGCTTCTTAGCCTCTCATAACTGAAGATTTAAATAACAACAACAAAAATTCTAAGCAATTCTAGATTCTGTAGCTTCAGTCTTTTGCTGTTACAAAACAATGTGAAACAAAAAGAGCCACCAGAGCTATATTACACAAGGAAAAATCTGTACAAAGGCAAAAGCAAAAAACATCAAAAGGAATAGGAATCTTATCAATTACACTGTGCGTGAGCACAATACTCCCTTCGCCGCACACATTTCACAGGAAATAGGACCCCCATACTACTTTGGATCAATCTACTGAAACCACACAAACATATGTTTGCTAACCCATGAAATGGAAGAGGTGAGAGAGAGAGAGAGAAGCAAAATTAAAGTCCTGTCTAGATTAGAACCATGACAGCAACAGATACACTTAAACACAATCCTGGTCTACACAAGAAAATTCAGAGCTCATTTTCCAGGAATGGTGTGAGCTCTAGTGTAGAGAGGCAATATGAGAGGGAGGGTTGATGTCCTGAGAGTGAGTATACTGGATCCTTATGCAACCTTGAGACACTGTGACTAGTGAGAAAGGGAAAGAGATGTCTGCTCTACAGCCTTAGCTATAGGAAAACTGGCTTTGGTTCATGCAGTAGAGAGAGACTCGTAGCTTAAGTCCCAGGTTCAATCTCACTTGCAAACAAGCCAGGTCTGTGGGCTTTACACTAAATAGAGATGCGCCAGAAGGTTTTCAAGACTTGGTGGTGGTGTCTACCATGCTATCACAAGTGCAGCTGCTCTGCTGTTGAAGAGGGGAACACATCACTATCTAGCGCAGCTGCACCTATAGTTGTTGCTAGTGAGGTTTCCTAACAAAGTTACCCTGACTAGTATTACCAGGGATTTTTTCATTAGATCTGTCATGTCACTAAATTGTGCCTGAGTCTACCCAGCCAAGTTGGCATTAGCCTTCCCCCCCCCCCCCCCCCATAAAGTTTTCCACTGTTGCTGTCACGGTGAAACTGAACCAGTGTTAGCACAGAGTTGAAAGGGCTCCGTGCAGCTGCATGTGTATTTAAATCCCAAATTGTCTAGCCCCGCTGAGAACAGTTCTACTTGACATGCCGCTAGCAACCTGGCAGCTGTCTGGATAATGATCAGTATTTGTGTGATGGTAGTGCATAGAGGACCCGACTGAGATCAAGGCCTTTTTGTGCAACCACATTATAAGACTGTCCCTAGCTAGAGGAGCTTAGAATCTAAACAGCCAGGCAAAGGGTGGGAGCAATGAATTCTTATCCTCAATGTATAGATGGGGAAACTGAGGCATGGAGAGATCGTGATTTACCTAAGGTCACACAGAGGGACCAGGCAGATCAGCAGAGTCATCACCCACTACTTGAACCACAAGACTTCACCCTCCCCACACACACACCCCGTACGTTACCTGGAACCTTCCATCATTGTTCCTTGTCACGGCATCCATGAGGAGAAATGTTATGGAAGGATATAATTTGCATATAACCATAAACTTCATCTTACAGTTGACGGTGGTATGACATGGAGCTGCACACACCACGACACCCATGAGGCTGGGGCAGAGAAAAAAGGGGGTTGGTGGGAGGGGAGATGTTTAGGGCTTTTATGAGTGAATGATGGAGTGTCTGGGGGTGCTGGGATGTCTGGGTGTTAGGATGTCTGGGATAGGTGGGGGTGTTGGGTGCTATCTGGGGAGATGGGTGGGTACTGGGATGTCTGAGAGAGGTGGGCTACGTGTATGGGTGCTGAATGGGAGGGAAGCTGACATCAGGCTGGGGCTGCCTGGGGAAGTGGGGTCAGTCTGAGGCTCCACTTGTTAGTCGCTCAGCACTACAACTGCCTTCTCTTGATGCTATTGCTGCAATCCTTCCTCCAGCTCAGACATGGTGGGTGGGGAGACAAGGAACATGCCAGACAGGCAGACAAGCCTGCTGGATGCCTGAAGGGAGGCTCCCTAGTGACCTTTAGTATCAGGAAGAACTGCAGCTGGATGCGCCTGGATTGAGAGTTGCTGCAAGACAGGGCTGCCAAGCGTGTCACAAAATGCATGTCACTGGGCGGCTCTGTAAAAATCCATGCCCAGAGGGAAAGGCTGTTAGACACCAACTAGCAATGATCTTCTTTAAATCATCTGAAGAAGTGGGTAGTGCCCACAAAAGCTCATGATCCCACCTACATGTTTTATTAGTCTTTATAGGGTTACCAGATGGGTTTCAAAAAAATACCAGATACACATGATCTCAGAATGGGGGGGGGAGGGGTAGGAGACCAGCTGGGAGGGGGTCGAGGCTGACCGGGGGGGATGGGGGACTAGTTGGCAGGAAGCAGAGCTGGCTGGGAGGGGGTTGGGGGGAATGGGGCTGGCCGGGGGAGATCCAGGGGTGGGGGGAGGAACTGGCCGGCAGGGAGCAGGGCTGGCCAGGAGGGGGTCGGGGGAGATGGGGGAAGGAACAAGCCGGTGGCAAGCAGGGCTGGCCGAGAGGGGGTGGGGGGAGCAGGGCTGGCGGGGCTGTCTGGGGGGAAGAGTGGGGAGGAACTGGCCTGCGGGGAGCGGGGCTGACCTGGGTGCACGCAGATCCCGGGATGCTGCCCGTCCAGCACATGGTCCCGGCAGGGCGCATGAGCGAGTCTGGCCCCAGGGATTCCATCCCGCCGCCCTCCTCTCTACTGTGTAGCTGTGTTCTGCCTCACTGGTAGACACACTCACTCATGATAATAATAAAACTTACTTAATTAAAAAATACAGGAATTTATATGTCCAGTATTTTCTCAATTTGTTTCCCAAACAGAAAACTCAAATACCGGACTGTCCGGTTGAAAACCAGACACCTGGCAACCCTAAGTCTTTAAGGTGCTGCTAGACTATTTGTTGGTTTTTTAAAGTTTTTTCAGTTACAGATTAACTTGGTTACCTGTCTGAAGCTTGTTTAAACAGTTTCGGCTTATCTAGTTCTATTACTAGCATAGAGACGACCTAATAGCACAGACCTGTATTAGGCTGTTTGGTTAAATCAACTCAGTCAGCTGGCCAAATTCAGCCTTGGCATAAACAGCTGCAACTCCTGTGAAATCACGCCTGCTACTTGATAACATTAAGGTTTCACGGAGTAGCCTTCTGCCACTACCCAATAAGGAACTTCATTAGAATAAAGAAACAATATTAGCACTCAGGCTACCATCAGTCTTTCTGCTTCATTCTGCAGTGTCCTCTTCCCGCAGTCTCTTGGCTATCCTCACGGCATCAGTTTACATGGAACTGATCTGGTTCAACTTAAAAAACAACAAATAGTTTTGCAGCACCTTGGCAACTAACAAAACATGTAAATGGTATCATGAGCTTTCGTGGGCACAGCCCACTTCTTCAAATGACTGGAGTGTTGCATGTCCAGAACCAAAAGTAAATGATGGGGGGGGGGGGGGGGGGGAGGAGGGAAGGGAGAAGGGAAGAGAAGGAAAAAACGGGGGAGGAGGAGAGGAAAAAGAGGCAGGGGGTAGATAAAATTCAAAGGGAAAGCTGAGCCAGTATGTAACAGGCAAGTTTGTAATTATAGAAAAGCAATAAATCTGAGAAAAAAATTGGTTGAATGTTTCCTTGTTTTTTGTTTCTATGCCACACTTCACAGTTTATGTGGGACTCTACCCAAATCTGGAATTGGAGAAGAATGAGGACATCCACTTTTTTTTTGGTCCCACTGTCTCCATAGTGTCTTTTCATAGCTGTGATTGATTGATTTAATTGCCAAGTAGCTTTGCTTGGGATAATTCTGTAATCTCAGCTTCTTATCCTGTGAAGTATCACTAAGCTTCTAATTATTTCAGAGGGCGAAAACAATAAATTGGAGAAACGCTAGCCAGCACATTTGTAATGTAGTGCGTGTAGGACGGGGCGGAATACTTTGCTAAAGCAGGCCTGCATGCCTATAGCAGGAGGAATGTGAGGATTGGGAAAGGTTGTGCAAGGCCAAATCAGTCACCTGCTGATCCTGGGGCCTTGTAGCAATGCTACACTGGAAACAGCTTCAGGTGAGTGCAGTTATTTCACTGTCTATTGCAAGATAAACATGTTGATTGTCACAGGAGGGGCCAGCCCAGCACTCAGGAATCTAAAAGGAGTACAGAATGTGGCAGGGCATTTCCTCAGTGACACAGGGTTGTGTAAGCATATCACACCTGGCCACAATTTTAAATCAAGTTTAAAAAAGTCTCAGTCCTTAACCTCAAAGCACTGCATAGGCTTGGCTCAGGACAGCTAAAAATTGCCTAAGGCTCTGGGACAAATGCTGTGGTCAACAAGTCTGTTCCTTTTGGCAAAATGGTTCCTTACAAACCTCAGCTTCCAGAGTTCAGGACCCAGTTCTATGACCTTGTCTTTTCTAGCAAACTCACAGCACCCAGGTATTATTTAAAAGCAAAACAAAAAAAATCTTAATAAAGAAACTTCACTCTGCACACTCTTCTCTCCCTGGAGAGAGGATGAGAACAAATGTGACAGAGGTGCAGTCACTGTTCTTAATGTGCTAAGGTACTTTGGTGATAAGTGTGATTAATGAACTAATAGAGTACAAAATGGGGGGTATGCTGAGATGTTAGGTAATTGGGGAGGGCTAATGGGCTGATCTTGCTCCCACTGTCAGAACCGACACTGATTTTTCATGGCCTAGGGTTTACACCTAAGAATTTGTCTATACTCCCCATGTAACAGCATGGCTGTAGCAGTGCTGTAACATGGACAGTGTAGTCACGCTTTGTCACTGGGGAAAGTTCTCCTGGCAATAAAAAAAACTCACCTTGAATGAATGGTGGTAACTTTATCACCGGGAGCATGGCTCCCAGCAGTAAAGTGCTTCTTATACAGGTGCTTTTTAGCACTACAACTTTTGTGTTTCACACCTCTTGAATGACTAAAGTTTTACCACTGATAGTGGTAGTGTAGCCAGAGCCTAAGAAAGACCAAGGATCACTGAGGGGTTGCGGGGGAGAGAAATATTTTGGGGGAAATTTTCTGAGAGGTAGCTGTGTTAGTCTGTTTCAGCAAAAACAACGAGGCCAGTGGCACTTTAAAGACTAACATTTATTAGCATTTTAGAGAATCCACTTTCATGAGCTACAACTCCCTTCCTTAGATGCTGAAGTAAATTGTAGCTAATGAAAGTTTATGTTCTAATGCCTAGTCTATACTAGACTAGGCAGGTCAGTTTAAGGTACGCAACTCCAGCTACGCAAAGTCAGCGTAAGTCAAGCAGGGGTGGTGTCCCTGTGCTCCTTTCAGCAGTAGGAGTACTGGATGCCCGTTAGAGTGAATGCTGTAAGATTGACCACCAGAGTGTCTATCTTCTCGTAAGTATAGATGTGCTCTAATAAAGTTGTTAGTCTTTAAAGTGCCACTGGACTCCTTGTTATTTAGGGAGGAAGATTGTGGGTTTCAGTCTGAGGCACAATGTGTCAAATGGAGCCTGTTACAGAGCCCTGTAATAGGACTTTTGCAATGTGGTCTGCACAGAAGTGTGATTATTAACATGGTGATGTGTTTTTTCTAGGCTTCTAGTGATTCCCATCATGTATTTACTTACTTAGGTTCAAGCCTGCCTTAAAGACACAGCCCCACACGGTGCATGACAGGAAGCTGCACTGTCATGCAGACTCTCTCTCAGGAATGTAAGAAGAGTACGCCTGCTGCCACTAGCCACAGACTGCAAACCACTCCCCAGCAGGGCCACAATCACACCTCCGCTAGGCTCTTTGATTCTGCAGCTGCAACACTGACAAGTGTGTTGCTATGTGAGAGAGGAGAAGCTAGCTCCACCCAGAGCTGTTTTGGCTATTCAGGACTAAAATGTTTCTTGTCACCCCCACACAATTCTGAAACACCTCCCTTCACAAAGACAATTGTATTAAAACCCAACCCCTGTGGTAATCCTCTTTCAGAGCAGAACTGCAGCTAGATATCACAGAATGTCACAGGGCAACGTTTATATTAAAAATATGCTTGTCTGACAGCAGAGGCAGGCTCCTGGGCCCTATTTAATGTTTGCTGAGGTTCTGAAATTGGCCATGTTGTTAGAGATCTAAATTACTAATGCCATTTATAATCCTAAACTGGTCTGTAGCGTCTACAGATTTCAATTGTTCCCTTTCATTTAAAGTATATGCCGATGAGTCATGATACTATATTCACCACCAGCAGCACATATGATCACTATTTTGATTCACAAGTGATTTAGGTTCGGCTTCAGTAAAGGTAACATGACTAGCCTATTATAAATGGACAGAGTGCCCTCTGCTGTTTGGTAATAATGTGGCTCATCCAGTTTTTCTATACACCCATTTTTCCTTTCTATGCAAAACAGATGTATTTGCATATGGGACCTTCAAGCTAGGTACTTCAACCCAGAAATAAAAGTAGCCTTATTTTCAGAGGTGCTAAGCACTCAGCGCTCTTATTGATCCTACATACTTTGGTTACAGGATTTGCAACATTAGATGACTGTTGATCCATGCAGTCTAGAGACCTGCCTTAATCCACGTGCAATATACCTGATGCTGTAAGAAAACTGAAAAATCCTGCATATACAGCACCTCACCTATCGTGGGCATTATCAGAGACACACTGGCCTCAATTTTCAAATCTGGATACCTAGAGTTAGGCACCTAAATAGAATTGAGCACAGTTTCACTGACCAATGTAGTTAAAGATATTTAAAGGAATTTATAACATTTTTTTAAGCCCTCACCAGTCAGAGAAATGTTGTGGAGCCCTGCTAACAACCATACTGCCATATGGCAAAGATTGCTAAAATTGAGTGTGCGCAATAGGCTGCTGATTGTCACAGGCTGTATAGAACCCCATTAACTAAATGACTCATGGTGTAAGTTATTTCTTTTTAGTATTTCTTCTTTGTAGCCTAATTCCATGCACTTTGCCAGAAAAGTGCAGAGGACATCCTTTAAAAACATGGTTTCTTTTTTCATAAAATGATCCTTATACACATTACCTATAGTTGATCTTGTACAGGGTTGCAGAGGAAACTGATATTAACTTTCTTTAAAGATGAAATATGCTAATAAGCATGCACTTCTTGTTTGTTTTGTCTAACTTTGTAATGTCACTTGAGCTGCTAAGATGAGTCAACTCTGAGTGTGTTAATTTGCACAGCTCCAGTTTACACAAGCATTGGATTAATTACTGGCTGATTAACTTGTCTTAAAAAGGAAGTGAATGTTTGCCATTCTTTTACTATGATCTGTTAAATATCAATGGGAACATAAAATAAACAAGTATGTTTCAGGAGAAAAAAATCAATTTCCAACAAATAGTTACTATATTTTGTAATTTTTTTTTACATGAAATGAGACATCCAAATACAGCTAAGTTCCATTAATACATACTTAAACACTAAAAGCTAACCAACTCCCCAAATTAACCCTCGGCACCCTCCTAATCCTTTAAAAGTTAGACATAGATTCTTAGATTTTAACATTGTGCAGTATTCCCTGATCCATACACCGTCAGTTACACACCCATGCAACTTTGTACAATAATATTGACTATAAAGTTGAAACATTTTTACTTCTTTGGCTTTACTGAGGTTCAAATTAACCATGTAGAAAAAATATAAAAATCAAGTTTAAAATTTCAAACTAATTGAAAAGTACAATTAAAAATCACAATTATAATTCCTTATTTAAAAACCTGTGTTGGCAGAGTCCCTTTGATTTACCATTGTACACATTGACATTAAAACAAGCGATACAGAATAAATGTTCAAAGCATTGCTAAGGGTTGGCAGCTGAATAGCCCCTCCTAAACCACAAATACACACATAGGCTGTGTCTAGACTGGCCAGTTTTTCCAGAAAATCAGATGCTTTTCTGGAAAAACTTGCCAGCTGTCTACACTGGCCTCTTGAATTTCCGCAAAAGCACTGACTTCCTACTGTAAGAAATCAGTGCTTTTCACAGAAATGCTATGCTGCTCCCGTTCGGGCAAAAGTCCCTTTTGCGCAAAAGGGCCAGTGTAGACCACTGAGGTTTGTTTTCCGCAAAAAAGCCCCAATCGCGAAAATGGCAACGGGGGCTTTTTTTGCGGAAAAGCGCATCTAGATTGGCACGGATGCTTTTCTGCAAAGCACTTTTTGCGGAAAAGCATCCGTGCCAATCTAGACGCTCTTTTCTGAAAATGTTTTTAACGGAAAACTTTTCAGTTAAAAGCATTTCCGGAAAATCATGCCAGTCTAGACGTAGCCACAGGGTACATGTACATTGAAGAGATATTTCAGGATATCAGAGGTATCCCAGAAAAACTCTACCGTGTTCAGGGAACGTGTTTGCTCTTCTACTTTTTTTGCGGAAGAGCAAATGCGCTCTTTCGGGGAGCCCTGTATACCTCATTCTATAAGGAATAAGGCTCCTCTGAATGTGGAGGCTTTTCTGCCATTTGACCCCATCTAGACGGTGCCAAATGGTGGAAAAGTCTCTTCTGGAAAAGCATTTGGAAAAAAGCAAGTATCAACCTAACCATACTGTTTGAAAGAGTTTTTCTAAAGTCATCAGAATAAAAATAATCTGCATTCTTTACACCAGAATGACACTGGGGTTCTTTGCAATTTTTGTGAGGGACCCTGGGCCAAATTCTATCATGCCTACTCAGGGCTTCCTCTTCCCAGGTTATGCAATGGTGCTGAAAGAAAGTGGTGTACTCAAAGCATTGGCACAGCACATTTGAAGGTTGCTCAGCCCCTGAAAAATCCCAGTGTTCTGCACATTGAGGAAACAAATGTAACATGTTTGACCATATGAGAAAATCTCTACACCTGTCCAGAATGGAGCACTGATGAGAGAAGGGAGGAAAATGAGACTGGTACAGCCTGTGATTACTTTTGGCTGGGAAATGCAGCATGTGCTTGCAGTCTGGTAAATAAAATGTGTGCTCAGCCCTTTTCAAAGATGTCTGACTCCTGTTGCCATTCGGGAGCAATAGCTCATTTAAAAGCAGTAGTTAGAACAGGGGTGGGGAACCTTTTTTGGGTTGGGGGCAACTGACCAACAGAAAAATCTGTTGGAGTCCACATACCTCCCTGATGTGGCCCCTGACTGAGAAGGCGAAAGACACTCCCCACATTTCCCTCACACACCAGAACCTGGGGAGGGGCAGGCTAGTAGATTGTGTGTTCCAGCCCCACAGGTGGTGCAGCTGGGGGCTGGAGGGGAGACCTGAGCCTTTGAAGCCACATCCAGGCAAGCTGGGGGCTGCATCTGGCCCCTGGGCCTGAGGTTCACCACCCCTGAGTTACAGGAATCTGAACAGGGATAACATGAGGCCAGCAGTGACTGAGGGCTCTCTAGAAACACAACCAACTGTGCCTGGACTCATGATGAGCTATGTTCCTATTGCATTCATTCAAACCTATTGGCTGTGTCTAGACTGGCCAGTTTTTCCGGAAAATCAGCCGCTTTTCTGGAAAAACTTGCCAGCTGTCTACACTGGCCGCTTGAATTTCCGCAAAAGCACTGACGATCTCATGTAAGATTGTCAGTGTTTTTGCGGAAATACTATGCTGCTCCTGTTCAGGCAAAAGTCCTTTTGCGCAAAAGGGCCAGTGTAGACAGCCCAGATTTGTTTTCTGCAAAAAAGCCCTGATCACGAAAATGGCGATCGGGGCTTTTTTGTGGAAAAGCGTGTCTAGATTGGCACGGATGCTTTTCCACAAAAAGTGCTTTTGTGGAAAAGCGTCCGTGCCAATCTAGATGCTCTGTTCCAAAAATGCTTTTAACGGAAAACTTTTCCGTTAAAAGCATTTCCGGAAAATCATGCCAGTCTAGATGTAGCCACAGTGCCTTCTCTGCTCGGAAGCTACCCATTTCAAGGACCATGTGTAACAAAGTATAGTTTTTACGTTGGCCCTCAGCATTCTCATCCGCACTCTGCAGGACAGAGTTCTCCTTCCTCCCTGATTCAGACTGCAATGAAAGTTTTGTACTAGCAAGCAGGGGCAGATGATCATTTTGCGGGGCCCAAAGCAGTCCAATTTCGCAGGGCCCCCCTTTGACACGGCACATGTGTGGTAGTGCCACGGCGCATGCGCGGGGCTTCTTGAAGCGCGGGGCCCGGGGCAGCCGCCCTGCTCTCCCTGCCCTATATCCGCCCCTGCTAGCAAGCACTAGAGGACTGTCACTTTAGGTAAATTAGGGCCCAATCCTGCCACTGGTTCCATAACCAAGTTCAGCGGTTCCTTAGGGGCCAAAGTCTGCTCTCACTTATGCTGGTGTAAAAAAGCAGAATTTGGCCCACTGATATGTTTTAGCTTGAAGATTGTCTGTTAACGTGAAACTGATCTACAGTTTGTTTGAAGAAGGCATTTTTTGAACCAAACCAACTGATCACTTCACACAGTTGTTGTCTAACAACCCAACACGCCATCAAGAAGTTATGTTACTACATTCCCACCGCATTTAACCTTTCCAGTGCTAAGAAATGCTTTGTTACTCAGAAAACATACAAGTGCTGGGGAATGGGTGATGACAGCTGCTCAATATTGTATTACAATGTAATGCTTAAAAATGCTAGAGAATAGTTGTGCCCTGGTTGCTGTTCTGTTTGTAACAGAGGCTTCCACTGATAGATCAGTTTTTCCATTTGTTGGAATCCCAGCCGAGGAACCAGCCTGTGAACGTAGGGGGTTCGTGTCCTTGCTTCACAATAACAAGTGGAGTCCCCTTATCTCTTCCAGAAGGATCTGTCTCAATATAGCGTTTGGCTAAAGACATAATAAAACATGCAAAATATCATTCAATTCACATAGGGGAAAAATTTATCCTCAGCAAAATAAATCAAAATAAATAAAATTTTACACCGATCCAGCTTCATTATATAAAATGATCAAATAGCTGTTGCTTTCTCTCAGCTGCCAGCCAAGATTTTCAGAAATGTCATCTCAGATGTCAGTTGGAAAAACCCCAAGATACAGGCACAGTGGTCTTTGCCCTGGTCACTTGGGTCCTACCATATAATTGCTTTTTAGCTCCAGAATGGGTGAAGGCCTCAGGTAATACTTCTGGAATATAGATCCTTCACTAATGGTTTTCCCAAGGAAGAGTCTTACGGCTGAACCCAATAGTTTTCCTCTGTATCACTAAGACTATGTCTAGACTACAGGCTTCTTTCGGAAGAAGCTTTTCTGAAAGAGATCTTCTGAAAAAACTTCTTCCTAAAGAGAGCGTCTACACAGCAAAAGCGCGTCCACACTGTATGTAAGCTGTGATTACTATGCATGGAGTGGCCACCAGGGCACCTGTGCTCTTTCCTCTTCTTGCGAAAGAACTCCCTCTTCCCCGTCCACACACGCCTTTTTCTGAAAGAGCTCTTTCACAAATAGGCATCTTCCTCATAGAAAGAGGTTTACCAGTGTTGGAAAAACTCCTCTGTTCTTTTGATTTTTTTTTTGAAAGAACGTGATTGCAGTGTGGATGTAAGTGAAGTTTTTTTTTTGGAAAAATGGCTATTTTTCCAAAAAAAATCTCTGCAGTGTAGACATACCGTAGGTGATGATAGTAAAGGTCTGAAAACAAGCTAGGTAACTGTGGCTGCGATAGGTAAGGGTATGCCGGCATTTTCAGTATAAATCTTGGTATGAGAACTCAGATGGGTTAATTCACATCATAGTTGACACGTGTAAATTCTGGGTGCAGAATTTAGCTCATTTTGATACAATTAGAGAAGGGCAACAATGAGCAGACTTGAAAGCTTTTTCTTCTTCTTTTTTTTTCTTTATCTATACATGATTTAGGGCAGGGCAGGGAACCTCCAGCCCACAGGCTCCATGCGCTTCAGAAGGATTAGCCACTGGCATGCTGCAAGATGGTTTGTTTACCGAATGTCCACAGGTATGGAGCTCTGCAGCTCCTGGTGGTGTGATTCGACATTCCTATGGGATCTATGGGAAGTGGTGGTGGTGGCCTGGCCTGCAGGTTCCTCAGCCCTGGTTTAGGGTCACATATAGTAGCACCAGGACGATGAATTTCATTCTTTATAGAAAGTTACATTTGAGAAAATAGAGTTGAGTTTTCTGGTGACCATTGTACTGTTTAAAATGTCATACAAAGATATGGGAATTAGCTAATTATGGAACCTTCACAGTTAATTGCTACCCAAGCTCACTAACTCTCTTAAACACCATTCTTAGTATAATTAAATTGTTGACCATTTAACATCTCCCTTTTCATTCATTTAATCCCCACTCAACCCATTTCAAGCAGCATTTTGTCTAATGCAATTCTTACCAGATTTCACAGATTCATTTCGCTCAGTTTCATTAGCATCTTTACCAATCCAGACAAACACCTGTAAATAAAAGATTTAAAAGTTTATTGTTATGGGGATTGGCCCAGATTTTAATCTTATTTACACCACTGAAATCTGAAGTAATTCCATTGACTTCATTAGGAGAAAAAGCAGGCATTAATATAGTGACTCTGAGGTTACACAGGCATAAATGAGATCAGAATCTGGCCCATCACACTTAAAGATACAAGTTTTCTACAGACCCAGTTCTAGGTTTCAAAATCCCCCCACATCATGGACTATAGCAAATCCAGTGCCAAATCCTGTAATTCTAGGGACATTCATTAGTCTCTCTCTCTTCACAAATTTGTCCTAGTGGCTGGCACTTCAAATGCTGAAATCCCTCCTTGCAACTTGTAGAGATCAAAGGCAGGGCCATGTATTCTGCACGCATTACTAGTAAGCAGGTATTTTTTACTGTGTGATAAAAAATAAGAGAAACATCTTTACTTTTTGTGTTTATTGGGTCAAATTCAGCCATATTCGGCACTTCCTGCACACTGTGAAGCAGTGCTCCATAACAACTCTTTGTATAGGAGTGTGGATGGGGATTAGGGTGTAAGGGCATGATGGATCCAAAAGCCAAACCCATGTGTTTTGTTAGGCACAGCTGGTGTGGATACCACCCATTGGCTGCAGCAATAGCTGAGGAGGAACTGTGCTGGTTTTCCATAAATTGGGAGAAAGGAGCAAACTTCTTTTTCTAAGGAACTTCACAGGGATTGGAGAAAACAGATCAGTTTGCAAGGTGCTCAGCAGAAGCCTGTATTCCAGTCAGGTTTTTTTCTTCCACATTGACATGTTTTTCTGGAGGCGTCTATAGGTTTAGAAAGGTATTTTTTTACTATTATTTTGATGACATTAAGCAGAATTGAATAATAAAGCCCAAAACACTATTGAGCTAATTTGCAGTGCATTGTGGTGGCAGATAGTCAAAGTCAAACAGCTTCCATTAACATTAATGGGAAATACAACTGTAATCTTGCATGATGGCTTGAAAACATAGTGGATATTCATACTTGCATGTCAAGTGGCTGAAGAGAAAACATAGCTCTATTTTCTTCTTCAGTTATAACTTCAAAAAAGCAAAATCCCATCATGCCTCACAACATGATATGTTTTCATTTAATTAGTTTCACCTCTTTACTCTGTAAGATAATTCTCTTACTGTCTTCTCACGGGTTGTCTATCTGTACATTGTTAGTAGTAAATCCTTTTAGTCACCACATAAAGCATTGTAAAGTACATAGTTTACCTGCTCCCAAGTATCTAACAACATGACATCATCTTCAGCTAAATCATCCTGAGTGAATTCTCCTGGGACCTCCTCAATCTAAAATGGAGAATAAAATTGGTAATGTATGTCCATTCAAGATTTTCCATCATGCTTAAGTTTGGACAAATATGAGACTTTTAAAAGGGATGAATCTAAAAACAGTCATGCATTCCTTGTTCCTTTGCAGATGAAGGTTCAAAACTCATTTTGATCAATGAGTGAAATGCAGTAGACAGGTATGAACAAATCAGACCTCTGGCCATCTTTCCATTTCACACAGTTGGGAATTGTGCTCAAGAGAGGCGAAGATTTCAAATAGTAGCAGTGAGTATTGTAAATCGAGACTGAAATACACTGGCAGACAGGGAATTTTGCTTAGTGCCTCCCTGCACTAAATGCCTGCAGAGAGCAAACTTTCAGCTTATATGTTCATGGGCATTAACATTTACCAGGTACCACAAAACAGAGTAAGTGAATGAAGAGAATAGCTTTGATGTGTAGTCCATGGGCTCAGTCCTGAAAGTGGCAAAACACCCACTGACTTAAAAAATGGAATTTTTCACTTGACCAAAGAATTTGGGGTTGAGCCCCAACAGAATCAGGCTATGTCAACATGGTAGGGTTTTTGCACAAGTCGTTTTTTGTAGAAGAGTTCTTGCGTAAAAACTTCTTGCGCAAACGCACGTCCACACCTCAAAGTGCATGCGCTTTGCGCAAGAGGGTGTCCACAATGCATGGACACTCTTGCACAAGAAAGTTCTGATTGCCATTCATAGAATGGCCATCAGATCACGTGTGCTTTTTCTGATAGGCTTTTTTAGTGCAAGAAATCCCTGCAGAGCATCCACACCTGCCTTTTTGTGCAAGAGCTGTAGTGCAAAAAGGAGTTATGCCTCGTAGAAGGAAGTATACCTACACTGCAAAAAGCCCTCTGTTCTGTTGATTGACTGTAGATTTTCTTGTGCAAAAACACGCTTGATGTGTGGACGCTCCATGGGTTTTTGCGCAAAAAAGGCCTTTTTGGTGCAAAACCATTGTAGCGTAGACATAGCCTCAGAGGCTACTTCTTCAGAGACATTACAGGAAAGCTGTATTTCGGTTTGTATCAAGCAGGATAGGTAATAGTTCAGTTCAGCTAGTGGTCAGGCTGCCTTTATTTGATGTGATTGAAGGGCTCTGTCTGTGGTTGGCCCTGAGGTAATGCTGAAGGAAAGAGAAGGCAGAAGGTGCAAAGAACCTCTCCCTTCCCTCTCTTGGGAGCATGTTCAGGAGCTAGGAATGATCAGCTCCTTTTGATTGTGGAAGATGAGCACTGAAGTGAGGCCAGGTCCTATGGAATTTAATGGAAGATGGAAACCTTGGCTATAGTTTTTTTTTTTTTTTTTAAAACACAAGAACAACAAAAACAAACCCATCTTGTAGACCTGTACAGCAAATTCTATTCCTCTCTAGATTTCCATAGGAGAGTCTGAAAAGGCTACAGGAAGGACATACTACTTCACTACATTTCATAAGATTATAGTCCTTTCCCAAGAAACTGATCGGTTTCTTTTTTAAATTGAATGAGCCCTTTTTGCAAGAGGAGAAGCTCCACTGTCTCCCTGCTAGTCAGTAGAATTCACCCAAGAGAGTCATCCTAGCCCAGCGCAGTGCAGTGCTGGTACTCTCAAAACTCAATGTGTCAGTGTGTGTCAGTCACAAAACCGGTTCAGAAAACGCCCGCTGGGAAGGCGCATCTCCTTACCTCAGCATTCAGCACCTCAAAAGGCACAATTACAACCTCTCTAGGGGAAAATTCTGGCTGCCTCCAGCACTCTGGGTTAATTAAGGTTCCCTTTCCCTGCCACTTCTATCACACTTTTGAAAGATCCAGGTATAATACAGACCTCCTATTTGCTTGAAATGCTGTGGCCTAGAGGCTCAGCTAGCATATGTGGCAGTTCTGGGATCCATGAAAACATGGCAAGGGAGGTTTGATCAAACTCTTATTTGTCACTGTACCTTAGCTGCAGGTAGCAGATACCAGCAGGAGAACTGGCTACGTCCTTCAGAAGCAGGGCTCTCCCCAGAACTTCCTAAGGCATCCATGCCTGCGTCTGGCCCTATGTCTTCAAAGCACCACTCCTCCCCGTAGTTTTCCACTGCCACCACCTCTTCAGGGAGCAGCAGTGGAAGTCATGATTTTCAGTTTTTAAATAAACCTACTAGCATGCAAATCTGGTTTTGACACATTCATCTTTTCCGTCAACCATTTCTTGTCCCACCATGCTGAGCTGTATATCACAAAATGAGAAGGAAATAATCTTGAACTGTCACTGGCCTCCAGCTGTCACCGGTTTGTAATGCTACAGGGTTAGCCCAGACACTCTACACCATTTCATCTTGTGCTGCTTAATAAGCAATTGGGATAGTAGATTAGTAATACACAGAGATACCATCAATATCAATAGAAGCTTCAGCAGGTATTCCATTTAGTGTCTATTGCTGCCCAATGTGTCAGAGTAGAGAATGAACAGAGGGGACAGTATCCATCATATACTTACAACAAACCTGCCAGTCTTATTGGAACAGCCATAGAGACGAGGAGGGTGGTCTTCAGATTCAGTTAGCAGCTGTCCTGAAGTCTGGTATTTTTTCTGACCTCCAAGAACTCTCCAGAATTCCTCTGGAATATATAGGATATAATCTACTTGGCATCAAGGTTTATATTTTCTTCTTTAACTTGGTGGATATTGTTTCAAAACTCTCCAAACAATGTAATGTTGGCCCAGCCCATAATGTGTAAGTATTTTCTTTAACAGTACAGTTTTTCACATGGTTTATAAAAGCCCATACAGATATTCCTGTGATTTCACACCTTACTCTCTCTCTCTCTCTGTTTTAATCACTCAGTATATGGAAAGGACTACATTCTGTTGCTCCCACTGCAACTCAATTGACTTCTATTGGGTAGCATCGCTTATAAATCAGCTCAGATTCTGGACAAATACCCTTACTGCAAAATACAGAGCCAGCTTTTAAAGGAAAGAGGAGTGTGACTGCTTTGTCCACAACAGTGTGTATTTGGAAACCCCCCGTTTGTACGCATATTTAGAATCCAATCCTGTGTGGTACTGTGCACCCTCTGTTTCCTTTGAGCTGCCAAATGCCCCAGTATTTACCTGGCTCCTGGCCCTCTACAATCCTAGCTGTCTGACATTTCAGAATGCTGGCAACATACTGAGCTCCTTTTTCCTCTTCTTTGCTTGCTCCTTTTCCTACCCACGTGTAGCCAGAGTTTGTTGGCAGTTTCAAAACAAAAACATCATTGGAGTTCAATGAAGTTGCATCAACATCAACCTAGAGCAAGAGCGAGATTGTTTAATTCTTCTGATTTTTAAATAACCCACATATTCACCTTTCTGAACATTGATGTCAAGCTGTAGTACAGATTGGATCTTCCTGAATGGAATGAACAGGGAGTTTGCCCGACCAGGGGATTTCAGTGTTCCCCTGTTGACTGCTGCCCCACTCATGGGCTCCCCTCCCAGCTCTGGAGCTCCCAAGGCTGGACTCCACGCCCTGCTGCGCACCCCACTGCCACCAGGGGTTCTTTGATTGGGGCCAGCCTTGCTGCCGGGGCCAGGATTGCTGCTGCCAGAGGTTCCCTGGCTGGAGCCAGGGCCACCCAACCACTGCTTCTCATGCTGCCACCAGGAGGTTCTCCCGCCGTTGCTCGGCCCAGCCGCTGCTCACGCAGTCAAGGGTCCTCAGCCCCTGTGGGAACCCTACCTGGCTCCTGCTCCTGGTCTCCAGTGGCTCTTTGGTCCTGCAACATCCATAACCCTGCCAGGCCACATGTTACCGGACCAGAGAGTCCTGGATTTGGGAGCTTCAACCTGTACTGATGCAAACCAGCGTAATTGCACTACGTGCCGTGGTGTTTCTTTAGATTTACACTGCAATAGCTTAAGGTACATCTACACCAGAGCTGAAACTGTAACTTCCCTCACAGGTAGACATAAAAACTCCAGTTTTTATCCAGCCAGCGCACTAAAAATAGCAGTGTAGCCATGGTGGCACCCGACTATGATCCTCTCCAAGACCCTGGGTTTATACTGAGGCAGCTAGCATGCCCTGTTGCAGCAACACTAGTGTTTTCAGTGAAGTTGAATAAAAATTAACATGTATATATGACCCAAGCTGAAAATTACACCTCTACCTCCAGCATAGATGTACCCATAATATTTCATTTGACACTGGTAATTGGCCTGGGAGAGGAATTTTAACTAGCTGCCTAGGGTTAGGAAGTCAAGGTGGATTTGGTAATATTTTTTCCTGGACTGACTTGTATTGATGAGAAAGATGAGCTTTTAAGCTTACACAGAGCTCTTATTCAGGTCTGTGTTCTAGTAGGAAAGAAACTCTCCATATGCTCAGTTTATTCTTTAATTATCCACTATGGGATTTTTGCAACTTCCTCTAGTACTGGCCATTGTCAGAAATCTCATACAGGACTAGACCTGGTATGGCATCTGATCCGGTCCAGAATGGGAGCTCCTATGTTCCTACTCATACTTTAACTATCAAACAGAAATCATTTAAAATCACACTTGCCAGTCTGGTGCTCATTACAACTGTACTATGCAACATGGGAAATATTTTACTGAACAGGTGATTTTTACCTCCACAATCCTGGTGATCAATGCCAGGTTCCGGCGAATCTGAAAGAGACGAGTGGGGGGAGGGGGCTTCTGACCTCCTTTTTTGGATGTTCCATCTTTGTAGACAATGAGTGGTTTGTCTCTGAACAAGCTCAGCAAATGTGCAGGTTCTTTCCCTTGGGAGACCCGAATCTGTAAAGAATATTAGAATGCAGTAAAGGAAAAGAAATTAAAGGATTTCACATTATTTTGGGCATGACTGAAGACCAAGGTGATGATAGTTGAGAGGGAAAGTAAGTTAGGATAAATTACTAAAGGCAAGCTGTCTCAGCTGAGCTAAGCACACACAGTTTCAGAGACATTATGGCTGCAGCATTTGTAAGCAGTTTGTCACTCACGTTAACACTCCGACACACTCAGACTAATATTTCTAACAGAACACTAAGCTTGGGATTTGTACATTCAGTTTCTAAGCGATTAAAACTCTGACAGTTGCCATCTACTTTAATAAGAAAATATTGCTTTTTGAAAAACATCGCCACTTCACAGAGGTTTTACACAGGCATTTAATTCTCCTGGAAGTCTCTGGTTCTGAAGGTTAGGGGATTTGTATTTAAATGAAGTAGGAAAAATGGGTTTTTCTTCATGACCATTATTTCTAGGTCTGTACATCTGCATGAGGATGAAAAAGAGAGCATAAATACTCCAGGTGATGGATTACTAGGCTGTCAATATCAACTTGTGCAGTGTATATGGGAAAAGATGGTATTTAAAACTGCACTGGCAAATCTCTTTGATTTTCAGGGCAATTTAATATAACATTTATTGATTATAGTACAGTAGGATTCTCTGTTTCTTCTCTGTTTTTTCTTCAACAAAAAGATGACAACTAAAGGCTATGAACTCCCCACAGATTTTTTTTGCTGTTTTGCTTCTCTCTTGCAGGATACAAGAGCAGCATATCTTAAGCATGATTTGAAGTATGCCACACACATGCATCAGAGGAATGTATGATAGAGGACAGATGAGAAGGAAGGAGAAAAGAAAAGGGAGGGAAGATAATTGGCTAAAATGTTTCTTTAAACAAAGAACACTACAGAAGAGAAGAGAGTGAAAAAACAGCAAAGGACACCACTTGATACAGATGGGATGGGAAAGAAAAACTCATTATTTCAGATGCCAGAAACACATAGCGCTAGTTGGTGTCATAAATCTGCAGAGCAACCAGTTCAGCCAGCAGAGGGAGATTATATGTCCAGGAGCAGGCCTGATCCATTCTATCACAAACTGCACCATACATAGAATAGAGAACCCTAATCTCTGGTCCTGAGCCTTCTGCTTTGAGCCCTAGTACATCAGCTAACCAGGTGGGTTCTCTGCCTTTGGGGCCAGATGTCAGATGGTCTCCCTTCCCCCTGACAATAGCTTCCCCCCACCCAAGAAAAGGAATAGCGGGAGGTAAAGGAGGAGACCTGAGAAGTAAGTGTTTATCTGAGAGGGAGAGAAGGAAGGAGTCTCAATACCAGCCCAGCACAACACCCAGCACTTCCTCCAGTAGCAGCAAAGAAGCAAACCACCCAGCACTGCCTACTGGAGGAAAAGTGGATGAGGAATTGCTGACTGCTGCTGTGTGCGGCTGAGAATTCTCTAGTGGATAAGGTGTGTGGCTGCAAGTCAGGGCAAAGGAGCAAGAGGCCACCTTATTATCCTGTTTGGGTTAGCCACAGCACCCATACTTGAGCAGGGAAGAGCAGAGCCACTGTCCACCCGCTTCTCTGGTGCAGGTGAGTAGGGAGAGGACAGGCATGGCTGGGGAATGGGAAGAGCCTTGACATATTGGTGTGTGCATCGGCTCAAGTGCAGAGGGGGAAGTAATCAGTGCCAACAAAACAGCGAGCTGCTCAGGGAAGAAGAAACAGATTGTACTAAGTGGAGCAGGGCACCCCTTATTCCGGCTGGATTGGGGGGCTGCAGTCCAACACAAGACAGTCATTTTAAATTAGAAAAACACTGTGATCCCGCCAGAGGTAGGGTGCCAGTCTCAGCCTGCCTTTCCTTTGGCTTCTGTAGTGTTGCAAGTGGCAGAAATGGTGGGCCCTCTCCCACTTTGATGTCTCAGTGCTAGATAGGCAGGTGCAGTCAAGGAGTGAGACAACGGAATGAAATCAATTGCACCTGCTGCTATTTGTGGATTAAAAATCATGGCAATCATCTGCAGGTGCAAAAAGAGAGGCTACGCTTTAAAAATCTGCCCCCAAAGAATCTAACATGGCAAGTAAATACTATGAAATAGAATAATTTCTCATTTAACAATATAGATATGTTTCAGAAAATGATCGTGTTAAGTGAAAACGTGTTATGAGGGGTCAATTTTCCCATTGAAAATAATGGAAAAGGTGGGGGTTGCATTTCAAGTGGTGGTGTCTGTTGGGACGGGGACATAAGGTTGGGGGAGAAAGGGGACTGCGTGGGGAGATGTTTGACTCTGGGAAAGGGAAGGGGAAAAGAGGGGAGGTGGATTGGGTTGGGAGTATGCCCCTGTGACGGGTCTGCCGGGACCTGCATTGCATCCAGCGAGGGGGGGTTGCCAGGGAATGGTGCAGCGAGCGGCGAACCCTCCGCTGCTTTGCAGGGAAGTGGGGGAAGCCCCACGCAGCCGCCACCGACTGGACGGCTTGGGAAATTGTGTTATTCCGGGGACGGTTGTGTAATTAAAAAATGTTCCCTAAAAAAAAAAAATCGTGCTATCGCGAAAACATGTTAAGCGGGCACGTGTTAAATGAGGAATTACTGTACAGGGTTGTAACTGAAGTTTCAGAGTTTAAGTGTCATCTGGACTGTAGTGCCATCTAGTGTCTAAAAAGTTGGTTACACTGGAAAATACTACAAAATATGCTAAATATTTTACATAATCAGATTTGGCATATATATGTTGAAAGTAATTAGCATTTAAATATTACAGCTAATGCAATTATATGGATCTATTTGTGGTTAATTGAAGAAAGTTCAATTAACTATAGAATCACTGATTATTTAAAGTGCATTTAAGAGTGTTTCAACTAACTAATAAATTGACAGATTTTAACCCTCACTTAATATGATGTAAATAATCAATTGCTATTGATTTAACATCTAACACTATCCCCTTCAATCTAAATTAATTATAAACTTGAGAAAAATGAGGGACTTTAACACTTACGGAATGGGAGTCAAGCACGTTCCTTCTCTAATTCCTGATCTAGCAACCTCCATTCTCTCCCCAGTTCTCTTCCCCCTCCTTCATCTCTTTTCCCAAAGGATAGCCCACCCATCTCATAAGCTGCATAGTATTACTGACAAAGGGGAAGGCCTGTCCCAGTGGGCAGTCGTCTAACACTCTCGCCCGCTATGCAATATTCCCTCTAATTTCTTCCATCCATGTACAGAATACATTTTGTTACATGCACCAAGGCATGTTGTGTGTCCCACGGGTTGGTTCTGAGCCAGTTTTGTTCAACATCTTTATTAATGATCTGGATGAGGGAGGGGTTGCACTCTTAGCAAGTTTGCCGAAGACACTAAGCTGGGGGAGACGTAGATACGCTATAGGGTAGGGATAGGGTCCAGAGACCTAGACAAATTGGAGGATCGGGAGAAAAGAAATCTGATGAGGCTCAACAAGGGCAAACAAGTCCTGCACTTGGGATGCAAGAATCCCATGCACTGCTACAGGCTGGGGACTAGTTGGCTAAGCAACAGTTTTGCAGAAAAGGACCTGGGGATTACAGTGGATGAGAAGCTGGATATGAGTCAACAGTGTGCCCTTGTAGCCAAGAAGGCTAACATCATATAGGGGTGCATTTATAGGAGTATTGCCAGCAGATCTAGGGAAGTCATTATTCCCCTTTATTCAGCACTTATGAGGCCACATCTGGAGTATTGAGTGCAGTTCTGGGCCCCTCATTACAAAAAGGATGTGGATACATTTGGGCTGGAGTACTTAATTTATGAGGAGAAACTGAGGGATTTGGGCTTATTTAGTCTACAGAAAAGAAGTGAGGACAGATTTGATAGCAGCCTTCAACTACCTGAAGGGGGGTTCCAAAGAGGGTGGAGAGAGGCTGTTCTCAGTGCTGACAGATGACAGAACAAGGAGCAATGGTCTCAAGTTTCAGTGGGGGAGGTCTAGGTTAGATATTAGGAAAACCTATTTCATTAGGATGGTGGTGAAACATTGGAATGAGTTACCTAGGGAGGTGGTGGAATCTCCATCCCTAGAGGTTTTTAAGCCCTGGCTGTACAAAGCCATGGATGGAATGATTTAGTTGAGATTGGTTCTGCTTTTAACAGAGGGTTGGACTTGATGACCGCCTGAGGTCTCTTCCAACCCAAGGGTCCACGTTAGCCATAGGTATGTCATCTGCTCTGACAAAGACTAGCCCCAATGTGTTAGCTATTCTCCGCAAATTCAAAAATGGCATGAAAGTGGCTGGAGAAAACACTTGTATGCCCTTAGTAAACTGCGAGGGTCGAAGTAGGCAAGGAAAGGTCTAGTATAATGGCAGACGTGTGACAAAAAGGTTTAAAATGGCTCAAACAAATGGACTGGGATGGGCAGGAAGGAGGAATTCTTTGACTTTATGTTGGAAAATTCTGTTTCAAAAGTGATTTGTGCCATTGACAAAGCAGGTGTGAAAAAGAGAATAGAAAACAAGCCTTTTCATTAAGGACTGTGGAGAATCAGGAATCCTTTTTACTTGTGATCTGATCACAGGTTTCGGGAGGAAAAAAAGCCAGTATATGAACAGACTTCAAATGTGCTTCACAGCTTCCACGTGCATGGTAAGACAAATGATAGTGATGATTATGATGAGCAGAAACGAAGAGAAGAAATATATAAAATCGGCCAGTTAAAGTTGTAGATGGATATGGATATGGTGCTTTTTAAATGCAAGTTCCTTGCTTCCAAAGCTCACAGGCCCAATGAAGCCACGTCACAGCAGAAAGGGAGAGGATATGCAATTATTAAGGAAGTAGGGAGGATGCCTGGAAGGTGCCTGGATCAACCACTGTTATTTCTAATTAACTCAAATGACAAGAAATATAATTTCACCTCCAAAGTAAGCTACATAGGCAAGAAAATATGGTTGTGTGAGGACACATTTGTTTATGTTCACTTCACAATACAGATGTAGCTTCCACACACCTGACAAGCTGTCTGCGTGGCCTCGGGTGTTACTAAGGTTGGCTATCCCTTTTAAAGGAAAAGTAGGTCAGATTTATTCCTGAGAGAGACACAAACCTGGACAGCCTGTCCATTTAGTGACCGATCAAGCTGAACAGTCAGGAATGCAGATGCAGTCAGCTCGTCTTTTGTGGCATGTGTTCCTTGCCTGAGAGTGAAGAAGAAAAAAACAATCCAAAGCTGAAACCATTTCAGAATGGTCCAGGACACATGTTTCAAGCAAAGCACACAATTAGTAAGTCTGCTCTTATAGATTTTATGTAGGTGTGGGACTGGATAGAGCCACTTTCTCCCACCCTTCCTTTCTCTCTCTTTTCCCCTCACCAGTTCCCACAATGCTGTGCAGCCCTGTCAGGCTGTGGGCAGCCCCACTCCAAACCATGGACTAAAAATTAAGCTACGGACCACTGGGAGGGTTGGAGCCAGTGAGTGGATGGGGAGGGACCAGGATGGGGAACAAGCCTGGGAAGGTGAGGAGGGACAACAAAAGAAAAGGCAGAGGACAAGCAGTAGCAGGAAGCTGGGGCAGAGACAGACATCCACAGAGTGCAGGGTTGACACCAGGACCATCTTGGAGGGGAGACAGCTGCTTCCAAAAGGAGACTTTTATAGATACACAGCCCAGAGCCTACAGGACAGCTCAGACCATGCTGCAAGTCCCACCTGTCTGAACTCTCTATGTAGGTGCCAGTATCAGAGCACACAGACAGACTAGAGTGACGGGGGGGGGGGGGGGGGGGGGGGGAGGGGACAGGAAAGGGGAGAGGAGATTTTCATTGGCCCAGGCCAGAGTCGACATGTCTCTAGCCAGGCATGCTGTGGATGGGGTGCTGCTTTGCTGTGCCAGGGCAAGGGAGTCTCTCTAATCCTCACTTAGAGCTCCTGACCTGCATCTGCTTGGGGCTCTGCTTAGGTTAGATAAAAGTTAAGTGTGGTGCTTACTCCAGGGGTTAACTCTGACCCCTGGGAAGGAGGGTTGGTGTTTGTGCAGGGACATGTGGCCGGAAGCTGGAACCGCTTCTCCAGCCCTGGGACCGTTGGCCACATCCCCCATCCTCTGACATATGTGAGTCATCCCACTGCTTTCAGAGGGAACACTCACAAACAGTCAGAAGATCTACTAGATATTTGGGAGGGTCTGTCTGTCTGTGCATCCACCATCTGTTTATTCAAGAACTCCTCCTAAATGGTAAGAGCTAGGACCATCACATTTCATATGCAACTTCCTCTTATCACAACATATAGCAAGGTAAGGGTTTGATTGTGCCAGGAAAATGGCATGTGCCTGGAATGGGCTTGCTCCTCATAAAACCATACAGAAAATAAACAATTACCAGGCAGTTGAAAGGGTCTGGCGGGGGGCCCCCTCTCTTCCATCCGGGACTGCCCCACCCCTCAGCTAGGTACCCTTTAGGGAGAGCAAGGGATGGATCTTCATAGGGGGACGTTGCTGACTGCTCCCTTTCACCAGGAGTGAGGGTGAAATGTGCAGTTTGTGGCATTCCTCACTCTGGCTGGGGAGTACAGGAGGCACATGAACCTAGACCTGCCCCAAGCAGAGGACGTGCACCCCTTCCCTTGGCTGTGTCTTCTGGAGGTACAGCAGTCATGGACAGGCACTTCTCACCTGGTCCCAAGCTGCTGCAGTGACTCTTCCCAGAGCAATGATTTAAATGAAGCATGTACATTTTCATTTTATCCCCCCTGCCCTCCCCCAAAAGAATTAGTGAATTGAGTTAGGGACCCAAGCAATGCTGGGTAAATTTTCTAGTAATACAAAATTTATGAACTGAACCAAACATACCATGTGTAAATGATTTGCCCTTTATGATAAGTATAAAGTATAATGTAGCAGTCACCACCAAAAAATTCTCCATATGTCTCAGGCTCCACGGGGACTCTGCCATTACTTTCAACACGCCAGACCTAAGAAATCAAAGACATCACTAGAAAACACTGGAATTCATTAGCATTCAACTTGAAGCTGAATACCAGGGCAGTGGCTAAATGACTTCTAATGTTCCCTTCTTGAGCAACACATGTTTTCTGTTTCCAAATACTAGGTTAACTTTTATGCCATCAGAAAAGATCATGTGATCCTGAATGACAGAGACCGAACCGTTTTGCTGTGAAGTAGCCCCAGCTCTGCCAACTAAATGAATGGTAGTGAGAAGCCAATTAGAAAATATGGTGCTTCCATCTTGATATTTTGAAGTGACATCATGTAACATCACTTAACATTAATCCAGTCACATTCCTATCCTTTACCTCATAGGTTAATGGTACAACATTAATGAAATAGAATGATAAGTAGCAACAGCACTAAAACACCCCAAGGGAAAGGTACAGTGCACTTCACACAAGCATCCACTATCCTGCCCTTGATTCTGTATAGTTCAGTTCTAAGTTGCTGGAGGCTAAGAATACTATTCAACTAGGGCTAAGCCCAGAGAACTGAAACAGCAGGCAGTGTACAAAGTAGTCCAATAAGGAACAAGAGGAATACTCCCCACAAGTTGCAGAGCTGCCCTGTTTGTCCAATGACTAATATAGTTTTCTATTGTCCCCAGTGTATCCTTACCATGGAGGCAAGGACTTGAGGGTTTCCATGTTGCCCTTTCCTAGTCCTGTCCCCACGGTTAGACAATGGAGCCCACTGATACTGCTTCTGTGAGGGAGCTCTCTAGCCATTATTTGAAGACCGCCTTTAGAGAACAGACCTGGTGTCTGAAGGACTCACAGCTGTAGAGTTAATGGGTAAAATTCCAATTGATTTTTTACTTCTGAGATCTCACTCATACTCTTTAGCAAGCAGGCTTTCAAGTAGAGAGAAGGGAGAAGTGTCCCTTCAACCTAAGTGGCAAATTTAAAGTGTTTGTTTCAGACACATTATATATAGGCTTAGAAGGATTAGATTTTCATTGGTAAACGTGATAACCATCCATTCACTGTATATGCACACAATATCAAAAATATTTCTGTCAATAATACTTGATATTTAAAGATATGCAAACTAGAAAACATGCTGCTTGAGAACTTATCAGAGTTTAATTTAAAGCTATTTCTATTACACATTTTGCTATGTGACATTGACAATGTGTTTTATCATCTCAAATCCTCCTATCATTGTCTGACCTCTCACAGTAATTCCTAGCACTGAAAGTAGACAAAAATTGAAAGTGTTTAATACCCATAATTCTATGCAACAATAAAAATTAAATAGATAGAAAAGTTTAAAAATGCTTAAATAGAAGCAGTGATATCTATTACAATCATTAAAAAACAAAAATCAAATTCTTTCACGCCTAAGTGAGAGCAGTAGAGTGTTCTTCCTTTTGGTGCTGTCTACGCCGCAGGAAGTCAAACCCGAATTAAGCAATTTTGATTTCACTGACACAATTAATGTAGCTGAAGTTGTGTACCTTAATTCAACTTTAGCCCTGCTGTGTAGACGTACCCTAAGTAAGAGAGGTGGCAGTCCTACTTTTGTACAGAATGACTGATACAGAATTTTTCATGGGCATCAAAGCACTTGAGTGAAGAACACCTATACAGCACACAGATGACACAGGGATTCATTCCTTCTCCACCAAAAGGCTTTTGAGATGTGAAGCTATAGATTTTGCAACAAAACTACTCTATAATTTAAACCTGCAAAATAAGAATGCACCCAGTAAAAATAACAAGAGAATGTAGTTAGCTGAAATAGATATATTTTAAAATGACAAAATTACCTCCACTTTTCCTGAACCATCATCAACCATATTGTACTGGGCAGCCATTTGTGGAGATTCATGTAACTTGGTAGCGTCAAATTCAATCTGCTCAATTTTAGCCACTCTTTCCGTGACACAGACTTTCCCAAAGCCTTCACTTTGATATTTATCCTTCCAATCTCTGAAGAACTGTTTGAAGATTGGTGTTTCTCCTCCTTCTGGAAGCACTTGAATCTGCAGGTAAACAAGAGAGGGGAGGGGAAAGCCAGATGTTACTAGTAATACTGTCCCTTTTGTGAAGTAAAACAGCCTTGTACCCCCAAGGCTGGGAGGTCTGCAGCCACTACTGTGAGGAGGAAACGTAGAGTTATGGTGGTTGGAAACTCTCTTCTGAGGGGATGGAGGCACCCATCTGTCGCCCTGTCATCTTAAAAGGTATGCTGCCTGGCAGGGGCCCGTATCCGAGATGTTACGTGGGGAACGGTTGAGGATTATCCATCCCTCTGACTACTACCCATTCTACTCATCCATGTGGGCATTAATGATACTGCAAGGTGTGATTTTGAACAGATTAAGAGTGACTACAGGGCTCTGGGAGTACGAGTGAAGGAGTATGAAGCACAGGTGATAGTCTTTTCTGTCCTTCCTATCGAAGGTAGGGGCCCAAGAAGAGACAGGTGCATCCTGGAGTTGAATGCCTGGCTGTGAAGATGGTATCACCAGGAGGGCTTTGGCTTACTTGACCTCGGGATGCTGTTCCAAGAAGAACTGCTAAGTAGAGACGGGGGTTCACCTTTCGAGGAAGGAGAAGCAAGTATTTGGACACAGCCTGGCTAACCTAGTGAGGAGGGTTTTAAACTAGGTTTGACGGGGGCAGGTGACCAAAGTCCAGAGGTAAGCGAAAAACATGGAAACCTGGGACATGGGTCAGAAATGGGAGGGAGCATGGGCTATAATAGCAAAGATAAAGGAGGGACATGGCACAACTGGAAAGCAAAATCAAATCAGTATCTTAGATGCCTGTATACCAGAGGTTCTCAAACTTTGTAATACCACGACCCCCTAAAATGCTAAATGAATTTGTGTGACCCCACTGTCACTGCCATGGGTCGCTTCCTCCCCCCTTGTCACCAGACCCCTTGCCTTCCTTGGGTTTCTTCAAGGTGTTTGTGGTCCTCAAACCCCCTGGTGGTCGCCCTTCCCCCCTGCAGGCTCCTTCCCCCCGTCTCTTTCTCCTCTGTGCCTCTTTTCCACTCCGCATCCCTCCTTCTCCTCCTCTCCTCTCCCGTGTCTCTACTGCCTCCTCCTCTTACCCACACATTCCCATATTTACCTCCGGGTCCTCTGCCCTGACCCAATCCCCCAGCCTGCTGCCTGAGGGACCCCATCCTTTCCCAGCTGGGGAAGCATTTGGTCGCCTGGCAACCGCGCCTCACGCGCCGGCGCCAGTCTCCCGCTCCCGCTGCCTTGCCTTCTGCTGCAGCTGAGCCGCGCTCCTGGAGTCCCGCAGCCCCGGCCATGCTGTGCGGCTTGCCAGCGGCTGCCTTCCACCACCCTGTCGCTCTTTGCAGCCCAGAGGAGAGGGTTCACAAGTGAAAAACCAAATCCAGCTGCGACCCCCCTCTAAGTTGCTTGCGACCCCGACCCACAGTTTGAGAAATGCTGTTGTATACAAATGCAAGGAGTATGGGAAAGAAGCAGAAAGAACTTGAAGTGCTAATAAATAAACACAACTATGACATCGTTGGTATCACAGAGACTTGGTGGGATAATACTCATGATTGGAATATTGGTATAGAAGGGTACAGCTTGCTCTGGAAGGATAAGCAGGGGAAAAAGGGAGGAGCTGTTGCCTTATATATTAAAAATGTTTACACTCGGACTAAGATGGAGATGGACGTAGGAGAGTCTTGTTGAGAGTCTCTGGGTTAGGTTAAAAGGGGTAAAAAAAATAAGGGTGATGTCATGCTAGGGGGCCTAAACAGACCACCTACTCAGGCAGAAGAGGTGGATGAAGCTTTTTTAAACAACTAACCAAATCATCCAAAGCACAGGGTTTAGTAGTGATGGGAGATTTCAACTAGCCAGACATATGTTGGGAAACTAACACAGCAGGGCACAAATTACCCAATAAGTTCTTGGACTGCATTGGAGACCATTTTATTTCAGAAAGTTGAGAAAGTTACTAGAGAGGAAGCTGTTCTAGATTTGATTTTAACAAATAGAAAGGAACTAGTTAAAAATTTGAAAGTGAAAGGCAGCTTGGGTCAAAGTGATCATGAAATCATAGAGTTCATGATTCTAAGGAATGGTAGAAGGGAGAACAGCAAAATAGATACAATGGATTTCAGGAAGGCAGATTTTAGTAAACTCAGAGAGCTGGTAGGTAAGGTCACATGGGAAGCATGATTAAGAGGAAAAACAACTGAAAGAGTTGGCAGTTTTTCAAAGGAACATTATTAAGGGCCCAAAAGCAAACTATTCTATTGTGTAAGAAAAATAGAAAATATTATGAGAGACCATTTTGGCTTATCCAGGAAACCTTACAGGATCTAAAAATCAAAAAGGAGTCGTATAAAAAGTGGAAACTAGGTCAAATTACAAACGATGAATATAAGTAAACACCACAAGTATGCAGGGGCAAGATTAGAAAGGCGAAGGTACAAAAAGAGTTAAATTTAGCTAGCAACATAAAGGATAACAAGAAGATATTCTATAAATATATTAGAAGAATGAGGAAGACCAAGGATAGAGTAGACCCGCTGCTCAGTGAAGAGGGAAAAACAATAAGAGGAAACTTGGAAACGGCAAAAGTGCTTAACGACTTCTTTGGTTCAGTTTTTGTCAAGAAGATTGATGGTGACAGGATGCCTAACACAGTGAATGCTAGTGGAAATGGAGTAGGTTTAGAAGTTAAAATTAATAAAGAACAAGTTAAAAATTACTTAGAAAAGTTAGATGTCTGCAAGTCACCAGGACCTGATGAAATGCATCCTAGAATACTCAAGGAGCTGATAGAGAAGGTATCTGAGCCTTTAGCTATCATCTTTGAAAAGTCATGGAAGTTAGAGGAGATTCCAGAAAACTGAAAAAGGGCAAATATAGTGCCCATCTATAAAAGGGAAGTAACAACAACCTAGGAAACTACAGACCAGTCAGTTTAATTTCTGTGCTAGAGAAGATAATGGAACAAGTAATTAAGGAATCCATCTGCAAACACCTGGAAGATAAGGTGTTAGGTAACTGCCAGCATGGATTTGTAAAGAACAAATCATATCAAACCAATCTGATAGCTTTCTTTGATAGGATAACAAGCTTTGTGGATAAGGGAGAAGTGGTGGATGTGGTTGGTGTATCTAGACTTGATACGGTCACTCATGACCTTCTTATCAATAAACTAGGGAAATACAACCTAGATGGGGCTTCAATAAGGTGGGTGCATAACTGGATGGATAACTGTTCTGAGAGGCTTTGTCTACACTGCAGGGTTTTTGCGCAAGAAGCTTTTTGCAGAAGAAATCTTCTGCAAAAACTTCTTGCGCAAAAGCACGTCCACACCTCGAAAGCGACGTGCTTTTGCACAAGAGAGTATCCACACTGCATGGACGCTCTTGCACAAGAAAGCTCTGATGGCCATTCACAGAATGACCATCGGAGCACCTGTTCTTTTTTGGATGTGCTATTTTTGTACAAGAAACCCCTGCTGCGCATCCACACACCCCTTTGTGCAGTTATTCCATGTAGAAAGAGGTATACCTATACCGCAAAAAGCCCTCTGTTCTGCCATTTTACTGTAAATTTTCTTGTGCAAAAATGCGCTTGAGGTATAGACACTCCACGGGTTTTTGCGTAAAAATAGCTGTTTTTGCACAAAAACCCTGTAGTGTAGACATAGCCAGAGAGCAGTTGTTAACGGTTCACAGTCATGCTGGAAGGGCACAACAAGTGGGGTTCTGCAAGGGTCTGTTTTGGGACCACTTCTGCTCAATAGCTTCTTCAATGATTTAGATCAGTGGTTCTCAAACGTTTTGGGCTCTAGAGCCCTTTTCATGTGTAAAAATGTATGCAGAGCCCCAGTGGTCCACTGATTGTATGTGTTGTACCTATCGACGTTTCCAGTTTGTCAACCTCACAGAGCCCCTGGAGATGTCTCATGGAGCCCCAGCGGCTCCGCGGAGCACAGTTTGAGAAACACTGATTTAGATGATGACAGAGTACATTCATTAAATTTACAGATGACACCAAGCTGGGAGGGGTTGCAAGTGCTTTGGAGGATAGGGTCAGAGGTACACAGGATGAAGTTTAATAAGGACAAATGCAAAGTACTCCCCTTAGGAAGGAACAATCCATTTCACACACACACAGAATGAGGAGCAAGTGTCTAGAAAGGAGTACTACAGAAAGGGATTTAGGGGTCATAGTGGACCACAAGCTAAATATGATTCAACAGTGTGACACTGTTGCAAAAAAAGTAAACATGATTCTGGGATGCATTAACAGGAGTGTTGTGAGCAAGACATGAGAAGTCATTCTTCCGCTCTACTCTGCACTGATTAGGTCTCAGTTGGAGTATTGTGTCCAGTTCTGGGTACCACATTTCAAGAAAGATGTGGAGAAACTGGAGAAAGTCCAGAGAAGAGCAACAAAAATGATTAAAGGTCTATAAAAGATGAGCTATGAGGGATGACTGAAAACTTAAAAGGGTGTTACAAGGAGGGGGGAGAAAAATTGTTCTCTTTGGCCTCTGATGTTAGGACAAGAAGCAATGGGCTGAAATTGCAGCACAGAAGGTTTGGGTTGGACATTAGGAAAAGCTTCCGGTCAGGGTAGTTAAAAACTGGAATAAATTGCCTAGAGAGGTTGTGGAATCACCATCACTGGAGATATTTAAGAGCAGGTTGGATAGACATATCTGTCAGGGATGAATTAGACAGTGCTTGGTCCTGCCATGAGGGCAGGGGACTGGATTTGATGATCTCTTGAGTTCCCTTCCAGTTCTAGTATTCTATGCTTTTGGGTGGCTGATGGTCCATTGACTGCAAATTGAGGGGGGTGGGAAGAGAGGGACTGGTCGGCAGGTTTGAGACCCTTTCAAATAACATGTGGCCATTGTGGTCTATGCCTCTCACCTCCAGTATAGGATCGCTGGTAATGTTATCTATCTGCAGGTATCCAAGGAGACTATCAAGAAATTAAACCTAGTATTTGATGGAGTAATATGCCTGCTAATCATGTCACAGCATTTTGGGAACATATCACACCAGCTGTTTGCACTAAATATTGACTGGCTATCCACTTCCACACCCAATTCAAAGAGCTGCTCCTAATTTACAAAATCATGTATGGACCGAGCCTTGTTGCACAATAACCAATTGGGCACAATGTCTGACCAAACCTAGGGTCCACTTTGCCAGATCTAGGGACAGAGCTTCCTTGGGAGAAATCACACAGCTATGGAGCAAGTTCCTGGTGCAGAATAGGCTGACTTGAATCTGACTGCTTTTAACACACTATGTTCACCTTTTCTTCACAGAGGAGTTTTCTGTAAGTAGGGATAAAGATGTCTGACTCCACTTGTGATCCGATCCTTTAGGCAACAAGTTGAGAAGGGAGAGAGTGTGTGGAGCAAGGATCCCATTATGGGGCAGTCCACCTATGAGATACAATTTCTTGCAGTTGTTGTAGGTAATCTAAAAAATGAGGTGTGGAACTGAAGCCAAACACTGAATGAGTAAGGTGTGTACGAACTACCTTACTTCAAATGAATGAATGAGAAGTTTTCTACATTAGTGATCCCTTTCACTAACTCTCCAGACTTTTGGATACCTGTGTGTGCCAAACATTTGGGTATTTACCCATAACTACTTGTAGGCAATGTTAAGAGATTTATTTTAATCAATTAACACTCCCCCCCAAGCCTTAAAAACATGGTTGGCTACACTGATTAATAGCACCATCTGCAATTTCAACAACTGACCAAATTTTGTCTTGTATTGTTTATCTCACAAACATACTGCACCTGGGTGTTAGCAGGGTAGTTCATTTGCTGTATGAATTCTTCAGCGGTCTTCATGGCTGCCTTTCTCTCATTTGGGTTAGCATCTTTGCCTGATTAAAACAAACAGGACAAGATTACAGCAGGGGAAAGGGAAGACGCTTTCAGAAGGTGTAAAAGAAAACTCACTGGGAGGAGTTGCAGCTGAATGAGATATCCTTTAGCATCATTCATTCTTACACTTTGATCACCTCAAGGCTGTAGAATTACATAACTAATCTGAGGTTGGCAAAAAGATTCCCACTACATCAAACTACAAAAAATTGGATTCTTATGGATTTTGAAAGTGAATACAAATAATTTGTTCACTTTTAAAAAATGTATTTGATTGCATCAATGGCCCAGGGCCAAATGATTAATTATCATGATGTGGGCTGTGTTTAGAAAGGCTCATCCTGTGAAATCTCTGGTTACCAGCATTGTTGGAAGGATGCAGTGGTCAACAAGGCTGCTTTCCACACCTGCCAAAGCCCATTATCTCTGTTCCATTATTTGGTTAAATGAAACATGTTATTGGCCAGATCTGGGATGTCACAAGCCAACACTGTTCCTCACACACTGTTATTTCCTGGCTCCAAAGGTTTTCAACTTACCTGGAACTGTGCTGAATCCTGGCTCTGTTCCCCAAAGTGCCATCAGTAACAATAACTGCATGTTCAGGACCATATCTGAGCCCATGGAGCTGTTCTTTGGAGCCTCAGTATATTTGATTTTGAACTAGACAGTTGCTGAAGCAGCCTGTAGAGAGCATTGCTTTAAAGCGGTCTCCTCTGAATGTGGCTTTTGCAAGAAGGAAGGTGAGAAAAAGAGCATGGGGAAAAGCTTCAGAGGGGTAGCCGATTTAGTCTGTAACTGGAAAAACGTAAAAAACAATAAATAGTCTTGCAGTATCTTGGAGACTAACAAAACATGTAGATGGTATCATGAGCTTTCGTGGGCACAACCCACTTCTTCAGATGAAAGAAGTGGGTTGCGCTCACAAAAGCTCATGATACTATCTACATGTTTTGTTAGTCTCTAAGGGTATGTCTACACTAGCCCCCTAGTTCGAACTAGGGAGGCTAATGTAGGCATTCGAAGTTGCAAATGAAGCCCAGGATTTAAATATCCCAGGCTTCATTTGCATCTTCCCGGGTGCCGCCATTTTTAAATGTCCCTTAGTCCGAACTCCGTGCCCATGGCTACACGCGGCACGGAGTAAGTAGTTCGAATTAGGATCTCCTCGGAGTTCCACGAGGAGTAATGGTAGTTCGAATTAGAGATCCTAATTCGAACTACCTACTCCATGCCGCTTGTAGCCGCGGGCACAGAGTTCAGACTAAGGGACATTTAAAAATGGCGGCGCCCGGGAAGATGCAAATGAAGCCTGGGATATTTAAATCCCAGGCTTCATTTACAACTTCGAATGCCTACATTAGCCTCCCTAGTTCGAACTAGGGGGCTAGTGTAGACATACCCTAAGGTGCTGCAGGACCATTAGTTGGTTTTTAAGTTTTTCGATGGGGAAAAGGGCTCTATCCCTTTAAAGACCAGGCTGGAGCCTATATAAAGGGAGGAATAGAAGCCAGGCAGGCTGCAATGGGTGGCAGTTTCTCCCTGAGGCACCTGAAGACAAGCCTAACCTGATTGAGAGACTTGGGTGTGGACTGTAAGTTTGTGATCTGATAAGATTATTGTAATGATTCGCAGACCGAGAAACTGTTGAAAAGATGCCTGACCTGACAAACTGTTTGCTTGAATGATCCCTGGGTTGAAGCCTTAGTAAAAGGGACACAATTTATATGTATTGACTTCCCTTGCCCCTGGTCTGTTAAAACAGAATCTATTGCTGCTCCACTTTGGGAAATTACAGATGGGACTAAGTGCTAAAACAAGACTGCAAGGGATTGACTGCATCTTCACAGAAGGTGATTGCTGCCCCAGTACAGGAGTGGGGACTGAGACAATTAGACTTGCTGGCTAATAAGGTTTATAACTGATTGTGTTGCTAACATAACTCAACAAAGAGAGGCTGCCCAGGGCAGCACCAGTGCCCCCCAACCATTCTCTATTTAAAACATGCCCAATATCTCCAGGTGAGATTGTATTTGGGTGAAGTGTTTGCAGTACCTTTTGAATTGGCTGCTGCGATGTATTATTATTTCTAATTCAAGTGCAACACATCAATGTTATTAAGAACTGTGGCCAGAGACCAGAACATCAGAACGGGATCTAATGGGAGCTCTAAAATCTGCCCCACTCCAGGCAGTTCATCTATTCTTGATTTTCCAGTAATGTTCTAATACAAGGAAATGTGCTGTTGTAAGCACCTATGTTGGCACAGAGAAATGTGTAAAACAAAGAAGCACAAAGGTAATGATAAACGTGCCTTTAATGATGTGTGACATGCTGCAATTCTGTCCAATGCTGGCCTTACAACCTCCCATTCATATCCACAAATACCGTGTGCCTGAGAGCAAGGTACACCTCTACACTCATTATCAAGCATACAACTTCTGGATTTTGTCCCTGATCATGATGATTTGCTGCCCACAACCAAGGCTCTACATGATTCTTTATGCTTTCTTCATAACCACTGTTCAGATCTTCTGTGCCAACCTAATAAAAGCACAAAATACACAGACTGGGTCTCATCCTTGTAAACCTCCTCACAGTCAGGTGAGAAGTCTTTACCCACTGGCCCAACTGAGAAAGGACTGCGTAGGCAAGAAAGGATTTGTAGGATGCTGAGTTCAAGCCGTATGTAGCCCATATATGTACTCACATGTGCGCCCCCAGGTTTGGCAGCTTATGATCACTGAGAAGCAGTGTGGGTCATCTCTTACCTTTCCACACAAAGATCTTCCTTGCAGCACCATAGTCCAAAATGAAACACTCTTCAGATAAAAGCATAGCCCTCAAGAAGGGATTTTCCTCTGCTACCACCGATACCTTCATGGACCCACTTGCATCTGATACCTGATGAAGTTATAATTTCAGATTTAAATCAAACCAAGCTTTTATAGTCAGATCACTTTGCCCTCCTCAAACTACATTAGTTATTGCTTTACTAACAATCCTGTATAATGATTTCATAGAATCCATATGTTGCTAGAAAGTTGTGACAGTTGTGAGAACTTTAAAAAAAATGGTTTCATTTCACTTTATGTCCAACAGAGGGAGCTATGCTATTAGCTTTGTGATCTCTATCAGCAGCCTTTTCTTACAATCTTATTCATAAGTCACTTTCTACCCCACCCCTGCTCAAATACATATTTTATGATTACCTTATATAATTTAAAAATATGTTGATCCTTCACAATTGATAATTGTGGCTAAAACACCTACACTCATGAGATACTCTTATGCAATGGGAATTAGTCATTTAAAGCTTGATTTAGCTACTGATTCATACACGCACAGCATGCACACGCAATTAAAGACAGGTACAATCACATGCAGGTGCAAAAGGGGAGGCTGGTGTAAAGCCCCTCCTTGGATCAGGGCCAGTTTTGAACAGCATAGTTAAAAACATTCCCTAGACCAAATCCTTGGCTAATGTAAATCATTGAATATAACTGAGCTTAGCTGATTTACAACGACTGCAAACTGCTGGAAATAATAGGTGTCTACAGCCTAAAAACAGAGGTTAGCATCTCAGGGACTTTGCATGTACAAATGTCACTGCTTCTGTTTATCTAGCCACTTAAGAACTAGAAAGATTTGGTGCTTACCATATACAGTTTAGCAATTCTCCTGTTTGTGACATCAGCTGCTTCATCGTCATTATCATCACCCTCACGAAGTGGTGGCTTAGCTCCTAAAACCTGTACACCAGAAGAAAAACAACTTCATTGAAAAGGCAATATGGATATCTCAGTAAAAGCACTCACATGTTTTGAATTAAACTGGATTATCTCTCTCCATTATTATTCACAGATTATAAATCCCATCTGTTGGCTGGCTTGTTTGCAAACATACAGGCATGTGTGAACCACTGTGTCAGATCTGCAGCTGTACGATATGTTGCTATGTGCTGTCTTTCCCACATGCCAGCTCCTTGATTTTGGGCACATTGGGAAAGGGATTCATTATGAGGGTCAGGCAACTAGATTATGTAGAACCAATTTAATGTTTCACCTTCTTGCTTCTTTCTGTTTATTTCCCTACATTCCAGTTTTGGTCATTCATATTTTGGAATCACCAGACACTCAGGATACCATGATGTTTGGATACTAAAGAACAGATATCCACTTATTATTCAAACAAATTCACAACACTTCATTAATAGTCCAGGTACTCAAAGAAAAAAAAGGCAGGTGACATAATGACTTTTATTGTACCAACACTTCCCTTGGCGGAAGAAGCAAGTTTTCAAGCTTCCCAGAACTCTTCTTTGGGTCTGAGATTATTGTAGCCATGCTGGGCTCAAGATATGAGAGAAACGAAGTTGTGAAGTAATATTTTTTACTGGACCAACTTATGTTGGTGGAAGGTACACGCTTTGGAAGGTTCAACAGTCCTCTTGAAGAGTCCTGTGAAGTTCAAAAGCTCGTACCTTCCACCAACATAAGTTGGTCCAGTAAAAGATATTACTTCACCGACTTTGTTTCTCTCATATCCCGAGCCCAGCATGGCTACACTACAGGTTTTAACTGGCTTTTTGACTATTAGGCTCTCTTCCTAATAACTCTCATTTTAATAAGATTTTTCTCTTTTTGATTCACACATGACCACATCCAGTAAGCTTTACTTAGGCAAATAATTGCAATGGGATCCTTGTATGAGTAAGGGCACCAGGATCTGGCTCAATATGTGATAATAAACTATTAAAATCAGATATAAGGTCAGTAAAAACATTTCTGTTGACAGTAGATTTGCATTGAGCCATGCTAAAACATTGTAAATATTTGATTACAGGGATGCAGCACAAAGCGCACAGTTGCAAAGAGTTTGGAGGAAAAATACCATAAATATGTAATAAATATCATGAGCCATCTGTTTGGTTTTCTAGCTCGGCAATATTATGCAAGCTGGACGTGACTGTCCCAGGTTTACCTCTACTTCAATCAAACTGGTTAAACCCCAAGAAATCAAAGTTCTCAGCCTTTGAGAGATGTGTATCCATTAGCATTTCAACAGGTAACAACAGTGTTTACTCTACAAATTTACTACTGCAGATTTAATATTTCAGGTAAACTGGAGTAAATTTTGGTGTACAGGTCACGTAGCTGAACGATACATTATAATCAATGAGAATATACGACAACAACCAGAAGAAATGCTTTGAAAATGCTCCTCATTGTGCACTTTCACTTAAAGTTAGAACCATCCAAAGCCCTATTGGCTTTTTTACAGAAAAGTCAGACAACAACCTGGCAGCAGGCACATTTCTTTTTATAAGTAGATATGGGATATATCACCAGCTATGCAATAGCCTCCTGATATACTAAGAGTTTGCAACAAACACAACCAAGGGGCTGACAGAATTGCCAGGTCCCATGGCAAGGTGTGGGAGGGCAGCTTTGTGCTCCCAGGAAGGGCAGGGCCTTGAGCAGAAGGGGTAGAACTGGGGTAGCCAGCCCTCAGCACTGCCCAGACCGCACCCCTCTGCCCAGTCAGTCCTTCAGTGCTGCCCAGTGTTCTGTCACTGATTTAAAGGGCCCATGACTTATGCCTTCTTGGTCTCTACCTCCACCCTGGTTGGTGGGCCTGAACACAACGATGGTTCGATTAAGATACAAACCCAACTGTACTGAGAGACGTGGCTGCAATGTGGTTGCCTGTAGTATGGTTAAAGCAGATTTTCATCTGGTCACAAAGATGGGAACTATCTGTAGCAGCAGGGGTGGGTAATAAAAAAATGGCAGCCTGCCAGCGTTAAGTTCTTGACAGGCTACCACCACTATGTTTACCTGCACCTCTGCAGGTATCAGATGATCGCAGCTCTCATTGGCTACAGATCACCATTTGCAGCCAATGTGGGCGGTGGGAAGCGACAGGGTGGATAGGGACCCCACATCGTTGCTGCTCACATTGGCCATGAATGGTGATTCATGGCCAATGAGAGCTGCGATCATTCGATACCTGCTGAAGCAAAGATAAACAGAGGTAGGAGCCCACCAGGGGCTAATCCTATGGACTGGATCTAGCCTGTGAGCTGGAATTTGCCCACCCCCATGCTAGCTTTATAACTGTTAGTGACTTAGGAGCTAAAATGGCACCAAGCAGCTGCCCTTAATCTACAGACTGTGCAAAGCGTGTCAGCACCATTGCAAACATCCAATTCAAAGAGGAGCTGTGCATAACAAGTGCTAACCAGGGCCTAACAGCATGTGAGCAGAGTCAGATGAGCTCTCCTCCTACATTAAATAATGAGCTGGGGGGAAAGGCTTTAGGAACCAAATGTGTTTGCATAAATACATGTGTGCAGCATGATGGGAGCTTCTTTCCCAAAATGATGCCTTTTGACTGGCTGGTACAAGTTTGTTTGTTTGTTTTTTTCCAGTTTTTTTCTGTGAAATTATAGAACAACACGAATCATTCTTCAACTGAAACCTTTGAACTTCCTGCAATTTTAACATAAAGAAAAGACAACCACGGTTGTTCAATATGAGAACAGTCTGGAGTTGCATCAATAATAATTGAAAAGTACTTTACATGTCATATCTCTTCAGGAATTGTTGCTTGCACAAATGTCCCACACAGCTCAATAAACTTGTTTTGTATTCTGATAGACAGAAAATAGACTTACATGCATTTTCTGCTTTCTTGTGATTCACAAACATGCTTAACCTGGCCTAATAAAAGTGGGTCATACTTGCCAAGAAGCTCAAGTATACCAAGAAAGTTTCCATTTGTAAGATCACCGATAGTTTGACTGGAACCAAAGAAAGCCAACCCCATTCAGAAAGAAAAAGAATGACATTCAATATGTGCTCAAGGATTTTTTTCCAGTTATCAGTTTTTGTGTTTATTTCACTCAGGAGTATGTTTTCAATTGAACTGTCAGCTAGTGCTGCTCTGTTAGCTTACAGCTGAGCCGGATGTGGTTATTGTACACGAAGACATACAAGAAAAATCAGGAATACAAAAATCTCCTCTGCGTGAGATAACTAATTTAAAGGTCAAACTCACCCTCAGACCAAGCAAAATCACTTTACAGTAACAGAATCAATTATGACTTTCAAAACCTTTAAAGTATGCCAAGGCTGTAAACAGTGTTTCATAATGTAGAATCACTAATCACAGAAGCTACTCCAGTCATGCAGATGAAAACTCAGATGTAACTGAAAAATTGGCAAAGGTCCAAAGTCCCATGATGATTTAAATACTTTTTTTGAAGGTATATATAGCTTCTTTTGTTGTCTTGGTTATAACTGCAAGGTGTATAATAAATGGGAATGACGTGGTAGAAAATGTCAACATTTGAGGCCCCTTGGTCTCCTGAGGCCTGGGCCAAATGGCCTTCCTGGACCCCCTCTGATAGGGCCTGCAGAATAGAAGCCTTTTTTCTCCCAACTACCTCCCCCCCTGTCAGGCAGCATCCCCAAATGCAGCCACTAGTGCTGCTGCCATCCCTTACTGCCCAAAGGATGACTGGATTGAGTGGCTGTAGGGCTGTGCTGCTGCAGTGACTTACAGTGCACAGTCACTCTCACTGTCTGGTTCTCAGGCACTAGCACAAACCCAGCAGGGGAATGGTCAGATACCAGCAAACACCTCTTTTGACACTGGATGGTCAATTCACCAATAGCAGAATAAATATTTGATTGGTTACCCCCTGAGAAATCTACAATGCTCAGGACCGCAAACAGATTCACGCCCTTGGAGAAATAGAGGCAGGTTCAAGGTAAGGAAGCTTAGGATCCCAAGTCCCACTTCAGAGGTGACTTAGCAAAAGATTTTTAAAGGTATTTATATGCTTAAACAGGCATGAAGACACTTGAAAATAGGCAGCTGTGCATCTTGGCACATCTAAAAACCCCAGTGTCTTTAAGCACCTAAATATACCTTTTTAAAAACTGGCCTTGAGACACATTCAAAAAAGCGAAATTACTCACCTTGGTGCAGTAACTGTTGTTCTTCAAGATGGTGTCCCCGCAGGTGCTCCACTGTGGGTGCTGGGCTTGCCCCAGCGCCGCAGAACAGAGACTTGTTGTAAGCAGTCTTCGACCGGGCTATGCATGCGCCCCTGTGCTTGCAGTGTTCGCGCTATTTTCCTGTGCACGGTCCATCCAACCGCTAGTTCCTCGAGACCGACTCAGAGTCTGTAAGACACAAAGAAAAGCGGACTCCGAAGCGGGGAGGAGGGCGGCTAGTAGAGCACCTGCGGGGACACCATCTCGAAGAACGACAGTTACTGCACCAAGGTGAGTAACTTCGCTTTCTTCTTCAAGGATGTCCCCGCGGGTGCTCCATTGTGGATGACTGCGTAGCAGTAGCCGTCAGAATGGAAGGAGGGAAGCATGGAGTCCCTAATTATCTGCTGTGGAGAACACCGCATTCGCCACTTCACTGTCCGAGCGAGTGCCCAGTGATAAAGAATAGTGTCTAGCAAAAGTGTCGTGGGAGGACCACATCCAGGTTCCATGATGGTGGGATTGGGTCTCATGGTGGGCTTAAATTAGTGAGGCCCTTGAGGAATTTCTTTGTGGTGGGATGAGCGAAGATGGAAGCTCCCTCCACCAATGCCATTTGGAGGGATGTTCTTGCTGATGTGTAGCCCTCCTGGATGACCGATTTCAGTATAGACTTTGAGTCAGGTAAGTGGTCTATCAGTGAAGTCAAACGTGAGAAGGTGTAAAAGGTGTAATTGGAGCGGTGCGCCGTATAGTTAGCAATTCTGAGTAATAGGGTTGCAGATGTGTAGACTTTCCTGCCCAAAAGACCCAGTCTCTTCATCTCTTCATCGGAGGTTTGGTGTTTGAATTGCGGAATCTTAGCCCTCTGTTGGGCTGCATCCACAAAAAGGGAGTTAAGTTGAGAATGGGTGAAAAGGAACTCCATCCTCTTCATGGGAACGAAATATTTTCTATCGTCCCTCTTGTTAGTCGGGAGTGCCAATGCCGGGGCATGCCATATTTCGTCAGCAATCTCTAAAATACCCTCGTTCAAAGGAATGGGGAGGCGCGATCTGTGCTGCGGCTGAAGGTTTCTAAAAAGTTTGTGCTGCTTGTCCTTGAGTTCCTGCAGCAGTATCTCCTGAATGATGGCTACTCACTCAAAGGTCATCAGGCATAGAGACCTCGCCAGGGATGACCGCTTCATCCGGTGGAGAGGAGACTGCTGGGGAGACCTCGATCGGCTGTTCAGAGAAAGGCACATGGTCGGGTTCCGACGGAAGTTGACAAGGCGAGGTCACATGTTCCGGAGGAATGGAGGGGGCAGGAGCTGGGGAAGGTCTGGAAGAGGCGTAGTCATACGCAGAACGTGAGCAGTAAGAGTACCTGCTGCGGGAGTAACAGGTGTAATAGTTATTGCGAGGGTATAGCCTGTCCAGCGGTGAGCGTCTCTCTGGACATTAAGAGTGTGAGCGATGCGCATGATGACGTGGAGAATACGCTGAGTGAGAACGGCCGTATGACGCTCTGGAGGAGGCAGGAGAAATAGATGACCCGCGGTAATGATGTCTTTGAGAATGAGGCTGAGCTGCCAGGAATGGTAATGGCAGTCTGGCAGGAGAGCGTGGAGACCTGCGGCAGCTACCATAATAAAATGGAGAGTGTGGTGCCGGAGGAGAGGGTGCCAGTACCAGGGAGAAGACAAGGGAACGAGACCGGCTATGGAGCTGAGGAGTCAAGGGGGCTGGGCTGCCCACTTCTGATCTGGAAGCGCGAGCTATAGATCTGGCGGGAGCCTCATTCCCCGGTGCCGATGACTCAGGCACTGTAACAGTCAGTGCCGAGATGGTATGCTGCACTCGTGCCAGCGCCGCTTGCTCCGGCACTGTGTGTTGCTCTGGAAACGGTGCCACTGCTGGTGTCATTGTGTTCGGCTCTGAGGAGGCTCTCATTGGCAGCTCGGTGGTTGGTGCCGATGCTACCCTCAGTGCTGCGGTGCGTGCTGGCTGTTCCAGCTGCCTGGGCTTCAGTGAAGCTGTTGGTTTGGGACGCAGCTTAGTGGTGCTGGAGGTCCCAGGTCTGTCTCCCTGGCTCACCCTGCCCTGGATGGCAGCAGGCAGGGATCCTGTGGGGGAGAGCCTGTGTCTTTTTGACGCGGCCATGGTGGGAGATGAAGCCCGCCGTTTGGGGGGCTGTTCCTCTGTGGCAGATAACTGACGCTGCGGCTGGAGGGCTTTGTCGAAGAGGAGCATTCTCAGGAGTCCCTCCCTATCTTTTTGAGTCCTAGCCATGAGCTTAGTGCTGTAGGAGCACTTCTGGGGAACGTGGGACTTCAAGACATTTTATGCAGTCCGCATGTCCATCGGAGGCTGGCATTGCCTCCCAGCAAGTGTCACATTTCTTAAAACCCGGGGATGATGGCATGCCGGCGTTTTTACTGGGGTGTCAATAGGGAGCAAGAGTCATTCCATTTCCCTTTCTCTTTGTTTATTTCTTTTCTCTCTTTTTTTTTTTTTTTTTAAGGGGGAATGAATGAACGAAGGAGGAAGGGAAACCAAGTTAGGGCAATTTACAAAGTGATTCGAGGACATATAGTCTCACAAAAGAGGTTGAGGCGAAGAGCACGGTTTCTATCCATCTGCAGCCTGAGGCGGTCTGGAGAAACTGGCGGTTGGCTGGACCGCGTGCAGGAAAAGAGCACGAACGCTGCAAGCACAGTGGTTCATGCGCAGCCCGGCCGAAGACTGCTAACAACAGGTCTCCGTTCTGCAGCGCCGGGGCAAGCCCGGCACCCACAGTGGCGAACCCTCAGGGACATCCTCAAAGAAAAATGGAATATAGGTACTTTTGAAAAAATTTCCTCTAGCCACTTAAAAATAGCTTGATCTTGCACAGATAATAAACCAAAAGCCCTTGTGCAGGGGAGGAGGGGAAACACCTCTGACATTTTCGTATGTGTATCTAGTTTCCTTTGTTTCTCTCTGCTATGCAAATAGCCATACCTAGGAACTCCTTTGGCATGCCTGAATTCTATTTAAATTCTCACGGAAGAAAGTTTTCTTCTGGCACTCAGATTTTACAGCATACACTGTCCCAGCTAATCTACACTGCAAAAGCAAATATTTATGTTCAGCATTAATGTCAACATGAGATGCTACAGTGGGCAATAGCTCATAGTCGGGGTGGTACATTAGAGTTGCTAAGAGGAGAAAGCTGAACAGCACAAGAAATAAATGAAGGTTTCAGATTGTAAAACATTTTCCCCACCCTCTTTGTGATTATTTGCTCAGAACTGCAAGGAAAGTTCAAAAAATTGTATACAAGAGAACAGAGCTCATGGTAATTTTCAGTGGAGCAGGAAATTGCCCTTCCCCACCAATGGTCACAGCACTATCTTCCAGACCTCCACAGGCTATGATCTCACTGTACTGGTTACTAACAGGCTCACATCAAACCTTCTAAACCTCCCTTTGCAGTATCCAGCCCATTATCCATTCCCTGACATGAGTATGAAGATCACCTTCTGGTGACCTGCCTTAACTCACAGACCTGAATATTATACTTTTCAGTACATGTGTATATAAAACACTCCTTCCTTATTGTATATACACATCTCACAATGATTATAATGACCTCTGTGACACAGGCTTCCATTAAAGACCTTACATGACACTCTGGTGAACAGATCAAGGGAATCCCAGTAACCCTTGTAGAATAGTGATAGAGATGTAGCCGTGTTAGTCTGGGGTAGCTGAAGCAAAATGCAGGACAATGTAGCACTTTAGAGACTAACAAGATGGTTTATTAGATGATGAGCTTTCGTGGGCCAGACCCACTTCCTCGTCTGGCCAACGAAAGCTCATCATCTAATAAACCATCTTGTTAGTCTCTAAAGTGCTACATTGTCCTGCATTTTGCTCCAGTAACCCTTATGCATCTTTGTGACCTCTGTTACTGGTCCCAAGAGGTCTCTGACTTACAAGAAGCAAGCCACACTATACGAAATGCAGCCTTCTCTCAACCCCTTTAGTGTGGTTACTATCTCATTGTTGTGTATTTTCTATGCATTTTAGCACCGTGGCTCTTCCAGCATTACATCAGTAAGACAAAATACCTTAGTCCATAGATGAGCATGAGGCATGATAGACTCCTGCCAACTTCTTTTACAACCTTTCTTAGACTGCATCTGTTATGGTGTTATGGGAAGTATTGCTGTAGCTATATCGGTCCTGGAATATTAGGGACCTAGTGGGTTATGGATGCAGTTTTGCTCCTCATACACTAGAGCACAAGCGTGGATCATTGCAGCTGAACAGCCCACTGAGGGTACTTCTAGACAGAGGGGCTATTTCGGGATGCCTCTGGTATCCCGAAATAGCTACCCCTCACATCTTTTAAACGCGCCTGTTATTTCAAAATAACAGGCGCAGTATTTTGGCATCCCTGTAACCCTCATTCCACAAGGGTTAAGGGATGTGTCGCAATAGCACATTATTTTAAAATTTGGCACTGTGTAGACATGCCAAATTCTGAAATAAGCTATTCTGAAATATAATCAAAATAAGATATGTAATTTGCATAGCGCAAATTGTGTATCTTATTTCGAATTTAGGGTGCTGTGTAGATGCACGCTGAGTCCCTAGTTTAGTGATACTCAGACCTCAATGATTCAGGAGCAAAATTAGCAATTAACATTACCTAAAAGTAGAGCTGCATGCGCCTCCCCTTTGAAACGCTGAAATGCAGTGTTGCCCCTTGGAAGCACCATCGCAGCATTTCGGAGGGGCAGCGCATCAGGAGCCTGGGATCAGCTAGTCACTCCAGCTGATCCCCAGCTCCATGTTGCAAACTCCCTTTGAAGTGCCACTCTGGTGCTTCAAAGGGACTTTGGAACAGTGGAGCCAGGGACTTCAGCTGATCCCTGGCTCCACTAGCACTGCCCCTTTGAAGCACCGGAGCGGCACTTCAAAGGAGCAACGCAGCATTAACGCCTGCGATTAACTTGTTAAAAAATAATGCGTTAATCCTGTCCTGCATTAATCACAGGCATTAACACAGGTCAATTGACAGCCCTACCCAAAAGAGCTACAGCAGTGTGAATTCATGGTTTCATTTACTATAGTGCTACATGTCCCGGCTCTTTCAGTTGTCCTGGCAAAACCAAATCCCGACCTTGCTTTAAATTAGGAGAAGAGGAAGCTGCATACCAAATTTAGTAGTCCTAGCTCTTTCCATTTAGGAAGAGTTCTTGAACAAATGGACTTGCAGACAGACAGACAGATGCACACATCTCTGAAATGACAGACCAAGTATTGTTATTTGATTACTATAATAATTATTTTCCCATTACTATTGATTTAGAACAGAATAAAAGCATCCTGGTTGATTAATAATTAAATTGCATAGTGTTATAAAATCATGTGCTACAAAGAGCTGCAGGAGACACATTAAAGAGCAATTTGGAGCTCATGCACCTCAGTCTAAATATTCATCTGAAGAAGTGGGCTGTGCCCACGAAAGCTCATGATACCATCTACATGTTTTGTTAGTCTTTAAGGTGCTATTAGCCTATTGTTTTTTTTTTTTTTTTAAATTCCTGTTACAGACTAACTCAGCTATGCCTCTGAAGTCTAAATATTGCTGACCTAGCTAAAATTCCTGGTGCAGTTCTCTGAAGCAGTGGCTTCTGGAAGATTTTGAATGTCCTTCTAATAGTTTTTTTTTTTCTTTTAAAAAAAAAGCCTCTGGAGGCCACCTACCTCTTGCAACCTTTTCAGCTTCTTTATGGAGCATGAAAGAGGTCAGAAAGGGATTTTTTAAAAAGATTTTTTGGAAGTAGGGTCTCCTTTTTATATTGAAATTCATGCTGTATCTCGCATGAAAGACATGCATTTGCTCCTAAGAAGCTCTGTATGTCTTTATGGTGGTCAAGGCTTATGCTTCTAACAATACAGTCAAGTCTAGCAGAGGTGGGGAATCTTTTTTGGGCCAGGGGCCACTAACCCACAGAAAAAAAATCAGTCGGGGGCTGCAAACACAAAAAACCCCAATCCTGACTGACTTGGCCCCCAACTGAGAAGGACAAAGACACTCCCAGCATTTCCCCGCACACCAGAGCCTAGTGGAGACCCAGCAAGTAAATTTTGTGTACTCCAGCCCCATGAAGGCAGTGGGGAGGGGGGGGGAAGGGAGAGGGGGAAGAGGAGGCTGCAGCACCAGTGCAGGCTCCCTAGTATGGGATGGGGGAGCCCTGAATCTCAGGGGCTGGATCCAGCTCCTGGGCATTAGGTTCCCCACCCTTGATTCAAAAATGGCTGCGTATTTCAGAATGGTTTGTTAAATCCTTCAAAGCAAGACCCTGGGGCCTGGTCATGTGATTCTTCTTCATAGCATATGCACAACATGCCCCAGGAGGCACATGGTTGGGATTCATCACCAGATTTCATCTGTGGTTTGGATCGTTAGCTTCCTTGGCCTGAGGACTACAATATGAACCTGATTCATGTGCAGATTAAAGGCAACAGTTTTGCCATTGATGTCAATGGGACCAGAACTAGGCCTCAAAACAGTGAAACATTACACAATATAGGGGAAATTCCCAGCTCTATAAGCATTTACAAACTGTATTTTACAACAGCAATACAGGTAGGATTTTTCCAAGGCTTTGTGTTAGCCACTGTCGATGGCGCGTAGCCCGGGGAAGGCTGCGCCTGGCCGTGCAGGGCCCTGCAGCCGTGGGGGGAAGGGTGCTGCTGGCCGGTGCTGCAGGGGTTAACACAGCCCCCGCCCCGAGTGGTCACTACAGCCCAGTGGGAGCTGGGCGCCTCCCACAGGTTGGTGCCCTGGACAGCTGCCCAGCTAGCCCACCCTTTAGTCCGGCCCTGATACTCAGGCTAGCTCTCATCAGGCTACTGAACTAAAAATAGTAGTTGAGCTGCAGTAGCACAAGGAGCAGTGGGTGATAGTATGGAATAGCTGCTCTAAGCACAGAGTTCAAGTGGGTGTATACTCAGGATAGCTAGCCTGTGCCACTTCTTGCTGCTGTCTGTCTAGCATGTGTATGTCTATTTGAACACCCCCAGCACCATATGTAGTTGTAGTACGTATCTTTATTACCATAACTCCTAGCCTTCACCCCGCCCTACTCTCATTGTTACCTTTTTCTTTTATGCCATGCTTGAATGTAGGGCTGGATCATGCATAGACTCACAAAAGCTGCTTACCTGTATGTACAGAGTAGCCCCACTGCCTTCAGGGGATCTATTTCCAGTGTGTGAAGTTAGGCACATGTATAAGTATCTGCAGGACTGGGGCTTAAGTTTGAAAGGTTAGCAGGGTGAAGTCCTGGCATTTAGGGCTACAGATATTAAAGTCGATTGAGTTATACAGCAGGGAATCTGCTCCTTGATGTTCTGCTGGTTTACAATGATTGTATTTACATATTTCTGTACCTTTATGGGTTCATGAGTCAGGCTCCTGATAAATTATATGAGAGCATATGAAGAGGCCTTTATACTGATCTCCTTTTCCATTTCTGCAGAAGTGAAAGGTTATATGTCACCATGGAACTGACACCCTTCTGAGGATCTCACGGAGGACTCTTTTGTGGGGACACAGGTTGGGTTGTTAGGATTTGGGCAATGTACGAGCGGGGAGAGAGCGGAAGTGGGGAAGGCAGTGGTATGGACTACTTGAGCATGGACAATATGGAGATAGGACGACTACTAGGGAAAGTTAATACAGCTGCAGGATAAATAAGCTTTTCCAGTGACCCCTCTATAGCAGAGTACGTCCATGTAAGGGGGGGTCCTCAAAGCAGTATTGGTCAGGGGAAGCCCCAATGGTATGGCTCCAATTGGAAGCATGTCATCAGGAGATTAGAGGGAAAGCTGGGGGGTCTGGGCTAGCGCAAAAAATGAAAGGTCTCCATGTGAGGCATTGCATGGATCTTCGGGATTCTTTGGGTTCTGGTGGGGGTAGGCTGAACTGCATGAGGGAGGAAACCGCATCCATTCCTCTCCTAGGTTCCCCCCCATGAAAATATCAACAGGATGAGATACCCAAGGAAATGACAGCAAACAGCACTATTTCTGTAGCCCTTCCTTATTTATCTGTGAATTATAATAGCTTTTCTTAATCAACAGAGCTGTAATATTGTAGAGGAAAAACATTACCATTTCCATTAGTTTTCTAATCTGTAATTATACGGTTTGGGGAAGTACTTATAACTAACAGGACAGCCTTGTGAGCATTCTGGTTGCTGCCTAGGAAACCTCATAGCAAAGATGAGTGGTTTTCTTACCTGCATGAATGTGAGCAAGGCACACTCTAAGAAGTACTTCCAGAAATGTATAATTACTTCAGAAAGCAGCTACCTTAGCTCTTCTGGCATATGCAATTACAGGTTTTGCAACCATGTATCTTAGGGTGCACCCTACACAGCACAGTTATCTCAAAATAACTGATGTTATTTTGAAATAACACTGTGAGCCTCTTCACAGCAATTTGGATGTGTAAACAGTTTATCTTGAAATCTATAAACCTCATTCCATGAGGAATAATGCTTATTCCGAAATAGCTATTTCAGAATAGCAGTAGTGTGGATGCTCCACTGCTGCTATTTTGAAATAGCTCCTCCTCAGGACCATTCAAAGTAATTACTTTCCAGTGCCTCTTGGGGCTCTAAATCAAGGTAGTACGTCCACATTAGGGGAGCCTGCCTTGACCTAATTTTGTGGCTTGCCTGTGGTGTAGACGTGCTATTTTGAAATAAGTTATTCTTGAAGAAATACTCTGAAATAGCTTATTTCAAAATAAGCATGCAGTGTAGATGTACTCTTAGAGCTCTTCATAAAGTACAGCATGAATATCACGTACTGTAATGATATCCTGTGCCTAAAGATTTTCAGAGGGAATGCCTAAAGTTAAGCACCCAAATTCATATGCAGGCACTAGCATTAAGAGCTTTGGGCTATTTTTCAGATGTAATCGGCACCCACAGCTCCCACTGAGTTCACTTATGTTTACGTGTGTAACCTTATGGACCCAAGTGTGAATAATCTGGCCTAACGTTATGCATAATAATACATCATTACAAAAGACATTGTACTTGTCATCTAATCTAATCTTCCCTACTCAGGCAAATCTCCCCCTGACTTTGTATATCAGTATAGCTCCATTGGTTTCAATGGAGCAATGTTAATTTATACCACCTGGTCAATGTGTTTGGTTTGAATGAGGACTTCAGAGGAGAGATTTTTAAGCAGAAAATTTTCAACTTTGACATATAGGAGACTTTAGTCATGATTTCTTTTAGTGAATGAATCTAAGTGGTTAGAATAAGAGTCTGAGAGACCTTGGGCAAATCATTTGATCAATGTAGGTATCTGTTTACACATTAGTAAAGTGCAGCTAGGGCCTTGGACAGAAACATGTTATGTTACTGGAAAAATAAAAGGGTGTATTATTGTAAGTGTACTTCCCCAGGGCATGGAGAGACTTTAGCAGTTCATGTTTGGAGAATGCCCTGACTCACTGACATTTGCAGCCAACATGTTCATATTTTAGCTGGCTAACTTTAGGGTTCTAATCAGAGTGGCCTAATGCTCCCCATTACGCCAAACAAGACATGGGCACCTCACACCTCTGAAAACCAAGCTATGTCTGTAGGCCCCTAGCTTTAGGCTCTACCTTTTGAAACCCTGGGCTTGTGCTAGGCTTCACACTTCATAAACTATGAGACATCTTTGGAGCAGGGACTCTTTTTTCCCCCTCTCCATTTGAACAGCACCCAGCACAATGGGATCAATGTCCATGACTGGGGCCCTAAATGTTACCACAATAAAAATAACAATCATGCTGCCAGCAAAGCTCCTGGATTGGGGCAGGAAAGCTATGGCCCATAGGCTACGTCTAGCCATCAGACCTTTATCTGACCCTCCAGCTCTGACCGTGGAAGGGAGTTGGAGGTCTGCCCCACTTCACGCATGCCATGGTTCTGTGTGGCTCCTGGAAGCAGCGCTGGTTCTGCAGCTCCAACTGGCTGGGAACTGCAGCCAACGTGCTGTGCGGGGGTGACATCTGCAGATGGGGCAGTGCACAGGAGCTGGACAGAGGAGGTGCTGCTGCTTCTGGGAGCTGCTTGAGATAAAGCTTCACCCAGAGCCTGCACCCCGGTCCTCCCTGAATCCTTACACCACTAGAACACTAGAACTGGAAGGGACCTCGAGAGGGCATTGAGTCCAGTCCCCTGCCCTCATGGCAGCACCAAGCACTGTCTAAATCACCCCGGATAGGTGCCTAACCTGCTCTTAAATATCTCCAGTGATGGAGATCTACAACTTCCCTAGGCATGCCCCAGTCCTTATCCTGCTCCCTCCTCTGAACCCAGCCCAGAGCACCCTCCTGCACCCTAAACTCTTCATCCCAGCCCAATCCCAGAGCCCACATCTCCATCTAGAGCTCTCCCCCCACCCTCATATTCAAACCCTTTTGCCCCAGCCTGATCCCAATCACACCCACTGAGCTCTTTGATTCCAGCCTGGAGCATCCTCCCACATCCCAATCCCGTATTCTGTGAGCATTCATGGCCTGCCATACAATTTCCTTAACAAAGTGTAGCCCTTAGGCCAAAAAGTTTGCCCAATCCAGGTATGGACATTTGCCTGCCACTACTGTTGTGAGGAAGAGTTCCCAGGAGCAACCTTCTCCATGAGAAAGGGGAAGCACAATAAACAGAGGATGGAGATGGCTGAATCAGTAGATTGACTGAAGGATTTGGCAAGGAAGCACTAGAGCATTCTACCCAGGAATGTCACTTGTATCCTCAACTGAGGAGAAAACTGCTTGAGGGACCTATCATTAAAGTGTTTGCAGCACAGCACCAGTAAGACACAGACAGTTTTTAAAGCTGTGCATCACAGACCACCAGCACCCACATACTAAGCTCAACAAGCAACAATCGGCATTAGATCAAATTATAACAGGATTACACACCTCAGGAAGACTCAACTATTGTGTGCCACAGGCACAGAACAGGAGGGACTGAGGTACACCAGTGTCCAAGGCTCATGCAGTACCAGGGAAATTATTAAGTGAGATATATGTAAATGATCTCAGCACACCCTTCACTGCAGAGGAAAGTAAGCCCTCCATCAAGGACAAGGCTTATCTGACCTGGAGGAAAAATCCTTCCTAATTTCCCTCATGAGGCACAATCCCTCCCAGAAGTTCAGCTCTGCACAGCCCACAATGCTAAAAACCAGTCTGATTCATATTGGACAATATTCCTGAAAGATTACTGTTGGGCTGAAGGCAATACACTCTACATAAGCACCCTATCAATTATTTTTTTAAAGTACATGGATTCCCACTATGAATGTTACTTTGGCCTGAGGCCTCTGCTAGTATGTACCCTAAAGTCCCTGTTTTCCAGAAAGTTAATTTGGGCAACCAAGGATATAATGCAACAACCTTTTCTACTTCCTTATTTATCAATCATTCAGGCATCCAAAGCTGTGTTCAGTTAGCATTACAGATCTGCCTTTAAACACACAGAATACAGGAAAATTCTGAGTAACCAGCGGTTGAAATGTTGGGCCAGGTTCTCAGCATGTGTAAACAGACAATTTTCCAGTGAAACCAAAGGGGCTGTGCCTATTTGCATCAAACAAGGAATTGCCCTGGTATTTTTTTCATCTCATCAGTGTTTAAGAAAAACTTGATACCTCAATGGTATATTACATTGCTACAGGTATCTGAAAATCTGAGGTGATTTTTCACATTCAGAATTTCCTGGTTCTTTTAAACTGAAATTCATTCTACAATATTGGTTGAATGCATTTTAAGGATTTCATTTTCATTTGATTTTTGTTGTTTTTAATCATAACTTTTTAACAAGACAGCATTCATCTAATTCACCATAACCTTCCTATGGATTATTTTATTTTCCAAGGTCGTTTCATTACATTTAGGGTGCATCTAAACTACAGGGTTTTTTTGGAAAAATTGTCATTTTTCCAAAAAAACTTCAACTTTGTCCACACTGCAATCACGTTCTTTCGAAAGAAAATCGAAAGAACGCAGGAGATTTTCCGACATTGGTAAACCTCATTCTATGAGGAAGAACACCTTTTCTGAAAGAGCTCTTTTGGAAAAAGGCATGTGTGGATTCAGAAGAGTGAGTTCTTTCGAAAGAGGCGACCTCCACCCACAGTAATCACAACTTACATGTGAGAGAGAGTCCAATGAATGTGGATGCTCTCTTTCGAAAAAAGCAGATTGCTTTTTCGATGCACTTCTGAAAAAACTTCTTCCCAAAAGAAAGCATCCACACTTCAAAAGACATCTTCCGGAAAAGCTTCTTTTGAAAGAAGCCTGCAGTCTAGATGTACCCTTGGATCTTTTGGATCACTTAAATTTCTGCATGTAAGACATTTACAAAACTGTACTGATGGCTAATAAACACAGCATCTATGTGACATCATTCTGGGGCTCTATTCCTATGACACGCTATACCAGGGATGGAGAACCTATGGCCTGCAGGCCAGCCCACGGGGCTTGGGCTCCCCCACTCTGAAGCAAGGCAAGCCAGCGCTGGCACTCCAGCCAAGACTTTGGCTTTCATGCATGCTAAGGTGACTTATCCTTTAAAGTCTTTATATTCCTGTGAAAGTTTAAGTTCCCTTTCATCCCTGTTTGTTTACATTTGGGTGCACACGAGTGGTCTCAAAAGGAACTGGTGTGATTTCCATTGTTTTCATAGGTCCTATCTCTTGGTTGCTTAATGAGATCTCAACTAAGTTGTTTCCCACAGTTACGTAATCCTAGGTCATAATTTAATTGGATCAAATGATTTCTCTCAAGTATCTGTATAGCAAGATTGGCTCCTGGCTAACAGGAGCGGTGGAGCCAGTGCTCAGAGCCCCGCTGGCTGCCCCTTCATCTAGGAACCAGAGATAAAAGCAGGTTCCTGGGAGCTGCGCAGAGCCAGGTAGGGAGCCTGCCAGTCCTGTGCCATATGATCTTCTAACAGCCTGATCAGTGGTGCTGACTGGAGCTGCCAGGGTCCCTTTTCAACCAAGTGTCTGGTTGAAAACGGGACACCTGGCAAACCTAGCACTATCGTGTTCTTAGATTCTGAATGGGATCGAATCCAGTGCTTTCGAGCAACCTATCCGATCAGGCCCTGTATATGAGGAAGGAGTTCATTCACCCGTCTTCACTTGGTTAGTGGACTACACTGAGGCGTAGCCAGGCGATAGGCACTGGGTCGCCTACGGTGAGGCAGCAGTGCACATGCCCTAAGGCAAGACATTTTACTGCAAAACATAGGTGCTGAAGGAGTAGAAACACCTACAGGTTTAGGCGGTAGTCGAGCAGTTTTGAGAGTCACAGTGGTCCCCAAGAGAGTACAGTCCATGCTCGTGCAGCAGGTGTTCATGCCAACTATTTGTAATATTGCTACACTTGTCCACAGGCTGCCATTACTCTGGCTGACCTATCCCTGCTGACTGTTCGCAGGCAAGCCTGGGCTCAGCTTCTGGATGCAAGCAGGGGGGCTCCCCACTCCTTTTGCAGCCAAACTCTGTGCCATTTGGTTCTGGCAGCATAGTCTGAGGAATGGTTTGGGAGAGCGTCATACCATGGTGGCAGGGAAATGGCAGCCCTGCCATGGAATCTCCATGAGAAAATTAATAAGCTCATCAGGAAAAGCTTCAACGCCATCTCCCAGCAAGATTCTATCGATAGCTCTGTGTACATCAATGCTCTGTTTGGACATAATGCAGATCTAGGCAGGGCTTAGCCAGCCTGCTCACAGAATACAGCCTCCAGTCACCCCGCGCTGCTATCCCCCATCCCGGCTGCAAGAGCTACTTCCTGCTCCACCGCCTGCCCCACCCCACTTCACCCCAATATACAGCAATGTACTTCATTGCATCCCCATGGCTTCCCCCGCTCTCCCCAGCTGCACCAGAACAACTTACCACCCCACATGGCTGCCACCCACAGTGCTCCCCTCTGTTCCGGCACAGCAACATCTCTTCCTTTCCTTCATGTTCCACGTACAACTGCTGAAAGTCCTTACAAACACTGGGACTTGGAAACAATTCCTCTCTGCCTGGCGTACATGTTAGCACTGGAATGAGCCCCACATTGTTGTCTACTTCCATCTGTTCATCAGTAACTTCTCTCTCTGGGTCAACTCCTGTTTCTGACTCTGTGCTCTGGGAAGTATCCACATTCTCTTTGGATATGGACATGCAGCAACATAGCGAGGGGGGTTATACTCCCGGCGCGGGGGGGAGGAGGGCAATGGCAAAACCGTGCCGAACTGTGGAGCTGGGGCAGCAGCAGCTCCTGAGCCAGGGGTGCTGGGCTCCCAGGCAGGCCTTTGAAGTGCCCGCTCTTGCCACCTGGCCCTGCCTCAGTGGCTTGTCTGCAGGGAGCAAGTGGCCCAGCAGCTAAATTGGCGCCCCCGTAGCGTGGCACCCAGGGGCAACTGTCTCCCATGCCCCTCTCGCTATTCCACTGTGGACATCGGGTCCCCAACCAGCATCGCATCATTTTTTATAAAAATGGCATGTTTTGGATGCAGCACCAGACCGGCTGTTTGCCTCCTTCACCTTCTGGTATGGCTGCTGGAGGTCCTTTATCTCAGCTCTGCATTGTTGGGTGTCTCGCTCATACCCCTTCTCACACAGGACTCAAGAAATGGGACCTAACGTGACCCAGTTCCTATGGGACACTGACAGCTGCGACTGCATCAATTCTTCATTCCATGCACTTATAAGATCCAAAAGCTCTGCATTGCTCCAAGCAGGCGAGCATCTTGAGTGACAGCCACCCCTGTTTCCCTAAGAAGACACCATAAAGACAACTACACAATGAGCCAGGCAGCAGAAAATGGAATTTAAAGTTCTGGGAGTTTGCAGGTGGGAGAGGCACATCTGTCACCTGCTTATGTGGCTGCAGAGCAACAGAGGTCAAAGTGCTGGCCAGGATGGCTAATCAGGCATTGTAGGAAACATGCTGAGGTCAATAAACTCAACAAAAAAATTATTATATTACACACTACATGACTGTCAACAGTAAAGGGAGGGAGAGACACAAGTCCCTTGCGGAGATGGAAGTTTTTTGTCACCAAAACTAGGCGTTTGTCACTACTTTTGTCGAGTCACAATGTGAATGTTCTCTGGGTTTTGTCGTCAAAAAGGGGTTTTTGGCAACAAAACTTGCCAGCGTAGACAAAGCCCCAGTGTGGCTTTTACTTGGCAAGTACCTTGAGCTGCATCACAACACTAGTATCTCTCCAGTTAAAAAGGTTCAGCTATATATGGCTGTGGAGAATAATCCAAGCATTCCACACTTTTATTTCTAGTATTTATTCACAGGTCAGACTTTCCTAAGGTTAACGATACACAATGACGCTTCATAAACAAAGCTTATTTTAGAAAGTCTGGAAAAAAGGGAAAAAACACCATTAACCCTTATGGGCAAGGGATTAACAAAAATGTTGCCCATGTTCCTTTTCTGAAAGCAGCAAAAAAAGCTACTTGCTAAATAATTTACATATGCCCTTTCACAGTAATTGTATTCATACACATTGGAAAACGGAATGTCAGTGCCAGAGTTTGCTGGGATGTTACTGTACTAACTTTCTAATGAAACAAATAATACTGACACCAATCACTCAAACCCTGAGTAGGGCCTCTAAAGATTGTGAGATTAGCCTATTAAAACAATAATACATTTGGGCTCTTTTTATTTGCCTTCTGGGTTTTGAGCCTCACTCAGAAATAACAAAAGTTGTCATGCATTTAGATGTGGATGGTTTGCATCCTTCCCCACAGAGCTCTGCTGAGACATGACTTAGCCTATATGCATATTACCTACACTACAGTGAATAATTTCAGCCACTCTACTGAGTAGAGACTGCATGAAAAACAGGTCAACTAGATGACTAATTTATCTACATTTGCAGTTTACAGTGTAGCCAGAATGCTATGAAGAGATAAAGTGACAACATATACTTTCCGCTGCCATAAATTGAGCAATAAAATAACTTCAGTGAAGGCAGAAACTATTGCACTTCAACCAGTCAATATCTCATATGCTCATCAGTTAGACAGTTTGAATAGACAAAAGATCAAAATACCTCTGAATAGAAACAGATAATTGTGCAATTTCTAACAATGTATTTATTTTGCCAGATATTCCCATACTTTTTCCTTGAGAAATTACACGTGATACTCAACCCATGATTTTCAGAAAATGCTGTATCTTAAGTATCTGACAGTGGCTAATAAGCAGGTCCAATGTGATGCAATATATATCACAAATGGATGGAATTAATGTATAGGACTATAGTAGCATCATTTTAAAGATCATAACTAAGATCAGTGGCCTGTAATGTGAAGTGTCATGTAAATACAACATGCAAGAAGCTGTTTCTGCCCTGAAACCTTAACAATCTAAGGCTAAGTCTACACTGGTACTTTTTAGTGCTGTAACTTTCTGGCTCACGGGTGTGAAAAACAACACACACACACATCCACGTGCAGCAAGATACAGCATTGTAAAATGCCAGTGTGAACCAGGCTACAGTGCTGGGAGCTAGGGATGTGAAGTTTTAACCACTTACCCAGTGGGGACTGGAGCAGCTCCCCACCAGCTGCAGGCAGCCATGGAAAGCCAATTAAATGGGATTTTACATCCTTACTGGGAACCATGCTCCCAGCACTTCTAGTTACTCCCCTGGTGGACATGGTTTACACAGAGAGCTGCAAGAGCTCTCTCCCTGCATTCATGCCATGGCTACAAACTGTTAAGCGTAGATAAAGCCTGAGTCACTAAAGGGTAGGAGTTCTAGCCAGTCAAAGTTGTTGAATACTTTGCACAAAGTCTCACAGCAAGACAGCAGCAGTGCTGTGAATTAAATGCAGATCTCTTAAGCTCTAGTCCCCTAGTCCAGTCCCCTAGTCTAACCCCTAGTCCAGTTTAACCCCTTCTGCCAACCACCTGACTAGCCCTATTGTGACTGCATAGGAGCAAAGTTTGACCCTTAATAAGAAGTTTTTTGTAATTTTCTTTGGAGTTCAGCTAAAGATTCCTGCAAATATTCCAAACCCTGCAAATACAGGGGCCCTGGAATTTAGCCCAGTAAAGAAGGTCAGGAAGAATCCTATTCATATGCAAGTGCTCAAGTACATTGCTAATCAGTGTCTCTCTCTAAGGCAGGGGTGTCCAAACTTTTTTCAAAGAGGGCCAGCTTTGATGAAGTGAACATGCGTGAGGGCCGACCATTTTGCCTGACATTCTTTGAACCATTAAAATTAAATGCAAATTAACTATTTTATGCAAAGTTTATTGCAAACAGCATACTTTTCATTTCGTCACATGGATGACAAATCTAAACAGGTGTTAAATCACTCTGCCTTTCATATCTGAAGGCCAGATGAAAAAAAAAAATCCAAGAAGCTGAAATATATGTCAGGAACATTGTAAAGTACATTACATATTATTGGTAATAAAGGTTGTCTGTCAACTTTTAAGTTCAAAAAATATGAACAGGAACATAACACCAAGTATACATGTTGTGTCCAAATATATTTATAACTGATTTAGACCAACTGACATTAACTGAGATTTTACAATGTATTCATCTCAATACATATGGATTCGTTGGGGGCCATAAAAGATAGATATTGCCAAATTACCTGTGGGGCCGTATTAAACCGGAACACGGGCCGCAATTGGCCCGCGGGCCGGACTTTCGACATGCCTGCTCTAAGGGCATGTATACACTTGCCATTTCAAGTGGAAAAGGTCCCTTTTTTTTGCCCAGAATCTATAAGGGCATCTACCCTTGTCAATGACTTTGTGGTGAAATTCTGCAAGTGTAGACATAGTCTCAAAAATGCTTAACAGGCTCAAAGAAGAGTCAATACAGTTATTTAGGCATGATCAACCCACCTAACACTTAGGCTGACCTAGCTACATTGCTCAGGGATGTAAAAAATTCACTCCCATGAAGGACATGGTTAAGCTGGCCTAAGCCCCTGGGTAGACACTCCTAGGTCCATGACTCTATTAACCTATCTGCTATCTCTTAGAGGGGTGAATTTACTACAATAGATAAATCCATCCCATCATTGTAGCAAGCATCTAATACAGCAGGGTAGTTGCAGCTCTTATACTGTAGGCACACTTTAATCTGTTTTACAAGAAACCTTAGGCCTTGTCTACACAGGGACATTTTTCAGGACAATTGTAGTGAAGTGGAAATTCTATTCCAGAATAAAATCACTATTATTACAGAGTAGTGTGTCCACATACCAGAACAGCCATAGCAATGCCAGAAAATTTTCCCCAGGTAGATAACATTTCCAGGCATGTCTACACTGGGGAGTTATTTCCAAATAACAAGGCGAGCGTCCACACTACCAAGCCTGTTATTTCAAAATGATGGGCTTGTTATTTCAAAATAATAACGCCTGCTTGTGAAGAGGAATAAGTTTACTTTGAAATAATTATTTTGGGAGTTTCTATTTTGAAATAGTTATATTGACAGAAACTGATATAAGTCATGAACATTTAAAGCTTTAACTGAAACGCTGTACTCTGAAGTATAAAAATGGATGACAGTAAAAGCGATCAAGTGAGTGTCTAGGGATACTCGACCCTGCCCAGATGTCTGTAATAGATGGCTCAAGTTATAGCTATACACTACAATTAGACACTGCACCTTGCCTGTGCCAGCTGACTTTGGCTGAAGGGGCTCAGGGTAAGAGACTGTTTAACTGCAATGCAGCCATTTGGGACCAGGCTGTAGCCCAGGCCCTGGGACCCTCCCACCTTGGAGGTATCTAAAGCCCAGGTGCTAGCTGGAGAACAAGTATCTACATCACAATTAAACAGCTTTAGCCCTGTGTCACTAGGCAGAGGAGCTGAAGGTTTTAAGTACAGTGTAGATATACCCTCATGGTCCCTTTTCCAGCCATACATTTCTATAATTCTATGAATTGTGTTACACGAATCAAGGGAGCATATTCTCCAATTCCCCACAGAGCCAAAATCATCAAAGCTCAAAAACGGTGTGAGCTTTTTTAAACACTAGGGTAAAGCAGAGAAACACTACCAGGTAATGGCTAAAGTTTCTCTCTTGATATTTCCTAATGGGATAGGAAAAGATATTGAAGGTGCATGGGACCATAAAAGAACATCTGTTGTAACTGCTCTCCATTTGAGCTATGGCTTGTAACTGCAGGGAACTGCACTATCACCACACTGGTGAACAACAGATGGGATCAGTATCAGCCTACAGTATTTACTACAGATATTTACACATGAATTTTCTAACACTAACGACTTGTTCAGCAAATTAACTGACCAGGCAATCAATTTTCCTGACATTTACAGCTGGATGGAATCTACAGGGATGTTCCGCTGACTTGGAAAAGATGCCAACCAGCAAAATAAAGCTGTTCATTTGAAAAACAAAACTCTCCTTCCAAAGGTGGAAGAGTGAGGAAATAACCCATATCTATGGAAGTTTGGCTGTCTAAATCAGATTCACATTATTGCCAGCCCAAAGTTACTAAGAGGCTGCGTCCCCTGCTCACTACACTCACCAACTCCCCCCCCCCCCCATGTCATCGCTTTCACAGCCAGAGAGCCTGTTAATCTTGCACTGATTATACAGAAAAGAGAACAAATGAAATTGTATAGAAAAAAAACCTGTTAACTGGTCTGCTGCTCAAGTACTACTATTAACAGTACTTCCTTAAACACTATGTTTGTGATTTCTCAACTGCCATTAGTGAACATTTTGATGGCCTGTCGGCTTGTACACCGAGACAGAACTATGTGGAACAACCATGGTGAACTATTAGAAAAAAGTGCAGTGTAGACTACCCATCTCTTTCTCCATGTAGTCATCCACACACACACACACACACACACACACACACACACACACACACACACACACACAATGATATGATCATCATGCAGCAAGGCAAACTGTAATTATGTGCCAAACAAGCAACTGAAAGAAAAACAGATTGACTTTAGCAGGCAGAAAATTATTTAGAAAATGTTAAAACTTAAATGATTATTAAAGTCTCTCTTCTTTCTAAGTAATTCTTTCAGGTCTCAGGCACTGCCCATAAATTACATAACTGTTGTTTGGGAGGAGGAAATTTTCAAGGTTCACACTCATCTTTGCAACAGAGCATAACACTGAATATCTCTCTCTCTCTCCCCCCCAAGCTTTTGAAGTTGAGGAGAAGTTTCCCTGACCCACGACTGAAACTTAGATTGAAGATATTTCTGCAAAGTAAAAAAAATTACTCTTGTGCATTAAGTCAAAATATATACGACAGCATGCAGGGCAGGGCTTTCCCCAAGAGGCAAACAAGTAATTCCTACAACCCAGATAGTATTTCTGTTGTAAATTCATCATCTATATTTGCACTGCAAACATGTCCATAGATAGCAGAAACCTGGCATCTCATCAGCAAGAAATCTGCCTACCTGAACAGGATCTATTTGTGAGTGTTCATCAGCAACAGGAAGAGTCATGTGCCCACCTCCAAGCAGGGCTGGATTAAAACTTGCTGAGGCCCTAATCTATGTCAAGTTTAAGAGACACACAGCATTACCCCCCAAAAAGTGTATTATTCTAACAAAAGGACAATTATAATAGAAATAATAATGTTTTATATTTGAATATATGATGGTTCATAGGAAAGGATGAAAGTAAAAAACAAGCATTTTTTTTGTATTTAGAGGCCCCTCATAATCAGAGACCCTAATATGTAGCTTACTTAGTTTGTGCATAAATCTGGCACTGCCTCCAAGGGAGAAAACACCATCAGGAGTTTCATTCTGGTAAGGGGTCAGGAGGAAAAAAGTGGTAACTTACCTTCCTAACTGTTGTTCCTCAAGATGTGTTGCTCATATCCATTCCATGTAGGCGTGCATGCGTCATCAGAAGTTTTCCTCTTACCAGTACCTGTTGGGTCAGCAGGGGAGCCCGCTGGAGTGGCACCGCTATTTTGGCCAGTACATACCCCTGCTTGCTCTCCACCTCTCACCGGGAGAAATCCGGCTGTGCGCCCTATTGGGCACATGTAGGAACAGTCCTACAGAAGAGGGAGCACCTCTGGAGAGCTGGGGTATGGATCCTGGAGCTCAGGTAGCCCAGGAGTCTTTCAGGCCATGCAGACTTTGGCCAGTCTGCTCAGAGAAGAGGGACAGCCCCTCGAACGGGAGGTCCTGGATAGTGGCCTGGGCTTAGGAGGCACTCCAGACATCTGCAGCCAAGAGCTGCAGCACAAGACAAACCCCGTGGCCCTGGTGTGGGTCACCACATCAGTGGCATCAAAGGCAACCTGGAGGGAATCTCGGGAAACCACTCTGCCCTCTTCAGAGAGACCGGAACTCGGGCCAAGATTTTCTAGGAACCAGCGCTGCAAATTTGTCCATAGCAGCCCATGTGTTATATGCACAGTGACTCAGCAGGACCTGCTAGTTTTCTACACGGAGCAGTAGGCCCCCAGAGGCCTACTTTCTGCCCAGGAGGTCCATCTTTTTAGCGCCCCGCTCTTTGGTGTGGCACCCGGTTGACCATGCCTCTCTCTCTGGTTCACCGCCTAGACGCCCAGGGACCCCAGAGGCTAGTGGGAGAATAGATGCTTGTTCCTCTCCTGCAGTACGAAGTACCTCTGCTTGACCTTTTTAATCAGTCGGTGGGATGGAAGCCGGGGTTTGCAGGAGGGCCTTCATGATCTTTGTTAAGTTCTTGTTAATAGGCAAGGCCACTCTGGTGGGGTTGTCTGACTGCAGGATGTCAACCTTGAGGTCCGAGCCTTCCAACACTCTCTGCCTGTACCCTCTGCCTGTACTCTCCAGGCCAGGTGACGGAGGTCCTGATGGGACCTCGAGTCCATGGAGGGTCCAGAGGGGAGGGCCCCACCAAGGGTCTCGTCAGGTGAAGAGGAGGTCAACCTTTTCATACCTACCACCTCCAGGTTGTGGACCTGTGAGGGTACCTGGGAGGCCACAGAGGAGGCCACTGTAGAGGGCCGAGCAATGGATGGCGCTCTCTGCAGCAGATCTTGGCTAGGCCTGCCCTGGGGGTGCGCCTGCCCTGACATTGGGGAACAAGTCAATGGGGTTGCCGAAGTGGGAGCCCTGGGTCCTGAATAGGCCAACTCCGCCTAGAGGAGCCCACACACTGGCTCTGGTGGTAGGCTGAGGGGGTCTAAAATGGCCACTGAGCCAGGGCCTGCATTTGTAGCAGCCAGGACTGCTGCACTGCTGGTACCGGGGTAGGCTGAGGCCAGGGCTGTTGTTCCTGGTGTGGCTGTGGCTGCGCCAATGTACTGTAGTGCCGGGACGGTGGCGGGAATAAGAGCGGGGTTGCTACTTTGACCTGGCGCCCTGTGATAACCAGGCAGATTCCACCTCTGAATCGGTCAAATACTCAGAAGTCGACCACAGCAGTGCGGTAGCAGTGGCGGCTGGTGACCTTGGACTCGGGGCATGCCAGGCCATGGACTCCGGTTCCCTCAGTGCCCAGGGGGAGGAGGCGGCATGGCGGTGTTGGTCTGCTTGATGTTGAGGAGCCAGTGGCTGGAGGACCAGCCAACCGTGTCGGTGCCACACAGGGCCCCTGCGTCGGTGCCGGTGCATGGGGCGGGGTGGGAGCTGAGGCTGGCTCATCGGGTACTGTTAAGGGAAAAAACTTCCGATGACATATGCACACAGCACATGCACACCTACATGCAATGGACATGAGCAATCACTCAAAGAAGAATCTTACTTTCTCCCATCCATTCATTTTATAATTTATCTTTTAGGGAAATGGATGTCACCTTCCTCTGCCATAGGGAAAGATGCTTAAAGAAGGAAAGAGGAGTGATGGCCCAGTGGCTATATAGTAGAGTTCCCTAAAGCTTGCAATGCCTGGGAATACAATGGAGGCCCTGCAGCCCCATATTTCTTTAGAGACACAACACCTCCAGCCCTGGCACCTGAAGTACTCCCCATGCAACTTCCCTGTTATTACGGATCACAGGAGAAAACTCACCACTGTGGTGAGCAATCAGAGCCATAATCACTGTTCACTGGACTGACCAATGGTCTCCTCCCCCCCGCCCTTTATATTTATCTTAATAAGAAAGAAAAACTGAAATTTCCCCTCCATTGTTGCTGGGCAAATAATAAAAATCATTATTACTAATATATTCCAAGACAAGGAAATCAAAATATAATGTTGGCATTTTCCCTGTCCTTTTAATTCAAGAACTTTACATGAGTTAAAAGCACTGCACAGCTGAACAAGGGCCTTGTGAAGAGAGCCAGGTCCTAGCCTGTAACATCTCTGCCACCCACACAACCTGTGGGTTTCATCTGCTTCCTTTTGGAGTCGAGATTTAAAACAAAACCAAAACATGCCCCTAAAATAATTCACTTTGATATCAGATGTGGGATATCGCTTAGGAATGGAACACCGGTGGCTACTTAGGGCAGGTCTATGTTTAAAATGCTGCATCAGCACAGCTGCACGGATGCAGCTCCACTGGTATAGCTCTTTAGTGAAGATGCTCTATGCCAATGGAAGACAGCTAGCCCCTCAGGATAGTTAATCCACATTTGCAAGTGGGGCTACATCTAGACAGAGGAGCTATTTTGGGATACCGGAAGTATCCCAAAATATCTATACTGTGTCTTTAAACACGCCAATTATTTCAAAATATATTCCAAAATAACAGGTGCACTATTCCGGCATCCCTGTGGCGCACGTTCTGCAAGGGTTAAGGGACTTGTCGGAATAGCGCTTTATTTAGAAATTTGGCACTGTGTAGACAGCGCCAAATTTCAAAATTACCTTGAAATAAGCTACGCAATTTGAGTAGCTTATTTCGAGGTAAAGGTACAGGGTAGATGAACTCTGGGAGAAGCTTTCCCACCAAGATAGCACTTCTCTACCCCAGCACTCAGGCTGGTATAACTATGTTGCTGTCCACAACCCTGAAAGACATTGTTATACCAAAGTGATTCTGTAGCGAAAAGCTGGCCTTAAATACAAAAGGCTTTCACTTTGTAAAAAGTGCAGAGGCAAACAAACACAGAGTTAATCAAGGATAAGAATTTTACTACAGCACTAATGAATCATGCAAAGGAGTCAGTATGCCTAATTTGCCTCAGGGGTGAAAGGCATAGAACCTGTCTGCACTGTGGCAGCTGTTACTTACAATAAGAATGACAAAACAGTGATGCAACAAAAACAGTGTCTTCAGGCACACTCTATTAGTATTGCTTCATGCAGATGACCCTGGGGAGAACACAATCTGAACCAGAAATTAAATGTGCCGGTTCCAGTTTGCTGAAGAATTATTTTATGTTAAACTTTTTGCTCCTTTCCCATTAAAAAAAAAAAAAGACCAAATGGGAAAATTGGTTTAGAAACATTAATAAATATGAAGTACGTTAGGTTAGGATATGAACTGTAACCAGATCACATTTTTTAACTACTAATGATTCAGAATACAGAGAGACACAAGGGGGTGGGGGACTACTTTTCAGAAGGAAAAATTACAAGTCTATTTTCACCCTATTTTTAAATCTACTTTAGACATCGTTGAAATTGACTACATTTATTTTAAAGGGTTCCCACCTTCTAAGCAGTTCCCTCACTCCCCACCCTAATCACACACCCCATTTTCAGCTACCTTAGGTCTCAATACGTAGTTTGTATTATAAATGAAAAATTACATTCATTCATCATTAAGGCTTTGGAGGACCCTGATGAAGTGCCACATACCCATCCTGTTGTGATGCTCAGGAATGCATAATTCTGTGAAAACTCTGCTGGAATATGGATCCAGCCTATAATGGCAAGCACTTTCGGTGCTTAAATGGAAAAGACTTAGGAGCAATGTAGTTAATCCAACCTACCTCCCCCGTCTCCCAGTATAGACCATGCTAGATCAAGTTCTTCCATTGACTGCGCTACCATCTACACTAATTAGAGAGCCCCTTCCACTGACAACAGTATTCCCTGTAAGCTGAGCACTTGGGCAGCTGCCCAGGAGAGATTCAGGTGCTGCCCAGCTGATTAGCAGAGTACCCAGAGTGCCCACAGCCAGCAGCATGTTTCCCCACTGGTGGTACACATCTGCACATGCCTCAGTGCATGTAATACAATGTATTCCATATTGAGGCCTGAGGCCTGGCTTATACTTAAAAAATTAAGAAGTATGAAAAATCTAAACTCCAGAGTCCCATAACTATGCTGACCTAATTCTCAGTGTAAACCCAGCTTGGTCAACAAAATAATGCATCCATTAAGCAAGCTAGTGTCATTCAGGGAGGTGTTCCTACACTGACAGGCCAACCACTGGTGTATTCTTCATTTATTATGGTCCATGCTAGAATGGCATACTGTAGCTATGCCAGTACAGTTCACATAATGTAGACAAGGCCTGATTCAGCTGACATTCTTTGTTCATATGACGGTATCCAAAGTCTGTGTTATTTTAAATATCTCTGTATAGGAAGAAAAATGTTGCCATATATAATAGAAGTGAATGTGCTCAAATCCCCATGGGCTAGCTCTATAGTACAAAGCTGTTTCTAGTAGCTGTAATGTCCCAAAACAATGACCAAGGACCTTTGTCTTCCTCCCAGCTCCTTCAATTTGTTACGTTGCCTTCACAAGCTCACTCCCCAGTTTTCAGGGCACTTCCATCATCCACCTCTCCCCTCCATCCACTTCCTCACAACTCTACGTAGCTCTGATCCAGCATCATTGAGGGAGACTTCTATTGACTTGAAAGAACAAAGGACCAATACCTGTAGAATTATTGTTTATTTAGGAGAGGAAACGAACAGGCTTGCTAGGAAAACTGCTGGGTGAATTTGTGCTTGTAGAATGTAATTGCTCACCTGGGATTTGTTCAGGGCACAAGCGCCAACATTCTCACTTTGCCCAAAAGGCCCATGAAAGACAGCGCTTAAAAGAAGTAATCATCTCACAGCACTGTACAGGAGCACTAGCTCAGTCCTGACTCAGGGGGAAGAGCAGCTAGCAGCTGTTGTGTATACAGCACTCTTACGGCAGAACAATGAAGTCGCTCTATGTAAAGACTGGGTCCGGAACTACTTAGATTATTAGGAGAGCTGATGACATATCCTGCGCCATAGTAGCATGGTGGCAGGACATGCCCAGGAGTCTGGCGAACAGTATATTTGAACAAGCAATGCATTTACCATACCTTTGTAAGTTGTCTTGGTTCACTTCCTTCATCTATAACAAATAGCTGAGATCTTCCATTCCTCTCATTGTCTCGAATGCCAATAGCAACCTGAGTAGCCTTGAGACGCTCATATTTATTGCATGTTGAGCCACACCACTGGTAAATTTCCTAGAATAAACAAGAATGGAAGCTTCAGCCATCAAAATCAACATAGGGAAGAATCATGAAATACTTGAGAGCTGCTACTAAAACACAAAGCGCTGGACTGACAGGTTGTGTAAATCAGCACAGCACTATTGAATTTAATCGAGTCACCACAAATTCCACCAGCTGAGGATCTGGATCAACAACTGTTTGCATGTCATATAGACTAGCATTGTAGCTGAAGAATTCATATAACCTCACTCACTACAGTCTATGTCAGTGGTCTCCAACCTTTTTACACCCAAGATCACTTTTTAAGTCTCAGAACAGGCGAAGATCTACCGCCCCGCCCCTTCCTTGAAGCCCCGCCCCCCCATTCTCCTATCCATCACTTGCTATCCCCAGCCCTTATACACTCTATTAAACAGTTTATTTTTAAATTATGCATTATATAAAATTAACATCACATGTTTATAGTTATGAAATAAATGGTCTGTTTTTAATTCATGCTATTTAAATGTCAAATGAAGCATTTACAATTATACATTTTGTTCTCTGCTACTTTGTAAATCTAATATCAGGTATTGATAATTATATATTTTTTCTTCCAATAACAAAGTCTCGGGGTGTGTCTAGACTACAGAGTTTTGTCGACAAAAGTGGACTTTTGTCGACAAAACTATACCTGCGTCTACACTACCTCTGAGTTCTGTCGACATAACATCGACAGAACTCAGCAGTTTTGTCGACGCTGGTAAACCTCATTTTACGAGGCATAACACCTTTTGTCGACAGAGTTCTGTCGACCGAAGGTGTTATTGCATGTAGGGTTGTGTCTAGACTACAGGGTTTTGTCAACAAAGCAGCTTGCTTTGTCGACAGAACTGAATGTAGTCTAGATGCTCTTTGTTGACAGAAGTTTTGTTGACAGATACTGTCGACAAAACTTCTGTCGACAAAAGCCTGTAGTCTAGACGTACCCTCAGTGTGACAAAATACAGGACTATGTAGCACTTTAAAGACTAACAAGATGGTTTATTAGATGATGAGCTTTCGTGGGCCAGCCCCACTTCCTCAGATCAAATAGTGGAAGAAAATAGTCACAACCATATATACCAAAGGATACAATTAAAAAAAAAAAAAAAAGAGAGAACACATATGAAAAGGACAAATCAAATTTCAGAACAGAAGGGGGATGGGGGGGGGGGAAGGTAAATGTCTGTGAGCTAATGGTATTAGAGGTGATAATTAGGGAAGCTATCTTTGTAATGGGTAAGATAACAGGGGTCTTTCAGGGATAACACGGCATTTCTATCACTATTCTTCAGTGTGACAACTGTGACTGAACAGTATCTGCCAGCGTCTTGAAGTCTGGGTTGTAGTCTGAGATTGCTAGTTGTATACAGTCCATCAGATGGGCATCTGTGATCCTGCGCTCAGCCTGGGAAGCTTGCTCCAGCACAGCTGGAGCTAGACACAGCCTCCCTGGGCTGAGCGCAGGGCAGCCGGGCTGGAGGGAAGAGAAGTGGCTGCCCAGCCAGTTGGCCATGGCGCTCAGCCAGGGTGCACCAAGCTCCACGTGGGCAGGCGCAGAGGAGAATCCGCCGATCAGCTGGAGCATGGGGCAGCCTCTTTCAGCTGAAAGCCACAGTCAACTTGCTGAGGTGTTTCAGCCCTCCCGACCTCTCAGCTCCCACCATTCCTCGCAGCTACTCACCTGTGTTGTTGCTCGGTGAGTAGCTGCTCCTCAAATGAGGAAATCTAATGTAAATGTACTGCGCAGGCGCGCAGTTCAGAGAGGGCTCAAGAGCTACTCTTAGAGCCTCTGAGATCTACCGGTAGATCGCGATCTACTGGTTGGTGACCACGGCTCTATGTGCTACAGCTTGGGGTTTAGTTTAGAAGTGCTGTTTATCTGAAGCTTTATCTAAACAAGCTGTATCTCTTGAGGTTTTTTCCATGAGAAATTTCTTGCTCAATATCAGTAATGAAATTTCTTGTGCTTCCTCTTCTAATGAGGAACACTCAGCACCCGGCCCCTCTTATGGGATTTTGACAGTTCCAGTTCTGATTCCAGCCAGAAACCAGAGCCAAAGAAATCTAACGCAAACATTTCAGAATTGTGAATCTGGTTCTCAAAAACATACAAAGGTCCTTCAAATTGGTCTTCTAATTCCTATTTTGGGGTCCCTTCATTTTAGATTGCTATTTTCATGTAGGCCCACTCCCGCTTTATCACTAAAATCAGGGTCACTCAAAGGTACTTTCAAGACCACAAATACGTATTCACTTTCAATGCAGCTCTTCTAAACTGAAGAGTTTGCTCACAAAGAGTCTGATCCAAACTGAGACAAAGTGGATGCAAAGACTCTCACTGAGTCTGGGTCAGGCCTTTCCAAGCTCTAATCATCACCATGGGCATCCTTCAGTTGACCACATCACAATGACTAGTTGGTCAAATAATCCATCCTTAGAGGCACACTATGTGTTGAGGTAAAGACGACAGAGTTCAGTCTTTGCAGTATTTGCTGAAAACATAGAGGGTACATCTACACAGCAGAGCTAAAGTCAAATTAAGCTACACAACTTTAACTACAGCAGTTGCGTAGCTGAAGTCCAAATAACTTAGTCTTTTGGCACTGTCTACACAGCAGGAAGTCAAAGAACACTCTTCCTCCAACTTCCCTTAATCCTCATGAAATGAGGGTTACCATAAGTCAGAGTAAGAAGTCCTCCACCTCGACATTATTTCAAAATAAAGGCTTTTAGCGTCGACATGCATTTTGTTTTTTCAGAATAACGACAGGTATTCCGAAATAACACTGCTGTGTAGAAGTATCCAGACAGAATAGAAGAGGGTGAAGAAATTCTGGAGAGTTAACTGGAAGAAGATAGTCAAAAGGGAATTAGTCAGCTAGTATTTCTAATTACTTTTTTCATTTCTTTTTGGAAAGTATTAATTTTATTTATGTATATTTAAATTGTATAATTCTGCAGGAATAAATACGGTACCAATGGAAAAAGCAACATAATATACACATCATCCTTGTTATTAAAAATGTGATAACTAAATAAATGTATTGGCTGAGCAGGCTGGTGTGTCTGGATATGGTACAAATAGTAGAAGATGCACTATTTGTCAGTATTTTCAATGGTAAATAATGGATGTGTAAAGTTTAGGTCAATATAATAAAAATAACATGACCCTAATTTATCATCACAATTTTAAACTCTTCCTTGCAGACTGTCTCCATAACTCCTGTGCAAGAGTTTTATTCACAAAGGTGGCAGTTTCAGGCAAGTGGATTATGAAATATTGCTTCTTTGTGCAAGTTAGTACAAGTACCTTCATGTAAATGCCAACTTGTGCATAGAACAGGCAGTATATAACCTAGTCACAGCTTATTCCAAACGTCTGATTTCAACTGACTAAAGGGGAATAAAACATATGGGTACATCTACATTGAATGCTTATTTCCGAAAAAGCCATTTCCGAAAAAAAACCTCCCAAATAGCTTATTTCAAAATAGCACATACACAGCAAATGCCAATCAAAGTAGCGCTATTTCAAAATAGTGTGTCTACACAGATTGGCGCCTCAATCGCATTTAAAGCCACCTGAAATCACTTTGGGCAGGACATGAGGACAGCGGTCACTTCCTGTAGCTGCTTCCTGAGGCTAGCTAAGACTGGTGCTTAAAGGGGTCCCCCCACTACAGCCATGTCTCAGGCTCCTATCTTTTGCCTATCTCCTTGAGGGATAGAAAACCTATTCTACTGCCTGCTCTGGTTGCCCTTGCGGACACCACAGCACTTCTGCCATGGAGCTGGACTTGCTGCAAAGTAGTCGCCAGCTCCTGGACCTCATACTGCACCTCCTACTGCAGTTTTTGCAAGCTGCTCTCATGGCTCTTCAGAATCTGGACCCACAGCTCTCTGCGGGGCACATCCCTCACCTCTCTCCATGTGCTGCTCATGCAGCACAGCCCCTTCTGCCCTCCCCTGCACACTGTACACCGCCACTTCTGGCAACTGGACACCAGTTCCAACTGGTGAGTATTATCATAGAGTGGTGGAATGACCAGCAGTAGCTCCAGAACTTCTGCATGCAAAAGGACATCTTTATGGAGCTATGTGAGTGGCTCGCCCCTGCCCTCAGGCAACGGGACACCCACATGCAACCCGCCATCCCCCTCCAGAAGTGGGTCACCATTGCCCTGTGAAAGCTCACCACGCTGGACAGCTACCTCTGTCGGGAACCAATTCGGCATGGGGAGATTGACTGTTGGGGTTGTGGTCATGCAGGTATGGCTCTCTTACTATGTTCTTGGGAGGGAGATTAACTGCTGGAATGGGGTTCCCTGGGGAAGGAGGGAAGGTGGTGGAAGCCCCCTTCCTGGGAGGTTTTTCAGTCCCACCTTCACAAAGCCCTGGTGGGAGATGAGGCAAGCTGGGGGTTGGTACTGGTGTAAAGGGGGGGGGGGGGGGGCTGGGAATAATATGGTAAATTTCAGTAAGTGTCAATATCACTATACACAAAGAAACCAATATAAAGACAATATGGACAAAAAGAAAAAAAATGTGGAAAAAAGTTATTAAAATTTAATGATATTTACTTCTTATATTTTGATACATGACATTTACAGTTTGTGCTTGAGCAATTATAAAGCTTTAACTTTTTGAAATCAATATCTACTGTCATTAAACATTGACCCATTTTGTTGCTTGACCATCATATTTTCCTGCTACTGCGCATAATTTTAAAAAAATGATAAAAAAGGAAAAATGCTTAAACAAAACATTGATATCACCTATCAAAATTAATCAAAAATTGAATTCTGCCAAACCTTAGTGTGTGTGTAAAAATTATTAATTAATAGTAAAAATTATTGCAAATCCAGCCTCGCTTGTATTTTTTTTTTAATTTAGAAAACAATCAAGTATGTCCACAAGACTAAAGGTGAGGCTAGGAAATCAGGGATGTCTTACAAAGACCATGTGATCACCTTAATTAACCCACTAAATAGGCAGGCAAAACATTTACCAAAGCCAAGAATATTAGAAGGATATAATGAAAACAAATACTGAACAAATGAAGTATACATAATGAATTATAGAGAAAAGCCATTGAGACTTAATAAAGCATAAGGTAATAAACCAATACTGAGAAACAAATATTTTTCCTTGGTAATCATACTGCATAAAATTAACACTCATTGTAAACAAATATGACAATCCAGATCAAGACAGCAGGAGATCTACATGGAGTGTTTAGTGCTGTTTTAATGGTCATTTGTTGAGAGAGAGAAAGAGAGAGGCAAAACCAAGAAGTCTCTTCTCAGAAATCCTTCTCACACTAATAACTCCATTCATCTTTTTATTTTCTTCCTAAAATCTCATTTATTTTAGGTCATGCCTACACAGAGGAAACTGAACAGCACAGCTATTCCTGTTAGTTGTTTCATGTGTAAATAATTGTTATCTAGTGGGAAGTAACCACAGTGCAGCTCTCTCATTGATAAAGAGGGCTGACCTTATGAACTTTCCCCGATGTAAAATTTTCACTCAGAGAAAGATGGATTTGCAGGTTTGATCCCCTTGGGGGATTGGTTTCCTGGTTGCTGAGCCCTCTTGGAGCTGAACTGGTTCAGTATCTGTGCTGCTCTGCAGGAGGGAGGGCAGCAACCCTAACTCTGTGCCTTATCTGGAGGAGACCAGAGGATCTGGCCCAGCAAGACAATGTGATGGGGAGGCCCAGAGAGCAGGAAGGTGGGGGTCAGTGGCATGATCAGCACATCAGGGGGATAACCCAAGGGGACTTCTGTGATCGCACCCCATCACTTATACACATTTAAATTTTTTTTTGCAAAGGCTTCCTAACTTCTCGAAGACTTTGTGTGCATATTTATATTTTGTTCATACACGTCTACAGAAATGAAACATTCAAACACCTGTTTTCTTTTCACTTTCCTCTTGGCTCTTTTCTTTGTTGCCCCCAGTTTAGCAGATTTCAAACATCAATAACACATGCTGGGACAACCACTGAAGGTGGATCAGCAATAAACAAGTGTGTTATTTCTCATGAGCTATAGAAGCAATAATGATAAGCAAAACAGGTTTCTACAAAATTAACTGGAGAGATTAAGGAAATCTCACCTTATCACTGTGTGCTTTGCAGGTTGAAAGAATCTCTCTTTCTAGCACTTTCATTAAGGTTAAAAGTTCAGCCAGGGTTTCTACTACAGCACACATGAGTAATATTTTTGCACCTTGACTTTCTCTTCCTTAAATAAATATTACCCAGCTGTGTGAAGTCTAGTCTCAGAGGATGACTGCAGCTCTATAAATTTATACTGACACTGAGCTCTCATTTGTATATAAAAAATAAGGCCAAGACTATCAAAAGTGAATAATGATTTGGGGTACCATTTTAATTCATCTTAAGGGGGTCTGATATTCAGCATTTTCTGAAAACCAAGCCCCTTTAAAGCTCAAATTAGACACCCAAAAATTGAGGTACCTTAAAACACTCTTGAAAAAAATCTTGGTGCCAGTTTCCTTCACTTGGATTAACATGCCTAAATACAGGATGAACTTCTCTTGTCCAAGATTACCTTAGCGGAGAACCAGGAGACTTTTAGCCCATGCAGTTGAGCAGGAGTGGGCAATCATTTTTGACTGGGGGCCACTTCAGAAATTTCTGATGTGGCCCCAGGCTGCCCACAGAATGGGACAGGGCTCCTAGACAAGGTCTCCTTCTTACGGCCTGGAAGGCCTTAGTCCAGCCCTTCTGAATGCATTAAGGTTGGATGCCTCTGAGGCGAGTGAGGGCTTCTTTACAGAGTTTTGCCAGGACATCATGGGCCTAGGCTCGCTGCTCCAGGGGCAGCCGGAGGGAGTGAGGGGAGGGAGAGAAAGAGAGATTATTATTTTCCACAAGAGGGGAATGGAGGATGGATGACCCAGGACTACTGCTGAAGTGGTTCATCCATAAGGGGGGAGATGTACAAGGGTGCCCCACAACATTAATTTAAATTGAGTCAGTTACAATATCTTTTCAGACGTATACAAAAACATGTAAGTGGGTTTTACAACAGTCCAGTTTTACAAAAAATAAAGATTCAATTTGAAATTTGTGGAAGAAAACAATAGCACCATTAAAAAAAAAAAGTTCTCTAGATTATTAATGTTCAAGTTTTAAAATGTTCTTCGTCAAGTGGGACCCCAGGAAGAGATTTCTACAGGAAATGGTTGCATTAGGGACTAACCAGACTATATAGCTAATGCAGTATATAGTCAGGGTTCCTGGTCTTATTTTTGGCCATTCAGTGGTTAGCTATGCAACCTCAAGAAAGTTTGAAAAAACAGATGACTAATAAATAGTCACATAAGTACAGTATCATCCATTTGATAGTGACTATTTATCACCCAGAAATGTTGTGAAAATTAAATGTGCGTGTCAGCCATTGAGGCACTTGGTTCTCAGTGCTTTATAGTCAAAGTATTATTCTTTACTGTCATCATTTGAGCAGCAGAATTACAATATATATTTAATATTCATGAAAAATTAAGTATTGTTCATAGGAAAAATGTTACATGCTGAACTTTAGGTACAGGATTTATAATTCAATAGAAGGCAGACATGACAAGGCCTTCCCACATCAGTTTGAGTGTGAACAGCCTAACAGTGAAAATGTCACAGTAAAGAAGAAAATGTTTTATTACATTCGACACAAGGCTTTTAATAAAAGAGCAAAGTAATGGATGCCATAAGCTTTCAGAAGCCTTGCCAAAATCATTTTATTCTAGATTTAAAAAAATCTGAACATATTAAAAAATAAAATGTCATTAATTTTAAATATACATAAAGAGATTGCCAGGTAAAAAAGCTTTGGGGGAAATTTACCTCTATAAATTCTACACTGTCTAATGTAATTGACCCAATCTCTATTCAGCTATTGGTTTTTAAAAGTTTAAAAAGGGAGAAACATACATATAATTTAAAAATCTTTTCTGGTCACTTTGTCCTACCTAGCATAAATACCAAGATGCAGAAAGATATTAAGCATGTGCTTTAACTTTTGAGTGTTTAAGCACATGAATAAAGCCATTCATATTTAAAGTATCTTGCTAAACAGGGGGTTGAAATACATCACATTTAACTTGAATTCACTTAGTTCTGTCACAATTTTATAACTGCACTATATTTTACTTTAATTTTAAGTTTAAAATAGTTTTTCTGAACTGGAAGACTGACAAATCTATTACTGAAAATAGCCTTCAAATGCTCACTCTTCTCACAACAGCAGCTTCATTGATGAAGCATTCCTGTGCTACACTCTGTTTATTTTTCCCCTCACTGAAATTATATTAACAGTCAGCTTGAGAGGATACGAGGTGTCTACAAACGGTACAACGCTGTGTTTTGTTACGGTATGTATGGTGCTTTATATCCATATAATTTTAGACTTTCAAAGTCACTGTAGGACAAATTATCTCCTTCCTCACATTGGTAAGCAGCTATTCTTGGTCTGGAAAGCATTGTTCACCCATGCAATAAGCCTTTGTTTATCTGATAGTCGACTAGTCGCTTACATCCCTAGTCCTGATCAGTACTCCTCACCATATCAGAAGGGAGATTCCTCTTCCTAGTAGGATCTGGACGTGGCTCAGCATCACTTGCCAGTTGCACCAGCAACTACCAGTCTCATAAGGGCCTCCATGCTGAAGCAGGCCTCATTACCTGCTTTGGAAGGTGCTATTTCAGCTGTAAGTCTCTTACCTGTGTCTTCTTGAACATAAATATGGGGCACTGTTCCTTATGTGCCACTCACTGAGACACAACAAGCACCTCTTGTGGGGATCACTGTTGGGAATGGCTCCTCCACATAATGAACTATGCTTGAACTCTTGTGAGCACAGACAAGACAGCCACCTTACTTCAACCCTATACTAGTGTAACCACCACCAGGCACATTTGAACCTGGCACCTCTGAAGCTTAAGTATAGGAACCTCCACTCTCTGAGCTAAAAGCCAGCTGGCTCCCCGCCCCTGCTGTAGAGGTCTCTTGGTCTTAACTGTTGCTGTGGTCTAGGTGCCACTGCATGGGACAGTGAACCACACTAGGGCTATGTCTACACTCGCGGCTTCTTGCATGAGTAATATGCAAATGAGGCTAAGCGTGGAATATCGCCGAGCCTCATTTGCATACCTAATGGGCCACCATTTTTTTCAGAAGAGGCTCTTGTGCAAGAAGGAGCGTCTATACTGCTCCTTCTTGCGCAAGAAAAACCCTCGTGTGCAATGCCATTCTTCCTGAAAAGTAATAGGTGTAACGGCATTGCGCAAGAGGGTTTTTCTTGTGCAAGAAGGGGCAGTGTAGACGCTCCTTCTTGCACAAGAGCCTCTTCTGAAAAAAAAATGGTGGCTCATTAGATATGCAAATGAGGCTTGGCGATATTCCACGCTTAGCCTCATTTGCATATTACTTGCACAAGAAGCCGCGAGTGTAGACATAGCCCGAATGTGTGGGTTACACTAGCACTAACCTAGACCTCAGGTTCTAATCACCATTGTCTAGAGGGGAAAAACATTGAGGAAAAAAAGACTGAAAACTTGAGGTGAACACAGCACACCAAGCTTGGACTCTAGCCATGGGCAGTGAGAACTAAGTGAGGCAGGGACTGGGGCAGCACTGCTGTTATATAGTCAAAGAAGGGCAAGGCCACATGGCATGATCATGCCAAGAGTATGCTAGGCAAAGATCCCTAACTTTGGTGAGCTGGGTGCATGTACATTACACACACTGTTACATCAACTCAAAGAAGAAGTCTCCCTTTTCAACATATTAGTGCAGAAAGATCATATAGTTTGGGCAATTAGGAAGCAGTAGTCCTGGACTCTTCAGACTGCTTGCAGTACACAGTGAAGTAAGCTCTGCGCCATTTTGAAAGAATACTATAGCACCAATACATGCCTGCTAACCAAGTGTTCAGAGACTTGAAGACTTACTGTTTGCAAAGAACTCTGCTCGTAAAATGAACAGTGCAAGGAACTGTTAGCGAGATTATGAAAAAACATCCCAATTCATTCATTTCTGACATTGAACTGGATGTGGAGCTATTAATAGCTGTGCAGGCAAAAAACACTTGCTCCATTCAGAGGAGGTTTGGTATGAAGAGTCTTCCCTCCCTCCACCACATATAGTGCTCCCTGTATTCAACTGGCATCCTGTCTTAAAGGAAATGAAAATATTTGCCCTTTCCATAGACCAGTGATTCTCAAAGTGGTCTGTGAAACCACTCTGTGAAACCCACTAACTGGCTGCTCTGGTGTGTTTATTTACCAGCTCTACAGCCAGTAAATAAACACTGACAGACTATAAACCAGGGCCAGGCTAGAGAGAAAAGCCACAAAAACGAGTACCATAAAAATTCTAAAAACTAATAATTTCACAGTAAGGGCACCTATGGGCTGGTGCACAATGATTTTGTTCCATAATCAGTTTCTCCAAGTTTCTAGAATCTATTGATCTTCTATTTCCCCCTCAATATCATGCTGATCCCATGCAAGTTCACAAATCAGTACTTCTCCCGTATAAATGACAGGCCGCTGAGCGTACTATACTCCACAGTTCAGTAGTTTCAGCTGCTGCATGACAATTTGTAGCAAAAACAAACACTATACTGTATAGAAAAAAGCCACACTGGGCAGTATCTTTCATGACTTTTGTCATGAAAATGGGTGACAGGGGAGGAGTCACTTGAGGAGTACCTGTTATGTTCCCTCCCTCTAGGGCAGTGGTCCCCGCCATGGTGCCCGCCAGGGCATTTGTGCGCACCCGCCGACAACCTGGGCCGGCCCCGCCCCCGGCGCACGGGAGGTGCCGGCCCCAGGCGCGCAACATGCACCGGTGCTGGGTGTGCGGCGCTCGGGCGGCCCCAGCCCCGGGGCACATGCGGGCGCGTGGCGCTCGAGCGGCGCCGGCCCCAGGTGCGCGGCTCGGGCAGCGCCGGCCCACGGCACAAGGCGCTTGGACGGCCCCAGCCCCGGCCCTGAGGCACATGCCGACACCGGCACCGGGTGCAAGGGCATCCCCGTCCCCTGGCGTGCCCCCGGACGCGCGGCCCTGCCCCCCGGGCGCCCGGGAGCCTTTAAAGGTTGGGGACCACTGCTCTAGGGTATCTGGTATTGGCCATTGTCAGCAGAGAGTATACTACGTTAGATGGACTGTTGGTCTGACCCAGTATGGCTGTTCTTATTAGGATGACTTCTTTAAAATGCACCTTTTTAAAGACTTTGAAATTAGAGTTTAAATAACAAAAGCTGTGAAGAATATGGAATAAAAAACTGATCATGAAGCGAACAGAATTAAATACTGTGAGAAGTTGGTAAGGAAGAACTGAATACATTGAACAGTTTTCCCTAGCTACCTTTCCATGTATACTACACTTGTGGTAAGTACTATTACCAGAATTACTTGTTCCTTAAAACTATATGTTGTTCAATGACCATATATTCTAACTCAGAATTCACATGTTCTGAGCATTTAAACAGGAAACAGAACATTACTGTCTGGTCCCTCCTCTTTGAAGTCAGATACAGTAGTAGAAACAGGCCTAAACCAAAGCCTCAGATACAGTAATCCTCTGACTTTGGGGAAGTTTGAATCCAGATACCAACTTAGCCTCTCTGTACGCGCACACACACACACACACACACACAATTTGTTTTAAATTTTGTTTTGTTGCACAAGTGAAATCTCCATTGACTTTAAAGCCCAGGTAATAAAACAAATCACATAAGATTAAGCTAAGTGTTAGTGTAAGGGGATATTAATTGCAGTGTATACATTACTCTCAATTACATGAAGGTTACTGAGGTAGAATATGTTGCCTTTAGTTTGGGCAAAAGTGAAAGCAAATACATAGATGCAGCTTCAGCCTATGTATTTTAAAAACAAGGTTGAAGGAAAATGCAGTACCTGGATTAGATTATACTGGTATGCAGGCAAGAATAACTACAATGAGTTCTGTAATTGAAGCTCACATAAAAGCGGACGTTTACACTATGGCTACGTCTACACTGGCCCCTTTTCCGGAAGGGGCATGTAAATTTCATGAGTCGTAGTAGGGAAATGCGCAGGGGATTTAAATATCCCCGGCGGCATTTAAATAAAAATGTCCGCCGCTTTTTTCCGGCTTTTAAAAAAGCCGGAAAAGAGCATCTACACTGGCCCTGATCCTCCGGAAAAAGCGCCCTTTTCCGGAGGCTCTTATTCCTACTTCAAAGTATCTGAGGCTTTGGTTTAGGCCTGTTTCTACTACTGTATTCCTACTTCAAAGTAGGAATAAGAGCCTCCGGAAAAGGGCGCTTTTTCCGGAGGATCGGGGCCAGTGTAGACGCTCTTTTCCGGCTTTTTTAAAAGCCGGAAAAAAGCGGCGGACATTTTTATTTAAATGCCGCGGGGGATATTTAAATCCCCCGCGCATTTCCCTACTACGACTCATGAAATTTACATGCCCCTTCCGGAAAAGGGGCCAGTGTAGACGAGCCCTATCTGATTTTTGATTATCAAATACAATGACACACAGTAGCTCATCTGCTGCCTGACAAAGCAAGGTGACAAATACTGGACAGTTTCAAATATTTACATTACTGTCTCATTAATTTTGTAATGTGTTCCACTCCTTCCACCTCATCTCACTGCTTTTCAATAGGAAAAGCGCCTACATGTTCCCACCACGTGTTGGCTAGTTCCAGTTAACTAACATGAGGTAAAATTCCAGTGAAGAGAGAAGTTTACAGTCCTCATTTGGGAGATCAAGGCTATGGGCGGCAGGTATGCTAGGCAGGGGAAGACATTGCCTTCCCAATCCGCCAGCCTGGCCCCTCTCATCCTCTACTCTCAGAACACCGAGTGGGGGTGGAGAGGCTGGGGCCGTGTACCACCCACCCTTGCTATACTCCAGGGTCAAGGCGGCTAGGGATGCATGCTGGCACACCTCTCCATGATGCTGGGGGTGAGGCCTTGACAGAATGGGTAGAGCTGGGGGCTCGCCTCTTCCAGCCATACCTTCACCCACTGCCCATGGTTAAGGTAAACCCCAGACTCTTCCATGGTAACTTGTGTGAAGTCTACAAACTGCCTTGTCTTTACTATGATTTTACCTCATGTTAACTGCAACTAACATGGACATGAGGTTTTGTTCCCCCTCCCCCCCCCCCCAAGTAAAACATACCCTTTTAGTGTGCCTCGCTTTCCTCTATTTTCTCCTGTGTTGTTCCCATTTTCTGGGACTGAGGCAGACCTCCCCTTCAAGCTGTTTTACCTAAAGCTACTGGTTTAGTTCCCCAATCCCTTCTCTTCTCCTCTTAGTATTTTCTACATTGTTAAATTTAAATAGGTCAAAATCCAGGGACAAGATAGCCACATGCAAGGTTGTTGACAGGGAATGGGCAAAAGGGGGCAGTTGCCCCAGGGCCTAGTGATTTAAAAGGACTTGGGGTTGCAGGTGGCAACAGCAGCTGGAGACCCAGGCCCTTTAAAATCACCACTGTAGCCCTGTAGGATATGGTCCAGGCAGCACTGAGGACAGCTAGCCTCTAGCCCTGCCTCCTCTGCTTGAGTCCCTGCTTCTTCTGGGTGCCCAGAGCCAAGATTCTGTGCACATGACCAGGTCCCTTAGAAGTCTATCAATAGCCCTGACCATATCCTAAAAAATATATCTTTGCAATGAAGGGGGTGGGGGAAGAGACTGTATAGGCATGAAACAGGGAGCTGGCAGGGGGCCTGTAGACAACCAAACTTATCATCAAGAAGGTCAGACAGAAGTCAAAGACCCCCTGGAGTGAAATCCTGACCCTTAAACAATGGGAACTGTGCCATTAACTTCACTGGGTTCAAATTACACTATGAGAGGACTGGAAAGAACTATTGATGTTATAGCCATTTGGAGTTACATGAAGGCTCTGCAGATCTCCATGCAGGACTCACTATCTGATAAAACACATCCCCCTACTTGGGACTCCTTATATTCTCTTCTTGTTCATGTAGGCTATGATTTATTTTAAAAAAGCGGAGAGTTCCTTTTGTGTGAAAAAGATTCCTGATTTTTAAAGTTTATTCTTTTAAAGGCAATGGGAAAGGAAAGTATAGAGTTAAGGGAATGTCAATACAAACTGGCAGTAGGTTTTATAAAAGCTTGTTTTTAAAAACAGCAGAGTTCAATAGAAACGTCCCCCCCCCCTTTTTTAAAAAAAAGTTAAGTTTCAATAGAACTAGTTTTAAAACAAAATCCATTACCTCACTAAGCATCCAGTCCAAGCACTGTGACCTCTGGCAGTGGAAAATGAAGAGGAATAAATACAAAAGCATGAATAATTGCACTGTTTTTCATTGTCCCAAAGGAGAAAGTACAAAACCAACCAAAAAAGAAGCATAAGCAGTGAAGAGTAATTTGGACTTCACCATTTAGTTATGTCATATGTTGACCCCATGTTTCCACTAGCTCATCTACATTCTGCTTAGCAATGGTTACTGTACATAAGGATATTGATACAGCAGAATGCTGATTCAGCATGCCTAATGTGGATTGTTTAGTAAAATGCTTTTACTCATTTAAATTACTTAATTATTCAGTTAATCAATGCTTATTTGTCTAAATAGTTTGATTCTGGGCACTGAGAATGAGAGAAAAATCCTGTCACAAAATATTTAATCTACCTTTAGCTACTTTAAGTCTATCTTACAATGAACCTTTGATTTATCAAAACTCTGCAAGTTTCAAAGAAAACTCTGTATTCAGTCAGAATGATGTCTGACCACTTGAAAATTGCCCTGTTCTGTTCATTCCCTCAGAAGCATCTGGCCCTGGACATTGTTGGAAGACAGGATATTGGGCTAGACAGACCATAGTTATTACAAGAATGACCATACTGGCCCTCAGAGTGGCCCCAGCAACACGAGAAGCAAGGCATTCTGGGATGTCTGACTGCATACAGCATGGCAGAATAGGACAACCTAACTGTGGATTCTAGCACAGCTAGCAACACTACCCAGTCATCAGCTCTGACTATTTTATTGCAATTCTCACAATATTTGATTTATTTTCTTAAATTTCTACCTCCAGGAATCAGGCATGTACATAAGAATCACAGTTTTCATTTTAAACAACAACAACCAGCAGGATTCTAGATCTCCTGGTATGGAGAGAAGCTTGAAAGCTGGAGTCCCAAAGTGTCAAAAAACTGGAATGCAAATAAAACACTAAAAATGTATTAGTTTTAATCTAATGATTTTGTAAACCTGACTCAATTTGTGAATGTTGCAGTACGGATATTGCTAGTCCCAAACAACGAAGTTCAAGGAAACTCAGCCTAGGGGACTGACAAGGGCAAAAGACTATTTGCTGTCACACTTGCTTATCAAGTAGATGTTATCTATCATATGCAGCTACCAACCACATCTATGTCAGTTGGTTAAAATTACATCGAACCCAATTTCTTCCACTTGCAAACTCATAAGAGCTTGTTTGACAACTCACTACTAAAACTTGATCAAACATGCATGTGTTTTTTCGTTGATGGCTTGGATAGCTACGTGTGAATTTTTAACACAAGCATTGCTCTAGCAATATCATCTGGATAAATAGAGTTGGTGACAAATTGTGGTGAAAAAGGCATGTGATGAAGGAAAGGAGGAGGCAGAGCAGGCTTACATTTGTTGATTAAGGTATGGTAAAGAACAGAATCAGGGAAGCTCATGCCATTTCCCTCTGCCTCTCCCTCCCCTACCCTCCACAGAGGAGGGAGGGAGGGAAACCTGTAGTTTGTTTAGTGTACTTTCACGGTTCCAGGAGCCTCCTGCACAAGGCATCCTATAGTCAGCCAGTAGTTGGCTGGCAATAGAGCTCCTCCCCCAGCTCCAGAGGATGTAGCCCACTCTTAGGAAAACTTCTGCAAACCCTACACAAACATTTTCCAACAGTTCTGAGCCAGATGTACATATTTTTTAAATATTCCAAAGGTCAACATATTTTGTTTTCTCATCTCCTATCCTCACCTCCCAAAAAGTAAGTTTCGCAAAAGCAACAGAAAACAAGCTAGGAAGCCATCATTGGGGATTTTTGAGGGGAAAGGGGGGAATAAATGGGCTGCTGGAAATAGTTTTTCTAGCCCTATAATGTTCCTGAAGCATCTGTAGGCCAGATGTCATTAGGAGTTGAAATGGGCAAGTGCCTCATGGAGAATCAGACTGAGAGGATACAGCTATAGATACAGCATTTTTTAATTGAGGTTTATTTGCTCCAGTATTCTAATTTGTTAATGGATTATTTTTTGAGGGGAGATTTAGCTCCTCCTCGTGTCTTTTGTTCAATTTCAAGTTTGTCTTTACCGAAAATAGCACGGGCACTTAACTCTTTTTCTTCCATGATTTGGAGGCACTATCTATATCTATGGAAGCTATGGAGGCCCTGGACACTTTCAAATACAAGGCATGTTGTGGGCATGTTGCCCTCTTTATATCTTCCCTCAATAAGAAATGGAGGAAACCATTCAAAGAATAAACCAAACCAAACACCCCAGATCAGGGCCTTTGCTAGTCTTCCCAAATGGGACAGGTCTATATTGCATAACCCAAGTTGCATGCTAGGCAGAGGTATAGGATTTTTTCAGAGCAAAGAAGTCAAGTGTATAAAGTGAGTTTATAGTGGATCTTTTTCACGTGCTTAAAGAACTCTTATCTCTCAAACTTTGTTTCAGTTGCTGGCCACTTCCCTTTAAGATGTTAACATTAGGACTCTAGATCAGCTGCAAAGAGGAGACTTCAATTATTTTCTTTCATGTGTTCTCCAACTTTAACTGTCAGCATCAGCTATGCAAATTAAATTTAGGCTGATGCAGTGTTTATATCCCAATAATTTGTTTTAATATAAAAAGCATGTTACAATTCAGACTTTAATTCCATTAAGACAACGCTGTACTAGTGTTTCCATATCTCATCTGTACCAGCAGACTTGTATACGGTTATGCAATTAAAGAGGAAAACATCTGCTACAAATCAGTCTATGTATTTTCACTTGCAAGTCTCACAGTAGAGGACTGCTTTTCATAACCCCCTCTGTCTCTTCGAAGGACCCTGTTTAAAAGTTTAAATATTCTCAACCTTTAATGAGAATTGTTTATTCATCTGATGAAGTGGCTCCCATGAAAGCTTATGCACAAATAAATCGGTTAGTCTTCAAGGTGTCACAGGACTCCTCCTTGTTCTTGTTCACATAGCATCTTCTGAATTATAATTGGTCTCTAACAATTAGAGCGTAAGCCTATCATTGTTTAATATATACTGTAAACTTATTATGACAACAATTAATTTCAGTTATTTTTCCAGTGCATTGTTTGTAGAGAATAAAAGTAAGAGATGATAAATATTAAGAATTACATTTAAAGTGAAATTTTACCATCCCACAGTAGATTTCAACCCCCAAATCTCTCCCATGATATCAACAGGCAACTTGAACACATGAAGAGCACAACACTGGAGAACAAATCCAAAACAGTGTGGAGCAGAGATGGACAGTTTTTGATGTGGACTACTCCAAGAATTTGATAGGTGGTCAAGCACCACATTCTTGCATGATATGAATGGAGGAGATGTAGGTCTGGGATGGAGGTGAAGTACAGAAGGGAGCTTAGGGTGTAGGAGGGAGTGTAGGATCTGAGAGGGAGTTTGGATAAAGGAGGGAATGTCTACACTGCCTCCCTAGTTCGAACTAGGGTGGCTAATGTAGGCATTCGAAGTTACAAATGAAGCCCGGGATTTAAATATCCCAGGCTTCATTTGCATCTTGCCGGGCGCCGCCATTTTTAAATCCCCCTTAGTGCGGACTCTGTGCCCGCATCTACACGTGGCACGGAGTATGTAGTTTGTATTAGGCTCTCCAATTCAAACTACCAGTACACCTCGTTCCGCGAGGAGTAACGGTAGGCTCTCTAATTTGAACTACCATTACTCCTTGTGGAACGAGGTGTACCGGTAGTTCGAATTGGAGAGCCTAATTCGAAATACCTACTCCGTGCCGTGTGTAGCCATGGGCATGGAGTCCGCACTAAGGGGGATTTTAAAATGGCGGTGCCAGGCAAGATGCAAATGAAGCCTGGGATATTTAAATCCCGGACTTCATTTGCAACTTCGAATGCCTACATTAGCCACCCTAGTTTGAACTAGGGTGGCAGTGTAGACATACCAGGAGGGGGTTGTGACCTGGGGCAGGTGACTGGTGTGCATGAGGGGGTAGGAGTGTTAGATATTATGTAATTGAATAATTGTGTAACCACATAGAATATGATTGGTTACACAACTATTTGATAGTCCCTGGGGCAGGGCTGGCAGCCAGTGTGTTCTAGCCCCATTCCCACAGGGCCACCTGCTACCTCACGCTGTTGCCTCTATCAGAAGCAGCAGTGTGGGGTGGCAGGAAGGAGTGGTGTGAGGGGAGCCAGTTTAAAAGCTGCCTGCCACTCTGTGCTGCTGCCTCTGATACAGAGGCAGCAGTGCAGGGTGGAAGCAGCCCCTGTCCATGGCAAGCTTGGGTCCCGCCCCATGGACAGAGGAAGTTTCACAGCAGCTTCTCCTGCCCCTCTCCGCGTGCGGTGGGGGGAGGGATCGCAGGCAGCATCACAGAGCTAGTGTTGCAGGTAACCAACTTGTAAGCCAGATCCCCCAGCACCAGCTCCTACCTGCCCCCCCTCACTGCCTCTATAGGAAGCAGCATAGGGAGGAGGGGGAAGAGGAGAGAGAGGGTGAGGAAGGCCCGCAGGAGCAGATACGCACAAAGAGCTGGCTGCCCCCTTCACTCTCCTCGCTGCTCTGAAGCAGCAATGCAGGGTTGGGGGGGGGGGGGGGAGGGAAGAGAGAGGGAGAAACAGGTGGATCCAGTGCTTGTGGGTATCCTGCTTAAAGCCAGTTCCTCACAAGCACCAGTTCCCACTCTCCCCACTTGCTGCCTCTGATACAGAGGCAGCAAGGGCAGGGAGAAAGTGTGTAGTCAATAGGATTAATCAATAAGCCCAGGCTTATCGTTTACTCGACTATACACTAACATCCCTAGAAGGGGTTCAGGGCCCAGGAGGGGGTTTGGGGACAGGAGATGATCGTGACCTGCAGGAGGGAGTGAAGTGTATGAAAAGGGGATGTGATCTGGACAAGCATGCAGGAGGGAGTTCAGGGATTTAGGCTGTGACTAGGGGTAGGGGATTGGGCTGCAAGGCTTGGGATGGGGTTGTGACGTAGAGGAGGAATATAGAAGTGCAGGGGCTTTGTGTGATGTAGGGATGCAAGAGGGGAGGCAGAGGGTTGGGAGAGAGAAGGGCTGAGATGCCAGAGGCAGGCTCTGTCCAGGAGGCACTCATATAGATGGATCCTGGCCAGCAGCCCAACAGGTTCTTGAGCCAAGTTCCCTGCCTGCCCTGTCCCTGCACTTGCTCAGAGCAGCCCACTGCCATGAGCTGCTCTGAATACCGCGAGCCCAGGGGAAAGGAGGGAGGGGTAATTCACATGTGGCCTGTCCTGCAAATAGGCAGCTTCCATTGGCTGGTTGTGCAGGGGCCAGGAGTAGTATGAGACACCTCTATCTCCTTTACCTTGGGCTCGCAGTGTTCACTTTAAGTAAAAACCTGCTCAGATAGACTACTTTCCCATAATTCAGTATGTAGGAAGACTGAATCCTTAAATCGGAATTTGCTTATTGCAAGACTGATATTGGTAAAGAAAATAAAAATGTTCTAAAGTTAGCCTTTGTGAGTAATTTATCATAGGACCTTCAAATCCTCATGTGATATGATGTCAGCTTGGGTCTTTGATTTTGTCACTGTACCATGGACTGATTAAGTTATACATAGGGCCCTACCAAATTCATGGTCATGAAGAGTATATCATGGACTGTGTCATCTTGTTTGCCCCATCCCCTCCCCTACCTCCCCCCCCCCCCATGAAATCTGGACTTGTGTGCCCTACAGATTTCACAGGAGAGACTAGTGTTTCTCAGATTGGGGGTCTTGACCCAAGAAGGAGTCACAGGATGTTACAAGGTTCCTTTCTGGGGTGGGCGGAGAAGGGAGGAACACAGTATTGCTACACTCTCAGGGTATGTCTACACTAGCCCCCTAGTTCGAACTAGGGAGGCTAATGTAGGCCTTTGAAGTTGCAAATGAAGCCCGGGATTTAAATATCCTGGGCTTTATTTGCATGTTCCCGTCCGGTCGCCATTTTTAAATTCCACTAGTCCAAAGTAACTGCCCGCGGCTACACGCGGCAGTGAAACGGTAATTCGAACTAAGTCCTTCGGATATTTAAAACCCGGGCTTCATTTGCAACTTCGAAGGCCTACATTAGTCTCCCTAGTTCGAACTAGGGGGCTAGTGTAGACATACCCTCTGGCTGCCCAGCTCTGAAGACCATACAGAAGTGAGTCACAGCTGTTGGCCAGGCACCCAGCTCTGAAGGCAGGGCCCTGCCAGCAGCAGGACAGAAGTAATGGTGACAGCACCATGCCATTACACCCTTTGCTGCCTTCAGGCCTGGGTGGCCAGGGATTCATGGTTGCTGACTGAAGACCCAGCTCTGCAGGCAGCTGCAAAGTAGTAAGGGTGGCAATATTATACCAGGCCATGCTTACTTCTGTGTTGCTGCTGGTAGTGGCTCTTGCCAGCTCTGACTCTGAAGGCAGCACCACTGCCAGCAGCAAGGTAGGACCGCAAAGCTCCCCCGCCGTTGACAATAACCTTGTGACTCCCTCCACAACCACTTTTTGGGACAGGACCTCAACAATTACAAGAATGAAATTTCACATTTTACTATCTTAAATCATAAAATGTACTCATTTTAAAATCCTCTCTTTGTGAAACTGACTAAATTGGACTGTGAATTTGGAAGGGCCCTCATTATACAGGCTGTTGCCTCATTCACACCTTAGCAGGGATGTTACTGTTTTTTGAAATCTTAGTTCTATAAAGACTTACAGTTCCGAGGTCCACAATGAAACAGTCTCCTGTGTTGAAACTGTCCCAGCTAAGAGGAACTTCTGTAGCTCTCACTACCCTCCGGCCCTTAATATGCAGAAGTCTCTGCGCACTCATGTCATTTGTGACTACATGTTTAAATCCAGACGCAACACCTCCTGTCTGAACAAACAAAAACAAATATAGAAACTTTGGTTAAGTTTGGTTTCCTTTCAAAAGAGGCATTGACGAACCCACCCTCAGACACGTACAAGATGAGAGATATGTGGTATCCACATTCTGACCACAGTACAGAACAGAAACAATGGGATCAGATCAACCCTTGTACACTTTTGCAAACAGAGAGGATGCAGTTGTAATTCAGATACACCAGCTGGGCCCTACCATTGAAGGGATGGGTGTCAGGAACAGGGGGAAAGGATGCAATGATACTATGGGGAACATTTGAGTGAGGGAAGGACAGAATGGAACTAGATGCTCCCTTCATCACCATTCCCCACAACTACATGAAGAAACCCAGCATAAGGTAATGCCACTTCAGACGGTTTGGGCAGACCCCAGTAGAGAAGCCAATAGGAGTAGAAGGGGGTTTTCTGGGATTTTTTTTTTTTTTTTTTTGCAGAAGAGCAAACACACTTTTGGGGAACCCTGTATTCCTCGTTCCATGAGGGATAAGACCTCTGCCGAAAGAGGAGATTTTTCCACCATTTGGCCCGGTCTAGACTAATCTTCTGTGATTAGAGTCATGGTTATAATCCTATGTAGTTATTACATCAGAAAAAGAAACCAAACTTTTTTTTAATACCAGTAAAAGTGTGTTTGATTTTTCAAAAATTCTAGTAATCAACTATGTTAATATGATTACTTTGTATGAAAGTTGGGTAGAAAGCAGAACATTTTTCAGAATCAAAAGATATATTTCAACATTTGGGGGGGGGGGGAAATATTTTTGTTTTGGAGAAACATTTTCATAGCTGACTTTACCTTGTATTTAATCCCGCCTTTGAAATAACCAACAAAGTCAGTAGACTCATATCCTTGAATTTCTCTACTCTGAACAGGCTTCCCACCTAGATAGTCATCCATCTGAACAGTGAAGATTGCCGCAGCTGTGCTTTCATCCTGACTGCATTCTTTTCCTAAAAGAAGATAAAATATTACACTTACTGAGCAAGTTATGGGTAGTTCGGATTTTTGTTTTGCAAATAGGATTACTGGGTCATGGAAAATTGAGAGAGATATCTTGAAGTTATGTTCAGCAGAGTAACAGTGTTTTGAGAACATGAAAAGTTCCCAGCCTAGCCTCCTTTTGATATATTCAGCAAACACATGGACTTACTTCAGGACTATTTCAAGCCACTTGAAATACTGGCTTTCTACACAAAGGGAGTCAGAAGTATCTGAACAGAACCTCTCATTCTTCGAGAAACATTCTAGTTATTGAGAAACGGAAGCCTGAAAAATGGCTCTGAAAGTTACTGCTGGATTTCCAAAACGACTTGTTTTAACATGAGCATGCAAAACTCTAGGAACTTACCCAGGCAAAATTTGAGAGGGGAAGCAGTTTGCTAAGCATGCTGATTCAATTTACACGGAGTTTGGTCTGTTATCTTTCCAGAGAATCACACACAATTCTTACCAGAGATGTGTGATCACTCTGGGTGTGCCTACACCACACAGATATTTTGAAATAACGGACATTTCAAAATAAGAATGCAAGCATCCACACAGCAATTCCATTATTTCAAAACAGACAACTTAGTCCGACTTCTGTAAACCTCATTCCACGAGAAATAATGCTTATTCCAAAAGCGCTATTTCAGAATAGCTGTAGTGTGGATGCGCCACTGCTGCCACTTTGAAATAGCTCCTCCTCAGGCACATTCAAACTAATTATTCCCAGTGCCTCCTGGGGCTCTAAATCGAGGTAGCACGTCCACATTAGGGAAACCTGCCTCAGACTAATTTTGAGGCTTCTCTGTAGTGTAGACGTGCTATTTCAAAATAAGCTATTTCGGATATTTTTCTGGAATAGCTTATTTTGAAATAAGTGTACAGTGCAGACATACCCTTTAGGATCAAGGTTCATCTTAGTCTACTATAGCATGCTTTGTAAAAGCAAACAAAACCAAAAACCTTCTTTCTAACATGTTTAGACTCTCTCCATCAATTCCAGGAAACCCACGTTGCATATGTTTAGTAAAAGATATATTTAAGTTTCTCTCTGGAAGGACTCCAGTAGTTCCTGGTCTCAGAGAGTTCTCTTATTCCATCATCTGCAGTGCCTGTCTGGTTTCTGGCACTGAGGTGAAGCAGTGTTAAGAAATTCTGAAGCAACCTTGTAAGAGGCAAGTTTGTTGTTGTTTTAAACGGGAAAAGAATGGTGTGCTTTCAGCAGAGTCACCAATAGGAGAGAACCACTGAACTGGGCGGTCATTGTGCTGCTAAATGATGGAGGAAAGCACAGTTGAAAAGGGACAGCTGGCTCTGATCAGAACTGCGGATTGGGCTGCTAAAAGTCCAGTTGGCCTCAGCAGTCAGCTCCACACAGCTCCTGGAACTGGCCTGCACATCCTACCAACTCCTAAATGGAGCCAGGAGGGCTCCACATGCTTCCCCTGCCCATAGTGCAGATGCCACACCAGGCACCGGCTCCTGAGTTCCTACTAGCTGGGTACTACAGTCAGAGGGAGCTTCAGGGGCAGCACCTGCAAATAGGAGCAGAACATGCAGAGCCCCTGGCCAAAACAGACATGTAACTGCTTCTCAGGAGCCACTGAAAGTCAGCATCATCAGGAGCATCCTTCACCCTCTCTCCCTTAGCCCCGTCTGTACTCTAAACCCCTTGGCCTAATCCCAGAACCCGTTCCTGAAATCCAAATCTCTCATCACTGGCGCCACCCCAGAGTCTGCCCCTCCAACCTGGTGAAAACAAGCAAGTGAGCAAGGGTGGAGGACAGCAAGCAATGGAAAGAAGGGTGATGGGGGTGAGCGGGGCAAAGCCTTGGAAAAGGGATGAGGTAGGGTAAGGATGTTCAGTTTCCTGCAGTCAGAAAGTTGTCAGTCTTAAGTGTTCCCTGTAAGGTTTGTGCTTGTGTGGCCACTCAGGGGAAATACAAATGCCACCCAGCTGATTAGCAGAGCACCCACAGCTAGTTTTGTGTTTCTATTGGTGGTGTACATTTACACATACAATTATTCCACACAGATGGAAAAAAATCCACACATGGGTGGAAAAGTTTAGAAGGAATACCAGTCTTCGGTATGTGAGGCGTGACAAAACTAAAAAATCGTTTCCGGTATCAGGTTCCAGGCAGTCTATGCCAAGACACCTTTCATGGGTTGCAGAGAGGGAAAAAGGATGAAGGAAGAGATGAAGCTCAGCCAAGTATCATATCATAGGAAGCAAGAAATTGTCCTCCCAAATTGCATGTACTGCAAGAGGGTAAGGAGAGGAGTACATTCACCACTTAAACTGGCCCCTCACATTAATACGCACCTGTGTTGTTTTGAAGAGTTAAAGAATTCTTGTACAACTCAAGTGGGAGAGAAGAATTACTGGAGTGGCTTTTAAAATGGAGGAAACCCTGGGTCTCTGGGAAACAAAGGGAGGAGTAATAATATATCCAGAATCCTTCAGCGAGTGGAATCACACAGGTGCCAGAGGTTATAGAAGCAGCTTTAGTCCAGCGAAAGCTAGTAATCAGACAGCTAAAAACCTTGAAGGAACTATGCCAGTCCAGAGGAAGGAGATAATTCTTCAGTGGGGTGAACTTGCTTTTGGACAGTAGAACAGACCACTAGAAATCTAGAATCCTGACAGCTGGATCCCAAAGAGCAGAGCTCCATTAATTTTAGGTACTAGATCAGCAAGTGTAACGTTGTAATCTGGGTATCCCAGCACAAGAGCCAAGGCCAGGACTGTTAACTCCATAAGCAATAAAGAAAGTCCCCAATTCACAAATGGGTTGTGCTCCAAAAGATAGCTTGTAAGTCAGCTGGTGGGAACTTGGAACACATTTTTCCATAGAAACAATGTTATAAATAGTAGTTAGGCTCCCAGGCTAGCCCAAAAAAGCCTATTTAATCCATAATGCAGCTGAAATACTCTATATTAGCAATGAAAAATAATAGTTTTTTATTTAACCTTAATGTTGGTGCTTGAGGAGAGGTGGGTTTAAATAGAGAAGAATGAGGAATTAGGAGACTCTGAAAGGGGACTTCTGGGCATCCCCCAGCTACCCTCCCATCCCTACTGGCTCCTGCAGACATCCCCATTCCCCACTTACCTCCCCCATAGGCTGCACCCAGCCCCAGCTCACCAGGAGGCAGCAAGCAGCACAAATGCAGGCCAGAGGACTCTGGAGGACAGGGGGTGGCCAAGGAGCAGCCAGGGAGCTGCTGGCTGGGAGACCACCTCCTGCTCCTCTGGAGTTCTCTGGCCAGCACTTGCACCACCCACCACCGCCTGTGCCTTTTGTCTGCTCCCTCAACGGCAGGTGAGCTTTTGTTTGTACATGCAGATGTTGGTAAGTCAGATGTTTAACCTGAGGAGTGCCTGTTCAGGCTCGGACTGGCTGGTGGTGAAATACTTTCACAGAAGTCACTGAGCACCTGTTTAAAATTGCTTTCAAAGATTTATTTATGGGTGTTCATTTTCATAAGGAACACACTTTAAGTTTATAGCATGTAATACCATCATAGGGTCCAGGCTCCAACTACAGAAGTCCTGAAATATTGTTATAGATAAGAACCCATTTCAATACCAACTCTCACAATACATTTGTTATAGTGAATGTAAGATATCAGATAAAATCAGCCTGGTGTACATAGTTCAAACTCCATTGAAGCTAATGGGCCTGATTCTATACACATATGTGCATTAGGGGTGCCAACTTTCTAATAGCACAGAATCAAACACTAGCCCCACCCCTTCTTTACACAAGAACAGCAATACAGTATTATGTCTGCCAACAGTGGCCAATGCCAGATGCCCCAGAGGGAGTGAACAGAACAGATAAACAAGGGCACAGCTACACTGCATGGCAAAAGTCAAATTAAGATACACAACATGAGCTATGTCAATTGCAAAGATGAAGTCAAAATACAGTAAACTTCCGATAATCCGGCACCTTTAGGACTCAGGGGGTGCCGGATTATCAAATATGACGGACTATCAGAAGGGGGGGGCTATGAGGGGTCTGGGGTGGGGTGGGGGGAAGCTACCCCAGACCCCCTCATAGCCCTCCCTTCTGATAGTCCGGCTCTGCCCCAGGAATCCCCGATTCAGCCGCTGCTGGTCAGTTTCAGCAGCAGCTGAATCAGGGATGCCTGCAGCAGAGCAGCTGGGGTGCTGCTGGGTTGGTCTGGTAGAGCCGACCCTTGGCGCCGCGAGACCAACCCGTCAGCACCCCAGCTGCTCTTGGGGACACCTGGGGCAGAGCAGCTGTGGTGCTGACGCGTTGGTCCCGCAGTGCCGCTCCTCGGCGCTACTGGACCAACCCAGCAGCACCCCAGCTGCTCTGTCCCAGGTGTACCCAAGTCAGCTGCTGCTGAAACTGACCAGGGCTGACTCCAGGAAGCTGGGGCAGAGCAGCTCTGTCTCGGGCTTCCTGTAGTCAGCCGCTGGTCAATTTCAGCAGCGGCTGAATCTGAGACAGCTAGGGTGCTGCTGGGTTGGTCCTGCAGCCCCGAGGGGCAGCGCTACTGGACCTACCCGGCAGCACTCCAGCTGTTCTGCCCCCTGCTTCCTGGATTCAGCGCTGGTCAGTTTTAGCAGCGGCTGAATCGGGGAAGCTGGGGGCAGAGCAGCTCCAATGGTCCGGCTGCCCGGAGCACTTCCGGGTTCCTGATGGTGCCGGACCATCAGGCGTGCCGGACCGTCAGAGTTTTACTCTACCTTAATTCAGCTTTTGGCGCTGTCTATACAACAGGAAGTCGAAGGAAGAACATTCTTCCTTTGACTTCCCTTACTCCTCCTGAAATGCGGGTTACAGGAGTCAGTGTAAGCAGTCCTCCATTTTGACATTACTTCAAAATAACTGCTTTCTGTGTAGACACGCACAAGACGGGTAAGGAATGGTGTCCCTAGCCTCTGTTTGTCAGAGGGTAGAGATGGATGGCAGGAGAGAGATCGCTTGATCATTACCTGTTTGGTTCACTCTCTTTGGGCACCTAGCATTGGCCATTGTCAGCAGTCAGGATATTGGGCTGGATAGACCTTTGGTCTGACCCAGTATGGCCATTCTTATGTTCTTTAGAAATAGTGTCAGTTAATCCAAAATAACAGTGCTGGGTAGACATAAACCAAGTGATCCCTCTCTTCTTATTCATTTCCAACCTCTGATAAACAGAGGCTAGGGACAGGGACATCATTCCTACCTATTCTGGCTAATAGCCATCAATGGCTCTCACCTCCATTAATGTATCTAGTTCTTTTTTTAACCCCGTTAAAGTACTGGTTATCCCAACCACCTCTGGCAAGGAGTTCCACAGACAGAGAGCTGTGTGAAGAACTTCCTTTTGTTTGTTTTAATCTGCTACCTATTAATTTCATTTGGTGACCCCTAGTTCTTATGTTAATGAAAACAAGTAAATAACTTACACATGCATCTGACGAAGTGGGTCTTTGCCCACGAAAGCTTATGCTCCTACACTTCAGTTAGTCTATAAGGTGCCACAGGACTCCTCGCCGCTCTAACTTTTCCTTATTCACTTTTTCCACACTAGTCATGATTTTATAGACCTCTATCATAATCCCCCTTAGTCCTCTCTTTTCTAAGCTGAAAAGTCCAAGCCTTTTTAATCTCTCCATTTTTGTTGCCCTTTTCTGACCCTTTTCCAATGCCAATATATCTTTTTTTGAGATGAGGCAACCTCATGTTTACGCAGTATTCAAGATGTGGGCCTACCATGGTTATATACAGAGGCAATAAGATATTTTCACTCTTATCCTCTATCTTTTTTTTTTAATGGATTCCTAACATTGTTTGCTTTTTTGACTACTACTCTATACTGAGTGGATATTTTCAGAGAACCATCCACTCTGGCTACATCTAGACTGCAAGCCTCTTTCGAAAGAGGCTTTTTCGAAAGATACTTTAGAAAAAGCCTCTTTCAAAAAAAGACCGTCTAGACTACAATCAGTACTTCTGAAAAAGCAAGCCGCTTTTTCAAAAGAGCACCCAGGAAGTCTAGATGCTCTTTCGAAAAAGCAGTTTGCATTACATAGCACCTTTTTTCGAAAGTGCTCTTTCGAAAAAAGGCATTATTCCTCGTAAAATGAGGTTTTCCGCAGTTGAAAAAAAAGGATTTACTTTTGAAAGAACGCAGCAGCAGTCTAGACGCAGGGAAAAAATTTTTAGAAAAAAAGGCCGAGTTTTTCGAAAAAACACTGTAGTCTAGACACACCCTATGACTCCAAGATCTCTCTCTTGAGTAGTTGTAGCTAAATTAGCCCCCATCATAATGTATGTATAGTTGGGATTATTTCTTCCAATGTGCATTACTTCATAGTTATCCACATTAAATTTCATTTGCCATTTTGTTGCTCAATCATTTAGTTTGAGATTTTTTTGAAGCTCTTCAAAGTCTGCTTTTGTCTTTACTATCTTGAGCAGTTTATATAATCTACAAGTTTTGCCACCTCACTGTTTACCCCTTTCTCCAGATCATTTATAAATAGGGTGAATAGGATGGGTCCCAGTATGGACTCTTGAGGGACACCACTAGTTATCTCTCTCCATTCTGAAAACTTACCATTTATTCCTATCCTTTGTTTACTGCCTTTTAACCAGTTCTCAATCCACGAGAGGATCTTCACTCTTATCCCATGACAGTTTACTTTACTTAAGAGCCTTTGGTGAGGGACCTGTCAAAGGCTTTCTGGAAATCTAAGTACACTATATCCACTGGATTCCCCCTGTCAACATGTTTGTTGATCCTCCTCAAAAAACTGTGGTAGATTAGTAAGGCATGATTTCTCTTTACAGAAACCATGTTGACTTTCCTCAAACAAGTTATATTCATCTATGTGCCTGACAATTTTATTCTTTACTAAAGTTTCAACTAATTTGCCTTGTACTAACGTTAGATTTACAGGATCACCTCTAGAGCCCTTTAAGTATTGGCATCACATTAGCTATCTTTCAGTCATTAGGTACAAAAGCTGATTTAAAGGATAGGTTACAAACCACAGTTAATAGTTCTGCAATTTCACATTTAAGTTCTTTCAGAATTCTTGGGTGAATGCCATCTGGTCCAAGTGACTTGTTATTATTAAGTTCATCAATTTGTTCCAAAACCTCCCCTAATGACACCTCAATCTGGGACAATTCCTCAGATTTCTCACCTAAAAAGAATGGCTCCGGTTTGGGAATCTTTCTAACATCCTCAGCCATGAAGACCAAAGCAAAGGTTTAATTTAGTTTCTCCTCAATTACCTTATCTTGGAGTGCTCCTTTAGCATCTCGATCACCCAAGAGCCCCACTAGTTGTTTAGCAGGCTTCCTGCTTCTGATGTACTTAAACATTTTGCTATTACTTTCGAGTTTTTGGCTAGTTGTTCTTCAAACTCCTTTTAGCTTTTTATTATATTTTTACACTTAGTTTATGTTGCTTTCTATTTTCCTCATTAGGATTTAACTTCCACTTTTTAAATGATTCCTCTCGATCTCTCACCGCTTTTAGTTAGTTAAGCCATGGTTGCACTTTCTGACTCTGTTTTTTAATTTGGGGTATACATTTAAAATGGGCCTCTATGATGATGTTTTTGAAAAGTTTCCATGCAGCTTGCAAAGATTTTACTTTTGTCACCGTGCCTTTTTAATTTCTGTTTAAATAACTTCCTCATTTTTGTATAGTTCTCCTTTCTGAAATTAAATGCCACAGTGTTGGGCTGCTGAGGGGTTTTTCCCCACCATATGGATATTAAAAATTTATTACATGATGGTCACTATTTCCAAGCAGTCCTGTTATATTTACCTCTTGGACCAGATCCTGCACACCGCTTAGTACTAAATCAAGAATTGCCTCTACTCTTGTAGCCTCCAGAACCAGCTGCTCCGAGAAGCAGTCATTTAAGGAATCAATAAATTTTATCTCTGCATCCCATCCTGAGCTGATGTGTTCCCAGTTAATATGGGGATAGCTGAAATCCCCTACGATTATTTAGTTTATTTAAATAACATCTCTAATCTCCCTTCACTTTTCATAGTCACTATCACGATCCTGGTCAGGTTGCTAAGTATATAGCAGTAGGGATATATCATCATGAGAATCTCTATGGGTAGTAATTCCATGCTCTATGGAACATTTTGGTTCATAAGATTTTTTACTTCATTTGATTCTACATTTTTTCACATATAGTGCCACTCCCCCACCAGCATGACCTGTTCTGTCCTTCCAACATATTTTGTACCCTGGTATGACTGTCCCATTGATTGTCCTCATTCCACCAAGTTTCTGTGATGCCTATTATATCAATATCCTCCTTCAATGAGGCACTCTAGATCACCTATCTTATTATGTAGATTTCTAGTGTTTGTGTACAAGCACTTTAAATATTTGCCACTATTTATCTCTGCCATTTTTGGCATGTTAGACTTTTTCATTTAATTGTTTCTCATCTGATCTTACCCATACTTTATCATCATTTTCCATCCTTTCCTCTTTACTAAAGTAGATAATCTCTATTTATAGACCCTCCCCTAAGAAATGTCTTGGTCAGATCCAGGCAATCCTCCACACCCATCGGTTTTCCTTCAGGTTTTAGTTTTAAAACTGTTCTACAACCTTTTTAATATTTCGACAACCTTTTTAATATTAAGTGCCAGCAATCTGGTTCCATTTCAGTGTAGATGGAGCTCATCCTTTCTATATATGCCCTCCCTTCCCCCAAAAGTTTCCCCAGTTCCTAATAAATCTAACCCCCCCCTCTACACCATTGTCTCATCCATGCATTGAGATTCTGAAGCTCAGCCTGCCTACCTAGCCCTGCATGTGGAACTAGAAGCATTTCAAAGAATGCTACCAGAGAGGCCCTGGATTTTAATCTCTTTCCTAGCAGCCTAGATTTGGCCTCCAGACCTCTCTCTTAACCTTCCCTATGTCATTGGTACCTAAATGTACCACAACCACCAGCTCCTCCCCAGATATCTAAGTTCCAGATAACTAAGAACCAGAATATTAAAAAGATAATTCATTAAATCCAACAGGGGAAAGAATTTAATGAAGGTCACAAAAACCACTTGCTAGTGGCAAGACACATGACGTCAGCAACTGGTAGAGATTTTCAATAAGATAAATGGGTAAACTAATAGTATGCCTGGCTAGCTCGCAAGGGCTTTAACTATGTCTTAATAGGACATGGCTTGGTTTGATGGCTAATCCCTAACATAGGACACTGCCTACACTGCCCACAATAGGAAGAACAAGCTGTAAGTAATTATGACTGCAAGCCAACTGGTACAGGCAGTCCCCGGGTTACGTACAAGATAGGGACTGTAGGTTTGTTCTTAAGTTGAATCTGTATGTAAGTCGGAACTGGCGTCCAGATTCAGCCGCTGCTGAAACTGACCGCCAGTTCTGACTTACATACAGAATCAACTTAAGAACCCCAAGCGTCCCCAAGTCAGCTGCTGCTGAAACTGATCAGCAGCTGATTCCAGGAAGCCCGGGGCAGAGCAACTCTGCCTCGGGCTTCCTGTAATCAGCGCTGGTCAGTTTCAGCAGCGGCTAAATCAGGACGCCTGGGGCAGAGCAGCTGGGGTGCTCCAGTAGCGCCCAGAGTGGCGCTGCGGGACCAACCGGCAGCACCACAGCTGCTCTGCCACAGGCGTTCGGAGAAAAGCCTAGTCTGCTGGGGGGGAGGGGTACTAGCTGCACCCCCCTCCCACCCCAGCAGACCAGGAAGACGCGGGCGGCGGACCGAGATGCACCGCGGTCCCGCCGCCTGGGTCCTCCGCGGCTTTGCTCCCCGTCTCCCTGGTCCGCTGGAGACCAGCAGACCAGGGAGACGAGGAGCAAAGCCTCTGAGGACGCCGGCAGCGGGACAGCCGCGGCACGCCTGGGCTGCCTCGCTGCCCGAGCCCCCCCGTGGCTTTGCAAAGCCTTTGCAAAGCCTCGGGGAACCCGGCAGCGAGGCAGCCCAGGCGCGCCCCCCCGCGGCTTTGCAAGGTTCCCCGAGGCTTTGCAAAGCCGCGGGGGGGCTCGGGCAGCGGGGCAGCCCAGGCCCCTCCGCGGCTTTGCTCCGCGTCTTCCTGGTCTGCAGACCAGGGAGACGTGGAGCAGCTTTTCTTGCCCGGAGTATACGGGCGGCGGGACCGCGAGGTCCCGCAGTTCGTGTACTCCTGGGCAGCCCCGTTTGTAACTGCAGATCCGACGTAAGTCGGATCCGCGTAAGTCGGGGACTGCCTGTACTTGCTGAAAGCAGCAGTGAGCTGGGCAACAGTGACATCCTACCCAGAGCCCCAAATATGGACACACTGTCAGGCATCTTTGCTCCATTTTTCCATTGCTTTGCAGGCTATTGGATGAACAGACTGGAATTGATCTTTTACTGCTACTGTGGCTTGAAACCTTCACAATGGCAGAGCAAAGACAGCTAGGAAAAAAGTGAGGAAAAAAATGCTAAAAGCAAAACTAGAAGTTCATGGTGTTCTGTAGCAATGTAAAGAGTTAACTGATAGGCATCACCCTTGTTGAGTGATAGGTAGGCATCACCATTGTTAACTGGTGGCCTGTCCAAGCTTGAGGCAAAACCCTGGCTGGCCAGAGCAGCCCTGCCACCCGTGAAGGATTGACTGGGCTGGAAGAGCCCCCCACCCAGTCTGTGGGCTATCCGGACCCCCAGTTAACTAGTTTATTTATTAAAATTATATCATTTAACATTGAAGGGGTATTTACATCCCTTATGGTCAGTTAAGACTTACAGGGAACCAAGAATAAACACGTTAACATGATCTGCAAATAGTCATATTTTTAGAATGCACACGGGCTTAAGTCTGTCCAAGGCAAAAGTGTAAGGTAAGGTCAGGTTCGTTACATAATGCTGGAAGTCTCCTCTCCTAGAATTATGTACTGACAGCAATTTCACATGTTTCTAAATTGGATTACACAGTGTTCAGGTGGAGTATCTGAATGGTGGAAAGAAGATCCTTTCAGAACATCCTAGTCAAACCAAAACCTAACTGATGCTAGAATTAGGATTGATCTTGTGGATTCCAAGATATCAAATCCTAAGGGGGACCTCTGTGGCCAGAGACATTCATCATGTTCACTGAGTAGAGCCTATATGCTAGAAAAGCTTTAGTAGAAACCACAAAGTGACTGTTTAGTTCCTTATTACTGAAAGCCCACTCTTGTGTAAGAGTAGATGGGACACTGATGCAGAGAGAACAAAGCATGATCTTGTTGTTAGCCTGAGGGATGGAAAAGTTATGAACAAAACGCCATGCTTCATCATAAAAACCCCCCAAACCACCAAACAACTTGGCTTATTTGTATTAAAGTAGGAACTAGAGCCTCCAGCTGAGATTAAGACACTTTGTGAATTGTGCAAAGAGACAGTTCCTGCCCTAACACATTTATCATCTTGAGACAGACAAAATAGACAAAAGAAGCATTCCCCCATTTTACAGATAGGGAAATGAGCTGCAGCAATAAAAACTGTCATCCTGTGAACATCTCACCTGTGTGCTTAACTTTAAGCATGTAAGTAGTCTCATTAACTAGTATTTGATGGCTTAGGACTGGGGCTATGTGGCAGAGGGCCTCTCAGCCTGAGCAAGACTCAGCTGAAGCTGTAAGTAACGGTGTAGATATTGTAGCTTGGGCTGGAACTGCAGCTCTGAAACCTAGGGCGGAAGGTATGCTCAAGAACTGTGGCTCCAGCCTGAGCTCCTGCCCTCCCTTCCCCATAAAAGCACTCTGTATGCAAGTATTTTCTGTGAAGTAGCATGAGACAGAGTTGGTCAACTCAAGTTGGGATGCTCACTGCCTTAGTTATGCTCTAAGGCTGTGTCTAGACTGCAAGCCTCTTTCGAAAGAGGCGCTTTCGAAAGATACTTTTGAAAGAGCCTCTTTCGAAAGAGCGTCTAGACTGCACGTTGAACTTTCGAAAAAGCGGCTTGCTTTTTCGAAAGAAAGCATCCAGTGAGTCTGGATGCTCTCTTTTGAAGAAGCCCTATTTACATTGAAGAACGCCTTCTTTCGAAAGAGGAACTTTCGAAAGAAGGCGTTCTTCCTCGTGAAATGAGGTTTACCGGCATCGAAAGAAAAGCCGCGTTCTTTCGATTTAATTTCGAAAGAACGCGGCTTGAGTCTGGACGCAGGGGAAGTTTTTTCGGAAAAAGGCTACTTTTCCCGAAAAAACCCCTGAGTCTGGACACAGCCTTAGTGACTTGATCGTGGTCACACAGAAAGTCTGTGACACAGCCAGGAATGGAACCAAAATCTCTTGAGGAATCCCAGTCCAATATCTCCCACATAAAACCATCCTTCAGTTGCTACTATATTTTCTCATTCAGAGCTTTAAACACAGGGGTACGTTCCAATATATTTGGCCAGGACATTATCACAGCTGTAATCCTACCAATAAGCCCCAGTGTTCCATGTTACATCAACACTAAAAAGGAAGAACATTTCTGTAAATGAAAAAAGTTTGCCTATAGGTCAGGTCTACGAGCTCATAATATGATGGTGCATTTAGCTGAAACCCACAACCCTCCATTGGTTGGCAGATATAGATTTGCCTTCTGTTAGTCCTTAAACCACTATCATTTTGTTGAGACACAACATTGTGATTATGAAAAAGTTACCAGAAACAGTAGTATTAAAACTAGAGACAGGTTTAGGGTTGCCAGATGATTTCAACAAAAATACCAGACACACTTGACAATCATATTTAGAAAATACCGGATATTTATATTTTCTCAATTTGTTCCCAAACAGAAAACCTCAAATACTGGACTGTCTGGTTCAAAACTGGACACCTGTCAATCCTAGACAGGTTTATTAATTTCTTCATTAATTAACCCATCTAGCTGTAATCAAAGCCAAGTGGCTGCACATATAGATCTCAATTTGAGCACATTGATATTTGATCAGATAAGATTACATTTAGAATAAATCCTGAAATACACCAGGTTAAGAAATAATCAAGCCCTGTTACTCAAGCATATGAAGCTAATACAGCTCAAACTTTCAGTAAGTGAAATGAGGAAAATATTTTGCCTTGGAGCTTTGAAAACTGTATTATGTTGTAGTCAGAAGATAAAACAAAGAAAATATTCTGGAACGACAAAGTACCTGGGATCTGAGTTTTCATGGACAGCCAAAATGCAAAAGTGCAATAAAAAAACCCAAGCTCATTTAAATCCTTATGGAAAGAAGCATTTAACCATTTCAGAGATTTATGGTTAGGAAAAGTTTAAAAAATTCCCCAAAGAAAGTTAATGAACATCAGATCTATCTGCATCACAGTTATGTAACTAAAGACAAACCCTGAAACAAAGATGGGTATGGCTTAAGAAAAAAAAATTTTTTTAAAGGAGTTAGGCACCTACATAAGTTTGAGGAACTGTGTCTTTGTGACTAAGGGTGGGATACATAAGAGTGCCTATGTAACTGAGACTAGTAAGTCTTATTTTCTTTAAGCACTTTTCAAAAATCTCCTCCCCTCTCCCAAGTTAAAGACAAGCTGGTACTTCATTCTGATTAATCAAAAATGTCAATTTGGGGACTATAATGATTACAGGACTAAGCCAACATTGGCTGCAAGATTTAGCAATTCTTTGCTTTCTGTGCATATAGTGACATTCATTGACCAGATGTAATGAACACAATAGTGCAGGAATCCAATGCACCATAATTACGACCAACACATTGATCATGTTTGGCTGGAAGGATGAAAATATCCAGTTATTTCTGGGTTTGGAGGGCCTGGAGGAGAGGGAGTTTTCATTTTTTTCCATCATTTGGGAATGTATTCTAAATCCTTAATTATCTGGGCCTCTTATAATATAACCAGGTTGGCTTTTAATCAAACTACAGATCAAGGGAGCCAATTTGCTCACTATGTGAGACCACAATTTTAAGATAAGTTAGTGTCAGCTTAGTCAGGTTATTTTTATTGCGCTATTCCATTCACAGATAAATTCTATTAGATCTAACAGATAAGTCTCTTGTGCATATGTACTACCCGGGCAGCATATTATTTAAAGAGGGAATATGAATCTAATCAGTGATATCTTACTGAACACCACCATCCCTACCAACACAAATTGAAAGATGCAGCTCAAGTTACTCAGATATAGTTATTTATGCCCTCTTCCTCCATACGCACCCATTCTTTTGTACACCAGTAGCCTTTTCTACTTGTAATATTCCATTAATGTGCTTATAATAAGGGAGGATTCTCAAAGGCAAACATGGCATTAAGTGCCAAACTCCCATTGAAAGTCAAGGAATTTAAGCACATAACTACTGTTTGGGCCTTTGAAGATCTCCCCAAGGTCTTCTGTTGCTATTAACATGGATTCTGTTTAGCTATACCTCAAGAGAACATTTCCTGTTGTCAAGAAACTCAAAAAGATTGGGGGGGGAGGGTAGGGAGGCTGCTAAAACCTAACTACACAATGCTGTCCAACGTTCAAATAGCATAGGTCTAGCTCATGGGTTCCCAAACGGGGGTGTGTGGGGGGGTTTGAAGAAATTCCAGGGGGGGCATGAGGCGACCCAGGCCTTCCCCCATCAATTGCACCCCCAAGTTTTGCTACTATTTTTGTTTTTGGGCCCGATCAGTTCCTTCCTTTTTTTTTTTTTTTTTGCTCAACAAGTTTTGCTGCTATTTTTTTGGGAGGGGGGGATGAGGGTTTCTCAAAAATCAAAAAGGGGACGTGATGCCGAAAAGTTTGGGAATCACTGGTCTAGCTCCTTTTTTGCAAATGAGGTTGTCTTGAGCATATGGGTGTCAGCACATTTGTCAGTAGGGTGACAAGCTTTTACAAGAAAAGCTGAAAAAGGATTTACACGTTCATCTGTTTTCCATTTTAATAGAAAATAATTTCTCTACTCTTCCACAGCATCATCTCAATGCAAACAGTACTGATTTCCTACACTTGTTGATGTGTGACATTCAGAACACAAATGGTTAGTTGTGAATTAGTTCTAAACAGAATTTAGAATGTCAATTCTTATTGAAATTTTAAGCCATAAAGATGCAGAAAAAGTTTTCTACCTTTAACAGTAAAGGTCTCAGAGGTGGAGCCTTATAAGTTATTGTTGCTGAAACAGTCAAGGAGTCCGGTTACACTGTAAAGACTAACAAATTAATTAGGGCACAAGCTTTAAGGGGTCACCTTGTTGTTTTTGCTTTGACAGGGAAGTGTCTACTACACTTTGGCCACCCTATCACACCTATCTCATCTGAAGTGAGGTTTACCCACAAAAGCTCATGATTTTATATACATCTATTAGTTGGTTTCTAAGGTGCCATGGGACTATTGTTGTTTTTAAAGATAAAGATTAGCACAGCTACCCCTGAGACTTTTAATGATAGATGAAGTAATACAAAAACAGAGTTAGCTGTTAAAGGTGTTAATTCCATACTTACAACATCTGGACTTGAAGCATAGAGGAATATCTGCCAAAATGCCCTCCCATCTAACTAGAGTAGGGCAAAAACTGTGGCAAATAGTATGTTTGCCAAAAATGCATTTGGGGGGACACCAAAACTACTTGTAAATTTGGATTAAATTCAGAAAATAATTACATCCCCAAAAATGGATTTTTTATTTGATATGTTGAAACTTCTTGTTTGACCCAAATAACTTAAATAAGTTTTTCATCTTGGTGTGAAACAATATAAACAAACATGGCATGCTTGGTTCAGAACACGCCAGGTTTTTTACTTCAAAAGTCAATTATTCATTGAGCTCTTAGGATACTTCTAGTACAGATTTCTGTGGTCCAATGCCTTATGCAGACACCACATCTCATTTTCGATTGGATAACATTTAACCTGCGTGGGTCCAATATGATTTCCACAAACATCTGAATGTGGAACAGAAACTCCACTCCTTTGCTCTGGAATTTCCTCCAAAAGGAGTCAGAGATCCAGCATATCCCCCAAACCAGGTGGATAATGGTATTTTTAAATGATGATGATGAAGTTATGGTATTTTTGCCTTATATGCAGTCATTGCAAATGAAGCTGCAAAAACATCAACTTTCTATTAATTCTGGGGAACAGTATTAAAACTGATTTTATCAGTCTATGTTTAGCTGTGTCTGAATTTGAGATTGTGGAAAACACAGCAAATGTGTTCATACCGATGCACAAATAAATGGAAAACACAAATGACCCTGTGGTGGCCAAAATGGAAAAGTTTCAATACACTAGACATACATGGACACATACATGCCAGGTTTCATTCCAGCCTAGTCATGTTAGGCTCCTATTTTCCTTCTAAACACTTTGCTGGAAGTCAATGGAAATGGAGTTGACAGACATGAATCCCAGCAGTTCCAGTTGCTGGAAGAAGAAATGGTGCTTGAATTGCAGACTTGCTAACATGGAGAGGGGAGAATCTGGGTAAGAGACATCTAGCTACATCCCGTTCCTTCTAAATGTTTTCCAGCCATGTGCAGAATAAATTTTTATGTGCACCACCCATAGAAACACATGCTGCCTGCTGTGGGCACTGTGGATGCTCTGCTACTCAGATAGGTGGCATTTGAATCTCTGGTAGGTGGCCACCAAGCACTCAGTTTACAGAAACACTCTCCACATCCTGTTGAGTTTTGCACCCAAGCTCCTCCAAATTGTACCATTAAAATAGAAACCAACTCTACAGACTATTCCAGTCCTTCACACATCCCAGTGCAGCAGCTTTGCAAATCTCACCTTCACCTCCCACCCATAGAGTCCAACATGCTAGCCACATGTGGCTATTTGGCTGGTTGAGTGTGCCTAGACCACTACAGAACTAACCACTATAGTGGCTACTGCTTCAGCACCGACTAGACCCCACAGCCCTATATCCTGCATTTTGGATGAAAGCCTGCCCACACTGACATCAGGGGCGTAGCAAGAGAGTGGATGGGGGGCAGTTGCCCCCGAGCGCCAAGTTAGGGAGGGTGCCAGGCTGGGGTGGGACCGGAGCACATGCCACACAGGCTTACATGACACACAGAGCAGCAAGCCAAGAGCTGGATCACATGTTGCCTCCCTGTACATACTGGGAGCTGAGGCAGCTGGGCCAGGAGACAGGAGTGGCCACTTTAAAGGCAGGATTACCTTACCCGGCCCACACCTCCAGTGCCTGGCTCTGCAGGAGGGGGATTTGGTTGTGGGGGGGCACTGGGGTTGCCTGCTCTGGGGGAGAGGTGGTTGCACTGGGATTGGGGGGGCGGGGGTTGGGTGCTTGGCTCTGGAGGAGAGGTGGAAGCATTGGGATGGGGGGGGTGGGGTGCCTGGCTCTGGGGGAGGGGTGGGAGCATTGTGGTACTTTTTTTTTAAAATGGTACTTTTTAAACAAAAAGGAAAAAACTTAAAAACCAATAGTCTAGTAGCACTTTAAAGACTAACAAAATACAATTGGTCCCCAACTTACAAATGAGTTACGTTCCAAACACTTGGTTGTAACTCGATCTGTTCGTAAGTCGGACCCCATTCATTTAAATGTGACCACGCTGTTCGTAAGTGCAGATCATGTTCATAACTCGGGGACTGGCTGTAATGCGCTTAATGGGAGGTTGTTCATAAGGACGAACGGTTATAAGTCAATGCGTTTGTAACTTGGGAACCACATGTATGTAGACTGTATCAATGTTTTGTGGGCAAAACCCACTTCCACCCACAAAAGCTCATTAACACAACATATACATGGTATCATCTTTAAAGTGCTACCAGACTATTTGTTGTTTTTTAAGTTTATCCTGTTACAGACTAACTCAGCAACCCCTCTGAAGCTAAAAAAAAAAAAAAGGTTGAGAAACACTGCTCTGTACCATTCCTTTTGGCCTCTCTGTTTCCTTTCTCCTTTGGCCAGTTGGGCAGGCAGGAGTTTTGGTAAATATATATCAGACGTGCACACAGTGCCCACTCTACCTCAGCTGGTGCTTGATAATCAGGGACTTAATTCTAAAGGAGTTGACATTACTGAGGTGACAGATTCCATTCCCCTCCCCCCACGTTTTGTTGTGGATTTTCCAAAGAAAATGCTGGTGTTTCTATAGGTCACCTACATCTTCCAGTCCTAGCAGAGACTTGGGATTAACATGGCTTTCTCAATTAAAAGTCTTATACATGTTTGAATGTTTTGTTTGTGAACACCTGGCAAGGCAGTCTGCTCAAGGCAAGGCTGGCCTTGAATCTTGACATCTATGGCTTCAGTTGAGTGGCTTGTGTGAAATTTGGACGAGCAGCTCAGAGAGACACCTTTCTCCTTTACTTAAGGATAGGATATCATAGCAGCCTGAAGGAAAAAGTCCTCATGGCAGACAGAAAGCCACACTTGGTGTAACTTCAGCATTAGGCTACTTATTGCTTCAAGTGCCTTCAAGAAAGTCAGCGTAATTCTCATGTTGTGTGTTAGTTTTATTTAAAAGTTTATCTGAGTGTTATTTTAACAGGTAAATTAACCTCTCACATTCATAACACAAGGGCTGTGTCTACACTGCACCCCTTTTCCGAAAAAGGGATGCAGATTAGACACATCGTTATTGCAAATGAAGCGGGGATTTAAATATCCCCTGCTTCATTTGTATAAACATGGCTGCCGCTTTTTTCCGGCTCGGGGCTTTGCCGGAAAAAAGCGCCAGTCTAGACGGGGATCTTTCGGAAAATAAAGACTTTTCCGAAAGATCCCTTATTCCCAGGAATCTTTTGGAAAAGTCTTTATTTTCCGAAGATCCCCGTCTAGACTGGCGCTTTTTTCCGGCAAAGCCCCAAGCCGGAAAAAAGTGGCAGCAATGTTTATACAAATGAAGTGGGGGATATTTAAATCCCCGCTTCATTTGCAATAACGATGTGTCTAATCTGCATCCCTTTTCTGGAAAAGGGGTTCAGTGTATACACAGCCAAGTAGTTTATCGCTGTGTGATAATATGAAAAACAATTAGGTTAACTAGGTAAGTAACTAGGCAGTTAGGAAGCATTACAGATTGCTTACAATAAATTTGATATGCTCAAAATCTTTTTTACCTTTTATTCATTAAGCAATGAGTTACTCATTTGCTATAACAGTGGTTTTAAATGTTTGATTGAAACAGTGATGAAATTCAAGCTTAGGCTATATAACATTTATTTATCTTGTGTTTTATAAAACACATTTTTAAAATGACTTTTTTTATATAAAAGACATGAACCTAATGATAACAGGATAGGGAACAAATTAAAGAGAAAAATGATTTAACAATGTAAACCACAACAACTTTATAATTTATATTTGTTTGTTGTTAGTCAAATAAGTAATTCATTAAACAATAAATATCCTAAGAGGTAGATTATTTACAGTGGTGTAGTCAGGAGAACACAAGGGGGAGGGGGAAGTTGCCCCCAGGGTGCTATGCTAGTGGGGCACCAATTTAATTCCCCTCCACTCCCCCTGTCATCCCTCTGCTCGCCTGCCCCTCTCCTGCCTGCCACCGCCGGCTGGAGCTGCCTCTTCCCGGAATCTGAGCCCCCAGCCTGAACCTCCTCCACTTCTGCCAGAGGGTTAGTGCAGGCGGGGCCCAACCCCAAACTGGAGGGGGTGGAGTAAGATGCAGCACAAGTTTCCCCCTCCTCCAGGGTTGGGCTCAGCCATGTACCAGATTCGGGGCCCTTCCACATGCAAGCAGTGGCGTGGGGGGGGGGCACAAATTTTGCATTCACCCCCGGGGTGCATAACACCCTCACTATGTCTCCGATTGACATTGAGGGCAAAACTCTGGTTGACTTCCAGGAAGCCAAGATTTCACTTTTAGATTCTGCTAGATCCAACCAACCTTTCATCTTTCCCCCTCTCCCACTTCCCAGGTTATACTCCAGAAATAGCAAATTCAAAGCAATCTGGGTCCCAAGATATGCTAGCCCAACTGCATCACAACCAGCCAGACCTGGCACAAGCTGGATCCTGCTTGGTGTTTGTCCAGGTCCCATTACTTAAGAAGAACATATGTTTAGCTTCTCCAGCTCCACCTTATTTACACTTTGTTGCGCCCCAAACACAACAACCTTAGATCAGCTGGCATATGGCGACTGCCAAGTTCTGGTCACAAATCTAGAAAGTATATTATCGAACTAGCCAGCAACAAGTGTTACTTTTGCTGCTTCCCCAAAGCCAGATCTGCATCCCGATTAGCCGGGCACAAGCCAGCTGCCCAGCCCGTTCTCTGGCACCTGGCTGCTGCTGGAGCCAGTTAGCGCTGGGCAGCACACACCTGAGTTCCAGCATCTATGCCACGCACAAATGCCCCTTCCCCTCATCCAATTCTCGCAAGCGTCTGCTAGGAGACTTCACAGCTGAGCGCGCGCGGGGCATTTAAGTGCCCTGCAGCTGAGAGCCAGGGCGAGGCTGATCGAAAGGGCGATCTCTGTCACAAGGAAGAGTCCGCTCCACACCCGCTTACCTAGCCAGTAGTGCAGCTTGTAGAAGGTGCCACTGCGCAGCTTCAGGGTGTGGAGCACCAGGTAGGCATCCCCCACGTAGAAATTGCCGTGCAAGTTCTCGGGCACCGGCACCAGGTCCAGCTGCTCGATCCTCCAGATCTGCAGGCCACTCTTCTGGCCGGCGCTGGCGAACTCCTTGTGGTACAGCTCGGGGGCCATGCTGCGGCAGGCGGCGCCACGCGGGGAGAGAGGCAGCAGGGGCCACGGCGCGCGGGACTCCGAGGGCCACAGAAGTTTCGCTCCCACTCAGCGCCGGAGCCACAGCTGGCGGGCAGGTAGCGCCCCAGCCTTTATAACGCGAAGCCGATTGGCTCACAGCCTCTCAAGGGGCGGGGCCTGGAGCTGCGGGTGCAGCGCTTCACAGCGCGCCTGGGCCAGGGGGCGGTCAAAGGCTGCTTGTGCTGGAGAACGGGCGGGACTCTGAGGAGCGAGCGAGTTTCCAAGGGCTGACCCTGCTCTGCGCGCAGCCTGCCTCAGAGCCTGGCCCGGGCTAGGCTGGGAACCGAGGGGCTTGCGCTTCCTGGGGGTTTTAGGGAGGGGCTGTTGCTACATTTGGTAGGAGAACCAGAAGTCCTGTGGCACCTTAGACTAACACAGTGTTTCTCAACCAGTGGTACCAGTACCCTCAGGCTGTGTCTAGACTGGCCAGTTTTTCCAGAAAATCAGCTGCTTTTCTGGAAAAACTTGCCAGCTATCTACACTGGTGGCTTCAATTTCCGCAAAAGCACTGACTTCCTACTGTAAGAAATCAGTGCTTCTTGCGGAAATACTATGCTGCTCCGGTTCAGCCAAAAGTCCCTTTTGCGCAAAACTTTTGCACAAAAGGACCAGTGTAGACAGCTGAGATTTGTTTTCCGCAACAAAGCCCCGATCGCAAAAATGACGATCCGGGCTTTTTTGCGGAAAAGCGCGTCTAGATTGGCACGGACGCTTTTCCGCAAAAAGTGCTTTTGCCGAAAAGCGTCCATGTCAAGCTAGACGCTCTTTTCCGAAAATGCTTTTAACAGAAAACTTTTCTGTTAAAAGCATTTCTGGAAAATCATGCCAGTCTAGATATAGCCTCAGAGTACCTGGGAGGCACTCAACACAACTGAAATCTGGAGAAAACTGAATTTTTGTTTTAAGTTTTACAGCACTTTATTATTTTTGTACTTTTTACACCCAAAAATGTCATCACCTGCCTTGCTATGATTAAGTTGTTTAAACAAAGTGTGTTGCAAAGGTAGAAAAAAATGTGTGTGTCTGAAAGCTATAGGTACTGGGAGTACTTATAATTTTTTTTAAATGGGTACTTTATAAAAAAAAAGGTTGAAAAACGCTGGACTAACAGATTTATGGGAGCATAAGCTTTCATGGGCAAAGATCCATTTCATCAGATGCATCTGCCCACGAAAGCTTATGCTCCAATAAATCTGTTAGTCCATATGGAGTCATGGGACTTCTCGTTGTTTTTGCGGATTCAGACTAACACGGCTACTCCTCTGATACTTGGTAGGATGTTACTTTGGGGGAGAGGGGAAGTCTGCCCCCTAATCAGCACATACAGAGCCCTTCTGTGACACTGAGCATGCTTTCAGGCCTGCGCTCAATGAGTAATTTTGAGAGACCCGTGAGGGATGCAAAATTTGCATCTGCATCCACAAAAATGAACTGCAGTTATCTGCACCCGTATCCAAGGATGCAGATACCTGTGGCTATGCAGATACCTGTGGCTTTGCAGGGCTCTCATAATTTTACACCTGGTATCTCTGCCAATCCAAATAATGAGCATGAAAAACATTGCGGGTGTCAAATTGCTAAAGAGTCCAGAGAGGAATCTGTCAGGCCTTTTGCTACTGTTACACAGAGCAGTGATTAATTGGTTTAAGAAAATAAAGAAAGATGCCAGGACAGCAAAATACAACTGAGTCATGAATCATGCCTCTGTTTGTGTCTATAATTCTATCATATCGGGTCTGATTTTGTGAGCAACTCTCATCTGGGTTGATAGAATTCTTGTAGCTTTATCTTGTGGCAGGGTTGGTCACCCCTGGAAGGCAGCTCACATCTCTCTTCCCTGCTATTCCATAATTGTATTTTGGTTGTTCTGGGGCAAAGGGTTCTCAAAGAAACGCAAGAAAAAAATAGACTGCTCCCCATCCTGGACAGTTCCTATACTCAACCTCTTCCTCCTTGAAAGGTTTAAGAGTGTTGTATTTGTGTGATGAAGAACACACATAATCACACTAGTCAGTGTTAACAATTCTTTTCCTGTTTGGGGAGGGAGTGAGGAGAGAACAGGAAAACATGGATGAGGAGCCACAGAAAGTAACTGGAGTGAATGTTTTTTTCTCCAGAAAACAGGTACTAATAGCAGCATTCGTGGTGAGCACAGACACCCACATGAAAATCTACAGCACTCCATAACACTGCTCCCTCCTCAAGCAACATAATCACTCAGGATATGGCTACACTGTCTTTTTTTTTTTCCAGCAGAAGTATGCAAATAGCACTCGCATTTGCATACCTTCTTCCGTTTTTTTCCCCCCGAAAGAGGCTTTTCCACCATTTGGCCTCTTCTACACAGGGCCAAATGTAAGAAAACCCCACTTCTGAAAGCCCCCTGTAAACCTTGCTTTACGAGGAAGAAGGGGGCTTTTGAAAGAGGGTTTTTTCCCCCAACATTTGGCCTCATGTAGATGGGGCTAAATGGCAGAAAAGCCTCTTCCAGAGAGGGATAAGGATCTTGCGCTAAAAGGGGTTTTTGCGCAGAAAAGAAACGTCCACACTGCTTGTTTTTATGCAAAAACGGCTAAGAATGGATTATGCAAATGAAGTGTGACAATATGCTAATCAGCGCTTCATTTGCATTGCCTCTTCTGGCAAAAACTGATAGTGTAAACATAGCCCAAATGAGGCCTAAACAGAGCAGAGTGGAAGAATGACTTCTCGGCTGTGTCTACACTGGCCACTTGCTTTTCCAGAAAAGCAATGACGATCTACTGTAAAATTGTCAGTGTTTTTCCGGAAAAACTATGCTGCTCCCGTTCGGGCAAATGTCCTTTTCTGGAAACACTATTCCGGAAAAGGGCCAGTGTAGACAGCACAGTAGTCTTTTCTGCAAAAAAGCCCCGATCGCGAAAATGACAATCGGGGCTTTTTTCCGGAAAAGCGCGTCTACATTGGCCACGGACGCTTTTCCGGAAAAAGTGCTTTTCCGGAAAAGCATCCTGCCCATGTAGACGCGCTTTTTCCGGAAATACTTATAACGGAAAACTGTTCTGTTTTAAGCATCTTCGGAAAAGGGTGCCAGTGTAGACGTAGCCCTCATGTCTTGCTCATAACACTCTTGTTAAGGCATCCCAGATTCATGTTTGCTTTTTTTGGAAGTGTCACACTGTTGACTCATATTTAGCTTGTGGTCCATACTCCTTCCTAGACAGTCACTTCCCATTCTGTATTTGTGAAACTGATTGTTCCTTACAAAGTGGAATACTTTGCATTTGTCCTTATTAAACTTCATCCTATTTACCTTAGACCATTTTTCCAGTTTGTCCAGATCATTTTGCATTATGACCCTATCGTCCAAAGCAGTTGCAACCCCTTCCAGCTTACTATCATCTGCAAACTAAATAAGCATAACATGAACCCCTGTTGAGACAGAAGCAATGTCCCCTCCAAGGACCAATTTCAGCCACGGGATGTCAGAGACTAGGGTTATGTCTATACTGCACCTCTCTTATGCAAAAGCTTATGCAAATGAAGCATGGATTAGCATATTACCACACTATATTTGCATAATTAATTAGGGGCCGCTTTTGTGCAAGTGGCTTTTGCGCAAAAAGGAGCTGTGAAGGTGGCTCCTTTTTGCGCAAAACCCCACTCTTGCACAAGAGCCATTCTTCCTCATTTTTTCAGGAAGAACGGCTCTTGCGCAAGAGGGGGTTTTTGCGCAAAAAAGAGCAGTCTACACAGCTCCTTTTTGGTCAAAAGCATTTTGCACAAAAGCAGCTGCTAATTAATTATGCAAATGAAGCATGGCAATATGCTAATCCATGCTTCATTTGCATAAGCTTTTGTGCAAGAGAGGTGCAGTATAGACATAGTCCAAGGGTAGCCATCCCCATGGAGGTCAGGAAAGTACCTTTTTCCATACATCCAAAGACTGATATAGACTAGAGCCATGGTGTCCAGTCAGTTCTGGACCACTATACTATAGTGGCTACTGCTATAGCAAACCAGCCACACTCAACCAGCCAAATAGCCACATGTGGCTAGTGGCTAGCGTGTTGGACACCACGGGACTAAAGCATCTCATTGCACAGGAAATCCTTGAGTGAATTATACTTATGAATGAGCTATACCAATTGTACCCGTACTCAAGCCAAACAGCAGAGTTTGACTGTAGTCAAGGCACTCACTCACATAGCACTCTTATGCTGTGTCTGCTGTTAACCAGCTGTTCACTTGTTTGGAGGAAAAGACTTTACAAACTCAACCTTGAGCAAGTGAATTAACTACTAATTAATACAGGTGCACAGATGATTATTAGTTATCGAGGAGCATTTTGAGTCAAGTATCTCCAATTTGGAATTTGTGTTACACCAGGAAATTTCCTATCCTTCATGGAAACTGTAGTTACCAGAATTCCAGACACCATATGATATTTTGACCATTTCCTGATTATGAGATCATCCAAGGTTGAACTGGTTGAGCACCTTCAAGAAGTCTTGCTCCAATTTGAGAAGTCAGGGATTCGAGTCAAAAAGGAAAAATGTAAAATTGGATCTATAAGTGTTACTTTCTTGGCCTGTCAATGAGCATAGTGCAGAGTTGTGTGGCCTCCATGGTTCTGTCAAAGAGGGTAGACTGACACCAAAAAGTGCCATGTGGATTTATGGGATTTTTTAAAAAAGGCACAAAATTGTGAAATATGAATGGGATTATGAGATGGAAAAAGTTGCATGCTGGAAACTTGACAGCTAATTCCCGGAGATACATAGACAAGTGATTTCTCTCCCACAACACATTGCAAAACTTTCCCAAAAAGCATTGTGCTGGACAGTGGCAAATAACACACTGGAAATACCTACTCACAGTGCATCACATTTTGCATCAACCCAAGGACTCTGAGTGAGTACCTGTAACCCACACATCTTCTGGGTGTGCTGTACTGTCTCATTTCATGGAACTGAGACCACTTACAGAGAGATTAATGAGTCTTCTCTATAGTCTTAGCCTATGGGCGTCCAGTAGCATAGGCAGGGGGAAGGCACAGCCTTCCCAAACCGCCTGGCCCTGCCCACACTCTGCCCCCAGAACACCTGCTGTAGGTGTTCTGGGGATGGAGTGTTGCTGCCCCCAAGTGTTTGTCCTCCCTGTGCTTTGGGGCGGAGAGGCTAGAGCCACACGTCCTCTTCTCTCCCCATTGCTCTGGAACTGGGGAGGCTCGGGCTGTGTGCCCTCCTCCCTCCCTGGTGCTCTGGGGCTGGGGGGGAGGGGCTAGAGCTGCGTGGCCACCTCCCTCCCCATTGCTCTGGGGCCTTGAAGGTTTGGGCCGCATGCCCTCTTCCCTTCCTGGTGCTCCAGGGGCTGGAGAGGCTGGGGCATACACGCATGCGCACCTTCTTCCTTCTCTTCCTCTGCTCATGGGGGGGGGGGCACATTCAACACGCTGCCCCACCTCCTCCCCATGGTGGGTGGTGGGGCCTCAGCAGAGGTTGTAGGTGTGGCTAGGGGCCTGCCTCCCCTAGCCCTAGCTGCACCAACCACCCATGGCTTAGCTATTAGAGAGGGTTTTTTTAGCTTAAGCAGTTAGGGGCTCATGTACCAAGCTCCAGAGGTCTCAGGTTTGATTCTACCGCTTGGCATTACATACACACAGTGCTGATGCAAGCAATCAAATATTCATGCAACTGAGTGAAATGCAAATTTCTGCAGTTTTACACCAATATAACTTATGTCAACCATACCTTGTAATGTAGCCAGAGCCTGAATGAATGAGGTGAGGTCACACTGTCTTTTAATCCAACACTCTTTTAATGAAGTTAGAACCCTTAGATGATAGTGATTAATGCCGTGGGTGGTTGGTAAAAGTAGGGCTGGCAATTTGGGAAGGCAGTGCCTTCCCCTGCCTAGGATAGCGGCTTGCCCATGATTACCTCCCCAAGAACTAGTTACAAGGTACACCAAGCTCTAAAACACTTTCTTTTACTGTCCATTCCTCTCTTGGGTTTTTAACTCTCCCATCCACAAACTAGTTCATGAGAAAAGGGAAACCGTTATACCGCTCCCATATATGTTCCCAAATGTGCTTTTCCCCAGCAAAATACTTTTGTTCACTTCTAAACCTTAGCATTGGCTTGTGATATTTATAATAGAATCATAGAATACCAGAACTGGAAAGAACCTCAAGAGATCATCAAGTCCAGTATCCTGCACTTGTGGCAGGACCAAACACCATCCAGACCATCCCTGACAGATGTTTGTCTAACCTGTACTTAAAAATCTCCAATGATGGAGATTCCACAACCTCCTTAGGCAATTTATCCCAATGTTTAACTACCCTGACAATTAGGAAGTTTTTCCTAACATCCAACCTAAAGCTTCCTTGCAACAATTTAAGCCAATTGCTTCTTGGCCTATCATCAAACATTAAGGAGAATATTCTTCTCCTTCCTCCTCATAACTACTTTTTAGATATTTGAAAGCTGTTATCAATTCCCCTCTCAGTCTTCCAGACTAAACAAACACAGTTCTTACAGCCTTACTCACCCCTCCTCCCCTCAATTTGCAGTCAATGGACCATCAGCCACCCAAAATCATAGAACATTAGAACTGGAAGGGACCTCCAGAGGTCATCGAGTCTAGTCCCCTGCCATCACAGCAAGACCAAGCACCATCTAGATCATCCCTGATAGAAGTCTATCCAACCAACTCTTAAATATCTCCAGTGATGGTGATTCCACCACCTCCCTAGGCAATTTATTCCAGTTTTTAACCACCTTGACAGGAAGGTTTTCCTAATGTCCAACCCAAACCTCCTTTGCTGCAATTTTAGCCCATTGCTTCTTGTCCAAATATTAGAGGCCAAGGAGAACATTTTTTTCTCCCTTCTCCTTGTAGCACCGTTTTAGATACCGGAAAACAGCTATCATATCCCCTCTTAGTCTTCTCTTTTCTAAACAAAACAAGCCCAGTTCTTTCAGTCTTCCCTCATAGCTCATGTTTTCTAGAACTTTAATCATTTTTGTTGCTCTTCTCTGGACCTTCCCCAGTTTTTCCACATCTTTCTTGAAATATGGTGTTCAGAACTGGACACAATACCCCAGCTGAGGCCTAATCAGCACAGTGTAGAGCAGAACAATGACTTCTTGTGTCTTGAGCACAACACTCCTGTTAATGTATCCCAGAATGATGTTTGCTTTTTTTGCAAGTGTTACACTATTCACTCATGTTTAACTGGTGGCCCACTATGACCCCTAGATCTCTTTTTGCCGTACTCCTTCCTAGACAGTCGCTTCCCATTCTGTATTTGTGAAACTGACTATTCCTTCCTAAGAGGAGTACTTTGCATTTGTCCTTATTAAACTTCATCCTATTTACCTCAGATCATTTTTCCAGTTTGTCCAGATCATTTTTCATTATGACCATATCCTCCAAAGCACCTGCAACCCCTCCCAGCTTGGTATCATTCTCAACTTAATAAATGTACTCTTTATGGTTATATCTACACTAAAATGTTTTTGCACAAAAATGGCAGTTTTTGTGCAAAACCCGGTGGAGTGTCCACACCTCAACTGCACTTTTGCGCAAGTAAATCGGCAGAAGAGAAGGCATTTTGCAGTACAGTTATTCCTCTCCCCATGAGGAATAACTCCTTTTTTTGCTACAGCTCTTGTGCAAAAAGGCAGGTGTGGATGCTCCAGAGGGGTTTTTGTGCAAAAAACCCCTATTGCAAAAATCACAGGTGCTCTGATGACCATTCTATGAATGGCCATCAGAGCTTTCTTGCACAAGAGCATCCATGAAGTGTAGACGCTCTCTTGTGCAAAAGCACATTGCTTTTGCGATACTCTTTGAGGTCTGGACACGCTTTTGCATGAGACGTTTTTGTGCAAGAACTCTTCCGCAAAAGGCTTCTTGCGCAAAAACCCTGCAGTGGAAATCAAATGTTACATCTTTCTATTCAAACTGATCTGTTTATTTAAAATTTTCAAATGACAGGTCATATTTTGTGCTCAGATGTATGTGTGTAGCACCACTGATGTCAGTAAGGTTATTGGTTTGGTGAACAATGACAATGTGCTTGTTCCCGTACAACATACATAAACAAAGTTAAATATACTAATGCTGTTTTAACTGATTTATTTAAGACAGAAATCAATGAGAACTACCCATATAGTAAGGTACTGCTTAGGCTGGCAGAATTTGACCTTTAGTTCATTTACACAAATTTGCCTTAGCAAGTTCAAATACCAGATAATTAGCTGTTTATTGGTTTATTAATAAAGGAACCATTAGTACTTTTAGCTCAGTGCCATGTATATTTATTTGATTACCTGCCCCACAGTCCAAATTCTATATCCACTATTATTTTCAGTCTTCCTAGAAGACCTTTTGCAGTCTACCTCCGATCATTTGATTGTAGTTTTAGTCCCAGAATGATCCCCAAAGATTTCTAACTCTTGTCCATTTATATCCGAGTTAACATCTAAATCCAGAACCTCGTGCTACTTCTCTTCGCACACTTAAATCTAATTCACAGTCTTCTTTTTGCAAAACTGAACATTGGCTTTGTTAAAATTAGTTGTATTTAGCCCTAACCCTAAAGCATTTATATTTTGAAACAGGCTTAAAGCTCCCAACAGATGAAATTATATTTTGGATCAAGTGTCCATCTTTAAATTACAGGGATTATATTTGGACTAGTCATTAAGGTAAAGTTAGCAGAAATTTTACATTTTAATCTTCAATATGCACTTGCTTAGTGCTTTCTATTTTGATCTAAACATCTATTCCCCAAAAGAAAAATAGTTGTTTGACAATTCATGCCACCAACGATATGGAAGGTCATATAATTTAAGTAGCTTTTGATTTCCAGAAACTATGGGTCACATCATGCTCAGTTTACTCATTAGCAGTTTCATTCCTGTTTTCAAATTTACCTAGGAAAGTCCATTCAGGCTTGCTGGAGAGAAAAGTGAGATTTACGCTTAAAAATTAGATTGACCTAGCTATGGTTGCTCAGGGATATGAACAATTTCATTCCCTAAGCACTGCCATTAGGTTGACCTAACTCCTGTTGTAAACACAGCTTGGATGACAGAAGAATTCTTCCATCAATGCACCTCAAGCTTTGTTTTGATAGGTAGCTGTTGTTTTTTTCACTGAACAAGGTGAGAAAAAGAGGAATTAAGAAAGGGGTCACACAAGGGTTTGCAGAGGGCTCATTGCCAGCTTACCACATTCCCATGTCACTCTGCTCCACAGTCCAAGCCTAAACTATGGGACTGCATGAGCTTCCTCTTTTTTCTTCCCATTTTGAGCAATGGTAACACCTTACAGTTTGCTTCACACTGAGTAAATACGTAAAAGGCATGAACTTGGCCAAAATCCAACCTAAAGCCAATTTCTGTGCTTGTTACACTGCTGTAGATCAAAGGTAAAGACAACAGAGTTACGCTGGATTTCACTAGTATAAAAGAGCAACTCTCCTCCACAATGCAATGATCAAAGACTTTAGTGATGTGCACTAGGGATATTGCAGCCCAGCAGACAGCATGCTAGAATGACGGTCCTAACCCTGCCACTGCCTTGGTAAGTGACCTTGGGCAAGTCACTTTTGTCAGTGTAAATTCTCTAATCTGTAAAATGTAGCTAATGATACTGACTTCATTTGTAAAGCACTTTGAGATCAACTGGTGAAAATTGTTATATAAAGAGCTAGTTTGCATTTAATGAAATGTGAATTTGATCCTTAATCTGTATATACAATTCTTTGAAGTTTGAGAAACAAAACTATCCATAATCTTATATTACATCTTTGAAAAATGTCAGTTGTCACTATTGACACTAATAAACTATTTGTCAGTTTTAATCTAAGTCTAGACAGCTTGGTAAAACATTTTAATGCCATAGTGAGAGAAATTAAGCGTCAGGAATTTAATATGGTAGAGCAATGCCTTTTTATACAGTTTCCTCCTGGTCCGTGGAATTGTTTTGGTATGGGTTGGTTTTACCTCTGGAGTATTTTATACCTACATTAACAGTTTGATTAATAAATTACAATTTCATGTCCAACCCAGCCAATACAAATGAGCTTAGTTGCATGTTAATACCAATATTTAAAACCACAAGAGAGCAGAGATAAGGAATCCGAGACATTTGCCTTCGTCAATGTTCTCCTCCCAGCATATCACCTCCCTTGCTTTTATGTGTTATGATAGAGTCTTTCATTGCATGGTCATAAGGCGTTAGCTAACAGGAAATATTCATGGACAAATATAGGTTTCCAACTCTGTTGTCTGTCCTGATACTAACTAAGCATGGTGATAACTGTAGCTAGTTTGACAAAAATTCACCGAAATCACTCAAGCGGGACTGGAGTTTGCTTGCTTGCGTTTGGACACCACTGTCAAAAGTTATTTGGCAAAAGGTTGGAGATCTGTGCCACAAGGAAGATCAAGCCTACAATGAGATCATGTTTCTTATCACAAAGCATGGAGTAAAGGCAGGAAATAAAGGAAAATGGAAAATTAAGTAGTCTGATCTGAGAAAGATTCAGGGCACTAGGCCAGATAATTAGCTAGTGTGATTCAGCATATTTGAATTGAAGTCAGTGGAGCTAAAATAATGTACATCTACTGAGGATCTGGCCCAATATTGTAGGTCATCCCTTCCCCTTCATTTCTTGGCTAAAGGGTCACTTGAGGCCTTATTTTCCAGTCAGAGTAATAAGGATGCAACAGACAAGAGAGTAAGTAAGAGACTGATCTTTAGTAACTGGGGGTATGTCTACACTACCACCCTAGTTCGAACTAGGGTGGTTAATGAGTCAATCGAAGTTGCAAATGAAGCCCGGGATTTAAATATACCGGGCTTCATTTGCATCTTGCCGGGCGCCGCCATTTTTAAATCCCCGGTAGTTCGGACTCCGTGCCCACGGCTACACGCAGCATGGAGTAGGTAGTTCGAATTAGGCTAATTCAAACTACCGTTACACCTCGTTCCACACTCCTCGTTTTATTTTTAGAACTGAGAAGTGGTGGTGTACTGCTGAGTTCCCCATTTCTATCTATATGTATGGCTTTACAGAGATTTGTTTATTTCTCTTTCTACTGGTCTGAGTCTTTACAAAGTAAAGAAGGGGAAACTGTCACACTGCTGTGCTATTTATAAACATTATTTCTTCAACACGCATACTTATAAAAATTAGACTGAACTACCAAAACCCTAGGAAATGAAGTTCTGGCAAACACACTACAAGACTCACCAATCAACACTAATTTATAGAAAGTACAGTCCTCCTCTAGACTCATTCAATGCAACATCTATCATATTCATAAATCAACTATCCATTAAACCAACCTTTACTCTGTCCTGATAATGATGCAAACATTAAATATGAAAAAGGTAGCAATCTTCTCCATCCATAATAAGTTTTAAAGCATCAGTGACAGTGAATCTCAGAACATTATTAAGAGAAGTTCTGTTCCACGGAACTTTTATTACTGGCATGCAAATTAACCAATTTAGCATAAACTAATGCTGTCACCTCGGGAGCTGTAGACCACCTTAGAAAATGAGATTTCTTCTTCCATGATAAAATTTCCGGTTAGTAAAATTTCCCCTTTATAATTTTTAATACAAATATTTTGAATTTGTTAATTTGTTTTAAAAGCCAATCAACCAACAAAAGGAAGTTCATTTAGACTTCATGAAATTTAGGTTTTTTAAAAACTAAAATACTTTATTTAAAGTTTGGAGATACCTTTATTTTTACTTTCTCTCAGCTGGAAAAGGGGTAGGAGAACATATGAGAAAGAGAAGAACACTTCAGTGTTCATTCCTTTAACTGTTCAATTAAAACAATAAAAAAAATATGAAAAGCAAATTTTCTCACACTTTCCAAACACTCTCTAACTATTTTCCCAACTGACAAAATTTGGAAAATAGTACTCCAGAATGGGGAATTGCTCTATTTTAATTTTTTAACAAAAATTTTAACTTGGAATCATCAGTTTTTCCTACTCGTTTTTTATTTTTTGTTAATGAAAAAACATTTTTTTCTATAAAAAAAAATAATTTTAAACAAACTCCTATTTCCCAACAAAAAGTTTTCAGCCATCATTAAGTAGCTTGCTTCATAGTCTGCCACAACTCATGCACTCTCCTGTTTCCAACCAGCAGCACTGTCGTTCTTGAGATATAGCCACACCGTGGCATTAAAGAGACAATTACAGAAAAATATTCTAATTGTATCTAGTTTTGCTGTAAGGAAATCACAATGATAAGTTCTCTTGTCTAGTTCCCTTTCTCTTAAAGCTTTTTTCAAATTATTAAAAATAAATAGCTTCAGGGGGTAGCAGAGTTAGTCTGTACGGAAAAAAACAACAAATGGTCTGGTAGCACTTCATATAGACCAACAAAACACTCAGAAGAAGTGGGCTGTGCCCACGAAAGCTCATGATATCATCTGAATGTTTTGTTAGTCTACAAAGTGCTACCAGACCATTTATTGTTTTTTAAAAATAAATTATTAGCCATACTCAACAGTAAGCTGGGATTCAGCACTATGTTATAAAATGGCAAGATGTTGGAGAGTAGCACTAGCTAATTATGAGTTTACTGAAAAATAGGAGTCTAATTCCTTTATTATGAAAGAAACAGTATCAGATTTCTTACTTCAACAGTAGCCCAAAGTGCTGGGAAACACTACTTCATGTCAGTGTTAATAGCCATTGCAGATGCCAACACTGCTCTTCAATTTTAAGTAGAGCTACTGTTCTTCATTTCCTTTTTTCAGACTCCTGCTTTGATGCTCCCTAGAGGTGGTTACATTTCAGTAATAGCTGGACTTAATCCATTTACTTACGGTGAAGTGTTTTGGGATCCTTCTGGATGAAGGGGCTATTGCAGTGGTCTGCACATTTTTGAATGCCAGGGTATTAAGTATATGTTTCACCTACTATCATAGGCACTGATACAAGAACCAAACTTGCCTGCACGTTAAAAGAAGGGTCAGTTTCAAAAAGAAAAAAAATATTTCAGAGCCCCGATTCACCACTATGGTTTGGTGATGCAAAGCAACTGTAAGCTTAGTTTAACTGGACACCTGAAGTAGGTGGTCAACTGTTTTGCATTATCAGAAAGACACAGAGCAACTATAGGGGGGCTATGTCTGCACTGCCCTCTCTTGCACAAAATGCAAACGAAGCAAAGTGTAGCATATCGCAGTGCCTCATTTACATAATTAATGAGGCTGTATTTTTGTGCAAGAGGCTTTTGCGCAAAAAGGAGCTGTCTACACAGCTCTTTTTTGCACAAAACCCTCCTCTTGTGCAAAAGCCATTCTTCCGCTTTTTTCAGGAAGAATGGCTCTTGTGCAAAAACGGAGCCTAATTAATTATGGAAATGAGGCCTGGGGATATTCCACACTTTGCCTCATTTGCATATTTTTTGCACAAGAGAGGGCAGTGTAGACATAGCCTTAGTGTGTAATGGTGTACCTGGTCCTTTAAACACATAGCTAGGTCTTTGCTAGGAGAGTCCAGCGATTTTCACTTTAATAAATAAAAATCATTTCAATGAACTTTTGGTTTTGTTGTATTTAATTTTATACTTGGCTTTTCTCCATTGTCTTTGATCTGTTCTTTTTAACCCTTGCAACATTTGTATGAATTTTAAAATAAATTAGAGATGACAGTTTACATTATAGAACCTTCTACTTTGTAGTAATTCATGGAAACTTTAGAGTTTTTGTTCCACTGAGAATTGTACTTAGCACAATGTATACATTCCATCATTGTAGGTGAAAAAATAAACCAGAAAAAGCATATGGCATGATGAGAGACACTAGCAGGTGAGAGATTTTATTTTCTGGACAATAATTATGTAAGTGACCTCAGAACTAGGACGTTCTTAACTTTAATGTGACCTTTCTGAAATTTAGAAGCTTTTTTTTCCTTACATTTTTGCAGATCTCTCTAGAAACACAAATAATAAGGACTGAGTAATAACTTGCATACGGTTTTACACCAGACTCCAGTGATGTAAGTAGTTCAGTGCAGTAAATTTCTATAAAACCAGCATCAACTTCATCTACAGAGGCTGGATTGTAGACAGAAATTACTGAGAAACAATGGTGTATGTGGGTGAATATGGGATTGAACATTTTCCAGTTTGCTCAAGACATCAGAATTCTTACACCCAGCATTTTAAAAAAACTAGTTAAGAGATTCACATTTGTTTGACTAAAATACTACTGTATTTTTTGCCATCTTCAAGGAATGGAGTTCAAAATGGTTTCTAACTACATTTAAATATACTGTTTTTAAAATATATTTATGAGTCATGAACTATTATGTTTAATGTTAGCCTGGAAATGAATGTTAACTTTCAGGCTAAGAAATATAATTTAGAAGAAACTGCACCTTCTGTCTCTTTGAGGGAGAAATAGAGGGTTTGTTTGTTAGTTTGTTTGGTTTTGTTGGTTCATTTGTTTTTTTCTTTTACAGAGCTCTTTGGAATTCTCTAAAGCGTCTAGGAGTAACACTTGAAGCAAATCTCTCTTGATAGTCTGGTTTGGCAGAAGTCAATTTTTATTTATTTATTTTATCATTTTGATGGACAACGATTCTTTTTAAAAATGTGATTGATTTAAAGTTTTCACAGTTGTTAGAAATAATGAATAATAGTTCATCAAATGACAGAAAACATTGAGACTAAAAGTTAAAGCTTTATAACCATTCAGATCCAAATTGTCAACATCACATGTAAAAATATACAAATTAAATAGTTTTAAATCAAACTCGAATAAGGTCTCCAGCAGCATTTTCTGATTTGGCTTATCTGTAAACTTTGATTATCTTCAATAGAAATACTTTTTCCTTTGCTTGGTTATGTATAGTGAAATTGACATTTACCGATAAAAATCTAATTCTTTCAAGCCTATTGATAGGATATGGTCAAGGAAAACACTTTAACATAGAGGAAGGTCTATTTTAAATCAAAGCTTGGGATTGGTTCCTGTTTCCAGATACTGATAAACACATTTAGTGGAAAAAGGCACATTTTTCCTGTCCCTTTTCTGACTGCCAGTGACCCTCAGAAGTATAGGGAACATGCTCTGAGGTTGAAAGGCATGTTATCAAAATAAAATTCTTTTCAAGTTTATTTCACAGGCTTAAATGACAAATGAGGACACCAGGATATATCACATTAACTGTAAAAGCCATCTAGTGCATTTTATCAGACAAATGGACATGTTACAGGGACTTACTTTGATTTGTGTATCCAAAATGAATCCATCCTACATTAGGCCCCTGTACCAGAATTAAGTATCAAAACATAAACATTACGGGAAACATTATGTAACACATGACCTTGCAGTAGGGGACTCTCAAGTTTAACTCTGTCACTGCTTGTAGATATATTTTACTAGAACCACAGTTTACCCAGGACAACCTGATAAGATGTTAAAACCCTATCTGTACTAGCTGCAAGGTCACAGTTAGCATCATGTTAATACTTATATCTCTTTAAGCTGACGTGCTAACACAACCTAATTTCCTAAGGAAGACACACCCTCTGGGACATAAATGTGTCTTTTCAGCAAACTCCTTTGTTCCCTGTCTATTTCACTGTATATACTGATAACCAGCCAGCAGGTATAAATATCAGAATTCATTAATATAAGGACATACCTGCTGGAGTGTTTCCTGCTTTTCTGGGCACAGCCCTGATGTGAAGGCTTTTCCAGCAGCAGATATAAACACACTGTTCCCTACCACCACTGTATGTAGGCACCAGAATTAATCTTTTATGGATGTAAGCAATGGACTAACCCACAGTTACAATCGCATACCTGCACCTCATTTTCCCCCTGTAAGCAGCATCTGTATGAATGTTCCCTGACAGCCCGCTGGAAAGGGGGAGAGACCCTCAGTGTGTCTATGTAAATATAGTTTTTGCCTATTTGCTTAGATTTGCTAGATATTCAGCTGAAAGAGTGATGTTTTTGCTCACTGTAATCCATTTGGCTGGTGTTAGGTCACAAATAATGTTAGTGCTAAAGGCAGGAATTGTGAAATTGGCCACCAATGCTTGTAATTATTGTGGGAATGCAGAAAAGACAGACTGCGCTTAACCTGTCCTTAGTTTAAAGAACATTGGATGGAGAAGGGCTCCAATATCAGACTCTAGCAGTCTAGCAGGACTCCCAAACAGTAGGCTGTATGCCTCAAGGGTCTGCTGTAAGACTGGTTCAACCTGTTTCTCGCCAATGTTCCAAGAACAGAGTTAAATAGGCTTCATTAGGAGTCACCTTTGTTATTTTTAAATTGCTCCATTGGAGCTGAAGTCATTTGTGGTAGGACTGTGCTTCTGTCATAAAGGTGAAACCAAAAGAGATGAAATTACCTGGAGCAAGACCATGCTTCTAATCAGAGAGACTGCTTCATGCAGACAGCTAGCAGGAGCAGCCAACAAGCAACCAGGAGGGCAGCTGCACAGAGGCATGATGAGCAGCCAGCAGGGCAAGTAAGATGCCTCTTTACCTCACCTCACTGAGGGTGGGAGATGAACTCTGCAGATGCACTTCTAAACTCTGGGTCTGCATTAACCAAGGGCAGCAACTGTGAGTGGCGCGCAGAGAAGGATTTGCGCATGTAGAGAACATTTACACTGCTGGACTTAAGAACCTGAGAGGAAAAGGGCATTGCCCAACTTAAGTGGAGTGGGATTTTACCTCTTGGTTTATGTTTATTATGAACCTTGTTGTGTTTTCCCAAATTAATGCCAAGTTACTTCCTTTCTTTTATTAAAAGCTTCTTTTCAACACTCAGACTCTGTGTTTGCAAGTAGGGAAGTATTGCCTCTCGAGGCTCCCAGGGGTCGCGTATGAATTTCCAGGTTACTGTGTGGAGGCTTGAGTCAGTTCTATCTTGTATCAATGGAAAGGAACCCCGAGATATTGAACCCGGCCCAAGTTGCTGCTGGATCCACCTGACAGGAGGGTTACACCCAATGTCAGTCTTCCACAAGGTTATAACTCTCTGGTCAAAAGCCTAAAGTGTTCAGCCCTTTCAGCGTTAAACAAAAGCCCAACACCATCAAACAGTCTCCCAGCCATCAGCAGTTCTTCACTCCTGTCATCACAGGGTGCATCCTCCTCAGATTGCAGCTCCTCTTTGTGCCTGCTCCTGGCTACAGTAGTCTAGTTATCCCCTTTCTGCACTGAGTAGTAACCATAGCTCCTTTCCCTTGCTCAGCAGCTCATTGACCTGTTTGCTCAGGGGTAGAGAAAAAGAATTCACTTTCACCCTCACCAGAGGCCATGTCTTGGGAAAATGCAAATGTCAGCTCATGCCTGAACACACCTTGCACTCTTCTTCTGGGGCCCTTTTTTCCCCTCGTGTCATCCATTCCAGAAGTCTTTCTGCATCCTACCTCTTAACCCCTATAGGGCCCTCTCCAGCCTCCATTCCTCAAGCCCTCTTGCCTTGGCACTGCAAAGCAACCACCTCTACATTTTACCTCCAACCAAACCATTTTTAAACTGAGCTCCATGCTTATTTAACACAGAATGGCAGAAATTACTGACATCCCTCTAGGACTACATTTCCCAGTACTCCCCTGCCTTAAAGAGTCAAATCCCCCCTATCACTGGGATTGGTGGTGCCAGCTCTTACAATGCTCATTATGCTCCTGTACAGTGACAATGAGGTGATAAAAATAGAAGCCCAAAAATTCAATAAATACACTTCTCAGATTTATATAGTATCTTTGTACAACACTTAGACTACAACACAGCACCATGATGATGGAATGTGTCCCTGCCCAAGGGATGGAGCTAACACACTAGGGACTGATCTAATTTTTATTGAATTCAGTGGAAGTTCGTCCACTGACTAGGTATGTCTAGACTACATGGCTCCATTGACGGAGCCAGGTAAACTAGTTTACCCGGCATAGTTAAAGAAGCGGGGATTTAAATAATCCTCGCTTCATTAAAATAAACATGGCCACCACACTGTGCCGACGATCAGCTGATCCGGCATAGCGTGGCAGTCTAGACACGGATCTGTCGGCTGGGGAAGCCTTTGCCAACTGATCCCTTATGCCTCGTGAAACGAGGTTTACAGGATCAGTCGGCAGAGGCTTCCCCAGCCGACAGAGCCGCATCTAGACTGCTGCGCTGTGCCGGATCAGCTGATCGTCGACACAGTGCAGTGACCGTGTTTATTTTAATGAAGCGGGGCTTATTTAAATCCCCACTTCTTTGACTATGCCGGATAAACTAGTTTACATGGCTCTGTCGACGGAGCCATGTAGTCTAGACATACCCACTATGATGCAAAAAAGGAGTTAATGGAAACATAAATTGTTACACAACTTCTCCCCATTCAAATATGAATCGACCCTCATGTTTTATGTATACGATATCAGCCAGTTGCTAAAGAAGTGTTCAATGGATAGTGTATCTATCTTCTTGGTACTTTTAAGATAAATCAGATTATGGATTTCCCTTTTATTTGGTCTCCTTCAGTAGCTCAGTGCATTTCCTTAATCGAAAAAAACAACTCTTTGGCTTTGTCTGGTTCTAATTATGCTTGACTATTAAAGGTGTATAACTATCAACAGGAGGCTTTTCCTCTTTGGAAAAATATGCCCCAGAATGTATCTGTTTACTGCACTGCGATTAACTTTCCACAGTGTGCCCTGGGATTTTTGTGTGCCTCACCATTTCCAAAGAAAGGAAACAAAGTATATAACAATTGCTCAGATATAATTATCTTGAGCTAAACAAGGATGCAGACTGAGAAGAAACTGCTGCAGTTTCCATTTAGAAAGTGAAAGATGATCAGTTAAGAAAAGTCAAGAGAAGCAGACAACCAAGATGCCTTGGACAGAGTACAATTTTAGTACAGACTACATGGCAGGCATTTTCTTGCCATGTTTTTCCAAGTAGGAAGAATTAGTGTTATTGTAACTTACCCCGCACTTGTCTGTTTATAAATCTTCATGTGTCAAGAAGGTCCAGCACAGGTCCTCTGCAGCGTAGAAGTGTTACATTAATCAGGAGTATTTCCAAGACCTTCTGTTTGCCCTACATCTGAGGATCTTATTAAAAGGCCTAGTTCTCATCTCTGATAAAGTAGCTCCACTGAAAGCCATGTTGTTACATAGCGTAAAACATGTGCAAGTGAAAGAAGGCTCAGGCCTAAGGCATTTCTCTTTCAGGCCTCAACCCTGCCTTGAGCTCTGCCCCATACTTGCGATTCTCAGTGCAAGGTGGGCCTTTGACAGGCAGGGATCTCCCTTCCTGTCTTACAGGAAGCATCTGGCATACTTGAGAGTGATATAAGTTAATTGTTAAGCTCACAACAACAGCAACCATAATGCACAATGCAGAGTGACACAAATGGCACTTTCTATTTCTAGAGTAGTGACTGGAAACGATGTATTCATTTATTACAATAGTATTCTCTCAGAGTAAATGCTGATTTGAAGCAGGCCACATATATTGGTCCTCTGTTCAAGAAAATCTGCACTAAATTGTGCACCAGCATTGCAAATTTTGGTAAATTAGGTCCTCGGGATTCCTAATCATCAGGAACTGGCTCTTTATTTCATCTAAATTAAATAATGAATTACAAACTTTGGCGGCTTCTTGAATTGTCAGGTGATTAGTTTAGTTAACTCAGATCCCCAAAGGTATTTAAGTATGTAACTTCTATTGATATAAATGGAAGTTAGACACAAATATTTTTGAGGATCTGGACCGTCGTGCTCACAATGATTCTCCCATGTTCTTTCCTGGAACTGTTCAAGAGAGAAGACTGCAACCTTAGCTGTGCCCAAGACAGTTATTTAATGCAGGCTGCCACTTCTCCTGTACTAGGACAGAGATACAAGCTGGAGAGATCAGCCAGCATGTCTTCTGGGACGGAACAGACAAAAACCAATACACAACTGTTGAAAAACAAACACATTGACGTTGGTAGCTAGTGGTAGAGAAAATGGAATTTTACATGTGTTTTGATTTTTAAATATCACATGGTTGAGAGGGATAGAGACAATGCAAATTTCTTTCAAATGAGCCTAGATATAGGTTAGGTGAGAAAACTGATACTGCACAAAGAATACAATTACCCTAACTCAAGCTCATCTGAAGAAGTGAGTTGTGCCCAGGAAAGCTCATGAAACTGTAAATTTTTGTTAATCTCTAAGGGTATGTCTACACTACCCCGCTAGTTCGAACCAGCGGGGTAATGTAGGCATACCGCACTTGCAAATGAAGCCCTCCTCATTCCACAAGGAGTACAGCTAGTTCGGATTAGAAGCCTAATCCGAACAAGCTACTCTGTGCCACGTGTAGCCGTGCGGCACGGGGTTCGAACTAGCTGGGATTTAAAAATGGTAGCGCCCGGCTTATGCAAATGAAGCCCGGGAAATTCAAATCCCGGGTTTCATTTGCAAGTGCGGTATGCCTACATTACCTTCCTAGTTCGAATTAGTAGGGTAGTGTAGACATACCCTATGGGTGTATCTACACAGCAAGTTATTTCGGAATAACGGCCATTATTCTGAAATAACCATGCGAGCGTCTACACAGCAATTCCGCTATTTCAAAATTATTTCGAAGTAACAAATGGCTTATTCTGGCTTCTGTAAACCTCATTCTACGAGGATTAGCGCCATTCCAAAATAGATAGTTTGGAATAGGGGCTGTGTAGACAGGGTAAAAGCAAGTATTTCGAAATAGGGGGCCTCCAGCCCTTCCCAGGGTGTCCTGCTGGCCACTCTGTCCATGCTCAGCCAAACTCTATCTTCCCATCCCCCCCCCCCCCCCCCCAGAGCCCTTAAAGCTGTAGCCCCTACAGAAAGAATTTGTAGCTAGCAGGAGGCCTGACAGCCCTGAGACACCCTGCAGCTGCACCTGCCTCCCTTTGCCCCTAAAATGAGCCAGTCTGCTGCTCCCACCCAGTGCTCCACTGCTCCCAGGGAGCAGTCAGACAGCTCCCAGAAGCCTGCCAGGGGCCGAAAAGATTCATGCCTTCCTGGTCTGGTGCGGAGATCCTGGACCTTATTGGGGTTTGGGGTGACAAGACCAACCTCCAGGATCTCCACACCAGACATCTATGGCCGGATAGCCTACAGCCTGGCCAACAAGGGGCACATCTGCACTCAAGAGCAAGTGCGGATGAAGGTTAAGAAGCTTCACCAGGCATATGCTAGGACCAGGGAGGCCAACTCCCGCTCCAGGGCAGAACCCCATACCTGCCTTTACTTCTAGGACCTGGACTGCATCCTGATTGGGGGGGGGGGGCAAGAGGAGGAGCAGGAACCGGACGAGGCCAGCATCAGCTGACCCTGGAGCCAAAACCTCTCCCTGTGGACATGTCCCTGGCGTCGTCCGAGTCCAGGGAAGGAACATACTGTGAGTGCCATCACTTTCCTTTCACACAGGGGATGGAGGAGGTGGGCAGTATCTGGGTACTCCTTGCTTGCCCACACTCTCAGGATAGCACCCACTCCCAGGGACATCTGGGCCCACTGGCCGGAGCACATGTGCCCTTCCTCCAAGCACATCGCCTTTGACTGAGCTGAGAACTGTCACTCTCGGCTCACAGATGAGGGCTAGGCTTCAGGCACAGTGCTCCCTGGGATGACTGACCATCTTTCTTTATTCTCCACAGCCGGACCAACTGTGGGAGAGGGTCAGTCGACACCACCCGGGACAGCCTCCCAGACCTGAGGTATCACAGGCCCCACTGACCCATGGACGAGTTCCAGAGACAGCACCGGGTGCCATTCCGATTCCTGGAGCAGACCATCGACTGCAGGCTCCAGGAGGCCACCCAGCTGTGTTGTGAGAGCTGGAAGTTGCTGCTGGTGCAGGGCCGCTCTCTGTGCGTGGATGTGCACTCCCTCATAGTGAGTACGATGCCAGCTCCTGCTCCAGCTTCTGCTTCCACTCCTTCTGTAGTTCCTCCTTCCACTCCTGCTCCCCTGCCACTTCTCCCTCCACAGCCTCCCCACCCCGCCATGGATGCTTAGGCCTCTGCACCTGTGGTGGTGGGATCAGCGGAGCCAGGAGCCACTCCCAGCCCCAGCCTTGAACCACCCTTCCACCTTCCAGCTCCCTCCTTCATCCTCCAAGGTTCTCAGCCCCCCTGCCTCCCCCCTCTCTCCTCCCTTCTCCCAGGTTCTTTCCACATTCTCTCCTCAGTTTCTTTGACCCCAAATTTTTCAAAAACAAATATGTGGTTTATTTTGTCACCAGGGAACGGGAAGGAGGAAGTGGTTACTGGAGGACAGGCAGTGAGGGGTGAATTAGAAACCCCCAGTGGGGCAGCCCAGGGGAGAGTGTCACTGGTCCCATGGGGAGAAGTTCTCCCTCTGGGCCTCCCTGATGTGCATGGCCCCCTGATGGGCCTGCCAGATGGCAACAATGTGTTGCTGTTCATAGGCCCAGCCTATGCGGTCAGCCTCCCCCCACCCGTGATAGGAATGCCTCCCCCTTCCTCTCACACACATTATGGAGCACACAACACACAGCCACCACATGTGGAATGTTGTGCTTCCCGAGGTCCAGACAGGTGAGGAGGCATCTGAAACACACCTTCAAAAGGCCGAAGGCACTCTCGACCATCATGCGGGCCCTGCTGAGCCTGGCATTGTACTGTTCTCTGGAGGGGTTGAGGTGGCCAGTGCATGGCTTCATGAGTCAAGACTGGAGGGGATAGGCTGCATCCCCCACCAGGCAAACAGGCATGTCCATGTCCCCGACCCAGATGGTGCGGTCAGGGAAGAAAGTTCCAGCATGAAGCTTCTGGATCACGCTAGAGTTCCTAAACACACATGCGTTGTGCGCCTTCCCTGACCACCCGACATGGATGACAGTGAACTGGCCCCAGTGGTCCATCATGGCCGGCAGGATCATTGAAAAGAATCCCTTGTGGTTGATATACAGAGATGCCCGGTGGTTAGAGGCCCGGATAGGGATGTGGGTTCCATCAATAGCCCTACCTCACAGTTGGGGAAGCCCAAGTCAGCAAACCCGGTGTTGATGGCATCCACATCTCCAAGGTGGATGACTCTGAGCAGCAGGGTGGTGTTGATAGTCCTGACCACCTGCAGAAGGAGACAAACAAACAGAGAATCACAAGGGTGCCAGGGTGTCTAAGAGTTCCTTCAGTCCATTCTCCTGGTCCCCCTTTCCCCATGCTTACCAGGAGCAACTCCCCAATCACCCCAACCCCTGGCAGGGCTTTGTGAGGGTGGGCATGAAAAAAAACCTTCTGGGAGGGGGCTTGCACCACCCCCACCCTCATCCCCCTTTTCCCTGGGGAAGCCTATTCCTTCAGTCCACTCCCCTCCTGGAACAATAACCTCAGAATGCCATACCTGCATGACCAGGGCCCTGACGGTCGATCTCCCCATACCAAAATGGTTCCCTATGGATCAGTAGTGGAAAGCTTCCAGAGGGTGATGGTGACAAGCTTTTTGAGGGGGCTGGCAGGTATCATGTGCATGTCTTGTCACCACAGAGCAGGGGCGAGCCACTCACAGAGCTCCATAAAGGTGTCCTTCCTCATTCTAAAGTTCTGGAGCCATTGTTGGTCTCCCCACCACTCCAAAATAATCCAGTCCTACCAGTCTTCACTGGTGTCCAGACACCAGATGTGGTGGGCACATGCCCAGGGGAGGGCAGGTGGGATCCAGCTGCAGGAGCCGCACCTGCAGAGATACAAGGAGTGTCTCCCAGATGGGCTGGGGGTTGGGTTCTTGCAGAGCCTGGGAGGTTGCATGTAGAAACTGTTGCATGACTTGCTGCAAGAATTGAAAACTGCGCAGAGGCAGCTCCAGCTCCATAGCAGAGAGTGCTGTGGTGTCTAAAAGCAGGGCAACCACAGCATACAGAGGCAATGCTTTGCTGTCCCTCAGTAGGCAAGCAAGCAGGAAAAGCTAAGAAACGGCTGTCCAGGGGGGTCCCTTTAATGATGAGCCTCAGATAGCCTCAAGCAGCAGCCAGATGAAGTAACTACTGACCTGATGCCCTGCCTGAAGTAGTTCTGGGTGCCCTTAAATGTGATTCAGTGTCCAATCAATGTGGATGCTCTATTTAGAAATAGCTAAGCGCTATTTTGATGCACATTTTGTGTGTAGTCATGCTATTTCAAAATAAGCTATTCTGGAAATCTATTCGGGAATAGCTTATTTTGAAAAAAAAATGTGCAATGTAGACATAGCCTAAGGTGCCACAGGACAACTCACTAGTTTTAAAATTACTCACAGTGAAATAGGATCAAATGTGGGCTGTGAGTCAGGACACCTGAGTTCTAATCTAGACCTTGACACAACATTCTGTGATCTGGATCAAGTCACTTCGACCCAGATCCTCAAAGATATTTAGGCATCTCCCACCCATTGAAATCCATGGATGTCAAGTACCTAAATATTGTTGAGGCTCTGATCCATATTCCCTAAGTCAAGGAAGCATTTAAACACATGCTTAAGTCCAGCCCTGATTAGAACAGCATCTAAGCACAGGCTGTGAGGAGTTGGTATCAAAGGCCAGGGCAGGCTAAGACTCCCCTAATCCAGGCCATGGCCATGCTCATGTTCTATCCCAAGGCCCCGTTTCCCTCCCCATCTCCCCTGAAGCTGGCAGGGGCTCAGCTCCAGCCAGCAGCCTGAAGCGTGGGCCTGTCAACAGCCTAGGGCTGGGGCGACCCTGGGCAGATTGGAGTAGCTGGGCAGTGGCCCTTCTGGTGGGGGAGGAGGAGCATTCAGGGGCTCCTATCGCAGTGAGGCGATGCCTCAGGCGAGAAGTCTTGGGGTTCCGCTGGCTGGGGGGGGGGGGGCATGCAAGCGGAAGGGGTAGGGCTGGCAGATTAGGATGGATTCATGTGCGTAAGGACTGCCCTAAATAGAGATGTTTTCATGGCCTGAGGCCTTAAAATCTCTCTTCTGTCTTCCTGTCTCTAGAATAGTGATAGAAATGTCTCTAGAATGAAGTTGTTAAAGATTCATGAAGTATGTTAAGCTCTGTACAGAAAGTACCATCTACATGTCAAGTGGGACGAATAGATCATGAGCCTGCTGATCTTTCCTTTGACATAGTGAGTTTTCTTGGAAAACAGAATTGCCCATATTCTTGCCCAGCACTCTGGTCTCAGGGCATGTTTCAGAACATTCCATGTATAATTAATTAATGTGTATGGAAGTTATTTTTCTTCCGTCTTTTAAAAGGACCCAAACCAACACTTCTCAGATTTACTCTACTTGTATGGATAAAAAGGGTGCAGAAGTGTGTATAAAAAGCACTGTGTAAAAATACCAGAAAATGCAACCCATTTCAGATTTATAGCCTGTGGACAATAAAAGTTCTGTCCCAAACAAAACAAAGAAATAAATGATCTTCTCTGGGCCTACTCCATAGCCCACTGAAGTCAATGGAAAGACAGTCATTGACTGAGTGACTCCCAGCCAGCTTTTATATTTCCAAAGAGATTTACAAGTAATGGATACTGGCTGTTCTTCCTACAGTATGCAAAATGGTGTTTGCATTGCAGCTCATTGCAGTTCAGCATGGGCATAACTGTCAGTAAGATTTACAGTTAGGGGTACCAGATGGTTTAAAAAAAATACCGGACACACGATCTCAGATTGGGGTGGGGGACCGACCGGGAGGAAAGCGGGGCTAGCCAGAGGAGATGAGGAGGAGGGAACCGGCCGGCAGGAAGCAGGGCTGGCCAGGGGGGAACCAGCTGCCAGGGACCAGGGCTGGCCGGAAGGGGAGTGGGGGGAGAACCAGCCGGCGGGGAGCAGGGCTGGCCCAAGCGCATGCAGATCCCTGGGTGCTGCCCATCCCGTGCACAGCCCCGGTGGGGCACATGGGTGAGTCTGGCCCCGGGGATTCCATCCCACCCCAGCCCCGCCCCCACCTTCGTCTTCTCTACTGTGTAGTTTCATACTGCCTAGCTGGTAGACATGCTGATGCAGCATGAGCGTGTCTACCAGCCCGGCAGTGCTCAACTATGTACTGATACTCATGATAATAATAAAAACTTAATTAGAAAATACCGTACATACCGTCCATTTATATGTCCGGTATTTTCTCAATTTGTTTCCCGGACAGAAAGTTCAAATACCAGACTGTTTGGTTCAAAACCAGACACCTGGTAACCCTATTTACAGTGCATTGCTCAGTCAGAGTGAAAATAATGAAAAGGATCAGGGGTAACACATGGGGGGGATCAACCGGGGTCCTGTGCCCCTCACACTGGGTGGGAGGGCAAGGGCACAGCCAGCACCGGTGGACAGACTAGCAGGAGGGACCTGGTGCATGCAGCAAGAGTTCACCCACCGCTCACTGGCATTGGTGAGAAAAGCGGAGTGTTGCTCCATCTTGCCCTACTCCTCCAGGCATGTCACTCAGGGGAGGAGTGGTACTGTCACCGCACTTACCGGTGGGAAGCAGAGTGATGTGGTCAGAAGAGCAGAGTGAGGCAGTCTTGCTCTACTTCCCCCTCCACTGCTGGTGAGTAGAGGGGGGGCAGACCCCTGCTGCTGGCACTGAACCTGCAGCCCTGCTATTCCCCCCGGGCTGCCTCAGTTGGGGTGGGGGTGGAGCAAGGGTGGGGAAGAGGTGGGACAGGGCAGAGCAAGAGTGGGGAGGGGGCAGAGGAAGGGTGGAGAGAGGTGGGATCTGGGGTGGGAGGGGGTTGTCCTGGCCCTTCCATAAAATGGGAGGGGGGGCCACATGGCTAGTGGCTCCCTGGGTCCCCCCTCACCAGTTGCCTTTGAAAAGGATTAAAACATTTTGCTGGAATCTCCAGTGCCAACAATTGTTAAGTCATAAGACCAACACACTCTAGCCAGTGCTTGCTACCAAAACATAGTGCCCTTTTTTAAATTTAATTAATTAATGTTGTGAAGCATGTCAGTAGAGAGGGATTCAGGGTTGAGTGGCACACGTCTTTGAAGTAGAATCACAGGATCTTTTGTGTTGTGAGTGGGTTCAGGCATAGAATATACGGACAAAGTGACTGTTTCAGTGACAGCACTAGCAGCTGACAGTTCTTTGCGTAAGTGAGTGGTTTTCCTGTGGGTATCAGACTGCTGTGGTGAAACCCTTATGGAAATCATGCTTTTTTTTCTGCATTTTGCTGAACATGAGAGCTCAGCACATTCTTCTATCTTCATCTTGCCACTTGTAACTGTGGAAGACTCTATGGCTATGTCTGCACTAAGGATGTTAAAGACTAGGCTTTTGACTAGTTGATATCCCTCCCTTGCTGACTATAAGATAGAGGCAGAAAAGCAGGGGGGAAGGGGTACTTCAAAGTAGCAGCACCGCACAACAGTGCTGCTACTTTGAAACCCTAAGGCTGCCACCGCACAGCTGATCCACGGATCAGCTGTGCGGTGGGCTTCCCCTTTAAAATGCCACCTCCACGTGATTGAAAGGGACAGCTGCCATCTAGGGACTCCTAGCTGACCCCAGACTCCTAGCAGCATGCAAGTAACAGAGATAGGTGTCCAAACCTCAGAATCTCAACCTTGTTTCTTAGGGTATCTGTTATGAGACACATGTTAAGAGGAAGCACTATGGTTTGCCAGAAGCTGAGAATGGGTGAGAGCGGATGGATCACTTGATGATTACCTGTTCTGTTCATTCCCTCTGGGGCAGTGGTTCCCAAACTTTTTGGCATCACACCCCCTTTTTGATTATTGAGAAACCCTCGCACACCTCCATAGCAGCAAAATTTGAGCAAAAAAAAAAAAAAGGAACTGACCCGGGTTGAAAAACAAAAATAGCAGCAAAACTTGGGGGAGTGGGTTGCCTCATGCCCCTGCCCCCTGGAATTTCTTCACATCCCCTCATGAGGCACACCTCCCAGTTTGGGAACTCATGCTCTGGGCCATCTGGCACTGGCCACTGATGGAAGAGAGAATACTAGGCTAGGTGGACCATTGGTTTGAACAACCATAGGGCTGTTCTTATGGTTTAATGCAAGCCTACCAATGAGGTGTGAAAGGGCAAATGGGGCAGTTGCTTGAGGGCCTAGCGATTTAAAGGGGCCCAGATTCCCAGCCTCTGCTACTGTGGCAGTGGTAGTGACCAGCCCTCTGGGTCCTTTAAATTAGTGCCAGAGCGCTGCCCTGCACACTTCACATGGCTCTGAGGGCTGTGGAGGGAGCCTAACATAATGCTGTGCAGTGCATAGGGCTGGCTGCCCCAGTCCCAGCCTTTTCCAGGGCATGGGCAGGCCTCCCCCCACACTTTGCCCGGGGGCCTGTGGAAGCTGTTACCCCCTGGTTTAATGGACTGAGCACAAGTCTGACATCCAATTCAGGATGTGAAATGGATGTTTTCTGTGGCCATTGGCAAGTGATTAAATGTATTGGTGCCTGTTTCCCCATCTGTAAATGATTGTTGATTATAGTGCTGGAGGGATACTAGGCACACCACAATTACTGTGTATTATTTCCTTATTTCACATTTGCCAAGTGGTATATGAGTGCTGTTTTATTAGTGTATCCACAAACATAAGGTCAAATTCTGAGTTTCTGATGCAGTTTTTAATCAGGACTTGTATTGCTGGGTAAGAACAGTACAAAGTTGGGGTTTTTTGGTTTGCTGTGTTTTAAAACAAAACAAAACAAAGGCATTGTGCCTCTCCAGCACACAGCAAGGAAAAGAAATCCCAAACATGCCTGGAACATAGTTCATTTGAGGTCCAGATTCAGCCCTTGAGACTTAAACAATGAACTTCACATTTCAAACCAGACAAGGATCTGGAAATGTAGTGAATTTGTTCTCTAGCCAGTAATATATGAAGGCAGATGTTGGTTTTCAATATATAAAAGGTCAGTTAACACAGAAGTTTCTTGGGGAAGATTTGGAGAGAGACTTTCAGAGAAAGACATACATGAAGAGCTATGATATTATTGCACAAGGGAGTACCATTGGTGGGAGTTAAATTAAGGTCTCCCGCTTTCCAAAGCATATGTGCATTGCCATCAGCCTGAAAGTGCAATTCAATCCAGAACACAGTTTTCTCAGATAAAATCATCATTGGTGTGTGTTCACACTGCATTGCCTACTTATGACTTCAGTCTTTTTCTGAGTCAAGGTTGATAATCAGAAGTGAAGCCCACTGCAAGTGGCTGCTGTAACAGATACTGCAATTTCTAGAAATTTCTTCCACAAAGAAATTAAACTTGTTGAATTAAGTTTAAGTGTTTTAGAAGTTCATTGTATTAAAATACACGTTTATGTATTACTGTGGAATTGTATATGACATCTCCAGTCAAATATATGCCTAATGTAGACCTCTGGGAAGTGAGGAGAGCTTCATAAGACTATTTGAAACAGTGTCCTCAATCTTTTTAAGCTTTGTCCGAGAAAAGAACCTGTCTGCTGAGCTGCAGTTACATGAGGACAATATCAGAGGCTCACATTATATAAAGAAGAGGCCCAAAAAATTCAAGGGGATACCTGTTCTGAACTTACTGCTATCATGAACTTTGACCACAACAAATCCCCTAGCCAGGGTTTGAAAACCTAACCACTGACCAGAGCCCTCTCTGGAGTTGGGGTTACCTCTGCTATCCTTACTAGCACATGTAGGTTCTTGATTGTTTTAATATGTTTCTGTGGAATGCTTTCATGTTGCTTGCTTAGAAAGAGCAAAGTGGTAACTTGTAACTGTGGGCAGTTACACTGTTCTTCAGCCTTGGAAGAGTAAGCAAAGAACAGATACTGGCTGCTTAGACAGACTCCCACACACCACTGCCTCCAGAGCAGCTCAAATGGGGCACATGACAAGTGGCTATTATTGACACAGTGTTATTCATAGCGGGGACTAACCACATGGTGGGGGCATGAAAGGGACGCCCCCCCAGAAATGCCCCTGGGCAGGAGGGATAAGGGGCCAGTTAGCAGCCGACATGGCCAGAGTCCCCGAGCATAGAGAGGAACAAGCTGGAGAGTCTGCCATAGGTGACTGGTGTTTGTGGAGGGATGGGGTTGAGGGCCATCCAGAGGAACAGGGAGGGAACATGACGAGGCATGCCATTTCAAAATTAAAATTTTAGCAGCAACACAGGGAGGTGGTACACTTCCCCAGTGATACCATGAATCACTGATAGGGCTTGGCGCTCACAGCAGGTGCCACCCCCATTGGTAATGGTGGGAAAAAGTGAAGCAACTTGGTCCCAGCTTGCTCTGCTCCTCCAGCTGCATCACTGGCAGGGAGTGGAGTGATGTGGCTGAGTGAGGAGAGGAAGAGATTGTGGGACCACACTGATCTAGGGCACTGAGCCCAAGTACTTTGCTTGGGAGAAGATTGCAGAAGGTAAGTTACTATTGGTCATTCTGGCTTTCATCAGGAGCCAGCCAGGGGGTTTAAAGGCCAGATTATCTAGTCTGAGCTCCTGTGTACCACAGGCTGCCAGCCCCACCCCACACCCTCACACTAAACCCAAATCCAGGCTTAGATCAAAGTATTACAGCACTCAGGAAAAAAAACCAACTATTGTTTGTGAGTCTGGTGTGTGCCATTGACAGAAAGGAAGAGGGACTGTGGTGTGCCCTTACTTCATCTCCTTCTATTCTTCCCTTTCTTCAGTAAAATGAAGGAGGAAAGGGAGAGTAACTTGGGGAAATGAAAAAGGGGGAGTCTGGACAGAGAGAAGGGGGGATTTGTGGATGTATAGGAATTAAATAGTAGAGGTATGTGGGTTAGTAAGAAGGGGAAGAGATTGAGGGGCAAGGAGGAAAGAAAAATAAAGAGCTATTCTTAGGGATGAGAAATTCATAGCATTATCTACTTCATTTCTTCAGGAATAAAAATGCTGTAAGGGAGAGAGTTCCCATGTTCATTTTTAAAGATTATATGAGTCAAAGCCTTGGAGAACTGTGGTAGATGTAAGGTTTCCATTTTTTACTGGTATAAACTTAAAGTTATGCCTACTACATTATGCAAAAGATATTCCAGATCCTCAGGGTTTACATCAGCTCAGGATCATGCCCTCATTTGTTACTCCAGCTTGGAGTTCTTAAAAAGTTAACATCTGACAAAACAGAACATACAAGAAATGCAGCGAAGCACCACTAGTATCTTTCACCAAGTTTGCTGACGTTTATACATTTCATAGGACTGGACTTGGGGCATTGACTTGGATCCTGCTAGAGAACATCCACTGCACTGCTTTTTCCTCTTCCTGCTATTTGGACTGGCATGCCTATAAAATTAAAACATTCTCATTTAGTGCAATATACCATACCAAGCTGCACGGAGCTTGTAATAGACCCCATGAAGTTGAAAGCAAAGTAAGAACAGAATGTTTACAAAAGACTAGTCTATAAAAAGGAGAACAAGGACAACCTGAGAATCATAGACCAGTCAGTCAGTTTGACTTTGGTACCATTGATACAAATATGGAGCAATAAATAATGCAGCAAATAATCAGTTTGTAAGCATCTAGAAGTAACAGTTAGCATGTATAAAAGTATATGATGTCAAATCAACCTAATATTCTTTTCTGAGAGAGAAACAGACCTTGTAGAGGATGGGGTGGGAGAAGAAGTAGATGTAATATCTTGACTTTAGTCAGGCTTTTGATATGAATATGATCTTATCATAAGCAAACCAGGGAAATATAGCCTATATGAACCTATTATAAGAGGGGCACCCAACTGCTTAGAAAACCAGACTCAGAGAGTAGTTATCACAGGTTCAAACTGGAAGGGCCTATTGAGCTGGGTCCCACAGGAATCTGTCCTGAACTGAGTTCTCTTCATTATCTTAACAAATTATTTGAATAGTGGCATGGAGAGCTTGTGGGTAATGGAAAGTTTGTGGCATGGAAAGTTTGTGGATAATGCCAAATTGGATGGACTTGCAAATGCTTTGGAGGATAGGATTAGAGTTTAAAATGATCTTGACAAACTGGAGAAACAGATCTGCTGTAACTAGGATGAAATTCAAAGAAAAGCAAAATGCAATGTACTGCAGGCACTTTGATTATTCCTTCCTATCACACAAATAAAAAGTAGGAAGTGAACACCTAGGAAGGAGTTCCATACAAAAGCAGAAAATGCACCACAAATTAAATATGCCTCATAAATGTAACAATGTTGCAAAGAAAGCAAACACCATTCTGGGCTGTTTTATCAGGACTGCTAATAATTCTTCCACTCTATTCAGACATCAACTGGCATACTGTGTCCAATTCTGGTCTCTGCACTTTGGGAAAGATGAGGAGAAACTGAGGAAAGTTCAGAGGCAAGCAAAAAAAATAATCAAAGGTCCAGAAAACATGATTGATAAGGAAAGAGTGAAATATAATTGTTTAATCTGGAGAAGAGAAAACTAAGATGGGACATACATTAAGCACATAAAAGTCTGTTGAAAAGAGTGTGATAAATTGTTTTCCTTATCCCCTGAAGAAAGGATAAGAAATAATGGGCTTAAATTGCAGCAAGGAAGATGAAGGTTAGACACCAGGGAAAAGCTTTGGTCATGGTTGTTAAGCACTGGAGCTAGTTACCTAAGGAGGTTGTGGAATCTCTGTCCTTAGAGGTTAGAACATAACATAAGAATGGCCGTACTGGGTCAGACCAAAGGTCCATCTAGCCCAGTAGCCTGTCTGCTGACAGTGGCCAGCACCAGATGCCCCAGAGAGGGTGGACCAAAGACAATGATCAAGCGATTTGTCTCCTGCCATCCCTCTCCAACCTCTGACAAACAGAGGCCAGGGACACCATTTCTATCCCCTGGCTAATAGTCTTTTAGGGACCTAACCATGAAATTATCTAGCTTCTCTTTAAACTCTGTTATAGTCCTAGCCTTCACAGCCTCCTCTGGCAAGGAGTTCCACGGGTTGACTACACGCTGTGTGAAGAAGAACTTTCTTTTATTAGTTTTAAACCTGCTACCCATTAATTTCATTTGGTGTCCTCTAGTTCTTCTATTTAGGGAACTAATAAATAACTTTTCTTTATCAGCCCTCTCCACACCACTCATGATTTTATATACCTCTATTATATCCCCCCTTAGTCTCCTCTTTTCTAAATTGAAAAGTCCCAGTCGCTTTAGCCTCTCTTCATATGGGACCCGTTCCAAACCCCTAATCATTTTAGTTGCCCTTTTCTAAACCCTTTCCAAGGCCAACATATCTTTTTTGAGGTGAGGAGACCACATCTGTACACAGTATTCAAGATGTGGGTGTACCATAGTTATATACAGGGGCAGTAAGATATTCTGTATCGTATTTTCTATCCCTTTCTTAATTCCTAGCATCCTATTTGCCTTTTTGACCGCCGCTGCACACTGCGTGGAAGTTTTCAGAGAACTTTCCACGATAACTCCAAGATCTTTCCTGATTTGTCATAGCCAAATTAGCCCCCATCATACTGTACGTATAGTTGGGGTTATTTTTTCTAAAGTGCATTGCTTTATACTTATCCACATTAAATTTCATTTACCATTTTCTTGCCTAATCACTCAGTTTCGTGAGATCTTTTTGAAGTTCTTCACAGTCTGCTTCTGTCTTGACTATCTTAAACAGTTTAGTATCATCTGCAAACTTAACCACCTCACTGCTTACCCCTTTCTCCAGATCATTTATGAGTAAGTTAAACAGGATTGGTCCCAGGACTGACCCTTGGGGGCACCACTAATTACCCCTCTCCATTCTGAAAATTTACCATTTATTCCTATCCTTTGTTTCCTGTCTTTTAACCAGTTCTGAATCCATGAAAGGACCTTCCCTCTTATCCCATGGCAATGTAAATTACTCAAGAGCCTTTGGTGAGGGACCTTGTCAAAGGCTTTCTGAAAATCTAAGTATACTAGATCTACTGGATCCCCCTTGTCTGCATATTTGTTAACCCCATGTTTGTGTTCGACAAACAACTCTCAGGGATGATCTAAATAATACTTTGTCCAACCTCAGTGCAGGGGTCTGGACTAGATGACCTACTGAGGTCCCTTCCAGTCCAACATTATTTTTATGATTCTAAGATTGTACCTGCTGAGAGATCAAAAATTTGCTTTTGAAATGTTAAATGATCACAGCTATGTGGGAAACGTAAGCTCTACAGTCAATGTATCTACATTTGTTGGAATGTTCTGTTTCTCAAGGGGGGGGGGCTTACCCAGGGCTGAATTAAGGGGGGTGCCAGCTGGGCAGCTGCCCGGGGTATCAACCTATGGGGGCACTTGATGGCAGCTGTAAGGGATGTCGCGTGGTGCCCCTTAGATCTGCCATCAGGCGCCGCGCGCCCAGGGCTGGTGGCCACGTGGCGTCCCTTAGAGCTGACATCTGGCGCTGTGCGCCCAGGGCCAAGGGCCGCGTGGCGCCCCTTAGAGCTGCAATCAGGTGCCGTGCACCCAATTGCAGCTGTAAGGTGTGCAGCGTGCCGAGGGGCGCAGCCATGCATGTGCTGTGTGCCCAGGGGCGGAGCCACACATGCGTCGCACGCCCGCTGCCAGGGTGCAGGAATGGCTCAAGCCAGCCCTGGGCTTACCTAGGATGGGCATATTTTCCAATGAGAAAAGAGGACACCCTCTGCTCCTCTCATAAGGCTGTTGCTCAAAACCGTAATGTTCCAGTAGTGCCCCCGCCCCAAACATAAGGCTGTTGTCCATTGCTGGAATCCTGTGGGGGCCCCTCAGTGTCTCCCCCTCCCTGCCAGCTCTCCTTCCTCACTGGTGAGGGGCTGGCATCTCTGGTCACCGCTCTACACCACATTCCTCCCCATCATGCCTTTTTTGACAAAAGTGGGCATTTGTCCCTTTTGCTCTTGCCAACTGATCACATCAGCAAAAGCAAATGGGACAAATGCCTCCTTTTGAATACAAGAGTCAGGATGGATGGGACAGAGCTTTAAAAAGGGACCAACCTGCCAAAATGGGCAGCTGAATAGAGGTGGCTTGTTATAAGTTGGAGAGGACTCCTGAAAAGGTCCACAGACTGGGAACACAACAGGAGAAGCATCGGAGAAAACTCTTGAGAATTTATTTTTAAGTGTTGTGATGCTGCACTAACTGATCAGGACAAAAATGTACAACTCCAGGGCACTTAAGAGAATCACTGAAGCACTGAGACGGTGGTGAGCAGCGCCAGCAAGATGGTTCCCAGCAGCCTTTCTAACACTTTATTCAGCAGAGCACTACGCTACAGTGGCCCTGGCACTGAGAGATTGTAAGGGTAAATATGCTAGTACATCAGGGTGAATTTCACTTCTCTCCACTGGGGTAAGCTACAGCTTTATGCACTTTGTAAGACCTCAGCATTCAGGTGAATTTACACCCAAATACAGAATACAAAATTATTTTAATTATGTTAATCACAAAACCAACATCTGATAAAAACACTAAACTTTCCATGAGAAAGATGCCCTCTATTTAAAGTATCACCTGCCAGTATTTTAGGATATAAAAGATGCCCTTGTGTTTAGATTTTGATCCCCACTTTCAATTTGGACTGCAAGGATAAGCAAAATTCATTTCAGCAGATCCCTCATCACCAACAGCTGCTCTTCTGAATCACACCCTGGCTAGAAATAAAAGCATGCAATCTGGCAGAAGGTGAATCTTTAATCAGCATGTGTCTCAGTCCTGCTTTTTAACAGCGCAGTTATAGATCTGAGAGCTGCTCCAAGAGGGGAAGAGTGCACTGTCTGCATGTTAACGGATGGAGGCAGCATGCCTGTGTAGGACAGGAACAGGCATAATGTCCCATTCTCCTAGGCCACGTCTACACTGGCAGCTTCTTGCGCAAGAACAACTGTTCTTGCGCAAAAACTTGCCGGCTGTCTACACTGCATGAGCGTTCTTGCGCAAGTAAATTTGCAGTGTAGAGTTGTAAAACTGGGCTTCTTCCCACAAGGAATAAGCTCTCTTGCACAAGAGCTCTTCTACAAGAGGACAGTATAGACAGGCAACATGAATTTCTTGCACAAGAAGCCCCTATGGTTAAAATGGCCATCAGAGTTGTCTTGTGCAAGAGAGCATCCACACTGCCATGGATGCTCTTGTGCAAAAGCACATGCTCTTGTGGAAGACTTTTTGCACACAAACTCTTCCGCAGAAGAGTTCTTGTGCAAGAAGCTGCCAGTGTAGACTTAGCCCTAGAGTATTATAAGGAGCTCTGTCACCCATGGCCCTTGCTGCTCCTTTTCTCTGCCAGCACGCAGAGAGCTATTGGTATCAGTTCAGGTACTGCCACTGTATTGGGCTCCATCGGATCTGAGCGCGTCCCACATCCTAAAGGGAACACCTGAAGACTTTGGCAGCTCTCTTCTCCATCCCCCAGGCAGGGTTTATGTTTGTGTTTAACCTCCCTTCACTCTAGCCAGCCACTCCCCCTGTGGAGGCATAGCATGATCCCTTTTCCCCTTGAGTTCATGAGAAGTAAATATATCCTCGCTCTCCCCTGCGCAAGCAACCATCATGTGGCCCTAAGGAAACACCAGGTATGCTCCATAGAGAACACTACAACATCACCACCTACTTCCTCCTGCAATGTTGTCCGCAGCTTTTCATCCACACGATCTAGGAATGCTGTGTAGGCATCACGTCGCTTTCTGTGCCTCTAGAACAGGAAAGATAAATTAGAGCCATTCAACAACTCTCAGGGCATGAGACTTTCCTTGTCTTTGACAGGAGGGTTAAAGAACCAGAAACTCAGACATACTTACACGTCTGACTCTGGGAATAGGACATGCAAATGTTTGAGGCACGCGTGCATGTGCAATCACTTTACTTGCCTGTGCAAATATTACAAGTAATACTTCTAATTAGCAAAATAATTGCTGCAAGTAGATTAGGTACAGATGATCTAATGCAGGGGTCATGGCCCATCATCCACTGGCAGGCAGCGAGACAGTTTGTTTACATTGAGCATCCCCAGGCATGCCCCCCACAAGCTCCCACTGGCTGCGGTTCACCGTTCTTGGCCAATGAGAGCTGTGGGGGGCCATGACTGCAGGTGTTCAATGAAAACAAACTGTTTTGCAGCCTACCAGCAGATTGCCCTGATGGGCCATGAGCCAAAGGATGCTGACCCTTGATTTAATGTTTCTCCTCATTACACAAGGAGACAAATTCATCCATCTGCTACCCATACAATATCCGTGTTCAATATAGACTCCATTAACATTAATGGGAGTTAAGTGCATGCGCTGGGAACAGATGTAGAGGACATTTTAGCTTGATGGGCTTGGTTTGTGTTTGTAAGCCATTCCGACATCATTCCCTCCCCCACACCTTTGGAAATCACCAGTGTCTTGCACCAGGAATATGATTCTTCCTCTCTCACCCAGCAATGAACTTCCACACAATCCCCTGGCAGTTTAAAGCTATGAGGGTATGTGTCACTGCTGTGTGCTGTGATGTAGACTTTAACAATAAGGGCTTAATTTGCAAAGCAATCACTAGGTAACTGTAATATCCTCCCAAGTCCCATCACAATCAGTGGGAGTCCCCCTTGCCTCCAGGTACAAACTACAACAAGAGTCGGGAGAGAACCAGACCAACCATCTACTGAGTCTCCTATACTCCCCAGTAGACTGGTGCCCTCATTAGCTGCATCAAAACCTCCCAGAATCCCTAGCGACTTGATCTGCAGCCCACTGGAGTACAACAGAGTGGCAATAAGCTTGGCTTAGAATACAACTAACCGTAAATGAAGCAGACTTAGGTGGCCAAGGGGTCTTTGGTAGAATTAGCCTGGATTCCCATTTGCATTCACGAGGCTTGCACGTAATGAATCTCCCCTTGGGATCCATTTGCTTCTCTGTCAGTGGCTGAAGTCCACACACTGAAGTAGTAAACAACATAGGAGTAGCTGTAAAACAGGCCATCAGTGCTCTGGAGTTATATCCTACATTGCTATCCCCAGGAACTCTAGAATCATTGGGGTTTGGAGAGCTGTCAGCAGATGGAAGTTTGGAAGACAGTCCCAGAAAGAGGAATATGTGAAAAATGCATAACCCTTGTGAACTCCCTGCCCATCCCTTTGCTGTAAATGGTCGTTGATATTCATGTTTTACGGAAATAGCATATATAGAGAGTGGTCAGAACTATTGTGCAATTGTTGACCAGAAATATGGGACTTGAGAGCTATAGCATTTACAGTAAGAGCACTTTTCCCTTGCTCCATCTGCTTAACATAAGAAACCACAAACTAACTCTGAGCAGTGTGCATAAGGAAGAGTGTGTACCCTGAGCTCAAATCTCCAGAGGTGCAGTAGAGCTGCATTGCTGTTGGGGAACTTCTCCCTGAATTTTCCCGCATGCAGGCGAGCATACTTTGCACCCCCTACATAAGCCTCATTGGGAGGGCTATGGTTGAGGAGTGGAGAGGTCTGGCCCTGTTTCCTCAATGCGCTTTGGGATTGTGGATACCCCTACGCTGTGGTGGAGATGGATCAGTCCCTTTTTCCTCCAGGCACAAGGATTGCAATTGAGCCTGTCCTGCAAGCCATGTGTGTGATTGGAAGATCCCTTGTGCTCTCCCCCCAGCCACACATTCAAAAGGGCCAGGCACAATCTAACAGTGACAGCTGACTCAGGAATGGCTGGTTACAGTAAATCTATGTCTAGAAGCAATTTCTCCAGCAATTTGCTGTCACTTTCATGCTTGCATGCTACCCCATGGTGCTCATCCAGTGCTATAGGACCCAATCCTGCTTCTTAAGGTATTCTGAGACAATCTGATGATGTGCATGAGCCAGGTCTGAGACACAAATCCCATGTTAACAAGGAAAATAAATTTGATTTTATATACTAGTTATCCAGACATATTGATTTTAAGTGTATCATGCTTCATTTTAGACCCCTTAAACCTGCCCTAAGGTCAGTTACCTCAAAATTATCCCTACCCCCCCTGAATTCACCACATCAATAGCTAACTTCTACAGTACCACACATTTGCACAATAGCAAACACTTACCTATGTTTAAATGCTGAGACTTGAACTTTAAATTGAAAGGGTCTCTGGGGTAACTTGTCACAAAGTTTGGTATATTAGTTTCATACTGCACAAGACAAGGAACATTGCAATGTTAGACATGTCATCATACCGAAACCAAGAGTCAGGGAAGCCCTGATGTGCTGAAATTAGCTAACGGGCAAGGTATACCACTACATCAAAAATAGCTTTAATGACTTTTCAATGCATAAAACAAAAGTTTGGGATTAGCTCCCCATCTGGCTAACCTGGCATAGTGCCATTCACTTCAACAGACCTACCCCAGCTCAACATCTGTTCATTATTTTAGCTGCCCAGAGATAAGCTCTCTGAGGTATGAGCCATCTTTATAGTCTGTTTGTACAGTAGTTAAAACAATGTGATCCTGGTCTATGAGTGGACTCCTAAGCACTACCACCATCTAATTAATAATAGCAGTACAACATTTTCCCACAGGAGTCAAGATCCTAAAACTGCTAGGGATGAGGATTACTTTCTGTGAATGTGATGAGGGAGTACTTAAGATTGCCTTCCAACAACCACATTTGGTTGACCTAAGCAGCATCATGTACTAAAGCTGCTGAGGGATTTTTTAACAAAATGTTGTTTTTCAACCAAATGCCGATTCACTGAAACCAAACCTTTTTACAGAAATCTATTTGATTCAATGCAAGTTTCTCTGGTCCAGGATGGAATTTGTGATTGTGGCAAATTTTGAAATCTCAGTTTTGTGCCAGTGCAGATTAGGAAAAATGTTGGAAATCTCAACATTTTTGAAAGACTAGGAAACTGTTTCCAGTCAGCTCTAATCAGTACTCCAGTGAACATGTTTAAGAGATTCTGGTTAGTGGAGAACAAACTAGCAACGCTGGAACAAAGGAGCTTCAAGAGATTCTGTATTTGAAAGGATGAATTAAGCAAAAATGACTCTAGGTTCAAAATAGACAAGATTAAATGGACCTGTAGTTTGCACAGGAGGACATGAAAGTTGCTAATGCTTGGTAGTTTTTGACTGAACTAATAGCCTGTCTTCAAACAGCGACTTCACATGCATGGGGCAAGATTGGGTCCTTGCAAAATGGACTTTGAAATATGCAGGGAAGAGAGACTTCATTAGGGTGAGCTCTTTCACCTCGTTGGGAATTCTGTGAAAGGCAATGGTAGAAAGGGAATAAACACCATTCCCTGTTCGCTGACATGGCTTCCCTGTTCGCTGACATGGCTGAGTGAGCAGTTGCACACAAGGGTGAGCTACTAGGTGTGCTTGCCATGGTGGGCAATCAAGAAAAGATATTTTAAAAACCTACACAGAGCTCTCATGTGGGGTAGGGAGAGGAGGAGCTTCTGGTCCCAGTGACTACAGGGCAGCAGAATTTACAATTATGACCACAGCAATCATGGTCGCAAGGAATAGGGCATTGTGGGACAGCTTCTGAAGGACCATTGCAATAGACACAGGTCACGGAGTTTATATACTAGCGCAGCATTGACTTCAGAAGGTCGATCATGGTTTTGTGCCACTCAGGGCCATGGTTTTACAGCATCCGTGTAATGAGATATTATGTCAGACACAGACAAATTTGAATGCAAGATAACTAATGTCGACCTAACTTTGTAGCACAGAGTAAGGTGCTTAACTAGAAACACAAACCAAATTCACAACTTTCTCAGACCTCCACAAAGCATCTAGGATATAAGCACCTCTGTCTAGGCAGACACATCCCAGTGGGATTACAAAGGAGTGATCTAGTATATTGGAAGAAAACAGGTCATCATAAGGCTTTGTGGTATCTGAGTTAATGATCTGTGCAAATTATGGGGATATTATGCTTTAATTAACTGGACATGTGAAAACAAACGGTGGGGGCTTGTGCAGCAAAAATAGTTCTAGGGCCAAATTCAGAGGTCATTAAGTGGCAGTGTAAATGACAGACTGGTAATTTGATAAAAGCAGATGTGGAAGGGTAAATTGATGGAATGTGGTGTTCACACACACACACACACACACACACACCCACCCCCAACCAGTGGGTCAGAACGGGGAACAGCAGGAAGACCTACTAATAGGAGTGCTACCTTGAACTCTACTAGCTGAACCTGCTTTCTAGTCTTGTTGAGCCCAATTCTGCCTTCAGTTATAATGTGCCACTCCTACTGACTTCAATGGGAATTATACTATGTAAGTGAGAGTTACTGGGCTTTCAGTATGTAAATGACACTAACTTAAAGCCATTTACATCCACTTACTATCATAATCTGCATCAACATTTACCTCATCTCTGAATTTTATACCTTGTTTTTTTCGTCTCAGACCCCATCAATACTGGAGGTTTTGGGACTAATATAATTACACCCAGCAAATTTTTAATGTAGACACACTGTACTGGTGTGTGTCTTGCACTAGCATCGGTTCTCTTATTCCCAAAAATTGTGCAGCTACATCCACGGACAAGGCCTAAACCATTCTGATCATAGGAAATCTCAGCAGAACAGGGCCCAAATGTGGCTTTAAGCCATGACATCAGCCCTTCACTAGTTTATGTTGGTGTGCTTCTGTTGTGTCTTAAAGGCAGCATTGCACAGAGCAGCCTTGCCACAAGGGAGAACCTAGGACTGAAATTGCAAGGGCCTGTCTCCGTGGGGATTTTACTGGTATAATTATGTCAATGAAATTGTGCCAGTAAAATTCCTTATGCAGATAAACCCTTCACAGCTCTCAACTTGCATCACTATCCAGAAGATTATTCAAGAGCTGGCTTGCCAGACTTGTGCAGTTTGCCAGTTGGCTGGAACTGTGGTGAAGTGTAGCCAATTAGGATATGTGTACACAGCAGCTAGCGTTGTGGGGGAGGAGGGGAGGAAGGGAAGAGGCAATTCCCAGCATGGATACACAGACGTGCCTTAGCCCTGCTCCCATTAGTGCACTAAAACTAGCAGCATGGCCCTGGAAGCCCAGGCTGGGGCTATAGGTAGCTATCTGTGAACAATCCCGCCCAAGCCTCCAACACAGACTTGGGTGGCTAGCCTGAACCACTGCCAATGCCACAATGTTCATGCTGCCATTTTGAGCATAGTGGTGGCATTAGCAAGTGTATATCTACATGAGGAAGGAGTCACACCTCCCACTTCCTCTGGGTAAACATCTCATTTCCTAATTTGCAGTGAAAGAAGCACCAGCACTCAAGCAAATTAAAAACAGATGCACCAAGCCCAGGGGTGCCAGAGCCGTGAAGTTCTGGGGCTTAGCCCTAGCAAACACTTGCACAAACTAAGCTCTGAAACAGAGCCTTGGAGGCTGAATGCTGTATTCCTCAAGTCGTTAGAGTGGGGAATCCTTTTGCCCTCTGGGCCTGATCCTGAAGGCAGGGGGAGCGGAGGATATTTAGCAGTAAGCAGAAGCAGACTCTCAGTGCAGAGCTGGAATCAGAGTGGCCAGGTGAATGTGTTTTCTTTCTGTTGATGGCAGAGTTTTGCCTGGGAGGTTTGAGAAAAAGCTTTCCTCTCTAATGTATTTAGTGGAAGGAGAAAAGTTTGGATTTGAGAAGGTTAATGGAAATTAGTTTTTCCGCTAGGATTCCTGTAGAATGAAGTGTTGGAACACATGAGGATTTCCCATAAGACAGCATTCAATTAGACAATTTTCCTGTACCAGTAAAGACTAAAGCCAAATCAACACTTCAGACTTCTGCCAGCACGTGTGTTTATCAGGGGCACTCCCTGGTCATCAACACAACCCCCCCCTCCACTGTAAATGCAACTATACTGGCAAAACTGTATTTTCACCAGTCTAGCTTGTTTGACTCATTGGTGGTGCTTTTACTATGCTAGTACAAACTGTAGCTTTACCCGTAACGTTGTATCTGCACTAGGAATACTTGGATGAAAGATTAGACAAGTATTCCTTAAATACTCCTGGTGTAGATATAGGCTGGAGAATTGGCATTTATTTAACCTGAGTAAACAAAGAATAGAGGAGATAAATTCCAGTGAACGCAATTTGGCAATGGAATTTAGCCCTGGGTACAGCTGAGACTGAAAAGTGGGGAACAGTTATTTATCATTTTTCTGGTAAATATGACCTATAAAAGAAAACAATAGGGTCTATGCTGCTTTTTTTGGTCACTTTGTGAATTATAACAAAAGTTAGTTTTGGAGGGACGGGTAATTGCCATTTTTCACCTTAGAAATTTTCCTCCCATTTTCCCTTGTCGTCCCCCCCCCCCCCTGCTGATCTAGCTCTGCTGACAAAACTCTGTAGGGTAGATCCAGCCACAATCTCACCTATTACACCAAGTGTAAGATAGTTGAATAGGCATTGAATCATGTGCAAGGAATGTTTTGTGATTGGCATCTCTTTGGGTATGTCTACACTACCCTCCTAGTTCGAACTAGCGGGGTAATGTAGGCATACCCTATCTTAGGGAATCTAGCCTGAAAAACTGAAAATTCAGTTTCAAATTCATTTTCAAATTCTTTATTTTAACCAAAGCAAGGCCAAATTGAGATGAATTCACAAAATATTTTAGTTGTCCAAAATCTGCATTTTTGGGCAAAATAAAAATTATGGTTAACAGTTTCACTATTCTATTGCAAATAAATACAAATAATAAATGAAGATACATTTTCCCCTTCAATTAGTTAAGCACTTCAGGCAGGGTTTTTGGAGACCCGACATTGCAGCCATACAGCAAAGAGGGAAGAAAAACCATAAGGTAAGGGGAATGAATTAGTCATGAACCACTCAGCCATATTTTTTATTTCGATCTTGTATGCAAAATTATGTAGAATTCCAAAACATTAGGTCCATCAGGGAACCCGTGTGCTTTCAACAAAGCTTTTCAGAGACCATTTATTTTCTTAATCAGAGCTTGTATTTAGCTATCTACAGCAAAGTTGGGTAACTACTGCCCAGCCTTTGATCAAAGTTTTTATTCCAAGAGTGACATCTAGTGGCCTAGGTCAGTGTTTCTCAACCAGTGGTATGAGTACCCTCAGGGGTACTCGAGAGAAGTCTGGGGGGGGGGGGGGGGGGAGGAGAGAAGGGGGAGAAAGCCCCTCAACACAATTGAAATTTGGAGAAAACTGAATTGGTGTTCAGTTTTACAGCGCTTTATTTTTGTACTCTTTACACCCAAAAATTTCAACCACCCGGCTAGGATTAAGTTGTTTAAACAAATGTGTTTCAATGGTAGACAAGAAAAATGGTTCTGAAAACTGTAGGTACTGGGGGTACTTTTAAAAAAAATAAAATAAAATAAAATAAAATAAAATAAAATAAAATAAAATAAATAAATAAATAAATAAAGGGGATACGTTAAAAAAACGGTTGAGAAACACAGGCCTAGATAATGGTATTGTAGCTGTGTTGGTTCCAGGATATTAGAGAGGTAAAATGGGTGGGATAATGTCTTATTGGACCAACTTTTGCTAGTGAGAGAGACAAGCTCATACAGAGCTCTTCTTTACCTTGTCTCTTTTACCAACAGAGGTTGGTCTAATAAGAGCTATTATCTTACCCACCTTGTCTAGTGGCTTAAGACGTTAACTATCAAGGATTTTATGGCTACTGAAAGAAATTGCTTCAGACAGTCCAGAGGGATGCCCACATGGCATTTTGGAGCAATCCTTCCCACCTGGGTTGACCTATCATTTTTCATTGTCCAGTCAGAAGTCAGGGTACTAGGCTTGATGGGCCTTTGGTCTGACCCAGCAGAGTCATTTCTTATGTGCTAGCACTCAGAAAAGGTGTATAGCCAGTGCTTTGAAGTTGCAACACAGGCTCTGAAGCCTGGGGAGACGGGTGGACTTCACAGCCCAAGCTGAAGCTTCAAAGTGCTTCCTATATGGGAGCGCTAACCTGGACCCCGCCAGGTAAAGTCTGTTGACCATGGCTGGAGGGCGTGTTTCCACTGGTTCCAAACTGTTTTGCAGACATACTACCATGTCATACTCTTATGTACCTTACCTGCCTAAAATCATGTGGTTTGGGATCACGGTAGATGCCACTCTTATATTTTCCATTCTCAACAAACATTTTAGCTGCCTCAAATGAGCCTATACGCGGAAACCTTGTGACAAGCTTGGGTAACTCTTTCTTCCTTTGCAAAGCAGGGTAGAACTGGCTGGTGTCTATCCTTGGCAGACATTGCTTAGTCTCAGGTTCTTTGTTATTGAGGGTATCCAGCCCTTCCTTGTCCTTTCCTGGTGCCTTTCTTGAAAGTGTGGAAGATGTATAGAGTTTATAACTAAAATCTGGAGGCTGCTTTTGCCATCTATCCCTCTGGGGGATGGCTTGGAGCTGCTGTACAAAACTTTGGTTGTGTGCAAAGGCCAAATCCAGATATGCTGAAAATTTGATTTGTCTCTCAAAAGAGAACATGGGATGTCTGCCTTCACAGCGAGGGGTGAACATTATGGGATCTTTCCTTGCCGGTATTTTAACCCCTGGGAGAAAGAAAAAAAAAAAAGACAACATGCATCTGATTAATGATTGTTCTGCATGGGTTTCACACTGATTACATGCCCAGTGCTGTACAGTTCTAGTGCAGCTCAGATAAATGAATGCCTGTAAAACTTCGCTCTTCATTACATTTCATTCAATATCAGTATTTAGATTAATATCATTGGGTGGTCATATCTGGAAGAGGGATAGGATGAGTCTGTGGTTCTGGCACCCAAATGGGACTCTGAAACTAGGTTCAATTTTTTGCTCCACCAGATATTCAGTTCTAGTCTATATAGGCCCCTCTAGCCCATTTATCACCATGCTATCTGGATTGCCTTTTATGAGTCCCAAAGGCCTCACGTCTGTAAGCTGACTGGAACAAGCAAACACTTAAGGCCACTTAGAGCCTCATTAAAATCAGCTGGGTAAGAGAAAAGTTAAGATTGTCATGATTATTTTTAGTAAAACTCAGACAGGACATGGACAACAAACAAAAATTCACAGAAACCCACAGCCTGTCCCTGACTTAGTAACAGTAACAAAATGATTAGGGAGAAGAGTCAGAGGGTGTCTGGGCATTATGGGGCCAGTGGCTAGGATCTGAGGGGACCCCTGCTGCCTGCAGCAGCTGTGAACTCTTGGGTCCTCCCCAAACCTGTGGCAGCTCAGAACTGTGGGTCTTCCCTCAGACGCTGAGCACACCAGGGTCTTCCCACCCCCTAGGAGCTCCAGGACCTTAGCTGGCTGACAGCTCCAGCCCCACCACCCCAGGGCTGAAGTGGAAAGTGTCACAGAGGTCTCTGGAAGTCATGGTTCCGTGATCTGTGACATAATCGCAGGCTTAGGTATGAGCACAGGGATCAGTCTGTGGATGTCAGCTTGTAGGATCAGGATTTTGATCCTGCTGTGCCTTAGTTCCTCAGCTCTAGAATGGTGATGGTAATGCTCCCACCAGGTGTTTTTTCTCCTCTATTTAGGATATGGCTAAAAGCTGGAATGTACAGCTTTTACAGTGCACTAGCCTAGGACTCCCAAGTGTTTGGGTTTTGACCAGCATACCTGGTCAAAGGGAACCTGGTGGCTCCAGACAGCACTGCTGACTGGGACAAAGAGTCCAGCTGGCAGGGCAGCAGAGCAGGCAGGCTCCCTAACCTGGCTGCATGTAGCTCCCAAGAAGCTGGTGGCATGTCTGAGAAGCTCTGCACTTTGCTCCTGCCCAAAGCAATGGATTCACTGCTCCCATTAGCTGGGAACCATGGCCAATGGGAGCCGTAGGGGCAGCTTGCGGAGTTCCTGGTCATATCACCACCTAGGAGCTAGAGGAATATGCTGGCCACTTCCAAGAGCCACCTGAAGTAAGCCTCCCATGGAGTTTGCATCCCTCACCCCAACTTCCTGCACCAGCCCTAACCCCCTTCCACCTCCAGCTCCTTCCTAGGGCCTGCACCCCCTTCTAGACCCCAACTCCCAGTTTCAGCCCAGAATCCCCACTTGCACTTCAAACCCTTCGATCCCAGCCGAGCCCCTTCCTCTACCCCAAACCCTTCATCTTTGGCCCCACCCCAGAGCCTGCACCACTAGCTGGATCCCACACCTCCTTTCACATCCCAACCCTTTGCCCCAGGCAAGAGCTCCCTTACATCCCTCATTTCTGGCCCCAACCTAGAGCCCACAATCCCATCTGGAGCCCTCGCCCCTCTATCTGCTCCAGCTTGATGAAAGTGAGCTAGTATGGGTGGGGGAGTGAGCAATGAAAGGAGGGGGGATGGGGTGAGCAGGGTCTTGGAAAAGGGGTGGGGCCTCTAGGAAGGGACGGGGCAAGGCTATTTGGGTTTCTGGAATTAAAAAGTTGGCAACCCTACACTAGCTGCCATGTAGTAACTCTCCATGGGGACTCTAGGGTGCATCGACCTACTCCTTGTTCAAAGCCGACTGAGTCACACTAAGGAACTTTTAATTTTCAATAGCGGTGTCCATGTGGACTGCTATTATGTGCAGTAGTAGTGCACTGTAGATTTAGCCACAGCCTTGCTATGCTCTACCTGTTCATTTAGACAAGCTCTTGGACTGCAAAGTTCTTCAAAGCAGACTGTTAGTAGGTATAGATACACCATCCAGCACAAAGCAGACTTGTAGGCAGCTAGGCCCTGTAGGCAGAGTTGGTAATGTTTTACACCCACCTTGATCAAGTATAAATGACCACATCAGGTGCAAGGTGGAGGGGAAAAAAAAAAAATCAAGCCCCTGGACACTTTCTCCATCTGCTTGGTGAAGGAACAGAACTGGGGTAGAAGAAAGGCAGCTTTATGCCAACTTTGTGGTTCTCCATATTCTTGTATTTGCCCACACCGCACTGCTCTAATTCATACCCAGCTTCTATGACCATCTAGAAACTGCTGCATCAGCCCAGCATAGCTAGCATGCAACTGTACACACCAGCTCTGCCCTTTCCTCCCAAGCTCGTCATATATTGAGGGCTGTCAGGGAGGCAGCCCTCACTACACTATCCAGGGAAACATTGCTGCCAAGTGGAGAGATCTGATCCTCATATAGACCCTTTATCCCACTGGAGTGACATTAGTGGAATGATGGGCAATAGAGGATTTTTCCCCCCAATGCCCCTACACATGGCTGTGGCTAAATGCACAGAGGAATTCCCATTGATCTCAAAGACAGTGCTATAATTAATTTCCTTTTCTTTTAACACCGTTGTAAAAGTTTGTTTAATGAATTCCTGGCATCTCAGGCAACATTTTGAAAAACTGCATTTGATTTTAATGGCATTACATCAGCAACTTGGCCAACATATTAGGAGCCAGTGTGCCAATAAATCACAATGTTCACATTTTCCCCCTCCTTTCTTTCATATTACTAAGGAAGCCTACATAAAATTTGGAATCTTGCTGCTTAGATGAACAAATGCTCTTGCTGTTTATCATTCAGCCCTTTAAAGTCATAATCTCCTAGGACATCACAATCAATTCTTGGACATATCTGCATGAGATCACAAAGGATTTGGATTAGAGAATGGCCAAGTGAAAACCCCCAAAATCTTTAGAGGCTATTTGCATCCACATCAGACTTTGACAGGCATTATACAGCTAGATTTGAACCCCGGAACTGAACTTCTGAAGAGTCAATTCAATTCAGAGTGACTTGGGCACGCTCCAGGACCTTATCTCCATTAGAGAAATTCATAAATATGCTGGTCCAAGTATGGTTTATGTGAAAGTGGCTTCAATGGATAACCTAGGAGAGCAAATTGTACCGGCAAAAGCCATGTACTGCATTACTGAAGCCCTATGCATTAGGCGTTGTTTGCACCAGTGTAAATTGCTCCCGTGCAAGTTGCTTTAATGTGAGCAGTGCCCAATGATGACTTTAAGTACAGGGCAGGTGAACTCCTGAGCAACAAAGACCTCATCTGAATGTAAACGTGCAGAGCATTAGGAAAGGGGGGGGGGGGGGGAGGGGAGATAAATTCTTAGAATCCAACATTTAGAGTGATCTCATTGGGTCTCAAATGGATGACTGACCACAATCAAAACTATCCTGAAAACCTTCAGAGGGATAGCTGAGTTAGTCTGTAACGGGAAAGCTTTAAAAAAAAAAAACCCCCACACAACAACAACTAGTCTAGTAGCACTTTAAAAACAAACAAAACATGTAGATGTTATCATGAGCTTTCATGGGCACAGCCCACTTCTTTAGATGACTGGGGCATGCTGGGCAGGCCAGCCCACAGGTCTCCTAAGCACCAGTCCTTCACCAGAATGCTTTGGTCTGGACCAGAGAGTCTCACTTTTCAGAGGTTCAAGCTGTATACTTAATTGCCAGGCGCACACAGATCCATGCATGTGGTGACAACCACAAAAGCAGCCTCAAAGAGAAGCATCAACAGAAGTGTTTAAGAGACACCACTCACCGCTGTAAAGTCAGGTCTCTCTGGCTGTATCAGAGGCAGGCTTGTCTTCTCCACAGCGCTAGGGGACACTGAGCAAAGAGATGAACTCACAGCACATGTTTATTCTGGAAGCTGTTTATTCTTTTGTTGCACTAAAGAGCTCCAATGTATAATCTGGCTCGGCCCCTCTGGGTTGCTAAGAAACAGGATCATTTTGCTTCAGGGCTTGATTGAGAATTCAAAAATGAAAATAGTGCCTCTCTCGGTTGCATAAATTTAACTTGAAGCCTAGCAACAAGGCCACAAGTTCACTGCTATTGTTTCAAATGTTAGAAAACAGAAAATATGATATAAAAGAAATATGATCCAGGGAGAGAGAGCGGCTAGTTGAAAGGAGAGCACATCTGCTGTATTTTGTACAGTGTCAAGCGATGGAATTGTGCAGAATACACTTTTCTCCCCCTGAAAATATAGTGCCCAAACCTTTACCACACTGCACCTTTTTTGAGTCACATACAAGCACAGTCAGGGCTGGATTTACACCTTATGCACTTGTAGGCACGGTATCTTCAGCAGACCCCTGCCTACAGCTGACCTGTGTGTTGCCCATAGTTGGAGAGGGGTCAGGAGCCCTTATAACACGGTCACTCCTAAACATGTGCCTAATTGGAAATCCAGCCTGCTGTGTGTAAAGCAGCTGTGGATGAGAATGACGACATTTTCTACTGATAACTTTGCATTGGTATAAATGACAACAAGGTGCAGGGCAATGGAGAATAAGTTCCTCCATTTGCATTTCACTTTGTAACTAATCACCCTCCCCTCCCCCATCCACTAGAAGGGCACCATCCTACAACTGCATAGATTATACAACTTTAAGGAAAAAACTAATATACATATACATATACACATGCGCGTGCGCCTGAAAATACAGAATATTTTCAATGTGTGATCACAGTATGCCTTTAGCACAAAAAATTGCCAGTGATGAATTGTGAAGTTATAAGTACAATACAATGTTCATCCATCTCCATGTCCTCTGTTTAATTCACATGGGAAAGCTTAGCATGCTACAAACATTTAGTTACAAAACCGGTTTCAGATTGCCATTCAAATTTTAACCTCAGGCCAGGACCCCAGAAAACATTGCAATTCTAGGTCAAGCTTTTGAGGAAGACTGGGCTGAGTGAGTTATGACTTTCAGCTTGGAAAACCTTGGATAGTTTCTTGGAGGGAATCAAACATATATAGACTCACTCTAATTTTAACATTGTAATCTGGGGTGAGAAACCCCAAAACATAATGGAGGCATCAAGTTGTGCTACCTCCAAAACTAGGTGACCATTCAAACTTCTGTCACCACATTATTCTCACACAGAGAGCATTGCCTCTAAAAGAACAGCCCGATTCAGTTTGTTCTTACTCATGAACAAAACTGGAGCAACTCCAGTGACTTCAGATGATAGATTACAAATTCATGTAGGCAGGACCTTTGTCCTTTAAAAGAACAGCATTAATATATAGTAGGGCAAAATGCAGCTGCTGATGGTTTCATGGCAGTTTCAATTGACATGTGAGATAAGGTTTTGGATTTGAAGGAAAGATCATGCAGGCATGCTGAGTTAAAAATCAGGGATGTATTTGCATAATCTTCTACAAACCAGCACCACTGAGATTTCAGTTTCATTGAAGAGTGCCTTCAACCATAGGTTTTCCACTTCATAAACACTAGATGGCAGCCTATTACCTGCTATATCAAAAAAGAAAGCTGTGAAAATTATGAAAGAAACTTTTTGCTATAGATATGTAGTGCAAGGGAGCCTGTATTTTTCTAATCAAAATAACCATACATTTGCAGCTAAATGCAAGCCACCGTTTCAATTAAATATGAGCAAGCAGACCATGTAGCACAGCAGATAAAACAAAGTGAAACTAAGAGGATTCTAAAACAAAATTCAGGACTATGTAGCACTTTAAAGACTAACAAGATGGTTTATTAGATGAGCTTTCGTGGGCCAGACCCACTTCCTCAGATCAAATAGTAGAAGAAAAAAGTCACAACTATATATATCTCAAAGGGTACAATTAAAAAAATGAACACATACATATGAAAAGGACAAATCACATTTCAGAACAGAATGGGGATGCGGGGGGGGGGGGGGAAGGAAGGTAGATGTCTGAGCTAATGATATTAGAAGTGATAATTGGGGAAGCTATCTTTGTAATGGGTAAGGTAGTTGGAGTCTCTGTTGAGCCCCCCGCGGAGAGTGTCGAATTTTAGCATGAATGACAGTTCAGAGGATTCCCTTTAAAGTGCAGATTTGAAAGTCTTCTGGAGTAGGATGCATGTAATTAGGTCGTTGAGACCCTGTCCTTTCTGGTTGAAATGGCAAGAAAAAGTACCAGGGTTGGTATTCGTGTGGTATCCTTTGGTATATATGGTTGTGACTATTTTCTTCCACTATTTGATCTGAGGAAGTGGGTCTGGCCCACGAAAGCTCATCATCTAATAAACCATCTTGTTAGTCTTTAAAGTGCTACATAGTCCTGCATTTTGTTTCAGCTACACCAGACTAACACGGCTACATTTCTATTACTAAGAGGATTCTAATGTGAGTCATTACATCAATGTGTGATCTTGGGGGAAAAAGTCACTTGTGTGAGACTGAACATGGAAAAGTATGCAAACCACATGCTGGAATTGAATTGTGTGATGACTAATAGCGTCTCCTTCAGAAAAGAAGTTTTCAAATAATGAGGCTAGCCCAGTCTACCATTTATTTTTAACCATCTTACTTGTATTGTTTGTATTCAGTTTTGTCAACTCCTTGGAAAAAGGCATCATCATCCAAATACTTCAAGAAAAACTATTCCATTTTATAGTATCATTAAAATGACCTTTCATGTGTTTTTTTGTTTTTGTTTAACTCTTCTTGTGCAATATGGTTTCCCATTGCAGTAACAATTTAAAAAAAAACAGAACAAAAAAAAGGCCAAAAAACCTCCCAAAGAATCATTAAAGGAATTTTACAATTGATTTTGAAGGTAGATACATTTCTCATTAGAAATGCCCCCTATGCTAGGAGAGAAATAGGTTTTGTCAGGAAATTCGCATGGACACTATTGGATACTTATGAATCTGATTCTCATTGCACACTTTTACACTAGCTAACACAGTTGGCTTCAGGGCAGTTACTAATAGTTTGCAACAGTGTGAGATCAGAATGAAGCACTTAGAGGGAAGCACTGGTAGCTGCACCAAACAGGGAATAAGCACAAGGCCTACCATCCTCATGTATCAGAGCATAATGCTAACCCTCTGATGTCAGGGAAAGATTTCCTTTCCCCTCATGCCTATGTTGTGTGATATGGGCAAGAGCATTACAAGACATCACGGACCAAAATTTGCTCTCTGTTATACTGGTGTAAATATGGAATAAGCTCCCTTCTTACTCCTTGGAAGACAGGATCACTCCTTGGAAGACAGGATCACTCCAGAGTTACACCCATGTGTTTGAGAGAATATAGCCCACTGTCTCATCTGCCCTGGGAACAGCTCACCAAACTCAGGGCTCTGGGAGATCATTTCCTCACCATTCATATGCTTTGCACAGAGTCACGAGGAAGAGGAGTACAGCAGTCTCACCAGGAAAGCGATGACCTCAGATTCTGCTTCAGGAGCAGAAGAGAGGCAGAACATTTTGGATAGTCAGGAAACCAGAAAAAGTAAGTTACAACTTAGCCCAGAGATCACATTTCCAACCTGAGAGTGTTTTAACGGTCGCAGTTGGATTGGGAAGGGGGGGACGGGGCATTTTCCATTTCCTTTATAAGGTATTAGTTTAATGGTCTAGAGCCGTGGTCCCCAACCCGGTGTCCGTGGGCACCATGGCGCCAGCCGGGCCCTTTACGTGCACCCGTGGAGCAATCTGGGCTGGCCCCGCCCCCAGGCGTGCGGCAGGTGCCAGCCCCGGGCGCATGGCCGGCCCCGCCCCCAGGGGCACCACGCATGCCCTTGCTGGCCCTTGCCAGCCCTGGCCTTGGCCCCGCCCCCAGTGCTGGCCTTGGCCCTGCCCCCAGGGGCGCCGTGTGTGCCCTGGCCCTGGCCCCGCCACATGGAACCTGGGCAGCCCCTGCCCGGGATCGTGACACATGCCAGTGCTGACCTCGGATGTGCGGCGCATGCTTGGCCCTGCCCCCAGTCACGTGGCCTGTGAGTGGCCCCGCCCCCATATGCGCAGCACATGAGCAGCCCTGCCCCCAGGCACCCGGCAGACCCAAAATGTTGGGGACCACTGATCTAGAGCCTGCGGCAGCTTTGCATTACTCCAGTGCATATGAGAATCCTGGGAGGGAAAAGGGCTAGAGAGCCCTTGTAGTGGTTCCTAGGCCACCTCCCTCCTAGCCACCAATGTGAGGAGAGTGGCCAGGAGAAAGAGCAAGACTTAAGAGATCCTGGCATCCTTACTAATTGCTAGCTGCTAGAATTAATCGGGGAAGGGGGGCTTCCGTCAGTGGGAGAAGGTTACACCATCTTCTTGCCACGTGGATGCTGCAGGGGTACTGGAACCATTTTTATACAGGCAGTCCCTGGGTTAAATGGATCCGACTTACATCGGATCCCTACTTACAAATGGGGTGAGGCAACCCCCCACTTCCCCCCCAGCAGACCAGGGAGACGCGGAGCGGCTTCTCAGCAGACACCTCAGCTTGAGAATAAAGGACTGAGGGAAGTGAGGTGTGGGAGAATAAAACTGAGCTCTGGAGAAATGTTTGGCTAGAGTTTCCCCTACAATATGAACCAGTTCCTACTTACATACAAATTCAACATAAGAACAAACCTGCAGTCCCTATCTTGCACGTAACCCGGTGACTGCCTGTAGTGGGGCTGCTGAGAACCATTGAACCAAACTGGAAACACTGTATACGATGGAAACCGCATCAAGCCACCCATAGTTCCAGTACCTATGTGATACTGTACTGGATATGCAGCTGGAACCAGTTGTGCTAAGCCAGCTCAGGAGTGTCATAGAATCATAGAATAATAGGACTGGAAGGGACCTCGAGAGGTCATCGAGTCCAGCCCCCCGCCCTCAAGGCAGGATCAAGCTCCGTCTACACCATCCCTGACAGATGTCTATCTAACCTGTTCTTAAATATCTCCAGAGAGGGAGATTCCACCACCTCCCTTGGCAATTTATTCCAATATTTGACCACCCTGACAGTTAGGAATTTTTTCCTAATGTCCAATCTAAACCTCCCCTGCTGTACTTTAAGCCCATTACTCCTTGTCCTGTCCTCAGAAACCAAGAGGAACAAATTTTCGCCTTCCTCCTTGTGACGCCCTTTTAGATATTTGAAAACCGCTATCATGTCCCCCCTTAATCTTCTTTTTTCCAAACTAAACAAGCCCAGTTCATGAAGCCTGGCTTCATAGGTCATGTTCTCTAGACCTTTAATCATTCTTGTCGCTCTTCTCTGTACCCTTTCCAATTTCTTCACATCTTTCTTGAAATGTGGCGCCCAGACCTGGACACAGTACTCCAGCTGAGGCCTAACTAGTGCAGAGTAGAGCGGCAGAATGACTTCACGAGTTTTGCTTACAACACACCTGTTGATACAACCTAGAATCATATTTGCTTTTTTTGCAACAGCATCACACTGTTGACTCATATTCAACTTGTGGTCCACTATGACCCCTAGATCCCTTTCTGCCATGCTCCTTCCTAGACGCTTCCCATCTTGTATGTATGGAACTGATTGTTCCTTCCTAAGTGGAGCACTTTGCATTTCTCTTTATTAAACCTCATCCTGTTTACCTCTGACCATTTCTCTAACTTGCTAAGGTCATTTTGAATTATGTCCCTATCCTCCAAAGAAGTTGCAACCCCACCCAGTTTGGTATCATCTGCAAACTTAATAAGAGTACTCTCTATCCCAATATCTACATCATTGATGAAGATATTGAACAGTACGGGTCCCAAAACAGACCCTTGAGGAACTCCACTTGTTATCCCTTTCCAGCAGGATTTAGAACCGTTAACAACAACTCTCTGACTACGGTTATCCAGCCAATTATGCACCCACCTTATCGTGGCCCTATCTAAGTTATATTTGCCTAGTTTATCAATAAGAATATCATGCGAGACCGTATCAAATGCCTTACTAAAGTCTAGGTATATGACATCCACCGCTTCTCCCTTATCCACAAGGCTCGTTATCTTATCAAAGAAAGCTATCAGATTAGTTTGACATGACTTGTTCTTCACAAACCCATGCTGGCTATTCCCTATCACTTTATTACTTTCCAACCAAGCTTGGGTAAAACAAGGAAGATCATTTCTAATTCAATCCCATATGGCTGAAACTTCATTGGCCACCACTCTTGCAGTTTATAGCACAGTTCTAAGACAGGGCTCTGTCAGTAGCTCCCCCCCCCCCCCCCCCCCGGTCTTTTGAAAGCCTTCTCTACAGGCAAGAGCCACACATGTAAGTTAAGCATCTTAACTCTGGTTTATGCCATACACATGATTTTTCCCCTGCCTTGTCCATCCTCCGCTCATTACACTGGGCTCAAGGGATCCAAAGCCTCCATACCCCCAGCAATTGTTCAATCTTTTATGGTCACCTTAGAGCTTCCTTTGAATGGCCACCACTGCTATTCCCAGAACGAGGCTATTTAGGACAGACTGCAAAGCTACCTTAGCAGTCCATTTCTCCCAGCTCTGTTCCTTCCAGAACATATTCACTCCCACCTCTTCTAATTCCCTTGTCTCTCACTCCTGTGAGGTATCAGAGGGGTAGCCGTGCATCTGACGAAGTGGGTCTTTGCCCACGAAAGCTATGCTCCTACACTTCAGTTAGTCTATAAGGTGCCACAGGACTCCTCGTCACTCCCGTGAGGCATCCATTTCCCCTTCCACTGTTCCGTTTTACTCTACGGACATTTTTCAAAAAACCCAGATCTCTCTGAAGTGTTTTTCCCTAGTCAAACAAAAAGCTTGAGGGACATTTAGAAAAGTTATACATTTGTATGAGCAATAAAATCTCGTTCCCCAATCAGTTCTGGTCCCTCTGTCCTTTATACAGCAGGGTTTCCAAAAAACGCGAACTCGCACTGAAAAGTAAAAGCAAACAAGCAAAGACTTGGCAAGAGATGAAATTCATAATGAAGCCATCGCAATTCACAGTGACCTACCAAATCCCATCTTATTGCAGGGTGGATTGGCCTTTCAAGAGAGCTTGGTTCAGCACCTGTGATTAATCAGCTGCCTCCCAGGTGGTCAGATGAAAGTCTGCCAAGCTGTTTAGTTGGCTGGGTGACCTGCAAGGATTAGGTAGGTTCCTACCAGACATTTTGGCTCATGGGAAAGTGCCTGGCTTATATTCAACTCTCAGGCAGATGGCTTGGTTGGGGGCTGTAATCCCACAGGGAGCAGGGATGAAAGAGAGAATGGAAACCAGATACTTTCCTTGGATGGCCTGGGAAGTGAGACCCAAGGGGAGCCTCTGGGAAAGGAAAGGCCATAATTTACATGAACTGTTTTATTTAGAGAAATAAAACTAAGTCCCTGAAAAAAAACGAGTAGTCCTGTGGCACCTTAGAGCAGTGGTCTCCAACCTCTTTAACTACAAGACCACTTTTTCAATTTAAGTGTAATGTAAGATCTACCTCAAACCCAAATACCCTTGTCCCACTTCCTTCCTGCCACTGCTCCATCCTTTTTCTGAGGCCTCACGCTGCTCATGCTATCCCCCTTTCCTCTCCCATCCTCATTCACTTTTGCCAGGTTGGAGTGCAGGCTCTGGTTTGGGCCAAGGGGTTTGGAATGTAGGAGCAGCTCTGGGTTTAGCTCAGGATGGGGGATTAGGGTCCATGAGAGGGTTCAGGGTACAAACTCTAGGAAGGAGTTTGGGAGCAGGGGAGCCCATGTCTGGGGCAGGAAGTTGGGTGCAGGAAGGGGCTCAGGACTGGGATAGGGATTCAGGATGCAGTGAGGGCAGAAGGGACACCTGGACATCAGCACCCCCTCCTTCTCCCTCCCACTCTCTGAACAGCAAGCAGGAGGCTCCCAGGGTGGCAGCTCCAAGGCAGAGGGCAGTAGGTGGAGGGGCAACTGAAATGCCAGCACTTGGTAGCTTCCTGGCCAAACCAGACAGGATCACCTGTCAGAAGCTCCAAGATCCACCAGTAGATCCTGATCTACTGGTTGGTGACCACTGCCTTTGAGACTAATAAAAAAAATTACACACACAGTACCATGAGTGTTAGTCTAACTTTAAAAACGAAAGCTTAACATGGCTTCTCTTCTGAAACTTTTTATCCCCGAAGAAAGGGATTGAACTGCTGTGGCTGATGAGAGCTGTCTTGGTCATACAGGCCTGTGAGTTGGCCTATTGGTACACACAGCAATACTTTTCAATGCTGCTGTTCAGACTGAGCACACAGGAATAGATAGGTGATTACCCTGAAGAGCTCAGACTTTTAGGCAGACAACAAAAGGGGTTTTGTGTGTCAAGCAATAAGATTCTTGATGGGCAGCGTTCAGGCGACAGTGGACAATGTAAGGCAGCAAAAGAGGAATTGGTTTTTAAGCTACAGGGTGTGAATAAAAGCTATTGAACCTAATACACTTTCTATATTTTTAAATTAAAAAAAACACCCACTAAATCCTGGGTTCAGACCTAGTACAGGTTAAACCTTCCTGGTCTGGCACTCTTGGGACCTGACTGGTCCTGGATAATGGATTTTGCCAGACTAGGGAAGGACATTTCTGGCTCCCCTGCTACCAGCCCCTTCCAACCCTGGCCCCAGTGCCAGCCTCCTGGCTGACTCCCCCCTCTCACTGGCCTCTGCTGCCCTGTTAGCCCCCGCTTCCCTACAGGGCAGCCCCTCCATCTCCATGCGCACTGGGCTCCAGCTGCAGCACCCCACATGCCCTCTGCCTCCCCAAGCAGCCCTCAGCAGTCCCACTGCCTCCCTGCCCCTATTCCTGCTGCCATACCGGGCAGCCCCACTGCCTCTGCACACTGGGCTCCTGATGCCCTACTGGGCAGCCCCATTACCTCATGTCAGGCTCCCACTGACCCGCCAGCCTGCAGGGCTCCAAGGCACTAGATCTCCACTGGGACTATCTGATCCTGGAACACCTGGGCCAGAGAGTTCCAGTTAAGAGAGTTTCTACCTGTGTACCAATTACAGTCTAGAGGCATTAGCATGAAAGTTTATAAACCCTTTCAAAGAAGACTTGGCACACTAGAATTGCTGGCAAAATCTAAACCATGGTGATTCTACATCATAATATTGTGGCTTGGAAGCCAGTAATAGTTGTTAAATCAATTATTCTTCCCTCCTCCTCCCCCCCAAGAGTTCTGAATCTAATGGAATTTGGATGGCCACAAGTTTTGAATTAACTGGAGCTTAGTCTGTATGGAAGATAGATGCCATGCTTATTGTATTATTGTTTTTTGTTTAAAGAACTCACCATGTCTCCTCTGAACTAAATAACTTCAGCATTCTACATTTACTTTTCCTGGTTCCTTTCCTTGTGATTGATGTGCCCTACAGGTCTCGATTTCACCCACCCACCCACCCACACACACACACACACACACAATAGCTGTGTGATGACTGGCTGAAGGCTAGGGTTGGAGGACTAGTAGATTGTTACAGTTAAACAGGGTTTTGGAGCATTTCCAGCTGTGGCATTTCCACAGCAAAATACTCAGTCCAGGGATTCAAATATCTCTATTAGCATGGCCACTTCTAAACAGGGATGATTTTGAAGGCCACCTCACATTGATATATACCAATCACATTGATAATGTTGTAAGAACCCCAAGGCAACCACAGGAATTGTACACATGGAAAAACCATAACAGGACAGTTCTAAATGTATATGCAACTGCTTTTAAATGAAATTTAGCAGCTGAAAGCAAGGAGCAGAGGTAGCATGATGATATCAACTAGCTGTTAACACTATACCAGCAAGTGTCTTGTGGACACCTATCCACTGACTCTTTAGTGTGATATATGATAACAAGATTGAACAAATGCTCATTCTTGGGAAACACAATAACTCAGTTATATAAATCTCCTGGAGACCTCACGTTCAAAAGGTGTAATTTCTATAGATGAAGCAGAACAAACAGGAACATGCATGTCTAATTCAAGCAATACAATCATCATTTATAGACTAAAAAGCCTGAAAAATTCCACAGAAGACTTCCAGACTTGATAGCATTTCCAGACCAAACTTGCCCAGAGAGGTCAAGAGAACTAGGATACAAGCTTTATGGCAGTAGAACAAACATGTCCATATTTATTCTAAATTGTCATGGAGAGAATGAACTTTAAGGTGTGCACATTCATACCACGTTATGAATAATTTATTCTGCTTGGATGGAGGTTAGTGGGTCTGTCTTTTCTGCCATGGTCCCCACTCCTGAAGTGAGGACTGCCTCCAGGTGTCACGTTAACTAATTCTACCTTCAATGTGCAAATAGCAACATGCTGCCAAGACAGTCTCCATTCCCAAAGAGCAGATAGCCCCATTTGGATGAATTTTGTTTGCAGTTTTAAAACAGCTGAGCCGACCAGCTGTGAGCCTGTGTGACAGTTTAACTTCCAGAGTCCCCTCGAGGGCAATCCTAGCCTGTTTCTGAAGTCAATGGGAGTTTGGCCAGAAATTCAATGAGGCTAGGAAGTCATCCTTTATGTCCAGCAATAGAAGGCATAGAACAGTTGAGACAAGCTTAACAAGAGTATTACAAAAAAGATGCAATGATCCATTCCTTTATTGGCAACTATTTCTTTGTTCCTAACTCCTGCTCTCTAGGGTCTCATTCTTTTTTTCGTTTAGTTGGTTTATTAGGAGTCCCAAGGAAAAAGCTGTAAGAGGGAAGTCATTCACTGCACCTTTAATTTGGCGGTATATTTTTGCTGCACTTTTCTCTTGGCCTGCTGCCTACACAGCATCCCTCCCTCTGGTCAGGAATAGGGGAGCCATAGCTTCCTGCAATAGTATCTCTAACCAGCCTATCTGTTTTGAACTCAAAGCCAGGTCTTTGTGCTCTCTGCTGGCCAGTGGGCATACAGAAATGGGCACTGTCAAGTCAAGCCATGTTCCTTTTTCTCCTGCCTAGCACTTTTTAAAATGCAGCCTGGCAGGAGATGGTGGTACTCATGGGCTGTTCCATTCCAATGCACCAGTGCTGACACAATCAATGGATCTTATTTGTGTTGGTTTTACAAAGTCTCTGGCTGCATTTCAAATAAGGCCCTTGCCTGCCAGCCTTACTTCAACTGCAATCTATTGTGTGTGTAGTGCCATTGTTTCCCCAGGGGTAATTTAGAAACCCCAGTTCAGTTAGGCACCTAAGGACATGCCTGACTTTAAAGCTTGTGAGTAGTCCCATTGGCTTCAGTGGGATTACTCACTTGCAGAGTCAGGCACACGCACAAGGCCCCTTCTGAGTCAGGGCCAAAGAAAGTGATTTACTGGGAGAGGGCTGGTATTGGAACCTTTCAAAAGCATTGTGATTGCACACATCAGAAGCCAACCAGTTCCAAGGATTTACACTGAGAAATAGCAATGACAACTAGGGACCCTTGCATTCATATAGCCACCAGAGAAACGCCAAGAATCGTTGCTGAATAAACATGACTTAGCTCTAGGAGAAATTCCAGCATCAGCACGGCTGGTAGAAAGAGTCACCAAAAGGTTGGCAAATAAATACTCAAACATGACCCCATAGAGAAGAATACAGCAATCTCACCATGTTTAACTGAATGCTGGTATATTTCTAAAAATGTTTGCAAATCAACATTATAGCTCTACTATTTGCCACAAAACACAAAAACACTGACCTGCATGCTCTAGGCCTTCTGACATTATACCAAAATTAATTCCCAGATATCTAAAGTGCAGCAGAATAATTCAGCAATAACCCACTATCAGCAAACAATGCTACTCAAAAAAAATCAATTTACCCTTTGCCCCCTCTTATGCAAAGGTCAAAGAGAACAGTTTGCAACTGAACCACAGGGTGAAAGTTGTTTGTATCCTTTTATGAATGCCATGCACACATGAATAGAAATCAGGTTCATTCAGAAACACAAAAAAGGGCTAAATTCAGTGACTCTCAGTCACGAAAAATAATTCAACTGGTTCTAATCTCATTTATGAGAAATTTATGTGGCAAATATTGTAGAGGTATTCTGCAGTCCTTGGGGGTTGTACATTAGTGTCTATTAGTAGTAGTAATATTAGTTTTAAGGATGTAGAATGATGTGTTGTTCCACAGCTGTACCACAGAACACAGTGGCATAAGGGTATGTCTATACAGCAAAGTTATTTTGAGATATCAGAGGTAATCCCAAATAGCTATCCCACGTCTTTTGAACACATCCGCTATTTCAAAATATAGCGGGACGTGCTATTTCACCATCCCTGTAAACCTCATTGCATGAGGAGTAAGGAACGGCTTGAAATAGCACTGTATTTTTGAAATTTGGCACTGTGTAAACAGCACCAAATGACGAAATAAGCTATTTCGTAATACTCAAACTAAGCTATGAGTTTAGGGTGCTGTGTAGACACACCCTAAATGTGCACCAATAGGGCAATGAAAACATAACCTCTTAAAAAAAAGTTTAACATCATTGATCCTGAACTGGACCACAAAATCTGGATGCTTGGAGATTTGTAGCTCTGCATCAGGACTCTGTGGTTCTAGCCCATCTCTATAAGAACTAGCAGTGAAGGAAACGATTCACTGCCTCATGACAGGGTCCAAGAATGTATATTAGAAATACATAAACTGATAATTGATCCAAAGAAATGGACACATCTACACTTCACATTTCATGGAAGAGGGTTCATGAGAATATCTGACAGAAATTATAGCCAAATGGTTACCTGGAAAACAAAAAACCAGAAAAACTCCCCCCCCCCCCCCCCCATGAGAAGTAGAGAAATGTTACTGCTGTAAACCAAGTCCTCCTCATGAAAGTTTACAGAGTCTAAGTGCTTATGAGGGCTATAATGTCCATTAGAGACATTGCTGAGACTCCCTGACTCATTTGTCATCATTTCATGCAGACAAGCTGGCTGCATTATATGGATGTGCACAGGTAAAACTATTGGACATTATTTCATATTTGGCCTAAACCAGTCCACAGTATTCACTATTAGTCAGAAATTCAGACCATATTAATAATGCTCAAGCTTAGAACACCCCTCCCCCCCAAAAACCATTACCATAGATAACTCAGCACAGCACCCTTACAGCATCTACCTTAATGTGTTATCCTGGGCAGAGACATGAAGGGAGAGAGCTAGAGACTACGCAACCACAATGCTGCTGATGGGGCTGAGGTAGTGAGCAATCCCAGACTAGACAGAGGCAGTGACCTCACAGAGGCTTGTGGCATAAGGCAGGCAAGACTTCTTTGGTTAGCTAGGCATTCAATACAATAAATAGCCAACTAGTCTGTGTGTTTCAGTTACACTGTGGTTGTGCTTTGATTCCTACTGATTGTATGGATTGATTAATAAGTAGGTTAACTGTATGACTGTGCTGTCTGTTTCATACTGTATGAATTTTTAGAATCCAGGTACACCCTATTTCTATTGTAATTACTTTATCATTAGTTAACCTGGCTACACAAAAAACCACCAATGGGCTGGTAGTGCTACCAGACCATTTGTTGTTTTTTTTTCCTGTAATCGACTAACTCCGCTACTCCCGGAAGCCCCTGGCTACATAAATTAGTGGTAATTATTCTCAAAAAGAATGACCACAATGTATTTGTAGTCACTGCACTGTTAGGTGTAACCATTATACCTTTGATATGTACATTCATATTCCAACAACTCACTTATTTTTCTATTTCCAGGCCCACCAAGTAAAGGAGAAAGTGTTCTTGTAGAAGCTGAACGATTCTCTCAAGCACAATCAGAAGGTTTAACACTTCTACAAATAAATACACCTTCTGTTGAAAATACTTTCCCCCCCCCCGATATACTGGGATCAAGTCACCTCTCAGTTTTCTTTTGAGAAGCTATACAAATCAATGTCTAAGTCTCACTGCCAGGCATTTTCTCCAGTCTTCAAATCATTTGGAGCTCTCCTCTCTAAATCCTTTCCAATTTTTCAACATGCTAGCATCTCTCTCAGATATTTTCACTGTAGGGAGACAGCCCACTTCCCCATCGTCACTGTGACCCTTGCAGAATTTCCTGTCCACTCTTTGTAATATGGAGTCACCAGTGACAATTGCTTTTCTTCTCAGGAATATTGAATAACCTCTTCCTTAGCTGCTTACTTCATACTGTAAGGACCAATAGAGGAGCCTGGCACTCAAGAACTACTGGAAGTGCCATAAGAGGACTTTCTGGCTCTCAAAGAAATTGTTGGAATGAGATTCAAGCAGTGACAAGGACACCCAGCAAGTAAATCCTCTGTAGCTTTTTATTCCCAATCCTCCAGAGAGGTTTCTTAGTGTATTTGCTGAGTAACTAACAGTGATTTAGTAGTTCTAACTGGGGGGGATTGCCATTTGGTTCTCCCCCCCCTTCTTGGCCACAAACTGCCAGCTGGGTTTCTTCTCTCCCCACTTCTAATTGCTGATCCTGCCTCCTATTGCTGCTGTTGAAAGACTTTTGCACAAATATCTACAAGTTTGCTTAACCGAAAGAAGGTACTGGATATTAATGTTATGGATGGACTTGGAAAATGACTTACGTGGACTAAATCTATTTTAAAAAAATGCCATGTGTGTTTAAAAATCCTTGATTGTCACCAGGAATGTATTAAATAAAAAAAAAGCATAAGATAGGAACTCTCTGCAGTGTCTTTTAAAAATGTATTGATGCAGACACAGTAATCAGTGAGAATTGTGGCTTCTCAGCCACCTCACAGTTAAGTTCTGACACAGCATGTTTTTACTACATTATTAAGTCATATTTCAGAAGGCATAGCAGAGTTCTCCCCCCCCCCCTCCCCCTAAAGGAAGAGAGGAAAATTTACCCAGTGTAATGGGGAGTTAATTTATTCTGTTAAAGTGAAACCAGAGTTACACAAAAGTTCGCTGAGTGGAACCAGGATTATACCCATTTTGCAGACCTCAACAAGAGTTTCTACCAATCATGATTGAGTTTAAAACAGGTAGCACTGCCTATATGATTGCCTTGCCAGACATTTCCCACTATAAGTTGGGATTTTTAGTTGTAATTTTGCTTAACTTTAATGGTTTGGGCTGAAATTTCCCATGCTAAGTGTTTCAGGTTGAACATTTTTGGAAAATTTCAACAAAAATGGTTAAGCCTTTTCAAAGAATGAGATTAAGGAAAAGATACATGTTTTTTACCCAAGCAAACATTCATACAGGTGATTAGATAAGAAGTTCTAGCATGCTTTTGAGCAAGTGATTGAAATTTAGTGGTGTTGGGAAAGGTGGTGTCTGGATGTCAGGGACATGCTCTCAGCTGTTCTCATGGAAAATTGCCCAAATTTTCCAAGTGATAAAGCTTTGCAAAAAATCTCAGTTTGCACAGTCAGTAGAGATGTGTAAGAATCTGACATCTAAACTCTATAGATCAGTGGTCTAACCTTTTTAAGCAGGAGATAACTTTTTGAATTTAAGTGCAATCCAGGATCTACCTCAAACCCAAACACCTTTGTCCCGCCTCCTTCCCACCCCTTCTGAGGCCCCGCCTCGGCTCACCCCATCCTCCTTCCATTCCCCACCCTCACTCACATTTATCAGGGGGGGGGCAGAGGGCTGGAGTGTGGGGGAAGGGCTAATGGGTTTGGAGTGAGGGAGGGGTTCTGAGCTGAGCCTGGGGCAGAGTTGAGGTGCACAATGGGTGTATGGCAACTCAGGGCTAGGGCCAGAGTAGGGGTAAGTCTGACTTATTCACCACCACTCAGAAGCCACCTGTGCCCAGCTGGAGCCTGCATTCCAAACCCCAGCCCCACTCCTGAACCCCTCCTGCATCCCAAACTCTGCATCACTCCCAAAGGCAGCCAGAGATCTCTCTCCATCCCTGCCCTCCCCCTGCATGCTCAGTGGAGATAGGGTACAGGGTGGGGGGGAAGGCACCTTGACATCAGCACCCTCAGGGCCGGTCCACAACATTTTGGCACTTGAGGCAGGGAGTTCAAATGACACCCCCCCATATCCCCTTGCTTGGGCCAAAACTTCGAAAGATCTCAATTCTGCCTTCTTCCTGTTCTACTCCTCTCATGGTACTGCAGAGAGAATACATATGCACAAGCAGCAGACAATTTTCTACACTCTGGGTCCTTGGGGGGGGGGGGGGGGGGAAGAGAGAAGAGGGGCGTCACTGTCTGGCACCTGAGGCGGCTGCCTCAGTTTGCCTCATGGTAAGGCCAGCCCTGAGCACCCCCTCCTCTTCCTGTGTTCTGCACAGCAAACAGGCTCCGGGGTGGAGCAGCGCCAAGGCAGAAGCAGCAAAGCAGTGCTGAGATGGGCAGATAAAGTGTCAGCACTTGACAGCCTCCTGGCCAAACCCGTCAAGATCACCTGTGAAAGGCTCCAAGATCTACCAGTAGAGTCTGATCTACTGGTTGGTGACCACTGCTATAGATTCTCACCTACACTAAGCATGTGCCAGATCAGGGATGGCTGAGCAAGATTTTTCCCTGCAATTTCTCCAACCAGCTGTTGAAGTCTTTTAGGCAGAACTGAGAGTAGAGAAACCCTCCTTTCTGTCCTCTCAATGCTCCTCCTGCTGGCACCCAGGAAATGGGGCAAAGGATCACTCATTTTTAAACTTACCAACCAACATGGATACCTCTCAGGCTACCTCTACACTGTGGCTGCGTCTAGACTGGCAAGTTTTTCCGCAAAAGCTGTCTACACTGGCCACTTGAATTTCCACAAGAACACTGACGATCTCATGTAAGATTGTCAGTTCTTGCGGAAATGCTATGCTGCTCCCGTTCATGCAAAAGCCCTCTTGCGCAAATGCTTTTGTGCAAGAGGGCCAGTGCAGACAACATAGTATTGTTTTGCGCAAAAAAGCCTCGATCGCGAAAATGGTGATCGGGGCTTTCTTGCGCAAAACTGCGTCTAGATTGGCACAGACACTTTTCCGCAAAGGCACTTTTTGCGGAAAAGCGTCCATGCCAATCTAGATGCGGTTTCGCGCAAATGCTTTTAACGGAAACGTTTTTCCGTTAAAAGCATTTGCGAAAAATCATGCCAGTCTAGATGTAGCCTGTGTGTTTGTGGAAGAGGAAATGCAAATGGAGCACTTATTTGCATATCTTTAATCTTTTTTGTGGAAGAGGTTTTTGCGATAAAAAGTCCTGTGTACCTGGGGCTATTTGTCAGGGAAACAAAAACAACAAAAAACCCTTTTGCACCAGAGCCTGTAAACCTCATTTTTTGAAGCACTCTTGCACAAAAGGGTTCTCTCCCCAAACAAATGGTCCCATCTACACAGGGCTTTTTAATTGCAAAAAAACCCTCTTCCACAAAAAGGATTGGAAGATACGCAAGTGAGCACTCCATTTGCATTTCCGCTTCTGCAAGAAACACAGTGTGGACATAGCCTGAGCGTATTAGTACTTCATTATCCCACCTAGGCTTTGGGAGGATGAAGACATTAAAGACTGGGAGTTGTTTAATACTATAGTAATGGTGGCCATCTAAATATTTCAGCTGACTGGGAAAAAGGGCGAGAGGGAGATTGGGTTTGGGAGGTGGGAGAAAACAGAGGCACACTGCTCAGCCAAGAAGCAGGTGAGACAGTACTGGGGCAGGAATAGTCTGGCAGGAATGGTGCCAAGGGGTCAGGCATGGAGGAGGGGTGGGTGGGGGAGGAAGAGGAAACAGGCAATATGGCCTTTTACCCATCAGAGCAATCTTTCCTAGAACCTGGAATGGAACCCAATATTCCTAAGTCTCACCCTTCCTCTGCTGTCAGTAATTATTTGTGAAACCCACTAGCAAAGTGTGCTTCAGCCCCCTCTAGCGCTGGCCTGCCAAGAGGATGATAACGTGCTACTGCTATCGCTTAGGTCATTAGCTCAAGTGGATGGAAAGATTGTAGCCTGATGTCCCATGTAGGGCTCAATGGGATGCTACCTGATGGATTTTTTTAGCCTATGAAGTTACACATAAAAACTATGTTAGAAGAATGAAGGTTGCAAAGTGGACCACTAGAAAGTTAAGAAATAGCCAGAATTAAGGTTGCTTATTCGACCTTTATTCAAGTCCTTTGCTTCTATTCATGATATGGTCTTTCATTTCAGGAGCACACTCCTGGCTCTCCCACTCAGAACCTTGCTTCATTCAGTGCACAGGATGGTCAGTATATAACAAAAGTTCACTGTATTCCAGGTCTCAACATACTCTATGCTTCCAGAATCTGTAACTCCATTGTGCATAAGCTGCACAGTGGCAGATACAGGAGACTAGAAAGCCAACATTGTATCTTATTTCCTCATCATGGACCTAGGACTTCCAGAATAGCAAGAGAAAGGATTTCCAGAGAGTGACTGTCAATTTTCTATAAAGACATGTTGTTTTAATTACATTGTTTTGTATTTGCTAACCAAAGAGTTATTTGCTGCAGGATATTTTTCCTACTAGGCATCTCTCAAATCTTCAAGCTTATCAGAAATAATCACTTAATATGGACAATTTTCTAATGACATAATAGGGTGCTTCCTCTTTCCAATTAATGTTTTAGTAATCCCCTCATATCTTTAGTAGAGGAGAATAGTTATTGAAGCTCTATAATCCATTAAACTTCTTCAGTGAAGATCACTGTCCTGAAATATCCAAGTGTCCCATGCAGATTGAGTACTACAGATTTACTATACTATATTTAACATATAAAATATTCAGTATCTGACCATTAAAGGCTGGAGCATAATTCATTTAAACTGGACTGTTTTCAGTAAGACTCCTCAAGTAATCATTAGTGAACCTGAATATAGACTGTGTGGTAAAGAGTTAACTGTTCTGAACTTCCATAGGTATTTTGTTCTGTGATTCATTGCCAAGGCCATTATATGATACAGAATTACTAAGACACTAATAAAAATACACATCATGTCCAAGATTTGAGAGGCTTTGTATGTATCCAGACATTTGTGCATGGAGCTCTAAATCACTACTGTCCAGATCCACAAGTGTATTTGGGTGCCTACACTCCAGATTTAGGGGCTTGAACCTGAGTTTAGACACCTAAATCCCAGTCCCTGTTTTGGTTCCACTGTGGTTCATGAACCCCCAGCAGAACCCCATGGCTGCCTAAATTCATTCTGTGTCTTAAGTTTCTGTGGTAGGAGTTCCCCAAGTGCCTATGTTTCTGCTTCTGATCACGCACAGTGCATGCAGTATTCCTTGCTGCCGTTAGCTATATTCTGCCAAAGCTATGGAGTGATTCACAAGCCAGCACAAGATTAGCATTCAGCCTACCCTTCCCTTCCCTCCCCAGGCTCAAGCTACTCTGGGGAAAAGTGTCTCTTCAAAAATTGCTTTTGATGCACCCTATGTGGGGTGGCTGAGGAGCCAACACCACTGACTTGGGTCTGGGGAAGGGACAGGACACGTTGCTGCAGCTAGACTGGGGCTTCTCTGGACAGTGTGTGTGTGTGTGTGTGCGCGCGCGCACGCGCGCACAGGGTGCTCCTATGGGCAGATGTGGGACAGGGCTGTGAGTGGCCCCAGGGTCCTCCGTTTGAGGGGTACGCTTGGTTTTTGCCCCCCCTCCCCAGAGTGAGAAGTGGGGATTGGCCAAGGGGGATGGGTTGGCAGCCCATTGATTGTTTTGTCCTGGGGCCTGGAATTGCTGTCGGTGAAAATGTTCAAGTCAAATCAAGATGCAGAAAAGCTCAGTTCAGCAAGGAAATTCCTGCCCAGGGAAATAAAAGTATAAGGAAAAGTTGTTATAACTGACTTTCAATCTTACATCAGGGAAATTTTGTACAACTTCCAATCTCAAGTGAGCAGTTTTCTATTCGTAGCCTCCCATCCAACGCATAAGGGTGTATCTACACAGCAGAGTTATTTCAGAATACCAGGGGTATCCCAAAATAGCTACCCTGTGTCTTTGGAATGCATCCGCTTCTTCAAAATATAGCAGACACTATTTCGTCGTCCCTGTAAACCTCATTCTATGAGGAGTAACAAATGGCTCAAAACAGCGCTTTATTTTGGAATTTAGCACTGTGTAGACAGCTTATTTTGTCATTTGGCGCTATTTCAAATAGACTTGAATTAAGATACATAATTTGCATAGCACAAATTGTGTATCTTATTTCAAGTTTGGGTGCTGTGTAGTCACACTCTAAGTCTGCGTCTAGACTGCAAGCCTCTTTCAAAAGAGGCTTTTTCAAGAGAGACTTTCAAAAGAAGCTTTTTCGAAAAAGAGCACCCAGGCAGGCTGGATGCTCTTAAAAAAAAAAAAAAAAAAAAAAAAAGCAGTTTGCATTACATAGCACCTTTTTTCAAAGGAGCACTTCCAAAAAAAAAAAAAAAAAAAAAAAAAAGGCATTATTCCTCATGAAATGAGTACCGCCGTTGGAAGAAAAGCACTGTTTTCGATTTAGTTTCAAAAGAATGCGGCTGTAGTCTAGACACAGGTGAAGTTTTTTTGAAAAAAGGCTACCCTAGGGCCGCTCGCAGCCTAAGACAGTCACAGTTAACTGTTTCATCAGTAGATTTATGACAAATCATTTGTTCACAACTGATTTTAGTTCATAGCTGAACAACTCTTGATCCGGCCTACCTGTGTTCCTAACTGAAATCCATATAATTAGTCTCTGTGAGCAGCAGAGTGCTTTTTACAGCTTCATGGCAAAGGGCAGTCTAGAAATTAGTTTTCTGTAACCTGCCAGCCTCAATGGCCTGGCTTGAAACACCTGCGAAAACCAATGCATTTTTATGAGCATCATGCTATGCTAACACTCTTATTTTTCACTCCCTGAAGACATTCCTGGGTATGTTTAGTCAGTTTCAGTCATGTAGCAATAGCAAGAAAACCAGGCTTAACTTATCAAGTGGCGAGCCAAGTGTCATCTTCTCTAGATACAGTCAGTCCAGGGTGGGGAGGGAAAGGGGCAGCTACCCTGGGACATGGAGATTGAAAATGGTGCAAGATTCCTGGCTGGCACCAGAGCCATGGGCCCTTCAAACTGCCATCTGGGCCTCAGGTAGAGCTAGCCTCCCCAAGCCAGCCTTTCAGGGCTTCCTGACGCTTCTGCGTGAGGCCCAGACCTGTCCTCCCTCCCCTCAACCTTGGTTGTGGGACCTGGCAATTCTGTCAGCAGCCCTGAGTAAGACCAAAAAGAAGAACAACCATACTGTGTCAGACCAAAGGCCAAATTAGACCACTGTCCTGTCTTCCAACATGCCAATGCCAGATGCTCCAGAAGAAAAGGTAATCAAATGACCTATCCTACAGTAGCTTCTGTTTGCCTGAAGCTGCGAATTGGTAAGGATACCACCCTTTGGAACATTCCTTTAGCTATTCATTCACGAAAAACTACGGTCCCTTTCTGTGTAAACAATTTGGTGCACAGTGCAACGGCAGATAAATAATTGAGACGTATCTAGATAATCTTGGCAAGTGACTCAAACTCACATGCTGCGAAATAAAAAACAGCCAACATCCTTCCCCTGAGGATACCGCCCACCTGAAATAAAGGAAAATTACTTTTCGACCCCACATATGGCGATCAGTTAGACACTGAGCATATGGGGGGGGGGAAGCCAGTCAAACCCCTGAAATAAAGAATGTTTGGTCCCTTCTCTGCAGCAGAGATCATCCTGAATGGGTTCTGAATGCTGCTGGGGGGAGGGGGGGGAAGGAGGAGGAGGGAGGACAGAACAAAAAACCCCACTCCTAGAACAGTCTAGGAGGGAAAGATCACTTCTTGACTCTGGCAGGGTTTTTTTTGGCTTTACAAATTTGTCTTTTTTTTTTTTTTAAAACCGTCTGGCAACCCTACAGGTGAGCCGGGTGGTCACCCGAGTCCACCAATTAGTTATGACCGGCCCTGCATGAGCCTTAGGAACATTAGCCATAAACTCAGAGCCCTGCCCCTACTCCACCACCGCTATCACAAACACTGCAGTCAAAATTGCATGCAGTTTTGTTCTGTTAAAATTAAGTGGTTTATCTTAAAAGGAGAAAATGAAGTATAGAAAAAGTTAGGTGCCTTATCCAGGATCAAATAAGTCAAAAGAACCAGGAGTAAAACACAGATGGAGCCCAGTTCTCAAGATTGAAGTCTCACTTGTAACTTTTAAGGCCTGGTCTACACTAGGACCTCTAGTCTGAAATTAGTCCTTCAAGGTCGAATTTGTAAGTGATAGTCCACATTACCAAACCCATTATTCCAGAATAAAGGTCTGCAGAAATCAGACTCTATAGACCTGCTTTTCATGGAGGAACAATACTATTCCCAAACTTGTAAGTCTGAAATAATGTTAGTGTGGATGCTCCGGTGCCACTAATTTCAATTTATTAGCCTCCAGGAGGCCTCCTGCAGCGCCCCCACGTGCTTCCTGGGACTGAGGTAACGCATCCACATTAATGGAGCCTGCCTTGTATTACATTGGATTCTTCCCTGCAATGAAGACATGGAACTTCAAATTTGTAAAAATAGGGTGTCTAATTTAGTAAATTGGAAATAATTCCATGTCTGCACTAGAAGAATAACAATGTCCTGTGAGAAGGAAATAGGAACCCAGGAGTCCTAGACCTACTGGCTTGCTTCAGCATAACCATGCTCAGCATACTGTATAAACAGATTAGCTCCAGTTTAAAAAACCTAATTTAGGTTTTATCAAAGTGATCAGTTAGGTGGACAGCTCTGGAAAAATGAAGCACTCCAATAAGACATGGACCTAAACTTTTAGTTCCATACTCTGTAGCAGTCCCAATCTGAACTCTTTCCCTGAGACCCATCTCTTCACAAAACAAGCAGATCATAGCATAGGTACAGGGAGCAGTGTAAACTTTTCCTCACTGGTCCAGTCATCAACTGTGTTTTAGAGGAGCCACCTATAGGGGGAAAGGAAATAATTCTATTTCAGTTGTTGACCTTTCAATGTCTTTCATGACCCCCATCATTACTCCAGACCTATACCTATGTAATTCCATAGACACGAAAGGAGTTGCTAGTATAAATCTAAAGCATTATTTGGAGTAGAATTTAACCCATATTTTCTGCTTCATGAAACTAACTATGTTCCAATAATATAGACATTTTTGCAGCACCACAGAAAGTTTAGCAAGGGAAAAATTGCTGCCCCAGAGGATATCAAAACCAAAAGGAAAAAAGAACTCCAAACTGAAATGAAGCAAAGACAAGTGTTCTCATTGACCATTAAAAAACCCCCCCGGGGGGGGGGGGGGGGAGGGAGAGGGGAAGAGAAACACACAACACCTCATTTCCATTTCAAATGTTTCATGTTTTTCATTTGCTTGAGTCTACTTCTGAAGAGCAAAGAGATTCTGCTAAAATATGGGGGTTTTTTTACCCCTGAACTATGGGGACAGCTACTCAAGTAGTCTAGGGTACTTTAAGCAAGAACCTTGATTTTTTTCAGCAGCCACTGCCCTTTCAATGAGACATCCTTGGTGGGCTTATATGCATGACAAAACAAGATGAAAAAACCCCCCACATCTTACCCAATCCAACCTGCCTTACTCAGGGATGCCAGTGGCCATTATGACATAGCAAAGTTTGCAATATTGGGTGACTCAGAATCAGATTAGTGCTGCTTCAAACCTCAAAGAACTTCCCAATAACCAGAGGTCATCTGGCAGGGCAATTGAGGGAAAAAAAAATAATAGGCTGGAGGCAAGAAGTTTTCTAACAGTCAAACTACTGATATCAGGGATGCGACAATCACAGTAGCTCCTGGAGCAGCCCCTAAGCTAATGCATACTCTTTGGTCAGAGCTAAAAGACTCTAGCCCTTAGTTATTGAGACACATATTACCGACTGAAATCATACAATAGTGAATGTATATTAATATGCAACTTTGACACAAATCAGTGTATTTGCTTGGTCAAACTATATTTGAAAGTACACAGTCACTGATTAATTAAGAGTCTGGTGTTTGAACAACTTCAACAATCCAACTGTATAGGAAGTCAGTCTAATAATAGTAGTAGTCTTTTCTATACTTTCTATGTACATGAGATAATTTGTTGTAACCTACTTTTACAACTTTCACAAACTAGCTATACGTTAATTAGCACCCCAGGGTACATGTTACTAGTGCTGCTAAGCAAACATTTTCTAAATAATCTCCAGATGTTCAAATTGTCATGGGATAGCATGGCACAGATAAAACAGACAAGATGTTATGTTGTATGTAAGCAGAGGACCAGAGCTAATTCGCTTCTTGGTACACTCAAAACTTCCAAGTGTGCAAGAAAAATCAGAATTAGGCCCAAAATATCCAGTAATTACCAAATAGTAGTTATAGATGAATCCCCCAATTCTGTATAACTTTATATCTACACTAGATTATTCCTCACATTAGAGCTGATGTGTTGCCTTAGTTCAGAGTTACCAAGCAGCGTTGATCTAGTTTTGACAAGTTACCAAATACTGTTTATAAAAAGCACCTGCATTTGAGTATCAAAATGATGGAATCTATTTTCCTTGTCCAATAAAAATATAGTCCATCCAATAGTTTTATCACCACAATCTTTTGTCAACTTTTTGGAAACACAATAAATATATTTTAAGTCATTGATGAGCATCCTTCCCAGAAAAAGCCCTGGATGCTGCTGGTCTTCCATACTCAAGTTGAGTTAATACCTATTCTAGACTAAATCTGGAGTAAGAATGTATCATGGGAGGCCATCATGCCAAAAGCCTAGCTACAAGCACCTATGATCAGCTATAAGAGATACATGAAAAGAGAGGAAAGCAAGTGACCATGGATAAAGTAACTGAAACTAGAAAGTTATAAATACAGTCCCAGGCTAGATCTTGAAAATCCATATTACAATCATTTATTTATGAGAAAGCCTGTGTGTTAATACTCAAACAGAACTAGCAGAATTTTAATTGGGGGAATAAAACAATATTTATTTAAACATTTATTGTGAAGGCAGAATTAGTTTAGGTTACATCTACACTGCAATGCTATTTCAGGGTACTGGAGTATCCCGAAATAGCTATCCCATGTCTTAACAGCAAGCCTGTTATTTCAGGCTCACTATTCCGATATCCCCATAAACCTCATTCTATGAGGAGTAAGGGACATTTTGGAACAGTGTGTTATTTTGAAGTTTGGCATGGTGTAAACTGTGCCAAATTTCAAAATAAGCTATTTTGAAATAAGATACACACTTTGAGTTACACAAACTGTGTATCTTATTTCAAGCTACGGTACAGTGTAGGTACATCCTTACTGTCCTTAGCTACTAAAGTGGTCTACCACACATACACACAGTTCTCCAGATGGAATGTAATTATCGGCTTTAGTTGTATGCTAGTCCACTAGCCAGGTGGTCTAGACATGAGGAGGGGAACCGGGTTGTGTTGGTACACACCGATTCTCCTGGAGGATGGTTGTAGAACCAAGAGACCCAATTCTGTAATTTTGCACTCATTTATGTTTTAGTTCATGGATCACATCTAGTCCCTTTTCTCCAGGGCACTGTATGACCATGGGTCATCTGTTAACAAGCAGATTTTGATCTTTTCTTGATGGGGCTTGTGTCTGAGTAGATTCTTTTGCAGGGCTCACTTGCCTCGTTCTTTGGCCATCAAGGTGGTGCTGACAACTGGTCACCCAGACAGGGTGTGTAAAGGGATCAGTCCCTCAAGCCACACATACCCAGTCACACTTCTACATACACACCCAATTTAGACAGAATGAAGGCATTGCAAAGTTTGAAATGGAATTTCAGTTACAATATGGAGTCACTTTAATTACAATGCATTAACAGTTTAAAATGGGGTTTGTTAAAAAAAATTACCATAACAGATTCTTCAAAGGCAATTCTTAACAGGTTAGTAACAAATCAATCCAAATCCCATTCATAAGACTTAGGCCACAGTTCATGAGGTAACAATGGCAGATACAATTCATTAAAAGGGTATTCTCATCCTTCAGCTCCCCATAGGATTATATGAAGCACAGGCCTTTAGCAATGTTAACACAAGCCCCAAATGATTTCTGTGTTTGTAAATGAAAGAAACCAGATTCTCCTCATTTTAGGAAGGTGGTAATTACAGAATAACCATTCCCACTTCTGTCATGCTTAGCAATAGGTTAATAGACCTTTACATAGCTTGTGAGCCCTGATCTTACTGTGCTCCGTGCTTTAGAAGCCAGCTCAAACAAGCCAGAAGCAGGATACAAATGGTTAGGCCTTGCATGTTGTGTAGATTTGGCCCTGTCATGATGATGTGGTTAATTCATATTATATTTGCTGTGCAAGATATATACTCTTCCCATCTCCAGCTAGTTAGACTTTCACCACACTACCCCCGTTCCAGCCACCCATTCAAGCCCCGCTAGTTAGATTCCCCTCCCTCCAAGATGCTTACTATGTTCCCACCCCACTCTCAAAACCAGAATCTCACACCAATATGTCCTCCCATCATCTTAGAAATGCTTAAATACTTGCTTCATCTCCCACCTAGCTCACATTGTATTGTCATCTTCCTCAGTCCCTTTGGTGTGACAAAACTGAGTACCACCCAGAACCAGAACTCCTCCCCAGAAGCCTTGATGTGCAACCTTGTCTCCTGCACTTGGACAGAGACACAAGGCAAGGCTCATTTTCTCACTTGGAAATCTTCCTTCCAAGCCATGTGAAAAGGATAGCTCCATGGATTAAGGGACCCTCACTAGTACAGTAAACTTCCGATAATCCGGCACCTTTAGGACCCAGCGGGTGCCGGATTATCAAATATGCCGGACTATTGGAAGGGGGGCTATGAGGTATCTAGGGTGGTGTGGGGGGATGCCACCCCAGACCCCTCATAGCCCCCCCTTCCGATAGTCTGGCTCTGCCCCAGGAGTCCCTGATTCAGCCGCTGCTGGTCAGTTTCAGCAGCAGCTGAATCAGGACACCTGCAGCAGAGCAGCTAGGGTGTTGCCGGGTTGGTCCCACAGCGCCAAGGGGCGGTGCTACTGGACCAACCCGGCAGCACCCCAGCTGCTCTGCCCCAGGCTTCCCGGAGTCAGCCACTGGTCAGTTTCAGCAGTGGCTGAATCGGGGAAGCCGGGGGCAGAGTAGCTCCAATGGTCCGGCTGCCCGGAGCACTTCTGGGTTCCTGATGGTGCCGGACCATCAGATACCGGACCAATGGAGTTTTACTGTATAATCTTTGCAGGAGATATCAAGGATAGGATTTTCAAATACACTGAACGGATCTAACTCTATTACCATTGATTTCAGTGGGAGAATTCCCCATTGATTTCAAGGCGCTCAGAGTTGGCCAACAACAGTGTGATTCTTAAAAATCCTATTCCAAGTCTGAAAGACCTACAAGCAAAGGTGGTCTAGAGTTGGAAGGGGACCTAGATGAGCAAGCTAGAGAAAGGAACTCTGGATTGCAGAGGCAGCAGCCTAGAAGTTCATGCCATTCCAAAATAAATTACATTTGCATATGACTAAATTACATCGTTATTAATACAGGTGGTACCTTCCTGGTCCTGAACCCTCAGGACCTGGTCCCACATGAGAGATTTTGCTGGACCACAGGATGTCATTTCTGGCCCCCCTCCTCCTGGTCCCATCTCCTGTCCTGCCACTCCACCTGGCTCGCCTGCTCAGCCCTCCATCCCAGCTGAGCTGCGTGCTGGGCTCCCCAGCTCCCATCCCAGCTGAGCACTAGGCTTCCTGGCTCCCTCACCCTCTTCCCTTGGCAGCTTCCTGTGCAGCCCAGCTGGACAGCGCACCAGGCTCCTGAGGGACCCCCCCCTCACCTCCTGCAGCAAGCCAGGTCCCTCCAGGGCTCCCCATCCCCACAACATGCCTGGACTCTGATCCTGAAACATCCATGGCCCTGCCGGATCACCAATGTTGCCAGACAAGAGTCCCAGTTTATAGAGGTGCAATCCGTAGAGACTTCTGTAGTGAAGTTATAACAACCCCTCCCCCCCCACACACACACCCACACCACACCACCACAACCAAAACCCCACACACATTGCCTTGTGTTTTTATTGAAGACTCAGGAGATTGCTTAGTCAATAAAAGAGGTTCACATTCAAAGAAATTATAGATGAGATGTTTATGTGCATGGGACCGATAAGATCCAGTTAACAAGGGACACAGACTGCAAATGCTCAAGGGAATCTATTAGCAACAATGTCCTACTGTGAAGTTTCCCCAGTAAGGTACCAAGATCATTTGTAATAATCATTTGTTAGAAGTGATAAATCATGGATATGTTCCAGCTGCCATGGAACAGTTTATAACTTATGGAGAGGCAATTATGGTAACTGGGCCAAGGATAATGAAAACAAGGGATAACACCATCAGTCTGAGAAGTATTTCATACCAGTCAGGTGGGAAGGAAGGATAACACCAATGTGTCCAATGACAGCAGGTTGGAGAGTATTTATGCTATGTCACAAGACTTCAGATACAAAAATTGGAAAAATCATCCTCCCCATGGCTATGTCCTAGAGTTTTGTGCAAAAACTCACTGGAGGTGCTCGAGAATCAAAAGAGCAGAGGGGTTTTTGCACAATTGGTATTCCTCTTTTAAGGAAGAAGCCTTTTTGTGAAGGTTTTCACCAAAAAGCATGTGTGGACTTGGATAAGGGAGTTTTTGTGCAAAAAGAGGAAACAGGAAAAAGTGCAGGTGCAAATTCTATGCATACCAATCAGTGCTTACTTTCAAGACAGTGTCCATGCAGTCTAGATGCTCTTTTGCAAAGAGTGCATCACTTTTTTGATGTGCTTTTGCAGTGTGGATGCGCTCTTGCACAAAAAAGTTTTTGCGGACAATGTCTTCCGATAAAGCCTTTTTGCGCAAGAAGCCTGCAGTCTAGAGGTAGCCCATAAGTGAAATGCTGGAACAATGAAGGAGCACAGTTTCCTGGTCTGTCCCTTGGTTGGTTTTTTAAAGGACTGTGTTAAATCTGTCATTTTCTAATTCACAGCAATCCCTAAGGAACAAAAAGTACTATTGATTTCTTCCAGAAGCTCAACATATCCATGAACAGGAAATATATGCACAACTTTCCAGTGCCAGGAAACTTAGTGTATGAGTTAATTCCCTCCAAGACTGAGGTTAGAATCCCTTTTTATCTAACTCAGTCCTGAATGGTTTTTATTTTCCCATTGACCAGAGATCTTTATTTTCCTTTTTCAATTGCAATGCAGCCATGTTCTTTAAAGAATTATTCTCCCATTACCAGATATATTAGTAAGATTTTCTTCTATTACTTTGATGCTGAGCAAGATGGGAGTGGAGCTCTGTAAAATGACACAAATTCTCACCATATTCATTAATTGGTTGAAACTTTTCTTGATCTCTGTGAGGCATAATTGCCCATTGACTAGTGTGGTAACCAGGTTGCTAGTGTGCTGCCACGGGTGCGGGAGCATGTCCCGGCTGGGGTGGTGCGCCCTGCACGAGCAGCTGGTGCAGCTGTAGAGAAAGAAGAGAAGTGGTCAGTTCTCCCTGGGGACGCAGAGGATGATGCCCAGCCCCCTCCCCCACTCCACAACGTGAGGGTGACCATGTCCTGCACCGTCAGAGCCGCTGTGCTTGTACAGAGGCCATGGTCAGGATGTCTGGCTCTCCCCGGGACTGGGAGCTGCCCCAAGACCACACCCATGTCCCTGTGCCATGTATAGTGTAAAGCCAGATTTTAGAACTTGTGACAATAGAGTAGCTCCCCTGATTTAGGAAACCAGAAACATTTACGGTCATTAAAAAAAAAGATTAACCTTTTGTTACAAAAGTTATATAAGCTGATCAATAGTATTACAAACTTTCCACGGATTCTTCCTAAAGACCAAAAGTTACTCCAAGCCTGTCCCTACTAATCACTCACAGGTGGCTTTTGAGATTGTGGCCAACATTTCATCAGTTACATCAATTTTGCTAGGAACTCCAGCCCACTTCAGAACTGTTGGGGAGCTGCTGCCTGAGTACCCTTCCAGCATCTTAACTAGTCCCTGTCATGGTTAGGCAATGTGACTTCTGGCACAAAGAAGGGCCATTTAAAAACAGAAGGCTGTCTAAGCATAGAAGGCTAAGAGACAGTGCTGTATTCTAAACTTGACGAGGAGTCCTGTGGCACCTTATAGACTAACTGAAGTGTAGGAGCATAAGCTTTCGTGGGCAAAGACCCACTTCGTCAGATGACATGCATCTGACGAAGTGGGTCTTTGCCCACGAAAGCTTATGCTCCTACACTTCAGTTAGTCTATAAGGTGCCACAGGACTCCTCGTCGCTTTTGCAGATTCAGACTAACACGGCTACCCCTCTGATTCTAAACTTGGTTTGCAAATGGTGTTTGTGATGCTGAGTCAATATTTGAGACTCAATTGGTAGGCCTGAAAGGCTTTGTCCTACCAATACACCAGGGGATCATACCAGGGAAAACAAGATTCTGCACAGCCAACTGTCTCAATGTGACACCAATTTCTTCCCTAGCTGACCAATGACCAGGAAGACAGAATGGAACCCTGCATAACAGCTGACTCCCAGCTGAGCTGCCTGTTCCAAACTGCCAAACAGGCAGCGGCGGATTTAGGGCAGGGCGAGCGGGGTGTCTGCCCCAGGCTCCGTGCTTCCCGAGGCCCCGTGCATACGTCGTGGCACCACAGTGCATGCGCCATGTCAAGGGGGGAGGGGGGGGAAAGAGCGTGAAATTTTGCTGCCCTGGGTCCTGCAACACTTTCCTCCACCCCTGGCTACAGGTGACCATAGGTGGCAATCCGGGCAGAAGAGACCACCACACTCTTACCAATATCTCTCTTCCGTACATTTGAGAGAATTTGTCTGTGCATGAGTCTGTTCAAGAACTCCTCCTAAATGGTAAGAGTTAGGACTACCAAATGCAATCTACTGCTTCCTCTTATCATAACTTAAAACAAGGTAAGTGTTTGGTTGTGCCAGTAAAATGGGATGTGCCTAGAAGGATATTGCCGCCCATAAAACTGTACAGAAAAGAGACCATCACCAGGGAGGTAAAAGGGGCTTGCTGTGGATGCATCCCTCCTCCCCCCCATCCAGGACTGTCTGCTCCAGCCCCAACCCTCCCACCCTGCAAGTTCCCTTTAGCAAGGGTAGGGGGGGCTGAAGCCCCTCACAATTTGTACAGAGACACTGCTAGCTGTTCCCCTTCATCAGGGAGTGAAGGGAAGTGCACAGATTGCTGCATTCCTCACTCTGGCTGGGGAGCCCTGGGGGCAGACAAGCTGTACACTTTACTCCCCCCCCCTTCCTGTGCCTGTCAAGGAAAGCAATCAGCTCCAGTATGATCTCAGTGAGGGGGCATGTTCCCCGCCCATCCTCTCCACCCACTCACCCCCCCCTGCCCAGAGTCCACTTCACCCCTAACTCCTGCACCCCACACATCCCCAGCCATCTGCTCTGAGCTCCTCCCTGAGGACTCCAGCAATGCTAGGTGCTAGTACTATTATGTTTGCAATGGGGATGCTGAGAACTGTAAAAAGAGAAGGAAATTGGTCCCTAAGTTTGCCTTACAAACCTCTCAGCTTCTATATCAGGGGTCATTCTAATGGCACTGATCTGAAGTTCTGCTCTGAGATGTGACTTCGCTTTGTATTGAGTCCCCTGTCAAGCCAAAGTGAGGGCATCATAATAATCAACCTGAAATCCAGTTGTATTGCTTTAGTGCAGCATTACTCAAAGTGGGCTGTGGGCTGCTAATAGCACCCTCCACTTTCCCGCTACTCCCCTGGATTGGAAACAGTGAACCAGAGCCAACAGGAGCCATGAGGCTCCATGGCTATGGAGCCTTTAGATAAACCAGAGGGGCCAGGTAACGGCTTAGCCAAAGTAGGCCTGCAGCCCACTTTGAGAAACACTGCTTGATTGTGTACCTTCCAAAGTACTATGCGAAAGCACACAACATATATTTTTTAAAATTCTGCTTCATTCTATAGTTTTTTAATACATTCATATTTTTCCCTTGCAGGTTTGGTGCTGCTCTGAGTGACTTAGGGCTAGATCCTGGTCCCATTGAAGACAAATTATTAAAAAAGATTTTTATGAAGTCAGGATCAGCTTCTCAGGCAAACCCAAGGGATACATCTAGACTGGCATGATTTTCCGGAAATGCTTTTAGTGGAAGAGTTTCCGTTAAAAGCATTTTCAGAAAAGAGCATCTAGATTTGCAGAAAAGCGTCCGTGCCAATCTAGACGCGCTTTTCAGCAAAAAATCCCTGATCACCATTTTTGTGATCGGGGCTTTTTTGCGCAAAACAAATCTCAGCTGTCTACACCGGCCCTCTTGTGCAAAAGTTTTGCGCAAAAGGGACTTTTGCCCGAACGGGAGCAGCATAGTATTTCTGAAAAAAAGCACTGATTTCTTACAGTAGAAAGTCAGTGCTTTTGCGGAAATTCAAGCGGCCAGTGTAGGCATAGAGCCCCCAATGTTCCATGAAATTATTCATACAACAACCCTGTAGGTATGGAAGTACTGTTGCCCCTAATTTACAGACTCAGAGACAGGGGCCATGTCTTCATATCACTGCCGTGGCCAATCTTTGGAGTTTGATTTAGTGGGGCTAGTGAAGACCTGATAAAGTGAACTCACAGGATGCTCTCAGTGGGTGCTCCATCAGTGCTGGTACTCTGGCTCTTCAAAAGGAGTAAGGGAAGCCAAAGGGAGCATTTGCTCCTGTTAGAGTTTGTGCTATCCACACAGGAGACTATTTAAGATATCTTGACTCCAGCTACATAGTTCATGTAGCTGGCATTACATATCTTAATTCAACCTTCTGCTGTAACGTAGGTGACTTACCTAAAGTCAAAGTTTGTGATGGAGACTTAAATTCAATTCTTTGCTCCATGTCCAAACCACTGGAGCATCCCTTCTTTTGCTATGTTCTTGAAACAAGGGGTTTGTCATGAGAATGCCCTTAGATTTTCAGCTAGGCAAAAAGGAATACATCTCCATAATGATGGGACCAGTCCATTAAAGAGAACGAGTGCACCTAGACTGGCAAGATTTTGTGCAAAAGCATCCGTGCCAATCTAGACGTGCTTTTGCTAGTAGCATTTTTCCGTTAAAAGTATTTCTGCAAAATCATGACAGTGTAACCTTGCTGCCAGGCCGAGTTAATAGCAGCAATGGCCGGGTTCAGTATCTAGGGGGTCTCCTCCCAACAATACAACACTGGCTCAAGCCCCCACCCAGTGACCTGGGAAATCTTACGTACACCTCTGGGTTCCTCAGAGGCAATTCTTCCCCTCACAAGCATAGAGCCTCAGTATAGCAGCAAACCTTTAACAACATGAGGTAACCGACATCAGCATTAACTTGGGAAAACACCACAGCTTGGATTCATAGACCAAACATGAGCAAATACCCACCCCCCAGCCACGAATCACCTAAAGTCCAACACCCCAAAAGTCTCTGCCCCCGGTCAGTGCTGCCTCAGGGTTCAAAAGTTCACCCAGCAGGGCTTTACCATCCCAATCTGGAGGGGGCAGGGATTGATACACCTTACGTGGTCCGCCAATGGCTCCGCCTCTCCGTAGGGTTCTGCTGCCGCCATCAACACGCATCACCCCACCACACTCCACCTGTTGTCCAGTGAGTGGCCTCAGCTGTCCCACAAACTGTCTGGCTCCATCAGCAGTCTCAGTCCACGCCCCTGTCTGCCAGCTGGTTGCTCTTGCAGCTGCTCCACTGGCTGTCTGCTGCCGCTCCTACCGGCTGCAGGTCATCCCCATCAGCCGTTCTGCTGGCCGCCTGCACCCGCCGGTAGCCCCAGCAAACCACTCTGCTGTTTGCCTGCACTTGCTGGTTGTCCCTGCAAGCTGCTCTAGCTCAGCAGCATAGCACCAGGCTCCCCTCAGCAACAGTGATTTCAGCTCTTCAGCAAGTTCAGCTTATGATAGAGGAGCTTCAGTGCTAGTGCTGCACTGGCCCACAGGGAAATCAACTCAGCAACTCACAAGTAGACTTCTAATAGAATCCAAATTAGTTCCGATATTCCACAGTGGAGAGAGGGCAATCGGTGTTGTTAGGCCCTCAGACAGGGCCACACCATCAGGTACAAAGACCTGTCCCCAGCCTCTCTCAACTTGACTGGGTTTGGAACCCATGCCCTTTGTCTAGCAAGTGCTACTTCGTTTATGGCGAATCCCTGTGTCAAACAGTTCCACCATTCCATTGTCCTTGATCCACATAAGGAGAGTAACACCACTTTTATCCCCCCGCCTCAACAACAGAGAAACTGGGGATCCCACAGTGGCCAAAGTAACCACTTGAGCTGCTGTGAGCACAATCTAGGTGGGGTGGGTGTGTCTAAGCAAATGAGATCAGCCCCTGAAGTCTTTGCACCACTTGCCACAGTTCACCACCAGATGTCAGGTTAGAGCTTATCCTGACCCTGCTTACACCAGTCTAGACGCAGCCAACTAATTTAGGGAATCATTTCATAGAGCTTATATCATTATCCAGTGATTTGGCATTGGTAGATATCAGAAGTAATCTTGGCGTGTGGGATTTTCCTATTTGAGTTAATTTGTGTTAAGGAAGTGTTTGTTTTCTATTGTGACAAACAATTGTTTACAACCAGGCCTTAAGATACAACTGGATTTGCTCCAATCCCAGACAGAAACAAACACCTACAAGATTTATATAAAGCATTCTTAAAGCTTAAATACCCACCCATAGAAGTGGGGGTGGGGAGGGAATTAAAAAAAATTGACAGAGCCAGATGAGTACCCAGATGTCAGCTACTTCAAGATAGGCCCTACAAAGAAAACAGGACACCCCTGCAATCAACTTCAATGCCAACTTGGTCCACCCATCTATACAAGCAATATCAAACAACGTAACCACCACACCAGAGGCTCATATACTAATGTGATTTATGCCATCAAGCACCAGTGTAGGCTCTCTGCCATGTATATTGGCCAAACTGGACAGTCTCTGATTTGTGTCCATTAATTCTTTCTCGCAGATATCCGAAAAGGCAGCACAGAGAAATCTGTTGGGGAACATTTTAGCCTACCTGGGCACCCATTAATGGATCTCATAGTCACTGTATTATTTCAAACTAATTTCAAAAAAGTCAGCTCAACAGGGAAGCCACAGAACTTACTTTCGTTTACACGTTTGATTCCTACAACAGAAGTCTAAACAAAGACATTTCATGTTCTAATTTTTTTTTTTTTAAAAAAAAAGGTACTTTAGAGTTGGTACCAAGTCTCATTAGTTTCATTTAGCATGGATACTAATTTTTTCCCTCCCTTCCCCCCTGCATCCGCTCTGTGCTATTTATTGAAAACTGGCACCCTTAAAACCCATTCATCTGAAGTGGGTTGTGCCCACAAAAGTTCATGATACCATCTACATGTTTTGTTAGTCTTGCAGCACCATTGGGACTATTTGTTGATTACGTTTTTCTAGTTACAGACCAACACGGCTACCCCCTCTGTAACTTTTCAGCACAGCTCCTCCATAAGTCTCATCTAAGTGTCCAATCATGTCAGCACCACAGCATCAGTGGTGCCCGATGGCAATTCAGTGGTGCCCGATGGCAATTCAGTTAGGCTTTGTCTAGACTGGCAAGTTTCTGCTTTAGCAGAAAAACTTGCCAGCTGTCTACACTGGCCGCTTGAATTTGTGCGAGAACACTGACGATCTAATGTAAGATTGTCAGTGTTCTTGCACAAATACTATGATGCTACCGCTCAGGAAAAAGCCCTCTTGCACAAATTCTTTTGTGCAAGAGGGTCAGTGTAGACAAGTAAAAACTGTTTGGCGCAAAAAAGCCCCGATGGCAAAAATGGCAATTGGGGCTTTCTTGCACAACACTGCATCTAGATTGGCACGGACGCTTTTCTGCAAAGAGTGCTTTTGCACAAAAGCATTTGTGCCAATCCCGACATTCTTTCCCGCAAATGCTTTTAATGGAAAAACTTTTCCGTTAAAAGCATTTGTGGAAAATCATGCCAGTCTAGACGCAGCCTTAGTGTTTATTGCCATTTTGAGGTGGGCAACCTGTGGCCTGCAGGTTTCATGCAGCCCATTGGGATTCTATGGGTGGCCTAAGACATTTTGCTAATTTTTGCTCAGAAACAGGGTTTCCAGGTTTTTGCCTGAGTAGTTCCTCCCTGCCCCCCCCCCCCAAGGTATAACTAAAGTGACATGCATGTAAAGTAAGGGCATGCCAAGTGAGGTGCATACTGATTATACATAACATTGACTAGAAGAGCCATGTCCTCCCTCTGCATCCAATCAAAGTGCTGCTATGGAAATTCTATATATGCAAGCTCAGTTAGCAAAACTATCCTAACCTGTGTTGATTACAACAATTTTGCAGCCCACTAAAATGAAGGAGGCCACTCATGCTGCCACTAGTCTAGATTGCCTATTACCAACTTAAGCCATCAACAGCATTATTTATTTGTTGACTTCTGAAGAAAGGCTACTCTGGAACCACTTTTCCTGGCAATCAGTGAAGCCCAAGGACAAGGCCAAATCTCCACTTGCCACACCAGAGACTGTAAAGACCTGCTAAATCAAATGCTGAAGGTGCTCCCTGTTGGTGCTGGTACTCCTCACAGTCACAAGGAGAAAGGGAAGCCGATGGGAGCATTTACTCCAGTTGACTTCCCACTCTGAAGAAGGCACCAAACTTGGCTTAAGGAACATCAACTCGAGCTACAATGTTTATGTAGCTGGAGTTGTGTACCTTAAGCCAAAGTTCCAGGTCTAGTATAGACCTGGGCCAAGATCCTGTTTCAACATCACCATATTGAAAAGTTTCATGTTGTGGTTGGTTAGGTATGAACAAAGCAAGTGTTGTATTCATAACATGATATTAAGAAATATTAAGAAATTTCTGGGGACTATATTTGAAAAGTAGTGTTCCTGAAATTCCATCACTGAAGGAAGTGTAACTTTACTAAATACAAGTGGAAAAAAACAACACAAAACCCCCAAGGAATTACTATTGAATAGCTTAGAAATTCACTTTAGGCTTAAAAGAAGTCCCAGATTCTTCCAGAAAGTGATTAATATTGCATTAGAAGAATCTGTGAGTACATGGGTTGTCATCTACTATCTTGGTTTCTATTAGAGTGAAAAATATACTTGCACTGCATTTGGAATTATCTGTGTCTTCTTTTCTGCCCTAGTCTCCTAGGACCAAATTCTGCCCTTAGGAAGCTGACTGAATATCTTAGGGACTTGGATATTACATTAATCATGGAGTGCAGAATTGGATCCCAAAATTAAGTTGGAATACAGCTGCAAAAATCCTCCTGTCACAAATAGGATTTACATTTGCTAAACAGTTCAGGACACCTGCAGATAGGCTTTGTATTGTGTAAGTGAAAGGATGGATGTCTGGAGTCCATGCAGGTGAATGGCGACCCAAGTTCTAGTGAAACAGAAATCATCATAGTGGCCTATTTGTACATACAGTAAATGGATATAATTTATAAGGAGTCAGGTATGTTTCACTGGGGATCAGGTAAAAACAATTCCTCCTATTCAGCCAGATAGTGGTGCAACTTATTCCAGTTAAAGCTAAAACAAGTCTTAGGACTAAACAGAGGATCGTACAAAGAGATCCAGAGTGGTAGCTAGAGAGAGCCAGACTTGTTTGGCTTATTTTGGACATGTTGATGTGCAAGTTTATTACTAGTGGAGTTGGAAGAGCATTTCACAGAGGATGGGAGGATACATATAGTTATGGAAGAAGCAGGTTTCATGATCTCACCGTATAGTACTACACAAGTTTCAAGCACTCAGACAGAAGACAGGCACAAATCTTTCACACTAGTGGCTGCATCTAGACTGGCAAGTTTTTCTGCAAAAGCCCTTTTCCAGAAATGCTTTCGTGCAAAAGGACCAGTGTAGACAGCTGAAAACTGTTTTGTGCAAAAAAGCCCCGATGGCGAAAATGGTGATCGGGGCTTTCTTGCGCAAAACCGCGTCTAGATTGGCATGGACGCTTTTCCACAAAAGCACTTTTGTCACAGATGCTTTTCCACAAAAAGTGCTTTTGTGGAAAAGCGTCCATGCTAGTCTAGACGCTCTTTTCCACAAATGCTTTTAACGGAAAAAACTTTTCGGTTAAAAGCATTTGCGGAAAATTATGCCAGTCTAGACGCAGCCATTGATTTTGGCAGAAGATTTAGTCTTAGGTATTGGTGAAATATCAAGGATCTAGTGTTTTAAATGGAGTGGTCAAGAGTTTGACTAATATCCCCTTCATTGTATGAATTCACCCCTTGTTCTAGGTTTCCTCTAGTATTGGTCTGCTTAGATTCTAGTGTCTTTGGGCTAGAGAGAGCAGTCTAACTGTATGCCTGAAGACTGTCTGGCACACTTTTGGGCACCATATAATAGTAATGTCTTAACAGTTGGTTCCTAACACAAATACCAATTTAGATTATACTTTTATGTAACAACTGCTACTGTATATTCGAGGAATATCACTTGCAGTTGCCACCCTGGAAGCTGGAATAAGGGGGAAATGTCACACATTAAGACAGACATAAGAGAAGAGAACTGAAAACAGCTGTGGAAATAAACTGGGTCTCTATGAACACTTAAAAAAAACCTGTCATTTTCTCCTCTGTATACCTATAGCAAGGCTCTGCTTGAGGCAGTGCAGAAGGGTGCAAATGAGTATGCCCCCAGCATGCCAGCTGTTGCAGTATAGCTAGATATGCTCGTGTCATGTAATATTTATGTTTAAAAAAAGCTTCATTGAGAGTGGGTACCTCCCTGGGATTTCATTGCCAGAAGCAGCAAGAGCAAATGTGTTCTCAGGGATTCCAATTACCAACTCAAATTGTAGCATGGTGAATTAAAACCCACAGTTCAGAGCAACAGGGTGCAGCGGCAATATCCCTACCCTCTTCAGCCACCCTGCTGCCTCTTCTTCAGCAGAATTAAATGGTTAGAGATTCATTAAATGGATCTGAGAACATTAACCTACCAGCTCTGCTGACCAGACTGGACTTGCATGGGGGTGCGCATTGGTGAGAAATCAGATTAGTAAGAGATGTCTCCGAAGATGCAGTGAAATGTTTTGTGGGACAAGACAACCCTGCTGTGAAATACTGTTCTCTTAGCCATACCTTGCTGGGAAAGCAAATAAAGCAGCATTACTTGTCACTGTACAAATTTACCATATCACTAGAATGCACCAAGAGAATTAAACTTATGTTAATGATGGCACTGTGCTTCAATTCTGATGACCACACATGTGGAGGGCGCACTTCTGAATTAATGAACAGAGCCACAGTCTTGGCATCAAATTTGGGGCAGCACAGAGTTTAGAGCATCTAATTCATTGCACTCAGTTTTGTAAGTGTAAAGTACTTGAATACTTGCATCAACTAAGTGATTGGCCAGATGTCTATCTACTCAGTTTCTAGCAGCAAATGTAATTTCTTGGGTAAGTCTTAGATGCAAGGTTTTGGTTTTACCAGAGTAGAGTCTGATTTTAAGATGTCTATGTAGTTTTACCAGACATCTGTTACACCCCCAAGTCTCTTTTGATTAGTAATTGTACCACCTCCCTCACTTTGGTGAGCACTTGTGCTTATAGGCCTCTAGGTATGGGAAACCTTTCCCCACACTATTGGGTCCTTGTTTGTTTTCAGGGTAGATTTTTCAAAATTCGCAGAAAAAAAGTGTATTGCTACACAAGTACAAAAAGTTACTTAAATTCTCCTCGTGAGTACCTCAGTGGTTCTTGGACCTGTTGGAACAAGAGTGAGCAAAAAAAGGGGAGGGACAACTGTCCCTAAAGTCAGCTGGTACGCTGAAGACTATTTCAAAATACCTTTACGGTGTGCAAGCCCACAATGTGTGATCAACACCCCGAATATGCCCTTGTATGGACTAGGTTTCATCCTGCCTTCTGAAAAGAGACTGACATTCTGGGGGCACAAAATGGGTCTTGGTCTCCATTGTACACAACATCTAGAAGACAAATTTGAATCTTCAAAAATATTCTTAAAGCACACTGTCTTAACGTTATAAAATCTACACAAAGTGACTCAGAAAAGCTTGTGGCCCAATCCTGCAAGACGGCTCCATACCAAGTATACAGCACAGCCAAGGGGAAAATGTGTACATTATTTGCTGTAGAACTGGATTCTTTGCTGTCCTGAGCAATTGTGGGCCCTGTGCAAATTTACTGAAGACGATGAGGTTACACAGATGGGCTTTGTCTACACTTCAGGGTTTTTGCACAAGAGATCTTCCACAAACTTCTTGTGCAAAAGTGTCCACATCTCAAAAGTGCATTGATAAAGCAGTGTGCTTTTGCGCAAGAGAGCATCCACACTACATGGACGCTCTTGTGCAAGAAAGCTCTGATGGCCATTCTGTGAATGGCTATTAGAGCACCTGTGCTTTTTCTAATAGGCCCTTTTTGCACAAGAAACCCCTGTGGTGAGTCACACCTGCCTTCTTTGCACAAGAGCTGTAGCTCTACCAGCAAAAGCCCTCTGTCCTGTTGATTTCCTGTATTTTTTGTACAAAAACATGCTTCAGGTGTGGACGCTCTGGCCATTTTTGCATAGAAATCTTGGAGTGTAGACATAGCCATGCAGTTAAGTCTGAAAAGTTGGCCCTCTGAATATTTTTCATTTAGCAACTTTCTGAAGTTAGTAATGATCTCAATCTGGAGACACAAGCTTGCTGCACCAAGATCATTTTACTGAAGCATGGCCATGAATCCTCTGATGTTTTTAAACCATGAATACACTATCAGAGAACCTGGATATAGAACAGAAGAAATATTAAGAAGTGTACCATTAATTAGAGCTGGGTGGCTTACGGGATTAATGATTTACTTTCATCCATTGGGCTTGAGGGATAAATTAGCAATGAGCAGAAAGTTTAATAAAAACTGTGAATCCTCATGAGCTTGCTGACATTAAACCCAAAGCAGGCATTGCTTTTATTTTAGACAGTCAACACAAGAGAGACATCTGAAATGCACTCATTAAGCATGCTACTCCTATGATTGGTTACGAAGGAATAAAGGAAATCCCAGGTCTGTTCCCAGAGGCCCACAAATGAATTAGTTCTCTCATTTCAAATTTGCAATACAGTCTCTTAAATAGGTCTTTCACCACCCAAAATGAATATGCCTGGTGTGACTGAGGTGTTGCCTAGCAATGTTGGGTCCAATACAGCAATGATTCTCAGCCCCGCAAGACTCCTGTACACTTATTTGTCCCAAATTTCACCTCACTTAAAAACTCTGGTCTTGGCTCCAATCTTGCTGAAGCCGAAGTCTCACTGTGCTTTCCGCCCTGGGTCTCAATTCTCAACCAGTTGAACACTGCCCCTCACTGTCAGTGGGCCTGCCAAAGAGGGCAGCTGCCTCTTGGCCAAGTGATACAAGAGGGCCCAGAGCTCCCTGCCACCACTACTGCAGCTGTGACAGGAGCCCTGGGCCCTTGAAATTGCTGCTGGTGTGCTCTGCTGAGTGCTCCAGGCAGCTCTGAGGGCTGGGTGGGAGGTGCAGTGCTCTCCAGGCAGTGCCCCACCCCTTATGAGGGCATGGAGCAGGGCCTCCTTATCCAGGGATCCAGTGAAGCTGTCAGCCCCCCTAAACACTGGTGACCCTGATGACTCCATTAAAATGAAGTTGCCCACATTGAGATACTTTCATATAGTGAACTGTTTAGTTTGCACTGACTTTGCTAGTTCTCTCTCTGTAGCCTTTTGAAAAGCTAAGCAAATATCTAGAGGAGTTGATGTACCCCCTGGAAGAACTCTGCGTATCCCCAGGAGTACACGTATCTCGGTTGAGAACCATAGAAATACTGCACATAGAACTATTACAGTGAGGCTCATAGCCCAGTCATCTGGAATAAGGAGATGGTGTCTGCAAGACCTTGCTTGTGAGGCTACATTTTAATTGGAAAGGTACAGTAACTATCAGTTAACTGTCACACAAAGCTTTCCCTACGTAAATAAGATGAGAATGCAGCTAGCTCTGTGCAAAGAATACAAATTAGGACTGATGGGGGGAGACTTTACCCATTGTGCTCTTTGCTCAGGACATGGCCACAGCTGCAGTCCTGGAGGATGGTCCACAGTGAGTGCTGTTGAGGTGGCTCACCTGCCCTAAAAGGAGCCGGGGAGACACAAAAGTCAGATGAGTCCGTATCGCATAATAGATGAAAGCATACACCAATGCTCTTCACAAGGAGTGGCTGTGGCAGCATTCTCTAGGAACTCCAGGAACCCTGGGTCTCCTGTAGCTGTGCAGCTCCACACCAACCTGATTAGGGCCAGGACCTAAGGATTTACTAGGGTCACTTAACATCTCACCAACACCTGGATGTTGAAGTACAGCAGGATAGAGACCCCTTTGGTGAAGATTGTCATTATTTCTTTTAACACTGTCATGATTTCTTTTAACGCATCAAATGACTAACTGTAAGCACTACAGTTCTCATGTTGGGTCTATCATCAGTGGCAGCCAAACACACCTTACAGGACTCAGCTCGGCACTGGGCGGATCCCTGTACCAACAGAAGCTCTTTGCAGGATCAGAGCCTTAGACATTTGTTCCCCTTTGCCTATCTCTTCCTTTGATGTAGGGAGAGTAGACTTAAGTCCATTACATAGTATATTTTCTTTCCAAAACACATTAGAATATTGATAGTGAATGACTCTGCCTCTATGTTGCTTTTCTTATCATTCTGTGGGCCTCTAAGGGTATGTATAGACTACATCCTGTCTCAAAAAAAAAAAAAAAAAAAAGATGTAAATTAGACACTTTGAAATAAAAAGTGAAGCCAGGATTTAAATTTCCCATGCTTCACTTGCATAATGACGGCCACTTTTCTTTTTTTTTCAAAATGCAGCTTTGAGAGAAAGCCAGCAGCTTAGTCTGGGATCTTTCAAAAATAAACCCTTTTTTCAAAAGATCTTGTACTCCTCAAAAAATTAGGTTTACGGGATCTTTTGAAAAAAGGGTTTTATTTTCAAAAAGATCCCCATCTAAACTGCAATTTTTCCTATCGAAAAGCCACATTTTGAAAAAACCACGGCTGCTGTTATGCAAATGAAGTACAGGAAATTTAAATCCCAACTTCATTTGCAATTTCAAAGTGTCTAATTTACATCCCTTTTTGGAGAAAAAGGATGTAGTCTAGACACACCCTAACTGATATCCTGAAAGGTTAATGAAAGCTTCATTCTTATATAGTTTTGCTATTTAAGACAACAGTTATGTTTCCACTTATGCAAGGTAAAAGTGATTTGATGTTTTCAGAGTGGCCAAACTCTGCAGCTCTTGCTGTTTGCAACATTTTTCAACAACCGCCATACTATTCAGCTTGTATGTATTTGGATCTGAAGTAGTATAAAAAATTTCATTACATGCATTATGTATTTTTGGTGATGTACTTGTTTGAGGTTTTCCATTACATTTGCATTGTTTTTTCAGAGTTAGCTCATGTTACCAATACAACTAGTTTTTTTAATTAAGAAGGTGAGATTTTCAACTGTTTCATCAACCAGTTCTCTGAATAATGCAATTTTCTGTAACGATAGCTTGAAGAGGTTGCTGCTATCTATGGACATTAAAAGTTAGTAGCATATAGAATTTGAAAACCATGGAACTATGAAAAGGAAGACCAGACTTATCTTGGACTCCAAAGCACTAAATTTCCAAGTAGAGATAAAGATAGCTAGCTTAGCTTTACTATTGGAAGGCAATACAGATTGACACAACAGAACCATCAATTAGTCATAAATAAGAGCACTTTTCATGGACCTGATCGCTTGTGATATTGGAAAGGAAGTAAAATAATCAATAAAGAACAGTTGTACTAGAAAGTTACTGTTCTACCAAAACATATTTGTCCAAATAAATGGCATCAATAATGTACATTCAGAAGACTGCTTAAAAGCTATTGCATATTCAAAGGAGATTGCCACTAACCCTAACGCCCCCCCCCCCATCATCACCACCACCACCAACAAAAATCACATGCTCCCACATAGTAGAATTTAAAAAGAACAAAACCAAAAGCCCAGGAAACTTACCTAGAAATAATGCAGACTCACAAAACAACTTTAAAAACACTTGATGACAGCTATACAATACAAGTAATCATTGTTCTCCATCAGCAGAGAGGGAGAGCACAAGCTCCTACCTTTTTCCTTTCTCCTTGTGGCTTTCTTCCCCTGAGGCTTTTCTGCACCTCCAGGCTAATTAGGTAGCAGCTGTCTCTGCTTCCCCAATTAGGGTTAGCCCTCTCTAATAGATTCCCCTAACAAGGAGAGGGTGAGACAGAGGGCTGAATCAGTAACCCTTTGCCCAGCACCCTATCTCATACATACAGGCCATGATCCTGCAACTAGTTATGCACTTAACTTCATGTATTTAATTAATCTCATACAATTTAGCAGTGTTACTCATATGCATATATATATATATATATATATATATATATATAAACTCATGGCAGGCTCAGTTCCTTATCCACGATGAAATGGATAAATTTTTTAACCTCAAGAAAGTTCAAAAGTAAAAAGAGGTATAAGTAATGCAGATTTTAGGCACTACTCCTATTCATGGAACATTTAAAGAGATTTATAGACTCCAAACCCAGAAGAAATCATTGTGATTATCTAGTCTGACCTACTGCATAACAGGCCGTAGAATTCCCTCATTCCCCAAATAATTCAGACTGCAGATCTTTGACAAAAACATCTAATATTGATTTTAAAGAATGCCAGCAACAGAGAATCCCCCACAACTCCTGTAGTTAACTACACACACTTTTATTTTCTGTTTCAATGTGTCTAGCTTCAAATTCCTGTGATGTTATACTTTCCTCTGTTAGAATAAGCACCTTTTTATTAAATATTTGCTTCCTATGTAGGTGCTTATAGACTGTGATCAAGTCACCCCTGAATAGATTGAGCTCCTTGGGTCTGTTTCCTAATCCTTTAATCATTTTGGTATCTCAGTCTGAACCCTCTCCCATTTATCACCATTCTTATTGAACTGCAAACCCCAGAACTAGACAGAGTAGTCCTACAGCAGTCACACAAGTGACAAACACAGAGTTAAAATAAACACTCTGTACTGCTACTTATGGTTCTCCTGCGTGTTCATCCAAGAATTGCACTAGCCTTTTTGACTACAGCCTTGCACTGGGAACTCATAAACAGCTGATTATACAGCATGACCTTTAAAGTGTTTTAAAAGTGTCTGCTTCTCACATTTATCATTATTGTCATGATCATTTTAAATTTTCAATTTTAATCTTCTTATACTTTTGTTGCTAGCACTGAAATCAATGGGAACAGGATTGGTTTTACTGGAATAATGTATCAACATTGTAGATCAATTTGTTGCATGCTATTAATCAATGAGTTTAAAGGATATTTAAGGATCCAAACTTGTGTACCTGCATCCAATCAATGGGGGCACGTCTACACTACAGGACAGAGTTGAATTAAGATACTCAACTTTAGCTACATTAATTGTGTAGCTGAAGTCAAAGTACCTTAACTTGGCTTTTGGGTGTGTCTAGACTATATCCCTCTTTCGACAGAGAGATGTAAATTAGGCACTTCGAAAGTGCAAATGAAGCCGGGATTTGAATTTCCCGCGCTTCATCTGCATAATCGCGTCATGGCGCTCTTTTGAAAAAGTGCTATTTTGAAAGTAAAACTGCAGTCTAGACATGGTTCTTTTGAAAAGGTAAGGCTTTTTCAAAAGATCCTGTAAATTTCAAAAAATGAGGTTTACAGGAATTTTCGAAAAAGGCTTCCATTTTCGAAAGAACAGCGTCTAGACTGCGGTTTTACTTTCAAAATAGCGCTTTTTCTAAAAAGCACCGTGACGTGATTATGCAAATGAAGCACGGGAAATTCAAATCCCAGCTCCATTTGCAATTTTGAAATGCCTAATTTACATCCCTCTGTCGAAAGAGGGATGTAGTCTAGACGTACCCTTGGTGCAGTCTACACAGTAGAAAGTCGAAAGAAGAATACTTTTCCTTTGATTTCTCTTACCGCTCATAAAAGCAGGGTTACCGGCATCTATCAGAGTGCCCCTCTCACTTTGAATTAGCTGTTTTAATTCGAACCCTGAAAGATTGAGGCAGCTTCAATCTTCCTCTGTAGTGTAGATATACCCTAAGGGTACATCTACACTGCAGTGTCTTGCACAAGAACGTATGCAAATTAGATGTGGTGATGAATATCGCCGTGCCTCATTTGCATACTTAATGAGCCATCATTTTTGTGCAAGGGGCTTTTGCAAAAGAAGGAGCAGTCTACACTGCTCCTTCTTGCACAAAAACCCCCTCTTGCGCAAAAGGCGAGAGTTAAAGATCAATACAAAACACAGTCTTCTCCTGCATTGGTAACATGTCTTATCCGCTGCATTGTATATACTGGTATTGAAAGCTGAACACAATATTTCACCATTAGTAAGTTTATCATAGATAGTTGTGTTATAAAAAAAAATCAGAACTGAAACTAGGGCATTATAAAAATGAGTAGTCCTGTGGTACTTAACAGATTCTCTAAAAGATTCCACAGGACTACTCATTGTTTTTAAAGTTACAAATTAAGATGGCTGCCCCTCTGAGACTTTTTAGGACATCATGCTTCATTTTGAGTAATAAGAGTTGAAAGAACAAGACACAAAGCTGTAAAGTTGATCATTGTTTCATTCAAATGATAGGATCACCCATCTGCACAATCCTTTATTGCAGTACTTTGTCAACATGTTATTTTCCTTACAGCATCAGGAAAAAGAAATTTCCATTAAGCCAGCCGTCTCCAAAAGGATAACCAGGAAAGCAACTGTTCTGAAGCAAAATTCTGCATTTGCCTTGGTAAAGAAAGCAGAGTAATTTCAAAGCCTTCATTATTGGCTGTTGACTATCATTATTGCTGTTGTTTTAAATGGCATTCTTTACAAGAAGTCACATGTCTCGTTAAACAAATGCATCATTCTATGCAACTTCTGGATCACTACCTTTTCCTACTTAGGAGGAGACTTGAGTGTGAAAAATTTTGTAGCATTTTAAAATATCATGACCTAAATTGGCTACATGATTACATAATCTGAGCAAAAATAGATTAATCTTCCTGACATCAATTTTCACAGATATTGCACATCCTACATTTCTATCCAAATCAGTTGGAATTGTAGGGGCTCGGTACCTTAGGATTTTACATAGAAAATAACCTTACAGTGGTGAAGAAATCTGGTAGCCCAATCTTTTTCACTGCCCAGATCCCCATTTAGGAGAACCTTACAAAATCAAATATATTCCCAGGAAGGAAAGAATTAAATACGTTGTTATCTTATGCCAACAAATACAGATGTAAACTGAGATTCCTCTTTTGTTGACACAGTTCATAGATTCCAAGGTCAGAAGAAACTTAAAAAACAACAAATAGTCTAGTTGCACCTTAAAGAATAACAAAACATGTAGATGGTATCATGAGTAACCACAAAAGCTCATGATACCATCTACATGTTTTGTTAGTCTTTAAGGTGCTACTACACTATTCGTTGTTTTTTAAGTTTTTCCTGTTACAGACTATCATGGCTACCCCTGCGAAGGTCAGAAGAGACCATTGTGAACATTTAGTCTGACCTCTTATATAAAATATCCTATGGAACTTCACCAAAATAATTTCTAGATCATATTTTAGAGCGGCAAATCCAATCTTGATTGTAGAATGTTTGGGGAATGTCTACACTACAGAGTTTTGTTGGAAAAATGGCTGTTTTTCCAACAAAACTTCACTTAGGTCCACACTGCAATTGCATTCTTCCACAGGAAAATTGAAAGAACAGAGGGGTTTTTCCAGCATTGGTAATCCTCATTCTATGAGGAAGAAGCCTTTTTGCAAAGAGCTCTTTCGGAAAAAAGGAGTGTGTGGACGGGGAAGAGGGAATTCTTTTGGAAGAAGAGGAAAGAGGGAAAAGCACTGGTGCCCTGGTGGCCATTCCATCCATAGTAATCACAGCTTAAATGTGAGAGAGCGTCCATTCAGTCTGGATGCTCTCTTTCAAAAAAGGAGATCACTTTTTCGATGCACTTTCACAGTATGGACATGCTCTTTCGGAAGAAGTTTTTTCAGAAGATCTCTTCTGAAAAAAGCTTCTTCCAAAAGAAGCCTGCAGTCTAGACATAGCCTCAGTGAGGGAGATAGGCACTGGAATTAAGGCTGTGGGGCTGTTGCAGTCTAGCACCCATGAGCCTGGCTGCCTCTCTGCATACCACGGAGCTCTGCTTCAGCCCCACGCATTGTGGCCCTGCACGCCAGGACTTTGCTCCCAGCTTCAGTTTTGGGAGGAGTGGAGAGGACGGGGGTAAAGAGTTGGTGAGGGAGAATGCACCAAGCTATATGGTAAATTGTTGCAATGGTTAATTACTCTCACTGGTAAAAATATATGCCTTATTTCCAGTCTGAATGTATTTAGCTTCAGCTTTCACATTGTATCTTTCTCCACTAATTGAAAAGCCCGTTATTAAATATCTGTTCCTTGTGTAGCTACTTATAGATTGCAATCAAGTCATCCCTTACCCAAGTCATCTGGTTCTTTGTTAAGTGAAATAGATTGAGTTCCTAGCATTTGTCATAAAGAAGGTTTTCTAATCCTTTAATCATCCTTGTGGCCCTCCTTTGAACCCTTTCCAATTTATCAATATCCTGAATGAATTCAAACAGTCCAAAATTATGTTTGACATGTAAAAAAATTTTAAAGATGTTATTGTGGCTCCCATCTTTCTCTTAAAATTATTAGTATCTACGGGCCAGATATTGACACCCTTATTTATTTGGCATGGATTTTGCAAAAAAGTGGAACTTGTGCTTTAACTTTAAGTAAGTGGATGTGCTAAATGTGCTAAGTATGTGCAGGAACTGGGCATAATGGTACTGCTATTCAACCCCAGCCCATGGCAGAATCTGACCCTCTGCATGTTGTTAGGTTACAAGTACTTGTAGAGGCAACTACCTTCCTAGACATGGAAGGAAACAAGAGTTAGCTCCCCTTATTCTTGCCACTGGAGGAGAGAAAGCACAGAAGCCAGTATAAGTTAATGAAAGAAAAATGTGATCTAAGCAATATCAAAAATAAAACACTGTTTTTATTTCATTGTCATACTGTTGCAAAACAGTTGTGTGTATATTTTCTAGAAAAAAATGGTTCTCAACAGCTTTCAGCTATCTAGTCTTTATGGGCTTTAAAAAGACTGAGGGTATGTCTACACTGCCACCCTAGTTCGAACTAGGGTGGCTAATGTAGGCATTCGAACTTGGAAATGAAGCCCGGAATTTAAATATCCCGGGCTTTATTTGCATGTTCCTGGGTGCCGCCATTTTTAAATGCCCCGTAGTTTGAACTACCTGCTCGCAGCTACACGCGGCACGCGGCACGGCTCCTAATTCGAACTACCATTATTCCTCCTCCAAGTTCGAATGCCTACATTAGCCACCCTAGTTCGAACTAGGGTGGCAGTGTAGACATACCCTGTAACATTTATGGAAGTCCTGTTACACAGAACCATGACAGAATTACACTGAAATAAACACACACAAACCCATAGCCATAGAAGTGCTGCAGAGTTATACTAAAAGTACGACAGCGCCAAGTGATTATAATACAAAGTGTAAGACTGCCATGGAGCAAAAGTCAGGACAGCATGTTTCAGGAATAAACTGATGACTAAACAACCAATTCCTGAGCAGCTGAAGAAGGTTTCGTTAAACTGTTTTGACATTGAAAAAGGTTTCCTTAAACAGTTTTGACATTTCTAGAGGTAATTGACTTGGCTACAGCCTTTAGGTTACAATGGTCACAAAAACATCATGAAAAAATTAAATGGTGTGTTCTTCATGCTTATGTTATTTGGAAGTTATAAAACTTGTCTATTGATCTAGAATTAGACCATTTTGATGTAAAAAGCCAGGAGTTTGGCTAAATCCATAGACATGTTTTGGCCTGCCATAGCTAGCTATCAGATTCTGAGAGTCAATGAAAGTTGTAATAATCTCTGTGGCACATTTTTTAATTTGCCTCTATTGATTAAATCCAATATAAATTAAATATAAGTCCTTTGCTGCTCCTGTTGAAGATGGGAGTTTTGCCATTGATTGGAATGACCTGAAGGTCAGGTTTATATGTAAAGTTCTTTACTTCAGAGGGAAATAATAGTCCATGAATATGAGTCAGAAGTATATACCACAGCTTGCGTTCCAAAGCCTGTTCACTTTGTTCTAGCTTTACTCAGATAAAACTCCCACCAAAATCAATGGTAGGCCTGTTTAAGTGAGGACTTTAGGATTTGAATTATACCCCAAGATCTATGTACAGAAGACACTGGAGGCTCGTCTAGCCTACACTGAAGTTTCGAAAGAGGAAATTCTTCAGATCTCACTTTCGAAAGCAAAGTTTTCGAAAGTGAAAGTAGTCAGGATGAGATTTTTCAGCAACCCCCCCATTTCGAAAAGTCACGTAAACCTCATTTTTTGAGGAAGAACAGCTTTTTGAAAAAGGGAGGGTTGCCATAACAAACACGTCCCGACTACTTTCATTTTCAAAAGCTCTGCTTTCAAAAATGAGATCAAAAGAAGATATGCAAATTCTGTGGGAATTTGCATATCCTCTTTTGAAACTTCAGTGTAGTCTAGACATAGCCCTGGTCTGCGGATCTCTCCTCTTCCCCATGCAATTCTCAGAAGACCCTGTGAAGGAAACCAGTTTACAACTACCTAAGCCATGTGAGTGTTTACATATGATGAATAGCTCAGCTTTCAGGTGCAGCATGCACAGGACCTTCATTTCATTGTTGCACTGCAAATAATGTCAATTAAACAAACAAGGAAGAATAATGTTGCATAGTGCACAGATGTGTTATAAAACATGCTGGTTATATTTATATTCACGCTATGTCTAGAATACGTGTTTTATCAGAAGACACAATACAAGTGAAGCACCGATTAGCATTGTTTCATGCTTCATTTGCATAATCAAGTCCAATCCGTTTTTGCACAACAGGTTTTTGTGCAAAAACATGCAGTATGGATGTGTCCTAGAGAGGCAGAAGGAGCTTTCACAAAAAGGGGGTTTTGCGCAAAACGGACAAGTCCACACTGCATGTTTTTGTGCAAAAACTTTTTTGGGGGGACATTTTGTCATCTAGGACTGATGTGATTAATTGATGCCGGTCTTGTAATCAACGTATTGAACGTCTTTAGAAAGACATTACAGCCTTTCAAAGAAACCGATAAAACCTTTTTTAAAATTAGTTTTTCCCTTTAAGGAGTTGCTTGTTTCCTCCAGCTTTGATTTTAAAAGGGCTAGAACAGTTGACTCAGAAGGGAAAGGCAACTGTTTAGGGTTAGCGGGTGGATTCTGTTCCCTTTAGTTCCTGTATAGCTGTCCCCACAAAACTAGTTTCCCCGGGTTCCCAGAAATTGGAGAGTAGCACAGGAAAAAGAGTTCTGATTATCTCTGTTATGTAGAATCAACCAACATGTGATACACAGCACTTGCAGCCGATAGGTAATTGTTGGGATTATGTCCAGGGGATTCAAGTACAGGGTGAGGGAAAGTATATGTCCAAACACTATAGAAAAACAGAAAATTGCCTATGGAGCAGTGACCTCTCCTTTCCTCAGTGATTAATCCTTCAGCCCTGGTTTATACTAGGAAGTTATTTAAAAATAACCCCCCCTCCCCCATTTCAAAATAACAAGTGGAGCGTCCACACTACCAAGCCTGTTATTTCGAAATAATAACTCCTGCTTTCCACGAGGAATACTGCTTATTTTGAAATAGTTATTTTATACCTGTTAATGCTACAAAAGTAGAACTAAACTTGATACAAGGGTACCCCCCCACACCAAACAAAAAAAGGTAAACATAAGAACCATTGCAGAAGAGATTGTGTGTCCAAACAAGTTAGGTAGGACTCACTGCTTGAGGCACTGGAGCAGGAAAGTTAACTAATTATTAACACATTGGTTCATTTGGTTTCTCAAAAACAAATGCTCCTATTGAATTGTGATAGGTTAAAATGATTTCCTTTGTCCACACCACTTAGACAGACTGAGGGTATGTCTACACTACCCCGCTAGTTCAAACTAGCGGGGTAATGTAGGCATACCGCACTTGCAAATGAAGCCCGGGATTTGAATTTCCCGGGCTTCATTTGCATAAGCAGGGAACCGCCATTTTTAAAACCCCGCTGGTTCGAACCCCGTGCAGCGCGGCTACACAGGGCACGAACTAGGTAGTTCACGAAGAGTAACGGTAGTTCGAACTAGGAAGCCTAGTTCGAACTACCTAGTTCGTGCCCCGTGTAGCCGCGCTGCACGGGGTTCGAACCAGCGGGGTTTTAAAAATGGCGGCTCCCCGCTTATGCAAATGAAGCCCGGGAAATTCAAATCCCGGGCTTCATTTGCAAGTGCGGTATGCCTACATTACCCTCCTAGTTCGAACTAGGAGGGTAGTGTAGACATACCCTGAGTGACTCTAAGCCCCAGGTGCTCTTTAGTGACACAAACTGCCTGACTGAGTGGTTTTTGACTAAATGCTTCACTGTAAGAGATTGTAATGTCCCAGGGCTAAGGCAATGTTTGGACTCTGGAGACAGTTTTTGTGAGATAGAGATGAGCTTGGATGAAGCGCTGGAACACAGAGCCATTTGAGATGGTCCTCTAGCACCACGGCAAAGTTATAAATAACAATGGAGGAGGAAGGACTATTGTGAACTGAAGCCTACTTGTTTCTCCCTCACCTGAAGTTGTGGCACAGTTGGTTGAAGGCAGTGTTTACTTAAGGTGTACTTTTGATGTTCCTTTCACAAACAGTTCAGTGGCTTTTATTGTAACTTGGTCCAGGCTTGCTTCTGAAGGCATCAAAGAAGAATTGAGACAAGAGACAATAATTCCCACTCTTGAAAGCAGTGAATTTTTTTGCTGGCATTAAAGTGCTTTGGAAAGGAAATAATATTTTATTCTATTGTAGCAGAAGCTTTTCTAATTAATAACAATAATTACAACTGTAGCAATAGTGCAACCATTCTAAAATATTATTTGCTTATTAAAAATACCGGCATCAGTAGTTGATAAAAGAACTCAACTTCAAATGCTATTTCTTTTGTGTTTTTTCATTCCAATCCCACTTGCTAAAGATGCTAAATGAAGTGTAGGTGGGACCAAATAAGTAACGAGAAACGTGTGACTACTAGACACTCTAGAGGTACTGATAGTAAACTAATAAGGCACACACCTCCAGCTGTGCAGAGCTCAAGTTCCACAGGTGGCAGGGGAGGCAAAACTACTTTTATGCGTCTGCAATCACTGGCTCCAGTTAGAATGGCCCCCTATGGACTGTTCCATTGGCTAGGGATAAAGGCCTTAATTCTGCAAAGACTTATTCATGTGCTTAACTTTGCGTGCTGTGAGTGGGACTGTTCTCAGTGTATTAAGTTAAGAATGTGCATAAATCTCTGTATGATCAGGACCCATGTTAGCACCATATTATTTTCTTTTCCACACAATTTTGCATGCAAAATTGGACCCTATATCAATAACCCAATTTTAGGTTTCTTTGTAAGTCAGCCTACTCATATTCGGTTATGTGTATTATATGAGGATTTATATTGCTAGTTTATAGAGGCAGATTTTAGGGGAAATAGAGTATTATGTTTCATTTCCTGTCAAGATTCTGCTTTCTCTAGGAGGCAATTTATAGACAACATATTTGGTTTATGTAGCTGCAAAAACTATATTTTAACTTTTTAAAAAATTATACAGAATATGCAACCTTGTGTTATTACAGTAAGAGAATTACAAGTAAATATTTGTATTCTTAGCATGCTCTTTTATATGCCAGCTGCATCCTGAGTCTCTCAATATACCAGAAGATGTTATATAGCCAACTTGAAAATTACTGCAAAATCTCATTAAAAATAAACACTACTAATCATGGTAAGCATTGTCCTAAATTTGTTGTTTACCACTTTGAATATGTACTTCTAAACCTTCCACACATGTCTTTTGGTGCAAGAGCTATAGCGCAAAAAGGAGTTATTCCTCGTGGGGAGAAGAATAACTCTACCGGCAAAAGCCCTCTGCCCTGTCGATTTACTGTAATTTTTTGTGTGTGCAAAAATGTGCTTGGGGTATGGACGCTCTGCCAGTTTTGTAGTATAGGACAGCCTTGTAGTATAGGACAGCCCTACCACATATACTGGAGCTAGAAATTTCTTCTCCAAGTCTAACTGTGTTGCAGCACAGCCTCATATGAACAAAGATTTTATGAGCATGTTCATTGCATTAAAAAACCCCACAGACCAATTAACTTGATTCTATCATTCCTTCTTCGGAGGGTGTTAGCTTCATAGGTTCTCCTCTCTTCTGTGGGCAATTTAACCACTGAGGTACTTTAGTATTGGGCCTGTTGGTGACTGTCTTGCGAAAAGCATGATGCCAACAAGAGAGAAGCTGATGGTTTGGAATAAATAATGCAACCTCTTTTATTTACAATCTGGAAACAAGACATACAGGGCAGTTGTCCTTAGAGAATCACTAATTAATGCCTTTCAGTCCTGACAGGATGGCCATCCCAGCTCCACATGCACTATATCTACAAGCTAACTGTGCATATAGCAAAAATCAAGCGTGATGTATGCTGTAGTTAAATTTCAGAGACTATATGGCTACGTCTACACTGGCCCCAAATTCCGGAAAAGGGATGCAAAGCAGGTAAGTCAGAATAGGGAAATCCGCCGGGGATTTAAATATCCCCCGCGGATTTAAATAAACATGTCTGCCGCTTTTTTTCCGGCTTGGGGAAAAGCCGGAAAAAAGCGTCTAGACTGGCGCGATCCTCCGGAATAAAGCCCTTTTCCAGAGGATCTCTTATTCCTACCTATTCCTTTCAGGTAGGAATAAGAGATCCTCCGGAAAAAGGCTTTATTCCGGAGGATCGCGCCAGTCTAGACGCTTTTTTCCGGATTTTCCCCAAGCCGGAAAAAAAGCAGCAGACATGTTTATTTAAATCCGCGGGGGATATTTAAATCCCCCGTGGATTTCCCTATTCTGACTTACCTGCTTTGCATCCCTTTTCCGGAATTTGGGGCCAGTGTAGACATAGCCTATGTGTCTTGATGTATTTACTAAACAATTTCCATTTGTTGAATTGAATCCCAGTAAACTGAATGCTTGTCCTTGTAGGTACAGAAAATTCCCTTTATGAGAAAAAAGGTATGACTTGTGTTTAAACTAAACCATTTTTGAGTCTCCAGTAATATGCACGTTGCTGTTCTGTTGCTGTTGAGTTCAAAATAGAAGTCTATGATCCTCTAAACCATTTATTGGCTGGTATGTAACCATGGAAAGAAATTATGGAAATGTAATTATCTTATGGCACTAATTATTGATATGACAAATTAATGCTTGAGAATTTCTATTTAGTATTTGTTAAAAGGCTATTAAACTGCATAACTGGGTGTGTGGTACAAACCAACACCTCATGCAATTCAATCATGTTGTCAAATTTTATTTGTAATTTAAATAGGTTATTCAATTTTTTGAATGGCTAAATGATGATATTCAGTACCTACAGTATGTATATCCAGTGGTGTAAAACAACAGTGTGGACTTCTATACTAAAATAAAAGAATTCAATTATGTAACAATTTGCAGTGTATTCATTTTTCTTTTCCCCTTCTTTTATAGACTTTCACCAGGAGACAGTTTGTTTGACAAAACATCAGATTCTTTAAGTTCAGCCAAGAAAACAGCCTTCTGTAGTTGCACAGTAGATGATGCTGGATTACATCAATAGGTGAACAATTTGGATTATGTTTCTCAAACAGAATTTGCTTCATCTGGCAAAGAAAGTGAAAATGTTAAGTTTCTTTCTTTGATACCAGAACTGGATGTCACTGCTGAGTATTTTAGCTGTTAATCTTATTGGGCACTTAAGCAGACTTGCACCTGCACATGAGAAGAACTCCTCTGCTCTTCTGTCTGGAGAAAACCAATCTGTTAATTACACCAAACTTCATGCACAGACCCTAGCATATACAGCTACAAATTCAAAGGGAGACACTGGGACAGAAAAACAAGGCTCACCATACTTGAAAAACAGAAGAAATAACAGAAATATGACCACCATCTCAGCAAAAGACAGCCCATTAGAAACAGATGGAAGTGCCAGCAGGACTATGAATACCTTTCTGTCTTTCCCTTCCAAAGTCTTAGCCACATGGACCTGGAAGGGCTTAGCTATTTTTTTCCAGAGGACTATGCCCCTGACACACACACCGAAATTTTCCCTTCTTGGGCCACACCTTCTGGCCTCACTGAATCCAATGCTTTGGCACGGTGCAAGCAGGCAATAGCTAACTCCAGCTTAAGAAGATCATGCAATGTTCTTCTTGGCAGGAGGATATAGGATACAGGAGATATGTGTATGAAAGATCTACTGTTGAAGGATGATCTCAACTGGTCTGAAGCAGACATGGCCCTGTTAGAGAATGAATGTGAAAAGAAGGTTTGGAAGAAATACATTACAACACACAAGGGGTGCATCTAGACTACAGGCTTTTGTCGTTAGAAGTTTTGTCAACAGATACTGTCGACAAAGCTTCTGTCGACAAAGAGCGTCTAGACTATATCCAGTTCTGTCGACAAAGCAAGCCACTTTGTCGACATGACAGTGTAGACGCAAAGGACAGTGTAGATGCAATAATGTCTTCTTTCGACAGAACTCTGTTGACAAAAGGCGTTATTCCTCGTAGAATGAGGTTTACAGCCGTCGGCAAAACTGCTGAGTTCTGTTGACGTTATGTCAATAGAACTCAGCGGCAGTGTAGACGTAGGTATAGTTTTGTTGACAAAAGTACATTTTTGTCGACAAAACCCTGTAGTCTAGACACACCCAAGGATTTCAGAGCTCAATTGAAGACCTCTCAGCATTAAAATGCCCTAATCTCTGCAGTCGTAATGGACAGTGTGTAGAATGGGGCTATGCATGTTTTAAAGTTTTTAGTTCGTATGTCCGCATTGTGTTGTCTGGTAAGTCGAACTATAAAGGAAAATTTATTCTTACACTCTTCTTGGATTTTGTGCCAGACTAGCACATTTTATTGCCTTTCTCCTCAGGTTTTGCACACTGAAAGTCATTCCCTACAGTGGGCCTACTCATTATCCCACAACTTTATTCCAATTTAAAACAGCTATATTTGTTATCTGTTCTGCTTCTTGTTTCCCCAGGGCAACGCACAGACTCAATTTCTGGAATGTCAGAATTAAAATATTGACCAATCTCACTGAATATACAATCTAGACTAGTAGCTGAGGAGAATGGCATATTTCACATACTCTCTTCTGTCAAGGAGCCCTATCAAACAATTCCCTATATTTAACTTATTTATGGGCCCTGATCAGTATTTAGTAAGAGAATATTTTTTTATTTTTATTTTAGCAGGAAAATGAGGAGTCCAGTGGCACCTTAAAACTAACAGATGTATTTGGGCATAACCTTTTGTGGGCAAAACCCCACCCAAATAGTTCCACAGGTCTCCTTGTTGGTTTTGTGGATAGGACGAGCTTGGCTACCTCTCTGATATTTTTAGGAAGGTGTCTAGCTCCAAAAGAAAACACTGAGGCTTGGGCTGTAGACTCTTTACACCCATTCATTTCTAACATTTCCAATGTTTGTTAGGGCCTGATTCTAAGGGTACGTCTAGACTACAGGCTTTTGTCGACAGAAGTTTTGTCGACAGATACTGTCGACAAAACTTCTGTTGACAAAGAGCGTCTACACTACATTCAGTTCTGTTGACAAAGCAAGCTGCTTTGTCGACATGGTAGTGTAGACTCAAAGGACAGTTTACATGCAATAACACCTTCTGTCCACAGAAACTCTGTCGACAGAAGGTGTTATGCCTCGTAAAATGAGGTTTACCAATGTCGACAAAACTGCTGAGTTCTGTCGACGTTATGTCGACAGAACTCAGCGGTAGTGTAGACGCAGGTATAGTTTTGTCAACAACAGTCCACTTTTGTCGACAAAACTCTGTAGTCTAGACACACCCTAAGTTACATTTTACACTGCCAGAGGAGGTTAAAGGTGTTACTCTAAGGCCATGTCTACACTAGGAAATTATTTCAATTACTAAATTCAATATAAATAAATACTAAATTACTAAATTTGACTTAAGAATTCCCAATTTAACAAATTTGAATTTGAATGTCCTCACTATGGGGAAGCATCTAAATTAGTCCGAGACAGGCTTTGTGGATGCACTACCTCGGACTCAGAGCCCCAGGAAGCACTCTGGGGAGCTGCGGGAAGCCTTCCACAGGCCAATTAGTTCAAATTAGTGGTACTGGAGTGCCCACACTAACATTATTTCGAACTTGCAAGTTTGGAATTAGCATTATTCCTGATGAAAAGCAGGCATATACAGTTCGAATTCCATGGCCTGTTATTCCAAAATAATAGGCTTAATAGTGTGGATGCATCACTTACTAATTTGACCTTGGGAGATGGAGTTATTTCAGACTAGTGTGGTCCTAGTGTAGACAAGGCTAAATGGAAGCAGACCCAAGACATACTCAGCTTTTTCTTAGCAGCATGACAGTTTCCTTGGCTACTCAATATCACATTTTCAAAAGTAGAGTTAATCTAGGAAGTTTGAAAAGTCAAATGTATAAATCTTCCCATTAATTTCTTTCTTTGGTTGGATCTCTAAATTAGATCTATAAGATCTTGTAGTGCATTTGTATATCTCTTTCCAATATCAGTTGTATGACAGATCTCTGTCATTCTAAAATTGTATCTGAATTATGATTTAAACATTTTAATCAGTCAAAATGAAATGTTGGAGACAGCTCAGGCAGGGGCAATATTGTTCACTATTTCTCTTATTATATATATAGTTACAGAGAGAAGCATTATGTTTTACATAGTTTAAATGTGTGTTAATTAGTTACAGTAAAACTCCGGTGGTCCGGTACGCCTGATGGTCCGGCACCAACTGCAACCCAGAAGTGCTCCGGCAGCTGCTTCAAGTTGTTAGAGTAATTGATTAACTGCGGCTGGATCCACAGCCGACACGCAGTTAATGTAACTTTCCTCTCTACTGCCGGGGGGGGGGGGGGGAGAGGAAGGTAGGGGTCGGTGGGAGAGGGGGAGGAGGACGGGGTGAGGGTGTGCCAAAGCAGCCGCATTCAGGACGTTCTGGTCAGTTACAGTCACTCTGGCTGGATCCACAGCCAACACACAGTTAATGTAATTTTCCTCTCTACTGCCGGGAGGGGGGGGGGGGGCAGGGGAAGGTAGGGGTTGGTGGGAGAGGGGGAGGGGAAGACGGAGGGGGTGAGGGTGTACCAAAGCAGCCGCATTCAGGACGTTCCGGTTAGTTACAGTCACTCCGGCTGGATCCACAGCTGACACGCAATTAATGTAATTTTCCTCTCTACTGCCGGGAGGGGGGGGGGGCAGGGGAAGGTAGGGGTCGGTGGGAGAGGGGGAGGGGGCGGAGGAGGGGGCGAGGGTGTGCCAAAGCAGCCGCATTCAGGACGATGATGGATTGTATGATATTTGACAGTATGACTGAGAGAGCTTTTGGACAAGGATTCAGAGAGCCACCAACTCTGAAATGTGAAGTTATCAAACTGCAGGTTTGTAATTTATACTTATATTTGAACTTTTCACAGCACTGGGATTAATTTTAATTACCTGGGCAGAGTAGAAGGAATTTAGATTAATGCATACAAGGTCCAATCATGCAATGGAAGCTGAGAGCAAATATATTCAGCACTTTACTGTAGGCACTCAACTCTTTGCAAGACTTCCATACCTTCAGTGGTAGGTGAAATAGAAAACACAATAGGAATTTTTAACAGTTCAGAGGGATGTACCTACACATGGCAGTCAGTTATCAGAAAAACATGCTGAGAAATACACCTATGCAAGTGCTGCCCTGTGTTGGGGAATTTCAGGAGTGATCAGCTGGTTGTAATGAAGTGTCCTTACTGAGAAGGCCAGAATCCCGTTCTTCAGCTGCCTGAAGAACACACCTAATTTTTCCAAGTTGGAACCTGATGCTTTAAATATATTGTTTCGACAGGATAAACCTCTAAAATCCAGGACTCTATAGTCCAGTAACATTCATGATCTGGAAGGAACATGGATAGTGCTGGATCGAGAGCCCCACTTGGCCAGGTTCAGGGGCTAAGCTGGCGGTGCAGAGCACAGCCCCAGCCGGGGCTGGTGGCGGGGAGCATAGCCCTGGCCGAGCCGGCAGAGCAGAAGCACAGCTGGCCGGGGCTGGCACAGTGGGGAGTGCAGCCCCAGTCAAGCCAGAGGGAGCGGGGCATTGCACCCCGCACATGGTAGGGAGCACAGCCCAGTCTCCAGGCAGGATCACAGCCCTGGCAGGGCTGGGGACAGCAGGGCTGGCAGGGAAGCAGGACCAACAGCCAGAAGGGAAGCCTTGACCTCCTTGGTCCAGCAAACTCTGTGGTTCAGGACTGCTCATTTCCCAAGGATGCCAGACCAGAGAGGTCCTACCTGTATTATAAAAATAGAAATGAATTTTTTTGTCGTACTTGGGTAAAATACAGCAGCCATTTATTAATACAGAGCAGCAGTACACATTAGTTTAGGACAGGACATTTAAAATATTGTAACACATGTTAATGAAATTAAAGGAGGAATTTAGATGGATAGAATGCTAGAATTTCCCAGGATACCTGATTAATTCATAAGTATTCATGCTGCAATGAAGAGTTGGCTCTTGATCTTGGACAAGAGACTAAGAAAACTCCAAAGTAAAATTGCTTCTTATTTATGTGGGGTTTTGTTTGGAATGTATTCAGTGGGAAACTTTCCTTATTGAGAAAAGAAACTTTTACTCAACTAGTTCCTGCAGATGCTATGATTATTTTGACAGATTATAGAATGCAGGCTATAGCTATTTCTTGAGCACAACATGGCTCCACTTATCTGCATGTTGGTTCAAATGAGAAAGTCAACAGCAAATTTACACTCCATTAGGTTAAAAGCCCTTCAGAACCAGCTCACAGTGAAGTAATTATTGAGAGTTCGCTTATCACAGTTTGAAATGTCCCACTCTCACCTCATGGCAAGGTTTTCTGTTATAACACTCTCCGTGGTAGCACATTTGGTTCCCAGCTACAAAATCTTTATCGTAAATCACTTTTATTGACACTCTTAGTACTGACTTGAGCTCAGTTAGAAAATGCACCCCCCCCCCCCACTAATATTTGTACAGGATCAAACTTGGTGGGGAATCTGAGGGATTGGAATTTTTTTACTTTCAGCTATATCTGCCCTGTGCAATTACAATAGTGTAAATCAGGAGTTTCCTGCTAATGTTAATAGAGTTACAACAGTGTAAAATGGGTCCATTACAGCAAGCCACTCTGTGGTTTGGGACAGACCTACTTGCTCCCACATCTCATAGAGGAATCATTTTAGCAGGCACCTCATTAATGAAGGAATATTTAGCTAAATTCTTGTTCTTCAGTTTCTTATTTCTGGTTAAACAAATTCATCCTTATTCCCCAGAAGTGTCAGTCCTGACAGAGAGTAGGAAGGATGTGTACCTGCTGCATGGTGGAAATGAAGACAGCTAGGGAAGCCTGCACACACACAGTGAGACACTCCTCTGTAGGATTTTGGGGGCCATAGCCACTGAGTCTATAAGTACACAGATACATTGGGGAAATGTAGTCAGGTTTGGTAAGGAGGGTGGAGACAGTTTAGCCCACAGAAACAAAATGCAGCGTAAGATTCAATCTGATCCGCATGAAATTGTACATGTACATAGAGCTGGGAACATATCTTATCTCACTACTATCTAGGGGTATGTCTACACTAGAAAGTTAGTTCGAACTAACGGACGTTAGTTCGAACTAACTTTCCTATGCGCTACACTAGCGCTCCGCTAGTTCGAATTTGAATCGAACTAGCGGAGCGCTTAGTTCGAACTAGGAAAACCTCATTTTACGAGGACTAACGCCTAGTTCGAACTAGCTAGTTCGAACTAAGGGCTGTGTAGCCCTTTAGTTCGAACTAGTGGGAGGCTAGCCCTCCCCAGGTTTCCCTGGTGGCCACTCTGGCCAACACCAGGGAAACTCTATGCCCCCCTCCCGGCCCCGGACCCCTTAAAGGGGCACGGGCTGGCTACGGTGCCCGTGCCAGGTGCAAGCCTGCCAGCACCCAGCTAGCAGACCCTGCACCTGGCACGGCACAGAGCCACCCACCCGATGCCCCCCAGCCCACCCCCTCTTGCCGGGACCAGGCTGGCGGCTCCCGGGAGCTTGCCCTGGACCGCAAGAGGCGGGCACCTTCCTGGGCTAGTGCGGACATCGTGGACCTCGTCCACGATCTCCGCACTAGGCACAGGAAAGTGGCCGTCTAGGGCAGGAGAGCTGCCAGCCTGGCCACCCAGGAGCAGGTGTGCATGAAAATCAAGGGGGTCCACTGAGACCCCCGACACTGAGCCCTGAGCTTACAATGGCCGTCCTGGGTCAGACCAAAGGTCCATCTAGCCCAGTAGCCTCTCTGCCAACAGCGGCCAACCCTAGGGACCCTGGAGGGGATGGACCGAAGACAATGACCAAGCCATTTGTCTCGTGCCATCCCTCTCCAGCCTTCCACAAACTTTGGGCAGGGACACCACTCCTACCCTCTGGCTAATAGGACTCCATGGACCCAACCTCCATCACTTGATCTCACTTCCCTTTAAACTCTGTTCTAGTTCTAGCCTTCACAGCCTCCTGCAGCAAGGAGTTCCACAGGTTAACTATTTGCTTTGGGAAGAAGAACAACTTTCTCTTACTAGTTTGAAGCCTGCTACCCATTCCTTTCCTTTGGTGTCCTCTAGTCCTTCTTTATGGGAACTCATGAAGAACTTTTCTGAATGCACCCTCTCCACCCAACCCCTGCTTTTAGAGACCTCTATCCTGTCCCCCCTCCGTCTCCTCTTTTCTAAGCTGAACAGTCCCAGTCTCTGTAGCCTCTCTTCATCTGGGACCTGTTCCCAACCCCTGATCATGTTAGTTGCCCTCCCCTCTCCCAGCCTTTCTCTTCCCCTCTCCCACCTCCTTTTCCCAGTCTCCCCCAGTTTTTTTCAATAAAGACAGAGTCAATGTTGGAAGAAACGTTATCTTTATTTTGTACATCAATAAGAAGGGGGGCTAGGGAAGGGCAAGTGGAAGAAGGTGAGGGAGGAATGGGGCACGAGCCCCCGATGGGGAGGACTGGGCTGGCTCTGCGGGCTTCTGGGGGTGGAAGCTCTCCTGCAGCCCCCCAATTACTCCCTCTCCCCAGATGGCAGCCTGCGGCAAGTGCAGCCGGGCTGATGGCCGAGTGGTGTGATGTGCCCAGTGTGGGCACTCAGGGCACTCCAAGCCAGAACTTCTTTGCAAGCGGGGCACCCCTTAGAACTGTGTGTCCGGGGTGGGGGTCGGGACCCTTTAAGCGCAGCCCTCGGCTAGCCTGAGACAGTATCTCCACGCTCTAAGTCCTCCTCTTATGCCCTGCCGGCACTGCTTCCGGCCATCATTAAGCCCTGTTCAGAGTCCACTCAATGTGGACTTACTAGTTCGAACTAGCAAAACGCTAGTTCGAACTAGTTTTTAGTTCTAGATGCGTTAGTTCGAACTAGCTTAGTTCGAATTAACTAATTCGAACTAAGTTAGTTCGAACTAGCGCTGTAGTGTAGACGTACCCTAGCTTTATAACATCTAGCTTTATAATTTTTAAAAAAGTCAATATGTCTCTGTAGCAAATTTATACCTCAGAATTCGCAAGAGTGGTAACAGAAAGATGACCGTGGAAAATATCTGCATCACATTTCAAAGGTTATGAGGTTAAATGCCATCAAAACTGTGGTTTTATTAATATTTCTATTAACTGTAGATTAATTCATTCTTGCCACATTCCTTTTAAAAAGAAAGATAAGAAAGAAGGATAGACTGTCCTTATATCAGAACCAAAATAGTTCGTATGTGAAAAAACCAGCAAAACAAGTGTCTAATTGTAATGGGAAAATGTTAGCTGTATAAATAGTCAAATTAATTTTGACCCATAATGAAATTTCCATCTTTACATTAAAAGAGATGTTGTATGAGGTTATTATTTGTGTGCCTGACCTAGAAATATTTAATTTTTAAAAAATGAATTTGAATACATTGTGAACCATCTCTTTCAGTATCTAACTATTTTTTATTAAAGTAGGAGAGGCACAACTGATCATACAACTAATGCATCTAGCGATTGTCAAGCTGTCCTTCAGTGATTCAAGAGTGAGAGTACCAGCCTCAGGGCAGATGGTTAGGAAAGAGGGCACAAACCCCAAATTTGTTGTGACTTCCACATTTAGAGCTCACGAAATTATCGAGTATAAACGCAGGGACATGTAATCTTAGACATGTTGATGAGTCTTCCTTGTCTGCCAGAATGTAACATGTTCTGTTGGAAATCAGCACTTTACATCAGCTAACGTCTCTCCTGTCTGGTGATTTACATAGTTACAAAAGTCTTATAATGCAAAACACTGAAATTGCAAGGCTGAGTGAGACTGATCAAAAGTAATCAAGGGAACAAAGGATCAAGCACTCCCAGTTCACAGGATCCCAACTGCCATAGTAACTGAAATCACCTGCAACAGAACAGAAACAAAATGCAAACAGTCGAGCAAACTTACTTACGCCAAAGCTAGTCCACTCTCCAGGCAGCCTATTCAGCTGCGGGATCCCTTATGTTCCCTCTCAAACTCCCCTGTCTGCAGCCCCCTGTCCACCAGTAAGAACTACTCTCCATCTGTGCCCCTGTGCTTATTATGAGGGAATGTTATTATGTACTATCAGGCCCTTCTCAGACAAGTAGATAAATACCATATACCTGGCATTCATAGTGAACAACAAAGGAAAGATGAAATTGAGTGAAGCACAGGTTTATGTGCTGCAAGCATGCAGCATCCAGGCTATGAGTGGTGGGAGTGGGCATTCAAATAATCAATAAAATAAATTTATTAAAATCAGTTATTTTTCTTTTGTCACCTTACATTAACATTTCCTGCTTCAGCAAAATAATACATCACACTGTGACATCATAAAGGCCAGGGACTAATTTATCCCTAGTGCAACTGTTTATTTCATTGACATTACACTACTGATAAATTTGGTCCTACAAGTTTTAATGGTGCGCATGCCCTGCATGAGGTCAGTGTGTTGTCACAGAGTGAAGCATTTTGGGATATCTTCAAAGAATCAGGAAGTTATCAGGGGAAAGTGCAAGAAGTATAAACAATATAGTAAATCAGATTGTAACAATGGGATTTTTTCATGCACAGATTGGGATAAAGCAACTTTGGAAATGTTGCCCTCAAATTCATTCCCAAACAAAAATGAGTATTTTATTCAATTAAACTGGTAAGTTAGAGTAGATTGTCTTTCTCTGACATTTTAGAGTACATAAAGATTTTATTGTTTGTTTGAGAACCAAGAGAAAACCCTAGAAATTTAATCCATTTTACACTGACATTTCTGTTAAGAAAACATGCAACATAGATGATCTCTGTTATAGGGAAGGAGATACAGATCCTACCAGCCCGGGCTTACTCTGCAGACCTGACATCTCAAAATTAACTTGGTCAGTTACTGAAAGTAAGTTCTGGAGCCTCTCACCAGGATTAGGCTAAAACTTAATGAAGCGGTGGTGTTTCAAAATTGTGTTGATATAAGCAAAATATTGATCATGACTTCTGTTAAGTTGTGTACATGAAATGGGCGCTGACTCTGGTCCTGACTCAACGTTCATTGAAGTCAGGGGGAAAACTGGACTTTGGACTCGGCCTCTATTGCACAAACTTGCACATGTATTCACATGACCAGACTGGTGCACAGCTCGGGCAACCTGGTAAATTTGCAGTACATAGAGGCAAGTGGCTATTTTCACACATGTGATTTAATAAAAATCAGCCCATTGTTTAATACTGTATTCTCATCATTGTCTGTGCGTATTGTTTTGCATTGTGTGAGCTTGGGGACAGTACCCTGTTAAATGCCTGACATGCTTCATTTATTGTACCATGTACACTAACAACAATATAAACATCAATTTAATTACTGCATGTTAAAAGAATAGTAACTGATTGTGTTCAGATGCGATAAAAAGAAAAAATAATGAGGAGAAAACTAAATTCATATTGACACGGTGCTGCTCAAGGGTGCTGAAAGCTCATGAAAATGAGGTGGCCTTGCCCACTCACTGGACTGCTGGAGAACCTATCCCCTTTCTCTCTCTCTTTCTCCCTCCCCACCACATGCATGGAGTAAGAAGGCTATTGCAGCCCTGGGGCGTTAGTAATCCCTGTAGAGCTGCTTGTGCAAAGGGTCGAGGAAAGAGGTTGAAAAGGAACCAAATGAAATGTTGAGCTCACTGACGGTATGCTGGAAATTAGCTGGTGAATAGATGAGGACTTGGAGGTAAGTCTTCTGACAATCCTAGTGAGGAATTCCTTGGTACCAACAGACTCATTTGTGACAATTGGTGTCTCTACTTATGTGCAGTGATCTCATGCAGATGCCTCTCACTGGAAAGTCACGGTTGGCACTAGATTCCTGATATCACTCTTCTATGCCCCCCTCTTCTTACCATATGGGCAACATGCCTCTGGTGGCATGTGACCAGGATTCACCATCAAATGTGGTATGCTGGTTGAGCCAGATACTGAGTGGGAATGTGATAGGAATGCGGATCCATGCCTCTCTACCCCGCTCTGCAATATTTAGTAGGAGGTAGAGTCACTGATTCATGGAATGGTGGCAGTGGGTGGCCTTGCCCCATGGAATTCACATAGCTCTTTATGGGATGAGAATCCACCTAGGCTATGGATCTCAGTCAAGAGTATGTACCTGCTCAACTTACCATATACTCCAATTCTGTGACTTGACAGTATAGCAAATGGAATTCTAACAACCTGTTCCTTCAGATGGGTTGTTGGATGGTTATCTATCTTTTTACGCTATGGTATTTGATCACTGACTATGTTCACATGAAACTCGCTGGGGACATAAAATCTATTCTGTGCCCATACATTGTGAACATAGCTATCTACATGTTCAGAATTGCAATCCCATGATTAGAGCTCACTTCTGAAAAGTAGTTCTAAATGTGTATGTTCCTTAATAGAATTTCAGAGTTACAGAGCATCATTTAAAAGTTAAGCCATATTCAAAAATCAGTCTGCAGGCAGAACTCTGATGGTAGTGAATCAGGATTTTAGTAGCAGAATTTTTCATTTAAGTTGTTCAAGAGGTGACATTGCCCCTGTCCCGTAAGAGACATGACATTATCTACTATATATTTACGTGAATTTGTCTGTCTGTCTGTTTGTTCAAGAACTCCTCTTAAATGGTAAGAGCTAGGACCACCAAATTCAGTATACTATTTCCTCTTATAACTTAAAGCAAGGTAAGAATTTGGCTGTGCCAGGAAAATGGAATGTGCCTGGAATGGGATTGTTTCTCATATAACCATACAGAAAAGAGACAGAATTGCCAAGCAGGTGATAGGGGAAAGTGCCCAGTTTGCTGCATTCCTCATTCTGTCTGGGGAGCACAGGGGGCAGACAAGCTGTGCACTTTGCTCTTGCTCCCTGACAGGGACAGGAAGGGGAAGAGCAAGTAGCCCTGGTATGAATCTCAGGGTGATAGGACTTTACTCCCCATGCCATACATGTGCGTGCATGCACACACACACATACACACACACACACACACACTCCCCTGTCCAGAGCCATTCCTCACCCCCAAACTCTGACTCCTACACTTCTCCACCCTACCCGGAGCCCCTCCTTAAGGACCTGAGCAATGTCATGAAAGTGTGCTAGTGTTTTTAGACATAGACATATAAAATGTAAACCATTTTGTAATTCAAGTGCAGGTCTGGCTCTCATTTATAGAGAATCAAAGTATATGTCCAGATGGTTCAAGGGCTTTGGGATTCTTTGTACATACAATTAAAATAATCTTTCTGCAATATTTTTGTATGTAATAAACTAGATTTACCCAGTGTTGCTCAGGTCCTTAACTCAAATGATTTTTGTTTTTCTTCATTTAAAACATTGCTCTGGGGTCAGAATAGACTTTTTAGAAGAAAATGATATATTTTCATATCTATAAATGCTTTACCTGTTGTTTATACAGCTTGTGAACAGGAGCTGCAAACAGGGAGTTTTGAGAGGGAGTTCTCCAGGTAAAGGAGGAGTAAATACAGGACCCTTGAGGTAAGTGGCTGTCTGTAGTGTGTGTTTGTGTGTGTGTGGGGAGGGGGGGTTACTTGCTGTGTGCTGAGCTTGTGTTTGTTTGTTTGTTTGTTTGTTTGAAGGAGCGTGTGCTGTGGCCGGCAGCTGGAAGCTGTAAGCTTCTAAAGGTTTGAAATCTAGAATCCTCTGTTAATTGACTGAGCCTTAGTCAGGGGGCGGGGCTACCAGGGCTTTATAAAGCTGTGAGTCAGCGACCAGGGAGCTTGCAAACAGGAGCAGCAAGCAGGGATTTTTGAGAGGGAGTTGGGAAGGGGAGTGAGAAGGGGCCAAGGTACTCTTGCCAGTCTTTATACTTTAGTTTAAAGGTTTTAATAAAAACTTCCTGTTTTAACTAGAAACCTTATCAATCAAACTCATTCATAGGAAAAAATGCAGACAGAAGCTCAGCAGAAGACTGGGGGCTATCCTGTTTATTGCGCAGAGAGTAACATGTATGATTACCTGCCCTATGGGTGAGTGGCAAATGTATGCACCTGTTGCAAGGAGCTCCTGACCCTCAGAGACTGAGTTCGAGCTTTGGAGGCCAAGGTGGCTGAACTGGAGGAGCTAAGGGACGCAGACAGCTATGTTGATGAGACTTTCCAGGACATTGTAGTCCTGTCCCACCTCCAGTCTGAGAGCCCCAGTGCTGTTAAGGAGGATGAAAGTCTCAGGGGAACAGAGCATTCAATGGGAACAGAGGGAAACCATCCCATAGATGGGACCCTCGTTCCAGAGGATGTTGCGATATCCTCTTGCACTGAGGATACCTCTGAGGGGGAGGGAATGTCAGTTGTTAGGAAGAGGCAGGTGTTAGTAGTGGGTGATTCGATCATTAGAAACATAGATAGTTGGGTTTGTGATGACCGGGAGAACAGTATGGTCACTTGCCTGCCTGGTGCGAAGATTGTGGATCTCTCGAGGCAACTAGATAGACTTACGTGTAGTGCTGGGGAGGAGCCGGTGGTCGTTGTACATGTAGGTACCAATGACTTAGGGAAGGGTTGGAGAGATGTCCTGGAGGCCAAATTTTGGTTGCTAGGAAAGAGACTGAAATCCAGGACCTCTATGGTGGCATTCTCGGAAATGCTTCCAGTTCCACGCACAGAGCTAGGTAGGCAGGCAGAGCTTCAGAGTCTCAATGCGTGGATGAGACGATGGTGTAGGGAGGAGGAGTTTAGATTTATTAGGAACTGGGGACACTTTTGGGAGAGGGGGAGCCTATACTGGAAGGATGGGCTCCACCTAAACCAGGATGGAACCAGACTGCTGGCACTAAACATTAAAAAGGCCGTAGAGCAGTTTTTAAACTAAGAGATGAGGTATAGCCGATTGGTGCGGAGAAGCACATAAATTGGATGGAGACTTCTCTTACAGGAGAATCCATTGATAGAGATTCTCTAGGCTGTAGTCAGAAAGAGAGGAATGGAGAGGACAAACCATGGGCCAGAGCAGACAATCATATAAAGGAATCCAATGCATCAGGCAGACAAATAAGCAGTGGCAATTTTTTAAAGTGCTTCTACACAAATGCTAGGAGTCTGACTAGTAAGATGGGTGAACTAGAGTACCTCGTATTAAAGGAGGAGATTGACATAATAGGCACCACTGAAACCTGGCAGAATGAGGAAAATCTGTGGGACACAATCATACCAGGATATAAAATATATCGGGAGGATAGGTCAGGCTGTGTGGGTGGCGGAGTGGAGTGCAGGATCAGGTCCAGGAGATAACCATTACAGGACTGCTTGGGAATAGTGACTATAATATAATAACATTTAACATTCCTGTGGTGGGAAGAACACCACAGCAGTCCAGCACTCTGGCATTTAGTTTCAAAAAGGGGAATTACACAAAAATGAGGAGGCTAGTTAAACAAAAATTAAAAGGCACAATGACTAGAGCCAAATCCCTGCAAGCTGCATGGAAACTTTTTAAAGACACCATAATAGAGGCCCAACTTAAAAGTATACCCCAAATTAAAAAACATAGTAAGAGACGTAAAAAAGAGTCATTGTGGCTTAACCACCACATAAAAGAAGCAGTGAGGGACAAAAAGGCATCTTTCAAGAAATGGAAGTCCAATCCCAGTGAGATAAATAGAAAGGAACATAAACACTGGCAAATCAAGTGTAAAAATGTAATAAGAAAAGCAAATAAAGATTTTGAGGAACAGTTAGCCAAACACTAAAAGAGAAATAGCAAAATGTTTTTAAGTACATTAGAAGCAGGAAGCCTGTTAAAAAACCAGTGGGTCCCCTAGACGATAGACATATAAAAGGAGAAATCAAGGACAATAAAGCCATTGCAGAGAAACTAAATGATTTCTTTGCTTCAGTCTTCACGGCTGAGGACGTTAGGGAGATTCCCATCCTTTGTAGTTGATGAATCTGAGGAGCTGTCCTAGATTGAAGTGTCATTAGAGGAGGCTTTGGAACAAATAGAAAAACTTAACGTTAACAAATCACCGGGACTGAATGGCATTCATCCAAGGGTTCTAAATGAACTCAAATGGGAAATTGCTGAACTATTATCTGTGGTTTGTAACCTATCCTTTAAATCGGTGTCCATACCTAATAACTGGAAGATAGCTAAGGTGACACCTATATTTAAAAGGGCTCTAGAGGCGATCCTGGCAATTACAGACCGGGAAGTCTAACTTCAGTACTGGACAAATTAGTCGTAACAATAGTAAAGAATAAAATTGTCAGTCATGTAGAAGAACATAATTTGATGGAAAAAAGTCAGCATGGTTTCAGTAAAGGGAAATCATGTCTTACTAATCTATTAGAGTTCTTTGAAGAGGTTAACAAACATGCAGACAAGGGGAATCCAGTAGATATAGTATACTTAGATTTTCAGAAAGCATTTGACAAGGTCCCTCACCAAAGGCTTTTGAGTAAATTACATTGTCATGGGATAAGAGGGAAGGTTCTTTCATGGATTGAGAACTGGTTAAAAGACAGGAAACAAAGGGTAGGAATAAATGGTAAATTTTCAGATTGGAGAGGGGTAACTAGTGGTGTCCCCCAAAGGTCAGTCCTGGCATCAATCCTGTTCAACTTATTCATAAATGATCTGGAGAAAGGGGTAAGCAGTGAGGTGGTAAAGTTTGCATTTGATACTAAACTGTTTAAGATAGTCAAGACAGAAGCAGACTGTGAAGAACTTCAAAAAGATCTCACCAAACTGAGGGTATGTCTACACTACCCCCCTGGTTGAAACTAGGGGGGTAATGTATGCATACCGAACTTGCTAATGAAGCCCGGGATTTGAATTTCCCGGGCTTCATTAGCATAAAGCCAGCGCCGCCATTTTTAAAAGCCGGCTAGTGCGAACCCCGTGCAGCATGAGTGGTGTGGAGAGGGTGAATAAAGAAAAGTTATTTATTAGTTCCCATAATAGAAGAACTAGAGGACACCAAATGAAATGAATGGGTAGCAGGTTTAAAACTAATAAAAAAAAGTTCTTCTTCACACAGCGTGTAGTCAACCTGTGGAACTCCTTGCCAGAGAAGGCTGTGAAGGCTAGGACTATAACAGAGTTTAAAGAGAAGCTAGATAATTTCATGGAGGTTAGGTCCCTAAAAAGCTATTAGCCAGGGGATAGAAATGGTGTCCCTGGCCTCTGTTTGTCAGAGGTTGGAGAGGGATGGCAGGAGACAAATCGCTTGATCATTGTCTTCGGTCCACCCTCTCTGGGGCACCTGGTGCTGGCCATTGTCAGCAGACAGGCTACTAAGCTAGATGGACCTTTGGTCTGACCCAGTACGGCCGTTCTTATGTTCTTATGTCCTTATAGGAGAAAATGTTTACTTTGTTGCAAACAATGATCCTCCTGTGCTTCAAACTTTGCAAGGCACACTAGAGACATTTTATGGGGAAAATTTTGTGTATCTGTTTATGGTGTCAGATCCAGAAGGCTCTACTGTCCTTTTCACATTGGACTCTGCTCTTGAAGGTGCCAGCCTTTCCTCTTCTGAACTTCTTATATGGAAAGCTGCTGCAAAGAGTTCACAGAAATTGGTATTTTCTTTGACAGATGATTGCAATGTGGACAGTAAAGTAATAATAGAGGTAATGAATATTTCAATTAAATGACGTATGCTAATTCCTAACCTCTAATCTACCTAATGATAAAACTAATTGGTCATTCATAAGAAGTAATTGGTTTTTATAGGGCTTATCTTGTAGGTCAATGTGAAATTGTGTGATTGTTTAAATGGTAGATCATGTGTGAAAAATATGCATTTCCCATCTGGAAATGGAAAATACCTCTGTGTGTGTGAGTGTCTGCCTGGTTTTGAAGGTAACTTCTGTCAAGTGAATATTAAGGACTGTAAATCTAATCTCTGTGGTATTGGCAATTGTGTTGATGAGATAAACAGCTACTACTAGAATGCACACCTGAGCTGCAGGGTAAATTATAATTTTTCTTTTAGTAAATAAATGAATTTTCTAATTGTTTTTACTTTACTTGTGAGGACTGAAATTAATTTGCTGTGATAATATGAAGTTTCATTGTCTTGTGTACTATAAAGTACTATATTATATTCAGCAACTTTAATATTTTCTTGCATCTGTGTACATAATCTTGGCCATATGACACAATTCATCAGAAGCACTACTAAGCTGTGAATCCCAGCCCAACTGACTGACTCTGTGAGCCCAAATCATAACATTTCTGACTGTAATAACTTGTTCACTGGCCTCTCCAGACAGAAGAGGCTGATCTACTAAAGCTAACATATATATTGAGTTTACATTTTCTTCTGTGAATCTTTTCTCCTTTACACCAGTGCCTGCCCTCTGAAGTCAGTGGACCAGTATGTGTGTAACTGAGGGCACAATTTGACCCCAAACAAGTAGAATTACTTGCTGAGCATAAGTAGGCATGGGAAATCAAAGGATCTTGCAACCTAAATAGAAGTCCCTGTGCTTCAGCATGGAGGAATGATTTATAAGTTTGGAAATTTATCCCCCAAAAGTGAGACCTGTGGATCCACCTACAAATCACCATCTGATCCTGTCTCCTTTTAAAAAGGATGTGCATAACATGCCAGAATATCTGCTTATTGATTTATGCCCATATTTTTATTAATGTCAAACAAAACACAGGTAATCATTTATGATTTTTAATTAAAAGTAATGAACTCTTCCCCAATTCAGTATTCCTGTTAAGCACATAAATAGTAGGCTCGACTTTACTGGGACCCACTAAACACACTTAAAGTTAAGCACATGGTTACGTGCTTTGCTGAATTGTAGCCTACAAAATTCTTCCTCTACACATATTCTGCAATAAGGAAAATATTCGCTATTTAATAGAAATATAGTTTAATGTCAGGTCTGGAGAATTCATGCAGTTTGTACTTATATGTGTGAAATTTGTTTTCTATTTCACTGCCCTTATAAATTCCACCTTTTAAACATATATCGCCAAAATTGAGTAAAGTGATGCTCTAAAAGTCTGTATTTCAATTTTATACAGAGATTGCCAAGAAGATCCTGATGAATGTGCATCCAAGCCTTGCTTCCTTGGAATATTTTGCTTCAGTACATTTTGTTCCTATTATTGTGGTCCATGTCCAAAAGGTCTACATGGAGATGGGAAGATATGCCATGGTAAAATAATCTTTTCCTATAATACTATAATCATCAAATATTAATTCAGAGTCTTTGGTCTGTTGCATATGTCAAACAATAACAGAGAGCTGACTGGTATTTGTTATGCTTTTCATCAAAATGTATCTTTGCTTAGTCAAATATTACATTTATAATTCTGTTATAATGTGACAGTAGACAGCTGGAACAGATAGCTGGTGCAAATCCAAGTAGCTCTATTTAACTCATTGGAATGACACCAGTTGTCACCAGTCCATTTATTTATAAAATGCTTCTTTAGATGCTTAGAAAAAGGAATTATAAATATTTTGCAGATATTTAATGAGACAGAATTAGGATCCTTCCTATTAATATGCAGTGTTTTGTTAACATGTACATTTATTCATCAAATATCTGAATTATATTTCAAGAAATCTAATTACATGTGTTCAAATCAAACAGATAACTTCCCAAGGTACCTGAAAGATTATGTAATATTGCAACTGCTGAATAATTTAAGTTTTGTTCTGTACTTTTCAAACATGGAGAGCCCTCACTCTTATCTGACCTTTCAGAATCTTGAGATATTTTATTTTGCTGGCATTTTAACTCTACTAATGTTTTATATGCAGTTGAAACAAAATTGACAAGTGATGTTCCCTCACAACTTATGGTTCCAGAAAGCTTTGAAAAGGTTTATGATAAAAGAGAGGATGACACTGAAGAAACAGGGAGTAATCAGGGTGAAGATTACATTTTTCATAAAGAAAATGGAATTGCTGATGCACATACTGATGAGAATGTATCTGGCAAGTAAAGCTACCAGTCAATTTTATGTTGTTCACATGATTTCTACGTTTAAAAGGAAAGAGAATATATTTATTACTTGGGCTGCATTCTTATTCTTGAGTACAAAAATAAAAACAAAATGTCAATATCAAAACATCACTTAGGATACCAAAGTCACCTGATTGATAGTGTAATGAAGTAGTATGAATGGTGTATTTTGTCTGTCTGTGTGCTTGCATGCTGCTATAAAATAGATAACATGCAGATAGGGACATCAGTTATGTGAAGTAGACAGTTGTTTATGATGATGTAGTGACTGGCATTTTAATTTTTAAACTAAATACATAGGTGAGGAGCATTGCAAATGAACTCCAATTCTAACCTCAGAAATATGTAACTTTTATGCCCTGCATTTCCAACTCTGTCCCTTGCCAAGCCACATTCTCAGGAAATTTCCCTTCCGTTAATGTTCTAAAATGATAGCGGGCAAAGAGAGATGCTTTTCACTGGGGTAACTAAAACTAGTTAATTCTTCCTCAATGGCAAATAGCGTGTTTCTCAACCACAGATGATATAATTACGTTAGCATTTCACTCCAGGAAAATTTCCCCTTGTAAAAGGACGTCTAAAAAAAAATTATGGCCAGATCCTTAGGTCTGGCTGAATCATATTTCGCTACTCTTGGAGAGTACCTGTGGCCAGATCAGCCACCCACATAAGACAGAGCTGCTTCTGGATTGCTGTGACATCAGCAAAACCCCCATATAAGCTAATTTGACAGCCCAGGATGGTGCTCCGATACTCCCTTCCACCACACCCCCCAAATGTCCTCTTTAACCCTTTAAGGACAAGAGGGACTAACAGAAGGTGGTCAGGGGACTAGGAGAAGGTCCCTTTCCATTCATTTTGTACCACTCTCATAGAGGCTCAGGAGCTGGCCCTTTACCTCCATGTGTATTATGAAAAATTCAAACATTCAATTACTAGAAACTATTTTTGGGAACTCTGTGACTAACCACTTTACACATGTGCATACACCACAGCCCATGCTATATTACTTAAATCCATGAACAAATCCTTCAGTTTTTAATACCTTAAAATAATTTCCTTACTCTACTTTATGTATAATCAAAGCAATTTTAATTAACTGAAATCTCGGCTAATTGAAAGGGAGAGTTCACAGACAGAAGATGAACCCTAGGGTATGTCTACTTTGCAATAAAACACCAACGGCTAGGCCACATCAGCAGACTCAGACTTGCAGGGCTATGAAATTGTAGTATAAACATTTGGGCTCAGGCTTGAGCCTCTGCTTTGGGACCCACCTATCTAAACCTGAATAGCTGCACTGAAATTTTATAACCACACAGACTGCAGCCTATGAGTCTGTCACCTGATGTGGGTCATTCACAGATGTTTTATTGCAGCATAAATATACCCTCTGTGAGCCTAGCTAGGCACCTATAGAACTGTCCATTTGGCCCTGTGACGGAGCCACGAGTATGGCGGCAGCAGCTGCCGCTGACTCCCTTGAGCCCCGCACTCCCGAAAACCCCGCTGAGGTGCTTTGCGGGGAAGGCACAGTCTCTCAGCGGCCATGTGCCGCTTGTTCGGCTGCTGCTCCCAGAAGTGACACAGATCAGCGTGTTGACATGGGGGGATGCTGGAAAGGGGGCGGAGCCCAACCCAGAGAGATGCAGGAAGTAGAAAAGGGAGCCAGGTGGGCCGAATGGGGAAGGAAGGAGGAGGAGAAACAGGAGCAGAAGAGAGGGGAGAGGAACAGGGAGGAGTGGAAGCTGCCGGCAGGGAAAGCCAGAGGCTGGAGAAACCAGACAGTCGTCAGGAAGCTGGCTAAAATACTGCCACGGTGACGGGAGGAAGTGACCCAGGAGAGAGCGCTGGAGCCTTGCACGCAGCTCGAGGGTTGGTGAGTTACCGCGGCTGCCCCACCAACTATACAGGGAGCTACCTCCCTGTCCTTAGGATCCTGGGTCGGGACCTGGAGTGAGGGTGGACCCAGGTCCCCCTCCCATCAGTTGGGTAGTATTACGAGGGCGGAAGCCCTAGTGCTGGGGTTATCCCAAAACGTTTTAATGGCAAGTAGTGCCAAGCTTAGAGCAGTGAGGACTGAGACACGGGGAAGGGAGAGCACCTGGGTGGGAGGCTTTGCCTCTAAACCCAATGATGACACGGCTGTAAGTCTGAGGGGAGGCTCAGTTCATGACAGGCCCTAATGAACGTTTATCACTGTACAGAAAAGGGAGGAAAATAAACATTTGGAATATGCAAAAAATTAAAGCAGATGGAGTTTTCTAGCACAGCAGTGCTAGAAAACACCTACACACAGTATTCTGGCCAGTAATCAAAATTTTGGTGCAGAGAATCAGTAATGAATACTACAGTATATTGAGATCTATAAGCTGAAGATATAGTGGCAGCTCTACTTCCTACTTTATCAATATGTGCTCTTACACAAGAATTTGCTTCACTGAAGTTGATATTCATATGCAGCTTTGTAATACAACTCATTGAAATACCTGTTTTCATTTTTGTCTGTTGAAATGTCTGATTGTTTATAATCATAAAAAGTGTGCTGATGCAGAGCAGAGTTTTATATTGCAAGCCAAACAAATAATAACTTGAAACAATAATAACAAAATCTTTGTGGTGGAGACCAGTTGGAATTATGTAGTAGCACAGTTGAATAGCAATAACAATGTAGCTCTTATATCTATATGTCTGGATTCTAATAATGTGAAAAAAATATTATTTCATAGCATTTTTTCATTAAACACGATGATGCCATTTAAATTATATAGGCAGTTTTATGAGTAGCTCAGGCAAACATTTTTCATGCCGTATGCTATTTTGAGGTAATAACTGTATTAGGCTTTTTATACTCTGGGTGTGGGTTGGCTTGACATATATGTGCAGTGTTATGATAGCAAGCAAACTCTCTAATCCAGATATTCCCCTCTGCAATATAAAGAAGTTGATAATCTGTCCTAACAAAACAGCTGGTCGTTGCTTGTGTGTATGTGTGTATATATATATATAATCCTCGCTTGACTTTCCCATCATAGAGGCCATTTAGGCAGGGTGAGGGGATATAGCTAGAGTGCCTTGTGCTTTGCTGATCCTGCTGCTTTGGGGCCAGTTTCAGGACTTAAACCCTACTGAGTGTATTTATTCTGTCCCAGCAAGTGTGGAAGAAGGGTTCATGAAGCACAGAATGCTGACAGGACAAAACTTTGTCTGATCTGAATATAACTGTACAAAAATGTCTTACAATATTTCTGCACTATTTTTTTCTCTGCAATGTTTTGTAATTTATCAACAGTCATCCACTGACAGAGTTCCTAATGCCATACATTTCACTCCCAATCTTACAGACATTGCTGAAAACTTGATTTCTATGCAAAGGGCCAGCAGCATCCCCTCATTCTCCATAACAAAAAAAACCATGGCATTGAAGCCATTAAATTCTCAAATATCAACTTTTGTACAGTCTACTAGTATCATATACATTGGCCCAACCGTCACTGCCATCAATGACCAGCTAGGTAACACAGGAGAAAGCTCTGCCATGTATACTCTGACCAGTCCATCTTTTAAGAACCGTCCAGTACTACGTGCTAAGACAACAATGACACAATCTGAGGCCTATAGTACTTTAGAAACAAAGCAAGGAGATGTTGCTAAGGAACAAAATAAACATAGGGTACTTCTAAACTACACCCCTCTGTTGGCAGAGGGATGTAAATTAGATGTTTCGAAAGTGTAAATGAAGCCAGGATTTAAATATCCCGTGCTTCATTTGCATAATGGTGGCTGTTGCTTTTTTTCGAAATGGGGCTTTAAAAAAAAACAGCAGTTTAGATGGAGCATTTTTTATGGAAATGCCCCGTTTCGAAAGATCCTGTACTCCTCAAAAAATACCCATTGCCTCCATAATGAGCAGGGTATTAACAAGAGGAAATAGTTACAAAGTTCAACATCCACCAGTCAAGCATAAGTATAGCCTTTTCAATCTGGTTTTGTTGAAATCACTGTCCCAGAAAAACTGCCTGGTACACATCAGGAATCAAATGGAAGAGCAGTACCTGAGGCTATGTCTAGACTGCAGGCTTCTTTCGAAACTTCATTATGCTACACTGCTGCTGTCATTTTCCTTACTCTTCCACTCTTATTTCTCTTATTGCCTGGCAGCAATATGCAGGCATGCATGTAGTAAAAACATGGCATGTATGGCATCCCGTATTTGCTAATGCAAACATGGCTACTCTGGGTATAACTGTCAGAATGGTGAGTATGGCACATTGCAATTGCCTTTCTAGTATGTGCTAATGAAAGGGTTTAAAATCATGTGTTGATTTAGCACAGCTGTATGTTGCCCAAGCTGTAAAATCCATGGAAGGTGCATGAAGCCCAGTGTCTGTATATGTCCCCTAGGATACAATGAATATGTCCCCTAGGATACACTGAATCAACGTGTGAGGAAGGTAATTGGGCTGTCTCCTTAAAATTAGAATCATGGAGTCTCCCAAAGGTCAGTCCTAACTGACTGTCACTACTGTGAGTATTCATCCTGACAGAGGGAGAGTTGGCTGTTGTTTTACACAACCCCTAGAACTGTCATAGACATGAATTCATAAAAATGTAGGACTAGAATGGACCTTGATAGGTCATCTAGTTCAGTCCCCTGCACTGAGGCAGGATTAAGTATTCTCCCCTGACAGGTGTTTGTCTAACCTGCTCTTAAAAACCTAAAGGAGATTCCACAGCCTCCCTAAGCAATTTGTCCCAGTGCTTCACAACCCTAACAGTTAGGAAACATTTCCTAAAGTGTAACCTAAATCTCTAGATGCAGTCGAAGCCCATTACTTCCTGTCCTGTCTCCAGTGGTAAGATAACAACCTTTTGTGTACTTGAAGACTTTTATCATGTCATAATTAAATGTGTGTATTAATTGTGTACCTTTTGTAACACTTTAATCTCCCATGAAGGCTATGTGTGGTGGAATGTTCCTAAATTTAGTGAACTATACAGACCAAAATAATTTTGTCTTTCATTTTTATGTATGGCATTATCAATGTATTTGGATGCTCAATTATATCTGCACACATATATACACACATAGACACACACGCAAGTAGGGATTAATAATTTTTGTAAGAATTCTCCCATGTCCCTAAAATATACAAATCCATCTGGGAACAGAGTGCCAGGTGCACGAGCCATGCTTACTATATTAGTTTGAAATTGGATGTTTATAATTTTAGTACATCTGATAAAGTCAAGAACAGTCCTTTTAAGCCAAACTTTGCCCTCAGATGCACAGATGTCTCCGCTTGAACATAGCGGGCCACATTAAGTGTCGACCTACATTGGGTATAACTCTGTTGATTTGAATGGAGCTGAGCCCACTCATAGTTGTGGCAAATTTAATCCTTGACAAGCTTCATATGCTTATCAGGCAGAATTTTATCCATTCTGCAGTTTGCCACTGTGGAAAGAAAGAGGTGGTCTATTGTTAGTTCCTCAATGGGTCTTCAGTTTATTTTCAGGGTTTTTTTGCTGATACAAACATTACCTTCATGTATTGCTAAAAGAGAATCAATTTCTATATATATTTTTAGACCTGACTTCTTGAATAGCATAATTCTGTATCTGCAGCACACTGTAACATGCTGTGTCAACATGAGGGCTCATTCTTACCCAGAAATCTCTGCACCTGTCCGTATGGTTTTGTGGGACCCAGGTGTGAAACAAATAAGCAAATGAAAATATAGAAATCAAGAATACAAATAATTTTATTCTTCTACACTAGAATGTATTAAAAGAAATGACACTTTATATTTCTGATGCACTTTATCTGCTGTTAGCAAATAGTAAAATCCAAGATGACTGAAGGCTGTTAGAATTGGCACCTGCTAATATAAATCCAATAATGTTTGTACAGCACTTTGAAGATGTGAAATTTTATGTAAATGCTAAATAATTTATTATTATTACTATTAGTCACTGAGGGTATGTCTACACTTGCAGCCTATTTCAGAATAGGGCTGAAAATGTAGGCATTCGGAATGGCAAATCAAGCCAGGGATTTAAATATCCCGTGTTTGATTTGCATCTTCCTAGCCGGGCATCATTTTTTGAAATTTACAAGCCCGGAATAACTGCCCCCGTCTACATGCAGCAGTGAAACAGCTAGTTCGAAATAGGGAATTATTTCAAATGCCTGTTTCACTGCCGCATGTAGACGGGGGCAGTTATTCCGGGCTTGTAAATTTCAAAAAATGATGCCCGGCTAGGAAGATGCAAATCAAACACGGGATATTTAAATCCCGGGCTTGATTTGCCATTCCGAATGCCTACATTTGCAGCCCTATTCTGAAATAGGCTGCAAGTGTAGACATACCCTGAGGATATGTCTACACAGCAGCATTATTTCAGAATAACGGATGTTATTCAGAAATAACATAGTGCACGTCAACACTATAAGCCTTTATTTTGAAATAATGTCAAGCTGGAGGACGTCTTACTCCAATTCATGATGACCCTCACTTCACAAGAAATAAGGGAAGTTGAAGGAAGAGTGTTCTTCCTTCGACTTCCTACTGTGTAGAAAGCGTCAAAAGCCGAAATAAGCTATTTCAACTTAAGCTGTGCAATTGAGGTAGCTGAAGTTGTGTAGCTTATTCCAACTTTTCCCTTGCTGTGTAAATGTACCCTCAGGGAGATGGGTTTAGATATTATCCAGAACAAGTGTAATTTTTGGCATCTGGTTATGGTTTCTGGATTTCTTCCTTAAACTGTTGGGATGGTCCTCATTCTGAGGCTGATATTAGAAAATGCCAAGACAGTGGTGTGTAAGACCACTAACCGTAACAGCACATTAATGGACTTATCCTCTGACTTGGACTGCAAAACTGAGACCTTTGCTGGGTACCATAGCTAGGCCATTTGAACAAGTTAGTCCCAAATGAGATACTGCTATATATATCTGGCCTTAGATGCTCCAAGTGTTTAACTCAGAATTTTGGTTGATTTGCACACAAGTTGTATCTGTTACATACTCACTGAAAGTTTCATGTTTAGAAATCAGAAATTCTACTGGGATACTATCCACTGTAAATTCTTCTCTTTGTTGCTTTTGGTAGCCTCACATAGGCTGATCCTTTGGGTTTACAATTGCCATGTCAATAAATACTGTGTTTTATGAGATTATAAGATCCGTGAAGAAAGGCCTGTAACTTGGGTTTGCATCTGGACTCTGAGAAATGAAAAAGCAAGGAAGGAGACTGTAGTAAAGTACTTCAAAGTTATCATTTATTCAAGAAACCATCTTTTGATGTTAATGTGCCATTTGTTGCTCAGCCTTGAAACTTCCCTTTTCTAAGTGTAACCCTTCTGCCAGGTAGTGCTGGCAGCAGCCAGGGCTGGGTTCAATATCTAGGGAGGGGTTCCTTATCACCCTCCTATGCAGAACTGGCTTGAGCCCCCACCCAGTAGCCTAGGAAATTCACACTCACCTCTGGGTGCCCCTGAGAGGCAATGCTTCCCCACTCACAAGCACAGAGTCTGAGCATAGAAAAGAAACTTTTATGAAAGAGGGAGAGAAGTCACATGGCATTAACTTGGGAAAACACCACAGATTTCACAACCAACCCATGATTAAACGTCCCAGCTCAAGTATATTGAGCAATGTCCTTTGCCTCTCTGCCTCTCAAGTCTAGCCATGTAAGTGTCCCATTCACATGCCCAACCTTTCTCTGTACCCCTCTCATAGTGGCTGCCCTTGGTTGCGGCAGACCAGAGCTCAGAGGTGATTTTCAGAGCTCACCTCCCACCCTTAGGGGGGTGGGGATAGGAGGCGTCTCACCCACTCCATTGGCCACTTGCTGCTGGTCCTGCTAGCCGCCCCAGTGGCCGCCTACCAGCCATTTGCTCCTGCCAGCCACCCTGCTGGGGTGTGTGTGAATCTAGTTTGGGGTAGAATTGTTAGCTAATTACTAAGGATGGGCCAAAGTATTTATTTAGTGCCTGTGAAAATTCATACAATTTTTTGAAAATGTAAACCTCAATTTATATGAAATACTATTATTTTGCTGGATTTTAATGTCTGTGATGCAAGTTTTTGAAGGGAGCTTAATTTATATATTTTTTTAAAATTCTTTGTTCATTAAATAACTTTGATTAAAAAATGCCCTTTATGGATATCTTGAAAATTTGAATCTGTTATTAAATTGTGTAGCTTGTATAAATAGAGCATTTGTTCTGAGTTGTAAGTGTTTCCTATTCAATACCAACAGTACAGTATTTACCATTGCAAAAAATATTTGATTCCAAGTATCTTCTATATATTTTTGGAATGGTAGGTTATTTTTAAAAAGCCCCAAGCTTTATGGATCAGTATTCAATATTCCATTTCCGAGTGTGTCGGGAAAGCAAATATTCACTGGAAGCTGTTAAAGTTTATGATGAAAGTACAGCACATTCTGAGTACACTAAAATCTTTTATTTTCCCCCAGGTACAGAGATATCATGGTTGAAGAAAATCAAGTACTTGGATTACAAAACCGTGCTGTAAGGACTTAGAGGAACATGGAACTAAAAAGAGGCTTTGAAGGCAGTAATGAATGAAGTTTGTTTAAACAAAGAGTGATGTCTTGAAGCATGCCTTTAAAGTATTCATTATGATTTTAAAGCCAAGAACATTAATTTTTAAAGAGCTGTAGAACAATAACATACTAAGAGCAGAAATGGAGCAATTTGTTATAAATCCTCATTTTAGTGCTACCTCACACTAAAAAATCACAAACTCTGACTCTCTCTGATGGACTTTTAGGGTACATCTACACTGCATGGCTATTTTGGGATACCAGAGGTATTCCAAAATAGCTACCCCATGTCTACACAAACTGCCTGTTATTTTGAAATATTTTTCAAAATAATGGGCGTGCTATTTCTCCATCCCAGTAAACCTCATTGCATGAGGGATAAGGGATGGCTCAAAATAGCATGTTATTTCAAAATCTGGCAATGTGTAGCTGCGCCAAATTTCAAATTTCAAAATAGATTCAAAATAAGATACGCAAGTTGCACAACGCAAGTTTATGGTGTTGTGCAGGTGCACCCTTAGGTATCATAGATGATGCAAACACCAGATCCCTGCCTTGCAAAGTAGTCACTGGAACTGTAATTTGTAGTGAATGTCCTTTCTTGTCACCTCATCTAAGCATTTCTAAGAGCAGGAAGATAACACCCGTATAGGAGCAGGTCATAAAATACAGATGTTACCTAAGAACATAAGAATGGCCATACTGGGTCAGAACAAAGGTCCATTTAGCCCAGTATCCTGTCTGCCGACAGTGGCCAATACTTGCTGCCCCAGAGGGAGGGATCACAACAAGTAATACTCACGTTGATTTTAAAAAGCAGTTTCTGTTGGTTTAAGAATTCTCTGCCTGTAACAAAGAGATGGGGGCCCAGGTTCCTACTATATCATTCACACGTGCCAGAGTGTGTCATGACTGTTGATGGACTCAACATCCATTTCTAATTATATTTAATATGAAACTGTGACATGCAAGACGATTGAAATAGTTCAGTGATTATATCTGACTGCATCTATGCCTCTGTGCATGGCCATCATTTTCAAATATCTGTGAGATAATGCAATTGCCTTAATACACAATGTAATTCTCAAAGAAATGCTTTAAAAAGTCACTCATATGTGAAAATACCACATATTAAAGTAAAAGGATCATCTCAGCTCAGCAATTTTCCTCAGCTATAAGTTACCTGTCAGACCTTTTAAGAAACAAGGACTGTAAATAAAGGCCCATGACCTTCTAAAAATGGTCACAATTTTTTTTTACGATGTTTAATTTAAGAATTGATTACTCCCCTTTGTGTATTTATGTATCTATCTGCATAAAGGCCTATGGTCCATACCAGGTTATTTCTGACTTCATTCATTTGTTCCACACATGGTGCCCAGTTCTGGTACAGGCCTCTGCATACCCTGAGACTGCAGGTGCTCATCTGCTAATTGGGAAATCTAAATGTGACTATCAGCGTTCTTTAAAAGAGAGAAATTTCTTGTCCTTTCCCTGTGAAGACCATAATCTTTATTTATACGAAGGGGTGGCCAGACCAGGACAATAGGACATGAGAAGGTTTCAATATTAGTATATTCATAGGGTGAAGACTCTGCCCATTGCCCATTACTTGCAAAGGGTGAGCCTAAAGACAGTTCACGTGAAACCTGTAGTATTGATCAAAGAGATTGGATTGTAGAGTGTCTTTGGCATTAGCAACATAGAAACTGTAGTTCTCAAGAGCAATGGACCTGGAGGGTTTTAGCATCATCCTAAGCACCTGCACCCTTAGACCCTTTAGGAAGTTAGCAAAGTCCCCCTCTGGAGGGTGGTTAAACATTAGAAATGCTGGGCTCTCTTTGATCTGCTTTTGTTTCTGGACTGGAGTATCTTCTGTGGGTGAGCAAACCAGGACTACTTTTTCTTCCATTTGGCTTTTCTATGATCTACGTTGGTTCATGCTGTACTGCATAGTCTGCAGGCACTAGCTGGGCTAAAACAAACCAATGTCAATTATGCAGGCAAGGGAATGTGCCTAATTCGAAAGCAAATCCAGAATGGTGCTGATTTAATCAACGGCTGAACCCTGTGTTCTTCAGCCAGAGTTTGAGATTGCTATCTTCAGTTTGTTGGTGTTTTGGGGCTAGTCTAAGGAGCCAGTTATATAGTATTTTTCCTTCTTTGTGTTGTTCCTGTTGTTCCTCTCCCCACCTCACACACAGCTGGGCTTTGGGAGGGTGTGGAACCTTTCAAGGAGAAGTGTTCTAGATCTAAAAATCCTGCAGGTGTGGCAGTGTTTTTGTCCAAGAAGTCTTCAATGCCAGGCCTTGAAAGGGTGAAAACGGAGAAGAGTTCAGTGAGTGGATCAGATTATGATCAGAATTCACTATGTGCATACACACTCATGCTCTGTTCAATAAAAGAAACCAGTGTTATCTGCTGAAAGCAGTGGATTACAAGTGGTAAGTAGCAATAATACTGGGGACCACTACCTAGAATTCCCAGCCATTGTGAGCCGCTACCACTGGCACAGTCAAGAGTGTTTTGGGGGTTAGATTTTAACCTGCTTGTGCTGTTCTAAACATTATGTTCCCATCAGCAAAGTGTGAAAAGTCGTTTTAGTCCCTCGGGCAGTCAACGCAGCAATGCTGAATGATACACATCACACATTAATTAGGAGAGGCAATTCATGACCTCAGATTATGTTCAGGGATGCCAGATTTGTACGGTTTTCTCTTTCCTAGTCTTCATTTTGGAACTGGTATGATTTTGCCATTTTGTGGGATGTTGACTCCCAGATTAGAGTGGTCACCTATCTTATAGCTGTTCAGCAGTTCTCAGTAAAGATTCTTGTTCTCCTACATAGCCCTATCCAGTCTCTTCTGTAAAATAAGAAGGCATTTTCTGAGCTCAGCCTCCTTCCTGCATAATACCTGCGGACAGCTATGCATCTTACTGTGGTGTGTGTCGAAAGTCTTTTCAGTTTCCCATTGGCATTTTAAGATGCAGGCAAGCTGCTATGCCTGCTTTTCAACAGCTTCCTTAAATCCCAGCATATAAATGGCAGATATCCAGATTTGCTTGGAGAAGTTTCTCTCATATTCACAATATACTCAGCTGAATTATTTTCCCTTTCTACTCTTTGGAAAATGAAGTGCAAAATGACCAAATGCTTCTGCCCTCCACCATTTTGGCAACTGCTAGAACCAAGCCCCTTGCTTTTTTAAAATATTCCATGAATAAATTTTAAGATTTAAAAATGTTTAAAAAATACATAATTGCCAATGGAGCAAACTTGTAACAAACCTACTCCTTTAATTACAGCAGTGGTTTCAAAATTGAAAGGAAGTTATGTCTGATATACTATTTTTTTGATTTGCACATCCTTCCACTCATGAGTTATATTGAGGCTGCACATCTTTCTATGGGTTTACTCTCATTCATAAAATCAGTCTTTAGGATTTCCAATGTATTTTCAGTGCCTTTAACATGCTGCAATTAATTTTTTCCAATTTTTTGAAAAGCACGCTATGGAAACCAAATCATAGCATTTTGGTAGACTAGTTAAAATCTAAAAAAAAATCACAAAATACTATACTATATTTTTCAATTAATGAAAATTTTAAGGATGGAAGGAGCTATAAAGTAAGACTTTTCTAAAATGCATTTTAATGGTGTGATGGATCTTTTATGCCAGATTATAAATCATGTACATTAAGTAACATTTGCAACTGGTTTTGTGTGTGTGTATGTATGTATGTATTCCTATTTTATTATAGGGCTGAAAATATATTTTCACAAGTTACCTTGATTTGAAATTTAAAATATACTATTTCAGAAAAGTATATTTTCCCATTGATCTTATTTACTGTCATGACTCCCTTTAATATTTATAGAAATAAGAGATGTTATTCATGCAATGAGTGAATACTGTAGTGCATGAGTGAATGCTTTGACATGAAATCTCAATGCAGCAGGATGAGTAGTTTTTTACTTGAGCAGGATACAATATAAATTGAATTAAAAGCTAGTCAAGAATCTGATTATATGAGTATGCAATTTAATGAGGAAGCAGGTGAATGTAAAGAACTAGCACAACGGGCTTATATCAGAGGGATTGAAGGAGTGGTCCAAAAGTTGCATAATGTAATCTGAAATAGGAACATACAGATATTTATTTTAGTATTTTGCAGAGCATTCTACAAACATGATCTGTCTTGGAATGAAGGGGAATGTGACATACTATGGATCTTACAGTGACTATCAGTTGATGGGACAGGCAACAGAGGCTGGCTGCTTTTGTTGAAAACTATAGTATTTTCTGTGAAATAGCTCACTCTGGCCCTATACCCACACAACCCACTAACTTCAGTGGGAGTCTTTCCATCAATTTTAATGGAATTTGGATCAAAAAATTAGTAGGTGCAGAAAGGGCAGGAGTAGAGAAAAAGGGGTCTAGAATGGATTAATTAGGTTTCCATTAATCCTACTTACTCTGTTACCTTAGCTAACATTGTTTTCTTATCTACTGAAAACAGTTTGAACCACAAGATATTGGACTCTGACAGAAGGTTCCAGTTCCCTATTTGGTCTGATTGAAATTACGGAGATGAGGCTGGTAAACTCTTTTATTTAACAGACATGTTATCCAGGAAGTCTTCTGCTGTCTTGGAAAGAATATTTTGAATGTTTTCTGAAAGGAAAAAACCTCTCCCTTTTCACATAAAGCTCCAAAGAACTTATAAATGAAAGATATAGTTCTCCTAGATCTACACTTCTATCACCTAACCTTTCACATGTTCCACTTGTAAAATGATCCGCTTTCACAGAAGGTGATACATACAACCATGGCGCAACATAAAAAGTGACTTAAGAGCTCTAGCACATTAAAGGATTCTTTCTTACAGGTCAGCAATCAATACAACCAGGAGAATATCATGGTATCTTTAAGGTACTAACCAGCCTAGTTTTCTCAAGTTCATTTTCAGGCCCTTTTGAGAAAATCAAAAGTTTCAGTTCACAGTAAAAATTATTAATATGGGTGGATACAACATCAAATATATCGGACACCAGATTTTATTTCTGGCCAATTAGATTCTTTCTATGTCTTAGAAAAGTGGAGACTAAGAAGGGATATGATAGAAGTCTATAAAATCATGACTGGTGTGGAAAAAGTGAATAAGGAAAAGTTATTTACATATTCCCATAATATAAGAACAAGGCGTCACCAAATGAAATTAATAGACAGTAGGTTTAAAATAAACAGAAGGAAGTTTTCCTTCACTCAGTACACAGTCAATCTGTGTAACTCCTTGCCAGAGGATGCTGTGAAGGCTAGGACTTTAACAGGGTTCAAAAAAGAGCTAGATAGATTCATGAAGGTTAGATCCATCAATGACTATTAGCCAGGCTGGGTAGGAATAATGTCCCTAGCTTCTGTTTCTCTGGAGGTGGGTGACAGGGGAGGGATTACATGAGAATTACCTGTTACGTCCCCTAACTCTGGGGCATCTGGTATTGGCCACTGTCGGCAGACAGGACACTGGTTTGGATGGACTATTGGTCTGACCCAATATGGCTGTTCTTATGTAAATAGTATCACATGGTACATTTTTTCAGTTATTGCTGTAGTTAGGAAGTACATAGAAAAATTATTCTATTTAGAAGTTTCATATTAAAAGAAATTTTACAGGTACTACAAAACAAGTGCCTAGTTGTTTGTTGTTGTTCCCACTGACATGGGAGGGGAAAAATAAGTAGGAAGTGAAGTATCTATTTGGCAGAAAAAATAACAACAACAACAACAAAGGCAGAAAAATAAAAAATACAGCCAGCACAATGCCTCAACAATTTTTCCAGCACAAACACTTAAACAACAGATTTTACTGGACATGGATATAAACCAAGTAAGTGAACCATAATAAATTCAGGAGATACTGCCAACCTGTCCCGCAGAATTTTCCTCACTAGAGATAAAAATCATGTTGGAGCAGAGTACATATGTGTTTTCTACAGTTGGGAATATGAAGACAGATTTATCCCAGAAATGTATGTACTAGAAATCTTCTAATGAAAAATAAAAATTGGCCACCATTGTCTCTGAGTGGCATAGTGCAATACTCAGATAGTTTGGGGATTAGAATGTCTTTACTAGGAGTTACTCTAAGAGAATGTCTACCCTTGCGGCCCTCCCTAGGTAGGCATTTGGCCTGGGACAACCAGGGCAACCCCCCACCTCAGGCCCAGCTGCTGCTCCACCCCTGCCCTCACTCCACCTCTTCCCCATACTCTGCCCCTTCCTAACCAGCCCCACCCTCTGGTTGAAGCCTTCTCCCCCAAGCAACGTGAACCAGGAGATTACGAGGGGACTGGCATGGGGCAGGAGAGGGGTCAATCCTCCTCTACCCTGCCCCACAACACTCACCACAGTAGCAGGTGCTGGAGTGGTCTGGTAGCCTGTTCTGCACCACTCTGCCACCTTCTCCCAGCCCACTGTGCTCCACTTCCCTACAGCAGCTGGGAGCAAAGCACCCAATAGAACAATTGATGTGGCTGCCACGGGGCGTCCTAAAAGAACTGGGTCTGGGGCAGTTACCCATAACTGTCCTATGAACGGGATGGCTGTGTCTATACTACAAAATTTGGTTGATTTATATCATCTGATTTAACAAATGCAATTTTGCATGTCCCCGTTAGGTGGATGTGCTCAGCAGAGTACATCCTCGCTGCCAAGAGTTGCATCAACTCAAGGAGTGATGCACTGTGGACAGCCAGGCCCGCTGACAGAGCAGGGACCAAAGGGAACAACTGTCCAGGTCTGGCTATTGGGTTTTGCTGCTAGAGCGTGGTGTGCTCTAGGTGACCCTCAGGATTACAGGGGGCCAGAGCAGCACACTTCAAGTGATACTGAGGATTGGCTGCCCCAGCCCTTCCCTGTCTGCGAGAGGAGCTGTCCCCCTCACCTTTCCCAGGGGCCCAGTGTGGCTGTTGGCTCCCCTGTGAACAACTATCCTATGGTCCCTGCTGCGGATTAGAATCTTGGGCTAGAGTCAAAATTAAGGAATGTGAACTTGTAACAGGCTGGGCTGGGTCTGGGCACCGCTAAGGGCATCAGCTCAGGGCAAATTGCTCAAAACCACGCTACTTGCAGCTCTCGACTGGAGACCTTTCCCAAATAGGCCACCAACCAGTCACTACAGAGAACTTCAGCTGCCAATTTGACCAACAGGAAGCCTCACAAGCAAAACCCCTTAAGCACTCCAGCTTTCTCTGTGCCTCGATCAGCCCCAGACCTTACACACAGCTGAGCGGTTATAAAACCCAATCTCACCATCTCCGAACAGATCCTCCCAGTCCCAAAGAACTAGCCACAGTCCGAGGTCAATTTACACCTTGGATCTTACTCACAAGAGCATGCTGGGCCAATCCCTTAGAATCTAAAATCTAAAATCTTTTATTAATAAAAGAAAGAAAAAGTTGAGAGCAAGATTGTTAAAGAGAATACATTATATACATCAGTCACCAAGTTCTTGATGCAGGCTCTTAGCAGAGATGTTAAAAACTGCTAGCTTAGAAGTCTCTGGTGTCCATCCTGTATTAGGATGGGTCAGAAATCCTTCCCGGCTCTCTGTCCCTAGCAAAGATGCATCTGGAATCAATAGCTAGATTGAAGACAAGATGGAGACGGCCTCATGGGATTTTTATATTCCTGGTGTCTCCCAAACTGAAGCTGGTCACATGATCAAGTGACCTGTCTGTGTTTCATGTGCAAGTAGCCATGAGGCATAGGCCAGTCTGCAGGTTTCCAGACACATTCCTCAGGTGTGGCTTGGCCGCTCCCGAGAGCCACTGTCCATGGACCAGTGCTAGTTAACCCAGCTATTCACTGAACAATCCTTCCTCGCAATAGCCAGTCCAGGCCCCTTACTCCCTCCCAGATAAAGAACATTTATAATACAAGAACAGATCCCATATTCATAACTCTACATACAAACATCATACAAGTACATGAGTATCATACATAGAATCAGCAGAGCATAAGCTTTCATTTGACACCTCACATGGCCTACTTTGTACGGAATTTGGGGCAAATGCCACCAGTGGGTGCAACAGTGATCTGTCTGCGCACTTTAAAATCCAATAACATGACAGAACTTGCCTGGGGTCATTGGTACCATGCACAGTTACACACATCCTTCCTCCCCAGCTTTCAAGACAGCTCCCTACTCATGTCGGCTACCACGGAGCTGCCTGCCCCTACCCTCTGCTGCCTTTGTATCAGAGGCAGCAGCATGGGGGGGGGGGGAGGAAAGGGGAAGGAAGGCGGCTCCCAAGGAGCCACCTTCCTCTCCCCCTATATGTAAATGTGTAACTGTTTAAATTTTCAACATGTTTACTAAATAAACACATTTCAACATCCCTAGTCACAATGCCTTTTGGGATGAAAACATTGTTGTGTATGGTTCTGGCTGTATGTTGTCAGCCTCCCATGACTGTGGCTCAGAACCAGCCTTGTTTTGTGCTATGCTTCTCTAATCAGCGTTGTTCCAGTGTATACTTGTCTAAGCACCTTTATTTTCATGCACTCACCTTATGCTGGAGGTGTTTGTGACCCTGGGCATGTTTAACTGAGCTGCTGAGTCTCCACCAATGGGAAACGAACATTAAAAAGTTCCTTGGAGCTTTTCCTGCTCACCTAACTGAAGAACACTGGAATTCAAAGTGCTCCCCATAGCATTCACAATGGAGCACTCTGGATAATCCTGGAGGTCAGTAACTCCAAATTGCAATACATAGTGGTTACACTGCCTTAATTCATGGAATCATAGACTCATAGAATACTAGAACTGGAAGGGACCTCAAGAGGTCATCGAGTCCAGTCCCCTGCCCTCACGGCAGTACCAACCACTGTCTAGATCATTCCTGACAAGTGTCTGTCTAACCTGCTCTTAAATAGCTCCAGTGATGGAGGTTATACAACCCCCACTACGCAATTTATTCCTGTGTTTAACCACCTGACAGGCAGGAAGTTTTTCTTGATGTCCAACCAAAACCTCCCTTGCTGCAATTTAAGCCCATTGCTTCTTGTCCTATTCTCAGAAGCCAAGGAGAACAATTTTTATCCCTCCTCCTTATAACACCCTTTTAGACACTTGGAAACTGCTATTATGTCCCCTCTTAGTCTTCTCTTTTTTAGACTGAACAAGCCCAGTTCTTTCAGTCTTCCCCCATTGGTCATGTTTTCTAGACCTTTAATCATTTTTGTTGCTCTTCTCTGGATCTTCTCCAATTTCTCCACATCTTTCTTGAAATGTGGTGCCCAAAACTGGACACAACCCTTCAATTGAGACCTAATCAGTGCAGAATAGAGCAGAAGAATGACTTCTCGTGTCTTGCTCACAGAATCATATCTGCTTTTTTTGCAACAGTGTCACACTGTTGACTCATGTTTAACTTGTTGTCCACTGTGACCTGTAAATCCTTTCTTCAGTAATCCTACCAAGACAGTCACTTCCCATTCTGTATGTGTGAAACTGATTGTTCCTTCCTAAGTGGAGTACTTTGCATATGCTCTTATTAAACTTCATCCTATTTACCTCAGATCATTTCTCTAGTTTATCCAGATCATTTTGAAGTATGACCCTATCTTCCAAAGCAGTTGCAACCCCTCCCAGCTAGGCATCATCTGCAAACTTAATAATCATATTCTCTATGCCATCATCTAAATCATTGATGAAGATATTGAACAGAACTGGCCTCAAAACAGACCCCTGTAAAACACCACTTGTTATGCCTTCTAGCAGGACTGTGAACTATTAACAACTATTAACAACTATGGTTATCCAGCCAGTTATGTATCCACCTTATAGTAGCCCCATCTAGGTTGTATTTCCCTAGGTTTTTTATAAGAAGGTCATGCGAGACCATATCAAATGCTTTACTAAAGTCTAGGCATACCACATCCTCCACTTCACCCTTATCCACAAAACTTATTATCCTATCAAAGAAAGCTACCAGATTGGTGTGACATGATTTGTTCTTTACAAATCCATGCTAGTGGTTACCTAACACCTTATTTTTTCCAGATGTTTGCAGACGGATTCCTTAATTACTTACTCCATTATCTTCCCTGGCACAGAAGTTAAACTGACTGGTCTGTTGTTTCCTGGGTTGTTCTTATTTCTTTTTTTATAGATGGGCACTATATTTGCCCTTTTTCAGTCTTCTGGAATCTCTCCCGACTTCCATGATTCAAGGCATGACTGTTACCCCAGACTTTATTCCACTCTCAGAAGGAATATAAGGTCCATTTTAAAAGCCCTTCAGGTTAATGGGAGGAACTTGGCTGTATAGACACACTCATTATAAATTCAACCTAATACTGAATACGGCATCAACCTAAGCTGGTAGTGTAGGCATGTCTTACTATAACTATTACAAAATAATGTATTTAATTCAAAATCCCAGAAAGAGTAAAAGTTACTTCAGCCAGTAGATGGTGCTACATTCCAGCTATATTTTAAAAAATGATCACGTTTTCAGCAAGTCAAAAATCTTTGCTGTTAAACGAAAAGGAAAGCCATCACACTAACCTGTTCCACAATATTAAAGGACTGAAGTCATAGCTCTTTTAGATATGACCCAGACACAGCTAAAGGATATTCTAATTGTGTTCGTATTCAGTATTGTAGGTCTAGAAGGCTTCCATCAGTTTAAAGGACAATTTCAAAAATATTATGTTTTACTGTAGTTCAGAGTATTTTTTTTTTTACTTTAAATATAGCTTATTCCAACATCAAATATTTAAAAGTTAAATTTCTTCCATCTCCATAGAAATGGCTTTTAAATACAGATAGATAACTTAGAATTCTTGCTTGAAAACTTAGTAGTCACAGTTGTGCTTTGTGCATTGATTACCTGCTGCTTTTCCAAGTTCTTTGTGGATTGAGCTATCCTATATATTCCCTACCTGTATACTTTTGGGGGTCTGACAATATTAGAAGTGAAGTCCTTTTGCAGCTACGTTACTACTTGCCTGACTTCTAGTCATCTGTCGCTAATAAATCATATAAGAGGCTGACTACTTGCTGCTAGAGACATCTTCTAGCTGTTCAGGGGAATTGGTTCTGTCAGGCCAACACCCCTTGTAGTCACATTCTGTCCCTTTCTCTCTCTCTCTCTCCTTCTTCTCTGGGTCCCCCAAAATACCATGGGTAAAGTCTCCAGGAGACACCAAATGATGTGCTTTTTTGGGGGTAGAAGACTGCTGCATCTCAACACGAGAAAGAGGCCTGAGTGGCAGGGAGGGGGAGCTCTCTCCGAATACAATCTACAAAGGCAAATTGTAACAGGCATACTGACTATCCCATGTATATCACACCAATATTCTTTTGCCCTTTTTCTCAGAATGAGAGAGCTCTGAAAATGTGCTCAGCCCAACCCCTGGGGCAGACAGCAAAGGAGAGTGCTCCACTGCTTTTCAACTGCCTCTGGATGAAGCGTGGTAGCAACTAAAAGCATGATGAAAGCTTCCTCCACTTCAGCCAGTTTGGGTTAAGTAAAAGTTGAAACTTGATCAAGGAGGGTGGGGCTTACATATGGGCCCTTTCACGGGCTGACAGGAGCTAACCTGAAATCTCTTTGAAGGCATCCTACATAGAGCCAATGTCTCTGGTTGGACACCTCAACCCTACCCATGCTCACTGGAAGAGCTGCTTGGAAAATTGTGAAAAAAGCTCTTTACAAAATGTGAAACGTTTTGGCCAAATTTTGACCAGCGTTGACTAGTTTTAGTAGAATGCTGGTGCTGCTCCCTGTCCTTAGGCTGTAGCCTCTGTAGCTTCTCTCTTCAATGGCTATGCAGATACACCTCCACCCATACTATCACCAGAGGCCATTCTTCAGAAAGGAAGGATTGGTTCAATGGATAGAGCACTAGACTGGGATTTGGGAGACTTAGCTTCAGTTTCCTACTTGTCACTGACTTCCTGTGTCCCACAACAGGGATAACAGCACGGATGGTTGGTGAGGAAATAGCAAAGCCTGTGAAGTGTTTTGCTGAGTTGGTAGTGGAGACTATACAAGTACCGAAGATGGCTAGACACTCCAGATGTTATCAGCACAGAATTAAAAATTAGGAAGGTGATTGGGAATCCTGACCCCATAAAAATAAATGATGACCGCTCAGGACCCTAATTATTTTATTTTTATTGTGAATCAGACAAGGCAGTTCTCATTGATTGATCAATACATCGACAGAATGCTTTGCAGCTTGCTGCAACCTCCTTCTACTATTTCCTATTGTGATCCATTCTGTTTACAGGAGACCACTGCTATAGTAGAGCACACCATCTTCTATAAATTATTCCTACCAAAAAGAAAAACTCCCCTTTCTGGCTGGATGAGCTTAGTAAAGGTAACCATTACTCCAGCTACCATGTACTTTTGAACATAAAGATGAAAAAAAAAAGGTTTTAAAAACACACATGTTTCTTATAATCTGCTATTAAAGTAGGAAGCATATGTATGAAGGACAATGTTTCTATTTATGTTAATCAAATAAATAATTAAGAAAAAAGGCAAATAAATGCAGTATTCAGAAGGAAATATTTACTTCACCATCAACGGCATCCACCTACAAAATTGTTCTTATAAAGCACACAAAAGAACTTGGCTGCATATTCATTTGCTTTGTCTGGAATATTTTTTAAATAGTTTCCCTTTTGTACAGAAGAGCTTTTCTTTAAAATACCTGGAACAAAAAGATATTTAAGACCAATTAGGGTTTTTTTTAAACCCTCCTCCCTCTCTTTCATACTCATTAAAGCAACACAGCTCATTGCTGAGAAAAATGATCCATTCCTTTCTATAATTTGTACACTGTAGACCAGAGCATAGCAAATGACATCTGCACATATTTGAAACAATACATTTCCTTCCAGGTTGACAAGGAAGTTTACAAACAGCTGAATTGAGACTCTAGATACATGATATATCTACCATACAACACAATTTAATTTTTCTTGCATGTCTCATTGTACTAGCAGAATTGTTCCCTAGTGACAGTACTGGGACAATATCAATAAAAGCATAATGGAAGTACTGTAAGCCATGACTATCTTTGAATTATAGCCTCATGTGCCTCACAGGGATCCGGCGATGTGTCAAATTTCACTTCCACTCCTTTCCCCTTTTCTGTCTTCTCCACCTTATGAGCAGAGAAAATATAAAACTTAAATCTAGTTCTCCCAGTAAGGTTGGATTGTGACTTGGGCTATATGCCTCCAAAGGGACATGAGGCGAACAAGAATTCCTGTTATAGCTCTAAAGGCTACCTGGACTCCGGCCATAAAGGGGTAAACAGGTGTGACTTCCTGTTTACCTCGGAGAGCAGGCAGGCATGGATGGACAGTGTAATGGATTAGGGGAGTGCTGACCAGCCCCCAGTGACTGAGGGGATAAGTTCAGGTAGCTAGCAGAGGTGTTGGCTAGGGGGCCCGGGAGAACCAATCAAGACAGTGGGTTGAATTTGAATTGGACATATGTTCCCTGCTTTCTTTGTGTCGGAGAGATAAACCAGGAGTTGAGAGACACAGAATGATTTTAACCCAGGCAGGACTACCATGCCCCCACAGAATTCAGGGCATGGGAGCGGACTGAACAAAAACAAAATTATAAGTAAGTAAAGGGAAAAGTGATTCCAGTTTGTGTTCAGGGTAATTTTTCTTTATTTTGTGGTTTGGTTTGAACTGCTCTGTGTGATTCTATGCCTCCCCTCCCCAATTACCATCTAAGCATTGTTCCTAGAGATTTTCTGTTATTTAATTTGTTTTCCTTAGTTGCTCTGTACCATCTAGCAACCAGGTATGCTTTCTCAAGTTTATCTTTTGTTTTCAAATAAAAATCATTTTTTTAAGGTGAGGATTTGATTCTTGTGTCCTGGAAGGTCTGTCTGTGTGTATCTGCATGCCTCTGACTGAGAGGTCAGCTACCAGCTACCTTTCTTTTTCTCTTTTCTTTTTTCAAGCTCTTTTGGGGCAAAAGAGCTGGGGTACCTCAGGGGTGATTTCAAATGTTCACCCCTGGTGTTTAGGGAAAAAGCACTTGATGGTGGCAGCGATTCCCCAAAAATCTGTGTATTATAATTCTGGGGGGAAGTTTTTTGTAACCAGTGCCTGTTTTAAAGCTCTCTTGTGGGCCCCCACCTTCTGCATTAGGCATGCCAGAGTGGGGAACCGCCCCGACAGGCAGTGAACAGACAGTGGTTGGCCCTCTGCCACAATGTGCCATTTATATCTGTGCAGGTGTGGGGGTGCACAGGTGGCACAAGCCCCAAAAATGAAGTTCAAAGTGGCAAATGTTTGGTGGCTGCTGTACCAGAAATGATCACTAGCCCCACAACTGATGCAGTCTCAAAAAAACACACAACACCACCACCGCCAACAACAGAATGTGAAGAGTTTGATCCTTTTTATCACTATCTAGTATACAAGTCTGTAACTAATGGAAATCTTTGTCACCAGACATTTTGTAATATCTTCACAAAATGCCCTACATCTGCCCTTGAACCTCAGACCAAGCTCTTTACAACTGTATGCTTCCATTAGATAGTATACGGGATACACTGTTTCATCAGGGATCTGATTTATGGTGCCTTTCCTATAAGTGAGTAGATTATAGCATTTATTTGAGAGGTTTCCTAAACAATATCAGCGGAGTTAATGTTTCTGCTGTGCTTGGAATCCAGGGGCCACATGACTTGAGGATTTTATAAACAGTTCTTTTTCACCAGGCCATTCATTTCAAAAGGATTAATCCATAGAATTAATCCACTGACTCAAAGGGCAGCATTAAGTGCTGCTGCACATGAGATTGACTTCAAGGGCAATCTCTAGAAAGAACATCTCTTGGTCTCTAAGCCAGCCGGGAGGAAGCCTGCACCATTTATTCTCCAAATATAGTACCTCCTGGTGGCTGCCTCTTAGAACAGTGTTGTTATTGAAAATCTTATGAGCCTTCCCTCATTGTGTGAAACACTCTTTGGAAAGGTGAATACTCTTATTGTGGATCAGCAGGGGTAGGGCCCAAATCCTCAAAGGTCAAGGTGTCTTTGGGATTTAAGTGCTTTGAGCAGCTGGACATGAGTGCTTGGAAATGGCGTTGGACTAATAACCTTATTTGCTTACTTGCTGCAGTCCTTTATTTGCCCTCGCATCAAGAGGAACACAGGATACTCCCCCAAAATAGCCTGTCAAACTGTAGGAACAAAAACCTCTAGTGTAAGAGGATGTTTCATTTCCCATGTCCATCATGTCCTTCGCAACTTTAATGGCACCCAATGGTGGGTTTGTTGTGATGTGGAAAACTGTTAGCTGGAAACTGATCTAAGACCACAAAAATACATTTTACATAGGCCCACAAAAGGCACTAGATAAAGATTTTTGGTGGCTATCAACAAAACTTGAATTTGAGCCAACAACTTAGAGGTGAAATGCTCAACAGTTCCTTACCAAGCTCAGAAGCCTTGTATTTCCCATCTTGGTTAGATACCTGTGGGCACCACTACACAAAGATAGCCCAGACACAGACAAGGACAGGATCATTCATGTGTGGCTTTGTCAGGCATCAATGCTTTGTATACAAAAACAGTAGTTCAATCCAAGATATAAAATACTGACAAAAAATAAGGAGGAGACCTGTGGCACTTTAAAGACTATTGGATTTATTTGGGCATAATGTTTTTTGGGTAAAACCCCACTTCGTTAGCTGTTAGGGTACGTCTACACTACAACGTTAATTCGAACTAACTTAGTTCGAATTAGTTAATTCGAACTAAGCTAATTCGAACTAACGCGTCTAGAACTAAAAACTAGTTCGAATTAGCTTTTTGCTAATTCGAACTAGCAAGTCCACATTGAGTGGACCCTGAACAGGGCTTAAGGATGGCCGGAAGCAGTGCCGGCAGGGCATCAGAGGAGGACTTAGAGCGTGGAGATGCTGTCTCAGGCTAGCTGAGGGCTGTGCTTAAAGGGTCCCGACCCCCACCCTGGACAGACAGTTCTAAGGGGTGCCCCGCTTGCAAAGCAGTCCTGGCTTGGATTGCCCGGAGTGCCCACACTGGGCACATCACACCACTCGGCCATCAGCCCGGCTGCACTTGCCGCAGGCTGCGATCTGGGGAGAGGGGGCAATCGGGGGGCTGCAGGAGAGCTTCCACCCCCAGAAGCCCGCAGAGCCAGCCCAGTCCTCCCCATCGGGGGCTCGTGTCCCATTCCTCCCTCACCTCCTTCCACTTACCCTTCCCTAGCCCCCCTTCTTATTGATGTACAAAATAAAGATAACGTTTCTTCCAACATTGACTCTGTCTTTATTGAACAAAACTGGGGGAGACTGGGAAAAGGAGGTGGGAGAGGGGAAGAGAAAGGCTGGGAGAGGGGAGGGAACTAACATGATCAGGAATTGGGAACAGGTCCCAGATGAAGAGAGGCTACAGAGACTGGGACTGTTGAGCTTAGAAAAGAGGAGATGGAGCGGGGACAGGATAGAGGTCTCTAAAAGCAGGGGTTGGGTGGAGAGGGTGCATTCATAAAAGTTCTTCATGAGTTCCCATAAAGAAGGACTAGAGGACACCAAAGGAAAGGAATGGGTAGCAGGCTTGAAACTAGTACGAGACAGTTGTTCCTCTTGACAAAGCAAATAGTTAACCTGTGGAACTCCTTGCTGCAGGAGGCTGTGAAGGCTACAACTAGAACAGAGTTGAAAGGGAAGTGAGATCAAGTCATGGAGGTTGGGTCCATGGAGTAGTCTTAGCCAGGGGGTAGGAGTGGTGTCCCTGCCCAAAGTTTGTGGAAGGCTGGAGAGGGATGGCACGAGACAAATGGCTTGGTCACTGTCTTCGGTCCATCCCCTCCAGGGTCCCTAGGGTTGGCCGCTGTCGGCAGACAGGCTACTGGGCTAGATGGACCTTTGATCTGACCCAGGACGGCCATTGGAAGCTCAGGGCTCAGGGTCGGGGGTCTCAGTGGACCCCCTTGATTTTCATGCACACCTGCTCCTGGGTGGCCAGGCTGGCAGCTCTCCTGCCCTAGACGGCCACTATCCTGTGCCTAGTGCGGAGATCGTGGACGAGGTCCACGATGTCCGCACTAGCCCAGGAAGGTGCCCGCCTCTTGCGGTCCAGGGCAAGCTCCCGGGAGCCGCCAGCCTGGTCCCGGGAAGAGGGGGTGGGCTGGGGGACATCGGGTGGGTGGCTCTGTGCTGTGCCAGGTGCAGGGTCTGCTGGCTGGGTGCTGGCAGGCTTGCACCTGGCACGGGCACCATAGCCAGCACGTGCCCCTTTAAGGGGTCCGGGGCCAGGAGGGGGGCATAGAGTTTCCCTGGTGTTGGCCAGAGTGGCCACCAGGGAAACCTGGGGAGGGCTAGCCTCCCACTAGTTCGAATTAAGGGGCTACACACCCCTTAATTCGAACTAGTAAGTTCGAACTAGGCTTAATCCTCGTAAAATGAGGTTTTCCTAGTTCGAACTAAGCGCTCCACTAGTTCGATTCAAATTCGAACTAGCGGAGCGCTAGTGTAGCGGCTATGAATGTTAGTTCGAACTAACGTCCGTTAGTTCCAACTAACATTGTAGTGTAGACATACCCTTAAAGAATCACAGGACTCCTTGTTGTCTTTGCAGATTCAGACTAACATAGCTACTCCTCTGAGACTTGAAAAAGAAATGTCAAAGTAGTGTACTTAAATGACAGGCTCCACCAACCCGTCCTCTTGGACAGCTACAGATTCCAGGAAACACATTTGCCCCATGATTCCAACACCCCCCCAGGAAATTTCTGGAAGGGAAGAATGAATTACAAAAAAAAAACAAACGAGTCCTTTGTTACACATAGTATGTTGGATTAATTAAAAGCATGGGGAAAATGAACAAGGAAATAAATTCTTTCCTCCCTCAGACATCATAAGTGGTGGCATCAATAGAACTACGAGCAGGGACAGCCGCCCCTGAAGCACAAAGCAATGCTGCTCAAAGCAGCTAGCTGTGCCCTGTGGCTTTCTGTGCTGCAGAGAGGAGGGGGCGGGGGGAAGGTTTCACCCTCTGCCAGTGTTCCCTCTAAGCTGTGTGGCAACACAGCTTCACAGGTGATTAATCAGCCCTGCCCAGTCAGAGGCTCAGGGCTCCATGCATGGAGCTCACTGACTGGCAGAGCTGATTAATCACCTGTGAATATGTGCTGCCATCCAGCTTAGAGAGAACACTGTCTGATGCGCCCACCCCCATCAACTGACCAATAGGAGCTGAGAGCTTTTGCTGAGGGTCGGGGCAGTGTAGCACAATTTCTCAGCTACTATTCGTCGGTTTCTGGCCAGAGCTAAGAGATTTTGATGGGGCTAGGGCAGTGTGCAAAGCCCAGCACAAAGAACTACATGGAACAGCCAGCTGGGTGCTGCTGGCAGGCAGGGAAGCCTGCTTGAGAGTGCTGCTGGACAAGAGCTGCTTACACATCTTCTGGCCAGAGCCTGCCTCTGACACTCCAGCCCCTCCAACACCCAATTCCCTCCCAGACCTTGCACCCCCCCTCCCCCATACTCCTTCCAGAGGCCAGAATCTTCTCCTGCAAACATACCCCCTTCCTAACCCAGCACATCCTAATACCCTCTCCAAGTCATCACCTAAACTCTCTATGCCTTCCTCCCTACCACCTCAGGTTACAACTCCCTCACAGACTCTGCACCCACTCTTTCATCCCTACCCCAGCCCAGAATTTTCTCCCACACCCATACCCCCTCCTTGACCCTGGAACTCAATCTCCTGCCCCAGGTCACAACCCCTTCCTTCACCCTAACTCCCTCTTAGATCCTACACCCTCTTCTGCACTCCAATCCCCTACCCAAGCTTCCTTCTGCACCCAACCTCCATCCCAGACCCCACACAATCTCTGTAGAAAAGTGCAGCCCTTGACCACTTACCAAAATCTTGGAGTAGAACCCCCCCATCAAAAATAACTGCCCACCCCTGACTAAGATACTAGTAATCTAATCGTGGGATATAAAATATTGAGGTTTGAGGGTCAGCTCTTTCATTGGTATAAATCAATGTAGGTCCACAGCAAAGGTATGTCAGTTTTCTCTCTCCTTTGAGGTTCTGGCCTATATATTAAACATTCCAAAGAGAACAATCTAAATGTATTAATGTAGCTTCCATTCACTTAAAGGTTCAATGAGCAACCCATCCTTTGTAGGATCACACAATTCTTAATGGACCTACAACACTGTAGCTCAAAGTAATCTGATAGCACTTCGCTTTGAATTAATGTCACCAGCTAGTACAGAACAGCTCCTCCACTTTTACTGGAACATTGTCATTTGCATAATTATCAGCCCTTTACTCCTTTTTAAATGTTTTTATTGGCTTTGCAGTTACACCTCATGCACATTCAGAACATGTCCATTATTCTTGCAGTCACTGCATTCGCGTACATAATCCAATTCCATTTTATCTTCCTAATAGAAAAGCAATGTTGCCATTTTAACCAGGAAAAAAAATCTGTTTCTTCAAATTAAATGGCTTTTACAGCATAAGAGTCTGCTCCCAACTACTTCTTACACATTCAGCCCCTCATAATCAGTCTGAGCAGACTTTAGTGACATGTCTGGCAAAAAAAAATTCATTCCCACAGATCTCTCATTAGGCTGCCATCTGGGCATCTTTACAGCCCTCAGACACTGTTAGCATTTGAGTTACCTCAGGTGCAAATCAAATATAAATCTGGGCACTTACCCTCCTGACATCTTGATCCTGTCCACCCAGAAGCACAAATAGTCTGCACTGCTCCATTGATAGAGATGACTTCCCCACCATTCTGACACCCTCCTTTACAGCTTATTGCAAAAGACCATCACAGGCACTGAACAAATCCAGGAGACAATTAGCATTAAATTGCCCATTTTCTCATTGTAGCAAAATCCGAGGCAGAGAACAGACTGAATTTTTAGTCTCATCACTAATTAATTATTTGCATTTATTTCTGTTGGATTTTAAGCTTTACAATGTGCTCTTTAGCTACAAGGTATTATTATTTAAATGTATTGAAATTAAATAAATTGCTTAAATATTACAAGAATTTCTATCAACTAGTTTAAATGTTCATATGTGTATTAGCATAGTGTCTGATTCTGCTGCCCTTCCATTTAGCAGAGTGAAGTAAGGAACTACTTAACGCGGGAAAAGATGACAGGATACATTAGAGTGGGGTCAATTTTTTTGACGTAGATGTTTTTTTTTTCACTCAACAAATGTTGATTTGAGTCCAACATTCTATGAATGAATATGGTATTTGCCAATTTGTTTCTGTCCACAACAAACACTGAAAAAAACCCTAAACATTTTGACACAGTGTGAAGAGGTCCCCCGTAAGGAGTCCGCACCTCTTCACTTTCTCCACCTCTGATCCCAAGTCGTGACCCCGGCGACGAGGGTTACTTGTATTCTCAGCGGTGCACAACTCCCGAGCAGGGTGTGAGGGGGACCTGGGCCCTCCCTCTCTCCAGGTCTCAGCCCAGGGCCCTAAGGTGGGGGTGGTCTCCTCCCCCACCTGGCTGGAGGGACTAACCGCTGTAACTCGACAGCTGTCAGGCAAGACTCCTTCTGCCCACCCTGGGCCACTTCCTCACCCGTGCTCTCTGGCCCTTCTTCAGGCCTCTCTCTCCTGGCTCGGTGACCCCTAACCTGCCTCCACTCCTGTCGCCCCCCTTTGCCAGGTCAGCCCTTCACATGTTATGGGCCACCAGCCTCCACCCTGGTCCGCCCCCAGCATGCATGCGCCCGCGACCCCAGACTAGCCCCTAACACGCATGCGCCAGCGTCCACTGGATCTGCCCCTTGTGTCCTAGACTTGGTGCTCTATGGCCCGCCTTCCATGGCACCTGCGCCGGTGTCCCCCGTGCCTCCGGTTCCCGTGTGAGTGCTTTCACCCTCCTGGTGCGTTCTGGCAGCTGCCGCCTCTCCCACCGCTGCGGGAAGAGCCGGATGGCTGCCGCCGCCTTTCCGGGTCTTGCCTCCAGGAGTGAGGGGTTCCTTCACCACATCACACACAGTCAAAAATTCAATTTTTGAGGGGTTTTTTATTCAAAATGATGTGCTTTAAAATTTACTTCAATTGAAGTTTAACTCCCTCTCCCAACTGAAATCTTTTGCTTGATCTCAAACAATTTTTCACTGATTTTTTTTAGCTCAGCTAGCAAAATGAAAAATCAATTATTTGCAGAATTCTAGATTTGAGTCCTTAGGTCTTGATTCAGTAAAGCACTTAGTCATTCATTTTAAGGATGATTTCAAATCCTTTTGATTTCAATGGGAGAATCTGGTCTTACTGATTTTGGGGGAAGGTATTCTGTTTTGGGCAACCTATAATTGGCCATTAATACTTCTCGGGTCAGAGACTTCCCCACCCCCTTGGTAATGACAGCTTCTTCTTTGGAGTTTTTCTTTGTAATAGAGCAAAAAGAGCTTGTATCTAACATTTGCAGTATATGTATTAATACAGCAGCAACCAGAGTCTGATGCTGATTAAAGCAGGGACAGAAAGAGACAGGATGGGGGACATGGCAGAAGGAGTGGAGTGGGGACAGAACTGAGCAAGAGTTGAGTAGTCCCCCAGGAATTGAGGAAGTCGACACATCTGATTTTTACTGTCTGTCCGCTGATTGATTGTTTGCAGCAGCCTTTTCATCTATTCCCTTTCTTGCAGATACTTAAGTTCTTTGCTGAATTGGAATAGATGTATTTAAAAGTTCTTTTCAGAGATTAAAATGGTTAGAAATATTCCTGACTGGAATTACTTGACCATAATGCAGGTGAGGAGATCAACACTGCAAAATAAAATGCAATTTATCCCATATTCCTTCAATTTTTCTCAGACTTGCAGAAATGATTGGATTTACTCTCATATCATGACCTAGCTGATTTAAAGGTGTGTTCCATGCTGATTAAAAGAATAATAATTACTAAATTATCCGTTATGGAAATTCCTAACTCCCATCATTTTTCAATGGGGTTGTCAAACTGCCATTTGTACCCTTTGAAAAATTCCCCCCTCAAAAAAAAAAAACAACCCCTAAATGAACTTGTCATATAAAAATTCTAGGCCATTGCTCAAAGGTTGCTGAGTTTAGCAGTTTATAGTCAGTATTTGTAAAAAGCATCTCCAATCCAAAAAGGATTATGTGAATTTATTTCTTGTTTGGTATGAAGGGATAATGATCTTTATACAGTATTTGGTTTAGTCCTCAATCCATTTTGTGGCAAACAAGATTTAGTTTTTAACTTACAATAGGATGCTGAAGGCTCAAAGAGATGTGTTTTAAGGATTGTCTGCACAGCACAATTGTGCAGACTACGGAAGTGCACATTGCATATTGCACCAATTGTCCCATGTGGACAGGTACAAATCAAACAGTACTTAGTTCATATTGACATAGTCCAGGGGCAGGCCAGATATGGCCCATGGCAGAATCGGCCCACCAAGCCTTTTGATTTTGCCTGTGCCCACCCCTACAGCAAGGAGTAATGCTGATAAAAGCAACTAGCTGTTCCATGTTGCTCTCTGCCATGAAGGAAGGAAGGAAGGGAGAGGCTTCATCAGTCTTCCCCCACTCTCCCTCCACCCACAACAAAATCTCTTAGTTCCTATTGGCTGGGATGGGCAGAGGCAGCATGTGAAGCCTCTCTCTCCCTCCCTCATTCTGGCAGTGCAAAAAGTCACATGCACAGCCAGCCAGCGGTCTGGGGCTGCTGAGGGCGAGGGAAATCTGCCTGAGAGTAAGCACCTCCTGTCATGCAGACAGGAGGAGACAAAGGGGCCTGGTAATTCAAAGGGGCCCAGAGCTCTGCATGCAGTAGTGGCAGCAGTGGACAGACCCCCGAACTCTTTAAATTGCTGCTGGAGCCACACACTCCAGCCAACGGCTGGGGCAAGGAGTGCCAAGATCCTGACAGCACTGAGGGCTGGCTGCCCTCGGCCCCACCCCTTCCACTTTTGGCTCTGCCAGAGACACCCCCCAACCCTTCTCAGGGGCCTATGGAGGATGTTGGCTCCACTGGTTGTAGCACAACTTGGTGCACTGTACAATTCACACATCAGTAGGGCGCATTATAGTGCAGTGTGGAGATAGCATTAGTAGTGCCTAGAGTGTCAATCAGAATCTTGCATAATGTATGATTGATCACATGTATAACACACAAGTGAGGATTTGTTAAAAAGAGCTTGCTGTGCTGACCCACAGACAAAATGAATTATTACAGCATCTGCTAGAAGGGCTTGGCTGCTTAGCTTAAATTGCAGAAGCTCAGACCTTCAGCTCTGGAGGCCCCAGTTTAATTCCTAGTCTGTTGGCTCGAAAAAGGGGAGATGTCATGTTAGTATTATTGTGGAATAACTATATAGCGGTTGGGCTCCAACGAGTAGCTGAAGTAAACTTGTGCATCCCACAAAGATACTAATATAAGGCTTTACTTTGTGATGTGCTTACAGAAGAAGTCCACTGGGATGGGCACACTTCATCTCTCTGTTAACATGGAACCAAATGGCTTAGGATTCTCTAGAGAATGAATGAGAGCTTTCTCTGATAAGGTTATCCATGCAAAAAGAGATCTGGGTAAATGACTCTTATTGAGATTAGCTACTTTTCTTCTCTCCCACAAGGACATACAAAGAAAAGGTAATGTTGTCTCCGTAGCCTTTTTACCTGAGGCACCATGGTCTTGGATTAGTGAATGGAGTGATTCTTTTGTGACAGCCATAGCTTTTCCTGGTTGGGAGGAGGAGGCTGAAATTGTACTCTATTCTGCAACAGTGACAGTGTAACACCCCCACCACCTTTTGGGTGTGGGATACTGTCCTATAGTGGCACCAAGACCACTTACAGTGAGCATAACGAGTCTTCTCTATGGCCCGTTGGCTTTTAGATCATGTGGTAGAGTCTCATACATTAAGTTCCAGAGATTCCCCGGTTTGATTCTTCCCCAGTGCCCACAGATGACTGGGATCTGTTGGACTTGCAAAAGGAGGTGAGGCAAATATCAAGATACTTGTTACTATAATGAAAAAGATTTAACTAGATGTTTCTCCAAACTACAGGTTGATGTTAGTATTTCACCTATTTAGCTTCCAGATAGAACAGAAAATGCATTGGTTACCAATGATCTACTACAGGAAAGTGATGGGATAGACAAATAGTATTTGTTTCTACTGTTGGTGTTAGATAAAGGAGGAAGTTTGGGGGAACTCTTGCTGAATTAACCACCCAGAGAGCTCAGGTCTCCCTAATGGGATAGGTTACATCAAGGATGAATTTTGGTTAATTCATCTTGTGAGCATGGCACTGATTGAAGTACCAAACTGGTATAACCACAGCAGAATGTGAGATTCAGGAGGTATGGTTAATGAGGAGAGAGATTTTAAAGGGTTACTGGTTAGTTTAAAAAAATTACGATTTAAAAATGAATTATTTTATCTGCCTTAGCTTTTTACCTTCATAAAGGTACAGGGTATGCTGTTGTGTCTTGGGCCAGTCCTGGGTAGTGCCATGTTGTGTTAGAGAAGCAGTCTCTTCATTCAGATGCATTAGTATTAAAAATGCTTAAGGATATCTTAGATTTGCCACTTACTAATGGCCTTTAACACAAACCTCACAGTCTAGTCAGATAAATATTACCCTGTTCTGCAATTAAGTTGCATACAGGTGTTTGGAACTATTGTCTCTCTCGCTAAAAAAAAATGTTGGGAAGGAAGAGAGCGATAGGAACATGAGTTGCCTGAATGCTTTGAAGCCAAGGATCTTGCATAAAGATCATACAGAATATTTTACACTCTTTCCCCTGGCTTCTTTCTCTTTGTTCTATAATTCCAGTGTAATCAAAGTTTCATAAGGCCACCTTCTTCTCTATGAGATCCTCAAGACCTCTTCAACTGTGAGGCATACAGGAAATTAGCTAAGTGGTGATAACTAGATGTGGCAGTTGAGGATAACTGATACTGTTTAATTATTGAAAAACAAAGGCTGTCTACACTACAAAGAAAAGTCAGAAAAAGATACGTAAATTGCGAACCGCAATTTGCATATTTTTTTTGCTTTTCTTCCGAAAGAGGCTTTTCCGACATTTGGTCTGTCTATACAGGGCCAAATGTCAGAAAAAAAAACCTCTTTCGGAACATCTCTTCTTCCTCGTAAAACGAGATTTACAGGGATGCTGAGAAAACACATCTCCTTTTCTGAATTTTTTTCAGAAAAGCAGATGCATTCCTTGGATGTGGCAGAGCTTTTCTGGGATAACTCTGGTATCCCAGAAAAGCTCTGTAGTCTTGATGTACCCAAAGTCTTTTAAATATTTAGGATCCAGTTCTTAAATTATGCACACAGCTAATTTTTGGGACCTCAGTACTCTTCCCTCATTTTCCTTCCCTTTCCATCGCACTATCTCCTGTGGTTTGCTACATTCACTTTTTTTATGTTGTGTCAAGGTCTTTAGGTTAAAGATTCTTTTTTACTATATGCATATATAGCATCTAGTACAATGCACTCCTGCTTGAGTGCCACTGCGGTACAAATAATATTTTTCTGCTTAAATAGAGAAGGTTGTAAGACCACATTAAATTATGTGAATATAACCATTTAAAAATTAGGTATTTATATTTTAAAAATTAATCTGCTTCTGCAAGCAGCTTCCAGTGAATGGAAGGAGTTGGTCAAATGCTGTAAAACAGTTTTTTCATAGTTGAATTTTGAATGGCTTCTTGGTTGAATCATATTCCTATCCTTTATTTGCTAAATATTAATATTCATGCGTGTGAGGTATTGTTCACATTAATATTTAGGGAATGCTGTTCTTCATTTGAATACCTACATTCACATGCAGTGAGGCATATTTGGATGCATACAAGAAGATTTGCTATTCACTATTTGTTATTCACTGTTCAGCCTTGGTTCTGTGTTATTTTTCCAATTTAAGCTTTTCAGTCATCCAAAGAGAAGAAACAACAGCATACGATTTACAAAACCAATCACAACGATCAGTAATGGATAGCCAAGTGCCAAAATTAACAATTTGCAAAAATTCTATAATCTGACATTTATTTGTGAATAACAAATTCATTCTACAAAATGCTGATGGATGCATGAATGATTTTAGAGTAGAGAGAAGGACTAAATGTATCCAAGAATATATTTGCAAACAACAATCAGACTGCAATAGTCCAAACTATGTTAGATATGACTTCTTATTCATGGCTTATATTGCACATCCTTTAGCTGACAACACTGAAGGAGGCTGCAGAATGCAGGAAGAACGTAGGATATTTTCTCATCAACTGCATCACATTTTCATCATAAACCATATTTATCACAGATGAAATCTCAGGAAACACTTTGCATTTTAGTAAGACTGTCTGGGAAGAAAATTGAGGCAGGGGTGATGGTTGGGGGTGGGAAGTGCTCATTTACCTTTAGACAAGAGTTTGTGAAAGAGATGCATAGAGAAGATGAGAAAATAGTACAATTCAGTGATTGGAGAAGGATGCAGGGAACCATCTATATTTAAAAAGCTGACTGTGTAGTTAAATAAATCATAAGAGCAAGAAGGGACCAGTGAAGCCATCACATGCCTTTTTTTTCCTAATTTTCTGGTTTATTTTCCCCTATATCTTGACCTAAACTGTCATAAAAGCTTCAGTTGAAATTCTAGTACAATGCTGTTTTTCCTGTTTCTATACATTTTTCAGGTCTTTTTGTAAGTGGCTCCAAATTCTCCTTTGTCTGGACTCTTTGTATTAAGTCTGAAAGTGCAAAAGGTTGAAATCAGCTTACTCTGAGAAACTGACCTGTCATTGTTATTTATCACTTTACCAATGTATGTGTCATTTGCTAACTTCAACAACAGCTATTTTATTTTTCTTCCAAATCATTGATCACACTGTTTGATCTTAGGCAAGATGCTTAATTTCTCCTTGTCTTCATCAATCAAGCGGTTATCATTATAGTTGTATATGGGTATTCTGAGACTTAATTAATGTTTGGCAAGTGTTTTGAGAAAGTCAGAAGAGATGTGTTAAACAGCTTCCTTGGTAATCTGAAATATTTAGCATGGGTTTAAAAAAATGAGTAGAAAAAGGTATTATAATGAAAGCAGAAAGTTCTCATGTTGCTGACCATGGCAGCTTTTCAGGGCTAGAGACTTTGTGTGAATAAACCAGAAGTGATAACAAAGTTGCCTGAACAGCTTTCTGCTTGTTTCAGAGGTGCACAATGTAAATTATTCCCAGAATTACACCATGTGCTGCCATTAAAATTATGCACCATGACAGAATTTGGGCTATAATATGGAAGTGCCTCAGAATTTGGCCCATAACATTTAGAAAGCCTTTCACCCTCTGTAGCTGGGGAAATTCAAATTAATCTCAAATAGTACACCTATAGAAATGATTGAGTATTTCAGTGTCAGAGTATCTTCATCAACAGGCAAGAAACAAAAATTCATTGAATTTGGGGAGAGGGGTAAAATGTAAAGCCTTCCATAAAAAATTGGAAATAAGTGTTAGTTATTTGAAATGAGTGAAAGGGACACGTTCCAGGGACAATGAAATACATTCTATGGAGCCTAGTTTGTATAAATGGAATAGGTGAATGTGTCTATCTACAAAGCCTTCTATAAGAAGTAAATTGCTATGCCACAATGTTTCCTCCTCCTCCCTCCCCCCCAATTGGTCCTTATCCCATAGCTATAGATACGTTGCAGTAGAGCTGGCACTATCCTAATTATATGAAACATCTGAACATCCTTGCACTAGGATCCAAAACTAACTCCTCAGAATGTGCCAGTAAACACACAGTCCACATATCTCCTCAGTACAGAGGCCCTTAGGACTTTAATATAAAGAAAACAAAAAGCACCATGAATTATTAGGAATTTAAAAGATTACACAAAAACTGACTCATGACTGACTGACAGAAGACCTGACATTTGGAGTGTGATTTGTATTTAACATACACATCACACACAAGTTATCTGGGGACACTTGTCTCCTAGACCAGGACAATTTAGGATCATTCTACAATTGTTTTCTAGCATTCATTTGGGGGCCTTTCTCATCTGAATCATTTTAGCAGGTGAGCAGGATTGTTAGTCATGGTTAAACAGTGACCAGGACAGCAGTGTAGAAAACAGCTTGTGGAACAATTCCTATGGACATTTTTCTACACACCACACACCTAAGTATCCAAAGTTATTAATAATAACTACACTCACCACATACGTAACAGTTCCAAAGTATTCACAGAGGCACCATTTTATAGATGGAAATTAAAGCAAAAGAGGTGATTTGCCCAAGATCATATTGATTTCCAAGCCACTGCCCTATTCACTGGTGTGTTCTCCTTCTAAGAAGCCATATTATAACTCATCTCCAGTTCAGATATGAATGATTTTTTATTTACAGGAAAGCAAGGATAATCAGAAAATGTGTATCTCTCTTTTTATGATTTTAACAGCTTTTACGGGCTATAATATTTTCTATCATTTAAATATTGCTCAGAGCAGATTCACACTTTTTTTGCCTAGATTCACCCCAGAAGGAATTATTAAGGTGAGTTTTAAACACCTACTATTTTAAATGCTCATAGAAGCACTGATACAAACTGTCTAGAGATGAGGGGAAAAACTCATAATTGTGCTCTATGGTACTCTGCTGGGTAGCGTTAATTTATACACTACTGTAGTTTAATTCTCATTCAAATTAATCAGAGCCCTCATTGTAGTAATTTGATTTCTGGTACTCTTGCTTCCTGAGTTTGAAAAAGTGTTAATAAATGCAGGTTAATCAGTGACTGAAGTAGGTGGCATCGTGATCTGAAACCTTAATTCATTGTCATTGGAAATAACAATTAGCTTAATTGCTTTAAAGAATAAAGACAAGAATATTTTTTTTTCTTTTGAAAACATATTTTGGTTTAGTAACCTGCTTTGGTCCCCTTTATACACAAGAAGCCTGGGACATTTGGGGTTCTTATGGGAAATGGGCACTATTGAAAATCCCAGAAGCTGCCTATCTGTACGGTTAGGTACCTAAATACCTTTAAAAATCTGGCCATTGGTTCTTTTTCTTCTTCTTGGAGGGATTAAAACAAGTAACTGAGCTGTTGATTGAAGTAAGAAAAGCACCAATTTCCTATGGAAAAATTGATACCAGAAAGTAAATTCTGAGCAAATGGGTTTTTCTGGGAGGGGAGGGGGACATGGAGAAATACATGTGCACATGTAAGGTGATCTTAACAAAATTGAATTTAGCCTGTTGACAAGGAAAGTAACGTTTTAACCAGGTGTTATATGCAGTGCTTTTTTTGTTTAAAAAAAAGCTGGAGTGGGGGCCGGCATTGCCCTTTTATGACACACAGCCCAGCCGACTGTTGAACATTTGCGTACAGAGATGCCGGTACACTCCGTTCTTTCCAAGTAAGCTCTGACTGGAGGTGCCAGTACTGTACCATCACAAAAAAAGCACTGTTTATATGAATGCGCTAGGTGAACCTACAGATGTGAAGTAACTATCTTTGCACACCATAGGCAAAATTCTCTCCTTGCTTGTACCCAAGCAGCCCCACTTCAGTATAGATTGTTATGGGATTCCAATGAGCATGTGAATCCCTAGCTACACAAATCTCTGCATGTTTGTGATAGCAGTGCCCTCTATAAGAAGCGAACTGCTACGCCCCTTGGGGCTAGATGTAATATTCTCTCCTGTCTTCTGTACATATGAGAGCAACAAGGCTGGCCAATGAGAGGATGTCTGGCTCCATCTCCTATTCACGGGCCAGAGGTGCTGATTTCTCCAGTCAGATGTGGGGGATGGGAGAGGACAAGGGGGAGAGGAATTACTTTGCTTCATCATATGGAGTGAGGTAACATCTTCTTCTCCCCAGAGCAGAGAAAGAAATGGGACTTTCTGAATTGAATCTCAGATTGTTCTCTGGTCAGATCGTGTTTCTTCCTCAGGATAGATCATTTTATAATCTAGCCCTTAATAAAGCCATTGCCAAAATCTTAATTTTATTCCACCATGCACTTTATTTTTCATTCTTCATGCTTTCACCGAAACATACTGTTATGTTTGTAACATGATGTCAGGATCAATCTTTATGACACCTTCATTCCTGGCAACAACTCAATCCTGTGTGGTTCTTTTCCAGTTTTAATGGCTGGTCCTACATTATTTATTCATCACATAAAGAGCCTGGTTTTTAAATTGTTTTCTATTGTTAGTGTCGATCCCGTCTCTACCTCTCCCCCAAAGAGGATTGCTGATGGTCTGGGTTATTAAGAGGCCTTTCCCAGTTCCTTTTGAACTGCCTTTAAGAGTCTTAAAAGAATTAATATGAAAGAAAATACCCCTACCATGAGATATGGCAATGTCTTGCCGATGGAACTAAGTAGATACATAGAGTGTATTAAGTAAACTTGCCCAGGTTTCTAACTGAATTAAATAAATTTGTTTTACTGTTATATCTAGTGTTAAGGATTAGGCTGAATCATTATCTTTGTGCATCTAAATTCATTGAAGGGCTTACCAAGTTTGTAGTGTTCATTTCTACATGCTTCAGGGCTTGTGTCAGCCTTCTCAGAAGTCTCACTTAAGCAGCAATGCTGCCAGGAAACAGAAAACCCTTTTGTCTTAAAAATGAAACCCAAACACAAAAAGGAGTCTAATGGGGGGAGCTAAATTGGGCTGTGTGGGCAGCGAGGCAAATGGCAACAGGAGAAGACACAGTCAGGAATTACATTTGACACTTAGTTGCAATGTGTAAAATAAAAATAAAGCTGCAAATCATGCAGAAATGTTGTTCCTTGTATTTTCACTGCCCATTTTTTGTGACCAGGATTAATCAGGACCCGAGTCTGGTCATCTAATGCTCCCCCGCAGAGGATTAAGGCAATGCAAGTAACACTTTAACTCCATTGGATTGACCACCAGCATCCTGGGTAGCAGCATTAACTAGCCTCTACAAGACAGCAATTCCCCTTTCTGTATAGGTAGGTGGGATGTGGATGGTCAGGGAAGGAGGGTGGACAAAGCTAAAGCTCCCAGATCATACCCTGGCCACAACAGCTGTGCAGAATGCTGATGGCACAAATCTATGGTAAGTAGATGACTAGCACAGATTACATTCTCCTTCCAAGTGAGGAAGAACAAGGAAGCAGAATTTGCATGGGAATCAAAATCTGGTTCTAATATACTTTTGCGGCTGGGCAACAGCACGCTGCCCCTGCTCCACGTTTGTGATGAAGCCCCAATTACCCTCAGTGATTAAAGGTATGCAGTCCTGAAAGGACATAGTTTTCTCATCCTGTAATCATTTGAGATTAACAACAACAATTCCCATTCACAGGAGACCAAGACCTTCTTGAACATGGGGCTCCTATATTCCAACTGCAGCCTAACCTTGAGGACCTTCTCCCAATGACTGCCTTGGTTTCAACAAATCCTAGTTTTGCAACAAATAAATGTTCCATCTGAAAAATCCTGGCCTACTCTAGCTGTTGGATGTAGAAATGGCTTTACATATAAAGCACTGGTCATTAGGCAAAATAAGGACAAGCTCCTTCCATTGTTTTACTGCAGCTGTTTTATGGGGGCGTGGAGAACCTAATTTGAAACAATGATAATTAGTCTCCATTAAGGGCAAGATTCTGCTATCCTGTCTCACCTCTGTTCAGTGTATGAGATCATGAACTACTTACTCTGCAGCATCAGTAAGGGTATCAACAGCTGGCTTTACCAACGCTGCACAACTTCTATCTGCTCTCAGGGCCACAGGGCATGCTAGTCATTCCTGCCTACAAGTCAAGCTACTGGTTTACAGGAAAATGTTAAACTTCTACAGAAAATGTGAAAGGGGAGGAAGGTCATATGGGGAAGTCACAAAAAGATTATGCAGAAAATCTAAAGTAGAATTAAAGCTCCTGCTCATTCACAAATGTCACAAGAGCTGACAATTTGTCTATCAACCCACAATCACACTAGATGTTGAAGTGATTTGTAGCAGGCTTTGATCATTATTCCAGCACTGGTTCAGCACATCAATCAGTGGGAAAGCATACAGTTTAGCACAATTGATCGTGACAGTTTTCCAGCTGAAGACCTTGTCAGAGCTTTCAGATAACTTATGGCCAACATCATTTCATCATTTTTTCTTCATCTGAATTTGTTTTAATGCAACTGAGCTAGATTTGCATTTAAGGTACACTGAACAAATGTCAGTGTTAGTTTGCTGCAAAAAAAAATTTTTTTTTAAATGTCAAGCAATGTGTTTAGCTGATTTAGGTGAGCAGAAATTAGGGTTGTACACATGCCAGTTGCAATTACAATTTGTACATACACATCAGAAATGAGTATCAAAAGGTAAGTGCCTAATCATCCCCAATGTGCAGATGTGAAACAAAGATATTTGCGTCTTCATAATAATACATGTGCACAAGGCCAGACATGGTTTTTGCACAAATGGATCAATTACAGACAGACCATAGCACATTTTGTAACTCATAGAACTTCCAAACAGTTACTAATTCAGCCATCACGCCATAATCTCTTTTAGGCACTAATATTATCTTTCAGAATCACTGTGGGTGTGTCTAGACTACAGGGTTTTGGTTTTTTTTAAAAGTGGCCTTTTTTCAAAAAAGCTTCCCCTGTGTCTAGACAGCCATGTCATTCTTTCAAAAGTAAATGAAAAGAACGCGGCAGTTTTTTCGACCACGAAGAACCTCATTTTATGAAGAACGCCTTTTTTCGAAAGTGCTCTTTCAAAAAAGGCACTATGTAATGCAAACTGTGCTTTTTCGAAAGAGAGCATCCAGACTGCCTGGGTGCTCTCTTTTGAAAAAGCAGCTTGCTTTTTCGAAAGTACTGGTTGTAGTCTAGACAATCTTTTTCAAAAAAGCCTCTTTTGAAAGAGGCTTGCAGTCTAGATGTAGCCTTAGGGTACATCTAAACTACATCCCTTTTTCGATAAAGGGATGTAAATTAGACTTATCAAAATTGTAAATGAAGCTGGGATTTGAATTTCCCATGCTTCATTTGCATAATGGCAGCCGCGGCTTTTTTTTTTTTTCTGAAAAGGCTCTTTTTGAAGAAAAAAAAAAGCGGTCAAGATGGAGATCTTTCAAAAGAAATGCCCTGTTTCGAAAGATCCTGTAATCCTTTTTTGAAAAAAAGCTGCAGCTGTTATTATGCAAATGAAGCACAGGAAATTCAAATCCCGGCTTCATTTTCAATCTCGATATGTCTAATTTACATCTCTTTATCGAAAAAGGGATGAGTTTTAGATGTACCCCTAGCAACAACCAAGCTAAGAACGTTTCAGGGAACAGAAGTAAATTACAATAGCTTTTCCTCTGGTTTTAAAGTTGTAAAATGATATTACATCATGTTGAAGGGATACAAAAGAAAACTGTGATCCTGACACTATTGAAATCATTGGGTTTGGCCACTGGGACTAGCACTGACCCCAAAGAGATGTCAGATAACATCATGCTCCCTAAGATCTCGACCTGAAGCTTATTAAAATAATTGATCTGTGCGGTGTTGGGCTTTGACTCAAGCCTGGAGGACCAGAAATTCAAAAGCACTCTGTTGCCATTTGGTACATACACAAACTGGCAGCTTTTCAGAAGGACTCAGTGCCCAGAAGCTCTCTTTATACTGTGGATGCTGAGCATTTTTGAAAACCTGGCCACTTCAGGCAGGTGCCTCATTCTGAGCACTGCACTTTTAGAAAATGTGTCGTTCAATCCACAGGTTGCCTCCCGATGCCTTTTGGTATTGTCACCATTAAACTCAGCCCTGAAAGCTGAGGTCTTACTGGGAGATCAGTGCTGTGGAGAATGGTCTCCTAGGTTTTGATTTAGTGGGTCTAGTAAGGACCCACTAAATCAACTACTATTGCTCCCTCATTGATTCCAGTATTTCATCGGGTCATGAGGAATAAGGGGAGTCATTGGGAAAGTGTTTCCAATCAACCTCCTGAAGTGGGGATGCTGCAGATAGTCTACCTAAGGTACTCTTCCCATAGCTGGATTTGTGTAACTTAGGTTGATTTTCTCCCCTAGTGTAAATCTGTCCTGAAAAACATTGAAGGGATTTAAGGAATATGTTGTAGTCCCCTTCTCCTCCTCCCACCCAAGAAAAAGGGCAGGATTGGGATAGTGAAAGAGATCTTTTTAAAAATAAGGCCCAAGTTCTGCACATTTTCTGAGCACCTTCTGAGAGCAAGGAAGTACTCTGCAGTCCTTATTCAAGCAAAATTTGCATGGGCTAAGCATCAACTCATGCTCCCATTGAAGTCAAAGGGAAAACTACCATTGACTTAAATGGTGACAGATCAGACTCTAGCCAAGGGCATGATCTGATGAGGTGCTCAGGGCTTTCAGTGACTTGCATGGGAGTTCAGAGTATTCAGCTCCCCACAGAAGCATCAGGACCCAACTGAGAAATGGTTCCCCTGCTCATTCTTCCTTCTCTTCCCTTTGTATTAAATACAGCTGAGAAGCTGAAGTCAGCAGCTGAAAAAACTTTAATCTCAATTGTGTCCCTAACATAAATCGTTTATTTTGGTCAGTGAATCTTATCTTTTACCCTCAAAGAAGTTTGCCATAATAAACAATGAAAACAATAATTAAACAGGACTTGATGTGATTTTTGTAGAGCACCCAAATGCCACAGTGATGAATGCAGGATAAATACTAGGGCCTAATCCTGTATAAATTCACTCAAATGAAAAGTCTTTATTCACTCAATTAAACCTACTTAATTCAAGGAGATTGCTGAAGCGAGTAAAGACTCTCTGAGAGTGTAAGGCTTTTCAGGATCAGATAGTAAATGCCTATTGTTCTGTTAAATCTATACATGTCATATAGCAAATCCACACATTAATTATCGTCTTTGATTTGTGTTATTAAATTTTATCTAAAATCTGGGCCACGTTTTCCATTCACTTGCACTGATGTAAATCAGGAGCAACACCATTATATCCATTAGCGTCCCCCCACTATAGAGGTGGTATGGATGAGTAAGTGTCGAAATGTCCTTTGTACGTACAGGACATTGTCACTTTATCCACCACAGAAATGCTGCCAATCTTAGGATGAACATAACAACTGTTTAACAGTGCACAGCAGTTTAGGGCAGGAAATGAAGAACAATGCCAAATAATATTGTAAGTGGCGCATGAATGAGGTCTCTCTAACAGCTAGCTGGGAGGGGGAGAGAGTTCAGGAGCAAACTGTATTTACATGAGCACACTGCCTCAATAGCCAGCAGATAGAGCTGTGTTGCTCAAAGTAATCAATTTTGTCTAGTGTTGAGTTACAAATCACTTTAGTACTGAATGTATGAGTAGTGACATGTTGTTATCAGTGTCGTTGTCTTTTTCGTATGAATAAAAGGGAACAGAACTGTGCTTGACCAGTCCCAAATGAGGGGGTCACCCTCAGCTGAAAGAAATGTGTTAAGCCAGGAGTTCAAATGCCAGACCCTATGAAAGAAGGGTGAGGACAGATATCTCATCCAGGAGGTGTGGTTTAATCTGTTTCTCCCTACTGTTTAAAGAAAGAGCTAAATAGACTCTATACAGTTTGCTTCTGTTTTGCTAAATTGCTCGATATTCAGCAGATGAAATGGCATTTTGTTCATTATAATCAACTTAATTTATGATCCAGCTATGTTTGTATTAAATGCAGGGATAGCTAAAATATGGTTACCAATGTTTGTAACTTTGTGAGAATACAGATAAGCAGGACTGTGCTAACTGGTTCCAAATGAAAGGGCTCACAGTAAGCAGAAAGAAACTTGCAAATGCGGGACTTGATTTTCAGAACTCTATGAAACGGAGGGTGTGAGGGAAGGTTATTCTGGTCAGGAGGCTATATGGCTTCCCCTGTGTGGATGGGTTTGACCTGTTCCCCCCATCTCCACTCCCACACACTATTCAAAGAATAGAGCTCAATAGGCATCATTAAGGGCCTCTTTTCTTATGTTAATGGTGTTGGCGTTGTATTTTTTTTACCCTGTGTGCCGAGATTGAAATCACCAGAAACTGAAATCATTTGAGACTGATGGGCAGAAGTCACAGTCAAGAAGTGGCTGGCAGTGGATGGTGACTGAAAGCACAGCAGGCTAGTGCTGGATAATCAATCAGCCAGCTGGGCAGCAGCAGAGAGGTGTAATGAATAGCCAGTAGAGCACGAATTGTCAGCAGGTTGGTGTCCGAGAGCAGTGAGCAGAAGGATGGCAAGTGACTAGCAGAGTGAATAAGATGCTTCTTTACCTTCCCCTGCTCAGGATGGGAGGTGAACTCTGAGGATGCACCTCTGAAGTCTGGATCTGCTCTGAGGAAGGGCAGCAATTGTGAGTGTGGTGCAGGGAAGGGTTGGTCATGTGAGGGGGACATTTAGATTGCTGGACTTAAGAACCTGAGAGGAAAAGGACATTGCCCAACCTACTTGGAGTGGACTTTTAGTCGTGGTTTTGGTTATGAACCTTGTGGTGTTTTCCCAAAATAATTCCAAGTTACTTCCTTCTCTTTTATTAAAAGTCTCTTTTTTACACACAGACTCTTTGCTTGCGAGGGGGGAAGCATTGTCTCTCTGAGGTGCCTGGGGAGGTGTGTGAATTTCCCAGGTTACTGGATGGGAGCATGAGCCAGTTCTGTGTTGGATGGATGGAGAGGAACCTGGGTAGATATTGAACCTGGCTCTGGCTCCTGCTGGCTCCATCTGGCAGAAGGGTTACATTTTTATTGCATTATCTTTCAATGCTTATTAAATCAGGTTTAATTTTTTAAACCTTACATGACAGAACAGAAAAATATGTATCCATTCTTTAACATGAGTAATAGAAAATGTCTCTGTACAAATCTGATCTCATTCACATTGAAGTCGATGAGATTATTTCTATTAATGGGAGTTGGGTCAGTAAGTAGATATGAAAATAGTTCATTCAGAGGATCAGATCCTATTACACAGGTACACAGCAAGATTGTTTTGAGGGTTAAGTTTGAATACATTATTATGGAAAAAATGTTCTATTGTTCGCTGCTTAGAAATTAGCGCATAGAACTGCATGAAACAGATGTGCATGCTGATATTGAAATATCATATATGCAGGATCTACGAAAAGCTAGAATGCTGGTTCAAGAAAGTTTAAGGATTAAAAATGATAATTGTATATATTATATTATAATAAAGGTTTTGACAACAAAAATACAAACCAACCTTTGTAAAATGACTTTAGTACCATGAAAATAAATTAACACAAATATAGTTCTGTATATGACCAAATGGAGGCTATTAATAACCTAGGCTACCAATAATGGACTTAAAGTGGCTCTTCTTCAACAAAATATAAAATTAGTGCCTTTACAAGTTCCAGAGCCAAAAATACATAGTCCTGCTAGAAACATTATTTGGTAGGTAGCCACCAGTTTGATCAACAGGCCTCTGAATCGCAAATTAAATGGCTACCAGGTAGAGGAAACGAATAACGTCAAGAATAAGAAAAATGTTAAGAATAGGTAGTATCTGTGGCATAATTATCTGTTTCTGTTTAAACACCCCATCTCTAGTGGACCATTTCTGTTCTCAATCTGTTTTTATAATCCGAGTTTTTTATGAAAGCTTAACGCCAGGGACTCTAGAGAGTGTGTGTTTCTACGTGACTGACTCATCCAAGATGCTAATCATCTAAATTTCTAAAAATCATTAGCTTGGTATTTTGCCACCATCTCTGAAATTAGTGTTGCAAACTTTTGTTGGTTTTTCTCAAGCATCATCATATTTGCTATTTTTGATAAAGCTCCTGCTCCTAGAGTGCTGTGATTACATTAAAATCTCAGCTTACATTTCGTAAAAAATGAATATAGCCCGTGTGGAAAAAGTTGGTGCCAAAGCTGTTCCCCACTCTGGCACTCTGAGTGCAGAAGATGGGGGCCCACAAGAGACTTTAAAAATACCTTGCCTTTATAGGCTTTTGCTTACAAAAACTCCCCAAGGTCACAGATCCCCTAGCCTTGGAAGATAGCTGCCCTCACCAAGTGAAACAAGAGAAAACTCCTTTTTTTCTTAAACCCAGGAAGAAAGCACTTGGACTTCTTCTGGAGGGGTACCCCCACGCTTTTGCACCAAAAGAGAACTTGAAAAATAAGACAGAGAGAAAACAAACTGCAATCTCTGATAGCTGACCTCTCAGTCTCAGGCATGTACACACAGACTTCCTGTTACCTTCCAGGACATAAGAATCAAATTGTAGTCTTAAAAAAGATGATTTTATTAACAAAACAAAAAGATATGCTTGATAAAGCATACTTGATTGCTAGGTGTTACAGAGCAACTGAGAAAAGAAGAGATTAAAACACAGAAAATTGTCTCTCTGGGATTCAGCTTAAAATACAATGTATGGGGGAGGGAGGCACATGGACTTAGCACAGAGAAGTTTAACCAAACAACAAAACAAGGAAAATAACCTGATTGTGACTAAATAGACATTTCCCTATTTACTTATGATCTGTGCTTTAAGGTCCAGTCCATTTCCATGTCCAATATTCTTTGTAGGCACGGTAGTTGTACCTGATTCAATTCATCTTCTTCCCCCAACTCCTAGCCTAAAAACTTATACAAAGAAAAAAGCAGGCAGGTATATCTTCCAATTCAAATCTCAATGACTTTTCCCATTGTCTCTCCTGGCTCCCTGCCAACAGTCCTTACATACCGGAGTTTAACCCTTCTATTTCGTTTTTTTTTTTACGTTTTTCCTTTAACCCTTTAGTCACTGAATGCTGGCCAGCACTCCTCCTATCCAGCATGGTTGGAAATACTGTTTTTAATTTGTTTCATATTTTCTAAGGCACGTTTATTATGACCTTTCAGCACATGTACATGTATTTAAAAGAAAAAACAAAACAAGGGTTAAGGCAATCTAAATATATCTGACACCAGTAAAAAAGGAATGAAAAAACCCTTCCCAAACCACAATAGAAACTATATTTCCCAGTTAAGATATGAAACCTGCAGGCAAAAACCTGAGTGAATATGGCTTGAAACATTACAGTGAATGCCACCACGGACCCTTCCCAATGCAGGCTGATTCTTGCATTGTGTCTGTGGTGGATTTTCCTGGGGTGCTATCACACTACAATCAGTGGAAGCACCAGTGGGGACACTGGCATAGACAGGGCTCTGCTATTGTTTGCACTGTGTTACTTTAAAATTACTCTGAACAGATTTTAAAAAACATGTCAGAAAGCAGTCATCTGAATACTATTCTACACTGGCATTTTCACAACTACCTCCAATTTAGTGTAGGCAAGAATTATTTATTTCTTCATATAACAAGTCTCTTACTCCAGGCCATCGTGAGGCTTAATTAGTATAGATAAAGCTCAGAGCTTCTTGAGTGAAAGACGCCATATAAACACAAAGTAGATTCTCATAACTGAATTTTAATTTATTGAGGTGGAATAGATGACCTTTTGCTGGATGTATGCTGTATTCTTGGAGGCTAATTATGTTGTTGCAATTATGGTTATGTTCCTTACCCAGTATTTCAAATCCTGTTTTATAGAGCTTCTTGACTCTGCTGTACAAAAATAATTTTGGCTTGAAACGTGACATAAAAGTTTTCCACCCAACAACAAATGTTTCAGACAATTAAAAACAAAATGTGGACTGTAGGAACATGACTGGATTCACTTGATAAAAACAAGTCCAGATGCTTACTGCCATCAGACACTCATTTTGCCTCTGATGACTTACAATCTGGTCTCTTGTTTCTAAACAAAATATTGCAGGCTGATGATTTACAATGTTGATGCCATAGGCCCCATTTCTTATATTGAGGAAAGAATAATTTAAAATGCTAAGCTATTAAGATTTGAAAACCACCTTTTTCACCGTGGAAGTACACTATAAGACATCATCTAACCAGTGTTGCTGTAAGTGCTAACGCAAACCTTGTAAGTATAGGTGCCAAGTATACCATCATAAAAGTACCAAGTACATGGGGAAATTAGTAGTGAAAAAGAATTATTTGTAGGTGTGACCCTGGCCATCCCTGAGTGTCAGTTGGTGAGGGCCTCTCATACTGTAACTCACATCAGGCCTGACAACCTCATTGCCCCAACACAGTGTTGCCATAGAAAGTATCTCAAAGGTGTCATATAAAATATCATATGTAAAATGATGGACACACTGGTCCTGAAAATCATTGTATGATGTATGTACAAGTTGTGCATAACGAGCTACAAATATGTATCAGAAATATGTTTTTAAGTTTGGGAGGCACAGCATAAAGCCAACCTACGCTAGACAAAGGAATGTGTATTTATCAAGCTGAGCACCTTGGTTATCAGCAATGAAAGTATATTTATATGTAAGATAATCAAAGCCATCAAGCTAAATAAGCAGGGGAGGCTATTGTTCAACAATCACATCAGGGAAGAGAATTTTCAGCCCAAGAAGCCTTCCTGCATCTTGTGGCAGAGATAATGAATTGTCGGTAACATTGTCCATCACTAAGGATATGTCTACACCACAGAGGTTTTTTTTCAGAAAAATCATAGTTTTCAGAAAAAAAACCTCTTCAATTACATCCACACTGCAATTGCGTTCTTTTGGGGGGGGGGGGGAAACAAAAGAACAAAGGGGTTTTTCTGACATTGGTAAACCTCTTTCTACGAGGAAGAAGCCTTTTTCTGAAAGACAGGGAAGAGGGAGTTCTTTCGCAAGAAGAAGAAAAAGGAAAATGCACAGGTGCCCTGGTGGCCACTCTATCCATAGCAATCACAGCTTAAATGTGAGATAGCATCCATTCAGTCTGGACGCTATCTTTCGAAAAAGCAGATCGCTTTTTCAATGCACTTTTGCAGCATGGACACTCTCTTTCGGAAGAAGTTTTTTTGGAAGATCTCTTCCAGAAAAGCTTCTTCCGAAAGAAGCCTGCAATCTAGATATAGCCTAAGGGGACATAGGGAACAGCATCATCTGAGCCTCCAAAAGTTGGACCTTCTTAGAGTGGAGGGCTAAGAGATGCCGGTAACTTAAAGTGAGTAAGAAAATAGCTTAGCAAAGATTGTAAGATTAAGTTTAATCACTTGAAAGCATGTTTAGATGTTCTCTTTGTAAGCATACCTGTCTCTTTTCTTCTTCCTTAGTATCTCTGTTTTTTTGTTAATCAGCTTATTCTAGTTTTATTACATCAGCTGAAGACTAGCACTTAAAGTGAAGTGTTAGTCTTCAGCTGATGTATGCTGTCTCCTTGAAGGCAAGCAAAGTTAATTATTTTTGTGTTTCCACTGAGGGTATTGCAGAGAGATGTTTCTGGGAAACTTGGAAACTGGGGTTCATTGATTGTCACCTGCAAAGGAAGATTAAGACTAGAAGAGTTTTGAAGAGTTTGCAGGCAAGGCAGACAGACTGATGTATCAGGGAGCTCACATGTAGCAGGGCAGCTCCAAAGCTCTCACTTTTGACAAAGAAGAACAGTAACACAGTGTCTCACAGTGCCCTGAACACAATGCCACAATAAATAAAAGTGTAAGTATAAGGACAGGTACTCCTGTATTCCCTGCAATTGTCTGGTCAATATATAGACAACTACCTAAATGATATAAACACACAACAGAAGAGGGAAAAAGAGGAATAAAAGTACATAAATAAATAAGCATGGAAGAGCAATGAAAAAAACTCATATATATATATATATATATATATGGCGGTGCATAATGATACTGTGTGCAAACTGCATATCATTCCATGAAATGGAAATTTTTCTTCAAAAACAACCTAACCTCAACTATATCATCCTGAAGCAGGTTCCTTCTTGGCAAAAGGATTAGCCCAACACTACTGATTAGTCTTTCTATAGGTACGGAGCACGGCATCATGGCACTAAATTTGATAAAAAGCTTAGTAACTTCTAGATATTTTCTCAGTTGATCCAGTTCATGAGATGAATCACTGAAGAATTGTATTCCAACAATTTCTATCTCAGAGTCAGATCCAGGTATCCCCGATAATCAAAGCAATAGAATGTAGTGGCAACTTTGGATGTTGTAACTTGATCTCTAGGCTGTGCAGTATCACATCAAACTAGATTATGTAAAAGATATTCTTAAAAATATAGGAATGGTCATACAAGAACAACGGTCCAACTAGCCTTTGGTATACGTGGTTGTGCCGATTTTCTTCTACATATTGATCGGAGGAAGTGGGTCTGGCCCATGAATGCTCATCACCTAATAAACCATCTTGTTAGTCTTTAAAGTGCTACACAGTTTTGTCTTTTGTTTCAGCTAGACCAGACTAACACGGCTGCATTTCTATCACTAGCCCAACCAGTATCCCGTCTTCTGACAATTGCCAATGCTAGGTGCTCCCAAGGGAATGAACAGAACAGGGAATCATTAAGTGAACCATACTCTGTTGCCTATTCCCAGCTTCTGGCAAACATCCTAGTCTATCCTCTGCAGTTTCTTTGATCCTGATTCTGCAACCAATGCAGCTAAAGGAATGGGCATGACACAGGATAACAAATGACTTTGTACATTTGTTCAGCTGCATCAAAGGTCAAAATATGTCTGAACAATTTTTAAAACCCTCTTTCCAATTCTCTAACAAGTAAGAACCGTGTTCTGGAGAAAACGAGTCAAGTCTGGATTTTAGCACCAGGTAGGAGGCAGAACGGGGGATCATCATATGCAACCACTCACTGAGAAATTCCATCTCTTGGTAGGAGAATTTTGGCACATGGAGATGCTCCATCACAATATTAATCCTATCGTGTTCGTTGTAAAGTTAGATGATCTAACAAATATTTAATGACATAAAGACATAAAATGACATCCTTGTCTGTATTAGCTTATTAGCTTTATGTTGAATTGTTTAGTTGATTGATTTGAGTCATAAACTCAGGGCCCAGCCCTGTAATACCATATCTCCAATGCCACTTTACTGGGAGTTCAGTGTGAAAAGAAAGCCAAATCAAGCTCTTTGTTTTTGTTTATAGTTTTCACCAAACTTTCTTTAGTGCTTTTAGCAGTTTTTTCTAAGCAGTGATTTAAAGAAACAACACAAATGTGATTTATTTAATGCTGTCAATAGTGCCGAATTTTTCTCTCTCTTTATTCCCACTGGCAACAGATCCAATTTATAAATATCACCTCCAATCAATAATTACATTCAATTAAAGTGACAGCTAACAACCTACATTTCATCCATAATGTTTACCACTGAAAACTTTCAAAGTGAATATGTATAAAAAATTGTTTTGCCACACTTCTCTGTTATACTTATTTATATATCTTGGAAGCTGATGCTATGCTTTCAAAAATCTGTATGAAATAGCTATAGTAGGTTTATATACATACTTTACTACAAGTTGGGTAATGAGTTTGACAAATATATTATAGACTTGTCCTATTCAGAAAACAAAGATGTCAGGATTTTACGATTTTTGTTGTAAGGAGTTGTGGGAATTGCCTAACATAATCATTTTTACACTGTTATGAACTACAAGCTAAAAAGAAACCGGGGCTCACAAAGTAAGGGAGAAAAATTCTACTCCTATTCCCCACCTAAAACTGTAAGCTGTGGCCCTGGATTGATAGGCCTGGTATCTTACTACATCTGCTTTCTGTTAAAAAATGACCTTAGTGCATATGGCAATCAATATATCATCATTCCAAGGAAGAAAGTGGCAAAACATTTCCTCTTCATCCTATAAATAGCACACTCATTGTGCTATTTCTTGTGGTGCCCTCATTGGTGGCATTACAAGGGGAAGATGGGATAATTTGGAGGATCACAAAAAGAAAATCACAGCCATTGCTTTTCTCCTTAACGAGCTTCTATGAGTTGGATTTTGAATGTTCCAAGTGTAATTTCTAATGACAGCTACAGACTGAAAGTCACTTACTATAGTATTATGTCTTTTATTATTGCTGCTGTTTTGAAGAACACATGCCTCTTCTGATAAGTATATTTACAAGAAGTTAAATCCTGCTCTTCATACCCAAGTAAACTAATCCCATTAAATCTACGTATAAACAATACATCCCATTACCGTAATTAGACTAGCATGTAATTAACTTCAGCTAGTAGGTTTTCATGGGTAATCACAGTGAAGGCAATGGGACAGTAAATGTGAGCAAAAAAGGGCAGAATTTGGCCAAAAATGAGGAAAACTATACTTTTGAAGATTTTAGTAAAATGTGGAAAACTGCAAAAAGTTATGTTTCTTAACAGGTTGTTTTTGTTCTTTTGTCTTGGGAGGAAAATGAGAGGAAAAATAATCTAATGAAGAGTTGTATGAAACACAAAAATGCTACCATATTTCCAATTTTCAGAACTAAGAAACACCGTAAGGAGATACATTGTAACATTCTCAGTTAGTTCCCACCACCCCATACACATTGCAGCCTTAGTGTATTTGCAGTAGGATATAAATAAAAGTTACTAATAGTAAAAATCAGAGCAGTGAATGGAGTTAATTTGACACTTCAAGAATTTCTGTCCTTTTTGCAGTCATAGTATTTGGTTATTATAGAATCAATTTGCAATACAGTAAGTTGAGCAACAGTATGAATAGCCCATTTAGTACATCCCACTGTATCATTAGGGTGCAATATGTGGTGTTTAGATCAGAGCTAGTCACATTTATGTACACAGTAAAGCCAAATCTGAATCTATAGACCTAAAAATATATTCAGACACTACCATTGCTGGGTTCTAGCTGACAGGTGAATCTGGAATATTGTCCCAGCTGCACAGGGATATAGTTTTGAAAATGTGGGTTAAGTTTCAGCTGACCGTGGTTTTTTGACACTTCCCATCACATAGCCAACAGTGATGGATTTTATGGCATTCCTAAAACTGCTTTCTAGGTCTCTCAATTACTTGCCCCCAGCAGAATGTCGGCACAGCTATTAGCATTTGTTTTACTGTGTCATTCCTATTATCATAGTTCCATGTGAAGTATGACTTTCTGCCATTTATTTGTTAATGGTGACTTGCTGCCTTTTCCAAAGTGATTTTTCTGGGTCATTTGCTGGCTACAGATGCCTCACTGATCTTCACTCGGGTAACATTTATCTTTTTTTAATTTGGTTTATGTTTAACTTGATGCAAGAAGACTACCTGGCAACAATTAAAATGCACAAACAGTATAATGAATGGGCATTTTCAAAGTGCAAACTTTTAACAACATATAAGAGAGACAAAAAATGTACAGAATAGTACGAATGCCAGTGTACTCTGCATGCTCTTTAGTTAGGTAACAATTGTGAATAACTGATACAGAACTTCTCATGCTCATTTTTGCTTTGTATAGCCATAGATATGAACAGAGATAGCAAAAACTGTTAGTTAGACTTCTACCTAGAAATGAGCCAACATAAACTATTTTTCTGGAAACATCCTGCACTTTCATTTCCATCTACAAAAAAATGAAAAGAAAACTAAACTTCAATAGTAGCTTAATATGCTGCTTATTCTCCTTGGGTGTACAGGTAGGTCTTTAGGAGCAACAGAGTGTGTGGCTCTTTAGTATATCAAATGTCAAAGGGGGAGGTGAGGACTCACAGGCTATATCTACACAACAGCACTATTTCAGGATATCTCTAGTATCTCAAAATAGCTATTCCGAATATTTAAAAACACCAGTTATTTCAAAATATATTTCAAAATTACAGGTGTGCTATTCTGGCACCCCTGTAACACTGGCTCATGTGAGTTAAGGGATCTGTCAAAATAGTGCTTTATTTCAAAATTTGGCATTGTAGACCGTGCCAAATTTCAAAATAAGGTATGCAATTTGCACAGTGCAAATTGTGCACCTTTTTTCGAGGTAAGGGTGCTGTGTAGATGCACCCTAACAGTACGTTTGCACTGCGATGCTATGCCGTGTCTTTGAAACAAGCCCTTTATTTCAAAATATAATAGGCTCGCTATTTCACCACCCCTGTAATCCTCGTTCCATGAGGATAAGGGACTTTTCAGAATAGTGCTCTATTTCGAAATTTGGCGCTGTGTAGACAGGACCAAATTATGAAATAAGCTATTTTGAAATTAACTCAAAATAAGCTACACAATTTGAATAGCTTATTTTGAGCTAAGGGTGCAGTGTAATCACACCCTAATTCTTCTTGCCAAATATAGCTTTTGATCCATACCTGAGATGGGAAAGCAATAGCCAGAAGTATTCAAATTAAAACTAGGCCAAGGAAGCTGGATTTGGAGGATTTGCAGAACCAATAGCCAACCCAAGAATGTTTCAGATTTGGGTGTTATTTTACCAATCTGCAAAAGCTTAGGCTCAGAAGTCACTCAGTTCTATCCTGCAGCTGGGCCAAGCAGCAGGGAGTCTATAAACCTGGGAGCTCACCAGCAGGGCCAGAGAGTCAACAGCTGGGGTCCTGGCTGGCGATCAATCAGGGCAGCAATTAGTGTATCTGTCCAGGACCCTCAATCAGGGAGGGGCATCCAGGAGGTAGTAACTCTGGTCTGAGTTCATGCAGAGCAGGGCAACAGTTCTGGGGGAATCAGCTCTCAAGTCAGAGCAACAGTCAAAACTCATTGGCTACGTCTACACTGACATGATTTTCCGGAAATGCTTTTAATGGAAACGTTTTCCGTTAAAAGCATTTTCAGAAAAGAGCGTCTAGATTGGCACGGACGCTTTTCCGCAAAAGCACTTTTTGCGATCGGGGCTTTTTTGCGCAAAACAAATCTGAGCTGTCTACACTGGCCCTTTTGTGCGAAAGGACTTTTGCCCGAACGGGAGCAGCATAGTATTTCCGCAAAAAGCACTGATTTCTGACAGTAGGAAGTCAGTGCTTTTGTGGAAATTCAAGCGGCCAGTGTAGACAGCTGGCAAGTTTTTCCGGAAAAGCGGCTGATTTTCCGGAAAAACTGGCCAGTCTAGACACAGCCATTGGGTTACCTAACTCCAGGAGGGAGCAGCTGGGATAGGGAGATACAAGCCCTTGTACTCCAATACATCCCAGCCCAGGGCCCTATCAGTGGTACAGTAGTCTGCCATTGGCTCAGTGGAGATCTACCTGCAACATGCTGCCCAGGCCCAGCAGCCAAACCCGACATAAGCAGGGTCTGAACCAACACTTCCAATGCAGTCAGCTGGAATGGGAAAGGAATCCTGGGTGGGGTTATGCTGACTCAGGTGTTCAGCCCTGTAAGGTATTCAACTGTTATGTAAATACAGTTCATGCTGGAATGGGAAAGAAATCCTGGGTGTGCTTATATAACTCCAGTTCAGGCAGAGCTATAGGCCTGATGGATTGTCAATTGTTAGAATGGTATTTTGCCTCTTGTAACTAATTTGGCTGTTGTGGGGTCAGAAGCCATGTTAACCCTAATTGTAGGAATTGTAAAATGGGACACCAGTGCTTGCAGGAGAGACACTGTCATTGTAAAGAATCTCGGATGGAGAAGCCTTTCCCCATTCCAGACTCAAGTGGATTGGATTGTGGGGGGAGAGCAGAGCTCTGAACCAGCAAGCTATATGCCCTCCTGGCATGAGCTATAAGACTGGTTCAACTCTCCCCCTTCCCCCCCGGTCCTAATAATAGAACTAAAACAGACTCCATCAGGAGTCTCTTTATTTTCTGCTGGCCTGCGCTGTGGGTCGAGAACTGAAATCACTGAGAAGCTGGAATTGCTAGTTTTGGCCCAGATCTAAACCCATCAGCAGCAGGTGGACAGCAAGGCAGCTGGCAGGAGCAAGCACTGGCAGGCAGGCAGCGGGAGTGGCAGCACATGGGCCAGGGGCATGCCGGAGATCATTTCTTGCATCATAGAAATGCCCAGAATGAGTTAGCAGCCATTAGTTTAGCTGAATGTAAAATTATATTACATTTTTATAATGAAATAGAAAGCATAATATTGGGATCATTGAAGTAAGTATACAACATACCAACTCCAAAGTATTTGTTACAAAAGTAGCTTGTTTAGTATTCAGATTCCACAATGAGATATGCATAATCAGATTATATTAGGAAGGGGAGGAGATGATGGGGGGCTGGAGGCTGTAGAAAGCACTCAGCCTGATAGGGAAACATTAAAAATCATTCGCATTAGGTCTCCCATTCCAGCTGGCTGTAATGGAAGCACTGATTCAGACCCTGCTTACATTTATTACTTGAACAAAGCTCAAGAAAACCTCTGCAAAAGTCTCTCTTGCCCTTGATGATGTTGACACATGCCAAGAATAAAAACTTACACATAGTTTATCATATATCTCCAGCAAGAGGGGCAGAGTAACAGTCCTCAACAGACTCCCTTGAAAACCCCAGCACAGGGGCCACAGCTGGGATGCCAGAGGGGTATGTCAGGATGGAACAACAACACGTAGAGCTGTGGAGATTCTGAGTTACATTGTTGTCCCATCAGGCAGTACAGGGACAGGCTGCCATAATTTAGAAGGCCCCCAAGGCTGTTTATATTATGCTGGGGTTCTTGGAGCAGCTCAGGATTTGTAGGGCAAAAATGTGCCTTACAGCCAAGTGGGCTGCCATTTCTGAGCTGGGCCTTTAGAATGTGCAACAGAGACTCTCATCCTCAGGCAATCCACTAACCACTTTTTCTTCCTTGTATTAAAAATCTTACACCAAAATATTAAGGCTGGACCTGATGGGCTTGTTGCCAGTGAAGGTTTTGCCGCTAATTGTGCTGTAAGCAGGACTGCAGATTGAAAGGAAGGCTGAATGCAGGCAACACCATGTTTGTGTAAGCCAGTTGGTGGGTTCATTCTACTCCTCTAGCTGATATTTCTGAATTTAAAAATAAAACATGATACATGAAACATGCACACGTCTCATGTTATTTGATAGCTTTTCCATCACTGTGTGAATACAAGGACACCAGAAACACTTTCAGCCCATTTACACCTTTGTGGTTTGGTAATGAAAGTCTGCACGTGCGAAAAAACAGAGTAGCTAAGCCTAGAAGCTAGTCATTAGTCTTTTTGTCAGTGGCTGTATCTCAGTGAACTTTATAAGTAATTCATGTTATTTCTTCTTTCTCACCCCATAGTGGAGAGGGGCTATCCATTAAGTCTGTAATTCCTTGTTGGGCTTTACAAATATTCAATGGCTGACCAGAAAGGGACAAAGGAGGTTTGTGAGTCTGTGTTGCATTGAAAGGCTATTGCATTTTCAGCTAAATTTGAGAGGAGGAAAATGTCATTCTGAAACAAAAGTTGCATATTTAATCCTTGTCTCAAAGCCTTATAAATCTTGGTCTCTCTGTTCTGATTTGTGAATAGATCAATTAAATGGGCATTACATACGTGAATAAACCTTCATAGTCTTCAACAATTTATTGCATGCATATGCTTTTCTGAGTGGAAACTCAAGATCCATTTAGATTAAGTGCATCCAAACAAATGGCTTTTGAAGCCACTTTCATTTCCTTTAAGAAAAATGGGTCTAAGTGTGAAATATCTTTAGATAAAACCCAGAGACTGGAGCTCCATGTGTAGGCTAAACAATAAATGTTATCTCTCAGGAAGAGCATAAGTTTGGAATCATTTTATGTGAATGTGGGATGAGAATAAAGCTTAACAATATAGAACTATTTAGTACAACTTTTTCTCTTCAGGTGAGCACACTGTGCTTTGTGTTCCCCCAACATTTCTAAGAAACACTCCTTTGTACCTACAGTAACTTGTCTCATAATGGATTCAGAACATAAGCAAGAGCCCAAAGCATGTACATCTCTATTCAGCTGTTGGAAGGCACTCACAATAGAATAAGGCACAAAGGCAAAGCATCCTGCTGATCATGAAGGCCCTCTGCCCCAAGGCCACAGACACATTTCTGCAGCCACACTTTGCTGTGAGGGCTCTGGGTTAGCCAGAGGGTGGAACCAGAAAACAGTCACTCTACATGATGTGCTTTCCTGACAGTCTGGTGGTATTTCTGCCAAAGCCCAGATGGTATTAGCAATGCTAGAAACAAAAATAATTACCAGTCCATGGAGGGGTCGGAGGCAGCCACAGAAAGAGCCATTGGCAAAACAGGTTTGGAGGTAGCAGGTCTGTAAGGAAGAAAGGAAAGCCAGAGGGCAACCTGGTTAGACTACCAACAGAAATGCTCTGGGACTGGAGCTGGGCTGGAAGTGGGAAAGAGAGACAGAGAAATCCAATCACCCATTCCAGACTACCCTATAGCCTAGTGGGTAGGGCGCTCATCTGATTAAGACCAGGGATTTGACCATGAGTCTTTCACATCACTAGCCTGTTCTGGAGTGGATTCATCAAGTAAGGCTGTGTTTGTTACGTGTTGTGTGCACCAGCTGGATTTCTGTTAGTCTATGTTTAGTTTGGTTACTTACTGTTTCTTTGTTTTAGAGGGTGATGTTTGCCCCTCACCCCTTTTCCTTGGCAGAGGTGTTCTCCATGGAGTCCGCTTCAGCTGTGCTTAGTGGTGTGACCTGCACACGTGGGGCTCGGTGTGTGCCTGCTGTTTCCTGCACTGGGGAGGACATGTTGCCAGGCATAGATAAGGTTATCGGCTGGGCTATTATAAAATCTGCATCTCAAATTAGCAAATATACAATGATTTTCCTGGCTAAGGAACAGCATGTGAATTGTTTGGCACAGAAGAAACTCTGGGTCAAGGAGTATTTTTGTTCAAGGTTTTCCCTTGTTTACTCCAGCAACTAAGGGAGTTTTTTTTTCCAGTGCCCCCTCCAACACAACCAGATGCTAGTATCTGATCTCTCCCTTACAGGAAATTAGTTTCTGCTGTTAGGACTAGCTCATTAGGCTGCAAGAATCCTGGCACCAGGTTTATGTGGTTCTAAATAACCCTGAATAGCCCTTGGACCTGGTTGAAAAGCACCACATAGATCAGGTGGATTATACAGTGTTTGTTACCTCTGGACATATGAAACATTTCCTGTTTGGTAAGAGATTCCTGCCCAGGAACTGCTGCATCAAGCATCCCTGGCAAGAATGTAGGACCCCAGGATGGTGGGGAGTGGGTGGGGACATCAAGGGGCCAGCAGGAAACTGCACCATTTGCAGTGCCAATTTCTCCCCATTACCGTAGGTGATCATTCATTGTCCAAGGAGCAGCCCCCGCCCCTGGAAAACTCTCTGTCATATCCCCATCAGTTGTGCTTCGACAGAAGTGAACCCTGGAGGTGGAGGAGCATCTGCTTGCAGATGAAGCAGAAACAAGTTCTCAAGAGGGGGCGAAGAACGGGCTGACATGACAGGTTTATGTGAGAGTATTTCTAAAAGGGGCTAAGACTCTGGAGGCTTCTGAAGGTAAGTCTACACTGCAGTGTAAGCCAGGGTTCAAGCTCAGGCTCAAGCTTACCCCGTTTCCATCACCTCACTTCCTTAACTCATAACATGGACCATGAGCAGTAGGATGCCATAAAGAAGAGGGGGGAATCTGAGCCTGTGTCAAGCCAGGATCCAGGGCTCAAGACCTGTTGTTTTGCACTGTAGATGCAGCCCCACTGGACTGGTCCTCTGGGAATCTGCCAAAAGGGTTCCATAATCCTATGAGTCAACCTTCTTTGTCCTCTGGCCAGTCAGTTTTTGTGGACAATCAAGATCAAGTTTTCCCACACTGAACCCCAAACAAAGGGCTAAGAGCCACAATTTACAAGGGTTCTAGGAAGTCTGGGAAATGGTTGGTTGTACTCAGGCCCATATAAGGCTGTGTAAATGCTGCAGTCCTACCTTGGGACCAAAGGGTCAACCTGGGATTACAAATAAGTGTAAATTCTCAAGCCCTACGTTGACTCAAGTTCTACTAACCCTGGCCTAACATTGTGGTGTAGACATACCCTGAGCTGCTGGCAGTGGCTCATGATGGGGCTATGTGCCTTGAGAAGGAAGATAGCTTTGTGTTGGATGTTAGCTCTCTGCCTGCAGCTCCCATGAAGTACAGCCTTCCCCTGGCCTGGGAGTCCTCAAGTTCCTGATCCTGACTGTTGCAGCCATGATGGTAGATCTCAGCCCAAGACAAGGCTTGGAAGTGACCCTGTGTGACGGTGAGTTGGGGTTTCCCCGATCCTGCACCCCTGTAGCAGCCAGAACGGTTTCCACCAGCCAGTAGAATAGAGAGGGGTTTATTGATTTTCCAGAATACAGCACAGCACATATGTGATGTGGCTACCGGGGGTGGGGCCAGGATGGCTCAGGCACCTAGAGTTAGGGTCCATCACCCCTAGCCCCCAGCTTAGCCTGTTCTCTCCATGCTTCCCAGACAGCAACTGCCTCCCCAAAGGCCCTGCTCCCAGCCAGGTGTTGGTCTCTGCCTTCCTCCCTTTGTCTCTCTCCCTGGGAGGCTGAGCCTAGGTGTCTGGGTTAATACACATTTGTGTGAGTCAGTGGGAATCACATCACAGCACAGGGGGACACCGGGTTACCGAGCAGACAGCACCGCCACTACACCACACCCTGATACTATTATTGTCCTGAAACGGGATTTCGGTCACACCAAAGATTGTGTTTTAAACAGGAATCGCAAGGGTCCACACAACAGTTCTGACAGCAGTGTAACCAGAATGCCACGTAGTCCTTGTATCAGGCCTCAAGTGTCCTGCAACTTAACATCTTGAGCCTTCATGGCAACCTTGATGGGGAAAGCCCACTGCAGTTTCACAACGAGAAATACCAATGCCTGAGGCACTCGGAAGAAAAGGTGCAAGGAGCCCTGGTTCTGGCCCATTTACTCAGCTGTATGACACTGACACTTCCCCAAAGTCCTTTTTCAGGTTGAGGAAATAGTCTACAGACTGACAGCAGACATTTGGCCTTCAGCTGCTGGACGGTTGGCTGGCGGTTAAGCCCGCTGAGCTCTAGAGAGCAGCCGTGTCTTTGTACTGTGCTCTGAACTCGCCTGAAGCCTGTGATGTGCTGAAGTGGAAGAGCTGCAGCAGGGATTACCTCATCTGAGTATGGGGAACAGCAGTGCCTGGGAGCCCTGCTGTTGCTGCAGGAGCTCTTTATTGTAGTCCAGCAGCTCTCTGCAGGCAGGGCCCAATGGGCTGCCATTGGAATGCTATAAGCTTTTCTGGCATCTTATCAGGGCTGTTTTCCTAGTGGGGCTGGAGTATATTCAGGTGCAAGAGCTGCTGCCCTGCAGGGCAGTAATCACAATAAAAGAGCCCCCTGTGACTTACAGAACGAGTCCTATCGCTTTTCTCTGATTATAGGACTTTATCCAGGGCCTGAGCTAACTGGCCAAAGGACCGTCTGGACTCTTTGATACTCCCTATACAAACATTGTATTGCCACCTGCTTCAGTTTTGATACTTTGTCCTTATTTCATGATGTTTTTACTGTTACAACACTTTGTCATCTGGATACGAGGCTTTTTTCAAATGGTCCAGGAGTCCGTGGCATAGCCAGAAGGACCATTTGGATGGGTGACTTTGGGTGGGTGCACAATGGTGAGGGTGGTAAGTCCCTGCTCTCCAGCCCTGCTTTCTGCAGGAGCACCGGGCACAGTGGGGTCAGCCTCCGTATCCAGCCTGGGTTGTTGGGTTGGCCTGGATTTTGGCCCACTCAGGACACCAATGCCAGGAGTCCTTTGTTAGTGTTAATCCTAGCTAAACCCTTATTTACCCTAGCATCTTTTTAAAATGTTAGAAGCTTTTAGGACTGGTCAAATGTTCTCTTCTTCCACTTCTTTATTATACCATCATATTTTTAGAGTCCTAAGGATTAAGCGGGGGTGAGGGAGGGTGGACATAGCCATTGCTTCCCAGTTTGCACAGGCATTCATCAGGGGTGTACCTGTCCGGGATGCTGCATGCTCTTAGTTTGGAGCCATTTCTGAAGAGATGCAGATGCCATCTGACTGGTGTGCCTGATGCTTTCCCACCTTGTCTTTCAGTCTCTCCCAATGATACCTCAGTTTTTATTGTATTTGACAATGATGCACAGGCACCTGGTTTACAAGGCCATTTTTATGCAGCAGCATTATTTCAGAATAACATCAGTTATTCCCAAATAACATAGTGTGTGTCTACACAGCAAGCCCGGTATTTCGAAATAAAATTAAAATAACAGTCTTCTTACTCAGACTCCTGTAATCCTCATTGTATGAGGATTAAGGGAAGTCAGGGAAAGAGTGCTCTGTTTTGACTGCTGTGTAGACATCACCAGAAGTTGGGATAAACTATTTCGATTTAAGCTATGCAATGAGCTTAAATAATCAGTGCAATGTGTTCCCTGGGCAATGTGCAGCCTGGCTAGGGATTGATTACACCTTTTGTAAATTGACTTGTAACCTGAACACTTTTCAGTTGACTTGATGTGTTAATATTTTGAGTGAACTTGGTAGTGAGGATACTTTAGTGATCCATGTTTATTGGTCACCGAAGAGGTATTGAGCTTTATTTCATTCACATCTTTTTATGTATATATTGTAATTTTTAAACGTGTAAATATAGTGGCAATGCATTTTTGTGTGACTAGCAGTGTTTTTCTTGTCATCCCTCTCATCAATATTTAAATAAACCCAGTACTTTCCCACAAAAAGGTTCAGTTTAGATAAACTGGAATTTTCCCACAAACAATATTTTTTCCCTCCCCCAAAATTGTTGCTTCGGTCTACCTAGGATCCACTTCATAAAACTGGAACTTTCCCTGAATAAAGATCCACTTAGGGAGCTACCTCATAAAATTGGAACTTCCCTCCCCCCCGAATGATCTACTGGCTCACATTCAGCACATGCCCTGAAAATCAAGCAGTTCAAGTTTTGTGAGATCAACAGGGGGCACTCTGACCACGAAATAAATATTAATTTTGTAAGTGGTAGGGCTAGGTGCTCTTTATACGTTTCACTCTTCATCCTCGCCTCCTCACTCCCCCGGTTTGAAACATCCTATTAGAATCTGGAAAACAACATTCAGTTCCTTGCCAATTGTGGACTTGTGTTTTCCACCACATGGCAAAACTCCACTTTCTTTCCAGTGCGTTTGAAAGAGCTAAAATGAACATAATTCATAGACTCCCATGTGCTACAGTCATGAGCCTGGCTTTAATTCTGGTGATTTGCTTGTCTGAGCATTAGCATGACTAACATAATAAAATACAATAAAAACAACCCTTACAGCTTCACATTTCAAAAAAGCCACAGAAAGAGTTCCACAACACTCCATGTAAGGAAGGCTAACAAGCATTATTACAGATGGAAAAATGGAAGCAGACAGCTTAAGTAATGAAAATATTATGCACTTATCTAGGATTTTCATCCACAGATCTCACAGCACTTCACAGAAAAAGATAAATATCACTCACCCTGCCTTCATTTCATACATGGGAAAACTAATGAACTGGCAGGGTAAGTAATTTGTCCAACATCATCCAGTGGGTCGGTGGCAGAATCAAGCCTAGAATCTTGATTCCTGTTCCTGCTTTATCCCCTTAACCTTCCTGGCACCTTGGTGCACCACACCACACAGAATGGCAATGGTGACCACATGTGCCACACCAAAAGCACGTTCTTCTAGAGCACATAGATGCTCAGTAAGGATGTTGCCCTCACTATGGGAATAAAACTGCTAGTTAGATTTTTGCTCCCATTATTATGTCCTCTAGCAGCAGGGTGCAATGCATTGTGGGTATTATTAAAACACCGGTTATTGGGTTTTTAGTTTTAGATCTTGGTGACAGAATGAGAGATACTAAGGCTATGTCTAGACTACACTGATCTATTGGGAAAAGGTATGCAAAATGCGCTCCGCAATTTGCGTACCTTTTTCCGATAGTTTTTTTGGAAGAGGCTTTTCTGAAATTTGGCCTGTCTACACTGGGCCAAATTTTGGAAAATCCTCCTCTTTCACAAGAGCTCTTTTTCCTTATGGAAGGAGGAAGACAGGGCTTCCAAAAGAGTGCATCTGCTCTTGTGCAAAAAAAAGCGGAAGAGCAGACGCATTCCCTGGACACGGTGGAGTTTTCCTGGATACCTCTGGTGTCCTGGAAAAACCCCATAGTCTAGACATAGCCTAAGAATGCAGAGAGGTGTTGCTTGATTGGATCTTAACAACTCTATGGAAAGGCTAAATCTGCAGTTTAAAATACAAGCCAGTATCCCTTAGGTAAATGAATCCCAAAGGAGTAAGTGCCATAAACCTCAGAAGTGCATATCCTGAGAAGTTTTCTGACTCAGCTACACTTGCTGTAGAGGGGGAAGATTGAAAGGGCCTGGCTACAGATGTCCCCCACATGTTGTCTCAAGAAGGCAAGGCACCAGGTACCAGGTACCAGGAGAGCCAGGTCCATTCCATGAGGTTTAACTGTTAATTCGAACTAAGAATCGTGCTTCTCTGCCGCATGTTGACGCGGGCAGTTATTCTGGGCTAGTCAGTTTCAAAAATGGCGACCTCCCAGGAACATGCTAATGAAGCCCAGGATATTTAAATCTTGTGCTTCATTTGCAATTTCAGTTGCCCTCATTAGCCTCCCTAGTTCGAACTAGGGGACTAGTGTAGACGTACCCTCTGTGTTGTTACTGACAAACTTGCTGACAGGCATTTTGAAATAAATTACCAAAATAATTGAAACTGCCATGATTATATAGTGTTCTTTTGACAAATAGAATTTACAGAATTGTAAACTATTATGTGCAGAAAATTTAATTTTTGGTGCAGAATTCCCCTAGGAGTAATATCAAAGTATATAAGATGGGGATAAAGGGAGCCAAGGACCGTGTAACTTGCACAGTGAATGACCATAAGAAAGTATAGGTTACAATAGTGTGCAGGAGGAAAGGAAGTACTATAATTTACACCTCCTTGGCAGGTGCTTTTCCTGCTTTGCCTCTCTGCTGGTACTTCACTATGCAAACTACACTCTACATGACTCATGTACACTCCATTGCCATGGGAATAAATTACACTGCCTCATTTTGGATTTTGGCCTCAAAATATTAATACTACAGGAGAAACAGGTTCTCAGCCTGCTTTTCTAAATGTAAAGAAACTATGTTTACAGTCTTCCCACAGTACATTTCAAGGCCTGGATAGGTAACAGGACATTAACCCATTCAAGTGCACATTGCTGTAACAATGCAAAATGGGCTGATAATTTTATCCACACTTAGCTCATGTGAGTGTTGACCATTTCCAAAGTTATGAGGATGCCCCAGTGTGGACTGTGAAGAGTGAGGATACATTTTGTGCAGTGTTCATGCCACATCATTGAGCCTGGTAAGGGCTTAAGCCTGTTCAGGGCTCTACAAATAAAGAAATAATATAATATATGAAGGATGTCACAGGATTTTGGTTTTAGTGTTATTTCTCTTCCCTTCACCACACAGAACATTAGTTTGGTGGAAGTGTTGCTATGGAGGTGTTTGGTTGGCTAATTCTTTTTCATATGCTTATGTTCTAATTGATAGCCACAGGTGGGATCAAAAAGAAATTTCCTCCCAGGTCAGATTGCCAGTAAGCTTTGGATTTGTTTTTGTTTTTGTTTTGTTTTGCTTTGCCTTCCTTTGCAGCATGTGGGTATAGGTCTTGCTTATATCTCACTTAACCATGTCCCTACTATGGCAGGGGCCTCAGACAATCCTAGTTCCTTCTCTTTTATGCATGTGGAATATAACAGACTTGTTTCCTGTGGGCAGTAATACTTGGCTGCGTCTAGACTGGCAAGTTTTTCCACAAAAGCAGCTGCTTCTGCGGAAAAACTTGCCAGCTATCTACACTGGCCGCTTGAATTTCTGCAAGAACACTGACTTCCTACTGTCTGAAATCAGTGCTTCTTGCGGAAAGGCTATGCTGTTCCCGTTTGGGCAAAAGCCCTCTTGCGCAAATGCTTTTGCGCAAGAGGGCCAGTGTAGACAATGTGGTATTGTTTTGCGCAAAAAAGCCCCGATCGCGAAAATGGCGATTGGGGCTTTCAAGCGCAAAACCGCGTCTAGATTGGCATGGACGCTTTTCTGCAAAAAGTGCTTTTGCGGAAAAGCATCCGTGCCAATCTAGATGCTTTTTTCCACAAATGCTATTAACAGAAAACTTTTCCGTTAAAAGCATTTGCGGAAAATCATGCCAGTCTAGACGTAGCACTTGGGTCTAATTTTGGTTGTTGGGTTTGGTGTTTGGGTGCAGGATGCTGTTGGTGGCTTGTAATATGGAGATGAGACTAGATGATCAGGTGTGCCTATCTGGCTTTATATACTGTAACTCTATGACTATCACATGCAAGAGGAGATAGTGTGAAATGGGTCAGAATCTCCAAAAGACAGTATTTCACATCACATTATAATTTAGATCTATTAGCATCCTATGCTTAGAAAAAAGATGTGGTGAGAAAATTTGGTTACAACTGCTTCCAGAGCAGGGAGCAAATTTTATGCCAATGGTGGAGATGCCAACCTTTCCAGATCATGTCAAAAATTATTAGTAGAGCAATGAAGGAATACTGTTCACTGCACAAGAAACTATGAACGAGTAGATTCAGTTAATCTGCAATAGTAACTTTAGTTTAATGAGAACCAATGAGCAGTATTGTCAATTTATGTAATACTTCACACTTTTAGTAATACTATTTTATACTTTTAGTAATACTATTTTATATAGAAACTTTCATGCAAGGATATCAAAGAACTTTATAAATATTTATTAAGCCTCACAATTATGTCAAATTGGTAAGACAATTCCCTCATCTGACATACATCTGATGAAGTGGGTCTTTGCCCACGAAAACTTATGCTCCAATACATCTGTTAGTCTATAAGGTGCTACAGGACTCCTTGTCGCTTTTGCAATTCCCTCTTCATACTGAAAGGTAAAATGAAACACAGAAAGGTTAAGAAACTTACTCATATTCAAAAGGGCCTGATACAAAGCTTGTGTATGTCACTGCGAATCTTTCCAGTGACTTCACTGGGTTTTGGATCAACTCTGTAGCTAATCTGTAGTACAGCCATGATTCAATCCATGAATTCTTCTTGTTAGTCCTCTCTGCTTTAACAATTAGGCATTAGGTGAATGTGATCATACGGTGTATTGTTTCTAACTGAGATTTTATAAATTCATAGTGCTGCATGGATTATGTTTTGCTACTTGGTAACTTAGAAATATTAATACATGTATTTGATCACATATTTTGTGTGCACGCTTATTTACTCTATAGATCCTTCTATGATGGTATATATAACCTGTATGGCTACGTCTAGACTGGCATGATTTTCCAGAAATGCTTTTAACGGAAAAGTTTTCCGTTAAAAGCATTTTCGGAAAAGAGCATCTAGATTGGCACGGACGCTTTTCCGCAACAGCACGTTTTGCGGAAAAGCGTCCGTGGCCAATCTAGATGCGCTTTTCCGCAAAAAAGCTCCGATCGCCATTTTCGTGATCAGGGCTTTTTTGCACAAAACAAATCTGAGCTGTCTACGCTGGCCCTTTTGCGCAAAAGGGACTTTTGCCCAAACGGGAGCAGCATAGTATTTCTGCAAAAAGCACTGATTTCTTACAGTAGGAAGTCAGTGCTTTTGCAGAAATTCACGCAGTCAGTGTAGACAACTGGCAAGTTTTTCCGGAAAAGTGGCTGATTTTCTGGAAAAACTGGCCAGTCTAGGCACAGCCCATGTGTTTTATCTAAATTTAACTAACACACATAGGGTATGTCTACATTGCATTCCTCTTCCAAGAGAGGGACACAAATGCAGACAAGCGAAATTGCAAATGAAGCACAGATTTGAATTTCCCACACTTCATTTGCATAATCACAAACCGCTGCTTTTCCAAAATAGTGTCTTTCAAGAAAACAAACACAGTCCCCACAGGGTTATTTCAAGAAAAATCCTATCCTTCGAAATAACCCTTACACCTCAAAAGTAACCCCTTACTTACTTAGTGAGGAGGTCTGTGGTTATGCCAATTAAGCACAGGAAATTCAAATCCATGCTTCATTTGCAATTTTACTGGTCTACATTTGCATTCCTCTCTCGGAAGATGAATGCAGTATAGATATACCCACACAGAGTATGGAAGATACAATATTTTAGAGAGAAAAGAAGCCTGCAAAACACAGGAGGAGCTTTCCCTAACACATTTCATGTACAATAACTAGAAAAGCAGCAGTGTATAATTATGACAATTTTCTTAGAGACCTCCTCATGTAAGAGATGAATCCTGAAGCATGGAAATTTGTGAGGAAAATATTCTTTTTCAAATCTCATTTTCTTCTCCAAATCCCCAAACGTCTCTCGCAAATATTAGATATTTCTTTCCAAATCTCTGGAGACTTTCCTAGATGTGTTCTTCTATTTTCTCCTTCATGGTCTATTTCCTTTCTGCCTGTTCCCATCTATTACCAATGAACTGAAACTATTAGGCACTGGTCAACTCTGCCTATGCACAGCAGTCCACCTGCACACTCCAAGATCGGAGAATTTATTTTGTAAATGGAACAAGTGCAGACTTTTTTGCTGATTGCTCCCGAAAAACATGGTAAAGAAAAATAGTCATTAAACAAATTTTTGTTTTCCCACTTGTTTGTGCATATTAAAGCATATATCCAGCACCCACTAACCTTTGATAACACAGTCACCATGGAACCTCACTGAGGAATCATAGGATCATAGAATCATAGGGCTGGAAGAGACCCCAGGAGGTCACTGAGTCCAACTCCCTGCCCAAAGCAGGACCAACCCCAATTAAATCATCCAAGCCAGGACTTTGTCAAGCCGGGACTCAAAAACCTCTAAGGATGGAGATTATATCACCTCCGTAGGTGGCCTATTCCAGTGCTTCACTACCCTCCTAGTGAAATAGTTTTTGCTATTATCCTACCTAGACCTCCCCCACTGCAACTTGAGACCATTGCTCCTCATTCTGTCATCTGTCACCACTGAGAACAGTCTCTCTCCATCCTCTTTGGAACCCCCCTTCAAGTAATTAAAGGCTGCTATCTAATCCGCCTTCAAGCTTCTCTTCTGCAGACTAAACAAGACCAAATCCCTCTGCCTCTCCTCAAAGGTCATGTGCTCCAGCCCCCTAATGGTTTTCATTAACCTACACTGCACCCTCTCCAATGCATCCACATACTTTCTGCAATGGGGGGGGGGGGGAGAGGGCAGAATTGTACACAACTCTCCAGATGTGGTCTCACTAGTGCCAAATAAATGGGAAAAAATCACTTCTCTAGATCTGCTGGTAATGCTCCACCGAATGCACCCTAATATGCCATTAGCTTTCTTGGCTACAAGGGAACAATGTTGGTTAATATCCAGCTTCTCATCAAAATCATCTATCCATGCATCTTATCTTGGCACTGATGAAAAGTTGTTACCGGAGTTTTAAAATTAATACAGACTTCAGTACTGCTCTGTTTTATGGGTCCTGGCCCTCCCATGCTCAGATATGTGGATATCTGAGCATGGGAGGGCAAAAACCTATTTAATAATATGGCTAACTTAGCCAAACATAAGCAGTTGATGTCACCACTTGAGTTATTACTTGTGAAATACTCCTGTGTGCTATTTATTATATTTATGCAAATGGAAGTATTAGCATGTAAATCCTCATTCATCCCTAGTGTAATTAGACTGTGTCACTTGGAATTACACCAAAAATGAATATAGGCAGCAATTCTTCAGTAAATAGAATGATGTGCCCCAAGCTTTGTAGTGCCTCTGAGCTAACATGGGATTTTCTCTCATACGGGAAGCTATCAAAAAGCACCTCCTACTTATAGATTAATTTAAATTTTATCTGGTCAAGAAACCATATCCTCTGCCTTCCCCTGCCCTGAGGGAACATCTCCCTAGGAAGGCAGTGATAACACTGTCTCAATATCCATTAAGTCACAGACTTCTCTGTTGAGGTTGCTAAGAATAAGTATCATTTGTCATCTGACCCTCTGCCTACTGAGACAAAAATATATATATATAGTGTGCAAGGCAAAGAACTATCATTAAACAATTACTTTTGCTCACTGCTGACTTGGCACCATCCTGTCCAATGATGAATTTGCAGGCAGGATTCAAATCTGATGCTAAATTATAATCTGAATATAGTATTTTTGAAGTATACATCTATGATGCACCAAAATCTCGAATAAACTGTAATACATGAATGCATATTTATTAATCATGTCTTCTGTAGTGAGTTTTTAGTATCCGATAGTGATGCATCACAGTTAATTCTAGCTTTGCTGGTTCATGAGCCATCAGACCTCAACATTATGTTATTCGGATTAAACTTGCATAAATATGCAAAGGGAAACGCAAAACATCTAGGCTACGTCTAGACTGGCATGATTTTCTAGAAATGCTTTTAACGGAAAAGTTTTCCGTTAAAAGCATTTTCGGAAAAGAGCGTCTAGATTGGCACGGATGCTTTTCCGCTAAAGCACTATTTGCGGAAAAGCGTCCGCAGCCAATCTAGACGTGCTTTTCCGCAAAAAAGCCCCGATTGCCATTTTCGCGATTGGGGCTTTCTTGCGCAAAACAAATCTGAGCTGTCTACACTGGCCCTTTTGCACAAAAGTTTTGCGCAAAAGGGACTTTTGCCTGAACGGGAGCAGCATAGTATTTCCACAAAAAGCGCTGATTTCTTACAGTAGGAAGTTAGTGCTTTTGCAGAAATTCAAGTGGCCAGTGTACACAGCTGGCAAGTTTTTCCAGAAAAGTGGCTGATTTTCCAGAAAAACTGGCCAGTCTAGACACAGCCCTACAGAGAACAGTGTCAGAATAGCTACAGCAGTGGTCCCCAACGTGGTGCCCGTGGGCGCCATGGCGCCCGCCGGGCCATTTCTGTGCGCCCGCCAAGTGATCAGGGCCGGCCCCACCCCCGGGCACGCAGCACATGGGCAACCCCATCCCTGGGCATGCGGCGCATGGGCTGTGCTGGCCCCGGAAGCGCGGTGTATGGGCGTCCCCGCCCCTGGGCACACGGCAGAGGAGCAGCGTTGGCCCCAGGCGCGCGGCACATGGGCGCTGCTGGCTCCTGGGCGAGCGGCACAGGAGCAGCGCTGGCCTCAGGCATGCAGCGCATGGGCTGTTCCAGCCCCGGGCGTTCGGCATATGGGCAGCCCCACTCCTGGGCTCACAGCTCAGGAATGGCACCAGCCCTGGGAGTGCAGCGCATGGGTGGCGCCGGCACTGGGCATGCGGTTTATGGGTGGCCCCGCCCTCGGACGTGTGCGCAGCCCCGCCCCACTCCCGGGCGCATGAGTGACCCCACCCCTGGGTGCCCGGTGCGTGAGTGGCCCTGCCCCCGGGTGCCCGGCAGCCCCAAAAGGTTGGGGACCACTGAGCTACAGGATTGGATCTCTGACTCTCCAAAAATGGAGAGTTTTGAGTTTCCAGGCCTGATAGATCATCATGCCCATTATTTCACTCCCTACACCCTTGGGCTGAGCAAATATGCCATGGGGCATTTAACAAATGGGACAGGGTGCTTTCAACATTCTAAGCATCCTGGGCCATCCCATAATAGGAGAGGAAGAATGGTTTAAGATTAAGCTACTGGTTAGTTCTTGGGAAATCTGAGATCAGATCAGCTGCTGTTGCGTTTCTAAGTGACCGTTGGGGTGCTTAGTTCCCCCCAGGCTGTAAAACCGGATAATAATACTTCCTAGTGTTACATGGGCATTAAGCATAAATCCATAAATATCTCTTAGGTATTCGGCTATTACAGGGATAGACACCAAACATGGGTTTTGTCCTGAGTGCTTTGAATGCAGACATGCTATTAACAATGCTTCCATGCTTCCAAAATATGTTATATTTAGCACACATGTAACATGGCATTTCGCCTGAAATAATAATTTCATGGCGTCTTCATTTTTTAAGCTTTCAAGTGTTTGAGCAAATTTTAAAATTATTTTAAAATGAGGTGACTCTTCCTGGGTGTACTGATTTACAGAGATTATTTTGTGCCTTTAACATGGAAACACAGATGATGAACACTCAAGTCAGTATAAATCATCCTTTCCTCATGGATAAGGTCTGCTTATCTTTGTGTCCAACTACTTGAAATTCTATTAAAATTATCTTAATTATATTCCACCTTTTGTTATATTTAAATGATTGCATTTTATATGCAGAACACATTTTAGATTTCATTAGCATAGTCTTCAGTTTTTCAAAATGACTTGAAATGATTTGTTTTATGCTTCTAATTAAACGATTAAGCTGACAAAGGAAATGATCAAGGGATTTGTAACAAGCAAAAGAAAATTAAACTATCAAATGACTACCCTTCCTCTGGAAAAAAAAGACCTTTATCAAAGAAGTTAATCCATAGTTGAAAAATAAGAAGAGAATTAGATTTTGTTTCATTAAATAACATGGCTAGCATTCATTTTTTATATATGCATTCCAGTTCCTTCAAATGACAACCTCATGCAAGTAATCACTACTGTGGGACTTGTGAAAACTGATTCCAATCTTGCTTTCTTTGGTTAATTCATGGGTGTAATGCATGTTCATGCTTAATTTCTCCAGATTGTGCTTTTTTCCATCACCACCTGCCACCAGCTAAGGGAGGGCATTTGCTATTCTAAATAACAGTACTTAATTCATTTTCCATGATTTTAAAATATAGGAACTCAAAGGTAGGTTCCTAAACCCATATTTATCAAGCTAAATAAATGGCCTACTTTTCAGAAGTACTAAACAGCCAGCAGTTCCCACTGACTTCATTGAGTAGTTTTGAAAAATCAGACATGCCAAATGTATTCTGGTTTGGGTGTCCTGTCCCCCCCCCAAAGAATCCTTTTTCTTAGATGTTTGGCTGATATGTCTTCCTCAGGAAAGATATGAGGTTGGTGAGTGTTTTCGCCTTCCTGTGCTGCACAGGGCCAATGCCACATGTTGAATTGCCTGGCATTACAGAGACTTTGGGCATTAGTGGCATTTCAGTCTTTCCTGGTCTCTATCTATGGCACATAATGGTTTAGTCTTGTGAGGACTGAAATGTTTTAGTCTAACCCAAGATACTGGGTTCAACACAGAGTTCAGCGGGTGAAATGTAATGGCTTATGATATACAGGAGATCAGAGTAGTCTGGTCTCTTCTGGCCTTAAACTTTATTTCACTTTTTTTTCCATTTGAACTGATTTATTTTCTGCATAGTGGGTCTAGGTTAGCTATTGAATAGCTGTTGAAAAATCAAAATATGCCCTTCAACCATAAATGTAAGGGACACCAATGTTTTCTCTAAATAACATTTCATTTACAATAAATTCTCTTACCATTAATTCTTAGCATAATACATATGGGCTGTGTGTACACTGCACCCCTTTTCCGGAAAAGGGATGCAGACGAGACAAGTCGGAATTGCAAATGAAGCGGGGATTTACATCTCCCCCGCTCCATTTGCATGAACATGGCTGGCGCTTTTTTCCAGCTCGGGGCTTTGCCGGAAAAAAGCACCAGTCTAGACGGGGATCTTTCGGAAAATAAAGCCTTTTCCGAAAGGTCCCTTATTCCTCTTAAAAATCAGGAATAAGGGACCTTTCGGAAAAGCCTTTATTTTCTGAAAGATCCCCGTCTAGACTGGCGCTTTTCTCCGGCAAAGCTCCGAGCCGGAAAAAAGCGGCAGCCATGTTCATGCAAATAGAGCGGGGGAGATATAAATCCCCGCTTCATTTGCAATTCCGACTTGTCTCATCTGCATCCCTTTTCCAGAAAGGGGGTGCAGTGTAGACACAGCCATACACTTTTAAGACCTGATGGATTACTAGCCCATCAAGTTATTGTACTGTAAGAAAAAACACCATCCCTGCATCCCCTCTCATATAAAAACAGACACAAGACAAGGTTATTTCTCTTCAACAGTTCAGATGAAATTTGTGTTGGATTCTGAGTGGGTTGCAGTATGCACCAGTCAGAATGCCACCTTTCTGGAAGAAATGAGGTGGAGACATAGGAAACACACACATACCACTAAGCAACCACCCTGACTACAAGCCAGTGCTGCTTCATGGAAATACAGCTGGATGTTTGTGTCTAGCATTAAGTAAGTAAGGATGACCCATGAAGGCACATTTTGGAAATTAGTTGACATTAGCACAGTGGGCAAAAAGCTGAAATCCTGTAAACGGTAAATAATAATGTGTTTTACAATTACATGTAATTGCATCATTGCTCAGGTCCCCACTGCGCAAGTCAGTGTATTTTTGAAAAGCAGTGGTCACAGCTTTTCAAGGAGTTGCCTAACTATTGCTGAGCTTTTTTGAGTCACCACTGTGAAGGAACTGTCTTTTATAATGTATCTGAATTGCTGGAAAAAATATCATTTTACTTGATATTCCTACAACCAAACATTTACTCAGAAGTATTAACATACACAAGATTATTTCACAGATTGTGATACTGAGTCCATTACACCAACTATAAAGATTGGCCCAGATCACTAACTTCACAATAGCATATAGAAAAAAATACCAAATTTTGAAATAAAGATGATGCATTTATTAATTTTAATGTAAAAATGTAATATTGACACATTATGATGGACAGAGCGATTACAGCCCTTCATATTAATTGCTCTGCTATGCAAAGTTGGTGGCGCTCATTATTCAAATAGTTATGGGAACATATAAAATATATTCATTAACATCCAAATTCTGGAAAATCAGAATTTCGGGTAAGGGATGTTTCAGAATTTTGGATTAGCAGGATTCAGCATGTCAGAGGAGTTATTTGTATCTAGGCAGAGATATAGAGGGCCTGATTAAACTCCAATGGAAATCAATGGAAATATGTTCAAAATTAGTCATTGAGGATTTAGTATTTCAAAATAGCTATGCCGCGTCTTAAGAGCAAGTCCATTATATCGAAATATAACAGGCTCGCTATTACAACGTCCCTGTAAACCTCATTGCACGAGTGTTAAGGGATGTTTCGGAATAGCACTTTATTTCAAAATTACCTCAAAATAAGCTACATGATTTGTATAGCACAAATTGCATAGCTTATTTCGAGGTAAGGGTGCTATACAGATACACCAGGGAGATTAAGTCTAAGCTATTGTTTTAGTACATATATATATATATATATATATATATATATACACACATACACACACACACACACACACACACACACACACACAGAAGCTGCTTATTTTTTCTTAATAACTATTTCATTCCATTAAATCCCACTTGCAAATTATTGAATGGACTAAGAGATAAAACTCTCGCACTAAGAATGAAATATTCTATGACTGCTGACTTCTTTTGACTTCAGTGGATATTGAATCAAGCCCAGAGCAAAGTGTGTGCCAGCGCATTATAAATTAGCAGCAGGCAAGGATGCCTGTGCAATGTATACTAACTCAAGCATTTAATAAAACAGATTAAAACTATTGTCAGACAACATAATTAGTAAATTTTCCCATGTTAAAGGACTACTTATAAATTATTAAGAGTGTTTTTTTATGAGGCCATCTGTGCTCAAATTCTGGAATCAAATAAAAGAGCTGCACAAAGTCAAGTTCTCAGTGAAAAATAAAAGCTGTGGTTTTTCTGTCCCAAAGGCACACACGCTATTGCTGAAGCTGCTTAAAGATATTTTTCCTATGCATATTTCCCTCGACCATCAACATGACAACCCTGTATATATATATTGTGTTTCAATATATATTTGGAATTATGTATTAATATGTACCACTTGAGATTACAAACAAGGAGATGCAGTGAATAATGGATTTAGAAGAAGAAAGTGCAAAGTTTTATAAATCTACTTCTTCTGGCTATAGTATTTCATGTCATCCTAAACTAGGACAGCTGCATAATTTTTGAAACCTTATTGGAAAAAACAGCTGACATTGTTCAAAAAAAAAAATCTAGTGTTACATTGACTCTGATCCATTTTATACTGACAGTGCCTCCTTGCCACACTGGACATTTTGCTTGACATTATTTATAAAATATTTATAAAGCTAAAGCAATATTTCACTCTTAAAGCTGATTTCCACTCCTTAGTCCATCCAGGGATTTGCATGTCTGAGGTTTGGAGATTTACATTCATGTTCATATTTTCCTAAGTTATAATTTAGTATCTTTGGGTACGTCTACACTACAGCGCTAGTTCGAACTTAGTTCAAATTAGTTAATTCGAATTAAGCTAATTCGAACTAACGCGTCTAGAACTAAAAACTAGTTCGAATTAGCTTTTTGCTAATTCGAACTAGCAAGTCCACAGTGAGTGGACTCTGAACAGGGCTTAAGGATGGCCAGAAGCAGTGCCGGCAGAGCATCAGAGGAGGACTTAGAGCGTGGAGATGCTGTCTCAGGCTAGCCGAGGGCTGCGCTTAAAGGGTCCCGACCCCCACCCCGGACAGACAGTTCTAAGGGGTGCCCCGCTTGAAAACCAGTCCTGGCTTGGAGTGCCCGGAGTACCCACACTGGGCACATCACACCACTCGGCCATCAGCCCGGCTGCACTTGCCGCAGGCTGCCATCTGGGGAGAGGGGACAATTGGGGGGCTGCAGGAGAGCTTCCACCCCCAGAAGCCCGCAGAGCCAGCCCAGTCCTCCCCATTGGGGGCTCGTACCCCATTCCTCCCTCACCTCCTTCCACTTACCCTTCCCTAGCCCCCCTTCTTCTTGACGTACAAAATAAAGATAACGTTTCTTCCAACATTGACTCTGTCTTTATTGAACAAAACTGGGGGAGACTGGGAAAAGGAGGTAGGAGAGGGGAAGAGAGAGGCTGGGAGAGGGGAGGGCAACTAACATGATCAGGGGTTGGGAACAGGTCCCAGATGAAGAGAGGCTACAGAGACTGGGACTGTTCAGCTTAGAAAAGAGGAGATGGAGGGGGGACAGGATAGAGGTCTCTAAAAGCAGGGTTTGAGTGGAGAGGGTGCATTCAGAAAAGTTCTTCATGAGTTCCCATAAAGAAGGACTAGAGGACACCAAAGGAAAGGAATGGGTAGCAGACTTCAAACTAGTAAGAGAAAGTTGTTCTTCAGAAAGCAAATAGTTAACCTGCGGAACTCCTTGGTGCAGGAGGCTGTGAAGGCTACAACTAGAACAGAGTTTAAAGGGAAGTGAGATCAAGTCATGGAGGTTGGGTCCATGGAGTAGTCTTAGCCAGGGGGTAGGAGTGGTGTCCCTGCCCAAGGTTTGTGGAAGGCTGGAGAGGGATGGCACGAGACAAATGGCTTGGTCACTGTCTTCGGTCCATCCCCTCCAGGGTCCCTAGGGTTGGCCGCTGTTGGCAGACAGGCTACTGGGCTAGATGGACCTTTGGTCTGACCCAGGACGGCCATTGTAAGCTCAGGGCTCAGGGTCGGGGGTCTCAGTGGACCACCTTGATTTTCATGCACACCTGCTCCTGCGTGGCCAGGCTGGCAGCTCTCCTGCCCTAGACGGCCACTTTCCTGTGCCTAGTGCGGAGATCGTGGACGAGGTCAGGAAGGTGCCCGCCTCTTGGTAGCCAGCCCGTGCCCCTTTAAGGGGTCCGGGGCCGGGAGGGGGGCATAGAGTTTCCCTGGTGTTGGCCAGAGTGGCCACCAGGGAAACCTGGGGAGGGCTAGCCTCCCACTAGTTCGAATTAAGGGGCTACACACCCCTTAATTCGAACTAGCTAGTTCGAACTAGGCTTAATCCTCGTAAAACGAGGTTTACCTAGTTCGAACTAAGCGCTCCGCTAGTTCGATTCAAATTCGAACTAGCGGAGCGCTAGTGTAGCGGCTATGAATGTTAGTTCGAACTAACGTCCGTTAGTTCGAACTAACATTGTAGTGTAGACATACCCTTTCTTAGATGGCATTTCTAATGATACACTGAGTAAACTGCCTCAAATGAGTCCCCCAAACATCTTATTTGGGCAAAACTTTCTTTTCGACATTCATTCATTCCTTCCAAATAGTGGAGAAACCCTCTCGAATGCATGTTCACAATAAAATGTTGACTAACTGGTGAGCACATTCTAATACTGGCTCTCAAATCAAGGCTTCAACCATATAATTCTCTTTATATTCTGCTTTAGTACTTCATTTTTATAATGGGGATAATGATCATACTGATCATATAGGGATCTTATTAGGACCAACTGACATCTGCAAGGTATAAAGCATTTAGGGTTAATATTAATGAAGAAGAGATTATTAAAAATAATTTCCTTCTGCTCCAAACACAATTATAAATGACTGAAGTGACAGTTGTGCTATTTTAGTTCAAGTAATATCAGTATCTATTTTAGTATCTCAACCTCTTTGTTTTCTGAATGTAAGGTTTTTGCTCACAGGGATATTTTTAATTTTCAAATCTTGCAAAGCATGAAAAGTTACTTGTCATAGTAACTGGGGCTTTTTGAGACAACCAGAAACGTCCACAACCCAGATAAAGTACATCCTCTTGGTGTATAAGCCCAGAGCTATCGGCATTGCAGTGGCTTGCTGGAGAGTCACATGTACCTTTTAGAATCGTCAAATGTAGGGCTGGAATGGGCCATGAGATGTCGTCAAGTTCACCCCATATACTGAGGCAAGACCAAGTAAACCTGGACTATCTCTGACAGGTGTTTGTCCAACCCATTCTATAAAACCTCCAGTGATGGGTATTCCACTATCTCCTTTGAAAGCCTATTCCAGAGCTTAACAACACTTACAGTTAGCACATTTTTCTTACTATCTTATCTTGCTTCACATTTCTTGTCTCACATTCAGTGGGCATAGAGAAAAATTGATGTGTGTCTTTTTAATAACACTCAATGTATCTGAAGACTTCTCATAGCCCCCATCATTCTTCTCAAGACTAAACATACTGGCTACGTCTAGACTGGCATGATTTTCCGCAAATGCTTTTAACGGAAAAGTTTTCTGTTAAAAGCATTTGCGGAAAAGGGCATCTAGATTGGCCGGTGCTTCCCACCCTCCTCCTCCCCTCCCCGCAAGCGCCGCGTGCCCGGGGCCGATGCTCCCCGCAAGCGCCGCGCCATGTGCCCGGGGCCAGGCCAGCCCCGAGCACCTGGCGGGCGCACCGTGTTGGGGACCACAGACTTAGATGTAACAGACATTTTCTAAATCCAAAGGAGTTAGTTTGATTGGAAAACTAAGTCCAGAGAGTAATGCTGGACAGAACATTAGGTAAGAGCCATTAACATATTATTGATAGAAACAAGTAGCAGAGGTTGCCTTAGAGCTGACAGAACAAACCTTTGTGGTTCTGGATTCCCCATTCATTCATATCAGGGATACAGCTCTGGTATTAATCCTATGCACTACCACAAAAAAACCTAGGCATTTTATAGAATTGCTTAGTTCCATTAAGATAGCAGGTAAAAACCATTCTAATATCTATGCCAGGTAGTTTTACCTCCTCTTTAAACAAATGGGCTGTGTCTAGACTGGCAAGTTTTTCCGCAAAAACACGTGCTTTTGCGGAAAATTTGCCAGCTGTCTACACTGGCCACTTGAATTTCCGCAAGAACACTGACGATCTCATGTAAGAAATCAGTGCTCCTTGCGGAAATACTATGCTGCTCCCATTCAGGCAAAAGTCCTTTTGCACAAAAGGGCCAGTGTAGACAGCTCAGATTTGTTTTGCGCAAAACCGCATCTAGATTGGCACGGACGCTTTTCCGCAAAAAGTGCTTTTGTGGAAAAGCGTCCGTACCAATCTAGATGCTCTTTTCCGCAAATGCTTTTAACGGAAAACTTTTCCGTTAAAAGCATTTGCAGAAAATCATGCCAGTCTAGACGTAGCTATGAAAAAAGGAATCTTTCGGAAAAGGCTTTATTTTCCACAAGATCAGCATCTAGACTGGCGCTTTTTTCCGACAAAGCTCTGTGCGGAAAAAAAGCGGCAGCCATTTTTATGCTAATGAAGCGGGGGAGATTTAAATCCCCGCTTCATTAGCAATTGCGATACATCTAATTTATATTCCTTTTGCAAAAAAGGGATGTAGTCTAGACGTAGCCATGAGGTGTGGAAGAAAACACAGGTAGATTATATTTTTTATGTTACCAGTGAACCTAAATGTCCCAACTAAGCTTGGTCACATAGTGCTAGATGCTGGTCTAGTATTATAGGTATCTAAGTCCCTGCCCAAAATATTTGCAATTTAAATAGATAAGATATACATAATGAGGAAGAATGGAACTGCAGTTATCTTCATTTTACAGAAGGGCAACTGATGGTCCATCACCAGTGTTATGGAATTAGATACAGGGCACAGTCCAGCAAAGTGTGCTTGGATCCAAGAGCTTCTTATCTGATGTGATTTTTAACCAAAGATTGCATTGCTCGTGGCAAATGGTGCAGGGAACTTTCCCCACCATAAATCACGTACAGAATTCACCTGTAGTTTTGTTTTTACACACTGCAGGGCTCATTTTTATAAGAGATTTGTCACCAGTAATTCTGTTGCTCAGGAGTAGAGCACTGTGGCGCAGCATTTGGCTGCAGAGTTTGAGAAGCCAGCTACTAGAGCTGTCAGAAGGGCCCAAAAGGGCTGTTAACATCAGAGAGGTTTTGAGGGCGCACTTTGAAAATGAGGGGCACTGAAATAAGCCTCTCTTGCATTTGCTTCCAGACTGACCTCCCACCCCCTCAATTCAATGCAACACACAGCCAGAATCATGTCTTTAAAGCCTGCACTGAGATCACAGTGATTGTTCTGTGAGATTGTTGAACGGTAAATGAAAGCCTTTTACCGTTATTAAAATGTGCCTTTATTCATCAGAAAACAGTGAAATGAACTTCAGTGAAGCACCCCTGATAGCTGTAATAGAGGTGCCAGCAAAGGGTTACCTCACAAATGTGTGTACATCCAGGTATCCATAGGCTGTAGGGGAACCTAGGACTGGTGGGTGCACTCAGCCCCAGCTCTTCCACATGAGGCCCTGCTCCCTGCAGAAGCCAAATCCCCCTACCACAGAGGCAGGACTCCGGCTCTCCCCCTTCCCTCTGCAAGTCTCCCCCAGTGTATGGGCAGGTTTCCAGTCCCCTGCATGAGCACAGGGAGGGCAGGTTGTGTGCAGTCCCAGCCTCAGCATGGCTGAAGTCCGGGGCAGCTCAATAGCCGAGCTGAAGCAGGAGTGGAGTGTGGGCAGAGCCATGCCTGGCGGCTTTGGAAGGTACTGCCTTCCCTGCCTCTCATATCTCCCCCACCCCTCCCGCAAGTATCACAATCTAAGTTCGGAAAGGAGGTGGAATGCATGGGAAAATGAGGACTTCCAGAGAATGAAAAGGAACGTGAGGGCATGGGGGAGCTGTTGGACACACAGACTTTGTCTACTCTACGGCTTTTGCTGGAAGAGGCAATGCAAATGAAGCGCAGATTAGCATTTTCTCACGCTTCATTTGCATAATCTCTTCTGATCCGTTTTTGCAGAAGGGGTTTTTGCGCAAAAACATGCAGTGTGGCTGTAGTCCTTTTGCACAAAAACGGACGGAAGAGGTTATGCAAATGAAGCACAAGAAAATGCTAATCCGCGCTTCTTTTGCATTGCCTCTTCCGGCAAAAGCCATAGTGTAGACAAAGCTAGAATTTAGAATCTGCTGTGTGTGTGTGTGTGGAGGAGGTGGGGACTTGGGGGAGGGGGAGTTGAACACCTTGGCTCACTCTGCTGCTTAACTAAATACTTGGGCTATATCTACACTCGTGGCTTCTTGCACAAGAACATCTTGCACAAGTGTTCTTGTGCAAGAAGTCTTGCCCAAGTGAACGTCCACACTGCCATGTGCGAGCTGTGCTTTTGCGCAAGAGCTCCCATGGCAGTGTGGATGCTTTCTTGCGCAAGAAAGCTCTGATGGCCATTTTAGCCATAGGGCATTCTCGCGCAAGAAATCCCTGCTGAGCATCCACACTGCCCTCTTGCGCAAGAGCTCCTGTGCAAGAGGGCTTACACCTGTAAAAAAAGAGCGTAGCTCTTGCGCAAGGAGCCCCCTCTTATCACACTGTACTGTAAATTTACTTGAGCAAGAGCAGGCGGGCAGTGTGGATGCTCTGCAGATTCTTGCGCAAGAACGGCCATACTTGCGCAAGAAGCCGCAAGTGTTGACATAGCCTTGAGGATCTTCATCTAGTCCTCCATTATCTTGATCATGTGTTCTGCAGCCTGCCTGGCAAAGACCTGCTTGTTCTTGCAGTTCTGCAGATCCCTTTCCAAACATTGTTCCTGATGTGTGCATTCACTTGCTGATTTAAAACCTCACAAACTATATCCTCTTGATTGCTTTTAGGGAGCATAGAGCACCATGATTTGTAAGACCTACCGGTTGTGTCTAGACTGGCAAGTTTTTCCGCAAAATCATCTGATTTTGCAGAAAAACTTGCCAGCTGTCTGTACTGGCAGCTTGAATTTCTGGAAAAGAACTGACGAAGTCATGTAAAATCATCAGTGCTTTTCCGGAAATACTATGCAGCTCTCGTTCAGGCAAAAGTCTTTTTCCGAAAGACTTTTGCGCAAAATGGGTAGTGTAGACAGCATAGATCGCGAAAATGGATATCAGGGCTTTTTTGCGGAAAACCGCATCTAGATTGGCCACAGACGCTTTTCCGCAAAAAGTGCTTTTGCAGAAAAGCATCCTGCCAATCTAGATGTGCTTTTCCAAAAATGCTTTTAATGGAAAACTTTTCCGTTAAAAGCATTTCCGGAAAATCATGCCAGTGTAGACGTAGCCACCCTGTATAGTGTACCTTATCCATTGTATCAAATGCCTCAACAAACCCCATGCATGAAAACAGACAGTCACTATCTTCTCCAATTAACTCACACAGAAAAGCCCACAAGCAAGAAATGGGTTTTCAATGTTGTGGGGCTTGCAAGAGGACAAGATGGGTAGCTGGTCCTCTGGCTGTTGGACAGCGGAATTCAAACTGCTGACCAGAGCGGCTGATTGGGAATTGTGGGCCACTTCCTGGAGGCTAGAATCAGCCCCAAAATGCCTCCAGGTGTCTATGCTGCATGTTTGTCAACAACAAAGGGCAGGAAAAAGAAAAACATTCCTTGTGGAGCTGGAAGCTTTATGTTGACAAACATAACTGTTTTTTCCCAACAAAAGTCACATTGTAGTGTGAACACTCACGGATTGTCACCAAAAGGCACTTTTCCTTGACTAAACTTGCCAGCATACACAAAGCCTGAGAAACATGGAGTACTGTACACATTCTTTTTTAAAATAGAATGTGGGGTTTTTGAATTGATTGGACTAAAATCCCATTTTAAAATTATTTTACGATTAAACTGTAGTGGCACTAAAAAAGCTACTGTGGTATAAAGCATTATATATTGCCAAAATTAAAAGGTGCATAATTAGGAGTGCATTTAACAGATCACTATGATTAGTTGTGTAAGTCATATGCAAACTGTAGATGAATTCAAGAGAGAAAAAACATGGACTATGAAGTAGTTTTGGCTTCTTCATTACATATTGGCTGTGTGTAGACTAGCAAGTTTTTCCGCAAAAACAGCTGCTTTTGCGGAAAAACTTGTCAGCTGTCTACACCGGCTGCTTGAATTTCCGTAAGAACACTGACAATCTCGTGTAAGAAATCAGTGCTTCTTGCGGAAATACTATGCTGCTCCCGTTCGGGCAAAAGTCCTTTTGCGCAAAGCTTTTGCGCAAAAGGGCCAGGGTAGACAGCTCAGATTTGTTTTGCACAAAAAAGCCTCGATTGTGAAAATGGCGATCGGGGCTTTTTTGCACAAAAGCGTATCTAGATTGGCACGGACGCTTGTCTGCGTGCTTTTGCGGAAAAGTGTCCGTGCCAATCTAGACGCTCTTTTCCGCAAATGCTTTTAACGGAAAAGTTTTCCGTTAAAAGCATTTGCAGAAAATCATGCCAGTCTAGACGTAGCCATTACGCATTTTATACCTTTTTCCTAAAAGAATATTTTTGCTTCTAGATAAATTTAAATGCAAAAGACACAAAAATTAACAAGAGCAAGGAGGCTTATTGCAATTTTAATACAGTGCTCTCTTTCCATGAAGCCGTCTTTTAGTTTTCTTACAAGTTAATGCAAATCACACACACACCCTTTTATGACATACTTAATCAGTGCAAACAAGTGTATGGCACCATCTACTGAAAGAAACGAGCACAGCATGTCACTGTTGGCACATTGCTGCTCTTCTTATAAAAATGCATGGCCCTAAAAGCACTGAATTATGAATGGATCACAGGCTGCCTCAAATTCTGATCTAAACTGGAACCTATTCATAACCATGACAGCAAATAGAATATTCAGAAGCTTCTCGACATTAAACTCCTAGGGTGGGGTTTTTCATTAATGCTCAGCACTAGTTTAAATGCTTTCATGGAAGTCAATGGCACTCCATATGCAAAGACTAATTAAACACTATGGCTGTGTCTAGATTGGCCACAGTTTTTCTGAAAAATCAGCCACTTTTCCGGAAAAACTTGCCAGCTGTCTACCCTGGCCTCTTGAATTTCCGCAAAAGCACTGACTTCCTACTGTAAGAAATCAGTGCTTTTTGCGGAAATACTATGCTGCTCCCATTTGGGCAAAAGTCACTTTTGCGCAAAAGGGCCAGTGTAGACAGCTCAGATTTGTTTTGCGCAAAAAAGCCCCGATCACAAAAATGGCGATCGGGGCTTTTTTGTGGAAAAGCGTGTCTTGATTGGCCATGGACGCTTTTCCGCAAAAAGTGCTTTCGCGGAAAAGCATCTGTGCCAATCTAGACGCTTTTTTCTGAAAATGCTTTTAACTGAAAACTTTTCCGTTAAAAGCATTTCCGGAAAATCATGCCAGTCTAGACGTAGCCTATTAGTGTTAAGGATGGGAATATGATTTTCTATAACAAGAGAAAAAGAATCCAAATTTCAGTTTAAAAATCATTAAAAAAATCTTAATATCCTGGTTATTAGTAGTTTAATTCAAGGTTGATTAAAACAGTTGGAATAAAGAAACTGAACACCTTAAAGGTTTGGCAGAGTTTGCTTGATATTCCTTTTTTATATGCTCCTCCTATGCAGCCCCTTCCACCTCCTAACGATCTGTACTTTTGGTAGACCTTGAAAACACAAAATAGCAGGAGAAAACCAGAGTTATTTGTGAATCAATCACAGTGGGGCAACATGGGAAATCTTATGAGGGTGAGAAGTCAGTGCCCAATTTCTAAGCCAATTTCTCAGTCCAAGAGGTTATTTTAGCATCTGACCATTAGGATATTTCCTAAAGCAAAATACACTTTCTAATCTTTAGAAAGCTCACCTACTACAGCTATAAAACTAACAGCAGGGAGGTGGATTTTGAGGATTAGCCACCTCTTTGTTTCTCCATGTAGGGCCATCCCCCGAGGAAATATCAATTCTATTCCTCTTTTGAACATCACACATTAAGAAGAAGTTACTCACCCTGTGTAGTAACGATGGTTCTTCGAGATGTGTCCCCGTGGGTGCTCCACTCCAGGTGTCGGGTCCCGTCCCGGCGCCGCTGGTCGGAAAACTTCTATAGCCGTAGCCGAGCCGGACCGCGCACGCGCGAACACAGCGCGCGGCGTTCGCGCCTTTGCAACGGACCGGCTCCCCCTTGTCAGTTCCTCTCACCGCTCGGTCTCTGAAAGATAAAGCAGAAAGACCCGGAGCGGGGAGGAGGGTGGGGCGTGGAGCACCCACGGGGACACATCTCGAAGAACCATCGTTACTACACAGGGTGAGTAACTTCTTCTTCTTCTTCGAGTGGTCCCCGTGGGTGCTCCACTCCAGGTGAGTATAAAGCAGTAACCCAGAATGCGCTCCGGGTCAGTTATTTTCTACTGTGGACAGGACTGCAGAGGCTACCGCTGTATCTGAAGCCCACCTCTTAGTTACGGCATAATGCCGTGCGAAAGTTGCGCTAGAGGCCCAGGTAGCTGCCCGGCAGATATCCGCAAGGGGAATACCCTTTGCAAAGGCAGTGGTAGTCGCTACCGCTCGCGTAGAATGAGCCCGAGGTAAAACAGGTAGAGGCTTATTCCTAAGGAAGTGGCATTTCGTAATACAGAGAGTGATGAGATTTGCAATGCGTTGAGCAGAAAGCGCTTTGCCCTTTGATCTAGGTGCCAAAGATACCAACAGCCTGTCAGTGCGTCTCCATTGACGTGTTCTATCTATATAGAAAGAGAGCGCACGTCGGACATCGAGCGTGTGAAACAGAGCGTCCCTAGTTGAAGAATGAGGCTTGGGATAAAAAGTCGGGAGGACCACAGGCTCGTTAATATGGAAGGAAGAACAGACTTTGGGGATAAAATCTGGGTGTAATCGCAGCGTCACTGTATCTTTGGAAAAAACTGTAAAAGGAGGGCTTGCCATCAACGCCCCCAGTTCACCTACCCTTCTTGCCGATGTAATTGCAAGGAGGAAGACTGTTTTCATTGTTAGCATATGCAGAGAAACTGATGTCAAGGGCTCAAAAGGTGGGTACATAATGGTGTCCAATACTAAATCCAGATTCCAAGAAGGGGAAGGCGCCCTTCGTGGTGGATGCAAATTTAGGAGCCCTTTAAGGAACCTCTTTGTAATTGCATGGGAGAAGAGCGAGGAACCTTCTATTGGCTGGTGAAAAGCACTGATGGCTGCCAAGTGCACTCTTAGGGACGATAGTGCCAGTCCTGAAGTCCGTAAGTGAAGGATGTAGTCCAAAACGTGTTGTAGAGGAGATGAGAGAGGGTGTATGTCGTTTTGAATGCACCAGTCAGCGAATCTCCGCCATTTTGCAAGGTACGTGTTCCTCGTAGAGTCTTTCCTACTGTGTAGAAGTATTGTCTTGACCTGCTCAGAACAGAGATTTTCATCCCCTTTTAACCACTGAGGAGCCACGCCGTCAAATGCAACGCCTGCAGTCTGGGGTGTAACAGCGTGCCCCGTTCCTGAGTAAGGAGGTCTTGGTGAAGAGGAAGAGGGTAAGGTGGTTGAACTGACATTCTGTGTAAGAATGGATACCAGGCTTGCCTGGGCCACGCTGGCGCTAGCAGAATGACAGTCGCCGCTTCTAAGCTGATTTTCTCCAGTGTCCTGGAGATAAGCACTGTGGGGGGAAAAGCATACAGAAGTGTCTTCTTCCATGTGACCAGAAGCGCATCGCCGAGAGAGCCCTTGCCGAGCCCTGCTCTCGAGCAATACAGGCGACATTTCTTGTTGTTGTATGTTGCGAATAGGTCTACCTGTGGAATCCCCCATTTCTGAAATACCACAGAAAGTACATCTGTCCTTATCTCCCACTCGTGATCCGTGGGGAATTGCCTGCTGAGAGAGTCTGCAATTACATTGGCGGTGCCAGGTAAGTACGACGCTGCTATGGTTACGTTGTTCTGTATGCACCAGTTCCAACATCGCACTGCTTCGGCGCATAGGGATCGTGACCGTGCTCCTCCTTGTCTGTTGACATAATACATTGCAGCTATATTGTCCGTCAGTATCCTCACTGTCAGACCTCTGATGTGGGGAAGAAAATGTTTGCATGCGTAGAAGATTGCCCGAAGCTCCAACAGATTTATGTGCAGACGCCTTTCGCTGGGAGACCATTTGCCCTGAATTCGTTCGCTGCCCATGTGGGCCCCCCAGCCGATGAGTGAGGCATCCGATGTTATCTGTACCGATGGTTGTTGTCGATGGAATGGAACCCCTGGCAGAAGGTTTTGCTTTTTCGTCCACCACTGCAGGGATCTTTGGACATGCGGAGGTAGGCATACTACCTTTTGGATGTCGTGCCTCACAGGGACATAAACTGTGGACAACCAATGTTGGAGACCCCTCAGGTGGAGGCGCGCATGAGGAACTACAGCAGTGGCCGCTGCCATGTGGCCCAGGAGACGCAGGCAACTGTGTACCGATACCATGGTGTTGCTGGTTAGTATGGTCACGAGATCCTTGATCGCTTGAAACCTTTCGTGAGGTAAGTAAGCTCTTGCCGTGCGTGAATCGAGGTTTATCCCTATAAACTTTATGAATTGCGTCGGAATAAGTGTTGATTTTTTCCTGTTGAGGAGGAGGCCGAGTGACTCGAACGTTTGTTCTACCGTCGCCACCATCTGCGATGCCTCTCGGTGCGTGGCACCTTTTATTAAACAGTCGTCCAGGTATGGATATATTATCACCTGTAACCGACGCAGATGAGCTGCCACGACGGCCAGGGTTTTTGAGAAGGCTCTGGGTGCTGAAGCCAGACCGAATGGTAGAACCCGATACTGAAAATGATCGAGACCTATCACAAATCGCAGAAAACGCCTGTGCGCGGGATGTATTGTGATGTGAAAATACGCATCTTGTAAATCGAGGGCAGCGAACCAATCGTTGACATCGAGGGATGGGATTATGGAAGTCAGTGTCACCATTTTGAAGCGCTGTCTGCGAAGATAACGATTCAGACGTCTTAGATCGAGAATGGGTCTCCAGCCCCCCGTTTTCTTTTCCGTTAGAAAGTATCTGGAATAGAACCCTCTTCCCCTGAACTGATCGGGGACCCTCTCTATCGCTCCGATGTCCAGGAGGTGATGGACTTCCTGTCGCAGGAGATCCTCGTGAGATGGGTCCCTGAAAAGGGACGGGGAGGGTGGGGTGGTGGGAGGGATGGAAGTGAAAGGAATGGTGAAGCCGCTGCTTATGACTTCCAGAACCCACTTGTCCGATGTTATTGCGACCCATTGATGATAGTAAGGTCGTAAGCGGTGGTGAAAAATGGGTTTTGTCTGTGTAATGACGATTGGTATGATGCGCTTGCCCCCGACAAGGGAGTCAAACTTGCTGTTTTGAGGCGGGCGTGCCCGTCACCCTGGGTGGTGGTGGACGCCTTCGTTGAGGGCGCTGTCTAGGTCGCGACTGGTCGAACGGACGATTTGTTTGCCTCCGAGACTGATAATCGTACCGTCTTTGGTATGGAAAATAACGACGGCGGCGGAATGGCGGTGCGTACATCCCCAGCGTCCGAAGTGTCGTTCTTGAATCTTTCCCCGTGTGAAGCACCTCATCTGTCTTTTCTGCAAACAACCTCACCTTGTCAAACGGGAGGTCTTCTACCTTGGAGTGCAACTCCTTGGGCACTGCCGCCGTGGCGAGCCAAGAAGAGCGCCTCATGGACACCGCTGTTGCCACTCCTCGAGCTGCTGTATCTGCTATATCCATGGCTATCTGAAGATTGGCCTTGGAACATGCATAGCCCTCCTTGAGGATCGATCGTAACAACTCTCTGTCTGCCTCCGATGATCTTTGGGACAGGTCTGTAAGTTTCGCTATACTGTCAAAGCTATGATTCGCCAACAGAGCTGTATAATTCGCTATGCGAAGCAGCAAGGTGGCCGATGTATAAACCTTTCGGCCAAATATGTCCAGTTTCTTTGCCTCTTTATCAGCCCCCGCATTCTTCACTTGTGGGTTCTTAGCCCTTTGGAGAGCTGCGTCGACGACCAAGGAGTTTGGTTGCGGGTGAGTAAACAGAAATTCCGAGTCTTTGGATGCTATAAAATAACGCTTTTCCGCCGGTTTCGAAGTTGGTGGAGTCGAAGCCGGGGTATTCCAAATCTCTGCTGCTGATTGGAGGATCGCCTCGTCCATAGGAAGAGCAACCTTAGATTGTTGTTTGGGGTGTAAATTTCTCCAGAGCTTAAACTGCTTCGTTGGAGTGTCTGCTATCTGAACCTCTTGAGACTGGGCTACTCTCCTAAAAAGGTCTTGAAAGTCTTTAGTGTCGTCCGGGGGAGATGGATCCCCTTCAAACACTGCATCGTCTGGGGAAGATGTCGAGATATCTTTTTGAGTTACAGATCGTAATTGATCGTCCGTATCCGATATCTGGCCTTCCTCGGGCTCAGATAGCTGAACTGAAGGCGAAGGATTCTGGTGCTTAGGCGATGCCCTCTTCCAGTGTTGAATTGGAGATGATTGACGTGCCTCATGAGGAGTATGGCAGCAGCAGTGATGAGAGCGAGAATGAGGTCTCCCATATCCCGAAACTGACCGGTGACTTCTATATTCAAAATGGTCAGGGGAAGACCTTCGCGAGGAATATCTGCTGTCATACCGCCTATGATAAGCTCTAGGCGGGGAGTAGCTAGGTGAGCGGGATCTGTATGATGATTCCCGACGGTAGCAATGATATCGTTCCCGATGGTCAGAGTAACAAGATCTTGACCTACAGCGAGGAGAAGGCATTGTTGGGCTATGAGACAACGGAGGATGACTAGCCCTCATTGACTGAGAAGGAGAAACTGAAGGCTGAGGTGAAGGTGAAATTGAATGCCTTCGTGCTGACTTTCTAGCAGCCTTTGTCGGGACTGCTGAGGCAGGGGAAGCCTCTCCCCCTTGTACTGATAAGGAACAGCTGGTAGGGGGAGGAATAATTTCGCCAGGATTGTCGGCAGGCATTAGCATCCTGCCCGGCACCGCAGGCAGAGGGTCACCCGGTGCAGCTGCGATAGCAGCATGATCTGCCGGTGCCGACTCGGCACGGTGGGGGGCGATCTGCCGGCCCCGTTCATTCCGCTCCCCGGTGCCATCTGGCAATGCGGCATCCGGTGCCGAGCACGGTGCCGGCTTGTCCTGGCCCCCAATAGCCGTTTGCGGTGCCGCTCGATGCGGCTGGGCAGACTGTCGCGGCTCCAGCCCCTGTGGCGGTGCCGAGCGTTCCGCAGCGACCGTGCTCTCGGCGGGACGCGGAGCCGGTGCTGATAACGAGCGGCTTGCCGCTTGCGGCTTATGCGACCTGCCTGAGTGCGTTGCCGCCCCGGAGACACCCGGCTTGTGCTCCTGACCAGCCCGGGACAGCGAGGGAGGCGGGAGAGAGCGGGTGGGAGAAACTCTCTTCTTTTTTGATCCCAACGCCTCAGGGGAATCTGATCTCTTCCTTTGTGCTATAGAGGACTTTGAGACCTGCTGCTCCGGAGGCTGTAAAGCTTTGTCACACAACAGCAGTTTCAGGCGCATATCTCTATCTCTGCGTGCCCGCGGAGTCAATTTAGCACAGTGAGTGCATTTTTGTGGCACATGCGCCTCTCCTAAGCATCTGACACAGGCTTCATGCCCGTCAGATGCTGGCATGGCTTCTTTGCAGAGAGCGCACCGTTTAAATCCCGGTGACCCAGGCATAATTTCTCGTTTTTGTCTTTTTGTCTTCTTTTTCTTTTTCTTTTTTTTTTTTTTTTTTTTTAACCTAACTAACTATTATTAACCAATTAACTAACTAACTTTCTCTTTCTTCTTTTTTTTTTTTTTTTTTTTTGTGTAGTAACGGCTCCTGTCTGAGGAGACAAACGGCGTTCCGCCAGCAACCACGGGCGGCTGAGAGGAACTGACAAGGGGGAGCCGGTCCGTTGCAAAGGCGCGAACGCCGCGCGCTGTGTTCGCGCGTGCGCGGTCCGGCTCGGCTACGGCTATAGAAGTTTTCCGACCAGCGGCGCCGGGACGGGACCCGACACCTGGAGTGGAGCACCCACGGGGACCACTCGAAGAAGAACCAGGATTTTTTAGACTAGGTCTGAAGAATGATACACATATTTTCACACTCCCAAGTGATTTAGCAGTGGTGGAGAACCAATCCCCACCCATGCTGCTTCCCATTGCCAAGGACAGCAATTTGTGGCAACTAGGAGCTACAAGCAGCTGTTCTTGCAGACACTCAGGTAAACAAATTGTCTGGTGGCTTACAAGTGGCTAACCCAGATGAACTGTATGTGGCTGATGTGGCAGAGGTTTCCTACCCTGGCAAAATACGGCTGTAGTGTAGAACTGACTTTACTCAGTCTTGTTGCTGTTGAATGGGGGGGGGGAGGCGCAGCGGGAAACAGGCATCATGCCAGACTGCACCAAATTGCTTTATTTTCAGCATGCTGAAGCAAATAAAAGATGTAAGTGCCATTAATATTAAAGCAATTCACTCTTTAAGCAATTCAAATTAACCTTTGAAAGGGTTTTAGCAATCTTGTATCTTGCAGAGATGTGTTAGCTCTGAGAGGGAGAAGAAAGTTTTGATTTTGATCCTTGGCTAATGATTTTTTCCCACCTATGTAAGACTGGCCTTACTGGGTCAGACCAAAGGTCCATCTAGTTCTGCAGCTGGTCTTCCAGCAGCGGCCAATGCCAGATGCCTCTGAAGAAATGAACCGAACTAATCATCAAGTAATCCATCCTCGGTTGCCCAATTCCAGCCCTGACAGAGGCTTATAATTTTGGCTTTCACATCATCCTCTGGCAAGGAGATCCACAGGTGGACTGTGTGATGTGTGAAAAATAACTTATTTTGTTTTTAATTTGCTGCCTATTAATTCATTTGGTAACTTAGTTCTTGTGTTATGAGAAGGCATAAATAATCTTTATTTACTTTCTCCACCCAAGTCATTATTGTATAGACCAGGGGTTCCCAAACTTTTTGACACGGGGACAAGTAAATCCATTCATGAGCTTTTGGAGGACCGGTAACATTCATTTGCATATTCATTAACCAAATGATGAATATTCAAATAAGTTGTTTCTGGTCCTTCTAAAGCCCCCAGTGCCAGCGATCTCCCCTGGCCAGTCCCACTGCCCCCATCCAGCCCTGCTTCCACAGGCTGGTTCTCCCATCCTCCTCCTCCCCTTGATGTCCCCCGTTCAGGCCCCCCCGTCCCGCTCTGCTTCCGTCTGCCGCCGCCCCCCCATCTCCACCGGACAGCCCCACTACTCCCAACTCTGCTTCCTGGTTTCCCACCCCCTCACCCCCACCCCTCCTCCTCCTCCCAGCCCGCCCCGCTCCCCTTCCGGCAGCCACACTGAGGCCCGGTATTTTTTTCCCATGGCCCGATACCGGGCCGTGGCGCATAGTTTGGGAAATGCTGGTATAGATCTTTATTATATCCCACCTTACTTGTCTCTTTTCCAAACTCAGAAGTCCCAGTCTTATTCATCTCTCATATGGCAGCCATTCTATACTTCTAATCATTTTTGTTGCCGTGATCTGAACCTTTCCCAACTCTAATATATATTTTTTGAGATTGGATGATGACACCTGATTGCAATATTCAAAATCTACTGGCAATGTGCTATTATATTTTATTATTTATTCATTTATTCATGATCCCCAGCACCTATACTTCCTCTGTAGTTCTCTTGTTGTGGTTTTGCTTGATTTAGTAATTTAAGATTTCAAACTTCACTAAAGTCTTGGGCGATGGCTATATGTATTACAAAGCTTACACAAGCAGAGTTGCAAATGTGCAGCTGTACTGCTATAGCGCTGCTGGTGCAGACAGTAAGCAAACAGGAGAGAGCTCTTCTGTTGACTTAATTACACCAGCCCTTGCAAGGAGCAGTAGCAAGGTTGGTGGGAGAAGCTCTTTTGTGGGTGACAGCAGTGTTACAAGCCCTTAGGTTGGTGTAACTTACATCACTCCGAGGGTGACATTTATGCCCTTGAGCAACATTACAGATTACATCAGTGTAAGTTATGTGTACATAGCCCTACTTTTTACTTTGCTTGTGAGAGGCAGGGCAGTGATTTTCTTTTCTCTTTTAAACAGTGTAGCACTTTCTAACCCTGGGAACATGTACCATCACACAAAATTAAAATCCTACAGTGCCTATTCGTGCAAGTTGTCACATTATATTTTTGTGCTGAATCTTACTTTTTTTGGTGAACTAGTCATCACAAAGCAGCAGCCTGAAGTATTCAGATCAGTAGCTGTTATAAGTCATTTCCTTCTGTGAAAGATGTCTCAGAGGATGACAATTAAATTGTAATTTCTCACTGTCAAACACTTAGGATGATATCATGAACAAAGTCTTGTCACTTCCTTAGGTTCTTCCTACCATCAGATATTTTCACTAGTGAAACAAGATATTACCACTTGAAGGAAAACAAAATGCAGGCTAATCTTCAGGACATCTTTTCCAACAAGGAGATTGGTTAGATGATGGAATACCCTTCTCTAGCAGAAGCAGTAGCAGATTTATTATTTGGGCTATTTAACACTAGGCAAAACAAATATAATATGCATGATTGCTTTTTACATCATGTATTTACAGGGAGTGGAGCTAAGGACTTTACAACCCCTAATCAATACTGCATAGTCTAAGCAAGCTATGTTCAGTCACTAAAAATGAACAGTTCACATGCCCTAGATTTGTAATAGTGTATACTTACTCCTTGTTGATAACCAGTAGTTACTGTATTGCTGAGTTGATCATCTCATGGATATGTATGTTGTACCACTTGTACAGTACATACACAAAGATTGACACTTTAAGTTCCTGGTTTAAGGTTTTGCACAGCAAGAGAAAAACCACTAATGATGTTTTGAAAAGTAAACAGTGAGAGAAGGGAAACCTGAGAGGGAGTCTGTGAGATAATACAACAAAATAGTCAGGGGCAAGTTAAATGCCAACCCATTCACTCATTAATGGACTTGAAATTTTGTGCCCACTAATCTCCACGGAACACAAAAACACCCAAAGAGAAGAAATTTCTGCACAGAGCCTATAAATTAAAGCAACTGGGATTATGCAATACTAAAATCTTAGATCTTATTGAATGAAATAGTTCAATTTAAGTGAATGAAACCACTTGTCCTGTGCAGCTGCCATTCTAAATGTACAAAAAAAGAAAAAAAAAACATATTAATCTTGTGTAGCTGTTCTAGATGCATTGCAAACATCCATTCCACAAAGTTTCTTTCAGTGGTACCGATAAGCATGGCAGCTTGAGCTCCCTTTCCTGCCACGTGCCAGTGCACATCCATGTAAATGGTCCACTGCTCCAACCAACCTGTTCCTTCTTGGCAGACAACTCCGATGCCAAGGGATAGGAAGGTAAGTCAGGGAATGGACATGTGCATAATTTTGAGTTCAGAGGGGCCCAGAGCATCCTATACCAGGACAGATATATGCATTACCAGTGTGGGGTGGACTATGGGAATGCCAATACAACCATTGAGTTAGTTTGCCCACCAATCTAGCAATGTTAGTACAGCTGGTACTCCAGCACAGGAGGTCATGAGGACCACAGGAGATCAATATTATCTAGCAGCATTGCTAACACTTCCACTGCTTACTGGGCTTTTACAAGATTCTTAGGGGTAAATTAGCACTAAATAACAGCACAGAATACTGAGAGCTAGTGCTGGTGGCTATAAACAAATTTTATAGGACTTTGTGGAAACTCAGCCAGATGCCCACTTTTCATAATGTGGCCAACTAAAATCATGCCAAACCACGGATGTTTCTGCACCAGAGTTCCGGACTAGACAGGTTCAATCTGTATTAGCGAGGGCATAGTGAACACAGTATTCAGACTGGGTACATCTAGGCTACATGCCTCTGTCAACAGAGGCATGTAAAATAGGCTACCCGACAGTCAATGAAGCGGGGATTTAAATATCCCCGGCTTCATTAAAATAAAAATGGCCACCGCGCTGTGCCGGATCAGCTGATCATCGGCACAGTGCGCGAGTCAAGACGCGGATCGGCTGACAAGAGAAGCCTTTGTCAACCGCTCCTGTAAACCTCATTTACATATGTGCAAAAAGTTACTGGCTGGTTGAAGCTTGAGATTTTCCACAAGAGATTGAATTGTTTGGACTCTGGTGCATGGAAGAAAAGCTCTGGTGTAAGTAGAGTCCAGCACTGCTCCTATAAATTCTATCCTTCGCCCTGCCCAAAGGAAAGGCTTAGGCCACATCTACACTAAACAGACATTTGATACTAACATGACTGATCTTCTGGAGTTCAATTTAGTGAGTCTAATTAATACTTTCTAAATCTTTCTCAGAGAGAGAACCCGCTGGCAGCTGGTACTCCTGCTTCTGCTGGGAGTAAGGGAAGTCAACAGAAGCATTTGCTCCCATCTGCCTCCCACTGTGGAGAAAGTGGGAAAACTCAAAATCAGATACGTCAATTCCAGCTAATGTAAAAACAAAAAAATAATCTAGTAGCACTTTAAAGACTAACAAAACATGTAGATGGTATCGTGAGCTTTCATGGGCACAGCCTACTTCTTCAGATGAACTGAGTGTTGTATGTCCAGAACCAAAATAAATAGGAGAGAAGGAGAGGGAGGGAGAAAAAAAATGGGAAAGGCGGGGGGGACAAAAGGAGGCAGTGGGTATATAAATATAAAAAGGAAAACCAAGCCGGTATGTAACAGGCAAAACTGATAGTCTATAAGCACCTAAATCTGGATAGGTAAAAGAAGCAGATAAGGACCATTAGTTAGCAATTAGAGAGGAAGAGTAGCTAGAGTTCCATATCTTGATTCAATATATCCTTTTAATTTTTATTTATTTAAATATTTTTACCTCATCTTTCTATTTAAAATATTCAAGGTGGCTTTTAAGTGTAGACCTGGCCTTAGATCATTTGATGAACAGATCTAGAGCTTTAAAAACCTGATTGAATGAGTTGAACACTGGAGTGAACCTAAATCTTGGACTAGCCCTTGACTAGCTGTATGGCTAGATAAGGATAGACCTGTCTGCCTAATCTCCTCAGGAATGCCATCAACCTAGATATACATTTTGTGAAAATCTAAGGAGCTGTTGCCAGGCCAAAAGGTTCATAATGAACTCTCATCACCAGTGAACTGGTAGACTTTTTCACTATGAAACTGAGAAACTTTGCAACCTTGGTAAATTGCCCCACAAAATTTGGCATATCTTAACATGGAAAGTGGTGTACCCACCTCCAGAGAGGGAATAATGGAAGTCAGGGCAAGCATGGAAATGATCTTTTACAGATATTTGTTGAGTTGGCACTATTCTAAAATTGGTCTTAGACTTCCCTTTGGTTTCAGTATTATGAAACAACAGAAATAGAACTCTTTCCCTCTGTGACGCTGTGGAATTTCCTTTAGACACACAACATTCTGGATTAGAACAGTTACTGTATTGCTGTATTCAGGGGTTAGCAACCTTTCAGAAGTGGTGTGCCAAGATTTAACTTGGGCAAGAGCAGGCTAGGTACCGTGACCATATTTTCAGAATCAGCTGCAGCTAGGGAGAACGGTTTAATTTAAATTATTAGACAGATTAAGCATTTTAACTCTCATGTTAGTTTATCAAACTCCATTTTAAATGAAGTAAAATATTATGTCCAACACAAAAGGTTTCAATATTTTCTTTATTTATGGGAGGAGCGAGGAACCTTTTTTGGGTCAGAGGGTCACTGCCCACACAGAAAATATCAGTAGGGGACCACACAAGTGAAAAGCAAAAAAAAAAAAACTCCTCCAACCTCCCCAATCCTCACTGATGTGGCCTCCAACTGAGATACTTCACTCCTCTGGTGCTCGAGCCTCACAGGGTGAGGGGAAGGGACAGAGGACAGAGGTTCAGGGCCAGCCCACTTCACTTGGGCCTTGTGAAGGTTGGTGTTTGCACAAGGTTAAATTTTATCCAACTGTTATGCAGTTGGAAAGCACCATTACTGTGTGAGCTGGAGAAGGATTGTCTGTAGCACCCTAGACTGATGCTCCCTCTCCCCCTCAGCTCCCGTCTCGTACCATAGGTTGCTGACCCCTGACCTAGAGCATTGGGCTCCAACCTTTTTATGGACATGATCACTTTCTGAAATTAAGGGCAACCAAAGATCTACCCTGACCCTTCCTTGAGGCCATGCCACACTCACTCAACCCCTCACCCTCCTCTTGCTCACTTACATTAGGCTGGGGAAGGAGGTTGGGGTGTAGAAGGAATGCAGGGTGCTGGCTCTGAGGGTGGTCAGGGCTAGGAAAGGTGCTCAGGGTGCAGGATGGGACATGGGCTGCTGTCGCTGAAAGGGAGGTTAGAGCTGGGGCAGAGATCTCAGGGGGCAGGAGATAGTTTGGGGTGCTGGCTTTGAGAGTCGGATCAGGGCCAGGGAGCAGGAGGGAGGGGAGCGGAAGGGCTGGCTCTGAGAGAAGGATCAGGGCTGGGGCTTAGGATGCAGAAGGGAGTCCAGGGTGCAAAAGAGTGTAGGACAAGGTGCTGGCTCTAAAGGTGGGGAGGTCAGGACTAGGGCAGCCTCATAAAGGTTTGCTGCTAGAGAGCCTGAAATGTATATACAACACTATAACACTTAAGCTATTAGTGTATGAAAGCTCAAGTCACAAGAAAATTCTTTTCTTAGAAAACACAGGATTAAAGTCAGTTATTCAAAAACTACAGGATGTAAGTTTATTTTCAAAAATTAACTTTTAATCATTCTTTCCATGAGTGCACAATTCCTTTTAAAATTCCCACTTTGACGTCCCTTTCAGAATTTTAAATAAAAGTAGTGACAATTTTATAGTCCCCTCAGTTTACTAACATTAAGATAAACTGATGCGTCCTACAAGCATGTCCACATACACTGGCATATGGAAGTTTTATTTACCATGCTTATAAATTGAATGCAAACATATCTGCTACACAATTACAAGGGCAACAGTTACAGTTTCTAAATTACAAAAATAGTTATCACCTATTAGCATCTCTATACATATCTTTAGCAATATGCATTTTTTGTACAATTAACATTAATAGTGGTTATATTGGTGAAAATGATTCATTAAAATAAATTCAAGGACTAGCTAATGAAGTGGCTTAGTATGTAATGTAAAAACTTTAATGCCCAAAAGACAACTACACCAAAAGCATAGGGCTTGTTTCCCATCAATCACCATAACCAAATGTCATTATACTTATTGGTGCACAACCAATACCTAAAGCTGTAACACAGCATTTTAATCCAGTCCTGGGAGTACCTTCTGGTTTAGACAGATGCCAAAAGCAGGAACTTCTCTGTTCTTCACATTTCTTACCAATTAAAAATTGTTCCTCACAGATAATGAGGATCGTGATAATCTTAAGTACATCCATGTCTAAACAGGCCCAAAGAATAGAATTTCATGGCCAGAAGAACGAACTACATTTCCTTACCCTGTCGGCATACCCAATTAAATACATTAGGCCATAAGTATGGCCAAATGCAACAGCGTATGATGTTTTTGTAATACATCTAGTAGTTATCATTCCATGGAGCAAGATAGTTCAAAACTGACCTTAAAAAAAAATCAAAAAATCAATCTAAACAACAAATACTGTTACTTTAGACCTCTGAACACACTAAATTGATATTTTTAATATGCTGAATAAAAAGTCTATAGTTACTCATTTATCCCAACTCATTTCTGATTAATGCAGTTTACAGAAGATAGATTGCCCCTTCTACAAAAGGAATATATCTTGAAGTGTCACCACACAGGTAGCTTTTTGGATTACTTTTTATTTAAGTTATGAAAATGCCAAACAAGGCACTGATTCTGCAAATGTTGCTCATGTAATTAACTCTTGGACATTAACTAGTCCCACAGAAGTTAACGGGAATATACACTTAAACAGGTTCCACTGTCTAGTACCAGGTAGTTAGCAAACAAAACTTACAAAAATTTTTTGGTTATAGACTTCTTACACACGTTTAAGAGTAAGAGTTTTTCATACTATATTTCAGCTTTTAACAATGGCAACTAAAAACTTTTGACTACAACTCAGCATACTGCCTCCAAACACTTCCATTGTTTCACCCTCTCTAAGGATATATTTCAATGAATCAGCTGGCAGTACTAAGTCCATGATGAAAATGTAAAACATCAGTGCTTCAATAGTCTGCACTGGTCACTTTACATTAAAAAAAAAAACAATGTTTTGAATACTATTTAGCAGATTACTCAGAGAATTTCAAGGACAATATGTATCAAAGTCATTATATATGTTACAATAAAGTTGTCAAAGGTAATAGAAATGTTAATATTAAGGTCATGCACACATCAGAAGTGCTTTAAAACTGTCAAGCTATGCTGCATTGCAAATTGTTACAAGAACACTAATCTCCATACTCAATTTTTTAAAATAATTATGCAATTTTCTATCAAGAGTCTCAAGATGAGGAAAAAAGTTAGAAGTGAGGTGAACATCTCAAAGGCGTTTTTCTTCTACAACTGTTAAGTAACAACAAATCATTGGCTATATCTTTCAGAACAAAATTTGCCTTTTGAACTCCTTTACTGTGTATTTAGTGGGTAGATCTCCAGAGTTTGTAGGATACTTTTTTGATAACATCGTATTTTAAATTAAATGGGGTTCAATTTTTCTAGGTAGAAACAGATCAAAATGCATAATATCTTATTGACCTACCATTCTATGCAGTTTACTTCAATATAAATTAAGCATTTAGTTTTTTAAACATTGCATATATTTGATAATCATGTTTTAAATCACGTTTGACAATCATGGGCCACGATTTTAGAAGAGGGGCCACTTCACAAATATCTGAAGTGGCCCTGGGCCGCCCCGGAAAGGGTGAGGCCTTGGGCGGAAAGGGCGGGGTCAGGACACTTCCCTGCTCCCCCACCCACAGACCCTGGTTAGCCTGGGGGTGGGGAAGCATATGAAGTCTTTACCCCCATTTTTCCTCCAAGAGAACTGCCAGTTGTACTGAAAGGCTGGCATTTCCCTCTAGGTGCCTGCATCCCTGGAGGTAGGAGGAAGCTTCGCACACTCCCCGTACTCCCAGATCAATTAGAGCCTAGGAGCAGGGGAGTGTGCAAAGTCTCTCACTCCCTGCCCCCGCCCTGCAAGGGGCACATGGCACTTACCACTGTTCACTTTAAGCACTGCATTCCCCTGGTAGGGCAGGAGACTATGCCCACTCCCCCATCCCCAGACCCTGATTGGCCTGGCGGCGGGGAGCGGCAGAGCATCCACGGGCCAGCACAACCTGCTTGGCAAACTGGATCCAGCCCGCTGAGGCTGTCTTGCCCATCCCTGTTTTAAAAGCACATTTTCTGTTTAATGTCATTAGAGCACATTATTTATTATTTGTGTAACTAGAATGCCTGGGAATCCAGTATTTGATCAGGACTCCTCTTGTTCTATGTGCTTTATAAACACAGAATAAAGAGGCAATCGTTGTCCCTGAGCTTACATCATCTCAGTCATATGGCAACAGTTTCCATTTAGAGTGTAACAGATCTGCTAAAAAATAAAAACTATGAAAATTCAAATGACACACTATACTGAAGATTTTTTTGGGGGGGAGGGAGGAAGGGAGGAGATTACAATTTTTACAATACACATTAACCTCCCCTTCCATCTTATGTTGGGGTTCCAGAATCAATTCCAAGTTAACATTCCAAAGGTGCAAATTAAGCACCTTAATTTAAGTTATATATCCCTCCCCTCAGAGGAGATTTTGTGACCAAATAAATCAGTATTTCAAGGATATGCTTCACTATGGACCCAATTAGCAGTTTTGGGGGTATCTATGAAATGAGGAAGCTTTCTAACTTGAGTTTCTTGTACTATTTCATGCCCTATTTCTCACCCATTCGACCCTACCCACACATTCAGATAGGTCCCCTTTCAGAATCAAGCTCTTAGCTGTTTAATATTCCTATATTCTTGAACCAAAAGTTTCTTAGCTGGACTAGCCTATGGAAAGTAACTAGCTTCACACAAATGTCTATCTACTGACAGCACTATTCATTTTACTCAGGGATCATTGTCTTAAAATAGCTAATACTCAAAGCTTATGTAGAAGTAAAATTACAAAAGAGTTTTGGTCTATTTCAGAGCCCCCAGTTTTGCTCATGGAATGTTTTACACTGTACCATTGGCCGGATCTGGCCTTAAATCTGGCATGGCCAGATTCAGAAAGATTACCATGATCTATGGAGATCCTTCAGTGGCAGAGAGCTCTATCAGCAGCAACTCTTACCACGCTACTCTCTACTGCTGGCACAAGAGTTTGGCCAGAGCCTCTCTATATGCCAGTCAATAGTTAAGAAATCATCTCCCATTAAACTATAGACAGATAGCTGCTCCTCGCAAATTCTGGTACAACTTCCAACATAGCCAATCATCTCAACCCTCCTGAGCTTTGCTATTGTCAGCTATAAGACTGAGCATTTACAACTAAGTATTTATGTGTAAATGCACCAGGTTATATTAAGTGCAGTATACTGTTTTTTATTCCGTTTATTCATCATTTTTCAAGTTTACCAACCTAGTACTGAAAATATTTTAAGAATCCAAAAAGTAACTTGATTTTGTAATGCCAGCATAGTGTCTTCTGGTTCTATTAGTGTCAACTGGCCAGCACAATTTACAAGATTATGATGATTTAGAGTCCAATAATGTAAAGGGATATAAACAGGCACAACTTTATACCCATGCGGAACTTTTTTTTTTTAATTGTGAAGTTTAATTTTATACTACAAAAATATGTGAGAGGAAAAAAAATGCATTTTCAAATTTTCAGACTGTTGCTTAACTGAAAAGTTACCTTTAGGATATAATACTATTTTCAATGAACTGGATACTTATTTCTAATATCCTATGTTGGAAAAATATGGAAGCACTAAAGCTGTTTAAAAATACTGTTCATTTCAATTTAATAATCTAACCACTAAATAACACAGTATACAATCTGTAATTATCCAATTGAGAACTAAATTAGGATTCTTTTAGCTAAAGCTCAAGCTTTTTTAATTCTAGTAAAAGAACAAAAGTGTTTTAAAGACATTAAATATACCCAAAAAAACAGATTTTAAGATTTACTCTAAATTAAATTATGCTCCTCACAAGGTGAAACGTATAAATACCCATTTCCAGGGCCAATTATACCTGGCCTTCAGTGACATGGAAAACGTTTATACTCAGGATTATTTTGTTTTGTGATGAGAAAGAAGCCATATTTGAGTTATTCTAGTTTGGTGTTTGTATAGGCACTTGCATTTCCAAATCTCATAATTTGAAGTGTGAGAGTTCAAGAGCATTTGTGCAACAACTGCTTAGTCAGTCCATACAGACATTAACACTGACAAGTTGTTTAGGTACACATTCAAAGCGATTATGATTAATTATATTTTTAATTTACACCTTGCTCTTCAAAAGATATATCTAGTCTTGCTACGCACACAATATTTAAGTGATTTTTGTGAAATCTTGAAAGTGACACACTTGTAACTCCAAACTACAAAATAAAGGAATAACAACTTTACACAATTTGTATCTTTCATAATCCAATAGGGACTTTAACATTTTTCTTTAACTCATGAATTTTGCAAAGCAGTACATTTTTGTTATATACACAATTCATTTTTTAAAAATATGAATAGTGAACATTTTCTTAGCTTCCCATCCCATGGTAGAGGCAGGGAGGAGGTAGAAACAAACGACGAACAGTAGCCAACCTGACAGGAGATCCAGAATTCCACATTCAAGGAGAACAAAAACTTTCATTCAAGTCAGTAAGAGTTTTGTTTATGTTTAAGGAGTGAAAAAAATAATCAAGAAGTTAACCTGTAACGGAAATATATCTAAACCAGAATTCCAATATAAAGGAAGCCATATTGCCATAAATTTACTAATTTAGCCTCAACGACTAGTTACCACATATATAGACATATCCAGACAGTCTATAGGAAACTGGTGACTTAAATAGAAGCCTTGATCTGTAGTACTGTGTCACAAATTCAGTTCTCATTACTTATCTTTCAGTTCATATAGTTTTTCCCTCTCTCACAAGTGTTCCTTAGAGATACTGTTTCATCTTTATGGCTAAATATATGCACATTTTAAAACTCTTGTACTGTAGGGGATAATCCAAGTTCTCTCTCAAAATTTAAGATGCTTTTTTCCTAGAAGAGAAAGGGCTATATACATTTTGCATGGTTTCTCTCCCCCTGTCCCCCTCAGATTATATAATAAATGAGCAGACTTTCAGGTTTTTTACTTTACACACACAATGCTTCAAATAGCAGCAAATCTGATCAATAGTTCTACTAAAATGAAATCTGGCAGCAACAACTACCATATTTTTCTTTCCGCATCATCCATTCTGCCACTTTTATTGTGGAGGTTGAAGTACATTTAGATATTCTGACTGGCCCAGTTGATAAGTCGTGTTTCCACCACAGTCTACATACTGGTATCTCTCCTGGGATATTTGTTCAGAGTGGCCAAAGTAAGAGGTCGTCACTGTCACTCTTAAATACAGACAAAAAGAAAAGAGATGTTTGGTTTGTAAGGACTATAGAAAAAAATTGTGAGATGATTAGTATTTTTAATCAGATAAAAATTGCTTAATTTATATAAAATGTTTTAAATACACATTTTCTTCAAACATTTTATTTTACATTAGTAGCTAGCTAAGTTTAATTAAAGTTAATATTGTACTACATACACAGAGCTACCATTATATAGGTCTATTCTATACTTGGAGATGATGGTGAAACCAATGAAGTGGTATTCATTTACTCCAGTTGACGGTCTGATCCCTTAAAACACACTCCTAGCGTATCCTGTTGAGTTTTAAAAATAGTCATGGACTGGATTAAGTGTTAAGATGAACTGTAAAAGTCCAAACTTCGTTCTATTTTTTATCTGTGTACAAAAGCAAGGTAAAAATTGATATCCACACCACACCAAATATTCAACACCTCTAGTCTTCACACCCACGACAAACTGGCAGTGAGCCTGCAACAATGTATACAGGTGAAGAAGAGGAAAGAGATAGGTAAGAGATAGGGATGTGACTGGTTAACCGGTTAAATGGTAAGCTTCACCCTTAGCAGGTTCCGGTTAACCAGTGGGGACAGGAGCAGTTCCCCCTTTAATTAGTTAACTGATTAAACATTACTTGTAACTAGTTAACCAATTAGGTGGGATTTTACATCACTAGTAAGGGACAATTTCAGGCTTAAAGTGAAACTTTTATAACTATAAAAATACTATAATCCTGTCAGTAAGTGAACAATTCATTTTAAGAGCTTTCTTAAAAATTAATTTATCAGAAAAAGGTCTCCAATCACAGAGCAGATATACCACTGGAATTGGCTATGCAAGTTTCTTCACACTTCCAGGCTCCGTATTAAGGCAAGATCACATTTAAACTGCAAATAACTTCTTAAAAGCTGAAGCATGCAAAGAAGAGATTTAATAAACCATAAAGCCATTATTACCACATTATAAATTAAAACGTTTATTCATTTTATATAGGATATATTTCCCCCACATTAAAGAACACTGTATATGAAAATATTCAAATGCACTACATGACTTCGCTAGTTACTTTTATACACAAATACTACGGATCCATACTTACTGCATCATGACTACTATGTTATGCACTTTAATAGATGACAAGGTACAGTAATCGCTGAAACAACAAAACCAGAATTAGACTAATCAAGTGGTAAAATGTAACTAGCTAAAACACAAAACTAAATATATATTTTAATTGACAGGCTATTTATGTCCTACTTCATCTTTAACTATAAAATATTTTAGTTAAAAGTTGCTGCAAATAGAGCATATTGGCATCTTCTCTACACACAAATCCCTTTAAGTTTACATGCAAAAAGTCATTTTATCTAAATGTAAAAAAATTGTCTGTTAATTGCTTCTTTTTAAAGTGAGTCAAGGGAAAGATTAGTTGTAGACTTGACATTCAAAGGGCTTTGTAACCAGGTGATAGTAGGGCTTTGCAACCAAGAATGCAATTGAAATCTCAAGATATCAGCAGAAAAAACACAACAGAAAAGCCTCAATACATAAGGCTACATTTACACTATAGCTTAAGTCAACGTAAATTATGACGCTCAGGGATATGAATAAGCCACTTGCCTAAGCTCCATACGTTACACTGACAAAAGCTTTGGTGTGGATAGATGTTGGTGGGAGACAGCAGTCAACTAATTAAATACAAAAAGCTCATCTGAAAGACATTCATGGACAGAAGATTCTTCATATTATGGTAGCAAAAATGAGAGAATTAAGTTTTACCAAGTTACAAAATTCAACTGAAATTTCAACTCAAACCACATTATTTGAAATTATAAATGTACAAAAGCATCTAAATAATGTGTCTCCTCAATTGCAATCACACTGGTTACATTATACATCCATAGACATAGCCATAGTCCAAATAGGATAAATAAGGGATATAATCCCTCGTTTTGCCTATAAATCAACTTCTAGCTAAACAATATTTCAGTATTGGAGGAGGTTATTGTATATCAGTACATTAAAAGAATTCTTACACCTGTCTCTGAAGCATTTGATACTGAATAATGCTAAAGACAGGAAACTGAAGTAAATGAACCAAAGATCTGATCTAGCACAGCAACACTCATAGTCCGACATAACATTCACAAAAAGCAATATTTGCTTTCCTACTGTATAAATTCAGTTCTTTCTATTCCAAATATAGTATAACAGTGTGGTAAACAGTTTTTAGTGGGCACTATTAGTATAATACTGTACACACATATTTTAAAAGCCAAACACTTACAACATGTAGCTCATTTCATCTTGAATGACTGTGGGCACCATGTAATCAATCTGGGGAAAAAACCACAATAAGTCAGTGTAATGATAAGAAACACAACATAAAATACAGTTCATTTAAAAAGCATATCCACACTTACCTGCTTCATATCCAGTGGCCCAATTTTGGTAATATTGTTTAGCCTTGCCTTTCCAATAACTGTTTTTGAAAACTGAACTTGAGCTGTAATGTTTGCCACTTCAACAGAATAATAATTATTGTTTGTTATATTTAGAGTGTTCTGAAGAAGAAGAAAAAAGAGAATTTTAGAAGTGCTCATCATGAGTTTCTTGGAAAATAACCATTTTGTGATTAGAAGACATTAAGGCATCTCCTGTCAAAGTGGTATAGCTGTATAAGCTATCTTTTGCTTTATCTCTTTCGCTACACATATTTTTCAAAACTGTTTTTCAAATGTGGCTACCACGGCTGCATATAGCCACCAGGGACTTTTCTTGCAGCCACAGACTCCTGAGCTGTGACTGAAGGGGAGCAAGTGACAAAACAGCAGGCCCTCCCTGTTACTCCTGGATGCACCATCTTGGTGCTGGTTGCTTGGGCTGCCAGCAGGGGCTGGCCCCTGCTAACCTCGTCCTGACTTCAGAGACACCTCAGGCACAGTGCTGGAGAAGGCAGTTGAGGAGTTCCACATCTTCCTAGGGTGGTGGGGCCCAGTCTTTGGGCTTCAGCCCTGTGTGGGGGGCATCAAGGTGTTGGGATCCAGCTCTGAGGCAGCAGGCCCTGGAATCTAGCCACAGGGCTTCAGGCTCCAGCTCCTCCTCTAGCAACCCCCCCATCCCATCTCTCCTAATTCTTGTTGCCTCCCCGACTCCCATCCAGCAATGAATTTGTCCCCAGGCTTGCCAGGGCTGAGTACGTGTGCTGTGATAAGTGATGTGTTCATTTGTTAATATCACTTATCACACCACAGACTTACTAACAAACAAATAAATTACAATTAGTTGGACATGTATATGTGCATGGTTATTTATTTTTCCTAAAACTAATAAATATTTTAGGAAAAATATGAAAGTGGTCCCCCAGCAGGAACTGATTATAGCAGGGGTGGGCAATACATTTTTTTTTTTACCGGGGCAACTTCAGAAATGTTTGAAGTGGCCCCGGGGTTGCACCAGAAGGGGCGGGGCCTCAAGCAGAAAGCTTTCCTGCTTTCCCACCCACAGACCATGATTGGTCTGGAGGTGAGGGAGCGCCTTTGTCCCCTCCCCGAGATTCCCTCTGGGCACCTGTGCCCCTGACAGCAGAAAGAGACTTTGTGCACTCCCCCTTCTGTCCCCAGGCCAATCAGGGCTTGGGGGCAGGGGAGCACGCGAAGTCTCATTCCACCCTGCCAGGAGTGCAATGCGCTTCTAAGCGCCACACACTCCTCACAGGGCAGGGGCAGGGTGGAGAAAACTTCACATGCTCCACCCGCCCTCAGGCCAATTAGGACTTGGGGACGGGGAGCATGTGAAGTCTCCTCCTGCCCTGCCAGGAGACTGCGCTGCATATGTGCTTCTCCCTGCCCCCAGGCTCGGGGTGGGGGAGCAGAAGGGGCCTCCACAGGCTGGATCAACCCACTGGATCATAGGGATGTTAGTAGGTAACCACTAACTAGTAGCTAACCCTAACCATTGCCTTTACCAGTGATGGTTAACCAGTACCTGGGGAGCAACCCTACTGCGTCCCAGCATGGGGCTGCTAGTCTGGGAGCCAGCAGCTCCATGTGGGGATGGAAGTGACAGACCCATGTGGAAGTGGCACCTGTCTGCATTTAACCAGTTAAGTTTAACATTTAACCAGTTAATTAACTAAACAGTATTTTACATCCCTACTCTGAGGTCACCAAAAATATTTGTCCTGAGAACTAACAGGTTAAAACATGTTTTAAAACACTAGACAGCATCTGGTGGAGACAGAGACAGTGGTGTTTTCACAAATGGTAGTTAATATTTTTACTAAATTTCATTACTTTTAGGCTAAACAAGGTCTTAGAAGGTAAATGTGAGTGTTGTAAAAGTATGCCAATTTTCTTCCCACAATATTTGTCAGCTTATTCATTAATGCATGCAGTAAAAGAAAATTCACTCCTGTTCAATACAATGAATAACTGGGTTTTCATAAATAATTCAAACTTCATGAAGAATAGAGATAAAGGAAAACTGGAACTACTTCACCTGTTCACAGGAGAACATACATCTGCATATACTACATGTGGAAGTTTTAGCAATTGTATTCAGAGTGGCCCCTCTCTCAGCCTCCCTCCAGCATGCTGCCATCTGTGCACCAAATTATTTCCCTGTTCACCATTTTATCCAATTCAGAATGCTGGTATTGAACACTTACAATACTCACACATTTTAGAAGGCTGCATTTCAAAAAATGCAATCACCCTGTACACGATATTTAGTAGATTACAGGTACAGATCTATAGAAGGCATATCTTTCTTAAGAGTAGACTCAGAATCCAGGGTACACCTTCCCCAAGCAGTTTCTACCTCTAAGTCATGCTGCAAGACCTCTACCCCAAAGGTCCAGACCAGATGGAAGTTTGACAGTAGATTCCCAGGGTGGCAGCCCATGCTCATACAAACAGGGAGGGAATCTGACCATTCAAACAGTTCTCACTGTCTTTATAATCAACATAAAATGCAGATAAACACTGTCAGAATGCTTATAAATAAAAGATACACATCATGTGCATGGTAAATTCTATATAGTAAAGCATTTTTATTTTGAACCATGCATTGTGTTTTATAGGGAGACAATTTACACAAATACACTGTCCACTTTATCAATAGTCACAGAATGCCTTACCGTAATATTTAGATATATTATGCGCCTACTTGTTTCATAACTGACATATACTGACTTCACTCCAATGTATTCAACATCGATGGAACGAGGAAATAAGAAGAATACAGCCAGTCCAGAAAGGAGTAAACACACAATTACAGAAGCCGTCACATAAAGCTTTCTGCAAAAACAAAAAATGTTAATTTAATTATATAACTGACCAAAGTAATTTGTTATAAAATTCAAACCACTTCTTTCCTATATTTTCTTCATAAGTATATGAGCATTCCTCCATAAAATCAAGATATTTAATCCGCTTTGTTTCAACCTTTCACTTTAACTCCTTAAATTCCATTTTAACTGAGAATAATTAAACTGTATATTATGTTTAAGAAAAAATCTTGGAACATAGGTTTACCTTGCTTTCAAGCAGAGTTCAAATATGTAAGCAAGCAATGTAACGTAGTATATACATGGATGCTCTGATGTAAAGTTTATAAAGAAATTTTGGTGTTAAGTATATTTAAGAAAAAGACCCATGATCCAAAAATATTCTTAATTTGAAGTAGAACTCAGAACAAGCAAATCAAATTCTGAAATACTGTCATATATGAAAATGAGGCTCTCATATGCCCTGCAAAGCATCTGGTCTTCCAGGAGAAATATTTAATACTAAATCTAAATAGTACTGCCACTAGTTTGCTTACATTTCTGTTTAACTAAACATTGTGAGTTTTGGTTTCCTGGAAAAAAGAGCAAGGCATATGAAATAAAGCTTTGTAATACTGCAGATTTGTTCCAAGCTTGGACAACAAAAAGTTTCTTTAGAATCTACTTACCATTGTTCCATATCTAGACGATTCCTAATCGCACCACATAATCTTTAAGTGCTCACAAATTTTAAATTGTAAAATGTGAGAATTTTTACATCCCCATAAAAATGGTATCTTGTCATAGTTCAATATTATAAAATAAGGTCTACTGGAGGAGTAAGACTGTGTCTGTCACAGAAGTCACAGATTCTGTGACTTTGTGACCTCTGCAAAGGGTAGTGCAGCCAGCCCCTGAGACATCTGCACTGGCTTCAGTTAACACAGTCTTGGGACACCTCAGCCTCTCCTTACCCAAGCTGCTGCTGCTGATGGGGGTTGGAAGGGGCTCAGGGCTGGGGCAGTGCTTACCTCAGGGGGCTCCACAGATGCAGCCAGTATGTCCCTACAATTACCAAGGGGATGAGGTCAGGAGAGTCTGCACACTGATCCTGCCTGCAGGCACAAGCCTCATAGTTCCCAGTGGCTGTATTTCCTGGACAATGGGAGCTGCAGAGCAGGTGCTCATGGCAGGAGCAGCCATGGAGCTCCCTAGCCTTCTATCCCCATAGGAGCTGCAGAGACATGCTAGCTTTATCCAAAGCTGCGCAGAGCCAGGTAGGGAGCCTGCCAACATTGCCACTCCCAAGCACCCATAGTCCCCAGCTCAAGTTTTAGTTAGTGTATATACATAAGTCATGAACAGGCAGAAATTTCTATTTACTGCCTATGATCTAGCTATGATTTTTACTAAAAATACCTGGGACTAAAACATAGCCTTAAATGTGAGCAAATAAAAAAATCTATGGCTTCAGTAAAATACATTAGGTGCCGGAAATCAGAAAATGGAGCTAGTTTAGCAGAGAGATGACAATCTTATAATAAAGAACTATAAAAATGTATTTATCTGCTAACGTTTCAAGTACATGTTAACAATTGCTATTATTGCTAACATCACATTGTTGCCAAATTAAGTATTGCGGAATTTCTAAAGTCTGCTAGACATGAAAGCAAAAAGTCTATTATAGAAAAATCTAAACCCTATTGATCACCATCAAAAATATATCATAAAATCACTGAGGTTTGACCAATTTAATATATGGGAAGATCTAGTAAGTTTAATAGACACAACAACAACAACAACAAGACTACATCATAATGACACTGATGACCAAGAAATATTCCAAAGAAATATACAACAGCAGCTGCTTTATTTAATCACAGGGGACCAAATGCACAGCTGATTCAGATGTGACAGTGAAGTTGGGTCTACCTATGTCAAATTAATTTGGCCTTTTGTCTACATATTAGAGTAAAGGGTATTGAATTCTCAAGCAATATACAGCCAGAGTCTTCTAAAATATTTATCATTCCACATAAGTACCAAAATATATTGTACTGCACAATGTTAAAAAACACCTTATTAGAAAATAGATGTGCTACCCTGCACCTCTGTTGTCAATGTTTTGAGAGTTGGCGGTAGTTCTGTATAAACCATGGTTTGGGACTATTGTTTGCAGATAATGAGCCTAAGAAAAGACTGCTCAGTGACTTTACTTATCTTTCTTCTTTAGAGAAAAACATCTAAGTTAAACAAAATGTATCAGCAAAAGAAAAAACTAATCACTTCACACATTCATATTCTTACTGTAACTTACGTTCTTCTTGGCCTCAGCCTCTGATCACTGTATGGAATCAGTGCCACAAGCTGGTTTTCCTGACCTACAAATATACAAGAACAATCTTCAGAAATCTCTTTATGTGGGCTTATTTATTTTTTAAGCAAAAAGAGTTCAAGCAGCATTTTCCAGCACAATTTAATAGCACCTAACGCTGGATTTTGTTTTTAATAAAAAGACACCACAATTAAAATAACATTTTGGAAAGTGTACTTCGGTATGGAATAGAGATGTGAATGGGTAACTATTTAACCTAAGGATTAACCGGTTAAATCAGGGGTGGAGAACCTCCGGCCCACAGGCTGTATGCACTTCATCAGAGTTAGCTGCTGGTGGGCTGCAAAATTGTTTGTTTACTGAGTGCCTCCAGGCACAAAGTCCTACAGTTCCCAGCTGGCTTGGTTCAACATTCCCAGCCAATGAGAGCTATGGGAAGCAGTGATCTGGCCTGCAGGGTCCCCACTCTGGGTTAAATGATTAACCAAGATTTTACATCCTTTTTATGAAACATCTCTTCCTAGACTGTACATTCTTTTAATTCTATGTAACAGAACAATGTGTTGGTACATTAAGGGACATATGCATTTATCCCAAAAGAAAGGTTAAAAAGCAATTTTTGACATTTTTCTCTCTGGAAGACAATTATTTGTACTGTATTAGCCAGCAAAAGCACCATAGAACCATGGCCCCCATTATGCCTGATGCTGTATGAACACATATGGTACATCTACACAGCAGAGATACTTCAAGATACCCCAAGATATCCCGAAATAGCAGACCCGATATTTCACCGTCCCTGTAAACCTTGTCGCACGAGTGTTAAGGGATATCTTGAAATAGCATGTTATTTCGAAATAGAACTTGAAATAAGCTACACAATTTGCATAGTGCAAATTATGTAACTTATTTTGAGTTTCAGGTGCTGTGTAGATGCACCCATAGAAATACACAGTCCTTGTGCAAAGAATTTCCAACCTAACCAATTTCTAATCTCTATTCCTTTCTTACGAGTCAACAATAGAATATTGTAAGCACTTTGGAGCAAAAAAGAGTTTTTAATGTACCATGCAAAACTAGGATGCATAGGAAGTAAATAATAATCAATGAGTGAGAATTAATTTCAACAGCATGGCAGTAAATGAAGAAGGAACATCACTAATACTAAAAGTAGGGTTGTCAAGCAATTAAAAATTGTTATAGTGATTAATCGCGCACACTGCCCCTTTGACATGCTGCCACAGCGTTTCAAACAGGCAGTGCTGCAGAAGCCCGGAATCATCTGGAGTCCTGAGCTGACCCCAGGATCAGTGAAGTTTCCCTTTTGAAATGCTGCAGTGGTGATACAAAGGGGCAGCACCACAGGTGCCTGGGATCAGCTGGAGTCCCCAGCTGACCCCAGCTCCGTGCACCTCACTGACCCTTGGAAACACCAGACTGGCACTACAAAGGGGCAGTGTAACGCGGAGCCCGGGATCAGCTGGAAACTGCAGCTGATCCTTGTTGGAGGCAAAGGAGGAGCAAGAGGAGAGTTAAAATGGTGGTTGTTCTTTCTCACCTGTTAATGTTATTTGGTTCCCTAAACTGTTGGAAGTGTTGTCTGTTAACCCCCTATCCCTTCCCTAAGTGAATGCAGAAGAATGTCTGAGGTAAACAGCAGGAGTAAACAACAATGCACACGGCCCCCAGCAGGGAGTGCACATGGCCCCAAGAGGTCCAGACTCAGAGGCTGCATGTGGCTGATCCTAAAAGGAGAGAGGGACAGAGACACAGTGGTTGTTGACCATCAAGTGGAGCCTCCCAGAACACCCTCTGCTCGGATCGCCTGGCCAGCGGACCAGCTTAGGAGTCAACTTGGGAAGATCAAATAATATGAACTGCCTTCTGCTCGCCTTATCATCCTGCCTGGGACTGTAAGTGTGGTTGAGTGCATGAGTGAGATTCCCCTCCCTTCCCAGTTTTAGTTGAATAAACAAACCCTTTACACTCCTATGTGGTGATCCCCTCTCCTTAGTGTTTAAAGCAGTTGCAATCCACATCCCCTTGCAACAATCCTGGGCTCTGTGTTGCGCTGCCCCCTCTGAAGCGCCGCCCTAGTGCCTCAAAGGGGCAGCACATTAGGAGCCTGGTATCAACTGCAATGCCCAGTTGATCCCTGGCTCTGTGTTGTACTGCCTCCTTGAAGCGCCACTGCAGTGCTTCAAAGGATCAGCGCATTAGGAGCCAGGGATCAGCTGGGGACTCCAGCTGATCCCCGGCTCCTAATTGCCTGCCCCTTTGAAGTATCGAACCAGTGCTCCAAAGGGGCAGCGCAGCATTACCACCTGCGATTAACGCATTACAAAAATTAATGTGTTAATCCTGCCTTGCGATAATTGCAGGCATTAGCGCAGATCAACTGACAGTCCTAATCAAAACTAAGTTTAAAATAGCAAAAGAACTAATGTTACTTAGGTAACATTACCTGGGTTACTTGGGTAACTTTATGTCAGGACCAAGAATTTTGCACACACTAATTAATTTTGCTCACACTCAGATGCAAAGAACACATGAAAGTTTACCAACACATTCTCTATGAAGTACAGGTTGAACCTCTCTAGTCTAGCACTTCCTGGTCCGGTAACATCCATGGTCCGGCATGATTTTAGTTATTTAGAGGCTGACTTATCATGAGCATGGTCAAGTTCCCCATGGTCCAATCAAGTTTGTTTACAACAACCAGTCCTGACTCTCAGGCTGTGTCTACACTGGCACCCTTTTCCGTAAAAGGGATGCTAATGAGAAACTTCAGAATTGCAAATTCCGTGGGGGATTTAAATATCTCCCGCGGCATTTGCATGAACATGGCTGCCACTTTTTTCTGGCTCGGGGTTTTGCCGGAGAAAAGCGCCAGTCTAGACTGGATCTTGCGGAAAATAAGCCCTTTTCCGGAAGATCCCTTATTCCTACTTTCAAGGAAAGTAGCCTCAGTGTTCTATGCTGTTCTTTACTCTAATTTACTGCTAAATGTCTCCCAAGAGCCCATTTAACAGTGGAAATGTTGGTAATACTGCTAGACACTACTGACCTCCAATAGTTGAAGTGACTATCTAGAAAGGAGCACTGAAGAAAGAGATCTGGGGGTCATAGTGGACCACAAGCTAAATATTAGCCAACAGTGTGACACTGTGGCAAAAAAAGCAAACATGATTCTGGGATGCATCATCAGGAGCATTTTGAGCAAGAGACGAGAAGTTATTCTTCCGCTCTATTCTGCGCTGATTAGGCCTCAATTGGAGTATTGTATCCAGTTCTGGGCACCACATTTCAAGGAAGAGGTAGAGAAATTAAAGACGTCCAGAGAAGAGCAACAAGAATGATTAAAGGTCTAGAGAACATTATCTATGAAAGAAGGCTGAAAGACTTGGGCTTGTTTAGTTTGGAAAGGAGAAGACTGAGAGGGGACTGTGACGGGGTGAAGCAACCCCGTCACTCACGCGGAGCGCACGGGGCAGCCGGGGAGCAGACAACCGGCGCGGCAAGCCCGAGCGGGGGAGAAGGGACGCGTCATCACACGGCGCCAGGGCGCGCCGGGGGTGACGTCACAGGGGCGACGCCGAGGAAGGCGGAAGGGAGGGGGAGGATAAAAGGAGGAGGGGCAGCCGGGGCAAGGGGGTCGGAGCCGGCAGGGCCGGCAGCGGCGGGACCAGACCCGGCGGCGGCGGGACCAGACCCGGCAGCGACACCAGAGCCAGCAGCGGTGGGGCCAGCGACACCAGGCCCGGCAGCGGCGGGACCAGCGACGCCAGAGCCAGGGGCAGTGAGTCCAGCGGCGGCGGAGCCAGCGGGGGCAGGAGCCCAGGACAGTGAGGCAGGAACCACGGGAGCCAGGCAAGCAGGCAGCGAAGGCGGCTGGGGACCCGCCGAGGCTAAGGCGGGACTGGACGGCTACGGGTCGGCGGAGTGGAGCCAGACCCAGGGCGGGCTGCGGAACCCGAGAGCGGGGGTGTTTTGGGGTACCAGCCCCCCCCCGCTACCACTGAGAGGGCGCCTCTCAGTGTCAGGGCCCTGGGTCGGGGTCCGGAGAGAGGGTGGGCCCGGACCCCCTACTCCGCCCGGCGACCCAGAATCGAGGGGTATCTTGAGCGCGGCCTAGGGGCAAACAGGAGGGGCGGCGGCCTGGACGGGCGGCCCCGTGACAGGGACATGATAGCGGTTTTCTGGTATCTAAAAAGGTGTTACAAAGAGGAGGGAGAAAAATTGTTCTCCTTGCCCTCTGAGGAGAGGACAAGAAGCAATGGGCATAAACTGCAGCAAGGGAGGTTTAGACTGGACAGTAGGAAAAACTTCCTGTCAAGGTGGTTAAACACTGGAGTAAATTGCCTAGGGAGGTTGTGGAATCTCCATCTCTGGAGATATTTAAGAACAGGTTAGACAGACTTCTATCAGGGATGGTCTAGACAGTTCTGGGTCCTGCTCTGAGAGCAGGGGACTGGACTTGATGATCTCTGGAGGTCCCTTCCAATTCTAGTGTTCTATGATTCTATGGTTCATTGAATTCTTTGGCTTGGCACTGGTCAGATTCTGAAGTGCTGGACTAGAGAGGTGCAGCCTGTATCAACAAATTATTCCTGCAGTAGTGAGCTGAGCAGCAGCTATGAAAGTTCAGAGAACTATTGCACACCTGATGTCCTTATATCAACATTTAGGCACAAAAAACTCCAACATGTAACTAATACATCAGACAGAAAAAATGGTGAGAGGAAGATCATTTTTGACTCCGTGTGTGATTAGGATACATGGGAGCATCATTATTAGAGACATTAGATATCAGGTAATTGAATAATTATGTAACCACATCAAGTTTTAACAGTTACACAGCTATTCGATCGTACCCAGGGGAGAGGCTGGTAGCCAGTGCATGCCTGGCCCCACTCCTGGGGAGCCCCCTGCCACCCTACGCTGCTGTCTCTGAATCAGAGGCTGCAGCATGGGGTGGCAGGCAGGAGCTGGCCCATGAGGGGAGCTGGTTTAAAAATAGAGGCAGCAGCTACTGATATAGAGGCAACAACCCGTCTGCCGGGGGCCCAAGCTCTCCACAGACAGAGGCTGCGTCAGCATCCCATGGCGAACAAAGGCTGCCCCCCACCCTCCAGTGCTGCTGCCTCTGATAAAAACAGTAGTACAGGGGTGGGGGCGTTGGAGACAGTGCTCCTGGGGAGTCAGCTTTTAAGCCAGCTTTCCCCAAGCACCAGCTCCCACCATGCATATTGGCTCCTGCCTCCCCCCTCTACCACCATGCTGCTGCCTCTGATAGAAACACAGCAGCATGGAGGGACAGGCGGTTCTGCTGGAGCCAATATGTGTGGGGAGTTGGCTTAAAAGCCAGCTTCCCATGTATACTGGCTCCTGCCTGCTCACCTCACTGTTGCGTCTGTCTCTCTGTCTCTGTCTCTGTCTCTGTCTCTCTGTCTCTGTCTCTCTGTCTCTGTCTCTCTGTCTCTGTCTCTCTGTCTCTCTCTGTCTCTCTCTGTCTCTCTCTGTCTCTCTCTGTCTCTCTCAGGCACTAGTGCGGGGTCGGGGTAGGCAGATCCATGGGATCTGGTGTTCATAGGGAGCCAGCTCCCAGCTCCCCCATGCTTGCTGCCTTTGACACAGAAGCAGCAAGGTGGGGAGTGTGTGTAGTTGACAGGAATAACCGATAAGCCCACTCTTACTGGTTAATCATGTAGTTGACTATATGCTGACACCCCTAATTATTATGGGTCTGAACCCAGAGATATATTACTTTATGTTGACACAGCAATTAGACACTCATGGCTGCTTTGTGTTGACTCAAGGTTGCAGGGATCTGGCTAAGGTACTGTTTAATTGTGGTGTAGATGTTTGTGACTTGGCAGGAGCCTGGGCTCAAGAATCCTGTGAGGTCTACAAAGAGACTTGCAGCAGTGAGTCTCAGACCCAGATCACCTGACTCATGTTACTGGACTAAAAATAACAGTCTAGACATACTAATGCTGAAACCTAGATTCTGAGATCCAAGTTCCTCACTGGGTCTTTCACTCTTCTCTCCCACATCCTGTACACAAACCCACAGGAGGATAAAGAGTATAATAAATATGGACATTTTCCTAGGATTCCTACTGCAGGCACAAGACTTACAAGTTATTAATTTGTCCATGTGGTATTTTTGAGGGAAAAAATGCAAGTCCCAATAAATTAAACAAATGACAAACTTAAAAATATAAGCAGGACTTGCACAGAAGAGAAGTTGAAGGTATGCAGATTACTTAATGTTGAAGCTGTGCAAAAAGCAGAAGAAGAGATAAGGCAGATATAGCAAAACAGCATGTGATGATAGTTGAGTTTAAGTGTGGAGCCTAAGCACACACATCTAGATATTAATAGCACCAGTCAGCTCAAACATAGGTTTTGCAATAAGGTATTAAGGAAGTTAAAATAGGTTGAAACACATCAGTTTCTTGTCCACAACAAGAGATCTCTCGACATTTCTATTGAACCCCCACAGCCTCTTCTCCGGCTGCACAGTTTTCAATTGTAGACTCATGACTGGAGAAACAACAAAAATAAAGCCACACAAAGCTTCTTTAGGGCACAGAAAGTCTTTGGCTATGTCTACACTGGCCCCTTCTCCGGAAGAGGCATGCTTTTTTGAACTTTGGAATAGGGAAATCTGGGGGGGATTTAAATATCCCCCGCGGGATTTAAATAAACATGGCCGCCGCTTTTTTCCGGCTTGGGGAAAAGCCGGAAAAAAAGCGGCAGCCATGTTTATTTAAATCCCGCGGGGGCTATTTAAATCCCCCGCGGATTTCCCTATTCCAAAGTTCGAAATTAGCATGTCTCTTCCGGAGAAGGGGCCAGTGTAGACGTAGCCTTTATGTTTGTAAAACATGAAAAGCTAGAAACATGGTTAAAATGTTTGGGAAAAATTCTGGAATTATATTTTCTAGTTTGAGAGAAAAAGAAAAAGCTACTCAAAATAATCATGTGATTGTTTAAAAATAGTCTTCAAAGTTAGCCACAAAGTATTATAGTGCTACTGTGTGCTGGGTTGAACAGCTGGATTTGTCCAGAAGAAACAAATTCTATATGATTGTTGCAGTTTAACAAAAAGCATGAATCCAAGTTCATTGTGCTTCTATTTCCAATAGGACAATATAGTCTCATTTATTCAAAATATTTTTACTAAACTGAAATCTCATTTTCAGTGCACAGGATATTTTAAGATAAAATAGTTTCATTAGAACTGGCTAATGGAGTGAATTTCAGAGTTGCATTAGTTAGCTCACATTTTTAATGTTTAGTATGAGACAAGCATACCAAATAACGTATTTAATAAATTACCTAATGTAAAATTGAATAATGGTATGTTTCACAATTTTCTATTTTGATTTACTAAATATTAATTCTAATTTTTACATATTAAACACCCTCAACTTAAGAGATACCTACTATCCTAACACCTAACATTACTATTACAGGAAGATTAAAATGATTTCTATTTAATTTGTTTGTATGAAATACTTGCCAGCCCTTAGTATGGGTCTTTCACAAGACAACAGGAGAGAAAAATATATGGCCATAAAACTACAAAAACAGAAGGACTGGGACAGATGCAACGCCTAATTGTACTAAACCTCTGTTCTGGACGCTAAGTTTTAAGATGATGTAATTGCTTACCTAAACCTAAAGGAACAACACTGATAATTTAATTTGCAACTAATATCAGTGTCTTAAATTTATTGGTATTTAAAAAAAAAATCTAGTGGTTTTAGTTCCTTTCCTCCCAGAAGATTCTGAAATGCTTTACAAACAGTATTTGAATAAGAATGCTTAGCCAGTACTGAAATACAGCTCTCTGGAGTAGAATTTTGCAGCCTTTCTATACCAAAATAACATTTTATTCCTAGAGGCATTCTGTGCCAAAAATAAAAATTCTGTTCATATTTTAGAATTCTGCAAAATTCTGTATATTTTGTCAGATGTCATACAATGTAATCATGCCAGATTCAATTATTTTGGTAATTTATTTCTATATCTGTCAGCAAGAATGCCTGTATCAATACAGACCAAAAATTGATTATGGTATTTTTTTGATTAATAGATTTACTGGGCATATTAAAACAGAACTGTGAGTCCTTTAAATAAATTACAATACAAACTGTATTTCTTGCACCCATCAAAAGCAAAGCAATAGCTTTGGTGGTGGTGGGGAAGGAGGGTCAGGAGAGGGAAGGAACTTGGAATGAAGATGGATGGTTGTTAAGGTGTGGAAAAAGTATTGAATGGGGTAGGGAGGCTTTTGGGGGGGGGAGGGGGGAGGGGAAGATTGTTAGGGAGTTGGAGAGCCTCCCCATGCAGACCCTGGCTGACCAAGTCTCTCCCATTTAGTTAGACAAATCTGCCCCATCCCCACACTCTCCATCTAAGGATGTTAAAATGTGGTTAATTGACTAGTCAACGGCATTTCTGTCAACTACTCAATGTACATTTCAAAGGAGGAATGCAGAAGTGCCTAAGAGCCCCCGCTGGCGCTCTTGTACATTCCCAAGCAGAAATGCGGAACTCTGCGTACAGCCCGGGGCCAGCAGGAAGACCCGCTGACTCCGAGCTGCATGCATGTGCCTGCTTTGAAATGCACACATGTCCCCAGCAGGGCTCTTGTACATTTTAAAGGAGGAATGCAGAAGTGCCTATTGAGTAGTTGAGGAGCCCCCCAAACTCCCTACATTCTGGGCCCCCCATATCCTTCCTTTGTTCCAAGGGTGCCAGCTCTGTCCCTCAGGAACCTGGGTGGGCTGTCCCTGGGGGGGAGGGGAAGGGGCCAGGGCCCTCGACCTCTGGCTTCAGAGGCAGGTACCTTATCCACTGGGCCACTGGAGGAGCCTCCCAACAATCTGGGCCCCCCTTATCTGTCTTATGTCCCAAGGGTGGCATAGGGTGGCTTCTGTCCCATAGCTGTGCGGCGCTGCCACTCTGAAGTACCCCTTCCCCCCTGCTTTGCTGTCTCTATCTCATAGAGACAACAAGGGGGGGAGAAGTGGGAGAAATCAACTAGTCGAAAGACTGATAAGCAAATGCTTATTGGATAGTCGACTAGTCTTTAACATCCCTACCTCCATCCCCATGGGTTTCCATAGCATCCTCCCATGCCCATGTGACTTTGCACCCCCACTCTCATTAAGTTCCTGGCTTAACGCCATCACCCCACTAGCTCTAAGCACATATCCCAGTCTGTCTCCTGCATTAGCCATTCTGAACACCAGTCTATGACAACACGCCCTCCGCTCCACTGAGCCAGGAGCAGCCCTGTGTGCTCCACTTTGTCTGGCTCGGCAGGCTGAATGTTGTAATGAACTTCTACTCCTGGAGGAATTCCACAACCCCACCCCAAAAATACATTCTATCCCAGAAGTTGTGCAATTCTGCCTTTTGCCCAGAGGCTATTGTGACACCAGAACAGCTAGCTGTATTCATATTGATGGCCAGGGCTCGCCAAACTGCGGCAAGCCCTGCTCGCCAGCCGCGCTGTACGGCGATCTGCGTATACGCAGATCGCCTGAACCCGGCTCTTCCGGGTTGCAATCTACTCGCCATGGGCGAGTAGATTGCATTATTTGTCGAGCCCTGTTGATGGCTATTCTGGCACCACTATGGCCTCTAGCAGACAAAAGTAGAACTGCAGCATTTCTTGGGCACAATGTACAGAAAACAAGTTCTGCAGGACACATGAATTCTGCACATGAACAGTGGTGCAAAATTCTCCCACAAATAACCTTTTTAGGAGGGAAAATGAAAAATAGTCAAATTAAAGATGCAAGAGTAATTTGAGGAAGATTATCTTTTGCTGAAATATAAATGAGGTAGTATACCTAAGACTGTCTCTTTTACAGGAAAAAAAATTAGCTAACACATGGCAGTATGCTCATGAAGACAAGGAAGTCATAGATTTCGTACATTTCAGAAAGTCAGGGTAAATCCTAAGTGCAGCATGTAGAACTACAAATGTATTGTCTTCTCAAGGATTGTACTTCCTGTTACTGAACACACAGTAAGAATTCTAATTTTGACCAAAAAAAGTCTACTACTGAAGAGATGGACTTTGCTTTGACATGGGTATCTACTAGTCATTTGACCAGGCTAACCATAATCCATTTAAGGATGGAAGATGAACCTTTCCAAAATGACATCTGTCAAATACACCACAGTAAAAGACACAGCTTTAAATTAATTTTTGTGATAACTTTTTAAACGCGTTATATTACCCAAAGCCAAGTATTTTCAAAGCTGTGTACACCATGATACTTGAAGGTGCATTTTTTAAAACCAAAATGCTGAACTTCAACAACACTGGGTATTAGACTTCACCCAAATTCTCATATCATCTGCTAGCTAGCAAGAAATCCTCCAAGGAATGTCAGCTAGAAAGGATAATATCACCATATGATGAACTATTTCATCCTACTGTTCACAAATATATTTGAGAATCTTTGCATGAATACTGTCAGGAGCGCAAACATGCAAAGACAAGTGCATCATCTTTTAAGAAAAACAGAAGTAACAAGGAGCATCCAACAATGAAGTCACAGGAGAAAAACGTTTCATGTCCAGAAATATAGCTAACCTATTTTAAATGATTTTCCCAAGCAACAATTAATATTTGATATTGAATGCATGCAAAATCCATGGATTTCAAGAAAAAACCCTTATCGGGGTATACACAATACATAAAAGCATAACTACCTACTGAGATCTGAATTTCTCAATTATGATTTTAACAAGCAGAATACAATGTGGTTTTGCAATGATTGACATTACTATCTATAAAGGAGCAAAGACCTTCTTAAAGGCATAAAAATGCTACTTTTAAAAGAAAGACAAATAGAAGTAAAGCTTTTAACACAAGATACAAAGGACAGCTAAAAGGAAAACACTATATGTGCTACTGTAATTAGTTTCTATAAAGGTCATTTTCCATATTATAGTTCATTTTAAGAGGTGGAGTAATTTAAGGTATAGATTTGTCAAAGCAAAAAAAAACACAACAGATTCTCTGTACTCTCATTCCTTGCCATAGTTAAAAGGCCAATTAAAAGACCTAGCTTTGCCTAAATTTCTCCATCTATAAAATGAGAGCTACATGTTACTGTCCAGTTAAAGCGCTTTAACTTTTAACTAAAAATTATATAAAACTGCGAAGTTCAAATTTTAAAATGTTTTCAACCAATATGTATGATGGTTGTACATATTGTACATCAATTGTAAGAACTGTTACCTCACAAAACTGGTATGACCATTTCTGTTAAACAGAAATGCATACTGAAAGCATAACAGCAAAAACATCCAGAAGACCCTACACTTGATGGACAGCTAAATTCTAAGTTGACTTACATGTTTTAAAAATAAAAATTAGAGAGAACATTATTAACATAATATCCTCAAGAGTGCAGGTTCTGATTACCACTGTATATATTCCAGTGAGAGGTATCATAAAACGTCCATCTGTACAACTCTTCCTACTCGTTTCAATATATAGTTAAGGAATAAAATATCTAGATACAAAGAGAATTATGAGCACATATGCACAAGCAAATCAAGATTAAATCTTCCACTGATTTTCTCATACATATACTGAAAAGGTAATTTATAAAATGTTGATTTAGCATAATCTGACTATCTTCTCGGCAGTGCACAAATAAAAACAAATTTCAGTTACGGAGTTGTAGTTACTGGATGCAGGGCATTCGCTTAAAATTAAACATATTTCCTCGTAAATTATAACACCTACCACGTGGAATTCTCCCTGTTCCTTGGCAAGTGGGACAAGTGACACTGTCTCTTCCTGTAAATTCCACATAGGGGAACTGTGACACATCCCCACTTCTTCCATCTTCACTATGGGATTCAGAGTGAACTAATCCATTCCTCATGTTTTCAGATGCTGTACCTCCATCATAGCCATCTTCCTTACACGTATGTAAAGGCAGGTGAGAAAAGGATTTCCCCATGTCTGATGGTAGAGAGAGTAAAAAGTAGGTTTTAGGAAAAACACTCAAAATGGTTTACTATCTTATACAAAACATAGGAAGAGCTATTAATTTTGCAGTACTCATAATGAAAATAGCCCAATTAATTTAGAATTCATAATAAAATGATATCAGAAGAAACAAAACAAGATGCAATCTGAAATTGAACAGCTGACAATTAACAGTTTACTCTGAAGAGAAGTCAAATACATGATTTGCAGATTCCATCCAGCCTGCACACAACATTCAGATTGTCCAGAATCTGTTTTTTTTTTAATAATATTTGTAATTAGGAGAGCTAAAAGCAAAAGCTTCCTAATATGAACTGAGCATAACTGGTGTGGTCGTCTGCCTGAGTCTGCGAACAGCCTATAACAAAGTCTGAGGAGCACGAATTCCCCTAGATTCTATTATGCTAACTGGACATCAACTCTAAAATTCAATTATAACAATGCAGTAATAATATTATTTCAGTGTTGATAATTTTTAGCGAAAAGAACAATGAAGGAAATAGAGTAAACTTATCGGTTAATGCTACAGACTGCACGCATTCCATCCCCCACCTCTGGCCAGTACATTTTTTAGCAGGCTGGCCAGCAGCCTGGCTTACTTCCGGCTTGAACCTGATCTAGAACTTACCCTGCTGCAGCTCGGCATTTAAAGTGTATTAGAAGTCAGGCAGGCAGCCCAACTCAGTTCTGGCTTGCACTGGGTCCAGGAGCTCAGACTGCCCTCCTCCCCCTGAACAAGGCCTACTGCCACTCTGCGCTGCCTCTGTATCAGAGGCAGTAGTGCGGGGCAACAGGCAGCCAGTCCATGAGGGGACCTGGTTTTTAAACTGGATCTCCTCAAGGGCCAGCTCCCGCCAGGCACCCCATGCTGCTGCCTCCAATACAAAGGCAGCAGCGGGGAGTGGCAGAGGACTCCTTGTGAGTGCAGCCCTACCCCTGGGGATTTCAGACTAGTCGAGTAACCAATAAGAATTTGAGGTTAATTGACTATTCAGTTAACCAATATTTAACATCCCTACAATGGAGCAGCAGGAAGTCATACCAGGGAAAGGGAGCCTGGGAGCAGCACGGGTGCAAAAAGCAAGTAAGTGTCACCGAGATCCTACCTCCTTTACTCCCCCAGTCTGCTCCTGCCCCCTTCCCCCTGGCCAGACACCCACCCACACTAAGGATGTTAAGAGCTAGTCAACTATCCGATAAGCAAATGCTTATCGGATAGTCAGTTGACTAGTCGATCCCCCTCTCCCCGCCTTGCTGCCTCTATCTGTGCAGCACTGCCCCTTTCAACACCGTCTCGGCGTTTCAAGGTGGCAGCGCTGGGTGAAGCCCAAGGTCAGCTGGGGACTCTAGCCTGGGATCTGATCCCGGGTTCCTCCGAAATGCAGTAGGGAGCCCGGGATTAGCTGAAGAGTCCCCCGCTGATCCCGGGCTTCACGTGGCATTTCAAACCTGCAGCGCAGCATGGAGCCCAGGGTCAGCAGGGGACTCTAAGTGTCCCACTGACCCTGGGCTCCATGCTGCACTTCTGCTTTGAAATACAAGGGAGGCCCTGCTGGGGACTCTGGCTCCAGGCTGCATGCAGAAGTGCCTATAGACTAGTTGATGGAAATTCCCACACCCTGCTCCTGCCCACTATCCCCTGGCCAGCCATGCACCCTGCTCCTACCCTCTCCCCCCAGCCAGGTTCCTACCCCCCCAGCTTGTTCCTACCTCCTTCCCGCAGCCAGACATCCTACTCTCAATCTGCTCCTGCACCCTACCTCCCACCCAGATTCTGCACACCCATCCCTCAATGTCAGCTCGGTTCCGCAAACTAGAACCCACTAAACCTGGAACCCCAGAAAAGTTAACCTGGCCTGAGGCCTTGAACCTCAATCCTCCCTGCCCTTACTCTCTCCCTCCTTCCCCTGTGGGGCTGGAGTGCCAGGTGTATCAGTTGAGGGCCACATCAGAGAGGGTTGGAAGTTTTTGGAGAGTTTTTTTTTTTTTGCTTCTCACTTGTGTGGTCCCTGACTGACTTTTTGTGGGACAGTGGTCCCTGACCCAAAAAAGGTTCCCCACCCCCGCCATAAATAAAGACAATGTTGAAACCATTTGTGTTGGACATAATATTTTACTTTATTTAAAAATAAAGCCTGGCCAACAAGTCCCAAATCTGAAAGCTGCATCATAACACTCCTGCACCTCCCACGCCCCAACCCTGAGCCCCTCCTACTCCACATACCCAAATTCCTGCATCTCCATATCCCTGCCATAAGAATGACAGAGGACAGCCTGAAAGTGTGCATGAAGCTGGATTTGACCAGTTATGTGCAAAAAGATGCTGCAGCAGAAGTCGCATTAAACAAACCCTGAGTACAAGGTTTCATTTATGCTATTATTAATCATGTCAATTACCAATAATCAGGGCTTGACGAACGGCGGCAAAAACCGCTCACCAGCCCCGTACTGTACATGCGCAAGGGCCACATTGTGCATGCACGCATCGCGAATGAACGGGGCGCGCAGCTGAAATCTACTTGCCAGAGGCGAGTAGATTGTATTGTTTGAAAAGACCTGAAAATAATATTAAGTCATATATTTCCAGTCATGCAAATGGGCATTCTTATATGGCTCTCTGCTGACCAATTGTTGTAAATTTTGATGTAGTTTGGCTCTTTGGTTTGAAAAGTTGCTGACCCCTGATCTATATTATAGATTTACCCATCCCTCCACCTCACACCACCAAACACTAGGAATGTAAGCATCAACTAGCTCAGTGTTTCCCAATTGGTGCTCTGGGGAACCCTGGGGTTCTGCAAAGCAAAACTAGGGGTTCCACGAGGAGCCAGCACTCCCCCGTCCCCTCAGAGAGAGAGCCGGCTAGCCAGCAGAGGCATGGGCAGCGAGTTGTATGGGCTCGTGGTGCCCATGCTCCTCCAATATTTGGAGCTGGAGCAGGCCCCGGCCCCCAGTGCGTCCTCCCACCCCGGCCCCAGAGAGTCTCTCCCCCACCCCCGTCCCTGGACCGTCCCTGCAGTGCACAACCTTCACTGAGCTCCCCCTTGCTGGCTGCTGCTGCCCTGCGTGGCGTGCTCCAACCGGTGGGCAGGGAGACGCCTGGGCATGACGTAGCGTCACGGCTCAGGATTTTAAAACTGCTGGGCTCTGTGTTGCACTGTGGGGCTGAGTTGCGAGTTCTGAGTCCAGGGACAGAGCACAGACTACAGCCATGCAAAGTGAAAGGCAGAAGGAAGAGGAAGGGCTGGGAGAGGAAGGGGCTTGTGCAGAGGGGGAAGAGAGGGGAAGGCACCAAAGGGACAGGGTGGAAGAGAGACTCTACCAGGGGGCCAAGTGCAGACAACGAGGAAAAAGGCAAGAGGGGAGGTGTCAGTGGGAGTGGGACAAGGTGATGCTGGGAGGGGAGAGGGTAAGGATATTGGGGACAAGAGGGGGGAGGGGAGGTGCTGGGAGAAGGCTTGAAAGAAGGGGTGGGAATGAGGAAGGCTGGAATGGAGCAAGTCATGTGTGAGGGCACAGAGGGGCATGAGAGGAACGGGGGCAGAGGATGGTGAGGGTGTGGACATCAGGGAAAAAGAGGGCAAAGGAGGTAGGGGCAGTGAGGGAAGGGGGAGGCACCAGGAGGGTGCAGGGGTAAGGGAAGGTGCAGGTGCCAGGGGATTCTGGGGTGAAGCAGAAGGGCAGACACCTGTAGGGGAGGGACCAGCACCAGAGGAGAGACGCAGGACAGGTTTGTACAGGGAGGTGTTAGAAGAGGGGATGAGGAGGGGTAGCTCACATGATCAGAGTGGGGCTACTGGAGGGGTGGGCACAGAGAGGAGAGAAGGGCTGGTGGAGGGGGGCAGGTAGCAAGAGGGCTGAGGGCAGTGAGAAGGGCAGGAGTCAGGACAGCAGAGGAGGGTGAGGAGTTGGGGGGCAGCAGGCACCAGGGAAGCTGATGGAACGAGGGGAGGAGACATGGCAGCAGAGAGAAAAGATAAAGGTTTAAAAATATTTATTAATAACTCGGGTGCCACAGTGGCACATCAAACAAGCCACATGAACTCAGTACTTGCGAGCTGTGCTTTTACACAAGAGCATCTATGGCAGTGTGGATGCTCTCTTGCCCAAGAAAGCGTCGATGGCCATTTTAGCCATAGGGCTTTCTTGCACAAGAAATTCATGTTGCCTGTTCATACTGGCCTCTTGCGCAAGAACAGTTGCACAAAAGGGCTTATTCCTAAGCCGGAGCATCATAGTTCTTGCTCAAGAATCCATGATTTCATACATGAGAATGTCAGTGTACTTGCACAAGAACACGTGGCCAGTGTAGACAGGAAGCAAGTTTTTGCGCAAGAGCAGCCGCTTTGGCGCAAGATCGTGCCAGTGTAGACACAGCCAAGGGGAGGGCAGGAGGGAGGCAGGGGCAGGGAATCAGCGCTTTCTCAGCATGTCTGCATGGTTTGGGGGAAGGTGCAGGGAAATTGAGCTCAGCTGGGTTGCAGAGTGGGGAGGTCCGGGGAGCTGAGCTGGGCTGGGCTGTGGGGTGGGGGTGTGTGTGTATGGAGCTCAGAACTCAGTTTGGCTGCAGGAGGAGGAACCAGGGCTAGATTCAAGGGAAACGGGGCTCAGCTGTGCTGTGAGGGAAGCATGCAGGGAACCAGTGCAGGGCTCAGCTGGGCTGAGGTGGATGGGGGAGGACATACGGAACAGACAGGCAGCTCAGCTGGGCTGTGAGGGGCTGCAAGGAACTGGTGCTGCACTCCCTTGGATTGTGGGGGATGGTTTTGGGGGAGGTGCAGGGAACCAGCAGGGGTGGGCAGCTCAGATGGGTTGCAGGGGTTAGAGGTGCAAAGAAGCCTAGTGTGTGGGGGCGGGGGGAAACCAGGAGCACTGAAATGACCTCTCCTCGTCCAAAAATCCCTCATCTGGGACCAGGGCAGGTCCAGAGGGTGCCAGATCAGGGAGGTCCAACTCCTCCTACTCAAGTCCCCTCCCTGTCCCTGGCCCCAGGACCCTGCCAGTCATCCTAGTGCCCAGCAGGACCATGTCCTTGACCCCAGCACCCTGCCACCTGCCTGCCCCAGCACCCTGCCACCTGAGCCAGCATCCTTCCACCTAGCAGCACCCTCTCCCCAGCCCCAGAACCCAGTTTCACTCTGTCCCCTGCACCGACCAGCACATTTGGGACCACATCAGTGAGGCTTGGGGATTTTTGGAGGGTTGTTGGATTTTTTTGCATCTCACTTGTGTGGCCCCAACTGACTTTTCTGTGGGTCAGTGACTCTTGACTCAAAACAGGTTCCTCACCCCTCTCATAAATAAAGACAATGATAAAACCTTTTGAGTTTGACATAATATTTTATTTAATTTAAAAATAATATTTTATTTTATTTAAAAATGAAGCCTGGCCAACAAGCCCCCAATTGGGGCCAAACCCCAATCTGACTGCAGCATCATAACACTCCTGCACTACCTGACCCCAAATCTGAGCCTATCATACACTGGAACCCCGTCCTGAGCCTCTTACATCCCCAAACTCCCCACATCCTCAGTCTTCTGCTGCAACACTCCTGCACCATCCACACATCACAAATCTGTGTCCTGAGCCCAACACTCACAACCTTCTTGCCCTAAGTCCCTCACATATCCAGCCCAAACTCCTGCACCCTCACATCCACAAGCCCATGGCTTGCTCAGCACCCCAACCTTCCACCTGAGCCCCCTCCCGAAGCCAACATCCCCTTCTCCTGCATCCAGATTCCCTCCCAGAGCTTGTACTTCTCACCCCTTCCCATACCCATATCCATCATTCCCACCCCACACCTCCTGTCTCAACCTAGTGAGAGTGTATAAGGGCTGGGGATAGCAAGTGATGGAGAGGAGGGGAACAGAGCTAATGAGGCCTCAAGGAAGGAAGGGGGGTGGGGGGGTCTTGGGGAAGGAATGTGATTTTCATGCATTGGTGGGGATCCCCCCCTCCCCCCCCCTTTTTTTTTTTGCTTGACAAACCTAGGGGTTCCTTGAAATTCTGAAAACCTGAAAATGGTTCCTCGGCCAAATAAAATTGAGAAACACTGAACTAGCTAATAAGCCACTTGACTAGCCACTTTTCCCTCTGCTCGATGCCTCTATCAGAGAGAGGCAGCTGGGGGGGGGGGGGGATAGGAGCCAGTGCTGGGGGGAGCCAAATTAAAAGCCAGCCGCCCCTACCGCCAGCACCATCTCCACAGGGGAGGCAGAGATGTATTGGGGACCAGGTGCAAACCAGGAATCAGCTGTCCAGCTTGCACCTGGTCCTCCCCCAACTGCACTTTAGTCTTTTAAATGTATTAAGAGCCTAACGGCTCTTAATATATTTAAAAGGCAATGCCACAGTAGGGTTAGCTCTCGGGACCAGTCCCCCGCTTATCAACTAATATTAGCTGATTAAATGCCACTTAACATCCCTACCAAGCACAGTCCAGGAAGACATCTGATGAGAAAATAAGAGGGCAAAACAGGCATGGACAGTACATTAGCCCCAGCACTTGCTCATGGCCACCATTTCTGTACCAACCTCTAACGGGAATAATTCTCTACAGTGGGTTTATGGCTATGCTCCAGTATAATCAGTGGGAGTGTTACTACTGTGGAAAAATAACCCCAAGGTAAAATATTTTGCAAGCGTCTGTACCTTTCTAGCAGACAGAACATAAGAATGGCCATACTGGGTCAGACCAAAGGTCCATCTAGCCCAGTAGCCTGTCTGCCGACAGTGGTCAACACCAGGTGCCCCAGAGAGGGTGAACCGAAGACAATAATCAAGCAGAATAGTAATAGAAATATAGCCGTGTTAGTCCTGTATTTTGCTTCAGCTACACCAGACTATGTAGCACTTTAAAGACTAACAAGATGGTTTATTAGATGAAGAGCTTTCGTGGGCCAGACCCACTTCCTCAGATCAAATAGTGGAAGAAAATAGTCACAACCATATATACCAAAGGATACGATATGTGACCATTTTTTAAAATTGTATCCTTTGATATATATGGTTGTGACTATTTTCTTCCACTATTTGATTTGAGGAAGTGGGTCTGGCCCACGAAAGCTCATCATCTAATAAACCATCTTGTTAGTCTTTAAAGTGCTACATAGTCCTGTATTTTAATAATCAAGCAATTTGTCTCGTGCCATCCATCTCCAGCCTCTGACAAACAGAGGCCAGGGACACCATTTCTATCCCCTGGTTAATAGCATTTTATGGACTTAACCTCCATGAAATTATCTAGCTTCTCTTTAAACTCTGTTATAGTCCTAGCCTTCACAGCCTCCTCTGACAAGGAGTTCCACAGGTTGACTATGCGCTGTGTGAAGAAGAACTTTCTTTTATTAGTTTTAAACCTACTACCCATTAATTTCATTTGGTGTCCTCTAGTTCTTCTATTATGGGAACGAATAAATAACTTTTCTTTATTCACCCTCTCCACACCACTCATGGTTTTATAGACCTCTATCATATCCCCCGTCAGTCTCCTCTTTTCTAAACTGAAAAGTCCCAGTCGCTTTAGCCTCTCTTCATGAGAGACCCGTTTTAAACCCCTAATCACTTTAGTTGCCCTTATACAGATCATATAACCTACCACTATTAATTTTTACTGCAGAATAGCACACCAACTACCATGATTTAGATCAGCGGTGCGCAACCTCTTTTCAACCACGACCATATATACTCATTTCATGACCCCCAAGATAATTTGAGCAGCATGGTGCAACACTTAGATCTGGCCGGCCGGCGGCTGGGCCCAGCCATTGGCAGCCCTCCAGGAAGACATCCGCAACCCCATTGGGGGTCGCAATGCAAGGGCTGTGCGCCACTAACTTAGATTACAGTCTTTCACAGGGTCTGAACAATTCTCATACTAATGCACAGTCTGATCCTGAGCACATTACTCCAGCCCATACACAATTCTTCCATTGAACTCAAAGCAAATTTTGCCGTAATAGGGACTGCAGGATCATACTATTAATTTCTGATATGGCACCAAAAAAATCTAAAATATAAAGGAAATCCATTCCTGCAGTTGCATAATAAGATGGTCCATACAGGGAAAGTAAAGTACTATTTTAAGAACTTGCATGCATTCCTGCTGTATGGACTTCTCATGTTTTGAAAATATATATTATTTATTCCAAGGACTGATAAAACGTATTAGGGAAAGGATAGAAAAAGGTCAGAAGTTCATTGATATCTTACTGGCAGTCCCAGACTTCCAGAAGCATTACTACATCATCATTACAGTTGGGAGAACACAGACATTTGCTGGAACTAAAAATTATGAATGCGTGTGAATATTCATGGCCAATTTTCCTGGTTTAAGCAAGTATTCGTACAAATCAAGTTTTAGTCACAAGAAAATTCATGATAAGGACACCTACTCAGATGGATATTCTTACTGCCATTTTGAATGTGCTTTGTGGATTTGGGCATGATCCAATAACGGATCTGAAATAACAGACAGCTCAGATGACTGAAAACACAGAGCATACCGTAAATAATAAGCATCCACAGCTCAAGCTTCAGCAAGTAGTTTATGAACAATTTCAAGGCTGAAACAGGGTCACACAAACCATATAAGTAACGAACACATTTAGGATTGGAATTTGTTAGCAAAAACTGAAAAAGTGGCTAATTTAATAAACTGTTCACTGACTACAAATGACGCCTTTTGCCCCCTGTAGTCATTTGTCCATTTAGGGCAAGGGTGGGCAATAATTTTCGATGGGAGGGGGGCACACTCCAAGATTTTGGAAAGTGACCAAGGGCTGCGTTTTTCTGTGGAAGAGATGTGGGGTCTAGGATAGGGATGTAATAGTATAGTCGATTAACTGATAAGCAAAAGCTTATAGGTTAATGCTATAGACTAATGCTCTCCCCTTACACCAACTAGTAAATTTTTTAGCAAACTGGCCAGCAGTCTGGCTCACTCCTGGCTTGAGAGGAGTCTGGGACCTACCCCCACTGCAGCTCTGCATTTAAAGCAGGGGTGGGAAATAATTTCTGATGGGGGCAGGGCACTCCAAGATTTTGGAAAGTGGTTGAAAGCCACACTCTTCCATGATATTAATGGAGATGCAGGGTCTGTAATGGAGGCTGGGTGCAGAAGGGAGCATTGAGTAAGGGGCTGGGGTACAGGAGGGAGACTGGAGTCTGGAAGGGAGTCGGGATGATGCAGGCGATCATGACCTAGGGCAGGGGACTGAAGTGCAGGGGTTTGGGTTGTGACCTATGGTAAAAGGGGATTGTGATCTGGGGCAGGAGATTGAGGTGCCAGATCTGGAAGGAGGTATGGGTTTAAGAGGAGGACAGAGGTTTTGGGTATGTCGAGTGGGGGGGGACAGAGAGTTGGGGCGGGAAAGCAGGCTGTGGCCAAGAAACTTACTTGTCAGCTGCCAAACTAGCCTGCCTACACAGATTAAAATGTTTCCCAGCCAGCCTGCCTGCTTGCCAGGCCACGCGCTTCATAAATAACTTAGCCCAGAAGAAGGGATGTGATTCTTCTTAGCTGCCTGTTATTCTAACAAGCAGCTCACATTGGCTAGTTTCTACCAGAAACCGGCCAATGATAACGTGCTAGGGGCAGGGCGGCTCCTAAATCTTCCCTCCTCTCCTCTAGTTTTAAAACAAAAACAGAGCGTTTCTGCACAGCGCGCGGAGCAAGCTGGGGAGCCTGCCTGGGGCTCCCCACTGCCTCCGCGGGCTGTATCCAGTAGCTTGACAGGCCGTATTTTGCCCAGGCCTAATTTAAAGTGTATTAGGCACTAGGCAGGTAGGCAGCCTGGCTCAATTCCAGCTTGCACTGGGACTGGGAGCTCATACAGGCAGCTAGTCCATGAGGGAAGCTGGTTTTAAACTGGCTCCCCTCACAGAACAACTCCCACCCAGCAGTGACATAGAGGCAGCAGCATGAAGTGGCAGGGCACTCCCGGCCCCACCCTCAGGGACTACAGAATAGTTGAGTAACAGATAAGAATTCATGAGGTTAATCAACTACTCAGTTAACCAATATTTAACATTTCTAGTCTAGGATGAAGATTGGGTGCAGAAGGATTCACGGGGTAAGGGACTGAGGTGAAGGAGACAGTGTGAGGTCTGAGAGGGAGTTTGGGTGAAGAAAGGGGTGATGACCTAGATCAGGGCAATGAGATGCAGGGTCTGGAAAGGAGTTGTGAGCTGGAGCAGGGGGATGCAGAGGGTTTGGATGGTGAGCTAGGGGAGGGACTTGGGATGCTGGAGGGACTGAGGTACCAGAAGCAGGCTCTGGCTGGGAGGCTCTTAACTAAGCATCTCCTGGCCAGCACCCCTGCAGCAACCCCAATCAGGCTGGGCTTCCCACCTGCTGCAGCCCCAGATTGCTTAAAACTGCAGGCCACTCCCTCCATTTGGCTCCCAGTTCCAGGAAGGGGAGAGGGGGGAGAAAAAGGCTTGCCATCTCCCAGGTCAATCTCTCAGTTCCTATTGACCAGCTGCTGCTTCCAGTCAATAGGAGCTGAGGAGTGGGCTGGGAGATTCCGCAAACCCTCCCTCTCCCTTCAAAGCAGACACACACAGGGGCTGCACTTTAAAATGTGGCAGCTGCATGTCTGAAGGTCCCAGCAGGATGGTCCAAGGGCCGGAACCAGTGGCTTGGTGAGCCGGATCTGGCTCAGCCCTGATTGAGAGAGTTTTATGATTCTGCCAAACTCTTTGGCTCCCCAAGTTCTTCACACTGCAGCTGGAAACATGCCCCATCTCAGAGCAGATAAACAGGCTCTCACTAGAACAGTATGAGGTTCTGCGCTAAAAATAGCATAGTGACCATTACCACATGGACAGTGAATGGGGCCAGTCACCTGAGCTCAGACCCCCACATGCTTATCGGATAGTCTGTCGACTAGTCAATTTCCCTGCCCTACCCCTTGCTGCTTCTATGAGACAGAGGCAGCAAAGGGGTGGTAAGGGGTACTTCAAAGTTGCAGCACTGCCGCTTTGAAACCCCAAGGCGGCGTTTTAAAGGGGCAGCTGCTGTGGAGCCCGGGGTCAGCTGGGGACTGCCCAGATGATCCCAGGCTCCCCACGGCATTTCCCCAAAACACAGGATCAGCTGGGGTCTCTCCAGCTAACCCTGGGTTCTGCTGAAATGCCGCACGGAACCAGGGTCAGCTAGGGAGTTCCCAACTGACTCCGGGCTCCATGCTTTTGAAATGCACAAGAGCCCTCACTGAAGACTCCTGTACATTTCAAAGCAGGCACCCTTGTGCAGCCTGGAGTCAGCAGGACTTCCCACTGGCCCCCAGCTGTAACGGAGTTCTGCATTCCTCCTTTGAAATGTACAAGAGCCCCAGCTGGGCTCTTGTACATTTCAAAGGAGGAATGCAGAAGTGCCCATTGACAAAGTCAATTAACTGCATTTTAACATCCCTAGTCTCTACTAGGAATGTAAAATCCTGTTTAATTAGTTAACTGGTTAAGCTTAAGTTTAAACAGTTAACTGATTAAAAGGGACCAGACCATCACCTCACTCCCCCACCCCTTCTACCACTGCGAGGATGAACTTCTCCAGCCCAGTTGCTTCCAACCTAGTGAAATTGCTCCCTAGGTACCAGTTAACCATTACCATCCCTAGTCTCTATCTGTGCTGGAAGGCATACTCTCCAATATAGATATACCCAGGACTCCTAATTGTTTTTGTGGATACAGACTACCAGGACTACCTCTCTGTTATCTCTGCTACTGTTATGCTACAGTTGCAACTAGCTCATCCAGCCACCAACTTAAGTGAAAGCTACCATTTTATCTGTAATATTTTACATCTCAAATCTATAAAGTTTCAACTCTGATACCCCTCTACAATGGGGTTTTAAAAAGGTAATATTTTGTAGATGAGAATACAGAAAGAAAAAGCAATTAGGAGAGTTGCTTGAGCTTAAACACATACAATAAACCAGTGTTGGAGCCAAAATTACAACTCAGGAATTGCTGGCTGCTAAACCTGCAGCCAGCTCCTTGGACACAATACTTCTGAATATTACACTACAGCCTATACCAGCATAGCTTATGTCACTCAAGAGCATAAGTAAACTATCTTGCTGAGTGACATAAGTTATCAACATAAGTGTTCGTCCATACAGCACTATATAGGTAGGAGAGTGTTTCCTACCAACATTGCTTATGCTGTTCATGGAGGTATATTTTTTATTTTACACCAGCAATGCTAGTGCAGCATTGTATGTATTGACGTAGCCTACAGGGATGAAACTTTCTTTTAAAAAAGACACATTAAAAATGGATTTATTTCACTCCTACTATATGGAAAATTAAAATTCCACTCTTAAAAAAAGCAAACAAAATGATAATAGTGCACCCAGTTTTAAAAGCCTATTCGTTGCTGTTGTCTGCTATATCAGTTGAGAATTAGTCATTAGTATTACAAACTGTTCTTGAGTACATAAGGTAGAAGAGATAAGAGAGACATGGGGTGGTATTCAGAAGTTTTTCCAGCCTGGATAGACAAGGCTAATAACATGGAATACACAAGCTTTCACAATCTTTGTCAAATCGAGCCTTCAGCTATACACAAAGTACACAGGGGGGAAAAAAAGGTTTCAAGAAACATATGTTGGGACCTTGAAACTTACATCCTGTGTGAACACAGCAGAGAGCCAGCCCTCAGCGCAGCCAGGGCCTACAGTGAGTTTACAGATGAATGCCGCCACCGCCACCGCCCCCGCAGCCACAACACAGACACCACAACAGAAAGCAGAAACTTTTATTTCACCAGAGACCTAAATAACCAACTATTAGCAATCCCCCCACACATACACACACAACTCAAAGCCACAACATGACAACGCCGCCCATCCCACCTGAGCACACACACACCCCTCCCCCCCCACACACACCGCCCCTGGGCCGCACATCCCACCTGAGCACACACACACCCCTCCCCCACACACACACACCGCCCCTGGGCCGCACATCCCACCTGAGCACACACACACACCCCTCCCCCCCCACACACACCGCCCCTGGGCCGCACATCCCACCTGAGCACACACACACACCCCTCCCCCCCCACACACACCGCCCCTGGGCCGCACATCCCACCTGAGCACACACACACACCCCTCCCTCCCCCCACCCACCCCTGGGCCGCACATCCCACCTGAGCACACACACACCCCTCCCCCCACCCACCCCTGGGCCGCACATCCCACCTGAGCACACACACACCCCTCCCCCCACCCACCCTGGGCCGCACATCCCACCAGAGCACGCGCACACCCCTCCCCCCACCCACCCCTGGGCCGCACGCCCCACCTGAGCACACACACACCCCTCCCCCCACCCACCCTGGGCCGCACATCCCACCAGAGCACGCGCACACCCCTCCCCCCACCCACCCCTGGGCCGCACGCCCCACCTGAGCGCACACACACCCCTCCCCCGCCAACACTCAGTGGCGCCGGCTCACCAGGCCCCTCGCCCGCTGCCCAGGCCGCCCCGCACCACGGGCCCCTCGGCCCCCGCCGCCCCAGAGACGCCCGGCGGCCTCTCACCTGCAGGCCGGGCCTGGCTGCTCGCGCGCGCGCTCGCTGGGGGCCGCTGGGCTGCGCGGCGGGTCCCGGCTTCCGACGGCGGCTGAAACAACAACAAAGCCGCCGAGCTCGGAGCCGCCTCAGCGCGCAGGCGCGGCGAGGGGGCAGGGGGCACCTGCCTGAGGGAGGGGGCTGCAGGGGCGGGGCCGCGGCCCGGCGAGGAGCTCCCGGGGCGGAGCTTAGGGCTGGGGTCGGGGGAAGCGTCTCAGCCCCCCCCCCCCCCCCGGATCTGCGCCCGCCCCCCTGCGCTGGGAAGGCCCGGCCGGACTCGTGCTGCCAATCCCCGCCCGCCTCTTTAGCCGTTCGCACGCGGGCTCCAGCCAGAGCCCCGCAAGAATCCTCCTCTGGGCGCTCTGACCCTCCGGCTGCAGAGCCCGGGGCTGGGCCGTGGCTCCCGCTGGCCTTGCTCTGCCCCGGAGCGGGCTGGGCACTGACCAACAGGGCCACTCCCCAGCGCCCTGCCAGAGCCCCTTGGACCTCACTTCTGGAGCTGGGCGTGCGGCGCTTTTGGCCTTTACAGTGTTGCCAACTCTGATGATTTCATCCCAGCTTTTGTAATAGTCAGTGGGTTTATTTCTGGAAACCTCAGCCTCCCAGAGTCTTGCGACAGATTGCTTTAGAGATGGGCAGTGCTCATAGGGAGAGGTGACTGGCGAGACTGTTCCTATTTCTTAGGCAGACATATTGATAGAGCCCTGCACAGATACAAAATAGTGTTCTCTGCATCCACAAAAATGAGGTGCGAATATCCACCTCTGTGGACGTGGATACCCACGTATGTAAAGTGGGTATTTGCCAATGTACAGGGTTCTACATACTGACATTTGGAATAGGAATGTAAGTGACTAGTCGAGTGACTACTTGCACCCCCTCTTCACTGCCTCTGTATCAGAGGCAGCAAGGGGGGGAAGCAGGAGCCAGTGTGCAGTTGCCTATTTAAGAGCGGGTTTGCACCATCTCTGTAGTTTGGGGGGGGGGGGCAGGGGAAGAAAAGCTGGAGCGGTTCTGGAGCCAGCGCAAGCTGGGACTGTTTAGTCCCGGCTCACGCCGCCCCTGAGGTACTACATTTAAAGTGCAGAGTTGTAGCAGCAGTAGCGAGCACCCCCCTCTTATCAACTAATCAAGTAGTTGATGGAAATTCCATTGACTACTCGATTAACTAATTAACCATTACTTAACATCCCTAATTTGGAAGGGCTTTCTTTAAGAGCTAGATAGATACATGGAGGTTAGGTCTATCAATGGCTATTAGCCAGGATGGTTAGGAATGGTATCCCTAGCCTCTGTTTCTCTAGAGGTGGGTGACAGGGGAGGGATCACATGAGGATTACCTGTTGTGATCTCTCCCTCTGGGGCATTTGCTATTGTCCACTGTTGGCAGACAGGATACTAGGCTAGATGAACCTTTGGTCTGACCCAGTATGGCCATTCTTATGTTCTTAAGCTCCACATCCCCTCATTAACATCAGTGGTGACTTTCACATTGTACCTGTAGGGGACAAATAGGGAGGGAGCAGAGCAGAGACACCTCCTCCCAATCAGTCAGCATAGCTGACCATGCAACAAAAGCACTGTTTCTCAACCTTTTTTTTTTATAAAGTACCCCTTTCTCTCTCTCTCTCTATCTATAAGTACCCCCAGTATCTACAGTTTTCAGATACACACATTTTTTTTCTACAATTGCAACACATTTGTTGAAACAACTTAATTGTAGTATGGCAGGCGATGAAATTTTCAGGTGTAAAAAGCATAAAAATAATAAAGCACTGTAAAACTTAAACCAAAAATTCATTTTTCTCCAAATTTCAGTTGTGTTGACATACCCCCCAGACTTCTCTCAGATACCCCTAAGGGTACTCGTACCACTGGTTGAGAAACACTGCAACAAAGGAAAGAGCTGTCTTCCAAAAAGAAAGGAGGGGAGGGAATATCTTAGACCTTATCTATGTGCGACGGGGTGCAGGGGATAAGCCCGGGGAACACCTCACCCCGCACTCTGGCGGTGGCCCGACCCAACGTTGTGCCAGAGGAGTGGGCATGCCGGGGCTGTTCAGCAGCGGCTGCAAGTGCCGGCGTGGTGGTGCGAGGAGACTCAGCTGACAGGCGGCAGACAGCGCCTGCGCAGGGGGGGCTGGAGTCTGCGCAGTCGGTGGGGGCGGACGGCGCCTACACTGGCGTTCAGGGGAGGACGCCAGCCTCAAAAGTTGGCGGCGGCTCCCAGAGAGGGGTGGATGGGTGTCTGGCTGGTGAGCACAGGCTCAGAGGGGATGGATTTTCCCCACTGCTGCTGATGGGATAAGTCATGCATTGACCAACATTAAAGCCTCTTGGTGAGTGTTACCCCATCTGGACTGTGATTATGGGGAAAAGGGGGGAGATCGGACCAACAATACTTCCCCCCCAGAAAGGGGAGATCATTAACAGGTGGTGGAGAATGTGGGTATTGATCCCAGGCACCTTGGTGAAGGGTGTAGCTTTAAAAAACACACACAAAAAAGTAAGGTGAATAGACTTCTTCGATAGATGGTGGGAGACGATGGACCCCACAAAAGTATTTGAGTGGATAAGCGAACAGCAAAAGCAACTAATACAACAGTTGGCCATACAAAATTAGGAGCAGCAGAGGCATCTAATAAGGGATTTGATGGAGCAACAACAGGCTTTGCAGGAATGACGGCTGCAGCAAGGTGCAGCCCTGGGGCAGGTTAACCCGGGGCCATCTGTGGGGCAGATGGAAGGACCAGCAAGGACCCCTCAGCTCCCAATAAGACTGACCAAAATGGGACCATTAGATGACCCCAAAGCTTACTTGGTGACTTTCAAACGTGTGGCCTCCGTGGCACAGTGGCCGGAGGAACACTGGGCCATCCTCCTGGTCCCCTATTTAACAGGGCCAGCCCAGTTAGCCTAACTGGGTTTGGCCAGCTGGGATGCCCTGAATTATTATAAGGTCAAAGAGGTGATATTGGAGCAGGCGGGGTAACCCCCGAGACTTACTGCCAGAAGTTTCAGCAAGAGAAATACCTGCCGGGGGCCCAACCCCGGGCAGTGGCCCAGAAACTACACAAATGGGCCTGGAGATGGTTGGAGCCTGAGCGGCACAACAGCACTCAGCTAGCAGACACCATCGTCCTCGAGCAGTTCCTCCAGATCCTACTGACAGGGGCACAGCAGTGGGTGCTCAGGCATCACCTGCCAGTGGTGGCCAAGGCAGTATCCCTCATGGAGGACTACCTGGCTGCTGAAACACCAGCCGAGGTAGGTAAGGAGGGAAGAGAAATCCTCAAGGAACCAATAGTTTGGGGAAGGGCTCTGTGGCCCCAGGGCCTCCAGGACCCAGAACCCCGTATCCCCGGGGGAAGGCGGAGGGAGTATAGACCCCCGGAAAGTATAAAGGAGGAGCCCGCAGAAACCCCGGGAGAGAGAGAGGACCACCTAGAAGAGAAGGGGGTGGCGGCCTGGTGGGGGACTGGCCCTCAAGGACGTTGTTTTGAGTGTGACCAGGAAGGACATTTCCGGAGGGACTGCCCCTTTATGGACTGTTCCTTCAGGCAAGAGGTAGCAGTTACCTCTCCGGCTTGCCAAGAGGATGAAACCAAAGTAACCACTCGTGTAATGGTAGAGGGGGTACCTGTAATAGCCCTGGTAGATTTCGGGTGCAGGTAGACCATGGTCTGGACTGATTTAATCCTGGACCCAGAGCCTGCAGGTACTACAATTTGGGTCAAGTGTGTGCATGGGGAGGCCCGGCCATACTTGACATCGTGGGTGCGGATCCAGGATGAAGTAGAAGAAACTGTGTGCCAGGTGGCCCTAGCTCCACAACTGGCCTACCCGGTGTTATTGGGGCATGACTAGCCTGGATTTACCTGAACCATGGCCGGATGGCTCCAGTGAAGTCTGCCAGAGGCGAGTCCCCAGGAACAGGAGAAGAAGGGACAGCGTCCCGGGAACAAATAGCTGAACCAGACTTGGTGACAGGCCAAGATTTTGCTCAGGACCAGTGCAAGGATCCCTCGCTGGCTAGGGCATGGGAACAAGCGGAGAGTGAAGGAGCAGAAAGGGAGAGCTCACAGACTTCCAAGAGCCACATTTCAAAGTACAGGAGGACTGCTTGTATAGGGTAGTCCCCAAGATGGGAGAATAGGAGAGAGTGCACCAACTATTAGTGCCAGCCTGTTATTGAGACAAAATTCTGGCTCTGGCCCATGAAAATCTCTGGTCAGACCATGTGGGTAAAGAAAAGATTCTACAGAGTCTGACCCAACTATTCTTTTGGCTGGGGATATATAGGGAAGTTCAAGAATTTTGTGAATCCTGCCCCGAGTGCCAGCAAACGCAAGAACGAACAGGGCCCAAAGCTCCCCTGGTACTCCTCCCAGTGGTGGGAGTTCCTTCTGATCAAATAGCCATGCACCTAGTGGGCCCCCTCAAGCGATCCAAGGCAGGTTTCCAGCATATTTTAGTCATTGTGGATTACGCCACACGATACCCGGAGGCCGTCCCCATGAAAAACACAATGGCCCCTACGATCACTAGCGAGCTCGTTAAGATCTTTGCACGGGTGGGGTTTCCCAAAGAGATCTTAACGGACCAGGGGACTAACGTCTCTTCCTGCTTTATGAAGGAATTGTGCAGGTTGCTGCGAATTAAGACCTTGCGGACTTCAGTATACCATTCTCAAGCAGATGGCCTGGTAGAGCGATGGCCTGGTAGAGCAATTCAATCGTATGGAGCAGCCCCGCCTCACACTCAAGCCTAGGGAAACCACCTGGTGCAGCCCTACTGGGCATGCTCCCAGGGGAGCCAAGGTATAAAAGGCTGCAGGCCTGCTCAGAAGGGGCAGACCGCCCTCAGAGCTGGAGCTAGCGCCCAGCCTCCCGAGTCGCAGGCCCAACTGCCAGACAGGGCTTCGTCAGGCCTGCTGAACGCGTCGCTGCCAGGCCCAAGCCGTGCTCGACCCCAACAATGGAGCCGCCGGCCAACCCCGACCCAGGCACCGGACCGGCCACCGCAAACCCCGACGCTGACTGGGGAAGTGCCGCTAACACCACCCGACTCGCGCCAGCAGGTGGGACCGCGACGGGCCGCGGGAAGGGGGTAGGAAGTGACCCAGGGCAGGGAGCTGGAAAGGCCCCTGAGGGCTCAGTGCATTGCGGGGAGGAACCCCCACCGAGCCAGTGGTGGGAGCCACCCGCTGCTGATAGGGCCCTGGGTCGGGGCCAGGTGGAGAGGGAGGGCCTGGGCCTCCCCCACCCCTCCTGCCCTGAGTCCCGGCGAGTGGGGGCTCAGCTGAAGGACTAGGCCTCAGAGCCTGCATACAAAGGACGAGGCCGTATTTCCCCCTAATACAGGTGCAGTGTACTGTGAGACTAGGCTGGTGGGCCATATTTCCCCCTAATACAGGGGCAGCGTACTGCGAGTCTAGACCCAAGAACTCTAAACTATGCCCCAGACAAGGGCGGCACCCCCCAAGTCGGGGATGCCCCCCGACATCCTCAAATTTATAGAGGAAGAACCACAGGAGTGGGACAAATTGCTACCTGCCCTGTTGTTCGCGGTGAGGGAGGTGCCCCAAGCATCATTAGGGTTCTCACCTTTTGAGCTTTTGTATGGCCGACAGCCGTGGGGGATCCTGGACCTAATTAGGGAAACATGGGAGGACCAGGAGACCCGGGTACAGAGCTTGGTATCTTATATTCTGAATTTATGAGAAAAATTACAGAAATTGGGAGATTTTGCGAAAGAGGACTTCTTGCAGGCTCAGAATCGACAGGCCCACTACTATAATAGACAGGCTAATCTGAGGGAATTTAGGCTGAGGATAAAGTACTCCTGTTGTTACCCACAACAGAATCAAAACTATTAGCAAAATGGCAGGGGCCAGTTGAGATAATCCGTAAGGTAGATTATGAAGTGCAGTTAAAGGGAAAGAGAAGGAGGTCACAGGTATATCATGTTAATTTGCTTGAAAAAGTGGAAACCATGAGAAACACTGATGATAGCACTGGTGACCGAGGAAATAGAGGTGGGACCCTGGGCGGGCTAGGCCAGGACTCGGCAGTGAAGATGGGAGAAGACTTGACAGCGACGTAGCAGGAGGAGGTGGTAAGACTCGCCCAGCGATACTGCAGGATCCTATCTTTGGTACCAGGGCGAACACAGGTAGTGAGTCACCATTATAGCCACCAGCCCAGGGCGTAAGGTATGTGATGTGGTCTGCCCGCTACCCCGGAGGATGTTGGAGACAGTGAGGGCTGAGGTAAAATAAATGTTGCGATTAGGGATGATAGAAGAATAGCAATTGGTGCAGCTCAGTTGTGCTGGTGCCAAAACTGGATGGGTCTATTAGGTTTTGGGTGGACTTCCGAAAAGTCAACACGATCTTGCATTTTGATGCTTACCCCATGCCCTGGGTCGATGAGTTATTGGAAAGATTAGGAAGGGCCCAATACTTGTCCACACTAGATTTAACCAAGGGATACTGGCAGATCCCTCGGACCCCAGCGTCCACGGAAAAGACTGCATTCTCGACTCCCTTTGGTTTGTTCCAATTTAAAACTATGCTTTTCGGGCTACATGGGGTGGCTGCTACATTCCAGAGGCTAATGGATCGGGTTTTATACAACCAAAGTCCATATGCGGCAGCGTACATTGATGATATAGTAATATATAGCGGAAGCTGGAAGGAACATCTATGGCATGTGGAAGCAGTATTACAAACATTATAAAAGGCAGGCTTGACAGCAAACCCGGCGAAATGCCGTATAGGATTATGGGAGGTTATGAATACAGTGGGGAGGGGAAAGCTGAAACCCCTAGTCAGTAAGGTCCAAGCACTAGCCAGATACAAAGCTTCAACAACAAAAAAACAGACCAGGCAGCTTTTAGGCCTGGCCGGATACTGCCGCAGGTTCATTCTGAACTTTGCAATAATAGCTGCCCCCCTCACAGACTTAACGAAAGCTGCACAGCCTAACCGGGTAAAGTGGTCAGCGCAGTGTGAAAGAGCATTTAGGGAACTTAAAACTTGCTTAATGAGGGCCCTGGTAGTAGCACAACTGGACTTCTCTAAAAACTTTATAGTGCAAACATACGCTTCAGCCCTGGGGCTAGGGACTGTCGTGGCCCAGGAGATCGAAGGGGAAGAACACCCCATATTATACTTAAGTAGAAAACTGTTTCCTAGGGAGCAAGCCTATGCAACAGTGGAAAAAGAGGCGCTGGTAGTGAAATGGGTGGTAGAATCCCTACGCTACTACCTGCTCGGAGACTTGTTCCATCTGGTGACAGACCACGCCCCATTGAAATGGCTGCAATCTATGCAGGAGTCGAACCTGAGAGTGATGAGATGGTACTTAGCCTTGCAGCCATTCCAATTTGAAGTGATACACTGGTCCGGAAAGAAGCATACAAATGCAGACTTTTTTTTCAAGACTTGGGGAAAGGACTTCATCAGAAGTAGGAGAGAACCTGAGGGGGGAAGTTGTGACAGGGTGCAGGGGATAACCTCAGGGAACACCTTATCCCGCACTCCGCCGACGGCCCAACCCAGCGCCGCACCGGTGGAGCGGGCGTGCCAGGGCTGTTCGGCAGTGGCTGCGAGCGGCGGCACAAGGCAACTCAGCTGGCAGGCAGCAGACAGCGCCTGCATGGGGGGAGCTGGAGTCTGCGCAATCTGCGGGGGCAGACAGTGGCTGTGCCAGCGTTCAGGGGAGGACTCCAGCTTCAAAAGTTGGCAGCGGCTCCCGGGGGGGAGGATGGGTGTCCAGTTGGTGGGCACGGGGTGTCTGGTTGGTGGGCACAGGCTCGGAGGGGACAGATTCCTCCCACTGCTGCTGATGGGAAAAGTCACTCATTGACCAACATTAAAGCCTTTTGGTGAGTGTTACTCCATCTGGACTGTGATTACGGGGAAAAGGGGAGGAGGATAGGACCAACGATACCTCCTCGCGGAAAGGGGAGATTGTTAACACTATGCTACACAGCTTTGAAAACAAAGATTAGCTTTTGTCGACAAAGCAATTGAGATGTGCACACATCAAGGCTTCTCCCATCCATTTAATTCCCCTGCTATACCAATAACATAAAATCAGCTCAATACATGGCATAGAGTTTTTTGTGATAAAGTTAGAGTGACACTACGCCAGCATGAACAGTGTACTTCCTTATTTTGCCTTACTTGGCCTCCAGAAGGTATCTCAAAATGGCCATCGAGATGGTTCTTGTCAGCAGCTTAAGCTCTGCTGCTCTGCATGTATCCACCCACTCAACCACCCATTTAAAGGCATAGGAATTTTTGAAATTCCCCTTCCTGTTTGCTCAGCATGGACTGTTCACACAGTGTCTTCCCAGATAACCATGCCAGCATTTTGTTGGCATTTTGTAACATATGGACTCTCACATGGAGTATACCGGAGTTATTGGATTTGCTGGCTCTGTGGGGAGAGGAAGCTGTGCAGTCACAATGTTACTCAAATCATACGAACTTCCATAGCTACAAGCAGATTGCTCATAGTATTCAGGAGAAGAGCAATGAAAGAGATAGGCAGCCGTGCTGTGCTAAGATCAAGGAGCTCGGGTAGGCATAGCAAAAAACAAGGGAGGGCAACCATTACTCTGGTGCACACTGATGACATGTCACTTCTGTGAGGAGCTGCACATCAGCCACAGTGGTGACCCAACCACTAACAGACCCATAGGTATTTTGGTGGGGTTGGAGGTAGAGGCTAGTGGAATCATCCCTGAGGATGAAGTGATGGATGAAAAGTGGAGTTGGAGAAGGATGTGGGACATGCAAGAGGCAATCCAGTGGCATGGCAAGCCAAGTCCTATTTTTTACTCCAGAGGGGTCTATCCAGTCCCAGCACTCAGACTCTAGCATTCATGAAGCAGGAGAAGCTGTAGCCAGACAGGCCCCCCTGTCACATCCATCTTGTTTGCCCCTCTGAGGTGCCTGGAGAATGCAGGGCAGAGAGGAGCAATAAAATCAGCATAGCCTTTGAAGCCTCGATGCGAGGCCAGGATATGCCGGCTCATCTGACCCTGGGTAAGCTGAAAACATAGATATGAGAAAGAACGATTAAGGCAATAAGCTGACCTCGAGGCTGTGAGAACTGCCCTGGCTGGCACCTATATTGATACGATCACACACAGTCGTCCCTGGGAGAGGAATCTCCCACTGAGAAAAGAATGCTCAGTACTCCCAATTTAATTATCTCTCTTATAAGTGTAAATTAAGTTCACAACTCCCTTGTAAGAACTGGCGTCACAAAGATGGACCAGCACCATTTGGCATCACAGATAAGAAAGAGAAATACGTGACCCCATGGGTATAAAGATGGGTCCAGCAGCACACTCACTTTGAGCGTCAATCTACCATCTATCTGCTGGCCGGGTTAGGTGATTGACCTCCCAAGGTCCACGGGGACGCCCACCTCGTATTTCGTCTTTCCGAGGAATTGAGGGACCGATCCTGTCCTGACACGCTGGGACCGAGCAACGCAGAAGGGGGTAAAAATTGTACCCGTATGTGTTCTTTTGTTTTTAGTGCATGCATAGAATAGAGCTCTTTAAAGATTAAGCTGTCACTTGGTACCATTATTTCTATTTTCTATCTTCCTACTTCCTGTGTAACCATAAGATCTGTATTTGCTAGCAGTTAAGAAAGAGAGCAATAGCCATTGTAACCATATGATTTATAAGCTTCTTTAATAAACCTGTAACTGTTTAAGCTGTAACCTGACTCCTTCAGTTACTGTAATAGAACCAAGCACAATTTAAAAGAACTTCAGCCGGTCATAAGGGACAGATATAGGAAGAGCTGGGGCATTTGGATCATGTCACTTCCAGAGGACAGATCCGTAGGGGCATCTCTCAGTCTTCCCTAGGCTGCCCGCTGTGAAGGGATCCCGTATCCTAGCAGTTAAAATCTGAGATGTAATAAGCTCTTCCTATAAACTCTGGGGCGTCTGTCAGCCTGTTGGCTGCCCTCTGCGAAGGGATCCTGATCCTAGCGGACTAAGACACAGACGTTAAACTCCTCAGGACGCCCGTCAGTCTCTCGTAGACTGCCCACTGCGATGGGGCCTTGTGTCCCAGCAGCTGAAGACTTGGGTGTAACACACACACACACACACACTGCCCTGACCTTCAGCTGTGGATGTGAATGGGTAACCCTGCTGGCTCCCATCCACCCTGTGCGAGACTGCCGATTCCAGCCAGACCACAGTGCCCCCTGCCTCCAGCTCTCAGAGCACCCAGCACAGCACACCGGCATTCCTGTGACAGTTCAAAGGGGCCTGAGACTATATGCTGCCGCCGGGAGCTCTGCGCCTGCCAGCAGCCAGGAGAACTCTAGGCCTCTTTGAATCTCTGGGCCCTCAGGCAATTTGAACCTTTTTACCCCCCTCTGATGGTGGGTCTGCACTGGTATATTGAGGAACATATGTTGTGGCTGATATAGACCACTCATTCCAGTGCATCAAGATGCTGGGAAGGACATTGTAACTCCCAGAATCACAGTCTCTCTCAAGGACTGCTCCAATGGCAGCACAGCACCACAAACTTATAATGTAGCCAATACTTTGTTCAGTAATATGGTGCTGTGCAGCAGCAATTCTTTTAAAATTGTGTGGTCACATTTCCAAATGCTTATTTCAGCAATTTCTGCATTAAACAGGAATTTTGCCACAATGTTCCACCCTTTCGGAAGAGTACGCCCGATAAGGAGTATATAAATAAACACTCAAAGCATTTCCATGCAGCATTCTTTGCATTCCAGAGTTGCAGCTCTTTATGAGGAATGCACCACTGGAATATTTGGATATATTCCTTTATGGAAAGTCTCAGCTCTAGGTGCTATCTGGTGTCTTTGCATTGAGCTATCTGTATAAATAAAGAATAAAGATATTCAATATCTGATGGGCTTTGGATGTACTGCATTCCTACTAACAACTGTCATTCTTGCTGCTCTGATCTTATGAATGCGTACCTTCACATTTATTTTGGGTCATTATTTATACTGTATACATGATACAGTAGTTACTCACTTGACATGTGTGAGTGGATTAAATTCTGCATTATGAGGGAGACACAGAAAGAACATAACTTATCGCAGTTACTATGCAATTTTAATGTTGTGTATGAACTATGACTCTCATGCAGAATACATATTGTCAGAGCATTATGAAGGAAACAGCCCCTATTTCTCCATTCTTGCATGTGTCCAGCTTTCATATGTAAAACCCCATGGCTCACTACTAATGAGCAAAATATCATCAATATAGAACAGCAGAATGTTTCTTTTCTAATTGAATGAGTGATCCACTATATTAACATAGAACCTTTTATTAGAAGCACTCCAAAAATTATGGTTGGAGCCTTACCTCAGAAGAGGTGCAGCTGGCTGCAGAGGTGGCCAGATTCTTCCACCCTTGCTTATACATCGGGGTGGGCAAGATACAGGCCATGGGCTGAATCCAGCCCACCAAACTGCTGAATCCAGCCTTCAGGCTGCCCCATACGGCCTACAGGCTGTATGATCCAGCCCACAGGTTGCCTCACCAGGACCGTCAGGCACAGAGCAGCCCCAAACTGCTTTAAGTGGCTCGCTGCTTCCTGTGATTCTTTGCTCTGGGTGCCTGGGGAAGGGGAGGTTTCATGGACACCGGCCAATGGGAGTTGAGAGGTTTCGCTAGGGCTGGGGGCAGCAGGCGAATCCTCCCTCCCCCCAGCATCCAGAACAGAGAGCCACAGGAAGCAGCTAGCCATTTTGAGCTACATGGGACTGTGGCAGGCAGGGGGCTTGTCAGGGGCCCTGCGGGACTGCTGGCCAAGAGCCACCTAGGTAAGTAACTCCCAGTCAGAGTCTGCCTCTGGCACCCCAGCCCATCCCTCCCCACAACTCCTTGCCCAAGTCACCACCCTACTTAAGTTTCTGAAGTATTACATTGTTTTGGTTTTGAGTGCAGTTATGTAACCAAAAACATTCCACATTTGTAAATTTCACTTTAACAATAAAGAGTTTGCACTACATACTTTTCTGAGGTGAACTGAAGGATACTTTTTATCATTTTTACAGTGCACGTTTTGGAATAAAATATGACGTGAGCACTGTACACTTTCTATTCTGTGTTGTAATAGAAATCAATATATCTGAAAATGTAGAAAAAAACATCCAAAATATTTAATAAACTTCAACTAGCATTTTGCCGTTTAACAATGCAATTAATTGTGATCAATTTTTTATCATGATTTTTTTTTAGTTGTGTGAATTAACTGTGATTAATCAACAGCTCTACTTGTGAGCTCATCTCCTTCCATTCTTTCTTATTTATGTTTAACAAACTAATGCATTTATCATAGAGTTTTGTTGGGAAGAGGATGAAAACTTTGGCATTTATGCAATGGAACATACTTAAACCTAAAAAACCCACAACACTTTAAAATATTTTTTTGGTGAGAGAGGATAAGGCCTACATAAGACCTTAGGAAAGTCTGACTTCCTGCATATAACCTATGCATCTGTGTTTTAAAAGGCGCTCTCTGACATTGTCAGCCTAACACAACTATTTCTAAAGACAACATACATGCATGTCAAAATCTCCAAGTACTGTTTCCTTTAATCAGATATTATTTGGCCAATACAAAGAAACCCCTCCTGTACTTTTGATTTCCCATTTGCATTTATTATAATATCTTAATCTATAGTTGGTGTAAAGAATCTTGTTTAATGTCTTTCTTCTAGGATTCTCCCATCTGCTTTTAAGATTCAGGCGCCAAACAGCAATCTCCATTTATGCATTGAAATTGATTTACTTCATCTTGGCACCAATGCAATAAACTCAGAGGGAGTACCATTTGAGCCTTTATTGAAGCATGTGAAATGGCACCACAACAGACTATTCAGAGGTAACAGAAGATGCAGCATCAGGAGAACCAGCAGGCACAGACTACCTTAAAGCAGTCCTGTCATATATGGCATTAAGCCAGGTTGTCCCTGGTTCTCCTGCTACAGTGAAAGTTCAGTATTACACTTATTAATGTACATATTTATTACTTCATATCAAGATATTTAATATAGTCAATTGATTCATTTTTGAGGATTTACTTTTAAAATGAATGCTTAAGTATGGACTCTGCTAGACTGACTAGTTACTATCCATGATGACAAAAAAACTGATTTTTTTTAAACAAAGTTTTGAACACTTCAGCATTTGCTAAATGAAAAATTCCAGTTTTCCACTTCAAAATTATTTTTGTTTGGTAATTCAAGATAATTACAGTTTAAACATTTTTATATAACTAATATCAAAATGAACTATTGATGTTTTCTAAACAAAACATTTTGATGAATTCCAATTGATATTTTCTTTTAAGGTTTTCAGTTCAAGAAAAATGTTGAGATTTTTTTTCTTTTATCATAGTTTAGGATGGAAGCACTTTTTGATATTTCAATTTTTCATGGCATGGAGAAACTGTTTCCTGATCAGCTTTTCTGAGGGTATGTTTCACAACTAGCATAGTGCAAATCTTTGTGTACTGTCAATGCACAAAGACAATCCATACATGTTACAGTATGGAACATGATTGTTACTCATAGCCTTAGATGTAGCCTATGTTTAGTCTACATCCCTTTGTTGGCAGAGGGATGTAAATGAGGCACTTCAAAAGTGCAAATGAAGCGGGGATTTAAATATCCCATGCTTCATTTGCATAATTGCGTCATGGCGCTCTTTCAAAAAAGCGCCATTTCGAAAGTAAAACCGCGGTCTAGACGCATTTCTTTTGAAAACAGCAGACTTTTGAAAGATCCTGAGGTTTACAGGATCTTTCAAAAAAGCCTGTCATTTTCGAAAGAACTGCGTTTAGACTGCAGTTTTACTTTCGAAATGGCGCTTGTTCGAAAAAGCACTATGATGCAATTATGCAAATGAAGTGTGGGATATTTAAAGCTCCACTTCATTTGCACTTTTGAAGTGCCTCATTTACATCCCATTGTCAACAGAGGGATGTAATCTAGATGTAGCCATACTGATTGGCAGTAAAAAAGCCTAGTATAATAAGCCTGAGTAGACTCTCTGACAAGTAAAGAAAGTCATTTTATACTTTGAATATCATGAGAGTTTATTAAAATCTGTTGGCCACATTTTGGGTGGATAAAGGTTGAAAGAATAGTAAATTAATGGCTTGAGAATTCAATTAACTTTTTATTGGTTTCATGGTGTGGTATGTAATGTAGAGTTATTACCGTTATTGATATCACAGATGCATTACATTCACTTATCTTTGGCTTATTAACTAATAGCTTTGAGACTGATCTCAGGGTTTTCACTTAGGTCAGGGGTGGAGAACCTAATGCCCGGGAGCCGGACGCAGCCCTCGGCTTGCCTGGATCAAGCCCCTGAAGCTCAGGGTCTCCTCCAGTATTGGGGAGCCCGTGCTGGTGCTCCAGCCTCCCTGTTAGCCTCCCTGGGAGCTGGAGTGCACAAAATCTAATAGTCTGGGCCACCCTAGGCTCTGGTGTGTGCGGGGAATGTGGAGAGTGTCTTTCTCCTTCTCAGTCGGGGGCCACTTCTCACTTGTGTGCAGTTCCCCAACTGATTTCTCTGTGCGTCTGTGGCCCCAAACCCAAAAAAGTTCTCCATCCTTGACTTAGATCCAGATCTTCCAAGATGTCTAGGTTCCTAATACCCACAGATCTCCGGGTTTATTGGTGGATACCAGAACTAGTGCATCAGCTCCTAAACAGAATCTTTTACAGATTTTTTAAAAACAAATCTTGTGACCTACAAAGACAAGCCCCGATATCACCATCTTTTCCTAGGCAAAGCTCTTGTTGACGTAACTTGGAATTTTGCCTAAGTAGGGAATGCAGGATCAGGTTCACTGACCTCCAGCTAAAGGACAGAAGTCCCATTCACACAACTTTTTCCCATGCCTTTAGCCGGTCAGGAACACTTGTTAACACTTGTAACACTTCTTCAGGTTACAAGTCACAAGTAACTAAGAAGACTGTTCCTCTAACTGATTAAAATGTCATAGTTGTAGTGTGGACAGTCTATTAATTTTAAAAGCAAAATATATGAGCATACTGTAATGCCCTATCTGGTTTACTTATTCTACCAGAAAAAGAATTTCTGGCCTTTTAAAGAGCAGATAATAAATGCTAGGGAGTCTTGCCCTTTAAATCACTATGATTGATAGATGGATATTCCAACAGAAGAAAACACCCTTCTAGCAAGCCTATGGAATTAATACAATTTGTGTTGGAAAGACAACAAAGGGCCAAATGTGGAGATTCTTACTCGATTTATGTCAAATCCCTCTCAGTAACAACCCCAATTGAAGTAAATAGAAAATTACTCAAGTAAGTAACGGGGTGGGGGGGAAGGGGACAGGAAGAGACTGAACAAAAACTTCAGAATTTGTCCCAAAGTAATTAATTAAGAGAAACTAGAGAAAAGAAACACAGTGCAAGATTCTGATCTCAGTTATCCTGGTGTAAATCTGAAATGACTCTATTAAAATCTGTAGTCACTCCAAATGTGCATTTGTGTAATTGAGATGAGATTCTGGCTCATTTTATGTGAAAGGAAGCAGGAAGGAAGATAACGTAGCTCAGAGGGACAAATGAGCATAGAACTACAGAAACATCTTTGTGAACTGAAGAAATACAAAGTACCACAAAATGCTTAACTTTCAACAGGGAAAGGGAATTTTTAAGGAGTGCAAACTCCAGAGCAATAGTGTGACCAGTTTATAAAATGACTTTCAGGATGCCATTTGCTCTAGCTCTATTTCCACACTAATTCAATAAAATGACCAGCTAAAATAGTGGATCATCTTTGCTGTTCCTAGACCTTTCTATGTAACAGAAATTTGCATGCATTCATTCTAATTTAGTTCATGTTCATATATACATATATATTTTATAACTCATTAACCATTTTTCTTATCTAACTATGCAAATTGCATGTCTAATAGAGGAAAAAACAGGAAATACTCATTCAGCTCTAATCAAGTCAGCTTGGATGTAACCAAAGGCAGAATGAGGCTCACAGAAAATAAAATATACAGATAAGCATGTGTAAAACAGTAGCAGTCAGATTAGGTGAAAAAGAAGAGACAGGATGAAAATTGCATAAAACTAAACATAGTGGTACTTGAAAGAATTCTCAGCACCTTCCAAGAGCGTGAATATTTTTTGAAAATGCATAGTAATTTTCTCCTGTGTTTCTAAATATATTTATGCTGAGAGCTGAGTACAGTACTTGGACATTTCTGAGTGCTGGTGTGAAGAACAAGGGTATTTTATCCTATATCTTGGGATGAAACATATGGGATCTGAATTGTATTTTTCACAAGCTGCCAATCTAATTTCATGGGGTCTTCAGGAACATATTCTCTCGGGAGTGCCCACAGTCATCCTGATGTTCTTTTTTCTATTGTGTACTTTTAAACCTTAACATTGGCACGCTCTCTGTTTGAATATTGTGTATAAAAACATGTGAACATACAACTACTGCTAATTGCAATAACTATTGGGCACCTATTAAACAGGAGTTCTTTTCTTTGACACATACACACACATTTGATTTTTAACACATTTAAAAAAAATAGACTCTGGATTAAAAACACCCCTTAAGGACTAGGCAAATTTCCTTTCTGGTAAACAACTGGGACTACTGTGCATGTGCAGCAGAGACTTCAGAAATCTCTGCTTAGAACCCAGATGCAATTGGAGAAGATCTGTTCATGTATTATGACAGATGCATGTTGATTTAGTTTCTGCTTATTTCAAATCCAGCCCATGTATCTCATGGAATGACACAGCTTTCGTCATTAATTTGAGTAGACTGAAAGGTACTGTCTCTATATCCATTTTTATTACTAAAATGTATACTCCTGGCACTTGATTTGTGATAGCTGACACTTAAAAGCTGATGTATGACTCAGAGTTAAGAAGCATGGGACCAAACAGGAAGAGTTAGTTGTAATCCCTCAGATATATAATATGCTCTTCTGTCATCAAAATGTGAAAATCACCTGAGTGTAAATAGTGTCATACAGAAAAAAATACCAAGGTAAATAAAGTAGAAAATTGTGTGAGTTTTAATCAGAGGTGAAAGTAAGCGGGTGCGTCCTGGTGCGCAGCTCTGGCAAGAGCTGTCTAAGCTACAGCAAAAGCCAGCAGGAAGCTATTTAAAGAGCTGGCAGGGACCCGGGTTGCAATAGGACAGTACCTGTAAGAAATTTTAAGTTACTTTCACTGCTGGTTTTAATTCAGAGTGGATTAAGCTCTCCAAAATGTTTGCTTATTTATTTTGTATCAATTTCCCTTAACTCCCCAGGAATATAGAAACTAAACTAATTTTCTTTTCTTACGCAGTAACTTCTCCTAAAAAGCAATCAAAATGTTTCATGCAGCCAGCATAATGTATAGTCTCTGACAGCTGAACTCTTCATTTGCCCTCCCATGGCAGAGTGAAAGTGGGAGGGTGAAAAGAAGGATTCTGATGCCTTACAACTAGATTGCCTTGTTAGCCATGGTAGGCAGCCCACTTAGAGGGGACTTCAATTTAAAACCAAGAATGTCAGGATTGGCTAGCTGGTTTGTAAATGTTATGCCAATGGCACATACTATACGGCTACGTCTAGACTACATCCCTTTTTCGGAAAAGGGATGTAAATTAGACGTATCGTAATTGCTAATGAAGCGGGGATTTAAATCTCCCGCGCTTCATTAGCATAAAAATGGCTGCCGCTTTTTTTCAGCATGGAGCTTTGCTGGAGAAAAGCGCCAGTCTAGACGCTGATCTTTCGGTAAATAAAGCCTTTTCCGAAAGATCCCTTATCCCTCTTGAAATAAGGGATCTTTCGGAAAAGGCTTTATTTTCCGAAAGATCCGCGTCTAGACTGGTGCTTTTCTCCAGCAAAGCTACGTGCCAAAAAAACCTGCGGCAGCCGTTTTTATGCTAATGAAGCGCAGGAGATTTAAATCCCCGCTTCATTAGCAATTGCGATACGTCTAATTTACATCCCTTTTCCGAAAAAGGGATGTACTCTAGACGTAGCCATATGAGTCTTTGTCTTCAAGTAGTGTATAAGTACAATGCTGTGGCACTCTCCAGGCCGCAGTGTCTGACCGCTTAGCCTGTAATACCTGTGGAAATTGGGAAAAGGCTATCATAATCTGGGTGCATGTGACTAAAGAAGCAATCCCAATAGCTATGATTTCCCTGAACTGGGGAACTGTGACCGGGAAATCTGTGTAAGTTGCTGTCGTGTTGAAAAGCAGGGGAGTGCACGCATCCTGTACACAAGAGATAAAATGGAAGTGGACAAAATCCATGAACATCAGGAAGGGTTGTAAGATAATGTATCAAGGCTCAGTAACAATGATAATGGAACAGCCTGCAGAGTGGAGCAAGAGCACATTGGACCCTAGCTTCAGGCATAAAGGAGACATGCAAGAATGTATTAAGTACTGATCCATCGAGTTAATGAGTCACACAGTGAAATGACTAGAACGAATTATTGAAAAAAGACTTTGGGAGGAGAGGAACATTATGTAAGTGACAACCAATTAGAGATTATCAGGGCCACAAATGGGTGGGGATGGAGGGAAAGGGAGAAGGGTGCAGCTGCCCAGGGCCCTGGTGATTAAAAAGGGCTCCTGGATGCCAACACTGCTACTGTGGCAGCCACAGTGGCCAGAGCCCTGGGCCCTTTAAATCACCACCAGAGCCCCAGACAGTCAAATCCTGGTGGCACTGAGGGCTGGCTGGGGGAGGCTTGCCCCTAGCCCCATCCTTCTGTCCAAAGCCCCACCCCTTCCAGGGACAAGAGCCAGCTCGCTGCACCTTGCCTAGGGGACTGGAAAATCTGTTGCCTGCCCTGGAGTTTATGCTAGAAAAGTCAACAATGCAGCAATGTTTGCAACTCGAAGATCTCAGAAAAAGTACAGGGAGAACTGCACGTAGTGTTTGTGGATTTAGAGAAGGCTTATGACAAAGTTCCTAGAGAGCTGTTATGATGAATTGTTATCCTGCAGTCATACAATCTGCCTGAGACATGTGTTCACACTATCACAGAGAGGTATGATGGTAGCACAACAATAGTGGGAAGAAGCTGCAGCTATAGCAAGTCATTCACTGTGAGGTTAGGCCTACATGAAAGATCTGCTTTGAGCCCATTCATATTTGTGAATGTAATAGACACTTCATGGTTTGTGCTTTTCATTGATATTATGTTATGCGATGAAATAAATATGAACAGGAAAGAGACCTAAGTATGGAGGACGTATCTGAATAAAATGGCTTATGAATTAGTGAACAACAGATAGAATACTTGTGATGTTTCATTGAGAGGAACAAAAAGAACTCAAAGCTAGTTAGTATCAAATTTATGTCTGTGCAACAGTTTAAATAGCTTGGTTCAGCATTGAGCCATGATGGGAATGTGGATGCAATGTTAGGAGCTGAAAGAAGAGCACATAGGGTGAACAGAGGGAGCTGATAGGAATTCTCCATAATTTGAATATTCCAAATAAACTAAAGAGCAAGTAGGTAAGATCATGATGAGGCCTGTGATGACATATGGATCAGAATGCTGACCAATAAGGAAAAGAGAAAAACAACTGCTTCACTGTGCCAAAATGAGAATGTTCAGGAGGGTGTTGGGAAAGATGAAATAGGCTAAGCAATGAAACAGTTTAAACTATGACACAGGTAGCTCCTGTCATGGAAAAGCAAAGAAAGTGTCAACTAAAGCAGGTGGGTCATGTGTAATAATTAGGTGTTGGATATGTTAACTAGAAAACACAACAACTCAGTCATAGGACAAAACCAACAAAGAAGACCTAGAGAAAGGTAACTGAGGGTATGTCTACACTACAGAGTTTTGTCGGAAAAACAGCCATTTTCCGACAAAACTTGAGTTACTTCCACACTGCAATCGTGTTCTTCCAAAAGTAAATTGAAAGAACAGAGGGGTTTTTCTGGCATTGGTAATCCTCTTTCGTCGAGGAAGAAGCTTTTTTCTGAAAGAGCGCTTTCGGAAAAAGGCATGTGTGGACAGGGAAGAGGGAGTTCTTTTGAAAGAAGAGGAAAGAAGAAAAAGAACAGGTATCCTGGTGGCCACTCCATCCATCGTAATCACAGCTTAAATATGAGATAGCGTCCATTCAATGTGAACACTATCTTTCGAAAAACATGTGCGTTTTTTTGATGTGTGTTTTTTGATGTGTGTTTGTATGTGGCAACTCTCTTTCAGAAGAAGTTTGTTCAGAAGATCTGTTCCGAAAAAAGGATCTTTCAAAAGAAGCCTGCAGTATAGACATAGCCTGAGACACTGAAAGGGTGTGTCTACACTGCTGACTCAGGCTCGCTGGATTTGGGGTAAAAGGCTGTGTAATTGTTATGCAGAGCTTTGGGCTCAGACTGCAGCCCAAACCCTGGGACCTTCCCACCTTTCAGGGTCTTACAACCCAGGCCTCAGGTTGAACCTGAACTTCTTCTCCAAAATTAAATAGTACCTTAGCATGAGCTCCTTAGCCTGAGTCAGCTGGGGCTATGTCTAGACAATGCTGAAGTTTCGAAAGAGGATATGCAAATTCCATGGGTAGTAGTCGAGATGGTTTTTTTGGCAACGCCCCCCTTTTTTAAAAAGCTGCGTAAACCTCATTTTTTGAGGAAGAACGGCTTTTCGAAAAAGGGAGCGATTGCCAAAAAAACTGCACCCTGACTACTTTTACTTTTGAAAGTTCTGCTTTCGAAAGTGAGATCAGAAGAAGATATGCAAATTTCCATGGAATTTGCATATCCTCTTTCGAAACTTCAGCGTAGTCTAGATGAGCCCTGGCATGAGCCAGCCATGGAATTTCAACTGCAGACATACCAAAGAAGGACATGAAGAGGGTTGGTGTCAGCTTAGAAGATGTACTTGAGATGAAGAAAAAGAGTGACCCTTTTCCACCTGATGAGATAAAGTGAAGATGACACATTAATTCATTATGAATTTCTATGGATGTTAAATTACATATTAGAAAAAAAGAAGAAAAGTCCAAAGCCTTTTCAGCCAGAGGACAAATGGCTAATTGTCACAAATTATAATGAGGAGAAAAGGCAATTGTCCTACTTGCAATATTTGTTCCTAGGATTTGTTTCTTAATCTCCTTTTAAAATGGTGATTGAAACAAGAGCAGACTTTATCATGACCTTTGGGATAGAAGATTAGTACCCTGAGTTACTACAGTGGCCACACTCTTGCTTTAAATCCCCATGTAGTCAAAGAAGGCCAGTTCTATTTAAATCAGGTTTGCAATGTTTAGGTTAACTAAGGGTATGTCTACACTACCCCGCTAGTGCGAACTAGCGGGGTAATGTATGCATACCGAATGTGCAAATGAAGCCCGGGATTTGAATTTCCCGGGCTTTATTTGCATAAGCCGGCCGGCGCCATTTTTAAATGCCGGCTTATTCGAACCCCGTGCCGCGTGGCTACACGCGGCACGGGCTAGATAGTTCGGACTAGCAAGCCATTCCGAACTATCTGTACGCCTCGTGGAACGAGGCGTACAGATAGTTCAGAATGGCTTGCTAATCCGAACTATCTAGCCGCGTGCCGCGTGGCTACACGTGGCACGGGGTTCGAACAAGCCGGCATTTAAAAATGGCGCCGGCCGGCTTATGCAAATAAAGCCTGGGAAATTCAAATCCCGGGCTTCATTTGCACGTTCGGTATGCATACATTACCCCGCTAGTTCGCACTAGCGGGGTAGTGTAGACATACCCTAAGGGAGTTACATCTTTTGTCTCTGAAAGATCCCTGAAGGTGACATTTATAGTTACTCATCTAGTCCCAGAATGCACTCATGTGGTGTGCCACAAGGTTCTATTCTGTCACTCCTTGTCAGCGTGTATGTGAGGCATGGGAGTAGACCGAGAAATGATTAGGCCTGCAGTGTTGCCATAGTGTGGATGACTTGCAGCTCTGTTTTTTATCAGCAAACCCAGATGGTGCAATATCTTTGCAATTCTGGTGTTTTGCCAAAATGGAACTTGGATGAGGGTGAGTTGGTTGAATGTTTATCCAAGCAAAACAGGAGATGCTACAGTGATCTTTCTTAAAATGTCACTGTTTGCCACTAATAACTGCACAGTGGTATCTGAGATTTAGAGCAGCAGACAAATACTCATATCCCAGTGTGATAAATGTCACTAAAGGTGTATGTCTTAATAGCAATCACATTGGTGGGCAGAAAGAAGGGTTTTCAATATATGGAAGGGACTATTTCAGCCCATTAATTAGGGAATTTGTCACCATTTGTTGAAGAGGTTCTCATCCACTGAAATGACTGTGCCCACCTCCCCCCCTCACCCCACCTCCCCCCCCCCCCCCCCCCGCCACTGGCTGACATGGTCTTTTAAGAAGGTGGGTTTAGCTCTGCCTCTGACTAATTAGCTGTCTCCCAGGTGGTGTGTTTCAAACTAAAGATTAGGTAAGAGCTGTAGATTAACGGTCTCTGGATCAAAGGCAAACAAGCAGCTCTGTTGGGAAAAAGAGACTTTGTAAGTAGACTAGTTTTGGGAAAGAATTTGTTAGTCCAACAAGCTACTGAAGAAACTGTACAGTTGTGGAAAGGCTAGTTTTGATTTGTTGATATTTTAATTATGATATTTTCAATAAAGCAAATCCCAAGAAAGGATGTTATTGACTTATGAGAGCTTGGGTGCAATTTTGGAGAACCTGAAGAAGAGAAAACTGTGGCAGTAGTAAGGCCTGATTCCAGACTGTGTAAGACCCTGTTACAATGCTTCTGTGTGGTATCTTATATGTACACCGTAACCTGAGATGAGAAGAACCCAATCAGTGTAGTGGGTAGTTGGGAATTTGACAAGTCAACCATATATGTAGTTTACTACATTTTTCATTTTGCACTTGGCCTGGACTCCCCTTAATCTTATTTAACTAAGATTTATAATACATATTAATACAGTACCTATCTTATTACCTTTCACTTTAAATTAAAAATGCAATTGCATTAAGAGAGAGAGAGAAAGGGGAAACTAGCTAAGCAGGCTGAGGACAATTCAGGGGGCAATCCAAAACTTATTTTAAAGAGTTTGAAGTCTCTGTTTTGTGATATGTGATGCTATATGCCAGATCCTTGCTTAGTATGCCAAACGTTTGTGTAAACTTTTCAAATGAAAGATTCTTAGTGGATTTTTCTTTATACAAACTCTTACTTTCCTTATCACACCCTGTCTCTTCCACCTACTCTACAACTCATGTGGCCTGGTGTTAGCAGCAACTTAACTACTCCAGAAGCCTCAAGTGGCATAAGGGTACAGTGCCTTATATGAGGTCAGAGTTTGGATTAGTGAATGTCCCTTCCACCTGTGTTCATTCTCTCTTGTTAAAGAGTTTCAGTCATCAAAGTAGCCTGTTACATATGTAAAGATGATACTTAGTTGCTAGGCTGCAGCTTAGGACATAATTTTGAAGCCTAGTGGCAATTGAAAATCAATATATATCAATTCAACGTGCATGTAGCTGACAGTTTAAATTTGCTTTGTATTTATTTAGGTCTGACTGCTACCATTTATTTCACCTTTTATCAACTACCAGCAGTATGAGGCTAACAATGAAGAATGATGCAAATTGAATGATCCTATTGACTGAACTGCAAACTTTTCTCCTTGAGAGAGAGAGAGAGGTTGAATTCACTTATGGAAAAAGACAGAAGGCAGGTAATGGACTCAAATGAGTTAAGTGTGGACTGAAGTTCTTGGTATGGGCCAAAGCGTAGAAGAGTGGAGATCACAAGGGAAGTAGTGGGGGCAAAAGATCTATCTGGCTTCAAGATTAAACTAGATTGGTTTATGAAGGGGATGGTTTGATGAGATAACATGTTCTTGGTAACTAATTGACCATTTATTATCAGTGAGAAATAGGTCAATGGAGGGATGATAGGAATTACTAGAGAACTTTCTGGGTGTCTGGCTGATGAGTCTTGCCCACATGCTCAGGGTTTAGCTGATCGCCATATTTGGGGTCGGGAAGGAATTTTCCTCCAGGGTAGATTGGCAGAGGCCCTGGAGGTTTTTTGCCTTCCTCTGTAGCATGGGGTACAGATCACAGCTAGAGGATTCTCTGCATCTTGGGGTCTTCAAAGTATTTGAAGGCTTCAATATCTGAGATACAGATGAGAGGATTATTCTGGGAGGGGTGGGTGAGATTCTGTGGCCTGCACTGTGCAGGGGGTCAGACTAGATGACCATAATGGTCCCTTCTGACCTTAAAGTCTATGAGACTCTATGAGGGTATGTCTACACTACCCTCCTAATTCGAACTAGGAGGGTAATGTAGGCATACCGCACTTGCAAATGAAGCCCGGGATTTGAATTTCCCGGGCTTCATTTGCATGAAGCCAGCCGGCGCCATTTTTAAATGCTGGCAGTTCGAACCCCGTGCCGCGCGGCTACACACAGCATGGAGTAGCTAGTTCGGATTAGGCTTCCTAATCTGAACTAGCTGTACTCCTCATTCCACGAAATTCAAATCCCGGGCTTCATTTGCAAGTGCGGTATGCCTACATTACCCTCCTAGTTCGAATTAGGAGGGTAGTGTAGACATACCCTGAGACATTATATCAATCTCTTGAGCTCATGCAGCTCTGTGTAAATGACTGTAAAAGAGATAGAATTGATATTAAAAAATCTGCTTCACAGAACAATAAAATGAATATTACATTAGAGACTTCCTAAGTATCAATTAAAAAAAAGACAACTGCTAAGGCACAAGGTTTGTTCCACTTCAAAACACTGAAAACTGTTTAGGGCCAGATTTTGTCACAGCCTTACAGGAGCATAAGAAATATCAAATCCATGCTTCCCCCTGATTCCCTGCATCTTAACTGGAGAGGTAGACTATCCTCCCCAACACATCATCCAGCACAGGAGGCGGACGAGGATGGAGGATAGTGTAACTGTTATAACGTGATCTCCATTCTTCCATGCTTTGGCCCGTACTAAGAACTTCAGTCTCCCCGCCCCTTATCACAGGGCTGGGCAAGATGTGGCCCAGGGGGGCCAGTTCCAGCCCAACTAACAGTTTGGTCCTGCCTGTGGACTGCATCTGGCCTCTTTCTATTTATATCAAGTTGTCTGTACCACCAAATTTCCAGAAACTAGGATCCTATTTCAATGGCTCATGTAGGGTTGCCAGGTGTCCAGTATTGACCCAGACAGTCCAGTATTTACGGCTCCTATCCGGTAAAAAATTCAGAAAGTACTGGACACTTAAAATGTCCAGTATTTTCTGATTTTTTTCCTGGACAGAGGGTGAAAATACCAGACTGTCCGGGTCAATACTGGACACCTGGCAACCCTACGACACACTCAGCAATTGGGCCCAGCTCCCCCACCCCTCCCGCTTACCTGGTTCTGCAGGGGAGCTGTCTGGCCTGGAGCAGGGAAGGAGGCAAGATGGCTGCTGGCTGCCGGCAGCCTGTCAGGAGAGGCAGAGCCTAGCCCTTCCTGTTCTTAAAGGGGTCATGTTGGTTTTTTTATTTTAATTTTTTTGTGTTAAATAACTCTCTGGGTCCTTTATTTTATTTTATTTTATTTTATTTTATTTTATTTTGGCTCAACAACTTTGGTCCTCCCCCCTTTTTTTCAACAAAATTTTTTTCCCCACTTTTTTTTGGTGGGGGGGATGTTCGGTATTTTTGGTTAAACCATCTGGCAACCCTAGGCTCATGGCTCATAGTTATGGCAGGGTCTGGAGCCATGAGTCCTTTAAATAGCCACAACAATTCCTGGCAGCTGCCAGGCAACATACTAGCAGCAGACCAGCTAGCTCTTTGCTGTATTTTTTATTCAAAACCTCCAGCCCCAGACAACTACCCCACCCCTTCCGTGTCAGGCCCCACCCCACCGGAGGGTGACCCGGCTCATGGACACGCACCAAAATTCATTAAGTGGCTCCCTGGCAAAGATTATTGCCCGGCCCTGCCTTAGCAGCACCACAGACTTTGTGGGATGGGAGAGTAAACATCTTACCCTTAGGATAGCAGCAGATTATTTCTGCCTGTGTTTCCCTGCACAAAGGACTATCCCCTTCTGATGCTACTTCAGAGTTTTGGTTTTATTTATTTTTAAATTATTGGCTAAAGGATTTGTATAGGTCATCCATTAGGCCATGAACAGGGAACAGCAACATGTGGCCAGTGGGACAGATCCGGCTCACCAAGCTGTGAGGCTTTGGGCTGTGAGGCTTTGGGCTAATCAATGATGTTTGACAGGGAGTGAGATGAATCCCCACACAGTGCCTGGGAGCACATCTAGCAGATGTGGTCTGGGCTCTCAGATCCCCATCATGTGGGACATCTCCTGGACAGAACCAGGAGAGTGACTGGAGAGTGTCCCATCCTTGCAGCAAAACTCAGGCGGCCCTAGGGCCGTCCCAAGCACTTCCCCCCTACCCCTCCTGCTAGCCTTCACACATGTAGCCCAGGGACATATGTGGCCGCAGTGGGGACTTCCCTCGGGGGGCCAGCCAAGGCACCGGGAGCAGGCGAGGGACTCAGTGAGGGCCACGCTCACAGGGCTGTGATGCTGCGATTTTCCCAGGAGTAGCTGGCTGTGCCTCACAGCCAGGCATGGGACAGTGTGCCATTCTGCGTGCTGCACCCTTGCAGAGGTGCGGGCTCTGGCCTGAGCCCCTGGGGCCCTGGCGGGTTCCAACCGGCATCCATCCTTCCCCCCGGTCCCGCCAGATGTGTATGAGCAGCACAGTCACAGGCGTGCCCTGAGGCTGCCTGCTGCGGTCACATGGTTGCACGTGCTGCATACTGCCTAATGCTACACAGACCGTGCAGCTCACGTGGTCTGAGTGACGTGCACTCCCCCTCTGGGCGCCTGGCTCCCCGCCCCCCCCCCCCACGCCCTTGTGAATGCAAAGTGCAACACTCACCGGTGGATCCTTCCCTGGCCTCCGAGGACGCACGGGACATGTCGGGGCTGCTGAAGGGGGCCTGCAAGGTGGCAGTGCTGGCCTCATCCTCTGACCTGCTGCTGCTGTCTCCTTCCCCCACCTTGGTGGTCCTGGTGACGGGGGGTGCATGCAGATGTCCACAGGGACATCCGGTCCCTGCGGTGCTGGCTGGCCCAGGATGGTGTGAAGCCATTGGTAGTGGGGGCAGGTGTCGGCTCCTGCCCTCTGGCCCTCGCTGCCTCTCACATAGCCCAGGCGCAGTTCTTTCACTTTAGCCCGGACTTGCTCCAGGATCCGGGCTGGATGTCCCTGCTGGGCGAGCGCCTGGGCCATGCGGTGAAATATGTCCACATTCTGGCACCGGGAGCGGGTGTCATGCAGGGCCTTCTCCTCCTGCCAGAGGTCCAGCAGTGCCTCCAGCTCCCCCGAGGACCAGGATGGGGCCCTTCTTTTTCGGCCCCTTTGGGCCTCATGTGCTGGGGGTGCGGGTGTTTGATCCTCCCCTAAAGCTGCCATCGTGGTCTGGGTGGCGTTGGGGACATAAGGGGCCGCGTGGCAGAGCTGTGGCCAGAGGTCCCAGAAGGGCTTCTGCCTCGTGGCCTTAGCAGGCTGCGTCTGCCTTTAAGGGGTCTCGGGTTACAAGGAAGTCAGGAGCAGGCTTGCATCTACGGAGCCGTCCGAACGGCTACTAGGGCTTTTTTCCAGTTAGCCTGCTTTTCCCCAAAACTTCTTAGCCGCCTGTCTACACTGGCCCTCTTGCGCAAAATCATTTCTGCAAGAGGACTTTTTCCTGAACGGGAGCGTCAAAGTATTTGCGCAAGAAGCACTGATTTCGGACAGTAGAATGTCAGTGCTCTTGTGCAAAATCAAGCGGCCAGTGTAGACAACCCATAATGAACAATGTTGCAAAATGTTGCAAAAACCCCACTTGAATTTATAGCTCAAACTCAGGGAAGCATTCTGTCTATGAGAAGCATATCATGAAGAAGATATTCTGAGCATTTGAAAACAAGATTAAATCCAGTAGGTTGTCAGCTATAAACATAGAAAACACAAGGTCAGAATTATGAAACCATAATCATGACAATGGCTTGAAACTAGGGTAGGCCCAATCTCAAAATCCCACAAAGCCTGTAAAATTGCCCTGTATACCTACGTTTTCATCCATTTCCCATACACATCCAAATCCTAAAGATAACAGGTCCAGCTCAATGATATCCTCCCCTTTAAAACAGTTACTCTAATCTTCTAATGATTCCCCTTTTCTCTTCTGCTGTAGCTATCCAGGGTCCCTCTGCTGTTTCTGAGTCATCTTTATTTTACAGTGCCTGTTTTCTTGTGACAGGCTCTTTCCAGAGGAACAACAGAAATTAAAGTTGTGATCTCGTGCCCATGGTAGAAAATAGCTCAGAGGCATTTCCTATAGTGAGTCAAAAACATTTTGTGGAATTTCATAATGTACTTCTGGAGGCACAAGGATGTTTATATACTAGCCAGAGATGTGTGACATTTTCTTTTCCCAGAAAGAGCTCCTGCCAAAGGTAAGGCAACCAGCTACAAAGGTAGTATCCAGAAGCAACCCTTTTAAAGATATGTTTGGCGTTTTACTAGCCACTCTTTCTGGATGAAATGTAAGCATACAAATGTGTCACAGAAGTCACAGTGACTTTTCCAGAACCTCCGTGACTCCTTCTGGAGTACGACTGAGGCAGCTGTCAGCCCTGAAACCGCCGGAACAATGGTCCTAGGGCTGAAGCAGCAGTTGGGGCTGAGACAGCCTGTTTGGAACAAGAGTGGTCAGCTCTGGAGCAGCTGCTTCCATACCCGCCCTCCCTGCCAGTGTATTTTTAGTACAAGTCAGGGGCAGATTGTGGGCTTCTGTGAATTTTTTGTTTATTGTCTGCAACCTGTCTCTTTTACCAAAAAATACCAGTGGCAGAATCTTAACCTTAGTGATATACCACAGCTGAGATCAGGGTGCACGCTTGAGAAGAAGCCCCTCTATTAATAAAAGGAGAACTACCATAGGGTGTTCTCTGTGAGGCGCTCTCAAATTTGGAAGCTAATCCTCTTCTCCCAGCCGCACACATTTGCTGATATTGTGTGAATGCTGTGAGGTTTCATTTCTGTGCACAGCTTGTGGAAGAGGGAAGAAGATACTGAGGCTATGTGTGGGAAGAGAGGTATTATTGTTTGGGCTTGATTTTACTGAGGTTAGTTATCATATTGGGGTGAGGGAGTGAGGAGCAGATGCTGTCTTTATTTTTAATTGTTGGCTTATGTGCCTAAAAGCCAGAAGTAAATAACTAAATGAAAGAAGGGGTGCCTAAGAGATAGCCACGGAACAAATATTTGACTTTTAAATAACTCATTCCATATTTAAGCTTCTGTCACCAATAAATTGAGTCTCACTTCCCCAGGCTGCTCTCCTGTATGTACCCATTCAAGTTACAACACTGTAAGGCAGTGCTCACCAACCAGTAGATTAGGATCTACGAGAAGATCTTGGAGCCTCTAACAGGTGATCCTGACTGGTTTGGCTGGGAAAATATCAAGTGCTGCACTTCAGTTGTCCCTCCACCCACTGTCATGCTGCTCCTGTCCTCTGCCTTGGAGCTGCCCCCCTGGAAGCCTCCTGCTTGCTGTGCATGGTGTGGGATGGAGAAGAGGCAGGGCTCTGATATTAGTGTCCTTCCTTCCCCCACTCCTATGCCCTATCTCCACACAGAGAGAAGGGGATGGTGGGAGCTTGGCAATGCAAATCTCTGTCACACTCATTGTGTGTCTCTGTCATTCTCTCTCTCACACACACACACACACACACACTGTCCTTCACTCTCATCTCCCAACCCAGCATATACGTGGGTTGTTGTTACTTCTTTTACAGCTTGTAAAGTATGTTACTGGTCTGTGCATTTCATAATTCTCCTTTCTCTCTTATGCTTACATTTAATTCTTTGAGCAGTGAGTTCTAAAATGCCTAACGGGTCGTGGCTGGAGTAATTATCCCTGTGGTAATTGCTGCTCCTGGAAGTGGCTGGCATCAAACAAAGGGGGTGTGCACTGGGCATTGGGGGCTGTGTGTGCTGGGCCACACTGTCAGCACCCTCCAGCGTCTCTTTAGGGGAGGGGGCTGTCCCCTTGCAAGGGGCATGGCGTTGTGTCCAGTGCTCCACCCAGGAGAGAGATACTTTAACGCCCCGCACAGAGGCGAGAGGTGACAGGCGATGGCTTTTCTCCCAAGCTAGGGAATTCCCTGGAAGCTGCTGGAGGCGGTGCAGTGGCTAAGCTCCTATCTTCTTCACTACAGGCATGCTGCCCCACAGGCTGGCTCCTGCCACCCTCAGCTCCAGCATTGCCCTTATCCCCCACCTTCCTCTGTCTGCCCAGTCTTTTTTTGTGAGCAGCAGTCACTGCTGCCACTAGGAGCGAGGCCAGGGGTGGAGGGAATCAGCTTCAGCCAGCCAGAGCACGGGGGAGGGAGGCTCAGCAGAACGTTGCTCCTGCCTTGCCCCAGCTGACTGGAATTGGCCCCATGGGGGACCATGGTAGACCACGGAGGGGCATTCACACCCTTCACAATGCCCCCCCCCCCCCACATACGGGCCTGAGCATGTAGATAAGGTGTTTTTTAATGCTCTTGCTTGCTTCAAATGCTAAATGGATTCTTGTGTAACTTCACCTGAAGTTAATGTTCCCCTTCCACTCTGTGCAGTTGCTTTTCTGCTGCCTGGTCAGTTCCAGTTTTACTTTTGCTCTGCTAGCAGTAATCCCCTTCATGCAGGGCCTGGAGAAGAGCATGCACATGAGCACAGGGTAAATACGATAACTAGCTACCACAATGGGAACCATCCCTGGCAAGGCCTCTGTTGGCAGTGTAAATTATACACAATACTACTACTAATAAAGCAGTGTATGGGTATGTCTAGACTACTTGGCTCTGTCCCACGAGGCATAACGGGGCAGTTGACAAATGCCTTTGATGTCGACTGCGGAGAGTTCAGACTAGCACGCTGAGCCGACAAACAGCTGATCAGCTCAGCGCGGCAGCAATTTTAATTTAAACGAAGCGGCGATTATTTAAATTGCTACTTCATTTGGGTATGTCTAGTAAACTAATCTACATGGCTCTGGCGACAGAGCCATGTAGTCTAGACATACCCTATAAGAGCAGTGTCATTGTGGGAATGCACGAAACAGGAACTACAATTGGCTGTCAACAAAACCGCCTATCAGCAGTTTCAGTAAGTGCTGTGAACAGACTGAAACAAAAGAGAAAATATTGGGTGGCTTTTCTAATCATGTACAGTATTTAAAATAATATTAAGGGTTACCTGTAGAAAAGAGAAGGTACACATTTTTTAGATGAAAATTTTATTTTGAAGCATTGATGGTGACCTTTCAACATTATTTATCATAATAATTTATTGAATAAACTGGCCCTGACCTGGAAATAACAGTTTATAACTGATTACATCCTCTTTATTAGTTGTATTCATTTGTGTTATTAGTGGTTCAGAAGAACAGCCTAGCTGGTTTCCATTTCTATTTGCAATTTTTGGTAATGATCTTCCAAGTTAATGTTGGCATCAAATATTTATTTGTACACTGATTATTCTTTTTTGCTGGCAGCTACCATCTGCTGAATAGTGAGTGAGAAAACATTTCAATATAGGCAGAGAGCAGCAAGATAAAACCAATGACATGAGGGAAATGTCACCAGAAGACTTATTACTGTTTGGGATCCAGCAGTGGAACAAGGTAGCACACTACCAGGCATAATTACTGCAATTAATAAAGGTGTTGGTACAGGCTGGTTCAATATAGTTGATACCAAGTTCTCAAGTAATGAGATCCTGTTTCCATGATAGGACTCTTTGTCCTTTTGATAATGATGATAAATAAATGTTTGTATGCAACCATAAAGGGATGCTATAAAACTGTGAGGAGCTATCATAATGAAACCTGAAGCCAAATGAACAGTGGCTGAAAGTCACTGAATCTTTATACTATTTCCAGGCTCCAGAAAGAGCAGAAAGATTATATGTGCTAAATTTCTGACAAAAGATTTGCTGTACAATTGACAAACCTTACAAATCTCCTTGAGAAAACATTTCTGTTGCATCAATTGACAACATTGACTAATTTTTTGATTTGAAGTTCAAATGAACCTGAAATTGAAATTAAAGGTTTATCTAGTCTAGGGAAATTTACACCAACATACCTACACCAACGCAGCTTACTGAGGTAAATCTCTTTGATGCAAGTTCCATTTTATACCAGTGCAGCACATGTACATTGCAGGTTGATATCATCCAGCAACATAGCTTCTGCCTCTCCAGAAGGTGTGGTACAGATATTGACAGGAGAGTGCTCTCCCATCAGGCTAGCATGTTTTCACCAGACTTGCTAAATCAACACTGCTGCATCAAGCCGAGTAGTGGGGCTGATTTAGCTGTTAGCATAGACATGGCCTTAGGTGCCTAACTCTGGAGTTAAAATGCCAAAGTACCTTTGTGGTTCTGGGCCACAGTACTCAGTGGCTTTACAGAATCTGAAAACAAAGGCTCACCCATTTTACCAAGCACAGCAATCTGATAATTTAGCTAGGGGAGAAGCGTATCTCATCGTATAAAACTGGTATGTCCTAATATGTTCAGCATCAGCCTCACTTTGTTCCCATTGAAGCCACTGGTAAAATACACATTGGCTACGTCTAGACTACATCCCTTTTTTGGAAAAGGGATGTAAATTAGACGTATTGCAATTGCTAATGAAGCAGGGATTTAAATCTCCCGTGCTTCATTAGCATAAAAATGGCTGCCGCTTTTTTTTGGCACGGAGCTTTGCTGGAGAAAAGCACCAGACTAGATGCTGATCTTTCAAAAAATAAAGCCTTTTCTGAAAGATCCCTTATCCCTCTTGAAATAAGGGATAAGGGATCTTTCATAAAGGGCTTTATTTTTCGAAAGATCAGCGTCTAGACTGGCGCTTTTCTCCGGCAAAGCTCTGTGCCGAAAAAAAGCGGCAGCCATTTTTATGCTAATGAAGCGCGGGAGATTTAAATCTCCGCTTCATTAGCAATTGCAATACGTCTAATTTACATCCCTTTTCCGAAAAAGGGATGAGGTCTAGACGTAGCGGACATCAGAGGGAGCAGAGTTAAGCTAATGCTCTTGAAAAGTTCACTTGCCAAATGTTTTTTAATATCAAATTTGTAATGTGAATTGGTAATGGAATTAGAATGCATTTTCCTAAGTATAAGAAGAATGTTTTAATGATTAAGTTGTATATTGTAATATAAATATTACTTGACAGTTGTCTGCTATTAGTACTAAGAATGGGATGTTTTTGTCAGAACATAGAAATTCCAATTAAGGATTAACAAACTTAAAACTCATTTGCTTACTGATATTAAATAACACTGTAGGCCCTGACTTAACAGATGTTTTTCTAATGACCTAGTACAAACCTTATGGCACTTTTTTTTCTGTTAGCATGCCACCTGGTATACAAAATTAAATTACTGCATCTGCAGACCTTAAAAATCCAGCTAGGCTACTTATGTCCAACTGATGGGGAGAGCCCTGCAAATCTGCGAGTATCTGCGGGCATCCACATCTGCAGCTGTGAATGTGGATATCCTTGGCTCATTTTTTGTGGATATGGATATGGATTCAAATTTTGTATCTAGACCCCTGCAGATTTGCAGTTATCTGCTTTATATCTCTGGGTATCTGCAAATTTGTGTGGATGCAGATATCTGCTATTCACTTGGGGGTTTTATCTGCACGGGGCCCTACTGATGGGCAAGGAAGTTACTGGAGGTAATTATGCTTCTTAATTATGCTTCACTATGTTTACTGTGCATCATATGTAATGCCTTTATGTATAATATCAGTCCTTCCAGCAACCAAGCTGTGGGGAGTGTAGGGCAAGGACTCAACTTACCTAGGACACAGATTAGTTCTGGTGTGTGCCAGCAGCAAAGTTTGCTGCAAAACAAGATTTCCACAACCTCTCCTACAACAAAAGTGAGTGGCACTGGGCAAAAACAAGGACTGGTTAGAGCAGCTGGAATACTGATCTGGCACATCATCTTAGGCATCTTCTTTTGGTAGAGTCCTCAGAAAAGGTTCCATCTACAACAGAAACTCCAGCAAAAAGCACACACACTACCAGCACCTCCCTTTCCACAGATGGATACCCCATTGGATGGAGAAGATAAAGAGATGGCTGTTTGCACCTCTCTAAATCTGAAGCAGTGAATCTGATTTGCCAGAACAAAAAAGGCTGCAGAAACTGTTTAGAGCTAATATAGAGACCCAGCAGAGGAAGACATTGGGCATGTACAATGGGTTATACTGATCCAGCAAAATTCAGGAACTATGGAGGTACTTAATCCTGAGTACCATTTCCCTGCACTTTATCTAGTAACTTTTTACTAGGGATGTTAAGAAGCACATAATTTGTTAATTGTGTAGTCAACAAAAATTTTGTCGACTATATGATTAATCGATAAGGGTTAGCACTGCAAGCACTGCTTGTGCTGTGTCTGGCAAATACCCCCTCTGCGGCTCTGCACTAATAGTATTATAGGAGATGGCGAGCAGGCAACTCGGCTCCATCCTGGCTCCTGCCAGGTCCCGGGAGCTACCGCTGCTGCAGCTCTGCATGAAAAGTAATTTAGGTGCCGGTGGGCAGGCAGCCTGGCTTAGTCCCAGTTTGCATTGGGTCCCAGGAGTTACCCTCAGTGCAGCTCTGCAATAATACTTTTCTTGCAGAGCCACAGTGGGAGTAGCTCCTGAGACCCAATGCGAGCTGGGACTAAGCTGGGCTGACTGTCTCCCAGCTCCTAAATGATGTTTTATACAGAGCTGCAGTGGGGGTAGCTCCCAGGACCCAACATGAGATGGGACTGAGCTGGGCTGCCTGCTGGCTGGCTCTTAAATTACTTTTCATGCAAAGCCACAGAAGGGGTATCTCCCAGGACATAGTACAAGCTATGACTGAGCTAGGTTGCTGGTCAGTCCTCTACAAAATTTACTGGCAGAGCCGCAGGGAAGGGGGAGATGCGTGTAGTTGGTAACATTAATTGATAAGCATTCACTTATTGGTTAATCGCCTACCCAGCTACACTATCGCACCCCTAATTTTTGCATCTATATAGACTGTTGTATTTGAAACTATAGGATCTGTTTTCCTATAACTAACATTAGCAGTAATGCAAACTATTCAGGCATCTGCAGGACAGATTGCAATTATTATTCATAGCTGAGGAGGAGGATTTCATTTTTATTGGTCAATCTGACTTCGATCAAATAGGTAGATATACTCTGAGCTCTTGCAGTAGCAAATACTGATGTCATTTGCCTTAGAAATAAAAGTAGTGTGGTGTTAATGTGTTTAAATCCAAACAATCAAATTTGGCCTGATGTAGCCCTCCTAATGTCAAGGTTCTTTATATTTTGAAAATATTCTTTCTTAAAAAGAAAGGCAAACTTGAGCTTGGGATTGACAGTCCTGGAAAGCAAGTTCTGTAGTTAACCACAGAGCAGGTACAGCATATGCAGTGGCAGTTCATGCTTCCCATACATGCATCTTGCTAGGGTTTCTTAATTATGACACAGAGATAGAGGATACACATCCAGGATGAAACCATAGTTCAGTCTCCATGTTCATTCCATATTTGGTCCTCCTGCTGAGATTGCCAGCCAATATTGTGCAAACACTTATGCACTTCCTTAATTTTACACACATGACGAGTCCCATTGAAGTCAACAAATGAAAAGGAAAATAGGTCTTTGAGTCAATGGCACTACTCACGCAAAAAGTTCATTGCACATATAAGTGCTTGCAGGAGTGAAACCCTGAAGAACAATGACTATGGTTTGGGTGGGTTTTTTTATGCAGATATTGATCTATTAGGAACTGGACTGGGATCAATAACTCACCTTTGTCAGGCCAATAATCAATCATCAGTTATTAACTGTTGGTCTCCAATGGATTGAGCAGGCTTTGAAATGACAAAATGTCATTTGAACTCTCCACACCTCAGTTTTTCTATCTGTAAAATGGTGATGAGAATATCTCTTTGCAAAGTGGTTTGAGGACTGTGGATGAAAAGTGCTATAGGTATTTGTTTATTATATTTTTAGTGCTAAAGGTCTTAAAATAATAATTTTATTTTGTCTCAAGAAATGTGTGTGTTGGTCTGATTCAAAGAGCTTCCTCCCTTGTATGAACTGATATAGTCTATTTATTATCATCTGTGATCAAAAATGTTTTCAAATCCTCATGTGCTAGCCTCGAAGTGAAGACACAGCATATTTTTGAGCCTTTCATTCCTGATGGTGCAGTAAATGAGCCTCCATTCTGCTCCTTGGGGAATACATAATATTATAAAAGTATAATTTAATAAGATTAGCAGATTTTTGTTTCACCAGACTCCCAGACTAATTGAGCACTAAGACTAATTATGTTCTGCCCCCCTTGGGTATAGGACTGTTTCCAGAGCATATTTTAGAACACAGGTGTAGGAGCATGTGTGATTTATCTCTCCTCCATCCTTCCCTTCTTAGATCAGCTATTCTATCTTTAAATGCTGATGGATTGCCAGCTCTCAAGTTCAGCCTGTGATAGATTCCATGCGGAGAATCATATGACAGGGCAGCAGATGCGCAAGAACAAAGGGTGGTTTGTTAGATCTACTTGGTTCTATCAGTGTGGATACTTTCTTTTAATGGGAACAATTTAGGCATAGAGCAATTGGAAGTTTCACAGATAATTTATGTTTATTCAACAAATTCATGAGCATCTAAGAGCAATAATCAACAACAAACAGTTTAAACTCACAATTCAGAAGCAAGTGTATTCTTTCACTCACAGCATTAGAGTTTGCTCTCTATTTATGATCATTGCAGCTATGGATACATGAAAGTTGGTGCCAAGTAAAATTGTGAATAAAATTAACAATAGCAGATTTTCAGGCAACAAAGTAGCACATAGAAGAAACTAGGCTAATTCCCAAAACTTATTTGCTTTACAGAACTGGGCCTTGCTACTTTCTTCAAGTAAAACAGGTTTTTAAGCACAAATATGTAGAGTTACCTTATGCCTATTGTATCCTCTTACTTACCCTGAAATGTTGTTTCTGTAGCAATGACTTTTATCTCTTTCTTCTTCAGTCTCCTGTACCAGGGGCAGCCGAATTTACTGACCCTCAGAGGAACAGACAATAATCTTCAGATGTTTGATAGCTGGGGCACACCTGTCAGACCTTGGGGCTTTTGCCCCAATACTGCTGAAGCTTAGAGCCCAAACAGGTATGTTCTGTGGGTCTGAAGCCCCAAGACCTCTCTCCTCGCTGGGCAGAATTTCCTACTCCACCAACTTGCTGCAAGGTAGTAATCCTGAGATTCCCTAGAATCCAGTAGGTGGAGAATGAAAGGCAATGGCAGGGAGGGGGCAGGCCAGAAAGTGTACTTTAATTGCAACAAGGCTGCATGTTGCTCACAAGTCATGGTTTGGCCACCATTGACCCTGGGTAGAGTAATGCAAATAAAAGGTGAGATAGAATTAGAGGACCACTCCAAGGCTGCGTCTAGACTGGCAAGTTTTTCTGCAAAAGCAACGGCTTTTTCGCAAAAACGTGCCAGCGGCCTACACTGGCCGCTTGATTTTGTGCAAAAGCACTGACGTTCTACTCTCTGAAATCAGTGCTTCTTGTGAAAATGCTTTGACGTTCCCGTTTGGGCAAAAGCCCTTTTCCGGAAATGTTTTTGTGCAAGAAGGCCAGTGTAAACTGCTAAAAACTGTTTTGCGCAAAAAAGCCCCGATGGCGAAAATGGCGATCGGGGCTTTCTTGTGCAAAACCGTGTCTAGATTGGCACGGATGCTTTTCCGCAAAAAGTGCTTTTGCGGAAAAGCGTCCGTGCCAATCTAGACTCTCTTTTCCGCAAATGCTTTTAACGGAAACATTTTTCCGTTAAAAGCATTTGCGGAAAATCATGCCAGTCTAGACATAGCCCAAGTGTCAATGTCCATACTAGCATCAAGGCTATAGAAGAGTACACTACTGAATACAAGGTCCTGCCCAGAAGTAGTTAAGTTCATAAAATCAAAATTTCATTATAGTTGGTCTGTCTAGAGTAGGAAAATTGTGGGGAAGTCTAGGGGTACGTCTAGACTACATGTGTCTGTCACCAGAGGCATGTAGATTAGGCTACCAGGCATAGGAAAATGAAGCGGCGATTTAAATAATCGCCGCTTCATTTAAATTTACATGGCTGCGCGCTGAGCCGGTCAGCTGTTTGTCGGCTCAGTGCGGTAGTCTGGATGCGCGGGTGTCGACATCAAAGGCATTTGTCGACCACCCAGGTAAACCTCGTCCCAGGAGGCATACCTGGGTGGTTGACAAATGCCTTTGATGTCGACACTCGCGCGTCCAGACTACCACGCTGAGCCGACAAACAGCTGACCGGCTCAGCGCGCAGCCATGTAAATTTAAATGAAGCGGCGATTATTTAAAAGAGGGATTTCTGATAAGAAGAAAAAGAGAGACAGTGATGGAGGATATAAAGAAAAGTGAAGGAAGGGGAATATATGGGTATGTCTACACAGAGGTGCTATTACAGGATAACATCCATTATTCTGAAATAACTTTTTGCACATCTTACCAGCAAGCCTGTTATTTCGAAATACATTTGATATAATGGAATTATTATTCCAATGTCCCGTAAACCTCATTGCATGAGGATTTAGGGACTTGTTAGAATAGCACTCTACTTCAAAATTAGCGCTGTTTAGACAGCTCCAAATTTTGAAATAGGCCATCTCGAAATAAGCTATGCAATTTGCATAGCTTATTTTGAGCTACATGCTACTGTGTAGGAGTACCCCAAGAAACAGTATACATTATGGCTAAGTCTTCACTGCAAGTTCTTTCAGCAGAAAATATGCTAATAAGGGACTCATTAGCATAAGTCTCAACATCATTAGCATATTTTCTGCTGTTTCTTTTTGCTCAAGGGGTTTTTGCGCAAAAATAAGCAGTGTGGATGAGGGTTTTTTGCCCAAAACCCCCATTTTACGCAAGATCCTTACGCCTCTTCATCCACACTGCTTCTTTTTGCGCAAAAACCCCTTGTGCAAAAACAAATGGCAGAAAATATGCTAATGAAGTTACGGCTTATGCTAATGAGTCCCTCATTAGCATATTTTCTGCTGGAAGAACTCGCAGTGAAGACAAACCCTATGTGTCTGGCTGTTTGAAATATTATGTTGGTTCTCCTTTTTCTATATTGTGATTTTGAGAAGATATCTGTGTAGTTATTTTAGAGGAAGATTTTTTTTTACATTTGTTTAGCAAATGATATGGAATAATTATCCTATCCAACTTTGTAATTTTAAATTAAATACCTTCTGTATTGGATATTCTGCATTAAAATTCAATCTACACTGTATTTCCCTGTAACACAACAGACCCGTAAGGTAAATGAGAAATTAACATGTTAAAAGGACTGATGCAAAAATTATTACTTGATTTATTTTCCTGCTTTGTCATAAGTGTGCTCATTGCTAAAAAAATGGAAATACTATTTATTGCTTTGTTCAATATCTAAAGTTATTATCCATAGCTTTAACACATATGTTTCAGTCCATGGATTGTTGGTAAACTGATCACCATAGCAATTGTTTTATATACGGGCTATTTGCAATTCATTTGTTTTGTGTGATTGGTCACCTGAAGGAGATGTTACTGTTACTGCTTCCTGACAAGATGACTTACAAACTCATCGATGCAAAATGATCACAAAAACTTCAGATTTCAATACCTTTTCATGGGTATTCAGGATACCCTTTTTCAAACAACTTGGGGTTGTTGGTTTTTTTGGCCAACAAATGTTCTCTCATCTGCACAGAAAGGGGTTTGGACCATTGAATGAATTTATGACTTTTTGCTGTCTTTTTTGTTTAGTTTCAGTAATTGCTAATCATTGTTCAAGACTGACATTAGTTGGTTGATGGATAATCTTGGAGGCAGCTGTCAGTGGCATTGAATTAAACACCATTCTGCCTTGAGAGCTCAAATACACTGAAAACACTGTCTTGTTGGCTGTGTTTGGTGAATCAAAAAGCAAGAGGCATTGGTCTGATTATTAATCTGGATAATATTAAGTTCTGGGATATAACCATCAAACAGCTTCCAGCTCCAGATTACAATTGGCATAATATTAACTTGCCTGGACAAGATATTGAGCATATGGCAGCTGTCCGATATTTATCTTTTACTGGGGATGTGGCAGTGGTGGGAGATGGGTGAGGGAGGTCAGTTAAATAATAGAATGTGCATGTAAACCCATAAGAGAGAGCTTGGCCAGAGTCAGGGCCTGCAGTAGAGTTAGTCTATTGACAAACTAATAAATGCATCTGACCAGTACTAGGCTGCCTATAGCCATGATAACTCCTGTGCCTGCTTCTTCCCAGTCCTACTCCTGCCTTGCCTCACCTTACCCCCGGCAAACTAATGCTGATCCAGAGACTAACTCTAGTCTCTGGCCTCTGACTCTTGGCTCTGGCATCTGGTTCAGACCCTGATCTCCTAGTTCTGGCTACTAACACCTGCTCAACCTATGAGGAATGATTGCCCATGTCCTGGTCTCTAAGGCTACGGGTATGTCTACACTTGCACCCTAGTTCGAACTAGGGATGCAAATGTAGGCATTCGAAATAGTGAATGAAACAGGGATTTAAACAGGGATCATGCTTCATTAGCATGATCTCGCCGGCGCATTACTTGGATCAACAGCTGTTTCAAAAGTGAAAGTGCGCACCGGGATGCGTTAGTTCGAACCAAACCCTTTCATTTGAACTAACGGTACTCCTCATTTTTCGAGGAGTAATGTTAGTTTGAACCAAGGGATTTGGTTCGAACTAACACGTCCCGGCGCGCACTTTCACTTTAGAAACAGCTGTTGATCAGAGTAACACACCGACGAGATCATGCTAATGAAGCGCGGGATATTTAAATCCCCGCTTTATTGACTATTTAGAATGCCTACATTTGCATCCATAGTTTGAATTAGGTTGCAAGTGTAGACATACCCTAAGTCTACACTGAACGCTTATTTCTAAATAACTCATGTTATTTTGAAATAACAGAGTGCCCATCTACACCGCAAGCCTGTTATTTCAAAATAATTTTGAAATAACGAGCTTCTTACTCTGACTTCTGTAACCCTCATTTCATGAGGAGTAAGGTAAGAAGAAGGAAGAGTGTACTTCCTTTGACTTCCTGCTGTATAGACAGTTTTAAAAGCTGAATTAAGGTACTTCATCTTTATTTAAGCAATTAATGCGCTGAAGTTGAATATTTTAACTCGACTTTAGCCTGCAGTGTAGACATACTCTTACTGTTACAATTGGCATAAACTAATCTAGGTTCAAAGCAATCCTGCCACAAATCACAAGCTCTATAAAGACTGCAGCACTAACCTATTCTACTCATTAGGGGATGAATGCATATCTGAGAAATGTTAGTAAGCCATTCAATTGGTTGTACTGTTTGATTATCCATTTGATTAATTGCTGGTCTCAATCTTTTATCAGTCATTTGATTTTTCAACCTGTCAGTTTCTTGACTGATTGTGACCTCAACTTGAGTATTGATTTTTTTTGTGTTTTAGGGAATTATAGTAAATCCATATTTGTTTCTTTACTTTCTCAGTAAAATACATAAAGTACTTCGAACTGGTTTCCTCATAAAATGGTGATGAGGTTCAAACAACATTAAAGTGAAAGGACTTGACATTATAATGTAACAAGCCTTTTAGCCTAGACCTTGAAATGAACCTCTCTTTTTATGACAAAATACACACTCTCTAAAGAGATATCAAGCATGCAGAGATGAGAAGCCAATTTGTAGACAGCTCTTCTGTGGAAAATAGCAGAATACTTTTTTGCTCTATTTAGACACTTCCTTTTTAGATCCTAGTTTTGGGAACTTCCCTTAGACTTCTTGTGAAAGAGTATCATGCAGCTCCTCAGCGGGTGTACATTGTCAGAGCTCCACTGAAGCCAATGGATCTATGATAATTTACAACTGAAGAGCTGCTCCTGTATTTTCTGTTTTCTCTTTAAGTTCTCATGCACTGATAAATATTTTCCCTTATTTAGTCTAAACTGAACTAGTCCATTTGACTACAACTGGAGAAATTATTAGCTGATACTCTTGGGCTGCGTCTAGACTGCAAGTTTTTCCACAAAAGTGGCTGCTTTTGCGCAAAAACTTGCCAGCTGTCTACACTGGCCGCTTGATTTTGCACAAAAGCACTGACGTTCTACTGTCTGAAATCAGTGCTTCTTGCGCAAATGCTTTGACGTTCCCATTCGGGCAAAAGCCCTTTTCTGGAAATGTTTTTGTGCAAGAGGGCCAGTGTAGACAGCTAAAAACTGTTTTGCGCAAAAATGCCTCGATGGCGAAAATGGCGATCGGGGCTTTCTTGCGCAAAACCGCGTCTAGATTGGCACGGACGCTTTTCCACAAAAAGTGCTTTTGCGGAAAAGCGTCCGTGCCAATCTAGACGCTCTTTTCCGCAAATGCGGAAATGGCACGAATGCTTTTCTGCAAAAAGTGCTTTTGCGGAAAATCATGCCAGTCTAGACGCAGCCACAGTGTGGAAGGAGTTGTGACCTTAAGGGAGATAAAGAAAACTGAAGGTGGCTGTACAAAGAACTGAAAACCTGACACCTGCTACAAAACTCTAACAGGACAGGGTTGCTATTGTGGACAAAAGACAAGCTGGACAACTTATTGATAGCAGACACTGTAACAATATCATTCATCATGATCTTTTAATGTATTGGGTTATTTTTTTCATATAATTAAATTTTAAGAATAAGGACATGGTCTAATTGGTAACCAGTTACTTTTAATTAGACATACACACAAAGCCCTTTGATTCCAGGGGCCAGTGGGGGTTGTTTAAAATTCTCTGGGAATTGATTCATATTTTATTAGAAAAATAAACAGGTAAAATCAGTACAAAAATTAACTTCACAGTTTTTTGGGTACATACCAGGGTTAATATTGGAGAAAAGACAAAAGAAAAGCAACAAAGAGAAAAGGAAGGATGTTGAGAGTAAAAGCAGTATAATCCTGTATTTTATTTAATGAACTATACATTAAAAGAATGCATACATATATGAATATTTTCCTTGACACTGTCTTTTTAATACATGCATCTGACAAAGTGGGTCTTTGCCCATGAAAGCTTATGCTCTAATACATCTGTTAGTCTATAAGGTGCTACAGGACTACTCGTCGCTTTTGCATATCCAGACTAACCTCTGATACTTGTCTTTTTAATAGATATCTTGCATTTACACTTGAACTTATTTTTAAGAGACATAAAGTGAAATCACTAAAAACTGAATAATAGCTTCTGTAAAATCCAGCAATCCTTCATTAAAAGTTGAAAAAAAGGACATTGTATATATACAGTATTATAACTTCTTAACTCTACTGATTGGCTATTCACCTTTCTGCATTCTAAATAGCGGATCTCTTATTTTGTTTATAGTGGTAGTCTAATGCAATTCAAATTACCAGGAAAGTTTGATTTGGTGAACTTATTTCTCTGTTGTTGGAGTCCTGTTCTTTCTCTTCTTTAAACAGTGGTGCTGGAACAATTCTTGGAATGAGCTGAGCGGCACCCCCCAGCTCTATCCATGTGCCTCACTGCTCCTTAGAGCTTGTACTGGCAGCTGGGACTCCACATGGAAGGTCAGCGGCAGAGCCCCTGACCCTGTCTGCCAAGTGGCACCCTGGTGCAAAGCCAGTGGCTGAGTGGAGCCTTGAATGTGGGGCCAGTGGTTGAGGCTCCAGGAATAGTGGCCAAGAGGAATGTTGGCAGGCAGCAGCACACCCAGGCCGGCAGTGGTGCTGGGAGCCCCATTTACAACGTGGGTGGCAGGACCCTGGAGCCAGCAGCGAAGTCCCCAGGCAGCAATAGGCCCAGCAGGTGGACCACCATGTGCAAAGAGTGGTAAAGCACCCCCCCACCTCTACCCCCACCTTTACTTCCAGCACCTATGTTTTTAAATAATTTATGCAGAAAATACTGGTACCCATGTCCTCAGCTGTTAGGAACTGATAGACTTTCGTTGTTATGTCCAGTGCTTTTTTTGTGACGGTACTGCCCAGTACGCAGTACCGGCACCTCCAGACGCAGTACCAGCACCCCCAGTCAATGTTTAGTGGCCATTTCAGATTGAAGTTTGCCCCTGAGGTAAGGGGCTAGATGATGACTGGCAGTGGGTCACTGAGGTAAGATGTGTTCCCTGGGAGGATAGGACCCCAGAATGCAGGGGCACTGACATAGGACAGTCTGAAGAGTAAAGGGCACCTGCAGGTGGCCAGGAAGAGAGTGCTCCAACTGGAGGCTCCTTGGGGGTGAGTGCTCACCTTGTGGCAATGGCCCTCCTTACCATCACATTGTGTTGAGAAATCTGTGAGGGTATGTCTACACTACAAAGTTAATTCGAACTAACGGACGTTAGTTTGAATTAACTTTGATAGGCGCTACACTAGCGCTCTGCTAGTTCAAACTTAATTCGAACTAGCGGAGCGCTTAATTCAAACTAGGTAAACCTCATTCGACGAGGACTAAGTCTAGTTCGAACTTACTAGTTCGAATTAAGGGGTGTGTAGCCCCTTAATTTGAACTAGTGGGAGGCTAGCCCTCCCCAGCTTTCCCTGGTGGCCACTCTGGCCAACACCAGGGAAACTCTATTGCCCCCCTCCCGGCCCCGGACTGCATAAAGGGGCACGGGCTGGCTACGGTGCCCGTGCCAGGTGCAAGCCTGCCAGCACCCAGCTAGCAGACCCTGCACCTGGCACGGCTCGAGCCAGCCACCTGATGCCCCCCAGCCCTCCCCCTCTTCCCGGGACCAGGCTGGCGGCTCCCGGGAGCTTGCCCGGGACCGCAAGAGGCGGGCACCCGCCTGGTCTAGTGCGGACATCGTGAACCTCGTCCACGACCTCCACACTAGGCACAGGAAAGTGGCCGTCTAGGGCAGGAGAGCTGCCAGCCTGGCCACCCAGAAGCAGGTTTGCATGAAAATCAAGGTGGTCCACTGAGACCCCCGACCCTGAGCCCTGAGCTTACAATGGCCGTACTGGGTCAGACCAAAGGTCCATCTAGCCCAGTAGCCTGTCTGCTGACAGCGGCCAACCCTAGGGACCCCGGAGGGGATGGACCGAAGAATGGACCGAAGACAGTGACCAAGCCATTTGTCTCATGCCATCCCTCTCCAGTCTTCCACAAACTTTGGGCAGGGACACCACTCCTACCCCCTGGCTAATACCACTCCATGGACCCAACCGTCATCACTTTATCTCACTTCTCTTTAAACTCTGTTCTAGTTCTAGCCTTCACAGCCTCCTGCAGCAAGGAGTTCCACAGGTTGACTCTTTGCTTTGTGAAGAACAACTTTCTGTTACTAGTTTGAAGCTTGCTACCCATTCTTTTCCTTTGGTGTCCTCTAGTCCTTCTATTATGGGAACTAATGAAGAACTTTTCTTGATGCACCCTCTCCACTCTTTTATAGACCTCTATCCTATCCCCCCTCAGTCTCCTCTTTTCTAAACTGAAAAGTCCCAGTCTCTTTAGCCTCTCTTCATATGGGACCTGTTCCAAACCTCTGATCATTTTAGTTGCCCTCCCCTCTCCCATCCTCTCTCTTCCCCTCTCCCACCTCCTTTTCCCAGTCTCCCCGAGTTTTGTTCAATAAAGAGAGATTCTATTTTTGACCACACGTTTTCTTTATTTTGTACATCAGGAAGGGGGGCTAGGGAAAGGTAAGTGGAAGGAGGTGAGGGAGGAATGGGGTATGAGCCCCCGATGGGGAGGACTGGGCTGGCTCTGCAGGCTTCTGGGGGCGGAAGCTCTCCTGCAGCCCCCCCAATTGCCCCCTCTACCCAGATGGCAGCCTGCAGCAAGTGCAGCCGGTCTGATGGCCGAGTGCTGTGATGTGCCCAGTGTGGGCACTCAGGGCACTCCAAACCAGGACTTTGCTTTGCAAGTGGGGCACCCCTGAGAACTGTCTGTCCGGGGTCGGGTCCTTTTAAGCACAGCCCTCGGCTAGCCTGAGGCAGCAGCTCCACGCTCCTAAGTCCTCATCTGATGCCCTGCCGGCACTGCTTCCGGCCATCCTTAACCCCGGTTCAGGGTCCACTTAATGTCGACATGCTAGTTCGAATTAGCAAAACGCTAATTCGAACTAGTTTTTTAGTCTGGATCCGTTAGTTCGAATTAGCTTAGTTTGAATTAACTAATTCAAACTAAGTTAGTTCGAATTAGCGCTGTAGTGTAGACATACCCTAACATAGCACAGCTGACACCCAGAATGTAAACAGTTGGTTATCAATTAAGTAAATCATCCAGGAGCCATCTCTCCTGCTTGAGTCATTAATCTTAATGTAGCAGAATCCCTGTCTGATGTATTAATCAACATAAAAAAATAACTAATTGATTTATTGTCATGCTGTCTGGAGTAGTTCATGGTTGAGAATACCAACCTTACAGCAGACAGTTAAGAAGCAGAACACAAACTCCAAATTCTTTGAGTCTTATATTTAGATTTCACTAACCCATTAATAAGTGTAAACTTTTCAGGCACTATATATCGTTAACATAGAAAATAAATTCCTAAGGTGACTGTCTGGGAGTCTATCTTGATGCCATCTAGGCAAGCTTGAATCTGATATAGATGATCTTGTTACACCAAAGATGACAAAATATTCAGGTTACTACCAGTCTCAAAAGATCAATCACTTACCCCAGATCAGTTTCCACCTTAGTATATCAATGGCAATTATTGTGGACAACCATATAGTAAACAAACTAAGGATTTATTAAGTCATTTCTCTTATTTATAAGATTAAAACTGTCAAACACATAAATGAGTTCTAGTCTTAAATTTCAGATGGAGATAAAGCTGCTGAAATATGCCAGCTCTATAAATCCTTAAAAACTAACCCAGATTAACCCTGGGGAACTATTGTTTATGTTTAGGAATCTTTGCTCCATATCATATACCATAAGAAACCTGAGTTCTCCTTAACTCCCTTTTTCCCATGTTCAAGATGGAATAGGATGAATGCTTGGGCACAAACCCTCATCAGAGCTATAGTGGAAATAATCAACAGTGTCTCTGTTCCACAATGGTCCATTTGGATTCAGTAATGTTGCCTGATGGTCAGGTGATACCACAGCGGTGGACATTATTTTTGGCTTGAGAGCCACACGTGGGTATGAAAATTGTGTGGAGGTCCATGAAGGCAGACGTTATCAAGGTTAGGGCTGGGAGACTCTTTGGGTGTCATGTAAGGGGGAGGTCTCAATAAGGAATGTTACTAAGCTAGAGGGGAGGGGTTTGGCATGGGGGGGGGGGGGCTTTACAGGGATGAAGCAGCCAAACAGTGAAGGCAACTCTGTGTAAGGCTTACTTGGTAAGCCCCTGAGGAGCTTCCTGCCCTCTGAGGCTATGTCTACACTGGCGGGTTCTTGTTCAAGAACAGCAGTTCTTGCACAAGAACCCACAGATCGTCCACACTGCCTGCTGGCTCTTATGCAAGCAGATTTACAGTATGGCGTGGGAAGAGAGTGCTTCTTGCGCAAGCGCTATGCTCTTTTGTAACAGGTGTAAGCTCTCTTGCGCTAGAGCTCTTGCGCAAGAGGGCAGTGAGGACGTGCTGCAGGGGTTTCTTGCACAAGAAAGCCCTATGGCTAAAATGGCTATCAGAGCTTTCTTGCACAAGAGAGCATCCACACTGCCATGGATGCTCTTGCGCAAAAGCACAGCTCACACATGGCAGTGTGGATGTGTTCTTGCACAAGACTTCTTATGCAAGAAGCTGCCAGTGTAGACATAACCTGAGAGGGCTGCTTAGCCGCAGTGCTGCAGACAACAGGAAGACTGCCCAGGTGCTGGGTAAGCAGAGGCCGTGGGGGAGGGAAGTCTGTGAGGTAATACCTCTTATTGGCCCAACTTCTAGTGAGAGTGACATGCTTTTGAGTTCAGAGAGCTCTTCAAGTTTGCATTACAAAGTCGCTATCTGCAAAGAAAGGGCTACAATCTTTTTTTCTTGTGGAAAGCTTTACATTCATTAAAAACAGTAGCACATAATAACAATTATGCTATGACTTATGTACCTGCACTCTTCTTCTGTCTTTGCAATTTAAGGTAGTATAATGTAACCATATCTGGTTACAAGAAACAAAGTATTTCTTAAGGCTGTATAGTGCCATATTTTAAAAAACTCAGAGGGGTAGCCGTGTTAATCTGTAACTTTAAAAACAAGGAGTAATCCTATGGTACCTTACAGACTAACCAAAATACATGATTCTATATATTTTGTATTTTGGTTAGTCCGTAAGGCACCATAGGGTTACACATTGTTTTTAAAGTTACAGATTAAGGTAGCTTTAAAAGGTGCCACAGGACTACTAGTTTTTAAAGCACCATATTTGCTGAACACCACAAAGTAACTTCTATGCCATTGAAGACAGAGAGATGCTTCCAGTGTTCTCTTCTTTTTAATGGCATTTTCTTAGGTTGAAAAGTCTGTCTCCCATTCTAATTGCTGCCTGCAGGTGGGAGCATACAATGAGCAAAGAAGAATAAATGAGGCAAATGTTACTGTACCTTACTAGGACTTAACAAGCAACTTTATGGTAGGCACTCTTTTGATCCAGTGTAATACGGTAAATATATTTCCAAGTACATTTGCATACTTATGGCATATTTAAAGTATTTAGTTAAAGAAAAATATGACGCTTGATATGGGGAAAGTTCTTTTTATTAAATGTCTTATGCTAGTACCAAAAAAGCTGTAATCAGGATTCAGTCACCGTAGTACTCTGGGCTATACAGATACTGTAGACAAAGTCCCTGTCCTGAAGAGCTTACAGTGAAAAGAAAATCATAGGGTAAGTAATGACATGCCAAGTTAAGGCATGATTTAGAAATCTAGTTTTTACACTTAGAATAAACATAATGGGTTTTGTTTGTTTGTTTGTTTGTTGGCAATTATACATGTATGTATCAACATTTAATGAACAACTCTCATTTTGATTAATATAAGACATTTGCATGCCAAGGTAACATCCGAAGATGGAAACATTTAATTTCTATTTGGGTTCTCATTACATGCTTGCACACACATATTAAATATATTTAATGCAATCATTTTTGTTGCCAAAATAGCCCCATTAAGTCTATGCACAGAAATGGATTTAAAGTTCTTCAGAAGAAAAGATGTACAGCTTTGTTCTTTTCTTACTCCTTTTTGATGATGGTGTAAGTAACACTAGGATTAATTTAACATTAACTAGGATAAAATCAGTATGGGGGTTCGCCCTGCTCCCCCTCCTTTCTTTCCCCTTTTGTCTCCAAGTCACAATCCCCTTTTTCTGTGTCGGTGCTTCTACAGCCACGGAAGTGCGGGGGTGGGGGAGTCCGGGCCCACCCTCTCTCCCGGACCCCAGCCCAGGGCCCTAAGGACAGACTCCTAAGGACCTGTCCCACCGGAGGGGTAACGACCCTCAACCCACCGGTGCGCCGGTTCCTTGCCCTGCCCTGGGCTACTTCCACCCTGCTTTCTGTCTAGGATTCTCCTACGCTCTCCCCGCCCCCCCCCCCCCAGCTCCTCCGAGCCTCCATTTAAACTTCCCACGGCCACTGCGGGGACGCCTGATGTCACCGCCGTCGGCCGACGCCAACCCCTACGGCCCCGCCCCCCCTCACCTCCCGCCGGCAGTTTTCTTGCGGCGCCTTCCGCTCCGCCGCTCAGCTGAGCCGCCGCCACGCTACAGTGTGCGCACGCCCTTACCGAGCCCCGCGCCACCCCCATTAGCGACAGGGCGATTGCGGGATCAGTGCGGGGTGGGCCCGCTTCCCCGGGGTATGCGGGTCCCACCCCGTCACAATCAGGCTTATTGCTTTTTCTAGTATTTGACTAAAAGTTAATAGACACATCATGAGGACTCATCATAACCTGTGGGATTTAAAAAAACAAGAAGAATGACTAACTCCTATAGGAATTATTAGATTCATTAAACATTCATGAAGATAATCTTGCTCATTACCCTTTATACTCTCTATTTTTAGAGAGCTATGACCTAATGGAACTGTCAGTGTCTTTTGGAAGCAGTTACTTTTCCTATTGGCTCCTGGCATATAGCATGGCAATACAATGGAACAAAAGTATTAAAAAAAACCTCCAACAAATATTCATGCAAACATTTGTTTGGGAGTCTGGCAAGTATTGTGAACTAGCTTAGGTAAATTACCTAGAAATTGTCTAGCAGATAATAATAACTTGAGGAAAACTATGTAACAAGATGAGATGAATTGGGGGGTTCAAAGCACTGAACTGGTTAAAAATGGAATTATGAAAAAGTGAAAGCAATGAAATACATTCTGAAGGAATAGCACTGCATCAAATGGTTAAAAGAAATCGGTAAGGCTAGGTCTATACTATGGGGGAAGGTTGGCTTATGGTATGCAATTCCAGTTACATAAATAACATAGGTGGAGTTGATGTACCTTAAGCCGAATTTTGGCGCTGTTCCCCCCAGTGGAAGATCAATGAGAGACATGCTCCCATCATCTTCCCTTACTTCTTGTTACAGTGAGGAATACTGGCACTGATGAGTGGCCCTTAGTGTTTGAGTTAGTGGGTCTTTACTAGTCCCACTAAATCAAGCACCCAAAGATCAACTGCTGCAGCACTGATTTCCTGCAAATCCAGACTTGGCTTAGAGAACTAAACTGGGAAAAATAAGAACATTTAGCCATATACACACATCCTGGAAATTCCAAAAGATGGACTTTTGAAATGCCATCTTGTGACATCATACTATCACCTACCTTGATCATCAGCACAGCTGAAACTACTAGTTGAACCACTAGTCCAGCACCCCCGGGACCTGACCAATGTTCCCTCTAAGGTGCGCACCTACATGGCCATGCACAAAAAATTCTAAGCCCACCCTCCTCCTTCATACAGCTGCGCAGCAGCATTCACCTTCCCGCTGGATCTGGAAGGTAAGTGATGTGGCTGCTCCCGCGGCTGAGGCCACAGGGTGGGCAGACCAGGGGGCTGCTACTGGTGGGTAGGGCTGTTGGGTGATGCTGTTTCGGCTACTACTGGGGTTTGCGGCCACGTGGCAGGCCAGTAGGTGTATGCCACTCGGGTATGGTGCTGCAGGCAGGCAGGCAAGCGTCCTCTGCTGGGTTTGGGGAATGCAGGCAGACAGGCGTCCTCTGCTGGGTTTGGGGGCTGCCGGCAGACAGGTGTCCTGTGCTGGGGTTTGGGGCTGTGGGCCGATGAGTGTCCTCCACCAGGGTTTAGCACTGCGGGTGTCCTCCTCTGGGGCTTGGGGCTGTGGACAGGTGGGTGTCCTCTGCCAGGGTTTTGGGCTGCAGGTGCCCTCCTCTGGGATTTGGGGCTGTGGGCTGCCACCAGGATTTGCAGCCACGTGGCAGGTGGGTGTCTGCCATTAGGGTTTGTAGCCATGTGGCAGGCAGATATCTGCCACTGAGGTTTGGGGCTGTGAGAGGGCGAGTGGCTGCCGGCTGGGGCTCTGTTGGGGGACAGCTGTTTCGGCTGCCACCAGGGTTTAAGGCTATGTGGTGGGCCAGCGGGTGTCTGCCACCAGAGTTTGCAGTCATTTAGCGGGAAGGTTGCTGTTGCTAGGATTTGGGGCTGCAGGAGGGCAGGTTGCTGCTGCTGGGGGCTGAGGCAACGGGAGGATTGCTGCCCGGGGCTTGAGGCAGTAGCTGCATAGAAGGCAGGCGCTGCTCTGGGGCCGGGGCTGTGTGGCTCAAAAACTGGGCTGTAGGAGGGGGTAGAAATCAGCATTTCTTCCATCTTGTTTTAGACAGATTCTGCTCTCACACAGCTGTAAATCAACAATAGTGATAAAACAGGTATCCAAATACGCATTTACACCTTTTTTAAAGGAACAGATGAACACAAAATAACGTTTTGGGAGTTGTTTTACTTCAGCACTAGTTTTGGAGCTTACTCAGTTTGTAAATGTAGACATTGGAAATGGAATCACTCTGTTTTGAACTGTCCGTGAACACTAAAATGTAGGGTTTTTACAGCTGTTGGTGGTATGCTTAATGTATTTCATATTAGACTTCATTCTCCCATAGTTTACTGAAATAAAAGAATTTTTAAAAATGGAAGGAAAAGAGATTTGCTTTAGTAATCGTAAGTGGAATATGGAAAATCTAAACATTCTTCAATATTGTACAAAACAAAGCCATCTAAAATATATGTATTACTCTTCGCTTTAAAAGGAGTGTTACGATGAACGTAAAGGTTGTCTGATTTTGAACCAGAAATGAGAAGCTGCTGGTTATGCTTCTAATAGTAACAATAAGGCTACGTCTACACTACAAGGTGTATGCGCAAAAACAGCTGAAACCAGTAGAGCATCCACAAGCGTGTTTTTGTGCTAGTAAATTGGCAAAACAGAGGGCTTTTGCCGGCAGAGTTATTCTTCTCCCCACAAAGAATACCATAAAATCTCAAGTATAATGCGCACCTATGTATAGTGTGCACCCTGAGTTTAGACTCTTAAAATTATGAAAAAACTGAACTCCTATGTATAATGCACACCCATTATACAGGAGAATGGGAGGGAAGGAACAGGAAGGAAACCTGCCCCCCGCCCAGCTACCCATGCACCAAGCTCGCGCCTGCCGGGGGTGCGCCTCCCCCACCCAGCTTGTGCCTGCCGAGGGTGAGTTTAAAACTTTAAAAAAAAACCCTCCTATGGATAATGTGCACCCCGACTTTACGCTAAAAAAAAGGGGAAAAAAGTGTGCATTATACTTGAGATTTTACAGTAACTCCTTTTTGCGCTACAGCTCTTGTGCAAAAAAGCAGGTGTGGACACTCTGGAGGAGTTTTTGCACAAAAAACCCCTATCAGCAAAAGCACAGAATGGCCTTCAGAGCTTTCTGGCATAAGTGTCCATGCAGTATGAACACTCTCTTGTGCAAAAGCACATCGCTTTTGTGATGTGCTTTGAGGTCCGGACGTGCTTTTGCACAAGAAGTTTTTGCAGAATATCTCTTCCACAACAAACAGGACTGTGTAGCACTTTAAAGACTAAGATGGTTTAATAGGTGATGAGCTTTTGTGAGCCAGACCCACTTCCTCAGATCAAATAGTGGAAGAAAATTGTCACAACCATATATACCAAAGGATATGGCTACATTTCTTCCACAACAGGCTTCTTGTGCAAAAACCCTGAAGTGTAGATGAAGCCTAACAGTCCAGGTGGGAGGAATGCTGTGCAACTCTTCCTTTGTATTCTTCTTTGAAACATTATTCATCTAAAATTATTACTTGCTTGGTGCTCTCTGTGAAACTACTGACAGTGAAATTTTTACTACTAAATGCAACTAAAACTGTTGTCAAATGCATTCTTCATCTCCCAGTACTGGTACAAACATTATTTACCAGCTTACCTTAAACTTCTAGGCTGTGTCTAGACTGCATCCCTTTTTTTAAGAGGAATAAGGGATCTTTCAAAAAAGGCTTTATTTTCCGAAAGATCCCCGTCTAGACTGGCGCTTTTTTCCGGCAAAGCCCCGAGCCGGAAAAAAGCGGCAGCCATGTTCATGCAAATGAAGCGGAGGAGATTTAAATCCCCGCTTCATTTGCAATTGCGATGTGTCTAATCTGCATCCCTTTTACGGAAAAGGGATGCAGTCTAGACACAGCCCTAGTGTTTTTGTCATAAATTACACATCATTAATAGTACCCATTTCTGGCTGCTCTTCCCAATACAGCGCAGAAGACACATTCCACTATCATCTATAGATATAGTGAGTAAAAGGTCCTATTTTTACATTAGTGTAATTTTGAGTCTGCATGTTCCTTTGGAAGACCCAATGAATTAACTGTAGATGCACACTGATAAGAAATAGTTCTCTCTAGCTGGTGATTTATCTGGCTAGGATACTGTAGTAGTGTCTTTAACTCTACACTAAAGACATTTGTCTAAATATCGAACATGAACTGGCCCAATGATGGCTCAGGAATGTGTGATTCTGTTGTTGTCAGCATGTGCACACAGGGTTCTGAAAAGCTGTAGTTTTCAGGCTGTTGCAGCTCAGCTGTCTGTCAGCAGGCTTGGCTATGTCTACACTGGCAATGACCCCGCACCTGCCGCAGGGACCCCTGGGGGCCCCCAGGCACAGCCTGAAGGAGCACCAGGCAGGCAGCAAGCCAGGGTGCTGCAGCCTCGTGGTGCTGCTGGCTCCTCGCCTTGTATGGGAGCTTGGCGGGGCAGTGGCCCCCGCGCTGCGCTGTAGTGGGAAAGCTTCTGTGCGGAGGGGAGAAACTTAAAAAAATTGCTCCTATGTTAAATGCATACCCTGTCTTTGAGCCTAAAAAAATGGGGGGGGGGGAAGTGTGTGTTATACTCGCGATTTTATGGTAGTTATTTTTCATAGTGAATGGATGTTCCAATGAGCTTGAAATAATTATTTAAATGATTTTTCAATTCTTTTCCCAAATGAAATTTCATCAGTCAGTATGTTCCCACAATGTTTTAGTTTTGGTTAAATGACACCTTTTGACTGAATTTTCTGAGGGAACACTTTTTTTCTGTCAGCCTCTCTCTAGTTGGATCCTTCTTTCCCATTACCTTCTAATCCATAATTATCCCAGACCTGTCTCTTCCCTATTTTTGTCTCTCCACTCTTTCTCCCTCATCCCTATAGTCCCAGTTCTATTCTCCTTGCTCTGCTTGTACCTGCTGAGATGGGGGTTTCAGATCTCAATGAATCAGGCCTGATTACATATGGTATCTATGAATCTCTCCAATGTATATTTGATGTGTCTCAAACATTGCAATACAACTGTTCCACTATAACAGCAGGAAGCTGAGACAGGAGGTTGCTTACATTGATTAGAAAGCACTGAAAGTAAAAATGATAGATTCAGGCCATAGTCTTGAAAGATGTAGACATGGCTTGTTCCAAAAACCAATCTAAGAGTCCTGCTGGGAACATGGTAGTTCTTAACAGTTGTTTATTGTATATTTTATAATTGCATCCCTGCTGCTTGATTTAACCAGAAGAAATGCAGAGAACACAGTAAATTGGACACCCAAGTTACACTGAGCTTTCTTTTCATTTTTTTCTTAAAAGCCTCTAGCTCCTGGTGCTTAGATGTTTGAAATCATTTTCTATGCAAGTGATTGCATTTTAAAGAGGATAAGGGTGGGAGGAAGGTATTTTGCCCTGGGTTTTAAGGGGGGAATTAACATTTCATACTTCTCCATAAAAACAAAATGCACAACAGGGAAAACTAGTATCTAACTAATGAAAAAGAATATCTAGTGGTAGTTATGAATAAACCAATAGATTTTCCAGTGTGTATACTAGCAAATCAGTAGACTTAAATGAAAGCTGGTGATGCTCATTAGTGTCTGCTATGAGACCTAGTCAGATTCATTAATACATAAGCAAAGATTTCAACTGCAGAAGACAGACATACACTTTCATCTTTGGTGGGATGAACTGGAATGGAGAGAAAAGTACAATGAAGAGAATATCGCAGAAACGCCACTTAAAATTGTTTTTAAAATAGCCAAGTGTTAATTTTTCAACTCAGTCTTTTGGTTCCTTGCTTAGTAAATGTGGATATGATATTGCCAGATCTAAAAAAATCTATCCCCCACTTTCTGTACTGGGTTTATCTGACCTAAATCTTTAAACCGACTGCCCACTTATGGCTATGCTTTCTAGAATCCTTCCGACCAGCACAAGATCTGTTAAGTGAATTTGTGGCAGGATGGCAATGTAAATTTACTTACCTCTTTACAAATATTCGTCAGATTCAATCAACTGTTTAAAATATATTTTCTTTGTCTGTGATAACCACCTTTCAGATATTTACAGATGAAATAACGTTAAAATGTTAATGTACTTTCCATTGTTTATGCTGCTCCCATGTGTACTGTCACTTATTTGGCCTGGACAAAGGCAGTGTAATCAGTTTCACTTTAAATTTCATTACACTTTTTTAAATACTTTGGAGAGGTGGAATCTACTAATGCACCAATGCCAAACTTTCAGAAAGGACTTGGAAAAGTCTGAGACCCCAAACTTAGGATATGGAACAGGCTAGGAACCCCCAGAAGTGTCCTTCAGAATCATCCTACAGACATGATCACACAGTCAAGGGTACTCCAGTAGTAATGGATGGACTCTCCCGTTGTCTAGATAAGGTCCTTGTTGAAATGCGAGACAGAGCTCACCAGTACCTTTTCTTAGTTCCCAGCTCACTGTTGGTCAGTCTTAGGAGAGATAAGAAGCTACCACCTCTGAAAGCCTGGGGAAGAGGCCTTGTCTCAGGTTTGGAGTATTAACGACTGCCCCGTAAAGTAGTGCAGTACGTTGCAGCAGCAGCAAGGCACTGGGACAATGTTGCCTGAAGCCTGTTGCTCAGTGTTGTTAGTGATGCCAATGGAATTTCAGAAGAACAGGGGGACCCAGGCCTTCCCTCTCCACCATACCCAATTCCCATCCCGGGTCCCCAGGGGAGAGAGGCAAGGGGTGGCTTATTCCCTTCTGGCTGCCACTCCAGTTCTGCCTCCTCAGTGCACCTCCATACTTTTCCCGTCTTCCCTTCAGAGTGGGTCATGACCCTAGCCTTTTGCTTACATTTTCCAGGGCTTACATATTCCTGCGCATCCAGAAATATAATCTATGCTATCATGTGCCGAAAGTGTCCGTCTGCTATGTTCATTGGACAAACATCTCAGACACTTCGCCAAAGGATTAATGCCCACAAAACAGATATCAGACAAGATCACAAAGAAAAAACAGTTTCTTGCCATTTTAACCAGAAAGGACACTCTCTCAATGACTTAACCACCTGCATTCTGCTACAAAGACCTTTTACATCTGCACTTGAAAGGGAATCCTCTGAACTGTCATTCATGTTAAAATTCGACACTCTCCAAAAAGGAATGAACAAACACTTGAACTATCTCACCCATTACCAAGATAGCTTCCCCAATTATCACCTCTAATACCATTAACTCACAAACATCCCACTCTCCCCATATCATCAATTCACAGACACTTACCTTCCTTCCTCCCCCCCCCCCCCCCCGCATCCTCCTCCTGTTCTGCAATGTGATTTGTCCTTTTCATATGTGTTCATTTTTTTAATTGTATCCTTTGGTATATATGGTTGTGACTATTTCCTTCCACTATTTGATCTGAGGAAGTGGGTCTGGCCCACGAAAGCTCATCATCTAATAAACCATCTTGTTAGTCTTTAAAGTGCTACATTGTCCTGCATTTTGCTTCAGTTGTAAAGGTGTGTGGGGGAGGGGGAGAAGGGGAAGCAATGCTTCCCAGCTGAGCCTCTGAGTCCAGATTGTCCCCCTCTACCCTTTGTCCAGAGGAAAGGAGAATCCTGTCAGAGTCTTGCTCACAATCCTTTGCTTTTAGATTGCTCTGCTTCAACAGTTGCAGCCAGTCTCACTCCTCCACTCTCCCCATTATTGGACTGCCAGAACTCTCTTCCAAACAGGCTCCCAATAGAGAACATCACTGGCAGCTGCTGGAAGTTGGGGCCTATACTGTTCCTCCGCTTCTTAGGGTTGCTAGGTGTTCAGAGTCTGGTCAGGGGTGCAGTAGGCTAAAACAGGCTCCCTGCCTTCTGTGGCTCTGCCCAGCTCCCAGAAGCAGTGGTATGTCCCCCCTCCCACTTTGGTTCCTACATGTAAGACCAGCCAGAGGACTCTGCACACTGATCCCATCCCAAGTGCTGGTTCTGCATCTCCCATTGGCTGGGAACTGTGGCCAATTGGAGCTGCAATGGTGGTGGCTGCAAACAGGACAGCACACAGAGCCACGTGATGTGGCCATGCCTTTGAGTAGAAGCCAGAAGGGCTACGTGCTGCTGATTCTGGGAATTGCTTGAGGTAAATGTCTCATGGAGCCTGAGCTCTTCCCCCCCCCCCCGACACACACAAATACCATGCTCCAACTCTCTGCCCCAGCTCTAATCCCCCTCCTACCTTCTGAATCCTTTGATCCCAGCCTGAAGCACCTTTCTACACCACAAAGCCCTCCAGCCCCTCCACAATCTGCACTCCCAGCCTGTGCCCTCACACCCCCCCACCCCCAGCCTGGAGTCTCCTCCTGCACTCTGAACCTCTCATTTCTGGCCTCATTGTGGAGTCCTCACCCCTAGCCAGAGGCCTCCCTCCCTCCCATACCCCAACCTCCTGAGCCAGCCTAGTGAAAATGAACAAATGAGTACGGGTGGGGAGAGCAAATGACAAAGGGAGCGGGGGATGGAGTGAATGAGGGATGGGGCCTTAGAGTAGGGTGGGTGACAAAGGGCGTTTGGTTTTGTTCAAATAGGAAGTTGGCAACTCTACCACAACTTGTTCCTTACTGTGGTGTCTTATGCACTGTATTGTGATATGTGCTCTTTCCCATGCATATACAAAAGCCTCTCATAGGGATCTCCAGGTCATTATTTGAACAGTAAGATCCAGACATCAGTTCCTTCCTCTGGTAAAATAAGCCACTCAGAATGTAAAATTATACTAATTCTTGCCTAAGTATGAGAATAAACTATCTCCACTATACTTTCTGTGGTACTAACAGCTGCCCACGTATTACATGCATGAAGAATACAACTTGGCTACATCTACACTGGCATGATTTTCCGAAAATGCTTTTAACGGAAAAGTTTTCCGTTAAAAGCATTTTCGGAAAAGCGTGTCTAGATTGGCAGGATGCTTTTCTGCAAAAGCACTTTTTGCGGAAAAGCGTCCGTGGCCAATCTAGGCGCACTTTTCTGCAAAAAAGCCCCGATCACCACTTTTGTGATTGGGGCTTTTTTTGCGGAAAACAAATCTCTGCTGTCTACACTGGCCCTTTTGTGCAAAAGTTTTTTGGAAAAAGATTTTTGCCCAAACGGGAGCAGCATAGTATTTCCGCAAAAGCACTGACAATCTTATATGAGATTGTCAGTGCTTTTGCGGAAATTCAAGTGGCCAGTGAAGACAGCTGGCAAGTTTTTCCGGAAAAGTGGCTGCTTTTCCGGAAAAAGTGGCCAGTCTAGACACAGCCCTTTAGTAAAGGGGTATACTGTGCAAGAGATAATAATATTAAAGGGGAATGACCATTTTATTACATCCATGATCCATCCAATTAATGTCATTAATTATGAATCCTGTTTATCAATTTGTAAATCTTTCCTTTAAAAGGTTAAAAATGTGTTTTATCGCCTGATGATTTTCCTCAGCATTATGAAACAATGGCAGCTGCTCCACATTCAAGATTGCAACTGAGTGTCTAGCATAAGATAACTTGAAATGTCTTCATAATACCCCACTAAAATTTAACACCACAAAAGGGACACGAGTCTCCAAATTGGCAGGCTAGATCTGTGGTGAAGGTGGAAATTTTCTATCAAACTTAAAGTTAATCAAGAAAGGAGTTCATGATTCATGAATGACAACACCTTAAAATAGATCTCTGCCCCATGGTCCAAGGATTATAATTCCTTTTTAAATAATTTGTAGTAAAACATAGAAACACCTGACAAGAGTAAAGTAACTAAGTCTGGCTAATATCTAATTCAAAAGACTGAACTTTGGTTAACTTTAGCTTAGAAATAGTGTAAGTACTATGGCTTGTCAGCTCTGAGTTACTTTTGGCTCAAGAGTTCTAAAGACCGAGCAGGAAGAGTCAAAAGATGGCTGGGGAGCTAGTTCTTCCTGGAGTCAAGTGAGCAAAATGGAAGAATGCCCGGTAGGTTTGTTACTAACAGTCTACCCTCCCTGCAGCTCACTTCAGGCCCACAAGAAGGGAACCCCAGTCCTGCACATCTAGTAAGGACTTTCCGCAATCTGCAAGGGATGAGGAATGAGAATTGTGTGACACTGAGGCACCATATCAATTGCATCTTCCTTCTCCACCATCTCCCATTGCTCCCTGAATGATTCCTTACCCAGGTCTCCCTGGTGCACTTTGGGTTCCATAAGGATCTTCATCCCCTTACTGAGCTGAAACTCACATGGCAGGGCTGAAAAGTCTAAATAGATCTAAAAGGATCAGAAGAAGCAAAGGCTATCAGAGTACTGGGAGGAGGGAAATGAGAGGGAGAGAAGACGATCCCAATGATTTGGGGAATGGCAGGGGGATCTTCAATCCCTAGGGTATTCAGTTAAGGAACTGAAAAGCTTCAGGATGTAGATAGGCATGATGGAGGGGACCTTTCTTTATCAAGACTAGGAAATGATTAGGGGACGTGGAAGGAAGATTCTTCACCCAAGCAGAATTTGAGTCAGTACCTTGCTTGAAAAGTGCAACCTTGATTCTGAATTTCCTGGCTTCTACTATGTCATGCTTCTTTTGTGGTGCTTTTAACTAGCTTTGATAAAAGGCAAGTGTCTGCAACCTTAACATCACCTTGACAAAATTTGTGTGTGTGTGGAATTTTATATGTGCCATGAATTCCTTAGTTGGATTTCCTGCTGGTGGAGCATAATCTTTCAAAGGAATATCAGTTTCCCTTTGGCCAGACACATCTCTTAATTAAGATTCAAAAATCTGTGCTTGCGCCATCCATGATTAGAATGCCCAGTTGCGGAATCATTACTGTACAGTTAGAGGACAAATCCTGAGATGCATTATACATTTGTGGAAGGACAAAAGCATCCTAAAAGCTATAGATCTGTTTTGAGTGTGGACAGACATATCAGTGGCCCTCTCCATGAAGCCTTTAAATAGTTCTCTGCATTCCAGGGATCACTATAGCTGGCAATATGGTCTACTCTCATTTTTTTGTTTTTGTATTCTGCTACACAGGTGATTTCTCAATATAGGTCCTATGTTAGCATTAAGCATTGGTCAGTATTCACTAAAAAACAGCATAGACACGCAATAGGCTTGACTCGCACACTGAGGGGATATCTGCATTTGGACCTGAGATGTGATTCCTCCACCTCGAGGAGACATATTTGTCTTAGATCTCACTAGGGGTGCGTCTACACAGCACCCGAAACTTGAAATTTCTGTGGCGCAGACTGTGTATCTTATTTAAAATCTATTTCAAAATAGCTTATTTTGGAATTTGGCACGTCAACACAAATTTTCGAAAAACTAAATTTCAAAATAACGTGCTATTTTGAGCCATCCCGTATCCCTCATGCAAAAAGGTTTACTGCGATGGCGAAATAGCATGCCCCTTATTTTGAAAAATAGTTTGAAATAATGGGCGGTTTGTGTAGACATGGGGTAGCTATTTCAGGATACCAGAGGTGTGCAGTTTAGATATACCCTAAGTTAGTGTGCTAAAAACAGAATGGAGCCAATGTGGCTAATTGCCCCAAAAGGAGCTAATTGACCCAAGTACATATCTAGTGTCTCAGATGGGCATTGCATTAATGGTGGCTAGTCACTCCTGCTGCCATGGCTATATTCTAGAGTCAGCATGTTTCCTTTAATGGGGAATTATATCTTTGCCTCCCAGTGTAGACATACCCTCAGGCCTCTTCATACTGCTCTGGCAGCATTAAGTAGAGCTATGTCAAAAATGGATTTTTGGTTCATTGGCACTTCTGAAAAATACATCTGTTCTGGATTGGGTCGAACAAAACATTTTGTTTAACTCAAAATATTTCATTTTGATTTTGAGTACTTTTAATGTTTAAAATGAAGAAAACTTTATCAGACAATTGTTTAAAATACAATGTTCTTAACAAAAGGCCTATCCCGCCTCCCAAATTTTTTTTCTATCACAGCAATTTGGTGCAATGGATACAAACTTGTAAACTTCCTTGGTGTCATCATATGTGGTGGGCTCTTTTCTTAAAAAGAATGTATGAATGAAAAATTTGACCCAATGCTAGTGTTAAGGAACTATGACCTGAGCATAGGCGCAACATGGTGAGAGCCATGTAAAGAGATCTTAGTGCAAGCTATAATCAGGACCAATATACTAATAGCTTTGTTTAGGACACATTTTACTCTAGGGCTACATCTATACTGCAGGCTTCTTGTGCAAGAACTGTTTTGCACAAGAGTCCTTGTGCAAAAGGTCTTGTGCAAGAGTGCGTCCACACTGCCATATGTTTTTGCACAAGAGATGTGCTTTTGTGCAAGAGCGTCCATGGCAGTGTGGATGCTCTCTTGCGCAAGAAACCCCTGTTGCCTGTCCACACTGCCTTCTTGCGCAAGAGGGCTTATTCCTTGTTGGGAGAGGAATAACTCTTGCACAAGAAGCCCTCTGTTCAGACGCTCTACTGTAAATTTACTTGCGCAAGAAAGCATCTGCAGTGTAGATGCTCCACAAGTTTTTTCACAAGAACGGTCATTCTTGCGCAAAAAGCCTGCAGTGTAGACGTAGCCTAGTAGTGTCAGAAACGTATAGTGCACAAGACAGAGGAGAACTGGACCGCAGCATTTTAGTCACATCAAAAAGTTCAGAGGGCAATTAGTCCCAGGGTTAAATTAATGTGCAATGATTAAGTTTTGAAGTAATGGGAGTAGTTTGTCAATGGTTTCAATCCTTAAATTTATCCCTGCTATTCTAGGTATGCATAGAATCCTAGGGCTGGAAGAGACCTCAGGAGGTCATCAAGTCCAGCCTCCTGCCCAAAGCAGGATCAATCTTAACTAAATCATCCCAGCCAGGGCTCTGTCAAGTCTGGACTTAAAATCCTCTAGGGATGGAGATTCCACCACCTCCCTAGGTAACCTATTCCAGTGCTTCACCACCCTCCTTGTAAAATAGTTTTTCCTAATATCCGACCTACACCTTCCCCACTGTAACTTGAGATTGTTGCTCCTTGTTCTGCCCTCTGTCACTACTGAGAATAGCTTCTCTCCATCCTCTTTGGAACTTCCCTTCAGGAAATTGAAGGCTGCCATCAAATCCCCCCTCACTCTTCTCTTCTGCAGACTAAATAAGCCCAAATCCCTCAGCCTCTCCTCATAGGTCATGTGCTCCAGCCTCCTAATCATTTTGGTTGCCCTCCGCTGGACCCTCTCCAGTGTGTCCACATCCTTTCTATAGTGAGAGGCCCAGAACTGGGCGCAATACTCCAGCTGTGGCCTTACCAGTGCTGAATAAAGGGGAATAATAACTTCTCTAGATCTGTTGGAAATGGTCCTCCTAATATGCCGTTAGCCTTCTTGGTTACAAGGGCACACTGTTGACTCATATCCAGCTTCTCGTCCACTGTCATCCCCAGGTCCTTTTCTGCTGAACTGCTACTTAGCCAGTTGGTCCGTAGCCTGTAACAATGCTAGGGATTCTTCCTTCCCAAGTGCAGGACTCTGTATTGTCCTTGTTGAACTTGAATCAGATTTCTTTTGGCCCAATCTCCAATTCGTCTAGGTCACTCTGGACCCTATCCTTACCCTCCAATGTATCTACCTCTCCCCCTAGTTTAGTGCCATCAGCAAACTTGCTGAGGGTGCAATTCATCCCCTCATCTAGGTCATTAATAAAGATGTTGAACAAAACCAGCCCTAGAACCGATCCTTGGGGTTCTCCACTAGAAACCAACCGCCAACCTGACATCGAGCCATTGATCACTACCTGTTGGGCCCGACAATCTAGCCAGCTTTCTATCCACCTTACAGTCCATTTATCCAATCCATACTTCCTTAACTTGCTGGCAAGAGTATTGTGGGAGACTGTATCAAAAGCTTTGCTAAAGTCAAGATACTGGATTCTGTCAGTCCCCGTAATACACGAGGTTCGAAGGGATGCCGGAAAGGATGAGACCACAACTGAGGGTTTTAAAAAGCACAAACTGATTTTATTTTGATGGCGCCAGACAATCATCAGAACAAAAATTAAACAGATTGCCAGACAACACAAAACAATTCCCCGAGGCTTTTCTAAATCACAATAATTCCCAATAACTGCCCAGGGGTTAGGAACAGTTGAATTAACACTGGTATTGTTCATAGTGCTGATTATTTACACAACTTTATACAAGGAAACAGTAAAAAACCTAAACCACAACTATTTATAAACTAACTTAGTAACTTTTTAACCACTGTCACTTGACAAGCAATAAGGACAACTAAAAAGTCAATTAGGATAGGGATGATGACGGGGGGGGGGGGGGGGTATACCAGTTCTGGAGACAGCAGGAACACAAGTACCAGTCACATGCTCATAAACTGTCTCCACTCGGGTTGACCAACTCGGAGTACGCTCAGTAAGACTCGAGAGCGGGGGGGTGTAAGGCGTCTGGGTGATCAAGCTAGGCGTTCACTCGATGCGAATCCCCAGTGAGAGAGGGGCTGCCTGCCTGTTTTATTGCCTGTGAACTTATCACCCCATAGGTTGGTTTTTGCTGCAGTGGGTGGAGTAGCAGGCCTGAGCACAAGTCAGCCCATTGGCTGATCTTTCACTGCAATGGGTGGAGCGAGCAGGGGAAGATTATTAATTTACATGCCCTTATATGGAAAACACTCCACCTCACAGACAGAGCCCCCTATATCAGCCTTAGAGGTATTACAGGCTATGGCTCCCTGCGACGGGCAGCCATTTCTAATGTTCTGTCTCGGACAGATTCATCCAACCCTTTTTATTTCCAAGGCAGAGATTTGGGGCCAGATTCTTATCTGAAATAAATTGACATACCAATTGACTTCTGCTGAGGATCTGGCCATTGAGCCATAAATATTGTCTGCGTTGTCTTTTCTCTCCTTTGTATCTTTAGCCAACTCTAAATTGTATTTTTGGTTCTGACATTTGTTTATTACCAACTTCTTCTTTAGGATTAAATTAGAGTCTGATAGCTAACTTTAATATGGCAGTCTGCTTCCTCTCCTTCTAAAATATAGAACATTGTTTTCAGTTAGTTTTATTGATTGTGCAGTACAATATCTTGTTAAAATAGTAATCTATCTTATGTATTGTACAGGTAGTTATCAAAGATGCCAAAGATGCCTCAGCTATACTTAATAAACAAACAAACAAACAAAAAAGACCAGCCCAACTACTACTAAAGGATATGTACTAATATTAAGACCATCTGTTCATGCTGCTTCTGATATAGTAGATTTATCTATGACTAATGGCAGAAAATAAGATAGCTCCTAAAATTACACTCTAAGCACCCATTATTTCTATTTGTTAATAGAAACAGTAATGAAATGACACATAATGCAGTTATCTGAGCAATGGTAGTTTATAGCATTTATTATTGTATTCCAGCTTTGTACTATATTTTGCTTTCAAGAGGAAAACTAAGATTTCCAGTGTTCCATTCTCTTAGACTTGAATTTTGTCTGTATATGATCTGATATTTTGGATTGCATGTATCTCTCACACACGTTTTAGCTTCCATTTTTATGACGCCTTACTTCCACTGCCAGGGAACTTGAAAGAATTGCTGAGCAGCTGCATTCACTTCACAATTAACAGCAGCTCCAGTGCTGCATTTAGCACAGATGTTAAAATGAGAAGGGAAGAGCAAACGCTGCATTGCTTTCAGCCACAAAAGAACCACAGGTATGTGCATACCACTTTCTCTGAAGTACACGGGAGTTGCTTGCACCCACTTGAAGGCAGAATTTTACCCAGAATGCTCAGGGACACAGTAAATTCAATTTTGTTTTTAAGTGGCAGGAGATCAAAAGAAAGGAAACACATACTGAATGGTTAATAATCAGTATATATTTCTACTTGACTTTCTCTTGCACATGAACTAGGCCTGCCACAAATTTACATCTGCTCCTCAGAGCAGGCAGTCCCATGATGTAGAAATTTGAAATGCTTTCATTTGTAGGCATTGTAAAAGTATGAAATGTGCTCCAAAGCATCTAATACAAAAATTAAATGTTATAGGCAATAAAATCTTACCAGATTATTTGTATGAATATTTTGCAATTTTCTTAGAACTATGAACATATGACAGTAAAAACACCCCATTCCAGATGTACAAAGAGATGAGTCTGTCATTTCTATATGGCAGGTATTTTACATGCCCTAAACCCAGACGGGGACAATGATAGCAGATGCTTTAAACCCAGACTGGGAGGATGGTGCAAACTGGGGAAATCAGAGAGGCAAATTATATTGACAATCCTGGAAGAGAGCAGATGGAAGAAACTTTTCCTAGCCCCAGTGGGTTTAGAAATGCTGACATGGAAGTCCACTCCCTGGCAGACAGCACACAGTCTGATGGGTTTAGAAGACCTGCATCTGTCCTCAAACCCAGATTGCACTCTATATGAAAAATTCTTTGATAGATATCTCAGCTTTGACATCTAGGGAAAATGATTTTTTTTTTACTTCAACCTGTCCCCTTGCATCTCAGGGCTAAATTGTGGTTTCTATCAATTTTCAGCTATTTATCTTCCCATAGCAGTTTACACATACAGAAATGTTAGTGCAGCACAATACCTTACCTGGCCAAGAATGTATTCTAAATCTTGAACTAATAATCCAGGTGCTTTCTATTATTATGTGTCATACAGGATCTAGTATGCCCACTAGTCTAGTAAATCAGCAACTACTGTTGGAAGAAGGATAATAACGGAGGCTGAGGGGTAAAACACCTCATGATGCACTTAGCTAATTATGAAATGCTGACCATAACAGTGGCAATTCATGACTCATGTGGCAATCAGTCTACAGTCCAAAGCATGAGATTTGATTATCCCATCTTGGCTTGCATAGCTAGAAATCTAACTAGTGATAAAATTATCCAGCTCTTTCTGAATCCAGCTAATGTAGCTGAATATAGACCTAATTTAAGTAGACACCGTTGTACAGAATAGGTAATGTGAATATATAATTTAATACAGGTAAGTGCAGAAATGGGCTGTTGGTTTAATGAGACACTATCATTTCTTGTTACCACAGAGATTCAAAAAGATGAATGCTTATTTCTGTATGGCTCAATTATTCTCCCTACCCTCCCTCACAGTAAATGGCATTCTAACTACTGAATCTGACTCATCTGATGATAAACAAGTGCTAGTTTCTTGTCCAGTCACATATGGTATGTGAAAACTTGCCTTCTAATTATATCTTTTCTAAACCTATTTTCAAAATCCCAGGCTTCTGTTTACAAGAGCTGCTCAAAAGGATAAGTCTCTGCCTTGAGCATAAGGTTCTAAATCACCTCTGTCTCTTCTCTCAAGCAGATCAAAAAAGAAAACTTAGTGATAAGAAAAAACAAATCCTGGCTGTATAATAAATGGTGTCTTTTACAATAATTAGGAGATAAATGGCAAGTGGTACCCAGTGATACATTAATGTGTTTGTTTTCAAATCTTAAAGTGACCAAATGTCATTACATAACAAGGATATTCTTATTACCATGGAAAGAGGATATACAAATTATAATCAGAATCCTGCAAACAGCTATACACATGCCCAAATTTTCATATGAGTAGCCCCACTGAACTCAGTAGTAGTCTGTGGGAAGGGAAGGGAGTTACTCACATGCATCAAGTTAGGCAGATGTGTGACTGTCAGCAGGATCAGGGCCCATTTTTATTTCTAACATGGTTTTCGGCATTTGTTGCCAATTCTGTCTTTGAGAAGGTCGGCAAATCAGTCCTGGGATGGTTTTGAATGTGAAAGTGTAGTTAGAGAGAGTAGCCCACAGATGGAGATGGTGCTTTCTTTTGAAGTGAGTTTATTATTTGCAGAATGAATAAGACTTTAGGTAACAATTAATGTATATGTTGTATTATGCAAGAGTAAAAAGGATGTTCAAGATGTAGTAGTGGATGGTATGTGGGCTGTTTAACAAAATCAAAGTATAAAATGTATTGTTAAGGTCTGGTATCCATAGTTCTGTTAAACCATTTTTTGTTTTCTCATTGAATTAATGTATTCCTGAGGATATTAATTAAACTTGGAATGAAAATATTTCAGTTTCAGATATAGAAAAAAGTGACCAAGAACACTGAATTTCAAAACCTTGTTCTGAAATAATATGCTTTGATTCTTATTCGGGGGCTGTGCCCCCTGCTTGCTACGATCGCCAACCCCCCTCTCGTTGACTGCTTTTGTGGCCAGAGAGCCTATTAATCTTGCACTAAGCCTGGCTGTGTTCTCCATGGCCCAAGTCACTAGTACCCTTCTATGCTCCTGCTGCCCCCCCCCCCCCGAACAAGCGGCCCCTCTCTCCAAATGTTCTTGGGCCCATCCTGCCCACTTGCACCCTTTGGTCGCCAGCCAGTCCACACCCTCCCACTCTGCGCCCTTCCTGCTCCTGTTCCTCATTCACATGCAGAGTTCGGAGCCTATTCTGGCAGCTAGCATGGGGCTACGGAGAAGTTATCTGCCAGGAAGGGCTGTGCTCTGGGGCTCGTGGGGCTCAGATGTAAACAAAACCCAAATGTAATCAGTAAAATGGGGGCCCAATTCCAAACTAATCCTCTTTGTTCCAGGTGCTCCTGGACACCCAGCTTGCTAGTGAGGGGCAGGGACTGGGTTACATGCAAGTAGGGAGAGAATTTCCTGTTCTCTGTGCCTAGTTACTGCCCATCTTTGCAGGGCGGCAGCACTCCTGATGTGCCCTTTCAGCAGGCAAGCAAGCTCACGCCGCTGGGCTAGGACATGCTCTGTGCAGACAGGGCACAGTGGAGAGACATGGAACCACAGGGGAGCCCCCAGTTTACATGCCCATACCCTACTGAGAATCAGATTTGAGTCACATGGAAAGAGAGCCTGATGGGATAAAGTGGACCTCTAGTCCTTATTCCAGACCTCCATGGCCCACAACCTACCCTCTCCTTCTATCCCTACCACTCCTCCATTTTTACACCCATTCATCCTCCCTAACTCCTCCCCTGTCCCACACTGCCTATGCCTACCCCCACCTCCTTCCATCATTCCTATACCCCCACCTTCTCTAACCCCTCCCCTCTGCCCCCACACTGCCCCTTACTGCACTGCCCATCTGCACATACTGCCTATCCCCCTTCCTCTATCTCTACACACACCTGCCCCCTCCCACGAATTCATCAAGTTGCGCACCCCTCCTTCCCAGAAGCACCACGGGGCTCGGCAGCCCAGCCCTGGCCACCGCAGCAGGAGCCGCAGCCCACCGCCAGCCCAGCCTTTCCTCATGGGCCGATTCTGGTTTGTGTAATTCTGTGTGAACAGCCTCTGGGATGAACCCAGGGAGCCCAGAACGCAGAACAGCCACTTCAGAGAGCCAGGGAAGCAGCCGGGGTGCAGTGTAACCATGCTGACCCCAAAGGACCAGATGTGCGGTGTGGCCAAGACCTGCCCAGCTCATGGCAGGCCCAGGAGAGCACAGCCCTAGGTCACACATGCCGGAGTCGCTTGCTCAGCGGGAGATTTGTGGTGTGGTGTTTCTCCAGCGCCCCTGCTGAGCTTCTATCATGGCCCATGCCAGGCGGGACAGGCCTGGCCAGGTCCTGCCTCCATTCCTAGCATGAGTGGGCCATGCCCTAGGCCTCCCACCTGACAAAGCAGCACCCTGAGCTGGGAGACGGGCCGCCCAAAAGGCCAAGGCCAGAGCTGAGCAGATAGGAGCCTTGTGAAGCGGAATCTGCCCAGGCCAGACTGCCAGATTTACTCTTCCTGAAAAAATGAGGAAGAACAGCTCTTGCACAAGAGGGGGGTTTTGCACAAAAAGGAGCCATCTACACAGCTCCTTTTTGCGCAAAAGCCTCTTGCGCAAAAATGGCTGCTAATTAATTATGAAAATGAAGCACAGCAATATTCTACTCTGCGCTTCATTTACATAAGCTTTTGCGGAAGAAGGCTGCAGTATAGACATAGCCTCAGGGATGATGTAGACCATGCTTGATCCTGTCATAAGGGCAGGGGACTGGACTCGATGATCTCTCGAGGTCTCTTCCGGTTCTAGTGGTCTATGATATCCATGATGCATGGTAGTTCCATTTCTCAAACTCCCCCATCAGTTAGCTTTAACAACATTGCCTGCTGGGCCATTAAACACTTTTATGATTTTCTCCATCATAAAGTGATTCCTGTTTTTTTCACATTTTCATTTCATGCTAAGACTGTATCATTCAATTAAATCCCTTTAAATTGCACTATTAGTGTGACCAACTAAAGTTATCTCTAGTTCATTTAAATTATTATTTTAATTTCTCCATTTCATTACTCCTTATGAAACTCTAAATATGCATGGGAAACCAGAAGGAAAGGTTTGGCCTGTAAGGCTTTCTCTGCACAGAAATCCATGGCTTGTGGCAAAGCTACGTTTCAACCCTTTTTAATTTAGTAATTTTGGCTTGAGAGGGGTTCTATGAAACTTTCTATTTAAAAAAATAAAATAAAACTGCTATAACAAATTGTCACATACAGTTACAGCAAACCTATCCATGGTTCATCAGCAAAGTTTAATCTTCTGAATCACAATACAGGTCGAACTTCTCTTGTCCATGACTTTCTGGACCGGCAACATTTGTGGTTGGCAGGACCAGAGTTATTGCTGGACCAGAGAGCCCCGGAACCAGAGGACTGGGCGGCCCCAGGGTTGACATAAGCAGCAGCTGCCATCTTTGGGGTAGTGAAGCTGTGGCAGCTCTGGCAACCTTGGAGTATTGGAGCCATGGTGGCCCTAAGGAGTGAAGCTGTGGCAGTTCTGGCAGCCCTGGAGTAGCAGACCCACGGCAGCCCCAATGCCTGGAACTCTGGTGGCTCTGAAGCCAGGAAGCTGTGGCAGCCTAAAGATAACGGACTCCAGCAGCCCCAGGGAGTAGAGCCCTGGCGGCCCCAGAACTGCAGCAGCTCGGCACCCCAGAGCTGTGTCAGTGTTGGTGCCTGAGAACCGCGCAGCCCCAGTGGCCCTGGGGCTGCAGAGCTGTGGCGGCCCTGGGACAGCAGAGTCCCAGTGGTCCCTGGGCATTGGAGCCATGGCAGCCCTGGGGTGGGTGGACTCTGATGACCCCGGGATAGCAGAGTTGCATGGCAGGATTGGCCACCTGAGCTGGATTGGCCACTAAGTCTGCTGATGGACCCCAGGAGAGCCCAGAGTCCCATCAGCAGAGGGACGGAATTGACTTCCCGTAGTCCAGCAAACTCCTTCATCTTGGACCAGTCAGGTCCTGAGGATACTGGACTAGGGTGGTCCAGTCCTTCACCTCTTGAGCTTAATAAATGACTTACAGCAGCATTACTCTTAGAAGGCATGATTACACTGCAGACATAGATGAAGTCTTAAGATCTGGTAGATTTGTTTTATTATTCTTGCAGGGCAGTCTGATTGAATAATTGAGATTTTTCTGGCGAAGACTTTAAATTTTTTAATAATCCGTGTTAAGTGAAATGAACTGACCGGATTAATTAAAAATAAAAAGTGGTTAGAATGAAAGTACACTAATGATCATAACCTTCCTCATGGCTTTAGAAATTTAACTGTTTTTGTGAAAGCTTCTTCTCCAATAACTTTTTTTTCAGAACATCTGCATGTTGTTTACTAATAAGCTATGATTAGGGCTCTACAACATTCTCAGCTCTGAAAAATGTGTCATGAAGCATGATCTCCTACCATGAAATCTGTTTTTTTGTTTTGTTTTTTTTGGTATGCTTTCTCTCTATACTATGCAGATTTCATGTGGGAGATCAGTATTTCTCAAACGAAGGATCCTGACCCAGATTGCAAGGGGATTGCAAAGTTATTTTAGGGCAGTTGTGTTTTTTCCATCTTTACTTTTGTGCCATCTTCACATCTGGGTGGTGGGAGGGTTACAGCTATTGGCCAGATGACCAGTTCTCCCAGCAGCAACACAGAAGAAAGGGTGGCAATACCATAGTATGCCACTCTTATTTCTGTGCTGCTACCTTCAGAGATGGGTGGCTGTAAAGTAGGGGATGCTGACTTAGGGCCCAACTCTGAAGACAGCAACAAAGAAGTAAAGGTGGCAACAGCAAGCCTTGTCATTCTTACTTCCTGCCAGCAGCCACCACTTTCCAGCCACCCAGCTCTGAAGGCAGCACTGCCGTCAGCAGCTGCGCAGAAGTGACTTCTCCACAATTCCTTTGTGGATCAGGACCCCCTACAAGTGCAATACAATGACATTTCAGATTTAAATAGCTAAAATTTACATTTACTTTCTTAAAAATCCTATGGCTATGAAATTGACTATGAATTTGGTAGAAGCCTAACTATGCCCTAGTGCAAATTATAAAATTATGGAGCTGAGTAAGAGTCTGAAAGGAAAATGTAGGAAACAATATGCCAGTTACTAATTCAACAGCACACTTCCCATTAAACACTGACCATTTTAGTACTTAACAGCACTATTAAAAAAAAAAGCTTAAAAAAAACCCTAATGAACAAACCTGATAATGAAAATAGATGATCAAACATTTTCTCCTGGTTGCTAAGATATAAAATTCTCCCTCCCTACCTGGTGTACACAAGTGCAGCACATAAATAAGGCTACTGATTATATTATTGTTTTTCAATCACAGGTTGAATATAAAGAATATATTTGCTACTGGTTAAAGTCCTGCTTCTGGCTCAGTATTGTTGTTAGTAGATATATAACAACCACCACTAAAGGTGGTTCTTTAAATGTAACACAATGAATCTTTTAACAGGCAAAACATTCATCCATTCTTGGAAGCTAACAGGAGCTGAAGACTAGTGCCCAGAAGTTCCAAAATTTTGCATGGAAGCCTTATATTTTAAGGAAGAGTTGAATTCAGAATATGAGATTGAGATGTCTGTCCAAACTTCCTGTAACAATGACTACAATGAAATCTGATCACTGAACTGGATTCTATAAGTAAATGGAATGTTACTTTGTCATAGCTATCTGGGCTTCACACTTTATATTGTCTGGATGAAATCTTATGGTTTAGTGCCTGGTCTTGTTTATCTTAATGCAATTAAGCCATGATCCTGCAAGGACCGGCTGCTACAATATGAGTGAGAATCTGCCCACACATGGCTGGTTGAACTAGCAGTAATAGAACCCTGGGATTTCCAGATGTAATGGGTTAAGTGAGATCCTGGTCTCTCTCCTTTGCCTGATGCAAAAGGTTTGGCCGTAGTGAAAACCTTCCAGTGCAATCACCACTGGAAATTTGGGTGACCCAAATTTCACCTTCTGGCTATCTCACAAACTCGCACTGGTTGAAGTGTTCTTCATAGGGCATTCCTCTGTATTGATGGGCTAGCTTTGAAGGGAGGAGAGGCCCTAGTAAGTTGTCTGCTAGCTTCTTCCAGTTACAGGCTGAGATATCTTATGTCTCTGCAGCACATGGGGGTTTTTTTGCTGCCCGTTTGGAACATCAGCATCTTATGAGCTGACCTGTGGGTGTAACATACCTATTCCCATGGGCAGCTGGTGAAGGCAGGGCTGGGGGAGGCAAGCCCCCAGCTCCATCTCCAGCCTCACCCCTTCTTCTGAGCCTCCCCTCTCCCCTTCCTCATCCACTCATGGAAAGGCAGGGCAGCACACCACACATGCCCCTCCAACCATGGGGAGGGGAAGGAGCACCAGGAGAGGAAGGAGGGTGCGTGGCAAAGCCCCAGTCCTAGAGCACTGGGAGGGCGGCAGGTGCTGGGGGCAGCAACACTCTGTTCGCAGAAGTCCTACAGCAGGCATTCTGGGGACAGAGTGTGGGCAGGGCCATGCCTGGCAGTTTGGAATGGCCTTCCTCTGCCCAGCATACCAGACTCCCATGCCTATCCCCCTCTCCCCCCATACAATGCCACATAGTTCTCCAAACCTTTGCACTACCAGATGTTGTTTGTGCTGGGGTAAACTGGAACACATCACCAACAGTCGACTCCAGTGGTGAGCAACCTTTGGCCCACAGGCTGCCTGTTGCTCACTGGGGTTCCACCTATGATTGTGCATCCCCTGTCTCATCCCCTCCCTAGACCTTTCATGCACACTGCGGGACTGGCGCCCCACATTTCCTACCCCCATCTGCTCCCTCGCTGCACTTCTGGAGCACCGTGAATCTGCTGATTCATGCCCCATCCCCACTCCTCCTCCTCCCCACTCCCGGAGCTTGAATGCTGCAAATCAGCTGTTTGTGGCTGTTCAAGCTCTGAGAGGCAGGGAGTGAGTGGGGACAGAACACGAATCAGCAGATTTGTAGTGCTCCGAAAGTGTTGGGAGGGAGGGAAGGGGACAAGCAGATGACTGTGGTGTTCCAGTGCCCCAGTGCACAAGATGGGTATGGGGGACGAGGCCAGAGAAAGTGTGTGCAGGCTACAGGTGGAATCCTGTGGGCTGCAGGTTGCCCGCCACTGGTCATGTGGCCCACTGAGTGGAAGGAGGACCATTCATGCAACCCACTCACTAGTTCTGATTGCCTATCGCTGGTCTACTCTCTACTACTTGTAGCCCCTCTCCTTTTTAAAAAAATTATTTTTACAAGATGTATGGATGTCTGTTTTAGCGGTTCATTTCCTTTTTAAAAAGCTACAAAACAATTAGTTTAACTCCATCTTCAAAATCTCTCCGACAAGCTAATTTCTTACACAGAAGTGCTATTGAGCTGGTGTTTTGTAAATTGCTTCAAGAAACTTATGTATAACGCTGTACCTTAGATAAGTAAATCCAGAATAAAGAATTATTATGCTCTGCAGGTCTAGTAATATGAAACAAGGAAAAAGCCCTTCATTGAATAATTGACTGATTTTTTCAGTCAGTTCCAAGAGAATCAAATGTAATCAGTAAAATCATCTTTCCAGAAAACAAAATTAGAATTGATTTGGAATAAAAATGGATTGTATTTGTAAAACAAGTAACAAGTGAGTCATAGCTTCTGGTTAAAGTTATGGGAAGCTCTACTAGACTAATACAGAATCTATCTGTACCTATACCTTTCTTCATAAATATGTGTAATTTTTTAAGGCAACTTCCTCTTTGTCAGCAGAGTGAGACATTTCTGCTTACTGGCTGTTAACATTTTTAAAAAATGTCAAAATACTGCTTATGTTTCCCACATAGAGTCTGGGGGGAAAGTTATAAATCCTTCATAATGAGATGAGGGTCCCCTTAACTGAAAAAAAAAACTTAATGCAAGCTAAAAACCAGTTTATTTGGGAAACACGATCTAGCATGGGGTGGGCAATATTACATTAGAGATTTGCCAGAATTAGCCCCTGATTAGCTCCTGGTGGGCTGCCAGTGCTATATTTAACTGCACCTCTGCAGGTATGGGTGATTGCAGTTCCTGTTGGTTGCAGATCACCATTCCCACCCAATGGAAGCTGCAGGAAGTGGTACAGATTGGAATGTTGCTTTCCATAGCTCCCATTGGCCAGGAACGGTGGATCTGCATCCAGCAGGTGATCCGCACCCCACTGGAGGCACAGGTAAATATAGCAGTGGCGACCTAACAAGAGCTAACCCTAGTGAACCAGATCTGGCCTGCAGGCTGTTATTTATCCTCCCCTAATCTAGCAAGTTGGAATCCTCTGAGATTGTCTCATTAGATCTTCAATGGGGGAGCAACCTAGCCTGTATAGTCATGCTCCCTGTCCCAAATATGAAAATACTTCCTCTTTAGCAAGGCCCATGTTACAAATTTTTAGTTGTACAAAATTCACCTGTTTCCCCTCCCCCCCCCCCCATATCCTCCCATTTCAAGGAAATCCCTGGCACACAGCCCTTCCCTCTTCTTATTTTTACCCTTCTCGTGTTCCTTCTGAAGAATGGCTACTTTGCTGCTTTTGATGCTAACTGCTCCTGTAGCTGTCTTCTCACAGTAAAGTCTGACTCAGCGCATCCCAAGATGATTAACACTGCACTCCTGGGAATGACTTCAGCAGTATTCTAGAATGGGAGAGACTTTTGCTGGTTTGCTGTAACAGTCAGATGTGCCTTGAATATACAAGGACTGCCTTAACTCAAAGTTCATTTCAGAGATTAGACATGAGGAAGAAAAGGACCTTAAGGCTGAAAAAAAATCCCTCTCTTTGTCTCACAAAACAAAACAATCTATTAAGGTAAGAGAAGCTGGGTGAAGTAGTTCTTCTGCTCCAAATAATACAACTAGAAGATAGGGATGTAGGAGTGGAGGGCTTACTACAGTTCGCTGATAGTAGTGATTCATGCTGGACATCACCCTTAGTATGACTATCACATATCTTTAAAAAAAATCTCTGGCAAGACCAACCAGTCTGTCTTCAGAGCAATAGGAGTTCTAATCTGAAGAGATCTCCCGATTGACTGTACATGTTATTTGTTTACTTCCATTTATTCTTAATATGTTTGTTTGGACCTTGGAGGTAATATCTCTCTTTGGTCAACTGATGTCCGATTTTAAGAATCTGAAAGACTCATGTATCTATTCTAAAATTCTTTTTTGAACATAAAAATCCTCTGCAATTCCTTTAGTTTGTAAGAATTTGTGAAACTTTTAACAACATAATTTAGGATTATTTTTGGTATTTTGTGTCTGCGAGCAGGTTCATGTCTTTTACAATAGTCTAAAACTTTCAAATGTAAGTTCTTAGAGCTAATCACATACGTTTGAATTGAGGCTGTATTTTTAATATATTGTTTGATTTTAATGTCTCAGAATTTTGCATTCTGGACAAGTTTACTCTAACTGAATTCTCATGTTCATTAGATTTTTGCTTTTACTTTCTAGTGCCACATTCTAAGATATTTGTACTATATTTTCTTCCTTTGCAAAGAATATAGTTTTTTTTTCAGGGAACCAGCCCCAAAATTATCTCTGAATATTTTATACAAGATTTGTAAATACTGTATGCTTCAGGTTTCATTCTCTTTCCAAATATCTTAGCACAGTGAGCACTGACATCGATTAAGTTATAAAACAGAATGATTAAATATCTATCTTCAATTTAGTGGAATGAAAACCCTGTGTTCATGTAGAAATCAAAGATTATACAAGAGGTGGGCAACAATTTTTGCAAGGGGGTACACATCACTAATTTTGGTACATGGTTGAGGGCTGGCTTTTGGCCCTCAGGAAGGGGAAAGGCCGCAGGTGGAAGGGGTGGGGCTCTGTGTGTGTGTGTGTGTGTGTGTGTATGTGTGTGACAGATTCAGTATGTGTGGCACAGAGATGGGAGAGTGTATGTGGCAGTGATTGTGTGTGTGGCACAATGACAGTGCGGCATAGACTGGATTAGTGTGACAGTGACACAGAGAGTGTGTGTGTCAGGTAAGTTTCTGAGAGAAGCCACGCTCTGTCTCTATAAGGAAAATCTGTCCTGCTCTGTTGTCTCCCCCCAGTTCTGCATTCCTCCATGTCACACGATTCAGATTGGAGCAGCTCTGCTGACTGTGTGTCTCTGTCTATGACCCCTGCTCTGCAGAGATGGGTACAGGGACAGGAGAACACCCTGACTTCAGCATTTCACTCTCCCCTCTACCCCTATCCCTTTGCATAGCTAGCAGGAGAATCCTAGAAGCAGCCTAGCCACAGGATAGAGCAAGGTGGGGGAGGGGCATCTTACGACACGCTGCTGACTGCCCAACTGTAAAAGAATGCACTTCTGCTAATCAGCTAAACACGCCAGATCTGGCCACCAGGTCTGAGTTTGTCCACCCCTGCCCTACACTAATGCACTTTGATTTTTTTGTTAAACTGCATTTTCATTTTTTATTTCTTCCTCCCCATTGCCTCCCATCCATCCCCAAACCTGAATCTTCAAGCTGGTATGTCACTATTAGATGCAGCTATGCTTAATGAACTGAGCAATTCTGTGAGATAATGAAACCCTTTAGGATTTAACCAGTTCTTTGCCCATAGATTTCTGTTGAGGTGTTTAGAGGTAATTAAATCAAAAATCCCGTGAAAGGACAGCTGGTGACTAAACCTGTCAAATAGTGAATGTGACTGGATTGACTAGGAGAAGGATCTAGTCAGCAAACTTCCTTTGTTGAAAAGGAACCTTATTCAGAGAAATAAATATCTAAATTATACCTTGCATAATTAGGAGACTTATAGATTTCAATAACTACTCTTAAGACAATGGATATGACAGGAATTAACTGTAGGCTTTATTGTAGCAATATCATAAAGCCCAGATGTAGTTGGAACAGTTCTTGGCATAGCCATTTTTTAAAACGGTTTATTTAAGCCAATTGGCCTTCTATTGATCCAAGGCATAATATGAAGAGAGAGGTTGTGCAGGTGTATTGTACTTGTGAGGAAAGGGTTGAGGCCTTACCCTAGTATTCTTTTAGAGATTTAAAGAATTAGTGGCAGTACTAGATTATTCTGGTTTTTATGGTCAGGATGCCCTATATTAGAATATTTTGACAAGGCGTCAACTGTTTTGCAGTGGGGCAATTGGAGGTAAGTGGAGGTTTTTTTAATATAGCCACAGGAGGAAAAATGCAGCCATTGCAAACAGTCTGCTTGTATCCAGAAGACAGTGTCTGCTTTTGCAGATTGGCTAGTTGTGTGTGAAGTCACGTGTTCACTAATTAGGTGTTCAATTACCCATTTTGCACAAACAGTGCTCATCTTCATATACATATGAAAAGTTCTGTGGACAACTAACTCATCCTCTGGTAACAAGCATCAAGCAGGGCCTATCTTAAAAGTATCCATCAATATTTCAAGGCTTCGGGGAAAGCCTGAGAACCCAGACAATATCCCCTTATGAATAAGCATTGCAGAGTGCTATTTAACAATTAAAGTGTATATGTGGCAATATTACTATCACAAGTAGCAAGACCCATATAAATGATCATTAGGGAAAATGACAACTCAGCAAGAAGAGTGATGGCATCATTAGTGCCATCAGAGGCTTTGTGAGATATTTCTCACAGCTTGGTTAAAAAAGCCCTGAGAACAATTTGAATAGGCCAGACAGTTTTAGGAACAATATAGGCCACTTCAAAGCACAGTGTTAGAAGGGTAATATTTTCAAAAGCATATACATCCAATTGCTGAAAATGGCTTAAGCACCAGAGAGCTATAACACCTTGGTTTTACACTAAGGCTTGGCCTTCTAAGTCAAAATTTTCCTAACACCATAGCCTTCCTTACTCCTTCCCATGGGAAATTGTACTAAGACAATTGTGATGTATTGGCTAAATATTAAACTTACCACATTGTAAAATGTCTTTCGCACAGGAAAGAATGTAGTGGTGTTTAAAGCAGGGAAGTTAGTGTATGTCTACACTTGCACCCTAGTTCAAACTAGGGATGCAAATATAGGCATTCGAAATAGTAAATGCAGCTGGGATTTAAATATCCTGCACTTCATTAGCATAATCTCGGCTGCGCGCTGTTTTGGAACCAGAGCTGGCCCAAGCTACGGGCTGACCAGGCTACCGCCTGGGGCGCCCCATTGTAGGGGATGCCGCGTGGGGCTACCTGACTGGGCAGGGGCGGGGCTGCACATGCGCTGGATGCCTGGGGGCGGGGTCGCGCTCCTGGGGCCCGGGGCACATGAATGGCTCGGGTCAGCCCTGCTCAGAACCCAGATGATTCAAAAGTGAAAGTACGCTCCGGGCCACGTTAGTTCGATCAAACTCCTTGGTTCAAACTAACATTACTCCTCAAAAACTGAGGCCGAGATTATGCTAATGAAGCATGGGATATTTAAATCCTGTCTGCATTTACTATTTTGAATGCCTACATTTGCATCCCTAGTTCGAACTAGGGTGCAAGTGTAGACATAGAGACAAGTTTCATGGTTTCAATTCCTACTTCTGGTCCTTACTTTCTTGAGCAAATTGCTTAACCGTTTCCAGTGCTCGTTTATATACATGGGGATTATACCTACTTCATCATGGTGATGTGAGGGTTAATAACATGTAGAAAACTTTCATACACATGGATGGAAATCATAATAAGAGCAAAGAATTATTACAACAGTAGCAGACAAGGTACTATAATTAAATATTGCTTTCAGTACAATCAATGTGTCAGTCATTCATAATTTTCAAACCATAGCCCTTAGTGCTTAGTCTCCAGCCAAAGTTGTTTTCTTTTTTAAATTAAATTTAAAATATACAATTGTCTCTGGGGCTCCTGTTTATATTTCAAATGGCATAATCCAGGGGTTCTCAATTATATTTTTGAGGCCACTACAACTTGCTACCTAACAACCTCCATGGCTCACTATGCCACAACAACTGTTTTTATGTATATTAAAACTAGGACTAGCATTAGGGGGTAGCAAGAAAGGCAGTAGTCCTGGACTCCACCACAAGGGGATCTGCAAAAATGAGCAGCTCAGCCCTTGGCTGTAGCCCCAGGTGTAAAGGCTCTTGGTGGAGTGACCAGCTTTCTGCCTCAGGCCCCAGTGAGTATAATGCCAACCTTGCTTGGGGACCCCCTGAGAGCTACTTGAAGCCCCCTGGGGACTGATTGAAAGCTGCTGCTGTAATCCACCAGAACATGTTTGTGCCAGCACAGCTGTGCCATAAAGCCAAGCAGTGGAGGATTCCCCCTGTATGTGGGAATCTGTCAGTGGTGTAGAGTGTGGCCACAGAAAAAGGAAATGTATCTGAGACTCCTCTAAATTTCAGCAATCCCCATCTTCTGAAATGCACCTTATTACTCTGTAGAATAGCTTTTAGGCAGCTTTAATTTTGGCTGGGATATTAGTATAGGGTTGAGCCAGTGGAGAGTGAGGGGCCACAAAGATGGCTTAAAGCCATTTGTCCCCATGTCCCTTTTAACACAGGATTTGCATTTAGAGAGCAGTCAAGTTTGAAATCTGCAAAATTGAAAAGTAAATACTTGTGCAACCCTTGGTTCTGTGGTTTCAGACTTTTCAAGTTTATTTTTAATTTGAAAAAAGTTGCAAAAGAATTTAAAGTCAAAAGTCTTAAACTGAAAAAAGGTAACTCATTATATTTTTATTACTAGCTAGACTGTTAAGCCTCTATAATGTATATGTGATATGACTAAGCAAATGTTACTAGGAGCACCTTAACATTTTTTTCCTCAATTTTTTGTAATTAAATAGATGGTAATGATGGCATTAAGGCAAACGTACTGCTATTGAAATGAAGGGAATTTTGCCATTAGTTTCAGTGATACAGGAATTGTGCCCATTACTATTTATCTTACCATGATAATGGGCCAGATTCTGATACCTTTATATTCATTGAGTAGTATCTTTCTTTAGGAATAATCCCACTGATGACACATCTGTTCGAATATTGGTGTTTTCACAGTGATTTTTGATATGTCAGAGAGGAGCTGAATGAATATTTATATTCTCATGTTCTTTACTACAGATTTACTTCTCTAGTCTAGCACTCTCTGGTCCAACAATATCCGTGGTCCGGCATGATTTTATTTAGATGGATTTCCACTTATCATGGGTATGGCCAAGTTTCTTGCTGTCCCATAAAGTTTCTTTATAGCCACCAGTCCTGGTTCTCAGTGTTCTGTACTCTTATTTAGTTTTACTTTACCCCTTAAATGTCTTTTAAGAGCCTAGTAAGCAGTGGAAGTGTTAGTGTAAGGGGACTGTTAGCCCCTTACTTAAACTCTGTTGGCTGCGTCTAGACTGGCAGAGTCACCGCAAGCAGCGGCTGTGAGTTGCTTCCTATTGTGGGGGCCAAGCCCAGATCTGTCTCCCAGAACCCCTATCCATTGCTGCTGGGTCCTAGCGAGCAACTCACTGTGCTGCACCCCTGCACCTGGGGACCCTCCTGCTCCTGGGCTTGGGCAGCATGCCCCACATAAAGGCAGTGTCATGCAGAGAAGCCAATGCATCACTGGGCACAGGGAAAACAGACAGTTCTGGGGAGAAGAGAAGTGAGGGTTCTGGGCAGACTGGGGCTTGCTCCAGAGTCCTGCTGAGCCAATCACTGTGGCTTGGCAGTGTACCATGGCCCGGCAACCAGCGGTCCACAGCCCAGCACCAGTTCATGGACCAATGGTTTGGAACCACTGCCCATATGATTTTTTTTAAGTCGCATATGTAAAACCTATGCTATTTATATAGTAGTAGCATAGATTGTGTATATATGTATATATATATGTTCCATTTGATGTTTTCAGTAGAGTTGTATGGCTGTAGTTAAAGACAGAGGGAAGCCCAGGGATCTTTTCTCCACACCTTTCTTTTATCCATAGATGTTCCAAGAGCAGAGTCTTGTTTCACACACACATCCTATAGTTATAGCTATTTGTTAGGTTGAGGCAATATAATAAGCCTGCAAATCGTGTAAGACAATAACTTAACTAAACAAGGTATAGGACCCATAAGCCTTAGCAGAAGCAGCTAACCAGGAGTAACATAGGCCACAGGATAGAATGTTGTAATGACAGGTAAACACAGATGCTAGTTTATACCATCTTGGATATTTTAAATTAGGAATATCAGCAGATGGCTGATCAGAAGAGTGCCATGGTAACTAATTGACAAATATGCTAATAAGCTTGAGAAAAAAGGCCTAGTAACCTTTGGGAGAAGGACACCCAACATTAATTGAGCGAGAAACTACAAATACACAAGAGAGGCTGAAACCACTGGTGAATAAGCATTAGGTATAGTGGCATTTGCATAACATGTTAGAAAAACTGTATCCCAGCTGTGTGCCTGGGGAGAAGTGATGACTGGGAGTGATGGTAATATTGAGGATAATTAACACTTGGGTCTTTTTGCCAGGGTTGGTGTGAGTAGAAGGATGTGTAGATGCACAGTCAGTATTCTCTCTGTTTTTCTAGCTGGGTTGGAGTGTTTGTGCCTTTACTGATAAAGTGACTAAAACCATTGCAAATTCAGAAGGATATTATGCAGTATGAGTATTGTAGCCATGCATATTGGGATTTCCGGTAGCATAATAATAGTTACTAATACAGGGTCTGATCTTGAGACAAGAGCCTATCAAAGCTCAGAGCATTAGTTGGGAGCTTTTAAGTTATCAATATGATTAATACATGATCAACAGATCAGAGTATATACGGCTTTAAAAGAGACTCCCAGAACACCATAATAAAAAAGAACAGTGCAAGAAATAGAAGTGTAGGTATACATGAGTGTATACTTGTTAAACTTAAAAACAACAAATAGTCTGGTAGCACTTTAAAGACTAACAAAACATGTAAATGGTATCATGAGCTTTCGTGGTGATACCATTTACATACAGTATTTTGTTGTCTTTAAAGTGCTACCAGACTATTTGTTGTTTTTAAGTTTATCCTGTACAGACTAACTCGGCTTGTATGCTTGTTGTTAGTAAGAAAGTATCATATTCGGGTACACTTCAGTTAGAATGAGTTTTAGCCCACTAAAGGTTTTATTGTTCTATTTTTCTAAAATAAGGATCTCACTATGTTCCTTGAGTGATGTTGAGAACAATAAGCAATTGGCTCTGCTTCCCCTGAAAACTCTGTCTTTTTGGGTATATTTTGTTTATTGTGAATGGAAATTAACCTTTTAAAATTGCATCCCTGGTGTAACTCTCCAAACTATCCTTGTAAAAGGTTTAATGTTTCAGCAGCCTTTCCTCAGTCCATTCAACTGGAATGTAAACATTTTCATTGACAAAAGAGTACCTCCTTACTTGGTAGTTAGCTAACTAATGAGCTTAATTCCCACTAATAAAAATAGTTTCCTGTCAGGGCTTTAGGTACCACCTTTGCTAGTGTAATGGCCAGATGCAAGAGATAAAGGGTACATCTACAAAGTAGCACATACCTTGAAATAGGCTACACAATTTGAGCTACGCAAATTGTGTAGCTTATTTTGAAATAGCACCAAATTATGAAAAAAGGTATCTAAATAGCACTTATTTTGAAATAAATTGCTATTCCACTGATTTCCTTAATTCTTGTACAACGAGGTTTACAGGAAGTCAGAATAGGAAGCCCATTATTTCGAATATGTTTTGAAATAACAGGCTTCTTGTATAGACAGCGCATAATGTTATTTTAGAATAACGTCTGTTATTCCAAAATAACTCTGCTGTGTAGACGTACGTTGTTGAGCTCATTAAGCACTTTTTATAATAGTAATGCTGGTATACCTTTTATTTTGTATATATGGGATATGAATTAAGTAATCAAGTATTAACTTTCCTATGAAGTACTTGACAAAGAGCATTTAGTTCACTTCCTTTTCAGAAGGATTACTCCAGGACAGTACAGGCAGTCCCCGAGTTACGCGGATCCGACTTACGTTGGATCCGCAGTTACGAACGGGGCCCTTCTTCTCCCTGGTCTCCAGCAGACCAAGGAGAGCAAGCAAAGCGGCGGAACACGCGGGCAGCGGACAGGGCTGTCCGCTGCCCACGTGCTCCGCGGCTTGGCTCTGCTTTGCTCTGCTTTGCCCCCCTGTCCCCCTGGTGTGCAGACCAGGGGGACGGGGGGGGGGCAAAGCAGAGCAAAGCAGAGCAAAGCAGAGCCAAGCCGCGGAGCACGCGGTCAGCTGACAGCCCAGACGCGTCTGGGCTGTCAGCTGGCCGCGTGCTCCGCGGCTTGGCTCTGCTTTGCCCCCCGTCCCCCTGGTCTGCAGACCAGGGGGACGGGGGGCAAAGCAGAGCCAAGCCACGGAGCATGCGGGCAGCAGACAGCCCAGACGCGTCTGGGCTGTCCGCTGCCTGCGTGTTCCACCGCTTTGCTCCCCGTCCCCCTGGTCTGCAGACCAGTGGGACGGGGGGCAAAGCAGAGCCAAGCCACGGAGCCCGAGGGCAGCAGGACAGCCACGGCGCATCTGGGCTGACCCGCTTCCCCCGTGCTCCACGGCTTTGCTCCGGACACCTGTGGTACAGCAGCTGGGGCGCTGCCAGTTGGTCCCGTAGCGCCGCTCTGGGCGCTACTGGACCAACCGGGCAGTACCCCAGCTGCTCTGCCCCAGGCGTCCTGATTCAGCCACTGCTGGTCAGTTTCAGCAGCGGCTGAATCAGGATGCCTGGGGCAGAGCAGCTTGGGTGCTGCTGGGTTGGTCCAGAAGCGCTGAGGAGCGGCGGCGCTACTGGACCAACCCAGCAGCACCCCAGCTGCTCTGCCCCAGGTGTCCCCAAGTCAGCCGCTGCTGAAACTGACCAGTGGCTGACTACAGGAAGCCTCTGCCCCGGGCTTCCTGGAATCAGCCGCTGATCAGTTTCAGCAGCAGCTGACTTGGGGATGCTTGGGGTTCTTAAGTTGAATCTGTATGTAAGTCAGAACTGGTGTCCAGATTCAGCCGCTGTTGAAACTGATCAGTTTCAGCAGCGGCTGAATCTGGACGCCAGTTCCGACTTACATACAGATTCAACTTAAGAACAAACCTACAGTCCCTATCTTGTACGTAACCCGGGGACTGCCTGTATAGCTCTTCTGCTCAGAGTTAGAAGCAATAACTTTGGTGGGTTTTTTTTTAAAGGTGAAGCACTACTGCATGAGGTTTACATTCAGATGAAAACATATATTTTTTCCATTCCCTGAACATATCCATTATGGAAAAATCCCATATAAAGACTTTTCTACAGTTCCAGTAGAATGCAATTATAATGAATTGTGTGTGGTGGGTAAAAATTGTGTGGAATGATTTAATTCTGAAAGTTTAAAAAAATAATTTTCCATAAAACACTGCTGGTTTAATCCATGTTAACTTGTAGAATAATTAACTCTAGTAATTTTAAAGCAAAAATATAAGTTTTTGCAATATGTTCAAGGTTTGTTCAAAACATATACAATCCTAGAATTTAACCCTTTTAATATTTTTAATAAATATGGAAGTAATGCCCTACAATACCTTAGATGTGTCATATATGCTCAATTCATCCCTGTAGTGGAACATAAATCAGTTCATGGACTGAGTGGATGCTTCACGCCACAATTGCACCTTCCCTATCTTGGACTCAGTAGGGTTTAGGACATCATTCTGTCTAGGTTACAGCAGCCTACAAATTGCCCTCCATGCTTGACTGTCTGCGTGCCATGGATGGGTTATAGAAAACACCTGCCATTTCCTTATGTTGCCTGGAAATCCTCCAACATGTCTTCTATGTGCGGGTAATACCAGAGGGTTGATGCAGATGCCTTACTTTGAGGTAATTCTCCAGGGGTCTGATCTGCTAATAGGTTTTGTAGGCATAAAGGACTTATAGCACACTGATAAACAGGTCATGTATTTTTATGATTGCTGATCTTCCAACTCCATGTTGTCTGAAGCGGTGGCATGTGCCCACTAGTCATGGAATCCTTAATTTCTGTGAGTGGCAATTAGTTTTAGCTGTAGGAGTGTCACAAGACCAGTCATGCAACACTTACCTTCTGTGGGTATTTTGCTGAAGAAAGACTGGGTAAATAAATCCCTTTGCATCAGCTTTTTTAAAATCTAGGGGCGAATCTAATTCTGGTCCTGAAATAATTGTTTATGTTACAGGTCAGGATGCCCTTGTCTGGCACCTGAGTGGTCCCAAGAAATGGGGTTTGCTGGGTAAGTGGAGGCTCCCTACCCGGCTATAGGTTTTGCTTTCATTCGGGGCTGTGCTCTCTGTTGCCTGCTGCTGCCTCCAGCCCCATACCATGCCAGTCCTGGCTGGAGCTGCGTCTCCCACTGCGCCAGCCCCGGACAGGGGCTGTCCCCATTGCCTCCAGACCCAGCAAGGACTGAGCTCCCCCGGTGCTGGCCTGGGCTGTACGTGCAGCTGACTCCAGCCCTGGCTGGGGTTGAACTCCCTGCGGTCAGCTCTGGCCAGGACTGCGCTCCTGCACTGCACCAGCCCCGACTGAGGCTGTGCTTCCTACCACATGAATCCCGGCCAGGGCTGCGCTCTTGCACTGTGCCAGCCCCAACTGACACTGTGTTTCCCTCTGCACAAACCCTGGCAGGAGCTGCGCACTCCACTACCACTGGCTCCACTACCTCCAACCCTGGCTAGAGCTGCGCTGCTTGCCACCGGCCCTGGCCAGGGCATTGCTCTCCACCACGCTCTCCACCTACCTAGCCCGGGCTGTGCTTCTAAACCTGGCCAGCTGGGGCTCTCTGGGTCCAATAATATTCATGGTCCTGCTGGACTACGGATGTTGCTGGTTAAAAGAGTCCCAGATTTTAGAGGTTCAACCTGTAGTCCCCATGCATACATACCTTCATCTCTCTGCATTCACCTTTCAGGCCCAAGAGTGTCCTGCCTTCTTCCATTGTGCATGCCCATTCTAAGGTTTGGAAACATAGCTCCATGTCATCCTTCCCTGTTTTTTCCAGAGCCTGGCCCCTTCTTCATATAGCTTCCCAGTTTTTCATTACAGAACATTTTCCCCTGATCTCTACCACACAGCAGATGAGACTCAGCTTAGAAGCTGAAGTCAGAAGACCATTTACAGTAATGAATATTTATAATTACAAGTATCGCTCTGTATATGCTTTCAAATGAGTCATACATTTAAGCTCTCAGAAATGCTTAAAGGCACTTTTCTTCAGCAGGCCAATAAAAGAGAACAGATGTGGAATGTGTAGAACAAGCCATTTTGGGGCAACATTGAGAATAACAAGCTCTTGGATATTTGTTTAAAAGGACGTGTAGGTAAAGATTCAAAGAAGCCTGACTTTAAAACATTTATATTTACCAAATTTCCAGTGAAATTCTACCCTAAGATGAGGTGTGATATGAAGAACTACAATAGTTTCAACTTTAAGACTGACTTGCACTAAAAAATAAAGTGATTGTTGATTTTGAGACAACAAAGGGTATTAATGGATTCAAAACTGATTTATCATCATTATTTCTTGGAATATAACCAGTGTTAGACAGCTTCAGTATCAATCTGTACTGAAGCAATTTTATCGGCTTCTTATGTTTTTGCTTGTGAGACATTAGAAATCAGTTGAAAAATGTTTAGTGACCGGACTTTAGCAGCCTATTTAGAGTTAGTGATAGATATAAATATTAAGATACCTCCTTCCCCCGTTCATATTTTTTGAGACATGACTCAAAAGATGGCCCAAGTGCAAATTTTCCAAATCAGACCTTTATTATGGCCTTTATTTCTCAAATAAACCAGTTGGAACATAAACAGGATGGAATTGTGGCTATTTATGAGAGTTTTTCAGTAAATTTTTTTAAGTCTTTGGTTCTGACAAAGTCAGCTTACACAGATTTATCAGGTTAAAAGCTGTAGTGTATTTGAACAAGAAAGAAGAGGCCAAGATCTGTTTCCTTTCACATGCAGCTCCTAAAAAATATATTTTCAACACATCAGAGCAACTGATTTGTTAACATTGCATGTTCCAGGAAAATAAAATTTATAGCAGTTGCAAGACTGTTAGGATATGCCTAAACTGCAGTAAACACTTGCATCTGGCCTGTGTCAGCTGATGCAGGCCAGTTGTAGATGTTTTATTGCAGTACCAATATATCCTTAGAGAAATTGACAAATGAGTGGACTTTTCAGTGTAAATGAGTTCACAATCAGCTATCAGAAAAATGTTTCTAGACATTCTGAAGACAAAGCCTGGAAGAAGGTACTTAGACACATGGAAAATAAAGTATGCTTGTGTGATTCCTCTGGTTCCAAAAATATTGCCAAATTGGCTAGGGATTTATTTCAAATAAATCTATTGATTGTTCCTTTTTGGTACCTTCCATATGTAAAAGTGGCCTCGTACGGGCCAGTATGGCAAACTGGCAAACAGTGGCTGCTGGTACCAGCGCCATACATGGCTGATGTTAAAACGCTGTCACAGCACTGCTTTAATGTTGCTGTCCATTTTGCTCCCTCTACTGTCGGCAGCCCTGCCAGTAGGGTCCAGCAGTGCTGCTGTACCCTACTAGCAGGACCACCAACATCAGCAGGAGCAAAAGAGGCAATTGCCCCAGGGCCCAGGGATTTAAAAAGGCTTGGGGCTTCCAGCTGCTGTAGCATTGACAGCCATGAAGGGCTGGCTGGGAGAGTCTGTTTCCCTAATCCCGCCTCTTCTGCCTGAGGCCCCATCCTTTCTGCGGGTCAAGAGCTGCCCTCATCTTACCCTGGCATACCAACATGTCCCAAAACTTACTGTAACCCCTGTAACCCCAGTCATGGTCTCAGCCCTTGAATCACAAATTGATAGATTTTAGTGCTGCACTGGGAAACATATCTCAAGTGAACAACTTTCGTTTTTTTAATAACATCCTCATTTCTTCATCCCCCTTCTGTAAAACAGGAATGAGCAAAATCAGGCCTGGGGGCTGGATCCAGCCCACCAAGCATTTCTCTCTAGCCCTCCCAGCTGATTAGCAGAATGTGCATACTTACAGCCAGCAGCATGTGTTCAGCTGCTCCACATATACCTTGCTCTATCCTGCAGCCAGCCTGCTCTTGAGATTCTCCTGCTAGCTGTGCAGAGTGGGGTGTTGTGAGAAAGGAGGGGGAATGGATGATGAGAGTGCTGAAGTCAGGGTGTTCCCCTGCTTCTGTACCCCATCTCAGCAGAGCAGGGGCCGGGGGAGAGAGACACAGTCTGTGTAGCTGCTCCAATAAGACATGTGGATGGTAAGTGACTCCTAGGAGTGCAGAGCAGGGGAGGAGGGAGGCAACAGTTCAGAACAGATTTCCTTTAGAGACAGCGCTTGCCTCAGAAACTTATCTTGCAACAGCCAGAATACACCCAGTCTGTGCCACACTGTCTCTGTGCCACACACACAGTCAGTCAAATACACACTGCTGCGCACAATCTGTAGCACAGTCTGTCTCACAGACAGTGTCTCTCTTTCACACTCACATACTCTCTTTGTCTTTCTCCAAAGCCCCTTCTGCCTGAGGCCCCACCCCTTCCCAGGGGGCTCAGAGCCAGTCCACAACCACGTATCAAAATTCCTGAAGTGGCCCTCCTGCAAAAATGATTGCCCACCATTGAATTAGATGGCCTTACAGTCTGCAAATCTCTGCAAACTGCATGTGACTCTGTTGTTTCCATGTGCAGCCTGTTTGATCCCAGAACTAACGTTAAGTAATTGGGAGTGACTCAGGGGGAGCAGCTCAAAAATACAAAGGGGCTGACCAGGGGCAGGGCATTAGCCCTGCAAGGCAGGAGTGGGTGTGGCAGTGACATCATAAGACCTTTTACAGCTCCCCAGCTTATTGGCTAAAGGACATGGAGGTGATGACCTCACAGAGAGTCCATGACAATGGCCAAATAGGCCAGACTGCGGGTCAGGGGCAATCTCAGAGATCCCTGTGGCTTTGCGCAGGGAGTATCCTTCATGAGGTTTGCCCTTGAGGACTGAGAGGAGATTCAGGGTAATGAATGTGAGCATAAGGAGGAGCCTCTTTGGAGTATTCTCCTTTCTCAGAACTAATTGCTCTAGAAGACACATGTCCCTCTGGAGAAGGTAAGAGTCTGTGAGACATTTGGTGCCAATACACCTAGTGCTGGCCAAATGCAAGGCATGGGAAACACTATGTTAAATTGGGAGAATTTTTTTCCCACCTAGGCCAGTGGCAGGGCATCCAGAAATGACCTGCCTGGTCCGGCAAAATCCTTTATCTGGAATCAGTCAGGCCCAAGGGTGCCGGAACAGGTAAGTCCAACCTGTATCACTTACACAGATGTGTAGGGTATGTCTATACTTCATTCCTCTCAAGAGAGAAATGCAAATGCAGACACTTGAAATTGCAAATGAAGTAGGGATTTAAATATCCCATGCTTCATTTGCATAATCACGTTATGGCACTATTGCGGAATAGCAGTATTTCGAGAGAAAAAATGGGGTTATTTCGAGATAAAACCCTTCCATCAAAATAACCCTTACTCCTCCCATTTTTTCTCTCAAAATAGCGCTATTGTTGAATTTGTGAAAATTACGAGTCTGATAGTAGAAGAGAGTGATCAGGAAAGAATATATCAAAGTCATATAACCCTTACTCTCAGCTAAGTTTCCTAGCCACTTCTCTCATTTTAACCCGATTGGCAATTCACATAGGTTCATTAAGAATTCATTAGATCATGGCCTCACACATGTATATGAGAACATGTAACCACTTTAATTCTTTTTGAAAAATTGCATCATAGGCAAGTATCATTACAGCCACGGATAGTTAAAACATCAGTGTAGTAAAATATAGTAAAAACTATGTGTGCTTCTTCCCCTTTCCATTACTTAAGCTTGAAACAGTACGTGTCATTTAGCTGATTGCGCATGTTTTAGAAGCTGTAGAGGAACTAGCTGTTTAGACCCATTTCTCAAGGACTGAAGTACACGTATTACTTGAGTTAGGGGAATTTGCTAATTGCTATTGCTTCAGTAAGCTATACTGGTGGTTGTTACTGAATGGAATAGAGTTGAAATATGCTAACCAATAACGCGGCAACACGAAGCTAAGGTAACAAATCAAGACGTGCCAAGTTAGATAAGAAAGTTAAAGAAAGTATAAAAAAGGATGCTTAGCCAACGCCCAGGGTCAGCTTTGCTTTGAGCAATAGCTCCTTGGCTGACCATTGCTTGCAAACAATAAAATGGAGTTGGACCCAGCCTGAAAGTGTGACTCTCTTCTGTGGGCAAATTAGACTGGCCTCCAGGGGATGAACCTTGCAATTTATGCAACATCAGTGCTGAGCTTTTGTTTACATCAAACACTGGAGCTAAGCCACTAAGGGAATTTTTGCCTTTTACTACATTATAACGTAGGAATTGTATTAATTCTACTGTTAGCTTGAGATGGAACTTGAGTGTTGCTCCTAATTCTGCTCTTGTCCACATGCAGAAATACCTACCTTGTGTCAACTGGTCCTTTAAAAACAAGATATTTGACCAGTCAGGTTATGAGTTGAAATGCAAGTGCTACTGACACTGAGTTAGTAATGCAGCAAGATTGCAGACATAGGCTACAACTTTAGTGAGCTCAACTTATCAACAGCTAATTCAATAGTTCTGTACAGTATGAGGGGCTTTTTTTCACAGTGGGGCTACTCTCACTTGAACTAGTCTGGGTGAAATAATACTTGAGTGGAGTAACTCAAGCAGTTACTGTGAAGTTAAGTGCTTAGTGAACTCTTTTCACATAGGTCACAAAAGGGCCATTCACAGAATTTTACCAGACCCTCAGAGTGACCATTTATTAGAACCTATAAACTCTGGATGAAGGAGTCCATCTGGACTTGCAATTTTACAACTCTGAGAACAGAAAAACATAATTATGATAAACTGCCTCAATAAGAGAAAATGAAGCAGTTAATCATAATTGCAAAATCCCTATAATGAATCCTAATTGTTTGATGACACTATTATTATAGTTTTAAAAGAACATGGAGTAAATCTTTTCTCACTGACTCTACTATTACATAACTTGTTGGGGAAAAGTCAACATAATTTCTGTAAGGAGAAATCATGCCTTACTAATCTGCTAGCGTTCTTTCAGGGGGGTCAACAAACATGTGGGTTGTGTCTACATTGGCACCCCTTTCCAGAAAAGGGATGCTAATGTAGACTTTGGAACAGGCAAACCCGGGGGGGATTTAAATATCCCCCATGGCATTTGCATTAACATGGCTGCCGCTTTTTTCCAGCTTGGAGATAAGCCGGAGAAAAGCACCAGTCTAGACGTGATTCTCCGGAAAATAAAGCCTTTTCCGGAGGATCTCTTATTCCTACTTTCAAGTAGGAATAAGAGATCCTCTGGAAAAAGCTTTATTTTCCGGAGAATCACGTCTAGACTGGCGCTTTTCTCCGGCTTATCTCCAAGCTGGAAAAAGCGGCAGCCATGTTAATGCAAATGCCGCGGGGGATATTTAAATCCCCCGCGGATTTGCCTATTCCAAAGTCTACATTAGCATCCCTTTTCCGGAAAGGGGTGCCAATGTAGACACAGCCATGGACAAGGGGGATCCAGTGGATATTCCAGAAAGCCTTTGACAAGGTCCTTCACCAAAGGTTTTTAAGTAAATAAGTTGTGATGGGATGAGGGGTCCTTTTGTGGATTGATAATGGGTTAAAAGACAGGAAACAAAGGATAGGAATAAATGGTAAGTTCTCAAAGTGAAGAGAGGTAACTAGTAGGGTCTCCCAAGGGTCTGTCCTGGGATCAGTCTTATTCTATTTATAAATAATCTAGAGAAAAGAGTAAACAGTGAGGTGGCAAAATTTGCAGTCTTGGAGTCATTGTGGATAGTTCTCTGAAAAAATCCACTCAGTGTGCAGTGGAGGTCCAAAAGGCAAATAGAATGTTAGGAATCATTGAGAGTAAGACAGAAAATATCTTATTGCCGCTATATAAAATCATGGTACACCCACGTCTTGAATACTGTGTACAGATGTGGTCGCCTCATCTCAGAAAAGATATATTGGCATAAGAATAGGTTCAGAAAAGGGCAACAAATTATTATAATGAGTTTGGAACAGGTTTGGAATGGGTCCCATATGAGGAGTGATTAAAAAGACTTCGATTTTTCATCTTAGAAAAGAGGAGACTATAGAGGTCTATAAAATCATGACTGGTGTGGAAACAGTGAATAAGGAAAAGTTATTTGCTTATTCCTCCAATATAAGAATTAGGGATCAACAAATGAAATTAATAGGCAGCAGGTTTAAAACAAAGAAAAGGAAGTTTTTCTTCACTCAGCACAGTCAACGTATGGAACTCCTTGCCAGAGGATGTGGTGAAGGCTAAGACTATGACAGGATTCAAAAGGAAGCTAGATAGACTAATGGAGGTTGGGGCCATCAATGGCTATTAGCCAGGATGGATAGGAATGGTATCCCTAGACTCTGTTTGTCTGGAAATAGGTGACAGGGGAAGGATCACGTGAGGATTGCCTGTTGTGTTCCCTCCTTCTGGGGCATCTGGTATTGGCTACTGTCGGCAAACAGGATACTGGGCTAGATGTACCGTTGGTCTGACCCAGTATGGTCATTCTTATTTTCTTATGGAACTCTGCCAGAGGATGTTGTGAAGGCAAAGACTATAGCAGACTTCAAAAAAGAACTAGATGCATTCATGGAGGATAGATCCATCAATGGTTATTAGTCAGGAGGGGCAGGGATAGTGTCCTTACTCTCTGTTTTCCAGAAGTTGGGAATGAGCAACAGAGAATATATTAATTGATGATTATCTGTTCTGTTCATTGCCTCTGGGACACCTGACATTGGCTACTGTTAGAAGTCTGGATACTGAGCTAGATGGATCTTTCAAAAAGGTTTTATTGGACATCTTCAGATGCTGAGAGATATAATAATCATGAACTCTAGTTGGTATTATGAAGCATTTTTGTAAAAAAACTGCAAATCTTTGTTACCCATATCCCAACTACAAACCAACAATATCATTATTACCCATTAATTAAGAAATGGGAGAGGACTATGAATTTATGAAAAATTAGTCATTTCTCTGACTCATTTTATGATTTATCATCTAAAAAGTGTTAATTTAGAATGTATTTCTGTATGTATTGTTTCTCAAAATAGAGATCGCACTCACATATTTGTTCATTGTTGCTACATTAATCATTACAGACACTTGCAAATAAAATAAGCTTTCAAATACATATTGCTCAGGCATGCCAAATTCTGAGAACAAATTAAAATGACTTTGGTCATTTCTTAGATTTAAATTAACAATATTTTATAAACACCACTGTAATACCCCAATTCAGAAGATTTTGCAGTAACTTATGTCACTTATGAAAGTGAAGAGAGTCTAGATTTCAGAGTGTTTAATATTTAATGTTGACTGGTGAATTAGCACTTGCAAGGATTCTGCATAAGGCAAAGCTTGGTTGAAAAGTAATGAAATTTAAAATTAACTGAAAAGGTTAGAACTTGTGTGTAAATTCCTAGTGAACTCCATGTTTTCTATTTTCCACTTTACAAATATTATTTTATATTACCACCTAATTTATATTTTGCAAAATTATTGATGTCATTGTAGATTGATCCCCTTATCGACAGACATTAGATAATCAAATTCATAGTTACTCTATTCATGGCCATCAGTTTTAAGCTTTTGACATATCAATCAATGTAAAGGACTGATTAAACCTTATACAATCATAATTCATTTTTTGCCATGTGAAACAAACTGTGGCTAGACTAATTAAAAAAAGGCTTTGTTAGTATCTTGAATATTCAGTTCTCAAACAGTATTCAATACTCTTTTGTAATTAATTAATAAAATGGTGAAAATTCCGCAGGACAGGCTGCACCTACTATTTACAAGGAATTAAAATAAAATATCCATACAAATGTGAACATTTTGATCTTAGTAGAATTTTCAAGAGAACTAAAGATAAATAAGCTGAAAATGACAAGGTACATCTGTTCATTTCCTTTCAGTTATCACATGCCCTGGAATATAGGGCTATGTCTATACTGGTGGGTTCTTGCGCAAGGGTTCTTGGTGCAAGAACTCTTGCACAAGAACATGTCCACACTGCCATGTGCTTTTGCGCAAGAGCATCCATGGCAGTGCTCTGATGGCCATTTTAGTCATAGGGCTTTCTTGTGCAAGAAGCCCCTACTGCGCATCCACATTGCCCTCTTCCACAAGAGCTCTTGCACAAGAAAACTTACACTTGTTAGAAAAGAGCATAGCTCTTGCACAAGAAGCCCTCTCTTACCATGCTTTACTGTAAATCTTGTGGGCAGTGTGGACACTATGTGGAAGAATGGCTGTTCTTGAGCAAGAACCTGCCAGTGTAGACATAGCCCAAGAGTGCTTTAGAAAAGACTCTGAACAGGTCATAGGTCTACACAGATGTGGTGTGTTTGCAAATCCAGGACCCTAATTTTGCAATTAATTTATGTCTGAAGGCCAACTGTATAAAGAGTCCTTTTTCTTTTCTTCCGTCTTGCAAATATTTGGGGGAGGGGGTTGCAGCTGCCTGAGTCATGATTTTCTTCATATTTTTGTTTAAATTGCAAAAGTTCCATTTACGAGTACTTCATTTGCTTAGAGTATGGAAGACAATTTTCATGAATTCGTTTTTAGTAGTATTTGTTTCCAGGAAACAAATAAGAGCAGGGTATTTTTATTGGCTACTGAACTTTCACACTTAGTTAAAAGATTCTCTTTTACAACTCTCCCCTCCCCAAAGTTAATGAATGATTTAAGACACTGGTGGGGAAATAATCTCATGTGACTTGTTTGCCATCTTTCCCAGATGAAACTACATTTACTTCTTCATTCACCTAAACAGCTGGCTGATTTACAATGCTCTTTGTAGCAATTCCTGCACCTTTCCAGCGGTCTGTTTTAATGAGGACAAGGAAACGCAAAGTTAGCTTGTAAAATAACACCCCTTTCCTCTGTTGTTTTGCCCTGCTTGGCTTTCGAATGATAAGGGCCGATGGGAAGGTGGCCCGATGACCTAATTTTGGCAGCTGGCCCAGCAGCGGCAGAAAATGCTTCCTCGGCTCCACCGCAAAGAAGGCAAAGGCATTGGTCACTTTCGCCAAGTGCCCTCAAGTTCCTCGCGGGATGCGCCGCCTGAGGCACTGTGGTGAGGTAAGTCACTTCCCTTTGCCCGCCGCTGCGGAGCAGCCGGCTGTGAGGGGGGCGGAGGGGCTGAGCGCTTTCCCACGCGCCGGGGGCGGCCAGGCAGGCTGGGAGGCGCCGAGCGGCGCTGGAGGGAGCAGCAGCCTGGCCATTAGCGCGGCGGCGGCGGGGTGCTGCCATGGTGCTGAGCCGGGAGGCGCCTGCCAGTCCTGCGGTGGGTTGACTGGAGCCTTTGGCCGGGCTGCGCCCCCCCCCCCCCCGTAGTCATACTCTGGGGCGGGCGAAGAGACCCCCCCCTCCACGGCTCAGCGTAGCCCGGCGGGGGTCTGGGGCTCCCCTGAGTGGCTGGCTTGGGGCGCCCCGCGGGGAGGCTGGCGGCTGCCGAGCGCTTGGCTCGCCCGTCGGGCTCCTGCAGGGCTGGGGGAGGGGGCTGGCGCCGCTGCATTGCGGCTGGAGCCGGCGGTTCTGGGGCGAAGGAGACGGGCGGCCGCGGGCTGGGAGAGGGGAGGGCCCGGACCGCCGCCCGCCTCCCCACGGACCTGCCTCAGGGGGCTGGCGAGTCTCTGCCCCGCCTGCGCCCGAGCTAAGGAGCGGGCGCCGCAGCCCAGCGCCAGTGCTGGGGAATGGCCCGGGCGGAGGCGCGGTGAGTACAGCCCGGGGCTGCTGGAGGGGTCAGGTGCCTGCTATCGGACAGGGAGGTGGAGCAGCGTCGGGCACTCCTAGTGCTGCCGGCGGGGCGGGTTTTTTGAAGGAGTCTTGGCTAGTGGGGAGTGAGGGAGACGGTCACCGCGGGCTAGTCCCAGCTCTTCCACTTTAACTGGGTGACCTTGGGCATGTCACTTACCCTCCCTTAGCTCTGCATCCTCTCATTGTTACCCAGCCCCGCCTCCTAGACTGTTTGACTCAGTTAATGTTGGCCATAGGGTGGGCAGCACACGGACTGGAAGGTGCCCTAGGGATGGGAAGTATTATCATCCTTTAGTTTTCACTGCTTTTTCCAGTCTAGGAGGGGGGATAATGCAAAACGAGGGCGATGCACAAAGCTACCACATTGAAAACCCATGTCCCAATTTCTCATCCTTTCCAGATCAAGGTATTCTAAAAATTGATGGATCCCCAGTCTGGGGAGTGTTGTGTTGCTGTCCATTGCGCTGGTTAAATGGGACATTTAGTGCTATATCTCCATCTTCCTGTGATTTAGCTCTGTGAAACCTTCTGGGGTGTCCTTCATATGAAAAACACTATAAAGTATTGCATTGTGCACTTCTGCTGTGAAGGATTTTTAGACTGCAAATCAGAGACAACCTTTAATATTTCTATTCTGTTTTTAAGGTAGCAATTTGTTACTCTGAAAAAATTGTGTAGGATTTATGTAGCTAATGGACTCATAAGCCTTATTTTTATTATTAACTTCTCTAGACAAACTGGCTGTTCAGCTGTGGTTACACACTTGATTTAAAAAAAAAAGTAAACTAAGACTTCAGTTGTGTGAAAGTAAAGTACTTGCACAGCAAGAGTATTACAGAGAATTTTCTTGTCAGTATTTCCATAATCAGCTCCTAATTTTAGGAGTTGCACTGTCAGATTGAAAAATGACACTTCCATCTGAATACTGTGTACCACCTGTTCTTTTTAGAAGAAAGCCAAAAGATGGTTAAAATTGAAAAAGTTAGAGGGAAAATAAGGTTATTTTTCAATGTGTTTAATTTTCCCGCAAAAAGTGCTTTAGAACAGTTTCACTTCCTATATTAGCATGAAAATACCTTTTTGCACTGTAGTTAAGAGTTCACACATGAAAATGCCTTCACTTGTGGCAGCAGCAGTAGTAGTAGCAAACAAATGGCAGCAGTTAAGCATTTGCACAGAACAGAAGGGGAATAAAACATAGGCCCTAGCATATTTGATTGTGTTGAAGTGTAGCCCTTCTAAATATCAACAGGGAAGCAGGAACATTTATTATAAATTTTAAAGTGATACTTTTTATTGGCATTTTTTGCTAGTACAGGTTGGACTTTTCTGGTCTGCCACCCTGGGGATTTGATTAGTTCTGAACAAGGGAATTTGCTGGATCGGGAGGGAGAACCTGCCACTGACCCTCCCCTCCCCCCCCAAACCCGCCAATCCCGCCAACCACCATCTCTGTTTCCAGCCCAGCGAGCCAACACTTACCATCATCCCTGGTCAGGGCTGTTATTGGCTTTTGGCCCCACAGGCTGCCCACAGACTACTGGCCACAGTGCTCTCTGGTCTGGGGACATCCGTAGTCCAGAGAGTCCTGGTCTAGGGAAGTACAGGCAGTCCCCGGGTTACGTACAAGATAGGGACTGTAGGTTTGTTCTTAAATTGAATTTGTATGTAAATCGGAACTGGCGTCCAGATTCAGCCGCTGTTGAAACTGACCAGCAGCAGCTGAATTGGACACGCCTGGGGTAGAGCAGCTGGGGTGCTGCTGGGTTGGTCCTCGCAGCGCCACACCTCGGCGCTGCAGGGACCAACCCGGCAGCACCCCAGCTGCTCTACCCCAGGCTTCCCCAAGTCAGCCGCTGCTGAAACTGATCAGCGGCTGATTCCAGGAAGCCCGGGGCAGAGCAGCTCTGCCTCGGGCTTCCTGTGGTCAGCCTCTGATCGGTTTCAGCAGCGGCTGATTTGGGGACTCCTGGGCAGAGCAGCTGGGGTGCTGCTGGGTTGGTCCAGTAGCGCCTCACCTCGGCGAGAAAAGCCTGGTCTTCGGGGGGGGGGGGCACTAGCTGCGCGCCCCCCCCCCCCCAGCAGACCAGGGAGACGCGGAGCGGCTTTTCTCGACGCGGAGGACATGGGCGGCGGGACAGCAGCGCGTCTCGGCGGTCCCGCCGCTCGCGTCCTCCGCGGCGAGAAAAGCTGCTGCTCATCTCCCTGGTCTGCTGGGTGGGGCGCTAGTTCCGCGTCTCCCTGGTCTGCTGGGGGGAAGCGCCCCCCCGCGCTGCGGGAGGCGGCGACAGTGGGGGAGGCTCCCCGCACTAGCGGGGGGCCCCCCCGGTTCGTAACTAGGGGTCCGACTTAAGTCGGACTGACGTAACCCAGGGACTGCCTGTACAACCTATATTCAGTTTATAAGCTTCTAGTTAATTTTCACCATTTAGCTTCTGTAAGAATTCAGTCAATTTCAAATTATATTTTGTAGATTGAAACTTATGGAAATGGATGAAATAGGATTTATTTCATTTTTTTATACTGAAATGCAGAACTAGAAATTACGGCTTTTTTAAGGTGAGGATTGTGGTGCTGACATAAGGTCATCTTGAGTAAAAATTATTCCGTCTGGTATATTCTTGTACTTTAATGTCCATTTTGACATTACTTAAATGAAAAATATTGTTGTTTCAATGCAAAACCCTTCATTTTCAAGCTTTAGTAAAATCCGACTAAAGGTGAATGGCTGAAATTGAGATGAAACTTTTTTTAAAAATTATCAAAATGAAAAGTTTTGACTGATGCAAACATGTTTTTATTTTTCCAGATTTTAGGTTTATGGAAATCTTTTGAGACTTGGACACTTATCCTATGTAGCCCTGGGGAGAAGTATAATGGAATTTAGGAGGGTAAGGCTCGCCAATCTGATTAGAAGGTTCTAGGTTTGACCTCTGTACTCTAGGTTACAATATATGAGAACTATGGAGTTCTATTTCTGAAGTTGGATCTGTGGGTCCACAACAGCAGCCACAATCGCAATGAGGATAGTACTGAATTAACAGACGATTTATTATGGCAGGTTTTATGATGGCAAACAGAACAAAGCATGCATTATCGATTTATACAAATTGATTGAATCACCTCTGAGGATAACATTAATAAAAATCTGGTTATATAATTTGTGCTTATCTAAGTATAGTGCAAGGTTAAGTGTGGAAAACTTACAAGCAAAGACTCAGGCAAAATAAGTAAAGTGAAGCAAAGAGTTTAAATGAAAGGAAGAAATACTTGATTGAGGAAGTTAGGATAAGTTAGATGTATTCAAGTCAGCAGGACCAGATGAGATGAAATGCATCCCATAATACATTCAAGGAGCTGACAGGACATGTGAGCCATTAGCTATTATACTTGAAAGTCTTAGAATACAAGATTGGTTTCAGAAGACAGGAAAGGGGCAAATACAGTGCCCATCTATCAGAAGAGAAATAAGGATCTCGGAAAATTACAGACCAGTCATCTTAACTTCTGTACCATGAAAAATAATGGAGCAAATAATTAAGGAATCAGTTTGCAAACATCTAGAAGAGAAGGTGATAAGTATTTTTGTAAACATGTAACTGCTGAAATTTTCCGTGGTTTTACGTTTACGTTTCCGTGGTTTTACGTGCAGTGGGAGCAGGAGGGAGATGGTGTTTGTGGGGAGCTGGCTTTAGCTGGCTTAGGCAGGGGGCAGTGCTTTATCTCCCACCCTGCATTGCTATCTGTATATCAGAGGTGGCAGAGCAGTGGCAGGCAGCTCCACAGGAGCCAGTATGTGAGGGGAGTTGATTTGAAAGCTGTCTCCCCATGTATACCGGCTTCTAACTGCCCCCTGTGCTGCTGCCTTTGATGCAGAGGCAGCAATATGGGAGGGAACAGTTGGCTTGCTGGAGCCAGTATGCATGGGGAGCCAGCTTTTAAGCTGGCTGCCCACATGTACTGGGTCCCACCTGCTTGTCCCCCACCTCTGGGAGGCAGCAGGATGGCAGCATGTAGCTCCCCAGGATCCAGCGCACAGAGGTAGCTGGCTTGAAAGTTGGCTTCCCACTCACACTGGCTCCTGCCTCTTCCCCCATTGCCTCTAATACAGAGGCAGCAGAGGGGGGAGTGCGTGTAACCATGCCGGTTAACTGATGAGCCCAGGCTTATTGGTTAACCAAGTACACATTAACAGCCCTAATGATAAGTAACAGCATGGATTTGTCAAGGACAGACAATGTCAAATCAATGTGATAGCTTGCTTTGACAGGATAACAAACTTGATGGATGAGGAGGAAGTGGTAGATATGATATATCTAGACTTCAGTAAAGCATTTTATACAGTCTTATATTTCACTAATTTGTTAATGAGAAGATCATATAACGTAAATAGAGCAGCTATAAGGTGCATGCAAAACTGGTTGGATAACCGTTCGCAGAGAGAAACTTTAAAAACCCCAAAACACATTGTAGCAGCACCTTAAAGACTAACAAAACATGTAGATGGTATCATGAGCTTTCATGGGTACAACCCACTTCATATGAATAGAGTATAAAAATTCCAGATCCAAGAATAAATGGGGGTGGAGAGAAGCAAGGGGGGAAATTTGCATTAGATTGTTCAAACTACAAGAAGCTGATAGAGAAGGTGCACATTGTTTATAAGTACCCATTGTTAGTTGGTTAAGCCATTAGGATGGGGAAGGTAGTGTGCTAGCCAGGTAATGTCTTTATTCATACCTTTCTGATGGCTCCCAAGCTTGTAAATTCCAATACTACGCTGTGTATTTGGCTTGTGGAATTGGCCTGAAACAACACAGTGACTTTGAGATCCACTAATGAGTGCCTGGGCAGGTTAAAGTGTTCTCCAGTAGGTTTTTGTGTGTTGCCTTTTTGGTTATCTGATTTGTGTCCACTAATTCTTTCCCATAGAGACTGTCCACTTAGGTCAATATACATGGCAGAGGGGCTTTGATGGCATAGGTCAGATTAGTGGATGTGCAATTAAATGAGCCTCTGATTTGTTGGCTGATGTGGTTTGGTCCAGTGATGAAATCTCTTGTGTAGATGTATGGACAGAGTTGGCACCAGGACTGATGGCAGGGATGGATTCCTGGGTGATTATGATGGAGGTATGCTGTGTGGTTACTGGAAAGCATTTGTTCGAGGTTAGTGGTTTGTAGATGTGGATTGGCCTTTCCCCCAAGGCCTAGGAGAGTGAGGGGTCATTTTCCAGGATAGATTGTTGATAATGCATTGCAAGGGTTTAAATTGTGGGCTGTAGGTGATGACAAGTGGAATTCTGTTTTTCTATTCTTGGCCTGTCTTGAAGTAGTTCATATCTGAGTACTCTTCTGGATCTGTTGATTTGGGTTTTTTTTCACTTCTCCTGGTAGGTATTTTAAGAATGCTAGAGCATATATATTTTGTAGGTGTTTGTCTCTCTGGGATTAGAGCAAATCCAGCTGTACTTTAGGGCTTGGCTCTAAACAATAGATTGAGAAATGGCTTGGATGGAAGCTAGAGGCATGAAGGTAAGTGTAGCAGTCAGTAGGTTTCCGTTATAAGGTGGTAGAAATGTATCCGTCATGTAATTGTACTGTAGTGTCAAGGAAGTGGATCTCTCATGTGGACTGATCCAGGCTGAGGTTGATGGTGGGGTGGAAGTTGTTGAAATCTCTGTGAAATTCTTCAAGGGTCTCTGTCCTGCGGGTCCATATGATGATGTCATCAGTGTAACATAAGTAGAGTAAGGGTGTTAGAGCGAGAGCTGAGGAAACATTGTTCAAGGTCAGCCATAAAGACGTTGGCATATTGTGAGGCCACGCAGGTGCCCATGGCTATGCTGCTGACTTGAAGATACAAATGGTCTTTGAATTGGAAGTAGTTGTGGGTAAGGACAAAGTTGCAGAGTTCTGTAACCAGGTGTGCAGTGGTGTCATCAGGGATGGTGTTTCTGTTAGCCTATAATCCAGCTTCACGTCGAATGTTGGTATAACGAGCTTCTGTGTCCATGGTGGCCAGGATGGTGTTTTCAGGAAGATTATTGATGTTGTGTAGTTTTGTCATGAAGTCTGTGTTGTTTTGAAGATAGCTAGGTGTGCTGGCAACATAGGGTCTGAGGTGAGAGTCAATATAGCCAGATAATCCTGTTGTAATGCTTGACGTGATGGGCCATCTGGGATTTCCAAGTTTGTGTATCTTGGATAGCAGATAGAAAACTCCTGGCTGGGAATTAGGGGAGGTGTTAGTAGTTCTGAGCAGTATTAGGGAGCTTCATGAGCAGTTGTTTTTAGGTTTTTTTTATTATTATTCTTTAGTGGTATCAGAGGAGAGCGGCTTGTAGAATCTGGTGTTGGTGAGTTGTCTGGTTACCTTCTGTTCATGACTAGAGCACCCACTTTGTCAGCCTCTTTGATTATGATGTTAGAATTGTTTTTGAGGCTGTGTATAGCATTGCATTCTGCATGACTGAGGGTATCTGTTTGCTGACAGTGGCAGCCTGTACACGTTTGCAGAAGCAATCCATGTAGAGGTCAAGACTCTTGTTACAACTATTAGTAAGATCCATGTAGAAGCCAATCCCCGACTTTTTATGCTCCCTTCATGTGGAGAAGTGGGTTGTACCCATGAAAGCTCATGATACCATCTATATCTTTTGTTAGTCTTGAAGGTACTGCTAGACTAGTCATTGTTTCCTTAAGTTTTTTTCAGTTACAGACTAACTAGGCTACTCCTCTGAAGGCATATTGCAGAGGAAGCGGCAGAAAGAAATCTGAAGCCCTATTGCTGGAAGTTTGTTGGTTACCATGGTTATACCATAGTGAATGTATTGTTTTTCCCTTAATGAGTGCTGTGGCATATAGAGTTTTCTTACTCTTTTGCTTATGCAATGAGTGTCTGGAAATTTGAGTAGTGTGATTAACCTCAACTACCGCAGCTCAGTTACCACTTCCTCTTTAACTATGAGGTGTTACCAGATTGTGTCATGGTTACAACTGAACTGATCTGGACTTGTCTGCTTGGTCTGACACTTACCACCAATACTTGTGGTTGATATTTTTCCCTACCCATTTCTACATAGAGACTAATGGTGGGTCATTTATGACTTGGACCTATGTCTTTTTTGGTTAGTTGAGGACAGCAGAGAGACTTTGGACCCAGTTATGAATGGAAATGTTACCAATAGCCATCATATGTAGCAAACCCTTATCCACATGATTAGACCCTTGCTCAAGAGCCATGGTTAGTCATTTATGACCTCTGATTATTATTCCTTGTGTTAGTGAATTTTATTGAGGAAGTGGTGTTGCACAGCTTTGGCAACATTTGAATTCTGGATGTCTCTGAGATCTGTCTGGTTTACAGTGTGAGTATAATGGGTGGTTGGTGAAGGTAGGGCTGGGGGAGGCAAGATCCCAACCTGGCCCCCAGGCCTGTCCTTTCTGCCCAGGCCACACCCCTCATCGTGTGGAGGGAAGGCAGCATGTGTGGCCCAAGCCTTCCTGGCCCTGGAATAGGAGGAGAGCAGGCATTAGGGCAGCAACACTCTGCCTCTAGAAAACCTACAGTAGGCATTCTGGAGGTGGAGTGTAGGTGGGGCCAGGCTGGTGATTTGGGAAAGCAGTTTCTTCCCCACCTTGCATACTGGCTGCCCATGGTGAGTATGGAACTGAGGCCTGATCTGTACAATGCAGTTAGGTTGACATATCTGCCTTAGGCAAACATAATAATGACTGTGTGCGTGCTACAAGGTCTTTTATGCTGATGTAACTCACCTGCTATGCTGACTTAATTATTCCATTTCCATGGAATAAGCATAGCACTTAATTCTATGAAGCATCTCACAATGCTGTATTCTGACTGCTCTGGTAAACATTTTTAGCTCCACTGTACAGTAGCCAGGTATACATGAAAGATCCCCTGTTAAAGCACCAGGAACTTTTTGAATGTCCATTTCCTGCGTTTTGGCTTAGAGAACTCGTCTGCCCAGCTAATCATGGTGGCTCCACACTCCAAATGCAGTCCAGTCTGAAGTACATAGGAAGTGGTATCTTCAGAGGCAGATATACGGCAGGATGAGCGTGGTGGCCACCCCGGGCCCCGTGCTTCAAGAAGCCCCACGCATGAGCCGTGTTAAAGTGGGGAGGGGGCGTGAAATTGTGCTGCCCTGAGCCCTGTTAAATCCTCATCCGCCCCTGGGTATCTTCTTGCTCTGTGGTGAGAAGAGGCTGTGCAACTACAGCTCCAGTCCAGCTGTAGAAACATAGAAACCTATGAACACACAGCATGGGGCGTAGGGAGGAAGCGCTATCTGAGGGACATGCAGCAATCAAGGAATTGTGGCAGGCATACCAGAAGATAAGTGAATGATCGCTCTTGTGCAGCACCGCAGGCATACTACTTCTATGAGGAGCTGCATGTGCTTCTCAGCAGTGACTCCACTCAGACCCCCAAAGGCAGCATGGATACCTCTGAGGAGTTGGAGTCCTGGGCTATATTAATGTTGATGGTTGATTTCCTCTTTGTCATGTACCAACGTGAGATCTCCAGGATGATTTGTATTAGATGCTATTGGTGGTCTTTAGAGTCATTGGAGATAAGGTTCTCTTATCATGCTCGTGATTGCTCATGAATTTTTCAGCTGCTTTGTTCCTTTCATTTGAAAAATCCCAGGAGGCAATGTTTAACAGCTGCCTATCTTTCTAGAGAAACCACACAAGACTACAAAGGATTTTCGTCATATCTTTTCAGCAGCGTACTGCAGTAACAGAATATTTCAGTTCAAAGCTAACATACCTGTGTTGGCTGTGGGGGCAGGAGGGTGATGTCAATCTCCAGAAGTGGGAGACCTAATGTTAGTGCTAAAATGTGATTATGCTGATGGAATGAGCTTTATGGGACTAGATAAATCAGATGTAACTGCCAATGTAGAAATAATCATGATAAATCATGGGTGTTAATTCAGCTGATCTTAAAATGATCAGGATTTTTTTTTAAAAGTATGTTGTAACTGGCATGGAATTTCTTATCACTTACCAAGAATGGTCTAAAACTGTAAATTCACTTTCGCATCAGCACTGGTTGAGTACTGTAACTAAGCAATCAATATTTCAAAAAATACTAATTTTCAGCATGCAATTTAATGGAGGAAATATTGTGATTTATCTTAATACAACCTGTGACTTGCATCTGTTCTGTACACTTCCATATAATTTTGTATCAACTTTGGTTAGGAAGCTAATTTTTTTAGGGCTGTCAAGCGATTAAAAATTAATTGTGGTGATTTGCACTTTTATTAATAGAAAACCATTTATTTAAATATTTTGGATGTTTTCTACATTTTTAAAATACTTGATTACCACACAGGCTAAGTGTACAATGCTCACTTTATATTTTGGTTACAAATATTTGCATTCTAAAAGCAAAAGAAATACCATTTTTCACTTCACCTAATGAAAGTACTGCTGTGCAATTTCTTTATTATGAAAGTTGAACTTAAATATATAGAATTATGTACAAAAATAACTGTATTCATGTAAGACTCTTAGACCCTAGAAAGGTCACTCAGTCCTACTTGGTTCAGCTAAATCACTAAGAGTAATGAGTTTGTTTTCATTTGCAGGAGATAATGCTGCCTGATTCTTGTTTACAAAGTCATATAAAAGTGCATTCACATAGCACTGTTATAACTGATTGTCACAAAATATTTACCTGCCAAATATGCTAAAGACTGATGTCTCCCTTTATGCTTCAACCACCATTGTAGAAGGCATGCATCCATGCTGATGACGGCTTCTGGTAGATAATGTTCCAAAGTAGTGCAGACTGACACATGTTCATTTTCATCATCTGAATCAGATGCCACTAGCAGAAATATTTTCCCCCAACTCTTTTTCGTGGTTTAAGTTCTGTAATTTCCTACAAAAGTGCTAAAAAAGAGAATGCCTGTTCTGGCTTTCAGGTGACATTGTAAATAAGAAGCAGACACCATTATCTCCTGTAAAAGTAAACTTTTTCTCTTAGTAATTGGCTGAACTAGAAGTAGGACTGTATGAACTTGTAAGCTCTAAAATTTTAATTTTTTTTGTTTATGCAGTTGGGTAACACAAAAAAAAATCTAGTTGCACTTTCATAATGCGATTGAACTATAACACTGGTAATAGGTGAATTGAAATAAAACACATTGTTTATCACTTTTACAGTGTAGATATTTGTAAACAAAGTGAACACCGTACACTATAGAAAAATCCAAAATATTTAAGACATTTTAATTTAACTTTTGTTAAAATTGTAATTTTTTATCACAAATTTTTTACTTAATCAGGTGAGTTAACAGTGATTAATCAACAGTTCTTTCAAATGATAGGAGTGCTACTATGATGCATCATTTGTATCTGTGTGGATTTATATTCTCATTTCTGCAGTTCTGCATTCATAAATATTGATATGTAGTAACTGTGTAAAACATTCAGCTTTATATAAATGCACTTCTGAGTGCTGTGGACTGTTTTACTTGAGAAAATAGTTTTCATTCCTCAAAGTCCTTTGAAAGCAAAGGAAATATTCTCTCATTCTCAATCTCAAATACTCACATTGATTTCAGTGGGATTTTTATCACAATCTAGTAATCCCAGGTCTATCACAATTTTAAGGGTTCAGTTCTTCTCTCATTGAAGATGAGTTTTTCCATTGACCTTTTAATGAGAACAAAACTGGACTTGATAACCTAACAACTCTATAATATGGTATTTTTCCAGTTAGATATACACAATGTGGCAGAGAGAACATTAGTCATGAAATCAGAGGTGAGGTCAGGGTGTATTGAGAAATCATTAGTGGCTATAATTATGGGAATTTAGTCACATTAAAATTGTTGCTAAGGTCGATGAATAGAAATCCTAGGAGTAAAGATTGGGGTGGGGGGAAATACATAGTTAGTGATCTCTTTAATTAAACATATGTTGTAGTGTTTCACTAATATACCTGTAATGACTTATCAAGGGCAATGTAAAGACTAATTCATCTCCGAGATTAATATTGATCAAAGTAAAGCTAAGATCAATATTAGATTTTGAGGGTCAGTACCTTTGGAAACGGGATGAAATACTGAAGACAGTGCATATATTAGGTTGTGTGTTTAAGGAATGGGGGGGAGGAGGGAATTCAAATGTTTAATGTGGTATGATATTTATAAACAGGGCTGAGCTAGCAAAAGGTTGTCTAGTTTAATTAGGTCATTTCCATATCCAAATTAAACTAGACATAACAGTTAAAACTGCACCCTCCTTTCTTAGTCTGTGTGAAAATTTGCAGTGGCAAAATTTCTATCAGCTTCAATGAGAGTCAGAATTTATTCTTTCGGTGGTTTTCAATTTCTTTTCATTTGCAGACCCCGTAACAAATTTTGGATGGAGATATGGATTCCTTTGGAAATCTTAGGCATAGTCTACAGACCTCAGATTGACAGTCACTATTCTATAGTAACAATAACCTTTTGCACCCCTCCCCCAGAATAGTGGTCCCTAAATGGTGGAGTGCCTCCCTTGGACGCACAGAAATGTTTTGGGGGGCAGAGCCAGGCCCCAAGCCAGCTGCCATGGAGGAGAGGGGGATAAGGAGGGGCTGCCCATAGCTCTGCCCCCAACCATATCTCAAGCCCCATTTGTGTCCTTGTCCCACTCCTAAGCCATGTCTCCCAGGAGGATAAGAACTTGGTAAGTGGAAGGTGTTACTGAAAAAGTTTGGGGAGCACTGTCTTAGACACATTGTGCAGACTAGGGAAGTAAGTGACTAGTCGACTACCCAATAAGCCTAAGCTTTTTGAGTAGTGGAGTTGACAACTCGCTTCCCCACCCCCGTTGCCGCTTCTGTTTCAGAGGCAGCAAGGACAAGGGAACAGGAGCTAGTGCTGAGGGAAGCTAGATGATGAGCCAGTTCCCCCCCACCAGCACTGTCTGCGGTGCCATCTGTTCTCCCTCCTCCCCCACCGTTGGTGGGGGGGGGCAGTATGGGAAGGCTACCATGAAGCAGCCCCTGCCCGTGACCAGCCCAGGCTGCTGCAAACAGGGCCTGTTGCCAGAGCAGCCCCTTTTCACGGTGGCCCAGTTTGGCTGCAGGCAAAGGCTGTTGTGGCTCTGCATTTTAAATGTAGTAAGAGCCACCCAACTGTTACTACATTTCATATGCAGACCTGTAGCAGTCCCAGCTCTCTCCTGGCTCGCACTGGTTGGGGACCAGCCCACCTCTGTGGCTCTGCAGTTTAAATGTAGATGCCAGGCTGCCTGACTGCATGGCTCCTATGCCATTTAAACTGCAGTGCCGCAGCTGGGGTAACACTTGGACTAGGGTGAGCCAGTATAGAGCGCCTTCTCTTATTGACTAACTCATGATTAGTCAGTTACATCCTTAGCGCAGACCTTCAGGAGTTGAGATCACAACTTGGGATCCACTGCTTAATATTTAGTTTCAGAAAGTAGAGGTGGGACTCAGGTTAGCCATTATGTGTTTTTATTTTATTTAAATCAGACCGTTTAAGTGGCTATTCTGTAATTGAGCTTAGTCTATTAATAGTGCACTATACATGTCTTATTTAGTTTTTCTAATGTGGCAGTTTCAACTTGTTATATGATTATCAGGTGTCCCTGCTTTTGATATTCCATTTTAAGAACATAAGAATGGCCGTATTGGGTCAGACCAGAGATCCATCTAACCTAGCATCCTCTCTTCTAACAGTGACGAATGCCAGATGTCCCAGAGGGAGTGAACAGAATATGGAATCTTCAAGAAATCCCTCTCCTGTCACCCATTCCTAGCCTCTGAGAGAGGCTAGCGTCACCATTCCTACCCATCCTGGCTAACAGCCATTGATGGACCCTAACCTCTATGAATTTATCTAGCTCCTTCTTGAACCCTGTTAAAGTCCTTGTGTTCACAACTTTCTCTGGCAAGGAGTTCCACAGATTGACTATGCACAGCATGAAGAAAAACTTCCTTTTTAAAAAAAGCCTGCTATCTATTAATTTCATTTGGTAACCCCTAGTTCTTATGTTATAGGAACAAGAAAATAATTTTTCCTTATTCAATTTTTCCACACCAGCCATGATTTTATAGACCGCTTTTATATTCCTCTGTAGTCTCCTCTTTTCTAAGCTGAAAAGTCCCAGTCTTTTTAATCTCTCTTCATATGGGACCCGTTCCCAAACCCTTAATCATTTTTGTTGCCCTTTTCTGAACCTTTTTCAATGCCAATATATCTTTTTTGAGATGTGACCACATCTGCATTCAGTATTCAATATGTGGGTGTACCATTGTTTTATATAGAGGCACTATGATGCTCTCTGTCTCCTCCTCTCTCCCTTTTTTTTCTTTAATGATTCCTAACATTCTGTTTTGCTTTTTTGACTTCTGCTGCACACTGAGTGGATATTTTCAGAGAACTGTCCACAATGACGCCAAGATCTCTTTTGAGTAGTTGCAGCTAAATTAGACCCCATCGTATTGTATATATATTTGGGATTATTTTTTCCAATGTGCATTACTTTACAGTTATCAACATTACATTTCATTTGCCATTTTGTTGCTCAATCACTTAGTTTGGTGAGATCTTTTTGAAGCTCTTCACAGTCTGCTTTGGTCTTACCAAACTGCTCAAGGTAGTTATCTTCAAATTTTGCCACCTCACTATTTACCCCTTTCTGTAGATCATTTGTAAATAGGTTGACTAGAATTTGTCCCAGGTATCAGTCAATGAGAGGACCTTCCCTCTGATCCTATGACAACTTATTTTACTTAAGAGCCTTTGGTTAGGGACCTTGTCAAAAGCTTTCTGGAAATCTAAGTATACTATATCCACTGGATTCCCCCTTGTCTACATGTTTGACCACTTCAAAGAACTCTAGTAGATTAGTAAAGCATGATTTCCTTTTACAGAAACCATGTTGACTTCCCCCAACAAATTATGTTCGTCTAGGTGTCTGACAATTTTATTTTTCACTATTGTTTCAACTAATTTGTCCGGTATTGACGTTAGACTTACCGGTCTGTAATTGCCAGGATCACTTCTAGAGTCCTTTTTAAATATTGGCATCTTGTTAGCTTTCTTCTCGTCATTAGGTACGGAAGCCGATTTAAAGGATAGGTTACAAACAACAATTAATATTTCCTCAATTTCCCATTTGAGTTCTCAGAACTCTTGGGTGAATGCCATCTGGTCCTGGTGACTTGTTACTGTTAAGGGGAGACTACAGCGAGTCATATTGAAAGGTGAACTGTCAGGTTGGAGGAAGGTTACTAGCAGAGTTCCTCAGGGATCAGTTTTGGAGCCAATTTTATTTAATCCTTTTATCGCTGACCTTGGCACCAAAAGTGGAAGTGTCCTGATAAAATTTGCTGATGACACAAAGTTGGGAGCTATTGCCAATTCAGAAAAGGACTGGGATATCATACAGGAAGATCTGGATGACCTTGTAAATTGGAGTGATAGCAACAGGACGAAATTTAATAGTGAGAAGTGTAAGGTTATGCATTTAGGGATTAATAACAATAATTTTAGTTATAAGCTGGGGACACATCAGTTGGAAGTAACGGAGGAGGAGAAGGACGTCGGAGTCCCGGTTGATTATAGGATGACTATGAGCCGCCATTGTGACATGGCCGTGAAAAAGGCTAATATGGTCTTGATGTATTAGGCGAGGTATTTCCAGTAGGGATAAGGAGGTGTTAGTGCCATTATACAAGGCATTGGTGAGACCCCATTTGGAATACTGTGTGCAGAGCTGGTCTCCCATGTATGAATTCAAACTGGAACAGGTACAAAGAAGGGCCACTAGGGTGATCAGAGGAATGGAAAACCTGTCTTATGAAAGAAGACTCAGGGAGCTTGGCTTGTTTACCTTAACCAAAAGAAGGCTGAGGGGGGACGTGATTGCACTCTTTAAATATATTAGAGGGATAAATACCAGAGAGGGAGAGGAATTATTTAAGCTTAATACCAATGTGGACACAAGAACAAATGGATGTTAGCTGGCTAGTAGGAAGTTTAGACTTGAGATTAGATGAAGGTTTCTAACCATTAGAGGAGTGAGGTTCTGGAACGGCCTTCCAAGGGAAGTAGTGGGGGCAAAAGATCTATCTGATTTCAAGATTAAACTAGATGGGTTTATGAAGGGGATGGTTTGATGAGATTAATTGATCATTCATTATCAGTGGGAAATAGGTCAATGGAGGGATGATAGGAGTTACTATAGAGAACTTTCTGGGCGTCTGGCTGGTGAGTCTTGCCCACATGCTCAGGGTTTAGCTGATCACCATATTTGGGGTCGGGAAGGAATTTTCCTCCAGGGTAGATTGGCAGAGGCTCTGGCGGTTTTTTGCCTTCCTCTGTAACATGGGGTACCGATCACAGCTGGAGGATTCTCTGCATCTTGGGGTCTTCAAAGTATTTGAAGGCTTCAATATCTGAGATACTGGTGAGAGGATTATTCTAGGAGGGAGTGGGTGAGATTCTGTGGCCTGCACTGTACAGGGGGGTCAGACTAGATGATCATAATGCTCCCTTCTGACCTTAAAGTTTGAGTCTATAAGTTTATCAATTTGTTCCAAAACCTGCTGTAATGACACCTCAATCTGGGACAATTCCTCAGATTTGTCACCTAAAAAGAATGGCTCAGGTTTGGGAATCTCCCGAATATCCTCAGCCGTGAAGACTGAAGCAAATAATTCATTGAGTTTCTCTGCAATGACTTTATTATCTTTGAGTGCTCCTTTAATATCTCGATCATCCAAGGTCCCCACTGGTTGTTTAATCTGCTTCCTGCTTCTGATGTACTTAATTTTTTTTTCTTGCCATTACTTTGAGTTTTTTGCTAGCTTTTTTGCTTCTCGTATATTTTTACACTTAATTTGACAAAGTTTATGCTCCTTTCTACCTTCCTCACTAGGATTTGACTTCTACTTTTTAAAAGATGTCTTTTTATTTGTCACTACTTCCTTTACTTGGTTAAGCCATTGTGGTACTTTTTTGGTTCTCTTACTGTGTTTTTTTTAAATTTGGGGTATACATTTAAGTTGAGCCTCTATTATGGTGTCCTTGAAAAGTTCCCATGCAGCTTGCAGAGATTTTACTTTTGTCACTGAGCCTTTTAATTTCTGTTTAACTAACCTCCTCATTTTTGTGTAGTTCCCCTTTCTGAAATTAAATGCTTTGGTATTGGGCAGCTGAGGTGTTTTTCCCACCACAAGGATGTTGAATTTTATTTTATTATCACTATTTCCAAGTGGTCTTGTTATATTAAAGAATTACAGGTTCCATTTTATCAAAACAGACTGAGTATTTATGTACAGAAAATTAACAAAGGTAAAACAAATGTTTCCTAAAATATTACACAAGATGTGGATTGTACAAAAATTGAACTAATACAGGTTTTGCAATAATACATTGAAACTGTACATGTTTCCATAGGCTTTATACGAGGCAAATAAGATTTCATTTAAATATATGTTTTGAGATTTTTCAAATGTGCCAATGTAGAGCTTTCAGTGAGAGCAGGCTGCTCAGCTACTGCAGACACCTTTAATTTCCATCTTATCCTCATCTTTATACATTTCCTGTATACATTGAAATAACAGTATTATATGGTGACCAATATCAATGCAGAGTTTTCCAAAAAATATTTAAATCATTTGATATCATCCTCCCTGAACTTATGAAGGATTGTTTTTCACAAGAGAAATGTTGTCTTTTGGTTTTGCTCCATGACTGATAACACTGGGCCAAACCCTCAACTGGTGTTAATTGATGTAGCACCTTTGCCTTCAAGGGAGTAATGCAGTTGGTGCCCACTGGGGGTTTGACATCTGTTTGGGACGCTATGAAAAGAGCCTGAACCAATGAAGCTGGACTAAGGCAAACAAAAGGCAGTTTGACCATTTTTTGTATAGGTTTTGCTTTTAAAAATCCCATGAGACAAGTTTGGAATGTATTCTCCCCTCAGATCTCATCTCATGTGCAGAATTTCCAGTCCTTTCAACAGGAGCTTAACTCACAGGCTGTTGAGAATAGACAGTAGATGAGTATGTGAAATTCAGTGATAGTGTGTTTCCCATATATAGTAAAAAAAAAAAAAGTGCTACACTTTTTAGAACTAAAAATAGCAGATTTCAAACAGACTAATGAATTCAGAGGTCTTGGAGGATGCATACTTGTGCCCGTTTCACTGGTGTTCACCACACTCCTTAGGTCGAGGAGGCTACTCCCCCTTGTCCCTGCTCAGCATGCTCAGACTAGAACCAGAGTATAGAAGGGAGCAGCTAAACTCAGTGTGGTCTAACCAAAAAGGAGACTAGATAAGCATTGTGGGGTCCTACTGGGAAGCTGCCAGAGTCCCAGGCATCAGAGGCTAGCTGTTCTGAGACCATGGTGAGCACCTAGCTGATGGAGAAAAGTTTGCTCCCATTGGAAATCATAGTAGGAAGGGTCCCAGGGTCAGGGCTGTAGGAAAACAGACAGATCACAAAATTACTTGTTCCTCAGCACTCTGAGTTAGGACCCCATGGAGAAGGTTGGGCCTGGAATCCCTTACCCTGACTGTAGTCAACCTCCCTGGAAAGGGTGGAGTTTCCTGTCAAAGGACAGCTCTCCTGATTCTGGCTATTGGTCTATGCTGCCGTGGGAGTCAGGGAAGCTGTATTGACACCAGAGTCTAGACCATTTGAGCCATCAAATCATTTTTTTTTTCTTCCCTCATAACCCAACACCCTGTACCTACCCCATGACAAATCCTATTACCAGCTATTAGGTGTTTCTAAAGTACATTTTACAACTAAGGTGCCAATTCAGAAGTTACTGGTAAAAGGAATGATTTAGTCCTTGGAATTGGTTGTATTTTAAATTTCAGAACATGAGCAATTAAATAGATCCAAATGTATCTCTTAATTTTTTCATGATATCTCCTCTCAGCATCTTTATAAATTGTGTATACATTTTCATTGCTTTTCCCTGAAAATGAATATATTTGCTGAGTGAAATGTTCAGTCTAGAACAACCTTTAATTTAGTTGTTCATTAAATTTCTGCCTCTAGAAATCAGATTTGTATATACTATCTCGTCGAAATGTTAATGCCTATATAAAAAGCCTGTGAGAGGGCTTTTGGGACCCAGTCCTTCAGAATGAAAGTTGCTGTATAAACAAGTTGTTCTTTAATATTAAAGTGAACTTTGAAGCTGACCCAATGTAACATGTTTCACTTAACAATCCATGTCATTCTCAGCAGTGGTCAGAATGCTGACAGCTTACAGTACAGTAAACTTCCAATAATCCAGCACCTTTAGGACCCAGGGGGTGCCGGATTATCAGATATGCCAGAGTACAGGAAGGGGGGGCTATGAGTGGTCGGGGGGGAGGGGGTGTTGGCGGGGAACTGCGCAGTGTGGGAGAGGGTGGCGCTGTGGGACCAACCGGCAGCACCCCAATTACTCTGCCCCTGGCTTCCCCAAGTCCGCTGCTGGTCAGTTTCAGCAGCAGCGGACTTGGGGAAGCTGGGGGCAGAGCAGCTCCAATTGTCCGGCTGGCCGGAGCACTTCCGGGTTCCAGTTAGTGCTGGCCTATCAGGAGTGCTGGACCACGAGATGCCAGACAATAGGAGTTTTACTGTACAGAGTTAATAGAAGTTTAGAGCAGGAGTTTGGAACCTTTTTTGGGTTGGGGGCACCTGACTCACAGAAAAGTCAGTCGGGGGCTGCACACAAGTGAGAAGCAAAAAAACCAAAACAACCCCAAATACCAACCCTCATAGTTGTGCCCCCCAGCTGAGGAAAAGGGCACTCCCTACATTCCCCTCACATCTGGGGGAGGGAAGGGAAGGGGCAGGCTAGTAGATTCCCTGGGGTGTGGGGGGGGGGGAGGGGAGAAGAGCTGGAGTACCAGTGCAGGCTTCCCAATGCTGTGGGTGAGCCTTAAGCCTCGGGGCCTGATCCAGGGGCCACATCGAGCCCCTGGGCCTGAGGTTCCCCAACCCTGTTTTAGAACTATGAAAGTCCATATATACAGCAGCTGTTGTTACCCTGGACCATTACTGGATTTTGTAACCGTGTGTGGCTGGGTCCCTGGTGGCAATGTAGCATAGTGGCTATGTTGCAGAGTAAGCAGGCATAAAAGGAGGGATGCTGATCCCTTGTCACCTGCCATCTTTGCTCCTGGCCCAGGAACTTTGAACCTCTCCCTAGTCGAGTCTTAAGTTTGGGGTATGGTCTAAGAGTCCAGATTCCCCTTCTTTGGGGCTTGTCAGTAGGTTCCCCCTTTTCCCATGGGGCTGGGGCTTATACTTTGTTCCTGCGCCTACCGAGCGGATAGGCTCTGGCTTGTGTCCTTTATCCTGCTGAACTGGTCTCCTGACTCCTTACTAGTCAGCCCCAAACTGAGACAGGGCTTGAAAGAAATGTAACTAGTATAAAGATTTGAGCTTTCCCAGGGTAAGCCAACTTCTGTTCTCACTTGCCATCCTGAAGTAAATGGAGTTGCATGGGTGTTAATGAGTGTTGGCCAGAATTTTTCTGTTAAAACTTTAACAGAAAATGCCTACTTTCTCTCAGAACTTTTTTTCCAAAATATTTCAACTGAAAATGAAGGATGTTCAATAGCGACTAGTTGAATAGTTGATTAATTTTGCATCGACTGTTTGATTAGCTGATAGGGTGATTCTACCTTTGAAGCCCTAGGACTGTTGCTACACTTAAAAGGTAAAAGCGCTGCATGGAGCCCAGGATCAGCTGGGGAATCCAGCTGATCCTGGGCTCCATGTGGCACTGCCACTTTGAAACACCACGTGCAGCCTGATGCTGGGCTCCCCGTGGTGTTTCAAAGTGACAGCACCGCATGGAGCCCAGGGCCAGTAAGGGAGTCCCCAGCTGATCCCGGTTCCACATGATGCTGCCACTTTGAAATGCCATGAGGAGCCTGATGGCAGACTTCCTGCACCATTTCAAAGTGGCAGCACTGCACAGAGCCCCAGGATCAGCTGGGGAGTTGACTGCGGGCTCCATGCGACGCTGCCACTGTGAACTGCCAGGCTGCATGTGGAGTTTCAAAGCAGCAGTGCCATGTGTAGCCCAGGATCAGTGGGGCAGTCATCAGCTCAACCCCTGCCTCAGGCTGTATGCAGTGTTTCAAAAAGGCAGCCCCGCTGCAGCCCAGGGTCTGGCCCCAGGCTTCAAGTAGTGCTGCCACTTTGAAGTACCCCTACCTCTCCTCTCCCCCACCCTTTGCTGCTCCCTTCTGATAGACAGCAGGGGGGGGGAAGCAACTAGTCGATAGCATGTTTATTATCCAATGATTATCCGATAAGCAAGTGCTTGACTAGTCTCACGTCCCTATTGAAAACCTAAAAAATCTGTACAAATTTTATTGGCAACTTTAGGCGAGTTAGGAGAAGATGAAACCAGCCCTATAATTAAAGAAAGAATGATATACTAAATACTGTGTATATTGGGATGGGCAATAAAAAATAGCAGCCTGCCAGGGTTAGTCCCTGGCAGGCTGCCACTTCTTATTTACTTGCGCTTCTGTAGGTATTGGGTGATTGCAGTTCTCATTGACTGCTGATCACCATTTGCAACCAATGGGAGTAGTGGGAAGTAGCATCGACTCTGATACCACTTCCCACTATTCCCATTGGCCGTGAACAGTGAGCTTTGATGGAGATCAGTGATCTCCCTCTACTTGTGTAGCACAGGTCAATATAGAGGTGGGGGCCCACCAGGGACTAACCCTCTGGTCCAGATTCGGCCCATGGTCTGGAATTTGCTTTACTCCCAGGAATTTGCTTTACTGACCAACCCGGCAGCACCTCAGCTACTCTGCCACAGGCATCCGGGATTCAGCTGCTGCTGAAACTGATCAGCAGCAGCTGAATCGGGGATGCCTGGGGAAGAGCCGGACTATCGGAAGGGGGGGGGGACTATGAAGGGTCTGGGGTGGCATATCCCCATAGTCCCCCCTTCTGATAGTCCGGCATATTTGATAATCTGGCACCCCCTGGGTCCTAAAGGTGCCAGATTATCGGAAGTTTACTGTATATATTAATGCTCTCTAACTCCCTAAATGTCGGAAGCAGCCGAGGGGCAACATTTTTTTTCAAAATTGGGGTTGGAAACTGTTTCCTGGGAGTAAAGCAAAAATAGAGGAACAGAATGTTCCACTTGCTGGCACTTGTTCATTTTAGCAGCTAATATAAAGATGGTGACATTTCTTGTTCAGAGGACTTCTGCTTGGTGCTGGACAGAAAGAGGGATTAGAAGTATTTTGCCCACATTTATTTTAAAAATGCACTCGTTGCTATTGAATTATTACAGAACACACAGATTTACATAACAAGTTGGCCAAGTGCAAAGTATAGATTCCTCAGTGGAATCTGGTTCTCTTATAATATTTGAGACCTTTGCTGCAGATTCATATTATGTGAAGGCAGACACACCCCAAGAGAAAAGTAAAGAGGGATATGATAGAGTTCTATAAAATCATAACTGGTATGGAAAAAGTGAATAAAGAGAAGTTATTTACATATTCCCACAATATAAGAACTAGAGGTCACCAAATGAAATTAATAGGCAGCAGGCTTAAAACAAACAAAAGGAAGTTTTTCTGTTCAACTCCTTGCCAAAGGATGCTGTGAATACTAGAATTTTAAAAAGAGCTAGATAGGTTCATGGAGGTTAGGTGCATTAATGGCTGTTAGCTAGGATGAGTAGGAATGGTGTCCCTAGCCTCTGTTTATCTGGAAATGGATGACAGGGGAGGGATCACATGATGATTACCTGTTGTTCCCTCCCTCTGGGGCATCTGGTATTGGCCACTGTTGGCAGAGAGGATACTGGGCAAGATGGACCTTTGGTCTGACCCAGTATGGCCATTCTTCTGTTCTAAACCAGTCTAGAAGTTTACATTATGCAAGCTAACTTTCAAAAGCTAGTGTGACCTATATTTGTTGTTAAAATGAGTAGTTGGTGATTAGTTGGTGGAAAAAACATTTTTTTTCTATATAATGGTTGATCATGCTTATTTGGTCATTGCTTTCACCTTCCTCACATAGTTAGAACAGAATGTGGCCTTTACAGCAGGTTATGGATTACCATGTGATTGAATAATAAAGGTCTGGTATTCACATTCCAATTAGAGCTGAACAACACTGCATCATAATTTCATTACTTGAAGTGTGTATTTTTCAGGTAATATACTATATTTTCTAAAAAGGTAGGAATATTTATATAACTTCTGATATTTGGACCTCCAAGAAGTGCTGCTGTGGCTGATAATGAACACCAAGCATTTTGGGGAGATGATCCAGCAGATGTTGCAAACTAATAAAATTGTTATGGTTTAAATAATACATTTATTTTGTAACAGAATTCAGTGGGGGAAAATACTAAAACATAAATATTAAGACTTAAGTTCATTCCCTTTAATAATAAATTATGAGAACAGAACATTCATGTCCATTTCAGCTACACCTATGCTAGGCCAGTATATGAGGAGCTGTGATTCTTTAATGTACCATGGGGTGGTGCGTAAGGGTAGTGTGGTGACCCTTGATGCCATATGGAATGTTGCGGCGGGGAGGGTCATAGAGAGGTTCTGGTATTGTTATCAATGGGCTGCAGAGGGAGGGGAGCCCAAGATTCTGGAGTCTGCAGGTCCGCCAGAATCTGTACCTTCTGTGTTTGCTTCCTGAGAAGCCTCATTGTGCTCTGGAGCCTCTGATTCCTCTCTACTCCTTCCTTCTCCAGGGTGTCAGCAATATTCATCCTCCAGACCCTGTGCACAGCACTGGCTTGCAGGATTTTACTGAACGCATCATTCTAAGTCCCCTTGTTTCTCCTCCTTACCTGACGCAGGTGTTCTACAAGGGTAGTGTGGGGAGACTCTCAAGGCTGCAATGGCACCAGCTGCAGATAACGTAGTATGTTCACGATGTAAAGCAAAACTTGACACGCAGATCTCACTTCCCCTGCTTCCATAACGTTAAGCATCACATGCTTATTCTCACTTCTGTTTGGGATTGCTTGTGCATGGCACCATTCACAACACCAGATCAGAGTGAACATGGCATGCTAGGGGTTAGGGAAATGAGGGAATTGCTTGGTTGCATGAAACGAGTAGCATAGTACACTGGCACTGAATACTGGCATCACTTTCCACAGTAGTGATGATTTTAAATGATCGCTTACTCCTGGGGGCAGTGGTTCCCATCCTTTTCCAGATGGGGACCCACTTTGACAATTCAGGAAGACTTGGTGACCCAAGGTAATTCAAAAACAGGGGGAAGAAGGGGGCAGAGCCACCTGGGGGGAGACTTGGTGACCCTTTTGAAATGTAATGGTGACCCATATATGGATTGCGACCCATAGGTTGGGAAACCCTGCCTGGGGGTAACAGAGGCAGAGAGAGCACAGCTGGTGGTGGTGGTCTGAATTTGTTTGGGCCTGTATGCTGTAGCCTGCATACTGCATGATGTTATCACTGACTAGGATGGGAAGGTGTCCCACTATGGAGGAAAAAATAAGGCCTCTCTCCAACTTTCAAGCAAGGTTTGCAGAGTATTTCCATGAAAGCTTTGCTGAGATCTCAAGAGGATTCAAAGAACATTCCTATGTACAAAAACAGCTCTGCATGAATTCCAACCCTGCTGCCTAACTAGAGGAGACTGAAAAGCAGATTACAATTGTACCTCTCTTAGTTGTTCCACTGTCTCTTCTAGCATTAATAAATTAAGTCAAATTCTGCATCCTGCTCTGGGGGGCAGCAGCATCCCTTTTGTAATAGAAAATGTATGTATACACATACCCAGGGTTCCTTCCCCTGCAATGCAGTCATAAACAGGTCATGGGTCACTGTGCAATTGGAGTCCGTTGGTCCCCTATCCTCCTCGTCCTCCTTGTTTTTCACACCAGAAGGAGGTATCCGCAGTGTTGTATGGGGTAGTGGTGCGGTCTTTGCTAAAGATGATATGCAGTTCTCTAAAAGTGAGAGGTCTATGGCATTGGGTTGATTGTTGTCCTTGGTAGCCTTCTGGTAAACTGCCCACCGTTACTTGGCTTTTATGCAGTTTAGTCCGTTGTATTCCCTCTCCTGCATCCCCAAGGCAATCTTCTCAAAGCTGTTGCTGCTATGGCTGGATAGGAGCTATGTCTGCATAGCCTCTTCTCCCCACAGAAACAAGAAAGCCAATGCATTTTGTCTACTCTAAGTAAGTGTGTGTGAGGAGAGTGTAGCTAGCATGGTCAGCTTGGCAGTTTGATGTAACCATGGAAAGCTGCTAGATGTGCTTGTGAAGGTGGGGAATCAGAAAAATAATTTCAAAAATTCTTGAGGCTTTAAAGGGATTAAGGGGCTTCCAGTCTGTGTGACTCCCCAGGCAGCAAAGTTCACAAGACTGATCAGAGCAGTCAGTGTGGGACCGTTGATGGGGCGCTGTTAGGGCTCATCTAGACTACAGGGAATAGTTGAAAGAAGATATGCAAACTCTGTGGGAATTTGCATATCTTCCGATCGCACTTTCAGAAGCAGAGCTTTGGAAAGTAAGATGCAGCTTTTTCAGCGAACCCCCCCCACTTTGTCGAAAAGCTGCATAAACCTCCTTTCTTGAGAGAGAGCGGCTTTTCGACGAAGGGGGTGGTTCTTCGAAAAAGCCATGTCTTAATTACTTTCACTTTTGAAAGCTAGCTTTCAAAAGTGCTATCGGAAGAGAGATGCAAATTCCCATAGAATTTGAATATCTTTCGACCATTCCCGGTAGTCTAGATGAGCCCTTAGGGTTAACATAGTTAACACTGTGTACACATCCATGCTATATTATCCTCTATGCATTGACTGTGGCTCAATATCACTTGGGGAGGTGGCGTTATGTAAGTAATAGGCCAAGTAGATAGGTGGGAGACAAATTTAAGTGTAGATGTAATGCCAACAGGCAGAACAGAACCTGGGAGCTCTGGAGCTTAATGTATGAGCCTCTACAGCTTGAGCTAACAAGCCAGCTGGCTCTCAGCTAAGGCTGTAGAGCACACTCCTATCTCTAAGTGAATTAAGTGCCACTAAATGGGACAGTGAACCATACCCAGTAGGTGCATGGGTTACATAGACACATGCACAGCTAGGTTGATGAAGGGCAGTTTACATCAATGTAACTTTGTAGTGTAGACTGGGCCTTAGTTTGTAATGAAATGCGGATTGGACTCTGATATGTTCCAATATAGTGTTGTAATGTTTTTTTTTTTTAAACCACTCTTGGGAGGTTTTAGGGATCTCTCCTCCCCCCCCCCCCCCCCTTGTTTTTCTGGTTGAAGAAGTGAGTCTTGTTTCAAACAATACAGCTAGGATAGCTTTCTAGAACTGTATCTTGGTTGCAGCTTGGGTAGGTGATTCAGTTGTTAGTATAAGGAGATCTTTGCATCTGATTGGGTCAAGCTCTTAACACATCCCAAAATACAGTGCTAATGGCAAGAGCAAAGAAGGAGGAGGGATTTAAAATTTCACAGAGTGCAAAGTCACAAACCTGAACAAAGATTTTTGCTCACGTCTCAAAGGTCAACAGTTTCACCCACATGTAGTGTAGGAAACTTTACATAATGGCTTCCTTACTCTGTTGCAAGGGGTTGAGTCATGCCCCTAGCATAATGGAGCTGACTTTGTACGTGCTGGGTTGCCTGGGGAATAACTGGCATAAAAAAAGCCGCTGAAAAAATAAAGTATTTGTTTTATTTACTAACTCCTTTGTTGGAGTATTTTCATTTGGCAAGAGTCTAAACAATGAAAACTAGTATGGAATTTTGAATACTAATTCCTAGTTCTATGTGACTACAATAATTTGTGTAATTGTCTTTAAATAAGCAAAATCATGCTCTCTGCTTGAATTAAATCTCATGCTGACTTGTGATTTATTTAAAAAAAAAAAAAGCTAAGAAAGGTCCTGTCGCTGGCAGCATTTCTATGTACAATGTTTTACTACTCTAGCAACAGAAATAATCAGTGTCCCCATGTCTGACAGCCAACTGCCATTTCTTATATTAAAACACAGCCAGCCTACGAGGCATAATCTTAGTTAAAATCTCTGTCTGAGATATTTTTGAAACTAACTTCCTCGCTGTGTTTTGTGAGGAATATTCTCCATCACATTTCTGTTGTTTTTTCATTAACTGAGGAGGGCCTTTTTTTTCCAGGAAAAAAATAACAGGAAAATGTTCACAGTTACCAGCACGGAATAGGAAATTCCTGCACATCACTTTGAAGGATGATTATTGTACAATGAAGCACTGAGGCTTGAATTTCAGATTATTAAAAAAAAAAAAAAAGTAATACTTGGAAGAAATTTGACCTGAGGTAAAGTCTGAATACTGACAGTGGATTGTAGTTCCAATTCACTGATCTAACTACTCTTGTGATAGTCTGTAATTTTCTAGATTTCTGAAAATGATTAGAAACGTGAAAAGTCTTGTTTTCAAGGAAATATTTTAAAGGTCTCTTTTAGAATATATAGTCTATGTATTTTATGTTCTCTCTATTAGGGATGTAAGAAATTAGCTGATTACTCAATAAGCAGTAGGCTTACTGACCTGGTAACTGGTTAACTGTCCTGTAAAGGATCTTGTGCATATCAAAAACAAAGTGCCAGGAGCTCAGGGCCAGAGGGAGACTGCTTGAGTCTCCCACTGGCCCCATGCTCCCAGTGGTGCTTTGCTTTTGAAATGTACAAGAGTCCTGCTCTTGCTACATTTCAAAGGCGGAAGTGCTGCTAGTTGTCCACACAGAGACGGTGCTGGGGGGAATGGGCTTTGAAGCTGGCTCTCTCTTCTCCTCCCCTCTAGCCCCGCACCAGATCCTGCGCTCCTCCCCCCAACTCTCGCTGATAGAGGCAGCAAGCAGGGGAGAAATGACTAGTCGAGTCACTAGTCAATTGTCTGATAGTCAACTAGTCGCTTAAATTCCTGAAGTAATTTGGCATTAATTTGGGAAAACACCCCAAACAGCATTCATAATAGGGATATAAAAGGTTAACCGGTAAGCTTCATTCTTAATGGCTTGTCCGCTGTAGTAGGCAACTAGATTTGGAGGCTAAGGGAGAAGATAATCTTGAGTTGATTATAGGTGGGGCTTGTAGCCCTGCTTGTTGTTAAAGATGCCAGATGGTTTTACATTGGAAAACCCTGTTTGAGTTGCTTATAACTGAAGTTTTTCATGAGCAGTTTGCCTCAGGCAGAAACCTTTGCAACATTTCATATATTCCCAGAATAAAATTCAGGCAAACTGTTGCCTTGTATGTTAAGGTTGCCAGACTCTTTCGTAAAGTGCTACTGCTAGCACTCCCTGTTCTTTGGAGCAGTGGTTTGATAACTTTGCCAAAAATTTTAGAGACAACAATATTTATCTGAGTTGTCTTGAAGTAGAGTTTTCTGACAGGAAAACATTCCTCTGGAAAAGTGTTGACTGGTTCTGTCAGTAAAAGACAGTACTCTCTGCTCTCTTTTCAAATGCCTGGACCTGGCCACAGCATGACCTAGAGCATGGATGTGATGTTGAGAGACTTCTTAGATTTTAGCAGTTAAATTCTCTGAGCATACACAAACTGCAATTCTTCAAACACTTATAATGTGGCTAAATTTGGGAAGAGTTTCACAGGGCTGACAAAAGACCTACCCCTGGCACAAAGCCCACCCTTCTGCCAAATTTCAGATCACTGCTCCAAAGAAGGGGAGTGCCGTTCTCCTTGTCTTGCTGTTGTAGTAGCTTTTGCACTTTAGTTTTGGCTTGGCTTATGTTTACTGACCCTTGTCAGCTGCAATGCAGAACTGTCAAAACTGAACTAAGAGTACCAAAGGCTAATAAAGGATCCAGTTTTGCTGATGTTGAAACCAACGTGTATATTTTTTTATTGGCTGTAAAAGGAGCAGAATTTGGTCCAGAAATCCTTTACTGCCTTGCTTGTTTACTGGACTGTATGCTGTTTTAAGCTAGTCTCTCAGAAAGAGAGCCAAATATGGAACCACTACAAAATCATACAGATCAGTGTTACATTTCCACTCCTGCAAATCAGTCAGTGGTACAAAAGACTTTTTGATTTGCCTGCATGGTATCTTGCTTGCTTAATGTAAGCGGGGGAATGGTCCCGCTATTGTGGGGAACTTTCCTAGCTTCTATACTACCCCAGTGAAATGGACCAGCGAAAGGATCTGAGTCCCCGCTCCCACTTTTACCCAAAGGCCACTCTAAGCCTGAGGGGCTTCCCTTCTACTTTCCTGAGCAGCAGAGTCCTCAAAATCCCAACAAGGCTGGGCCCAGGTTTTCTGGGGCTTAATCCCTGACCTAGTAGTTACTCAGGGCAGGGACTAGGGTGTCTCCATTCCGGGGTGCTCTCTTCACTCTGGATGCTTTCTTGACCCACTGATCATTACATACAGTTCAAAATGAATACAATGTATTAAACAGCAACTGATTAAAAAGAAAAGAATAAGGAAAAAATGAAAGGTTAAAAGAGACTTGGGTGAAGTGATCATGAAATCATAGAGTTCACAATTCTAAGGAAGGGTAGAAGATGAGAACAGCAAAATAGAGACAATGGATTTTCAGGAAGTCAGATTTTGGTAAGGTCAGAGAGCTGATAGGTAAGGTCCCATGGGAATCGAGACTGAGGGGGAAAAACAGCTGAGGAGAGTTGGCAGTTTTTCAAAGGGACATTATTAAGGGCCCAAAAGCAACCTATTCCGCTGTGTCGGAAAGATAGAAAATATGGCAAAAGACCGGCGTGGCTTAACCACGAGATCTTGCATGATCTAAAAATAAAAAAGGAAAGTAGGACAAATTACAGAGGATGAATGTCATGGTTCCTTCCCCACTCTGGCATGATAAATGCAGAAGTGGGGGCCAGCAGATGTACCCCAAAGCCCTATCTACCAGGCTTTGGTATAAAACTTCCCCCAAAATCTAAAAAAACCCTAGATTTTGGGAATAAAACTTCCGCTGCCACCACCCAAATATTAATAACGAGATTAGGGGAAAGATCATTTGGGAAATCTCACCCCTATTATAAAAATCAGGACACACAAGTAACCAATGCCAGGTTAATAAAAAGAAAAGAGAACTTTTATTATTACAACAATATTCCTGTTGCAAGCATAAGGATCAGATGGAAAGGTAACAAAATATACTCATGGAGGAATTACACCATGGGCTAGAACTTAGTTAAAAAGAAAAGCCAAACATCTCTTAAGCAGTGCCAGATATCAGGTCCCATACCAACCCTTAAAACAATAAAGCCTAACAAAGCTACCTAAACCTTACCCTACTTACAGAAAGTGAATCATTGTTTCTTGGGGAGAGAGAGAGAGACACACGCTTGTCCCTCCCTGTAGCTGCAGAGGACTCTCTCAGAAAGAAAAGGAAAAAACCCAAATTCCTTTGTCCCAGTTTGAATGTCCCACCTACATTCCTACTGGCCACTCCACCTGGCTAGGTGTAGTTAATTCCTTAATCCCCAGGCTGCTGGCTAACCCTCATCATCATGACAATGAATATAGGCAAACGACACAGGAATGCAGGGGCAAGATTAGAAAGACAAAGGCATAAAATGAGCTCAAACTAGCTACGGGAATAAAGGGAAACGAAGACTTTTTATGAATATATTAGAAGCAAGAGGAAGACCAAGGACAGGGTAGGCCCACTGGTCAGTCAGGAGAGAGAAACAGTAACAGGAAACTTAGAAATGGCAGAGATGCTTAATGACTACTTTGTTTCGGTCTTCACCGAGAAGTCTGAAGGAATGTCTAACATAGTGAATGCTAGTGGGACGGGGGTAGGTTTAGAAGATAAAATTAAAAAACAAGTTAAAAATCACCTAGAAATGTTAGATGCCTGCAAGTCACCAGGGCCTGATGAAATGCATCCTAGAATACTCAAGGAGCTGATAGAGGAGGTATCTGAGCCTCTAGTTATCTTTGGAAAATCATGGGAGACAGGAGAGATTCCAGAAGACTGGAAAAGAGCAAATATAGTGCCCATTTATAAAAAGGGAAATAAGAACAACCCAGGAAACTACAGACCAGGTCCTGTTTCCCATATTTTGAATGGCAGAGCTCCAAACATAATTACCTAACGTCCAAGAGCACATGTTATAGTTGTAGTTTATTCATCTCTTTTCTTCAGCTTTTTCAGAAACTCAACAAATATGTTGTTCAAAGTCAACAAATAAGTGCTTTAAGAAAGTTGTGAGTTTAAATCCTATTATTACCTTAAGGGAACGGAAGTGTATTATAGTGTAAGCCATGTTATCTGGCACTTGAATATCTAGAAAACTCCGTAAAACAGCATCTCCCCATCAATAGCAAAACAATTGCATTTGCAAATTTGGGGCAGTAAAGGCTGTTCTTGTCCTACCTGTTAGCACAGTACTATGGGTAGCAGTACATTAGCAATAGGCAAAGGACGGAAAAGGAAATGGGTTGTGCTGACAATAACCTAGAAATTGAACCTAAATATGTGCCTTGAAAGAGGAGAAAACAGGAGCCAGTTGATGCAAGAGTTTGGTGTTAGCACTTTGATATGTGATATTAAGGTGCAGAACGCAGAAGTAATGAATTCTCGTCAAGTGCCGCGACAAGCAAAGCAATTGAGAAATGCCATACTTTGAACAAAATTAGAGCAATTTGCTCTGAGACGAGTGGTTTATATTGCAGCGTTCTGCAAGAGCTCCAATTTCTGGCCCAAAGCTGATTGAAAAGGCCAAGGATTTTTATCAGCAAATGGAAATGACCAAGACCTGCACTTTTTCTGATGGCTGGTTGGCATGCTTAAGATGCAACATGGTATCAGCATGCCTGATGTCTCTGGAGAGAAACAGTCTTCTGATCATTGAGCCACAGAGAAATATTGGGTGTGTTAAAGAAGCTGATTCAGGAGCATGATATAACCCAAGAGAACATCTACAGTGCTGATGAAACGGGACTCTTTTGGTGTTGCCAGCCATCTTCAACCCTTGCTGGTGCAGATGACACTGGTGCAGCAGGATTTAAGAGGAATCACATTGCTTATGTGTGCAACTGCTGCTGGCACACACAAAGTCAAGTTGTGAGTTGTTTCAAAATTCAAATAGCCAAGAACATTCAAGAGTATTGTCCATCTGCTTGTGGAATACAAGGCACAACCTAATTCATTGATGGACAAAGACATTTTTGTATTGGTTCCACTATATCTTTGTTCTTGCTGTGAAAGACCAGTTGAAAGAACTTGGAGTGCCAGAAGACACAACAGTTATTCAGGTTTTAGATAGCTGTCGAGCTCACCCTTCTGAAGCAGAGCTTGTTTCTGGCGATATTTTCATGGTCATTTGCAAATGTCACCTCATTATTTAGCCAGTGGACCAGGGAATTATTCAAAACCTAAAAGTAATCTACAGAAGGGGTTTTATGAGGAAGCTGCTCAACTTTGAAGGAACAGCCCAAGAATGATGCATAGCTATCATTACTCATGAATTGAATCAGTTTAACATCAATTTACAGCTGCCTTACTGTAAATTAGAAGAGCTGATGGACAGGTGAGGGAGGAGAATGGAGGACACACCTACTTCTGGAAGGGAGAATCTTTAGAGAAACTTGGTTTGTATGGAGTAGGCTTTGCTATAAAGAACAAGCTCGTAAGATGTCTCTCTGAGCTGCCAGTAGACATCAATGAGCAGCTTATAACACTCTGATAGGTGCTCACAATAGTTACCTATTGGTTTTTGGTGAGCTACAATGTGCCAACTATGGATGCCAATGAGAATGTAAAGGAAGATTTCTACTCTGGGACAGAAACCATTTTATTGAAAGCCCCAACAGAAGATAAGATCATTCTTCTAGGGGATTTCAGTGCATGTATTGGACAAAACTCAGACTTGTGGAAAGGAACAATTGGGGGGAGGGGGGAGAGGAAAGGAATTGGCAGAAGCAGTTCAAATGGAATCCTGCTCCTGACAAAGGGTGCTGAATATGAACTTATCACAAACCCCCTTTTCTGACACAAGGACAAGTTCAAAACATCTTGGGGAGACCCACATTGAAAACACTGGCATCTTCTCGACTATGTCATAGTTTGTGTTTGAGATCGCAGTGATGTACTTCTCACGAGCAATGAAAAGTGCTGATGACTGCTGGACTGATGGTCACCTCAATTGATCCACAATGAAAATTAGGATTGCCCCCAAATGGAGGCTGCAAAAGAAGCAGGTCAGGTGCAAGGTGAAGGTTCAAGATGTGAAGGACCCCATTAAGCATGACCACTTCCTAGCTTTTCAGATGAAAAGCTTGTCAGAGTTTCTGAAAGAAACTGAGGAACTTTGGCGCCAGCTGAAAGCAGCAATCAATACCTGTGGGGAAATTATTGGCTACCACAGCAGAAAGCATCAGGACTGGTTTGAGAATGTTGTTGAAATGGAGCAATTCATCAATGAGAAGAGAATGGCATTTCATGCTTGGCAGAATGATATAAATTGCAATACAAAGAGAGAAGACCATGCTAAAGCAAAGGTGGAAGTCCAATGGAAAACCAGAGAGCTCAAGAACAAATGGACTGAGTGCAAGAACTCCAACATTTCATGGACACCCATAATACTCATGGCTTTCTTAATGCTGTTAATGGGACAACTTGCCATGGCACAAACCCCCCTCGCTCTAAGGATGGAACCACACTTTTGAAGGACACCAAACCCATTCATTTTCATTGGAATGAACATTTTGAAGATAATCTTAATCATTACTCCATGGTTATGGATGAAGGTTTTGAGCAAATCCCTCCACAATGACTTTCCAGGGATGAGCTTGGAGAGACCCTTTCAATTTGCATGAAGTATACAGTGCCATCAATCAGATGAAAAACAGCAAGGCAGCAGATCCAGATGAGATCCCCGCTGGAATCTTGAAAGATGTGGGACCGGATTTAACTCAGCAACTTAGCCTGCTTACCCTTAAAATGTGGATAAAGGAGAAGATACCCAGTGAAATGAGGGACGCTTGGATTGTAACCCTCTTTAAGAAAGGGGATAAAGTGGACTGTGGAAACTGTCATGGTATCCCTCTCCTTGCTGTTGCAGGCAAAGTTATGGCATGGGCCTTTGCAGCCTGTATTCTGCTCCTGTCAGAAGAAATTTTTATAAAATTGTTATAAAATTTCAGTATTGTTCAGTATACATTAATAGTGTTAAAATTGTAGTGTATAATAATATACTAGTGTTGAAAAGTTGTAGTTTTAAATACAAATTTTTGCATACAAAACAGCTTGTTTTAACCGGGATATTTACGTAACCGGCAACCCCCATTCCCCATGAGTACTGGATAACAAAGCTTGTACTGGTTGAACCTCCCTGGTCCAGCACCCTGAGGACCTGAGTAGTCCTGAAGGAGGGAGTTGGCTGGACTAGGGGAGGTCAGGCCTTGGGCTCTCCCAAGGCTCCTCTCCTGGTCACTGGTCCAGCCAGTGTGCTGTCCCCAATTACTGGCAGGTCCCTACACCCGGCTTCCACCCTGCTCTAGCCTGTGGGACTCCCTGCCCCCAGCTGGCAGCAGCTTTGTGCTCCCAGCCAGCAGGGGCTCCCCTCCTCTCTGGCCAGTGGGGCTTCCTGCACCCTCCCCAGGCCACTGGCCCTCCAGTATGAGCTTCCAGTTGCTGGCAACCTCTGTGGCTGGGGCTCTCTGGTCCAGCAACATCCGTGGTCCTTCTGGATGTTGCTGGACCAGTATCCCAGACCACAGAGGTTCAACTTGTACTGTAGTTGTGCATTCCTAAGAAGAGCTCTCCTGAAACTGCATTGGCAGGATGGCTCAGTATAAAACTTTGCCAAACATGCTGTATTTTTCCATTAATCAGATCTGCTTGCATTCCTCTGGCTAGCATATGCTGCTTGTTGTCCATATCCTCTTAAAGGCATGGTGTATGGAAGGAGAGCAAGGCTGAGCACTTTACAGGTACTGATAAAAGGAGACTAGGTGATCTAAAGCATATTTATATAAAATACTGCACAGCCAGTAATGCATAATTTTGGCCTACAAACCTTTTTTTCCATTGTTCTTATGAGAGTCCTGTCAGCATTTCCATTCCAAACACTTCTTTTTCTGAGAAGGGTTGTTGGTGTGATTTATTTTTTTTAAATAAAAGAAATTGCTATGAGGAGAAATGTGTCATAAAATGTTTCTTACTGAGAATAATTTATAGCAGTCATAATCTGTCATAGAATATTAATCATTCACCGAAGCAGTGTGTAAGTAATGATAAAAACCACTGACACTGGAAAGCTTTAAAAAACATCCTTGTTAGATGAAATTCTGCTGATATTTCTCTTCCTCTGTTCTGTTTACAAAAACACGAGCTTGAAGACAGGATCTCTGTCTTGGGAATTGGTTGGCTTTTGTTTTTACTGCTTCATTTAAGCGCCCAGTCCTCTTTGTGACATAATTATCACATCTACAGCAACTAATTGTGATGTCAAATAAGATTATGACTTCAGATGTGGAGTTAAGAGCTGGAGCAGCAGTTGGTTTGCATCAGAAGGATCCTCTTTCTGCCCCTGCTTGAGAGATAAACAGACCTACCAAATCCTTAAATATATATTTAACAGTAAAATAACCTTTAATATTTTTCTACTATTCTGTTATGAAATGTAGGAATTAAAAATAAATACTCTTTGCTTAAACTCGTGCATCTGATATTTTGGCTGTGTGTGTGTGCGCGTGCACACTATCCTGTTCATATTTTCTTTATATATTCTCATCGTTCATCAGTCCCTCTGGCTTGGGGTTGAGGGTGAGGCTGGTGGAAGCTACTGTCAGCAATTGCTGTCCCCAAAATAAAGGTCACTGGCCTGGGAAGTGGTATAGCAAAGTCAACTGTGAGTGCACTGATCAAGTAGATCCCCTAAGCAGCCTCTGACTTTTTGACTCCCTTGAACCATTAACCACGCTTCCAATCTCTCCTCTTCTGGTAGACTTTAAGTGAAGTTGGTGGTACTCACAGAGGCATGAGTCATATTGGGATGCAGTGTCGTTTGCTGAAGCTACGTGCAATTTGTTTCTGCCTACATCAGTGCAGTTGAATCACACTTCATGCTTTCATTTTACAAATTGCAGTGTGACTTGTAATCGTGATACTTGGTTGCAATGTTAGACTGCAATAATGTGATCGTACCAGCTGACTTTATTGGCTAGCCATTATTTCCTATAAAATAATGGATTGTGTGATGATGGGGCAAAAGAGAACAGGTAATTATTGCATTCTGACCATTGTTTGCTGTATAAGTACTAGTGCAGCTTTCAGAAATACCTTAAACATTTCTGGTGCAGCCATCAACTCTTATAAGCTTACTGGAAAGACCAGATTTTTTGGGAGGTTCATTTGAAGCTGCTCTATGGAAGGTATTGACCAGATTTTCACAGTGCAGGTTGAACTTGTGTAGTCCATCACTCTGGTCTGGCATGATTTTAGTTAGCCAGATGTCCTTTTATCATAGATGTGGCCAAGTTTCCTTAGTCCCATAATGTTTGTTTACAGCCACCAGTCCTGGCTTTCAGTGTTCTATGCTGTTTAGCTTTAATTTACCACTAAATGTCTCCGAGTCCAGTAAGCAGTGGAAGTGTTGGTTATGCTGCTAAATGCTACTGATCTCCTGTGTTTCGGCAAATTCTGTGGTTCAGCACTGGTTCTGAGGGTGCTGGAAATAAGAGATTCAATCTGTCCTACGTCATTGTGGTTAGGGGACAATGTTACTTAAGTAGGCGAAGCATATCACTGACTTTCCCCACCTCAGTTGAACCTCTAAAGGAAATATTTTTTCCCCATGCACAGTATTTCAGACTTGGTGCTACTGACTTGGTCTGACACATCAGTCACAATCGAGTAGATTGATTAAAATCCAGGTGATTTAAATCACCCAAAAAAATTGTTGTTTTAAATCAAGTTCCTCACTAATACTACTACACAGTTCTTCAAAAAATGGTGTAAATCTGATCATTAAAATGTGTTAGTTTTTAAAGCATTTTAGAATATCTAAGAGTATACTTTGTGTAATTTATTAACTTGAGTATTCTGAAATTAATAAAAATCATTGCCTGTGTACTGCTGCTACAACTGCAGCTTGACATTAGGAGTGGTAAGAACTAAATCATACACACAAACACAATAGCACTTTATTTAACTAAATCTTAAATATTACATAAATGTTTTACATTTGCAGTTACAGCATTCTCTGAGTTGTGGGGTGCTGGTTGTCCTGAAACTTTTTTTTTTTTAATTTTCAGATTTTATTAAATCTAACAGAAAAGTTCTCAGTACACTAATTGTATGGTGTCCTTAAAACTTACGTAACTAGCTCTCGTCTTCCCCACTCCCACTGTCATTTTGATGCACATCTGATTCCAGGTAACCAAAAAAAGCGAAGACTGACTGCTTAGAGTGCACTTAATTTTGGAGTAAGCACCGTTGAAAACAAGTATAGGATGAGGTTGCTTTGGGAAAACTGAATTATGCTGAAGTAAAATTGGGAATAGATTGATAGCATCACCATGCGCGCCTGGGATGCCCCGCCGCCGGCTTCCCCCGAGGCTTTCAAAGCCGCGGAGGGGCTCCGGCGGGGGGGCAGCCCATGCGCGCCTGGGATGCCCCCCCGCCGGCTTCCCCCGAGGCTTTCAAAGCCGCGGAGGGGCTCCGGCGGGGGGGCAGCCCATGCGTGCCTGGGATGCCCCCCCGCCGGCTTCCCCCGAGGCTTTCAAAGCCGTGGAGGGGCTCCGGTGGGGGGGCAGCCCATGCGCGCCTGGGATGCCCCGCCGCCGGCTTCCCCCGAGGCTTTCAAAGCCGCGGAGGGGCTCCGCTCCGGCGGCGGGGCATCCGGCGTACAAGACGACCCCCGATTTTTGGGGGATGTTTTTTAACATCAGAGGTCGTCTTGTACGCCGGAATATACGGTATGTAATATAAAATAAGAAAATGAGTGGCAACTGGCAACTCTACATTTCTATTACTGCAGCCTTCTGTACTGTAGAATTTGAGTAATAGATTCTAAACCTAGCTAAACAAGGCATAAGGATTAACTAAGCTAAACTTCATGCTAGCGACATCCAACATAGTGAATAGCTTGGGAATTTACTTGCTAAATCACACTTATACTAAAAGGCACATAGAGAGTTGATGAAAGATCCATTGCAAATAGGATTGCCAGATGGTTAACAAAAAATACTGAACACCCCCAAAAAACACTGGGGAAAAACTTCTGTGGAGGGGGAAAAGAGGGGGAGACCAAACTTGTTGAGCCAAAAAAAGACCCCGAGAGTTAATGGGGGGGGAAAAGCATGACCCCTTTAAGAAACGCCTTGCTTTTGAGGCTTGTTGGCCCTAACAGGCTGCTGGTGGCCGCCCGCCATCTTGCCTCCCTGCGCTGGGATGGACAGCTCACCTGTGGAATCTGGTAAGTACCCAAGATTTTTGCCTCTTGGCCAGGGGAAAACATCAGAAAATACCAGACATTTTAGCTGTCCAGTATTTTCTGATTTTTTTTTTAAACCAGACAGGAGGCAAAAATACCGAACTGTCCTGTTCAATATCGGACATCTGGCAACCCTAATTGCAAAGTTGATCCACATCTTGAGACATATGCACATTTTCATCCACATAATTTTCTCCCAATAAGCAGTTTTCTTATGATGTTTGTTTCTTGTTCTGCTTACACTTGACATGTTTTCCTTCTTTACACAGGGAGCTAAATTTTCTCAAAATATTCCCAGGTAGAGTCTCTTTTACACACCGATGCCATGACAGTTTTTCTGCGGCAAAAGTGCAGGGGAGTATAGGAAGCAGTGTGTTTGCTGAATAATGTCTTGCTTTTTTTTCCATTCCACACCACTGTTCCTTTCTATTCTGCATCCCTCCTTTCCTATATATTGTTTCTCTGTCTTTAGAATGCTAGGCCCAGGTCCACCATCATGTAAGCACAGAACAAAACAATCCTATCCAGCCTGTGTCTGTATTTGTACATGTTAGTAGGCTAAGAAACAGAAATTGAAAGACCAGAATTTTCAAGAAGTAAGACCTGGTTGTTAGGTTGGACAGACTAGAACCATTTATTTCATTTTTTGAGACTGTAAGTTTAGCTGTAGCATGGTTGTGTTAAAATCTAATTGCCACTGTTGTTTTTAAACGAAAATAGCATTTTATTGATGTTTTAAAAAATCTAATTTAAAAAAAATAAAAACATGTTTTTTTTTAAAGTCATTGATGGGGTTTTTTGTTTTTAAATCTTCCATGTTCACAAATCCTTGAGAATCAGGTAATCATGACATGGTGCTTATCAGAAGATGGCATGCCTATCTGTTCTGTGAATAACCAGGTATTGCTGTTTGGTTGTTAACAAACTAGAACAGATTAAGGTGTGGTTTTTTTTTTTTTGAAGTTATTTTTAATAGGTATTTCTCAATACTGCTTTATTCATGTTTAATATAACCATGCTTTTATTTCTATAAACAGTACTATAATTTTATATTGCTGCTAAATTCCAGTTTATTAATAATTCATAATTGGTCTTGCGTTTAAATCCATATCTGATATTGAATGTCTAAAATAGTCAGTCAATTTATACTTAATATTCTTAGTCTACAGGTTGAACTTCTCTAGTCTGGCACTTTCTGATTTTTAGTTAGTTGGATGTCCACATATCATGGGCGTGGCCAAGTTTCCTACATTTCCATAAAGTTTGTTTATAGCCACCAGTCCTGGCTCCCAGTGTTCTGTGCTGTTGTTTAGCTCTAACTTACCCCTAAATGTCTAAAAGCCCAGCAAGCAATGGAAATGTTGGTAATGCTACTGAACCATATTGATGTCCCGTGGTTTGCCAACTTGTCTGGTTCAGCACTGGTCAGATCCTCAGGGTGCCGGATTAGACCTGTTCAACCTGCATTAAAAAAAATTGCTCAATATAGATTTCTGCTTTTTGTAATAAAATTGAAGTTGTATATTTGAACTGTAATTAATAGAAGAATATTTATAATTAGTGATTCAAATAACATTTGTACTCATTTAAGGCATGTAATTGTAAAAGTGGATATCATATTGTTGGTTAGTATTCCTGTCTAATGAAGCAGAAATCCTGTATATGGCGAGATTTATAAATGGTTATGACAAGATAGTGTTGGAGCACATACAGTGAAGACACTTAAGTCCATCTGAAAATTAACAATGGAACATACATTTGTAACTGCACAGCGAATGATGTATGTGAGATGCTACAAGCTGTAATTTTGATCTTTGTTAAAATTTTAATGATTTCTGAAAGTTTTTGTTGATTAGCAAGTTCTTTCTTTTGACAGAATCAGTGATGTCTGCATTTCAGAAAGGATGTTGAGAAATTGGCAAGGTGGGCGAGGTAATATATTTTATTGAATAAACTTCTATTGGTGAGAGACTAGCTTTTACGCTTAGGCAGAGCTTTTATTTAGGTTTCTCTTTTAAAGATTGGATGGGTTTTCATAGCCAAAAGAATATTACTGTGTTTGTTACAGGCATGAAACAGGTAGTAGTTAAGAGCCATAGATAAAAATTGATCATGCAGATTGTCAGCTGTGGGCTGCTTTTTTTTTTTTTTTTTTTTTTTTTTTTTGTCAGCAGAACCAACCATGTCACTAGCAGGAAAGTAACGTGACTCCCTCTGGAGTTTGTCAGTGTTCTTTCTGCATTTATAGCTTTAGTAGGGTATTCCCAGGCCTCTTTGCTGCAGAGCCTTTAATATTTTTTCACACTAGCCTCAAATTTTTGCAGCTCTCTGAATCCTTGCCAATTTCTCAACATCCTTTCTGAAATGCAGACACCATTGTATGTGAATTGATCTGTAATTTAATTTAGTTTATTTTAAAATCTGTCTGCTGGTAAATTGCCTTTTGAAAGGAAGTAGAATTTTGAGCCACCACAGTACACTGAGTTAATATAGAACCTGCACTAAATTCACTTTAAATAGATTGATGAAGCAGAGAATTTGTGGCATGGACCTCAACATTATTACAGTAGTGGTTTATGTTGAAGAAATGTCACTGTAATGCAAATGTTCCATTTATAGGGTTAGCTATTCTCTTATCACTGTTAAAACAGGTTTCTTAGAAAATACCTTTTAAGGGGAGTAAGATTTTTTTTTTTAATGTAGTTTGCCTTTTACATTCTTTTGTTTCAGAGCAAAATTAATTCCTTCATTATATTGCTGGAGAATCTCTAGAATACTTAAGACCATTTTACCACTAGATTTTTGCTATTAGTTGTATCAGAATTTATATGAGAGAGATGGATAAATGGGTGCGACAATCTTATACATAGAACTTTTTAGTGACACTTTTATTGTTCTCGTCTTAGCTTGAAAATGAAACATTTTTCCTGCTTATATAAAATAGAACTGTATTACTTTTTTAAAAACTAGGAAAATAGATCTCAGATACCCTTAACATTGGTTAATCAGCAATCCATTGCTGTATTTCCTTTTTAGCCATTGTTTTTCTCTTCTAAACAAAGTTTTATTCCAATAGGAAACACAGAAAATAACTGTGAAATAGATTCAGAGATTTTGTATAAATGTATGCTGTTATCAAAGAGGGAGCAGCTGGAGCCAGGGCTGCGGGGGCTAGGATCACAGTACTAAAAATAGCACTGCAGCCCTGGCTCCAGCCCTCGCAAACTGCTTTCCATGTCAAAGAAAGTTAGTGAAGGGGTAGGGGGAGAACGAAGGAGGAAGGTGGGTTAGAAGAGGAAGGGGCTTGGGCTGAGTGGAGAGAGGGGGTGTGGGGCAATAGAAGAAAGAGGGAGGGTGGAGCAGAGAAAAATGCCAGTGGGCCAAGAGGAGGAGACAAGCAAAATGACAGGAAGGGAGAGGAGAGGGAAGGTGTCAATAGGGGTGTGAGAAGGGAGGGGACAGGGTGATGCTGGGAGAGGAAAGGGGAGGGACAATGGGAGCGGGAGGAAGGGAGGGAGACAGGAGGAGTGAGTACCAGGAGAAGAGGGACTGAAAGGAGGAAGGAAGTGGAGCAAGTCATGTGTGAGGGCACAGAGGGGTATGAGGAGAACTGGGGCAGAGGGCAGTGTTTATTAATAACATGGGTGCCACAGCAGCACACATCTGAACAAGCGCACGTGACCTCAATACTGGTGCATAAGACAAAACTCTGCTCATTGGTTGAAAATTTTAGAAGGAACATCTAAGATCTGGGGCCAGGAGGGCAGGGGCTGCTCCCTCCGGCCGTCCCATGAAGGAGGGCAGGGGTGCTTTCTGTACCTCAGTGGGCTAAAGAGCTTGCTGTCCCCCTATGATCATTTGTGAATATAACTGTCCCTGCTCTCTCACCCCTCCTTTTCCATTTGATGGAAAACAATTGCATTCCACACACATCACAGCACCCTGGCATAACCCAAAACCTGACCTTGCTATAAATTATGATAGGCAGCTGCATATCAAATTTGGTGGTCCTAGCTCTTGTTTAAGAGGAGTTTTTGAACAAATGGACTCAGATGGACAGACGCACAAACCCTTTAAAATATATGGTAGATTAGAACTCATGGCCTCTCCTTGTCCTGGTATTAATTTTAATTTTGTCTCATAAAAAACCTACTAGTAACACAAGTTTAGATTACAGCTGTCAGTACTTTTCACATCTTTATAACATATAGCTTATCTTAGATTTAATTAAAACTAACTTACTTATTAATGTTCACAATTTTTGTATTGGGAAGTGAACATAATTTGGGTCACCTTCATTGTGCAGCCAGCCATAAGTGTTTTTAAAATTTTATTGAATTGCATATTTATTTAGGTGTTTATCATGCTTTGCTTTGAATTTTACAATCTAAACATAGTAAATGAAGCTAGCTGGCAACTTTCTAGCTGTGAAACAACTTCCAGGTGTGTGTGAAAATATGAGTTTGTCAAAGTGACAGAAAAGGTTATAATTTAAGGAAAAGTGTAGGTTGGCTTTTTTGTGCATTTGCGAGGTTTTTGGATCTGAATAGAAGACATTGTTCTTATCTAAGGTTGTGTTACCTGATAAGTGTTGTATTTAGTCTTAAGCACCCAGACTTGGGGCTTGTTTCCCATCTGAGGTATCTCCAGTTGGGCGTGCCCAAGTCTTGAAGCTGTGCGAGAAGTGCCAGAAACCTATGTCCTACAGGGACCATCACACAGCTTGTCTTAACTCCCTTGGAGAGGCCCACTTAATAGCAGCTCATGTTTTTAGACAGCCATTTAGCTTGAACAGTTTTGGTCATGAATAGGGGTAGATACTATAACCTGTCTGGAAAATATTAAGTGTTTAGTAAACAAAGGACTAAGATGTTTCTCTAAATTGGGATTTTAAGGGTTTAATATTATTAGAGTTGTAATGTGTTCATGAAATGTACTGCTTGCTAAAGAAGGCAAATAAATCAGACTTCTGGTTTTGAAATGCTGTTTATTAATGATTTGCCTTCAATAGCACTGGTACCCCCATAGTGTTACGTGGTGTGTGAAAATAACAGGAGCTGTCTGTCTTCTCCACTGGAAAGATACTCTTAATTCATGCAATAGGATACTTTTTACCTTTGTTTAAGATTCCACAGGCTAAACTAACTGTTGGAGAAAGGAGATGCAACTTCACAGAATTCATGGAAGTTGTGACGTCTTTTACCAGTGTTTGAACTTGGACTGATATCATATAGTAACCCATTGTCTGTTAGTCTGGAACTCTGATGTACATGGCCACGCCCCCGGCCGTGTATGTCAGCTCCCCTTCCCCTCTCTCCATGGCGGTTCGGCCGAATGCTGCGCCACTCAGCTGGGCCCCAGCGGGGGAGCAAGCAGCGGCAAGCGGACTCCAAACGGCCACTTGCTGCCACTTGCTCCCCCACCAGGGCCCAGCTGAGCACTGCTCATCTGGGCCTGGTGGGAGCACCGCTCAGCTGGGCCCAGGGTGGCAAGCGGCTGCTGCTCAGCTGGGGCCAGCTGAGCGGCATGGAGGGAGAGGGAAGGGAAGGGGGGTGGAAAGCAGCGCTGGGGGGGGATCAGGGGCTGTGGGGCTGGAGGGGAGAAAGAGGGAGCCCAGAGGAAGGGAGAGGGAAGCAGCACTGGCGGGGGGGAGGAGGAGGGTGTCTGGGAGGCTGGCTGGTGGAAAGAGGGGGCAGGAAGTAGAGCTGGGGGATCAGGGGCTGTGGGGCTGGATGGAAAGAGGGGGACAGGAAGCAGACCTGGCAAGGGGGGGTGCTGTCACTGGCCGCAGCCGCCGCTTGCTCTCCGGCCACGGCCCAGCTGAGTGGAGCTGGCACTGCACTGCTCAGCCGAGCCCTAGTGGGACAGGAAGGGGGGTGGGGCGGTGATGTACACGGCCGGGGGCAGGGCAGTGTACGTCACTGCCCCCCCCTTCCTCCTCTCACTGTGGCGCTGAGTGGTGCACCTTTCAGCTGGGCCACTGCAGGAGGGGGGAGCGGTGATGTAGACAGCCCCGCCCTCTGGCTGTGTACGTCACTGTCCCGCCCCTCCTCCTCCGCGGCAGCCTGGCTGAGCGTACAACACTCAGCCAAGCCATCATGGAGGTAGGGGAAGGGGGTGGGGCCGTGTACGTCACCACCCCCATTCCCCTCCTGCTGTGGCACTCAGCTGAGTGCTGCACCCCTCAGCCGGGCCTCCAGGGGAGCCAGCAGCACAAGGAGCTGTTTGGGCTCCCCGGGATGGGAGGGAAAAGGAGGGCGGTGATGTACATGGCTCCGCCCCCTGGCTGTGTATGTCACCCGCCCCCGCCCCCCTCCCTTGAGGCAGCCTGGCTGAGCAGGCAGCACTCAGCCAAGTGCCACGGCGGGAGGGAAGGGGAAAAGGGGTGGGGAGAGGCGGAGGGGAGAGAGAAGCAGGAGGAGGAAGAGAAGAGAAAGGGAGAGTGAGAAGCAGGAGGGGGAGAAGAGAAAGGAAGAGTTGGAGAGAGAGGCAGGAGGCTGAGGAGAGCTGGGGCCGGGGGAGGCAGTAGGAGGAGTGAGAGAGACTGAGCGAGAGAGCTCAGGAGAGAAGACCTGAAAATCCCATCTTATGATGGGCTAATTGGCTAGTTTTTAATTAATGGACTTGAATGTTGTCCTAAATTGTTGGCCATGCTGACCCAAAGTCCAGTGTAGTTCTACCAGTGTAAATAAGAAAATCCAGTGCTGTACTTTGTCTGCATGCTGGTATGCCAGAGATCAGAATCTGACCTAGTATCTTGTTCATTACAGCATTATGCTACATTTAATATTAAACTATAGGAGAAACTTTTGCTTTGTCAAAGTATGGGCTAGATGGTGAAATGAACTCTTTACATTTTAATGTTCTATTCACTGCAAACTTAGATTATATTTTAGATTGATTACAAATGGAGGCTTCTGTATATAGCATACTTTTCTATTTAAATTTAAAAAAGAGAGCTACTTAATAATCAATCTTGTTACATTAAATAATAAGTGAACATAAAGTGCAAATGTGTGGGTTTTATGTTAGCAGAGACTGACGCATTTTGCTGGCACCTGCTGCAGCTCTGCTGCCAAATAGTAATGATGTATATAATCAAGGCAATTTAAAATTAAACCTTCCAAAGAAAACATTATGCATACTGTTTAGAACCAGATAACAAGGCTATTAGCTTGGGGGTTTTTGATTAATTTGGAATAATGTTATAATTTTAAGTGTTGATTAAGGTTACTGGCTATAGAACATTACAAGTGAGTTGAGTAGAGTCATCTCAATATTCAACAGAAATACTGAGCCAATCAGTTAGTGTTAGTTATTCAGAACAATATGTGGTAAGTATTTAAGAATTTTATTTAAACCCAGCTGACAAATGCTGGATCAACTACCTGGCAGAGCCTTCCACTAGCAGAGCATGATATCATGTGCTCATTAGCATGCCATTCTAGTATTTAATAATTTTATTTTTTCTCTGACTAAACATTAGAAGCATCTGTAATTTTATTTGTGTGGTGTTGAAGCTGGCATCCAATTCTTTTGCTCTCTTTCAGAACAATAAAGTTACTCATCTATTGCTTTATCAGTGATCATCCTGCATTTTTGATGAGCAATGCCTAAAGAAAAAATGGCCCCAACAGTATTAAGATTTGCGAAGTTTGGTTGGTTACAGTGAGGAGGAAGGTTTCAGTGAGTCCTTAAGTATTCTGTTGAATTTTATTAAATCTTAACATAACTACCCTTTTTTCCTTTTTAATTTGTTTAATCATCTTTCTCATGAAATTTTCCTGATTTGTTCTGTTCTCCTTTCACCACTGGGTTTTTTTAAGTGATGGAAAACAATAAAATACCGAGTCTGCATGTTTTCTGCATGTGAAAACTACCTCCCTTTGCTGTTGAGAAATGTCACCATTTAATAGATGAGATTCCTGTTTCCAAAGTGTGTGTGTGTGTGTGTGTGTGTGTGTGTGTGTGTGTGTGTGTGTGAGAGAGAGAAACAGTACAAAATGAGGCAAAATGGCCAAGTTCTCCTTCCTAACAATGCACTCAATATGCTGTATATTCTGTGGCTACTTTTTTTTTTCCAAATGTTTGGTTTTTAAACTGAAAGATTTCTGGCACCGGGTTTCACTCTAAGTAGGTAGCTTAATTACATATTCTAATTAGTTTGACTCTCCCAATTTTGGAGTTAACAAAAGGAACTTAGAAAAACATGCTTAGCCTGAGCTAAACATAGTGGTCAAAATTTATGTCTGGTTTAACACTATAGTCGTTACTGAGCTTTTTCAAGGGATAATCTTGGCCCCTCATAATGAGTTAAGACACTGTTTTAGATTAATTCACTTTACACCTATGCCTTTAACATTTACTAAACTTGAGATGCCAAAAATCCTTTTAAAAATAGAAAAAGATATAGAAAATCAGATTTATGGTCTTGCTGAATTGTAGGATTCTAAAATTCATTATTAAAACTTGGCAGACTTTGAGATAAATTCATTTGATGATAGAAATAATAGAATGTGGCACTTAAATTGTTGTCTGTTATTTTAAGAGTAGGCTCTAAGGGTCTTTTTATAGCTTGCCTTATCACTTTTTCTTGTTCTAGCAAGATTTGAGAATATTTACTCCCATTCATATTTTGAAAATGTTTGAGCGTTTTACCTGTTTGTATTAAAATTATGTGTTTAATGATGTATGCTAAGGTGGTAAATGACTTGATTCAGTCAAAAAAGTAGTTTTACAAAATGGTCATTTGGTTGGCTTGTATCTATAACTTGAAACAAAACCATAGAGGAGCAGTGTGTGGTGCTGGCAGACGAGGTCTTGCTAGAGTGCATTCAAATCACTCCACTTGTGTAGTAGTATAGATCAAAGTAATGGTTAGATGTAAAAGAGCATATTGGGTGTTTAAACTTCATGACAACTAATGGGGCATTATTTTCATTTTCACTTATACCACTATAACAGGGACCGATAACAAATATTTTACATTGTGTATACTCATGTAATAAGTAACCCATCAAAGAAATCTGGTGAAATTCTAATGAACTTAACAGAAAAAGTTAATTCAAAGCAAGCAGCCATTATGTTTGGCAGTCAGAGGCCAAAAACCTAAAGGCATTTCCTAACTCACCACTGTCAAAGGAATAGTCCACATGTCTAGAGATGCTGTCAGCATGCTCAGTGTGACGAAACTATGAATATGGATTCAAAGAAAGATCCTTTTAGACAATTTATACTCTTATAGGGAATTGTCCCAGACGCAAACCTGAGATCTGCAGAGACAATCTGGTTACATTGAAAATAGAGGTGTAAGGAGAATCCATTTCTTGCCAATACGTGGGAGAGGTGCACCTGTTAACAGGGAGCATGTGACTTCACCATATGACCCTGTATGTGACTCCTCCCTGTAGGGGTTAATTGCGAAAGAACTTTGTACGTTCAAGTTTAGGGGTGGTGAGGCCTGCATTCTTTCCCCCCTTTTTCCCTTTTTCTGATGAGCCAGAAGCAAGCCTCTAGAAACATACGCCATTGTAGCAAAAATGAATTGTAGATAAGGGTGGGAACATAAACAATTCTGTTTACCCTAATGTACTGATCATGTAAACAAGGCCAAAGAACAAGTAGATCCAGAACCGAACCAGATCAATAACTAACAGCTAAGCCCTACATCAGCACGTAATGAGTAACCCCTGGAAACTTCCAAACTGCAAAACAAGGCAAGAGAACTGTATTTAGGGCTGCACCAAACTACAGCAATTTGGACCTCACCAATGGGCTTTGGGTTCTGGTGCCTCGGAACCTGAGACAACTTCCCACTTCGTCTGCAGCCTACCTGGGGTTCCAGGCTAGCAGGAAGCGATGTAAGATATGCTGCTTCTTTGTTATATTGTTCTTCCAGTTATAAGACACAACTGTTAGCTGTCAGGAAATAAGGGTACGTCTACACTACAACGTTAATTTGAACTAACTTAGTTCGAATTAGTTAATTCGAACTAAGCTAATTCGAACTAACGGATCCAGACTAAAAAACTAGTTTGAATTAGCGTTTTGCTAATTCGAACTAGCATGTCCACATTAAGTGGACCCTGAACCAGGCTTAAGGATGGCCGGAAGCAGTGCCGGCAGGACATCAGAGGAGGACTTAGAGCGTGGAGATGCTGTCTCAGGCTAGCTGAGGACTGTGCTTAAAGGGTCCCAACCCCCACCCCGGACAGACAGTTGTCAGGGGTGTCCCGCTTGCAAAGCAGTCCTGGCTTGGATTGCCCGGAGTACCCACACTGGGCACATCACAGCACTCGGCCATCAGACCAGCTGCACTTGCCGCAGGCTGCCATCTGGGGAGAGGGGGCAATTGGGGGGCTGCAGGAGAGCTTCCGCCCGCAGAGCCATCCCAGTCCTCCCCATCGGGGGCGCGTACCCCATTCCTCCCTCACCTCCTTCCACTTACCCTTCCCTAGCCCCTCTTCTTGATGTACAAAATAAAGGACAATTGTGTTCAAAAATGGAATCTGTCTTTATTGAACAAAACTGGGGGAGACTGGGAAAAGGAGGTGGGAGAGGGGAAGAGAGAGGGTGGGAGAGGGGAGGGCAACTAAAATGATCAGGGGTTGGGAACAGGTCCCATATGAAGAGAGGCTAAAGAGACTGGGACTTTTCAGCTTAGAAAAGAGGAGATGGAGGGGGGACAGGATAGAGGTCTCTAAAATCAGGAGTTGGGTGGAGAGGGTGCATACAGAAAAGTTCTTCATTAGTTCCCATAAAGAAGGACTAGAGGACACCAAAGGAAAGGAATGGGTAGCAGGCTTCAAACTAGTAACAGAAAGTTGTTCTTCACAAAGCAGAGAGTCAACCTGTGGAACTCCTTGCTTCAGGAGGCTGTGAAGGCTACAACTAGAACAGAGTTTAAAGGGAAGTGAGATCAAGTCATGGAGGTTGGGTCCATGGAGTGCTATTAGCCAGGGGGTAGGAGTGGTGTCCCTGCCCAAGGTTTGTGGAAGGCTGGAGAGGGATGGCACGAGACAAATGGCTTGGTCACTGTCTTCAGTCCATCCCCTCCAGGGTCCCTAGGGTTGGCTGCTGTCGGCAGACAGGCTACTGGGCTAGATGGGCCTTTGGTCTGTCCCAGGACGGCCATTGTAAGCTCAGGGCTCAGGGTCGGGGGTCTCAGTGGACCACCTTGATTTTCATGCACACCTGCTCCTGGGTGGCCAGGCTGGCAGCTCTCCTGCCCTAGATGGCCACTTTCCTGTGCCTAGTGCGGAGGTCGTGGACGAGGTCCACAATGTCCGCACTAGCCCAGGTGGGTGCCCGCCTCTTGAGGTCCCGGGCAAGCTCCTGGGAGCCGCCAGCCTGGTCCCGGGAAGAGGGGGAAGGCTGGGGGGCATCAGGTGGGTGGCTCGATCCGTGCCAGGTGCAGGGTCTGCTGGCTGGGTGCTGGTAGGCTTGCACCTGGCACGGGCGCCGTAGCCAGCCCGTGCCCCTTTAAGGGGTCCGGGGCCGGGAGGGGGGCAGACGAGTTTCCCTGGTGTTGGCCAGAGTGGCCACCAGGGAAAGCTGGGGAGGGCTAGCCTCCCACTAGTTCGAATTAAGGAGCTACACACCCCTTAATTCGAACTAGCTAGTTCGAACTAGGCTTAATCCTCGTAAAATGAGGTTTTCCTAGTTCGAACTAAGCGCTCCGCTAGTTCAAATTAAGTTCGAACTAGCGGAGCGCTAGTGTAGCGCCTATTAAAATTAGTTCGAACTAACGTCCATTAGTTCGAACTAACTTTGTAGTGTAGACATACCCTAAGCTACTTGTGTTTGACAGATACCTGTATAGTGTCCTTTGTACTTTGAAATCCCAGTGTCGGACCTAAGACTTACTCTTGCCGACTACACTCCCCAGCTCTCCCTCAGCCTGGGACCCCCATGCTCTCTCCATCCCCTCCCTATGATCCAACAACCATTATCCATGGTGGGGCATTCTGTTGTCCTCCCACTGCACTGAAAACTTTGGAACTATAGTGGGATAAGGAGCAGAATGTAGGCCAACCGCTTTTCCTGCATGGCTATACTGCCCTAGCCCTTCCACACAGCTGCATCTATCTGGGGTCTGTACCAAAGGACATGACCGGAAGCAGTGGATGGGGCGGCCTGCCAACAACCTTATATTTGCATTTCTTGTGTCTTTCCAGTATACTGTACTGCTTATAAATACTTTATGGACATGGTGGACTGTACTGCTGTACTTGCACTACTGCTTGAAAAACTTCTAGGAAACTCCTTATTTTAGTGCCAGGAAACTGGCAGTTTGTTATATCTCTGCTATCATGTGTGATTCACCTATTAACATATTTTACCTGCTTTAACCTCTCAGTAACTCATTTTTTTTCTTAGATAATAAACCTACAGTTATTTACTATGGAATAGGTTGCTAGCATTGTCTTTATAAACTCTGGACTAACAATCTGGGGTAAATGGGTCTAGGATCACCTAGATATAGTATGAATTTTTGGTTTTAATAACTTATCACAGAGTTCAAATTATTTGGGTGGCAAGATAGACTAGAGAAAATATGGGGACTCCATGGGAGGACTGGTATAATGATTCAGGAGTTCACATTTGTTGTTGGCTTTGTGAAATCTGTTTATGGAACACATTACCACCTAAAGGTATTTTGCCCAGGCCTGTTCCAAAAGCTCTTCTCTGCACCCATTATTGAGTGGATCTTTCTTAAACATGGAATACCAGAACTGCCCACTATTCCAGGTGAGGTCTCACCAGAGTCCTTGCATAATGGAGCTAAGACGCTCCTGTTTCTACTTTGAAATACCTTGCTTGATGCATCTTCAGAGTGCATTAGCCTTTTTCACACCTGTAACATATTGGTGGCTCATAGTCATCCTGTGATTAGCAATTATACCAAAGTCTTTCTCCTTCTCTGTTGCTTTCAGAAATTCTTGTTCTTAGAACCTTGGGGGAGCATGATTGGTTGAATGATTTTTGTTTATTACATCGGGGTTTTCTGCTGGTGTTTGGGTATGTGCCTGTTGGAGCTGGGCAGGAAAGGATTTTCCTCTTCTTGGAATGACTTGAGATTTAAAATTTCTCACATCCTGAATTTGGGGTGAAAAATCCCAAAATTCAAAATATAGCGTGGGATTTTCATTTATGGTGGTTTTATTCCGAAACATTGTAACATGTAATTTAAAAAACACTATATGTTGGTCCAGGATCCACCAAGGTAGCTGGGGCCTGGGAAGACCTGGCAGCTGCTGATTGAAATAGACATGGTTGTCAGTTTCATGAGTGGTTTCCACTGAATAGTACTGGTGAAACTGACCAGACGCTCATTGTTAGCCCTGCCAACAAACTTCTAGCAGACCCCAAATATGACTGTTTCATTGACATGGTTGACTGAGTTGTTATGAGTTTATTTACCCATGCTGGGTATCATATCTCCCAGCTGCAGTGTAGACATGCCCTCACTGCCTGCCAACCACTCCCAGAGCTCATTTAATTGTAAGCCAGGAGCCCACTTTTTATCAAATTCAAACATCTCTGCTCTTCATTTTCTCCAAGACACTCCCCTCACAGTCCCATCATTTCCTCACATATGAGCAGAAACATTTTATGCTTTTTCCTAGGGATGTGTGTCTTCAACCCTGGTATTGTCACTAGGGATGCAAAGGAGTAGTTGACTATGTGATTAACCAATAAGGCTAGGTTTATCAATTAATTTAGTCAACTACTCACATTCCTCCATCCCTTGCTGCCTCTGTATCTGAGGCAGAAGGGGGTGGGGGGAAGCAGGAGACAGTGCTGGGGAAAGCTGGCTTTTTAAACTGGCTCCCCTTGAGGACCAGTTCCTGCCTGGCACCCCAGGCCCCACCCCTGGGGAGTATAGAATAGTGGATTAACCACTAAGAATTCATGTGGTTACTCAACTATTCTATTACCTGCTATTTAACATCCCTAATTGTCCTGATTGGAGGTAAAGCATCAAAGGAATTCACAGGTTTTGCCTTTTAAATATGATTGGGGTTATCTAAATTCATTGCATTTGAGTTGAGCAATTTCTTTTTTAGGGAATAGTTTGTTAAAACATGCAGTTTCAGGTAGAATTCAGGGAATAGTTTCAATAGAGACAAATAAAGGTAAATTCCAAAATGTGGTGTTTTGAGTCACAACTTTTTAAATGAAATGTTATGGCTTTTCATTTCAAAATGTTTCATTTAGAAACTTTAGTTAGTTTTGTTTCCTATGTGTTTGACTTTTAAAAATTAAATCTACATCTTCAGTTTCAAGCTAAATAAAACTTTTAATTCCATCCAAAATAAAAACAAAAAAAGGGCGTGGTTTTTGTTTTGTTCCAGTGAAAAAGTCTGCATGCAGACTTTGAATGTTGTTGATGTTGTGCATTTTGCTTGACCCACTAGTTTATTTATTGCATAGATTTTGTGATGCGGGTTTCAACTTCTTGACATCTTTAGTTGCTACTTCATTGGCACCGTCTCTCATTTTCTTGTTTCTCTAAATATGCAGGTTGCTCAGGCCCAGTGGTTGTAGACTTCAGTTTCCTTTTCAATTTGACTCATTCTTAGGAATTGCTCTTTTTTACCATTGTGTTTTTGGGGGGTTAAGATCCCATCCTCCTCAGCAATTGTTGTCGTCTTCGATTTATTCACTGTATACAAAATTTATTAACCACTCTCATGGTCCAAATAACTGTTTACAGAACATGTACTTAATGCATAAGGAATAGCTACATGTATGCCTTGGGTTTCTGGTGGTTTCTGAAACCTAGAAATCAGTAAGTACTATTTAATGGTTCACAACCTATTAAAAACATACTACCAGTTTCTAGATCACTATTCTTAATCAAGTGTGGTTGATCAAACCTACTTTTCAGTGGTTCTTATGTAGAATTTTTTTATATTCTTTTTCTTTTAAATACATTGCTATAGGGGATCATAAATATATGTTTAATTTATTTACATTAAAAATGATTAACTTTTTATTTTCTAAGACTTACTTACGAAAAGTTCAACTACTTGCTTCAATATGTAAAGAAATAAAAAAACCAACAAAGCTACAGTCTCCTCAAAGTACAGGCAAACAGGTTGCTTCTGCTTATTTGAATGATTTATTACCATTTTGGTATTCACGTAAATGCTGTATATCTAGCTATGTTGAACAGCAGTTGCTGTACTTAATTGTGCATATATTGCACAAGTAGCCTCCAGAGTCAAAATTCAGTGTCAAAATAATGGAATTACAGCATACTTATTTGGTAATGAATGAGGCACATAATGTTCACTAAACTGAAGACTAAACAATGGGGATATTTTGCTAGTAAGAATTACTCTGAATCAGTTTTGTTAAATGGGAGGTATCTGACATTTTTATGGTTAATATATACTCTGCATAACAATTCAGTCTGCTTTGGGACCCAGAAGAAATGGATTACGTTCCATTAAACAGTTGTTTCTTTCTTTTTTTGCAGAGTATTCCCCCAAGATTAGACACGTATAATAGTTTCATTGTAATCTTTGAGTGATACAGTGAGATTCTGACACCTTATCCTCCTCTTCAGACTCGCATTGAATTGAGCTGGTTGAAAAACTGGAAAATGGTTTTGTGAATGTTCTGAAACTGTTTCATTCACAGGGTTTAAACTGAACCTTTTCCATAACATTTTCCGTGCTACATATTCATTTATTTGTAAACAAACAAACAAACAAAAAACCCAAAATGGTTAATCTTTTAACTGAAAACTTACTATTTGTTTTTATGTACTAGGAAGTGCATGTTTTTTTCACTGAAAATGGTTGTTGATTAACAATTTTTTCGGAAACAAATGGAACAAATTTTAAAGGTACTTTGTGAAGAAAGCCTTTATTGATTGAGAAATAATTGGTTTGCTTCTCTGGAATTTTTATTGAAAGTCTCAACCAGCTCTACCTTTGAATTAATTAATTTAGATCCTTGTACTATTAAGCCTGTGATGATGATCAAAAGGGAGAATGACCAGCCTGCACCTTAAGTTGTGGTGGAGGGAAGGGGTGTTTCCTGGCTGGTTGAATGATGGTAACAATGCTTTATAGCTGGGGTGGGATGGGGGAGATGAAAATTGCTTCAAAAAAAGGAGCGGCATGGTCACAGACTTCTCTCCTAGGAATACAGGGGTTTAGAAGTGGCTGTTTGATGCCTGGAGCCTTCCGTTTTACATGGACCAAGGCTGAACCAGGACTGACAAAACTCAGGTTAAATGTCCCCTATCCTTTCTGATAACCAAGCAATATGTAGGTGCATTTGACTGGGGAAAAAAAAGTTTCTGAAGGCTGAAAGAGGTTAATAAAGGACAGGTGACGGAATGTGAGAGGGAGGGTTAATTACAGAGGAGAGATATGGAACTGAGGAAGGAAAATGGCTTTGGAGGTTGGTGAATGAAGAGATGGGAAGAATTGAGAGAGAGAGAAGAACTTGTTTATTAGCAATTTAATTTTGAAATCATGAGCAAGATCTTGTGCAGAGAGAATATAAGATATTAAGGAGCAAAAATGTTGGTTAGGAAGAAGTACAGTTAATCAGCTTGGAACAAAGTCGCACAGTTGATGGAGAAAAGAACACACCTTCTGTTTAGGGTTGCCAGGTGTCTGGTTTTGAACCAGACAGTCTAGTATTTGAGCTTTCTATTCAGGAAACAAATTGAGAAAATATAAATGTTTGGTATTTTCTAAAGATGTAATGTAAATTGTGATGTAATTTCAAGTGTGTCCGGTATTTTTGTTGAAACCATCTGGCAGCCTTACTTTTGTGGAAAGAGCATGGGAGGTAGTACAACTTTGTTTGCTTCAGTTCAGTGGCATGAGAACCATGCAGAGGCAGGGACAGGGCCATTGACTGGAGACCTGAAAGTGGACAGGCAAGCAGTATAGAGTGGGCATTGTTGGGCTTAGGGTCAGTAGAAAAACAAGAGTGGTCAATGTAAAGAAATCGGAAAGGCAGGGGAAGTGACTTCTGTGGTGGATTAAAGTGCATACAGTTGAATGTGAAGCCATGGATGCTGCCTTGTATAACCAATCTCTCTGGTCTTGATTGACACCTATGATTAAGGGACAGCATATAGTTGAAAGGATCTGAAGCAGAATGTTAACATGGGGATTCCCCTCTTCAGTCACCATCCCTGCTCTCCCTTTGCTTTGTGGGAAAAATAAGTCACACCAGCTCTTTTTCTGGTGTCTTAAAACTCATCTGCACTATGTTAGCTGGCAAATAGATAGTGGGTCTTGGCTCTCCCCCACTATGTGCCAGACAATCCTGATCATGAAGGGAAGGAGTGTTTGAAATTCTGTGGTAGCTGCTCTTCCCCTGGTGCAGGGTGGGTAGCTCTCACTGGGGAATAGGGCAGTTCCTTATCCCACTTCACTCCATATTGCCTCGGTGTAGAGGCTCGGTTACTGTTGAGTTCTTGCTTAAATAAACCGATTATGTTGCTGAGAAATTGGTACAGCACTGACATAAGTCATAGAAAATGTAGTACTTGTGGATGAAAGCAGAGCCAGAGATCTAAAATTTTAGATCTGTTTTAAAACCTGTTACAAGACATTTCCCCCCAGAAGACTATGACCTGGACACATTCTATTTTTTTATGAGCTGTAGAGATTAGTGGTGGTAGTTGTCCTGTTTTTAATGCGCATTTAACCAAAATTCTGCACTTAGTTATTGCCAAAAGCATGTGACTAGTATGGTACTTTTTAGTGAATGATATCCAAGAATTAAGAAATGAGAGGAAGAGTACACTCAAGACCTTGATGATGGAATGGAGAAAATGTGAAGGCCAGGTAATGTAAATACACATAAGTACTTTGCACAATAATAATGTGATCATCTGGCAGAATTTCAAGTAGTCAGGTGGTATGGAAAAGGCTTAGATTAAAATGCTTGTCAATCAATTGGGTACCTTTTTATATTGAAGACATGTTTCATAATCTGTTTCCCTGGAGACTGGTTTGATAGGGGTTGCAGGAAAATAACCATGTAGCATGTTTGTTTTCACCATAATGACCGCCACTGGGCTAACATTCTTCTGTATGTGTTGCATGTGACAAATGTCGAACAACCAAAAAAAAGCTTCCAGGTTTCCAGTACAATGATGCATACAAATAGAATGCCTTGATGCATATTAAATGAATATATTAACATATATTAATATTCCTAATATGTGAAAAATGTTAACACTAAAAGTTTTCCAAGTCATGTAAATTAATAAAACTTAGTATACATAAATAACATCTTTTTTTTGTCTAATATTGTTCTAAACTAGGCCTCTTCACTATATGGTTTTAAATACAACTAAAAGTATATTTAATAATAACATTGAAGCTAGGAATGGAAAAGATCTATATAGTATTCCTTTGCCAGTATAGTTTTGTGTTTTGCTTGCAGTTTTACTATTTGTTTTACATTCCTTTTCTGCTTCTAACAATTTTGAATTTTAAAGTGTCCTAACCTAGGAAATCCATGAAATATAGTACAAATATATTGTGCTAATATCCTTTGGTATTTAACTTTTTTCAGGGATCTTCTAAATTAACATATAAAAATGTATGTAAAAATGTGTTAAGGCCTCAGCTGGAGTACTGTGCCCAGTTCTGAGCGCCACATTTCAAGAAAGATGTGGAGAAATTGGAAAGGGTACAGAGAAGAGCGACAAGAATGATTAAAGGTCTAGAGAACATGACCTATGAAGCCAGGCTTCATGAACTGGGCTTGTTTAGTTTGGAAAAAAGAAGATTAAGGGGGGACATGATAGCGGTTTTCAAATATCTAAAAGGGTGTCACAAGGAGGAAGGAGAAAATTTGTTCCTCTTGGTTACTGAGGACAGGACAAGGAGTAATGGGCTTAAAGTGCAGCAGGGGAGGTTTAGATTGGACATTAGGAAAAAATTCCTAACTGTCAGGGTGGTCAAATATTGGAATAAATTACCAAGGGAGGTGGTGGAATCTCCCTCTCTGGAGATATTTAAGAACAGGTTGGATAGACATCTGTCAGGGATGGTGTAGATGGAGCTTGGTCCTGCCTTGAGGGCGGGGGGCTGGACTCGATGACCTCTCGAGGTCCCTTCCAGTCCTATTATTCTATGATTAAGGCAGCACATAGGACATGTTTCCACCACACTTTACGCTGTTCAACAGAACAAGTTGGTCCCTCAAGGAAGAAATCCCTGTATCCACTTATCAAGAGTGTCATCAATGTCTGTGTTCCCCTCTGCCCTACTTGGTTTTGAAAATGTAGTGTTGTGCCTTTCTGGCGTGCAGTTATTTTCAGTGCTTCTGCTGGATAGCATACTTTCACACCACTCCAAAGTGTGCCTATACCTTATAAACACAACAGATTTTTTTTTTTTTTAAAGAGGAATAGAAAATATTGTGTGTGCATGCAGGTGAGTTAATCTAGGGACGTAACATTTTTTGTTGTGTCTTGGGTTTTGGCTATACTGTTGTGGGCAAACAATTTAAATTCTCATAGGAAAAAAGCAAACAGTTTACTTCCTAGAAGGAAAAAAATAAATAAATTCTAACTTGGTGTTTTCCTTTAGGAATCTCTGTAAGTTGTGTATTTAGTTTCTAATCTCCTCAAAACGAGGCCATTCCTTTCTGTGTGCCTTCTACAGTTTTCAGTATTTTAGTGGCCCACAAACCATGAATATTACTAATCTGTTCTTGTCTCTGTCAATTTGAGTAGGAGTGTAAAAAAGCAAGATAATTAGAAATTTCAGAGAGCAATTGAATGTAGCTTCCACTTTCAGTGTGTAAATGTCTGATTTTGCACATGTTTTGGGTATTGTAACAGTAAATTAAAGCATTCTATTCCAGGAACAAGGAATAATCCTACAAAATGCAATCTGACATCAATATAGCCCATATAGTGTCTTTGACATTGGTCAGTAACAGATGCATCAGTGAAAGCTACAAGAAACCCTATTGTGGCTGGTTTGTTTTCACATTTTATTCCCTGGTGTTTGACAAGTAAGGTGGATAATTGTGTGTCTGAATGAGCAAAAAAGTAATTCCTTAGGCTTTCACGTATATCTGCTATTCACTTTCTAGTATTAAGTCTAACAAACATCTGAGTGAAGCTCTTTGAGCTCGAAATAAAAGTTGCTAAATAAATGCCTGGTTTTTTTTTTACTTAATTATAATGCAGATGTATGTAGACTTTTTAGATAACAAATGGAATGAAAGACAAAGCACATTTAAGAACTCTAATCTTTAAAGGCATTATTTATGTAACAGGTAACACATTTTTATTGGGTGGGACACAATATATCACTATTGGAGTACCCATTTTCTTCCAGTTTTATGCTGTTTCTTCACAATTATTATTATTTTCATGCCCTCATGGTTTATTACCATATTCACTCTGTGCTTCATACTTAATTTTTATTAAAAGTATTTAAGGTACTTCTTAAAATGTAATATTGTGCAGCCACAGAATTCGCATTGATTTTAATAAGTCCTGTAGTTAAAAACTTGTGGACTGCTTGGAGACCATATTCTGTGATTTAGAGGACAGATGATTGTAGTTTTCTTTCTAAATACAGGCAGTCCCTGGGTTACGTACAAGATAGGGACTGTAGATTTGTTCTTAAGTTGAATCTGTATTTAAGTCGGAACTGGCGTCCAGATTCAGCCGCTGCTGAAACTGACCGCCAGTTCTGACTTACATACAGATTCAACTTAAGAACCCCAAGCGTCCCCAAGTCAGCTGCTGCTGAAACTGATCAGCGGCTGATTCCAGGAAGCCCGGGGCAGAGCAACTCTGCCTCGGGCTTCCTGTAGTCAGCGCTGGTCTGTTTCAGCAGCGGCTGACTTGGGGACGCCTGGGGCAGAGCAGCTGGGGTGCTGCTGGTTTGCTGCAGTAGCGCCACTCCTCGGCGCTACCGGACCAACCCAGCAGCACCCCAGCTGCTCTGCCCCAGGCGTCCTGATTCAGCCACTGCTGAAACTGACCAGCAGCGGCTGAATCAGGATGCCTGGGGCAGAGCAGCTGGGGTGCTGCTGGGTTGGTCCAGTAGTGCCCAGAGCGGCGCTGCGGGACCAACCGGCAGCGCCCCAGCTGCTCTGCCCCAGGGTCCACAGCAAAAGCCTGGTGTGCTTGGGGGGGGGGGGGGGTGCACTAGCTGCGCCCCCCCCCCCCAGCAGACCAGGGACACGGGGAGCAAAGCCGCAGCGGCAGCAGGGTGCCACGCCTCTGAGGCTTTGCTCTGGCAAAGCCTCAGAGGCGCGGCACCCCGCCGCTGCTGCGGCTTTGCTCCCGGTGCCCCTGGTCTGCTGGGGACCGTCTCCAGCAGACCAGGGGCACCCGGAGCAGCTTTTCTCACCCCGGAGGTCAAGGAGTCGGGACTGCTGCGCTCTGGGCGGTCCCGCTGCCTGTGAGCTCCAGGGCGAGAGAGCCCCGTTCGTAAGTGCGGATCCGACATAAGTCGGATCCGCGTAACTCGGGGACTGCCTGTACACATGATTTCCATAATTATGTATCTTATGTACAAGTGTACAAAAATTTAGTAAAATTGTTGTGCAAGTTTAGATAACTGAAAACACATGAATATGAAAATGTGTAATTTTTCTCAACACATTTACATGAGAGAAGGTTGTTAATTATATCCCACTATTTAAAGGTTAAGCCATGCTTGTTATGTTTTGTTTGGGCTTAAATCGTTATCTTATCACTTTGAATATGGACTCTAGGGCAAGGTAAGACATAAGGTTTCTTTCTGATAACCACATGTTTGTATTTGAGCTGGGAAAAACTTGGAATTTCCCTTCTATTGGAAACTTTCCGGTTTTGGAGGATATTTTGGTTTTGGAATGATAGATGGTAATTTTAATATTACAGAATGGAAATTCTAAACTCATTTAAAAAATTGAAATGTTTCATTTTGGAGTTTTTGAAACAAAACTTTGAAATTCTGGAGTCTTTTTAGAATTTGAAATTATTTTGGTTTGTACGTATCTTATTTTCATGTTCAAATATAACAAAGCACTCAAAATATTAAAACTGCTTTTAGATAAACAGCTGTTGTAGTAAACTTAAAATCAATTAATCTAAAATAAAAAAGCCTTTGTTAGACAGGTAGGGAGGGAGATGGGAAGCATGACAGCCCACCCGTTTGCTTTGTTTACCATGAAAAATTTCATGAAATCCACATATTCCCACAGAATGTTTTGATTTCAGTGAATCAGAGTTTTCCAGTGGAAAACATGTTCCATCAGAAAAATTATGAGCAGCTCTAGCCAATACTGAGAAATCAAAAAAGGCCAAATCATGTTTGAAATCAGTGAGACTACAATGGGTAAGTTAAATGGTATTTGGTCCTTGAACATAATTTTTAGGTGTCAGGGCCAGGATTACATAAAGCAGTGCAACCTCATTATGCAGAACTTCTGATATAATTTGGCTGTAAAGTCAGCTTAACTGTTCCAGGGAATGTGAACCTGTGGTGTCAAGATATGAAAAATGTCTCTCATCCTCATCCCTATCATCTGATGCTGAGTTAGCAGGGACAAACAGGTTTGACCAGTGGATGTGCTTGTGATATGCTGAGTTTTGGCTCTGTTTACAGCCTTGCAGGAGACCTAGTGATGCAAGACAGGGGAGACATGGCAGACAGGGGAGATTCCAGAAGACTGGAAAAGGGCAAATATTGTGCCCATCTATAAAAAGGGGAATAAGAACAACCCAGGAAACTACAGACCGGTCAGTTTAACGTCTGTCCCAGGGAAGATAATGGAGCAGGTAATTAAGGAAATCATATGCAAACACTTGGAAGGTAATAAAGTGATAGGGAATAGCCAGCATGGGTTTGTGAAGAACAAGTCATGCCAAACTAACCTGATAGCTTTCTTTGATAAGATAACGAGCCTTGTGGATAAGGGAGAAGCGGTGGATGTCATATACCTAGACTTTAGTAAGGCATTTGATACAGTCTCGCATGATATTCTTATTGATAAACTAGGCAAATATAACTTAGATAGGGCCACGATAAGGTGGGTGCATAATTGGCTGGATAACCGTAGTCAGAGAGTTGTTGTTAATGGTTCTAAATCCTGCTGGAAAGGGATAACAAGTGGAGTTCCTCAAGGGTCTGTTTTGGGACCCGTACTGTTCAATATCTTCATCAATGATGTAGATATTGGGATAGAGAGTACGCTTATTAAGTTTGCAGATGATACCAAACTGGGTGGGGTTGCAACTTCTTTGGAGGATAGGGACATAATTCAAAATGACCTTAGCAAGTTAGAGAAATGGTCAGAGGTAAACAGGATGAGGTTTAATAAAGAGAAATGCAAAGTGCTCCACTTAGGAAGGAACAATCAGTTCCATACATACAAGATGGGAAGCGACTGTCTAGGAAGGAGCATGGCGGAAAGGGATCTAGGGGTCATAGTGGACCACAAGTTGAATATGAGTCAACAGTGTGATGCTGTTGCAAAAAAAGCAAATATGATTCTAGGTTGTATCAACAGGTGTGTTGTAAGCAAAACTCGTGAAGTCATTCTGCCGCTCTACTCTGCACTAGTTAGGCCTCAGCTGGAGTACTGTGTCCAGTTCTGGGCGCCACATTTCAAGAAAGATGTGGAGAAATTGGAAAGGGTACAGAGAAGAGCGACAAGAATGATTAAAGGTTTAGAGAACATGACCTATGAAGCCAGGCTTCATGAACTGGGCTTGTTTAGTTTGGAAAAAAGAAGATTAAGGGGGGACATGATAGCGGTTTTCAAATATCTAAAAGGGTGTCACAAGGAGGAAGGAGAAAATTTGTTCCTCTTGGTTTCTGAGGACAGGACAAGGAGTAATGGGCTTAAAGTGCAGCAGGGGAGGTTTAGATTGGACATTAGGAAAAAATTCCTAACTGTCAGGGTGGTCAAATATTGGAATAAATTGCCAAGGGAGGTGGTGGAATCTCCCTCTCTGGAGATATTTAAGAACAGGTTAGATAGACATCTGTCAGGGATGGTGTAGACGGAGCTTGATCCTGCCTTGAGGGCGGGGGGCTGGACTCGATGACCTCTCGAGGTCCCTTCCAGTCCTATTATTCTATGATTATTCTATGATTCTAAGATTAAAGTAACCCTGAGGGTGCTCAAAGACAACACAGGATGACAGCCTTGCACAGACTGACCTTAGGATCAGAACATTGCAAACCATCTTTGTGCGTGTGCCCATGCACACTTGCTAAAGACTCTGCTTAGCCATATTGCAACACTTAGGCCTTCTGTATCTCCTCAATCACATACTGTTGTCAGATTTTAAGAAATTAAGTGCAATAATAACATTAAGTACAATTAAGTGGTGAACTCTCAGAATACTCCTGTACAAAGTTGGACTCCTGATACAAACTTGGCATCATGGTCCCACATTATAATAATAAATATATCTTAAGGCAAATCTGTTTCAGTTATTTACATTTGAGAGGTGAATGCATGGGTTTATCAGTGAATGCAGAATAACTGTTGAGTCTCTAGAATGGTTTGCTGACCTTCTGTCCTCCAAATTGTATTGCGAAATTTAATCACAGCTGCTGCCTTTGTAAATGTTATGAAATGAAGTCTAGCAAGAAGGCAACAAGCTTTATTAACTTCCTTTTGGTGTATGGTAGCACCAAAACAGAAGGGATTATTTTAATGTCATTAGAATTAATTATCATATATTTGGTAAAAATAAATTATGGTCTAATTCCCCAGTGAATTCAAAATTTTATTCAAATTGCAATGCAATGACTGATATTTTATAGAGAACAATCTCCAAGACTTTTTCCATTTGTGTAAATCCCCTCAGGACTGTGTGGAATAAAGAACCATTAGTTAAATTCCCTCCAGAGTTCTTGCTCTTTCCCAAAGCCAGTCATTTAATGGCATCAAAATCAGATAAAAAAACAGACTAGGTAACTGTCTGGAAACCATAATGATGTCAGGAAATGAAAAGGGATCAAAATTAAATATTTCACATCTTTATAATATTGAAATGTTGAAGGTATAAGAGAAATGTGTAATAAAAGCCTTTGTGTAACTGTTGGAACAGTGGATGAATGATTGCCCTTTTCCTTGATATATGGTGACCCTAAAAGTAATTGCAGTGATGATGCATCTATAAATTTTCATGCAAGTGTCAGTCAATTTCTGTCCTTTTGCCAATTGTGAACAGTTCCAAACAAGGAAAAAAAGCTTGGGAGAACTCAGTATTACCTTCTGTGGGAAATCTTTCTATATCTTTTACTTTGAACACCGAGGGAAAGGGCATGTTTTGGCACCACTGATGTGAATTGGGGCTCTTCACAGAATGCCGTAACTGCTGTCTAAAGTTATCAAAGGAATTTTAAAAAGCTAAAATCAAAAGAACAACCCAAACACCGTAGGACAAATTGGATGATCAGAATCTCACTCTGCTCTTATTCTGGCTGTTGTAGTAACAGTGGCTATGTCTAGACTGGCATGATTTTGAGCAAATACTTTTAACGGAAAAGTTTTTCCATTAAAAGTATTTGCGCAAGAGAGCGTCTACACTGGCATGTGCCTTTGCAAAAAAGATTTGCTTTTGTGCAAAAGCATCCGTGCCAGTGTAGATGCTCTCTTGTGCAAGAAAGCTCCGATGGCCATTTTAGCCACTGGGCTTTCTTGTGCAAGAAATTAACGTGGCAAGAATACTAGCTCAAGAGGGCTTATTCCTGAGCGGGAGCATCAGAGTATTTGCACAAGAACCACTGATTTTGTACATTACAAAATCAGTTTTCTTGCGCAAATACTCATGGCCAGTGTAAACAGGTGGTACGATTTTGCACAAAAGCAATCGCTTTTGCGCAAAATCATGCCAGTCTAGATGCAGCCAGTGTGTTTTGGCTGCACAACAACTTTTAACTTGTTGTTTTCCTCTGTTAAGTGTTTAACCTCTCATTGAAAATATCTTTATAGTCTCCTCAGCCTTCCACCACTGAAGATAAATTTGTTTATCTGTGCAAAGAGGAATTTTTAAGAACTGTGGTGTTATGGATAGTACTATTTCCCATTCTTAATACAATATTGTTTAGAGGCACTTTTGCTACTACAGCAGTGAGGGGCATATGGAAACTAAATTAGGCACCAGGCAACTAGAGACTGCAGTAGCACATGTAAATACACTCACCTAGTAACACAGAATTTACTGTCTGAAGCCCAAATCATGCAGTCAGATTTACTATTTTAGGATTTGAGCCCATGATCTTTCCTTGTTATGATGCACTTGTGATTTATAATTTGGGAAACCATGTAACTGCCATAGTACATGTAGGGTTTGTCTGATGAAACTGGGAGGTGCAGCAACATGTGTAGACCTACCCAAGCTAGCATTGATCAAGCTGACTTTGCCCCCCCCCCCCAAAATAGAGAAAAAGCAGAGTAGCTGCAGTGTCATGGACAGCAGCAGAGACAAGCTGCCTGCACAAATTCCCTGGGCCCAGGTTGGAGTTTTATTTGGGTGGCTAGCCCTTGCCCTCCACCTCTGCTGTAGAGCCTGTGCTAATGTTCTTAACAAGCTAGCTCAATCAGTTATCTATATGCAGTCTGCACATGCTGCAATGACACCTTTTGTTACAATGTGGACATACCTGTAAACCCTGGGATTATGGTGCTAAATGGAATTGTAAGCAGATTGGAAGAGACACAAATATAATGGGAAAAGAATTTTGGGCTAGTAGCATATGCAAGGTATTCAGTTACAAGGCTGAATTAAATATAAGGAATCAAGAGATTAATCCAATTTTGACTATCTTCTTGGATTTATTAAAAGCGAGGAGTCCTGTGGCACCTTATAGACTAACTGAAGTGTAGGAGCGTAAGCTTTCATGGGCAAAGACCCACTTCGTCAGATGCATGTAGTGGAAATTTCCAGAGGCAGGAATAAATATGCAGGCCAGGATCAGGCTGGAGATGACCAGGTGGATCCAATCAAGGAGGATGAGGCCCCCTTCTAGCAGCTGATCTGGAGGTGTGAATTCCAAGAGAGCAGAAGCTGCTTTTGTAGTTAGCAAGCCATTCCCAGTCTTTGTTTAATCCAGAGTTGATTGTGTCAAACTTGAAGATGAACTGTAGCTCAGCAGTTTCTCTTTGAAGTCTGGTCCTGAAGTTTTTTTGCTGCTGGATGGCTATTTTAGATCTGCAATTGTGTGTCCTACAGGTTTTTGTATGTTGCCATTCCTAATATCAGATTTGTGTCCATTGATTCTTTTACGTAGGGACTGTCCAGTTTGGCTGATGTATATAGCAGTGGGGCATTGTTGGCACATGATGGCATATATTACGTTGGTAGATGTGCAGGAGAATGTACCAGTGACAGTATGGCTGATCTGGTTAGGTCCTGTGATGGTGTTGCTGGTGTATATATGTGGGCAGAGTTGGCACCGAGGTTTGTTGCAAGGATTGGTTCCTGAGTTCGAGTTATTATGGTGCGTTGTGTAGTTGCTGGTGAGAATATGCTTCAGGTTGGTGGGTTGTCTATGGGCAAGGACCGGCCTACCTCCCAAGGCCTGTGAAAGGGAGGGATCATTGTCCATGATGGGTTGTAGATCACTAATGATGCGTTGGAGAGGTTTTAGCTGGGGACTGTAGGTGATGGCCAGTGGTGTTCTGTTGATTTCTTTCTTGGGCTTGTCCCGTAGCAGGAGGCTTCTGGGTACACGTCTGGCTCTGTCAATCTGTCTCCTCACTTCCTCGTGTGGGTATCGCAGTTTGCAGAATGCTTGTTGAAGATCTTGTAGGTGTAGGTTTCTGTCTGAGAGGTTGGAGCATATGCGGTTGTACCTCAGTGCTTGGCTGTAAACAATGGATCGTGTGGTGTGTCCGGGATGGAAATTGGAGGCATGCAGGTAAGTATCGCGGTCTGTAGACTGTGAATGGCTTGCTAACTACAAAATCAGCTTCTGCTCTCTTGGAATTCACACCTCCAGATCAGCTGCTAGAAGTGGGCCTCATCCTCCTTGATTGGATCCACCTTGTCATTTCCAGCCTGATCCTGGCCTGCATATTTATACCTGCCTCTGGAAATTTCCACTACATGCATCTGACGAAGTGGGTCTTTGCCCACGGAAGCTTATGCTCCTATACTTCAGTTAGTCTATAAGGTGCCACAGGACTCCTCATCGCTTTTGCAGATTCAGACTACCCCTCTGATACTTGGATTTATTAAATTCTTTTGTTTAACATTGGATGATTACAATTTTATTTTTTCTTTAACAAATAAATGTCACAGATTTGGTTTCTGAATACTTAAACTCTCTTTGTAGCAGTCCCAGATGTTCTGAAATCTCTCTAATTAAATATAATTTGGACCTAGAATAAGGAAAGAGGAAGAAGGAAAAGTGCTAGCCTCTCAAAAATGTGTATATATTCTGTATATATTTTATAATTGAAGTTGTAATTTCCTTTAAGGACTATTGGTTATGAGAATCTATGAATTATATAAACTATGCAGTATTCCATATAATAAGAACATTAATAGATGTAGTAACCTAGGAATATTCACATTTCATGATCACTTTCTCAAATGCATAAATGTGAGGAAATTCAGACTGACTTTAAATTAGAAACTGCTTTTGATTCAGTATGTGTAAGAATTGTGGAGCATTTTGTAGGTAAGAATGGATAACATGTGGGACTATTGGTAATACTTATATCATGAAAATAGCCCAGGATGTGCACATTGTTTTTTGGCCTGTGGCCACATCAGGTAAGGAAATTGTATGAAGGGCCAGGGTAGGGAAAGCTGGGGCAGGCTGTAGTTCCTGAAACAACCAGGCATGGCCCCAGTGCCTGCCCCCTGTCCAACTTGCCTGCCCCCTGACTGTGTTGTCTGGAGCACTGGAACTGGTGGCTCCAGAGCCACACTGAGTACCTGGAGTTGCAGCCGTGCTACCTGGAGCAAAAATCTGCAGCCGTGCTACCATCGCCCAAATCTGCAGCCGCGCCAGTTGGATCATTTGTGCTGGCAGTGTGCCGACCACAACATTCAGGAGGGGATGGACTGGCAGTGAGCTGCACCTGTCTACTGCATTGTCCTGGAGACCATGCTCCTCAATGGGAGCTCGGTGGACCAGATTGAAGAGTCTGACAGGCTGGATGTGACGCGGGCCATAGTTTGCACATTCCCTTCCTCCCCGCCCCCTCCCCCGCAACCGAACTAGACATTCTCAAAATAAGCTTTAAGAAAACAAGGGAAATATAAAGAAAACAGATATGTGAAAAATAAAACACTTATTTTTGGAAACAAATGTCCATCAACCACTGAAAGTCAAGGCTTATACAGGTAGATCCTCTCTAGTTCAGCACTGTCTGGTCCAGCAACATTCTTGGTCTGGCATGATTTTAGTTAGCCAGATGTCCATTTACCTTGGAGGTGGCCAAATTTTCCATGGTCCCATAAAGTTTGTTTATAGCCACCAGTCCTGGATCTCAGTGTTCTATGCTGCTATTTAGCTCTAATTTACCCCTAACGGTCTTCTGAGAGCCCTGTAAGCAGTAGAAGTGTTGGTAATGCTGCTAGCCATTTTTTATCTCCTATGGTTCATCAAAATCTCTGGTTCTGCACTGGCTCATGAGGTCGTGGGACTAGAGAGGTTCAACCTGTGTATGTCAAGCTTATGGTATTACAATATAAACAGTTCCTGAATACTGCTGGTTCTAAACAAAATCAATTGCCAATACATTTGTGTGGTCTACTGCTTTAATTATAGGTTTACAAATAAGGATTTTCTGAGGTCTAGTCCTAGTGTTGATGCTGACTCTTTGCTATAGGCAAATCACTGTGGATAGCATTTAACTATCTCCCAGGACTGGTGTGAATAATAATTAAATAACATTTGTAAAGCATTTGGAAGATGAATTTTTTTGTATATGTGGCTAACTATCAGCAGTAGCTGGAAAATTAAAATCCATTTCTATTAACTGTTTTGAAATGTTTGTTAATGCCAAATCTGAATTAAAAACAAAAATTCATTTTTTGTGTGGAAAGGGATAAAAATATTTCAATTCAGGGGAACCAAAACAGGTTTGTTCGTTTTTTTTTTCTTGCTGTATACCTTTCCAGTGGGTGGGCAGAGAGACCATCTATCTTACTGACTGGTCAGCATCCTAGCTGCCCAGGAACTTGCTGCACAGGAGCTGGCTGTCCAGGGAGATTTCTAAAATATTTTAATGTATTTAGTGTTTTTATTATTCACAAAAGAAGGGTTTGCAGCAAATTCACTAATATGAAAGAGTTTAAACATTTTAAAAGGTTTCTGACTGTATATCAGGGTCTTCCCATATAATCTAGGAAAATGGGATTGTTTGCTATCTATAGCTTGATTGGAAGTGTATGAAGACTCAAAGGATAGGACAGAGAGAAAGCTGGAATCTGCCACCTTTACTCGCTCTTAGTACCACCTCACTCCATGAGAGAAGAACCTCAGCCCCTTCTGACTTAGAAGAGTTTTGAGGTTTGTTTCCTCAATTTATTTTCTGGGTTTTCTTCTTTTAGGAACTCTGCAGTGATTATATCAGTCAAAGAATCCTCTGTTTAGGTCCCTCTGTGGAAAGTTGGCTTCTCTTAGTGATCGTCCATCTGTTAAAATAATAAATTGAGTCATATTTAAAGCAGTTTTGTTTGCCTGCTCATGTCATTCTGATTTCAAGATGATTGTAGATTCTTTGTATCTAAATGATAATACTATAGTAAGTCACACTTCATTGCGTCTGAAGCACCTGTTTGGACTAAGTGCTCTGTTAGAAAAGCCACTGGTCATTAGTTGTGTTTGGAACTAGCTCTTTTCCTTTACTTGAATTGACTCTCTCCATTTGTTCTTTTCATAAATCAAGAATATTGTTTTTTTTAAGTGGCCCAAATCTTCTTTACATTTTAACTGTACAGCTCCAGTGAAATGAATATTGCAAGTAATGGAAAAACAGTTTTGGCTTACTGGCTTATGCAAAAAAAATCCTCCAGTTTCAAATATTACTGTCCTTTGACTCCTGAAAACAGTGTTTGTCAGAAAGCTGAAAGTTGAAGCTGTGCAAAGGGTCGTAGGAAATGTCAAATCCTTGGCCTTTGATGTTTTGTGTTTTTGCGAAAATTAATTCATCCATTTAGCTTTATTTGTAAATGTCAAGAATAGTCAATCATCCCTCTAGCTGAGCCTATTAGGATTGCTGTAGTTTAGGGCTTGTCAGCATTTTATTCTAAACTCCATTCTTCAGGTTTATAAAAACTTGCTTCAAGCTGAAACTTGGCATGTGAAATATGAACTACAAAGCAATTTTAAAATTAAATGTGGCTTAATTTAATTTGTAATGTTAAAGTGTTAACAGCAAGCAAAATAGAGATTTGTCATCTCTGACCCCCCCCATCCCTACCTACCTTCTGTTTTCCAGTTTGCGGGGCTGGAGTCTGTGATCAGGCCCCAGCTGCTTCCGGTGCTCCAGACCACGTGCTGGGCCATGTGGTGCAACTCTGGGCTGAGTGCTTTTAAAGTCCTGGGCCATGAGGTCATGCCATGCCTGGGCGTGTCCCCACTTACCTGTTGCGCTGCGTTTCAGCATGCCGCGCATGCACTTCCTTCAGCCCCACTGGGCTTTGTACATGGCCGGCACGCAGCGCCGGGGAATTTAAAGTGCTGGGCTGCGGTGCCCAGTCACAATCCCCCTTTTCCTCCAACAGCTGCCAGCCGGCCCTTCAGAGGATGGCCCACTGGGAAATTCCCGGTGTCCCACACAGCCAGTCCGCCCCTGGTCTCTGGTCTGGCAATATCTGTTGTTTGGCAAGACCATGGTTGCTCCTGAACCAGAGAGCTGGGAGCTTAAGGGCAGGAGGAACAGCTGGGGCCAGGGCGATAGGGTCAGCAGCCCAGCTACGGGCAGCGCAAGATCAGAGCTGGGGCCCTACAGCAGCCTCTAGCAGCCCATGGCAGTGAGACCAGTCTAGAGTCCCCCAGTGGTGTTACCCTGGGACTCAGTAACGATTAATTAAGAGATCTAATTAGGCACGCCCTGACACTTGGAAATATTAATTGTCCTAAGTCCCAGAAGAAGGGATCACCCGAGGCCGTATCGATCACTGGTTATGGGTTTTAAAACTAATGAGTCAGAGACAAGATATGGGGCCAAACCATATATTGTAAAGAATCTGAAGAGATCAACATGTGAAATATCAGTTTGCCCACTCTATCCCAGAAGAAAAGATGACAGAATATCCCTAATACACAAGGTTTACATTACATCCACGTGATTGAACACAAGTTTTGGAGCTCACAACCTGAATGCTCTGGCTAATAGGAAGCCTCGGCAGAGGAACAGTGAGGCAATCCCGTGATGATACTCTAGATCCTATCCTCCGGCCTGGCAGGTGCAGATATCTGGACTTGTTAGCGAAGGGCCTTCCGCTCTCCACGTATTAATCCAATAGGGAATCAAGTAAACCTTCAGTAGCCAATCCTGTGCTGGGCTATCATTTACATGGGACTTCTCCACAGGAAACTAATCCCAGTGGAAGGACAACCACTATCTACACCCACATGGTCACACTATTCAATCACTCTTCCTTACGTTTAATGACAAATAGGAAAACATACTACTAGTGTACCTACACAATGACACAAGCTGAACCCAAAAGACCGAACCCAAAAGAATCACTGCTAGGGTATTTATAGACAAAAAGGCGGGAAGATGTTAGTAGGGCTGAGTGCAACACCATCTGAGCAGTGTGCAGGGTTGGGGCACTGCAGTAGCCCCTGGGAGTGTGAGGCTGGAATCTAGCCCTATAGCAGTGTGAGGCCAGAGCACCGCAGCAGCCCCCTGGAGTGTGGGGCCAAGGCCGGAGCCTCTGCTGCCCAGGAAGCTGGCAGAAGCTGTGCAAGCAGCCCAGCCAGGTTGAGGGTGGGGGAGAACTAGGAAGGATGCCAGCAGTAGGCAATGGGCTTGGGTGCCAGTGGCAGGAGATCTCCTGTAGTCTGGCAAATTCTCTTGGTCAGGTCCGGATGGTGCTGGACCAGGGATGTCCAACCTATAGTATTCATATTGCTGACCTAGTACTTGTACGCATATGTTGAGTGTCACTGATCTCATGACACCATTTGATAGCCTTATCATGCCTTTCCATAGCCTTGCTTAGGCATCATGCTGGACTGCCAGAATGCTGGTTGTCTCTACACTGCATAGTAAATCCAGTTTCATGGGACCCATTCCTTCAAGCTACGTCTAAACTACACCCCTCTGTTGGCAGAAGGGTGTAAATTAGACCTATCAAAAGTGTGAATGAAGCTGGGATTTAAATATCCTGTGCTTCATTTGCATAATGGTGGCTGCTGCCGCTTTTTTTTTTTTTTTTTTTTTTTTTTTTTTTTTGAAATGGGGCTTTTCAGAAAAAAACCCTGGTAGTTTAGATGGGGCATTTTCAACAGAAATGCCCCGTTTCGAAAGTTCCTGTACTCCTCATTTTTTTGCAGTCTATCTCCTCATCCAGATCATTAATAAAGATGTTGAACAAAGCTGACTCCCAGAACTGACACCAGCGGCACTCTGCTTGACAGAGACCACCAATCAGACATCAAACCATTGATCACTACCCATTGAGCCCAACAATCTAGCCAGCTTTCTGTCCACCTTACAGTCCATTTATCCAAACCATTAACTTGCTGGCAAGAATACAATGGGAAACTGTATCAAAAGCTTTGATAAAGTCAAGATACATCACGTCCACCACCTTCCCCATATCCACAGAGCCAATTATACCTTATCATAGAAGGCAACCAGCTTGGTTAGGCATGACTTTCCCTTAGTGAATCCATGTTGACTATTCCTGATCACTTTCCTCTCTCCCAAGGGTTTCAAAATGGATTCCTTCAGAATCCCCTCCATGATTTTTTGGGGAACTGAGATGAGGCTGACTGGCCTGTAGTTCCTGGATTGTCCTCCTTTCCTTTTTTTTTTTTTTTTTTTTTTTTTTAAAAGATGGACACTACTTTTGCCTCTTTCTAGTCATCAGAACCTCCCCTGATCACCATTAGTTTTCAAAGATAATGGCCAATGATTAGCCAACTCCTTCAGCACCCTTGGATGCATTAGATCTTGCCCCATGGATTTGTGTATATCCAACTTTTTAAGTATTTCTTAGCCTGTGCCATGTTTTTGGATTTTAATAGAAAACTGCAGGTCATTGTTGCACCCACTGTTGTGTGTTTGCCCCAAATCCTATGCAAAGTGGGTCAAGTGAGGTGTCTAATAAAAGCTTATGCTATGTTGATTCTATGTATGCTACTCATATACTTATGATTTATATATGTAAAGTTATGATTTTGGGCTCTGTACTTAGGCTTTAAATATTATTTGTCTGGGAGACAGCATTAGGTGTCGGCCACCTATTGTGAGGAGTGGTTATTCAGTGAAGAGCTATGCTAAATAGTGATGCTGCATGGACTCAAGTGTTGCCAATAAACACCAGAGGAATGCAACTGGGATCCTGTATACCAACAAGTGCACCATGGCTGCTTGCCATGAGGACATGGACAGTCACTTGATCATGTGATCAGCTCTAGTTTAGGAGGTACCATCACTTAGAACAGTAGATTTCCGTCTGCATGGGCAAGATTATAAAAGGAAACTGGGGATGCCTCCATCTTTGTTTTCAGAAGCATCCTCACTAAGGACAGATGGCTGGGAAGGATTTGTTGACCCGTCCTAACTTAGGATGTGCTCCAGAGACTTTTAAGCTAGTAGTTTGTTACATCTCTGCTAAGAGCCTACATGAAGAACTTGGTGATTGATATATGTAATGTGTTTTCTTTAACAGTCTTACTTTCAAACTTGTCTTTCTTTTTATTAATAAACCTTTAGATTTTAGATTCTAAAGGACTGGCACAGCATGCTCTTTGGCGTAAGATCTGAGGTATAAATTGACCTGGGACTGTGGCTGGTCCTTTGGGACTGGAAGAACCTGTTCAGAGTTGGTAAGATTGGTATGCATAAGCTCTCATCAGTGTAGGGTGGGTGCTGGTTGTGGCACAGCTAAAGCTGGAGTGTCTTACTCTAAGGGGATTTGCTTGTGCAACTTCTTGCTGACACGATTCACTGGTTTGGTGCCTTATACAGGAGAACCCCAGTCTTGGGCTGCAAGTAGTCCTGATTTGACCCTCTCAGCAGTACCCCAGACCAATCTATTATATTTCAACCTGTTATTTCGCTACTGAGAGCTGCCCACCTCTTTCTCATACTGCATTGCCTAGTGCAGTAGTCTGGGAGCTGACCTTGACTGAAGACAAAGGCAAAAAAAGCATTGAGTACTTCTGCTTTTCCCACATCATGTGTCACTAGGTTACCTCTCACATCCAGTAAGGGTCCCACACCTTCCCTGACCATCCTCTTATTGCTAACTTGTCTGTAGACACCTTTCTTGCTACCTTCACATCCCATGCTAGCTGCAATTCCATTGCACTTTGTCCATCCTGGTTATACCCATACATGCTCATCAGTATATTCAGAGTATTCCCCAGTCATCTCTCCCAAGTTGACATGACTGAGGATGAGTTAGGATGATTTAGTTAGGGTTGGTCCTGAGGTCTCTTCTGGCCATAGGATTCTATGATTCTAAGTTTCCATTTCTTGTAAGCTTTCTTTTTGTGTTGAAGCTCACCAAGCATTTCACTGATAAGCCAAGCTGGTCTTACTGCACATCAGGATGGTTTGTTCCTGTGTGAGATGGGGTGTGCCTACCCTGCACTGAATCAGGTGGGGTTAAAACTTGTGCAAAAACTTGTGGAGCATCTACACTGCACGTAAGTTCTTGTGCAAGTAACTTTACAGTAAAGTGTCAGAAAAGAGGGCTTCTTGCACAAGATTTATTCCTCTCCCCACAAGGAATAAGCCTTCTTGCACAAGAGCTCTTGTGTAAGAAGTCAGTGTGGACAGGCAACAGGGGTTTCTTGCGCAAGAAACCCCTATGACAAAAATGGCTGTCAGAGCTTTCTTGCGCAATGGAGCATCCATGCTGCCATGGATGCTCTTCCACAAAAGCACATCTCTTGAGCAAAAGCACATGGCAGTGTGGACACACTCTTGTGCAAGTACTTTTGCACAAAAATTCTTGCACAAAACTGTTCTTGCAAAAGAAGCCTGCAATGTAGATGTAGCCACTGTGGGTGGAGGAAGTCCCACTCCTCCATCCAGACTGGGCATGCTCCAAATGCTAGGACAGCACAAAAGGCAGTAGTGCAGCTCAGTCTGGGCTGGACACTAAAGGAGAAGGACCTTCACTAGGACCATCAGAACCACCCCCCTCAGAGACCCGGGTGACAGGAACCAGAAACCCAGGAGACTGCAGTGAGCTACCGTAGCCCGAGGTGCCTCAGGGAGAGCCAGATGCAGGGGAACCAGAGAACTCAGGAACCACATGGGACACAGCCCTTCCAATGTCAGTAGGAAGTGACCCAGGGAGGGTGTTGGAGAGGTATCTCCCAGGTGAGAGATACCACTCCCATCGGTTCCCTAAGGGAGGCAGTTTGCTTTTCTGAAATTCAGGATCTGTATTTTGCTGCTCTCCTTTCTCACTTTAATTTTCATTTTATTTTCCAAACACATTCATGGCTTTTTTTTCATAGTTATGTTTTTTGGCTCCCATGATCCTGTGTGACTTACTGATATGAATAGAGATTGCAAAATTGACAAATTGCTGATTCAAAGGGATATATGTGGGAATACTCCTGTGTTCACACATACTCCTTTTGAAGTCAAATCCCTTTTCTGGACCAGTGTCTGTTTTAGCAATAGCCTGTAAATTTAGGTCAGGGGTTTTTATTTGAATAACTGCATGCCTTGAATTAATATATTCTGTATTTTTTCAATGGCAGATATTGAACCTCTACAACCGTTTTCCCCAAATGTTTTACTGGTGCCTCCCCTTACTCTTATCTGTGACACTTCACTCTGGAGTCAGGATCCAGAGAGGGGCCATACCTTTAGGAGAGGAGGACGTGGATGGGGAAAGGGAGCCAAGCCTGGTGGGGCAGGGAGATGGGGGGTAGGAACAGAGCTGAAGCTGGGAGCTGAGGCTGGTGGTCAGTTCCCTGACTGTGGGATTAGCAACCCCAACTGGAAGTGGAGCCCATGGAGCAGGGCTGGCAGTCAGGGTTGGCTGGTGCTTCTGCCTTGTCCCTGTGGGGGCTGGGCCAGGTCCCAGCCATGCTCCTGCCAATGTTGTTTTGTGCCCTCTTTGGGGGGTATGCGCCACATATTGGGAACTTCTGCTCTACAGTTAGTAAAAGCAAAATGTTACATTTTGAAACAGCCTACATTATAATAGTCTAAAGGGAAAATCAGAGTTCAGACTCTTCATTTAAACTAGAGATGGGGAGCCTCCGGTGCACTGACCAGATACAGTTTGCCATAGTTAACTCCAGGCGAGCTGCCAGGCACTTTGCTTACCTGAGCATCTGCAGGCACAGCCACGCTCAGCTCCCAGTGACCATGGTTCACCATTATTGGCCAATGGTATCTGTGGGAAATGAAATGGGCCAGGCTGCCACTTCCTGCAGGTCTCATTGGCCGGGAATGGCAAACTGCAGCTATAGGGAGCTATGAGTGGTCATGCCTGTGGACTCTCAGGTAAACCAGGTGTCTGGTGGCCCTCCAAGGGTTAACCCTGGCAAACTGAATCTAGCTTGTGGTCTTGGAGGTTCCTCACCCTGATCTAAACTCATAACATAATGGTACACCTAATTCATATCACAAGTTAGCAGAGTCAAGTGAGCTACAACGTGATGGGGATTTCTCGGTTTGAAAAGCATACCCTCTTATGATGAGTCTCATGTCTTCAGCTAAGAACTGCTCCAGTGATCTACTAATGCACACGCTGACACTGTGTACAAATAATATCATGAGTCCCCTTCATCTTAAATTTAACTTGTTTTGAAATCCTGTACAGTAATTTTGGAAGGATGGTTTTTATGCAATATGTTCTTCCACACTGCGGAATAGTTCACAATGGATGGGTAAATCGCAAAAAGGCTCTAAGCTCTTGTATATACCATTTTATTAGTGAAGTCTTTCTATGATTTGACCTACAGGCAAAACGTTTAAAGTAGGTGTAACAGTATTGTAACTGCTAATGATAGCAATTTTTTTCATATCACGCAGCAAGAAAAATCAGAAATGTATTGGAAAATCATTAAGGACATTTGAGTGATTTTTAACTTCCAGAAAAGGTACCAAATGAGATTTGAACCATTTTGAAGTTAGTTTAGACGCTTAGGTGAGGGAAGATTATGGAAGTGTTTGTAAAAAAATAAATAAATAAAGGTGTTGAGGTAGACTTTAGTGCCCTGTATTTTCCCCATGGCATTGGTAAGTGTCAAGAATCAAGGCAAATAATGGTTCCTTCTCAAGAAAAAGAAGAGCACAGAGGAGGCATGGCAAGGAGAGCCATGCCATGCTGCTTTGTCCAGTGTAAGATTGGGGTGTACAGCAGAGTGTGAGAGATTGTAACTCTAATTTAACCTAAAACTTAGCCTTATTTATGCCAGTAAATAGCTTCTTTCCCCACTATATTAATCTGCTCTACCTTGAGCTGAAACATTTCTTTCTGCTTTTTGCATTTCCACTCCTTTACTTTCAAAAGAAGAGGCTAAGATGGGTTGAAAGTTAAGTTGAGAATAGACACGGCCGAGGAAGTATCTCTGAAGCAGAGAGTGGGGTACCCAAAGAGGCAGCAATGGCTTCCTGATTCCAAAGTTGACCCATTGCAGGATTAGAGCAGAGTGAGGTCTCCTATAATCTGCACCAGTGGGTGTATGTTTCTTACTGAAGATAGCTGTCTACCAACCCTGGATGCCTCCCTGCTGCCTGGGCACTATGAGCAAGATACATCTACAGTGGGCTCACTCCCAACATCAGAATCTTCAGCCGGGGAGATGGGGCTTGATTCCATCAGTATGTCTCAGATGGGGTGGAGTGGAGCAGAATGTTATCACGTGTATGCGACATATAGCTATATTTTCCCCCCTCTTCGTTTTGGCTGCTATTCCTAGCTAGGAATAACTTGGTGGCTTCACAACTGTTTCGTATAAGTGCAGTATCAGGTTACCATTGCACTATTCCCTTCATTCCTTTTTACTGAAACTGTGTAATATGTACTTGGTTAAGTTTGTAGCAGTTTGCTATATGGATTGTATATCCCCATCTGCAGGTGAGACTTAATATTTAGCAGCAGGAAATGCTTTGTGCTAATTCATTTGAGGGTAGTTAAGGAAGGAGGAGAGATAATAGATCTCTTTGCCTTTTTATATTTTGATTCAGATAAATTGCAACAGACTTTTGCTTGTTTAGTCCATCTTGAAAAATATGGGATTGGACTAGGACAATATTCAGACAAATGTCAATTTAAATTAGAACTTTCAGGCTAATGCAAGTAATGGGATCAGATGGCATGAGGAGGGGGGGAAGATTCAGAACAGATGTCTGGCAGCAATTTTTCACACAAGCAATCAAAAATGTGTGGAATGGCCTCCCAGGTATTATTATGCTATGCAAGCTTAAATACTAAGTCATTCAGGAAAATTACATGGTTTCCTGAGGCATACAGGGCAAAATGAGCTTGGAAATAGGGTCAACGAATTTAGCTTATGCACATATGATAGAAATGTTGATTCAAAAGGTTAAATTCATTATTGGGTTGTGCGTGATTTACATTGAGAATCACCAGGCTTTACCAATAGGCCACATACTTTCAGAAGTTCCTTCTGATCATTCACTAAAACAAAGGGTATCTTATTAAAATTGTGCTTTGTCTATTTATGTATAGGTTGATGCTGACATTGTTACCTTGTGGTTGGCTGACTCCTTACTCCTGTACTTGTGTCCCAACATGCAGTGGAATAGTGGCAACTGTATCACAGCTGCTCAGTACTGGAGAATGGAATCTTCCTATGATAAAAAGGTATGTTAGCTCTTTTTTTAAAAAAATGGAACAGATTTATATGGAATGTTAGTTTTATATCTTTCAGTTGATGTCCTGAAAATTTGAAATATGTTTGAGGTGTAGCAGCAAGAACCTGTACATAGGGTTGCCAACTTTCCCGATCAGATGGATCAGAGGATAAATAGCTAATTTTCTATTGTGCATTTGTGTTGTCTTAAGCCAAAAATTGATCACATAACTCTGCAATTCATCACTTATATTTGCTTGCATCACTTGCTCGTTAACCATCTTCCAGAGACTTACTCTAACATTAGAAATCCTCAACTGCTTCAAACAGCTTCCTATATAATTAAAAAACCCAAAATGCCAGCTAAATGTTTTCCTCATCTTCCCCCTATTGTATGGAATTTTTACTCCTAATTGCCCACACCCAATGTCAGTGGGACAAGATTCATTGCTGGCCCATGGTAGTTTTTTATATTTAAAAATATCATGACTTTTAAAATCCATTATATGATGACTCTGCAGACCTAGAAATGTGAGCTTGGGGCATGGGATTTTTAATAGAACCCAACTTCTGCACAGTATAACAGATCTTAAAGTCTATGATATTTTTATGTGGATTAAAGTCATTACTGTATTAGGTTTGTTCTGCATTTGTCAGTTTGCATTTTTTTTTCTGTCCTACTGAGCCTGGTAAAGTTGCTCTCCTGATAACTTAGGTACCTGTTCTTTATAGGCAACAGGCTACAAAGAAATACACCAAATATAAAAATTGAGCCAACAGGGGATTTGATGCAGGAATTATTGGATAAGGTTTTGTAGTGTTTATTACAGGGGTTTTCAAGCAAGATGATCACTTTGGCTTATAATTAGAGTTGGCAGGATTTTGCTTCATATTAGTAGATGTCAGTTAATGACCATTTCAGCTGACACACTGAAATGGGGGGGGGGGGGGAAATCTGTTGGTGTGAATACAGCTGCTTTCTGGTAACTTGTGCCTGCAAGGATTGGATCTCACTGGCACTGGGGTGGCCACTCCTGTGTCATGTGAAATATTTCACATGTGCAAAATATAGGATGGTATGTAGGTATCACTGGCTTGTGTTTGTGATTATAGGCATATTCTTCAGCATTCCAAATTCTTGGCAGCTAAACCTTTATTGCCCTCAACTCAGTAGATACATACAAATGTGTGGCACATACTTACTGTTCAAATATAGATTGTTGCATTAAAATAACTAATATATAGATTGTTGCATTAAAATAACCAATATTTCAGTAAAAAGGCAGTTGTACCAAGAAGTAAAATTTATCCTTTCATAAAACTCATGTACCAAATACTCCTATGAATACTCTAAGACTCTAGACCTTTTAATGCTTTTTGTATTCCATATTAATTTAATTTTAGAAATAAATAACAAAAACATAGTAATATTGTAATGAAGATTTCATGGCAGCAACTGACAATAGAATGAAGGCAGACTGTTCATTTATTGTCATGAGAACAGGAGGGAATGGTGATCTCTTTGATTGCTATATTGTATAAAAATAATTGGCTTATTATCATAATTGTATTCTTTTTCACAATATGAAGGTCAAGTGCAATAGTAATAATAGTATGGAGACATATCACTTTACAGATGCTAGTAGATATTAATTGAGGAAAATATGAGTTTTTCACATTTTATGGCGCTGATAAGCATTACTGTTGAAAAGAGGCAGGGGAATATCAAACCCAAAGGACCTTTGCTGTCACTCAAATTTTTTGCCATCTGTTTTAAAAACTCTAATTTCAGCCAAAGACTAGGAAGATGCAGAATGTACTAACCCGTATTGTTCTCATTTGCGCCAAACGTGGAAAGAGTTCTATTTTCTGAGATGCTTCTTCAAAAATATGTTACCAAGATAATTACAGCATGGAGTAAATTTTCAGAAAGTTCTGTTTTTAACGTATGGCTTCTATTCAGAAGTATTCAGTTGAAATCCCACATCATTTGCAAGTGTATTCCTGCATCATGATGTCAGGAAATTGATTTTTTACTTCATATGTATATTTAATTTTTGAGTCATTGAAATCTTAATTTTTGTGCGTACATTTCCCCTTAGGCCTTCTTGTCCAACCTTCTGCATAGAACAAAAACAGTACATTTGATCTTTTCATCATTTTACTGAAAAATATCAGAGGGTTTGCCGTGTTAGTCTGAATTTGCGAAAACAATTAGAAGTCCTGTGGAACCTTTATAGACTAACAGATTTATTGGAGCATACACTTTCATGGGCAAAGACCCACTTCATCAGATGTGATTTTTTTATTTTTTTTTATTACTGAAAAATAGTTTTTTATAAAATGTGCTTGGATGCTATAGAAAACCCAAAGATAAGGTTCACTGATGTTCAGTGGTCTAGAGGAGCTCTGACCAGTCCATTCTATCTATCCAAATAGTGCCATGGAGAAGAGTGTACACCAGTCATAGTTTACACAACTGCAGGCAAATAGTCTGTGAAAGATTAAACTATCCATTGACCAATCTTTTTTAAAAAAAATCACAAAACAGAGCCATGGCTGTGTGTCTAAATAATTAACTCTCTTCCCCAGGTTCTCTGGTGACTTGAACTGAATCATTTCAGTCTTTTGCAATGCCTCAGTTGTGACTGATAGCAACTGTATGTTGACAGAAATACATTTTTAAACTTGTGTTAACCAAAGCACTATTTGAGTGACATTAAGAAGTGTCATCTCATAACAGAAAAAGTGAGGCAATTTTATTACAAACATCAGATAGTTTCCATAAATGCATCTGGTGGACATGTCCAGTGTTTCAGTTTTCATAGTCCATAATGCTTCACTCTGGTATGCATCTTTTCACTGTCCATTCATTACATAGTAAATCATTATATAGCATTGTAAATAAGAGCTGTGATGTGACAGATTTAATTTGAATATACCATCAGAGGGTGATAATTTTTCTGAAGCACTTTTCTCTGATCCTTTGATTGGATGTTACCAAGTACGATGAAGGTAATAAGCAGTTCTTGGAATGGTCTATATTTAGGGATACCAGGTGGCTTAAAAAAGAAAAAATACCGGACACACTTGATCTCAAATGGGAGGGTGGGGGGGACTGGCCAGGAGGATGTGTGTGTGTGTGTGGGGGGGGGGAGGGAACCAGCTTATGAGAAGCAGGGCGGGGGGGGGCAGGGTGCTGGCCGGGAAGTGGTCAGGGAGGAGCAAGTGGGGGGAGAGAATTGGCTGGCAGGGAGGGGGACTGACCTGGGCGCACGCAGATCCCGGGGCACTACCCATTGCGTGCACGGTCCCAGCAAAGCATGAGCGAGTCCAGCCCCAGGGATTCCCTCCCACCCTAGCCCCACCTTCTGCGTAGTTGCATAGTGCCTGGCTGGTAGACATGCTCATGCAGCATGAGCGTGTCTACCAGCCAGACAGTTTGCAACTAGATACTGATACTCCTAATAGGTAAGCTTTATTAATTAGAAAATAGCGGGCATTTTATATGTTCGGTATTTTCTTAATATTTTCCCTGGACAGAACCCTCAAATACTGGACTGTCCAGTTCAAAACCAGACACCTGGCAACCCCAACTATATAGTAAATGGATGCTTTTTAATGACTGAAATAGTAATGAGAGAGCTCTTAGATTGACTACTAAGCGCTGAAACACAGACAGCCTGTTTTAAAGTAAATTATTTCATTTGGCAAGAAGAAACCAGTGGGCTCTAATCAGTAATGAGCTTCCCACAGTTTCAGTGATCTATCTGCATGGAGCTCATCACACAATCTCTTCCCTGTTGAAGCCATGAATAGTGACAACAGAGCTACTTCGGATTCAGGAAGACAACATTGTATTTAATCCCACTGACACGATTTTCAATTAAGGCCTAAAAACTTTATTTTTTGTAGTGAACATTTAGATTCTGCCTCACTCTTACTGGTGTGACTAAGATCAGAATATGGCACAACTCTAACCTGCATTCTGAATTTAAAGAACCAGAGGGAGAAAAGAGGGTGCATGGAATGGCAAAATGGAAATCTATAAGGGTATTAATCATGCAATTTATTGCACATAAATGTACATAAACATAGCTATTAAAGCTGTTAGCTTCTCTTCTTAGCTGTTAAAATATGCCCGTTTCTTTGAAGTGGAAGGAAGAACTTTAGTCCGAAAATAAAGAAAAGGAACAAATTTATCCTTAAGAGCAGCTGATGTGTTGCTTTTGGTTTTGTTTGAGGAAGGATGATTCTTACTCACTGGAAACATTTAGGTATAGATCCAATAAACAGATCATTTTAGAAAAGTGAGAAGAACAGAGGGTTCAGTTAATGGTTAACATTCCATTATCGATGACTTGTTTAAATAGAGGTAATATGCAGATGCTGATATGAGAACAATATATATTTTCTGTTGTGCATATAACTGTGAGCCATGCAATCATTTTAATAACCACTGTGAATTTTCGATCTGTATCTGAGACAGATTTCAACTACTCAAAATTGAGAACTGAGATTGCTAAAAGGATCTTTTTTTTTTTTTCTTTCTTTCTTTCTTTGCTACCAACTCATAGACTTTAAGGTCAGAAGGGACCTATATGGTCCTCTTGTCTGACCTCCTGCACATTACAAACCACAGAACCTCACCCACTATGTAGTAGGCCAATAATTTCTGGCTGACTTACTGAACTCCTGAAATCTTGATTTAATTACTTCCTTGCCATTGTAGGCAATCTCATCATACTATCCTTTCTATAAACTTATCAGAAACTGACTTATAAGCTCAGTCTTAAAGTCAGTTAGGTTCTCCCCTCCCCCTCAATTATTCACCTTGGATGGCTGTTCCAGAACTTTGCTCCTCTGATAGCTGGAAACTTTAACTAGCACCTGATGTTTTAAAATGTTGATATTATTATATAGTCGCCATACCACTGAGAGTATATTTGACACTTGGACATAGCTGCCAAGATTTGTGCTGCTCCATATGTGACATTTCTAATTGAGAAACAAACCTTGACTTACCCCTTAGGGTCACCTACAGCAGTCAGAGCAGATTTGAGGAAGGCACACACCTATTCCTTGCATGCTTTAGAATTCAGAAGTTTGGAAGGGGTTCTGTGGGTTGGAGGAGATCGGATTGCAGTGTTGGAGGAAAGGTGATGTGGGATTTACTAGAGGGAGAAATCCTAGAGAGGGATTGTCCATAGGAGGAGATTCTGATGCAGCGTACAAGGCTGTAGATGGGCTGTTAGGAGCTGATGGACTATAGAAGATATAGATGAATAATGGATGGGAATGAGGGGTGCTTGGGGAAGATCTTTTAAACCCCTGACACACTGTAATGGTTGCCAGAAAATGCCAACACCACTTTTTCAGTGACAGAGATCTATCTAGAAGGGAAAGAGTGTTGGAGAGGTCTCAGGCTTCACTGTTGCCTGAAAACTAGGACATTTCCCTAAACCAGTGGAGAAACTATAGCTGGTTACCTGCAGCCCTGCAAGATCTGTTATATGTATGACAAGTGGAATGGTAATTTGAAGGCCCTCTAAGGTTTTCATATTTGCTTGCTGATATTGACCACCATTTAAATCATTGCAAATAATTGTTATATTAACCATTAGGCTCTTTCTTTGGGGGATGGAGGATTCTATTTTTGAGGGGGGGGGGGGAAGAGAGAGAGGGAGAGAGGGGGGGGGAGGGAGGGAGGGAGGACTAAGGCATGGTCCACACTAGGGATGTGAAATTGTAGCCAGGGCTCATCGATTAACTTTCATGATTACACACAGGCTCCCACGATGCATAGAAAGCTGGCTTAAAAGCCAGCTCTTGGTGCAAGCCAGCTCCTGGGGAGCCACCTGCACCTGCCATTCCCCACCAGCTGGTGCTCAAGGGGAGCCAGCTTAGAAGCTGGCTACCTGTGTGCACTGGCTCCTTGGGACTTACCTGCCCCCGCTCACTGCCTGTGTTCTGGCTCCCCACATGCATTGGCTCCCTACATGTAACCACTGAAATTTTCAACAGATACATTTACATGATTAAACAGATTTTAACATCCCTAGTCCACACTAGAAAATTAGGTTGGTTTAGCGACATTGTTCCTGGCTGTGAAAAATTCCTCCCCTCCCCTCCCCTCTCCTCCCCTCCCCCTTCTGCGTGGTGGTATTAAGATGACCTAAGTCTCCATGTATTCTGCGTTAGAAAAATGGGATAATTCTTCTGTCATCCTAGCTTTTGTCTCTCAGGGAGGTGGATTTCCTAACCTGGCAGGAGAACCTCACCTGTTGGCATAGCTACATAGTTCTGTAGTCCCCAACCCCACCCCTTCTGCCTGAAGCCCTGCCACTTCCAGAAGACCTGGAGCTGGCCCACAAGCACATACCAACATTTGTGAAGTGGCCTACCCTACAAAAATCATTGCTGACCCTTGGATTAAATAGTCTTACAGTATGCAAACTGCTTGTGGAACTGAGTAGCCTCTGATGTTTCCCTATTCAATCTGCTTGATCCCAGAACTGACATTGAGTGAGTGGGAGTGACTCGGGGAGCAGCTCAAACATGGAAAGAGGCTGATCAGGGGCAGGACATTAGCCTTGGGGGGCAAGGTGAGTGTGGCAGTGACATCACAAGGCCTCTTGCAGCATCTCAGGTTATTGGCTAAAGGATGTTAGGAGTTGATGACCTCACAGAGAGTCCATGACAATGGCCAGGTAGGACAGGCTGCAGGGCAGGGACAATTTCAGAGACCTCCATGGCTTTGCTGCAGGGAGTCTCCTTCACGAGGTCTGCCCTTGAGGACTGAGAGAATATTCAAGGTACATGAGCAGGAACCTCTTTGGAGTGTTCTCCTTTCCCAGAACTAATTGAGGTAGAAGACAGACATCCCTGTGGAGAAGGTAAGAGCCTGTGAGATGTTTAGTGCCGATGCAGACTGATCCACCTGGTGCTGGCCAAATTCAAGGTATGGGAAACACAAAGTTAAATTGGGAGAATTATTTTCCCACCTAAGCCTTTTGTCCCTTATTACTGGGGACATTGGAGTTTTAGGGGTTTTTTTTTCATTTCCCTTTACCCATAGCTTCCTGCCCCACAGAGTCTAACTGCTGATTGGAAGGGTCAGTAACAAGTAGGAGACTTAGGACTTGTTTTTCTATTTAAGGCCCAGAGAATGAGCCAAGGAAGGGGTGAAGTCTCTTTAGGGAAGTTAGCTTATGTTGGGCAAACATTTTTTGTTTCTTTGAGTTTGTTATTAGACTCTTTCATTACTTCAGCAGAGGAGGGACTTTGAAGCTGTCACAAGAGGCACTTCACTGCAGGGCTGAAATGGCTGTTAAAGATGCTAAGTGGGGAAAGTCTGCTATGCCATGTCCAGCCCTAAGTGGATATAGGGGCTGTAATCTATAATAATAAAAATGATAATTTTACAGGTTCAAATTTATTGGTAATTAAAAAGTCCTCAAATAATCAAACTTGAGTGAGTTTGAGTCTGTTAGAACTGATCCTACAGCCTGATGACAAGTCTGATTCTAATTTCTCTGCATCCTTCCTGCACTTGGTATAATCTTTTGGGATGTCCTGTTGTGCCATGATTAATGCCTCCTGTGCTACCACATAGACACTTCTCAAATTCTCCATCTGTTTTTGCCAACTTAACTGCTTTACATTTTCCTCACCACACTACGTCTGACATTCTTTAAACTTTCCTTTAATTTCTTGCAAGTTAAGAGCCAAGGACACATTGTCAAATAGCAATTTTTAAATTCCACATTCTTTTTTTAAGAATCTCATCCACTTCATTGACCTCTTCTCCCCTCCCTCCCCCCCGCACACACACATCTGTTTAACCTGTAATTCAAATATTTTCATCCTTTGAATTTACAGGAGGGAGGGAAAAAATACTCTACTTAACCTCTAATTAGACAAGAAGCAATGGACTTACTTTAATTTAAGGGTTATTTAGGTTGAACATTGGGAAAAACTAATGGTAATGGTGGTTAACCCCTAGAATAGGTTGCCAAGGAAGGTTGTTGAATCTGCCAGTGAGGCTGCTGCGGCTCTGTCCCCACTCCTAGGCCAGCACACAGAGGCTGCCCTGGCTCCATCTGGGTTGCCGGGCGGCTGCTGCTGCCCTGATGCCACGGCTTTGCTACTGCTGCTGGGCTGCTGAAGCCCTGGCCTTGCTACCATCAGCCTTGCCTTTTCTGGGGCTCTCAGCTGCTGGCCTTCCTGCCCCAGGGCTCTCTCATTCAGCAACATCCGTGGTTCTCCCAAACCACAGATGTTACCAGACAAGAATTCCAGTTTAGGAAGACACCTATGTATCTTATAAATAATTCAAGAGCTCCTTTAGTATTTATTTCTCAGCAGCAGGCAGCATATGACTATTTCTGGCACTTTACTGAGTTAGTTTCACTGTATGTATTTTAATTTTATTCAAAGGTTTCCCCACACAGGCACTTGGCTGCAAGGTCCGCTGTGTTTGTTACAAACCAGGATGTAACAATCAGAGCAAAGCTTCGCTATCTTATTCTTGACAAGTAGATTTAAACTTTGTCACATTGAATCAATAATTGATTATTGGGATCCCAGCTGTGCTTTCACTTTGTAATCAATAAAAAAAATTATACTCTATTTTACAGGTTCAAATTTACAAATAACTAATAAGACCTTCGCTAACCAAGCTTGACTGAGTTCTATGAAGCAACTGTTAGGGTATGTCTAGACTACATGCCTCTGTCGCCAGAGGCATGTAGATTAGGGTACTGGACATAGTAAAATGAAGCGGCGATTTAAATAATCGCCGCTTCATTTAAATGTACATGGCTGCAGTGCTGAGCCGACAAACAGCTGATCAGCTGTTTGTCGGCTCAGTGTGATAGTTTGGACTCTTCCCTGCCAACATCAAAGGTATTTGTCGACCACCCAGGTATGCCTCATTCCAGGAGGCATGTAGTCTAGACGTACCCTTAGTGAGTGCATAACAGAAAAGGCATACATTGCCAAGATCTGTTAGAACTGATTCTGTGGTCTCATGTCTGATCCGATCTCTTCATTGCTAATAATGGCTTATACTTTAGTATTTTTATAATCAGATGGTTTACAATCCCATTTGTTGTTCTTTCCATACCATGATTAAAAAGGAAGTTCTGAGCACTTCTGTGATTTAGACAACTGCTGCTTACTCATGTACTTGCCATCAGCATATTATATTTATGCATACTTTTGTTTATTATAGTTAAGACACTGCTCACTAACTCAAAAGGATAGGGCACTATATCCAAGGTTTTTATATCTTTCTGAATAACTACAGCATGCTGGTATTTCTCCACCTCTTAGCCTGTCTATTATTGTAAATAGTGGTTTCAGAGGGGTAAACAGAGTTAGTCTGAGACAGGAAAAACTTAAAAAATAACAAATAGTCTAATAGCACTTTAAAGACAAACAGAACATGTAGATGGTATCATGAACTTTCATGGGCACAACCCACTTCTTGTCATCTGAAGAAGTGGGCTGTGCCCACGAAAGCTCATGATACCATCTACATGTTTTGTTAGGGTACATCTAAACTAAGTTCTGTTTTTGAAACGATATACAAATTCCATGAGAATTTGCATATCTTCTTCTGATCTCACTTTCAAAAGCAGAGCTTTCGAAAATAAGTCTGGACGCGTGTGGATTTTTTTGGGGGGGGAGGACCTTTTTTGAAAAAAACTCATAAATTTCATTTTTTTCAAATTTCTGGGAAATTTGCATATCCTCTTTTGAAAACAGAGCGTAGTCTAGACATAGCCTTAGTCTTTTAAGTGCTACCAGACTATTTGGGTTTTTTAAAAGTTTTTCTTGTAAATAGTGGGTTCTTTTAGATGATTAATGGACAAAATATCAAATTGTCAAGCTCAAGTTTGGTTTATTAATCAAAGACTAGACATGTAAGATCAAACTGCACAGAACAGTAATACATACAAATTGATCTGGAGTACCATGCATGTTATCTTGTACTAAGTTCAATTTAGTTAACATTCTACAAATCTCCTGTATATTGTTTTTTAACATTCCAGTTTAATGGCTAGCTCCAATCACTAGTAAAGGGCAACTTGTTAACTACATGGTTTAAAACATTCTGCTGTGCCTTGTATTGCCAACATTGTTTGGATGGAAATATAACTAAAGCAAGTTGAAAACATGTTTTTGCCAACTACTGATTGAACCTCCCTAATCCAGTACTCTGTGGTCCAGCAACATCTGTGGTCCAGAATGATTTTAGTTATCTGGATGTCCACTTATGTGTGTGGCCAAGTTTCCTGTGGTCCTGGTTCTCTGTGTTCTGTGCCAGTTTTTAGCTCTAACTTATCCACAAATGTAATCAGCAGAAATGTTCACAATTCTGCTAGACAATATTGACCTCCCATGATTCAGCAAATTCTCTGGTTTAGCACCAGTCACATCCTGAGGGTGCCAGACTAGAGAGGTTCAACCTGCTCTGCATTTTACCCTTTTTCCTTTGGAATAGTTTATATGCCTGCAAAACGTCTTTGTCGTTTTAGTGAAGCACAACTTAGAAATAGGTTGAGGTATACTATATTCTTATACTTGAAAAAAAGTCTAGCTCAGGGTGGCAATAAAATAGCAGTGGTTTGCCGGGGTTAATCCCTGACAGGCTCTTAGCACTATGTTTACCTGTGCCTCTGCAGGTATCAGTAATCACAGCTCATATTAGCCACAGATCACCATTCCCAGCCAATGGGAGTGGTGGGAAGCAGTGTGAAGTGGGACAACACTTTTTTGCAGAACCCATTTTCTGGGAATGGTGATCCGTGGCCAACAGGAGCTGCAATTGCCCATATCTGTGGAGAAGCAGGTAAATACAGAGGTGAGTACCAACCCCAGGGGCTAACCCTGGTGGACTGGATCCAACCTGCGGGCTGGTCTTTGCCCACCCCTCATCTAGTTAGTACATTTCCTTTGTATGCAGCCCCAATATTACTTACAAGGCTTTGTGGGAGTTGTCAAGCACAGCCACAATAAATGCGTAGGCTGTAGGCCTCATGCGTCAGCACCGCAAAGCATTACGGATAATCTCACAAACAAGCTAATAGATCCTTTAACAGTCTGACCTATAGGTCAAGAGCTGTGAATTGACTCTTTCACAGCAAGTAAATAACATGACCTATATATATATAATACTTTCTCTCTGAAGACTGAAAAAGTGCAGCCTAAGCCATTTACTCAAGCCAGATACTTTAAACTTTCAAAGTATATTATTCCTTCTTGACTTACATGTGCAGTGCATGTGGAGAACTGGGAAGCTGCTGGTGCTATTGAGATTACTTGGGTATTTGCCATGACTACTGCTGTTTTCACATGGTTGCTACAGGCCTGAGAAGCAAAAATTTTGACTACAGGAGATGCAGAACTATTCTCACAGGTAGACTTCTAGGTAGGTGGTATAGAATCATAGGCCCTACAGTCCAATTTCATGACTTTCTAGAAGAGTGTGCATGCCATGCCCATTCTCAAGTGCAATGACTGCTCTTATTTCTGTCCTTGTGAGGTTCCAAGAACAGGGAGGGGCTCCCATGTTAAGGCAAGATGCCATCTGGCCCTGTTTTTACCTATCTGAATATTTTTGTGGCTCTGTCAATTTGTTTTTTCATTTCCCCTGGTGGGTATTTCACGTTTCCTCAGCTCCCACCCCCTAACACTCCTACTTCACTTACGCTACTTTGATGACTTCTTCATCATATGGACCCACGGAAAAGACACTCTTGAAGAATTCCACAAGGATTTCAACAACTTCCACCCTTCTATCAACCTCAGCCTGGGCCAGTCCACAAGGGGAATCGACTTCCTGAACACTATAGTACAGTTAAATAATGGACAAATTTCCACCACCCTATATTGGAAACCCACCGACTGCTACACTTACCTTCATGCCTCCAGCTTCCATCCCAGACACATTTTTCAGTGGATTATATACAGCCATGCCCTATGATACAACTGGATTTGCTCCGACCCCACAGACACAGACAATCACCTATAGGATCTTTCCAGGGCATTCCTAAAACTGAAATACAGGTAGTCCATGGGTTACATGAATCCGACTTACATCGGATCCCTACTTACAAACGGGGTGAGGCAACCCCGCACTAGCTGTTTCCCCCCAGCAGACCAGAGGGACGCGCCCCTCCCCCCCCCCCCCCAGCAGACCAGGGAGACGCGGAGCGGCTTTTCTCAGCAGACACCTCCGCTTGAGAATAAAGGACTGAGGGAAGTGAGGTGTGGGAGAATAAAACTGAGCTCTGGAGAAATGTTTGGCTAGTTTCCCCTACAATATGTACCAGTTCCGACTTACATACAAATTCAACTTAAGAACAAACCTACAGTCCCTATCTTGTACGTAACCTGGGGACTGCCTGTATCCACCAGGGGAAGTGGAAAAAAAACAAATTGAGAGAGCCAAAAAAATACCCAGACATGAACTACTTCAAGACAAACCCAAAAGAGAAAATAACAGAACTCCTCTTGTTGTTACCTACAGTCTACAACTCAGACCCCTCCAACGTATTATATACAACCTACAACCCATCTTGGAAAATTATCCCTCACTCTCAGAGGTCTTGGAGAAAAACTTATTCTTGCTTACAGACAACCCCCTAACCTGAAACTTATTCTTTCTGGTAACCATGCCACACAACCACATCATAAGCCTCCAGGAACCCAGCCCTGCAACCAAAAAAGATGCCAACTCTGCCCACATATCTACACTGATGAATTCATCACTGGAGCAAACAACATAAGCCACAAAATCAAAGGGTCATTTGACTGCATCTAGTAATTTGATCTATGCCATCAAATGCCAACAATGTCCCACTACTCTCTCTGTGTGTGTGTGTGTGTGTGTGTGTGTGTGTGTGTGTGTGTGTGTGTGTGTGTGTGTGTGTGTGTGTGTGTGTGTGTGTGTGTGTGTGTGTGTGTGTTGGACAAACTGGACAGTCTCTGCGGGAAAGAATCAATGGACACAAATTGGATATACGTAAAGGGAACACACAGAAGCCTATTGGTGAACATTTCTGCTTGCCTAATCACAGTTTAACAGACCTGCAGGTGGCTGTCTTGTCACAGGCCAGCTCTACAAGCCAGATTCATAGAGAAGGACTGGAATCCCAGTTCATCCACAAATTCAATTCATGATATGGGCTGGCTAGGACACTACCTACGTAATAACCAATGAAGGTGCCTCTGAGTGGTATCCTTCCTGTCTTAGCAATCTATCTATTGACTTTGATTTTTATCTGCTTAGGTTTAAGTGCCCATTCTCCAGATACTTAATGATGCTCTGTCTCTCACCCCACTTCCTTTATGGGAAATAGCTACCATATTCCTGCTAGGCATTCCTTATGGCTGCTTTCTGGTGCTTTGAATATTTGTTGTTGAACATCGTCCCATTGTAAGGCCCTTAGTTTATTCTGTGGTATTGCTATGTGGTCCTATGCTGCAGAATGTTTCATCCTAGACAGAGATGTATCCCTGTGTATGCCATGATTCCTGTTTCTAATAGATGTTATAAGACACTTTTTACCCAAAGGAGCAACAGAATTGTAAAATGAAGCTTTGAATTGTTTATTTAATTTTTTTCTGCTAATTTAATTGCTTCAATGTCCTTTTGTTCTGTATCTACACATTATGTAGAACAGTGATACTCAGACATCAGTGGTTCAGAAACCAAATTAGCAATCAACATTACCCAAAAGAGCCACAGTAGCATGAATTCCTTGTTTCTATGTATAAATATTACACTCGTAGCAAAATGACTAAGTATTCTACAATTTGTAGATACAGTGAAAGCATTCTGATTGGTTAATAATTAAATTACAACAGTGTTTCAATATGTGCTGCAGGGGATGCATTAAATCACCACCTGTGATCTTCAGTCTGAGTATGACTAGGTTAGAATAAATGTCGCTTGTAAAGCTTCTCCTACTGGGTTGTAAGCTTTCCTGAAGCTAGTACCAGTCTTCATAAGCAGCTCTTTTTTAACAATATTTTTCCATAGACGAGAAAGTTGTATTGGATATTTTGCCATGTGGGCAAAAGTGTTTGGTGGTGGTGGTTGTTTTTATAGTGATGATATAGAAAATTCAGTAGGCTCTGCAAATATGTAGTCAGGTACTCTTTCATGCTTTTTACAAGAACATATGCTCTTCACCCGTTAGAGAACTTACCCTCCTGGTATTTGAATGTCAAATGTTCACAGTAGCTCTTTTAATAAAGAATCTATCCGCTTTTATGTGAAAACTTAAATGTTCCAAATTCTATATATGGCTTATGTGACTTTACAAATGGTCAGCTCGGATTCAGTTTTTGGGCTTGTGGCATGATGTAGTGGCTCCTCCCCCCTCCCCCCCCCCCCAAAAAAAAAGATGATTAGCACAACATTCATGTGAACAAACGTATCTAGGGAGGCTTATTCCATTTGTACCTACAATTTAATATATATGCCAGGACAGGATGGAGATCTACATAGACACACACAAATATATAAACCAGGTACAAATATCTAATAATGGCATAGATAACTCCAACAGACTGATTACCATAAATGTTCTCTGGTCCAGTTTTACAGCTGTTGTTGCCCTTTTAATCAAAATTCCCTCAGCACCCGTCAATACCTTATTAACATGCATATTTTCTTTTGCTTTTTATATTAACCTCAACTCTCCTCTTGTAGCTATGCTTACTATCAGATACTTCTCAAGCACCTCTAACCTTTCTGAATAGCTTTCCTTGTATTATCCTGGTTACTTTCTATTCTACTCACTTGCATTCTATAATAAGTTTGTAAAATATTATCAGGCTTGTGCACAGTAGTAATCTCCAGACTCCAAGCTTCTCTGTCTTGCTTTCACATCATCTCAGATATAGCCTACTTTTTAAATGAATAATTATACATAGTGGGTCGCAATGTGTCAGCCAACTTTCTGAGCTACTAAACTGGATCAAGATGGCCCTTGATCAGATTCAGAATAGCTTGTAGGCTTTCTCAGGGATTGGTGTACTGGCTTGGGATCACGCAGAACACTATGCGCTGCACCATGCTTAGTCCTAAATATAGTTGGAATGCATGTGGATACACTAGCTTTATTGCTATGTCTATGCTGGAGCTGCCGGTGTAACTTCCAGCTTAGTTGGACCTGCTGGTGCTAGCTGTGATGCTAGCTATGTTAGAGCTAGCAAGATAAAAATAAGAGCAGATCTACAACTGCACAGGTAGCATAACAAGCTAGCTACATTGAGTACAATTTCATTTGAAATCCTAGTTAAGTATTGTGGTTGGCTAATTTGAACCCTCACCCTCCTTATCTTTGTTCTGGCAAGCTAAGCTGGCTTTGATCATAAATATCTTGTCCCAAGTGATAAATGCTTGCTGTTTCCCTCTGTCCTGGGTCACCAATCTGCCCTCTTTTGTTATGCCTTCTAGTCCATTGTTGGATCCTTCCTTTCAGTATCTCTGGTTGAATGGTGGCCTTCACCCATATCTCTCACACATAACAAAAACAAGAACAAGGGTTACAAACAAAATTTCAAGAAAAAGCAAATCATTACATTCTTTCGCCTATGTTATATTACAATATTTACTTTAAAACTAAAAACAAAATAACCATAAAAATCTAAATCTATTTCTAAAGTAATTTTAAATAATTTCTACAGTAACTATAAACCCTACATTTATTTCCACTTCAAAATAATTTAAAAACATATTAAAACTTACATGCTTAAAATATCACTAAAATAGGAAATAGGAATTTTTCTATTACAGCAGGACTGTGGGCTGGCAGGCCAGTGGTCTGCCACGATAGAGCTGGGAGCTCCAGAGGTAGGACCATGGGCTGCTGTAGCAGGGCTAGTGGCAGGTGAGGAGCCAGCTGAGAGGCCAAGCCAGGAGCAGAGCCAAACTGGGGGGGCTCATGGCAGGGGGACGAGGAATGTCCTCCCCGGTCCAGCAAAATTCCTCCTTCAGAACCTTTCAGGTCCCAAGGATGCCAGACGAGGGAGGTCCAACCTGTATTGCAGTATGCACCACCTATAAAAATGTACGTGTGAACATATAAATTTTTAAAAAATCTTCTCATGGTTAGGCCTTTTTATGACTGTACTTCAGCTGCTACACAACCAAACATTTATGAAATTACATATTGTATTGTATAGCTTTTTCACTCAATTCCTCTAGTAACTTCCTAAGAAATTACTATTTTCATTACTGTAATATCTAATTTATGTATCAAAATGAGACCCTTGATTGATTTGTAGGTCACTTGTACTTCTATTCTTTCCTACATACTTTCACACTTCTGGAAAAGATTGTGTTTGCAAGTCTCAGGTGGATCCTGCGTAGCCATGGAGTCCTTGTCAATCTTCAGACAATTCTGGGTTTTGATCACTTGTTTTTATGTGATACTGATTTCCTTTAGTACTTTTCTTCTTCCTCCTCTGGGAAATTATATTTTGCTTCTGGCTTCTATTTTCCATTTTCTTTTATGAACTCTGAAGCTAAGAATTCATTTATTTTTTAACATTCTCATGCTCTTCTGTTAGTAAATTACCTTTAGTTTGTCATAGAGCTTAGCATTTCCTTCACTGAGCTTTTATGCTTGAAACATTTCTTATTTAGTTAACCTCTTGGGCACACTTCCTCTCATTTTTCTATTACAATATAGTACAGTAGTTGCTTTAAAATATTAAGTGTCGTCTTCTTTTCATATCTTCAAACCTGGATTCTTGTTCTGATTGTTTTTGTTTCATTAAAAATACATTTTTAATGTTTTTGAAACTGCTTTCTCTTGGAAATTATTTATCTATTTTTTCCTCAAACTTTTGAAGAAATCCCAACCTGAAACTGCGATTGAGTAGGAAAATGCAGCACTACAGGAAGTTTGTAAAAAAAAAAATATAAAGAATTAAGATCAGAGAAGTTTATACTGAGAGATGTTAGGGAACTTTGACTCTAGGCATCACGATAGCTTTGTGTATAAGACATACAAATATATATACATTGCAGCTTTTCAAGTATATTTTCTCCTTGAAATAAGGCATGCTACAATCTCTAGGGCCTGGTCTATACTATAGCAGAAGCTCAAATTAAGATATGTTAATTACGTAACTGGAGATGACGTATCTTAAATCATGTTTCCACACCATCCACACGTTTGCTCTCGTCGGCTTCCCCTAGTCCTCATGACTGTGAAGAGTACAGACAGTGGCTGGAGCTGCCCTCAGCATTTGATTTATGGGTCTGTACTAGACCTGCCACACACTGTGCCAGAAGATTGACCTCTGGAGCCTCGACTTGCCAATACATATAGACATGGCCTATGTGACCTAGACATCAGAGGGGGAGGCAGCAGGAAGGTGCTAGGGTAAGAGATGGTGCAGGTACAAAGGTTGTGTGTGTGGGGGTGTAGGTAGGGGGGAGAAGCAGAAGTACAGACACATGGAGGGGAAGGATGGGCACCAGAGGAGAGAGGCAGGGCAGGTGGATAGAGGGAGGTGTTAGGAGAGGGAATGGGGAGGGGTAGCTAGAGATCAGAGTGGGGATAGAGGAGGAGAGGATATGGGGAAGAGAAGGACTGGTGCAGGAGAGGGGGGCAGGTCCCCAAGGGCTGAGGGGGAGTGAGGAGGGCAGGACCCAGGACAGCAGAGGAGGGTGAGGGGTAGGGAGCAGCAGCAAGCATCAGGGGAGCAGATGGGCTGAGGGGATGGTGGCAGACATGGCAGCAGAGGGAAAAGGGAGAGTTTTATAAGGTATTTATTGATAACTTCGGTGCCACAGTGGCACACATCCAAACAAATGCACATGAACTCAATACTGGTGCACAAGACAAAATTCACTCTGCTTATGGGAGGAAAAATCTTAGAGGAAACACTTCCTCCCCAGCCTTTTCCCCCCAGAGTTAATTCAATGCAAATTGGATAGTTGCATTGGGGGAGGTGGTCTTGTGGGGGCCAAACCTGTCCCTATTGGTAGGGAGATGGTGGGAGGATGACTTAGAGGGGTCACACATCACCTTTTACTTCTTGATCCCAGGAGTACTACCTCTAGGGGTGGGACTTCTTGTGGCAGGGGGTGTGGCTAATGGCGGCCAGGGGCATGGCTAATGTGTCCCTAATTTTAATTCAGAAAACATGACCACCATAGCTTTTCACCTTGCAGAGGTGGTTTACTTACAGCTCTGGGAGAGAGAGCTCTCTCTCAGTGCTGGTGCTGTGACCACACCATTGTGGGAGATGTGTGGTTTGAGGCTAATGAAGGTTGAGTGAGTACATTGTTAAATCACATCATATGCATAAAGGTGAATGGACTATAAAATTTAGCAGATGTATTCTTGATGTGGCATAGGCTAGGTATTTGAGTGTAGAGCAGGAGTAGGTAGCTCCCATTAAATACAGTGCAAAGTCAAGAGTGAGAGTATATTTTGTCAGTCCCCGTAATACACGAGGTTCGAAGGGATGCCGGAAAGGATGAGACCACAACTGGGGGTTTTAAAAAGCACAAACTGATTTTATTTTGATGGCGCCAGACAATCATCAGAACAAAAATTGAACAGATTGCCAGACAACACAAAACAATTCCCTGAGGCTTTTCTAAATCACAATAATTCCCAATAACTGCCCAGGGGTTAGGAACAGTTGAATTAACACTGGTATTGTCCATAGGGCTGATTATTTACACAACTTTATACAAGGAAACAGTAAAAAACCTAAACCACAACTATTTATAAACTAACTTAGTAACTTTTTAGCCACTGTCACTTGACAAGCAATAAGGACAACTAAGAAATCAATTAGGATAGGGATGATGGCGGGGGGGGGGGGGGGGGTATACCAGTTCTGGAGACAACAGGAACACAAGTACCGGTCGCATGCTCATAAACTGTCTCCACTCGGGTCGACCAACTCAGAGTACGCTCAGTAAGACTCGAGAGCGGGGGGTGCAAGGCGTCTGGGTGATCAGGCCAGGCGTTCTCTCGATGCGAATCCCCAGTGAGAGAGGGGCTGCCTGCCTGTTTTATTGCCTGTGAACTTATCACCCCATAGGTTGGTTTTTGCTGCAGTGGGTGGAGTAGCAGGCCTGAGCACAAGTCAGCCCATTGGCTGATCTTTCACTGCAATGGGTGGAGCGAGCAGGGGAAGATTATTAATTTACATGCCCTTATATGGAAAACACTCCACCTCACAGACAGAGCCCCCTATACCAGCCTTAGAGGTATTACAGGCTATGGCTCCCTGCGACGGGCAGCCATTGTTGTAGTTCTGACTCAGACATATTTATATATGCATATTGAGGCATTGCTCAAAGACAGTAGAGATAAAGTTTCATGGGCATATGCTTTAACTCTGTATTACCTAGTGTTTACAAGTTTATTTTGCTGTACTTCCCTGTTTGGAAGGCCATGTGGAACCACCAAGTAACCTTAATTCTGAGTTAAACTTTTTTTCTATGAAATTTCCTAATTTGTTGCCGAGCAAAATGTTCTTGGGAGTTAATGGTCATTTAGGCAGTTGTAATTACCATGTAGATGTGCAGTTCATGTGCTACTATGGAGAGGTAATGATGATGAGATCTACTGATACAAAGTGCTCTAAGGAGAAAAACATCATTATCCCCACTCTGCAGATGAAGACATTGAGGCAAAAACTGGCTAAGCTGTTTGACCAGAGTCAGCCCTAAGGCAAGTGGCAGAGTCAGCAATAGAGCACAAAGTTTTCGAGGCCTGTCCGTTGTTCTGTGCACTAGACTGCGCTGTTGCTATGTGATTGCCCAGTGTCCTTCCCCAGCCACCTGCACCTAGTTCAGAGTAGGGATGTTAAAATTAGGTTAATTTACTAATCGAGTACTCAATAGAATTTTTATTGACTACTCGATTAGTTGATAGGGGAAGGCAGGTGGCTCAGTCCTGGCTTGCGCTGGGACCAAATCCCACTGCAGCTCTGTAATTTAAAAGGCAGTAGGAGTCAGGTAGCCTGCCCCCTGGCTCCTCCTGTGTTTTAGATTGCAGAGCCACAGTGGGGTTTGGTCCTGGACCCAGCGCGAGCTAGGACTGAGCTGGGCTGCCTGCCCAGCTGGCAGCAGCCCCTGTCCGCAGAGTGTCCCAGTGGGGGAGACTGCTTTGTGGCATCCTCCCCTGCCTCCACACAGCCTCTGATAGAGGCAGCAGCAAGGGTGAGTATCAATGGGCACCACGGAGACGGTGCTGGGGGGAACTGGCTTTTAAGCTCCTGCCACTCCTTGCTGCCTAGGCTTATCGGGTAGTCGATAACTTGCTTACATCCCTAGTTCAGAGTGTTGGGAGTGGCCTGTTCATCTCAATATGATGTTCAGCTGAATGAGAATGCCCAGTGAAAATGAGTGCACGTCTGAAACAATACCTTTGTGGGACTGGTATTGTACACTTATGCCCTAATAAATGTGTTTGTCCGTGAGGTGCCACAGGACTCTCTGTTGTGTTTACAGATACAGACTAACGTGGCTACTCCAATGAGACTCTGTGGTGTGTGAGAGATCTGCTCCATTCAAGTCAGTAGGTGTTCCCGCTCTCCAGTGCTGGAGAGCATCAGGCATGCCTATCTTCATCTCCCTGTCAGCAGTGTGTTCTCTGACCATGCTCCCAGCATTCCTGTGCTCAGCTTCACACCCTGAGGGTCAAGGCTTCCCTAGATCCCGGTAAAGATGAGGCCAAAAGAGGGGCTTAGATCCACCTAATGACAAGGATCCCCAGATCTCATTTTCCATGCGTGGGGAAGAGGCGCTTAGGACCCTGTAGATAAGTAGGTTCCTCCAGCTACTGGTGTACATATGGGGGGGCAGCCCTCTCCATGTATGCATGAGGAGCTGGAGGACCGTACCCATCTACAGAGAGGGCCCAGGAGGGACATCTTTACTAGCTACAGCACACACATGGGAGCTCAGACACCTCCACAGGGGTGAGCCTCCCTACACTGAAGTCCATGTGAGCAGTTCAGGGAGGGAGAGCTCAGACTCACTGCACACCTTTCTTCTTTCTCCCCTCATCTGAACCCCCAATCTCTATCCCTTCCCCATTTATTGCCCTCCCTTTGCTGCAGCCCCCAATCTCTCTGTTTACTGCCCTCACTTTATTCCTCCCTAATTCCCTCTCCCCTGCCCCAAGCATTTGCAATTCATTTTCTTTTCAAAAACAGTTTGAGTGCCATCTGAAGTTTCTGTTGTGCTCAGATTACATTTCCCAAAGATAAATAAATGAAATGGAAAGCTATTTGACTGAAGCAGATTGTAGCAATATGCCTCTTTCAGATTTCTTTCTATGATTCAAGGATTTCCTTGATTTTTTTTTTTCCCCCTTAATTCTCAGAGTCTGGGTGGTGCTTAACTTTGATAACCACAATGGTTATCCAGAGCTACACAGGTCATGTGAATCATAGCCAGTTTTTGATTGACTTTGTTTCTCACATGCTGCACATGCTCAGTTTCATTCATTTGGTATGTTAGACTTAGGTGTGAGTCTAACTGGGGAAGCAGACTCTTCTGCTGAATTGGTGGGTGCCATGCAAGTGTGACCCTTACATCAGGATCAAAACTGTAATTTCCCTAGGTCTGGGCAAAAATATTTTGGTAGGATATCAATTTTAGGAAAAACTATTTTTAGGAGACTGAAATCTCATGGGTACCTTCATCAAATAGCCTCAAATTTTGCTCACTAAAACTCAGCAGTGCCCCATGAACCATAAGGAATTTCAGGTCATTCTGAATATTTGTAAGGATTTTAATCATGTAGAAGCATGAAGCTTTAAACAGAAAATGTCTTAATTATGGTAGACCTGACAGTCCACTATAATGTACAGCAATGTGAGCATAAACGAGTGATTGCACATGGGGAGAAGCCGTTTTCTGACGTGTTTTGTGGCCTGTTTATCTAGGCAGCATCATTTTAAGGATTCTGATTGCTTCACCTGAACTTTCAGTATTTGTCTTAAGCCTCAGTATATATTAACAATATGGGTTTCAATACTTGCCTTTAGGGGAAAAAAACAGTTTTATAGTCAGTATGAATATTTTGTGGTGATGTAATATCAACTGATATAGTTATAATATATTATTCCTGTTTGCATTTGTTATTAAAGTTCCTTGATAGTAGTTCAAAGTACTACATTAAATTTCCGATAATCTGGCACCTTTAGGACCCAGGGGGTGCCGGATTATCAGATATGCTGGACTATAGGAAGGAGGGCTATGAGGGGTCTGGGGTGGAGTGGCGGGGATGTGCCCTTTGGTGCTGCGGGACCAACACGGCAGCACCCCAGCTGCTCTGCCTCCGGCTTCCCCGAGTCAGCCACTGGTCAGTTTCAGCAGCGGCTGACTTGGGGACGCCTGGGGCAGAGCAGCTGGGGTGCTGCCAGGTTGGTCCCCTAGTGCCGCCCCTCGGCGCTGCGGGACTAACCCAGCAGCACCCCAGCTGCTCTGCCTCCGGCTTCCCCGAGTCAGCCACTGGTCAGTTTCAGCAGCGGCTGAATCGGGGGAGCCGGGGGCAGAGCAGCTCCAATTGTCCGGCTGCCCGGAGCACTTCCGGTTTCCAGATGGTGCCAGACCATCAGGAGTGCCGGACCATTGGATGCCAGACCACTGGAGTCTTACTGTATACAGTTTTTTATGGCCATTCTTCATCTTTCTTCCTCTCTCCTCCTCCTCCTCCTCCTCCTCCCCTGAAAAAAATTTCAAACACAATCAGGACATTATCATGTGTGGAATCTATTACCTGTCAAAGAAATGCTTGTATTTTTGCAGAATTTTTGTTAGCTTAGATAGTTAATCTTCAGCGCATATTGTGCCCTGGGGGTGATAAAGGTTTTAGTGATATGTACCAATGCCAATAAATCATGGAATTTTGATAGATACTGAAAGTATCAAGTTTTGGTGTCATCACATAAGCTGTAGTTTTTCACAATTTATTCAAACTATTTTGACTAACACTGACAATTAGGGATGTTAAAATTCATGTAAACGATTAACCGTGTATCCACTGAAAATTTCAGCGATTACACCATCACATGCAGGGTGTCAGTCAGCTCCCCAGAAGCCTGGCTCCCCATGTGTACCAGTGCCCACTTGCCACCCCACTCTGTTACCTCTGTATCAAAGGCAGCTAGGCAGGGTGGCCAGTGGCTCGCTAGGAGCTAGTGCACACGGTGGCCAGCTTTTAATCCAGCTCCACACGTATACCAGCTTCTGCTTGCCCCCCCCTCCCCCCAATACAGAGGCAGCAGCACGGGGTGGCAGGTGGCTCCCTGGAAGCTGGACCAAGAGTGGTGTGTAGCTGTTTAGCAGTTTGGGTAACCGATACGCTCGGTTACTCGTTTACATGGCTACACTCTTACATCCTTAGTGACCACATTAATTTATTATCTAATATTTGAGAGGTTTCAAAATTAATATTAAAAAGAAAATTCTCAAATAAGATTTTGTTAGGCCAACATAATTAAAAAGTGTTTTTTTTTTCATTTCAGTCATATCAGACTATACAGATTGGTATACACTAGTCTTTTCAATGTCCTGAAGTAAAATATATAATTAGAGATGAAGTTTTTAAAGAAGGATAGAAGCAGTTGACAGAATGTGATGGTTTATTCACTAAAACTAAAAGACATAACATTGTCACAGTTGTTGGTGCTATGAATTATTTAACTCTCTGAATATACTGGGATTTCACCTATGGGAGCTGTTTTTTGAATCTCTTCCAGTCGCAAGTGATTGCAAATTTTCTAGACCAGATGGTAAAACAAAGAACTTTTAAAAATCAGAGATACTAGTTGGTTGTTTTCTGTTCATTTGGTGATTGGAATAAAAGAACTTGAATTCTAAATCATTTGATGCTAACTGAATTATTAATTTTTATCTCTGTGGACGTGAAAAATACTATTTGCAACACTGTAGAGTTTGGTGGTTCTTAAAGTGATTGCTCATGTCCATTCAATATAGGTGTATGTGCTTGCCATGTGCACCAGTGCCGGAAGATTTTCCCTTATCAGTATCTGTAGGGGAGCTGGCTCAGCCATCCCCTGAGTGGTGTATACATACCACGCTATATAGGGTGCCTCTTCATCCTCAGTTCCTTCTTGCTGCCAGTGACAGTGCTTGGAATCTGCTGGTCTTGGTTAGCTGTTGCGCATTTCCCTAGTTGGATTTTTTTCCTCTGTAAATAGCTTCTGCTGTTAATCAGTTTTACTGTTATAGTAGTTAGTTAGTGTAGGGACTTAAGTCTTGGGCTGGCGCAGGCCCCATTCCCTGGGCTTCAAGTTGTGTCATAGTTATAATCAGCCCATGCCAGTGAGTGACCCCTACTGTGGATGTTTTTGGGGCATAGGAGAGGCCCACAGAAGTGGTAAGTGCTACACTTGTAAGACTTTCAAGCCTTGTATCAAGGAGGAGAGGGACATTCGTCTCAAGGCTCTCCTGGTGGAATCCGCCTTGGCTCTGGTATGCAAACCTTTGGATTTGGCACCCGGCACCAGCACCTTGTCCTGTATCACTCTGGCACCGCAGCGCTGCTCATTGGCTCCCTGCAAGCCTCAAGACAAGGCAAGGGCAAGTCTCCTGGACTTAACGGAGGACATGCCCAGAATGTCAACACTGTGGACTCTCCTGCCATGGCTCAACAAGCCTCATTGGAGCAAGGGTGCCCTGCTCCCAGAGTGGGGTTGAACAGCTCCAGATGCCGTCATGACAAGGCCTTGCAGGCAGCCCAGGACATCTTGTCCATGCCAGTACTGTCCACTCCTGTAGTTGCAGGACCGTACCACAAGAGGAAGCAGTCTGTAGCACTGCCCGGGTCTCTGCACCATTCCCCATCCACCGGAATGTTAAAGGTTTCACCTTTGCATGCTGAGAACTGTAGAGCTTGCAGCCCAGCCCAATCCTTGGTGGGACCGAGGACCACTGATTGCAGCAGGTGGGACTCTTGGGACTTCGGCGTGGATCTTCAGAGGCACACTCCCTCTGTTACAGACAGTATGTGTGGGACCAGTATTCCTCAAGGTCTGAGCACCATTTTAGGGACAGGTTCACTGCTCCAGCACTGCTCCTTGGCTCATAACTCCTCACGGGGGTTGGTGATCCCACTCCATATCATGGCACAGTACTTCAGCTGATTGGCACCACAGCCATTTGTATCTGGAGAATTTTTTTTTACTGACAGCCACATTTATTTTTCACTTATTCATGGCCTTCCCTCTTTTCTGTAGTTTGATAGTGCTTAGTGTTTTTGTTGGAAGTTCACTCATCTCATTTTATATCCATTTTTCTTTTATTCTTGCGTGAAGTAAAGCCTAAGGTGGCTATGGTGCAATCGCATAATGTTAACTTGAAACAAGTACTGAAGTCAAGGTTCAACACGTGTAAGCAGAGTCAACTCTATAATATAGAGTTCTCTATAGAGAACTCTATCATAATGGGGGATTTTAATTACCCCCATATTGACTGGATACATGTCACCTCAGGAAGAGAAGCGGAGATAAAATTTCTCAATGGCTTAAATGACTGCTTCTTGGAGCAGCTAGTGCAGGAACCCACAAGGGGAGAGGCAATTCTCGATTTAGTCCTGAGTGGAGTGCAGGATCAGGTCCAGGATATAACCATTACAGGACCGCTTGGGAATAGTGACCATAATATAATAACATTCAACATTCCTGTGGTGGGAAGAACACCTCAGCAGTCCAGCACCCTGGCATTTAGTTTCAAAAAGGGGAATTACACAAAAATGAGGAGGTTTGTTAAACAGAAATTAAAAGGCACAGTGACTAGAGCCAAATCCCTGAAAGCTGCATGGAAACTTTTTAAAGACACCATAATAGAGGCCCAACTTAAATGTATACCCCAAATTAAAAAACATAGCAAGAGACCTAAAAAAGAGTCACTGTGGCTTAACCACCATGTAAAAGAAGCAGTGAGGGACAAAAAGGTATCTTTTAAGAAGTGGAAGTCCAATCCTAGTGAGATAAATAGAAAGGAACATAAATACTGTCAAATCAAGTGTAAACATGTAATAAGAAAAGCAAAACAAGATTTTGAGGAACAGCTAGCCAAAAACTCAAAAAGAAATAACAAAATGTTTTTTAAGTACAGTAGAAGCAGGAAGCCTGCTAAAAAGCCTGTGGGTCCCCTAGATGATCGAGCTATAAAAGGAGCAATCAAGGACGATAAAGCCATTGCGGAGAAACTAAATGATTTATTTGCTTCAGTCTTCACGGCTGAGGATGTTGGGGAGATTCCTGAATCTGCACCGTCCTTTGTGGGAGATGAATCTGAGGAACTGTCCCGGATTGAAGTGTCTTTAGAGGAGGTTTTGGAACAAGTAGAAAAACTTAATGTTAACAAATCTCCGGGACCGGATGGCATTCATACAAGTGTTCTAAAAGAACTTAAATGGGAAATTGCTGAGCTATTATCTGTGGTTTGTAACCTATCCTTTAAATCGGCTTCCGTACCTAATGATTGGAAGGTAGCCAACGTGACACCTATATTTAAAAAGGGCTCTGGAGGCGATCCTGGCAATTACAGACCGGTAAGTCTAACTTCAGTACCAGGCAAATTAGTCGAAACAATAGTAAAGAATAAAATTGTGAATCATGTAGAAGAACATAATTTGTTGGACAAAAGTCAACATGGTTTCTGTAAAGGGAAATCCTGTCTTACTAATCTATTAGAGTTCTTTGAAGGGGTTAACAAACATGCGGACAAGGGGGATCCAGTAGATATAGTATACTTGGATTTTCAGAAAGCCTTTGACAAGGTCCCTCACCAAAGGCTCTTGTGTAAATTACATGGCCATGGGATAAGAGGGAAGGTCCTTTCTTGGATTGAGAACTGGCTAAAAGACAGGAAACAAAGGGTAGGAATACATGGTAAATTTTCAGATTGGAGAGGGGTAACTAGTGGTGTACCCCAAGGGTCAGTCCTGGGACCAATCCTGTTCAACTTATTCATAAAAGATCTGGAGAAAGGGGAAGCAGTGACGTAGTAAAGTTTGCAGATGATACCAAACTGTTTAGGATAGTCAAGACAGAAGCAGACTGTGAGGGACTCCAAGAAGATCTCACCAAACTGAGTGATTGGGCAACAAAATGGCAAATGAAATTTAATGTGGATAAGTGTAAAGTAATGCACATCGGGAAAAATAACCCCAACTATATGTACAGTATGATGGGGGCTAATTTGGCTACGACAAATCAGGAAAGAGATCTTGGAGTTATCGTGGACAGTTCTCTGAAAACTTCCACACAGTGTGCAGCGACGGTCAAAAAGGCAAATAGGATGCTAGGAATTATTAGGAAAGGGATAGAAAATAAGACCCAGAACATCTTACTGCCCCTGTATAAAACTATGGTACGCCCACATCTTGAATACTGTGTACAGATGTGGTCTCCTCACCTCAAAAAAGATATTTTGGCCTTGGAAAGGGTTCAGAAAAGGGCAACTAAAATGATTAGGGGTTTGGAATGGGTCCCATATGAGGAGAGGCTAAAGAGACTGGGACTTTTCAGTTTAGAAAAGAGGAGACTGAGGGGGGATATGATAGAGGTCTATAAAATCATGAGTGGTGTGGAGAGGGCTGATATAGAAAAGTTATTTATTAGTTCACATAATAGAAGAACTAGAGGACACCAAATGAAATTAATGGGTAGCAGGTTTAAAACTAATAAAAGGAAGTTCTTCTTCACATAGCGTGTTGTCAACCTGTGGAACTCCTTGCCAGAGGAGGCGGTGAAGGCTAGGACTATAATAGAGTTTAAAGAGAAGCTGGATAAATTCATGGAGGTTAGGTCCATAAAAGGCTATTAGCCAGGGGATAAAATGGTGTCCTTGGCCTCTGTTTGTCAGAGGCTGGAGAGGGATGGCAGGAGACAAATCGCTTGATCATTGTCTGCGGTCAACCCTCTCTGGGGTACCTGGTGCTGGCCACTGTCGGTAGACAGGATACTGGGCTAGATGGACCTTTGGTCTGACCCAGTACGGCCGTTCTTATGTTCTTATGTTATGTTCTTATGTTCTAACTCTCTCCTCGTTTGGGGAGTATAGAGTTTAGTTTATCCATTTATTTTTCTTTTACCACTACACCTCTCTTTGAAGTTCTTCCAAGTGCTTCTATAGTAGTTGATTTCTTTATCATGAATGCTGTTGCAGTCAGCAGCACTACTTTCTAGGTCTGTGAACTGCTTGGAACTCTGACATCATTTGGTTTTGTTTTTTCAGACCATTTATGTCCAAATATTTTCTTAGTGTTTTTGTATATTTTGTCAGGGAACAGAAAGCGGAGTTTGGGGCACATTAGTATGATGAGGATCTTTTTTTTTTTTTCTGATTGAGGCAAAGAAAACAGAATTTCTTCATACATGTTTCATTGCTTTTGGTGTTAAAATTTCAGTTTTGTAGCATTTTCACAAACTTTTATTATGAATTCTGATATTTCATTCTGTACAGTAATTTGTTGAGATGGCAGTCATTCACAATTCTGATGTATATAACATTCACTTTTCTTTAATATTACATCTTTTATATTCTTTATCTATTGCTAATCCAAATGTGCTTAATAATATTACAGATGTTGAACAAATAAGAGTCTGAGGCTACTATTAATTTCTTACAATAATGGAGTGTCATTTCTTTTTGATCCATATAAGGGGGGGAAATATCTAGGCTAGAACAAAATATCAAAAGAATTGTATTCTAGTTTAAACATGAAATAAGTTTTTCCTAGATTCCTAGACTCATAGAGCTAGAAGAGACCTCAGGAGGTCATCAAGTCAATCCCCCTGCCCAAGGCACGACTAATCCCAACTAAATCATCCCAGCCAGGGTTTTGTCAAGCCAAGACTTAAAAACCTCTAGGGATATAGAGTCCATGACCACTCTAGTTAACCCATTCCAGTGCTTTACCACCCTCCTGTTAAAATAGTTTTTCCTAATATCCAACCTAGACCTCTCCCACTTGAGACCATTGCTCCTTGTTCTGCCATCTGTCACTACTGTGATCAGCCTCTCTCCATCCTCTTTGGAACCCCCCTTCAGGAAGTTGAAGGCTGCTATCAAATCCCCCCGCACTCTTCGCTTCTGCAGACTAAACAAACCCAAGTCTCTCCTTATAGGTCATGTGCTCCAGTCCCCTAATCATTTTGGTCGCCCTTTGCTGGATCCTCTCCAATGCGTCCACATCCTTTTTGTAATAGGGGGCCCAGAACTGGACACAATACTCCAGATGTGGCCTCACCAGAGCTGAATAAAGGGGAATAATCACTTCTCTGGATATGCTTGCAATGCTCCTCCTAATGCAACCCAATATGCCGTTAGCCTTCTTGGCTACAAGGGCACACTGTTGACTCGTATCCAGCTTCTCATCCACTGTAATCCCCAGGTCCTTTTCTGCAGAACTGCTACTTAGCCAGTCGGTCCCCAGCCTGTAACAATGGTTGGGATTCTTCCGTCCCAAGTGCAGGACTCTGCACTTGTCCTTGTTGAACCTCATCAGATTTCTTTTGGCCCAATCCTCTAATCTGTCCACGTCATTCTGGACCCTGTCCCTGCCCTCCAATGTATCTACCTCTCCCCCGAGCTTAGTGTCATCTGCGAACTTGCTGAGGGTTCAATCCATCCCCTCAGCCAGGTCATTAATAAAGATGTTGAACAAAACCAGTCCAAGAACAGATCCTTGGGGCACTCTGCTAGAAACTGACTGCCAACCTGACATTGAGCCATTGATCACTACTCATTGGGCCTGACAGTCTAGCCAGCTTTCTATCCATCTTACAGTTCATTTATCCAATCCATATTCCCTTAACTTGCTGGCAAGAATATTGTGGGAGACCGTATCAAAAGGTTTGCTGAAATCAAAGTATATCACATCCACTGACTTTCCCATATCTACAGAGCCAGTTACCTCATCATAGAAGCTAATCAGATTGGTCAGGCACAACTTGCCCTTAGTGAGTCCATGTTGACTATTCCTGATCACTTTCCCCTCTTCCAAGTGTTCAAAATGGATTCCTTGAGGATCCCCTTCATGATTTTTCCAGGGACTGAGGTAAAGCTGACTGGTCAGTAGTTCCCTGGATTGTCCTTCTTCACTTTTTTAAAGATGGGCACTACATTTGCCTTTTTCCAATCATCCAGGATCTCTCCCAATCTCCACAAGTTTTCAAAGATAATAGCCAAAGGTTCCTCAATGACACTTGCCAACTCCCTCAGTACCCTCGGATGCATTAAATCTGGGCTCATGGATTTGTGCATGTTTAGCTTTTCTAAATAGTTGCTAACTTGTTCATTCCCCACCAACGGCTGTCCATCTCCTTCCCATGCTGCGTTGCCTAGTGCATTTGTCTGGGAGCTGACCTTGTCCGTGAAGACAGAGGCAAAGAAAGCATTGAGTACTTCAGCTTTTCCCACATCATCTGTCACTAGGTTACCTCCCTCATCCAATAAAGGCCCCACACCATCTCTGATCATCCTCTTATTGCTAACATGCCTGTAGAAACCTTTCTTGTTATCCTTCACATCCCTTGCTAGCTGCAATTCCAATTGTGATTTCGCCTTCCTAATAACTCCCCTGTATTCTTGAGCAATATATTTATACTCCTCCCTAGTCATCTGTCCAAGTTTCCACTTCTTCTAAGCTTCCTTTTTGTGGTAAGCTCACCAAGGATGTCCCCAATAAACCAATCTGGTCGCCTAACGTATTTGCTTTTCTTGCTGCACATCGGGATGGTTTCTTCCTGTGCCTTCAGTAAGGCTTCTTTAAAATACTTCCAGCTCTCCTGGACTCCTGCTTCCTGGTAAGTCCTATTCCTTCTTCTTCAGAGCTTCTAACGTCTACTCTCTTCTACTCCTTTCCTAGGTCTTTTAAGAGGCAGTAGGCAGCAACTCTTTCAAGTGTTGATAGAAAATGGAAAAGTCTTTAGGATTGTAATAATCCAGTTCTTCTTCGAGTAATTGCTCATGTCCATTCCATGTAAGTGTGTACACACAGTGTGCATGTGTCATTAGAAATTTTTCCCTTAGCAGTACCTGTTCGGTCAGCCAGGGAGCCCCCTGGCGTGGTGCCACTATATATCCCTGCTGGCCCTCCACCCCCTTAGTTCCTTCTTACCTGACTACTCCAAGGAAAGAGGTGGCTGGGATTTGGAATGGACATGAGCAACACATCTCGAAGAACAATGGTTACGAGGTAAGTAACCATTCTTTTTCCTTGGGAGCAGTGCTATATATATATATATATGTAAACAGATATGAAGTTCAGTTATTTGTGAAAGGGTCCTGAGCTCTATTTGAGAGAATTTCAGGGTTTTTAAATCATGGAAAAACTAGGTTGAATTAGAAGTTGAAAGTTTTATTACTTTCTGGCCCCAAAATATTTTTTCATTATTATTAATTTTCAAAACTTAAATATTGCCATAGACAAATCACATCTCATCTTAAAAATGATCTGTATTGTATTTCAAGATTTAACAACATTATTTTTTTAAAGTATAGCTTTTAAAAAGTGACTTAGGCACTTAACCTCCTTAGTGCCTAAATCACTGAGGAGCTTTTGAAAAGTTGTCTTTAATCTTATAATAATCAGGAATAGTCAGAGATTTGTCTGTTGCAATTTCGAAGGAGGGGAAATGAGAGGTACTCAGATTCTATCTGCTATTTCCTCTTTCTTGGTAGGGTTGCCAGGTGTCCGGTATTGACCTGGACAGTCTGGTATTTTCGCCTCCTGTACAGTAAAAAAAAAATTCAGAAAATACTGGACACCTAAAATGTCCGGTATTTTCTCATTTCCCCCGCCCCCCCCAGCCAGGAGATGAAAATACTGGGTGCTTATCTGTTTCTGCAGGGGAGCTGTCTGGTCCAGAGCAAGAAAACAAGATGGCGTATGGCAGCCTGTTAGGGTCGAAAAGGGGCACGCTTAACTCTCAGGGTTTTTTTTTTTTTTTTTGCTCAACAACTTTGGTCTCCCCCTTCCCCTCCAACAGAATTTTCCCCCAGTGTTTTTATGTATTTGTGTGTGTGTGTGTGGGGGGGGGGATGTTCAGTATATTTGGTTAAACCATCTGGCAACCCTACTTCCTGGTAATAGAAAAAAGGGACAGTGAGAGATGAGTAGTTAAAAGTATGTTGAGAGCGCTGAAAGCAGTAGAGGGAGAAGTTGGGGAGGTTGACATCCAGGGTATGCTTCAGTGTATGCTCAGATCGTTTGTTAATGCTTCTCTAAGAAGGCCTCTTTCTTTCTCAAAGTTCTCTCCCATACTGGAGAAAAGGGTCAACCTTCCCATATAGTATATTGAAAATTATATTAAAGTCACAAAATATCACTGTAAAGGGTTTGCTGCTGCTGCTTGCAGACTAGGAGTCTTTGTTGGGAAGCACGTGATCTGGGTTTTCTACAGTCAGTCTACAAAAAACCAACTTAGAACAAGTTGTGCTGCTCTGCTTTATGGAGCAGCCTGCTTTTCTCCCCCTCTGTTTTTTTGGTACTTGTGTGTTAGGCCTCTAAATTTTAGGAAATTAAGTAGCATTATACCTAGCCTCCCTGAAAATATTATGTTTTTATCTAATCTCCCTGTATGTTGTGAACATAATACCCCCATAGCCAGAAACCCGAATGATGAGATACAGGTTGTCCTTTATTAATTTTTTTATGTTTTATCCTGGGATTGGGGAGAGAGCCCCTAGAGTTTTCCTTTCCATTGTTGAGGTGATGTTTTTCCTTAGCTGGTAATTGTTCCTCTCACCTTTTTTTTCCTTCTGTAATCTTATTGGGGTCTTGCTGTGGTTTGAATCATTAGCAATCTCTTCTCTGCAGGCTGTTTTTACTGCTGTAGGTATTGTTAGCACCACTCTCTACTTCTGACATATAAACTTGCTTGAGCTGGAGGCAGGAGTTGAGGACCCTTAAATCTTTACAAAGAATATAAAAGTTAAGTTTTAAGAAGTTCAAAATTGCTAGTTACAATGGGAGTGTACTAGGTCTTTTGAGGCCCCCTGTAGAAGGCCTTGCAGTCCTACTACACCCTACCCTAGAAAAACAGAAGTGAAAGTGGATCCTCCAGGCATGCCTAGAAAGGATACAAGAAAGCATCCAATCAGAGCACAGTAAACTTAGATAAAAGATGTTGCGGGTGCTGAATAGGTCAGTTGCTGGCTGGAACTAGAAGAATGAAGAAGGACTGGACTTCTGAGAAGCTCTCCAGATGAGGAGGTCTGGCAGAGACTCTGCTCAAGCAGGAAATAGGCAGAGAATCCAAAGACCATAATCCTAAAATAACAGGTGAAGGTGATGGGACAGAGTGGGAAGCAGTCCAGGGAATGCAACAGCAGCAGTCAAGTAATGGAAACAACATGTGAGTGCTAGTTTATAGGGTCCTTGGGTTGGGACCTAGAGTAGTGTGTGGGCTCTGGTCCTCCCACAAGTGAAGTGGGCAAAGCTAGGGCCACCACATTTGGTATGCAGCTTTCTCTTCTCCTAACTTAAAAGGAGATCAGGATTTGGTTGTGGCCAGGACAACCAGAAGCCCCAGGAAAAGTACAGTTTTCCATAACATGCAAAGGAAGGGGCTGCTGTTCAGAGGGATACAATATGGGAGTGACCATGGGGGGGCAGTGAGCCCATGGGGAAAACTACCCTGCAGAGTGGGGCAGCAGTACCACCAACAGAGTGGCCAGCAGGGCTGGAGCTCCACCATTTTACCTGCCAGCACATTGAGTAAGTAGCTCCCCATGCCAGCCCTTTCCTCCTTTCTGGCCCTTGGCTGCAGCATGGGGGAGGGGGGAGAAGAAAAAAGGCTCCTGGTAGCCGGAGCGGTGGGGGGTGAGGGGGAAGAATTTGTGAAGCTAGTGGCTGGGGGGGAAGAGAAAAGGGCTCCTGGCAGCTGGGAATTGGAGAGGAGGGGAAAAGACCCCTGGTGGTCAGGGGGTGGGCTTGGATGTGAGAGCAAAGAGCCCCTGGGGGCCAGGGAGGGGTTGGGTGAGAGAAAAGGGCTGTGCTGGATGGCATCTCCCACCCTGAGCCCCTCTTCACCCCCAAAACCTAACTCTTGCACTCCCCTCAAATCCCCAGGACCTTGCTTTGAGTCCTGCACCTTCCACACTGCCAGTCCCCTTCTCTGAAGGGCCAGATAAGTCTGGCTTCCCCAGGCAGAATCAGTGTAGAGAAATGTCATTCTCCCTTAACAGAATAACTGAGAAGTTAATACTCTTCCTTCTGTCTATTCTATTTAGAATTCCACAAAAGCAAGGTTGTCCTACCCAATGTTTTGCTCACTTTCTTCAACTCCTCTTCCAGGTTGGAGAAACTGTTATATTCTAGATTCAAAGTGGGTCCTAAATTTTTATTAAAAGGATTTCAGTTGAGCTGTATGAAACAAGACTGTCAGGCGAAGGGCAAGGCACAAACCTATTCTGTTTATCTTCTTGGGCTCATAGCTATTTGACCTGGTTAGTACAAATCTCCAAGAGAAATCCAGTGAAAAGTACCAAGTTTGCTTCAATTTAGGTTAAAAGGAGGCAACATCATAAAGTTTCAGATGGCTTCTATTTAAGAAAGTCTTCTTTGTTTGTATGGGATGAGGCTATCAGCCAAAATTGACTTGTCTCCAGTTCATGACAATGACTAATGTTTCAGCTTGGAATTAAGATAAATTCATTTAGCTTCTATTCTCATTTTATGAACTTTTTTTACAGTTTTAGGTTTGAGTTGCTTGAAAGTCCAAAGGAAAAAGATTTTGCTTGAAGTGAATTCTGTCTGATGAATTGGCATGTTTTTATATTTGTTGTAGGTTCTTTTGGAGGACATGAGACTGAAACCCTGGGAGCAATGGAATTCAGTGTCTTAACTGGACACTTACATGAACAATTTGCATATTTGCATACTCAAACATAGTGGTTGTACACACACGCATTAGCCAAGCAGTTACACATATGTTTATGCATGTCCATGAATTTCTGAGGTTTTGAGGCCATAAAGGACAGATTCCTAGCTTGAGTAATGATCCCTTTTACCATTCTGGTTTAGAGGTAGTACGATGGTGCCCAAATTTGGCCATTGAGGATTCTCTTGAGGGAATCGCTGCGTTTTATATTTGTCAATTACAAGAGTAACTCTTTTGAGTTTCATTTTTGATCACTTGATTCTGCCTGGGGAAGCCAACAGCTTTGATGGGCCCATGGGCAAAGTGGGGGGAGGGGATTTCTCTTTGGTCCCGAAATGGGTGGGGACTTAGGCTGAAAGGACAGGCATAGGGGAAGCAAGCCCTTTGCACTGCCCAGAGCATGGTGTACCCTGCTCCATGTACCCTGTACATGCCCAGAGATGCATAGAGTGTGCCATGCGGCACTCCAGTGGTCACTTAAAGGGTTTGGGGCTACAGCTCCCATATGCCCCTGTCCGCTGGCCTGATTCTGTCATTCTACCTTTTAAAAATCATCACTGTAAGACTTTCCCCTAGGATTTTTTCAGTGGATATCTGGATGCATATTGTAGCATCTTGCATTAAGAATACGCTTTAGTTTTTCTAATGCAAAAACAACTGTGTATGGTAGGTTGTTTTTGCCAGACTGAAAAAATGGTTATTTAATTAAATAAACCAAACTCTTGTTAATTTATATTTTAGCTGGCTATTTTAATTCATCAGAACTGTGCTCACAAGAAACTGCCTTTCAAATCTTGATCAGATTATCCAGTCACAGCTGTATCTAGTATCTCACCCCTAGTAAATATTTGCAATATGTTATATTCTCTACTTTGGTGATTTAATAATCCATAAAGAGATTTTAAGATATCAGTTTAATCTAGCAAGGCTTTACATCTAGTATGTCAGACTGAATCAGCCATTTATAGCAGTGAGGCAATGATGCAGCCACAATTTCTGAACGAAGATAGTGAATTTTTAAAAGCCCATGGGATTTATAGCCCCATTTACTCCATCTGTGATATGCTTTTGGGGGTTGGAGGAGGGAGGGCAAAACAGAGGCAAGGGTTTTGTGTGAATTCATCTTCAAAATGTAGTGCTCCTGCAAACTCCAAAGATTCAACCACAGATTACAACAGTTCGGTAGAATTTTGGGACATATGTAATCTGCATCATACTAGTGGTAATTCATTTTGAATGCCCATAGAAAGAACCTTGCACTTATGATGACTGTGCCCAAATTTTCTGAGTATATTTACTAACTGCATATTTTAAGGCTAATAAATGGTAATTTGCATTAGCAGCTGGTTACATAGGCCTTCAATGCTGCAGCCACAAACCCAATATACCCTTGTTGGTAGATCTACTACAAATCATTTCTACTTAAGTTTGGGTCCTGATCTTAGATCTCCAGGATTGCAGAGAGCCAGTTAGATCCGAGGTATAGAGTTGCTCTGGCTTCTAGACTCCTCTGACTTCCACCATCTGGGGACTGAATATCAAATCTAGCTGTATCTTTAACCCTGAAACATGCCTCAAAACACAAACTCTACATGTTGTGGGGGCAGGTGTAATGAGAAAATGGATTTGGTTTGAATCTGAGACTTCCACACAAAAATCACCAATGATATACTCAAGGAGCTAATACTATAGGGAAATTCTGAAAAATGAAATGAGCTATATTCCCAGCAGCAAATAAAAGCATTCATGGTAGTAAAATGGTAACTGGAAGCATTTCTATGGAGGATAATCTTCATAAAATCTCAGATGACATCAAATCGTTGTCAGAGAAGAAACGAAGATATTGCAATGCACTGTTTGTGGGAAGATAAGTCAGTCATTAAGATAATTTGCAGACCATAAGAATGGGTGAGGAACATGAAAATGTGTGGACTAGTTAGGCAACAATAACTCATCAAATATAACAGTGTTATATATACTAATTAAAATACACTTCTCAAGAGGCAGGACTTCCTTATCTTTTTTTTCCTCAAGCACCATTGTGTCAAAGTATCCAATATAAAGGTATTCTTTGTACGTGTGCATAAATTCAGTCTCCCTAATAAAATAGTAGTCTAAGTTGTATAAATGGCAGGTATAATTGGAACTGTATTTTGAGATAGTCTTTCTGATTTTGTATCCTATGACTAATAAATTGCTTAGTTTGCTTAAAATTAATGAGGCGTTTAGGTTAACTATTCTGTATCTAGATTAATAGATTATTAGATTATAAAGCAACCAGGGACTATGATAATCCAGGCTCACCTTTTCATACTTTTAAGCATTCTGTCATGAATAGAAAACACTCCCTTCTTTTATAACTCAAATAATTTACTCTCCTGGGAGAGGCATAAGGATCTTATGCAAAGCAGGGTTTTTGTGCCAAAAACCCCATCCACACTACTTTTTTTCACCCCTGCAAAAACCCTTTGTGCAAAAACACAATGCATAAATTATGCAAATGGTGGGTGGTGATATGCTAATGTGTCTCATTTGCATACTCACTGCTGGCAAAACCAGCAGTGTAGATGAAGCCCTATAGATTTTCTGGACTGCTCCAGATTATGGAACAGCCTTTAGGAGACGTCTGTACATTAGAGTGCCGCTGTTTTTTGGCTCCAGGAGCATCCCAAATCTGAATGGTTTAAAGTAGTGTAGAGTCATATTTTTTGACTCTTCACTTAGGGTGTGTCTAGACTACAGGGTTTTGTCGACAAAAGTGGACTTTTGTCGACAAAACTATACCTGCGTCCACACTACCGCTGAGTTCTGTCGACAGAACTCAGCAGTTTTGCCGACGCTGGTAAACCTCATTTTACGAGGCATAACGCCTTCTGTCGACAGAATTTCTGTCGACAGAAGGTGTTATTGCATGTAACTGTCCTTTGCGTCTACACTACCATGTCGACAAAGCAGCTTGCTTTGTCGACAGAACTCAATGTAGTCTAGACGCTTTTTGTCGACAGAAGTTTTGTCGACAGAAGCCTGTAGTCTAGACGTACCCTGTGACTGTGTTTTCTATGCCTTCAGGAGACACAACACGAAATCTCAGTCTAGATCTTTTTAATGGACATATTTATTTGCCATTTATGGAAAGCACATAACCCTGTGCATATACACATATCAGGAAACACTTAAGCATGTATTTGAAGAGAAGGATATACTTAGGTTTCATTAAGTTAAATGAGACTTAAGCATATTTTAACAAAATTTTCATAATAGGGATGGCTTTCTAATCTGAAGAAATACAAAGTTGAGGCCTGGGTACTGCAAATACTTTCATGTCTTTTCAAATGGATAGAAAATATCCTGCCATACCCTCTATCTTGCAATTTGTAGTTTGCTAAAAATGGGGATGTGTGTGTAGTTGACTACATGATTAACCAGTGAGCCTTGGCTTATCAGTTAATCCTATTGACTACATGCACTCCCTCCCCACCAGGGTGGGGAGGCGACAGCCTGTGCCTGTGAGGAGCCAGCTTTTAAGCTCGCTCCCCACAAGCACCAGATCCCATGGAGCCATCTGCTCCTTCTCCCCCAACCCTGCACTGCTGCCTCTGAGAGAGAGGGAGTAGCATGTAGAGTGAGGGGGCAGGCAGGAGCCAGTATGCATGGGAAGCTAGCTTTCAAAGTGGCTGTCCACCTTGTACTGCTGCCTCTTTATCAGCAATGCTGGGCCGAGTTCTGCATGGTTAAGTGGTCTCTTGGACAGTTAATATATTCTACGTTGGTTGCCTTTCTAACAGAATCAATATCCAGCAGTTTGATACTTTAAATGGATTTATCCACACAGTTCAGTTTAAATATAACACTGGATTAGTTTTGATTAAAGAAGAAAACAAGCTTATTAACTACAAAGAGATGTTAAGTGAGTGCAAGTATAAGGCATTCAAGTCAGAAATGGTGACGAGAAATAAAGATGAAAATGGTTTCTGGTTTTCAAGTGTAACAAATTAGATTTAGTTCAAAGAGAAATCTCTTACCACATGTTCTCCATAACATTGCTGACCAAATGCTTAGGCCAAGATCTGATCCCAGAATTTGTAGGCTGTTCCTTTTGTGTGTGTGTGTGTGTGTGTGTGTGTGTGTGTGTGTGTGATAGATAGATATAGGGAGAATTTCCATGGGGTGGCGTCCTTTCACTATATAGTCTAGCTCTTTTGAAATGCATTTTCTTGAGGTTTAGCCTGAGGTAAAGTTTATTCTTGTTCAGAGGGGAGAGGCTCATGGTGAAAGAGGTTTCATGCTGTTGCTAAGATGCAGATCCATTTGTTCCTGCTCCCTTTCTTTGGCAAAGAATGCTCATCCAATAGGTAATTGACAGTCAACTTTGATGGCTCTTGGCTAGAGGCATCAGCTTGTGCGTTTCAAAGGAAGAATGCAGAAGTGTGTCTCGACTAGTCGATGGAAATTCCATCAACAAGTCGACTAGTCAGTTAACCGCATTTTAACATTCTTAGTGTGTATATCTGTTTTTCATAGCGTTTCTGATTCCCCTAAATTTTACATAACTTATATACATGAGCCTTGAATACTAATTGGGATTTAGTTATTTATATTTTCAGATTGTGTCAAAAATTGGAAAAACGGAGTTGGATACTAAATCATCTTTCCTGGAATAATGAAACCAAATGGCTAATTTTCACCCAAGTTTATGCTATTGTTTTTTGAAATTTTAAGAATGAGATGCCACAAATAATGTTTATCTGGATAATGAAGCCAAGAAGTGAACTATAGACTGAGGTCCAGTATTAGAGCACAGGATAGAGAGTCGGGATTCTGGAATTCCATTCCTAATTCTGCCAATCCTAGCTGTAGGACCATATATAAATTTCAAAACTGGCCTCCACTTTAATCAACCCATCTGTAAAATGTGTATAACAAGTATTCAACCTTGTATGTTGTGAGGCCATAAGAAGCTTTTAGATACCTGTGAATAAAATATATACATAAATTGCTCCTATATTATTCTTCCAAAGGGGAGGAACTGTTCTGGTTGAATGGGAAAATGAGATTATGAAGCAGAAGATTTCAGGTAATCTCAGTCAGTCAGATAATCTTGAACTTGAATTTTTTTTAGTGAAAATATTTGGTTACATTAGTAGACACGTAACCATAAATGTATTTTCATTGCCTTTGGGATTTTAACTTAATCTTAGTTTCCAGGCATTACAATATTTGATGTGATTTCCATATTCATTATGGAACTTTGAACTCGACAAAGACTGGGAAAATGGATTTTATGCAAAAACTCAAACTTCAGTTGTCCATACTTTTATTTTAGGTTGGTATGACTTTTTAATATAAATTTTAATTCTTTAAAATTGTGTTCCTTCTTACAAAAGCAGCAGCAAAAAAGAAATTGTGTGTGTGTGTGTGTGTGTGTGTGTGTACACTTCCAGAAAAACTGGACAGGTGGCTAGACTCCACTGCCCTTGAAACTTGCCTCAGGATCATGCCCTTAATGACCTTCAATTCCCTTGAAAATTATAGGAGATGTGGTTTCTTTTGGACTTCTCAAAGTTAGACTGTTTAATACCTGGACAACATCCTCTTTTCACATACCCATCATGGATCTGTCTATTACATTAATTGGAATTCCAGGAATGTAAAGAGAAGAGAATATCAGCCTGGATCTTCTGTGTGGATATGAGAAGATAATTTTGCCTTTCAACAGTAGACATATTATACTGTGTATTCCAAATGAGCATTAGTCCCTGAGCATCACTTGGTTCTACTTAGGAAGAGACACACGCTCCTGAAATAAAAATGTGATAAGATGTGTGTCAGAAGAGTTAATATAGTAATAGTAAGTATGGATTGTACTACTTAAGCTAGAGCAGTGGTCTCCTACCTTTTTAACCACAAGAGCACTTTAAGTGCAATGTAAAATCTATGTCATCCAAATATCCTTGCTCCACTTCCTTCCCACTCCTTCTTGGAGGCCTCCATGCTGCTTACTCCTTCCACCCCCATCCTCACTCACTTTCACCAGGCTGGGGTAGTGGGTTGGAGTGCATGCTCTGATCTTGGGCCAATGAGCTTGGAGTATGGAAGGGGCTCCGGGCTTAGCCCAGGGTGTGGGATTGGGTCCACCAGGGGTTTCAGGGTGCAAGCTCTGGGAAGGAATTTGGATACAGCGGGACTCATGACTGAGGGCAGGAGGGTGGATGTTGAAGGGAGTTCAGGGCTGGGACGGGTTCAGGAAGCAGGGCACTGTTTAACAGAGACAGCTTCCAAGTGGTGGAGCAGTGGAGATCAGTCAGGTTTACACCTGCCCTGACCCTGCACCACTTATGAAGGCTCCATGTTGCCATATGCTGCCCCTCATCTACAGGCACTGAGCCCACACCTACTAGCCATGGTTCTCTGTTATTGATCAGTGGGAACTGCAGGAGTGGTATGTGCAGACAAAGGCAGCATTTGGAGACTCCCTGCTCTGCCTTTCTCAGGGACTGCAGGGACATGCCAGCCACTTCCAGGAGCAGCAGTTACCACAGGGATAACTACTCCAGCCATGGCAGGTTACGCATTTTAGAACTCACTACTCAAAAAAATAAATTTGTGTAAGAGAGAAATGAAAATTATGACATGTGCAGAGCAGTCAAAAACCCAAAATAACACACTTTGCAAGCAGTAAAAGTAGTAACAACCCTTCACATGTGTGTTGGGTTGGGAGAGGAGAGTGAAGGACAGGTGTGTGTGCATGACAGAGACAAACATAGTATGTGTGAGTGACAGATTTGCATTGCCAAGCTCCCTCCATCCTCTTTGCTCTGTGTGGAGATGGGTACAAAAGTGGGGGAGAAGGGACACCCTGACATCAATGCCTCTTCTTTTCTTTCTCCCACAGCCTGCACAGCAAGCAGGAGGTTCCTGGGGGTGAGGGTAGCTCCAAGGCAGAGAGCAGGAGCAGCATGACAGTGGGTGGAGGGGGCAACAGAAGTGCCAGCGCTTGATAGCTTCCTGGCCAAACCAGTCAGGATCACCTGTCAGAGGCTCCAAGATGTATCGATAGATCCTGATCTACTGGTTGCTGATCGCTGGGCTAGAGTATTCATGATAGTGCTCTACTGACTTCAGTGGAGAAACGCAAGGCATGACTTTAAACATATGTGTAGCTTGAACATAGAATCTTCTCATTGTTCAGGCCATCCAAAACGGATGGGCAAATACCGGCCTGTGGGCTGGATCTGGTCTGCCCAGGTTAGCTTTGTGTGGGTGATCGCAACCAGTGATTGCAGCTCCCTTTGGCCACAGATCGCTGTTGCTGTCCAATAGGAGCTACGGGAAGTAGTTTCTCAGTCTGCCCCACTTTCCACTGCTCCTATTGGCTGGGAATGGTGATTTGTAGTCAGTGGGAGCTGCGATTGCCAGTACCTGTGGAAGTGCAGGTAAACCTAGCAGCAGCTGCCCTCCAGGGGCTAACCCTTGTGAACTGCTGCCATTTTATTGCCTATCCCTGATCCAGATAATCAAATATAAGCTGACCAATCAGAATTGATTGTACTAGTTTCTTTATATGCCATTGCCATTCTAAATCTAGGCATGTGCAAGTTCTTGCGCCGTAATTTAGGATTGCACATTAATTGGTCAATTATAATATTGTCTTTTCTATAGTCAGCTACGATAATAAATGTCTTTTTTTACTTCTTTCTAAAGTAATTATTAGTTTTGAAATGTGAAAGAGGGGTTTTAATATGTTCAAAAGAACAATAGGTTACATGAAACCTGGTGAGCAAGAAAGTGAAAAATGGAGGCATGTTTTCATTAGATTAGAAATATTATTCCTTAGAACTCAAGGTGCAAATTATGCTGTGCCATAATGTTTCTTTCAAGCACACAAGATAAAATTTGCATATCTAAATTGGATCAGCCTGAATGGGTTTCCCTGCTGTCTCATTCCCCCCCCCCCCCAGCTGCAATCATTCTGCAGTGGCCTGCAGGTGGATCCCAATAGTGATTTTAAATCCTTTTTAAGAAACTTTCTCTAATAAATAATTATTTTAACTTTATATTGATTTCTTGGGGGGAATGTCAGCAAAAAAATCTCCCTATATACCATATTCATGGCAAATTTACATGATGATTAGTAGTTTAAGGTTTATTCAGTTTTCACAGACTTTTAGGATAACAATTTCAACTGGCTCAATACATGTTTGATTTTGTAAATCATTGCAGTAGTTTTGTAATTATAAAGTATAATCACACTTTCCTTTCTGGAATGAAAACTTTGTTCTTAAGATTTGTAGTTTGTTTTTATTTTGGTTGCTTTGCTGTTGGCAAAATTGGAAGATACATGGTAGGATAACACAATAAAACATACAGCTTTAAATATAATGGAAATATAGTTGATAGCCATTCTAAGCCTTATTTGCCTTGTTTTATTAATGGCAACCTGTCTAGGTCTTTGCAATATTTTTCCAAATGAAATGTGTGTTGGAAGTCTAGAATCTTTAACATATGCCACAATAAATATTACTATACTTACAGTGCTTGGGAATTATCACTGAATAATAAAATAATTCTTGCCAATGAAGCAAAAAACCTGAATCCCAGTATCTTGTCCTTGAAGATATGCTAGAGGAATTCTCCACTGCACATTGTAATTCCCTTTTTTGTCACATTCTGCCTTCTCGGGTTTTGTCTGCCTACAAAGCAGCACTTTTCTCTTATTGAAACTGACTTTCTTTTGTTGGTTAGCCAGTGCCTCCTTTCTGATGAGTTAAGCTCTATCTGAAGAGTGCCAGGAGCATTTCTGAATGATATGCAATAATCAGAACATTTCAACATCATAAAGTTCAGGATGAATTGCAAAACATTTCTGGTTACAGTGTCATTAAAATGAAGGTGCAGTTGTACTTTGCAAAACACTTTCTAAGGAACAAGTTTGTGTTGCAGTAAATAAAACAACTTACTTCATCATAACAGAAGGATTCTAATAAGCATACTGACTTTTTTCTTTTAAAACACTTTTTAAATATTCATATTGGCTTATATATAAATAATATCTTTAAAAATCTCTATCTTTAATAGAGTGTATGGTGAATATAATACCAGATGAGCGGAGTGGCTTTGGTTCAAATATGGTGTCAGTCACTAATTCACTCATCCTGTAATTCAACTTTACTATGCCACTTGACTCCTTTAACTATAATAAATAAATTGGATAAAAGCAAGACCTATTTATAGACTTGATTCTGTCTTTTGAATTGAGATGCCCAAAGCTATCAATGTTAAAAATATAGACTAAAAGTAAATAGCAAAAATTTTATTCTAAGTTGGACTACTCTTCAAAACACTATCTTCTTATAATCTCCACTTCCAGTAATTGTCAAGTGCATGACAGTTGCCATCTGTAATATTCAAACTAAGTATAGCTTAAAAATTCAAAACATTTGTTGGAGAAGTGCAGCATGTGCATTTTGAAGCTAAAGAGTCACTTCCTCTCCAGAGGACAGAACTGCAACAGAGAGAACTCTCCCTTAATTGCAGATAATAAAATAAAGGATGCTAAGTGGGTGTAGAGTAGAATAGTTTTCAAGTCTTTGGGCCTCATTTTTCAAAAGTGTTTTGGTGCCGAACTCCATTACAATAATGTAAAATTTACAAGTCTGACTCTTCCTATCCTAGGAATGTATTACTAATTTAGGAGAAAGAGTAGTAAAATCTCATAACCTATTAACTTCTATAGCTATAGAAATCAAAGATTTTGGGCAGTTTCAGGTTTGTCCATCTATGAAACTTGTTTGTGATTTATACAGTTAACAGTGCAATCTTTATTGTTAAAATAAAGACTGTGTTCTTAAAATTTGTCATTAAGCTTTATGCAATGAACAGATTGTTGAAAATAGTTCAGGGAATGTTATTTTGTGATTGCTAAGTTTAAAGAAAAAGAACAGCTTATAGGACACTGTCCATGGTGCTGATGCTATTATCCACTTTAACAGTGCAGGTACAGGTTGAACCTCTCTGGTCTGACATGATGTTAGTTAGCTGGAAGTCCACTTATCTTGCATGTGGTCAAGTTTCCCATGGTCCCATGAAGTTTTTTTTTTACAGCCACCAGTCTTGGCTCTGTGTTCTGTGTTGCTTAGCTCTAATTTACCCCTAAATATAAACTTAAAAACTAACCAATAGTCTAGCAGCACCTTAAACACTAACAAAACATGTAGATGGTATCTTGAGCTTTTGTGGGTACAACCCACTTCTTCTAAGAGCCCCAAAAAATGCTGGAAGTGTTGGTAATGCTGCTAGACAATATTGACCTCCCACAATTTGGTCAGTTCTCTGGTTCAACTCTGGTTAAGTCTTGAGGGTGCCAAACTGTTGAGAGGTTGAACCTGTATTTTGTTGTTATAGGACAAGATTTGTGTGCTACTTAAATCTAGTATGGGCTCTTATTGTTGAGAAGGTGGTGGTGAAGCACATTGTGTCATCTGACATCCTCATTTTCCCTGAACACATTTAATTTGGCCATTGAACTAGCATGTCAGGCTACATTACTTTTGTTGGTAATTGTTCTTATAATAGTAGATAGAAGTCACATTCCTCCTCAGTTGCCTTTGATACAGTTGGCCACAAGATTTCATTAATTTGCCTGAAAACTCTAACTGGAGTGGACAAAATAATCTTTTGGTGTTTGTTCTTTCTTCTGAAAGATCTCAGATGGCTGTGTTAAGAGACCCGGACAAATTAGTATGCACAAAGTTCTATTCTGTCACTCCTCTGATGTAAGACTGAGGCAGATAATGAGGTAATTTTGGGCTGTGATGTCCATCAATATGTTGATATGAAGTGCTATATTTCATTTTTCTCAGACTTTGATGGTGCTGTTTTTCTTTTGTTTTAGTAATTAGTGCTAATGAGAGCTGATTGGCTGAGATTTTGCATACTCAAGATGGAGGTGGTGCTGGATGAGAGCATTTAAGGAAATGGTTAAAAAGCATATGTGGGTCTCTTTCTGTTGTGGGAAAGTCTCAAAAAGCTTACAACTTCAGGGTACTTCTGATAGTTGGTTGAACTTGGTGTTAGGACCACTGCTTTCCATGTGAACCAAAGTAGGTGATTATGTTCACTTCTCTCTGATGTAGCCCTTACCAAAGTTATCTGTATCTCTCTGACCATAAGTTGGGTAACTGCATGTCCTATGAATGAGGGTACACCTGGCAACCACTAAGAAATACAGAAACTTGTGCAGAATCCAGTGGCCTTCATACTTGCATTGTTTGACATTAGGAGAATATTGTACTAGTTCTGTGAAGACTACTGATATCCTGCTTGCTCCTTAATGAATCCATAAAGCTGAGTGGCTTTGCTGGGTGAGGGAGCTATACTCTTCTCTAGAGATTTTGTGGTGCTTCTGTAAAGAGACCCTACATGTAATGTGTATGGGCTATGGACTGCAGAGTGGTATAGTTAGTGGATATCTTTTCACTCTATAGATTGCTTCCCTTATTGATTCAGCAGTGTCTGAATGTGTTGACCTTTAGGGAATATGGTAAGGTCCCTCTCTTACTCAGGCCTTGAAATGAGATGGTAGTGTTTGATTATGAAGAATATAATACACTGGCATTTTGAGAACTTAGTTGGATTTTATGAACTGGTTGTTTATTTTATAGGCATGTACATGTTCTTAGAGACTGTGGTATGAGCACATTTTTGTAAATCTCTAAATGAAATAATTTGCTTTTTGAGGAGAAAAACATAATTAATCACCGTTTTGCAAATAACTGAATGTAACAAAGTGATATTTTTGTGAAATTCTGGATAAAGTTTTCTTCTTTGAGTAGGAAATCCCACATAAAAGATTGTAATTGGTAACTGCCTAATGAGCCTTCATTTGCATCTAAATTATAATTTGAAAAAAAAATCCTGTTTTATTACATCACAAACTAATAAATTAAAAGCTCTTTAAATTGAGCTTACTGTTAATAGCATTGTTGAACTGATTACTATAGCACATTGCTGCACAGAAAGTTTCATTTTTGCCCTCTTTAGATATGTTGAAAAACACTTGCTATCAAATAGTACATGGGTCATTGTGGTTATTAGGGGAATCAGTGTACAAAATAGTTAATTAAAAATGAAATAGCTGCTCTACTGTAAGACATAAAATACCTTGCATGTTCTATGATTATCTTTGTTAAAAAGCAGTGGGTGTGTTTTGCAAAGAAATCGTCTGTTCTGCCATAGTGGAAACTAATTATTCTCAGTGTGCACAATCTGTGTCAAAGTAAAAGACACATCTAGAGCATTGCTGTTTCAGGAATTAAAATACAATCAGCTGAGATAATGAACTGTGTGCAATGAATATGGTCTCATTTTTGCAGTGCAATAAAAATGAAAGCCATTTAAAGAAATGTTTCAAAATAATGATTTAGTGCAGGAAAAAACAAACAATAAAGCAAATGTTTACTATTTATTTTAATTACTTACTGCTTAGAGCTATACATTAGGTTTATTTATTGTTTGGTTCGAAATTCTTCTTTTTAATGACTTAAGAATATAATGGCTAATGGTCCATTCCAAAGCAATGTAATGCACTGGATGGTCTTCATGTTATGTGAAGCCAAGGAAACAATTCAGATTGTGTCAGTGACAAAGAAAAACATGTGGGAATGCTTCACTGTGATGTTTCCTGGGAGGCAAAGAAGCTAGGGAGGAAAGGAGAGGGAGGAGTAAGCACTTAGGCTACATTTACACTGTTTTTTGCAGAAGAGGAAATGCAAATGAAGTGCTCATTTGTAAATCTTGCACTCATTTGTATATTCCCTTCGACCCTTTTTGCGGAAGAGGTTTTTGCAAAAAATCCCACAGGGTACATGGGGCCATTTTGGGGGGGAAAAACTCTTTTGCACAAGATCCTATAAACGTGATTTTTTTTTGAAGAATAAGGCATCTTGTGGAAAAGGGTTTTTTCCCCCAAAAAATGTCCCTACCTACATTGCATATTTTTTTCGTAAAAACCTCTTCCACAAAAAGGGTCGAAAAAGAATATGCAAATGCGAGTGTGAGATTTGCAAATGAGTGCTTCATTTGTATTTCCTCTTCTGCAACAAACAAACAGTATAGATGTTGCCTTATATTTCAAACAGAAGAGGACAGGGATTATGTTTGCTAGGGTAATACATATTTTTAAATAGCTACAATATTGGGACAGCGAAAGGAAAATGCTATTCTTTATTCATTGTTTAATTCCTCTGCATATTCTTTTATAGAAAATTACCTTGTTCATGTTTATTGTATTTTGTGAAAAGTCCTCAACATTTATTTATTAATACTTGGTAAGGAATGGAAATTACTTTTTAACAAGACCAACTGATAGTGTCGTAACTGAGCTTTTCCAATAGTCATTCTCTTACTTTGGGTTTGGGAGAGGTAGGATCAATTATATTCTTCTGCAGTGATCCAGAATATATTCTCATCTCATCTACTAGGAATATGCATTTATACTAGCATCCTAGAAACAAAGGCAGTACAGGCAGTCCCTGAGTTACGCGGATCCGACATATGTCGGATCCGCAGTTACAAACGGGGCTTTTCTTGCCCCGGAGGACGTGAGCGGCGGGACGCCCAGATGCGCTGCGGTCCCGCCGCCCGCGTCCTCCGGGGTGAGAAAAGCTGCTCCGCGTCTCCCTGGTCTGCTGGGGGAAGCCCCCCCCCCCAGCAGACCAGGGAGACAGGAAGCAAAGCCGCGGAGGATGCGGGCGGGACCGCAGCGTGTCTCGGCGGTCCCGCCACCTGCGTCTCCCTGGTCTGCTGGGGGGGGGGGGGCACAGCTAGTGTGCCCACACCCCCCCCCAGACCAGGCTTTTCTCGCCGACGACGCCTGGGGTAGAGCAGCTGGGGTGCTGCCGGGTTGGTCCCGCAGCGCCGCTCCTCGGCACTACTGGACCAACCCAGCAGCACCCCAGCTGCTCTGCCTCAGGCATCTCCAAGTCAGCCACTGCTGAAACTGACAAGCGGCTGACTACAGGAAGCCCGAGGCAGAGTTGCTCTGCCCCGGGCTTCCTGGAATCAGCTGCTGATCAGTTTCAGCAGCGGCTGACTTGGGGACACCTGGGGTAGAGCAGCTGGGGTGCTGCCGGGTTGGTCCCTGCAGCGCTGAGGTGCAGCGCTGCGGGGACCTACCTGGCAGCGCCCCAGCTGCTCTGTCCCAGGCGTCCAGATTCAGCCGCTGTTGAAACTGATCAGCAGCTGATTCCAGGAAGCCCAGGGCAGAGCAACTCTGCCTCGGGCTTCCTGTAGTCAGCCGCTGGTCAGTTTCAGCAGCAGCTGAATCTGGACGCCAGTTCCGACTTACATACAAATTCAACTTAAGAACAAACCTACAGTCCCAATCTTGTACGTAACCCGGGGACTGCCTGTAGTTAAATAATTCCAGCAGTGCTTGGGATTTCACATCATGCTTAAACTATAGACTGATCTCTCTAGTTAGCAGTCATGTAAACATATTGGCCAAAACTTGGCATCTAGGCTGGAGAAAGTTGTGCCCAATATTGTACACCCGAAGCAGGGTTTCTTCAAAGGTTGATATGGCATGGATAATGTAAGATATTTAATAGATGGAATGACAAGATAGTATAATCCCCACCTCCAAGTACTAGGAGGCCAAAAATGGCTTTGGTCAAGTGAGCTGGGAATACAATGCTATATATTCTCCAGAGTTTGATTTAGAGCCTCTATATTATGGAGTCCCAAATCTTATATCTTAACAAATGTTTTAATGTCAGATACATTGAACCTCCTCAGAGACACCAAACAGGTTGCTCACTGTCTTATCTCCTGTTCCTGAGAACACAATGATTGCTGTATCATCTTGCCTATATATTTGTGGTAGCAAGACTGGCCTATTTTAATATTGTTTGGCAGTATGCGCTAGTGATGCCTTTGTGCATAACAAGTCCAGATGCCACAATCTCTGTCCTAACAATCCAAGATTTTGGTTTACATTTAAGGTCAAGAATTAACTGCGATAATTTAGAACTACTTGAAGACTCCTGGTTGCCTTAAAATGGTGCTTTCTCTCAGTGGAACTTTTGTAGCCAGTGGGAGGTAATTAAATTCTGGTGATAAAAGACAAATAAATATTGTAAAGAAACATTTAGAACTCACCCTTCCATCACTAACACAAGGTATCAAAGGTAGCTAATATTTTGTCTGAGCTGTGGAGAAGAGTCACACAGTTAAGATGAATATCTTTCCTAGATTTTTGTATGTTTTTATGTTTGTTGCTTGTCATCTTGCTGTCACGTTTTGAAAGATTCAGTAACTTTATCAGGATCTTTCTATGAGGATGGAGTAACACCCAAGGCAGCTTCATATGTTCATTGATAGGGTAATTTCACACTCCTGGATCTTCAGAACTAATAATGCCTATATCATGTTGCAGATCTTAGAAGTTCCAACACATAAATAACAACACCCCCGGAATTGGTGGGAACCAAAGAATTAATGAAACTGAGCTCCCTATTGGGGCTTTTGGAATCCTCATCCTGCCCCACAAAAGAAAAACGGGGTGGCCATCTATATGGAAACTATTATCTGGGATAGCCACTACTTCTGGATTGCAGACCAACTAATCTTCTAGAGAGAATGATTCATTGAAGATAGGGGGTAGTTTCAGGTTCTACAGCATCTGTATAACTTCCTTGCTACAGCAGCATGGCAGCATACACTGCTGAAATATTTATTGATCACTTACTTTGGTCTGATGCCTGTGGACTACCTGGTAAATTTAAAGTTTAGCGTTTAGTAGAGATGTTGCACGTACTCCATACCCATATCATGCACGGATGCCTTTTTTTGATGAAAAACTACTCTCACTCTTGAAGTTATTACTAAAACTTGGCATAAAGATCTGGAGTGTCTCTTAAAAGTTCTAGAATGATCAACTGTATTATGCAGCACAAAACATGCACCTATAGATTTAGACTTAGTTAATTTTAGTAATAATGAAAAAGTTTAAAATGTATTGGACAATACAAAAAGACTATATAAGATTACAACTCTTCCCTTAGACATGTGTTGACACTGTGATAAAAGATAAGGAATTAAAATAATTTTGGCCTTGAGCACTAACTATTAGTATATTTTTTTCAATGAATTGGGGCCTTTCATCAACACAGGGTCCATGGTTTCTGAGAGGATTCTCATTCTGGAATAGGAGTGGCCAGATATGGCATTAATTAGAAACAGTTCATTTATTGGACAAGCACTTAGAAACATACGATTAGGTACACCTCAGGATCTAGTGGTTAGTTTAGGCTTTCTATCCCTTTCACCTTCCCCTTGACTGTCTTCCTCATAATCTCTTCCCTCCTGCTTTCGCATTTACTCTCCCTGCCTTATCTATGTGGTCCTCCTGTAGTTGTAAATTGTTGATGTATTTGGTTTTACAATTCAATCGTAAGGCTGTTTACATATCTATGCAAAAGCCATTTTAACACTCTTGTGTGTTAAAGATGGTAGTTTAAGTTTTAAGTTTACTTTTTCTTTTGTGATGATTGTATTGAAAAGTAAAAATGTAATAAAAACCTTAATCCAAACAAGCAAGCAAAAGGACATTGGCAGTGACAGCCTCAGAAGCATGACGTTCCTCTTAATTATCCACTGGTGGAGGCTGCCTCATTGGAACAGGTTTTGTGTAAAGAGTAGTCTGCAGCTGATGATTGGCAAGCTTCTTTTATACTACTGAGCAAAGAGTCTGTATAGTTGAATTTGATATGTACAATAGAAGTAGACGGTACTTGATATGTACAATAGAAATAGAGAATTGAACGTTCTCTGTGCTCTCAGACTCTCACACATAGTTTAGAACTTAAGGGGGCATATCTATAAAAATACAGTTTACTTCATATATGGCATTTGCATGGTAATAGTTTGTTTTAAATTGTCCAAATATGTATTTACATGATAGATCATAATGTTTCTTTTAAAAATGTCAAAAGCTAAATATTCAGTGCAGCTCACAGAAAGTTTAATTGTGTATTTACCATGAATTTTAACACCTGTGTACTATGAATTTTGTGGAGGATGGAACTTTGCTTACTCCAAAATTCTTGCTTTCCTTTAATGTGTAACTTCAAACTTGACCACACTGTTTTCTGGTCTACCGATCATGTGTCAGTTTGCTCATGAGAATGTGTCTATTCAGCGGAATGTATGAATATTACTCTGCCCCCTTCTTTATTCAGTTGGCTAGATGGTAATGATGGGTGAGAGTCAAGACTTGTGTCCAGTTGCTACTCAGCAACTTTGAGCATTTTTTCCAGAAGTGTAGTAATCATTCTGACAACTTTATATCCATTCAGTCTCCTCTGTACTGCTGAAAAGAATGTAACCATAGATTCAATAACATGCATACCAAGGCAACTGTCATATGCTGAGACCTAAGTTAGCTTTTTATGTCTCAAGGGAGTAACTTTTATGAGTACCAGAGCTGCCACTAGCAATTAATTAGAAAGCTTTTCTTCTTCTTTATAGTTAGGGAAATATAATCGTGGTTTGAGTAAATCTATAATGTCTGTTGTCACTATGTGGAAGCACAATGGTGCTACTTTAATGACATTCACTTTTGTCGTAAACATGTCACATCTTCTTAAGCTTAGTTTGAGCCCCATAGTGAGGTATTGAATTTAATGTTTATTTTGGTAATTTACTTAGAGAGATTTGGTGTTAAGCACATTGCAATCTGCAAGCAGAAAATCCTATTTATGGTTATGACATCACCATTAATTATGCAGATATATCCACAGCCACAACCCCTTTCTTCTCCAGAACAAAACCTGCTACTGAATGAGGATGGAAGACCACTGAGGAGACAGAGTGGAGGTAAAGTAGGCAGCATCTAGAGCCATCTCTGGGGAGAGGGCCACAGCATTGGGAGAGAAAGAAGAGGACTGCATTAATGGGAACAAGAGTTTGAGAAGAGCATTACTCAAAATTTTGGATCCATGAGTTAGATCAAATCTAAAGTTATATTTTGATAAGGAAAAGATTCCTATTTCTTACTCTTTTCAACTTTTATTCTAGAGTAAGTGACTACAGTATATAATGAAAGTTATTGCAGTAGAATTCCATCCGCTCTTCGTAGGGTTACATGTAGCTTCCATTGACTTCTGTGAGAACTGCTTATATTCCTTAGCAGGGAAATTGGGCCACAGAAAACTGGGGATTTGTTTTCTTTTGGTTGCTGTGAACGATACATCTTCTGTGTGTGTGTGTGTGTGTGTGTGTGTGTGTGTGTGTGTGTGTGTATATATATATATATATATATATATATATATATATATAATGGGATATGTTGGAGTAGCTGAAAAGTTTTTTTTTCAATAAAAAATGTACAGCAAAAATGGTTCCTTTCTTACATAATTTCTTGCCCCCTTTTCCAGACAGCTCATGTACCTGGAACAATAATGTGATATATCACAAAATGTAATTACTAATACCACTCACACACACACCACGGTGATCTCTCTCTCTCTCTCTCACTCTCACTCTCACTCTCATACACACTCTCACACACTATGGTGATCACATACGCACACACATACACTACAGGCCATGGTGATCTCTCTCTTACACACACACACACACACACACACACACACACACACACACACAAAATTTATAAGCGGAGTGTCCACATGTTGTTTAGAAATAATGAGCCACGGAATTTGAAATCTGTATTCCTGCTTTTCATCAGGATTAAGGCTAATTCCAAAATAGTTATTGCAAAATAACGGTAGTGTGGATGCTCCAGTGCCACTATTTTGAAATAATTACTCCCAAGAGTAATTTGAACTAATTACTCCCCAGTGCTTCCAGGGATCCTAAAGTTTTGGCTGTTTTGTAAATTGCAGTTAAACTCTTCTCACTAGCTTAATATAGATGTGATGGCAAGATTTTTAAACATTAACCCACATCAGATGTTGCTAGACCAGTGAGCCCTGGTTTACAGAGTTTCAATCTGTAAAATATTTCTATTCACCTCTTACAAGAACTGTCATGCAATCTCTTGATTGTGGAAGTGCAACTTATAAATGTCAAATTATTTTTCTAGATAACTATACCCAAAAACTGCCGTGTAAAACTTTAGTACCTATTAGTCAAAGCATGAAGTTATGTACAAATGGTTATCCTATCTAGCACATGAATACTTTGCAATGCTGGCTACAAGGGCACCATCCAAAGAGCTGTTCTCACTTTCAGATGACCTAGTAAACAAGAAGCAGGCAGCATTATCTCCCATAAATGTAAACAAACTGGCTAGTCTTAGCAAATATCTGAAAAAGAATTAGGACTGAGTGGATGTGTAGGTAATAGTTTTAGATTGTTTTGTTTGAGTGATACTATGTTAAAAAAAATCCTACATTTGTAAATCGCATTTTCACAATAAAGAGATTGCAGTGCAGCTCTTGTGTGTTGAGATCCTTTCTTTTGTTTCTTCTTTACAGTGCAAATATTTGTAGTGAAACTAATAATGAACTGAACATTGTACACTGTTATTCAAATATCAAATATATATATATATTTGATAATGTAAAAAAAATGAAAAATATTTAAAATAAATTTAAATTGATATCTCTTATTATTGAACAGTGCGATTAAATCTTCAGTTAATTGTAGCTGTTTTTAATCCAGTTAGTTCTTGTGTTAATTGCATGCATTACTTGTGATTGACAGCCCTACCTATTTTATTCCATTTTCTTATTTATTCATGTTATTTAGTTGATTTGAACGTTTGAGATTTTAAAAAAAGTTTGTTTATGACTAACAAAAGAAGCTTGCCATCTATCCTTAAATGAAGAATAATCAATCAATATATTAATAAGATAAAGACTGAGAATTAGCCAAATAAAAAGAAAATTAACACTACCTTTGGCTGAAGAAGTGGGTTGTGCCCATGAAAGCTTATGATACTATTTATGTATTTTTGTTAGTCTAAGGTGCTACAGGACCATTGTTGTTGATGTTTTTTTTAGTTACAGACTAACACCACTACAGTACATTTATCCTCATCCTTTCTAACAGACACATGCATGTTTCAAAGATCTTGCAAATACAGTTTTATCCTAAAAACAGTTAGCATCACACCTATTACTTGCTACTTATGACTCATAAGAGTCAGAATTCTACCAGATAGCAAAGATCTGACCTTAATGCAATACAGTTTACCATGTGTTAATCTGTAACATAGGATTTTAAAATATCTTTAAGATCAGAGTTTTAGATATTTGAAATATTCAAAAAATTTGGTAAAAGAATCTTTTCTTTCTTACCTCAAGCCATTAACACAGGGATTGGTAATATTTTTTGATAGGGGACCACTGCAAGAATTTGGTAAGAGACTGAGGACCACACTCTTCCATTATATTAATGCAGGAAGTGTGGGGTCTAGAATGGAGATTGGGGTGTGAGATCTGGGACGGAGTTTGGGTGAAGTAGGGGGACCATGACCTTGGGCAAAGGACCAGGGTGAGGAGGGGGATGCAGGAATTTGGGCTGTAACCAAATTGGGCTGAACTGAATGCTGTGAGCCTGGGAGGATGAGGGAGGAGGGGCACTTCATCTGCTGCCTGTCCTGCAAACAGGCAGATGCTATTGGTCAAAAGTGGCCGATGGGAGCTGCTAGGAGTGGAGACAGCATGGGATGCCTGTCTGCCCTCCCTCCAGGCTCTCAGCTTTCAGAAACACAAACTTGGCTTTGCACCTGGTTTTCCTGAGTGCTGAGTGGGTATGTGGCAGGCAGGGAGCCAGCTGATGCTCTTGCGGCCAGATCCAGCCCACTGATCATCTTTTGCCCAACCCTGGAGCAGGGGCAGGAGCCAGCTTCTTCATTTATAGCAGGCAGCAGCAAATGCTGCTGCTGCTTCTGCTCCTCTAAGAGGGACAGTGCCCCCCCCCCCATTTCCTAGCCAATCATAAGAACATAAGAATGGCCATACTGGATCAGACCATATCCTGTCTGCCAGCAGTGGACAATGCCAGGTGTCCCAGAGGGAGTGAATCGAACAGGTAATGATCACGTGATCTCTCTCCTGCCATCCATCTCCACCCTGTGACAAACAGAGGCTAGGGACACCATTCCTTACCCATACTGGCTAATAGCCATTAACGGCCTAACCTCTATGAATTTATCTAGTTCTCTCTTAAACTCTGTTATAGTCCCAGCCTTCGCAACCTCCTCAGGCAAGGAGTTCCACAGAATGACTATGTACTGTGTGAAGAACTTCCTTTTATTTGTTTTAAACCTGCTGCCCATTAGTTTCATTTGGTGACCCCTAGTTCTTATATTATGGGAACAAGTAAATAACTTTTCCTTATTCACTTTCTCCACACCACTCATGATTTTATAGACCTCTATCATCTCTTCCCTTAGTCTCCTCTTTTCTAAGATGAAAAGTCCCAGTCGCTTTAATTTTTCCTCATACGAGACCCATTCCAAAACCCTAATCTCCATTTTAGTTGCTGAACCTTTTCTAATGCCAGTACAGTAGACTTCCGATAATCCGGAATTTACGGGACCTAGGTGGTGCCGGATTATCAGATATGCTGGACTATCAGGAGGTACTATAAGATGGTTATATATATATACTGTATACATTATATACTGTATATAAAGTGTTCTTAACCATTTTTATTGTACATATTGTATAGAGTATACTGTAATGTTTTAGTTTTTTAAGCCTTTTTGCTCAGTTCAGCTGCTGCCGCTGTTACCTTGTGACTCATTTTTTGCTGAAGCTCACTCACTAGGCTCTTGCCATTTTGATGCCGGACTATCAGGAGTGCTGGACTATTGGATGCCGGACTATTGGAGCTTTACTGTATATCTTTTTTGAGATGAGGCGACCACATCTGTACGCAGTATTCAAGATGTGGGTGTACCATTGATTTATATAAGGACAATAAGATATTCTCCGCCTTATTCTCTATCCCTTTTTTAACGATTCCTAACATCCTGTTTGCTTTTTTGACTGCCGCTGCACACTGTGTGGACGTTTTCAGAGAACTAGCCACGATGACTCCAAGATCTCTTTCCTGATTAGTTGTAGCTAAATTAGCCCCCATCATATTATATGTATAGTTGGGGTCAGCTGAGCTCCCTTCCTGCGCAGGACTCAAAAGGGCTACATGTCTGCACAGGCGCTGAGCTTACTGTGTTCCCTTCCTCTGGGGCATCTGGTATTGGCCACTGTCGGCAGACAGGATACTGGGCTAGATGGACCTTTGGTCTGACCGAGTATGGCCATTCTTATGTATGAACCTTGGTCTCCCCTCTCCCCCATCAACTTTCAGTCCCATTCTTCCCTTGTATGAATTCCCCATCCCAGTCCTAATCTCCTTGCCCAACCTCTCCTAATGTATATTTGTCTCCCTCAAGTTCCTTTTTTTTTCATCTACTCCTTCCATCTTCCTTCCTTCTACCCTCCCTTGCCCAGATTCTTATCTCTCTGTTTCAGCCAGGTTGTTCCTCTTCCTTGTTGTCTAGGTACCAGCAGCAGGAGCATTCACTGCCTTACATGCTCTTAGTTGTTGTTCCCCAAAACACTGTATCTTCTGTTTACCAGTGGAGCCACTGCCAGAAAAGTCCAGGCCGGATCATGCTCAGTACTCTGAGCATGTACAAACTAAGACTTCCCCCCCTCAAAAACGTATGCTTTGGCCATATTGGGTTAGCTTGACAGATACAGCCCAGGGCATATCCTTTATAATGGCACTTCCTACCAAATGGAAAATCCCTGCTTCAAGCAAGGATGGAGATTCTAGAGTTCAGTAAAAAAGCAGTAATAAATTTGTAACATGGGTAAAACAATATTTTTTTTCTTCCTGTCATTTGTAGCTGAAGTGTCTGAATAATTTTTGTTGAAACGTTGCAGATACCTGGCATGGAAAATTTCAGCTTGAATAATTTATTCAATAAATTTTCAAGCAATTGTAAACTGGTTCTTTTAATGGAATGTGTCAGGCAACCCTAACTAGAGGAGGGACTGGTTCCGCCCATAATCAACTCTGCTTGTGACACTTGTATGTGTGAGAGAAGGAGACACTATGTGTTGAATGCATGACCTTTGGCCAGAGAAATTCTAAGACACAAAGATTTCTCCTATCTTATTATTAATGTATTGTCATAGACAGTAGTAGTCCATGAACTTGTGATTCTCTTTGATCAGAATACTATGAATCTTACATGTTTGGAGGTATAATGAAAAATGCATGCTACAAAAAGTATCTCACCATGTTGAAGTGTCTGCCAGGACTAGTGCACAAGAACTGTTTGAATCAATGATGAGTAGTTTGATTTCTCAGTATCACATACTTGTGGATAGTTTGACCTTGAGCCTTTGACTGCCACTTGAAAAAGCAGCTCTCTTTATGCTTTCTATTGCTGGTGCCACTGAGGAGCACTGGAAAAGTACGCTTTTCATCAATGGTCCCGGTTATGGGGGTCAGCACCATCCCCCATAAAGTTTGAACCTTTGGATTTCCTACTTGTGCTGCTCTCTCCTTTGCCTTGGGAACAAGGAGTGTGTTTGTAAATGACGGCAGGATGATTAAGATAACAAAAGCTGTGTCATTCAAGTAATTGAGGAATTATTAGGTCATTTTGAAAACATTGTTAGGTACTCCACTTAAAAGATCAGAAAAAAAGATTTGCATTTGGACCACTTCTGTTAAACTTCTCATAAGTGTTCTTGAAAAATGGGTAAGCAATGAGGTAGCAAAATTTTCAGATGATACAATATTAAGTCCCAAGCTGACTGCAAAGAATTGCAAAGGGATCTCACAAAACTGAGTGATTGGGCAACACAAGGGCAGATGGAATTCAGTGTTGATAAATGCAAAGTAATACACATGGAAAAATATAATCCCAGATATACATACAAAAATGATAGGGTCTAAAATAGCTTTTACTACTCAAGAAAGAGATCTTGGAATCATTGTGAATAGTCCCTAAAAACATCATCTGAATTTGCAGTGGCAAACTATAAAGCTAATGGAATATTGGGAATCATTAAGAAAGGAATATTTAAGACAGAAAATATGATATTGCCTCTATATAGAGTTGTTGTATACCCACATCTTGAATGCAGCATGCTGATCTCGTCATCCCATCTAAAAAAGGTATATTGACTTTGGAAAAGGTAGAGAAAGATCAACAAAATGATTAGGTGTAAGGAACAGCTTCCATATGAAGAGAAATTAATAAGGCTGGGGCTTTTCAGTTTGGGGAAAAAAATGACTAGAGGGTGTGTGTGGGGCGGGGGGAACGTATGTTAGAGGTCTAGAAAATCATGAATTATGTGACTAAATGGAGTAAAGAAATGTTAGTTATTCTTCACTAACATAACACAAGAAGCTCACCCCATGAAATTTATAAGTAGCAGATTTCAAATAAACAAAATTATTACTTCCTGGTCAACCTGTGGAACTCTTTGCTAGGAGATGGTGGGTAGGCTCAAACTATAAAAAGGTTACAGTAAGAGCAAAATAAGTTTGAGGATAGATCCATCAATGGCTACTATCCAGAATGGGCAGGGATGGTGTCCATAACTTCTGTTTTCCACAAGCTGGTGATGGGATGGATCATTTGATTGTCTCTTCTGCTCATGCCTCCTGAAGCACCTGGCATTGGCCTCTGTTGGAATGCAGCATACTGGGCTAGATGTGGACCATTGGTCTGACCCGTATGGCCATTCTGATATTCCTATATAGAGGCCAAATGTATCTGCCCATGGCTGTAACCCAGTAGACTCCTCTCTCCTTTTAGAGCTGAGCTAGTGCATTTTGAAATAACTCCCCATAGGTCAAATTAATAAGCGGAGCATCCACACTACCAATCCCATTATTTCGTAATAACGGGCTGATTATTTAGAAATCTGTACTCTTGCTTTCCTTGGCGAATCATGCTAACTTTAAAATAGCATTAGTGTGGATACTCCGCTGCCGCTACTTCGAAATAATTGGCCTCTGGAGGCCTCTCTCAGCTGCTCTGGCTAAGGGATGTTAAGTAGTGGTTAATTAGCTAATCTAATGGTTGATAAAGGGGGGCGTCTCTAGAACTGGAGCTGCAGCAAGGGGAGGCCGCGTGGCAGCTGCTGAAACTGGATCCTGGGCTGTGGTACTAAAAACAGCACCACAGCCCTGGCACAAGAGCAGTTGCACCATGGCCCTGGCTCCAATCCGGGCACAAAGGGCAGCTGCCCACCACTCGTATCTTCTAGAAAGACATCTAGTCTTGATTTGAAAACATCAAGAGATGGAAAATCCTCCACTTCCCTTGGTACTTTGTTCCAGTGGTTAATGAGCATTGCTATTAACAATTTGTACCTAATTTGTAATTTGCATTTGTCTAGCTTCAGTTTCCAGCCATTTGTTCTTATTATGCCTTGCTCTGCTACATTAATTATCCTTTTAGTACTCTGATAGAAATGTAACCATGTTAGTCTGGAGTAGCTGAAACAAAAAAACAGGACTATGTAGCACTTTAAAGACTAACAAGATGGTTTATTAGGTGATGAGCTTTCGTTGGCCAGACCCACTTCCTCACATCAAATAATGGAAAAAATTGCCAATTTTCTTCCACTATTTGATGTGAGAAAGTGGGTCTGGCCCACGAAAGCTCATCACTTAATAAACCATCTTGTTAGTCTTTAAAGTACTACTTAGTCCGTTTTTTTGTTTTAGTACTCTGAATTTTCTTCTGATGGTTATTTGCCAGAACTGTTGATTACTTGCCTATGGTGTTAACCAAAAGTCTAACTACTGTTAGAGTACATTATTACAGTGTCTTAGGGAACTATACTCCCCCATCCCCACAAATATGTATGCGGATGGAGGCTAGATGGTTTTTAATACAAATATTGTTTATTAAAAACCGTCTGAGAAATATCTTCTATTTATTTATTGTGAAAACATGACACTTTAGATGTTAGTCAGATCTAGGTCTGTTGGCTACCAGTTGTATATTGTAGACGTGGGTAAAATCTGCTGGTCAGCCTCATAAACAAATATGCTTAATATAATTCCACATATTAGAAAATATTTTAAAGGGATTACTATCCCATAGTTGGGAACCTTCTGCTAGATGATATTGTGGTGTGATGAGTTAGTAGTCATGGTAAATGTAGGTGCCAGTGACAAAGGGAAGGATAGGAGAGACATCCTGGAGGCCAAATAAAGGCAGCTGGGTAAGAGATTGAAATCTAGGCTCACTGTGGTAGCATTCTCTGAACAGATTCCAGTTCCACTCACAGGGCAGGTAGATAGGAAGAACTACAATATCTCAATATATGGATGAGACAATGGTGTAGGGAGGAAGGTTTTAGATTTATTAAAAACTGGGACAACTTTCCAGGAAGGATGGGCTCCACCTTAATCAAAATGGAACCAGATAATTGGCACTTACAGTCTTTTTTTAATTTTAAGAGCAGTTTTTAAAGAAAGGGCTGGCAGAAGAGCAAAAGTTTCGAACACAGATATCCTTTAGGGGAAGATCTATTAATGCAGATTCTCTATGTCCTACTAAGGAGAAGAGAATGAAAGATGATAAAATATAAGTAAGATCTGATGAGAAACAGTCAAATGAAAGAGCACCATTCAATTATATCTAATGGTAAACGAAGAGATCTTGGAGTCATTGTGGATAGTTCTCTGGAAACATCCACTCAATGTGCAGTGGCAGTCAAAAAGCTTTACAGGGTTGGGATTCATTAGAAATCATTAGCTAAGAAGACAGAAAATATCATATTGACTCTGTACAAATCCATGGTACACCCACATCTTGAATATTGCATGCAGCTATCTATAGTCCCTTAATCTCCAAAAAAGATGTGGGGGCGGCAAAAATTGTTAGGGATATGGAGCACCATCTGCATGAGGAGAGATTAATAAGACTGTAACTTTCCATCTGGAAAAAGTGACAACTAAGTGGTGATATGATAGAGGTCTATAAAATCATGACTGGTGTGGAGAAAGTAAATGTGGAAGTGTTGTTTACTCCTTTTCATGATACAAAATCTAGGTGTCACCAAATGAAATTAATAGGCAGAAGGTTTAAAAAAAGGAACGGTTTCTTTGCACCGTGCATAGTCAACCTGTGGAACTCCTTTCCAGAGGATGTTGAGAAGGCCAAGACTATAACAGGGTTCAGAACAGAATTCAATACATTCATGGAGGATAGGTTCATCAATGACTATTATTCAGGATGGGCAGGAATAGTGTTCCTGGACTCTTTCAGAATATGGAAATGGGCAACTAGGGATCACTTGCTGATTGCCTGTTCTGTTCATTTCCTTTGAAGAACCTGGCATTGGCCCATGTTGGAAAACAGGGTACTAGGCTAGATGAACCTTTGATCTGACCCAGTATGGCAGTTATTATGTACAAACCGATAACCAGGGCTCGCCGAACTGTGGCAAGCCCTGCTCGCCAGCTGCGCTGTCCGGCTATCTGCGTATGCACAGCTTGTTCTGCGCATGCGCAGATCACCTGAACCTGGCTCTTCCAGGTTGCAATCTACTCGCCACAGGCCAGTAGATTATATTATTTGTTGCGCCCTGCTGCTAACCTTTCCCTATCGCTTCTTGGTTACTGTCATCCTTTGTTACCCCCTGCTATGGGCACTTACATAATCATATCATATATACCACTTAAGTTTTGTCCGATTCACAAAATGTCAGGAAGGGTGGGAAAGCAGGATTGTGTTGTGGTGCTGTTCTGCTACCATTGTTTTTTACAACAAATACATAGCTTAGTTATACAGGGCAAAATAAAAACTGGATCATGGCAATGTGGGAAGCAGCAGCTTTCCCCAATTTTGATGAAGACGTTAGTAACAAGTTAGGAAATAAAGAACAGGCTAAGTGTTACACATTCAAAGATGGAAATGACACTGGCATTCCCTTTATCTGGCATGAAATATTGGGAAAACCCATAAACAGTGTATTCAGAACCTAAATGTGGTCAAGTGTGACACCTAGAGGCCACGTACGTTGTATCCCTGAAATAATACTTGTTCATTTGGGTGATTGTTTTTTCTTCTTTGGCCATGAGATTCAGAAAGCATGAATAGATTTTACTTTAGACCTCAAAAATGGACCTGATTATATATTAAAACACAGTTGCAATGTTTTGTTAATATGGGTTTGTCCAGCCATTCCACTTCCTTTGTTTCACTCACTGGGCTAAATGACAGTGACAAAAAAGATACATCAGGCATATATTCCACGTGAGCAATGAAAAATGCTCAAAAGCCTGGGGCAAGCTGAAAAGCCCTAAGAAAACACTGTGTACAGCATTCTAAGATGAAGATATCAAGACCAATAATGTTTTTTCAATGGCTCCTTCTCTAGCAAATTCCGTTCTATATTAAAATATCTGCAACAGAAACAGACCCTAAGCAATTACAGGAATAGAATGGGTCTTGGATTATGCAACCATTACAAGGAAAGAAAGGAAAGTAAAAACTTAAACTATTTTGTGGGTAAAATGGACCTTGGGACTGGACACCCAAAATAAACACATCTTGCATACCTGTCACCTTCCCTTCTCACCCCAAAAGCAGGTGGGCCACAGGCTAGAAAAGAAATCTTGACTCAACACCCCTATTTGCTGGCCAACATAAGTGTGGCACATGGGGAGTATCATCATTTGTTATTGTTATAGGTCATTAGGAAAGTATTACCCTTTTGTATCTCACCCAGTACAAAGGGAAAGCAGGGAGAGAGTTGTGTCTCAGGGGACTGTGTGTGTTTGAGGCAAATGCCTCTCTGGGATGGTTCAATTTCAGCTTATGTACCACTTCTTGCTCAGGATTGTGCCTAAAATTTGAAAAATCTGATTCTAGCCCACTGAATCAGAGTGGGACATTTAAATGAATGGTTATGTAATCAGTATGATGAGGAGAGACTAAAATTGTAAGTAGTTTTCAGAATATTATATATACAGGAAAGACACTGTACTTTCTTTAATTACATGGCAAAACAAGTGACTACATGTTGAAAACAGAAGAAAAAATAATTTGGGGCAATATAAAAGAAATGAAAGAATAGTCTTAACAGCATGTGGTGGCAATATGCTTCCAGTTTAGATATCAATATTACCAAATGGACACATGTTGTACAAATACACTACTATTGTGGAGTACTTGTCCTTTTCATGCTACAGCAGTTTGTTTATTTAAAATGAAATTGTCTGCTTTTGGAAATAAATTAAATTGAAACACATGTGATTTGCCAAGGCCAGTCTAATGGTCTATATGCTATTCTCCATATGATTTTAAAAAAGGAATGCAGTTTTTATCTAAATGGGTTTAATCCTATTCTGGTCTTCCCTTATTTGTTGGCTCTCTCATATTCCCTTTGTGCGTATGTGCTTAATGTAAACTTTGAGTATATACATATGCATGTACATAAATGAAATTTCCAGGAGAGGAGGAGACGGAGACTCTAGAGCTTTGATAAGCATTTATCTTTGTAACCAGCTTTTCGTACCTGTTACCTAGGAAATGTGTGTCCTGTGCTCAGTTTCTTGGTTTGGCTCTCCTCATAATTGCCACGCTAAAGGTATGTCTACACTACCACCCTAGTTTCTAACTAGGGTGGTAATGTAGGTAACCGGAGTTGCAAATGAAGCCCTGGATTTGAATTTCCCGGGCTTCATTTGCATAAAGCCAGGCGCCGCCATTTTTAAATGTCCGCTAGTGCGAACTCTGAGCCGCGCGGCTACACGCGGCATGGACTAGGTAGTTCGGACTAAGAAGCCTAGTCCGAACTACCTAGTCCATGCCGCATGTAGCCGCGCGGCACGGAGTCCGCACTAGCGGACATTTAAAAATGGCGGCGCCCGGCGAGATGCAAATGAAGCTCGGGAAATTCAAATCCCGGGCTTCATTTGCAACTCCGGTTGCCTACATTACCACCCTAGTTCAAACTAAGGTGGTAGTGTAGACATACCCTCAGTGAGTTAGAATTTCTTACCTGGAGAGAAGCGGGAAGGAGGCTTCTGTGGGTGACCCTAGGTCAGGGGAAAGAACCCAGTTCATGTGCAACTCCCAGGCAGATGGCCTGTGGAACATAATCCTGTAGTGAGCAGACTAAGGGACAGAGAGGCTTGGTTTGACTCCTACGGAGATCATTGGTGGAATGTAAGAACTGTCGGGAGTAAGTAAGGCTATGGCAGCAGTTGAAGTTAGGGGTGTGATTCTCAGCTCATGTAGATGTACTTGTGCTAGTTTTCATGGAGCTATCATGATAAAAAATAGTGTAATCACAGTAGTACAGGCAGCAGTGAGTGGCCACATAGGCTAGCTGTGCTGAGTACAAATTCCCCTGAACCTCATACGCACAGTGCCACTGCCCATGCCACTGTGGCTACTCTACTATTTTTAGCATGATAGCTCAATGAGAGCTAGCATGAGGGTGTGTCTGCAATCTGGGAATCACAGCCTTAGCATGAGAATAGCAGCTAGGGAGCTGCTAAAGGTGACATTGTTATGCTACCAGTGTGGAAGGTTGACAGAGACTAACATTTATTTGACTTTGTGTAACCGTATCTTTTCTGGGTATATTAAACATTTATTTTGGATCACCTAAAACACATATAACTATGACAAATTGTTTCCTATGTACATGCTAGATCATGAATTCTCAACCTGGAGATTATGAACAAGTAGCAGGGTTCATGACCATCCTTGCTAAATGGGATTGAGGTCCCAGCAAGACCTCAGGCAGATGGGAAGAGGTGTATGTGTAGTAGGGTGTGTCTTCTTATTGAAAAGGTTGAGAACCACTTATTGTTTTAGGGGAAAATAAATGCACAGTTTAATCTTAAAGGCAAAGTTCATTGTATTACTGCTTGAAGTTCTAATTTTTAGACTGTTAATTAAAGGAGCTATCATTGGCCAATTTGTGAGTAAATGACAAGCTATGGAAGTGATATGCATATTATATAAAAGAGCAAGGAGATGGAAGTTATCTCTTTTTATTAGATTAATGAACAATAAATAAATGCATGAGTTACCTCTTCTGGGTAGGAGAATGCACAATGGACTTGTGTGAATCAAGATCACTATGTTTAAAGAGCTTCTGTCTGAGGGGAGGGTAACTTTAAACGCCACCTGTGACTGACGTTGACCCTTGATATGATAAAACCCTAATTCACACTTCCTTCATTAGCGTAAGCCATTTTAGAATCTCTGTAGGTTGGGTGCATGTTCCCCCAGTGGATGAGAGTTTGCTGGCAGTTTGTGTCATTGGCATACCCTTTTAGCTCAACTTTGCACTGTCAAGGGCTCCTGCTTTACGATACGAGAAGTCTGTGTGTTTCAAGAGTTTATTCAAGATTTAATCCAATAAAAGGGATAATCTAAAGTGTATTCTTTGACATATAACAGTTTGAGCACTTGACCATATTAAATTGGCAAATTACAATGTCCATAACAATTTTACAAATATGAACAGTTGTATTATCAACTGAAATAGTTAAAAGTAGCAGTTTACAATATGAAGACTTTGCCATGCTGCACATACATAGAAGAATAAAGGTTCAATTCTGAACAAAGTAATATAAATACCTATTACTGAGAGAGATTCTGAATCATTAGTTGATGCAGACCTCTACTCTTAATGGAAATTTTGTGGTGCTCTTTTACAATAACTATTTAAAACTACCTGATGGTATTTGAGTTACTAGAAGGGAAATATGTAGAGATTATAATCCAAATAGGATTAGACCTAAAAAGATTCAACTTCTGAATCTTTGAAGTACAGTTCTGTATCCTTTTGTCTAAATATTTTTTTTGGAGTGGAAATTGAAACATCTTTTCATAACTCAAAAATGAGTGAAGACTGAGCATGGAAAATTTCAGTTAAAAAGTCCTCAAAACAACATTACGAATACAAGGGATTACAATAGACACCTGAGCATAGCTACAGTAAGGGTGTGTCTAGACAACAGGGTTTTGTTGACAAAAGTGGACTTTTGTCGATAAAACTATACCTGCATTTATACCACTGCCGTGTTCTGTCAACAGTAAGTCGACAATACGCGGCAGTTTTGTCAACGGCGGTAAACCTCATTCTACAAGAAATAACGCCTTTTGTCAACAGAGTTCTGTTGACAAAAGGCGCTATTGCATCCACACTGTGCTTTTTCAAAAGAGAATGTCTAGACTTTCTGTCGACAAAGCGGCTTGCTTTGTTGACAGAACTGGCTGTAGTGTAGAAGCTCTTTGACAACAGTATCTGTAGACAAAGCCTGTAGTCTAGATGTACCCTAATTGACAAATGCCATAATCAGACATGTGGTGTTCTTCCTTTTGGAGTCTGTGACCAATGGTATACAGTGACCAGACAGTCTTCTCAAAACTAGAAATCTTAGCGGATAATAGAATAGTTGAGTAACCTCATGAATTTTTAGCAGTTAGTTGACTATTGTGTAGTCCTCGGGGGTGGGGCTGGCAGTCACTGTGCTTCGGCTGCACTCCTGGGGAGCCCCTTGCTTCTTCCCCCCCCCCCCCCCCCACGCTGCTGTTTCTGTGTTAGAGGCAACAGCGTGGGTTTCCAGGCAGGAGCTGGTCCATGAGGGTAGCCAGTTTAAAAAAATAGAGAGGCAGCAGTGCTGGGTGGCAGAAGCTCCTGTCCACTGGGTGTCTGAGCTCCCTGCACACAGAGGCTAGAAGAGGGTGGGAGAGGCTGCCACGAAGCAGCCTTTATCTGCAGTGGCCCAGGCTGGCTGTGGACAGGGGCTGCTCCGTGAAGCAGCCTTTGCCCATGACGAGCCTGGGCCTACTGTGGGCAGAGACTGCTTCACGTAAGCTTTCTTTGCACCTCCTGCTACGCTGCTGTCTCTGAGGAATCAGCATGGGGTGGGGGCAGGTGGCACCACAGATCTATCAGAAGCCATTTTTTCCCCTGTTTGTTTGGGTTTTTTCCCCCAGACTGTCCTCTGTTAAGTTAAAACAGTAAATTCATACAGTGAACTTTCCTTAAATTCTTTCTATGGTATTAATAAGGTATTACCAAACCGCTCCAAATCTATCACAGCTACATATAATAAATTGCTGATATAATTATTTTGCATTATTGTAGTTTATATCTTTTATTTGCATAGATGTTTCTTTGTTTGATAATTTGAAAAGAATTGCAGTCATAATAAAAAATGAAATGAGTTTGCCCCACTGTGACTGAGTTTCAATAGTGTTCTTCTTGTAAATTTTCAGAAGTGTGTGAATATATAGCTAAATGTAAAGATGGAAATATGACTGTGTGTGTGTGTGTGTGTGTGTGTGTGTGTGTGTGTGTTTACAACCACATACACAAATGTTATAGATGTGAGTTCATATTAGGAACAATTCCAGACACATTCTTTGTGCTGTGCTAACTGCCTGGCTAGTCTGTGTCCCTAGGGTCATGTACAAAATATTTATAGCCGTATTCTTTGAAGATTCATATAAACTCCAGGTAAAATCTTCCATGCTCCATTAGATTTAATGCCTCTGAAAAGGGACCCTTGTTGGCCATGTAGCCCTGTAAGCCTGACTTCTCCCCTCACTTAAGCTTTCATTATTAGCTAGTGTTTTTAATTTTATTTTTCAAAGGTCTATGAAAGCTATTTCTCTACGTATGTAATTAAAATAGAACAGAAATTACTGCAACAGATTCCTTGTTCAGTATAAAAGGTATTTTCTCAGAGAATGTAGTCATAATCTTGTTTCTAAATAAATTTCATTATATCAAGTATACTTATGTCCCCTAGTATAAATCATAAGTTATCCCTATGAAATAATCCTGAGCTATAAATTCAAGGGGCTTCACTGGTTTAAATCAGCTTTGTATTTGTATCACACCACATAGCACAAGTACAGTGGGTCTACTTGGTTTGTAATTGAACACACAGAATAATGTGCGGAAGAGAAATGACTGTATTTTTAACTGTAGTTTAGCTGGTGATGCAAGTCCTGTATCAGGATGCTATACATTTGTTAGGATCATGGCTTTCTATGTATCCCTTATCAACCTATAATCTCCTGATTGTTGCCTGTTTTTCAACAGCTGAGGAACAGTAATCCACACTTGCTTATCTCTCTTAATCACAGCCTCACAGTGCTAGGGCTCCCAGAGCCTTTAATTCCCTCTTACAGGCATAACAGAGTGGAAAGTAAACAAAGACAAATTTGCAACCTTCAACATTGCTAATTTGCTCTGATGTCAGAATATTTAAACAGCAAGGATTTGGGAATTATTTGATCAAGGCTGCTTTTAATCTAATGCATGTGAAAAGGCTGAGTCTGGGAAGGTTCTGCAAAATGACAGGCATCCCAAGAGAGGCTTTCTGAAGGTTTCTTCTTTCAATAGCAGTAGCTTCATCATTTAAAACTCTCTGGTTGCATGGTGTTTAGAATACATTCATATAATTTTTGGTTGGACCTTCTTTGTGTATGACAATCACTCTTTTGAGCGTATTTCTCTCTTGACTTTAGGTTTGTAGCTGAAAACTAGGCCAACAGGCTTGATTCAGTTCATTAGGGAGGAATTTTATTGAAAAAGTTCCTTTAAAAAAAATACAAGCTTTGCTACTTTTCACGGTTCCCTGCATGCCTGACTGTGTGGAATAGCTTGTAAAGTTTAGATCAAAAGTCTTGCATATAACTTCTAGTTTAAAAACTCAGAGATGACCATGTTTTCGAAGTACTTTGACATACAGTTTACATTTTGTGCATGTCCTCATGTATGCATATGTACATGCTGACTGGATGGAAAATATGTGTGTCTGCACAGATGCATAAATAAATACACATTTATATCATGTGTATGTGTAAGATGTTTCTCCCATTCTTCTGATGTAAACATATATTAACAAAAAGAAAAACGTGGCCAGCTAGAACTAAAATATAATTCTAATCAGTTTTTTCTGATGGTAGATTTGTAAGAAATTCATTGCTAATTGTTTTTAGATATGCAGATAATACGGTTTATTAAATTGTCAATAATTTTTAATTATCAGCTCCTATGATTTCTTATCTCTTTCACACACTACACTCAGATATCCTAGGAATAGGACTGTTATATATTATATTATATTATATTATATTATATTATATTATATTATATTATATTATATTATATTATATTATATTATATTATGTTATGTTATATTATGTTATAACCACCTATATATACTCCTTTTACGTTCTTTCATCAGGTTGCTTTGTGTTTATTACCTTAAACAGCTTCATTAGAATATTATACAGTAAAAAGTTTTTCATTGTTTCCTGTAGACTCTGTGAGTTTTCAGTTTAGTGCATGTATAGCCATTTATAAGTATTTTGATTGTTTGCACGATGAAAAACACATTATATTACATATTGTTATCAAAACAAAAATAAGGCTCAAGTTCTATATCCTAAACTGAATCTATATCAATGCAGCTAAATAAAAACCTATGTTGGATTTTTTTATTTTGAAACTTAGAAAAACATTGATATTTTTTAAGAGCTGTTATAGTACTTATCTCTCAAGCATACCTGATATTTTGTATTAGTACACGTCCTTGTGATATTCTACATAGAGGTGTGCAAAAGGCAGCATTTTACAGTTTCTATATGCAGTGCTATTACAGCATTGGGTATTTGTGTTTCACCTCATCTCTCTCTCTCACTCTCTCCAGCTGGTGTAAATGACTGCCGCTGCCTCCCAGACCAAGATAACCTGCTCAGTCAGCTGGAGCCCCCTGTGGACAGCTGTCTCTCTCAGCTGATGGAAAACTGCTACTAACCACTGAATGGAAGAGAGTGGAGCAACAACCACACTAGTAGCTGCTGCAGCAACAGCAATAGCAGCAGCCTTCGAGGTCTCTATTGTTCCTTGGTGTTAAACAGTTTTTCCTTTTCAGCTGACATGCACAATAGCTGGGAAGAGGTTTCCATTCTGTTCTCTCTGTGAACAAATTGTGAAGGGGAGAAAATTACTCAAACAAGGGTTACCCTTTGTGCTGCACATTTTGATACTGAAGCTGCCTGCTGAAGGCATGGGGGTGAGAGAGGGAGGCACAGCTTTATTCGGTGACCCAGGAGCTTCTTCTGCTTCAATCCGATGTTTTGGAGTTCTTGTGGTTCTTCTATTTGGAATCTGGGAAGCTAAGACACAAAGTGAATTTGAAACTTCATCGGTATATTTATGGAAGACTGGTAAGTAAGGAAGTGTGTCACATTAACATATTTTATCACGTTTATTTCCAGTTGTGACTGTTACTATCTTATTCCAATATTTTCTTATGGTAGAATATCAATTTGTACCACTTATTGATGAACAGATTTCTGGGGAAATAATGTAGGTCATCTTTCAGAGTTCTGTTAAAAAAAAATTGTCACATTCTTTTTAAGTGGATTTTTTGCACTGGTAGCCTTTTTAATAGTTCTGTATTTCAATAGAGAGATTAGTACAGAATTGCACTTTCCTGATGGAAGGTGGTAAAATGTTATAGGAGGATTCAGCGGGGTTAACAGGGTACCAAAATATTGATGTTTCACAAAGAAAGATGTAGTTCAGTATGTGTATTCATGTATCCTTTATACAGACATGTAATGTATTCAGTGTGGTAATTGATGAGGAGTTGGGTTTGTTACGTTTAGGTTTATATAGGACACATGAAAGCTAATGATGGATTAGGTGAAATAATCCAAGTGATGCCAGATCTCATAACCAAAGAGCCAAAGGCAAATAGGCTATGTGGATTCAGAATCACACCAGACAGATTATTTCCTCTACTGGTACTAATGAGTTACGTGTCTGTTTTAAAGATTGCATAGTCATAACTATGCTCATTCTCAACTTTTAATTAAAAATCTGTTTTTTTAACATGCTGACTAAATCCACAACACTAACAATGTAACAATGACAAGTTATCACTAACTTGAATAAAACCTCCATCCTATTTTAGTAAACATAAAACTTAAAAAATATCTATTGTCTTAAAGTGATCAAGAGCTGGGTCTTTTTGGTATGGTGCCAGGAATAAACCATCCATAAAATACCATGATTCTTTCAGAAATGCTTTCTCATTAATAGGAAAATACAGTGACTAGAGAAAATGAATATTAATCATTTGACTGAAAAACAAGTTTGACTAGACTGGGTCTTTTTCCTGGATGAAGAGCGCCCCTGGCCTTCTGCCACAGAGACAGATCAATTTACAATTACACAGATATCCTGAATTTTTTAAGAGGCTGCATCTATCCAGCAGCTCAAGGAGAAGATTAAAGGGAAATTCATTTTAACTGTGAGACAAGCTCTCCAATAATACTGAAAGAGAAATTTGAAGGGGGGGGGGAACCTTTGATAGTGAAAGATAGGTTATTACTCTTGTTATGCCATCAAACTCCTGATTCATTTTTTAAAAATTGATCCATTAACAAATTCAGAAGATAGTCTATCTAATGTCAAAGGGTTTGTTCTTCCAGTTTATTTAAATACACGAACACCTATCCAAAGGCATAAAAGAAATGCTTTGTGTTTTTGTTTTGCAAAAACAAATAGATAATTTTAAAGGTTTTTTACAAAGCAGATCACATTGCTTTCAAGTAGTTTAATCAAATCTGTAGAATATACTGTCTAGCATTTTATAATCCCACCACTTAGTATGCCAGTCCTTTAATTTAATAGCTTGTATTTGAAGTAGTTTAAAAAGGAGCATATAGACTGAGGATAGTAACAACTGTATTTAACAAATTGATATGATTTTGTAGTCACAAAGGACAGTTAATTGCAATAAGATGAGAGAACCCCATTTACTTGTGCATACAATACATGTACTTATTGTTTCACTCAGGCAACAGAGAGGAAATAATATTTTCTGACAGTTCTTTAAAAGCACATTCAAAAATGGCATTACAACCAGGATAACTTTTGTTGTTGTTCTGTAGCCAGTGTGTGACAAATTGCAATCATATTATCTCGTGAAAAGTTTGTCTGCCCGTATGTTTTGTCCCAAGCAATAGTTTTGCTTTCTTGACATTAAATTAAAATGGGAAAAATCACAACCTTGCCAGTCCTGAGCAATATGCAGCAGGATTCAGTGGGTCAGGCTGCAACAGTGAGAATCAGGGGACCTGGTATGTTCCCAGTTAGTTTCCAGACTACAGTTGTTGCCTTGATTCTTTGCCTTAGTTTCTCCTTGTGTAAAAGAAAATAAATGGGGATAACAGTATATTTTGCAAAGTGGTTTGAGATCTGTAAATGAAAGGCACTGCATATTTTTTTTCTTATTCAAGGGAACTGTTACAGGTGGTTGAGCCTGGTGAATCCTTGAGGCCTCCATGAAGAAACAGAGTCCAGTCTTTCAAGTTGAGAGGAACTGTTTCCATTCAGTATGACTTGTACCTGTGTAGCTCTTTTCATAAGTGTAGTTTTATCTCTGCGGATGTGAATAGTCATGACTTCCCTGGCTGCATTTAGGCGAGTTTTATTCTGAAAAGTATTGAAGGCTCTCAGAAACTTTCTTGTGACACGTGAGAAGATCTTTGTTCCACACAACTAATATAGTCAGGGGAGGAGGAATTGGGTCCACTGTTGGTTGAGATTGTTCACATGTCCTGTGTGTGAGGAGAGAATTGTACCCTTATCCACTTGTAGTTCCCTTACTAAAGAGGCCTCTGACTTTTTCTGGGAGGATCCTTTGTGTTCCAATTTGGTCCTAGAGACTACAACTCCCATGAGCCCTTGGGGAAAAGGTGGCTCTCCCAGGCATGGAGAGAGAAAGAGTTAGTAGTCTCCGTTTTTGGAGAGAGGAGCCAGGCTCCTATTGTGGAGCCTTTTCCAAGTCAGGAGCTGTTGTGTTGCAGCTAAAGCCTGTTACAGAAAGCCTGCTGGGGCTTGGATTTACCAGGCTGCTTTGGAGTCTGCTGTGGATTGTCCCTGGAGGGGAGAGATCCTGGCTGTGCCTGTGGCTGGGAAGGGTCTACACACTTAAAACAAAATATTCGCTGATGCTGACAAACTTGCCATTTTGTCCCCAGTTCTAATCTTTTCCCCTTTGTGGAAGAGATTATTGAGAAGCAATACAATAGCAATGCACATATGGCACATACTAGAATCCTCACATTCTGCATGCTTATCAGTTCATGGTTTTTTTTTATTGAGATTGGCAGGGACAGATTGCCTACCTTCTCCTAGTAAAGGACAAAGTTCAGGTATCTGTGCTGATTCTGCTACATCTATGAGTAGGTTTTGATACCAGTGACCATGCTACTTTCTGGATGCAGTGAGGTAATGGTTTTCCTCTGAAGTGATGTATTATTTCTTTGAGAAGTCCCAGATGGTGGGATACAGCAGCTGTTTTTCTGTCCTAAGGGATCTGTAGTATGTGGTGCTATAATGTTTTGTTTCGGTGCCCCTCCTATTAAAACTGTATGTATTACCATTTGAGGAGACAATCAAACTAGTATGGAAAGTGGTGACTTCAGAGCATTTGCTTTCATCAGACCCAGATGGTCTGTGTCTTAGCTTTCCTACTGCCTGACTCAGATTGGTTTGCAGATGAAAGCAAGCTGCCTGAATATTAATTGAATAAGAGAAAGATGAACCTAGTGGATAGTACTCCAGATTGGAAGCGTATTGGTGGTGGGGATTTTGACACTTATTATTAGGAGTGCTTTGGCCACTCTGCATCCAACAAGTTTGCTATTTTCAGGAGTTTCGTTACTCTCATGCACTCTTGAACACTTATTTGGCATCAGTAGCTAAAGGCATTTTTAATCCCTTGTTTGGGCAGTTGAGACTTTGTGTCTCTCTGATCCAACTTTTTGTGGCTTCTAGATTGATTTATTGGAATGTGCCCTACACAGGGATTCCCTTGATGCCTACTCAGAAGATATAGTTCTTGTAGAATATGGAAGTGTGCCCATTAGCTGAGGCAACATATAGCACTAATTTTTCAGTAGCGGCACTGGCTTGCTACTTATTTTTCAATTGTAGTTCGTGTTCATGACCTGTAAACCCATGTGGAATCTGGTTATCCGAGAGAATAGTTCTTCCTCTGTGCACCATCACAACAAATGAGACCTAGTAGGTGTTCAAGTTAAGAGTTCTTTGAACCAAATATGAAAATTTCTGATTCTCAAGTAAAGATTGCTACCTCGTAATCACCAATTCAGTTATTTTTGTTGGAAGCTGACATCTTATAACAATACATTCATACACACCATACTCATATAATTGCTGTCAACACCAGCATTTTCCTTCAACCTTCTCTACCATATATTTCGTTAGTTTTTGTTGGTCAGCTGACAGTTAACTTGGTGGGATAATACACGACTGGAATATTGGTAGAGAAGGGTACAGCTTGCTCAGGAAGGATAGGCAGGGCAAGGAGGGAGGAGGCTTTGCCTAATATATTAAAAATGTATACACTTGGATGGAAGTTGAGCTGGACATTGGAGGCAGACTTGTTAAGAGTCTCTTGGTAAGTATAAAAGGGGTAAAAAAGCAAGAGTGGTGTCATGGTAGGAAGAAGAGGTAGATAAAAGATTTTTTTTTAATAGCTAACACAATCATCCAAAGCATAGAGCTTGGTGGTGACTGGGCACTTCAACTATCCAAACATCTGTTGGGAAAATAACACAGGAGGGCACAAATTATCAAAACAATTCTTGTAATGTATTGCAAACCATCTTTTATTTCAAAAGATGGAGAAAGCTACTAGAGGGGAAGCTGTTCTATATTTAATTTAAAAAAAAAACAGAGAGGAACTGGTTGAGAAATTGAAAGTGGAAGGCAGCTTGGGTGGTGAAAGTGCTCATGAAATGATAGCGTTAATGATTCTAGGGAAGCAGAAGGGAAGCAGGAAGGGAGGGAGAACAGGGAAATTTAATGAATTTCAAGAAGGCAAACTTTAGCAAACTCAGCCTGCACAGGTTTCCTTCCCTCCCTGCCACTTTGACTCCATTCCTCCTCCGACCCCCACACAAGGTTGCTGACTCTCAACCCACTAATTGCCGTATTCTGTTCATTCCATCTGAAGTATATGGCACAGGACTTGGTTAAGCGACGCTCTTCTGGACTAGATAGACCATTGGTCAGACTCAGTATGGCTACCCTTATGCTCTTAAGTGAGCTGAGCAAATGACTGATTTTATTTATATTCAGTGCTGAACCAAAAAATCAGGAAAAAAAATGGTTCAGGTTGAGTGATATTTGATGATCAATGTAGACAGCACCTCTACTTGTAGATGGTGCTGTATCTTTTTCTGAATGTTAGCTTACAAGACAGGACAACAACTTATATTGTTGTATCTGGACTGTGAGTTTTAACTGGAAGTTGAGTTTTGGCAGTATGTGCTGTTCCAGAAAAATCCTGTGATTGTATGTGGGTTTTACAAACCTTTTTGAAATCACATTTTGAAATGGAATAACTTAGTTTCAAAGTAAAATATCAAAATATTTGAAGGCACATAATTTCAACTTAAAAAAAGTGTTCTAATTCTTTATTCAACTAAAATTTATTGCATTTGACCCAATTTTGTAAATAGTTTGTTACACCAAAACTGCATTTTTTGGCAGATTCAGTATTCAATCAAAATCCCTTTGTTTTTAATGTGTCACTTTTCAATTTCACTGAGATATTCCATTGGTCTTATATTGTAAGCAAATATAAATAAGGGATGTCAACATGTAGTCAACTATATGATTAACTGATAAACTGTGTCAACTACATGCGTTCTTCCCCTTTGTATCAGAGGCAGCAGAGGCAGCAAGGGGAGAGGACACAGAAGCTAGTGCTGCGGGGAGCCAGCTTAAAAGCTGGTTTTCCCCCTCCCCTCTATCACTGGCTCCTTGGTGCTGCCTCCCCCACACCCTACGCTGCTGCCTCTATGAGAGGCAGTTGGGGGGGGGGCAGAGGAGCAGACCCTTTCCATGGTGGGCCTGAGTTCCCTACGGATAGATCCTGCACAGTCTTCCATGGAGCAGCCTCTGTTCAGAGAGCCAAGGCCTGCTGTGGACAGAGGCTGGTCCCTGGCAGCAGCCCCGGTATGTGGGGGGTCAGAGTTCCCCTCAGACAGAGGCTGCTCCACCTCCACAGGCTCACCAGGCTTGCTGCAGACAGAGTTTGCTCCATAGAAAGTGGAGCTGCCTCTGTACGTGGGGAGCTCTGACCCCCATGGATGGGCTGCTGCTGGACCAGACTTTGTTTGTGGCAAGTCTGGACCGCTGCAGACAGAGGCTGCTTCGCAGCAGCCTCCCCTGCCTCCTCTCTTCTCCCCCCCTCCCCCGCAGTAGTCTCTGTCTGCAGTGAGCTAGGACCGCCACAGACAGGGGCTTCTGCCACTCGGCACTACTACCTCTGAATCAGAGGCAGCAGTGCAAGGTGGAAGGCAGCCAGTCTGCTTGGGGAGCTGTTTTTTAAACTGGCTCCCCACATGGACCAGCTCCCACCTGGCACATTGCACTGCTGCCTCTAATACAGAGGTGACAGGGGGCTCCCCAGGAGTGGGACTAAAGCGCACTAGCTGCTGGCCCTGGTCTGGGAACTATCAAATAGTCGTGTAACAGATAAATATTCATGTGGTCATATGACTATTCAATTACCCAATACCTAACATTCCTAATATAAATATAATGCCTGACTAATGCCCTACAATACAGTACCCTACAATATCTAACATTCCTAATATAAATATAATGCCCTACAACTGAAACACTAAAAAAACCCAGACACACACAATTGAACCTAATTATCTCCATTTTATTTGAAAATAATATCTCAAAGTAAGCAGCTTTGTTAGTTCCACTATGGAAGAGTTCAATCTATTACATATAATTTGGGAATATTTTCAATTCCCAAAGTGTATACAAAAACTGAAATAAATCAAAATGTCTTTATTTTATTCCACATTGTTTTTCATAGCTCAATTCATTGAGATTTTGTATCAAAACGTTAACCATTTTGCCTTGAAAGTTTAAGAAAGCCACATCTTTTACCTTTATAGTGCCTGTATTTCTTCAAGGATTTCAATGTTTAAAATTTCCTCAGTGCAAAACATAGTAATAAAACACATTTAAAAGGACTGTCAATCTTATATTAGGAGATGATTTGGTCAGAATCAGAGTTAAATGTAATAGAATACAGCTAAAATGAGAATGCAGTAATCTTAAATTCATATTCTGTATCAATTTTGCTAATCTGAGTGGGGGAAAAAATAATACTAAGCACTGGAATTTCATTGCTTCAAATACAAGAAGCAAAAAAATTCAAGAAAGTATGTTCTGCCATAGTGTCACAAACTATATTATACTTTGTAATCAAACCTAGGCACAGAATTTCAGTGGGATCTGCTGCTGAGGATTTCTGCATTGTCATAGAATTCCACTCGTGACTTTCTGGGCACGTGTCCACATTTGCAAATCCTATGGCATGATCAGAACTCTAGTTCTCATTTATATGCAATGAGGAAACTCTTGATTATTGTATAATAAAATAATATGTATAAGAAATGCCCAGTCAATCTGGTGTTCAGTGTCTGGTGTTCTACAAGTAATATTTCTGGTTTTTCTCTGAAGCTCTCTTTCACATGTTATTTATGTAAATAGCGCCATAGGGTGATGTTCTTGAATGCCTTTACCTTTGTGTGGAATTTTTCTCTGCATATTGCGGACTAAGCATGGAACAAAAACATATTATGGGATAAGCAACACTAAAGAACAACCCTGAAAGTTTTAGACTTAGCATAGTAGCTGTGCTAATAGTTTATTCTTAGTGCTCTGTTAATCCTGTCAACCCTAATTTGATGCTGTTTATCTTGAGCCCAGTCCACATAAAAGAAGATTTGCAGTGTTCCTCTTTGACCATGGTGGTTTCAGTGATATTAAGGAGGTAGGGCAGGGCAGAGAAATAGAGTGATAGTGACAACCCTGTTGAGTATGTCTAAAGAAAAGGATTTGAGCAAACATAATGAGACAAGTTCAGTTCTGGTGTGATTTCATTAACTCAAAAGCTGTGCCCATTTGCACCAGGCCTGAATTTAGTTCAATATATAGAAACTGATAATGTGCCGTTTTTGAATCGTATTCACTGGAATTTAAAATTTAACATTTTTTCACTTCAAAAATAACCAGTTATTTTACTTGGTAAAATAGGTATTTGCTACAAGTTGCAAGCATTATGACTGGACTAGAGTTGTAGTCATATTACATGAATTTGTCCTGTTCATTACTCCAAACTGGTTGACACATTTATCCTCCTTTTATTTAAAAAAAAAAAAAAAAAGAAGGGAATCAGAATGGATATTTCATTGCAGCAGAAGTTGTCTATTTCCAGGAACTGTTGTTATAATGTTAGTCAGTTTTAAACCGTTATGTTGGTTAATATGATACAAATATTTAAATGTTTTTTACAAGTTACCCAGACATAGTATTGTGCTTTTGATTAATGTGGAAGATGGATTTTGTTGCAATTTTGCAACAAAACATTGAATTGCTTATACAAACAAATCATCATTTAAAACAATCAAAACTGATCATGGCAATTACTACTTTATTGTAAGGCTAAATTATCTTACAGTTCTGGGTAACTTTTGCCATTTTCCAAATTGTTTTACATTGTAAACTTCCAATCCCATGTGTAGAGTTTGTTTTATATGGAAGAAAGAACTCTTGATGCTACAAAAATAGAAGTGGTTGATGTTACAATGAGCCTATAATTCATTTAATCAAATAGCCTACTTTGTGATAATTCATTTCTCTTTAGGATACTATTTTGGCAATGCTGTTAGAGCACTATTCAATGACAATTCATGAAAATATTAGTGGCTGAAATGTTGCCCAAACTGTTTTTAGCAAATGTCATGGGACGGCTGTGCTGAGAGAAGACGTTACAAGAAAACCCATGAAAAAACACTCACTGTTTTGTGCTCTAGACTGGTTAGCATCTCATACATTTCTGGTTTAACTTGGCAGCTCCTAAGCCTTTGAGTGTAGGTAGTCCATCCTTTCATCATCATATCCACCCATGCAGTCACTCCCTTGGAAAAATCAACACTTGTCTTTGTCTTTTAATAAAGAATCTTGAAATTAATGGAAACCATGAATTCTGAGATAAATAGGTCCTGCAATTATGTAATATATGGCTTCTAAATATTCATGAAGACTAACTATCAAGAAGCACATAGTTTAAGGTCATATTAATACTGGCAAGAAATCAGATATTATGAATAGGAGCTTTGGGAGCAACTTCTTGCTTTTTTTCTCAACAAATTTAGTCTGTTTTTATTTTTGCACAATACCCATGAGTAGATTTTTCTTCAGTTTTTCTCTTTTTCATCCCCCCATTGTCTGCTTCTCTGATCCACTCCCTGCTGCTACATTCAAAAAATAAATAAAAATAAAATCTTTCTCTGACCCTACCTCCAATTCATTCTGAATCCTCCTTACACACTGACTGAGTCTAGTGAAACTGAAGAAAAGCAATGGAATCCCTAGCCAAGCAAGAAGGGGGTAGAAAAGCACTGGGTTTCATGTGTGGTGGCAGCATGACAAAAAAGTAGGTTTGATATGCATGTTGTTCAGGTATGAGTCATGGTGAGAAGCTGACTGGTGTAGCAAAGAGCAGAAGTCAGAAAGAGTGACTCTTCTTATTTTCAGCTACGGCCGTGCGCAATAGTGCAAAAGTATATAAAATGCCACTAAAGCAGAATATGAAAGTGGCAAGAATGAGATTTTTGATTCATAAAAACATCTATATTGACTTGTTTTTATCTGTGAACCAACATTAAAATAATCCATCTATATTATTTGGGTGCCCTAACAACATTTAAAATGAATATTACCACATAATCCCAGATAATAAAATTACATTAAATAATGGACAATAGCCAGTATGTACTTTCCATCTCACCTGTAAACTTCAGTGTTAGGAATCCTAGTCCCAAAGCTCTGTACCCTTCTCAGTCCTATCCCCGAATGGAACAGGGCTTTGTATCGTGTTGGAAGGTTGGGCTCAGATAGATGAGGAGAGAAGAATTCAAAGCTAACGGGTTTCATCGAGAACATTCTGTCTACAGCTTCCACTCCTCCATCCTGAAGGGGCTCTATCTGCCTCCACTGTTTAGGTGCTGTTAGCGGGGGGGGGGGGGGGGGGGGAAATCAGCCTCTCTGTTAGCAAGGAACAAAACCATTTAGGGATTTTAAAAAATAATATCAATCCCAGAACTCTACCCAAAAGTTAATAGGCAGCCAGAGCGATTAATTGGGGGGCAGGAGGGTGATATCCTCTGCGTTAAACAGCCATTAGGAAATGGAGAGAGGCATTTTGCTCTGGTTGAGATTTCTGGGGTGTTCCAAGATGTAGATCTGGAGAGAACATTGTCTCTGTTTGCTTGAAGGGATTTGTTTTTTGTTTTGTTTTGTTTTGTTTTCCCCATGACCATACAGCGGCCCTGCCTCCTCTTCAAAGTGCTTTTGTGTTCTCTTTCCACTTGGTCAGGAGAAACCAAACTGAGCAGTCCTTGTGCCCTCCAAAGTTCAGGGACTACTGTTGTGTGCATTCCTTGTTCAGCCACACAAAGGCAATGGGGATTTCTTGCTTGCCCCATGTGCTCTGTAATGAACAAAGCTGTTAAAATCACCCCAAACCTTCAAATCCATACAATAATTGTCAGTTTTATGTGTGTGAGAGAGAGATGACAAAGAATGCCAGTAATTTAGCTGCTCTTTTTCAGGTTTTTCAGGTTGTGTAAAGCACTTTAGAGACAGTAAGTGGAACAGTTTATAATACATGAATAGGTTTTATAGATATAGAGCAAGATACATGTTTATTCATTAAAATATTGTCTATTAGTCCAATAAGTTTTCTTTTTTAATGAGCTACATTAGTTTCTGTTTCCAGTGTTGTGCAAAGTAAGTGGCTTTATTAACTTAACACTAGTGTATTTTTTCTAAAGTGCTTATAAGATGAGTGTTTACTTTTATTTAGCCCTGAATTGCAATAGAAGGAACAAATCAGTAGAACTGGTTGGAAATTTTTCAACAAAACATTTTTCCTTGGCATATGTGGTGATGTGGAAATTGAATGTTTTCATGGAAAATATCTGTTTAATTAAACTTTCATTAAGAATGTTTCTCAGGAGTGATGGTGGGAGAGAGACAGACCTGAGAATAGCAGATATCCCAGAGTACTCACCTGGGATGTCGGAAACTGAGGCTCAAGTACTTGCTCTGAATTAGGAGTAGGGATTTTAGCCTGTGTCTACTATATCTGGCAAATGCCCTGAGTTACTGGCTGTTCAGGGATGCTTGGGTCTCTTGTCTTGTGAGCTTTTTTCTTCCAAATCTCCCCCTCCAATCCCCAAATCGGTTTTGATCTGATGACAAACACAAACCAATTTTGAAATAAAGTTTTCATTAAATTTGCACTCTGTAGTCTCTCCTAAAAGACCTACTCAAAGGATATCAGTAAACAGGGCTCAAAATGCTGTTTACTAAATAATAATGGTAGTTGTTGTCAATTATCTTAAAGTTCAAGAAACTTTCTAAGAGGAAATCCAAATATTACTATAGCTGATATTATGAATATTAGTGAATCAAGACTCTACATTGTCAAGTAAGATCAAGAGGAAAACGACTGTTGTTCAAACTGTTTTCAAATATATTGATACTTTTTCTTATTTTATTGTTTATTCGTAGTGGTAAAAAAAGTCAACATTTTCAGAGATGTAGAAGACTGGTCTTGCTCTTATTGAAGCTAGTGACAAACCTCCAGCTGATTTCATTAAAATATTAATGTGCTAAATTTTGGTAGAATTTAGTTACCAAGCTGTGGAGGACATTAGGGTGTGTATTACATTTATATGATGGTATAAGTATAAGATATTTGGGAGATAAATAAATGGATGGAAGTGAGTCATTGGTGTAGAATTGAAGAATTCTGAGACCCACCATTGAACTGTTTTGGAGCAGCCTCACAATGATTGATTGACAGCTGCTAGAGAAGGGACAACAAGGACTAGCCAACGAGAGCCTGAAGTGGTTTAATTTATCAAAAAAAAGTCTCTGCATACCCCAAAGACAGGTCCATCAGCTTGACAGAGGTATGGGCTTCAGGGAGTGAGACTACTTTGGAAAATATCCTTCTCTATGGTTTTTGAAAAGGAAGCCTGAACTGGAGTATGAAATAAGATGTTCTGGGTCTTGAAAAGGACAGTGGACAGATGATCATTTTCCAAGTTATCTCATAGGTTTTAATTGTCAAGTTCAGTAATTCAGTGTGGAGTGGAGCTGTGGTAAAGGGAGACTTCTACTGCAGCCTTCAAAGAGCACCTGCTATACTTACCAGGGGCCCTGTTTATAGGGACAAGGTCCTTTTAACAAAGGAGCAAAGGGAAGGGATGTCTGAGATTTTCAAGTTAGAAGCTTGGCGGTTGCAGCAGAGAACCAAGATTAGACAGTAAGACATGAAGGATCATGACATATATGTATGGAGGAAAAAAAAAGATAAACAATTATTCAGAGGAAATTTGGGAGGGAGAGTGTACGTGAGTGGAAGAGAAAGGAAGGGAAGATAATGTTCTTCCCTGACACATGAATCTATGTAATTTATGAAGGAGATGGTCCCAATATATATTCAAATGTATTTTCCTTACTTTTTAGTTTTGTATATTGCTTTTTCAAAGACAGTTTCTATTTTTGTATTAACACTGCAATGTGTCAGATACGGTCTACTTTAGTATTTAAAGATAATCCTGAAGATGTTCGGTTTTGATATTTTCTGCTGGTTTATATATGTAAATGATTCCTTTAGATCATGCTAGTGAGTGTCATGTGATAATTTACAAACACCATGTGGCACTACCATATGGCTGTGATGTCTCTGTTATGATGCTTCTTTAACAGTAAGGTTAATATGGTATTCATCTGATGGCTAAGATTGCAAAACAGTTTTATGTATTCCTAGATCTGGGCTGAATCAAAACTCCAGATCTACACACCACTGACTTTTTTGGAAGTGGGAACCCAGACTCAGACCTGCTCTTCTGAAACAAAATAAGCTACAACTTTGTGGGAGGCAGCATCTTGGGGGTTGAGGAAGAGAGAATGCCTTAAAGGCTTGAAATGTCATGAAAAAACCTTTTGTAATTTTGGGCTCTTAAATTGTGTGGTCAGCATCAGTTTGTAGAAAGCAGCCTTAGGAGGCAGGGGCCCAACCCAGCTTCGCAGTGTTTTGGATGCCCTGGGGGGAAGATAATTAAAGGAATCTCAAGGGGCAAAAGAATAAGAGGAGAATGAGGGATAGAACCATAACGAAATAGAACATGAGGTCGATTTTATAGTCCTCAATCCTTCATGGATAAGTGGTACCCCATACATCAATCTGATTTGTGGACAGAAGCACCTCCGCTCTTAGATTGGAGACCTAGAATGAGAACAAGAAGGGAATAGACAGTGTTTACCTCTCATGAGTCTGTGCATAGAGAGAGAATGAGAAAATTGTAAAGTTACATGTTATAGCAGAGAGATTTGTTTCCTAGCAGCTGGTATGCTAAAATAGTATGGTTGATCAGTAGTTGGATATATCCCTTTTCATTGTTAGTTCCTGTTAGTAAATATAAATACTATTAAAATTATTAATAGTTCTTCTTGTATATGTAAATAAATCTAATATTTACTATCCTATAGAATGTTTATCTTCAACAAGGAATGTATCTGAATTCTAAGCACCAGAAGATTCAGGAATTTATCTGTTATGCTATATTTTAACAATCCTGGGAGCCTTCATGTCACTACATCTCCAGATAGTCTTACAACTATCTCCTTGACATATATGTATATAATGCTGACCTAAGCATATACCGAAAATAATAAGGGGTGATTGTTACAGTAGATGTTTTCTGTTGGGGAATCAACAGGGAAGAATGATTGTGTCGTAAGGAGAACCTGCTGCGAGATATTATCTTGAATTGTTAGTCCCCTCAGCTGTAAATAATCACGCCTTCACATGTAAATCGAGTAAACTGAGACTGTATGGAAATGACGCCACAAGATATGTTACTGGGAGAATGTTTTGGCAACCAGGTTTCCTTTGTCTGATACCCTGTATAATGATACTGATATGGGAATTTAATGGAGGAACGAACACTGCATGTCCCTTCTAGATGCAGGAGAGACATCCATCCACTGCTTATCAAACTCTTACATCAAAGGACAGTATACATCTATTTTCTTTCTGCAGTCTGTATAGCACTGTACTGTTCCCTGATAATCTTAAATAATTTCAATTGAGCTTGTTATTTTGACAATCTTGAGCAGTGTTTCTTAAACTTTTCAAGACAGAGGAACACCAAACAATTTTTTTGAGAAACACCAAGGATTTTTTTTTTTGCGTGCCGGGGGGGGGGGGGGGGGGAGGGGGGAGTAATTGGGTGGCCATTTTGAACTCTGTTGTTCTCTGCAGTACACCTCCCAGAACATAGTTTAAGAAACTGATCTTGAGTCATTAACTGACACATGCAACAATGGTCTACATGCATTCAAAGAGAAATATTTTGGTTATTTAATATTGTCATTCTTTTTACTTTTCCTCTGCAATAGAAAAAAAATCTAATCACCTTTTTCATTCCTCTTGTTCTGTCTGTTGTGGTGGTCTAAATTTGGGTTACCCCAGGGAAGCTGCTAATTTACTGATAGGATGCTAATTTACATCTTGCATTACTATGATGTAAAGATTCTTTTTTTCCCTATTAGTTATCAATTACTTTACACTTTATTGGGTGACACATCCGTTTGTATGATAGCTCTACAAACAACTAACAATTCAGCAATTTTGTCATTCAAATTACTCACTTTTTTAATATTATCAAGTTGAACTTTGGCAACATCGGTGTTGTCTTTTTACTCATCCATACTGCCAAAACTATTTGATAGATTACACTAATATAGATCTTCACATTTGGAGCAATAAAAATCTATCTCTGAAAATGCTGAGACTTGTCAGTAGGTTTCCACAGCGCTCTGCAATTGTCCCTGGGCTCTATGCCATGCAATTTCTTGATTAACATACAGCAGCAGTCTTTAAGGCCCTAATTTTGAAAATATCAGAGGACCCATGTATGTCAGCTCCAACTGAGCATCCCTTCTTGGCCATTTACCAGATTGCTGTGAGGAGATTGAGCCACTCAATCCTTGGCTCTTTAAGCCCCCTGGAGTTGGGATATTTCCCAGACTCTGCACCATACTCATAGACTTTAAGGTCAGAAGGGACCATTACGATCATCTAGTCTGACCCCCTGCATAATGCAGGCCACAGAATCTCACCCACCCCCTCTTAGAATAATCCTCTCACCTATATCTCAGATATTGAAGCCCTCAAATAGTCTGAAGACCCCAAGATGCAGAGAATCCTCCAGCTGTGATCTGTACCTCATGCTACAGAGGAAGGCGAAAAACCTCCAGGGTCTCTGCCAATCTACCCTGGAGGAAAATTCCTTCCCGACCCCAAATATGGCGATCAGCTAAACCCTGAGCATGTGGGCAAGACTCACCAGCCAGACACCCAGAAAGTTCTCTATAGTAACTCCTATCATTCCTCCATTGACCTATTTCCCACTGATAATGAATGGTCAATTAGTTACCAAGATCATGTTATCTCATCAAACCATCCCCTTCATAAACCCATCTAGTTTAATCTTGAAGCCAGATACTCCCAGGGTACAGACCCTCTGTCTAGCATTCCCTCCTGAGAACTGGGACCAGCCAGCCCACTGCTCTGTGTGTGGAATCGATACTGATCCTGTAGAGTCTTCTCACCACTTCCCCAACGGCTTAAGGATACCTACTCCTAGAACTACAGAGGTGTGAGGGTTTTTTTTTTCCTTCAGGGCCTGCAATATCTTTCTTTAAGAGGCAGGTAGTAACTGTAAAACATAAATGTAAAGGCACGTTCTAAAACCATTGCTTTTTACATACACTTATGAAAAATGCACAGATCTGTTCAAAATCGACTACATGTATTTCCCTGTCTGTTTCCTTACCAGTCTGGAGTAGAGCATTCTTTGGGCTAAGCAGAGCATTCTTTGTGTAGCTCATCCAAAATCCTTCTGGTGAAGTGCATGTTTTGTGTTTTGAAACCTGGAGCCTTTTGTTCTTAGCGCTCCTTGCTCTCTCCAGCACAGAACTTCCTGTGTGGCATGTATGTCTTCTCTGTGGTTTCAAAAGACTCAGAGCTTTGGCTTCTTTGTTCAGTGTTTAGGACATTTCCCATTTTCCAAACATCAGACCCCAGTTGAAGGAAATTGGAGAGAACTAGCTTCTTGTAAGATGCAGTTACACTTTTTTGTTCTCCCCAACTAAGAGCTGTGCAGATACTGACAGTCTTTGGTAGTGTCCTACCTCTGGGAGGGATAAGTTAAAGGCTTGACAGCAATGTTGGTTACACAAATAGAGACATTTCAACAGCAATTTTTCATATTATCAGCTCCGTAGCATCAATCTGAACTTGTAAGTTGTACAGATATGCCCCAAATTGTCCCATCAGGCCTCATATTAATTCGGGTATTTGTGTACATGTGGTAAATTGGGCATTAATTTGTATATACAATTAGTTAGTTTGTATGTACAGTAACAGTTAACCAAATTGCACAAGTTCATTTATGTCTGAGATCTTAAAAATTAGCTCTATTTTTTTTCCAGAAAAACTTAACTGTGACTGTTCCCTGATCATAACATTTTAACTAGTAGAATGCAATTTGTTCATATTGGTGAAACTGTTTTATTTCTGTTTTATTCCCAATCTAAAAAAAATCTTATGTATAAAGCAATGAGAAATATATTGTGTCTGTACTTCAAGAGGTAAACTCAATCTGTTTCTTGCCATTGTCTGATTCTATCTAAATCTATTGTAATGTAATCTATATATATTTTAAAAGGGTGGGATACAAATAGGATCCAGAGAAACGAAAGAAATGTAGGTTCTAGTTCCTGGTCCTGATTCTAATTTGTGTAGACTGAAAGGAATAATTATATCAACACGTTCAAAAGTTCCATGTGGAAAAAAATCATTAACAGTAGATATACAGGTGCATATCTCTCATGTATATTTTTATCCTCCTTGTTATCTTTGACAATATTCCAAAGGTGGAATATTTTTCGTAGCATTGAGAGAATGATGTTCAGCTGTGCTCCACAGAAGACCTTTAATAGCAGCTCCAGACAGAAATAATTCAGAGTTGACTAAACTGAATGTTGAATTTGAGACTTAAGAAATCTCAATTAAAAACAAAATATTATAAGAAATAAGAAAAAATCAGATAATTTCATCTCAAATTGTTACATGATTTAAATTAGTTTATTAACAGGATAGTGACAATCTAATGCCCCAGTGTTCTCCATAAAACACATTGATGAATATGGCTCAACATTACAAGTTTTCAAGTTAGGAAATAAGTTCTTTATGTTTTAAGCAAGTGTTACCCTTTGAGATGCTTTTCTTTTGGACAAGAAAGCATATTGAAATATATGAAAAATGCAGCTAAAACAAAGATTCCCTATTTTAGGTAGAGTAAACAAGTTGATGTATGAGACTTTCTTTTTTCTCGCTACATCTAAGTTCTCTTTGGATGTGAGTGCAAAAAAGGGAACAAGTTGCCACTTGCTAAGGTTTTCTAAATCTATACAGAGCTATGGAAGTAGTTTGACCTAGACAGACATACAATGTATTCATCTTATTTTTCCTGAGGAAAAAACTACACACAACGTTTTACACAAAATATGAAATGCAGCCTAACTATTAGAAACCAATACGAATTTATTTTATGGGTTACCTCCCCTCTAGTTGACACTTTGATTATATATATTGACCACTCCAACCCCAGTATGTGCTGTTCACTTCATTAAATCGGTCACAAGCTAAGAATGCACCACTGTTTTGTCATATGAATTCTTAAAATAAAGGTAGAAGACTCACTACAAATAAGAAGAGAAACTCGTTAAGGAAGCTAGAAGCTTTATGAGAGTACTTTCTTTTCAATTGTTTTCATATTTCCTAAAGAGCACACTGCAGTTTTTAATGAAAAAACATGCAGTTCATTAATCTGAAAGAATTTCTGAAAGTAGCTATATTGCTACAGTATTTTAGGAATTACTTTGAATGTAATTGGGTGGATGTCAGTATTAAAACATACTCCAATGAAAAAGGAAATGCTCAAACTATGATACTTTAGTTCTCCTGATGCACAGTTTAATGAGGCTGAATTATTATTGTCTCTCTATTTTCCTTTCTATGGTCTGCATTGTGTCTCCCATGATTTGCTTTCATCCTCTAATTTTAAAAGTTCCAATAAATGGGATTTTTGTCATTTCCCTTGAGAAACTATATAACAACCTTCATATCTCACTATCAAGAAAATGTTCCTAAGGTTCTACCTATACTTTATCTTAATTTCATTTAATTGCCTCTGTTTATATCTTTTTGTACCACCATGAATATTTCACCTTTCTTTTTGGTGATTGGACACTCCACAGTACTTGAAGCCTATTATGTCTCTCTGCTATCACTTAGCCAAGCTCAGGTTTTACAAATTTAAATAGCTATTCTTGCTAAATCAACCTATTCATGCTAAGCCAAGCAACACCTTATCTTCTATTTACATGATGGTTATATATAAAAAATAATATTAACCTACTCAACTTCCAGTTGAGCTTGAGAATCATTCTCATCCTGAATGGTGATTGTTAATACCTGGCTTTCCAATTAGTAAGAGATCTTCAGGCCATTAATTTTAATGAAGTCTGGCTTGCATGTGGTGGTGATAGAACTTTCTTCATGGCCACATGGTATAAAAAATTGGAGTTGCAACAGAATTAATACAGCCCCTTACAAATATTTCTGCCAAATCAATACTAACTAAACAGTACAATGCCAATTTTAATATCTTGCCCACCATACATCTGCATAAATATTTTGAACTTGAGATACAAACTGAGGTCCATTGCCTTTTACTGTGTTTTCTGGAAGAATATAGCCCTGGCTGAAGGTTTCATGCAATTTCTGGAGCGCACATGCAGTGAGTGAAGTAACAGTTCCCCAGGTCTCTGGCTGTTGTCAGTAAGCACAAGAATGTGCCCTTCAAAAGGATGAGCAAAAGCTATGTGGGTATACTGCTGTGGGATCCCTATGCTATAAGATGGGCAAGAAGATATCCTTTTCTACTATATAGTATCATAATTCAGTTTGAGGAACAAACTTTTGTTTTTCTGTTTTTTCAAAGGCACAGACCATCAAATATCACTTTGGGCAGTCCTTCATATGCCTCCCTGCCATATCCATGAGGAAACTAGCCTAGTCTCTGTTGTCTTGTGGAATTATAACATCTGAGCTCTTGTGATTGTTCTGTGGAATACCGCAGGTCTAAACTCTGGGAGACGGGTCTATCCATGCTTATTATATGATTTATGAAGTTAAAATGTATCGGTTTTGGCATATTTACTATTTTAAATGAGAAGCTGGTGATGGAAGCTTTGTGGAAAGTTAACACACAGGGAAAGTTAATCTCAATATGGCACCTGTGTGGCCTTTCTGAACCTGATATTGTAGGTATGTATGAGTAGCGCTAGCCTTCATGTTCTTCTGACATCTAGAGATTGAATGTTCATGCAAGGTCCAGAGGCATTACTGAGAGAGCAGTGAATTATCTGAATGAATGAATTTTATTCAGATGAATGAAGAGGAAAACTGTATGCTATGAAAATAATTGCAAATACTTCCAGTTCAGTTTTGGCAGTTCAAATTATGTTTCACATTTTGCTCAATGTATTTGAGGCAAAGACAAATAGGTTCTTTTCTTCTATGTTCATAATGTGGATTATGACTGTTGCAAGTCTATACAAAAATTGGTTACTCTGAAACTGTATTGGCAAAAGAATTTAATTCCTCTGAGGTTGGCAATACTTCTTTGACCTTTAAAAATCCTTGTTACGTTTATCGGGCCACATCCAAGTCTTTTGGTGATCTAAATTTTTTTTACCAAAATTCAGTGTTGTAGCCAGATAAGAAATGAAGCATCAATAGTAATTACAGAAAAGAACATTGTTTACCATGTTTCCCAAAACTGAATTATTCCCTTTCTTTTTCTGTGCTTTTTGGAGGCTTCTGATGTACATCAGATATAGTTGATGTCCTTTATGAAATGCATTTCTCCTTGCAGACTCTAAACATAATCTTCCCACCTCTACAAAGCTATATTGAGGTTATTGGCGAGTTCATTTTAATTATTGCTTTCATTAGATATGTTGAAGTAGCTCTTTATGGATTGCCTTCCTGCAATGGAATCACCCAGGACTTGGGCAAAGGTTTTGACCAAGAGAATAACTCAGAAGAATAAATGAACTTGCACATCCTTTTATTCTTTCTCTGCCTGATCAGGGCATGTTGGGTCATTTTTCTTGCAATATTTTATTAGCTGTTGACTAGTACCAGTGTTTTGCAGAGTTGTTTTTGTTTTGCCTTGAAGGATGTTCAGTATTGATACTTATACTAGCATGCTAGTGTTAGGTTTTCAAAAGTTACCAACTACTTAAAAAGACTTAGCCACTTTTCAAAATGGGACGTATGCATCTAAGGGTGCTTCTACACTGCACCATTTTCCAGAATAACTACCATTATTCCAGAAAAACAATTCTCACATTCACACTGCAATTGCATTTTTTCGACAGAAAGTTGAAATAACAGGAGGCTTTTTCCAATGTTGGTAAATCTCATTCCATGAGGAATAAACCCTTTTCTGAAAGCTTTTTCAGAAGAGGGTGTGTGTAGAGGCTCCACTGCTACTATGTTGAAATACAGGCAGTCCCTGGGTTACGTGGGTCCGACTTAAGTCGGACCCCTAGTTACGAACCGGGAACCGGGGGGGGGGGGCCGCTAGTGCGGGATGCCTCCCCCACTGTCGCCGCCTCTGGCGGTGCGGGGGGCGCTTCCCCATAGCAGACCAGGGAGACACGGAGCTAGCGCCCCTCCCTCCAGCAGACCAGGGAGACGCGGAGCGGCTTTTCTTGCCGTGGAGCGGCTTTTCTCGCCGCGGAGGATGCGGGCGGCGGGACCGTCGAGACGTGCCACGGTCCTGCCACCCGCATCCTCCGCGGCGAGAAAACCCGCTCCGCGTCTCCCTGGTCTGCTGGGGGGGGGGGGGCACAGCTAGTATACCTCCCCGCCCCCCCAGCAGACCAGGCTTTTCTTGCCGACATCTGGGGTAGAGCAACTGGGGGGCTGCCGGGTTGATCCCACAGCACCGAGGTGCGGCGCTACTGGACCAACCCAGCAGCACCCCAGCTGCTCTGCCCCAGGCATCCCCAAGTCAGCCGCTGCTGAAACTGATCAGCGGCTGACTACAGGAAGCCCGAGGCAGAGCTGCTCTGCCCTGGGCTTCCTGGAATCAGCCGCTGATCAGTTTCAGCAGCGGCTGACTTGGGGACGCCTGGGGTAGAGCAGCTGGGGTGCTGCCGGGTCAGTCCAGTAGCGCCGAGGAGCGGCGCTGCGGGACCAACCCAGCAGCACCCAGCTGCTCTACCCCAGGCGTGTCTGATTCAGACGCTGCTGGTCAGTTTCAACAGTGGCTGAATCTGGACGCCAGTTCCAACTTACATACAAATTCAACTTAAGAACAAACCTACAGTCCCTATCTTGTACGTAATCCGGGGACTGCCTGTAGCTCCTTACCAGTGCCATTCTAAAATTATTCCTCCTCAGTGCTTCCTGGGGCTCTAAGTCCAGATAGTACATCCACATTAGAGGAGCCTGCCACGGATTAATTTTGAGGCTTCCCTGTGGTGTGGATTCTCTATTTCAAAATAAGCTTTTCCAGAAGATATCTCCTGGAAAAGCTTTTTCCAAAAGAAGCTTGCAGTGTAGATGTACCCTAAGTTGGTCAGATGGGGCTTTTGAAAATTTTGTCCTACATCTTTGAACCAGCACATGGATTTTGAATGACTTGCTATACCACACTGGTAATATTTCCATTACCTAAAATGTTATTGAAAATTCTACTGTACTTTTGTAGATTAATTCAATTTGTGAAAGCCCTTTCACTAATTTTCATAGTCCGATCTCATTGGCCTCTTAAAATGTCTGACAGCCAGTAGTAGAGTCATAGATGTATATGTAATGTCCCAGCATTTAGGCGACAAGCCACATTGTCAAAAATTATAAGAAAAGTACATGCACTATAAGTAAGTCTCTGATTGCCACAGTTTGTAAAACAATGTCACACACTTCTTGATTATTTTATTAAACTGCAATCTGTATACACCTAAGAGCAAAATGTCATTAGTCTACATACAATCTAAGTATGTATAGATTGTATTTTTCTTGGTCTTTCTAGTTTAATCAGGCTACTTACCACTTGTTTTGTTCAAGACAGAGAATAACATCAAGTCTAACTTATGAGGACATTTACAGGTAAACATATTCTAAACAGTATAGAAACTCCACTGCTGCACACTTTCATCAAAATGGCCCAAACAGACAGTTGTAACTGTCGTTATAGTGACTTTTATTTTTGTCTTCAGATATGCACCCAAAGAATTTACCGATTAAGTCCCTCGCTGACATCTCAGGGATCAGTTTGTCAACAACCAAACAGGATTTCTGTGCACTGCAGTTAAGAGGGGCAAGGTCTGTATTAGCTGGCTTGTTTGTTTAAGGACAGCTTGGTGCTGTTCCTTGTTTTTTCTTTCTTTAAAAAAAGCAAACAAAAAAACCCACAATCCTTCCCCCTCTATTTCTACTAGGGATTTTTTTCTCTCTGTTTGTGAAACTGTCTCGGTCAAGGAGTTGGAAAGGTTTTGAAAAGAGAAGCCAGCAAACTAGAATGGTTCCCCAACTAGACAATTCTGCAGCTGAGAAATGTTATCTTTATGCTGAGGTTTTCTCTTTGTTCTTTTTCTTGTGGTTATGTCCTCCTTAGTGACATATTTATGTTTGGAACTTAAACTGCTAGGCTACATCTATACTACAAGTTTTCTTGGCAAAAAGTATGCTAATGAAGGATTCATTTGCATGAGTCATGATCTCATTTGCATATTTTTCTGCCGATCCATTTTTGTGCTGGGTTTTTGCACAAAAACAAGAAGTGTGGACGTTCTTTTTGTGCAAAAACCCCTTTTTCCGCAAGATCGGTATACCTCCTTTTTGGGGGTATAAGGATGCAAATGAGATTGCTACTCATGCAAATGAGTCCTTCATTAGCATATTTTTTGCTGAGAAAACTCATAGTGTAGACATAGCCCTATTGAGGACAAACATGCTCTTGTCAGTGACAAGTTTATTCCTTTAATTCTTTTACTTTATTGCTTCCACCAGTTATTTTAATGATAGATATTCAAAGGGGGGGAAATCACATAAAATAATAGTGCATGTTAACACAGGGGCAAATTCTGCTCTGTTATATGCAAACCTTTTCATTGACTGTAAGCCAAGCACTTAAAGTTCAGCACTTGCCTATGTGCTTTGCTTGACTACATATTGTCTCAGAGCATGCTTAATATTAAGCACTTGCTTACGTGCTTGACTGAACTGTGGCCTAAATGAAGAGGATAAAAGAGCAGAATTTGTTCAAGATCATTTTCAGATTTTGTGAAGGAAATATTTATCTTGTAGCTTCATTTTTTAACTTCCAAGATAAATTTATATAGGGTGTTTTATCTTACAAATAAATGCAAATTTTTATGGGGGACAGGCAAGAAACATTTTTCTCCTCAGAACCAAAGATCATTTCCCAGGCATGGTATAATTTAATTTTTCCCTTTTTCTATACATTTTCTTTTGGTCTTTGGTTTCACTTTTCTTAAATATGTAGCTTACAGGTTTTGTTGTGTCTCCTAAACCTATAGGGATTTCACCAATAAATACCAATCCTATTGTTGAAGTAACTAGATATATAATTTAATAAAGTTCACAAAACTGTAGGGTGTTTTCTCCTCCCCTCTTTTGGAAGAGGCAGATTTTATCCACTTAGCTAAATTTAGGACTTAGGCCCCGATTCTTCAAGCCCATGGGCTTAAGTGGTTTATCTATCATGATTCTGGGAGTTATGATGCCCAATGACGGTAGACAGATTTGCAACTAGCAATGTGTATGTTGCAACACTGGTGGTGGCTCTGGATAACTGCCCAAGCTCAGACTCAGGGGATCAAATAGGCTTAAACTCAGGCAGTTAGCCTGAGCTTTTTCCGCTGCTGCAACATACACAGTGCTGTTTATTAGCCCACTAGTTTTGAGTTGAGCTAACCTGTGCCTGTCTGCCCACTCTGCAAATCACATCTCCCAGCACAATGTAAACATATACGGTGGAGCTACATGTGGACACAAGGATACCCAGGCAAAGCACTTTTCAGACTGAAAGCCTTAGAAATCCAAAGTGGTGTTTATTCTTCACATCATTTAGGGGAATTTGTATTAGTTATACATGGCATATTGCAGGGGAAAACAAAACTAAAGCTAAATGCAGAGACATTTGGTGGATAAATACTGATTCCTAAACAAGCAGAGTCATAAAGATGCTGCTTAGAAATGGAATCAGGCTCCTGGCCCGCAATATACAATGCCTGGGTGAAGTGTTGCACCCGCAAAGAACCCCATTGATTTCAATTTGCCTTAAACCTTAAGGGATCATGGCACAAAGAGGAGATTTTTCTACTACGTAAATTAGTATTAGACAAATACCGGTAAAATGAATTAGTTTAATCTGCTATAAAATTCAGTCTATTTTGAACCTGTCAATGGTACTCTTTAGGAAAGGGAAAACTGAAATATGTCTGACTGGCAAGCAGATTTATGTTGACATGGAGTTGTAACATACTTTGGTGTCTAGGAGAAAGAAAAGACCCATTACTAATGATCTGGGCTTAAACAATTTTATTAAAACCTACATTGAAAAATTATACAAATCTTTATCTTGGCACGAGTCCCTACTCAATAATGTTGCTCCTTAGGAAATAGATCTGAAAAAGGTTGATCTAAATTTAAAAATTATATCTAATCACTTGAACTCAGATACCGAAAGAAAGACAGTGGGCAGACCAAGCTAGGTGATGCTGTACTCTATTTTTGGCCTTAGAAGAATCCCTGAATAAATTTTCTGGTGTCACTCTTCATCTATATGTATATTCCTTAGGTCATCCCAGTACAGATTCATTCTTTATCCTAATGACATTATGGTCTTAGCAAGAAAGTCTGTTGAACATGTGTATAAGCTATAAGGATTTCTGATAGAGGTTACCAAGATACTTAAGGTAAATCTCACTTTCTGCCTGTAATGCTGTAATTTATTAGGCACTTTTTATTTATAACATGCATTCAAAGCTGCATTCTGTAGGCAAAATCCTGTCCCTTTCGAGATCAGTGAGGCTTCAGTGGAGCCAGGATTTCATCCTGTTTCTTGTGTATCATCAGATTTGCTAGATTCATCTGAATATCTCACCAAATTAATTTACTGACATTGCAGGGGCCTCATACATTGGTGCATCTCACTTCCTGCTTTTCTGTGTTTATGGCACATAATAGTTTAGCTTCCTGAGGATTGCAGTACTTGAGTCCAGGCTACTGAGCTCAGGGCATGGATAACTGGGTTTGGTGGCTGTTAATGTGCAGGTGGTCAGACTAAACGATCCAATGGTCTTTTCTGGCCTTAAATTCTATGGGTTTGTGTATACTTAAGATGCTGTTGCAGCCATAGTGATTCACTGTAAACACTACCTATGCTGAGAGCAGGAGTTCTCCCATCAGCATAAGTAACACATGTCCACAAGAGTTGGTAGGTAGATCAACAGAAGCATCCTTTTGTTGAATTAGTGTTGTCTGCACATGGACTTAGGTTATCTTAACATGCCCAATGCCATAGATTACGCACACCTCTCACTGCCGTACTTAAACCAACATAATTTTTTAGCACAAGCTAGGCCTGTGAGTGTATTAAAGTGGTTAAATAAGTTCCAGTTGTATGGGGATTTCTATCCCCAGTTAGATCTGTGCAATCTTACTGAAGATCATGTCTTACTATATATTTTAGAAATATGTGTGTGTTTGTCTGTCTGCCGGCACACAGTGCCCGAGGGGGGAAACAGCTGGGTTCGTTGCCTGGTGTGCGCACTCCAATAAACACACCGGTGTGGAGAAGCAAAAAAAGTTTATTTGAACGTTCAAATAGGTGCGAGGAAACCAGGAATCTCAAATCAAGCACACCAACGTAAGCAGTTTTCTCTCCTTTATATACCCAGGTTGTTTACTTGCAGGAGAATAGTGAACTGTAGCAAGTTTCCCACACTGGGACATGTTCCTCCTCCTCCCCCTTTACAGAAACACATCTGAATTCTTCTTCTATATTACTGATAGTAACTAAGCAACTTCAAGGTCTTGCTGTTCCCAGCTGTTAGCGAGCTAGAGAACAGTTATGCCTGGGGGAGGGAAGGGGGGGGGAAAAGAGGGCTTTTAGGGTGCTTGGGCCTAGAGCGGAGGGGCTTCATCGATCCTTGTGATCTTCCACTCCCCCGAGTTACCTAGGATCATGCCCAGTGACCCCAACAGGTCCATGAGTCCATTTGTTTAAGAACTTCTCCTAAATGGTAAAAGCTAAGACCACCAAATTTGGTATGCTGTAGCTTCTTCTTATAACTTAAAGCAAAGTCAGGGTTGGTTGTGCCAGGATAATGGGATGTGTGAGGAAATCAATTATTTCTCATAAAATGGAAAGCAAGGGGTCTGGTACTTTTAATATAATGCTTTTGAACAGTCTAATTATTTTGTTCAGTCTTTGTTTCAATTTTATATCTTTATTTAGGTCTTTGTCTAGTTTCTTATATGATAACAATTACTCTGAATTGGTGTAGAAAGAGAAGGTTGAGCAAAATTCTAGACAGATGTATAATCTTTCATCTTTGTAGACTTTCAATAATGGCTGGACAGCTATTCAAGGTAGCTAATGCTATATCACTTATATGATTGTTTTGTGTTTTGTTTACAAGCGAAGATTGGAAGAGCTGCCTAACTTACATATAGAATAGTAATAGAGATGTAGCTGTGTTAGTCTGGTCTTGCTGAAACAAAAGACAGGACTATGTCTTACATACAGTAACTTACATACAGTATTTCTTGACATCCCAACTAGATTGCAAATTTCTTAAGAAATTATACAATGCTTAGTTTTACTTTACATTTTCTTTTTAATATACACACTTTAGTTAAAAAGTCATTTTGCTAGGGTGGCAGAGCGTCTAGATAGTTTAGAATATTCATATACATTTCAGTAATTAAATACTGGGAAATATCTTTTCGGCTATAGAATTATTTAATATAGTTTTTGGGACTAAAAGATCTCCAGCTGTCCACTTCTCTCATATCAAGCTAATGATTTGTGACTCCCTGACAGATTATTGTAACTTAGCAGATGGCCTCAGACTCCATCTTTAATCAGGTAGACTCAAACTGATGATTTGGGTTTGCTGTCCATTTCATTCTTAGGCATTGAATAGCAGTGGGACAGATGGATTCACTCCTACTAGCAAGTTACTATGTAGATCCTATCTCTCTTGGGTGCAGTAAATGCCATTATAAATTATACCAACTATCATTATAATTTTTGATTGTAGGTAAGTTAATGTAGGTGCATTATAACAGTTTACATAGAAATGAAATTCCACATGGAAAAATATAGGTTGAACCTCTCTAGTCCAGCAGCCTCAGGATCTGACCAATGCTGAACCGGAGAATTTGCCGAACCATGGTGTTAGAGAAGAAACAGGCGACCCAGGCGCGGATGGGGTAAACGGACTACTTTATTGATGATGCATGTTTACCTTACCCTCCACCCCCTACACCCCACACAACATTCTGCGTGGCAATGATTTGGCTCCAGTTATACCCCGTAATCCATTTTAGAATGGTAATTCACACATTTATCACTACTTTCCCTAAATCCTTGTTTAGCCCATACAATGAATATTAATAAGCAGGTGATGAATACAATTGTACCTGCCCCTGTTTGTTGTTTACTGGTTTTTAGTTAAATCAGCATTACATACTATCTTCATCAGCAGCTTAGAGGGTGGGGGAACAGAGCTCTGCTTGTGAAAGTGTTTCTACAGAGCAAGTAAGAAGACAAAGACACTGTTCTGTGCAATTATCTTTCTAGGCTGCAAGGACAAAGGGGAAAAACATGCTTAAAGGGAAGTGCCAGCTGTGGTTGGACCCTTTAACCACTAATGTATAGCTATCCTAGACCCCTTTACATTTTTACATATCCCAACACATGGAGGTCAATATTGTCTAGTAACATTACCAACATTTTCACTGCTTTCTGGGCTCTTCAAAGACAGTTAGGAGTAAATTAAAGTTAAATAACAACACACAACACAGAGAGCCAGGGCTGGTGGCTGTAAACAAAATTTATGGGACTGCAGGGAACTTGGCCACACCTGTGGTAAGCGGACATCCATGGATCACTGGACCAGAGGGTGCCAGACTAGAGAGGTTCAACCTGTACTTTTTTATTTCTCCTGTAGGGATGTAATTTAGAGTTCTTGTATTTATGGCCTTATAAGAGAAGCTCCATTAATTTCCAGGTAACAAATATGTGAGGCTAAGGAGGTGGAAATACTATGTGTTTAAATGTACTGAACCTTTGGGTCTGTGGTCCACATATTTCCATTTTAACTTTTGTACCATAATCTACTTTCAGTATTTGTACTCAATTCTTTTGGGATCACTGGACATTTTGGATGCAGTATCAAGGTAGAACACTATATTTAGTCTATTGTTAACATGTAAAGCATAAATGCAAGGTCTTTGCTTTCCTTATTTAATATTCATTAAAAATGTGTATACTGTTCTGATCATTTGCTGGTAAATGTTTGATTGTAGTGGAAACAGGTGATGGCAAAATATAGATCCTTAAAGAGAAGTTAATTTCTTGTTCCTGTGTTTTACATTCTGTTTAGATATTTAATGATTTATAAAATGGGACATATACAAGTATTCTGAGTTATGTGAAAACACAGATTGTTTCAAAGGTCTCTCATACATATACTTAAACAGTCAATTCAATATGTATAATGAAAGAAGTCTGTTATTTTATCTAACTTTTCTATAAATGCAGTCCAGTTCACTGTCAGTATTACTTTATCAGCAAATTATTTTCATGTGACCTACCCTGGTCACCTCAGTCTTCTCTCATTAGTTTACTACCTGATGATACAGTCTTTCAATTGCAACTCAAGGCATAATGATAAAATTGTGATCTTTGACTATAAATAGATAGCTCTTCCAATATTGCCAGTGTCTGCTTTTATCCAGTAGCAGTAATTACCTCTGTCATTGTGCCTCCCCTTTTTCCCTAAAGAGAGGTTATTTGCTTATTGTGCTTTCTGACCATATTCCTTACGTTGCTCATTGTTCCCAACCCTTGGGAGCTGAGGGAAATGGCGTCCCAGTCTGCACCTCCTTTTCATGATGATTTCAATGACAGCTAAATAAAACATGCCAGCTGAAATCAAGGATATGAAGAGTTACAGCACTGTTTCTTACAATATTTATTTCTTTGGTCCCCTCTATTTAGGATGCTGTCAGTAGGGTTGCCAGGTATTTTCGGCTCCTGTTGAGTTAAAAAACTCAGAGAATACCGGACACCTAAAATGTCCGGTATTTTCTGAATTTTTCCCCAGCCAGGAGGTGAAAATGCTGGGCACCTGGCAACCGTACAGGGCCTGGCCTCCCCTGAATCCCTCTCTGGCCCCCAACACCCTCATCCCTCCGACCCCATCCCCCATTCTTACCTGGTTCCACAAGGCTGCCGGCACAAAAATGGCTGCCGGCCAAAAGACCTAGCAGAAGCAATGCTTCCCCTCTGTCTTAGTACTCAACTGTTCCCCTGTTCCTATCCCTGCACTTAAAGGGGACATGCCGTTTTAATGCTGTTTTATTTAAAACATTTTTTTTTTGGTTCAACAATTTTGGTCCTCCCCCGCCCCCGGTTTTTTCCCCCTTCAACAGAATTTTTTTCCTGGTGTGGTTTTTTTTTTTTTTGTTGGGGTGGGGTGGGCTGGGATGGGGGGGTGGGGTGTTCGGTATTTTTGTTTCAACCATCTGGCAACCTTAGCTGTCAGAAGTTTCAGTCCATTGAAAGGTTCAGTAGAATGGTAACTCTTCCATTCTAATGATAACTGAACTTGAGTGACTGCATTTGTAGAGTCATTAATTCATGGTTACGCTAAGTCAAATGGAGTTTTTCCTTTGAGCCAGGAGAAAGACATGGCTTTTATGCTTGAATATATGGATTGAGGAAAATTAACCCTTTGCCGAGGCCCAGCACAAGCCTACACCCTAGTTAACTTCCACTTTGGTTTCAAGGGATAGTTTCAGGGGTAAGTCCCATTTATGTGTCCCTGTGAACACAGGTGAATTTCATCCTGGTTGAATTGGAATATGGAAATAAGATCAGTAAAAATGTCAACCTGTGATTATACCTTGAGTTAGATGTACCTGTGCTAGTTGTAATTTAGCTAGCTCACTAAAATGAAAAATGGAAACAATTTTGTTCAGTTTGAACAAAATGATATTTGGAAATTAGACCAGCGATTGTGAACAAACATTTTCAAAATAAATAGTTTTGACTTTTTAAAACCTTTTTGTCTTCATTTTATAATTTGTCTAAAACTATGTGCTACATTTGACCTGAATTTAGAAATCGTTTCACTTGCCCCCAAACTTCATTTCTTCCAACTTTACTGTCAAAGTTGAAACTTCAAGAGGAACTAGGGAACACAGAATATAACTTTCAGAATTAGAATTTATTCACTACATACAGTGGTTTTTAGTCCCAAATGTCATAAAGTACCTTGGAGATTCAGTGATCACAAGTGCTCAAGATCTTGGTGGAACCTCTGATCTAGAAGAACTTTCAAGAGCACAGGGCCTCATTATCCATCTGGGCCATTGGTTTAGTAGTAATGCAGTGGGAAGAGTACCATCTACTGAATCATCCACACTGCTTTCTCTTATAAATGTATGTTGGAAGTCCCCTCTGTAAGCACTAACCTAATCCGGGAGGTGGATACCATTTTCTCCAAGCAATTTGTCAAATGGCCTAAAGGAGAAATAAACTTACTGTTCAGGTTTCATATGTCTGGTTGTTTTATGATTTAGAAAGCAGATTTATGAAAATAAGCTCTACAGAGAACTAATTTCAGTTTCTCTACTTGTAAATATAAGTATTTTGAGTTAGAAAAAGCTAACCTAAAATCAACTATATTATAGAGAAACTGTGTCCGTGAATCAAAATCAAACAACTAGATTAGCATTCATGCAGATTGATATAAATGGCTTTCCTGTTCTCATCACCATATCTTCATGTCTTCTGCATTTTTAATGGTAAATTTATCAACATGAGTATTATTTGGCCCAAACTCGACGTTTCTGTGCTGTCTGAGATTCCCTCAGTCTCCAGGTGAATTTGTGAGCATGGATTACAGTTGGCCTCAATAGGAATCATTTTATGCCTCTGAGACTCGTATCATGTCCTACTAATAGGTTGGCTAGATCAGGTTTTACATCTCTTTGAGCTAAATCACAGATTAAGATACAAAATATAGCACTTGGCGACATGTTGATTTAAGAGACTCTCTGATACAGTTGAGTCCAATTACTGGAATAGACAAGCCCTTAATTGTTCATCTCTAATGGGTACTGCAGTATTCTGTATTTTATTTAATTTCTTCAGAGAGCTAGTCTGTCACAATGTAAAAGAGCAACAGAATATAGTTGCTTGAGGCTAATGCAGCATTTATGCCATGACTCTAAAAGAAGTAAAATCCACCTGTTAGCCTTTAGTTTGTGTCAAGCCATTTCCAGGTTGTGATGATTTCCTAAGAAACTGGGTCAAAATGTAAAACTGTCTTGATGTATTCTAATGCTCAAAAGCACTTAAGTGCAGGATAAGAAAACATTCTTTATGGAGTTTCTAGTGACATGAAGTTGTTTGCTTTGCACTGTAACATTGTAAACCTGTAACACTCATTCATTGGCCATCCCTAGATTGGAGGATGATCTCTACCATGGATTTACATAGGGAACCTCAGATGACTCAGAGTCTGTTTCAGGAACTTGCCTGCAGTAGGTACAGACATTTTGTAGTAAGCAAGCTACCTGCTGGAAACAACTTCTTTCTTTTTCCTCCCATGTATCTCTCTCTCTCCAGCTTCATGGACAAGGTGCTTCTCCTTGAAATGAGCCACTGCCTAATGGAAGTTATGGAACTATTGGGATCTGTTGGGGATTTGCTCCTCCCAGCTCGTGATGTCGATATCCATTTTCTTAAGAGATGTTTTCAGTGTGTTTTTGTAGTGTTTCTTCTGCCCACTATATGGCATCTCTGATCATTGGTGAGCTGAATGTAGAGGACTTGTTCTGGAAGGCAAGAGTCTAGCATCTGCACACAAGTCCAGCAAAGTTGGTGCATGAGGATAATTGCTTCAATGCTAGTTCTGTTGGCTTCAGCAAGTATTCTGATGTTAGTGCAGTGATCTTGACATGAAGGATCTTCTGGAGGCATCATTAGTGGTACCTCTCCAGACTCTTAAGGTACTGTCAATAGTTTACCCAGGTTCTGCAAGCATTAAGAATTGTAGAAACAACAGTTGTCTTGTAGAGTTCTGGACCTCACTGTATTAGGACAGCTCTTGTACCTTCCAGGACCTGAGTGGACAACATACTTGATCTCAGAGTTAAAAACTACAGCAAATGAAATGAGTGTGAATAAAATTAAGTCACCACATTATAAGTATATTCTGTAATAAACTGAAAAGACAGGATGATATTTTTTCTTCTATGATAGTTTTTAATTCAATTGATATATCAATACCCGGTTCTCTATAATTATCTGTGCCACAAGGTCTGAAGTTATAGAGCCACATGAATTACATGGTTATTGTGTAAGTACCATTTTGTGTTTCTCATGTGGCAATTAGTTATTTTCTAAAATTTGTAGTTATTCTAGTTGGATGGGTTATTGACGGAATTGCTGTTCAGATCTGATGACAATTTAATACAGTACACGATATCTGGACTAAATGACCTTTGCTGCAATTGATGTTGGCCTTTCTCCCTGTTAAGTGACCACTCAATTTATCTAACTTATAGGAAATATAGTGATTGTTGAATGAACTGTCTTGGACAAAGATCTCCACTATTCATCTTGAAAAGGTTCAGTGGGCAGTAGTAATAAGAAAAGGTCAAAGAGCATGATTTTTGACTGTTTAAATCCACTACTCTTTTACAGATGTAAACGAGGACAGTGTAGCCAGACATTTACATGTTATGGTGTTGACAAACAGTAATATCGAATAATGTTTATAAAACACTAAGCTATCTGAAGTATCCGTCTCTTCTGCTACATTTTACTTTTTGCATAGTTCTATAATATAATTGTGAGGAGTCATCAGATCATGTGTAAAGCTACCATATACCTTTAGCAAAGAATAAGAAGTGAATGTTTCTTTGTGAGAGAATTGCTGATACATTGGCTAGTGGGGGGAAAAATTAGGTGAAGTCTTATTTAGATAAATTTGCAGATATTTCTTTTCTATACTTTTCTGCTGTTAGAGAACTTATCTCAAAATTAAAGTGTGTTCAAATGTGAATGATTAAAATTTATAGTTGCTGTAATTCTTAGGATAAAATATGATGAAAACAAGAAAGGGGAAGAAATTATTGATGTATATGTTTTCTGTAGTATATGGTGATTTCATTAATAAGTGTATCTTGAGTTTGATTACTGTGAATCCTGCAATACAGATGTTTTTGGCAGGTACCCTATGTAGTCAATTTATGTTCTTGCCTTCTTACGAGTAGCATAGCTTGTAGTGCATAACTAATATATATTAAATATGTGCTAGAAGACTATTTTCCCAAAGTGGGATACATTTCTGAAAATGTACTATAAAATAGTAGTTTGATTCCATGTTTATGATCTCTGTCTTCTCCATATCAAATGTGTTTGGTTTCAAGTAAAAGTTGATGTACTCTTCTCCTTCTACCCATTCCAATAAAAAAAAATCGTCTGCCTGAAAACTGTAATTGAATTTAGAATCCTATTTTGATTTTTTCCCTCTTGTACATCACCAGAAATAAAGATTGTGCAGGTTAAATTGTGCCCTCAGTGACCCCTGGGCAACCTCTGTTGGGCTTGCACATCTGACAGATTGGAATTTAATAAAAAATTTACTAGATGTGGTACAGGATGGAATAGATTCCAACTTCCTTGCTCTTACCTTTATTGCTTCTACAAGGTTAGCAGGAATGCAGCTCGCCTTAGTCAGTAATCAGGTAAGAGTGAATACACACAGACAGCTAATCTGTTGAATAATAAGGCACCATTTTACATTCTGTAGTAACTTTCCAGAGCAGAAATGTACATTTGGTGTTAATCTGGTTTCCTAGAGGGTTACTAGGAAACCAGCCCCTGGGCAAGGGCAGGTGCAAGCAGGGATCAGGGAATCTAAGAAAGAGCTCCTGATGGGCTGCTGGTACTTACAATGAAGAGGGGAAAGAAACTGAAGTCAGAGGCAAGAGCGGAAGGAACTGAGGCTGCAAGGAATCGGCTCATGGAATAGACAGAGCTGGAAGGAAGAGGTAGCAGGAAACTTCTGTTTTCAGAGACCCTGAGCTAACGCCTGGAGTAATGGGTAGGCCTGGGAACAGCCCCACTAGCTGTTGAAGGTCCAGTCATGGTGTGTACTGTTAAGCAGCTGCAAGGAGGGGCTCAACTCTTGTTGGAAGAGTTCCTTGGGAGAAGAGAAAAACTGATGGGGAAACAGCCGGAGAGCCGTGCCAAGAAACAGACGCAGAAAGAAAGGAACCATAATGGGTCTGCATGCAAAACAAGGATGTAAGAGCTGCCAGCACCCTAAGGCACACCTGCTGGGACTGAGCTAATTCCTGAAACACCCAGCAGGAGGTACCAGTTTGGTGAGTGACCTGTGACATACCCTAAAAAATCCACAAAGTTCTTCGAGATGTGTTGCTCATGTCCATTCCATGCAGGTGTGCGCGTGCTGTGTTGTCAGAAATTTTTCCCTTATTAATACTCTTGGGCCAGCAGGGGAGACCCCTAGAGTTGTGCTAGTATATCGGCCAATATATACTCCTGCTGGCCCTCCAGCCCCTTAGTTCCTTCTTACCGCCCATGACAATCATTGGAACGTGCTCTTGCTCTTGCCTAGCAAGCGCCCTTTCGCAGTCACTCATTTCTCAAGTTCTTTGTTCTAGTTTCAACAGTGACAGTTCTTATCAGTTCTCTAAGTAGTTGTTAAGGACTGTTTTCTAGTGCTAAGCACCCACCGTGGTCCTTGCTTCGCACATCCGTTGCATGCGGCGGGGCATGCCTAGCCCTCAGGGCATCAAACGCTGTGAAAAGTATCAGGGGCCTATGCCCTGTGGTGATCCACACTCTGCTTGCCTTAAGTGCTTGGGAGAGGCTCACTTATCTGAGGCGTGTAAAATGTATAAGGCATTTAAACCGCAGATGAAGCGGGAGAGAGTCGTGCCTGACAATCATTCTAATGGAGATGGCTTTATGTCCAGCATGGGCATTGGACCCAGCACTAGCAATGCAGAGCACTCAGTGCAACAGCCATCAGGCAACTCGTGTGCCACCTCAGCACTGTTCCCAGTCCCCGGTGCCTTAGAAGAAGAGGAGGGCTAGCAGGGGTAAATTGCCCCTAAGACGCATGCCCTCCACACGCCTTCAAGTGGGGCATGCGGCACCATCAGGTGCCAAGCCCAGACCTTCTTGGACAGGCAAGCGACCAAGTCCACACCAAGACACCAGCCCGATGGGGGACTTTCCAGAGCCCTTGACTCTGGAGGCTTTTGAGGTGACCAGGGATCTGATTGAACTGTCCCCCTCTCCTATGCTGGCACCGACCTCGGGAAAGGATTGGGAACCACGGTGGCACCGATCGAAGCCTAGGGCACTAGGTGCCCTGGCTCCAGATCCTTAGAAGAACTTCTCCACTAGGGTCACCTCCCACGCTGCTCTAGGCCCGAACGTGGCACCGCCTACAGGCCCAGCACAGGGACCTCAATTCTGGCCCATGCCTCAGCACTGGACCCAGCACCAGGGCAAGGGTCTCAACCAGCACCAGCCACCACAACCACCGACTCCGTTCAGGGCTGCCCAGGTCCATGCCTTGCCATACTTCCTCTCCGCTGGCACCGGCGTAAACCGGAGTCAATGGCTCGGCATGCCCCATCAACCAAATCACCGACTGCGTCTGCCTCCACCCTGCTGTGGTCGGCGTTGGAGTACTCAACTGACTCAGAAGCATATTCCATGTGATCATCCAGGAGATCCAGGTCCCAGCACCAGTCCCACTCCCACTGATCATGGTACCAGAGTACCTCTGCTCATCAGCAACAGCATCAATGGGCGCAGCCAGTCCTGGTACCAGTGATGCAGCAGTCCTGGCCCCCACCGGCTCCAGGCCCATCTCAATTGCCATTTTGGACCCCATGGGCCTACCGCCAGGGTATGGGCCCTTCTTGGCTGGAGTCGGTCCTCTCTGGATCCAGAGCGCCCCTTCTGCGACCCCACTGACCCAGTCGCCCACATCAGGGCAGTCACTTCCCCCAGTCCAAACCTCCCCATAACCCTAGGAGACTGAGGGCAAGGTTGTCTAACCACCCACAGGACCCTCATCGTTAGCCTCTCAGGTCCTCTTGCAAGCTGAGGCCCCTGTGGAGATGGGGCCAAAGGAGTCCTCATCTTCCTCTCCTGACGATGTCCTGGGTGTCACTCTCCCTTCCATGCCCTCCATTGGCTTGAGGGCACACCAGGGCCTCCTTTGATGCCTGACCCAGAGGATCCAGGCTAAGAGGGTGTCAGAGGATTACGACCAGACTTCTCGACATATTGCTGTCTGATACTTCTACCAGAGTGGCCCTCCCCGTTAACAAAATGGTGGCCAGAATGTTTAAGTCCCTCTGGCAAACCTTGACCTCTGTCCTACCGATGAATAAGAAGGCCGAGCGTCAGTACTTCGTGTCCAAGGAGGGGAACGGATCTCTTCTCCGATCCACCTCCAGAGTCATTGGTTGGCCAGGTGGAGAACCAAAGGAAGAGGCAGGGACAATCCATTCCTGCCCCCTGAGTTCTTGCCAACGGAACGGACCTGAGGGTGCTAGGGGCTAGTCTCATCCCAGAGTTGTCTAGGGTATAGGCTTGAAATTCACACACAAGGGCTTGCAGCTCCTGGCTCTGCTGCTAATCTGTTGCCTGGCAGTTGCCCAGCAGGCACAAGCCCTTTAAATTGAAGCAATTGAAAGGGCTCACAGCTCCCAGGCAACACGTTAGCGGTGGGGCCAGGAGCTGTGAGCTCTTTCAACTGCTTCTATTTAAAGGGCTCACACCTTCGTTGTTTTTTGGAGATGGAACAGTTTTTTCTTCTAGTTTTCAAACAACCTCTGTTTCTTCTGTGTGGCTCTATTCCATCCTTGATGACTTTGGTCCCCAAATCCTTCCTGCCTGCTTGTCCCATCGATTACCATCCTTGGATCTCCAGTCCCTTCTTCAGGAAGTACTAGGATCTTGCTGACTTCCTGAATATGTTTGAATTAGTGTCCTCTGTCTTACCCAATCTTCTGTTCCTAATCCATGACAGCTCTAAGACTTTGCTGACACTGCGCTGAGCACTCTTCCTCCTCGGCTTCCACTTTTTCCTCTATTCACAATCTGGCAGTTTCACTTCTTCTCATGCCCTAATCCTTTGATATTTATCCTGTCTTAACCCTGCTCATACTGAGGTCTCCAGCTCCCAGTCTGTTTCAGATCTTTTGAGATCTTAATCCCCTAAACTCCCTTGCAATTTGCATTATTCTGTCTCTCCACCTGCCATCGCTCCCCAGTTCCTCCTCCTGTGTATTAAAAGATGCTAGTTTCCCTTTTCATGTATCCATCCCCTCATCTGTTTGCTAGCCATTCTCCCTCAAAAGCAGTAGGACCAATATAATTCTAAGTCCTTGAGGGGATAGTGTGTTGCCAGTGTCTTTGTTTCCCCTTATTCATGCCCTCTCCATTTGAGCATTTACTGAAATAGCTCTCTGGAAAGCATGGCAAGGTCTTTGCTCAGCTCCCTTGCCCTGAGGAGCCCTTCTTCGGTCACAAATCAACCAGAGAGCGTTTCTGGTGCAGTCACCCGGGCCGTTTATTGTCCGGGCCAATTTCCCACCACCCTCTATCTACAGAGCTTTCTGTTTGCAGCAAACTCAGCTAGCCTCCCTAGGTGGCTGGGGAGCAAATTCAGCCACTCTCTGGCTCCTCCCCTTCCGCTTCCCCCCTGGCTGCCTTATTTAGCTGTCTGGCTAATGAGGCCCACAGCTGCTTCCCATTAGTCCCTCAGGCATGGGTTTACTCTACTGGCTTCAGTTGCTATTTTCAGCCAGGCAGAGCTCTGGCTTAGCCAGCAGCCTGTCACAAAAGTCACTAACACTTTTCCATCCTGTTTCTAAGAGTCTCATCTCCATGCTACTTCTCTTTAATGTTTGCTACCTCACTATTGGCCACTCAGTTCTTATGGAAATTTTCTTTTCTTTTCAATTCCTTTCACTCCATTGTTCTTAAGTTCTATTTTTAAGACTGACCCTTCAGTTCTACTATTGGTGACCTATTTTTCTCCCTTCATCTTCTCTCTTGTTCTGTGTGTGTTCGTCATATACTTTTTTTCTCTCTACACTCACTTGGCTCTTCCTCTGGATTTGGCAGGGATTTGAAGAAAAGAGCTAAACATCTGAGTGATGTGCTCTCAACTACAATGTGGACTATTTTTAAACAAGAAGCTTTGTTCCCATTGTGGCCTGCTGCTTGTAATCATAAAGAATATTTAAACACTCTTTGAGCTGATACTGGTTAATGGCATTGATGTGTTTTAATTGTTCTCTTTTCCAGATACATGAGATTTGTCTGTTAACTCAAACCAAATCCTATCAGAATGGTATCCTTTTTCCTCTGCATCCATGCTCCATTTTCCTGTCATTTGGGCTTTGAAATTTACCACAAAGAACGTTAGGGGAGGGGAGGTCAAATTGTACTGTGAAAACATTTATTTGTGTGTTGTTACAAACTAGAATTTCTTTGCCAAATTAGTTGGAATTACTTGTTGATTTTGTGATTAATGAACATTTTGAAATACTTGTGCTAACACATCAATTATGATTTTTTTTAAAATTTTGTTTTAAATTTACATTGTTAAAAGTTCAGATTGCATGACTATCTAATAGTATCACTGAATTACTGACTGCTGGAAATACACACATTCTCTCTCTCTCTTTTTTCTCCCTCAAACCTCAGAATTTTATTTGGATTGTCTTGTTTAAACATTCATGACCAACAAGTATGTAGGCATATCAGTCTCAATTTTCCTTCCTTATATTTGCTGATATTATGATGTCTCTTTCATATATAACATTTTAAAAGCCATAATGTACTTAGTATATTTAACTGTTCATCCATAATACACCTATACTCATTTACAGAGCATTATGATTGTAGCCAGACTTTCAATATCACACAGTGCAATTTAATAGAAATTTCATTGAGAACTTGTTAACACTGTCACAATAAAGAAATAATGTAGATTGTCTGGTTGTTAATTAGGACCCATCAGCAAAAACTATTAGCACAGTAGGCCAGAATTACTATTGCTAAAGAAAGCTGTAATAACCAGTATGGTATGTAGGTCAAATAGAAGAGCAGCCATAGATACTATGCTTATGTGGGCCTGTGGAGGGGCTAGCGGGTACAATGCCAGGGCTAGGCTCATTCTGAAGATGGGGATTTGGACTTGTTCCTGAATTCTTGTTATAATACCAGATTGGACTTCAGCAGCAATTGTGTTTCTTCCCGTTATCACTGACACTATAAAATGCTGCTAACAGACAAATGATCAAGCATGAGAAATAATTTTACATTGTAAGTTTTGAACTATAGGAGGCTTGTGCCTTGAATATTACTTATAATAAATAACAAAACACAAAATACAAGCATTTCACACTAAAGAAAAAAGTGTAGAATGAATTTGTAGCTCTCGTGTTTGTGTGAATATTATAAGCAGGAAGTTTGAGGCAGAATGGCAGTGAAGTTTACATTAAAATTTCCTAAAGTTTTGTATTATGCAGCATTTTTTAAGTTTCATATGCATAAAATATATATTTTTATGTAATATGAAAGAGTTGCATATCCTGACCCACAATCTCTTTCTCTGTATCCACAGAGAGCTATTGTGCAGAACAGAAGACATACAAATTCTGGGAAATGTTGGACATCCATAATTATAGTTATTGTTGTTCGTACCATCTCTTACAAACAAAGCTTGTATCACCATTTATTATTACAGTTGCCCAACAGTTAACATTATAATTGTTTTAATTATGTTTATTATGTTCAGAACTTTGCCAAACTTTAACCATTTGGCAGTATTATCTGCAGCAGATATCTGCATTAGACTGCATTTTTTGGGAACATTTCATCCATTTCTGAAAATGTAGCTTGGAAACAAGTATACAAAAATTCCTGAGACAATTTCTTTGAAATGCTATAATGTCTCCATGCTTTTGGCAATGTTTGTTTAGTAAATATTACCCCTTTTGGTACTTTCTTTCTGTATATTTGATTCATTTATATATCAAGTATTCGCCATGCTCTATTATTATATTAAGTGTATATTCAATTCTAAGGCTCAGAACACTGGCCCTTGATTTATAAGCCATCCTATTAAGCAATGTTATGTGTTACAGGCATCTAGGATTATCATATATAGTTTATATCCATAGTACTCCAGATAGTCTGGGAAACCAAATAAATCAATATATGTACATGGGAAACCAATTTGAGATTGTTATAGCTAATGTTTTCTGTTTGGGAAATCAACAGAAAAAAACATTATTGGGGGGCAGAGGGGAGAAAGATACACTGAAATACATTCTGGAAGAAATATTAGTCCTCTCAGTTATAAATAATCATGCCTTCACACAAAAATCAAATTATTTCTATACATCGTCAGTTTATGCCAAAAGATGCTTCTTCTGGTTAAGAAGTTTTCTTTGCTTGGAAACCCTATGTAATGGCACTGGCAAAGGAGCTTAGTCTGGGAATGAATCTGTTACATCTTTCCAGAAACAATGAGGGAAAGAGACATAGCCAGCTCTTTACCGTCACTGTCATCAAATCCAAGGGGAGTACTGTATCTATTCTTTCTCTATGCTATATAATACTGCACTAATATCTAATTCCAATTGAGCCTTTCATGTCACAATTTTGAATCATATTTTTACCATCCCTATGAAAATCTGCTCAGATTTTGCTAAGTTTTATGCTGTTCACAAATAGGGTTACCAAGTAGCTTCAGAAAAAATACCGGGCGCACTTGGGGGGGGGAAGAGGGGGAGAGGAAGGGACTGGCCGGGAGGAGGAGCGGGGGATGGGAAGCAGGGCTGGTGAAGGGTGGGGGCAGCGGGGCTGGCTGGGGGAGATCGGGAGAAGGAGAACCGGCGTGCAGGAAGCAGGGCTTGCTGGGAGGGGATTGGAGGAAGCGGGGGGGGGGGGAGAGAATCAGCCAGTGGGGAGTGGGACTGACCCAGGCACATGCAGATCCCAGGGCGCTGCCTGTCCCGCACACGGTCCCGGCGAAGCACGAGTGAGTCTGGCCACGGCTCCACAGCGTGTTTGAACAGCGCTCAGGAGCGCGGACAGGACTTCTCCTCCTCCCCAAGGCGTCACTCCTACGTCACATGTAACCAGAGGCTTCCAGCGCTGATTGCGCCCCACCTCCCAGACACTCCCCTTACCCACACCAGGCTTCCGTCGGGTGCCCAGCTGGAAAACCAGAAAATACTGGACATTTCACATGTCTGGTATTTTCTGAATTTTTTTTACCGGACAGAGGGCCCGAATACTGGACTCCTGGCAACCCTAGTCACAAAATGACAGATCACAATCACAGTAGAGGCCTGCTGATCTTCATTGTTAAAATCTCTAAAGACTGCTTCCCGGTGGGGCTGAACAGGACTTTTCCTGCATTTGCAACTCTGGACTGCTCTGGCATGTGCAGTGTCTGAGCACCAAAACTGAGAGCAGAGGGACTATTTTCCCTGTGCTTTCATTACAGAGCCAAGCGACATAGAGGAGGAAGCTGCCTGAATGTAATGTAGTGGGGATAAAAGCTGGGTCTGAGAGTGAAGTGAACAGATCAGGCCAAGATATTTGTGGGAAAGGTGGAGGAGAGAATGGAATTGGATGCTGGTGAAGGCAGAGGTGGGGAAAAGATGAAGCAAATTGGAATATGGGGGACAGTGAGCAACTGAAAATGCCTGGTTCAGAAAACCAGGAAGTGGGAATCTGAGGGAATTCAGACTTGTTGGGCAAGAAAAGGGAGAGGAGACCAGGACTGGCTGGATAAGGAGACTGAGAACCAGCTGGCATGTGTAGTGTAGGGGAGGAGACTGAGTTTGGATGAGGAACAAGAGGCAGAAGTTGACTGGAACTCTAGCTCTACAAAGAGACTGGAATAAATAGCTGTGTCTGTACAAGGCAGGGTGGAGAATGTAGATTAGATGAGAAATCAGGAAATGGAAACTGTGTTTGGGATAGGGATGCAGTGGGGGAAGAGGGCAGATCATACATGCACCTGAAAGAACTGGGACAGTCTGGCCAAGGAGACTGGGTACAAGAAGTCATGGTGGGAATGGAAGGGGAAAAGACTGCAACATGGAGTGCTGGTGGGGGACAGACTATGAAATGAATGAGAAGCTTGTGGAGCGGAGATTGCGGGGGAGGGGGTCATCAAAGTGACTAGAAATGAAGAATTAACTAAAACAAAAAGCCAGTGGAAGAGAGGAGTCGGGAGTGGGACAGCAACTGATTGGAAGAAATAAAGCAGAGAAGGTCAAGCTTGGGGGCAAATCAGCAAAAGAGTCTGTACCTGCCACCCTCAATATCTCCCTTTATTTTGTATATATGAGATAAGCTCTGCCTCCCTGTTCACTCTTCCTCAATGCTTGACTTTGAATCTTATGTAGCCTTTGTTTATATCTAAACAAACAACCACTTCTTAATATTCTTACTATAATTAATATAAACTTCATTTGCTATTCTGTAATGTTAATAACGTTACACTATGGCAGTGGTCCCCAACCTTTACGGGCGCCCGGGGGCGGGGCCACTCACGCGTCGGGTGCCCGGGGGCGGGGCCGCGCGTCCTGGGGCATGCCAGGGCCGGGGCCGCCCGAGCCCCTTATGCCGGGGGCCGGGGCTGGCGCCGCCGCCCGAGCTGCGTGCCTGGGACTGGCACCGGCGCCGCGCGCCCGCATGTGCCCCGGGGCTGGGGCCACCCAAGCGCCGCGCACCAGGCGCCGGTGAGTGTCGCGCGCCTGGGGCCGGCGCCTCCAGTGCGCCGCGCCCCAGGGGGCGGGGCCAGCCCGGGTTGTCGGCAGGCGCCTACAAATGCCCCGGCGGGCGCCATGGCGCCCGCGGGCACCGCGTTGGGGACCACTGCACTATGATATCCTCATCGAGACAGTCTGACAGAAGTGCCTATGCTTTGCTTTCTAACTGAGGGCCATGAAGAACATGTTCCCAGCAGTTACATTGTTGCCACACAGCCTTTTCTAATTGAGCATATTTATTCATTAAGTGAAAGCATTACCATATTTAACAAACAAACCGATCTAAACACACACTAAACATACCAGAAGTCACCCATCAGTTTTATGAAACTCTAGTGGGCAATGAATGTTGGAGGTGAGGCCCTCAATAGAAGGCTATGTCCATTCATGGCCACTGGAACAATTTTTATAGTGAGGGTGCTGAGAACCACTGAACTCAACAGTAAGTGCTAGGGATGTGAAGGACTAGTCAACTATCTGATAAGCAAATGCTTATCGAATAATCGACAGAATAGTCGACTAGTCATTTCATACACACACACACACACCCTTGCTGCCTCTATCAGTCTGTTGACTAACTGGCTAACTGAATAGTTGATGCATTTTGCGGCAGGCTCCTCATGGCATTTCAATGTGGCAGCGCTGCATGGAACTTGGGGTCAGTGGGGGAGTCCCCAGCTGTCCCCAGGCTCTGCGTGGCGGAGGAGTCCTATCAACTAATCGAATAGTCAATGCAAAATGCATCAACTATTCAATTAGTCAGTTAGTCAATACTTAACATCCTTAGTTAGTGCAGTATATAATGGAAAACACTTGGGTTGATAGCACTGCCTGCACCTGTAGTTCACTACCTGTGTGTCTGTTTGCTGGATCACAAAGAAGCCCCCAGGTCGGGTCAATTCAAGCTCATCCTTTTACACCAAAAGCTCTTTCTTTGTTTGCTAATCTATGAAGAACCCAGTGTGAACCAATATATGTCAAGTACTTCAAGGGGTATTACCTCAAGGTGTTTAGTCTCAGTGACTCCTTAATCACGTCTCACTGTTTATAGTTCCTCCAGGAACTTGCCTATGAAATAGAACATAATCACACACAAATCATTCATACTTTTAATATGATAGCAACCACAAGCAGTGTCTCTGGGGCTATCTCTGATACACCCTGTTCTTAAATCTCAGCAGCAACAATGACTCTTCTCTCATTATTTACACAAAAAACTAACACTTTACTCCTCTAGTTATAACTTTAAATTCAGTAATAGTCTACAGCTTCATAAGTTGAATTATATAACTGTTTTAAGTATCTTGTATAATACACAAAATTTCTTTTATATGTTGTATATGATTGAATAATATGTTGCCCTCTCCTAACACATGTTCACACTTTCTAAACTAACCAGTATTGAAAAAATATGGAGTGCTTATAATATAAAAGCTAATTACATTGTAATTTTTCATAAAGGTCTTTAGGACATATGTTTCCCTACTATTACAGTATCATTAGCATCAAAAGGCGTTGTGGACTATGTATGCCAGAGCAGAGTTTGGCTATTGAAGAGTGCATTGGTGCAAAGGGTTAATCACAGCTTGTCTTTCTCCATATGCTATCACAGGCACTCTGGAGAAAAGGCTATTAGGGTGGCTGCTTGGGAAACAGAAGAGAAAGGACAATGAGGTGGTTTTATAAAGGACTTAATTAGAGGGTTTTATTGAATTCCAAAGTGGGAACTTTTCTGTTAATTTCCTATTTCTCTTAACTTATTTCCTTCCTCGTTATAAACAATAACTATTGAAAAAAAGACTTCACTGTTGTTTTCTTTGCTATGTTTTTCCACTGGCTTTTTTAATGATATTTTTTGTTTCTGTTATGACTCCTAAATGTATATTATCATGCACACAATGCTGCCAAGCTTGGAGCATTAAAAATTATGAATCAGAAACCCCAAAATTATCTGACTAGTTTAAAAATTGTGGAAAAATCTAAAAATTTAAATGCAACCAAAAAAACCTACAAACACTGTTTGCTCTTTAATTTGATTTCTGGTATTTGAGTCTTGAATTCTTGGGTCATGCTTTTAAGCTTAATTGCAAAAAACCAAGAAGATTTGAAATTTACTTTTTTTTTCTTTAGAAAGAGAGAAAGCTGAGAGATGTCTATAATCTCATTAATTCTGAAGCTGGGGCTTTAAGAAGAACACCAACTATTATAAGACGTGGCAAGGCAAGAACTGGCAACACTAGATTCAGTTTTTTGCATTATGGCCTAGTTAATTCTAATTCGGTTACCTCCTCTCTGGGCTCTTATACTGCACCTTTTTGTTGTGCTGTGTAAAACCTTAACTTCTGCATTTTCTGACTTTGTTAAAATTTGCGACCCTAACTTTACATATAATACTGATTTATCATTGGTTTTATATATTCATTGTTGCTTATAGATTTCAGTAAGATATTGTGACCTGACTTTATACTACCAATATTTGCCAAACCTCTGTGAATTGCATCTCATTAACTAGTGCTAAATATAGAATTTTGGAGGACTTAGTAAATATAGAATTGAATTTCATTTAAATTGATAAACCTTGTGTATATAAGATCATACCTGCAAATGTGCTTTTTCTTGAGAAATATCTTCTGTCATGGTCATCATGAGAGTGCCCCCCTCTCTTGCAGCAGGCCACTTCATTCCTTCACCCAAACCTCCACCCTGCCTCCCTTCTTCCGATTCCTTCCCTTTGTCCCCCTATCCTCACCACCTCCTGCATGCCAATAGGCAACTGATCACCTGTGGGCAGGTGGCTTGTGGGTGGGGGAGTAGTTGGGTGTCAATGGGTGCTGAGCACCTCCTTTTTTTTTTTCTGTGGGTGCTCCTAGGGATGCAAAAAATTAAGATTCACACATCATGGTGTTGATGCATATGATGGTCATGTTTTAATAAGCATGTTAGATTTGTTTTTCAATATCAGATCACATTGGGATACTTCCTCTTTGCTTTTCCTTACCTTTGCTTACCTCTTCAAGAGCACTGAAGTAGTATTGTCACCCTCAGGGCCCTGTGGTGCAGGTACTCTTCTTCACTCTGGAACCCACTAGCTTAGGGGTGGGCAAATATCTCCCTATGAGTATGTATTGTTTAGTATTCTAAGCTTCTTGATGACAGTTATTGACATTTATTTTCTAAAATGCTCAGCACAGTAGCCCTCAATATACTCACATAAGGTCAAAAGGGAATATGTTGATCTGCATGTCACTGTCCAGAGAACCTCTCCCATCCTTAACTTCTGGCTGAGCTGCTGAAGTCATTCACTTGGTGATTTAAAGACTTCAGGTTACAGAGAATCTACTATTTACTCTAGTTTAACCCATGTTTGATGCTGATGAGGAATGTAAAAACTATCAGGATCTCTGCCAATCTGACCTGGGCAAGAATTCCTTCTCAACTTCAAATATGCCCATGAATTAGACCCTGAGCATGTTGGGGAGACCCTACAGTGGCATGTGGTGCACCTGCAACTGCTAGCAGCTGTTTCATCATACCATCCCCTCCATAAATTTGTGAAGATCACCTTCAAACTAGTTAAATCGTTTGCCCTCACTGCACCTCTTGGAAAGGTGTTTGAGAACATCACCCCTTAGATGTTAGAAACCTTTGTCAAATTTCAATCCTGAACTTGTTGATGGCCAGTTTATATCCATTTAGTCTTGGTCAGCATTGGCTCTGCACTGTAATAATTCCTTTCCAACCCTGGAATTGATCCCTCTGTTGATTTTTTAGAGAGCAGCCATATCTTTCCACAGCCATTGTTTTGTTACGTTAAACAGGCCAAGCTTCTTCAATCTCCTCTCACAAAGTAGGATTTCGATTCTTCTGATCATTCTATCAGCCCTTCATCGCACCTATTCTAGTTTGAATTAGGGATGTAAAATATCAATTAGTTGATAAGGACATCTCCGCCTCAAGCAGTCCCCCACTGGCCCTATGCTTCCCGTCGTGTTTCAAAGTGGTAGTGCTGGAAGGAGCCTGGAGACTCTTGAGTCTCCTGCCGCTCCCAGGCTGCATGTGGCACTGCCACTTTGAAACACTGCAGGAAGCACAGCATCAGGCTCATTGCGGTGTTTCACAGTGGCAGTGCCCATGGAGCCTGGGGTCAGCGGGGAGTCCCCCACTGATGCCAGGCTCCACGCAGCACTTCCACTTTGAATCGGCGTGTGCAGCATGGGGCCAGCTGGGAACTTCCAGTTGGCCCTGGGCTGCTTGCGGCATTTCAAAGCAACAGACCCCAGTCTTCAAGTAGCACTGCCGCTTTGAAACACCACCTCCTCTCTTCCTCCCTCCCCACCACCATGCTGCCTCTTTTAGGCTATGTCTAGACTGCATCCCTCTGACAGAGGGATGCAAGTCAAGCAGGTCAAAATTGCTAATGAAGCTGGGATTTAAATATCCCATGTCTCATTAGCATAAACATGGCCACCGCTTTTTTCCTAAACTGAGTTTTTTCGAAAAAAAAGGCAGTCTAGACACGGATCTGTCAAAAATAAAGCCTTTTTGGACAGATCCTGTATTCCTTAAAAAATGAAGTTTACAGGATCTGTCAAAAAAGGCTTTATTTTTGACAGAGCCATGTCTAGACTGCTGTTTTTTGAAAAAAACTGTTTTGAAAAAAGTGGTGGCCATGTTTATGCTAATGAGGTGCAGGATATTTAAATCCCGGCTTCATCAGCAATTTCGACATGCCTAATCTACATCTCTCTGTTGATAGAAAGGTGTAGTCTAGACACCCTCAGGTAGAGGCAGCAAGGGAGGGAGCAGTGACTAGTCGACTAGCATGTCAACTATCTGATAAGCATTTGCTTATCAGATAGTCGACTGGTTGTTCACATCCCTAGTTTGAATTCATGTTTCTTAAACACAGAAGACCAGAATTACACATAGCATTCCAAGTGTGATGTCACCGGTGCCTTGTATAATTGCCTAGCCTGAGGCATCCTATGATTAACCAATATCCCCAGGTCTTTTTTTCCCCTCTGACACTGCCAATTGATGCATTCCCGGCTTATTGCAAAAAATCTTGTTAGTACTTGCATACATGACCTTGAATATCGCACTGTAAAATTTGATCCCATTAAATTTCATTCATATTACTCTAGTTTTCAAGGTTGTCCGGATATTGTTGTATAATATTCCGATCCTCCTCAGTATTAGCAATACTTTCTAATTTTGTCATCCACAAATTTTTTTGGCGCTCACATTTTGTGCCAAGGTCATTAATGAAATTTTTGAATAAGATTGGTCCCAAGACCAATCCCTGAAAAATCTCTACTGGTAACCTCCAGTAATCTCTCCTCTGCTTGAAGGTTCACCTTTTAGCATGATCCATTGTAGTCTCCCCTTCAACCAGTTCCTTGTCCATTTCTCATACTAATCCTCATCTTCTCTGCTTTAACTAATAATTTCCATTGTGGGATTGTATCAAAAGCCTTACTGATACCCAGGTCCATTACATCAATTGCTTAAAAAAAAATACAGTAAATCTTCCCAGTGAATGAGGTCAGGTTAGTCTGGCATGATCTATCTTTTGTAAAACTGTATTTTATCCCATTTGCTCCCAGGACCCTAATCAGGGCCGGCCTACAACATTTTGGCACATGAGGTGGAGAGCTCAAATGGTGCCCTCATACCCACTCACTTGGGCCCAAACTTTGAAAGGTCTCAATTCTGCCTTCTACCTGTTCTAGTCCTTTCATGATACTGTTCTGCTACCTACATATGCACTAGCAGCAGACACAATTTTCTACACTTTGGATCCTAGTGGCCCCCCTCCCCAGAGTCTGGCACCTGAGGCGGCCGCCTCAGTTGGCCTCATGGTAGTGCCAGTCCTGTCCCTAATTACTTTCTCTTTCAGCTAACATAGCCAGGTCCTACCATTATTAGTAGCACAAGAGCACTTGTCCTCTAGTCTTCTATCTGGGAAATGAAAATCCCAATATTTCCAGTAATATTTATTTCCTTAAACTATTAAACAATTCTCCATCCCAGAGGACAGCAACCCAAAGTTTGAAAACCCCTGCCCTGTTCCTGTCCAGATCAGATCTTGGTGGTTTACAACATATTTCAAGCATTAGCCCAGTGGAGCATCTGTTAGCTCATTCCCTAAAATAATCGAGACCCAAACAGATTCCATTATATCATTTATATTTTTAAATCTATTTTGTCATTAATATAAAATGCTGCTCCATCACCTTTAGTTGTCTTTCCTGAACAGCACATACCTTCCAATACCTGTGCTTCAGTTACAACTACTATTCCACCAGATTTCTGTAATCCATGTGTGAATGCTTTTTGTCTGCACTTTTGCTGACAAAATACTTCCACCCCCACCATCTGCAGCCAACAAAGCAGCATTCGTATATGCTCTCACTATGGCAAAACCTCATCATTCATGGGGGAGAGGAGTTAAGCAGCTGTGTATGACAAAAGTTTTGTTGAGCAAATGTAGACACAGCCTTAGTCACATGCTTGCATTGGCCTCTTCACTCATCCAGCTGTCAATCCTCATGGTTCTCCAGTCCAGCTTGCATCTGCAGATTCTTGAGTTTTCCCTTCACATGCCTCTTTGTCTTTCCTCTATCATCTGGGTCTGTCTTTTGAAACCCAACCATAGTTTCTATCTGCATCTTCAAACCTCACATATTTCCTTCCATCAGATCTATTAAGTAGCATTTAATAGAAAGGGAGCACCTTCCGATACACATTCCAGAATAATATACATTCTGCAGCTTCCACATCTGGTCATCTTCATTGTCTCCTCTTCCATTCCTTGAATCACCACCATTGCTTCCTCTGTTTCTGATATAAATTTCCATCCTAAGTTCCTGTCAAGCGGGGAAAAAAAACACACAAAACAAAAACAGAACAGTACTATTCCCTCTCCTAAATTCCCACTAGGTTGAGGCATGTGGATATGAGTACACAATTGTCAAGGCTGTTCCCCACTCTGGCACTCAGAGGGCAGAAGGTAGGGACCCGCAAGAGACCTTAAAAATGCCTTTAAAATACCTTGTCTCTATGGGCTTCTGCTTAAAAGCTCTCTAAGGTCACAGATTCCCTGACCCATGCTCCCCACGGTGTTTCAAAGCAGCAGTGCCACATGGAACCCTGGGTCAGCTGGCCCCGGGTTTCATGCAGCATTTCAAAGCAGCAGTCCCTGGGCTCCACGTGGCGCTGCCACTTTGAAGCACCCCTTCTTCTCCTTCCCCTTGCCATCTCTTTCTGATGGAGGCAGCAAGCAGGGGGAAGCGACTAATCAACTAGTCTGTTGCCTATCCGATAAGCATTTGCTTATCAACAAGTCATTCACATCCCTAAATGCATTACAATAGCTTTTTCAGTCATTACTTACATTGTCTGTAGCTCCTAATTTTTCAGTCATTACTTATTGTCCATAGCTCCTTCTCTCTGAGGGTATGTCTACACTACCCCGCTAGTTCGAACTAGCGGGGTAATGTAGGCATACCGCACTTGCAAATGAAGCCCGGGATTTGAATTTCCCGGGCTTCATTTGCATAAGCGGGGCTCCGCCATTTTTAAATCCCCGCTCGTTCGAACCCTGTGCCGCGCAGCTACACGCGGCACGAACTAGGTAGTTCGAACTAGGCTTCCTAGTTCGAACTACCATTACTCCACTCCAAGATACTCTGCCCTGCAGTTTGCACGTTCAGCCATTTTCATTTTCTTCCATTTCTGGGTCAAAATCCTAGCTTCTTCTGTAGTTATCATACCTTTTCCTCCAAAATTCCTGTAGAAAATAAAAACACACAAGAGCTAGTGTAGATTGTCTATTGGCCTCTTAAAATTGCTGTGTCATTACCTTCACTCAGGGTTTATGGTTATTAAAATACAAGTGGCTACTTGGAGCCTTATCTACACTAGCACTTCTATTGTTGTTATCACCAATGTTAACGATGGGAAATTGTAGGGAAAAATCTTAGAACAGACAGTCAATTAGAGATTGTTGCTGTGGGTTCGGGAAAGAAAAAACGTTAAATGAAAGCATTTGTTCTGTCTGAAAGATTCTCTTTGTTCCAATTGTAATAGCTCAGGAATGCTGAAGGCATCACATGATTTTTTAATTGTTAGCATCTATATTCTTATTTCTTATGAGATTGAAATTTCCGTATGAATTTTGTATGAAAAGGGCTTAACTCTACTTCAGGGACCATTTTGCAAGATGAGCCACTTATGTTCAAATTGGTGAGAACAAGAGAGCTTTAAAAATACAAAATAGAGGTTAAGGGACTCACTGCTGAAAACAGTTTCAGCAACATTTTATATAGACATAGGCTAGGCTATAATTCTTTCTCTGCTGAGCCTTTATTCATATCTAAAAATGGTCTCCATAGATATTTTTTCTAAGCCTCCTATTCGTCCAAGTTTTAAAAAACTTGTAGGATAAAATATGTATTATATTTTTTCCTTTTGTTAATTGATATGATGTTCTGCTACATAAACATAATTAACTTTGCTTTGTGTATGGTAATCTTTTTTTGATGAAGAAACAAAGATGCTTCATTGTTATTGAAATGAAAACAATAACAGCTGTCCTGTTAATTTTTCATAACATTATCTCTTTTTTGGTGTATTATGATAGACGGGGCTAAGTAAGAATACAATGTAACTTACTTCAATTGCTCTTTTAGTAATGTGAAATGAAGAGAGTTTATACATGACCCCCTCATTACCACCATCCTTGTTGATGCAATATTCAAGTTAGTGGGAGAGCATAGGTGGGGTACATTTGCCAGCCAGTAGACATTCATAACTTCAAGTTCATGAATAGTTCATTTTGCTTAAGGTAAAAATGGGAGCTTAAAACTAAATATTTACAGCTGGTTTTTTCACTGCAGCAGTTGCTGTAAAAATATTATACCATGAAGTTAGACGACTAGACATCAACCTCTGGAGTACTGTGTCCAGTTCTGGGCGCCACTTTTCAAGAAAGATGTGGAGAAATTGGAAAGGGTACAGAGAAGAGCGACAAGAATGATTAAAGGTTTAGAGAACATGACCTATGAAGCCAGGCTTCATGAAGTGGGCTTTTTTAGTTTGGAAAAAAGAAGATTAAGGGGGGACATGATAGCGGTTTTCAAATATCTAAAAGGGTGTCACAAGGAGGAAGGAGAAAATTTGTTCCTCTTGGTTTCTGAGGACAGGACAAGGAGTAATGGGCTTACAGTGCAGCAAGGGAGGTTTAGATTGGACATTAGGAAAAAATTCCTAACTGTCAGGGTGGTCAAATATTGGAATAAATTGCCAAGGGAGGTGGTGGAATCTCCCTCTCTGGAGATATTTAAGAACAGGTTAGATAGACATCTGTCAGGGATGGTGTAGACGGAGCTTGGTCCTACCTTGAGGGCGGGGGGCTGGACTCGATGACCTCTCGAGGTCCCTTCCAGTCCTATTATTCTATGATTCTCTCCTGGCAGCAGGATAAGTTCATAGTGGGTCATAATTACATTTAATGATACAGTTAAAATGGGCATTTTTAATCGGTCTAAATATTAAAAAAACTGCTATTCCTTTTTCCCAACTGAGAACATCTTCTACTCATTGCTGAATTATACAAGTAGTGACAAAAATGTGATCAGTTTGTTGGGCCTGCAGAAACAGACCACCTTAGGCTGTATATCATTATGCCCACCAAATATTTTTTCTGAATGTAAAGTAGGTCAAACTTCACTTAAGGTGTGTTGTCAGGAAGGTTATTCAACATACAACATGCTGAAATATTTCCTATGTAGAGGTGTCTCTTATAAGGACATTTAACATTTCTTTACTAATCCTCATTTCATTTTTCCCTCATATATCAAAGCATCAACCTGAATATTTTGTACCAGGCTGTGGGAGAGTTATAAGGTTGACTTCAGGCAACTCTAAAATTACCACGGGGTAACCAAAAATCTAGAGCTTACAGTTGCAATGTGAAAAATAATGTAATTAGGTTTACCTAGTGAAATCATGGTGACTCTCTGTCCTTTTTACATCTCAAAATGTTATTTCAGTTCCATAAATATCACACAATCAGAAAGATCTTGATCTAATGTGATGTGATGGCTTAAAGGAAATGTTAGTCAAAACCTTTTGTCCTTATGCCACCACAATTTAAAATAATAGCAATAAATTGTCAGCCCAGACTAGATTTCCTCATTTAATTGTCTTATTACCTTATTAGCATAGGCATAGTTTTTATAGTTTATGAAATTTGGTGTGGTGTGAAGATATGTCCTGTAAATTGTTTTATGCCATTACTATATTATATATTTCTGATTTTATGTTTTGAGCAGTTTGTAAACATAGAGAGGAGCAAGTATTGGACAGGTAAAGTGAAGTTACATTCAATCACAAATGTGGGCATATAACTTAATGTGATTATCATTATTTGTAAACTGGCCTCAAAGATGATATACCTATGTACAGCATGGTTCAGAGGCTGTTTCAAGCAAGAGACATCTGAGCAATCTGAAGTCATCTGAAGAAGTGGGTTGTGCCCATGAAAGCTCATGATACCATCTACATGTTTTCTTAGCCTTTAAGGTGTTGCTGGACTATTAGTTGTTTTTAAAAAAAATTTCAACTCAGAGTAACTACTTATTATAATATTTGTTTTAATAAACTCGATAGTATTTATAACAGCAGTTCACTCTTAGTGATTCATAATTGCTTACTCATTTCTGTTAGTCGTCCACCATCTACCTCCAGTTTAACAGATATTGGCTCTGAGTTTTAATAAGTTAGATGATTTTGCAAAAAATCCCAAGAACCCCCAAGATATATCTAGCAAGAAAGTTTATTTTTTGTTGTACTATGGTAGCTCTTTAAGGCTACCATGGTTGAAGTCCTGGATCAAATGAATGATACAATCCTACTGCTGCTAATTATGGTGGGAAATTGTGCAGTGGACTAAGTCCCTGGCAAGAAACTGGGTGGTACTTTCATAGCATTGTCTTACATGTCAAAGATGGCTAAGTTTGCAGTACAATGAAGATTCAGTTGTGTTACACTGGATCGTGCAGGACAACTATCATGGTGCCATAGGATCCCATTATTCTGGAGATCTAGATTGACCACCAGTGTTTTCATGATCATGTCCCACTATATTCTACACAACCTTTATGGATGTAAAGGCAACTGCAGCATTGCATCCCCATATTTATAGAAATATGTTTTGAATATGAATATTCATAACTTAAATATGCTTTATGCAAATTGGGACACCTAACCTATCATTAAAGAATTATTAGTCTGCTGAATGTGCATATTCTATTTGTGGGCCTGTATAATTTTTGTATGTGAAGTTAGAAATATGAAGTATAAACCCACTTATATATCCATGTGCTAGTGGAGGCCATTAGTGATGGCCTGGTACTCAAGACAATGACCTGTGAATGGTCTTGTTTTTCTGCAAAGCTATGTCATGCCACCTGGAGCTGGAATCCATCTTGAATTTTGTATTTTTCCATGGGGGAGGGGAGAATTGAACAAAGACTTCCTGCCCTAGGGAAAATCTATATAAGGAATGGGAAGCAATGATTATCTTCAGCTGGTTTCAAAGACGACTCCCTACCTTGAGAAGATACATTAAAAGAACTGGAAACAAAAGCACTCTAATGACAAGGGTGGAGATGAGCTACTGGACCCAAATCAGAAATATTGAGAAATATTTCACCTGAAATTAGTAGGATGAGAAATTATGATTTGTAACAATTTCTCTTAAGCTTAGCTGGCATGCCTGTTTTATTTTAACTTAGTAACTTACTTTGATCTGTCTTATCACTTGCAGCTACTTAAATCCTAATTTTTATACTTAATAAAATCACTTGTGTTTATTTTTAATTAATTGTTGCTGGGGGTTAGGGGATGGGGGGGGCAAAAATGTTATGAGCTTGCTCTGTGTAACTCGTTTATACAGAGTAATATGGATTTATCTGGGGTTTTGATCCCATTGGAGCTGTAAACCTAGGTGCTTTGTAAAGTCCCTGTGAATGAGCCTCCCCAAAGCTGACCTGTATTGTTACCTTACTTTCACTAAAGACCATCCCACAGTTACACTGACATTGCTTTTATTAAATGCCACTGTTGAATTAAATGGAAAAGGGATTGAACCTGATCACGCACTTATGCAAGAGAAAAGTTGCACAGAGACAGCAAAAGAAGCCAACGCATAGTGTGTCTGCCTGCAGTTACGCATCCGAGCCAGCAGAATGATCATATGACCCATTGTCTGCGTGTTCCCTTTTTATCACGCTGCCCAGGTGACTCCTGTCCCATGCACAGAGTTCCTTTTCTGTGCCCAGGTTTAGGTTCTCAAATATTTCAAGTTCTTCTTTCACCTTTGTGGTGCCTTTGTGTTTTGCTTTTCTCATGCCTAGGCAGATTGTATCAGAAATCACTGGGCTTCTGTGTCCATCTAGTCTTTGTCTCTCAGTTTATGGCCTTGATTTTTTTTTAATCACCCTCCCCTCCCCATGCCACATACTCACCACACAAGCTCCCTTTCTCACATAATGGAATGTTACAGAGCTCAAAGGTACAATCACATTATACTGAAACTTACATTTACATTATACTGTATTGGGCATAGGCTTTACTCAACATGTATCTGTGTTGCTCTGCTGTGGTCCGTAAACCAAACTCTGTGCCTTTGCTGGGGGAAACCATAGCTTCTGGCTCAGCAGGTGCTTGGCTTTTTATGTCATTAGGATGTGGGATGTAGTGGGTAATCCAATTAAAGTCTTTGTTTAAACCTCTATTGCAGGTATCAAACTTGTAAATAAAATTAAGTTCTGCAGCTTCCCTTTCAAGCTGGTGTTTGAAATTGGCTTGTAATAATATGGTAACTTTGAGATCCATTAATGAGTTCCCAGGCAAATTAAAATGTTCCCCAATAGGTTTCTGTGTGTTACCTTTTCGAATAACTGATTTGTGTCCATTAATCCTTTGTTGCAGAGACTGTCCGGTTTGGCCAATATACATGGCAGAGGAACATTGCTGGCACTTGATGGCATAGATCACATTGGTGATGTGCAGTTATATGATCCTCTAATGTGGTGGTTTATGTGGTTAGGTCCTGTGATGATGTTCTAGTATAAATGTATGGGCAGAGTTGGCACTGAAGTTGATTGTAGGGGGGGGTTCCTGAATGAATATGATGGAAGTGTGCAGTGTGGCTGCTGGAAAGAATTTGTTTGAGGTTTGGGGGTTATCTGTAGGCAAGGATTGGCCTGTCTCCCAAAGCCATATTCTAGCTTTCATCCAAGACATATTTCCCAATCTATTGTCTACAGCCAGGCCCTAAGATACAACCGGATTTGTTCCAATCCCACAGACAGAGACAAGCACCGACAGGATCTATATCAAGCATTATTGAAACTAAAATGCTCATCCAGAGAAGTGAAAAGACAGATTGACATAATCAGACAAATATCGAGACATCTGCTTCTTCAAGACAGGCTCAACAAAAAAACCAGAACAACGTTTGTCGTAACCTATGGCTTAAACCCCTCCAACGCATTAACAGAAATCTACAACCTATTCTGGAAAATGACCCCTCACTCTCACAGGCCTCGAGGAACAAACCAGTCCTCACCTACAGACAACCCCCTAACCCCAAACAAAGCTGCAGAACTTAATTTTATTTACAAGTTTGATACTTGCAATAGAGGTGTAAACAAAGACCTTATCTGGATTACCCGCCACATTCCACATCCTAATGACATAAAAAGCCAAGCACCAGGTATTTGAGTACTTAGAACCCTCTCTATCAGCTTCAGTTAGCATGGACACTCTAATAATGTACTGTCAGTAAATTCTGGTAGGATGGCCTGCTTAGGGCAGCTGTTGATCCTGGAGACTGACAGTCTATCTTGGAAAAACTTAAAAAACAAAAAATAGTCTAGTAGCACCTTAAAGACTAACAAAACTTGTAGATGGTATCATGAGCTTTTTGTGGGCACAACCCACTTCTTCGGATGACCGGAGTATTAGAAGTTCAGATCCAAGAATAAATATGGAAAAGGGGGGGGGGGGGGGGAGAGAAAAAAGTGAGAGAGACATTGAATAGATGGTTCAAGTAGTTGAACCATCTTGGCTAAGTCTCACATCTTGAACTATCTTGGCTTAGTCTCATATCTCCCCCTCTCCCTTCCTTTGCTCTCAAGTAGCAGATGGCATTTTAACGAAGGGCCAGCTGAAGTCTCACTCTGCCTTAACCACCGGCTGTGAAGCTGCTGTAGCCGCAGGCTAGTTTGGTGGCTGCCCTCTGAGCAGGAGAGGTGGGAATCCTCTGCAGCTCCCCAGCCTTGTCAGTAAGAGAGGGAATCCCCAGCAACTCAACAGTTACTGCAGGCTTGTAGGAAGGGAGGTGAAGGGAATCAACCTTGTCAGTGAAAGGAAGCCCCAGTTTGAGAGCAGCCCTGATTAAACATGCCCTTGCAAGATGCATACCAACCCCGTCCCAAACAGAGAGGTGCCTGAGCATGACATAGTCTGTAAAGGGTTAACAGCCACTTGGGTAACTGCCACAGCATGAAATGAAATACTCCTGTCTTCTAACTGAGGCATCAAAATACCATGAAAGGAGCAGAGCTTGTTTCCAGCCCAGAGCCTGGTTGCTCCCAGCCATGCAGGGAGACAAAATAATTTTCTGCTCCCTGCGAATTCAAAACAAAGGGATGTGCTTCTGTTCTGCCTTGCCCCTCCTCCTGTGTCTGAGGTCTTGCCCCTTCGGGGTGGCTTGAGACCACTTCAAAAATTAGTGAAGTGGCCCCCCCCAGTCTAAAGTTATTACCCCCCCCGTTATACATGCACCTCAGGTGCTTCATTCATTTCTTGCATTAATGTGGCATCTGGTGAATTCCCAGCTGCACCAGCCTATATGAAATTTCCCGGTACAAACATATATGCCTGTTGCCAAAATCATGGAGAGCAATGTACATTAATGAGAACTCTAGAGTGCTTGACAGGCCAGATAGCTACTCTCAAGGCCATATCCATTTTTACCTATAGTGAACTTTCTACACTGCAGCAAAATGCTGTTAATAGGTGGTGGGTGTAGCACTCCACAACCGGTGCATACGTGGGAAAAGAGGCCTTTTTTTAGGTTCATGAAAAATACTCAAGGTAAATACAGACCCTAATATAAAGATGCATTTTCTGTGCTTTGTGACTGATACATTATTTTCCAAATCACCATCATTTTCAGATCAGAAAGATAAGACAACACACTACTTGTAAAAATGAGCTGTAGTTTTGCATTTTTGAACACTCAGTTATTCATCTTTGAGCTGCTTTGTACAGATAACATAAATTAATAACAAATTACTGGGTAAAGCCATCCATCAAAGCTATAAAATATGGCAAAGCCATCATAATTATTAACTGAGCAGAACAGGTAAGCAATTTTTTTTAGCCCAATATTTTAAATCACAGTATGGAATGTAATAATCTCTAGTATAGTATTCTAAATAATGAAATTCCATAATCCTTTATATGATAGGAGAAAAAGGCATGGAATATGATTTCTAGATTGTGCTGGGTACTAAATGGGAGGCAAAAGAAAAATGATTTCTAATTGCAGAGGTACATTTCTATCCTTATAGTCATGCCACTGAAGAATTATGTTTGAAAGCAGCAGTTTTTATTGTAAACCTGAATGAACTCATAATACTGTTATAGTCAGCCATTAATTAAATATAAATTACTACTTTTAAAGCAGCTTATTGTAGAAGGAGAAATGCCATCTTGAATGAATGGTTTCTTCTCTTCAAGCCGACCTCCTCCTATTTATATGTGAAAGTGATAAATCACTAACTGCAGCAACACCAGGGATCCTTGTTAATAACAACCTTCAATTCTCCTAGCAATCACTCCAAGCAGAAATGGCACTGTATAAAGATGGTCTTGGATTTTTTTTTAGCTAAAATATGTGACTTTTATGCCAGATCTTTTTGATAATTATTAGAGTAGAATTTCCCTGTCCTAAGTGCTAAAGCCTCATATCTTGCACTGCAGTACAGCATAATCTAGGAAGTGTTCTTCAGTATTGAGTTGGCTATATTAATGAAACTGCTCATAACTTTAAAGTGCACTGTATTCTTGAAATAAATGTTTTCTGTTTAACTGGATGTTATGGTGATGAAAGAAACAATTTAAAAACACCTATTGGAAAACATAGTTTGTAGTAGTTATGTGGTACATATTTCATGTTCTATTTGGATTTTTTGTGTATGCATATACATTTATTTTTAGATAGTCTATGTCCTGGAATACTTATCTTTCTAATACTCTATAGAGTTAATAGCAAATCTGAGCATTTGTGTTGTTAAATTATTGTATTATGCTGCATATTTCTCCATTATGCAAATTGAGACATCTCTGCGGATGGCTTTCTGTGGCTTAGATGACTTTGGTCTCATACCAAGAATCTGATCTGTGAGTTCAGCTTAGGCTACAGACAGTACAATCAAACCCTTGTCTATTATGTTATTTACATTCCTCTTTTAAATGTTATCGCTAGTAGGCAAGAAGAGTAATGTTGTTATGCTGTGTAATGTCTACTGGCATCGACACCTATTTTTAAATTTATATTTTTAAGGTATAGCTCAATGTGTCTTTTGTCTACATATCAGAAATTGGAACTGGATGCAACAAAAGCAAAATGTTTTGAGAGACGTCTTCACAACATAAAATAGTTGCTCTTCATATTCTTCATTCTCTCTCTCTTGCTTGCCTTTTTTTTTTTTTTTTTTTTTTTGATCCAGTCTTTTTTATCTTTCCAATCGGGTTTTATTTTTCTTCTGGTAAAATAGATAATGAAATAGCCAATAGGTCAATATCTGAAAGTGTATGGTTCTGTTTTGATCATGTTTCTACTCTTCTTCTATTACTTCTGCTGGTAGAGTTGATGGGCTGTTTTCATCACTGCTAGATAATCCTTTTTTAAAGCAAAGTTCTGTAAATTAGCGGTTACATGCATTTTTACAAACCTCGTACCATCCCACCCCCCTCGTAGAATATACTTGTCCGCATGGTATACAAAACTTTTTTTACTCACCTGGGCATGAGTGTGGCTGTGTGGGAACTGGGGGGTGAGTGCTCCCCCACCCAGAAGCTGGGCCTTCCTGTGGCTATGCAGGAAACGGCGGTGAGTGGGTGAGTCTTCCCCACCCAGAGGCTGGGCCTTGCAGCGGCTGCGCGGGAACTGGGGGGTGAGTGCGGTTCCCCTCCCGCAGGCAGACTAAGTCCTCCCCCGCTCCCGACCTCGTGCGCGAAGTATACAAGACTTTTTTTACACAGTCAGGGAAAACCGTGGGATATACTCGTGTGCAGGTTATATTCGCTAATTTATGGTAATCACTTTAGATTCTTCAGCTATTCTTCGGCATCCAAGAAAAATAAAACTGAAATGGAGAAATGTAAGAAATCCAGTCAAAAGAAAGTGACAGTTAGACATTGATTATTATTTATAAAAAATTGAAACTAAAACTTACTCCCCTTATAGCCCTTTCTAGCCCCTTTGTCTGAAATGTGGCAAGTGTTTGATTCTTTATATAAAGAATTTGTTTTTATGTTAAACTAAAACATAAAACTGAACAGAGGCTGTAAAAGAAACAAATTTGAAGTAGGAACAAGTTAGTGAAAGATATTTGAAAGAAGAAATCAAAGTGTTCTATTAATGTCATTTATTAGGAAGAGAAGAGGGCAGGTCTCAGCTTTCCAGAAGGCTGTTTTCCTTACTCTTTGACCATTTTTTCTGCTCTTTAGAAAGGAAGATGATATTCCAAACTGAAGTGTAGGAGGGGCCCCATGCTCTATTAGTTGCTCTGGAAGGAGCCCTTAAATAAAATGGGAAGAGGCTATGCCCCAGAAACAACTTGTAGAGCGAGGAAAGGACCTCTCCCCCCCAAAAATGAACCAACTCTAGCTTTTGGGATAAATTCACTCTTCTTGGTTCCTGCATTTATCTTCTCCTAATCAACCTCATAAATTGAGAAGTGCAATGTGAATGTAATTTGTCCTTTTAGCACTATGGGGAAACTAACAATGACATTAAAATCTTCCTTAACACTCTGCTGGTGTTTAAATATGCTGGAAAACGCAATGCGTATTTAAATGCACTGAAGCAGAGCATGCAGAAATGAAATGAGTAGCACTGAGACAAGAATGAACTAACAAATGAGCCATTCTTTGCCATCTCTGTAAAAGACCTCATGCTTTGCGTGCAGAAGCCACTACAGGTTTTTCTGTATCATGGAAAGCGAATGACTTACTCTGACCTATGCTCCTGCTGATGAGAGAATAGACCTTACTTATTCAATACATCTGTGATGGATCTCTAGTCTTAACCGATATAGTCTTGGGAATTTGCTATTTCAAACGGATTCCATGAAATTCTACAGATCATCTTGTTCTGATCTTTCTCCTTTGCATTGTTGAAAACTTAGGTGTAGATTACTCATTAAAGTATAAAAAATTTTTATGATCTATGGATGAAAAGGGGTCTATAAACAAAGAATATTTTATTTTATTGGATTGTCTTTGCCTTTTTCAGTCTATCGTTACAATTTAATCTAACCCCATATGGCACCTCACTTTTATATGCAGTCCTTGTCAGGTAATATTGGATGTGTATTCTATACATTTTAAAAATTACTGTATGGTTCTGTTAATTGTGCACCAAGGTCACCTAATTGCACAGTATTTGCCACCAAGGCTTGGTAGTGGTTACATGAAAGAACATGATATGAGTGAGGCTACGTCTAGACTATGGGGTTTTTCTAGGATACCGGCGATATCCCAGAAAAACTCCACCGTGTCCAGGGAATGCGTCTGCTCTTCTGCTTCTTTTTGCAGAAGAACAGACAGGCTCTTTTGGAAGCCCTGTCTTCCTTCTCCCATGAGGAAGAAGGGCTCTTCTGAAAGAGGAGATTTTTCTGAAACTTGGCCCAGTGTAGACAGGCCACATTTCGGAAAAGCGTCTTCCTATAAATCATTGTAGTCTAGACTTCGCCTGAGTTCTAGACTCACAATTTTAATTTAAGATGCTTGGTTTTGGTGTTAACATTTAACTTACATTCATCTGGGTTTTTTTTATTTGTTTACTTTTTGTTTTCAGTGTGTACATTTCAGGGATAAATATGCAATTTATTTTTCTCTTAGTCCCATACCTTTTCATATGATTTTAGTTCTTTTTGAAGGGTAGCTTATATTGCTGTATTTTGAATGAATGAAACTATTCACAAATTACACAGTTTTGTGGACAGTGGAGTACCAATTTCATTAAATTTAAATGGCATCTGCATAATGGGGTTCTCTTGTAAATTACACAGATCTGCTGTGGTAGAGCATAAGTAAGAGAGGAATATATTTCATGTTTGAGGGATCTTTAAATGATTCTCAGTCACTAAAGTTAGTTTGATTTGTCTTTTATTTTATCTAAACTACATTTATGTTATATCTCTTCTGTCATCAATGTGCTCTTCTCTTGGGCAATGAATGGAAGCCAACAAGAACAATTCTCATTAATGGGAAAAGGCTTAATAAAATTGACCTGATTGGTTGTGGCAAGGAGACATAAAGGTGAAAACTGCTCCACATTATCTGTGTGTGTGGATGTGAGAGAAGCAGGAGAAGGTTGATAAGTCTGAATAAAGGTAAACCAAGAATTTAAATGAAACTTTAACTTCAGTGGCAAACAAGGAGGGCCAAACAGATCCTTGATGAAATATCACTGAAATTACCTCATGGGTAATTTGGCCCTTAGAACAAATTACTGGCTATTTGATTAAAGGAGGCTATGATTAGGTTTAGATGGGAAATTTGCTTTCAAGTCTCCTCAAAAATATGCAACTCAAGAGCCAAATTTTGTACATTGTGGGAGAACTGGCATAACCATACCCTTTTCCTTACTACTACTAAACGGTGTACACATACATGTCTGCTTCTGTATTTTTACCTACCCTAACACTATATATCAAATACTATAGAAGCAGTTTTAAAATACACTTCAGTATTCTGCTTCTACACATTCCTCTCACAAATTCTGTTTATGCGATGTGTAGTAGTAACTTGCTTTAGGGGGAGGGCACTGCATTGATACCTTTACTTAGTAGGGATGTTAGCTATATTATAAATGAACAGTGGTGTTACAGCTAGAAATCTTAGCGGTTACACAACTATTCAGTAGTCCCCGGTGGTGGCCCCACGCTTAGGGAGCCCATTGCCACTCCATGCTGCTGCCTCTGTGTCAGAGGAAGCAACGTGGGGTGGCAGCAGGGAGCCAGTCTGCAAGGGAAGCCCGTTGAAAAATCAGCTCCTTGCATAGACCAGCTGCCTGCCGCCCTTTGCTGCTGCCAGCAGCCTGTCCACTGGAGTCAGAGCTCCACGCGGACAGAGGCTGCTGCTGTGGATGAGCTTCTGTTTATGGTGACCCGGGTTCCCGCATACAGAGGCACCAGTGAGGGGGGAGGTTCAGGCAGCACTGTGGAGCTGGTGCTGGGCGAGGGGGGGGTGGAAACAGGCTTTTTAAGCCCCTTTAAGAGGCAGCAAGGAAGGTCAGGCATGTCCATGGGAGTCAATATACACAGGGAGTTAGTTTGAAAGCCAGTTCCCTGCATGTATCAGCTCCAGCTTGCCCTCCTCACCCTCCATGCTGCTGCCTCACTATCAGAGGCAGCTGTGTGTGTGGGGGGGAGGGGGCAGGTGAATCTGGTGCTCACGGGGAGCCTGCTTAAAGCCAGCTCCTCATGGGCACCGACTCCCTCTATCCCTTGCTGCCTCTGATACAGAGGTAGAAAGGGTGGAATGCGTGTAGTCAATAATAAGAACATAAGAATGGCCATACTGGGTCAGACCAAAGGTCCATCCAGCCCAGTATCCTGTTTGCCGACAGTGGCCAATACCAGGTACCCCAGAGGGAGTGAACCGAACAAGTAATGATCAAGCGATCTCTCTCCTGACATCAATCTCCACACTCTGACAAACAAAGGCTAGGGAACACCATTCATTACCCATCCTGGCTAATAGCCATTAACGGACTTAACCTCCATGAATTTATCTAGTTCTCTTTTAAACCCTAGCCTTCACAACCTCCTCAGGCAAGGAGTTCCACAGGTTGACTATCCGCTGTGTGAAAAAGAATTTTCTTTTATTTGTTTTAAACCTGCTGCCTATTGCATTCATTTGGTGGCCCCTAGTTCTTATATTATGGGAATAGGTAAATAACTTTTCTTTATTTACTTTCTTCACACCACTCATGGATTTTATATACCTCTATCATATCCCCCCTTAGACTCCTCTTTTCGAAGATGAAAAATCTTAGTTTCTTTAATCTCTCCTCATATAAGACCCATTTCAAACCCCTAATCATTTTGCTTTTCTCTGAACCTTTTCTAATGCCAATATATCTTTTTTGAGATGAGGTGACCACATCTGTACTCAGTATTCAAGATATGGGCATACCATGGATTTATATAAGGACAATAAGATATTCTTCATCTTATTCTCTATCCCTTTTTTAAATTATTCCTAGCATCCTGTTTACTTTTTTTTGACTGCCACTGCACAGATGTCTTCAGAGAACTATCCACAATGACTCTAAGATCTCTTTCCTCATTAGTTATAGCTAAATTAGCCCCCATCATATTGTATGTATAGTTGGCATTATCAACCTATAAGTCTAGACTTATTGGTTAATCATGTAGTCAACTACACATTGACATCCCTATTACTTAGTTCAGATGTTCTTCCCCCCAAGCAACCCCACCCCTTCCAGGCTCTGTTCTCCCACCCTCCCTGGTAACTCCCCAGCTTGCCTAGGATTTATTCCTCTACCTCTCTCGCAAGCCACCTTCCTAGCCTGCCTGGGTCCTGTTCCCCCCCCCCCCCCAACACACACACCACTTCCAGGACACCCCACTAGCCCTTCCAGGGCCTGTTTTCCTCCCCATGATTCCCCCCATGACTCTTCAGCTTGCCTGGGGCTTGTTCTTCCCCCTCCCCTGCTGGCCACCCTCCTAGCCTGCCCCGGAGCCTGTTCTCCACCCCTTGGGCCCAGGGCCCATTCTTCCTTCACTACTGCACTGTGCCCAAGAGCTGGGAGGGAGAAAGTGTTTTGGGCAGAGTGGGCTATTTACTGATATGCTAGCCAGCAAGAAAGATGATGAGCCCCAGGCCACTGTTTTGGTGGTATGGCTGCCCCCAGTGGATACTCCGCAGGATAGCTCTCCCCTGCAAGTGTGCTGCCCCCAGTGAGCATTCTCATATCACGTCTTTCAGAATAGCGTCCCCTTCCTTTGCACATTATGGCAAATTGTCCCTTTCCTGGGTGGTCTTGTTGTCTTGGCACAACCAAACCCTGCTCTTACTTTAAGTTATGATAAGAGGAAGTTGCATACCAAATTTGGTGGCCCTAGCTCTTACTGTTTAAGAAGATTTCTTGAAAAATGGACTCAGACACATAGACCCACTTTGATATATAAATATATATATATTGTGTGTGTGTGTGTGTGTGTGTTGATACAGATAATCATGATGAAATCTGTTCATGACATGCAAGAAGAATTTAAACTAACCAACTGGCATTATGCAATGCTACTGCTACTTGACACGTTCAGTCTACAGATTTATGGTTTTATATTCTATTCCTTAAAGCTACAATCCTAAATTAAGATAGGCCTTGAATTAACAGATAGGAAAGAGCCACTTCAAGAGTTGTTTATAGACCTAAGGTGCTGTATCGTGCATAATCTTTATTTTGCCCTCCTGATATTGTTTAATGAAATGTTATAGCAGAAGTACTTTTCTCAAGGCAGATATTTCTCAGATAGATATCAAATGCCACTTCCTAAATGGTATTGCCAGTCATTTTGAATGGTAGATTGAACTTAATGTATTTTTGGGTAAGAAACTCCTGAACATTGGTGAACTCATAAGTCTCAGGTGGTACTGAGGCATGCCTATGAATTGTCATCAGTTACGTATTAGGCATGAAAGGAAATGCACACAATTATGTAATACAGAGCAGAATTGTGTCATGATTAATTTCAGGAGGCTGTTGTGGCATCAAGAAGAAAAAAAGTTTTCTACTGAACTATAAATAGTTCATTAGGCATAAAGAGAATTCAGCAGTGGGACACTTTCTGAAGTGTTCTCTTCCCAGAATGTAGGCAGGTCATGTAGAAAGAAGCATATATTTTGAATATTTTCACAGTCATTGTCCACTTAGAGCAATCTGGAGCAAAAGTATGGGGGGGGAGGATCATTATCAGGGCTCGCCAAACCGCGGCGAGCCCTGCTCGCCAGCCGCACTGTCCGGCGATCTGCGCTTGTGCAGATCGCCTGATCCCAGCTCTTCCGGGTTGCAATCTGCCTTCTACAGGCGAGGAGATTGTATTATTTGTCGAGCCCTGATCATTATCATGCGTGCGCGCACACACTCACTCAATCTTGGGCATGTGTCTGCCAGCAGAGCTCGGGCCAAAACAGATGAAGATAAAAAATAGGCAGAAGGGAGATCTTGATTTATTTCTTTATGAATACATTAGCACATCCTCAGTTGTATGAATCAGTGCATTAAACAACTGCAGGTGATTCACTGTGCCATAATTACATTGGAATGAGCAGAGATGATTTAAGTAGAGATACTCATCAAAAGATATGTGAATCTGTAGAATTCCTTGCCAGAGGATATCATGAAGACCAGGACTTAAACCGGGTTCCAAAAAGAACTAGATAAATTAATGGAGGTTACGTCCATTAATACTTATTAGTGAGGAATGGTGTTCCTAGCCTCTGTTTGTCAGTGACTGGAAATGGATGACAGGGAAGGGATCACTTGATGATTACCTGTTTCTGTTCACTCTCTGTAGAGCATCTGGTATAGGCCACTGTCAGAAGACAGGATATTGGGCTAGATGGACCTTTGGTCTGACCTAGCATGGCTGTTCTTCTGTTCTTATACTCTTTTTGTGCTGCATAGATATAAAATATATTTGTCAACAACGAGTGCTTGAATTCTGCCAAAAACTAGCAACAAAATTTGAATGCCAACAGTATTTAAGAATGTTTTTATAGGCCCAACAAGTGTTAGATTGATTTCCTACAATATATTGGTTCATTATGTTCTTTCATTTAATCTAGTTGACTTTCCTTATTAGAAGATGCTAGCATCATTTATATCTATACTGATAAATATGATATACTAAGTTGTTAATTGATCTGTAAAGGATTTTAATCAAACATTTGAAATAAATGACTTTTTGATTGCCAAAGCAATTTCTTAACAGTTAAGAATTAATTTATGTAATTATAATCACTATCTTTTGTTCTCTAGCAGATCTTTTTTGTGATGAAAATGTCATCTTTTGCTGCTTTCCATTCCTGCCTTTGTTTATTTCACTAGATGTCTAACTATTATTTTGTCTTATAGTAAGAGACTTATAACACTGCAGACATAGATGAAAGGAAGGGTTTTAGCCAATGTAATGATTACACTGTGTAACACTGCTTCAGATATTTCATTCCTGTAAAGCTATATCAGTCAGTTCTGAGTATTTATTAAACTAAGCATGTATCTCATGGAAGATGCAATGAAAGCCTATAATAAGTTACAAAACATCCTCCACGATAACACCTTATTTTCACATGTTCGTTTTCTGTAGAAATATTCACTTTGTGAGATGAGATTTTCAAGCTGTGGTGAATTTTCCTGGAAAGTTCAAGTAAAAATAGTCAAGCCTTTCAATTATGGGCAAATAGAAAATTAACGTAGTCACATTTCATATTATAAAATAATTCCAAATTGCTTTTTATTAAATCAAAAGCTACAGCAAAAGAGCTGAAGTTTAAAATTTTGCAAAGATGCAAGGCCAGATTCTCTGCTGATATAAATTGTCATAGCTTGATTTTGCCAGTGGACTAACGCTTTGTGTTCCCTGATGTGAGAGTTGTCCAGAAGTGGGAATGATATACAATATGTTAACATTTATACAACGTTGACAGATCATATCTTGGCATATTCACTGAGTATCTACTGTGAATTTTAGCGGGGCCTAAAGGAGCCTTACTTCTTTCATGACAAATATCCTTCTCGTTCTTTTTCTTGGCTTTTCTCACAGGGGAGTTCTGCTTTCTGGCTACTGCTGAGGCAGTATGGAATTAAGAAGATTGCAGTTGTTTCACTGATACGCCATAGATACATTCCAACAAAACCCTTTCCTTTAAAAAAACAACAACAAAAGAACAACATGTTAGAATCTCTCTGTAATGTTTCCTGCGTTCTAGGATATTCTGCCATTTTTAAAAAGTTAAAAGTCCCATCTTCCTTCATTGTGAAGATGAAACCATTATAACATATGCATATAAGCTGCTGCCTTTCTCTACCTGAACTTGCAGTAAATTGTATAGTGAGACAAACAGCAGCAGCAAAAGTCACAATTTGCGACCCCACTTCTTCGCCATTCACCTCAGCTAGGAGTGACCTTCAGAGCCAGGTTACGTATATTTAACATTAGTAAGCATGTGCAATCTCCCTATTTCTTGTTAAACAATATGGAAGACCATTACTGGATAAAATATGCCTGCTACAGTGCAGGAGAGCTAGAGAGGAGGGAAGGTGTAATTAGGCTCCTTCTCTCCTGGAGAGAATATTTGCACAGCAAGTAACCATAATTTTGGCTCCAAGCTATCCATTCCATTCAAAAATTTTTAACTTTGCTATTTGCACTGTTCTTTACCAGAGAGGTATGTCTGGGTTTAGCAGTTTCACATGGTTACAGTAAGAGAGCATGGAGCAGAGTATACTTTTTAAAAGTTATAGCAGGGTTATTTCTCATTATATGCTCCCAATACCCAGGAGACATCATGCCATAATAGCCAGAGTGCTTCCAGATTCTTGCTAGCCAGGCAACATGACTCCTTTTCCCCTCTGTGGCTCAGTTGCATAGTCTGCATAGTTTAGTCCTAAAGTTGAACAGTTGTTATAATAATAATAATAATAATTAATAATAATAATTAATAATAAAGGAAATGTGAACCTAAGATAGAGATGAGGTTAACTGGTAACCTGGTAAGCATCACTGTGTGCCCAAAGACACATTTTAAAGTGTGAAACCAAATGGTGTTCGTATTCTTTTTATGGCCATTCCATGACCTGAATTCTGCATTTGGAATGTAGGCTAATAATATAGTACTCTCATGGCCCCAAAGAGTGAATTACATCACTAAAGAGCCACAGGAAGGAAGTGCTAGTGGCAAGGAGAGAGGGAAATTCTATAGTACTGTAATAGAAAAGTGAAAGGAATTGACAGATTAAAATAAATGATCAACTGAATACAGAAATAGCTTATACACTTGAAGCCAATTACAGGATTTATGCTAATGTTGCTAGAGGAAGAGGATGAAAATGGAAAGCAAAGAGAATTCTTTTCATTAATCTGAAATCTGTATCTATAGTGCTGAAGGAAAGGGGTGCAGTTATAAACATTATTAATATATACAAAAATACTGTGGCTTTAAGAGGTAATTTTGAGTTGCTTTTTGTCTTTAAGGGATTTTTTAAGAAAAAAGTGAAAATGGCCAATATATTTTGTTGTTCTTAAAATGTGTTTTTGAGTACAACGTTTACAACTTGAGTGATTTTCATCATCAATGACTACCAAACATGAGAGCAGCATCCAACTCTTTTTGTGCAAAGGATTTTTTATAGATAAATTTATCACAACCTTCTTTACATTGTGCGATCTGTAAAATACTCACTGTACATAACTTGATATATGTGCTTGATATTTTTATATCCCCATTCGTAAGTGCAGATGTAATGTTCTTAGCTTTTGTGTTGCCATTTAAAAAGCAAGCTTTTCTCCTTTTATTTCATCAGTGTGTTCTAAGGTATTTTAGATTTTTATTCATCTAAGGAGTAGGGCCTATGTAATCAGCTTGTAGCACTTCTGGAGTTGAACTAGTACAGGTTGGACATCCTTGGTCCAGCACCTTCAGGACCTGACCAGTTCCAGACAAAAGAGTTTGCCAGACCAGGCGAGGCGTTGGAGCGGGGGACAGCCTCCACCCTAGACTCCTCTTCCTAGCCTCCTATCCTAGTCCCACGAGCTGCGGTGGCCCTGCTGGAGCTCCCGGGCCTGCGAGCTCCTCTCTCCTCAATGGCTTTCCAGCCCCAGTGGCTGTGGGCTCTGGTGCCCTGCAAGGTTTGCTGCCCCGCTGGACCAGCCAACCTGCTCCACGATGCTGGCAACCTCAGTCACTGGGGCTAGTCCAGAAACATCCATAGTCCTGCTTGTCCCTGCAGTGTGTGCCTGACATTTTTAAAGTATAAGTTCAGGTATTTATATTGAATATTCTTCTCATCTAAGGATACTTTCCTTTTTTGCATTTGATCTTTGGTCAGTCTATGTTTCTATCTTATCTATGTTTCTGTATCAAAATACACCCAACTTGTTGAATTAGATAGTTTAGGTAAGTCGATGCATTTTTAAGTATTTGATTATTATGGGAGCTTCAAGATCATAGGGCCCACTTGCACAGAATTTTTGATCATGTTAGAGAATTGATTTTATAATGAGTGGGGCTTACTGGTTCTGGTTAGCTGGTGGGGGCTGGAGTAGCTCCCTAGCCAAGCCAGAGCAGACTCTGTCTGCAGTAGGGGGCTGCTTCAGCTCGCTCTCCCTTTAATTGGTTAACCAGTTAAACATTACATTTACCAATTACCAGTTAAATGGGATTTTACATCCCTATCAAGTACTAAACTGGGACTCACGAATCCTGGCATTTGTTCATAGCTCTAACACTGGAGTAATTCATTTCACCTCACTGTGCCTCAGGCCATGTCTCCACTTGCTGTGCTGGAGATTGATCTTCTGACTTTAGATATACCGGGTCTAGGTAAGATTCGCTAAATTGAACACTGATGGCGGCTCTGGTCAATGCCAATACCCCTTGCAGTTGTGGGGAGTAGGGGGAAGTCTATATGATCAGAAATAATTTATCTAGATTGATTGTAATATATTAATTACTTAAGTCTTCATTTATCCTTTCTGTTTTTTAAAAGAAAATCCCTTTTTAGAATGAAGATTTGCTTACAATAAACTGAAAATAAAAGGCTGCTGTTTGATCAACATGGCTATGCTCTTAACTCTCAGAGAAAGTGCTTGTAAAATGTCTTTATTAGTTTCTTGGTGAACAATTGCAGCAGCTTGTTGAACTTCACAGAAATGTGACAATGCCAGTGTTCTCCAGAGGTTGATATTATTAGTGGTAGCTGACCCTGAGGAATTGAGTGACTTCCATGTGACCGTGCTCTTTGCAAACTCGAAAACAAAGCAATATAAAAAAAAAGACAAAGGAAGTTTTGTTTATACGTGTGGAAGGAGAGAGTAAGTATTGCTCGTTTGTCAGAAAACAAGAATAAGCTCATCCTATAGTGCACAGAAAACAAGACTAGACTTTCACATATCTAGTCGTGACAAAGAACATCCAAGTTAAGGTTTCATTCTGATGGCAATAGATGTACCATGTACATTATTATTCATTGTTGGGAAATAGGTGGTTCTTTATTACTGTGTCTCAGTTACAGGAACATCCTGAAGTGCATGTTCATTTTGTTCCCAGAACATTCTAAACAATGGTGGATTTATGCAGTTGCTATGTTCAGAGATGTTTATCCAAGTTCAAAAGTGTATTAGATTTTAAACTAGCAGACGCTTGTGGCATGATTTTTTCAGAAATGCCGAGCACCTGCACTTTTCATGGACTTCAGGAGCTGGAGGTGCTTAGCTATGCAGATATCAAGGCCATTAATATAACATTCATCAATGACAAGAATATTCAGGAATCAGGAAGAAATAATACATCTGTTTAATCATTGCTTCTTTCAGTTCACCCTAACGGAACAATGCCATCTCTTTTTAATTTTACTATTTTATTTTCATTTTTCTAAAATAGAAACTTGAAACTAAAAACAAACTGCTTAATTTTAAAATGTTTTTCCCTACTTCAAAAGAAACCTCTGTCTTTTTGCTTCCATGTGTATGTGTTTGTGACCATGCATTCCTGTGTAACCAAAATTTGATAGCTTCCAGTGGAGACAGTAAAATTGTGGATAGTTGGAACTCATTAGGAGCATGGCGGAAAGGGATCTAGGGGTCATAGTGGACCACAAGTTGAATATGAGTCAACAGTGTGATGCTGTTGCAAAAAAAAGCAAATATGACTCTAGGTTGTATCAACAGGTGTGTTGTAAGCAAAACTCGTGAAGTCATTCTGCCGCTCTACTCTGCACTAGTTAGGCCTCAGCTGGAGTACTGTGTCCAGTTCTGGGCGCCACATTTCAAGAAAGATGTGGAGAAATTGGAAAGGGTACAGAGAAGAGCGACAAGAATGATTAAAGGTTTAGAGAACATGACCTATGAAGCCAGGCTTCATGAACTGGGCTTGTTTAGTTTGGAAAAAAGAAGATTAAGGGGGGACATGATAGCGGTTTTCAAATATCTAAAAGGGTGTCACAAGGAGGAAGGCGAAAACTTGTTCCTCTTGGTTTCTGAGGACAGGACAAGGAGTAATGGGCTTAAAGTGCAGCAGGGGAGGTTTAGATTGGACATTAGGAAAAAATTCCTAACTGTCAGGGTGGTCAAATATTGGAATAAATTGCCAAGGGAGGTGGTGGAATCTCCCTCTCTGGAGATATTTAAGAACAGGTTAGATAGACATCTGTCAGGGATGGTGTAGACGGAGCTTGGTCCTGCCTTGAGGGCGGGGGGCTGGACTCGATGACCTCTCGAGGTCCCTTCCAGTCCTATTATTCTATGATTCTATCAGCGCAATGGCTTGTCTTTGTTCACTCTGTTTACTACTTTTCCTCCACCAAAGTAGCCTAGGCTGGTGTCCAAGTGGCCACCTTAGTTTTACAGCTGTGTATCTCCATAGTCTGTGGGATGGCCTTTCCCTAGATTGGCTAGAATATAATGCTATTTACAGTATTATTGGATATAGATGCCTTGTCCCTTTCTCAGGATATGTCTCATTCTGGAAATCAGGGTCATTTGTAGGAGGGTGCACAATTAGTGAATTTTGTTACATATTAACTTGGAACAGGTTTCAGAGACATCATCTAAAATGCTGTGTGACCTGAAGGTGTTGCTTTTCACTGTTTCTTTTTATTTCAGAGTTCAGATCATAAGAGAAACAAAAAGAATTCTGTCTTCTTTGGTATTAGGTGATAGTTTGAAACTCAACTTAAATGTAGCTGCTTGTGTGACTTTGTTTGAGCAGAATCCTTAGGCTGTGTCTAGACTGGCATGATTTTGCGCAAAATCTTGCCGCCTATCTACACTGGCCGCGAGTATTTGAGCAAGAACACTGACTTTGTAATGTACAAAATCAGTGGTTCTTGTGCAAATATTCTAGTGCTCCCGCTCAGGGATAAGCCCTCTTGCACAAGTATTCTTGCTCAAGAGGGCCAGTGTAGACCACAATGTTAATTTCTTGCGCAAGAAAGCCCGATGGCTAACATGGCCATCTGAGCTTTCTTGCACAAGAGAGCGTCTACACTGGCAAGGATGCTTTTGCGCAAAAGCAAATCTTTTGCGCAAAGGCACATGCCAGTATAGACACTCTCTTGCGCAAATACTTTTAATGGAAAAACTTTTCTGCTAAAAGTATTTGCACAAAATCATGCCAGTCTAGACGCAGCCTTAATGAAAAATAAATGAGTGAGTAGTGTATATATACCAATCTGTTGCTCCTCGATCTCAAAGTAACTAGAGTTTGTGGGCTTGCCACATTTTATGAAAGAATCTTCCCCTATGTTGCATTTATTCCATTATCTAGAAAGGCTGAACATTTTTACTTGGTATACTGTTTTAGATGCAGCACATCTTCATTATGTGACAGCTCAGTTTTCCTCAGTGGCAATAGATGCATAGTATAAAAAAACATGAAAATGCATAACTAAGTACATAACTTAGGGAGGCGTAGTATTGTTCAGTACTTCACTGGTTAATCTATTCCTGAATTAAATATTAAAATTTTCTTCTTTCTGCTGTACTTTTAAGTGAGATGTGAAGCTTTTAAAGGGCTCCCTCAGTATTATGGGAATAATTTAAACTTCAGTGGAGCTGACTGTATGAAATTCCCTGAAACAGATTTCTTGATATGAAATAAATGATGAATTACAGCTTCATTTATTCCAAATATTCTGCTACTTAGTGACAGACATAAAAATGTTGATGAGATGCACTGTTACTGAAAGTCCTGAATATTCATTTAAATATAAGTGGCTAGTCTTTTTATAGATATTATTTTTTTATCTTTCTGTATCTCTATCTATATATTAGTCTGTCTGTAAATCAACAAATACACACGCATATGTACACACACAGAGCGATGGGCTGTATGTTAATATTATGGTTCCAATCTTCCCCAAATCACACAAATCTTAAACTTACCTCCTTCCAGCTTCCAGATGTCAATACATGAATTGTTTATAGTTAAATGAGGTGAAACAGTTGTCATTTTTGAAACCTGAGGAACTTTCAGATTGAAATTGTCTGTTGAATCAAAGAGAAATGTCACGGTTCTTCTGACACTGAAAAATTTTGAGAGATTGTAGCATACATATATCACTTATTCAGTACTGAATAATGCCCATCATGGTCTTTAGACCATTTACATTGGGAGGAGTGTGAAAAGTGTGAGAAATCAGGAATAAATAAGTAAGCATTACCAGGCAGATTTTTGGAATGAGGGATTCATGGGTGGAGTGCAGGTGAGACGTGCTTGATACATGTAAGTGATCATATGACTCCAGAATTTCTCAGTGGGTGTCTAGAGTAAACTTTTCTTTTAATTATCTAGTATTGCTACTATTGCTAAAGTACATAGGAAGTTGGAGCAGTAAAAAACTCTTAGCATTTTTTGGCTGCCGCTATGTTAATCTCAGTATCATCTAACCTTGCTCACAGCAGGTCTAGACAACAGTAATCAAATGCTGAAGAACAGGTGGAGCTGCAACATTGGATAACAAAGGACAATGTTGTGGGGAAAGGAATGTGTACTAGTGGATCTAAGGCCATAAAGTGGTAAGGCTCCCCAGTGTCATAGACTGTAAATCTAAAGGCTAGAAGAGACCACTATAATGGTCTAGTCTGACTTCCTCTTTGAACTAGGGCATATCTTTTAGAAAAAGACTCAATCATGATTTAAAATTACCAGTGATGGAGAGTCTACAGCAACAATTGGTAAATTGTTCTGTTGGTTAATTATCCTCGGTATTAAAACTTTATACTATATTTCAAGTCTGAATTTTCAGTTTCTAATCTTTGGATCAAGTTATATCTTTGTCTGCTAGTTTGAAGAGTCCATTATCAAACTTTTGTTCCCTGTGTAGTTTCTTATGGACTGTGATTAAGTCATTCTTTATCCTTTTCTTGGTTAAGCTAAAGAAATTGAGGTCCTTGTGTCTGTAGCTATGAAACATGTTTTCTAGTCCTTTAATAATTCCTACCACTACTTTCTAAACTCTCTCCAATTAATCAACATTCTTGAATTGTGAACACCTGAACTGGACATTTCTTCCTCTCTACTCTGCATTGATTAGGCCTCAGTTAGAGTATTGTGACCAGTTCTGAGAACCACATTTCAAAAAAGATGTGGAGAAACTGGAGAAGCTCTAAAGAAGAGAAAAAAATGATTAAAGGTTTAGAAGACATGACCTATGAGGGAAGACTGAAATAATTGGACTTGTTTAGATTAGAAAAGGGAAGACAGAGGGAATATGATAGCAGTTATCAAGTATCTAAAAGGGCGTTACAAGGAGAAGGGAGAAAAATTATTCTCCTTGGCCTCTGATGATCAGTGGTGGCCCATCAATACAGGCAACCTAAGCAGTCGCCTAAGGTGCCAAGATAAATGGCCGTTGAGGGCTTTGGAGGCGGGGGCACGGATCGTGCACTTCCCCTAGGGCATCAGTTGCTGGCAGCTCGTCTAGGGCAACTCCTGCTAATAAGCAATGTACTTAAATTGCATTAAGGAAGGTTTAGATTGGACGTAAAACTTCGTAACTGCCAGGCTGATTAAACACTGGAATAAATTGCCTGTGGAGGTTGTGGAATCTCTATCACTGGAGACATTTAAGAGCAGGTTAGTTAGTCATCTATCAGGGATGATCTAGTGCTTGGTCGTGCCGTGAGGGCAGGGGACTGGACTTGATGACCTCTTGAAGTCCCTTCTAGTTCTAGGATTCTATGATTCTGTGCTTCCAATAGCAATTGAACCAGTGCCAAATAGAGAGCTAATGTAACCTCCTTACTACTGCTGACTATTTACATTCTTTGTTCCCAGATGTGTAGCTTTACAGCTGGCAGAATTAAAATACATGTTGTTCCCTCTGTCTGTCAGAATTGTGAAAGGACAACAGGGTGAATCACTTGATGATTACTTGTTCTGTTCATTCTCTCTGGAATTAGCCAGTGTCAGAAGACAGGATACAGGACTAGATGGAACTTTGGTCTTACATAGTATGTCCATTCTTATGTTCTTATGTTCCCTTGTGTTCAGTTTAACAAACAATCCCAATTGCTCTATCTAAATGACCCGTCAACTTTATTATTTACTGTTGTAATACAGTATGGACAAATTAATAAGGGACTAGAATAGTGGTAAGGGGTCAGCCACAGTAGGCATTGCCCTTTTAAACATGATTTTCCCCTTTGTTGTGGCAGCCTTGAAAGATAGTTGCACTGAACAGTGTCTTGTTTTGTCCTTGCACTTGTTCTGTACAAATATTTTCAGGGTCAAAGTGCTTTCCTCCTCCCCATAAGCTGCTGATTAAGACAGTATGTAATAGTAATTCAATTAAACAGCAGTAAACAGCCAACAGGGGTAGGTATAATTGTATTAATCACCTGCTTATTAATATTCATTATATAAAAGTTAATATTACTAAATAAGGTTTTAGGAAAAATAGTAATACATGTGTAAATTAACATACTAAAATAAAAAATAGGGTGTAATTGGTGCTAAATTTTTGCCACTCGGAACATTGTGTTGGGGGGTCTAAGGTTAATATGTGTGGGCAATAAAGCAGGTCCATTTACCCCATCCACTCCTGGGTCGCCTGTTTCTTCTCTAAAATATACCACTCCCCCAGTCTTTTATCTGCAAGCTTTATTATTATTTTCTTTTCTACCAAATTAATAATAAAATGTTTAATACTAGAAATCAATTTTTGTAGTACCCAAACAGAAGCAAACCCTCACTGATGATTTCAGCAGTTAACATGGTTACACATGAGGTGGCAGCCAGCTCTCTAGGAGCCAGTCTACATCAGGAACTAGCTTTTAAGCCAGCTCCTGGCACACACCAGTTCTCAGGATATAGAGGCAACAGTGCTGGTCAGCAGCTGGCTCCCCAGAAACTGATGCACACCAGAAGCTGGCTTAAGGGCCAGCTTCTGCTATGTAGTGGCTCCCACCTGCCACCTTGCTCCTGTGGAGCTGACTACTGCCCCATACTGCTGCCTCTAATACAGAGGCAGCAACGTGAGGCAGCAGGCAGCTCCTTGAGATGCCTCTGATATAGAGGCAGCAGCACAGGGCAGAAGCCAGCTCCTTAGAACTCAGTGTGCATGGGGAGCTGGCTTTTAAACCTGTTCCCCATGTATACTGGCTCCTGCATGCTGCCCCTGTATCAGAGGTAGTAGCATGGAGTGGCAACAGCCCCCTGGGAGCCATGTGTGGCCATTTATCAGTTGCCCATTTAAAAAGCTACACTCCTACATCCCTAATTCCAGGAGTCATTGAAAATCAACTAATGATGCATATGTGCATTTATCCCATGCATAGTGCCACATGGTTTGTGCATACATGTGTTACATACATGTACAAAATGTCCACTAGTCAGGTAGACCGCCATGCTACATGTGAAAATCTTTCCTGATCGGGCTGCCAGCTTTTACTCAGTAAATATAGGGTATAAATAAATATTTATCCAATGGAAGGAAATTGAGTCTATGCTTCCCATATATTCTTACTTGGATACATCAAGTCCTATGGCATGAATCTACCATATGGATCTTCCCCACCTCGCCCTGCCATTTCTACAATACTTTCTACCAGAAGATAGCAAAACTCATTGTGAATGAAAATTTTCACCATATTAGTAATCATGGGAGAACTTTGTTTGCTTAATAGTGGTTACTTTTGACCAAAATCAAATTTGTGATTTTTTTTTTTAAGAATACTCTCAAATCTCAGTTTGCATATGAAAGACACGTACTTAAAACTAATGTATTTGCAATAACATGAATGTATTATTGTTTTCCCTCCTATAAACATACATAGAATGAGTTACAAAGTAATTCATGAGTCAGTTATAAAATATAGGCACACCTTCTGATATCTGTCATCAACAGAACCTTAAAAGCATACGAAATAGCAAGTGAACATTGTCTCCTATTATCTTTATTGACGTGCATGAGTGAGAGACACACACACCCTGGAGAAAGACATGGTCTCCTGCCCCAATGAACTTTCATTTTAATAACTTTGCAATGTCCTAAATTAAACTGCTGCAAGACCTTGGCAAATCATACATTTGAAAATAATGAAACACAATACTACTACTTTTTATTTGGGGGAAAAAGTACTGAAATCAAATTCAATGCTGAACATGTTTTAAATGCTCATTTCTCTCTCAAGAGCAGCCTAGGCATAAACTGAATCCTTTGCAAAGAGAGATCAAAGACACAGAACTGGGCTAAAGAAAAAGTGCTGCTGTGCTGCAAGCTGCTGAAGACTTAATGTTGGGATCCTTAAGCTGCTAAGGCCACCGGTGCTTGGGTATATATTTTACATGACTCAGATATAATGATCTCGTGCCTAAAGGTAGTGCTTGGTTTGGCAAATGATTGAGGTGCTGCTTGGTGCACAGATGCAAGAGTTTGGAAGTAGACCTAGCTCAATAATGTATAAACATAGCTCACTTGGGGTACTGTTTAGTCACAAATGACCCTATCCTTTTTGCCTTAGATGACCGATTCTGACTCCACAGAATGTCAGAATATTCAGCAGGAAAACAGGGCTGTTTGGGAGGCCAGTGACTTGAAAGAATAAACAACTCTATGGCCAAATGCCGAGGATGCAGCCGGAAGGTGGAGAGCTCCTAAAAATGAGTTCCCTCACCATGCACAAACCAAAACAGACCCAGGATGTTTGACTATCTTCAGTACAAACCTTCCTCTACTTCTGGATATAATGCATTGAGTGTTAATGCAGTGTGCTGGCAATACTGCTGATCATATGTATTCAAAAATGTTTTGTCTTGCCCCCCACCCCCAATCATTTAAAATAATACATATTTGGGGGTCCTTTCCCTTTGCCTTCTGATTCCTCACATCAAGTTATTAAGCTTTTCTTTGCAATCATGAGGGTTAGAAACATTTTTTTGAAAGCTTGACTGTCATACAATATCTTGTTTCAGTTGAGCTGCTTGGAATAAATAACCACCAAACTACTCATACTGTGCTCATGATAAAATCATGAAAACAGGAAACACTGAATGTGAGGGGTTAGTTATCTTGGTAGCAACATCCTCCTGCATTTCCCGTTTCCCTACACATCACCTCTGGGGGGTGGTAATATGTTAAAAAGTTAGTTCTCTGTGTTACTGTATTAATCCAGAGCCTATTCCAGCAGTGGGCAGTACTTTTTATAGTGGAGCCACTTCACCAATGAAGGTAGTGGTGATGGGCTGGGCCCTGGAATGGATGGAGCCTTAGGTGGAAGGGGTGAGGCCTTTGCTGGAAGGGGTGGTTCCCTCTAGTCACCACATGTTGGAAGAAGAGACTTCACATGCTCCTCCATAGGGTGGGGGAACACAGGAGGGCTCTCCCCCTGCCCTGCCATGGGTGTGTAGCACCCAGAGGGAACCACCAACTGTTTTGAACAGCTGGTGGTTCCCTCTGGTGCCATGTGCCCTTCGCAGGGGTAGGAGTCTTCGTGTGCTGCCCTGTCCCCAGGCCTCAATTGGCCTGGGGATACGGGAGCATGTGAGGTCTCTTCCCGACCACGCCCAGCCACAGCACACAATGCCTAGAGGGAACCGCCGGATGTTTTGAACAGCTGGTTGTTCCCTCTGGTGCTGCGTGCCCCCATCAGGAGCAGGAGACTTCGCATGTGTCTTCGTCCCCGAGTCTCAATTGGCCTGGGGGTTGGAGCACAGCAGGGTGGGCTGCAGGTTGAATGAAATGGCTTGGTAGCCAGATCCAATCTGTGGGCCATATCTTGCCCACCCTGGCCTATTCTGTGCTGTGGAATTTCCACCTCTGCCTTCCCGAATACAGTCTCTTTGTTTTCTCCTGTTTTTTATTGTACGAGTGAAGTGGGAAAGGGGATTCCAGTTAGGCTGGTTAATTGCTTGGTTTTCAACTGGAAAGTCTGGTTGAAAAGGAGACTTGACAGTGTCTGGCCAGATTTGCCTATTACTGTGAGCAGGGCAGACGGGGTCTCTAGGTCATCACCTCCACCAGCCCCTACGTAACTCAGGCTGTCTCCTACCTGCGTTAGGGCAGGCAAGAGAGGGACATGGCAGTGAACGATGGGAAAAATGGAGTAAATGGGGCGGCAACTTAAGAAGGGAAGAGAGAAGGAGGGGGGGATGGACCTGTTGCTGGAGTTAGGGATGTCAATATGTAGCTGACTACATGAGTGACCACTAAGACTGGGCTTATCGGTTAATTGTGTTGACCCTCCCCCCACTGCCTCTGTATCAGTCGACTCCTCTCAAGCACTGGATCCACCTGCCCCCATCTCCTGCCCCAGTGCTGCTGCTTCTAATAGAGAGGTAGCAGCATGAAGAGCCAATACACATGGAGACCCAGCTTTTAAGCCGGCTCTCCACACATGCCTGCTCTATGGCCCTGCCTGCTCCCCCTTGCTGCCTCCTACAGAGGTGGGGTGGTGGCAGGAGTTGTTCCCTCCCCCCCCAGCACTCTCTCCATGGTGCTGCCTCCCCCCCTCCCATGCTGTTGCCTCTATCAGAAGCTGTAGCATGGCGGGAGAGGGGCAGGGGTTGCTGCTGGGAACAGCCCCAACCTGTGGCAGGCCCAGACTTGCCCCAGGCAGGCTGCTCCACAGCAGCAGTCCTTATGTGTGGGGGGTCCGAGCTCCCCGCGGACAGAGGCTGCTCTGGCATTCCACTGAGCAGCCTCTGTCTGAAGGGAGTTCGGACCCACCACAGACAGGGGATGCTGCTGCTGTATCAGAGGTAGCAGTGCAGGGTGGCAGGCAGGAGCCAGTTTGTATGGGGAGCCAGTTTTTATACTGGCTTCCCTTGCAGACCAGCTCCTGCCTGCCATCCCTCACTGCTGCCTCTGCTAGAGAAGCAGCAGCGCATAGTGGTAGGGGGGATCCCTGGGAGTGGGGCTGGAAATGGATTGGCTACCATCCCCACCCCTGGTGACTATCCAATAGTCATATAACTGCTAAAATGTGATGCTGTTTCACGACTATTGAATTACATTCTATCTAACATCCTGAGCTGGAGTGTCCGGTATTTAAATATTACAAAGTTGACAATGCTAGTTCCAGTGACAGGGGGAAGTCCGGTAGCATGGTGAATTTCCACAGTCAAGACAAACTCAGAACCTCCATGCAGATGGTGTTATGCTTCCGATAAGCCATGAGGCTAACATTGCTGAACTACTGTCCAGTTCATCTGGGCAATCCCTATATCCTTCTCTCAAACAAAATGCTTTTGGGGACATCTGATGGGTAAGTTTATATAGTTCTCTCATTCTCTTGGGTTATCCTGCCATGGAAGATTTGTTCAAGTTAGGACAGCATAATTAAGCCCTGCACGATTAGAAGTCAGTCAGACATCTCTGTTTCTAACCTAATTTCCAAATATACATACATAATTTAAAAACAGCAGCATTTGAGAAGAAATTAACAATGCAGGTTGTTTGAATGTTTGCTATAGATATTTATATATTCAATACCTTTTCTTTTGAATTTTAAGACTACCACAATAAAACGTTTTGTGGAACGAGTTATTTTTCTCTTAGATGCCCCTCACATGGAACACAAATAATTTGTGAGCAAAACAAGAGAGCTACCATCAGTCATCCCTTATATATCAGAAGTCTTAAAAAGCCTGCAGCTGGAATCAGGCTAGATCTAGTTGCTGATATATATATATATATATATATATATATATATATATATATATATATATATATATATATATATACACACACACACACACACACACACACACACACACACACTGTATTTGGGTCACAGTATGTGCCTGATGAAGTTAAATTGTAAGATGATAGCGATAAGGGGAAGACTAATCACTTGCCTAAATAAAATTTAAAAGATGGCTTACATGCAAGCCATTGGTTTTCTGTCCTTTGATAAATGCATGTAACTTTTTTTTTTTATCCCAGGCTTAATCTGCTAATGGTCTTCTCAGAAGGTGATTACTTTTTAGCTTGGCACAGATTTGATTGGACCCAGACAGCAACTGTGCTGAGCATGGCCTTTGGGAGTGAATCAGGTGGTAGAGTTGTCAAATCAAAATGTAACAGTCATCTTTTGGCATGTATTTTTTTTAATAACAGAAGTCTCTCTAATTATATACACTCTCACAATCAGCTTGTTGTGCAGATTAAGTACAGTTTTGGAGCTCTGACTTATCTAGAGCTAGAAATAAGCAGAAAAATGCTGATCTCAATCTGAGACCGTTTATTAATGAAAATGCATATATGCTTACTGAGAGTAAGTTGTAGTGCTCTGCTCCGGTAAAATCCCAGTACTGTTGTGTACGTGAAGACACATGCATAAGCATTATTATCCAATGGATGAATAATTTTTGCCTGATTTACCCTCTTTTCCAAAACTCAGGATTTTAAACTGTATAACAAACTCTTCTCTTTACCATTTTAGTTTTGAGTGTACTCTTCTGTAGATTTGCATTTTGATTGCTACACAAGGCACAAAATGTGTTTGTGTTATAGATTTAAATTAGGATAGTGAATAGCTGGCAATAGGTGCAATTAATAATATATAATAAGAAAAGAAATGCCAAAGAAAATGTGACATGCAAAATATTGTGTTTCCAGGAGACTCTTATTTTTCCTTCTGGGTATTCTGTATTAACATTCGTTGGTTTTGCACTGAATGAGGATTCCAGAGTAATGGGCTACCTTTAAAATTATGAGATTGTAGCAGCCAATTTAGGTGCATATTCTCTGTAGCAACTCAATAATAAAGAAAAATTACTATCTTGTAACTGATGTACTATATAATTTGAGAAATTAATAAGGTCCCAAACCTACCAGAGAGACGTTCATGTAGTGGAACCAACCCTGCAGATCTCTGCTCAGGCAAAAATCCCAGTACATCCAATCATTGTTTTCTATGGGAAGGAAAGTAATGTCAGGTTCAATAATTTTAGCCCAAGTGAAAATGGTCAGAAAAAAAAATAATGGAAACATTTTGTTGTTTTTCATTGAAATGAAAACTGATTAGCTCTAATACGTGATTTTTTTTTGTCTGCCTTGGCCTACTAATGCAAAATTTACAACTGTGAAACAGAAAGTGGGATTCTGCTTTGAGATGTGATTGTAATTCTTGAAGAACATGTTGTCATGTGGCAGCACCAGTAGTATAAGTAGCTAAAGCCTCCAATCTTTCTGACAGTTCCCCTAAATTCAACAGGACCTTATTTGTATAGAAATACTGAAGAAACATTTATTTGTCTGTTAGGGTACATAATAATCAGAACAAAGTACAACATGAAAAAAAAATCACTTCTGTTATTTCTGCTTTTTAAATCATAGTCTGACCAGGGTTAAGCATATAAAAAGTTTTGTGAATAAAATTGTGTCAACAGGCTTAGGCAGATGTGTAAATAAAAAAGGAGCTTCAACTAGACTTCCCCATTAAATATTGTGCATAGATTAAATATCAATTTTTTATGGTTCAAAGCCACTTCTAATTAAGTGATAAGCTAATGCATTCTGAAATCTGGGTTTTTTTGCTCTTCTAGTCTGTTACTATTGCCAATTATAGCCCAATTCGTTCCTTTTCACTGTCAAAAATCTTTATACGAAGTGCTTTTTGTTTAAGAGTGTGAAGAAACAAGGCCAATATGAATTTCAGTGGAATTTCTTATCTTTCAGCTTTCCTTCTTTTCCAATAACCAAAATAAATAAAGTATGTTAACAGTTTACCTTTTTTGTTTCAACCATGCATCATTGACTCCTACAGCTTTCTATACTTCAGTTCTTTAATAAGGCTGACACTGCAAAATAAGAGTTAATATGTTTATTGGCAAAGACGAGTGTCAGCTCTGTGATTAAAATGATTAAAATGATCATTTTTTGAGGCACAAAAATGCTGATTTTAATGATCTGGAGAATACTGAGAGACAAAGTGGATGGGTGAAAATATTTTCTTTCAAAATAGAAATCTGTATGGAAATGTCAGTGTAACATTTGATGAGATCATAAAAGATCAGATGCTGTTAGAAGCTTCCAAGTCTGGTAAATCTTTATTATTCTGAAGACAGGAACAGACATCTATGTAATCCCTTAAAAGACTCTTAAAAGTAACCATAATCCTGTAAATAACATTTCTGAATTTGTGTAAGAATAGAAAGAAGAAAGTGGTATTAGGTTAAATACGTATAACAAAAATTATGGTAGATATACTTTAGAGCAGCAAGTACTACGGTTTTGACTGCTGGGCTCTCTTTGGGAATAAAAAATAGTGTAGACTGTAACTTTTGAACTTTCCCAACAAATTTGCAGACAAGAAATGACACAGTTATGGTGGCATTAGAGTGACCTCTTACGGTAACGTTGCTGTCACAAATACATCCTATCTCTTCTGGTGTAACATTTTGGAGCTGGGAATGGGCAACAGGGGTGGGGTCACTTGATAATTACCTGTTCTGTTCATTCCCTCTGCGGGCACTTAGCATTGGGCACTGTTGACACAAAGGATACTGGGCTAGATGGATTTTTGGTCTGACCCAATATGGCTGTTCTTATGTTTTTCTAATTTGCATAAAATAGAAATATTATCAATAAGTATCTATACACCAATGTTTTACAATAAAAACTCATCCTAGAATTTTATTTTGGATGTCACTAGTACTCTTTGATGACCTCTTTCTTAATGTAGCTGACTGAAAAACCTGAAAATGTGCCAAAAATTTGGATGGGGGACAATAGTTGTGTAGTAACCCTTTTACAAAAATAAATCAAAACTGGGGGTTTGGGAAATTCCAACCATCTCTACTTATAAATAAAAGATCTTAATTGACCATTTTGCAAACTCTGTGTTTGCAGTCCCATACCCAAATTATGGCTGAGTACATTCTGTCCCCAGAATGCTCTTCATTATTGACCTGTGCAGACATTCTCATGTGATTCTGTGCTGCTCAAGAGAAGAAGGCATGTAGAGATTCATATTCTGGCATAGAGACAGACTTTGAAAGTTTTCTTGTCCAAATGAAAAGTTATTTGAGGGCATACCATGGCCTGGGCAGATTGTGAGAGTCTGATGCTTCATGAGTCTTCCTTGGTCTGTGGAGCTGTAGCATGCTTTTAGACATGAGTACCTTCTTTGGGTTGTCACCACTGTTGTGTTGCCAATAGAGTGAAAACACTTTCTCTCTTCATTGCCTAGCCACAGTAGACCATCAGGGTGCTGAAGACTAGATTTGCCCCTTACTTCATTCACAGCCACGTATATTGTACAGTAATCTTCTCTTGTGTCAAACTCCAGTGTTTTAGTTCAAATACTCTCCAAAGCATTTTTTCCATTCATGGTCAAATTGTAATCTTTACTCAGACAGAACTCTCTGCTTGAGTAAGGACTGCAGAATTTGGCTTTCAATGAAAAATGCTTCAGAGACTCTTTGGACTAAGGAGTGATGTTGGATTTTGATACGAGATGTCTGGGTCTCTCTTATTCAGGATGAAGCAGAAACTGCTTATTGTGGTCTGCTGCTGCTTTATCACAGAGAACATGGAGCAGTTATGGTAATTGTGTAATAGTGGTAACAACAGTGATATCAATGGTCACTTTTCTTATTTACAGCCTCACAGTGATGACATTCCTCCATTGCTGTTTTCCTTGGAGATCACGTTTTCAACTATAGTAGTCACCAACCAATTGTATCATAATTCTGGAGATGAATTGCTATTGTCTTTACATTACAATCCAAGTTTAACATGTTTGTGTTATGTGTATTGTCAGGACTTCAGTGTTCTAGGTGCTGTACAAACACAGAACAAAAAGATAGTTCCTTCTCCCAAAAGCTGGCAATCTAAGTATAAGATAAGAAAGAGATACTGTAGATGGAGAAGATTAAGGAATGAATTAGACAATAATGGACAGCATGATATGCTGTGGCCTCAATACCACAGAGTCTTTGTCATTGCTAGGGTATTTTTTTGGTTTGTTTTGGTAGGCCTTACAACAAAGGAGAGTTTTAATTTACTTTCAGTGCTGTATAGCTCACATTCTCTTATAGACACCTATTTGCATTGTATGAATGTCAGAAGCATCTGCAAGAATCTGAGTCTGCATCTAAAATGGCTAATACAATTTAATTTTCAGATTTTTTTTTTCCAGTTTCCTCCATTGCATAGTGGAGCACCAAAGCAATTTAGCTCTACCAAAATTATTGGTGTTTTATTTAATATAAAGTTGTTTTTAAAATGCAAGCGACTGCTACAAAACAAAAATCAAGCACAAAGAAAATGACTGCTAGGGCCACATTCTCCTTTCTGTTATAATCCTATTAATATCAAATAATTTGCATGGTGTATTAATGGACAGATTTTTGCCCATAATATCTTATGAGACAGGCATGTTTTAATGGGGAGGGATGTTGTATGAATATATAAATCTATTTACACAGTGAGACGCAGACTTCCAGAGACACTTGCTAAAATGGTTATCTTCCTGTCAGTATTCAGGACAATGTGCACTCTTTAAGACATAATTGCATGGATCAAGGAATTGAATAGTTCAGTGCATCAGTGCATCCCCATGCAGATGACTGTGTGCACACAACTCATGCTCTTGAACTCATGTCCAGGTCTCACATCCATGGTTGCCTGACATTAATATTTTGGGTTTTTTTTATCATTATGTTTTATGTTTGTAGTGCTTCCGGTTTATGTTGATGTGGCAGAAAATCCTTGGCATTTATTACCTTCCTCAAATCACTCTACATTAACTAAATATTACAGCCAGACACATCACAAGTCTGTGTTCCTCCTGCTGTCCTTCAGCCGACATCTTTTGCATCGTCAGTATGTTGAAAGCTAATTTATTACCTACTTTAGTGCCAGAAAATCTCATTAAATATTTATTACCAACCTAAACTTCTTTCTTTGTTTGTTTTATTTATGCTCTCCTAAAAGGGAAGTTCTAAATAAAAATTAGTTCTGGCCATGCCATCATAAAGCTAATGAAGAATAGTCATGTATCTGCAATGAAAACCTGAAGTTAATATTCCTTTTATCTGGAATGGATCAGAGCTAGACATTTATAGACGGCTAATGCCATTATAACTGAACAGTTCTTATTTTTTTAGCATCTGTATCAAACTTCTTAAAAATAATGGACAAAAATATATTATGCCATTGCATTCATACAACAGCACATCACAGGAACTTTGCTCTGACATAGTCAAAGTGAATTGCAGTCACTTTGTAATCACAGGGTAGTTACATAAGCAATAACACACACTAGGGATGATTAAAGTGATAACTTCACATTAAGGTGCAAAATCAGCCATGAAGTGAAAGGCCGAATGCTGGTAGCACCTAAGAGGTGCAGCCAGTTAGCACGTTCAGCAGTGAGTTCTTGTCATAAAACGGAAAGCTTATTTTCTTCAGTTTTTAAGGGTTTTGATCTTTGAACATTTATTTGTATTTCTTCAGGAAATACACACTCTAACATAAAATTGTATTATGTTATGGAATCTTAAAATACGTGACTCTAGATAGATCTGTCTCTCATTCCCATGTTTTGGTGTGATATATTTTTAACATCCTTCCTTTTGCCCTGGGATAGAGTGGCTGCAGAACAAAAGTTGACTACACTGCCTGATTTTTATTTTTCCTCCTATATGTATTTTATTAGAAAATGAGCCATCACTATTAAAACACATCATATATAGAAGTAGCATATTGAACATACACCCATACTTTGGGAGCCTAAAGCCTTTGTTGGTATGAATGCTACTTCCCAGTCTGTTTCATACAGTTCTTGCCCCTCCTACCATCTGATTCAATGACAACAAAATCACTAAAGGCATGTTTACTCTACAAGGAAAACCTTTGGTACCAAGTCTCCGAGCCCACATCAATGGACTCTGGCTCACGGGATTAAAAGTAGCAGTCTATAAATGTGTGGGGTTGGGCTGGATGGAGTGTCTTAGGCTGTGTCCAGACTCGGGTTTTTTCGAAAAAAGTAGCCTTTTTTCGAAGAAACCTCACCTGCTTCTAGACTGCAACCGTGTTCTTTCGAAATTAAATCGAAAGAACGCGGCTTTTCTTTCGATGGCGGTAAACCTCATTTCACGAGGAAGAACGCCTTCTTTCGAAAGTTCCTCTTTCGAAAGAAGGCGTTCTTGAATGTAAATAGGGCTTATTCGAAAGAGAGCATCCAGACTCACTGGATGCTTTCTTTCGAAAAAGCAAGCCGCTTTTTCGAAAGTTACACGTGCAGTCTAGACGCTCTCTTTCGGAAGAGGCTCTTTCGAAAGTATCTTTCGAAAGAGCCTCTTTCGAAAGAGGCTTGCAGTCTAGACATAGCCTTAGAGACTAGGCTTCAGCCCAAATAGGAATGTTCACATAGCTATATTTAGCCCTATGTTGTGAGTCTCACAACCCTGACTCAGTTGACTCAGGGTATAAGACTCAATGTTGCAAGTGTAGATATAACCTAGGCCTCCCATTTCAACTGCATTACTAGCTCGCTGGAATTTAAAGAGCTACTTGACTCAAACTAGGGCCTTTTTTATGTGTGGACGGGAATTGCATTAGGGATAACATTTGAGTTGAAATTCAAACAGTGCTATGAGGACATTTGCCAGGGAGTATGGCTTAAAGTCTCATGCAGTTGTAGAGAAAACTCCTCTCATACAAGCATTCCCCTCAGCTGTGGTTTACCAACATGGCTAAAACACTCTGGAGAGGCTCACAACTGGTCTGGCTCCATTCCCCTCCACTAGGTTCTCTCTTTTTCCTCATTCAGGCAACTTATAATCAGCTCCTGTCCCTCCACACTTTCAGGACATTGACAAGGTATATATCCCTGCCCCCTTTTCCTGCATGCACTTGTTGTAAGATATGCAATTTCCATGGGCTTTGGGAACTGCTAATCCCAGAATGTGTCTGTCCTAAATAAACATCCGAAATTGCACAAAGCTGGACCTGGAACTCATCATAAAGGGCCAGTTTGCTCTATTATAGACAGCTTTCAGAACGCACTGAGCAGAGCTGAGTTAGCTGTTAGACAGTACAAATGCATACATGATGGTTTGGTTAGGGCAGATTAACAATGGGGCTCTAGGGGCTGTATGCTGTTGCCCTCCCACTCCCACAGAGCTGGAGATGCATTCCCGCAAGCAGTGGGGGAAACTCAGTCCCTGTGCTGCCCTAGTCTGGAAGCACTAACCCCTGCAGTTCCTATTGGCCATGATTCCCAGCCAATGGGAGCTGTGTGGGGGCAGGGCATACAGGTGAACACAGTGCAGCACAGCCTGCACTGAGCTACATCCCCCCCAAAGGGAAGCTGCCCCAGTAAGCTCCCTGCACCCCAACTTACTGCCAGAGCCCTGAACTCCCTCCCACACACTGACTGCCTCCCAGAGCTCACAACTCAATCCTCAGCCCGCTCCTGCAACCTAACTCCTGCTCAAACCCCACACTCCTACCCCAACCTTGCTGCAGCACCGGCTCCTGCTCCCCCCTTGCTGCCTCTGTATCAGAGGCAACAAGGAGGGGAGGGGAAAGTGATTAGTCAAGTAGTGACTCAACTACCTGGCTAGTCAATTATATTCCTAGTTCAAATAGGGTGGTGTTAAGGACCACTAGATTACAAAGAGACCATGTGCATTTAGAAGCAGCAGAAGTAATCTTGCTCCACTGTTACTCATAATGGAGAATAGGTCCATCAATGGCTGTTAGCCAGGATGAACAGGAATGGTGTCCTTATTCTCTATGTGTCAGAGGCTGGGAATGAGCAACAGGGGATGGATCATTTGATAATTGCCTAGTCTCTTAATTTTCTCTGGGGCACCTGTCATTGGAGAGTGTTGGCAGACAGAATACTGGGCTACATGAACCTTTGGTCTAACCTAGTTCTTATGTTCTTAGATATTGTATATACTCATTCATAAGCTGAATATTTTTAGTAAAAAACTGAGGCATCAAAGAGAGGGTGTTGGCTTATCAACAGATCTACACTGTCATTGCCAAGAGTTGGCAAACTTCAGTTGCCAGCCTATCATGATAAGCTGCTGGCATGCTGGGATATTTTTTGTACCTGCTGTGTCTGCAACAAATGGTCTGGTAGCACATTATAGACTAACAAAACATGTCTCAGACACAGAGCCCCTCAGCTCCCATTGGCTACAGTTTGTCATTCCCAGCCAATGAGAGCTGCGGGAAGCACATGGGCATAGGGAAGTTCTGGCTGCCCCGTCCTGCTGCCAGGAGATCATAGACATTGGGAGCTGCAGGGCTTCGTGCCTGCAAACGCTCCAGATAAACAAAATATCTTGACGTGCCAGTAGCTTACCCTGATGAGCCGGGAACCAAAGTTTTCCAATTGCTCGAATATATAAGGTTGACTTATTAAAAGATCATAGTGTTTTGCCATTTTTACCTGTCCATCTTGGGAGAGGGGGAGGACATTGGCTTATAAATGAATGGCTAATGACTGAGTATATATGGTACTAATCTATACTATCATTAAAGAAGAGGTGTCTGCCACACCATCTGTCACAGAGAACATTTGAGAAGACTTGAGAAGTTTCTAGTGGGAGGCAGGCCCCCAGCCTCACCTACAGTCCTGCACCCACCACTGAGGCCCTGCCCCCACACCGAAGAGGAGGGAAGGAAGAGGCTTGAGTCTCCCCGCCCCTGGGAGCAGTGGGGAGGGAGAAGGCCTGATGTCCTGAGCTGGCCAAAGCCTCCCCAGCCCCAGGACCAGAAGGGAAGGATGAGGCCATGGTCAGGAGGAAGAGCACATGTGGCCAACGCCCTGGAGCAGTGAGGAGGGAAGAGGATGAACAGCCCAACCCCCACCACTCACCCCCAGGAGCAACAGGAAGGGAGGAGGCTGCATGGCCTAAGCCTCCCCTGCCCCAGGAGCAGCAGGGAGGGAGGGGTCCATGTGGCTCCAGCCTCCCTGGCCCCGGAGCAGTGGGGAGGGAGGAAGCCACATGTACATCTACCATCACAACGGGATGGATAATGATAGTTTTACATAAAATAGAGATCTTAGACCAACTCTTTAAAATTTTAAAACAAAGAAAGCTACATTACACATTACAGATAATGATAAATGCAATAATGTCTAGAGACAACAGTTAGGGAATGGTGTTCCTTTGTGCTATGCAAAACACACAAGATGCAGTCCATGCCACTGGAGAGCTCATCTAATAAATTACAAATCTAGATGATGATAAATTAGGTCTCTTTTTTTTAATCTTGTTGATTTTGTTGGGAGTGTAATAGCTGCTGCTGCCCAAATTATGTGGTGGGGCTGAATGTCATGGTGCTATTCTTCTTCTTCCAGACAGCTACCCATTCTATTATGGTAACAAAATATTCAAAGTAAAAACCAGGACACCTATCTATCCCATAGAATAGACATTGCTCAAGCGTAACTTCCATTATTGATGATTCAGGGTGAAGATGCCCTATTGGCAACATCCAATATGCTGCATTAATCAGTGCGGATGGTAGGGTCTCTTGCAGCCCCCTTCAGTCTCAGCTCTGGTACTCATTCATCAGCCTTCTCTATGACCACACCTAGACCTCCACTGCCAGGTCTGCCGCCTCCACATGTTAGTGATGTCTAGGAAGCCTTCAGTACTTTCTCTGGGAGTGCAGTCTTAACATAGATCCTGGCCCCAGTCTCCAAGGATTCCTCCCTGTACCTTAGTACCATGGCTTTCACAATACTACTTCTCCTTTTCAGAGTCCAAAGCAGGTTCCTGACTCTTTCATTACAAAGCCTCCTGTAGAACCCATTCCTGCTTTCACGGAAGTCTCTCTTTCAAGAGCAGAGCTAGAAGTTGGGAAAACAGGTCTAGGCACAACTGGCTATCAGTATCTTATCAGCCTACTCATAGGTCATATTGGATGCATTGGGGGATTTTGGTGGCATTGAGATTGACCTTTCTACTGACTTTATAGAAGCACATCACCAAGAGGAGAGGCTTCCCTCTCTGGTGCCAAGAGACTTCTAATGATTGGTGCTGAACAACCTCTGGACATGGAACCTGCCTTGGACCACCAGTCTACCTTGTCAGTGCAAGGTGAATCTCAAATTTCTCCTTAACCTTCTCCGAATATCTCTGCCTCCTCGCCCACTGGAGCTCTGGTATAGGAAGCTTCCTCCCCCATCCTGGATGACTATGAAGTCTACAAAGAGCTCCTAAGAAGGATGGTTTATCAAGTAGCATTCAGACACAGCTGGTGCAGGAGAATCATCACATGCTCATTGGTATTTTGCACCCAGCTAGTTCAGGAAAGAGAAATAAATGCGGCAGTAGTACAATCCATGAAGTCACTGTGGAAAAATCTCTCATTTATTCTGGAAGTAGCAAAGGGCAGAGTACCAATAGCAAGTTCCATCCCAGGGATTCAAACAGATTTAGACACACACTATACTAGGTTCACTGGTAGCATCTGCAGTGAGTAAGAGATATCAAGGTTGAGGTAAGGCAACCCCAAAGGTCAGTGGAGAGAGATGCATTTAATTTTAGGATTACAGCTCTTCATTACCAACCATCAGTCGTTGGCCTGGCAAGCAATGTGGTCATCCAGCCACTGGTTTAGTAGACACTATGGAATGCTGCATCAAGGGAAGATGCAAATAAGCTATTTTGACTTAAGTGACACAATTGATGTAAAAGTGGCGAGGAATCCTGTGGCACCTTATAGACTAACTGAAGTGTTGGAGCATAAGCTTTCGTGGGCAAAGATTCCTCGCCGCTTTTGCAAATTCAGACTAACACGGCTACTCCTCTGATACTTGACAATTGATGTAGCTCTAGTTGCATAGTTTAGTTCGGCTTTAGCCCTTCTGTGTAGAGGTGTCCTTTGAGTCCATCATTGGGATCCTGGTGCAAAGGAACTGACAAATGGTTGGGGTGGCTGCACCTTTTAATATCCTCAATTAGGAGTATAAGGAAGCATAGGCATGGGCAGGGCTACCCCTACAAGTATCTCAAGGGAAAACCCTCTTGCACCAGTGCAGATGGCAATGTAAGCCCATGTGCAATGCATTTGAAAGAACAATAGTTACAAGAAGTGAGTTACCTTTTTCTCCCTGTTAGAATTCCCATTGCGTTTTCATTTCAAATTCCTTCTCTGTTCTGTTGTATGAATTTGGTGTGATGGGGTTGACGGGGCTGATAGTGAAAAGCCTGTTAGTTGAAAGGGCTGTGTGATGTGAAGCATGCAATTAATATTAAAACTGCTAGGGATAAGTGTTTCACTTTCTCCAGAGGAATTATGAAAGCTTCTGATATCATTCCCAATTACAGAGGTAACTCTGTTAGCATCTGGATTAATGACTGAAACCAAGGTCCTAAAAGCCACCAAGGGCGTAGTAGAGTCAGTGTCTGAGCGTCTGTTGCAGGGGTTGAGCTTCTACAGTTTGAATTACTGTAAAAGAAAAGAATATTTATTAGGGTTTCTGAAATTGCATACTTTAACTGCTTTGTAGTTCATCTGATTTTTTAAAACTAAAACAAGCCTTTATAACCCCCTATTCACATATGTCTGTCTCTCACTCACACTCACACTCACACTCACACTCACACTCTCTCTCTCTCTCACTCACTCACACACACACACACACACACACACACACACACACACACACCGCATTGCTAGGATCCTTAACTCAATTAATCATTGGTCTGGGGTGGGGCTGGAAATGAGGGGTTCAGCATGCAGGCTGTGCACAGCCCAAGTCCCCCTCAATGGCAGCATCTTGGGATCAGGTGAGAAGTGCCTCTCCCTGGTGGCTGCAGCTCCAGTGGGCACAACTGGAGGAAGGTATATTTCCCTGGCTGGGGCAGATCCAAGCTCATCTGCCCCCTGTGCTTCCCAATCAGCGTGAGGAATGCAGCAAACCGTGAACTTTTACCTTGCTCCGTGACGAAGGGGAACAGTCAGGAATGTTCCTGTATGAATCGGGGGGAAGGTGCGTGTGTGAAGGAAGCAACCCCCCTCTCAAAAGGGTGCCTGGTGGATGAGAGGCTTGAGTCTGGGGCAGTCTTGAATGGAGGCTCCCAGCCAGCCCCTTTCGCCTGCTTCATGATTCTATCTCTTTCCTGTATAATTTTATGCCTCTCCAGACGAATCGTGGGCGAGAAGCTTCACCCCGCCTCCTCTCCTTAAAGGGCACCGAGGAGAGTGGAAGTCTCAGGGCTGCCCCTTTTGGGGGAGGGGGAGGGTCCCACCCTCAGCCAGCCCCTGGAGCAGCCCCTGCCTCTGGGGCACCCTGGCTCAATGCAAGCAGGGGCTGCTTTGGCTGGGATGCTGGTGCAGCCCTTGCTTGTGGAGTGCCCAAGTTCACCATGGGCAGACAAGGCTGCTCCAGCCTCCACAGGTTAACCAGTTAAACATTCACATCCCTGGTGCCTATCTCTCTGTTCAAGAACTCCTCCTACATGGTAAGAGCTAAGAACACCAAATTTGGTATGTAGCTTCCTCTCATCGTAACTTAAAAGAAGGCAAAGGTTTGGTTGTTTCAGGAAAAGGGGACGTTCCTGGGGTGGGATTGCTTCTCAGAAAAACCTATGGAAAAGAGACAGAATCACCAGGCAGATGAAAGGGGTTGGCTGGAGACACACACCTCTTCCCTTTCTGGGATTGTTCCAGCCCCAAGCCTGCCACCCCTCAGGCACCTTTTAGGGATGATTAGGGAAGGGGGAGCTGAAGCTGTCCCGCCTCCCCACCCCTGATTTTTACGGAAACATTGTTAGCTCTTGCCCTTCATCAAGGAGCAAAGGGAAAGTGCAGGTTCCTGCATTCCTTACTCTGGCTGGAGAGTGCAGAGGGCAGATGAACCTGGACCTTCCCCAGTTAGGGGACATTCACCCCTCCCCCTGCTTTGCCCACTGGCGCTGCAACAACTAGGGACAGGTGCTTCTCACATGCCCCCAACCTGTTGCAGTCAGAGAGGTCTGGGGTAGTCCTCTCTCCCCAGGGCAGCCTGCATACTGAACCCCTCATTTCCAGCTCCCCCCTCCCTCCCCCCCCCCCCCCCGAGCAATGATTTTAAATGATTTTAAGGTCATAAATGCTATTAGATCATGTAGTCTGATCACTTGTAGAACACTGGACAGAGAATTTCACTCAGTTACTTTTGTACTGAACCTCATAAATTGCATTTGGTCATAGGTGTTTCATCTGAAAAGTGCCCAGGTTTTATGTGAAGACTTCTAAAGACTGAGAATGTATTATTTCCTGTAGTAGTTTCTTCCAAAGGCTTATCACTTTCACTGTTTAAAAAAAATATTATTTTTCATTTGAATTTGTCTGGCTTTTAACGTCCAGACATGGGTTTTTGTTAAAATGTCACCACCCTAACAAATATGACAACCAGGATTCCTTACTATTTTAAAAACACTCCTATTTGATGAGAACAGGATCCTCTTGCATAGCTCTTAGGAAATTCTGATCATCTGGAAAGAAATCAGTTTTCTTCCTGCTGTAAATTGCTGCTCTAGCACAGTGCTTTCTCTTATAAAAGTTACGTCATCATAAAAATGTACAGATATTACAAAATAGTCAAAAATCAAAGGGATTTGCATAGAATAGGGCAGTACATTCAGTTGGATGTACACGGCCATTTATTTTTCTTTTGGTGGTGCCATCGATACAACTTTGAATATTTTCGGCTCTCCTAGAAAAGATTTCTTTTAAGTAGCATAAGGAAAGGAAAGAAATAAAGGTAACAGTGGTTCAGTAGTAATGACTGCTAAAAGCATGACCGATAAGAATCACTGAATCTGATTTAATATGTGTGATTTCCTCTTGGTTATTTTCCAGTTTGATGCAAATCACTTCCATCCATCCACTAAGTTATATACTAAAGAGAAACAAACACTATCTTCTCTAGATAAAACTAAAATGGCAAATCAAATAATATGAGCCAAATTGTACTTTGGGTATAAATTTGAAACCAAAAAGACTGAATGCAAGCCCAGTCTAGGGCAAGAGTTGGTCCAAAGTATTGTGCAATTGAAGATGAACAGAATGTTTTGTGCTTTTTTATTATATTATAGACTGAGTAAAGAAATAAATATTTATGTCAAGCTCTCCAGGAGAATGATCACTGGCTCTAGGGATATTGTGTTCATTGCTTCTGGGAAAGAGCCTCCCAATTTCAGTGCTACAGATCTGTGTTGGTGGAACGTGCAAAAAATAACTATATGACTAATGTAGCTCTCAAGCCTAAGGAAGGGTTGTGTGTGAGATTGGGTATGGGCTTGAGTTCCTGCACTCCAGCTGAAGCAGCAATGTCGCAGCAATATCTACAAATATTTTTAAGGCACTTACACAAGTCTGAGGACCCAAGCTGGGAAGATGGCTCCCAGACGCATAAAGTACTGTCATTGTCCTTGGTGCTGTTGAAAGCCCAGTTTTCCTGAATCTTTTTATTATCCATTGAACACAGGGATTTTTTGTCATGCTGGTGAATTACAGAAATTACTAGAAATGATTTTTCAAGTCTGTCTTTTTTCTTTGTCATTAAAGAGTCTCCTTGAAACAATGTGACCTTTCAGTTTTCCAGACTGTTGTTAAATTGAAGGTTTTCAGTATAATTCATGCTGATATGGATCTTTGGATCACACATTTGGCAAGAAGGGCCAGTGTTTCTTTGTTCAGAACTAACCTCACCTTTCTTTTTATTATCAGTAGTGAGGGTTGTTTTAATTGAACTCATCCCTTCTGAAAGATATCTCGTCCCTTCCTGAAAGCCCAATTCACTATTGATTTTGAAGGATCTGACCTCTTACAGTTTCCTTGGCAGTGAGTTAACCTTCTTGCCTGAAGGGGAATTGAAACAGAGAATGACATTTTCTAATATCTTAAATGATGTAACCCAAGAAGCTTCCACAGAAGAACTACAATGGTAGCTTTTGTTTTATAAAAAAAAGATAACCTTTCCTGTTTAGTTGGTGAGAACAAAAATCCTCCTTTTACCCCATAATATGAATGAAGGAGTAAAGATCCTTCACATGTTTACAGAACACTTTCTGAGTTCTTCCCTTTATGAATGTTGTAAAATCACCAAGATGCTCCTGTCAAATTTGTCTCCCTTTGTTTAAATTCCTTTGTAAATTTAGATTCCAGCAATTCAGAGTGAGTAAAATCAGGAAAATTGATGGACATGAAACATTTACTTTATTGTACATGACTTCATGAGACACTCATTTAGTCTGTTAAAGGTTTGACCTGACATCACAACTGACATTTCAGCAGTTTTCACCAATTGTACCTAATTGCTTTGCAGACAATTTTTCAAATAAATTGTTTCCGTTCTAACTCTAGCTACTGAAGCATCTTTATATGTGCTCACAGTGTTCTCAACTTTCAGCTGTGTCAGTACTAATAAATAACCAGCTCCACTATTCGAGTATATATGTCTTTGAATACATATTTCTCTCATTGAACTTAAAATACTGTAGAAAAGGTCCGTCTTTTCTGGGTGTGGAAAAGTAGTTTAACTGGTAATGTGTATTTCAAAAGAGAAGAAATAGTAATCATTAAGCACTGTATTGGTCTGTGGAAATAAAATTTAAAGATAGGGAACAAAGTTTGGTAGGAATTTAATTATCAATTTCAATAACAACATAAGTCAACCCCTATCTTTGCTTAAACTTTTTGAAAAAAATTACTTCCATGTTTGATCCTGGAGCTAACTTTGCTTTATCAATCCGTTGATTTAGATTATAGTCTTTACAAAATTGGTCGGCACAAAATGTGTTTTATAGAGTTCCAGGAACAGTGCAGTAGGTAAGTTAATAAATCTTATCAATTGCTTCCACAAGTAATTGTGCTTTCTGTTAATAGCAAGTGCTGAATTTTAGGCATGAAATTAAAAGTTGTCTTTAAAAAAAAGTTGGTCTCTACTTTTTCTTTATTTCTTATGCCTTAATTATCTTGGAAAGGTTTGGAGATTGTGATGAATGACATGTTTCATTAATTTAAATTCTTAAACAAACAAAAAAAAGGCCTTGCTGTCATCTTCTAAAGATTCCACCAATTTGTAAGCTTATATATAAAATCTTTCAGTCTTTGTGAGATTAATTTCTACACATAATAATGCAATTAAAGTGCTTGTATACTCGGGAGAGTTAACTTAGGGATGTGAAAACCAACTGAGAGCTTGGAAAAATTGTAGTAAACCCCTCAAATCTTAGTTCAGTTCCAAGTAGGATTTGTTATATTTATACTTCATTTCCAGTGGCAACTAGGTACAATATTCTTCACAGCTGTTCTGTGCTATTTTTTGGTGGTGTACCAGTGTACTATCCACTCTGAGAAAAGTCTTACATCATGATTTGTGGTTTCTAAGCGATTGACATCAATGAGAATTTTTTTCTTACAAAGATAATATAACTAAATTAATAGCCTGCAAAGTGGTCTGGAACTTTGTGAGATAGTAAAACATTTTACATTAGTTTTACTATTTAATTGTGTTTCTGTATTTAATTACCATAAATGATAACGAAGGCCCCTCTGTCTTAAATAGTCTCCTTTGACGCACATTTTGATAGATTACCTACTCTCCATTATGGTGCCTTTAAGAGGTTAACAGGTGAAGCCACACCTACCCTCAAATTCTGGATGGTTTTCTGGAGAGTGAAGGGGTCAGTAGGTGGCTTCGTCACTCTTTATGCCTAATGTACCAGTGAGCACAACAGAGGCACTCCTTGCTGCTTATTGCCACATCATAGTTTCTTCATCATCTGAAGATTCATAGGGCTGTTACAAGTTCTTCAGCCTGCTTGCAGTTTGGAGGAAGAACCTAAACTGGCAGTCATTGACAGTAGGGGGAATGCCCCACCTTCTGAAATTCCCTCCAGACTTTCTGCCTCCATAGCAGCCAGCGGTTCAGACAGACCTCAATACTGTAGATCTTTTCTGTGAATTCCAAACTATTTAATTAAGTGTAAACTATAAATTTGATAAACAGTATGTCCCCTGTTTAATTCTTAGCCTTATCCCAGGACTGCATTTGTTTCTGGGGGGAGACTGTCCCCTTACTTCTGCTTTTCCTTCTGAAATGTTTGCAGCAGTTGCTCTGGCAGCCTTCAGATAGTGAGATAAGCCAGGAAAAACCAGCAATAAAAGGAAAATCTGTTTCCTGCTCCTCTTTATTGAATGTCTTGTTGGGGAGTTCAATGGGATCTGTGGACATGTTGCTCTTTGCTTTAACTTTTGTTCTGTAAACACAAAGAGAGAGAAGGTTTCCTGAACATCTTGGATTTAAGACAAATACAGACACACAGTGCCTGGGGAAACCTCAGCACAGGCATATCATTTGTTTAATCTCAGGTATAATGTCTCATTTCAGAAAAAATGTTATCAGAAGATGAACATAATGGAAAACAAGCGTTGTGTCAGAAACAAAAATCCAATTCTTATTGAAGCCGATTGGGAACTATGATTTTACACAAGCATCAAGATACTTGTCCCTTCAGCATCTCACCATGTCTCATCTGTTGGCAGATTTAGTACCAGTTGTGCTCCCACAACTGAAACATGCAGAGAATAAGATTTTTTAAAAAGGAATCTTTCTGTTTCAGTCCAGAGAATGGATGCCAGAAAGAGAGAGGAGACCATCCACCAGCTGGAGCACAGTGATTATACTGAGAAGTTGAAGCACTGCTCCTTCCATGAACAACAGACCTGGTCATAAAAAACGAATAGTCTTGCAGCACCTTAGAGACTAACAAAACATTTAGGTAGTATCATGAGCTTCTGATACTGTTTTCAGAATAACTGGGGAGAACATAATCAGCCCTACTGTATTAGAATGGCCACGTTGAGCCATAGAGATGGTCTTTCTAGCCCAGTATCCTCTCTTTTGATAGTGACCAAAGCCAGATGCTTCAGAGGTAATGAAGAGACCAGGGCCATTATGGAGTGATTCATCCTCTGGCATCCATTCCCACATCTGACAGTTAGAAGGTTAGGATACCTAGAGCATGTGCTTGCATCCCTGACCATCTTTGTTGATAGCCATTGAGGGACCTATCCTATATAAACTTATTGAGTTATTTTTTTGAATCCAGTTATTGTTTTGATCTTCACAACATCCTCTGGCAATGAATTCCACAGGTTGATTGTTCTTTGTGTGAAATAGTGCTTCCTTTTGTTTGTTTTAAACTTGCTGTCCATTAATTTCATTGGGTGATCACTGGTCTTTGTGTTGTGTTAACACACAAATAATACTTTTTCTTCATACCATTAATGAATTTATAGACCTCTATTATATCCCCCTTTACTAGTCTCTTTTCCACGCTGAATGGTCTGAAGAAGTGGGTCTGCCCCACGAAAGCTCATCACCTAATAAACTATCTTGACAGTTTTTTAAAGTGCTGCATATTTTTTCCTTTTGAATAATTCCAGGCTTTTTAATCTTTACTCATATAGAAGCTGTCTCATACTCATAATCACTTTTGTTGCCCTTCTCTGTAATTTTTTCCAAATTCTAATAGATTTTTTTTTTTTTTAAGATGGGGTGATCACATCTGCATGCAGTATTCCAGGTGTGGGCATATTGGCCTGGATTACATGTAACTTCACCTATGCTAAGAAAGGCCCTACAGTAGATGCATTTATAATATAATATAATATAATGTAGCAAAATGCAGGACAATGTAGCACTTTAAAAACTAACAAGATGGTTTATTAGATGATGAGCTTTCGTGGGCCAGACCCACTTCCTCAGATCAAATAATGGAAGAAAATAGTCACAACCATATATACCAAAGGATACAATTTAAAAAAAAGAACACACATGAAAAGGACAAATCACATTACAGAACAGAAGGAGGATGTGGGGGGGGGGGGGGGGAGGAAGGTGAATGCCAGTGAGTTAATGATATTAGAGGTGGGGAAGGGGAAATGTCTGTGAGTTAATAGTATTAGAGGTGATAATTGGGGAAGCTATCTTTGTAATGTGTAAGATAGTTGGGGTCTTTGTTAAGTCCTGTGCAGAGGGTGTCGAATTTTAGCATGAATGCCAGTTCAGAGGATTCCCTTTCAAGTGCAGATTTGAATGTCTTCTGAAGTAGGATGCAGGTTAGCAGGTCATTGAGACTGTGTCCTTTCTGGTTGAAATGACAAGAAACTGTTTTCTCTTTGTGATCTTGTCTGATATCTGTTTTGTGGGCATTAATCCTTTGGCGAAGTGTCTGAGATGTTTGTCCAATGTACATAGCAGACGGACACTTTCGGCACATGATAGCATAGATTATATTTCTGGATGCGCAGGAATATGTGTTCTTGATCTTATAACTCACTTGGTTAGGTCCAATAATGGTATCAGCAGAATGAATATGTGGACAAAGCTGGCAACGGGGTTTGTTGCAAGGGAAGGTACCAGGGTTGGTATTAGTGTGGTATGTCCTGTGGTGGTTGGTAAGAATCATCTTGAGGTTAGGTGGTTGTCTATAGGAGACTATGGGTCTGTCTCCCAGAGCCTCTTTGAGTATGGTATCCTGTTCCAATATATGCTGTAGTTTATTGATAATGTGTTGGACAGGTTTAAGTTGGGGGTTGTAGGTGATGACAAGTGGTGTTCTATTGTTGGTTTTCTTGGGTCTGTCTTGAAGTAGATGGTTTCTAGGTATTCGTCTGGCTCTTTCAATTTGCTTTTTTATTTCTCTGGGTGGGTAGTTGAGATTTATAAATGCTTGGTAGAGATCCTGAAGCTTCTGGTCTCTGTCAGTGGGATTAGAGCAGATGCGGTTGTATCGAAGGGCTTGGCTATAGACGATGGATCGTGTGGTGTGTTCTGGATGGGAGCTGGAAGCATGTAGGTAACTGTATGAGTCGGTGGGTTTTCTGTAGAGAGTGGTGTCTAATTTTCCATTGTTGATTTGTATGGTGGTGTCCAGGAAGTGGATCTCTCGTGTAGAATGGTCCAGGCTGAGGTTGATGGTGGGGTGTAGGTTGTTGAAATCTCTGTGGAATATCTCCAGTGTTTCTTGGCCATGCGTCCAGATCATAAAGATGTCATCGATGTACCGTAGGTAGAGGAGGGGTGAAAGGGGACGGGAGTTGAGGAAACGTTGTTCTAGGTCAGCCATAAAGATGTTAGCATACTGTGGGGCCATGCGTGTACCCATGGCTGTGCCGCTGATCTGGAGGTATAAGTTGTTCTCAAACTGGAAATAATTGTGGGTGAGAACAAAGTTACATAGGTCTGCTATCAGGTTGGCAGTAGTGTCCTCTGGGATAGTGTTTCTAATTGCTTGTAATCCGTCTTCATGTGGGATGTTGGTATATAGAGCTTCTACATCCATGGTGGCAAGGATGGTATTATTGGGGAGGTTATCGATGTTTTGTAGTTTCCTTAGGAAGTCAGTAGTATCTCGGAGATAGCTGGGGGTATTGGTTACGAAGGGTTTGAGAAGAGTGTCTACATAGCTGGATAGACCAGTAGTGAGCGTGCCAATACCAGAGATGATGGGATAATATATGTGTGTGTGTTAAAATATAGGTTATCTTTTTCCTGAGAAGTGGTGTAAACTATATACTATGTGGTTCTTTTGCCAAAATAAACTTGTCTCCACAAAGAGGGTTTGTCAGCATGGCTGTATTGGCATAGCTGTCCCAACAATCCCTTTCTAGTGTACACTAAGTCTAAGATACTTAAAATACTCTTTGGTTATCCTTTAAGTATATGTTGTTAAATTAGGAGGTGCCAATTTCCATTTGGTCCTACTGAAAGGCTCTGATCCGGCATCCTACTTTATATGGGAGAAACCCTATGGAGTAATTTTCAAAATTGAGGCCAAACTTAGTACTAACAAAGAAACACTTTCCCTAAGGTAATATAAAAGAATAAATCGGGAGCAGGTTGCTCTAGTCATTGCGTTAAAAAATTTCAAGTTGCCTCTAGGACCTTTCACAGATCTAAGTATTCTTGTAATGATGGACATTGAAATGTTTTGTATTTATAGGTGATATAAATATAAGTGGTGATGGCCTAATAGTCTGCTTTTAATAAGTCTTCTGACTCTTATTATAAAACCATGATTGATAATGAAGGACCAGATTGCTCCATCCATTTTAAGGAGAACTACAGTGGAGGCTAATAGACAGTCCTGTTTAAAAACTTATATGAAGATACGAGCTAAAATGTCAAGACAGCTGGCTGCATTAACGTTTTTTAATTTGTTTTATAAAACAAAATACGCTTTTGTGCAAAGAAAGGTGACATAAACAGGTCTATTTTTATGCATGTCATCAAGAATTAGACGAGGAACACTTAATAAGTTCCTATTAATATCCTTTTTATATGTTCATTAGAAGGAAAAGAGCATTGTAATTGAATTTATTGCACTAATGCTTTATCTCAGTTATGCCTGGAATCAAAGTGTGTGTTTATGCTGTTCTCATATGAAGTCATTACGCTGCTGTCCTGATGAGACCTCAAAATTGATGTAAATCTATCCTAGTCTGTGAGCCACCGTGATGCCGCTATTTTTATATATTAGCATGGATTAGAGACCTTTGCTTTGAGCACTATCTCTGTATGATGAAAACAGCATGATTTTAGGTGGAAAGTTGTCACTGAAAAACTGAAAATGGGTTTCACAGGAACTTGGCAAACTGGAGAGGCTCATGAATAATAAATGAATGGAGGATGTGCTTGGGAGAATGTTTCTCAGCAAGATATATAGTCTTAGTGCACTTCAAAAGATTTATGCCTGGAATGTTATTTCAGTGTAACTCAGACGATTTCACTAATGAAATATTTAGCAGTAAATGATAAAATAAAAATGTCTGCTTTACTTAATGTTCTGTAATCGGAATGAGCAATTTTATAAAACTGGCAAGTAAGATAGAAAGCATTCACTCTTCAGATGAACTGCCCTGGTCCTTTCTAGTAGTTTCAGACTTTTATCAAAGCTGTATTCATTAGGTTCCAGTTTCCCTTTGAAGATTTTTATGCCAGAGGCCTCAGAGCACCAACCACAAAGCATTTACTCCTTTCTGCTTTGCACTGCTGCTGATCCTTGAAGGTCTGCCTTAGCTCTTGTGGAAAACAGGAGGGGGGTTGAGAATAGCTTTAGGAATAAATGGGTTATAAAGGTGCAATGCTTTACCAATGTTGACAATTAGGGACAGTTATTGTATGGGTCTCCTTCTCCCTTGTTCGAATGTTCATTTTGGCACATTTGGAAGTTGGGGTGAAGTTCTGGCCCCTTGTACAAAATACAAAGGAAAAGACTGCATGAGGAAAGTATGTGCTGACGGGAAAAATGAGATAGGACACTGAGTACTACAACTAACAATAAATCTGACCTCCAATCCTAGTGTAAAAAGATATTGCTCGTGAATTGAATGTCTCACATTACCAGGCTATATGAATACTACCATAAATGCTGTAGCAGAGAATTTCTTAACATCTCAGCTGAGAATGTTTTTGACTTGTTTGATCTTAGGTTCATGTAAACACAGATCCTGGGATTATAAACCAGTAGGTTGATATGGGCATTATGGAAGAGTTGTTTTTGTTGACTGATGTGTCCTGGGGTAGCGTCACTCTCACAACAGCTTGCTGTTATTGCTATCAGCATGCTAGCAAGCTATTGAGTGAACAAGAAAGAAAGAAAAGCAAGCACAGAATATTGGACAGAGGTTTGAAAATAAAAACCACTCATTTGTGGACTTTGTAATTGAAATAATATTTTCTCTTCTTCATTCAATATGTGTGGCTGTTATACTTTGTAAGAAAATCAAAGTTAGCATACCATAAAAAGTGTGCAACATTTTAACAATAAAGCTAAACCAAGAAATTTCAGGTGGGTTTAGGTTTCATTACAAGGTGGAGTACAGGGCTGAGTACATTGAGTAGTGATTAATCCCTGTTTAGGAAACAGTCGCCAGCAATTGCTATAACTGCACAAATTCTGATCTCTGTGTGCAGAAAAGAGCAAACCGGGGCTATACCAGTTGAGGTAATTGGTGTGTACCCTGTTTACAAGTTAGCTGAATTAATGCAAAAAACTTTAAAAAAAATAGTCCTGCAGCACCTGGATTAATGCAAACACTTCCATGTTTTGTGTACTCATAGAGATCAGCACCAGTGCAATTTGCATGATGTCTGGTCACTGTTGGGTAAATTCAGGTTTTTCCCATCTGTACCCAAGATCTCTGATTCATGAACCTCTTAATCTATCTGGGACCAGTTTTCAGTGCATCAGACCTAATTAAATAGAAATCATGAAAAGCGAGTGGTTTTCTTTTTTGGAAATCTGGTGAAATTTGGAACTTTTTCCCCAAATTTTGATTTGAGATTTTTTGAGTTAGTTTGAATACAAACTTCATTGTGGATGGCAGTGAAAACATGTTACTCAAAACTAAGAAAAAAATTCTTACAAATCCCTGCAAAACAAATCATGCCCCCTGTGATGCACAGTGTGTACCAAATCTTTCCCTCCACTGTAGAAGGGAACTACTATTTTTGCTGCTACCGACATTGTATAGGGATAAGGAGATTTGTTCTAACTGCTGAGAATTATTATTCTAATGGAGCTTTAGTTGAAACGGTAACTGCTTAGTCAAGATCAGAACTGTCAGAATGATTAGGATTATTTCAAACTTGCATTAATGGGCTCAAATAACCAAAATGATTTTGTTCCCCTTTTGCAATATAGGTTGGATCTCCCTGGTTCGGCACCCTCGGGACCCAATTGGTCCCGAACGAGGGATTTTGTTGGACCAGTGTAAGCGGGGGAATGGTCCCGCTATTGTGGGGAACTTTCCTGGCTTCTATACCACCCTGGTGCAATGGACCAACGAAAGGATCTGAGTCCCCACTCCCACTTTCTTTACCCAACGGTCTTCCTGACCCTGAGGGCTTCCCTTCCACTCTCCTGAGTAGCAGAGTCCTCGGAATCCCAGCAAGGCTGGGCCCAGGTTTCCTGGGGCTTAATCCCCGACCTTGTAGTCAGTTGGGGCAAGGGCTAGGGTGTCCCCACTCCAGGGTGCTCTCTGCACACTGGATGCTTTCTTGACCCAGTGATCATTTCATACAGTTCAAAGCAAATATAATTTATTAAACATCAACTGATTAAAGAGAAAAGAATAAGAAAAAATGAAAAAGGTTAAATGAGAACACACAGTCCTGCTCTGTAGCATGGGGACAGCACAAACAGCAGTCTGCAGAGTGTAAGGACAGTTCACAGTCTGTTCCTTATAGGTCCCAGGGCGCTCTCTCAGGCCTTGGCTGTGCTTCAGGGGGCTACAGGCTGGACACGCTTGCTCTAGCAGTGACCACAGGACCTCAGGCTCTAGGTGGCAGGACCCCTCTCCCAGTCTGGCCTGCAGGGCTTCTTGGCTGGTGTCTCCCTGCCCAGAGTCTCTCCCCCAACTTTGCTGGTCCACACCCAGCTGCAGGCTGTGCTGCTTTGCCAGTCTCCAGATCCTTGTGTTGCTTCTCTGTCCCCTTTGGCTCTCTGATCAGTGCAAGTCTGCTGCTCAACACAGGGTCTGCGCTCCTTGGGCTGTGTGTGCCTGGCTCTGTTGCTGCAGGACTGCCTCTCCCTACAGCTTGCTCTTCTTCGCTCTCTCTTAGCTCTCTCTTATTGCTCAGAGAGACCCAGAAAATCCCAGCTCCCACAGAGGATGGGGCCTGGCCTCTTACTTTACTCACTGGCCTGTCCAACCTGTCAGTCAGGCTGAGCTGGAGTGTTGGCTGCTTTCCATTGTCTCTGGGGTCTGTCAGTCTCATGGACCTTCTCCCTTTTGATACTGGGAACTGGCGACCTAAAAACTCCTACGGAGTTTTAATAAGGGGCTAACAGTCCCCTTACACCAGGGAAGGTCATTTATACCCCTTCCCCCAGCCTGGCTTCTCCAGGCCTGGCCACCAGCCATTTGTTTGCCAGCTGGTTTAACCAAAAAATACCGAACAACCCCACTGTCCAGTGTTTTCTGAATTTTTTTTACCGGACAGGAGGCAAAAATACCAGGCTGTCCGGGTCAATACTGGATGCCTAGCAACCCTACCAGCCTCCCCGCCATTTCCCCCATTCCCCTCCCCACCAGTTCACCGCCCTGCTAGCCCTTCTATGGCTGGCCCAGGGTTCCTGGCTCCACCAGACATACTGTAGTAACTCTCTGTCCCCCTGCTGGGGATTCCAACCCCACGGGGGCTGTCTGCTTCCCTGTCTCTGCCACTGGCTCAGTTGGACTCCTATGGTAGGGCTCCTGGTCAGTGCACAGCTTCTGCCTCTGGCCCGCCACTGGGACTCCCTGGTCTGACAAAATCCGTGGTCCGGAAGTCTCAGTTTAGAGAGTTTCTAAGTGTACTAAAAAAAATTGCTACATATTATAGGACATTCTCTACTCTGTGTTCTCAATAGCCCTGCAAAGAGATCTCGGTTGTCATCAAATTGAGTTCCTAATGTAATACTGGTATATAATTTTTAATTATTTACCTATTTTACCATTTTAAAATGTTCAAGGTGCTATGTGTCATTAGGAGGAGACAGTTCCTGCTTCAGAATGTTGACAATTAGAAATGATAAAAACATGAAGGGTGAGAGAAGGGGATTCAAGCAATGCAATTGAATAATAATTAAATTGGGGTAATAAAGCCCTAAACTTAGTAATTAAATTATTGAAGGTGTCTGTTGCGCATTGGGAATAACATTTTTATAGAGATTTTAGTGTTTTTTCATTCAGCTTTTCAACTCAAAAGGTGGAGAAGACAGGCATTTTATTTATAAATTTAACTATCTCTAAAGTAAGAAAGCTTAGCTTTCTATGAAAAGAGACTGTGGGCCAAAAGAGAAAAATATGTGTTCAGTATCTCACAAATCAAGAATGCTTATTGCAACACAACAAACTCAAAGCCATGTAGTTGCTTTGCAGAATTTAGAAAGTTCTATCTCTTTTTAAGGCATGCACTTAAATTAAGTATTCCTTTCCTTTCTTGTATTCATTTAGTGTTCATTTTGGCTGCTACTTCCAGGCTACATTTTATCACAGGAAATTAGAGGATACAAATTCATACTAACAAAAAAAAGGCTTTTGAGGAAGGAATATTTAGGAAGTTGAATATTATGCTATTTTTATTAAGAGCCTGCTAATATTATAGCAGACTGAATAATATTAGAAAAGATTGCATAGCAAGTTTTGACATAAATGTTAAGCTTAATCATTTTTCTCAGTGAGCGAACTCTCTATCACACACTCTTCATTTTAGCATTGCACCAGCCACGTTGGAGGCTACCAGTGTTTTCATGATAAATACAGATTGTCATTGTTTTATATCTCGATTGTCATTGTTTTATATCTCTGTAAATTCAAATGATGCTGTGCAGAAATGTGATATACAAATGGACATTCTTTATGTAGTTTAAAATTTTCAATAGTTCAACCAAAGCAGTGACATAAAAATAACAAATATATAAAGTTCTAAGGAGTTTAGATGCTCTTGTTCCTAGTTCTGAATCAGTTTTCAGATTTTGCCGGAAGAAGGAATTGGCATAGTATTTTGAAAAGAATTATTAAATGTGCACATTACTTATTGTAATATTATTCTGTTACACAAAATGCACACTTCCCAGTGAGAATTTTGTAATTCTTGTAATGAATGAGAGTATTATTCAGTGCCTGCAATTTATTTGATGAAGGAAATTAAACATGGCTAACTGTTATAAGATAGGAGTTAAAGTTCTCTTACACTCTGAGACAATAGAGCAATGTGCACCTATGTGTTCCAGCGATGATGATTCTCCACTGGGGAATATTGTCATTATAAGTTATGTATCATGAAACACATATTTCTTGCCCTATTCACCCAAGTTGTTCAATTAAAAACAGGAAGACTAGTTATGTCTGAGTTGAGCAAAATACAGGTCTGTTGCTGCTCCAGTAGTTCAGCATAGAGGTACTTAGTAAGGGAAAAATAATCTGAGAGCACCTTTGTAATTGTCAAATTTTAATGAGTATATGTTTATATAAATTTATTTATATTTTATTTTTATTTGAAATTTTGAAGAGTCCAAAAGACAAAAAAATCTGACAGTAGTCTCAATAAGATCAGGGTTATCAGGATCTATAAGATCAGGAACATGTATACACAAAGATTATTAGAACACAATTTTGGCCCAGATTTTAAAAGAGAAGGGTAAGGTCCATGTAGCAAAATGAATACACATGTTGTGAGTTATAAATCTGCATGATCTTTTGTATGTGTATACTCACCTAGGTGTACAATTACATACCCATATTTTTCATTTGCCACTTGGTTGTCCTCTTTAAAAAATATGGCCCTTAGAGTCCAGGGAAATGGTCAATTTGGAGCGTCAGCTAAATTGGGGGTTTGCAAACTCTAGGTTGTGTCTTGTAAGGGCAAGCTGCTAGTTGGCCACAAGACACTTTGTTTATCTGCACCTCTGCAGATGTGGGCGATTGCAGCTTCTGTTGGCCATGGATCATCATTCCCAGTCAATGGAAACTGCAGGAAGTGGTGCGGACAGGGACACCACTTCCCACAGCTCCTGTTAGCTGAGAATGGCAATCCACTGCCAATTGCAACTGCGATTGCCCGTACCTGCAGAGGCACACGCAAAGAAAGTGTCTCGTGGCAAGCTAGTGGCTTACCCCTATAAGCAGCAACCCAGTGTTTGAAATCCCCTGAGCTAAATCAACAGCTACAGCATCTTTATGAACTAGTTTTCAATCACATTTTCTTTCTCATCTAGAAAAAGGGAATCATCATGTTCATACAAGTTTAAGAATAATTTAAACTGTTATATTGACTGCATCCTTAACCCCACATCAGTAATGAAGTCACCCCTTTTAGTTACTAATTGCTGACTACCATTTTAATACTCTGGTAATCCCTTTCTTTTTGGCCTTCTTTTGTGTGTGTGTGTGTGTGTGTGTGTTTTGCATCCATTTTCTTTCATATTGACATTATCTTGTCTGCTGTGCTCAGAAAGATAAGAAAGACAAAAATGTTATAAAGACAAGATTATTCTCAAGATGATCCATGGAACCCTTGTAGGGGGATATGTCGGATGAAGGGAGAGCCAGTGTGCAAGCACAAAACATTCAGCAAATGATGGTGTATCCAAAAGATTCTGCAAGGACTTAGAATAGTCTCTCAGAGTGGCACAAGAAAGCTGCTGTGTATGCATGGCCAATCAGGGAACTGCTACCCAGGGGCAGATATAGGGCAGGGTGAGCGGGGCGGCCGCCCCGGGCCTCGCACTTCAAGAAGCCCCGCGCATGCGCCGTGGCAAAGGGGGGCCCCGCGAAATTGTGCTGCCCTGGGCTCCGCAAAATGGTCATCTGCTGCTACCAAAAGTCTCTGTGTAGAAGACAGGGTGCCAAAACACCTAAATGGAGCACCCACAGGGACAACCATCTCAAAAAACCTCCTGTTTCTGCACAAGCTGAGTAATCTTCTATTCTGCTGTCCCACTATGGCAGGCATGTCCAAAGTCCGGCCCGCGGGCCAATTGCGGCCCGTGTTCCGGTTTAATACGGCCCCACAGGTAATTTGGCAATATCTATCTTTTATGGCCCCCAACGAATCCATATGTATTGAGATGAATACATTGTAAAATCTCAGTTAATGTCAGTTGGTCTAAATCAGTTATAAATATATTTGGACACAACATGTATACTTGGTGTTATGTTCCTGTTCATATTTTTTGAACTTAAAAGTTGACAGACAACCTTTATTACCAATAATATGTAATGTACTTTACAATGTTCCTGACATATATTTCAGCTTCCTGGATTTTTTTTTTTCATCTGGCCTTTAGATATGAAAGGCAGAGTGATTTAACACCTGTTTAGATTTGTCATCCATGTGACGAAATGAAAAGTATGCCGTTTGCAATAAACTTTTCATAAAATAGTTAATTTGTGTTTAATTTTAATGGTTCAAAGAATGTCAGGCAAAATGGTCGGCCCTCACGCATGTTCACTTCATAAAATCTGGCCCTCTTTGAAAAAAGTTTGGACACCCTTGCACTATGGTGATCTGGACATACTCGCTCTTTCTACCACCCTTGATGTTCTTCTCTGCCTAGTTATCTCCCTACACCCTGAATACCATTGTCTTTCTAAAGCTTGCATGTGTTCTTTGTTTTCCTGAAGTCATCTTCAAGTGTTAGTGACTTTGGCCCCTTCTGGAGAAACTGAGCCAGAGTTGCCAGAGCTAATGGGTCTGGCACTGCCCCTTAGCTATCCTAAAGTGGAAGCTAGTAGATGACCACAATTAGCAATCATCATGTTCTTGCCTGGACTACTCCATATCGTACTCGGGAGCACTTAATAAAAAAAAAATTGTACAGCAACACCAGCTGGCGAGAGATCCCCAGACAACACTAAGTTTTATTAAACAGCACCCTTATATTTGTCACAATATGACTATGCTGTACTCATTTTGACAACATAGCAACTTCCGTGTAAATAAGCTAGAAAGAATATGTCCAACATTTAGGCATTTTACCAGCATCCCTCATAGTTTTGCAGTATAAAGTGTATACACATTGTTGATATCCAAAAGCTTTCCTTTTTTGATAGTTCACGTTCTACTAATATCACAAAAGTACTTGGCCCCAAAAACATTCATTCTTCATTATTGCCATAAATATTTAAAGTAAATATAGATAGTATAAATACATTGTGAAAAGTTATACTCATGCTTTCTTTACTACAGCATCACATACCAAATTTATACTTGATTTGGCTGCTGCTCTGACACTACATATTTCATCTCTGCTGCCTGCTGTTCATTCTGCTGCCTGACTGCTTCAACTACCAGGGGCTGCACTTTGTATTCTGAATTGTGTCTCCTGAGCCTTCCAGTGACTCTTTTATCTGTGTCTTTTTGACTCCTCTTGAGATTTGCTGCTTGGCCTAGAATGATAACATCTGGCTTTTGTCCTGGATTTTTCAGATTTCACCCCATATCCACCTCACCTCAGCACACCCCAATTCTTACCCTTCTCTGCAGCCTTCCCATAAAGCTAAGAATAGTCTGTATACAGGGTTTTTTTAAGCTTCATACTCACTTCCTTCTAGATTCAAGGAAAGTAGATTTCTACAAATGAGTCTTCCAGAAGGCTTACTAAACACATTCTCCTTTAAATAGTAAAAAGTCAGTAACTAAGCTTCCCGCTACAAGATGGACCTCTCTTATCTGACACCCAAGAGAAGTTGCTGGATCAGAGGAGGTCCCCTGCTACTGGCTCCCCAGACCACTGTCCCTCCCTGCTGCCAGCCCCAGCTGTGCCCCCTGCCGGAATGCCATAGCAGCCCAGACTGCCACAGCCCCAGATTGGGGCTGCCACAGCTGCCATGTCTCTGGCCACTGTCCAGTTACCGTGGTTGCTGCAACTGCCACATCTGTGGCCCTGCTACTTGTGCTGCTGCTACCCTACTGTTCTACTGGGACTCCAGCACCAGTCCTAACCCCAGCCCAGCCAGGATCCGAACCGCCAGCTCTCTTGCCATTGGGGCTCCTAGCCAGGACTGCCTGGTTCAGAAACACTTGTGGGATGTTGCCAGATGAGGGAGTCCCAGTTTTGGGAGGTCCAACCTGTATCTTGTTCAGTACAGATCTCGGTCTCTGATGATAAACTGAGATCCCAAATCCAAAACACAGTACGGATCCAATATCTGTTCCCATTGAAATCACTGATAACATTTTCATTCAACTGAATGGGAATAAGATTAGGCCCATACCAGGGGCGGGCAAAAGTGCCTCCGCAGGCCGGATCTGGCTCACCACACGGTTGGATCCGGCCCGCAGAGGCCCTGCTGTTCCCCTGCTCCTGTCCAATTAGGACCTGGGGGCGGGGGGAAGCGCATGAAGTTTCCTCCGCCCTGCCACGAGCACATGATGCTGAGAAGCACGAGGCTCTCCTGGCATGGTGCGAGGAGGCTTTGCATGCCCCCAGGCCCTGATTGGCCTGGGGATGGGGGTGCGCAGGAAGTCTCTTCCCATGCCATGGGTACCGGGGGGGGGGGGCAAAGGCACTCCCCCACACCCAGACCCTGATTGGTCTGGGGGTGAGGAACCTGGAAGTATCCTGATCCTGCCCCTTCCAGTGCAGCCCGGGGCCGCTTAAAACATTTCTGAAGTGGCCTCCAGCAAAAAATTATTGCCCACCCTGCCCTATGCTTTAGACTTACAGACTACAAAAAGATGCAGTTTTTTTAAAAAAAAAAAAACAAAAACCCCCAAACTTCTGAAATGCTGTTATCTTCCTTCACTTATTATCCAGGATTTGAGTTTATAGGTCTCTTTTTCTCCTTTAACTGCTGATGACATTAACTCCTAGAGCAGTGTAAGAAATGCAATAGTTTGCTCTATTTCAGTAGTTGTGCCTTTCTCACCCTAATGGTATGACTAGACTTTATAATGGCTGGAAGTATGCGTCTCAGGTCAGGTCAACACATACACCCTAGCTCTGCTTGCGGTAGCATGCTACAAACCATGGTGTAGCTGCAGTTAGTGCAGAAGATGGCTCCAACTATCTGCTTGGATACAGACCTGGAGGTTTAGGAAGGTTTGTGCTCAGCTCACCAAAAACACTGCCTATGTGTCCCCCAACAATGCTTCTGCTTCAGTGCAATAGATCGCATGGAGGTAGTGCGTGTCAGTCTACCCAAACTGGACAACACAATTCAAAAGAAGCAGGAACACACCCTAAAAAATTAATGTATCTGCAAATCATCTTGCTTTCAGCCTGGGACGTCTTCATCTTGGAGTTGATCTTCATTTTAACAGTTCCTGAAAGTTCAGAATGAATTTCCATTAATGGTTAATTCACGTAACTTCCTGTTCCCCAACAAAAATAAATATTAATCCTACCTCAGCTTAGAGAGAATCTTAACTGTTGTCTTCTGCAGAGATTATTAGAAAAAAAGCAAAGAATCACAAATGACAAATTAACATTGTAAAACCAGTACAATGACCATGAAGAGTTTCACTAAATAAATTCTACTAACCTCCTGTCTGAGTCCCAACTTACAACATGAAATGAACTGCTTGCATAACAATTTAGGGCACGTTAATGCTTCAAGTACAGCTGTGCTTTTGTGACCAGTTCATGACATGGTCATCCCGATATGACAAAAGAACTGGAATTGAAGTGTGTCCAAAAGCATCAATTTTTTTCCTGATACAAAAATGTTTGTGCCTACAAACATTATATTACCTAATCATGATCAATGCAATTTAGGCAGTTACCTCTGGCTGCCTCAGCAAAGCATGTGATATACTCAAGGAGCAGCTACAATAGCATGTGGGACAATATTATTTGAAGCCCTGGCTTTATTAGACATATTATATTAAAATTTCCCACTGCTGTTATTGTTGCTTTAGCAGGAATCTGCTAGGATTTTAATCACTGAAATATCTGAATGTGTCCTGAGCAGGAGTCTGAACTTCCATTTAAATTGTTACTTTGGTTGCTTTCATTTCTAGGTTTAGCTCCTGCTGGATTCATTAGCATAAAGCTGTACTTCACTAATGTCATCTTTCTACAAATGTCTGTAACTTTATTTTAAAGCTAAATCAGTTTCCTGCAGCTGCTTGGATAGCTCTTGTTCATGTTATATTGAAGTACTCTTATTCATGTTTGATCTTGTAGCATTAAATCAGTCACATGCACTATGCAGTGTTGTTGCTTTTGATTATGATTACAAAGGCCTCTCATAAGTACACTTTTTTTTCTGGAGCTGTAGTAAATCTGAGGTTAATTCTTGGTCTTTGCCAGATCTTCATAGTCTTCTTCTTCTTCCCATGTAAAAAGTACTTGCAGTGCTGCTTGGCTCATCATGCAAAGGAACACAATAGCACGCACTTTGTGCTATCTCTTTGACAATGAGAGAGAATTATATATGCTTAGTGTTAACTGGCATTTCCTAGCGTAGCCTTACTTACTTAATAAAGGTCTTTGAATTTATTTTTTTGTACACTTGTTCTCTCACACTTACATTAAACAATTAGATTAGTAGTTACATAAATATAGATAATTGGATTTTACCTGTAATCCTAAAACATACATGCTTTACATCAGGTTACCAGGAGCAGGCTGCCACAGCTAACAGACCAACAAAATGTAACGTAAATGCATATGGACTTCTAAATAGATGGCTACTTTTTTCCCCTGTCACCATCTGTTTGGCTTTTATCCCCTTACTGTGATAATATGGCTTAAAGAACTGTTCTATCAGACTTTTTCATACATTATTAATGCTGTGAATTGACTTTTTGGGAATTGAGCTTTAATATGATCTTCACTCAAGGGGCAGGAATGTTATCTGCTTCTCTGGTTTCCAAGAAGGATGACAAGATAACCAAGGTTGCCTTTAGTATAATGCAATTAATACAGTTATAGCACAACTAGTCATTCAATACGACCCTTGCAAGATACAATATGTGTGACACATTGTGGCTAATGCACATCAGAAAGTTTACCAGAGCATAAATATCGTGTTATGAAATTATAGCAAAATATGCACACTTTATCTCTTTTTTTGTATGTGCGCTATTTCTAGCTAACTCATCACTACATTACTATCTCTATGAGATCTTGACATAGAAGGTCCATAGATGTAATTACATATTGATTGATTCTCTGTTCCTCTTTATGGGACAATTTTCTAAAAACATTCTACCTTTACCTTTTGTCAAACTCATTTTTGTATATACAAAACATGGCCTATCTGTTATTTCCAGACTTGCACATCTACTAATTCTATCTGCATACGACTGTTCAATCACCAAGAATTATGCAAGTTTTGAATTACTGAAGATACTCAAAATACCAAAATAACAGGAAACTGCAAGTAGGTTAGGGTGGTGAAGTAAGGTGAATACCCAGAAATTACTTTAAAAAGAAAAGTAACATTGTACATTTTTTCCTCACAATAGTTTCTTCAGTACCAGCCCTTATGAAGTTAGAAATATATTTGAAATGGTTTCTTCCACATTAAATTTGAGTTTGAAAATTAACTACATAACAAAACTAAAATTAATCCCAAAGAGATACCAAATTTTCAGGATTAACTGTTGGACTGGCCTTATAATAATTGTCACTGAGGAGTAGTCAGTAAAAGTTTTTGAGATGAGTCGTCTGGTTGGAGTTCTCCTAGCTTTAAATTCATATTGCCTATTAAATTTACTAGTGATTAGGAAATTTGCTGTATTTGAAATAGTATTTTTCCTTTTCATGGTCAGAAAGAGGAATGCATTGCTATTATGAGTTAGGGATGTAATAGTCGATAAATCGATAAGCAAAATCTTATCAGTTAATGCTGTAATCTACACACATTCTCCCGCTTCCCTAGGTCCCTTCTAGTTCTAGCATTCTATGATACTATACTAAGCAAGGTGGATGAGGTTCTCCAATTGGCCTCAGAGCACAGTATCTCTCCCATACAGTCCATTCTAGACTGCTTGCTACAGCTCAGGAACCAGGGTCTAGTACATTCCTACACCAGTGCTCACCTTACAGCTACCTCCGCTTTTATGACCCAATCTAAGGGCAGACTGTTCTCCCGTGACATGATGGAGAGAGCCCTGTGGGGCCTCAAGCAAAACTATCTGTAGGTACAAGACCCAGTTCCACAGTGGGACCTCAACCTGGTCCTCTCCCATCTCACCCGGCTGCCTTTTGAACCACTTGGATCCTGCTCCCTTTTCTACTTTTCCTGAAAAGTTGCATTCCTGGTAGCAGTAACATCAGCCAGGCATGTCTCAGAGGTCAGGGCACTGACCTCAGAGCCCCCGTACACTGTCTTCTACAACAATAAGGTCCAGCTGCAGCCTCACCCAGCTTCCCAGCCAAAGTTCATTTCCTTCTTCCAATGTGAGCCAGGACATACTCCCTCCCGCCTGTGTTCAGTTTCAAGCCCAACAAGACATCAGCAGCGAGGCTTCTATACGTTCTGGACATCAAAAGGTACTTGGCTTTTTACCTGGAACATACTAAGCCTTTCTTTAGGTAGATTCAACTCTTTATCACTAGACAGAATGAAAGGCCTGCCAGTTTCTAAACAATGGATTTTTCCAGTTGGATCACCTCGTGTATATGAACCTGCTATAAGCTGACAGAGGTCCTTCTGCCACAGATCATCTGAGACCATTCAGCCAGAACTCAGGTGCCTTCAGTGGCCTTCCTGGTGCACACAACAATACAAGATATTTGTAGAGCCGTAACATGATCCTTGCTCCACACGTTTACATCTCACTTACACCATTGCTCAACAGACCAGACACGACACTGCATTTGGCAGAGTTATGCTATCGTCCATGTGTCTGTGAACTTTTACCTGCCTCTGTGGGTATTGCTTGGAGTCACCCTAGGTGGAATGGAAATGGGCAATCATTTGAAGAAGAAAAGGTAGTTACTTGTTCCACAACTAGTATTTGAGGTGTACTATTAAACATTAGAGCATTTCTAAATGCAGGTTTCAAAATTACTATATATAGCTGGTAGTCTGTCCAATAATAATAGTAATAAAAAGAAATTACATTTCTCTAGTAATATACCATTAATCCCTTACATTTTTAAACAGGCACATAAACATTTTAGACATTGATTTGTGACACAAATGCCTTTAGTTACACATTTCATTGAAAACAATCATGAAATCTTCTGAAGTCACAAAAATTCATACTTTTAAACTATAATCTTTGCCATTTGATCATTTAAATCCTTGATTCTTTTACATAACATCCCAAAAGCAGTACTTATGCATAATGATTTCTAGGAATCTTCAGGTTTGGGTGGTTTTGTTGCGAACAGTGGACATCGTGCTGGGAAGGCCTGACTTCCTGCTACTGATTCTGAATTTTAACACAAAGGAAGAGGAAGATGCCCTTTCCAAGCTTCCCAGTCCTGAAGATGGTCTCTGAGATACATTAGAATAGTCTTGAGATTGCTCTAAATTATATCACCAGTAACTCAAGGGATTCTTTCAGCATCTGGAGGATGCCACATAATAGAAACACATTTATTTAAGCCCTTTTTCTTCCTGACACATCCTCATTTTCAGGTGCCAAAAAGGCGTAGCATGGGAACACAGGTTTGTTCTAGTGGAGGATTCTCCAATTCAAGGGACCTTGCCATGGGCCAGATCCACTGCATCTAAGGGATGCACCACTCAGGCACCCTGATTTGAAAATATTGATGACAACACTTCACCTCCGTATCCCACTGTTTCACCCTCTGTAAAGCGGGGATAAGGGTATTGCTTCTCTCAAAGTGCTTTCATATTTATGGGTGAAAATTGTTGTAATAGTGAATTATTATTTATATGCAGTGTATTAAAGGGAGAGGCAGTAATAGTGAATTATTATTTATATGCAGTGTATTAAAGGGAGAGGCAGTAATAGTGAATTATTATTTATATGCAGTGTATTAAAGGGAGAGGCAGACATACATTAAACACTTATCTGATTTCTTCCTGAGTAATTTATAATTTCAAAGAGATTTTCATATCATCTGTAACATTACACTGATATATGTGTTGGGGCAATAAATTGCAGCGAAAGCTAGCTTTGTAGGGATGAAATGATCAGACCTGTGCATTTTATAAATTAGGCGTGCTTTCAGCAGCAATGTGCTGATTCCCTCTCCTAACCTACTACTGTCTTGTAGATGCTCCACAAACAAATTTACTATCCACTTAAATGGAATTCCCACACACGCACCGCTTTCTGCCTCATTACCCTATTGAAATTTGGTAACACTGTAAAACAGAACTCAAGATCACTTTTGTTCCAAATATTTTATGTATCAGTATATATTCATGTAAAATGTAATAAACCAATAATCAGCAATATTAAGTTCAATACTGATCTGTTTATTGTACAACCATGTTTCACCAGATACACATTCTCTACAAGATGTTTCCTGACATGGATCATGATTGCATTGCTTTTATTGTTGATCTGTGCTGCCAATATTTTCAGTAAACTTAGTCGTAAGTGTCCTATATGTGAACATTAAGTGAATATAAGCATTTTTTTAAATTCAGTGTTAGTGCTATCAATCTAATCTTTTATGTTCTCTAGACTACTGCATCCTGGTGCAAAAGAACAATGGTAAAATGACCCAAATTCATTGTTGGAATAATTCCATTAAAAGAAAACCAATAGAGTTATGCTTGGATTTAAACTAATGTAACATTTAATTTTTTTCTCACTCTTGCTTGTGATAGCTCTTTGAAATCTATATCATGAAACCTACTTATATCTCTTAAATTCAATCTATCACAAAAGTCACACACTTGTGATTTTAGTGTTTGTTTTTTCTACTGGAATACTTTTATTTAATAAAAGCAAAGAATTTTTTTTACATGTATAAGCAAATCTATAAATTTTGCCAACAGATACAAGTAAAACAAATAAGCTAAATTTGCCAACATTCTTAAGTGTCCTTTGACTTTATGATCCAAAACACATTCAAAAGTAGTTTTGCTCAGCAGTTCTCATAAACATGATTGGTTGGTATTCACCAGCAATCCATTTATAAAATTGCATATTATTTCAGAGTGAAAGCAGAAAAATGCAGCTCAGCAAATAGACTACTGTATATTACTAAATTATTTGTTTGTGCAGTTCATGGTTCTTTTGCACTGGGGATTTTCAGTTCTATAAACAACTTTCTTTTAATCCAGTAGGGGAAAACAAAGGAGCTTAATAAAGGATGTAGACATATTTTATAGACAAGCTTATTTTAGGAGATAGGAGTGACTGTGAATGTCTAGTAGTTATTATTTGCATAATTTGGTTTTGGAAATTTTTATAGTGTTTATTACAAGGCTCGTTTGTTGGTGCTGAAACCTTCTCAAGGAACAAGAAATGGACAAGCTGGCTTTTTCAAAAAGAAAAGCTCTGCCTTGAAATATTTTTAGAGGTAGTTAGAGTATGATGTAGAATTATAATGAACAGAATAAGGCTTTGGAACCCACAGCAGATCACAGTGTGAAACCGCGGTATTTCATCTACTCTCGTAGAACTTCCTAACTCACAGGCTGAATTCCATTCAATTACACTGAATTTGAAGGGGGGGAGGGTTAGGGTTTAAAGGAACTCCTTCCTACAGAGCAAGGGCATAAATAATGAGGGGATAAATGTACAAAGTATATAGTAATAGTATTCTGCTAAAACTCATGCCTCAAGATATAAGATGATTTCAGGAGGAGTGGAATCTGGAAGGAGCCTTCTACGTGTAGAGTATGACATATGAACCACCAATGTGCTGTGAATGAGAAAAAGACAAATGTAGTTCTAGGATGCATTAGGTGAGGTATTCCCATTGTCTGGCTATACAGGCAGTCCCCGGGTTACGTACAAGATAGGGACTGTAGGTTTGTTCTTAAGTTGAATCTGTATGTAAGTCGGAACTGGCGTCCAGATTCAGCCGCTGCTGAAACTGACCGCCAGTTCTGACTTACATACAGAATCAACTTAAGAACCCCAAGCGTCCCCAAGTCAGCTGCTGCTGAAACTGATCAGCAGCTGATTCCAGGAAGCCCCGGGCAGAGCAACTCTGCCTGGGGCTTCCTGTAGTCAGCGCTGGTCAGTTTCAGCAGCGGCTAAATCAGGACACCTGGGGCAGAGCAGCTGGGGTGCTGCTGGGTTGGTCCAGTAGCGCCCAGAGCGGCACTGCGGGACCAACCGGCAGCGCTCCAGCTGCTCTGCCACAGGCGTCTGGAGAAAAGCCTAGTCTGCTGCGGGCGGGGGGGGGGTACTAGCTGCGCCCCCCCCACCCCAGCAGACCAGGAAGACGTGGGCGGTGGACCGAGACGCACCACGGTCCCGCCGCCTGGGTCTTCGGCGGCTTTGCTCCCCGTCTCCCTGGTCTGCTGGAGACCAGCAGACCAGGGAGACAGGGAGCAAAGCCTCTGAGGACGCCGGCAGCGGGACAGCCGCGGGGCGTCTGGGCTGTCCCACTGCCGGCTTCCCCCGCGGCTTTGCAAAGCCTCGGGGAAGCCGGCAGCGGAGCAGCCCACGCGCGCCTGGGTTGCCCCGCTGCCCGAGCCCCCCCCCCCCCCCCGCAGCTTTGCAAAGCCTCGGGGAAGCCGGCAGCAGAGCAGCCCAGGCACGCCAGGTCTGCCCCATTGCCCGAGCCCCCCCGCGGCTTTGCAAAGCCTCGGGGAAGCCGGCAGCGGGGCAGCCCAGGCGCGCCTGGGCTGGCCCACTGCCCGAGCCCCTCTGCGGCTTTGCTCCGCGTCTTCCTGGTCTGCAGACCAGGGAGACGCGGAGCAGCAGCTTTTCTCACCCGGAGTACACGGGCGGCGGACCACGAGGTCCCGCAGTCCGTGTACTCCGGGGCAGCCCCGTTCGTAACTGCGGATCCGACATAAGTCGGATCCACGTAAGTCGGGGACTGCCTGTATTGGAAGAAGGACAATGGACATTTGACAAGCATTTAATCAGGCCACAACTTTATTATTACATGTCTGGTATTCCCCAATAGATAAAAGTGCACAGTGCAGGTAACCCAATGTTTATTCTGTAATTGTCCAGGTTGTTGTTTTTTTACCACCTCCCACCTTTTTCCATCGGGGTCCCTCTAGCAAATTCATTGTCACAACCTTATCATCCACCCCCCCTTGCAAGAGGGTTAAGGTGAGCTATAAGAACAGAGTGATAGGCTCCTTGCTATACCAATCATAAGAGTTTCCAACTGGTCCCTGTTTGTTCCATTAACAAACACCTCTTTTTAAGTCCTTTTCCAAGCCATGTATCTATTGCTGTATACATTTTCTGCTTCAGCCTGCTGCATTAAAAGGGAGGTTTCAGGGGATATGATGGCTGTCTACAAATACATTAGTGGGATAAATACCAGAGTGGAAGAGGAATTATTTAAATTAAGCCCCGATGTGGACACAAGAACAAATGGAGATAAATGAGCCATCAACAAGTTTATTCATGAAATTAAATGAAGATTTCTAACCATCAGAGGAGTGAAGTCCTGAACCAGCCTTCAGAGGGGAGCAGTATGGAGAAAATCCCAAACTGGCTTCAAGACTGAGCTTGATAAGCTTATGGAAGGGATGGCATGATGGGACTGCCTACAGTGGCTTGTAATGGGACAGTGAATGGGGAGGGCTCTGAGATATTATAGATAATTTTATCCTATGTGTCTGACTGGTGGAAATTATCCATATGCTCAGGGTCCAACTGCTTGCCATATGTGGAATTGGGAAGGATTTTTCCACCAGATCAGATTCCCCCCCAAAAAAAGTCACAGAGAACTAATAAATTTTCCATCTGTCTTCTATGCTTAGAAATGATAACAATATATAAGGTATTCAGTGTTATTTTTTGTTTTGTTTTAATATTTTTATTCTAATTCTTTGGTGCCATGTTTTACCTGTCAGCAGATTTTACGGTGGAATTAAATCATTAACAGTACAGCAGTCCTAGTCAGTACAGCATGAATTGTGGAGTTAGTTCATATTGTTCCAAAGATAAATTCAAAGCCAATTTATCATCTTCTAATACAGAATTTTTACCATTCTTCATGCTTACATTACTGTAGTTTGCATTTAATGTCCCAACTGCAAATTTTAGCATTTAGATTAGTAAGAACATGAGATTTATTTGGGCCAGCAATGCTCAGCTGTCAAGAACAATTTTTAGATATGGTGCACTGTCGCTTGAATACTTGATTATTTCAAGTCTCAAATGAATGCCAAACTAGTGACCCTTCATCTGGAGTCTAGTGACAAAAATCTGATCTTCAAAATAGAGGCTCTTAATTGGACGCACATGGTATATACAAGGTGAAGTGATGTGATAAGACAGGAATTTCCAGTGTACTAGGTGAACAAGTTAGCTTTATGTTTAGTTAGGATTATATTACTATTGTTGCTTCAGTTGGTGATTATATGTAGTATTCTTTTCCTTTAGATGTGGTTGGTATATTAAAATAGAACCCCATGCAATTTTCTGGGGAAATGCAATTGCTTTGTGCTCAATGTAAATATACTTACAATAAAATGAATACAACAATGATTATATCATTTGTGGAAGGCTGGTTAGAGATAAACTAGGGTAATCTCGCTGAAATGGGAACAGAAATGTATTTGTACTTAAAACATACATTTATTTTTCTGGGTATCTAGCTAAACCTTGGAAACCCTAATTCAAACTTAATCTGCAGAAAACAGTACAGGAGTTTTCATGTGCTGAATCTCTCTGCCAGATGGCATTGCTATCAAGTATGTAATGCTCAGGTTTTAAAATCCATAAACAAACTGTTCAACCACAGTGCATCTTCTTCTACAGTATACTGTGATCAAGAGTCTGTTAAAAAATAAACTAGCAAGGGCTAGAGCAGAGGTGGGCAAAATCAGACCCAGCTGGATCCAGCCCTCTAAGCATTTCACTCTTGCCCACCCAGCAGATTAGCAGAGCATGCATACTTATAGCCAGCAGCATGTGTTCAGCTGTCCCTCCCCCACTTTGCTCCATCCTGCAGCAGAGCTGCGCCCAGTGTTCTCCTGCTGGCTGTGCAGAGCAGAGGAGAGGGCAGTGCTGAAGTCAGGGTGTTCCCCTGCCTCTGTATCCCATCTCTGCAGAGCAGGGGTCCGTGCGAGAGAGGGACAGTCAGTGTAGCTGCTCCAATAAGATGTGTGGATGGTAAGTGACTCATAGGAGTGCAGAGCAGGGAGAAAGGGAGACGACATAGCAGGACAGATTTCCTTTAGAGACAGAGCATAACTTCTCTCAGAAACTTACCTAGCAGCAGCTAGCGCACACACACTCTGTCACTATCACACACCCCCAGTCTGTGCCACACACGCAGTCACTGTAACATACACACTGCCACACACACTCAGTCTGTTACAATCTGTCTCACACACAAAGTGTGTCTCTCACACTCATACTCTCTCTTTGTCTCAATCTGTAACCTCCGACTCCACCACTTCTGCCCCAGACCCCACCCTTTCTGGCGAGCCCAAGGCTGGCCTGTAACCACGAATCAAAATTTGTGAAGTGTCCCCCCTACAAAAGTTATTGCCCACCCCTGCATTAGATGGTCTTACAGTCTGCAAATCTCTGCAAACTGCATGTGACACTGGGCACCCTCTGATGTTTCCATGGGCAGCCTGTTTCATCCCAGAACTAAGGGTATGTCTACACTACCACCCTAGTTCGAACTAGGGTGGTAATGTAGGCAACCAGAGTTGCAAATGAAGCCTGGAATTTGAATTTCCTGGGCTTCATTTGTATCTCGCTGGGCGCCGCCATTTTTAAATGTCCGCGAGTGTGGACTCCATGCAGCGCGCCTACATGCGGCACGGACCAGGTAGTTTGGACTAGGCTTCTTATTCCGAACTACCGTTACTCCTCGTGAAACTGGTTTTGAAACGAGGAGTAACGGAAGTTCGGAATAGGAAGCCTAGTCCGAACTACCTAGTCCGTGCCGCATGTAGCCGCGCGGCCCGGAGTCCACACTAGCGGACATTTAAAAATGGCGGTGCCTGGCGAGATGCAAATGTAGCCCGGGAAATTCAAATCCCGGGCTTCATTTGCAACTCCGGTTGCCTACATTACCACCCTAGTTCGAACTAGGGTGGTAGTGTAGACATACCCTAACATTGAGTGATTGGGGGTGATGCGGGGAGCAGCTCAAACATGCAAAGGAGCTGGCAGGACATTAGCCCTGTAGTGCAGGGGAGGGTGTGGCAGTGACATCACAAGGCCTTTTGCAGCATCTCAGGTTATTGGCTAAAGGATGTTGGGAGGTGATGACCTAACAGAGAGTCCATGACAGTGGCCAGGTAGGACAGACTGCAGGGCAGGGGCAATCTCAGAGACCCCCGTGGCTTTGCTGCAGGGAGTATCCTTCATGAGGTCTGCCCTTGAGCACTGAGAGAGTATTCAGGGTAACAAATGTGAGCATGAGGAGGAACCTCTTTGGAGTGTTCTCCTTTCCCAGAACTAATTGCGCTAGAAGACACATGTCCCTGTGGAGAAGGTAAGAGCCTGTGCGGTGTTTGGTACCGATGCAGCCTGATCTACCTGGTGCTGGCCAAAGGCAAGGCTGGGAAACACTAAGTTAAATTGGGAGAATTATTTTTCCACCTAGGCCTTTTGTCCCTTATCAGTGTATCACTGGGGACATTGGAATATGTGTTTTTCATTTCCCTTTCCCCATAGCTTCTTGACCCTCAGAGACTTACTGCTGATTGGATGAGCTGGAGGAGATCCAGGATTTTGTTGTTCTCTTTAAGGGCCAGCAAATGAGCCAGAACCAATCATCTGCTTGGGGTATTGTTCTGCTTTCTGCATTGGCTGGCTCTGAGCAATTACTATCAGTTAGGTTTAACAATCGTTCCCTACTTGCCCCTTGGCTAGGGAGTTGAGGATCTGTGTGAGAGTGTCACTATCAGTGTATATTATGAGGTGCCCTGTCATGTGGAATCATTACAGATGATGAGGAGGTGCAGTAGAGTCCCATTCTTCCAACCTTCCATTGTGCAGCTTTCCATGTGCAGTCACCAAGCAGCGCACAAGGGCCCAGACACAGACGATTCCTCCAGTGGCTACTAGATGACACTGCAGCTTTGCACTTCCTCATTCTAATTATTCTAATTTATGATTATCTCACCTGGCCCTGGTCCCAATTCAATGTGACAAATGGGGCTCTGCTGTGTAATAGCTGGAACAGTCAGTTTTATTGGTATTTTATTATGTTTAAATCATTAAGAGGAACAACTCCTTAGCCCACAGGCAGGTAAGATATGGCCTGCCAGGCCTTTCAGTCTGGCCCGTGGCCACCCCGCTGGGATTCTCACGCAGGAAGGAGCCCCACGACTCAGAGTGGCTGCTCCATCTGCCTTTCTACACAGAGATGATGGGGAACCTTTGCCTGCTGCCCCATCCCCAGTACAATCATTCAGCTCCCATTGGCTGGTTCCCATTGGCTGCCTTTCACTCAGTCACAGTTTCTAAGCTCCTATTTGCCAGAACCAGCCAATGTGAACTGCAAGATTGTGCTAGGAGCAGGGGCCGTGTGTATATATTCCTCACCCCACAAATACACAGAGAGGCACATGGAGTAGCTGCTCGGGGGCTGTGGCAGGCTGACACGGGCCCATTGGATTGCTGGCTGGGAGCTGTCTAGGTAAGCACCTCCTGGCCAAAGCCTACGTCTAGCACCCCAACTCTCCTGCACTCTAACTCCCTGTCCTAGATCACCACATCCTCCTGCTCCAGGTCACCATCCAATGCCTCCCTACCCACTATTCCCAGCCATAACTCCCTCCCAGGCCCAGCATCCTCTTCTATACCTCTCCCCCAGGCCAGAATCCTCTCCTATGCCCACATCTTTTCCTTGATCCTGCACCCCAATTCCCTGCCCCAGGTCACAACCCCCTCCTCCATGCAAACTCCCTCTCACACCCATACTTTCTTCACACCAGTACCCTAGCCTTAGTTCCCTTCTGCACCCACTCTCCGTTATAGATCCTGCACCCCCTCCATAGAAAAGTGTAGCCCTTGACCACTTACCAAAACCTCGGAGCGGCCTCCCATCAAAAATGATTGCCCATCACTGGGCTACAGATGCTAAGTACCATATCTTACCACAAGTCTGCTTCCAAAACTAGAACATAAGAATGGCCATATTGGGTCAGACCAAAGGTCCATCTAGCCCAGTATCCTGTTTGCTGACCGAGGCCAGGGATACCATTCCTACCCATCCTAATCACCATTGCTGGACCTAACTTCCATAAATCTATCTAGCTCTTTTTTGAATCCTGGTAAATTTCTACCCTTCACCGCATCCTCTGGCAAGGAGTTCCACAGGTTGACTGTGTGCCGAGTGAAGAAAAACTTCCTTTTGTTTGTTTTAAACCTGCTGCCTCTTAATTTCATTTAGTGATCCCCTAGTTCTTTTATTGTGGGAATAAGTAAATAACTTTCCTTATTCCAGGGGTGGGCAATAATTTTTGTTGGGGGGCACTCCAAGATTTTGGAAAGTGGTTGAGGGCTGCACTCTTCCATGATATTAATAGAGATGTGGGGTCTGGAATGGAGGTTGGGTGTAGAAGGGAGTTTGGGTTAAGGGACTGGGGTGCAGGAGGGAGACTGGAGTCTGGGAGGGAGTTGGGATGAAGCAGGCGATTATGACCTAGGATAGGAGGGGATTGTGGTCTGGGGCAGGAGATTGAGGTGCCAGATCTGGGAGGGGGTATGGGTGTAAGAGGGGGACAGAGGGTTTGAGTATGTTGAGTGGGGGGACAGAAAGTTGGGGCAGGAAAGAGCAGGGGTGCCAGAAGCAGGCTGCGGCCAAGAGACTTACTTGCCAGCTGCCAAACTAACCTGCCTGCCTGCAGAGCTTAAAATGTTTCCCAGTCAGCCAGCCTGCTTGCCAGGCCATGTGCTTCATGAATAACTGAGCCCAGGAGACAGGCGTGATTCTTCTTGGCTGCCTGTTATTCTGACAAGCAGCTCCCATTGGCTGGTTTCTGCCAGAAACCGTGCAATGGGAATGTGCTGGGGGTGGGGCATCTCCTAAAACTTCCCCCCTCCCCTCCAGTTTTAAAACAGAAAGAGACTCCTGCAGTTGCATTTCAGCACGGGGCTCTGGGGTAAGCTGGGGAGCCTGCCTGGGGCTTCCTGCTGCCTCCAGGGGACAGATCCAGTGGCTTGGTGGACCAGATCTGGCCCATGGGCTGTATTTTGCCCAGGCCCGCCTTATTCATTTTTTCCATACCAGTCATGATTTTATAGACCTCTTATCATATCCTCCCCTTAGTTGCCTCTTTTCTAAGCTGAAAAGTCCAAGTCTTTTTAATCTCTCTTCATATGGGACAGGTTCCAAACACCTAATCATTTTTGTTGTCCCTTTCTGAACCTTTTCCAATACCAAAATATCTGTTTTGAGATGAGGCAACCACATTTATATGCAGTATTCAAGATGTGGGCATACCATGGTTTTATATAGAGGCAGCACTGAAGTTAATATTAGGTTTTATATATAAATATACCTAATATTCCCAATAGGAGTTTTTGAAGTCTGTGGGAGTCAATGATAAGATATCTCCAAATTCCTGCCAGTCATTATATCAGAAAGGTGTTTAAAATTCTTTAGCAATGTCACGGTCTCTTTTTCTTGTGCAGTATTGGATATTTTCTTAGTATGTGATTTTGAAATCAGAAGGGCTCAGACTTGAAAATTCAACTTTATTCATTCAGATAGTCCCATTGTGATGAGTGGGGTAATACAGATAAATAAGGATCGCATTGTCTGATCTATTTTTTGCATGGAAATTGGAACTTCTCAGTCAAAGTATTTTCTAGATAGGCATCTGATTTTTATAAGGTTTGTGTTTGGTGGTGGATATTTGTACTGTGGAGAAATTGTCATTGTAGTTTTTCTACACACCCTTTCTCCTCTTCCACAGTGAAGCAAAACAGAAATAAAAAATAGTGTTTTACTGAGTTCATAGAAGAACTTATGAAAACATAAGTAAATGTATATTAAATTCAGTATTTTTCAGTTTTGGAAAGCTAGATTATATTTTTTCTTTGCTCTCCACTGTAGAGTAACTGAGCATGACTGATTTAATAGAGAACACTAATTCAGAACAGGTTTATTTTTAGTAGTAATATAATCTTGTCCATATTTCATACTTCAATTTTAGCGAGACATTTATGCTGCTAAAAGTCTGACTTTCATTTCAGGACTATAACAATATAAGTCATATCTGAGATTTTATTCTCCTGGATATCAAAATATTTCACCTTAGTTCAAATTTGCAATTTCTGGAGACAGAAATGGCATCTTTTCACTTTGGATCAATTTATCAAAACTCAGAAAAATAACAAGCAAAATTTTCATAATAAATAGTGACTTTCCTACTTTGTCTGACTTGTGGATTTTTGTGAATTTGCCCTGTTGTGCCTTTTATTAAACCACAGAAACTGTTTACATTGTATGCTTTCTGTTCCTTGATAGTTCGAATGGTTTTGTTGTTAGTTTAAACAAGCGTGCCCTTCATAGACCTGCTAGCTCTTTTTCATCACTTATTTTGGTCTTTCTGTGAATTGCCACAAACTGGTAAGACTTCATCTCTGAATATATTTTTCACTAGTACTATTCATAAGTTACTCAGAAAAGGCTTACTTAACATGCTTCCTTCTTTTATAATAGTATTAGAACATTTACCCACTGTTGCTCCTGTCTTTAACTCAATTTTTTTCTTCATTTAAATCATTGCTCTGAGGTTGGGCTGGGATGAGGGGTTCAGTATGCAGGCTGCCCAAGGGAGAGAGCACAACCCCAACCACCTCTCATTACAGCAACTTGGGGCCAGATGAGACGCACCTCTCCATGGCTGCTGCACTCCAGTGGGGCACAGCTGAGAGAGGCGTACATGTCCCCTGGTTAGGGACAGACACAGAGACAGAAAAGCTCTCTCAAATATAAAGTAGATAGTTGTCCCTTTTTCCACCCTTGTCCTTTGGTGCCCCAATAGGGTTATAGCTGTCTTGGTCTCCATTCTGCCCCCCCCCCACCCCCTGTGATCATTATACAGTATAATTGTTCCTGCTTTCCATCCCCTATCTGCTGTTGCCCATGTGTGGTCATTATATAGCAGAGGCCTCCCTTTCTGTTTTATGAGAAACAATACCATTCCGGGTGCATCCCATTTTCCTGTCACAACGAAACCCTGGCCTTTAAGCTATGATAAGAGGAAACTGCATACTAAATTTGGGGAGGGGGGGGTCCTAGCTCTTACTATTTAGGAGAAGTTTTTCAATAGACAGACAAACTCTCTTAAATATATAATAGATGGGGAGGATTTAAAAGTTTGCAAACATGTCTTGCATCATCTCAAAATACCACTTTTGGGATTTTTTAAATATTGTTGTCATTTTACACTGTTTAGAAAAATGAGAAATATGTAGCATGTGACTACGAAGTTGAGATGCATTGGAAAAGGTATGCAGATCAGATCTCCAGAAGTGTTTCACAGTAGGTGGGAGCCAAGATTATTTAAGTATATCATGGGGAAGCTTTTCTCCTATTTTGCTGGCAAAACAAATTTTGACAAATGAATTGTATACTGCCTTGATTTTGGTGTGGTAAACCTCTGATATACTCCTGGAACATAAATATTTTAATTGCTCAACATAAAAAAGAAAACTATGTAGTAAAATGCATTCATAATCACAGAAAACAGATGGATAGTCCTTTACTTACACTATTGTGTAGGCTATCTGAGATTGTACTCTATAATATGTGAAAATCAAGAACTTTTCTTTCCCATGAATCAGATGAAGATCCCTACTTTGCGGTGCTACTGGGAAACAATATACTCTTGATTTTTGTCCTTTCTTGGTGTATCTTGAGTTTAGTGAAACAGTAATTTAATGTAAAATATTACAGCGGCTTTCATCTTGTTTTTTAGGTCCATGGGGCAGGTGTATGGGAGATGAATGTGGTCCAGGTGGTATCCAAACACGAGCAGTGTGGTGTGCTCATGTGGAAGGATGGACAACACTTCCCACAAATTGTAAACAGACAGAGAGGCCTGAGAACCAGCAGAACTGTTTCAGGGTTTGTGACTGGCACAAAGAACTGTATGACTGGCAGTTGGGCAGCTGGAATCAGTGCCAGCCTGTTATTTCAAGGAATCTTGAAAAGCCAGTGGAATGCATCAAAGGGGAAGAAGGAATCCAGCTGAGAGACGTAACCTGCGTCCAAAAATCAAATGGGGTTTCTGCTGAGGATGTCATCTGTGAGTATTTTGAACCAAAACCACGCCTAGAACAGGCATGCCTCATCCCTTGCCGCCAGGACTGTATTGTGGCAGAGTTCTCCCCCTGGTCAGAATGCTCCAAGACATGTGGCAAAGGGCTTCAACATCGAACTCGTCACATTGTTGCTCCACCTCAGTTTGGTGGTTCTGCTTGCCCTAACCTGACTGAATTTCAGATCTGTCATTCTCCCCCATGTACTACTGAAGAAAGCATGTATAGCCTGAATGTGGGACCCTGGAGTACATGCTCCATGCCCCACTCAAGACATATAAGGCAAGCAAGGAAACGAGGGAAGAATAAAGAAAAGGAGAAAGACCGAGAAAAAGGGGTACGGGATCCTGAAGCTCGGGAACTTATTAAGAAAAAGAGGAATCGAAATAGACAGAGCAGACAAGAGAACAAGTATTGGGATATACAGATTGGATATCAGACCCGACAGGTTACATGTACTCACAGAAATGGGAAAACTGCTGCCTTGAGGTAACCACTGTTTATTAACTTGAACATCTGTGTCTGTGTAGTTGGAACTTTAAGAAAAGCATGAATAATCTAATAATTTTACTGTGGTATCCATTTACGTATCAGCATAACCTTACCTTGTCTTGTTTAAGATTTTTTAATAATACATTTGAAAAAAAAACATAGCACAAGTGGTATGCTCATACTAAATATCACGTAAACATGCCATATTAAGCATTATACACCATCTAGCCTCTGTTTGTCTAAATATCTATCCCAGAAGGTTTACTGAAAGCCCGAGGTTATTCATCAAATGTGTGTTCTGTTTCTCTGGCATTTTTGGCACATTTTTATTCATAACAAGTGAATCATGTTTGAAAACAGATGATGTCTGCATCATTGTTTTTAAATCTTTGGGTGCACACAGTAATAGGGCTGATGGGGGGAACTGTCTGTCAGACACTAGGAATAGAATCTCAAAAAAGTCAACATCTACTCCAGAATTTTTGTTTTTGAAATGCAAATGAATGAAGTACTGTTTACCCTTTACACAATCTGTTTCTTTTATTGGTTTTGTTTCCTATGGTTTAGTTCCCCAAAAATACTTTATCAAAAATGTGCATTTTACTTTTGAATATTTGTATTCATTTTTTTCTCCTTTTGCATCTTCCATATTCATGGGCACAAAAACCTCTGCATTTTAATATGGTCAAATGTAAAGAGATGCATGTAGGAGCATACAATACTAGCTATGCTGACTGGATGGGAGTGGAAGTAGTGACCTTGAAAAGGATGTATGGGTTTTGCTGAATAATCAGCTAAGTGTGAGTTTTGGGTTCAACACTGTGGCCAACAGGACTAAAGAAATCCTCCGACATAAAAACAGGGGAATATCAAGTGAGAGTTGGGAGGTTGTATTACCATCTCTGAATTTGACGCTGGTGCAACTGCTACTGTTTTTGTTTTGATGTCCACTATTTAAGAAGGATGTTGATAAATTGGAGAAACGGAGAAGAGTCATTGGAATGATTAAAGGATTAGAAAACATGCCTTATAATGACAGATTCAAGGAGCACAATCTATTTAGCTTAACAGAGAAAAAGGTTAAGAGTTGCTTCAGAGTTATTTCTTCACAGTTTGTAAGCACTTCTCTGGGGAACAAACATTCTAAAAGAACCTCTTTAGTCTAAAAGACGAAGATTAAATGAAATCCAGTAACTGGAAGTTGAAACTAGATAAATTCAGACTTGAAATAAGGTGCATGTTTTTTACATTGAAGGTAATTAACCACTGGAACAACATATCAAAAGGTGTGGTGGATTCTCCACCACTGGCACTTCTTAAATCAAGATTGGATTTTTTAAAGATGTCCCCTAGTTCAAAGAGGAATTAATTCAGGGAAATCCTATGACCTGTGTTATACAGTAGGTCAGACTAGATAATCACTGTTGTCCCTTCTGGCCTTTTAATCTATGAATCTATCCTCTTTCTTTTTCCTTTGACTTTCTCTCCTCACGGCTATATCTTCCCTTTCTCAGGCTATAACTATACTGGTAACTGAATTTTGGTCTTTCAGGGATGTTAAGAATTACACCTTTCCCCCGAAGACAAAAGTTTTACTGAAGACAAACAACTGTGTGAATAATATTTTGTCAGTAAAAGAACACAATCACTAAATGTGTAAACATGGTGTAAACAAATAGTAGAGATCTTCACTCTTACTCCTTCCCCCGGATTTTGACCAGTCCTTATCACTGTATTGCCTTCCATTGCATTCTACCTCATTGGCCTCCCATTCCATTTGGCACTTTCCCCTTCCCAAGTCCCTTAGTATGTTTTATTTCATATTAATTCTTCCTTTCCTCCCTGATCTCTTCCATTTTTGGCCGCCTGTGATCTGATCCTCCCCATTTTCTTCTCTCAAATATAGCAGGTGATTAACTAATATGACTCCCACTGTTAAATGAATGATTCTGCTGGCTGAATTAACTTGTCATCCACTGCCATTTGATTAACTTGTGCTGTGGATATTTCATTTGAATTTTCATTTTGTCATTTAACTCCTCATTCAAGTTTAAGAAATGTAATTAATTCAGCCATTCCCTCTGAGCAGCATTTAATACAGCCCTTCCCAGTATGGCAAGTTTTCAGACATGTAACACAAAAGTTCAATTCTTTATTACCTTATACCCAGGTCTAGTTATAAGAACCCTGCCAAATATCAGTTACAATCATATGGACCAGCATTACTATTACTACTACTTAGCATTACATAACAATTTTCAGTTGTGGATCATAGTACTATCCAAAAGTGATTAAATTTTATAATCTCTAAGGGTACATCTACACTAGCCCCCTAGATCGATCTTGGGAGTCTAATGAGGGCGACCGAAATTGCAAATCAAGTCCGGGATTTAAATATCCTGCGTTTGATTTGCATGTTCCTGGCCGGTCACCCTTTTAGAAATTGTCTAGCCCGAAGTAACTGCCCTCGTCTACACGTGGCAGTGAAATGGGATTCCGATTTAAAGCTCCTAAATTGAATTAGCTGGTAAACCTCATTGCAGGAGGAATAACAGCTAATTCGAGTTAGGGCTTTAAATCAGAATCCCGTTTCACTGCCGAGTGTAGACGCGGGCAGTTACTTCGGGCTAGTCAATTTCTAAAATGGTGACCGGCCGGGAACATGCAAATCAAGCGCAGGATATTTAAATCCTGGGCTTGATTTGCAATTTCAGTCGCCCTCATTAGCCTCCCTAGATCGATCTAGAGGGCTAGTGTAGATGTACCCTAATTGACAGAAAAGGGTAAAAATTGCTCTATAAAACCTTTCCTCTCCATGATTTATCACTCCTCCAATTTCTGTGTTTTTTTTCCCAGTCATTGGGAAAAAGTTAAATATCATAGGGCCAAAAACTGGTCCCTATGGGATTCCACTTGTAACATACTTACCTAATGATGATTCTTCTTCGAGTGATGTCCCTGTGGGTGCTCCACTACAGGTGTCGGGCTCGTCCCGGCACCGCAAACCGGAAAGTTTTCGTTAGCAGTAGCCCCCTCCGGAGGACCGCGCATGTGCAGAGTGTCCCGCGGCGTTCGCGCCTTTTCTGCGTCACGCGGTCCGACTCGCCAGTTCCTCCTAACCATCCACGGCCGCAGACGGATTTGGAACACGCTCCTCTTCTGAGGAGAAATCGTATCGTTATTCGTTTGTTCTTTTCCAGTTAGCCCCTTCCTACATAGTGTTAGTCAGTTATTATCTTAGTTAGTTAATTAGTAGTTAATAGTTCAAAAAAAATTTCTCTTCCCGTTAGAACCTCTGAGGGCTGCTCCGACGAGCCCCTCAAGTTCGTTCTTCCCCCGGAGACCGCCGCACTAAACATGCCTGGCTTTCCTGGCTTTAAGAAATGCGCTTCGTGCGGTGAAGCCATGCCGGACTCCGATGGCCACTCCCGCTGTATTCGCTGCCTGGGAGAGGGCCACATCCCCCAGATATGCGGTCACTGTGCCAAGCTGACCGCACAGACAAGGCGGGACAGAGAAATGCGCCTGAAGATGCTACTCTTCAATAAGGCGCTTCAGCCCCCGTCAGTAGAAGAACGGGAAGCTCCGGGCCCGCATAAGTCCAAGGACGGAAGAAGCTCCGCTCCGTCCAGGAGCCTAAGTGCAGGAGAGGCACGAGGCTCGTCGGGCCACCCTCCCACACAGGGAGTGGACAAGTTACTGAAAGCCCGTGGTATATCAGCGCCAAGCCCCGCACTCTCAGTGCTCTCGGTCCCACCAGGTCACCCGGAATCGGCACCATCATCTACGGCACCGAATCTCCGAGCGGCACCGCAGCCAGATACGATGCGGTCCTCGGCACCGAGACACTTGGCACCGTTGCCTCATGAAGGCTCTCAGGCTATCCCGGCACCGAGAGTCGACCCGGCACCGAAGCCTAACCAGGCACCGAAGCCTAAGCAGGCACCGAAGACTAAGCCGCAACCAGCACAGACACTGGAGACAGCACCGAGAAAACACTCGGCACCTAGGTCATCCCGCCCCCATTCAAGACCTGGGGATGTGGCTACGTCGCACATACAGGGCATGCCTGCACCTGCCCGCACCGACCACCCATTGTGTGCGGCTGAACCAGCTCCGTCCGTTGTTTCGGCGCCGGCTCTTACGGGCCCGCAACCCCACGGCTTGGGGGATGATACGGCACTACCATCCCCATCCTCCGCACTTCGGTCACCTCGCCTCCCGGAGGAAGTTTCCGACTTTGCCTCGGTCGTCTCCATTCTGGGTAGTCCAATCCCCAGGGCTCCCCCATCCACGGGGGTACCAACTAAGGCGCAAAGAAAGACTCACCATCGCCGTACGCCTTCCCCCAGTCCCGATAGGGCGGCATTTTCCCCTGAGCCATCGCTCTCACTTTGCCAAAGATGGCGAGACCACCATTACGGTTATTCTCCTACGCACCGTTACTACAGATCCCCGAGGCGATCTATTACACCGCCGCGTTATCACCGTACATACTACTCGAGATCTCCATATCACCATTAATACCACTCACGATCCCCGTGATCTCCTCGCTCCCGTTACTCTCGCCACAGGAGTGTCGCTTCTTACGCTCCGCAATATTCACACCGTGACTCTCGTTATCGTATGTACACCTCGCCCCATGGCGATCGCTCACATTCAGTTATAAGACGCTCACCCTCGTCTCCAGAGCGGCAGCAATTATTTTCACCACGACCAATGACTCAGGACTCTATCTCGCCGGCTCAATGCCCACCAACGCTTACCGGGGAAGCGTCAACAGCCACTGCACCACATGACGATATCGCTCAGTCACCTGTAGCAGAGCAACAGCCCACGGCCTCTCCGACAGATGTCTCTTCCTCTTCCCCGGACGACGCGATGTTCGATGACGAACCCTCTCTCGTGGATGATTACAAACAATTCCATGAGCTTTTTAAACGGGTAGCATATTCACAAAACTTACGTACCTCCGAGGCGCCACAGAAGCACCATGCCCTCCTCAGAAACTTACAACAGTCTAACAAATCGAAACTAGCTCTCCCTTTCGATGCCGCTATCCTTGAAGTAGCTAATGACATCTGGCAAATCCCGGCATCCGTGCCCCCTACCAATAAACGCACAGACAGGAAATACTTTATTGATGCCAAAGACGCAGAATTTCTTTTTACTCACCCCGTCCCTAATTCCATCGTCGTCGACGCAGCCCAGCAAAAGGCAAAGTCCACGCAATCGAGAAACTCTGCTGTGGTCAAGGAAGCTAAGCGTCTGGACTTGCTCGGCAGGAAGGTATATTCGTCGGCAACAGTCACACCGAGGATGGCAAACTACTCCACCCAACTTGCCAACCATGACTTCGATAATTACTCGAAGCTGGTGCCTTTGATACAACATCTGCCAGACTCCAAAAGGGATGTACTGAAATCCATTGTGCAGGAGGGTTATACAGCAGCCCGTAATGCACTCCAGATATCGCTGGATATTGCTGACTTGGCTTCCTGCACTACGGCGACATCGATCGTCATGCGACGTGCCTCTTGGCTCCACCTTGCTTCTGTACCAAAAGATCTACAGCCCAAGGTAGAGGACCTTCCATTCGATCGAGCCTCCCTGTTTGCCCAGAACACGGATCAAGTGTTTCATTCCGGAAAAGACTCTCGAACCACGTTAAGAACTCTCGGGATGTACACTCCGCCTTTCAGGCACAGGAGAGCTTGGCCGTATAACAGACAAAGGCCTCCTTCTTATTATTATTCCAACCAACGCTTCAGGCCCTACGACCAACATAGACAAAGGCAGCGCCCCCAACGTCGCCGCCAACAGCCTAATAAGAATCAGAATCAACAACAACCTCGGCAGCAAGTTTGACGGACTTGTCGAGGGTCTGCATACCATCCCCCTATTGGAGTCTCCATGACGAATAACCAAGCTTTTCCACCGCCGTCTGAACCCTTATTGCCTCCGTTGGTTCGCCATCACCACGGACCGTTGGGTCAGGGAGATCATAACCTCTGGACTCACCATTCCCTTCTCCACTCTACCTCCCACCAACCCTCCATCCCCGTCCCTTTTCAGGGACCCCTCTCACGAATTTCTGTATCGTCAGGAGGTCATGCACCTACTTAGCATGGGTGCGGTGGAAGTAGTTCCTCCCGAGTTCCGAGGCAGAGGCTTCTATTCCCGGTACTTCCTCACCGAGAAGAAGTCTGGTGGATGGAGACCGATCCTGGATCTTCGCGGCCTCAACTGCCACCTGTGAAGACAGCAATTCAAGATGGTTACCCTGGGCTCTATCATCCCAGCACTACACAAAGGGGATTGGTTCGCGTCCCTCGATTTACAGGACGCATACTTCCATATTGCCGTCCATCCAGCTCACACGAGATTTCTACGCTTTACCGTGGGCAACAATCATTACCAATACGTGGTGCTCCCCTTTGGCCTATCCGCAGCCCCAAGAGTGTTTTCAAAGACCCCGGCAGTCGTAGCTGCGTACCTTCGTCGAGCCGGCATCACCATCTTTCCCTGTCTCGACGACTGCCTCCTCATGGCCCCTTCGATGCAAGAGGCCGAGACCACAGTTACCGCTACAAGAGGTATCTTCGAGGCTCTTGGACTAATTATCAGTCTACCAAAATCTTCTCTGGTCCCGGCCCAGTCCATCATTTTCATTGGAGCCAGACTAGATTCTACAACCGCTATGGCGTATCTACCCATAGACAGAGCCGACGCCATCCGAGACCTATCGAGCGTCCTGCTTATGGCCCCGGCAGTCTCATACCTCACCTGCCTGAAGCTGTTAGGCCACATGGCCTCCACTACGTATGTCATAGCCCACGCTCACCTTCGCATGCGGTGCCTGCAACATTGGCTTCTCGCAACCTACAGACCCGGTATTACCAATATCAACAGGCTCATGCCTGTCCCTGCCCGTGTCAAGGACTTGCTCGCATGGTGGCTCCACCCTGCCAATACTCTTGCTGGTGTCCCTTTCCGGGCTCAACCCCCATCAATCCAGCTTACCACGGATGCGTCCCTTGTAGGCTGGGGAGCACATATGCTACAATATTGGGTCCAAGGCTTATGGTCCCACCAGGAATCCCTACTCCACATAAACTTCCTGGAACTCAGAGCAGTTTTCAACGCTTATCACCACTTCGTCCACCAGATCCAGGGAACCATACTACAGGTCCTTACGGACAACATATGCACTGTATACTACATCAATCGACAGGGCGGAGCCAGGTCCAGGACCTTGTGTGCGGAATCAGTGCGCCTTTGGAACTGGGCAATTCGCCACAGTGTCACACTCACAGCCTCCTATCTCCCCGGCAAGGCCAATACAATTGCAGATGCACTCAGCAGATCCTTCCAATCCCAGCACGAATGGGAACTCCTCGACTGCGTAGCCCGCAATCTGTTTCAGTTATGGGGCTACCCAGAAATCGACCTCTTTGCCACTCGCGGCAACAAGAAATGTCGCGCTTACTGCTCAAGAGCAGGCATAGGCAGCCAATCGATGGGAGATGCCTTCCTGCTCAATTGGGGAACATACCATCTCCTATACACCTTTCTCCTGATTCCACTGATACCCCGAGTAATAGGGAAAATACTATCCGACGCAGTGACAGTAATCCTGGTGGCTCCCTTCTGGCCTCGCCAGACATGGCTGACGCAACTCATGCAGATGTCGCTATCCAGACCTCAACGACTCCCACAGCTGAGCAACTCGATCTTGGAGCAACGCGGCAATCTTCTCCATCCGAACATCAACCGTTTGCATCTGACAGCTTGGCTCCTAACTGGCTCCAAGGCCTAGAGCTAACCTCCTCCCAAGCAGTCAGAGACGTACTGGTACAAAGCAGATGTCACAGCACTCAGAGATCTTACCTCTACAAGTGGCGTCGCTTCTTTGCTTGGTGCCAGTCACAAACCATCGATCCTCTCAAAGCAAAAACATATCCAATGCATCCTAGACTATATACTCCATTTACATTTGCAAGGCTTGGCAGTTGCTTCCCTAAGAGTACATTTGGCAGCAATTTCGGCCTTCCACGCTCCAATAGAGGGTTTTTCCGTCTTCTCTCATCCACTTACGAAGAAGTTCTTTAAGGGTATTTCCAATCTCTACCCACCGCATAGGCCTATCTCAGAACCATGGGACCTTACCCTCGTACTGGACACTCTTACCCGTCCACCATTTGAACCACTCGCAACTTATGATTTACAGACTCTCACTATTAAAGTTGCCTTTCTCCTTGCGATCACTTCAGCCTGACAAGTCTCCGAGCTCGCGGCACTCTCCGCCGATCCTCCCTATACAGTATTCACTCAACAGGGTGTCTCACTGAGATGTCACCCAGCCTTCGTGCCAAAGGTTAATTCGTCATTCCACATCAATGAGCCTATAGTCTTTCCTACCTTCTACCCCAAGCCACATGCCACACCTGAGGAAGCCCACTGGCACACGTTAGACATCAGAAGGGCGTTGGCATTCTATTTAGACAGAACGCGTCCCTTCCGGAAGTCTCCACGATTACTATTATCACTGGCGACCCGCTCTAAAGGTCATCAACTGTCGTTACAACGTATATCGTCGCATATCGTTAACTGCATCACTCGCTGCTACACCCTCAGGGGCAGGCCCCTACCCTGTCCACCAACAACGCGCTCAACCAGGAGTATGGCTGCCTCCACAGCATTCCTAAAGAACGTCCCGCTACGTGACATATGCCGTGCAGCAACATGGTCGTCCTCATCCACGTTTGCTTGACATTATGCCCTTGACTGTCTCAAAGCGGCAGACATAGCAGTCGCTCAGGCAGTTCTTTCTTCTGTGCACAGATAATTCCGAAGCACGACCAGCTTTTTGGATGACTGCTTCATACTCACCTGTAGTGGAGCACCCACGGGGACATCACTCTAAGAAGAAATTGTTACTCACCTTGTGCAGTAACATCTGTTCTTCGAGATGTGTGTCCCCGTGAGTGCTCCACGACCCGCCCTCCTCCCTGCTTCGGAGCTCTGTCTTTCTCTATTTCAGATGTTCCGGATAGGAGGAACTGGCGAGTCGGACCGCGCGACGCAGAAAAGGTGCGAACGCCATGGGACACTCTGCGCATGCGCGGTCCTCCGGAGGGGGCTACTGCTAGCGAAAACTTTCCGGTTTGCGGCGCCGGGATGAGCCCGACACCTGTAGTGGAGCACCCACGGGGACACACACCTCGAAGAACAGATGTTACGGCACAAGGTGAGTAACAATTTCTTCCCCATTTGCAGTTACATTTTGAAACCTATCAGTTGTCCAGTTGTTAATCCATATAATGTGTGCTGTGTCAATTTTTATCATTCTTGTTTTTAATCACAATACCATAAGAACATAAGAATGTCCATATTGGGTCAGACCAAAGGTCCATCTAGCCCAATATCCTGTCTGCCAACAGTGGCCAATACCAGATGACCCAGAGAGAGGGAACATAACAGGTAATATTCATGTGATCCCTCCCCTGTCACCCATTTCCAGACAAACAGAGGCTAGGGTCCAAATCAAACCCCTTACAGAAGTTTAAGTATATAATTTTACCTTTATCAGTCAAACTTGCAATCTCATAAAATCAGGTTAGTTTGTCAGATCTATTTTTCATAAACCTCATGTTAACTTATATCCTTTAATTTTTTTTAATGAAGTTCCATATTATATGGTCCATTACCATGCCTGGGATCAGTCTCAGACTGACAGACCTTTACTGACCTGGGTCAGCCCACCAACCCATTTTTTAAAAATGGGCACAACAACAAGAGTAGCAGCAACAGATTCAGGCTCTGCTGATGCAGCTAATGGAAAATCAGGAACAGTAGGAGATCCAGTTGGCTGCACAAGAGAGGAAGCAAGAAGTCCCCTCCAAATAACAGGAATGCATACAGAAATGGTTGGGCTGTGCCCCACCTGGTATTGCTGTTGGTGGTAGGACTGGGAGGGGGCGGGGAGGCATGCTCCATGCCTGGCATAGCTCTGACCACAAACTGATCCTGAGAACATCCTCTGGACCTTTGAGTGGATGGCAAAGGCAGTGGACTGTGAGCAGTTGCCTTAGATATCCCACATAGCACCATTGCTGATGGGGAAGGTGCAGGCTGATGAGCAGGCAAACTCTTATCTGGTGGTGAAGCTGGTCAGCCTGAAATGTTTAAAGCTGACTCTTGAGTCTTATCTAGCACAGGTTCTGAGTATACCCACCAGGAATATGACCATGAATACTCAGAAATTACAAGATATTTCAGCACAGTGGCTCTATCCAGAAATGAGTTTAGCAGAGAAAGTTCTAAGCCAGGTCATCCTGGAGCTGTTCATGAAGGTTCTACCCAGAGAGATGAAGAGCTGGGTAAGGCCTTCCAGCCAGCCTCAGTGGGGGAAGCGATAGAGTGAGCTGAAGCCTTCATTGAGTCCTAAAGAGACGATCAGTCTAACTACTACAGTAAACTGAGAGGAGTTCACCATGGAGTATCCTAGGGAAAAATTCTGAGTGTCCTAAATTCAGGGGGTTCACAGCCCCTACATGGGATTTAGGGAGCCATGCAGCCTCCTGGAAATACCAGTTGAAAGGGACCAGGACCCTTGGTTTGCTTCAGGTGTGACCAGTCAGGGAATAATAAAAACAAACAAACAAAACCCACATTGCCTGATAATGGAATGTGACTACCTAAACAACTATTTCAGTGAAACCAAGAAAGGGTGGGTCTTAGGAGACCTAGGTCTTAAGTCAAGACTGTTCTGATCGTTTGTTAACTTTTGTTATAAAAATCAACCCCCTTGACTGATGAGTAGCAGCAGCCCCTGTTGACAGTAGCAAACGTGCTCTCTTCCTCAAAAGGGTGTTCAGGATGACCAGAGAAATGGAGGGCCCATTTTAGGAGGGAAGACTAAACAAGCTTGGCTTATTTATCCTAGCTAAAAGAAGGATGAGAGTGGATATGGCTGCTCTCTGTAAATACATCAAGGGGATAAATCAAGGGGTGAGGTTTAAGTTAAAGGCCAACATTGGCACAAAGACAGATGACCATGAACTGGCCATTAATAAATTTAGGCTGGAAATTAGGATAAGGTTTCTAGCCATAAAGGAGTGAGGATTTCAATAGCAGCTGTGGGGCAAACAATTTAAAACTAATTGGCTACGTCTACACTGGCCCCTCTTCCGGAAGGGGCATGTAAATTTCAAGAGTCGTCGTAGGGAAATCCGCGGGGGATTTAAATATCCCCCGCGGCATTTAAATAAAAATGTCCGCCGCTTTTTTCCGGCTTTTAAAAAAGCCGGAAAAGAGTGTCTAGACTGGCCCCGATCCTCCCTCTTATTCTCCCTCCTCCTCTTATTCTTCTTCAAAGTAAGAATAAGAGCCTCCGGAAAAGGGCACTTTTTCCGGAGGATCGGGGCCAGTCTAGACGCTCTTTTCCGGCTTTTTTAAAAGCCGGAAAAAAGCGGCGGACATTTTTATTTAAATGCCGCAGGGGATATTTAAATCCCCCGCGGATTTCCCTACGACGACTCTTGAAATTTACATGCCCCTTCCGGAAGAGGGGCCAGTGTAGACGTAGCCATTGAGAGAGCTTAGCAAATGTGAGTGAATGGGTATTGTAGGAAGGGTTTCTTCTGTCAGATGGGGTGGGTCAGTCCTCTGAGGTGTGGTACTGAAAATGCTGTGTCTCAGGTGCTTGGCTGGTGGTCCTTGATCATGTGCTAAGGGTCTCTAACCGATCACCATATTTAGGGTCAGAAAGGAATTTCCCCCCAGGTCAGATTGACGTTGGGGGCTTTTATGCCTTCCTCTTCAACATGGGTCACAGGTTGTTTGCCAGGACCATCCAGGTATATCTCCCTTCATCGGTTCTCCACCATTTCAGGGGACTGTAGGCATGGGTGTGCCTATTCTCTCTGTGGCACATAAAACTGTGGTATCCCCTTATTAGCAACCTCTTGATTCCCAGCAAAAAAGTTTATATTTTCCAAAAGTTTCCTAAGGCACTGTGCAGAGTTGTAGCCAGGCAAGGAAGCTGTGGGACATGGCTCTCCTGGCTGCAGCCTCACAAACATGCCTGTGGGCTGCCACCAGAGAAGGAAGTGCTGAGATGTGTTCTACCTGCATCCTCAGAGCCAGAGTAGGGTGAAATTTGGAAAATGTAAGTAGAGATACTGTGCAGCAATATGGGCTACCAATGCCCTGCTCCCTACGGAAAGCCCCGGGATCTGGGCTGCAGACCCCTTTCAGTTGCTTCCTTGCCTACAGACTCATCTCCTAAACTCCCCAGCCCATAGTACAGAACTCTGACAAGGGTTTCCCCTGGTTGGGTAGGTCCTGGGCTGCAGGTAGGTTTGTAGAGCTGCATCCAGAGAAGGACGAACTCTGACATGCTGAGCACCAATCACAGACAGGTTTGTAGGGCTGCAGTGAGGGAAGGCACATCTCACAGCTTCCTTCCCTGGCTGCAGCCCTAAAAAAAACCTTCTTGCAGCTGGGGCCTGTCTTCTAATAAAAATGGTTATTGAGCATCATGCTGTTAGCCAATATCTGAATCCCATTCACATGAAAATCAATAGGATGGCGTCATTTTATAGCAAGACATTGCTATTAAGTAAGCTGTTGTTATTAGGATTGCCATTAAGAGGCATTGATTGTAGTTTAGTCTCCTGAGGGCTGAAATACTTTGGTATAATTCTGATTTCTGAATTTAGTGAGAATCCTAGGGGATGGTTGTGGCCTTCCATGTACCAGCGGTCAGATACAGCATGACATGAGAGTTTGGTTATGTTATGTATTATTGTGAAGGGTTTTGGTTTAGCTGGATATTTTAGTTTAGAATGAACAGTGTTAAGCATTTGTCTGTTTAGGGACTTATCTGCTTTAGTGTTGGGATTTCCTCCAAGATGTCTTTCCACTTGGCTTCCCAGGAACTCAGTTTGATTCCAGCCTTCATCACTCGGTTATCTCTATTTGGCTTACATCAGTGTTACATTGAGTTGATCAGAGTCAAACACCGAAGGCATGGATGCAGGGTAAATCACTGTTCCAAAGTTGCACAGAAACTGTCTCCTATTCTATTTAAATTATATATAATTGCATTGCATCACGCCTTGTTGGGTTGGCTGATTAATTTGCAGGAACCAATCCTTATGCAGCATGCACTGTCCATGCTTTGACTTCCTCTTTATCTCATATCTATAGTCTGTCTTAACTTGTCACTTATCTAGTTCATAGTAAATAGGACCCTGGAGTTCTCATTCAGACTTTTTTTTTCTCAGTCAGTTGATCTATTTATTTAGTACAAACATTTTGCTTTCAACCTGATCAGAAATGTCCTTTCCTAATTCTGTCTTCCAAAACATGAGGCCTCCTCAGTTTAACTACTTATTCTGGAAAAAAACAACAACAAATGGTCTGGTAGCACTTTATAGACTAACAAAACATGTAGATGGTGGTATGAGCTTTCGTGGGCACAGCCCACTTCTTCAGTTGACCGGAGTTATGAGTTTAGGATGTGTACACCCAAAATAAATAGGAGAAGGGAAGTGGAAGGCGGAGGGAAGAAAAAAAGAAGTGGAGTGGTAGACAGAGAGCATCAGTAAGTATTTGAAGATTGGATACTTAAACTGAAGGAGATAAGAATCAAAGTCAATAGATAGACTCCCATGTCAGGACGGATACTACACAGAGAGCTGTTTGCACCTTCAGTGGCTGTTAAACTGGTAATGTCCCAACCAACTTTAATCAACATTGAGTCCATTAGCATGTGAATTGAATTTGCAGATGAACTATAATTCCAATGCTTCCCTGTGGATCTGGCTTGTAGAACTGGTTTGTGACAAGACAGCTACTTGGAGATTTTTCAAAGTGTGATGTGGAAGATTGAAATGCTCACCATTAGGTTTCTGTATGTTTCCTTTACGTATATCTGATTTGTGTCCATTGATTCTTTCCCACAGAGACTGTCCAGTTTGTCCAATATATATAGCAGTAGCAATCGGGCACTGCTGGCATTTGATGGCATAGATCAAATTACTGGATGTGCAGGCAAATGACCTTTCGATTTAGTGGATTATGTTGTTGGCTCCAGTGATGAATTTGCCAGTATAGATATGTGGGCAGAGTTGGCATAGTTTTTGGTTGCAAGGCTGGGTTCCTGGAGGCTTATGATGTGGTTGTATGGCATGGTTACCAGAAAGAATTTGTTTCCGATTGGGGGAGTTGTCTGTAAGCAAAAATAGGCTTTTCTCCCAAGGCTTCTGAGAATGAGGGATCATTTTCCAAGATGGGTTGTAGGTTGTGTATAATGCATTGGAGGGGTCTGTGTTGTGGACTCTAGGTAATAACAAGAGGAGTTCTGTTATTTTCTCTTTTGAGTTGTCATGGTGTAGTTCATGTCTGGGTACTTTTTTGGCTCTGTCAATTTGTTTTTTCACTTCTCCAGGTGGGTATTTCAGTTTTAGGAATGCTCTGTAATTTTCAGTTTAACTACCCACTCTTCAGATACTTGCTGATGTTCTTTGTCTCCCTCCCCACTTTTTCTTCCCACTCCCCTCTTTCTCCTATTTATTACACATCCTAAACTCAACTCCGGTCATCTGAAGAAGTGGGCTGTGCCCACGAAAGCTCATAATACCATCTATATGTTTTGTTAATCTATAAAGTGCTACGAGACCATTTGTTGTTTTTTTCTGTAACAGACTAACTCAGCTACCCCCTGAAGCTACTTATGCTGGGTCAGGCCTCAGCTACATTCCCCTGTTTCTTTCTTTTAATAGCATTTGTTTCATTTGCATCATATTCCTCTCTTTCTGAGCTTTCTTTTTCAAGTTTGTTACCCAATATTACATTTCCAGTACCACAGTGGTAGTGATCCTTTGAACCACCAACAATATTAGACTTAAAGAATGAATCAGAGGGTGAAATTTCACCTCATCTGGTATAACTTACCCTGGTGTTTCCATTGCCTGAACAGAGTTATTCCCAGCTGACTAGTGCTGGGGTGTTAATTAAGCAATGGACACCCAATGATCTATTTTCATTTGTTCAAAATCATTGGTGTTAAGGGACGAGGATGATACAGGTGCAAAGAGATGGGTCACCAGTGTTTTCTGTTCATTGTTGTCTGTCAGAGCCTCTATCATACTCTCACCTAACAATTGTGATAGTCCACAGCACCTACTGTGTACCTGAGCTGTGATGCCTCCTTCACTTTCTCTTTAAAGACTAACCATGCCCAGCCTCCCTTGCTTGTGTTCAAGTTAATTCGGACTGAACACTCACAGAACCATCTGTTGTAGATCGTGTTTATTTCATCTCCTCCTTGTGTTAGCTTCATCTCTTGTGTTCTTCACACTGAGATAATGCTATTTACAGGTCCCATTCTTTATTGTATTTGTACTGTTAACAGTTACCAATTCTGTAGGTTTCCCTGTCCACATAGGAACAACTATTAAAATTGTTGTAGGCAAATTATTAATGTTATGGGGGTCCCCAAGGTTCAGAAATGTCTCAAATTGCAAACTTTCTTTCCCAATACTCAGAGTTGTTGACTTGAGTCCCACGACTTGAATTCGAGTCCGACTTAAGTCACCTAGGTGACTCAACTTGACACTTGACTCAGGAATTCAGCAATATAAAGCTAAAGACTGTCTAAGTGGTTCTTGAATTGCATCAGAAAATGCTATCAACATAACAATCCCCAGTCTCAATCTATACACATCACAAGATTGAGCTCCTCATCTGTTGCCTTCTTCAAGATTATTCTTATCGCAGAAATTCATAGAGTGGCAACATAGGAATCAGTCCACATTTCTAGAGAACATTTTGCAATTGCTGGAGATTCTGCCTCTGTATCTGACCCTACTCTGAAGTCCCCACTTTCCAGAAAGAGTACTGCTTGGGAATGTAGTAAGTCTGTGTGGTTTCCCTCCAAATCTGAAGGGGAGGAAATATCTTCTGTGCTCAGGTGGTTGGAGCCAAACTGGCCTCACCCTCCCCACCAGGAAGCAGGTTAGCAGAACAGGAAGTATAAAGGGTGGAACCTCCAGCTCAGCTGGGACTAACACACAAAGGGAGGCAGAACTTTCCTGTTTGCTCCAGGATGCTTACTGTGTTCCTGAACTCAGCGACACCCTGCTCACTGGGGAGCTGTGTCTGAAATGGACCTGGGGGACTGCCACTGGCCACCTGCCTAAAGAAGGAGAAATATCCAACTTCAGTCTGGCTGTAGCACTTCTCGAAACACAGTCAGCATGTTGCAGCTTGATGCCCTGCTGACTCTAGGGCTGAATTCTCTGCCACTGTTAAGGCTTGGAATTTGGACTTGGTGGAGTCAGGTGGCCTGTGCCTCCCATTCCCGTCCAATGCCGCCCTCTGTTTGATAGCAATATGATGGCTTGAAGCATGGGTGGGAAGGAGCTCATCTGCCACCTGTCCCTGACCACTAGGCCAGAGCTTATGACCCAGTTGATCAGGGCAGTGGAAGCCACCTCCACCTGATCTAGGTCACCCAGGTTCTGGATCACAAGGAGCACATTGTATGTGATGTATGGCAACAGGACCAGCCACAACTCTGGTTTCCAGAGCACCAACCTCATTAACCTCCAATGGACGAGAGAGTGGAAAGGCGCAATTGCTGGAGCATACAACTGGCCTGATAGTGGAAACCCCTAAGTACCTCCTCCGGAAGCTGACCAGCTTGTTCCGAGCCAGTTGAGCCTGACCAAACACTATATGGAGGCATACAGCACTTGGAGAAAGCTTGCAAACTGAGGCCCAGAGTCGAATGCCTTCCCCAGAGGACACTACTGCCAACCTGATAGCAGACCTATGTAACTTTGTTCTCACCCACAATTATTTCCAGTTTGAGAACAACTTGTACCTCCAGATCAGCGGCACAGCCATGGGTACACGCATGGCCCCACAGTATGCTAACATCTTTATGGCTGACCTAGAACAACGTTTCCTCAACTCCCGTCCCCTTTCACCCCTCCTCTACCTACGGTACATCGATGACATCTTTATGATCTGGACACATGGCCAAGAAACACTGGAGATATTCCACAGAGATTTCAACAACCTACACCCCACCATCAACCTCAGCCTGGACCATTCTACACGAGAGATCCACTTCCTGGACACCACCGTACAAATCAACAATGGAAAATTAGACACCACTCTCTACAGAAAACCCACCGACTCATACAGTTACCTACATGCATCCAGCTCCCATCCAGAACACACCACACGATCCATCGTCTATAGCCAAGCCCTTCGATACAACCGCATCTGCTCTAACCCCACTGACAGAGACCAGAAGCTTTAGGATCTCTACCAAGCATTTATAAATCTCAACTACCCACCCAGAGAAATAAAAAAGCAAATTGAAAGAGCCAGACGAATACCTAGAAACCATCTACTTCAAGACAGACCCAAGAAAACCAACAATAGAACACCACTTGTCATCACCTACAACCCCCAACTTAAACCTGTCCAACACATTATCAATAAACTACAGCCTATATTGGAACAGGATACCATACTCAAAGAGGCTCTGGGAGACAGACCCATAGTCTCCTATAGACAACCACCTAACCTCAAGATGATTCTTACCAACCACCACAGGACATACCACACTAGTACCAACCCTGGTACCTTCCCTTGCAACAAACCCCGTTGCCAGCTTTGTCCACATATTCACTCTGCTGACACCATTATTGGACCTAACCAAGTGAGTTATAAGATCAAGAACACATATTCCTGCGCATCCAGAAACATAATCTATGCTATCATGTGCCGAAAGTGTCCGTCTGCTATGTACATTGGACAAACATCTCAGACACTTCGCCAAAGGATTAATGCCCACAAAACAGATATCAGACAAGATCACAAAGAGAAAACAGTTTCTTGCCACTTTAACCAGAAAGGACACTCTCTAAATGACTTAGCCACCTGCATTCTGCTACAAAGACCTTTTACATCTGCACTTGAAAGGGAATCCTCTGAACTGTCATTCATGTTAAAATTCGACACTTGCCAACAAGGACTTAACAAGACTTTGAACTTTCTCACCCATTACCAAGACAGTTTCCCCAATTATCACCTGTAATACCATTAACTCACAAACATCCCACTCTCCCTACCTTTAATATCAGCAATTCACAGACACTTACCTTCCTTCCTCCCCCTTCCCACCCCCCCGCATCCCCCTTCTGTTCTGCAATCTGATTTGTCCTTTTCATATTTGTTCATTTTTTTAAATTGTATCCTTTGGTATATATGGTTGTGACTACTTTCTTCCACTATTTGATCTGAGGAAGTGGGTCTGGCCCACGAAAGCTCATCATCTAATAAACCATCTTGTTAGTCTTTAAAGTGCTACATTGTCCTGCACTTTGCTTCAACTACCCCAGACTAACACTGCTACATTTCTATCAGAAGACACCTGTGATTCATCTTGTTGAACACCTTCTCTTGGACCAAGGGCAGGAAGGTGAATGATAGATCATCCCTACCACCTGAGCTCCATGAGGTTCTGGACCAAATACAGATTATCAAAGATGGTACAGCCCGGGATGTGTAGGTCTGCTCGGTATGGACCATAGCCACCAGCTGCAGTGAGATGGCTTTTGCTACAACCTTGAAATTCATGCAAAGAGCAAGGCAAGCATGGCTTGCCTGCACTACAGCAGGATAACCCTGCTTCCAAGGATTTAGCCCATATTGTGACATGGTCTGGGCTGAGAACATCCCATAACATGTGTTAGAGGTCTACTGTCATCCCATCCATGCTTAGGGACTTATTGGTGGGCATGAGACAGAGGAATTCCAAGAACTCAGCCAAAGGGGGAGGCAGCTCCAGCCGGTGCCAGTCACCCATGCCGACTATCAGGAATTCAGTCCAGAGCCCCCTGCAAGCCTCAGCATCAGTCGGATGCCGGGAGAAGAGGTTGGTGTAGAAGGCTGTGGCCCCCTCACACATCTCCTCTGGATCTGGCTCAGTGAGGTGTGTGGCCTCCCTCCACCCTAGAAGGGAAGGAACAATTGTTACATAACTACAGTGAAGCACTGAAAGGGAAACTACACAAAATTGTTACTCATCTTGTACAGCAACAATGGTTCTTCAAGATGTGTGTCTCTATGGATACTCCATAACCATCCTTTCTCCCCTCTACTTGAAAAATCTTGTCTTTGAATCCATAGTTGCTTCTCTACTGCAGAAGGTTAGCCTGCATGCATTGACTAGCTTCTTGGTTCAGCATGTGGAGAGAGAGCGCATGCATGAACCCATCAAACACTGTTAATCAAATTCTCTCATCAGCAGTGCAGGGATGCAGACAAACCATCTGCATAAGGTGAGTGACTGCTTCTTAGTTATCTATCGCTGTATTTACTTAGCTATAGCTACTCACTTATCCTCTTTGAGCTACGTGCCACAAGTGTTAGTGTGTGGAGTGAGGATATTAACAGCTTCCTCAGGACTGCTTCTCCTCTTCTGTGTGGGGGTGAGGGAAGGGACAGGTAAAAGTGGGGAATGATTGAAGCTTCAGTGCTTTATTCAGCTTCCTTTGCAGATCTGCTTCCAGGGCAGCAAAACCATCCACTCTTCTTATTATGGGCAAAGAATGAACTCTCAATATGGCTCTTCATTTTTAATCCTTTCCAGTTGCACATGTAGATTCACTCTTATACTGTTCATGGTGACACAAGTATATGTTAGCACATACGGGGTACAGATTACAAGTAACATGGGGTATGTCTACACTACAAAGTTAATTCGAACTAACAGACGTTAGTTCGAATTAACTTTGATAGGCGCTACACATGCAAACCGCTAGTTCGAACTTAATTCGAACTAGCGGTACGCTTAATTTGAACTAGGTAAACCTCATTCTACGAGGCCTAGTTTGAATTAACTAGTTCGAATTAAGGGCTGTGGGAGGCTAGCCACTCTGGGCACCACCAGGGAAACTCTTCTGCCCCCCTCCTGGCCCCGGAGCCCTTAAAGGACATGGGCTGGCTACGGTGCCCGTGCCAGGTGCAAGCCTGCCAGCACCCAGCCAGCAGACCCTGCACCTGGCACGGCTCGAGCCAGCCACCCGTTGCCACCCAGCCCTCCGCCTCTTCCCGGGACCAGGCTTGGCGACTCCCGGGAGCCTGCAAGGGTCCGCAAGAGGCGTGCACCCACCTGGTCTAGTGCGGACATCGTGGACCTCATCCATGACCTCCGCACTGTGCACGGGAAAGTGGCCATCTAGGGCAGGATACCTGCCAACCTGGCCACCCAGGAGCAGGTGTGCATGAAAATCAGGGTGGTCCACTGAGACCCCCGACCCTGAGCCCTGAGCCTAGAATGGCCGTACTGGGTCAGACCAAATGTCCATCTAGCCCAATAGCCTGTCTGCCGACAGTGGCCAACACTAGGGACTCTGGAGGAGATGGACCGAAACAATGACCAAGCCATATGACTCATGCCATCCATCTCCAGCCTTCCACAAACAGAGGCCAGAGACACCATTTCTACCCCCTGGCTAATACCCGCTCCATGGACCCAACCTCTATGACTTTATCTCACTTCTCTTTAAACTCTGTTCTAGTTCTAGCCTTCACAGCCTCCTGCAGCAAGGAGTTCTACAGGTTGACTATTTGCTTTCTGAAGAAGAACTTTCTGTTATTAGTTTGAAGCCTGCTACCCATTCATTTCATTTGGTGTCCTCTAGTCCTCCTATTATGGGAACTAATGAAGAACTTTTCTTTATGCACCCTCTCCACACCACTCGTGCTTTTATAGACCTCTATCATATCCCCCCTCAGTCTCCTCTTTTCTAAGCTGAGAAGTCCCAGCCTCTTTAGCCTCTCTTCATATGGGACCTGTTCCAAACCCCTGATCATTTTAGTTGCCCTCCCCTCTCCCACCCTGTCTCTTCCCCTCTCCCACCTCCTTTTCCCAGTCTCCCCGAGGTTTGTTCAATAAAGAGAGTTTCTATTTTTGAACACACGTGTCCTTTATTTTGTACATCAGGAAGGGGAGCTAGGGATAGGTAAGTGGAAGGGGGTGAGGGAGGAATGGGGTACGAGCCCCCGATGGGGAGGACTGGGGTGGCTCTGCAGGCTCCTCGGGGTGGAAGCTCTCCTTAAGCCCCTCGATTGACCCCTCCCCCGGATGGCAGCCTGTGGCAAGTGCAGCTGGGCTGATGGCCAAGTGCTGTGATGTGCCGAGTGTGGGCACTCAGGGCACTCCAATCCAGGACTGCTTTGCAAGCGGGGAACCCCTGAGAACTGTCTCTCTGGGGTGGGAGTCGGGTCCCTTTAAGCACAGCCCTCGGCTAGCCTGAGACAGCAGCTCCACGCTCTAAGTTCTCATCTGATGCCCTGCTGGAACTGCTTCCGGCCATCCTTAACCTTGGTTCAGGGTCCACTCAGTGTGGACATGCTAGTTCGAATTAGCAAAACGATAATTTGAACTAGTTTTTAAGTCTGGATGCGCTAATTCGAATTAGCTTAGTTCGAATTAACTAATTCGAACTAAGTTAGTTCGAATTAGTGCTGTAGTGTAGACATACCCATGCAACCTAATGACTAGCAGAATAAAGATGATTTTCATAGGTTTTTTAACCTTGAATTTTGGGTAAGTTTTGTCATTTTGCTTATGAAATGTTTCAAAAATAAACATTCCTTATATGACACACATAAAATTCTACAATATTTTTGTAGAGATGTTTGTAATGTGTTTGTACAGTTACTACAATATTGGACCTAAACTGTTTGCATACTATTTCTACAACAGGTTTACTTGAGTATATATAATAGCTACGTATGTGTATACTTCTTTAAATAAAAAATACATATATGCCCTTGTAAATTAATCCTTCCATATATAGAAACACGTTTTGTTTTCTCTTGTAACTAGAGGTACCTTTAGAAACTTGACGATTGTGTCCTATCCTGTATTCTTAGAGAGAGAGAGAAGCAAACAGAAAAGCCTTATATTATCTCTACTGTTCTCTGTGATATTTCCTCTGCATAAAGTATCCTCTGCTTCCATTTTACACTGATTTGCATAGAGAGGCATTAACTTTTGAACCAGATTATAATTATCAATATTTTACAGGTTGTTGTTCTTTGCTGGGTGCTCTATTAATTTTATCATGGTAGCACAATGTTTTCTTGTTTTAAGTTAAATATCAGAATTACAGCTGTCAAGCGATTAAAAGAATTTATTGAAATTAATCACGTGCATCTCCCCTTTGAAATGCCGTGGTGGCATTTCCAAGGGGCTCAGCATTAGGAGCCTGGGATCAGCTGGAGACTCCAGCTGATCCCCAGCTCCTCATTGCAAAGCCCCTTGGAAGCACCAGAGTGGCACTTCAAAGGGGATTTGCAACGTGGAGCCGGGGATCAACTGAGGACTCCATGTGATCCCCAGCTCCGCTTGCACTGCCCCTTTGAAGCACCGGAGCAGCACTTCCAAGGGGCAGCACAACCTTAACGCCTGCAATTAATGAATTAAAAAATTAACGCGTTAATCCTGTCCTGCGTTAATCACAGGCGTTAATGCAGGTTAATTGACAGCCCTAATCAGAATTATAATTATATGGTTTAAAACAGGAAAATATATGCCTATTGGCAGAGAAAAAAGATCAGGAAGTTAATAAATTATCCAGAAAGAATATTTCTAAGTGTTTTTAGATCATGGCAGGTTACCCATCACTGTGCATATATCTAGTTGAATCCAAACGAATGGTCCCTGTACTTGTTGTTCTGGTTGTGTTTTATTCCTTAGTATTTTTAGAACCTTTCTCATAGACTCATAGACTTTAAGGTCAGAAGGGACCATTATGATCATCTAGTCTGACTCCCTGCACAGTGCAGGCCACAAAATCTCACCCACCCCTCCTAGAATAATTCTCTCACCTATATCTCAGATATTGAAGCCTTCAAATACTTTGAAGACCCCAAGATGCAGAGAATCCTCTAGCTGTGATCTGTACCCCATGCTACAGAGGAAGGCGAAAAACCTCCAGGGCCTCTGCCAATCTACCCTGGAGGAAAATTCCTTCCCGACCCCAAATATGGCGATCAGCTAAACCCTGAGCATGTGGGCAAGACTCATCAGCCAGACACCCAGAAAGTTCTCTATAGTAACTCCTATCATCCCTCCATTGACCTATTTCCCACTGATAATGAATGGTCAATTAGTTACCAAGATCATGTTATCTCATCAAACCATCCCCTTCATAAACCCATCTAGTTTAATCTTGAAACCAGATAGATCTTTTGCCCCCACTACTTCCCTTGGAAGGCCGTTCCAGAACTTCACTCCTCTAATGGTTAGAAACCTTCATCTAATCTCAAGTCTAAACTTCCTACTAGCCAGCTTATATCCATTTGTTCTTGTGTCCACATTGGTATTAAACTTAAATAATTCCTCTCCCTCCCTGGTATTTATCCCTCTAATATATTTAAAAAGTGCAATCATGTCCCCCCTCAACCTTCTTTTGGTTAAGGTAAACAAGCCAAGCTCCTTGAGTCTACCTTCATAAGACAGGTTTTCCATTCCTCGGATCATCCTAGTGGCCCTTCTTTGTACCTGTTCCAGTTTGAATTCATCCTTCTTAAACATGGGAGACCAGAACTGCACACAGTATTCCAAATGGGGTCTCACCAATGCCTTGTATAATGGCACTAACACCTCCTTATCCCTACTGGAAATACCTCGCCTAATACATCCCAAGATCGTATTAGCCTTTTTCACGGCCATGTCACAATGGCAGCTCATAGTCATTCTATAATCAACCAGGACTCAGAGGTCCTTCTTCTCCTCCGTTACTTCCAACTGATGTGTCCCCAGCTTATAACTAAAATTCTTGTTATTAATCCCTAAATGCATAACCTTACACTTCTCACTATTAAATTTCATCCTATTGCTATCACTCCAATTTACAAGATCATCCAGATCTTCCTGTATGATATCCCAATCCTTTTCTGAATTGGCAATAGCTCCCAACTTTGTGTCATCCACAAATTTTATTAGGACACTTCCACTTTTGGTGCCAAGATCAGCAATAAAAAGATTAAATAAAATTGGCCCCAAAACTGATCCCTGAGGAACTCCGCTAGTAACCTTCCTCCAACCTGACAGTTCACCTTTCAGTATGACCCGCTGTAGTCTCCCCTTTAACCAGTTGCTTATCCACCTCTCAACTTTCATATCAATGCCTATCTTTTCCAATTTAACCAATAATTCCCCATGTGGTACTGTATCAAATGCCTTACTAAAGTCGAGGTAGATTAGATCCACTGCATTTCCTTTATCTAAAAAATCTGTTACTTTCTCAAAAAAGGAGATCAAGTTGGTTTGGCACGATCTACCTTTTGTAAAACCATGTTGTAATTTGTCCCAATTGCCATTAGCCTCAATGTCTCTAACTACTTTCTCCTTCAAAATTTTTTCCAGGATATTACACACTACAGATGTCAAACTAACAGGCCTATAGTTACCCGGGTCGCTTTTTTTCCCTTTCTTAAAAATCAGAACTATATTAGCAATTCTCCAGTCAAGTGGTACAACCCCTGAGTTTAGAGATTTATTAAAAAATTTTGCTAATGGACTTGCAAGTTCATGTGCCAGTTCCTTTAATATTCTTGGATGAAGATTATCTGGGCCCCCTAATTTACTCCCATTAAGCTGTTCAAGTTTGGCTTTTACTTCGGATATGGTAATATCTACCTCCATATCTTTAGTCCCATTTGTTAACTTACCATTATCCCTAAGCTCTTCATTAGCCTTATTAAAGACTGAAGCAAAGTATTTGTTCAAATATTGGGCCATTCCTAGATTATCCTTAACCTCCACTCCATCCTTAGTAATTAGCGGTCCTACTTCTTCTTTTTTTGTTTTTTTTCCTCTTTATATGGCTATAAAACCTTTTACTATTGGTTTTAATTCCCTTTGCAAGGTCCAACTCTATGTGACTTTTAGCCTTTCTCGCTTTATCCCTACCTGCTCTAACCTCAATAAGGTAGCTTTCTTTACTGATCCCTCCCATTTTCTACTCCTTATCTGCTTTCTGCTTTTTCTTGATCACCTCTCTGAGATGCTTGTTCATCTAGCTTGGTCTAACACACCTTCCTATAATTTTTTTCCCTTTTCTAGGGATACAGGCTTCTGACAGCTTCTGCAACTTTGACTTAAAATAATTCCAGGCCTCCTCCACTTTAAGATCCATAATTTCTTTAGTCCAATCAACTTCCCTAACTAATTTCCTTAATTTACTAAAGTTAGCCCTTTTGAAATCAAAAACCCTAATCTCAGATTTATTTTTGTTTATCCTTCCATTTAATTTGAACTGAATTAGCTCATGATCACTCAAGCTAAGGTTGTCTCCTACAACCATTTCATCTATGAGGTTCTCGCTACTCACCAAAACCAAATCTAAAATAGCATCCCCCCCTTGTTGGTTCAGCAACTACTTGATGAAGGAATTCATCAGCTATCACATCTAGGAAAATCTGAGCCCTATTATTATTACTAGCATTTGTTCTCCAGTCTATATCTGGAAAGTTGAAATCTCCCATGATTACGCAGTTTCCATGAGTATTTACTTCATTAAAAACATTAAAGAGGTCTCTATCCATATCCAAATTGGAGCCTGGTGGTCTATAACACACCCTAAGCACTATCCCAGGGGAGGATCTGATAGTTTTCTTCCCCAATGTGATTTTTGCCCAAACGGACTCTGTCTTCTCCATTCCATCACTTTTTATTTCTTTACAATCTACCTCATCTTTGATATACAATGTGACTCCACCACCTTTACCCTTATTTCTGTCTTTCCTAAAAAGCACATACCCTTCAATACCTGTACTTCAGTCATGCCTAGTATTCCACCATGTTTCTGTTATTCCTATAATATCTGGTTTCACTTCCTGGACCAATAGCTCTAGTTCCTCCTTTTTGTTACCTAGGCTCCTCACATTGGTGTACAAACATCTTAATTTTTGCTGTTTGGCGTCATTCACATTCTTTACCCAATTTGGCATGGATGTTATACCTTCAGTATGACCTATTAGACTAGTATCCACCCCACCCTTTCTCATGTTCATTCTCCTACCCCCAGCTATATCCTTTCTTACTTGGTTTTCCTCCCTCTCAGTGTTAAAATCTGGCGTAGATATTACCTGGGCATCTCCCAACTGTCTCCCCCAAATTCCTAGTTTAAAGCTCTCTTAATCAGTTGAGCCAGCCTCCATCCTAGAAGTCTATTTCCCTCCCTACTTAGGTGAAGTCCATCCCTAGAGAACAGTCCTCTGTCCATAAATGCCTCCCAGTGACCATACATCCCAAAGCCCTCCTTATAGCACCACTGCCTAAGCCATCTATTGATCATTATAATCCTGTCACATCTTAGTTGCCCTTCTGTAGGAACAGGCAGAATCCCACTAAAGATCACCTGAGCCTCAATTTCCTTGAGCATCCTCCCCAGCCTAGCATAGTCTCCCTTAATTCGTTCCAGCGAGAATCTAGCCGTATCATTTGTTCCTACATGAAAGATGATCAATGGATTCCTTCCTGCTCCCTTAATAATCCTCCTCAACCTCAGTTCCACATCTCGTATCTTAGCACCTGACAGACAGCATTCTATTCTCTGGATCAGCTCTGGTTACAGGCCTATCTATTCTTCTCAATAAGGAGTCCCCAATCACACAGACCTGCCTTTTCCTAGTGACAGTGAAATTCTCTAGTCTATCTCTAGCTTCCTCTGGCTGCAAGTCCTTGCCATTCCTATTTTCCCTTGTAATCCTCTTTAACCCATCCTGTATCCCCCTAATGCTCATTATTGGTGTTTTCTCCATTAAGTCTTCCCCTTTATCTAAGGGACTAACCACTCTTCTGTTCTTCTCTTTCTGTCTGTCTTTCCACAGTAATATTAAGACAACTTTGCCCCTCTCCACCAAAACAATTTTTGGGCTGTTGTTTGTTGCTGGCACAAGTCATCTTAATTTTACAGAATCATAGGAAAGTATCTTTGTGAAAAAACCATATATGGACAATACTTTATTTGTAAAATAATAAAAAAGGCTTTGTTGAATATAACCTCCCATTGTACCACAAGGTACTAAAGAGTTTCAGCACAATATATAATATGAATGATAACAAGTAGTGCAGCTGTAGTAAAAATTAATCATGACTGTCTCATAATGAATACTGTGGCATTTGTCTCTGGGAAGGAAAAACAAGTGGGCTTTCACTAACCTCCTTAAATAAATGAACATATGTGCCGGCCAGCAAGTCATCACTCAGAAGGAAATATTGATGGTGGAATTGGTCTCTAGATCCCACTGAGTGTGTGTTCTGACACCCAATTATAAAACAGGAGCCTAAAACCTGGGAGGGAATTTGTTCACAGTTCCCATTGTCTTTATTAAGAACAAAACTAAATATTTTACCTTTATACAGATCCTTCCACGCCAATTTATTTCACAGTCCATATGTGCCTTTTCTCTGAGAGTGATTGTATGACCATTTCATTGTCCATTCTTGGAAATTAATGGGCCTAGTAGTTTTTAAGAGCTCTTTGAGGAAGAACGCTATACAACAGATGGAATAGGCTGTTAAGAGTCAGTTGGGATATTGATTTGTTGTCTTCTCATCCATTAGCTCCAAAATCCCCCCTCAGTGTGTGGGGCATACTTAAGGGCTCCTTAATAGGCAGGTGAAAAATAAAAGTGGGAGGCTAGAATGTGAAAATAATGCTCTGAATCTGATCAAGAGTGAGATAAAGAATTGTATCTGAGGCAAAGAATGTTTTTGTTGTTTTTTTTCCTCATATAGAAGAGTATTGGTGAAGGCCTAATCAGTAGATGGTTCAGCCATTTGATGAATCATGGCTGCCTTCTACTCAGATGCATGCTAAGTATTTATCTAAACTTTCTGTCTATTCTGAAGATAAAACTGTTTTGGAGTTAGAGCAGATTGGCTGTTTTACTGGTGACAGCACTTTTATGGGGTCTGAGGATAAATGTAACATTTTCCCTCACTGATCTTTCACACATTTTGCTTTGCAGAGGAGCTTTCTGGAAAAATTCAAGTAATTTATATATATTGTTGCTCAAGAAGCTGTCAAATGGTGCAAATAATCCTGCCATTATATTCCTGCCTCTAACCCTTTTCTTTTTTGAGGGAAGGTTATTGTGAAAATTGTGTCAGAAGACCTCACATTATCTAGAGTCCTTACATTTCCTGGCCGCTTCTGGCTATGGTATAAACAATGTATACCCAAGCTTTAAGATGTATATGCTACTTTAGATGCAGTTGACCATTTGTAACAGTGCTGCAGATGCAGGCAAGGCTGCAAGAATGATGTTTTAGTGGTTCCATGCTTTTCTCTCTGAGAATCCAGAATGTAATGTTGAGTGATGTGTCTCATACTCCGTTAGAATTCTGCAAGCTTCTGTTGTATCACTTCTCCTTTTCAGTGTTTATATGAGGCCACTGGAATCGTATTAAAGGGAATGGGAGCTGCAGGAAATGGCATGGACTGGGACACCGCTTCCTGCATTTTCACTGGCCGGGAACAGCCTTCCATAGCCAATGGGAGCTGCAATTCCCTATACCTGCTGAGACTCAAGTAAATACAGTGGTAGCGGTTCACCACCTGGTGAACCAGATCTGGCCCATGTGTTGGTATTTGCCCACTGCTGACCTACTGTGTGGTTCTTATCTCTTCCTTTGAAGCACTTGGGGTTTTATCCAGTACGAGAGTTTCTGTGTACCAATATGTCTTTGGTTTCTTAAATAGGTGCAATAAGGCAACGTATTAATATAGATAACCCTACAATGACAACTTCAGGAAATAGTAAAGAACTAAAAGTTAGTAGATCAGCCCTGTTTTGTTTATCATCCTTAATGTAATGTAGAATTTCAGGGTTGGTCTACACTGGGAACTTACATCGGGATGGCTATGTGTCTCAGTTGTGTGAAAAATCTACACCCCTGACATATAACTACGCCAGTCCAGCCATGGTGTTTAGAAAGTGTTCAGTCAATGGAAAAGTTCTCACGTTGGCCTACTTGCCACCTCTGAGAGAGATGGGCTATGCATGCTGAGGAGAGAGCCATTCATGTCAGTGTTGTTAGTGTGTGCAATTAAGTGATACCCAGCAGTGCTGTGTAGATATACCCATAGAGATGCAGCAAGAAATAAGCTTGTGTGAGGTGTCAGCCGATGGTCAGGGCAGTGCATGTGTGTGTGTTACACCCGAGTCTTCAACTGCTGAAACACAAGGCCCTATCGCAGTGGGCAGTCTAGGTGAGACTGACGGGCGCCCCGAGGAGTTTAACGTCCGTGTCTTTACTGCTAGGATCGGGATCCCTTTGCGGCAGGCAGCCAACAGACGCCCCAGAGTTTACAGGGAGAGCCTGTTACACCTCAGATTTTGCTAGGATACACGATTCCTTCGCAGTGGGCAGCCTGGGGAGGCTGAGAGATGCCCCAACGGATCTGTCCCCTGGAAGTGACACAATCCAATGCTCAAGCTCTCCCTATATCTGTCCCTTATGACCAGCTGGAGTTCTTTTTAAAATTGTGCTTGGTTCTGTTACAGCAACTGAAGGAGTCAGGTCACAGCTTAAACAGTTACTATTTTATGTAGATGATTGGAGCTCAAATGGGGTGGGCTACTAAACCCCTCTTTATACCCCTTGGGTCACGTAGGCTTCTTCCTGGTCTCAAGTGGCCAATTAGGAAAAATGGCTTTGGGTGCCAAGTTTCCCACGAAGGGTGCAAAGCATAATTCACACCTGGGAAAATGCAGACAATGGGCACCTCTGGTATGTGATGGGCGAAGATTCCTCTCCTGGGACAGTGCAGGCGTGTCAATTACTGGTACTAGCCATCAGGGCGGCGAGAGGCCCTGGGTCGTCAGCTAGCCCATTTACTGTCTGGTTTCTGTTTATGGTAGAGTCAGGGACAGGCAGCACACCTGTGTTCCCAGGGCATCAAAGGCTGACTGCCTTTCTCTTGCTCTCTGGTGAAGGGGGGGGGGAACAAGATGGGGTTCATGTCTGGCTACATGAGGGGATGTCCTTGCTGGTGATGTAACTTTTACCCACTGTGACTCTGAGCTAGCAAACTAACAAAGAAGTGTAACTGCAGAGGTACAAATGGTGAGGCAGACTAGACATCAGCGAATTTACCTAGGATTTTAGGCGAGATTGTGTGTAGGCAGCTAGCCCATCCTGATGCCCATGGTGCCATGGCTATATATTTTTAGCATCATAGCTCGATAAAGCTACTGCAGGTATGTCTGCCTAAATTGGAAATTATACCTCAAGCTCCAGTGTAGACATACCCTAAGAGGCACAGAGAAGAACTTGCAGGAGAGCAGAGCTGCCCTCCCAATCCTAGGTTGTTCTGGGAACTAGATAGGCCTCTAATATAACATAGCTAGCTCTGGGCCTATAACAGTGCTTATGAAGGGCTTTGGGTCTGCCTTCCACAGTTCATGCACTGGAGGTATCCTCTACCAGTTGTATACAGAACTTTTATGCTGCTTTAGCCCTTTTCTGCTGCGTAACAGGGCTGGTGCTGGGGTTAGGATCTTGTCCCAAAGTAAATGAAAAAAATAAAATTAACAAGACTAAAGGGAAATTAATGAGGACAAATTAATATAATGAGATGCATTTTAAACTTTTATTTATTTGCCAGTTTACTACAAAATATGAAGAACTTTCGCCTCTGCAATTCTTAGAGCCCAGGGCTACAGACTTGGGCTCATGCTACAGTACTAATGGGTATGTCTACACTACAGCGCTAATTCGAACTAACTTAGTTCGAATTAGTTAATTTGAACTAAGCTAATTCGAACTAACGCATCTAGAACTAAAAACTAGTTCGAATTAGCGTTTTGCTAATTCGAACTAGCGCGTCCACACTGATTGGACGCAGGGCGCATTTAAGGGCGGCTGAAACCGGTTCTGGCAGGGCATCAGGTCAGTAGTTGCTTTGTGTGGCTGCTGTCTGAGGCTATCTGAGGCTCGTGCTTAAAGGGATCCCCCGGACAGCTGGTTCTCAGCTTTTCCTGCTTGCTTGCCAACCTCACCGAGGGACAGCAAAGCGTTGATCTCTGCGCCCGTGTGTGTTGGTGCTTCCCTTCAGGGATGCCGCCACAGGTGGCAACATGGAGCCAGAGCTCACCCTGCACCTTCTGGTGCACTTTCTGGACTTGCTGCTGCAAGCCTGCCAGCAATGGCTCGAGGCTGCCTGGCACCTCCTGGTGCACGTCAGCCCCCTGCCTCTCCACCTGGCCGCCCTGGGGGCCGTGGAGGAGCCGCGGTGGCGCCCCAGCACCGGCGTGCCCCGCTGCATCTGGCGTCTGGACACCAGCAGCGGCTGGTGGGACCGCATCGTCCTGGAGCGCTGGGAAGACCGACAGTGGACCCAGAACTTCAGGATGAGGAGGGACACCTTCCTGGAGGTCTGCGAGTGGCTCGCCCCTGCTCTACTCCCCCCAAACCTCGATGAAGTCCACAATCTCCGCACTAGACCACGCGGGCGCCCGCCTCTTGTGGCCCCGGGTAGGGTCCTGGGAGCTGCCAGGCTGGTCCCGGGAAGAGGGGGAGGGCTGGGTGTCATCGAGTGGCTGGCTCATGGGGTGTCAGCTGCTGGGTGTGCTGGCATGGGTGCTGGCAAACTTGCAACTGGCACAAACTGTGTAGCCAGCCCGTAGCCCTTTAAGGGCTCCAGGGCTGGGAGGGGGGCAGTAGAGTTTCCCTGGTGTTGGCCAGAGTGGCCACCAGGGCAAGCTGGGAAGGGCTAGCCTCCCACTAGTTCGAATTAAGGGTCTACACAGCCCTTAATTCAAATTAGTAAATTCAAACTAGGCTTAATCCTTGTGGAATGAGGATTACCTAGTTCTAACTAAGCGCTCCGTTAGTTCGAATTAAATTCGAACTAGCAGAGCGCTAGTGTAGCGCCTATGAAAGTTAGTTCAAACTAACGTCCGTTAGTTCGAACTAACTTTGTAGTGTAGACATACCCAATGTTAGCTGCATACATATTATTGCTCTAGTGATGAAATCTGTGGAGAGGGTTGGGCTTCAGAGCACAAGCTCTAGAAGAGCTGAAATATCTACACAAGCTGTTTTTACTGCCATGTATGTAGACCCAGGCTCTGAGACTTGCTGCCTTATCAAGGCCTTTTTTATGCCATGTAAACCTTCTTCCTCCAAGCGATCACTGTTTCCTATACAGTTAAATCTGTGCATCTGAATAGTTTATTTACTGTTGTTGGTATTTCTTAGTGATTTAATCCTGAATAGATGTTCTTTTTAATACATGGGAGGCTTTATTGAATTCAGAGCTGAAAATAACAATTCAGCCTTCCACTGCTTTTGTTCCTCCTAAGTGCAGAGAGTTTTTGGAAGCAGTCTCCCTGCTGAATTGTAGCCATGGTATTCAATTCAGAACAATGGAAAAATTTGAATTTAATCAAAAAGGAAATCAGCTAGAGGGACAATAAACATTAGGGTTCTCTAGTATGTTGGGAAATAAAAGAAAGGAGTAATAGGTGAGAAAATACCATAAAAGGGAAAAAAATTGAAGTCAGATCTGATGAGGCAATATAGGAAAAATAGAAAGGTCAGGGGAATGGCACAAAGAAAACTGGAGAAAAATACTAAAAGACATGGCTTGACTTGATTTTATTTATTTGGTTTCTTGCTATGCTGTGTCCATAAATGCAGCAAATAGTAGTTCTTGTTAAATCTGAGCTCTGATGAATACAGTGAGTTTATTGTTAATGATGTGTATTCCACTGTGAAATCTCATGTCCTCTATATTAGACTTGTAAACCCCATGTCATTGCCTTTCTGTATTTGAATGTAAAAGGAAGTTGGTGTGATGAGAAATAGTCCAGGCTTAAATGTTTGATTTTTAGAATGTCTCAGAATTTATTAGATGTCCTGGCAGGAAGAATCACATTTCCGGTGGTTTTGTTTTCTAGATTGGTCAGATGTCCTAATTTTGCAGGTTTATTGTATTAATTATTTTATTTGCTGGTATTATCATTGTGCCTAGGACCTCCAGGCATGGACTGAGACTAGAGTTGCCAGGGAGCTTCAGAAAAAATACTGGACACTCTTGATTGTGGGGAAGAGAAAAGGGGGGGACTGGCTAGGAGGGGAGCGGGGCTGGTTGGGAGGTGGAGGTGGAGGTGGGTGGGAAGTAGGGCTGGCTGGGAGGGGGTCGGGGGGATCAGGGCTGGCGGGGGGAGAGGAGGGAGAGAATCAGCTGATGGGGAGCAGGACTGACCCAGGCACATGCAGATCCCAGGGCATTGCCTGTCCCGCACACGGTCCAGGCGAAGCACAAGCGAGTCTGGCTACCACTCCACAATGTGCTTGAACAGCACTGAGGAGCATGGACAGGGCTTCTTCTCCTCTCCAAGGCGCACTCCTACGTCAAATGCAACCAGAGGCTCCCAGCGCCGATCGCACCCCGCCCCCGCCAGGCTTTCATCGGGCACCCAGACGGAAACCCAGAAAATACCGGACATTACATGTCTGGTATTTTTTGATTTATTTATGTTTTTACTGGACAGAGGACCGAAAAACCAGACTGTCTGGTTGAATACCAGACACCTAGCAACCCTAACTGAGACCGCAATGTGCTAGGCACTATACAAATACAGAACAAAAATACAGTTTTGAATATCCTAGCCCAGTGTTTCTCAAAGTGGGCTGAGAGCCCCCTCTCAGAATGCTACTACTTTGTTTAGTTACTGGCTCTGCAGCCACAGAGCCTTGTGGCTCCCATTGGCTCAGGTTTGCCATTCGCAGCTAAGGGGAGCCGCGGGAAGCATCCTGGCCCGGGTTAGTGTATTATACTTTCCCCATAAGAATGTAAGAACAGCCCTACTAGGTCAGACCAAAGGTCCATCTAGCCCAGCTTTCTGTCTTTCGACAGTGGCCCATGTTGGGGTGCCCCAGAGAAAATGAACAGAACAGGTAATTATCCAGATATATGTTGGGAAAATAAAACTGCGGGGCACAGACTATCCAATAAGTTCTTGGACTGCGTTGGAGACAACTTTTTATTTCAGAAGGTTGAAAAAGCTACCGGGGGGGAGCTGTTCTAGATTTGATCCTAACAAATAGGGAGGAATTGGTTGAAAATTTGAAAGTGGAAGGCAGCTTGGGTGAAAATGATCATGAAATCATAGCGTTCACAATTCTAAGGAAGGGTAGAAGGGAGAACAGAAAAATAGAGACAATGGATTTCAGGAAGGCGGATTTTGGTAAGCTCAGAGAGCTGATTGGTAAGGTCCCATGGGAATCGAGACAGAGGAGAAAAACAACTGAGGAGAGTTGTCAGTTTTTCAAAGGGACATTGTTAAAGGCCCAAAAGCAAGCTATTCCGAAGTGTCGGAAAGATAGAAAATATGGCAAAAGACCACATTGGCTTAACCACGAGATCCTGCATGATCTAAAAATAAAAAAGGAGTCTCATAAAAAATGGAAAGTAGGACAAATTACAAAGGATGAACATAGCAAACAGCACAGGAATGCAGGGGCAAGATTAGAAAGGCAAAGGCACAGAATGAGCTCAAACTAGCTACGGGAATAAAGGAAAACAAGAAGACTTTTTATAACTACATTAGAAGCAAGACCAAGGAGAGGGTAGGCCCATTGGTCAGTGTGGAGGGAGAAACAGTAATAGGAAACTTGGAAATGGCAGAGATGGTCAATGACTTCTTTGTTTCGGTTTTCATCGAGAAGTCTATAGGAATGCCTAATATAGTGAATTCTAGTGGTAAGGGGATAGTTTTAGAAGGTAAAATAAAAAAGAACAAGTTAAAAATCACCTAGAAACGTTAGATGCCTGCAAGTCACCAGGGCCTGATGAAATGCATCCTAGAATACTCAAGGAGCTGATCGAGGAGGTATCTGAGCCTCTAGCTATCATCTTTGGAAAATCATGTGAGACAGGAGAGATTCCAGAGGACTGGAAAAGGGCAAATATAGTGCTCATCTATAAAAAGCGAAATAAAAACAACCCAGGAAACTACAGACCAGTTAGTTTAACTTCTGTGCCAGGGAAGATAATGGAGCAAGTAAGTAAGGAAATCATCTGTAAACACTTGGAAAGTGGCAAGGTGATAGGGAACAGCCAGCATGGATTTGTAAAGAACAAATCATGTCAAACCAATCTGATAGCTTTCTTTAATAGGATAACAAATCTTGTGAATAAGGGAGAAGCGGTGGATGTGGTATACCTAGACTTTAGTAAGGCGTTTGATACGGCCTCGCATGATATTCTTATAAATAAACTAGGTAAATACAACTTAGATGGGGCTACTATAAGGTGGGTGCATAACTGGCTGGATAACTGTACTCAGAGAGTAGTTATTAATGGTTCACAATCCTGCTGGAAAGGCATAACAAGTGGGGTTCTGCAGGGGTCTGTTTTGGGACCGGCTCTGTTCAATATCTTCATCAACGATTTATAGAAAGTACGCTTATTAAGTTTGCTGATGATACCAAGCTGGGAGGGGTTGCGACTAATCTGGAGGATAGGGTCATAATTCAAAATGACCTGGACAAATTGGAGAAATGGATGAAGTTTAATAAAGACAAATGCAAAGTGCTCCACTTAGGAAGGAACAATCAGTTTCATACATACAGAATGGGAAGCGACGGTCTGGGAAGCAGTACGGCAGAAAGAGATCTAGGGGTTATAGTGGACTACAAGTTGAATATGAGTCAGCAGTGTGATGCTGTTGCAAAGAAAGCAAACATGATTCTGGGATGCATTAACAGGTGTGTTGTGAGCAAGACACGAGAAGTCATTCTTCCGCTCTACTCTGCGCAGATTAGGCCTCCATTAGAGTATTGTGTTCAGTTCTGGGCACCACATTTCAAGAAAGATGTGGAGAAATTGGAGAGGGTCCAGAGAAGAGCAACAAGAATGATTAAAGGTCTAGAGAACATGACCCATGAGGGAAGGCTGAAGGAATTGGGTTTGTTTAGTTTAGAAAAGAGAAGATTGAGGGGGCACATGATAGCAGTTTTCAGATATCTAAAAGGGTGTCAGGAGGAGGAGGGAGAAAACTTGTTCATCTTGGCCTCTGAGGATAGAACAAGAAGCAATGGGCTTAAACTGCAGCAAGGGAGGTTTAGCTTGGACATTAAGAAAAAGTTCCTAACTGTCAGGGTAGTCAAACACTGGAATAAGTTGCCCAGGGAGGTTGTGGAATCTCCATCTGTGGAGATATTTAAGAGTAGGTTAGATAAATATTTATCAGGGATGGTCTAGACAGTATTTGGTCCTGCCACGAGGGCAGTGGACTGTACTCGATAACCTCTCGAGGTCCCTTCCAGTCCTAGTATTCTGTGATTATCATCATCCCCTGTTGCCCATTCCCAGCTTCTGACAAACAGGCTAGGGAGACTATCTCTGCTCATCCTGGCTAATAGCCATTGATGGACCTATCGTCCATGAATTTATCTTTCTCTTTTGAACCTGGTTATAGTCTTTGCCATAACAGTATTCACTGACAAGGAATTCCTCAGGTTGACTCTGTGTAACCCATGTATTTAATAGGGAGATATCTCTCTAGGAGACCCATAGGGAAAAGAGGAGTGAGTTGTGTCTGGGTCATTGTTGCTAGGTAGACTTAGCACTCCGCACCCAGAAGTTCCAGAATTGGGTGTGGTAGTTTGTCCATCTGCTCCAGTAGGTTCTCTCTTCGTCGCTGGGATCAGACTCCATGAGCAAACAGGCAGAGCAGCTGCTTTTCTAACGGCTTTGTGTCCTGTATGAGCTGGGAGAAGCTGAACTCAGGAGCAGAAAAGAGGCTGTTGTCCCTCATTCTGAAGCACTTTTCAGCAGATAGTGATGATAACTCTCTACCAGGGAACATGTGCAATGTTATAGCAAGGGGAAATTGGGAGGGAAACATAACTTCTTCTGTTTTAGTTGTATGCTTTGAATGTTGTTTTGATTTTAGACAAACTGGTCCAATTAACTTTCTCAGCTAGTGTGATTTGTCAGCTTTTCTTTAAATGTAGTAAAGAAGAAAGAGTAATTTCTATTTTTGTTATTTTCATTTTTTGTATATTCTTGTAATACAGGCAGTCCCCGACTTACGCGGATCCGACTTACGAATGGGGCTTTCTCGCCCCAGAGCTCTCAAGAAGCGATCTGCCACCTCGACTTCCGGGGCGAGAAAAGCTGTTCCCGGTGCCCCATGTCTGCTGGAGACTGTCTCCAGCAGACCAGGGGCACTGGGAGCAAAGCCGCAGCCACGGCGGTATCCCGCACCTCTGAGGCTTTGCCAGAGCAAAGCCTCAGAGGCGCGGCACCCCGCTGCCACTGCGGCTTTGCTCCCCGTGTCCCTGGTCTGCTGGGGGGGGGGCCGCAGCTAGTGTGCCCCCCCCAGCAGACCAGGCTTTTGTTGTGGACCCTGGGGCAGAGCAGCTGGGGCGCTGCCGGTTGGTCCTGCAGTGCCGCTCTGGGCACTACTGGACCAACCCGGCAGCACCGCAGCTGCTCTGCCCCAGGCGTCCTGATTCAGCCGCTGCTGGTCAGTTTCAGCAGCGGCTGAATCAGGACACCCTGGGCAGAGCAGCTGGGGTGCTGCTGGGTTGGTCCAGTAGCGCCGAGGAGCGGTGCTACTGGAGCAACCCAGCAGCACCCCAGCTGCTCTGCCACAGGTGTCCCCAAGTCAGCCGCTGCTGAAGCTGACCAGCGCTGACTACAGGAAGCCCGAGGCAGAGTTGCTCTGCCCCAGGCTTCCTGGAATCAGCCTCTGATCAGTTTCAGCAGCAGCTGACTTGGGGACGCTTGGGGTTCTTAAGTTGAATCTGTATGTAAGTCAGAACTGGCGGTCAGTTTCAGCAGCGGCTGAATCTGGACGCCAGTTCCGACTTACATACAGATTCAACTTAAGAACAAACCTACAGTCCCTATCTTGTACGTAACCCGGGGACTGCCTGTAGTATTTTCTTTAAGTCTGTATATTTGTGACTCTGAGTGGTTAATCAGTTAAGCTTACTGTCTAGCAGTGATCCACAGCAAAGGAAGCGTCTCTATGGATTCCAGCTGAGGATTCCTACAAGCAAGTGGAGAGATATTTCAGATTCGGCATATTGTGCAGATTTTAATCAAAGACATTAAATGAGGCTTAGGTAAACTAAATCTAAGCTTTTGGAATCTCTCGGTTTCTTTTTACTGTGTTTTGTGTGGCATGAACTGTTCAAATTTTACTTTGGGTTTTCTCTCTATTTTTATTGTAACTATGGGTATGTCTACAGTACCCTCCTAGTTCGAACTAGGAGGGTAATGTAGGCATACCACAAATGAAGCCCGGGATTTGAATTTCCCGGGCTTCATTTGCATAAGCGGGGAGCCGCCATTTTTAAAACCCCGCTGGTTCGAACCCCGTGTAGCGCAGCTACACGGGGCTCGAACTAGGTAGTTCGTACTAGGCTTCCTATTCCGAACTACCGGTACACCTCGTGGAACTTGGCCCTGTGCAATCCAAGGCTACATGAGCAGTGGGTGAAGAAGTACTTCCTTTTGTTTGCTTTAAACATACTACTTATTAATTTAATTTGGTGACCTTTAGACTACATCTCCACTTGCTGCACTGAATATTAATCTTCTGGCATTCGATTTAGCAGGTTTAGTATGGATCCACTAAATTGAATGCCAAGGACACCCCCATGGGAACTTGTACTTCTCAATTCGCAAGGAGTAAAGGAAACTGATGGAAGCGTTTGCTCCCATGGACCTCCCACCATGAAGACGGTACCAAGCTTGGCTTAAGGTATGTCAATTCCAGCTACTTTATTTACATAGCTGGAGTGGTGTATCTTCAGCCAACCTTTGGGTCTAATATAGACCTTGTGTTGTAGGAAGGTATAAATAATGATTCTTAATTCACTTTCTCCACACGGACCTCTATCATATCCCTCTTTAGTCATCTATTTTCTAAACTGACAAATACTATTCTTATTAATCTCTCCTCATGTAGCAGCTGTTCCATGCCCTTAATCATTTTTGTTGTCCTTTTCTATTTTTGTTTTCCAATGTTAAAGTATCTTTTTTGAGATGAGGCAACCATATCTGCATGCTACATTCAAGATGTGGGTGTAGCATGGATTTATATAGTGGCAATTAAATATTCTCTGGCTTATTTCCTGTCCCTTTCTTAATGATTCCCAACAGCCTGTTTGCTTTTCTGACTGCTGCTGACATTGAGTGGATGTTTTCAGAGAACCAGCTCTATTGCTCATTGTGTGCATCTGATACAACCAGTGTTCTTCCCCTGACTCCTAAACCATGATCTGGGCAGTGCTAGTGAGGCTGGGTAGTGTATGGAGCTCACGGGGGTACGGGAAGGTTTTTTTCTCGCCTCTGGCACGTACATAATTATGTAATTGGATAATTATGTAATTGAGTCAGGGTTTCCAGTGATTCTTATGTAGCCAAAGAAGCAGAATTAAGGTTGTTTTTGCGATTTTAAAGGTATCTTTGCATCCTTTTGAATTTGTCATAGAAATTAAACTCAGAACTTTCAGGCATTTGTCTGTGTAGAGAAAATAGCTTCTCTAAAGAGGTTTTTACCTGAAATAAAGGATGGATTATTTTGATCTCGATGCCATTTTTTTTTTTTTTTTGGGCCCGTGATTTTTTTTTGTTCAAGAACGTCGTACAAACAGGAGTTCCTGCTGACCCTGAAACCACATAGGGGCTACATTGCTTTATTTTTCCTCAGAGGGCCATTTGCCTGCATATTTTGCTTTGGTGTTTGCTATAAATCTATCAGCCAAGTAGTCATTCAGTCCTGGATAACAAAATGTGGGCATTTTGCACTTGGCAAAGTGTAAAAACACACTCATGGGTGTGTTACATAAACTTAAGTGCAACCTCCTCATACGTCATCAGTGGAAATCAAATCTGTCACTTCCAGAACCAATAACACAAGCCTGAATAAGCTGAGATAACTGAAATTCCTTTGAGTTCTTAGTAGCAGGCTGTGGATTTTCTCATATCAGATACTAAGAGAAGACATAATCACACATAACAGGCCTGTATATTGCATATTCAGCATTCTTAGGAAAAGATTGTACACACACTCATAGGGTACGTCTACACTACAGCGCTAGTTCGAACTAACTTAGTTCGAATTAGTTAATTCGAACTAACGCGTCTAGAACTAAAAACTAGTTCGAATTAGCGTTTTGCTAATTCGAACTAGCAAGTCCACATTGAGTGGACTCTGAACAGGGCTTAAGGATGGCCGGAAGCAGTGCCGGCAGGGCATAAAAGGAGGACTTAGAGCGTGGAGATGCTGTCTCAGGCTAGCCGAGGGCTGCGCTTAAAGGGTTCCGACCCCCACCCCGGACACACAGTTCTAAGGGGTGCCCCGCTTGCAAAGAAGTTCTGGCTTGGAGTGCCCGGAGTACCCACACTGGGCACATCACACCACTCGGCCATCAGCCCGGCTGCACTTGCCGCAGGCTGCCATCTGGGGAGAGGGGGAAATCGGGGGGCTGCAGGAGAGCTTCCACCCCCAGAAGCCCACAGAGCCAGCCCAGTCCTCCCCATCGGGGGCTCGTACCCCATTCCTCCCTCACCTCCTTCCACTTACCCCTCAATAGCCCCCCTTCTTATTGATGTACAAAATAAAGATAACGTTTCTTCCAACATTGACTCTGTCTTTATTGAAAAAAACTGGGGGAGACTGGGAAAAGGAGGTGGGAGAGGGGAAGAGAAAGGCTGGGAGAAGGGAGGGCAACTAACATGATCAGGGGTTGGGAACAGGTCCCAGATGAAGAAAGGCTACAGAGACTGGGACTGTTCAGCTTAGAAAAGAGGAGATGGAGGGGGGACAGGATAGAGGTCTCTAAAAGCAGGGGTTGGGTGGAGAGGGTGCATTCAGAAAAGTTCTTCCTGAGTTCCCATAAAGAAGGACTAGAGGACACCAAAGGAAAGGAATGGGTAGCAGGCTTGAAACTAGTAAGAGAAAGTTGTTCTTCTTCACAAAGCAAATAGTTAACCTGCGGAACTCCTTGCTGCAGGAGGCTGTGAAGGCTAGAACTAGAACAGAGTTGAAAGGGAAGTGAGATCAAGTCATGGAGGTTGGGTCCATGGAGTGCTATTAGCCAGGGGGTAGGAGTGGTGTCCCTGCCCAAAGTTTGTGGAAGGCTGGAGATTGATGGCACGAGACAATTGGCTTGGTCACTGTCTTCGGTCCATCCCCTCCAGGGTCCCTAGGGTTGGCCGCTGTCGGCAGACAGGCTACTGGGCTAGATGGACCTTTGGTCTGACCCAGGACGGCCATTGTAAGCTCAGGGCTCAGTGTTGGGGGTCTCAGTGGACCCCCTTGATTTTCATGCACACCTGCTCCTGGGTGGCCAGGCTGGCAGCTCTCCTGCCCTAGACGGCCACTTTCCTGTGCCTAGTGCGGAGATCGTGGACGAGGTCCACGATGTCCGCACTAGCCCAGGAAGGTGCCCGCCTCTTGCGGTCCAGGGCAAGCTCCAGGGAGCCGCCAGCCTGGTCCCGGGAAGAGGGGGTGGGCTGGGGGGCATCGGGTGGGTGGCTCTGTGCCATGCCAGGTGCAGGGTCTGCTAGCTGGGTGCTGGCAGGCTTGCACCTGGCACGGGCACCGTAGCCAGCCCGTGCCCCTTTAAGGGGTCTGGGGCCGGGAGGGGGGCATAGAGTTTCCCTGGTGTTGGCCAGAGTGGCCACCAGGGAAACCTGGGGAGGGCTAGCCTCCCACTAGTTCGAACTAAAGGGCTACACAGCCCTTAGTTCGAACTAGCTAGTTCGAACTAGGCGTTAGTCCTCGTAAAATGAGGTTTACCTAGTTCGAACTAAGCGCTCCGCTAGTTCGATTCAAATTCGAACTAGCGGAGCGCTAGTGTAGCACCTATTAAAGTTAGTTCGAACTAACATCCGTTAGTTCGAACTAACTTTGTAGTGTAGACATACCCATATAGAAGAGTGTATCTCTATGTATATGTAGAGTACATGCTATTTGAAGTGTCTGTTATATAGCTAAAAGTATTTTTAAATACCTTTATGATGTCCCTCAAAAACTTAAGAAAGGCACATCCACTCATTCAAGTCTCTCAGAGGAGAAAAGTTTGAAGTTCCTTTGGCAATCTGTTTTGGAGCTGTGGAAGGATCAGAAAAGGTACTAGAAAAATCTTTGAAAAACAAATCACAGAAATTTTGCCTCTTCAGAGGTGGTATTTCCACATTCTCCAGGAAAATGGAGATTGATAGAGATATAAAATATGAAATTTAAGGTAATTAGTTTGGGATATGTGTGTAAAGCATGTGGAAAGCTGAGAAACAGGCTTTCAATGGAGACCACAAAAGGACCAGAGCTCCTTCACAGTCACTATCACTTGTGTTTTTGACTGCATCTTATTTAAAGAAATATATGACCTTAGAAATTTAAATACGTTGCTCCATTAGTTTCTCTTTTAGTTAGAGTCCAGTACTGAGACTTATAATTCTTGAAATCCAATATGCCTTTTCCTGCTTCTTGCAAAATGAAAGAAAACTCGTGGTAATGGCAATTTGCAATTAACTCTAATAGTCTGTCTAATTTGCTCAAAGAAAAGCAGTTGTTGAAATAAGATACAGCAGTTAATTTGCTTTTATCCTACTCCTTTTATTAATTGTTACAGGCTCCAGCATCATGCAAAAATTAAAGATTTATTTCACAATAAAAAGATTTCCAGTCCATGATTTATGGTGCTAGCAGTTATATGTCAGTAGTTAATATTGTAAATAGTGAAGGGTGTAAGTATGTAAATAGAGATAGTCAGTCAGTCAACTTGTTTTTAGTTCTTAAATCCATCTGAGTAATAACAGCAGCTAATATAAAGCTCATAGTGTTATCTTTTGGCTTGCAATTTTACTTTGAGGATGCTTGTGTAAAAATGAAAGACTAATCTTTTTCAGTTGTTATAAAAATTGATCCTTTTACATTCTTTTTAACCTCTTGCTTGTCATTTAGCCCTGTTACTTATGCACTTTCTTTTGTTATTAAAAAAAATTATACATTAAAAATAGGAATAGTAATGGATTACGACAGCTGAGCCATATGCAGCTGTACTTTCATGAGCATCAGTCTGAGGGCATATTTGGATATAGAAATAAAAATATTTGTGTCAATAGTGTGTGTTAGTCTCCTAGAAGTTGACAAGACTACAATGTCCATTCTCTTAGATTTATTAATAGCATTTCATATAATGGACTACATTATATAGTTGTAATCTTGTAGGAATGGATTCATCATTGGATTTAATTCTTTGTACTCAATGAATGCTTAATTGTAAATTGAGCTGATTGGGAATTTTCTATCTGAAAGATTTCCTAAGATAAAATGCATTTCTGCTCAATCATTTTTTTTCTAGAGGAAAATCTAAAATTTCTTTTCTCCATCATGAAAATGTGTATGTAATATTTAATTTCAGGTCAGTTCACTACAAATTAGAATATTTTGGTTTGTTGAGCTGACCAAATCCTTGTTTTAAGTCAGTTCAATTAAAGATTAAATTGCATTTCCCTATCAGTGCATTGCCTTAGAGGAGTTGTCCCCATACAGGTTCTTTCAGTGGAGTTCCCTAGGGGACCACATTTCCCATACTGCCATGTTCTAAGTGGTGAATAGTTGTCTGTCACCTGGGGTGTAGACCACTGAGAAGAAATGAAGCATCAGCCTACTGATCTGCAACTCCCATGAGGCAACATGCTGAAGTGGAAGAACATGGCTTGATGCTGAAATTACTTGAAACTGCATATTGGGTAATTTTATCAAAACAAAACACAACATTTTGATTTTGGGAATATCAAAAAGATTTATTTCAATGGAAAAGGTTGAAATAAAATGTTTGACATTTTCAGTGTGAAATTTTTCAGATTTCCATTTCACAAAATAATTTAAAAATGCAACTTTTAGCCTGGTTTAAAATGTTGAAATGTCAGAATTTTTGATAGGATGGAAATTCTGAAGTGTTTTTGGCTCTAATTTTAAACAGGTGTGTAATATAATACTAGCTATATATAAAAGCTGAGTTAGTGCACCATGTTCTTTACTCCCATTTTGAAGTATATGGGATTAATAACTAACATTTCCAGTATCCTAACTGCTGGATATCAAAGCCTGTTATATACATGACAAGTTAATAAAGTAAAGCATATATTATATGCAGTATTGTTGTAGCCACGCTGGTCCTGGGTATTAGAGACACAATCTGGTGAGATAAAAGTCTGTTATTGGACCAACTCCTAAGCTTTAGTGCTTACACTGAGCTCTTTTGAGGGGACTTAAAGAAAAGTTCTGTGTATGCTTGAAAACTTGTCTATCTTACCAGCAGAAATATCTCCAATAAAAGATATTACCTAACCCACATTTTCTCCCTAAAGCAAATGTTCACATTGTGGAAGTGTTGATGCTTATCTGTAAAGCTAGTTGGAAAAAAACAGAAGAGGCTCAGGCTATTTATTCTGCCAAAACATTGCAGGTACATTTAGGCTTCTTCTGCTAATCAGTTCAGATATTGATGTTGGCATCATCATGAGAGAAAACATTTCACAGAACCTGACAGTTGGAGCCAAGATATATCAAATGTAATGAAACAATAGAGAAGACCGATCTAATGATGTTAATACTCAGTAGTCTAGAAAGGAACATTCAGTTCCCCAGAGAGAAAATTATTGTAAACTTAATGTGTATAAAACTTGGTGTTCCTCTTTAAGCAATGTCCCTGGAGCTGCTCCACTTCAGATGACAGTGTATCTTCATGCCAACAGCTGGAGAATTTTGGAAGCTGTGATCAGTTGCATCACACACGTGCAATAGCCATCTCACAGTGCCATTGGTGCCACCTCCTCGGTTCCTTCTCTACCATTGTCAGCAGCAAACTGAGCCTTTCAACAGTGCTGACTTCTCTTCCCTAGAAGAAAGAAATAGAAAAGTTCATTACTTTCCTCACCTCTACCCCCAATTCTCTAGTTTTTCAGGAAAAAAATACTATTTTCCTCCTTACAGCCCACCCCAGTACTTTAGAGTAGTGATTCTTCCTAACATTTCCTTAACACTTAATTATGGTCACTATAACCATCTCTCCCGGCTTCAAGAAATGCGACTCGTGCTATGAAGCCATGTCGGTCTCTGATGGCCATTACTCATGCATCCTCTGCCTAGGGGAAGCCTACACCTCCAAAAATACATGCACTGCAGTAATCTTAAGGCTTGGACTAAAGATGATTCTCCTAAAGAAATCCCTACAGCTCTCTGAGAAGACTCCAGAGTCTTACAAAAATTGGCCACTGTGGGCAGACAGGATACTGGGCTAGATGGACCCAGAATGGTCGTTCTTATGGTCTTAATACCAGCAAGAACAAGGCTCAGTGTTCACTCCAAGAAGTGAGCCTCACCTTCTCTTGCTCGGGTCTCTCACAAAAGGAGACCTTCCCCAGTGAGATTTTTGCCTTTGGTGCCAAGCTCCTCTAGAGTCTACACTGCTGAGTCCATAGGCACATCTGGCACCACCTCAGCACAGACATCTGCTGACCCCAAATATGCTGATTTGGAGCCAAGATACAAAGTCCCCTCAATGACACCACCAATAGCAACACACGATCCAGCACCAAAGCTGACATGGTTGGAAATGCCACTTCCACCAGCACTGATACGAACCATGGGACTGGCAGGAAGATCCAACATGGGACTGAGCTCAGCTGCTAATTAGGTATGCAGATCCAGAACAGCACCACAGATATGGGCACCAACACAATTCCTCCACCAGAAGGCCATCAACATTGTGTCAGTACTGCAATCTCCACTCTTCAGCAGCGACCAGTCGCCTAGCAGCAGCTCTAATCAGCCTGCTCTATCTCCAGCTCCCTCCTCTCCACACAGTGAAGTGGAAGTGAGTGGACGCAATAGCAGCTTCTGCCCTCAACACTCCTCTCCGATACAAAGGAGACCTCCATGGGAGCCCACCAACCCTACGATCACTTATGCCTGCCCTGTGCAACTGTGGTATGGGGACCCCAGGCTCTGCCTACCATTATCTAACCCTATGCAGTGGCTGCCCTGGTGCCTTTGGGCAAATTATAACATCATTACACCATCCCATCCACATTAATTAGGCAAGCCATTGGATTACCTTCTACTGACACACATAACTCAGCATCTGCCTTCCTAGATGACAAGCTGTAAGGTGAGGAGGATCACAGTCCCACTAACAATGAGAACACTTCCCCAATCAATAATTCCTCCTCCTTGCCAGGTGAAGCAGTCATACCACCCATGCATACACCTGCTAATAATCTCAAACAGTTCCAAGAACTGTATAAAATAGTCAATAGTACTTTAGAGACTAAGAAATATATCGCAAGCCTTGGAACTTTCATGGGTAAAACCCACTTTGTCAGATGAGTTGGAGTGGAAATTACAGAATCCAGGGTATATATAACAGCAAAAGCAATTACTTGTCAATTGTAAGACCAGTGTTAAGCTAATTGTGTCAGGCTGAATATGTCCCATTCATAGCTTTTGATGTGTAAATGTGAATATCAAAGGCGGGGAAATTGCCACATAAACCACAATATTAGGAGCTCATATGCATATCCTCTAATGTGTTATATGCCATCAAGTGCCAGCAGTGTCACTCTGCCATGTATATTGGCCAAACCGACAGTCTTTGTGATAAAGGATAAATGGGCACAAATCAGACATCAGGAATGGTAACACATAGGAACATTTTAACCTCCCTGGACATTTAATAATGGATTTAAAAGGAGCTATTCTTCTACAAAGGAATGTTATCGCCCAATTACGGAGGGAGACTGCTGAACTGGAATTCATTTACAAGTTCAATACTATTAACTTGGGCTTAAATATAGATATTAACTAGTTAATACACTACAAAGGCAATTTTCCCCACCTTTGACATTCACATTTATACATCAAAAGCTATAACACTGGTCCAGCAATTGGCAGTATTATTTTCTATCCCATTCTAAATACATCAAAACATATGTTAGGCAATCTCCATTAATTTATCTCCTAGAACTGGAAAGGACCTGGGTCATTATGTCCAGTCCCCTGTCTTCACAGCAGGACCAAGTACCATCCCTGGCAAATTTTTGCCCCAAATGGCCTCTGCAAGGATTAAACTCACAACCCTAGGTTTAGCAGGCCAATGTTCAAACCACTGAGCTATCTGTTCCATCTACATGGCATGCCATACACTGAGCAGATTCACAAACCAAATACACAGGGAAGCCTTGGAACTTAATTTCATTTACAGGAATTCCATCATAAAGGTATGAATGAAGACTACCTGGCTAGCACACTAACTTCCACATCCTAATAACTTAAGTACCCATTGTTTGTTTTCTAAGAACACTTCTCTGTCAGGTTTATACAGTATGGCAGGAACACTCTAATTGACTATTTCTTTCCCCTTTTTCCTTCTCCCCCTCCCATCCTTATTTTGTAATTCATTTGAAGAAGTGGGTTGTGCCCAGGAAAGCTCATGATCCTATCTACATGTTTGTGTTAGCCTTTAAGGCGCTATTAGACTATTCGTTGTGTTTTAAGCTTTATTGAGCAGAATGTTAACACTGAACTATCTGCAGTGATGTGCACATCTTTTTTCTGAGTGATTAGTTAGTTCAAAACTGAGTAGCCTGTATTAGAACAAGTGGATGAATATGAATGATTGTAACTGATGAAAGCATTGGTATTCTGACCAGTCTAATCAAGATGTTGTTTTGCTTATTTTTTCTGTAGATTTTCTTTATTATTGTGAATCAAACTATAATGCAAAAGGCTTAACTTTTCTCTGTAGAATACTTTTTGTTAAAGTGTGGAAGTTGTCTTTCCAAAACTTATGTAGGCATTTAGGAACATAAGTCTTCCTGAAAGTCTATATAACGTGAGTGAAGCAAAGCTCACAAATGCTACTTCTACACTGCCTCTTTTTTGCGGAATAGGCAATGCAAATGAAGTGCTCATTAGCAACTTTTGATGCTTTTTGTGGAAGAGGTTTTTGCACAAAAAAGCAGTGTAGATGGGTCAGTTTTGTGCAAGAACCTTCATTCCTCAAAAAATGAGGTTTACAGGTTCTTGGGCAAAAGAGTTTTCTTTGTGCAAAATGGACCCGTCTACCCTCCACTTTTTTTGCGCAAAAACCTTTTCCGCAAAAAGCATCAGAAGAGAATATGTAAATGAATCTCAAGAAGTTGCTAATGAGCACTTCATTTGCATTACCTCTTTCGCAAAAAAGAGGCAGAGTAGATGAGCCCATAGGGTTGAAGCAGATAGATTGCCCTAGGAAAAGGGAATTAAAGACCACGTTTATGCTCCATTTCATAGTGTGGACTATATCATAATACAGCCATCATAACTCCCTGTAAACTCCTACAAATTGTCACATATTTGTTGCAACTATATCAGTTGCTTACATAGAATAGTATGTAATGTATTTGTAGTTGTTTTGTAAAGTACTAGATCGGCTACAACTGAAGAGAAGCCAGCACTGTCTGACCAGCCATTTTCACATTGTGAGCATCTTTGATGCTGAATTCTGATGTTTTTAAACACACAAATGTGGAACTAAAAACAACAAAAAAGTGATAGCAAACCGATTTGTTTTCATTTATTGTATTGTCATACAGTGGAGACAGGTAGGTAAAAATGTATATTTAACATTTAACCCCAATATTTCTTTAAAACATTGTTGCATTGCACTCCCTAAAAAAGCAAGGTGCTATACTGTATTTGACAAGACATTTCCAGCAGCCATATATTATTCACCCAACTCTTATTTAGAGAGTTAAAGCCAGAGAAATCTTTGTGTGAATAAGGACTTGCAGAATATGGCCTGACACACCCGCAAAATGATCCACAGTTCTCAGCAGAAATAAATACTTCCTAAGTGGGTGTGTTTTTCAGTTCAGGGAATAGCATATTCACATAGGGATTCGTAACTGCTTGTGAACAGGTGCTTAAGATCTTACTGCTCTTTTTACAGCTTTTGCCAACAAGACAAGTTGCCAATTACCTTCCAGTCCTGTGTGATCATTAAGGAGTGCCAGGTGTCAGAGTGGTCTGAGTGGAGCTCATGTTCGAAAACATGTTTTGATATGTCATCCCCTAAAGGAAATCGTACAAGAACACGGACCATTAAGCAGTTTGCTATTGGCAGTGAAAGTGAATGCCCAGAACTAGAAGAAACAGAGCAATGTAGCTCTCAAGGAGATGGTGTGGCACCATGTATTACGTAAGTGTTAATGAATCCCACCTCATCAAAATGAATACTTTACTTCCCATGGGAGGGTGCAGGACACTGATGATAATTTGAATAACAGTGCAAGTGCATTTAAAGAAAATATTAGGGTTTGCGTTATGTGTGTGCATTTTCAGTGATCCCTCTAAAAGCTAACATTTCCATGTAGCTGCAGTTGAAGTTACTTCATACTCTAAATACAGAGAAATAACTTATGTAACTTCATAAGTGATGACTTTTTAAATATGAACAACTGTGTGTGCATTGATACACTTACATGTACTGACTACTTTGAAAAAGCTTTAAGGGCATAGTAAAACTAATTTCTTGATTCAGTGGTAGTTTTCCAACAGATCCATTCTGCTAGAATCCATCCTTGTTTGTTTGAAGTATGGGGAGGGAGAGACAATCACATACTAAAACAAAATACAGGACTATGTAGCACTTTAAAGACTAACAAGATGGTTTATTAGATGATGACTAACACGGCTACATTTCTATCACTAATCACATACTAAGTATGTCACACCGTAACAAGCTGATATGTATTCTTTGAGCAGCCAAACTCCTATCTGACTTCATTGAGAATTTAGGCTGATTAAAGGAGGCAAGACCTAAGCCCTAAATCAGGAGGGGAAGAGGCTAAAAGTGATAGCAAATAATTTTGCCCTGTTTAAAGTGTAGGAAGTTTGACAGCAAGCACTTTAGATTCAGGAGATTGCTTTAATCTTTAACATCTAATTGAGATTAATATTAACAGTCACAACTTTGCTTTTTACCTGCCTGAAAAGAACTGTTGAGGAAACGGCATTTGATGTTACGCCTTTTTGAATCTGTGCATTTTGACTATGGAACACCATTTTCCTTGAAGAGGAGAAATATCATTCTCTATCTCCAGTAGCATTAAGAAATGATTCCCTTGATATCTCCTTAAAGTACTTGTTGGGTAGAGAATCCTATGACATTTCTTTCAATTCATAAGTCGGATTGAGGTTTTAACTTGGAGTCACAGATCTTCTTTTCTATGCACTTACTGATTAGATAGCTCACAGCTTCTCATCATTTGTCAGTACTGAGTAGAGGTGCTTGAGCGCTGCAGAGAAACCATCTTACTCTCTTGATGGTGAAAAAGGAACTCTGAAATGATTTTTTGAAAAAGGATATAAAAAGCACAATTATAAATTTACCTTGATATGCAGGAGAAACTTTCATACTTTTTATCAATGGTAAATTGGATGATTTTCCTTTTTTTCTTCTTTCAGGTGTTAGTTTTTCAGTGTTCATATTTCTTTGATTTTTGTTCTGTGTTGTTTTATTATAGCTGTCTAGTTCTAAACAAATGCCAAGTCACAAACCTGAGGGCTGGCAGATTTGAACATAAAACTCAATTTCTTTCCATGTGACATTTTTCTTCTTCCTTGCAGTAAAATAATGAATTCCACTGATTAAACTTAAGTAAATATCTTCCTAAATATAATCTCTTCAAAAATGAAATAATGGAAAAGTAGGCCAATCAGTGTAGAAACCCAAACCTTATGCATATCTGTAAAATAAAGATTTTTGAGGAGCCAAACTTTCTAGATAATGAGTCAGAAATATTAGGACACTTAGTATTTGCTAATACAAGATTATCTCGTGTGGCTGTGCATGTTTTACAGAGCTAATCCACCCAATTTTCAATTACTTTGATTCAGGTATGGCTGGAGAACCACAGAGTGGACAGAATGTCGTGTTGACCCTTTACTTAGTCAGCAGGACAAAAGACGAGGGAATCAGACAGCTCTGTGTGGAGGTGGAATTCAAACACGTGAGGTGTACTGTGTGCATGCTAATGAAAATCTCCTCTCCTATTTAAATACCCTCAAGGAAAAAGAAGGTAAATTTCATTCACTTGCAATTGAATTAGTGTGAAAACTGAACACTTCAGCATGTGGGGAGAGGATAGGGGAGGGAGGGTTGACCTCCATTGTCTTTTGTCACAAGTGTCTTATTTCATTATAGGTTACTGTGCTCTATTTTTTTAAATCTAATTGAAGTGGAAATATTTAATTCCAGGAGGGATGGATTCATACTTTAATCTGCAAATGTCTGCACCTTACTCTAAGCTGGTGTTGTGGTAAGAAAGATATAAGACGCAGAGTCAGGAACTCTGGGTTCTGGTCCCATTTCTGCCAAAGATTTTCTGTATGACCTCATGTAAATCACTTTAACTTCCTCTGCTTAGTGCTTTTTTTGTGTTTAAAAAAAAAAGTGCTAGTACTCGAAGGGAAAAGTTGTTGAGCTCTGACTGGAAATGATGATACTGTGTCTGGAGGTGCTGGTTCTGGGTACCGGGCAGTATCGTCACAAAAAAAAAGCACTGCTCGTGCTTATATATGTTGCACCTACAAAAAAAACCCTGTAAATCATGTATAAAGTCAACATGGAAATATATATGTGAAGCAACTTTATAGGTTCAAAAAGATCACTAAATTTGTTTTCATTTGAAACCAGGCAAAATTTGATGGTTTGACAGACTTTCATGTAGAGTTCCTGTTTTTGTGAAAAACTGCAACTCATCATGATACTTGTGTGGACCTGCACCCCCAAAATTGAAACAGGAAAAAAGGTTTATATAAAGAGAATTTCTGCAAACCAAAAATCCCACAAGTTTCTCATGCTTGCAGCCTCTACAGCTCTTAAAAAAAGAGAGAGAAGGGAAAACTTATCCCTAGTTTCTTTTCACTTACATCCATGTAAGTGAACTCCATCCAGTGATTCTTGATTTACACCAGTGTAAATGAGTGAAGAATCAGTCCCTAACCTTTTTCAAAGAAAGTAGTTATTTTGCTAGAGGATACTTACCTTCATAAAGGTGTGCTGGATACAAAAATATGCTGCAGATGAAAGTAAGAGGATAATCTTGTGGTTGAGTTTCGAATGGGAGTTAGGAGATTTGGGTTCAGTTCCTGGTATTGCCACAGACTTTATATCTGACCTTTAAGAAAGTTCCTGTCTGCAGAATGTAGATAATAAACATTCCATGCTTAATAGGTATAATGTTAATGAGTTGGACAGTTTCTGTGATATTGGGGTCTTATAATCATCTAGCTCAATATAGTTAACATACAATTATTTTCTGAGTTCAACTATATTATTATATGCATTTTTGAAGAACAAAATCTCAGTGAGTAATTTACATTAACGGACATTATGCCACAGCAGCAAAAGTAACTTGAAATGAACAACTTATTCTTGGTAATTTAGAAATCCTTCAAGACAGTAAATTACACTAAGTGCATTTAGCCCACAATTCTGATGACATTTATTTTGATACATTATGCAGCTGTCTGCTACACATTTACATTGACACAAAGAAATATATCCATACACTCAAGGTAAAGGACACCCTTGACTTGGCATGCATAGTTAAACATTCAGAACGGAGATGGCCACATTGAAGCTTACAGAGTTCTCTAGCATAGGATATCTTTAATGTGGTACTGCAGCTTGTGGAAACTACTGGTCCCAGCATCCATTTGAATACATCTGCTTGGATTCAAATGGAAGATTGTTTTCTGAATCTTCTATGCACCATTGGTTGCACCTGCGTATTTGAGGGAGGAGGTGTTCAGTCTGCTTCATTTGGTACAAATTAGTTGCAGCCCCAGGGCTCTTGGCAGATTTCCTATGGGACCAAGTTTAGAGGCCCCTGCCTTAGAAGTAAAGACTGACAAACTCTCAACTAAAGAGAGTCAACAGTAAAACCAGCAGCAGTGTATTATTCAGAATGATGATGTGTAGGCTGTGAAGTCTTGCTGGCTTAGGCTTGTGTGAAATCTGTCCTTATCAGAATGTGACAGGAATATGCAGAGCCCATCAGGAGGTAATCTCTCTAGGCCCCAGACAGCTGTTTAAAATGTAACTAGTCGGGGATGCATAAACATGAGAACACTTTTTTCAAGAGCTCAAACTAGAGGTGAAGTGGGTTTTAGTTTAAAAAGCTCTGGGGACATTTACATATTAGGAGACAGACTTAAAGAGGATTTTTAGCAGCTTCTGTGCACCCTTAGAAACAGCTATTCTGTGTGATTAAATGATGTGATTAAACACACACAAAGATTCAAGAACAGAAGGGGGAAAATCCCACAACTCTAGCAGTGGGAAACCCCTTCATACAATGTAGCTCTGTATAAACAGCTAATGCTATCTCAGCAAGGCTGTTTTGGAAACTTCCATTGTCACGTACTCATAGTGGTGTTTCCCTATTATTTCAGAAAGTCAGTCACAGAGCAAGTCGAAGTCTAGTGCTGCACCACTTCTATCAATCACTTTTGAAATAACAGGTAGGTAATTAAAGCCTTCTACCTGACATTTCAATCAAAAGTGTGCAAGGAGGCACTGTCCCCTTTGGGAGTACTATGCTGGCTATATATAAAAAAGTCTCTCTCTTAAAATAGAACTGTATTTGTGGGGTTTCACTCATAATGCTCAAAATAATTTTAAAAAATGAGAGCAAAATACACATCAAGTGTCAGATCTGTAATACAAACCAATAGCACAGATTCAAACAAAACCTCTATCAGGGTTTTGAAATGTTCTGATAAATATTTTTCACTTACACTTCCCATCTTGGCCCTGAAGTGCTGTGAATTTCTTTGGCCTTCCAATTCCACTTTCCTTTGCTATTTTCAGCTCTGTTTTGCTGATTCAGGATATTTGTATAATTCAGATAAGAATTTGAACTTTGAATGTATATACCAGCTTTTTGGCTTTGGTATATACCTATAAATCAGATTAAGAAATTTATGATCTTCATTTCAGAAATTACAAGTTTACAAGCTGAGCAGGAGTATGATGTATAGTGTAGCAGTTGACACAGGTAGCTGGAAATTAAGGCTTTCTAGGTTCTATTGTTCTGGCACTCACTTGCTGTATACTTTAAGCAAATCATTCAACTTCTCCTTGGCTCTCTTCTGGTATAATTGTGTACTTAACCACTGACCTGAAAAAGACTACTTACATACATAGATATACATGGGTGTGCATGTGTTTGCAGGATCAGTGTCTGAAGTGGTAGTAAACTCGACCAGATACATTATAGAAAACTGGGAAGGAAACATGTGATGTTCTCTTTTGTTAGTGTGGTGTTGTTTATTAATGCTTGTTTCCTCTGCTCCTGTGAGGGTAGAGCAACTAGTGTCCTGGAAAAAAATGGTGCCCTCTTGCTGTGACCTGGATATACAAATGCTCTTTCTTCAACACTCTGGCCCTATTGGCAGAAGCGGCCCAGAGAATGCAAAGAATTAGCTGATCTTCAGCACCAGTCTGTGTGTGACCCCATGATGGCCACTTTGGACCCACACTGATCAATTGGGACTCTGCCAGAGATGGAGCTAGTGCATGTCCATAATGAATTTAGTCCACTGTTTACCAAAAGAGGAGTTTGTGTTTTTCTGGTGATAATTGATTAAAATCTACAGTCCTCATGCTTGTAGACTTCTGTCTTGCTGCATGAACTTCTCTAGTGAATTATCTGACCAATAAAGAGTACAGGAGAGAACAAATTATTTTCTAGGCACTTGCTAGTAGGTATTATTCTTTAGGACTAGACATACTGAGTTAGCAACCCATAATTTGTTTGATTTTTATCCCACTTTAGGAGAAAGGTGAACTTCTAGATTTTTAGAACACAGTAAGAGAAAATGAGGTGGGAGAAACCTATGTGTGTATTTTTGTTTGGATTTTTTATTTGTTTAATCTCCCAAACCAAACTTGAAAACCATTCCAAACTTGAACCTAATTTTCTGGTTAGGTAGGAGGAAAATGAGAGCTTGTTAGCAAAGCACATTCTGTTTTTTCTCATCTGTATCCAAAATTTGAGCAAACTATCTGAAAACCACACAGAGCCTGTGTGATTTAGCATTATTGACTCAATGTTCAGGGGACGTAAAAGAACCAAGCACCATCTACCACAAATCACAACATCTACCACAAATGCACAAAAAGAAAATATGAAAGGGAAGCAATGAAACGTCTTTTGTCTTTTGTCTCTTAACTTCTGTATCTAGTAGCTTCTTTCAAATCATCTCAAGTCAAATCAGAGATCAGATTCCAAGTTCATTTGCACTGGTGTAAATCTAGAGTAAAGCCACTGAAGATAATGGGATTGAGATGCTAATAGAAGGTCCATCTTTGCCTCTGTTCCACAGTATTGTAAAGAAAATAAATAATGTTTATCGTACTCTAACACTTGTGGCTGATATGAATTTTAGATACATAGCAAACAAAATGCTTTGGGAACTCTCTGGATGCGAAGTGATGTGTATAAAAGAAATCATAACTTTCAGGAGCTTTCAGATAGATCAGCTGTGCACAGTGGCTTCCTGGAATTGTTAGGGAAATGATGGCTGAAGAGAAATGCCCCTTTGTCATGCACAGAGATGCACAGTGCTGCATTGTGTCAATCACTGTATACTCGACACACAACATTAATTCGAGATGTATCAGAGAAGCTGGTGAGGCCCAGAGAAGATTTTGCAGTCAGTCATTATTACTGTTGATGAGTTTTTAGCTAAAACTGTGTTTTAGGAATGAACATTGGGAAGCAATGCCGTGCAAAGAACTACTTTTTAAATTTGGTGACAGGTTTGAAAAATAGGTTGAGGTTTAACCAAAATCCGAATGTTTTGGAATTTTTGATGAATCAAAAAAAAATTGGGGAGTTAATTTAATGTCAAAACCAAAATATTGTAGTCAACTTGAAATGTAACATTTCTGGTATTTTTAGCAAAAGCAAAGGGAGTGACAGACTTAGTTTACACAAATGGTGATGCTGCCTCTGGCACCTCCTCTCTCTCCCTTTATAACCTTTATCAGAGTGACTTAGGCACTACTCCAGTCACCATTTGCAAAGTGAAACAGCCTCAACAGGAGAGGCTGAAAGACTCTCCAGCCCCATAACACCCTAACGCAGGCTACAGTATATTGCGGTTTAGGTCCTCACCATAGCACTGCGTGGATGTTAGACTTGTTCTTTCCAGTATTGTCATCTTGTGTTAAAAGATGGCATTGGGAGTTCTGGAATATGTTTTATAGCTATTTGCCCTCTCCACACTGCATCTTTGCTTCATGGAGCAAAGCAGGACAAAACCATGCACAAGGCATCATGATGGGATGCTGCCATCTCTTTCCCTCCCTCTCAAAATGTAGCTATGAGTTACCCACAGCTGGGCCTGTGGCTAAAAGGGATCTGTATTACCTGAAGGGTCAGGCAGGCAAAAGCAGGTGCATGCAGTGCACATACATATGAATTAGAGACTCGGGGGCGGCCCGAGATGAGATGCCGGCAACTGGAGCCCTAGGCGGAATGCGCGATGGGCGCCCCCGCATCCAAAGCCCTCAACGGCAGTGCGTCATCATTGGGTGCCCTGTTTAATGCGGTGCTCTAGGCAACTGCCGAGTCTGCCTATATGCACGGGCCACCCCTGAAGAGACTCTACTTCCTTGACAATTGCATGCAGCTCATTCATCAAATCTCTGTTACTGCTGTGTTCCTGTGATCCTCAGGAGCTTGATTCTGCTACCTATGCTTCCCCTGAGTAGTATCTTGCTGTACAAGTAGTTGTAATCAATATGGAACTGTAGACAGCATGAGGTGCTACTTAAGGTGAATAACACTGGCAGAACAGAACTCTAATTTAAAAAAAACACTCTTGTTTTAAAAGTTCAATTCTTAAGGAGCAGTCATGATTTTTAACTTTGGGGAAATCACATCTGTTTGATCAATTGGACAGAGGTAATCTGAATATCTGATCTACATTCTGTGCTTAGTTTTAAGTATTTTGTGAGGTGCTGACTTATGAAAGATCTTTTGAGAGTTATTGGTAGAAATACATTGTAATAAAGTAATGCATTTATTGGTTGGCAACAGATACACACATATAGGCAACATGCTAGAAAGGGAATTCCATTGTGCCTTTGTGCCGAGAGGGCAATAGAGCTTGGGCTATAGTGTGCTGAAGGTTGTATCTTGGCTTTCCATGTATTATAGGAGAACAGGTGGTTCTGTTCTCTTATGGGCCTTATCTGGTCTTCAAGAAACAGGGCTTCCAGTCTGCACAGATCCCTTCAGTGCAGTCTGATTGCACGTTGTTGGAAGTAATTATACTGTATACTAGATTAAAAAGCTATGTATGTTAAATACAGTTTTCCTTGAGCCAATTAAAGCTAACACTTCATAACTTCTACAGGTGGGTGCTTTTCTGTGTGCGTGCAAGAGCTTTATGGCCAAAGGAAAACAAAAAGAATCTGTCATTGTTATATTTCAGTGATTTAAATTCAATGTCTCTGATTTGGTTGATACCTAAGTGTTAATATTTATGTGGTTATAACTAGGCTTTGCATTTGCAACAACCTATTAAGGTGAATGAAAATGTACATTTCTGTTGTTTTCTTCCAGTCAAGAGGCACTCAGTAAGAGAGCAGAGTGCTGATTTTCATAGGGGCCCAATACTCCATTCATTAACTGCAAGAGCTAAGTCCTAGAGAATATGCCAGTGTTTGTGGAATCTTCCTGATTCCACATAACCTGGTTTGATTCAGTCCAGGCAGTGAGTTCCCTAAGTTTATTTTAGGGGAGTAGTTTTACTTCATCAGATCAAAATGATGAGACAGAAGATTTTCTGACCGAAGAGTAGTGGTGTCAACTTGAGGCAGAACATTATGCAAGTGGTAAAGGTATGTCATCTGTCATCTTTCTTATACGCAGCTTCCAAGCCTGTGAGTTGGCAACTGTGCACAGGACCTATACCCAGCACCACCCAATTGTGCCATATACCTTGTCCAACAGAATGCGAAGTGTCAGCTTGGACAGCTTGGGGACCATGCACCTATGAAAGCTGTGATGACCAGCAAGCCAAAAAAGGTATGTACACATTTTAAATACAGTAGACTTCCGATAATCCGGAACCTATGGGACCTAGGTGGTGCCGGATTATCAAATACTGTATGCCGGACTATCAGGAGGTACTATAAGCTGGTTATATATATATACTGTATACATTATATACTGTATATAAAGTGTTCTAAACCCTTTTTATTGTACATACTGTATACAGTATACTGTAATGTTTTAGTTTTAAGCCTTTTTTACCCTTTTTGCTCAGTTCAGCTGCTGCCGCTGTTACCTTGTGACTCATTTTTTGCCGAAGCTCACTCACTAGGCTCTTGTCATTTTGATGCCGGACTATCAGGAGTGCCGGACTATTGGAGTTTTACTGTACCTGCTTTTTAAAACAAAAACAACATTGTTACTTCATTTGTAAACAATACTTGAAAAAAAATTCCAATTTTTAGGCATCTTTGACAATACAATAATAGTCATATTTATACCAGCAAGAGAGCATGCAATAGCCTTCAAACTCAGAAAATAACCAGCCAAACCCCCCCCCCCCCAAAACCCCAACCCATATAATCCACCCTTTAAATAACACCTCTCAGGGTTCTCCTTCTTTCTCAAAAGCCTTGGAAAAGAGATGGATTTTCTAGTAATTTCTGTAGGTTGACCGATCTCAGCTATTACTGGACAATTACAAAGCGCAGGGCTTCTTCTTAAATTGAGGGGGATCCAGCTTGAATATCTCTCCAGATCACAGTATATATTGTGACTGTGTCACAAGAAAAAAAGAGCTGCAGTCTCTGAAGTCAGAACTTCCCAAGCCATTCTGGAATTTACAAGTCAAGACTGCCTTAAAAATTTTCCAGTAGACTATTAGGCTAAATGTTAGAGCAGGAGATTTCATTTGCAGAGTACACTTCTTACTAGTGATGTTAAAAAGTGGGTAATTGGGTAAGTGTGTAACCAAGGGGTGGGCAATAATTTTTTGGCAGGGACCATTTCAAAAATTTGAGGCCTGGGGGTGGGGGGAGCAGTCATTAGGCTAACACGCGGTTGCCTATTCTTAGTGCTGCTATTTATGTTACTTATCTGTTGTTTTACCATACAAATATTTGATAGGTATTTGTGGGTGTGGGTATGTCTGTGTTTCAGATTTGGACACTTGCTAAAAATGCCAGCTCCCTTTAAGACATTTTTAAATGTGAAGACATGGCTATCAGGAAACTTACACTTTATTTTCCATGTATTTAAATATGTATTGTCAATGTTTCAACGTGGAGAAAATGTAAGGGTGGTAAGATGCAGACCAGACTTTTAGCTCTGTGTAAGCAGGGGGTTTTAATACCCTTCTGAAAAAGTGCAAACCTTTCTGAGAACACTCCATCCCTTCCCTCCCTGATAGGACTGTAGGTGTTATTCAGCAGATAAATGGCATCTATACTACCATGGTTTTGAGCATGAAATTGTTACAAATAGCTGATTATATGGACTGAGCTGCAATCTGTTGCATATCTCTTATTTATTGTTTTGTAATTATAGGGTTTACTCTTGGGACCCTACCAATTTCATGGCCATGAAAAATGTGTCAAAGACCATGAAATAATCCCTTCTTTGTTCTCCCTGTGCTTCTGGGAGTCAGGGGCTCCTAGCTTATAGTCTGGCCACATGGGGAGGGACAGGAGTTACCATTTCCCTGCACGGCCACTCTTAAAGAGAAAATGAACCTCCTCTGGAGGCAGCACAGAAACGAGGGTGGCACATCCTCACGTCTACCCTGCAGCAGCCCCAGAGCTGTGTTCCGGGCTTCTGTCCTTCCTCCCTTGGTTCCCAGCTCAGGGCTTCTGCTCCACATTGCCCCCACTTGGGCTAGAGGCTTTTGCCCCTCACAGCTGCAGCTGGAGCCCAGGCTTCCTGTCCCCCCCCTCCTCTCGTGGCTGCAGTCAGTACATGGGGCACCTGGCTTGGGACTTCTGCCCCCTACTGCTTGAGTTTGTCAAAACAGAGGGCCTCTGTTGCAGACTCTCTATGCCTCTTTTGGACATGAAGCGTGTAGAAATGTGTAAGCAGTCTTAACATGGGTTGGGAATGCAGGGGGGAGGGCTTCAGCCAAGAGTCCCAACCCAAGACAGAGTGGTTGGACCTGTGGTTCCACTCAGAATGAAGTGCCAGACACCAGGCATTCACCTAAGAGGGGTACTCCAAAGGGACAAAAAGGGGTTTAACCAGGACACATTCCAAATCATTTCAGTGAACTGTTTGTTCCAGGTTCACGACATCTGCTGTCTCAGCAGAGTAAAGAACACAGCTGCCTTTATTGCTTTAAATATGCAGTTGACTATTACAGAAGAAACACAGAACCCTTCACTCAGCTTTTGGCAGATACAAATGCTTTTCATTTTATCTTTTACTATATTTTTGTCTTGTTTTTACTCTCACTTCAGGTTTTAAATTAAGGAAGCGGTCCATCACTAATGAACCTACAGGAGGTACTGGAGGGACAGGAAATTGCCCTCATCTTCTTGAAGCTATCCCATGTGAGGAGCCCTCTTGCTATGACTGGCGAATAGTGAAACTAGAAGAGTGCATACCAGACAATGAGAAGCAATGTGGACCTGGCACTCAAGTTCCAGAGGTGGTCTGTATCAACAGCGATGGTAAGATGTTCACTCAACAAATGTGTGGTTTTAGTCAGTCACTTGTCTCAGGGTATGTCTACACTATCCCCCTAGTTCGAACTAGGGAGACTAATGTAGGCATTCGAAGTTGCAAATGAAGCCCGGGATTTAAATATCCCGGGCTTTATTTGCATGTTCCCGTCTGGCCGCCATTTTTAAATCCCCTTAGTCTGGACTAACTGCCCGCGGCTACATGTGGCAGTCAAACGTTAACTTGAACTAAGTCCTTAGTTTGAGTTAACTGTTACACCTCATTCCACTAGGTATAACAGTTAACTCAAACTAAGGACTTAGTTCAAGTTAACATTTGACTGCCGCGTGTAGCCGCGGGCAGTTAGTCCGGACTAGTGGCATTTAAAAATGGTGACCCAACAGGAACATGCAAATAAAGCCCAGGATATTTAAATCCTGGGCTTCATTTACAACTTTGAATGCCTACATTAGCCTCCCTAGTTCGAACTAGGGGACTAGTATAGACATACCCTCACAGATTGAGAGTGAAAATGTAATATTCCTGATTTCGCTCAGGATAGTCAATGTTTGTGGTGAAGCCTTTCAATTAGAATTCATTGTTCTTCATATATTGGCCATGTATGGTGTGGCCACCAAATGATGTAGTACTGGGCTCTTCTTTCCATAGATTTTTTTTCAGAGGAATCCTCTTTAGTGGCCTCTTGAGAAAGAGAAGCTGAAAATAAACAATAAATGAAAAATGAACAAGAAGACATGGAGTTATTGCTCAATGGGTCAACTTCGCTGAATTCACTGATGTAATTTCACTGATAAATTTGTCCCACTGAGCAATACACATAAATATTAAGGGTGAGCAAAGTAAAGTGCCTTGTTGTTAGAAATATCTGGGAGCTAGATAATCTCTTTGTATTAAAAAACAAAGTATGTGATGTGTGCTATGAAGTTGGTTTGACAACCTGTGACATGCATCACTTTTCCTCACTTGCCCATCTAGCTATAATAAATGAAAGCAGACAGGCGGGGAGAAGAGGGAAGAGAGAGAGAGAGAGAGAGAGAATATTAAGTCTTAACAATTCAAGCTACACATTTAAAATATATTAATCTGCAAAAGGCTCCTGTATGAATGTTGAGAGTGTTTATTAGTAATGTTACAGTCTACTCAGAGCTGCATATACATTAAAATAATTGTACTGGCTACAGTAAAGCAAAGACCTGTAAATACCGTATATAGGATTAACCAAGAGATCACCAGTTAAGCATTTAGAAGCTGCACCAAATGTTGTTTTGTAATTAAACTGGGCACAGGGAGTTGGAATTGATTACTTGTGCAAACTCTGGATCTAGGTTTGAGCTTTAGCTCTATGTTTTGTTTCAGAATTGAGTTTGGGGCTCAGTTGAGAAAACTGAGAAAATACAATATAATTTTCATTTTTATGTTCATAGCAAAGAGGATTCTGTGTTTAGTACCTAACAGTTTTCATCCCTGGAAGGAAACTGATAATGTAGAATGACATAAAAACATGATTTATATTTTATTCTCCTTGCACAGCAACATTCTTTTATACAAGAGTTCCCTTCCTGTCCTTTCTCCACAATAAGGGCTCGTCTAGACTACGCCCAAGTTCTGAAAGAGGATATGCAAATTTCACGGGAATTTGCATATCTTCTTCTGATCTCACTTTCGAAAGAAGAGTTTTCGAAAGTGAAAGTTGCTGGCATGCATTTTTTTCGGCAAACTCCCCCTTTTTCGAAAAGCCACATAAACCTCATTTTTTGAGGAAGAGTGGCTTTTCGAAAAGAGGGGGGCGGTTGCTGAAAAAAACACATCTCGACTACTTTCACTTTCAAAAGCTCTGCTGTGAAAAGTGAGATCTGAAGAAGATATGCAAATTCCTGCAGAATTTGCATATCCTCTTTCAAAACTTTGGCGTAGTCTAGACAAAGCCTAATAGTACAGTTCTTTCCTATGAAAACTAATTTTGATGAAAAATGTCCCTTTGCCATACATGAATATTTTTGCTTGCCAATTCTGATAATGAAGTTTGTCATAAAAATTCAGTGCAATCTGCAAACAGGAAAAAAACCCCATACTTTTCATTTTACTTTATTTTACGTTTCTCTTCTTTTCTTTAGTGGTAGAGGGCAGAATTTGTTTTCTCTTCCATAACTTTTGATCTGTTCAGTATGTTTTTCAATAGTGTAGATTTTCTTGTCCCTATCTGGATTATTGTAACTATAATATATCTTGGAGCATGTGGTTGAATCACTTAACCATAGCCTTTTACAGAGAGGTGGGCAGTTCTTTGTTTGACCCTGATCCAAAGGCCACTGAAGTCGATGGGTGTACTTCTGTTGTCTTGAATGAGCTCTGGATCAGGTCCTTAGTGATGGACTTAGGACAGAATTTAAATTGGAGGGGAGTTGGGATTGCTTGTTTTCAGATATTTACTCTGTGTTTTTCTCTGAACCTTACTGAATTGTTGTTGATCAGTGTAGTTTGTTGCTGAGTAGCATACACCTATAGTTTGCTGATGTGAGTGCATTTGTCTTTTCACCAGTGATTAGTCTGGCTTCTGTGTAGGTTTGTGCAGAGGCTGGATAGTGGGCATGGATTGCATAGACATAAACTGTATAATTCAGGAGGTGAAAAAGAAGCTTTTAGGATGTCTCTTGGCTGTCACGAGGTAGCGCTGCCAGTTATCTGTAATGATGTAGGATACTGTTATACTTGAAAGAATGTCACAGGATCTTTTTAAAGGGATACGGCAAAATGCCATCTTTATTGAAAATGTAACACTATTCTGTTATATGCATATTCACACGTAACCACATACAAACCTGCTTTCCACAGAAGCAGCAGGGGAGACAGGTAGGAGCTGACTTAGAAACTGACTCCTTACAAGCACCAGCTTAGAGGAGAGGCACCCCACCTCTGAGGGTGGCAGGGTGGAATGCTGAAGCAGCCTCTCTCTGCAGGGAGCCTGGGCCCCCCATTGACAGAGGCTGCTACTTCAGAAGAGTCTCTGTCCGCAGTGGTCCCAGGCTCGCTGTGCACAGAGGCTGCTCCATGGGATACTCAGGCCCCCCGCAAACATGGGTTGCTGCCCACTGATACAGAGGCCGCAGTACAGGTTAGCAGGGGGCTCCCTAGGAGTGGGGCTGGAGTTTGGGAGAGCACTGGCTGCCAGCCCTGCTTTCGGGGAGTATTTTAGTAACATTTATTGCGGCTACACTATTACTAAAATACAAGATATCTAACATCCCTAATCTGTACTTCACTCATGATCAGTAAGACCTGTCTCCTATGTGGGGTTCAGTAGCAGTGCTGATACTGTAGAATAGTATCCTAGGGTATGTCTACACTACCCCGCTAGTTCGAACTAGCGGGGTAATGTATGCATACCGCACTTGCTAATGAAGCCCGGGATTTGAATTTCCCGGGCTTCATTAGCATAAGCGAGGAGCCGCCATTTTTAAATCCCCGCTGCTTCGAACCCCGTGTAGCGCGGCTACACGGGGCTCGAACTAGGTAGTTCGGACAAGGGTGCCTATTCCGAACTACCGTTACTCCTCGTTTCACGTGAACGAGGAGTAACGGTAGTTCGGAATAGGCACCCTAGTCCGAACTACCTAGTTCGAGCCCCGTGTACCCGCGCTACACGGGGTTCGAAGCAGCGGGGATTTAAAAATGGCGGCTCCCCGCTTATGCTAATGAAGCCCGGGAAATTCAAATCCCGGGCTTCATTAGCAAGTGCGGTATGCATACATTACCCTCCTAGTTCGAACTAGGAGGGTAGTGTAGACATACCCATAGAGAATCCAGAAGAAAAAAGATGACCCTACATCTTGCTATCCATTGGAAGGATGCCTGCACCCTGTAACCAGGTTCTTCTCCTGCTTGGCCACTATGCTGTTTTTTTCTGTCGCTGCCTTCTCCCTCTCCTGCAGGGCCACCTTCAGCTGCTCAATGGGCATCCTTTTCTTCTGAAGGGCCCACTCACCTTTTCTGAGGTAAGCTCTTCCATGGTGCAGATACAGGTGTGGTTAAGGAACCAGGAGATGGATGTGGTAGCTCCTGCTCCTCTTCTTTATCAGAAGGGATCTGAGGCAGAGCTGGGGAGCGTCACACTTGGCACTGTTGGTGAGGGTGACTCCACAGGAGCAATGTCTCTACATCACCACTACTACTCATAACCTTCATACAGAGGTGGCAGGTAACAATAAGGGATTGTCTACACTGGGAAATTATTTTGAAATAACTTATTTTGAAATAGCGTGTCCCCATACAGGGAAGCTTTGAAATTGGTCTGAGGTAGGTTCCCTTAATGTGGACGTGCTACCTCAACTTAGAGCCCCAAGAAGCACTGAAGAGTAATTACTTTGAATGACTGTGGTGGGGAGTAGTTATTTTGAAATAGCAGCAGTGGAGCATCCACTTTTGGAAGTTGAAATAACTTTTGAAATAAGCATTTTTCCTCATGGAAAGCAGGAGTTGTTATTTCAAAATAACTAGCCCTTTATTTTGAAATAACAGGCTTGGTAGTATGGACGCTCCGCTTGTGATTTCAAAGTAAGGGGAGTTCTTTCGAAATAACTCCCTAGTGTAGACCATGGCTATGTAGCTTCCCTGGAACTTTGCATACTGTTTATGAGTTAATTCCTCTGATCTGCTCCTCCTGCACTTCTGTTATTACTGCTCCTTCTCTTTTTCACTGCTACCTCTCTTTGGTTCTCTTGCTGCATGATTCTACCCTTTTTCTTTATTCCTCTTCTTGTCTCTCTCACCCTACACAATCAGTCCACCAAGTAAAACAAAATCATGAGATTCCTTATTTTCTTAGCATTTTGCTTGTAAAAATTAAAACCTGTTTTTCAAAGTAATTTTTAAAAATTTTTTAAATGATTAAAATTGCGGAGGGGAGTTAGAAATATTATTTGTGGCCCATCAGGAATGGACCCCAGAAAGTTGAAGGATATTCAAGAATATTTACTATTTATCTCCAGAGTGGCATCCAAGTTTACAATATTTAGCACTAGGAAACATGGCTATCAGGAGCCACAAAGTAGTGCAAAGCCTCACGTTTCCACAGTGAGAATTTTCCCAAGTGCTGCTGCTGGTAAGGAAGCGTAGGACCAGCCTCGAAATTGCACTGGTAACTTACTACTGTTTAGTTTATCCATTTATTCCAAAACCTTCTCTATCAACATCTCTATCTAGGATAGCGCCTCAGATTGTCACCTAAATTCCAATTTTAAATGGTGCCTTTTTGCCTCTGCATCTTTTATTTTGTTGTTTAGCCATGGTGGCACTATTTGGTCCTCCTACTATGTTTTTTTAATGTTTGTTATACATAAAAATTGAGCCTCTATTATCTTTTAATATTTTCCATGCAGATTGCAGAGATTTCATGTTTGGCATGATTTCTTTTTTGTGTTGTTCCCCTTTCTAAAATGAAAAGCTACCATGGTGTCAGCCGACGGTCAGGGCAGTGTGTGCGTATGTGTTATACACCCGAGACTTCAACTGCTGAGACCGGGGTCCCTTGCAGCGGGCAACCTGAAGGAGGTTGACGGGCGCCCCAGTTAGTTTACAGGGAGAACTTATAACACCTCAGATTTTAGCTGCTAGGATACAGAAATCCCTTCGCAGCAGGCAGCCTGGGGAGGCTGAGAGGTGCCCCAACGGATCTGTCCCCTGGAAGCGACACGATCCAAAACGTCCAAGCTCTCCCTATATCTGTCCCTTATGACCGGCTGAAGTTCTTTTAAAATTGTGCTTGGTTCTGTTACAGCAACTGAAGGAGTCAGGTTAAAGCTTAAACAGTTACTATTTTATTGTTACAGGGTAAACTTAGTTGTTAAATGCTACTACTATGTTACAGATAACACAGTCACTACAAAGGACAGGACAGAAATTATACTAATAAGTCACTTACAGGTACCATGAAACCCTTTTGGTTCTCTGAGCTCTTATTAAATGCATGCAAAATAGACACCTAGCAGGTATAATTCTTACCCCTGCGTTCCAGACTTGGCGTGGCCAGCGTCTTTCTCTCAATCCCTCGGGAAGAAGTAGGACGAGGTTGGGCGTCCCACAGACCTCGGGAGACAATCAATACCTGCCAGCAGGTATAGATGATTGGAGCTCAAATGGGGTGGGCTACTAAACCCCTCTTTATACACCTTGGGTCACGTAGGCTTCTTCCTGGTCTCAAGTGGCCAATTAGGAAAAATGGCTTTGGATGCCAAGTTTCCCACGAAGGGTGCAAAGCATAATTCACACCTGGGAAAATGCAGACAATGGGCACCTCTGGTATGTGATGGGCGAAGATTCCTCTCCTGGAACAGTGCAGGCGTGTCAATTTCTGGTACTAGCCATCAGGGCGACGGGAGGCTCCGGGTCGTCAGCTAGCCCATTTACTGTCTGGTTTCTGTTTATGGTAGAGTCAGGGACAGGCAGCACACCTGCGTTCCCAGGGCATCAAAGACTGACTGCCTTTCTCTTGCTCTCTGGGGGGGGGCGGGGGGACAAGATGGGGTTCGTGTCTGGCTACACATGGTTGGCTACTTTTGTGTTTTGTCCAGTTATTGCACTCCAGCACTGACTTTCTTCTGCCTAGACAACAGTTGTTTAGAACTATCTCTTTGCCATGGTTTTCTGATTTCTCTTACATGCTGCATATTGCTTTCCTGGTAAAGGATAATTGTAATGTCTCATGCTGATGCCTGTCATACTGAATTGAAATTTTATACATATTTTTCCTCAGATTTTAATAGTAGCCATGATCAAGCTTTACAGATTTAATTATATTTTCCACCAAGGTGCACTGCATCGCTTTGGTCTTGGGAATTAGTTTGTACATTTCTTATGAATTGTATGATTACAGTAAAGCAACATGATCTAATGACCAAAGCTGTCAAGTATAATTCATTCCCTGTGGTACACAAGAGGATCTGTAATGCAGCCTGCATCCTGCTGAGATATTATGTGTTGAGGTGAGTTGCAGAAATTACTTGCAGCTCCTTTTCCTGGTCACCACTGACTGCTGTTGTGCCTGCTATACAAGCAGCCTCTTTACCTCCATTCCTGGCAGAAGGGCAGGGGTAGAAAAAAGATGGCATCAGCAACAAGTGAAGGTGGTAACTGAAAGTGAGGGGTCCGCTGCCTCTCCCAGGCATCCTCCATCTTGCTGCCCCAAACTGCTTGCAGATAATACTGCCCATCCTCCCCTGCCAAGAGACTTCCAAACAGCTCCCACCCCTCCCTTAACTATCCCCCCAGAAAGCACTCATAGGTGCTTCTAGAACCAGCTCCATGTCATACACCTCTTCCCAGACTGGCTGGGGAAGTGTGCACTGACGATCAGTGGAAGTTCATGATTGTATGTGAATTCAATACTTAGAGCTTGTGTGACCTAAAAAGCACATGCTGAGTTTCAGAAAACTTGGCAACTCTGAATGACACAATGGAGAAGAAACAACATTAGGAGAAAATATTAATCAGCATCAAAGTTTGTTGTATGGAACTGAAGCTCAACAAATTTTCTTCCTTGAAAATTCTTTCTCTTCTTAAACAATTTCCATCTAGCTTTCCCTGTCTAAAGATGGCTGTGACTTAAACTCAAATTAAAAAGCTAGAGCTTAAATCAACCTCTCCAACAGAGGAATTGGTGAAAGGAGCTTACATACTTTAAAATGTATATGTATTTTTTCCTTAGGCTTCTGCATTATGCATTGAAATAAACTGTTATTTTAGATTTAACTATATATGTTGCATGGTAAATTCATTGTTTTATCATAAGCCATATTATAAAACTCATCAGTATCTTCTCTTTTTGCTGGTTCTTGCATCACTAAATGTGTTTGAAATACAATTAGCTGGGATATCATTTTTCAACTTGAGGCCTCTGATTTTATAATTAGAAGCAAATAACTATTCGTAGGGGCATTTCATATAATTAGGATGAGTTTATTCCATTTTTTGGAAAGATAGGAGCCATTACAGCCTTTGAGACAATAGATTATCCTTCATTGTTACTGCTGGAGGCCTGTGATTGTCATTCTCTTTGCACAGCAGATTGAAGTAATCAAAATTTTCATTCAGGCTGAAAAATCTGACAGTCAGTAACCTCAGGTTGTCATGGTTTGGATTATAATGAATTTAGATGTATGGTGGTATAGAAATAGAACTTCAACCCTTTTTAAAAAAATGTTTATTCTGGCTTCTCAGACTTTGTATCAATGCTTCTAATAAAAGAGTTGTTTCAGGAAAACTGTTTTCTCATGCGACAGCAGCAAAATTAGATCAAGCCTGATCAAAATTTTATCTCCTATAAATTGTTTTGATAGATGTCTGTGATGATGGGTGAAGAATTTTCTGTTCTTGAGATTAACCTCTGTGAATAACAAAGTTACTTAAATGTTAAACTTCTGTGTAGAGATTACATGGTATTATTGCAGATAAGCGTTTTTGCTCTTAAAATAGATATATATTTAATTTTAACTGGATTTAATGCAGTTGATAAGTTCTGGTCAGACAGTGGTGTAAAGTGAATTCCTCTATATTTATCTACCACTCAGACACAGTGTGGTCAGTGCTATCTTTTTTGTCAATGTTTCTTTAGCCTACCAAAACCTTGTCTACACTAGAAAATTTGCTAATAATTTCTGGTATAAGTGCAAATTCTAGTGTAAACAGGGCACAAACAGTTTTTTCTTCATGTTGTCATATCCTGTAGGTCGTTATCAGAGTTTCCCTTATTGCTGGCCCCACTACTAAAAAATGGCCACAGAATTTCCTAGCATAGATAAATCCAAATAGTAAAAAGAAAGTGGTTCATTCATTGTGTTCATTCACTTCCTGGGGTTTCTGCTGAAACTGCCTGCCCGGGTACCAGTTGTGATGATCTCTGTGACATAGTCCTGACCGCTCTCTGAAATTGCCTGCTTGTTTGACCCAAAACACTAAATAGAGCCCATGATCAGTTAAAACTGATGCACAATAGACCTGCAAGGGAGTCAGAGGTGAAAAATTTAGTATCCTATTATATGTGCCTGCAGAATTACCCTATCAAATTCCATTTGCTCTGATACGTATGTGAAAAAGTTTTTAACTGTATTTATAGTCAAACTAAAGTTAACTTACCCATATCATAAAAAACTACATAAAGGACAGTTACAGAAGTCTGTGAATAAACTATTGATCTGAAATCTTTTTAACATAGAGGCATCGTTTTGTATAACTGTGCTATGCTTGATGGAAGATGCCTCATTTTGGGGGGAGGGCAAATTCATCATGGGCCTTGTGACCACATTATTAAAAACACCACAACCATCAGCCATCCATCCACATACACATGTCATCAAGAATAGAAGTCATGACTCTAAGCTACATGACAATTCTACAAAACCAACTAGAAGTCCTGTGATACTATAAAGACCAACAGATTTATTTGGGGTTAAGCTTTCATGGGCAAAGACCCACTTCATCAGGTGCCCATGATAACTTATGTCCAAATGTATCTGATAGTCTTTAAGACAGGAGTAGGGAACTTTTTTGGGTCGGGGACCACTGGCCCACAGAAAAATCACTCAGGAGCCACACAGAAGTGAGAAACTTAAAAAACCCTCATGGATGAGGCCTCTGAATTTTGTGGGCCCCTCTGGGCTCCAGGATGAGGCCAAAAATGAGTTCAGGAGTGAGTTGGGGGTGGGCAAAATGGGCAGGCAGAAGGGTATTGGAGTGGGGTGGGGTTACAGGGTCTGGACAATGGGGGAGTGCTTACCTGATGCAGGTTTCCAGGTATGCACATAGCTCCGTGTCCTTCACTGCTTTCAGCCAGCAGCCCTTGCTGCTCCTATTGGCCATGATTACAGCCAATCAGAGCGGTGGGCGTAAAGCCTCCAGGCAGCTCTTTGCTGCGCTGCCATTTTCCCAGCCAGGAGGAGGAAGGGGGGAGCAACAGCATGTGGAGCTGCTTCTTCTTCCCCTCCTTCCACCAGGCAGAGCCTGTGTGTTGGATCTGTCCCTGATTTGCCTGACTGCAGCCTGTGAGGTTTGCATCTCTCTCCCATCCCCCCATGGCAGAAAGCTGGCACTGCCACTCAAAGCCCTCAGTGTGCCCATGGGGCTGGAGTGCCGGTGCCAGTTCCCTGACGTTGGGGGGGGGGAGCCCCAAGTGTCAGGGGATGGATCTAGGCAAACTGGGGGCTAGATCTGGCCCCTGGGCCATAGGTTCCCCATCCCTATTTTAAGATGCCACAAGATTTCTCGCTGTTTTTGCAGATACAGACTAACACGCCTACTGTTCTGATACATGATAATTCTGAATATTTAAACGTTTTTCTTTTGTTGTAGATTCACTTTTTTATTCAACGATTCTCTGATGTACTTAGCTTCTCTTTATGGCGCTGTATGGTACTTTCTTTGATAGTAAGATAAGATGCACAAAGACTTGAATTTTCATTGTACTGTAGTGGTTTTTTTTTTTAACTATTGCTTCATGACTGATTTCTGCATTTTGTCTGAATCTGTTACTACAGTATTAGGCTTTTCACCACTTCCAGTCAATTTTCTTTTTAAGGGAGGTAAAAGGCTTCTTTATGATGTCAGTTAACCTTTTTTGTATTGTAATGGTTGCACTTAAAATACTTTTATTGGTTTGGAACTTTTTACCTCCTGTACGTTTAGAGCTTGACCCAACTCTGAAATCAGTGGAAAGGCTTCCACAGATATCAATGAGCATTGGTTCAATTCCATAATGGGTAAGAATAGTAACATAGACAAAAGTTTTGTGAGTAGGGTTAGTGTTTAAAGACTCTGCTTCTTCTATATTTATTCATTCAGACAGTCATACATATTGGTCCAGCATTACAGAATAAAATATCGGTGTGTGGTTTTGTTTGTGCTGGTTATTTAGAAAAAGAAGAAAGAGGAAAATATCCATCTTACAGCAATTTCAATTGTCATTTTTAAAAAGTTTTCATGGATCAGATTCAGAGCTCAATTACATAAAATTACTGAATTTGTTCTGTAGTAGCCTTAGTACAGACCATGGCCCACTGTCTCCAGTCAATCTATAGAAAACTACAGGAAATAATTACAGTTGCTTTCAGCAAGCCACATAATACTTGCAGGAACTGAGTTTATGTGCACCGTAGTCATTGTTTTATGAGATGAGATTTCTTAGGTAATATCATTAAGTGATTGATTAAGAATGTTCTCTTCTGGCTGACAGGTTTTTTGGCTGACCACCATGCTGCATTTAAAGTTGCATTAATGTAGAAGCATTCTTTGGTAGGGTTCTTTAAAATAAAACAAATAGGACATGATCATTGTAACCAAATCCTTAATTTATCTACCCACACAGAATTATCCACTATCTCTATCGGACATTTGGTGTAAATAAGGATTTGTTTCTAGAAGCATTGATGGGAGCTCTTAAATAAGATATCAAATGGCAATAAACATTTCATAGTACTGGACTGTGAAAAGCATTTGTAGTTAACCAGGTTTGCTATATATAGTATCTTTCATGAAAGGATTGTAATTCTTTAACAACATTCAATGGATAGTGCTGTTTTAAGATTCATGATTATAGAACTGATATGAAGGAGATTACAATGTGATGATCTTTATGCTGATTAAATATATTTTTTAATTCAGTCAACCCAATTCTTTTTCATGTTTTTCAGCTTAGAATTAAGAGGGTGAACATCCTCAGTAAAACCTGGATCAGAATGGATGCCTTTGTATTTGTATGTCATAATATAGTTTCTTTTGGTGGACTGATTTAAAACACATCACTGTGTGTCCCATCACCTCCAAAATGATGTTTGTCTTTTGTCAAGGCACAAAGAATTTAGCTGCGAAGTTCCCATTATGGACACTCCCAATATCCTGTTTTTGGTGGGATAACCCAAATTTGCAGGTTGTACTTAAATATAGATCTTACAGATCAGTATTTCCTGTTTGAGACAGGGATGGACCTTCTTTAGTTCTATACATTGTTCTGCTAAAGCCACATCTAGGTGCTGCAATAAATTAGTGCTTTGTACAGGAAGGTTCTAGATTAGATGGAATGCAGACCTAATATGGAGGGGAAGCCACAGAGAGTGGGACAAAGGAATACAGGCAGTCCCCGGGTTACGTACAAGATAGGGACTGTAGGTTTGTTCTTAAGATGAATCTGTATGTAAGTCGGAACTGGCGTCCAGATTCAGCCGCTGCTGAAACTGATCAGTTTCAACAGTGGCTGAATCTGGACGCCAGTTCTGACTTACATACAGATTCAACTTAAGAACCCCAGGCATTCCCAAGTCAGCTGCTGCTGAAACTGATCAGCGGCTGATTCCAGGAAGCCCGGGGCAGGGGCTTCCTGTAGTCAGCCACTGGTCATTTTCAGAAGCTGCTGACTAGGGGACACCTGGGGCAGAGCAGCTGGGGTGCTGCTGGGTTGGTCCAGTGGCACCCAGAGCGGCGCTACGGGACCAACCGGCAGCGCCCCAGCTGCTGTACCACAGGCGTCCGGAGCAAAGCCGCGGAGCACGGGGGCAGCGGGACAGCCCAGACGCGCCGTGGCTATCCTGCTGCCCTCGGGCTCCGCGGCTTTGCTCTGCTTTGCTCCCCATCCCCCTGGTCTGCAGACCAGGGGGAGGGGGAGCAGAGTAGAGCAGAGCGGCGGAACGCGCGGCCAGCTGACAGCCCAGACGCATCTGGGCTGTCAGCTGGCCGTGTGCTCCGCTCTGCTTCCCCCCCCCCCCCATGGTTTGCAGACCAGGGGGAGGGGGAGCGGAGCGGAGCAGAGCAGAGCGGCAGAACGCGCGGCCAGCTGACAGCCCAGACGCATCTGGGCTGTCAGCTGGCCGCGTGCTCCGCTCTGCTCCCCCCCCCTGCAGATCAGGGGGAGGGGGAGCAGAGCGGAGCACAGCAGAGCGGCGGAACGCGCGGCCAGCTGACAGCCCAGACACGTCTGGGCTGTCAGCTGGCCGCGCGTTCCGCCGCCGCTTTGCTTCCTCTCCCTGGTCTGCTCGAGACCAGGGAGAGGAAGTGCCCCGTTCGTAACTGCGGATCCGACGTAAGTCGGATCCGCGTAACTCAGGGACTGCCTGTATTGGAAATTGAGCTCCTCCACAGTGTGACAATCGGGCTAGTCCTGAGTCTCTATTTTGGAATTTATAATCTAGTTCATGTAGTTGCAAAACGTTTTGGACTTGGTCTGGCTACCCCTCTGTTATGACCTGAGTGGTGCTGTGGCCTTGAGTGCCAGGCTGCAATGCCTGGAGCACAGAGCCTGGCTCAGCTCCATTGGATAGGAACCACCCTGTGGGGTGAGTGTGAAGTGGACTCATTTTCTAAATTTACCCTCTATATTCATGCTGGGATTAGGACTGTGGTGCTGGGGGGAAAGTAGTGTTGTAGGTGGCAGGTGCCCCCTCAGCAGGCAAAAAGGAGGCAACACCAGAGAGGGAAGAGAGGGACACTAGTCTGTGATCTTGGACACCCCCCTTGAATTTGGACCCTGGATGGGTTGCAAAAAAAGACAACATGCAGTTACTGGGTTACCTTAGTAAAAAGTTTGGGAACCACTGCAATCAAATATAGTTCATAGTATAGTGGACCTTTTGCTTCTAGTGTAATTTGTTGTTTGCTTTTGGAGACAGAGTTGCAGTTAACTGAAAACATGCTTTTTACCTATAGACAGAATTAATATTGAGTAAGTACATAACAAAGTTTTGTTTACATAATGCATCTTTGGTTGCAGGGTCACAGGTTGTGGGGTGGGCCATTGGGTAAGCATTAGGTATGTGCTTTCAAAGACTATATGGTGAGGACTCTCACTCACGTGGCTTTGTGGAGAGAAGTGGTTATATTTGCACTGGTGTCAGCCGACGGTCAGGGCAGTGTGTGTGTGTATGTTTCCGAGAAAAGGTTTAATGTCCGTGTCTTTACTGCTAGGACCGGGGTCCCATCGCAGAGGGTGGCCAGCAGGCCAACAGACGCCCCGTTATATAGGAAGAGCTTATTACACCTTACATGTTAGCTGCTAGAACACAGGGGTTCCTTTGCAGTGGGCAGCCTAGGAAAGGCTGAAAAGGTGCCCCAACGGATCTTGTCACCTGGGAGTGACACAGATCCAAACGCCCAAGCTCTCCCTATGTCTGTCCCTTTATGACCGGCTGAAGTTCTTTTAAATTGTGCTTGGTTCTATTACAGCAACTGAAGGAGTCAGGTTAAACCTTAAACAGTTACAGGTTTATTTGAGGAAGCTTATAAATCATATGGTTGCAATGGCTATTGTTCTATTTCTTAACTACTAGCAAAATATAGATCTTAAAAATGGTTACAAAGAAGATAAAGATAGAAAAATAGAAATAATGGTACCAAGTAACAGCTTACTCTTTCTATGTGTACACTTAAGACAGAGGACCAAATCCAGGTACAATTTTTACCCCCTTCTGTGCCTCTCGACTCCAGCATGTCAGGCCAGGGCCGGTCCCTCAATTCCTAGGAAAGACGAAAATACGAGGTGGGCGTCCCCATAGAACCTCGGGAGGTCAAACACCTAACCCGACCAGCAGGTAGAGAGTAGAATGACACTGCAAGTGAGTGTGTGCTGGACCTATCTTATATACCCATGGGGTCACGTATTTCTCTTTCTTGTCTGTCATGCCAAATGGGGCTGGTCTGTCTTTTGTGAGACCAGTTCTTACAAGGGAGTTGTGAACTTAATTTACACTTGTATGAGAGAATTGAGATGATTAAATTGGAAGTACTGGACATTCTTTTCTCAGTGGGAAATTCCTCTCCCAGGGACTGTGTGTGTTCGAATCAACATAGGTGCCAGCCGGCCACTTCTTGCAGCCTCGAGGCCAGCTTATTGCCTTAATCACTCTCTCCTCATATCTATGTTTTCAGCTTCTCAGGATCAGATGAGCCAGCATAGACTATGCTGATATTATTGCTCCTTCTCTGCCCTGTATGCTTCAGAGAGGCAAATAAGATGGATGAGATTGGGGGGGGGGGGGCAGTCTGTCTGGCTACAACTGGTCTAGGGCTTCTATGGGGCTTTTTTTTGGAGTGAGTGAAGAATCCATATTTTTGTCTTTTGTCAAGGCACAATGATTTTAGCTGTGAAGGTCCCCATTATGGACACTCCCAGCATTTTATGTATGGTTTTGGTGGTATACTTGTTTTGATCTTACAGATCAGTATTTCCTGATTGAGGCAGGGACAATCTTTAGTTCTATGTTTGTTTAATACCCAGTGAAACTGGGACTTGGTCTTGAGTGGAGCTTCTAGGCTCCATCTTAATACAAATAACAAAGAGTGAAAACTAGGGAGAATTCTTTAATCCATACATTTTTAAAGGTAGTCAGTTTGATGCTTTTCAACTTTTCCATTTTTGCTTTAAATCATGCTATTGTGAAAAAAATGAAAGGAGGAAAAATAATAATAATAATAATAATAATAATAATAATAAAATAAAGCACAGACTCTTTGAACTGTTTTTGCTGTATTGAATAGCTAGGATGTTTGGGGCTATCATGAACTGTTTATCAGTTTCTTTCTCTGCTTCTTCTTCTATGAGACATAGCTATTATAGTTTTGCTACTTTATTATGAAGAAGAAAAATGCTGCTTTAAAACATCATAATTTACATGAAACAAGCATAGAAACAGCTTACTTGCCTTGTCAAAACAAATTAAAACTTTTAAATATTTTCATAGAATCATAGAATACTAGAACAGAAAGAGACCTTAAGAGATCATCAAGTCCAGTCCCCTGCCCTCAAGGAAAGACCTGTATCTGCTGCTGCCGCCAAACAGCATGCTTCCAGTTCCAAATGAAGTATGGTTGAACAATCTGCTCATAACACTGAGGTTCTGCTGAAACAACTTGAGGCATTGAAGGAGAGTTACTAAACTGTGCAAACAGCAAAGATTTTATTTGGTTACTTGTTGCATGTAATTCTGAAGTAATTTGTGTTTCTTAAGTAAACATAACTAAATAGGACTACAATAATGAAAAATGTCTTGATTGACTCGCTTCTTGTGGATGTCATGATAATGGGTCTTCAGGAGGAATGCAAATGAGGTGACGACAGCCACCTTATACAATAAGCTGAAAAGTTTATCTTTCACCAACCAAACCAACCAGGTTCAATTTCCCCCTCTACTTGGTGGAGAGATGCTGCCTGAGGGGTTTGTGATGCCCAGTGTTGGATTTCAGTGCCTAAGGTAGCACTCAGAAAGCTAAGGCCTTTTGTGAATCTAGTCCTTGGCATGGGAATTTAGGGCAAAATGTTCAAACTTGGATGCTTAATGGTAGGCTACTAAATTCATTTTTAGGCACCAAAATGAACATGGTTGTCAAAGGTACTGGGCATCTGAAGCTCCCATTGAAGTCACTGATAGTTATGGAAGTTTAGCATCTCTGTAAAATCAGTCCATTTTTAGGCAGCTGCCTGAATGTAGAGTAAAGACCCTAACTTTAGGCATTTGTGTTTAAAAATATAAGCTGTAGAAATTAGTGGCATACTACCAGCATTCTGGGAGCTGTTCTCCCATGGCTGCCTTTGTTCCGATCTTCCCCATTATTTCCTTTATCGTATTCAGTATCTGTAGTATAAAGTTTATAAATTTCCCCTCATATTTGAATAATCCTGATAAACAAGATCCTGAATCCAAATCTAGTTCAGTTGCAAAAATCAGACTTAAGGCACATTACTAGGATTTAATTAAAATTGGTTTAAATTCAGTGACTTTCCTTTGTTCTGTTATCACACTAATGTGAGGGGATTGGAGGTTTATTATAGGGGGGAAAAATACTTGAAACTTTGCACTCAGTCAGTTGTTACAGTAAAAAGGCATGTGGAAGCTTTCTTGTGCTGGCAGTTTCTCTTGTTGCCTGCTTCTGACAGAGTCTAAAACTGGCTGAATATCCAGTAATGAAAAATATTTAAGGCATGGTTGTTGGCTTTTTTCCAATATTGTGTAAGAATTTTGGTCAAAGCAAGTTTTATGCATTCACTCTGTTAAACTTTATGGAATTTCTATTACATTTTCTAGAAACTAAATGGAGTAAGTCTTTATAAAATATTGTAAAAATATATTTTCCCATAGAAATTCTGTAAAGCACTTTGGTTTAGTAAAACCTGTTGTCCCTGGGCTATTGTCAAAATATCTTGCATCAGGATTTGTGATATCTTTATAAAATCACATATTAGTGTTTTGCCAAACATTTTTATAAATATATTAGTAATTTTCAAGTGATAGAATAACCCTTTAAAGCAGCATCGTGTCTTTTGTGTTTCTTTATAGCACCATCAGCACTTTATCTCTCCTCACCTCATTCTGTTTAAAAGTGGCCTATTGGCTTGATATATTGATCTGACTTAGTCCCATGCCTAAAATTGATTTTATTCTCAATGGCACTGTCATCAAACTTTCTTTTTCTTTTTTACCAAGATGGCATGTGATTGGTTTATTTGATTGTAAAAGGCAACTGTGCTTGGTTATAATCAATACACTTGTGTTGACTGCTTCTTATCATTCTCAATATGACTGCATTAACAAATCAACCCTGAAAATGTTCCAGATCTCTGTCAAACTGTGCAGCAAAAACCTGCTGCTATTCGAGAGGAAATATTGTGCTGTTGTTGTGCAGTAGGTACTTTCTGGGAGACCATTCACAATGATGCTGTATTAAATGTACTGTGGTATAAATTTGTATTATGGACAATACTGTGGTAAAGTCAAAGCAACATTTTAATATTTGTTTTCTTTTAAACAGTTTACACTCTAATAATTCATTCACCTCTTAAATCTTTTCTATTGATAAAATGTTACCGTATATATTTGTGTCAGTGACTATTAGATGATAACAGAACAAGTGAAACGATCAGTAAATGTAACATCCAGAATAAGAGGAGGAATTTTCCCTTTATTTTCTAAGTTTTCCTTTTGTAATATCTACACTGTGTTTTCTCAGTTAATGCAGGTGGCATGTCAGCCAGCCATGCCAATTATTAAATTGACTGTGCTATATTGTAAGTGAATCAGGCCACATGATAGCAGTGCTAAAATGGGCCCTCAGCATGTGTGATATGGTCACTCAGCATGTGCCAGTTTATAAGCTAGAGAGAGGCCAGTTATCATGGCACGTTAGTACAGCTGAAACATTCTTTATTCTGAGACAGCTCCATGATCTCCAAAGGCTGGATTTAGTTTTTACCTCATGTACTACAGCCTGAGTGGAAGTAGAGTTAGAATGTCACAGTGAAAAATAAGAGATGGGGTTAATTTGTAAAAAATAAAAAAGACTAACAATGGAAACCAGGAAATGTGTCCTGGTGTTCTCATTGGTAACAAGAGAGAGGGGATAGGGCATTTTCCTCTTCTACCAGAAGAGAGATTTCGAGACTGAATGAAGTGTTTGCATTTTCAAGGGGAAAATTTAGGTCCCTCTGTCCACAGCATTTTTAAAATACACCTCTGAATTAACACTTTTATGGGAAATTATTTTTTCTTGTCTTCTTTGTTCTTCCTTCATCTGGCCTCCCTAGATATGTGACAGATGGCGCTGAATTTTACATCTAAAAATGATATGGATGGGGAAATACTATTCCTCTCTTCTTTTTTTATACCTGTGTGTCAAGTCAGAGGTTGTATCTACATCATTGTAATGCTGATAGATGACTGCAATATAAATGGAGATACATATGTTTCTCCCATTATCAAACATTACAATAGGATTATGGGAGGCATTAATATTGTATCTCAAAGTGTGGGTTCATGTTTAGCTAGTATATATTGAAATTCAGTCCTCTAATTTTCAACAATTTTATGAGGAAATATGAGTTTTAAATGTGTTCCTGATGTTATTGTTTTCAAGATTTCGTCTTTCTGAGAAGGAATTTTTCTTTGGAGTTGTTTGTTGCTGTGAGTATTATGCGTAGTGAGAATCTGACCGGAGCTGCCCCAGGCTCCCCAGCTGCCAGGGAGCTGGGCTGCTGCCCATCATGGCCTCAGCCTTCCCTGGCAGCTGGAAAGCTGGGCTGCCAGTAGGGATGTCAATGTGTAGTTGACTACATGATTAACCGATAAGCCTGATTGTATTGGTTAATCCTATTGACTACATGCACTCCCCCTCCCCTTGCTGCCTCTGTATCAGAGGCAACAAGGGGAAGTGTAGAGGCAGGTGCCAGTGCCCATGGGGATCTGGCTTTTAAATCAACTCTGCATGAGCAATGGATCCTGCAGAGCAGCCTGCCCCTTCCCCACCACTGCACTGCTGCCTCTGATGGAGAGGCAGCAGCACAGAGGGTGTGGTGGGCAGGTGGGATTGGGTACACATGGGAAGCCAGCTTTCAAGCAGGCTGCCTGTACGTATCTGCTCCTGCGAAGCCACTTGTCCCCCTCCCCCACATACACACACTGCTGCCTCTCTCTGAGGAACCAGTGTGTGGGCGGGGAGAGGCGGGAGCCAATACATGCGGGGGGCCAACTCCACAGAGCCGCCTGCACCTCCTCACAGAGGCAGCAGCACTGGGGAGAAGGCGGGGGGATTGCTCCATAGGATGTTGTGCAGCCTTTGTCTGTGGGAAGCTCGGGCCCCCCACAAACAGGGGCTGCTGCTGCGGCAAGCTTTTAAATTGGCTCCCCTCATGGATCGGCTTTCCCCCTGCCACTCTGTGCTCCTGCCTCTGCTACAGCAGCTCGGAGGCAGGAGGCTCCCCTGGAATGTAGACAGGAGCACACTGGCTGCCAGCCCTGCTTCCTCCAAGGGCTATCAAATAATGGTGTAACAACTAAGATTTTTTGTGATTACACCATTATTATTAATATCTAACATCTCTAGTTGCCACGTGTCATGGCCCCAGTCCCTCCTGGGTGCCTGGGCAGTGTAGGCAATTTTGGGAAGGCTCTTCTTCCCTTGACTACATTACTCTCCACCCATGTCCCTCTTCCTGAGTTTCTCTGGAAGAGAAATCTTTGCAGATTCCCAGACAGGGAACCAGAAAGTGGAGCCATGCAGTGGTCAATCTCTCTGGCATACTGTCCTTCAGATTCTGTAAATTTCTGTTCTGCTATCTGCGAAGGGATAACACCTTCTGAGTCTCTTCTGTAGCAGCTAATGTGCAGTGATGTGAAGGGATTAGCAAAAAGAGGCTGTGTTATCATCTGGGACTGAGGTAAGAATAGTAAGTTTACTGTGGAAGGACAGGAGGTAAGAAAAAGGGTCCAGGTATCTCTGGGTTAAAGAGAGATTTCTCTATGGATTCTTGGGTTTTGCAAACTCTGCATCCTAACTAATAAGAAAATCTTAACAACAGCCCACAAACACTTGTGTGTTTAGTGAAACATTTTCTATATTCAGCTCTACTTCTTCCCTTAGTTAGGAAGCACCAGATCTGGTAGGTTTGAGCTCCATCTACCTTTGCCTGCCAGTTGTTTCTGCTTGGTCTCTAAATCCACTATCAATTAAAGAGGAAGGGATCTTTGTCTGATTCTTTTCAGGTTGCCCAAGGTAAGTATTATACAGTCATCTATATATTTGAGAGAGTTTGTCTGTCTGTGTGTCTGTCTCTCTGTTGTTCAAGAACTTCTCTTACAGTGTAAGAGCTGGGACACCAAATTTAGTATAGTTTCTTCTTCTCGTAACTTAAAACAGGGTAAAGTTTTGGTTGTGCCAGGAAAATAGAATGTGCCTTCAATGGGATTGCTTTTCAGAAAATCATATGGAAAAGAGATAGAGTCACCAGGAGTCTGGGGGTGCGCTCCTCCCCCTTCCAAGATTGCCCCAGCCTTGAGCCTCCGACCCCACAAATGTCCTTTGGAGAGGGCAGGGGAGCTGAAGCTTCTCCCCCTCTGATTCATACAGGGAAAGTGCTGGCTGTTCCCCTTCACCAGAAAGCAAGGGGAAAATGAACAGTTTGCTCCATTCCTCTCCCTGCTTGAGGAGTGTAGGGGGGGCAGGTGAACCTGGAACATCCCTCCTCCAGCTGTGCCTGCTGGAACTGCAACAGCCATGGAGAGGCTCTTCTCCCCTAGTCCCAAGTTGCTGCAGTGAAAGAAGGCTGGAGTAGTCTTCTGTTCCCAGGGCAACCTGCAAACTGAACCCCTCGTCCCCAGCTCCACCCCAGAGCAATGATTTAAATGAAGCATGTACATTTTCATTTTATTTTCAAAAAAAGAAAAATTGAGTTAAGGACCCCAGCAACACCAAGTAAAACTTCAACAAGTTGAACCTCTCCAGTCTGGCACCCTGGGGACCTGACCAGTGCTGAAACAGAGAATTTGCTGAACCATGAGAGGTCCACATTGTCTAATAGCATTACTACTGCTTAATGGGCTCTGAGAAGATATTTGAGGTAAAAGATAAAGATATTTGAGGGAGTGGCCGTGTTTGTCTGTAACTTTAAAAACAACGGTTGTCTTGTGAAACCTTAGAAAATAACTAAAATATATAGGATCATGAGCTTTTGTGGGTAAGACCAATGTCCAACTCATCTGATGAAGTGGGTCTTACCCACGAGAGCTCATGATCCTGTATATTTTTGTTAGTCTCTAAAAGTGCCACAAGACTACTCACTATATTTAGGGGTAAATTAGAGCTAAATAACAGCACAGCACACTGAGAGCCAGGACTGGTGGCTGTGAACAAACTTGGTGTGACTACGAGAAACTTGGCCACGCCCATGATCAGTGGAGTTCCAGCTAATTAAAACCATGCCAGGCCACAGATGTTCCTGGACCAGAGAGTGCCAGACTAGAGAAGTTTAATCAGTATTTATTAATATTTGTTTAAAAATGAGGAAAAATAGGTATTGTACTGTAATTATGAATGTTTAAAACAGAACAAAGTTTTTCTGCAGTTACATTTTTAAAATAGTAGGAGGCCTAATTGCATATGCCCCGTTGTACATGTGGTGTAGTACTTGCACAGATAAAGGGCAAGTTAAGTAGCTCAGTGGCCATTTCTATTTGCAGTTCCTGGTTTATGTGGGCAGTGATGGCAACTGTATGCACAAGTGTGGCGGGGTAGTCCCGCCCCTCCCGGAAACCGCCGGGACGCCGCGGCCGCGGGGGGAAGGCTCACCCCCCGGAGGGGAGTGGATCACCGCCCATTGTCCCCGAGCAGGGGGGCCGGCACACCGGCCGGGTGACGAGCCGGGGCCGGCCGGCAGCGCAGAGAGGGGGCGGGACCGAGCTGACGTAGCGATGACATCACGGGGAGGACGGTCCTGGGAGGGGCCGGAGGCTGACGAGGGGGGTGACATAATCTGCCTGCGACCGGCGGGTAGTTTAAAAGGTCGCAGTGGACCAGCCAGAAGGGGGAACGCCGAGGAGACGCCCCCCCCCCGAGAACCGGCGAGTGGACGTTATTATTGGAGGCCCTGGGCAGGATCAGAGGAAGAGCCCAGGTGAGCCTATGGGTTCTGGGGGAAGAAGCAGCCCAGGGCAGGGACGCGGACCCTGAGGGCAGGGGAGTTTAGGGGTCTCGACCCCCCCTGCTAGGTGGGGAGTTCTTTTCCCCGACCTTAGGGCCCTGGGCTGGGGTCCGGAGCGAGGGCGGGCCCGGACCCCCTTCCCCCAACCGCCTAACAAAACCGAACGGACTCGGTCACTTCAAGGCGCTTATAATCAGAGAACTGAGGGGGGGCGGACGTAAGCCCCTCCGCACAGGGGTGGAACCCCTACAACAAGATACACTGGATGCAGTTACATGTGTGTTTGTGTATGCAGACCTCCAATTTAAAAACGTGCATCTCTATTCACTTTATTAAATCGGCATTTTGCAAATTGAGGCTTAGTTTCATATTTATTTTTTGTGTTATTGTCTTTTATTAAAAGGACTACTGTAATAGCAGTGTTAAGTTCTGTTTTGAAACAAGAATCAGCATAAAGTTGCAAATAAACCATTTAACCAAGTGATATCAATACAACGATCTTTTAATTTAATCTATTAGGGTACATCTACTCTGCACCGTTATTTTGAGATAACTAGCATTATAGCGAAATAACAGTGCAAGCATCTACACAGCCATTCCGTTACTTTGAAATAATTTCAAAATAGCAGACGGCTTATTCTGAAATCTGTAAACCTCATTCTATGAGGAATAATGCCTATTCTGAAATAGCTATTCCAAAATAAGGTGTATATATAGACATTCCATTGCTGCTCTTTCAAAATAACCACTCACGGGGCTATTCTCAGTTATTCCTCCCCTGTGCCTCTTGGGGCTCTAAATCAAGGTAGCACATCTACATTAGGGAAGCCTGCCTTGGACTAATTTTGAGGCTTCCCTGTAGTGTAGACGTGCTATTTCAAAATAACCTATTTCAGAATCACTATTCCGAAATATCTTATTTCAAAATAAGCATGCAGTGTAGACATACCCTTAGTGTATGTCTATATCGCAACATTATTTCAAAATAACTAGTATTATTTTGAAATAACTTAGTCTGCATCTACACAGCAGGCAGTTATTTCGAAATAATGTTGAAATACTGTCAAGCTGGAGGACTTATTATTCTGATTCCTGTAACCCTTATTGTACGAGGAGTAAGAGAAGTCAAAGGAAGAGTGCTTTATTTAGAAATAAGTGCTGCATAGATGCTCCCAATTTCAAAATAAGTTTCAAAATAAACTATGCACATGACATAGCTCAATTTGCATTGCATATTTCGAGTTAAACCCTGCTGTGTAGATGCACCCTAAGAGAAACATTCTTAGACCTCAGCATCACCAGTAGATGTGAGAAACATGTGAATATTGGTCTTCATTCAAATCAGTGCCATTTCTACTTAAAAGAAAATGACTTCACGAATATTAACTATCAACTAATTGAGACATAATTAAATGCAAATGCTACGTAATGTAAGCAATTGAGGGAGAGGCCTGTGGTTAGGGAATTAGCAACTGATTTAGTACACACAGCTAACAGCATCACCTAAGAATAAATTAGAATGCAAGAACTATTGTTGCTACTAGTGCTTGCAAAAGCACTATAACTGTTCTGCAAATAGCTACATAATGTTACACCATAAAGATCCTCAATTTTACAATAATTGTGTTGATAAATCAATTCAGGAGAGTTATTCAATAACATGAACCTGAAGAGATTTGCATGATTCCTTTGGTAAAGAAAACTAAAATGGATATTTTCTTATTAGCTAGTAGAACTAATTTGGGTGAAACTCCTGCCATGCTCCAGGTCATGTTGACAATTGGGAATGGACTCCCATTAGAACTATACCACTTGACATGTATTGTTTGAGTTCAGTTGTGACTTTTCCTTTTCTTTCTTTTATTTGTACAGAATAGTATCAAAACTGTGTTTCTGATGTATTACTGTGGAGAAATTTTCAAGGTCACTCATTTTCATCTTATGGGAAAAATATCAAGAAATAATGTCCACTAACTTCTCATCCAGCTATCACTGAAAACCAAGAAGGCAATCAGGGTATAGTGTATAGAACATATCTACTTTAGTCAAAGATCCACAAAATTGCTGAAAATTGTCTGTGTATGTCATTTAGACAGAGATTTTATTCCATGTCATACTAGTATTCATTCAAGAACTGGAATAGAAAAGAGTTTCACAGAGGAAGAGTTTTTCTATTGTTAGTAGGACTCTCCAGTTTTGTTTTATTGACATTAGAGCTGCCTTAGATTCTCAGATTTTGAGGTAGAAAAATAGGAACAAATGTTGCCCGGAGCTTGTAAATGCTGCTGAAGTAAACACAAGATTTTATAATTCTTTGTATACTAACCAAAAATATTTACTACATGGAAATTATTGAGTTGGTAAGAGCAAAAAGAACAAGAGTTCAGACTTTGTTTCATGCTCTGTTTTATTTCCAAACTCCTCCTTAAAAGGCTAGTATGTCCAAGAGGACTATAAATAATGACAAATTTCAGGTAAATAGTTTTTGTTCTGTCTACAGTGATGTATTTTGATTAGTTTTCCAGTGATTAACTTCTCTACTACCCCTCCCAGAATAAAAATTGGGTCAACTTCTGCTTGTAGTGCATGGATTTTAATTAGAGACATGTACTGTGAGGGAGTGACAGCCTTCCTCCGTCAATGCTATATAAGAAAAAAAGGTGACTTCACAAATGAACCTTCAGTCTCAGTGTGAGGTCTCTTTCATTCTAGGCTCTTATTCAGTGCATCAGAGAATGTCAGAGTACGATGGGAAGAAAATGAGCTGGCAAAGTGTTTCTATCTCTAGCAGCTGTCTGGTTTGTTATTGGGCAGAAATCATTTGTTGAATGTGCAAAGTATAATGAACTTCTATTCTTTACAATGCATTCTATCACAATTTTAATGTATCTCTCTTTGCCCTGTTCAACATTATTGATTGCAACAGTACATTTTGCAGGGGAAAGTTAGTGTAAGGCTACGGTTCACACCAAGGGTGGGCAAGGCAGCGTCTGTGGGCCAGATCCAGCCCGCTAAGCTGGTTGATCTGGCTCACAGCCATCCTGCCACTCCCATGCCCCCAGGCCAATTGAGACTTGGGAATGGGGAGCACGCAAAGTCTCCTCCCGCCACCCAGAGCGCATGGTGTCAGACTGAACTGCCAGCTATTCAAAACAGCTGGCAGTTCTCTCTAGGCACCGCACGCCCCAGCCAGGGGCAGAGGGTGAGAGAGTTTGCACATTCCCATGCCCCCAGGCTCTAAATGGCCTGGGGGCAGGAGCAGCACATGAAGTCTCTTCCTTCTGCTAGGGGCACTCAGTGCTAGAGTGAACTGCTAGCCATTCAAACCAGCTGGCAGTTCTTTCTAGGCGCCAGGAGTATGGGGGCAAAGACTTCACATGCTCCCCCACTCCCAGGCCAATTAGAGTCTGTGGGTGAGGGAAGCCTCCTGGCCCCCTCCCCTTCCACTCAAGGCCTCATCCCTTCCAGGCAGCCTGTGACTACTTCAGACATTTGTGATGTGGTCCCCATTCAGAAATCATTGCTCACCCCAGGTCTACAATAAACTGTTTGGTTGGTCTTGTTATGCCACTTGGGTATGTGAAAAATCTAATTGTAATTATAAAGCCAGGATTTTAGGTACTATACCTACAGGATTTTTCCTCATCTGGAGAATTTGGGAGGAATCTAAATAGTTACTGGTATGAAAGCTAGGAAATTGTAGCTGTCAATTATTTCACATTGTGTATTGATTGTTTTTGTAATCTATACAATTACCCATTGAAAATTAAACTGAAAAGTGACTGTATTTAAGACAAGGTCTTTAAAGGTGAATGTTGATTGTTCTAATTCAGGTTTGTCCCAAATCTGTAGGCATTTCCAATATTTTAATTTTCTTTTCACCTGCCTTGCTTGAACTTTACCATACTTGGTGTGCTTTTTATTTTTAACACCGCTCACCCAGGGGTGGGGCCTCCCATGTGCTGCGTGCCCGGGGCCGGTGCTGCCCCTGTGCTGTGCATCTGGGCTGGTACCGCCCATACGCTGCACACCCGGGGCCGGGACTGGCACAGACCTTGTGACGCACACCCGGGGGTGAGGCCACCTAACCGCAGCGTGCCTGGGGCCAGCACTGACCATGTGCTGTGCGCCCGGGGCCACCGCTGCCAATGCACCCAGAGGCTGGTAGCGCCCATGTGCCATGTGCCTGGTGGCGGGGCTGGTCCCGATCACTCGGCGGACGCACAGAAATAGCCCGGCGGGCACCGGGTTGGGGACCACTGTGTTAAAGTGACATTGAGGCTGATCTTTCCATATCAGTACAGGGTTATAAATGGTGAAAGAAACCTCCGAAATCCGACACTCTGGAATTGCGGGTTGTCCAGTCTAGTCCCCAGAATTATTGAAAGTGGTTTCTGTAACTAGGTTCAGGTTCTTTGATACATGCATGTTATGGTGACAAGGCCATGTCTTTAGAGGACTCATAGGGCATGGCTATACAGCAGGGCAAAACTCAAAATAAGCCACGCAACTTGAGCTATGCTAATTGCACAGCTTAAGTAAAAATAGCTTATTTCAACTTTTGGCACACTCTACACAGCAGTTATTTCAAAATAGAACACTCTTCCCCCATTTCTCATGAAATGAGGCTTACAGAAGTCAGAGTAAGAAGCCTGTTATTTTGAATTTATTTCAAAATAATGGGCTTGATGTGTAGATTCCAAAATAACGCTGCTGTGTAGACATAGCCATATTGGTCCCATACTGCTTAACTCCTGGTTTTCCTGTGATGTTTAATATGAGGATTTCCCCTCAGGAGAAATATGCTTCTGTTACCACTAGTGAAATGTTTTGGTAATTTTTTTACTCATTTGATACCATTCATGTACCTTTCCCCTGGACTTCATTCTTTACCGCACTATGAAGCCAGGATCTTCCATCCATTAAGACCCCTCTGTACTGTCCTTTGCCCCTATAGCTTCTGCTTTTTCCTCAGTGGTAAAGTTGGACTTCTTCTCAATAGCTGGTTTAGCATACAGGGCTGTACCAGGAAGCCCCTTCTTCTCAAGTTCACTGGAAGAAGGTTTTATTTACAAATCTTACATAAAAGTATAGATAAAGACCATGGATCTAGAATAGGATCATTGTAGTTAGATTTTCGGCCCAGTTATTTTTTGCTGTGTTCCTTATTGTAAAGTAAATAGCTAGTGTTTTGTCCATTCTGTAATTTTAGATACTTAATTTTAACTGGAGCACTTCATTTCCTTCCCGACATTAAATGTAATCCTCCTAGTGGAGCTCTACTCTCTATTTCCTTGAAATATGTTCCGTTAGTGACTCTCTTCTTATATAATTAGATGTGCACTTCAGCTTGACCCAAGAGAACCCCAAAATACTATATATGTTTGTGGTGTAGCCAAAGACAGATGTTGGCCCTGCTAATTAACAAAGAACTCTTAGAACCAAATAAGGAACTTTGTTCCCAGCCTGCTGAAGCAGGCTTGTATGAAGGGGGGAGGATATGAAGGATGCAAAAGCACCCCTTAGGGTCCCCCAAGTAAGCATGCTCTGGCCGGCAAGGAAAAGGCAGGAGTCAGTACGCTGCCTGAGCTTCCCTCTCCCATGCTCTGACCAGCTGGGAGAAGGCTGGGGCTGATTTCCCTGCTTACTTGGGGGTGCATTCACTCCCTTGCAGTCCATATTTACCAAAAAAAGCACTCTTTTCCCCCCAGAAATTTCTGTGTACGGGCCTGGAAACACTTTACACATTTTGACACTCAACTAAAATGGAAAGATTTTTGTTTTGCTTTTCTTCGTTTCAGTTGTGGATATTAAAATCTAGCGGCTGAAAAAAAATCCATGAACTGAAAATTATTTTTTTCCTGAAATCCCTGCAAACTCAGCTTGTTCACTTGCCTGTCTCAGTTATACTTAAATTATTTGAGTATATACCATATTTTATTCATGTGTATCACATACTCACAATTTATTTACAGTAGCTGTGACAAGTGAGAAGATAACAAAAGCCACCCATATCGAAGTTCACTTCAGCAGAGTTCAAATTCTGCTACATAAGTACATCTGAGAATTGTAGCATGTTCTTTTAATATCAGGCCATAGAAGACAGTCATTCTGATGAGTAATTTATTTACTTTGGTTTTACACAACAACAGAATCTAATTTATTTGTGTGCCCATCTGGGCTAGATAGCTCATTTTAAGTTAATTTAACAATGATAGACTGCTACTGGCCTTTTCTTTCCCAGGAGAAGAGGTTGACAGACAGCTGTGTAGAGATGCTATCTATCCAATTCCCATTGTCTGTGAAGTTCCATGCCCAAAGGATTGTGTGCTCAGCATGTGGTCTGGATGGTCCTCCTGCTCTCACACCTGCTCAGGCAAAACCACAGAAGGAAAACAGATGCGATCCCGCTCTATTCTGGCATATGCAGGTGAAGGTAAGGTTGCATACTTCAGCAGTCAGTATTTGGTCTGAATTGTTAATTGACTTTACAATGTTGAAATAATTCAATGATCAGAGTGAACAGCTTACTACAGTGCATCTTTTCTTTCAAAATAAAGTGTATTATATTTAATTTAAAAAGTTGGCAGTGTTAATTTTTAATACATGTGTTTTTTTCAGTTTTAATGAAATGATTATTTGGTGTTTTTCTTTGCTTTGGTTTGTCTTTGTTCTTGTGTTTGTACAAGTGTGTCATTTCTTATTGTACATGCTTTTTTTGCTATTCTGCATTTACATTAAACTCGAAAAATGATTTATCATAAACAGACCACAATGTAAGATATTTGCAGGTCTTTTGCAATCCTACATTACTCATAACTTACAACAGTATCCTGCAAACACTTAAGCATAGGAGTAAGTGTTTGCAGGATTAGAGTTTGTTGGTATCACAGATAAATCACTTTTCCATATCCATAGTTAAAGTTGTTATTGTTCATAATAATAATCATTTGTGTGTCCTCCCTCCCGAGCTTAATCTCATAGGGCTCTGGAAGTTGAGCCTCTGTCCATCCAAGTGTATTTACACTGACAGAATCTCTCCTTTTGGATTAAGTTAAACACAGTCTGACTTTCCTGCATTCCCACAGTAACTGCAAGCATATATCCTATCTCACAATTCCTGCATTTAGTATTAACAGAATTTGTGACCCCACAACAGCCAATTGGTTACAATGGGCAAAACACTATTGTAGCAGTTGAATATCTAGCAGACATAAGCAAACTGAGTGAACTGTATTTACATGCACACATCCAGAATGTCATTCTTTAAACTGGGAGTATCTGCCAGGTTAAGCACAGACTTTCTTCTTTTACATTCCCCCAATAATTACAAACATTGCAATTAGTATTAATACAATTTGTGACCCTACACCAGCCAAGTTGATTATAATGAGCAAAACATTACATTAAACACACCCGGGATTTCTTTCCCATTCCTTCTGGCTGTAATGAACACATTGATTCAGACCTCGCTTACACACATCTCTGCACTGCAGCATCTTGGCCATCTACACATAAGGATTTACCTGAAGGAAGAGGGGAAAGCAATGTAACACCCGTGGCTCCCCCACAAGACTCCTGCAGAGTTCTGGCAGGATAATCTCCAGGGAATCAAGAAACATTAGGAAGATGGATCAGAGCTGAGAGTTTTGACCTTAATCTTCAGACCAGCTCAGCTGGAAATACAAGGGACAATTTGTAATGGTCAGAGAAGAAGTAGCTGCTCTAGATAGATCAATCTACACAACAAAATAGAAATGCTGTTTAAAAATTAGAAAAATGAAAATTATCTCTTTCTCTTCCTCCATTCCAACATCTCAAAAATCACAATAATGAGATTTTGAAAAGACAATTATCTAAGAACAGCCCCCCAATGTGAAATTTTCCTTAACTGGTGGCTTTCATTTGTAACTCAAGATATTTGCTTTCAATTGTTTATTTAGCATTAAGGAAACAGAAATATTGCCACCCTTTACTACTGCAAATCTTGACTGTATGGCACAGAAATATAAACCTGACTTTAGGAAATGCTAGCTACCATTCGGAGTCAGGGTGTGCAATATTAAACCAAACAAAAAACCCAAAACAGTAAGTAATGTTCTACCAAAATTCTACCACAATCTTACATTTCTTTTTAAAAAGTGGCCATCTGATCCCAGTGTGAGCTGCTGGTGATCAGAACCAACCAGGATCATACTTTAGGCCCTGATTCAGCAAAGCATTTAAGCACGTGAGTAAATCTATACTATTCAGCAAGGTCCCGATTCATCACTGACTGGAGACAATGGGATCTGGAACAGGTCCCAAAGTACTAAGCATATGCTTTGCTATACAGGGATAGGATTACTCATGCTTAAAGTTAACCATGTGTTTGAGGAATTAAGGCTTTAGAGAGAAAATATAATTTATGAATAAAAGGTAACCTTGCAGAATTGAAATACCCTTACTACTATAGCTGAAGTGTAGTGTTCACCTTTTCTCAGATTAAATCATACCAGTTCAGATTATAACTTTTAGGCTTCACTTAAATTAGATCAGTTTTCATCTTCCTGACAGTAAATCCATTATACCCTTTAGTCACTTCTTGTTTGTCAAATAATTAGTGACTTTTCACCTTGAGAAATACACAACAAAGGTTTAGCTATGCTTCCAGAATTGATTGCATCATTATGTCTAAAGACAAGACTCTTCACACTGGAAAAGTATTAGATGACCAAGGCACAAATTTATGATTGTTCTTTGCTATCTTTAATGGTGCTGATAAAACAGTGTAATCTGAACATTAATAAGTTATCTTTTAAGTGCATTATCTGTACTATATATATAATATTCATGTTGTCTTACACTAAGACCTGTTCCTAAAAATATTTACTGATGGTATTCATGTAAGTGGAAACATTGATGTCCCACTCAAAGACTTCTTGCACCTTTCTCTAAAGCATCTGGTACTGGCAGTATTAGATAGAATACTAGACTAGCTAGACAACAGACCTACATAGACATATATCTTTTTGTCCATACCTATATTAAATGGTACCTATAGCCATAGTGTATGAGCAGCTTGCATTTAAGACCTATAGATGAGTTAGTAAAATCATTCCCAAACCCCTTACAATGTTCATAGTCAACTACATGATGACAGGCCTGAATGAGCAAGTGAGCTTTAAATCAATCACTGAAAATGGCCAAACTTTGGTTGTGCTGAGCTGTTAGCACAGAGTTGATAGATGTGGACACTTGACTAAAAGCACACTGCAGCTAGTCTTGGATAGTTCAGTTATAAGATCCTGCAAATCTGACTATAACTATGAAATCCAGTTATAATAAAATCAAATAATATTGCAGTCCTTCAAACTAGCATCAGTGCTTTTCTCTGATTCAGCATGGTACTTAAGCTTGGTTGAAGGTCAAGCATGCAAGTAATCCCATAGAAATTAATGGAAGTACTTATGTACTTAAACTAAGGTAAGGATGTGCAGCTACCTTTTTGGATCAAGGCCCGAATTGGCTTCTTATTACTCCTTCATTTGTGAGCTCTCTCTCCCTCTCTGGTTATGAATAAAGGTATATTATTTTAACATTCAGGAAACCTGAATTTAACTCACTTTGCAATATTGGTCTGGGCTGCATCGTGCTTTCAACTATCGTGGAACCAGAGGTGTCGTCTTGAGGGGTTTTAATTCTTCACTGTATTTAATTCTTCATTATACCTACTCATGTGGTATAAAGAGGCCATAAAGTTAGTGGAATTGGCCTCTAGAAAATACCACTTAGAAAATACACGTCATAGCCTTTTTTTTCCTAGACCCTTTCATAGCCCCAGAAGTAGGGATTGTGTCTCAGGCATAGGATTAGCTAATGTATTTCTTCACTTGAGCTACTTTTATCTATTTTTATCTGAAGGAATAGCCCTGTTGGGGTTGTTATAAGCCAAGCTTAAGTTACAAATTCATGAAGGTACTCTAAATTATGCTGCAGGCTACACTGAGAATGAGGAAACGCAAAGACACAATAAAACTCTTCCTCCCCATCTTGCCCATTCCTGTACTGAGCAAATGTTTGCTGGAACTGTGAATCTGGCCAGGGTGCACAATCAACATACTCTTGGGTGCATCATCTTTTCCAGGCCTACATCCAGCAGCATAAGCAGCTGAACCATACCAGTTATGCTGTCAGAGGATCTTAGGAGGCTATGGAAGATGGGGCTGGATTTGTTTAAATCTACTGAGAGAGACAAAAAGTTGTGTGCGTAGTATGAGATGTTCCACAACTGTTTGTGTCTCTGGAATCATTCTCTTCATTTGGCTTGAAGGGAGTAATAATTTAAGTTTCCTTTCTATGAGCCTGGCAGTACCTCAGTTGTTGCTTTCCAGCTCATCTTCGCTGTATAACAAAAAACTCAGGGAAACGTGTATCTGAAAATCTAAAATGACAGTAAAAGACATCATGCCGTGACCTTACACATCTCATAGATGTTACGCATATCCAGATTTAATATATACAATATACATCTCTCTGTGTGTGCCATGTCAGGCTGCAATATATGGGTTTTTTCACCTTGCCATAATCCTCCCCATAAATTAGCTGTAATTAGGAAGCACACACTGAGGCTTGTTTTTGCATAAGTCTTGACCTCGTACTAAAACCTGCTGTTGTGGCCTCAAATACCACATGTATCTGCATATTTTACATCACTTTATACGGTGGAGGTTTCTCAAAGCATAATGCAGATGCTGGAGCTGTTTTCCTTTGTATTTGTCATTACCAGATAGGCTATTGCTGCATTGTGAAAAAATACAGAGATTAAAAAACCCACAAATGACAACATAAGAGGAAAAAATGGAGTTTAAGGCCAGAAAGGACAAGATTAGGTCATCTAGTCAGAATGTCTTTATATTGCAAACCAATCACTTGTGTTTGTATCTAGCTAAAGCATTAAGTTGGATGAGATCCGAGTCCTTCTTGTTCAATATTCTGTGTCTGACAGTGGCCAGTACCATATTCTTCAGAGGCAGGTGCAGTCTCCTTAGTGGACAGTTATTGAACAACCGTATGATAGAAGACATTTCTTTCCATCTCCAGACAGATAATGGTTGGCTTCTGCCCTGAAATACTGTTATTGTTATTAGTTCATTATTTAATTTTGTTAGGGCTGACAATTTATCTGCATAATGCCTGCAATTAGTTCAGGGCAGGATTAATGTGTTTAAAAAATTAACATATTAATCACAGGTATCAATGCTGCGCTGCCCCTTCGAAGTGCCGCTCTAGCGTTTCAAGGAGCAGCACTGCACAGAGCCCAAGGTCAGCTGGGGACTCCAACTGACCCCAGGCTCCCATGGTGCTGCCCCTTGGAAACGCAGGGGTGGCTTTTCCAAGAGGCAGCACTGCACGGATCCAGGGTCAGCTTGGGACTCCAACTGATTCTGGGCTCCTGCGATGCTGCCTATTTGAAATGTTGCTGCTACATTTCAAAGAGGCAGCTGAACTAAGCCTGGGGTCAGCTGAGGACTCCAGCTAACCCCAGCTGTTACGGGGTCCGTGAGCCCACCCCGTCCTGGGCAGTCACACTCCCACGGTTGCCGTCCCGGAAGGTCCCAGTCTCAGTGCCGCGGCGCCGGGTCGGCCCTCCCGGTGGTTGCCCCGAGGATCCCGCGAGCGAGGAGGTGAGGGGGGTCCGGGCCCTCCCTCTCTCCAGACCCCAGCCCAGGGCCCTAAGGCGGGGGAGATGCTCTTCTCTCCCCCGACCTGGCTGATGGGGCACAGAACCGCAACGCATCAACCCTCGGGCTCCAGTACACCCGCCCTGGGCTGCTTCCTCACGCCCTCGCTCGTCCGCTCACCAGCTGGCTGGTCTCGCCGCCTCCTCGGTGTCTCTCAGTCTCTGCCTCCAGCGTCCTCCTTCTCCTCCTTCCCCTGCTTCTGCCTCTCCTGACTTTATACCTGGGGAAGGTGCCGCCCCACCCCTCCAGAGCACTCACACCTGTGCTCATCCACGGCCCCAGCTTCTCCTCCCCAGCTGTTTCCCCTCACCCCCAGCGTTCTCTCCCTCTCCTGCAGCTGTGGGGCATAGGGCCGGCTGGGGCGCCCGCGGGGCCGCCCGCCCCGAGGCTGGTGGGGTGCCGTCCCTGCCCGGTTGTCCCCACTAACCTTGCCGGGGGGGGGGTTCTTCCCCCGCGCTGTCCCGGGCTGCGTCCCTGGAGCCGCCAGCCTGGCGGCATGTCCCGGCTGCCCTGCTGCCTGCGTCCCCGGCGGCAGCAGGTCCAGCCGTGGCGTCTCTTCCTGCCCCGCTGGGGGGGCCCTCCTCGGTGCGGGGTTGCCTCACCCCGTCACCACCCTCCCCTGTGTTGCTCGGGGTCCCGCCCGCTCGCCCGCCTGCCGAGCGGCGCGTCCCGGTTACCCCACCGGACGCGTCCTCGGCGGCGGCGAGACAAGCCGCGCCGCTTTCCCCTGCCTCGCTGGGGGGGGCCCCTCTAGTGCGGGGTTGCCTCACCCCGTCACACACATCCCCCCTTAAGTCGAGCTCTGGGGGTCCTTTCGTCCCCTCAGCCTCCTTTATACTTCGCGATAGGAAGTCCGCGTTCTGGTGCGCCGCCCCCGGGCGGTGTACCACTTGGAAACAGTATGGTTGGAGAGCTAAATACCACCGCATTATTCGTGCATTAGTCTCTTTCATCGACTGGATCCACTTCAACGGTGCGTGGTCTGTGATCAACAGGAACCGGTCCCCTAGAAGGTAATAACGTAAAGCCTCAATGGCCCATTTAACTGCCAGGGCCTCTTTCTCAATAGTCGCATAGTTCTTTTCCCGATCGAACAGTTTGCGACTCAGGTATAGTATGGGATGCTCCCCCCCTTCGACTTCCTGCGCTAACACTGCCCCGAGCCCCACCTCTGAGGCGTCCATCTGCAGGATGAATGGTCTTGAAAAGTCGGGTTGTCGTAATATAGGGGCGGACACCAGGCGTCGTTTGATCGTGTCAAATGCCTGCCTGCCCCTTTCGGTCCATCTTACTTTTTGGGGTTGGTTGTTCCGCGTCATGTCTGTCAACGGGGCCGCTAGGGTGGCGAAGTCGGCTATAAATCGTCTGTAGTACCCCGCTAACCCCAGGAACTGACGTATCTGTCTCTTGGTTGTGGGTAAAGGCCAATCCCGTACCGCACTCACCTTGTCGACTAAGGGCTTTAGGCGCCCTCCCCCCACGGTATAGCCTAGATATGACACTTCCCGGCGTCCGAATTTGCATTTCTTTGGGTTTGCTGTTAAACCCGCCTCCGCTAAGGTTTTGAGGATGGCCTGCACATGTTTCAGGTGTTGCTCCCAGGTTGTGCTAAATATGACGATGTCGTCAATATACGCGACGGCGAAGGCCTGGTGCTGCCGCAGTATTCGGTCCATGAGCCGTTGGAATGTTGCCGCGGTGCCATGGAGCCCGAATGGCATCGTCACAAATTGGTACAGCCCAAAGGGAGTGGCAAAGGCGGTCTTTTCCCTGGCTCCGGGGGTCAGAGGAATTTGCCAGTAGCCTTTCGTGAGGTCAATCGTGGAGAGGTACTGGGCTTCTCCAATACGCTCGAGCAACTCCTCCACCCGGGGCATGGGGTAGGCGTCGAAGCGTGAGATCGCATTCACCCCCCGGAAGTCTATACAGAACCGTAATGTCTTGTCTGCCTTTGGAACCAGCACTATCGGGCTCCGCCAGTCACTATGCGATTCTTCTACCACCCCCCACTGTAACATCAGCTGTAACTCCTGTTTCACGGGCTCCCATAACTTCCGTGGTAATGGCCTGAGCGGGTTGCGGACTCTCTTCCCGGGCTCCGTGTCTATCTCATGGGCGGCGAGGGTCGTCTTACCTGGATGGCTTGTTAGTACGTGTGGAAACGTCTGTAGCAGCTGTTCCATCTCTTTCCTCTGCGCGGGTGCCAGTTCTCCCTCTATCCAGGGTTTTTCCTCTGGCTCACACCAAGGGCCGAGGTCTAACTCGAGGGGCCGCGGATCCACCAATAGTGCTTCTCGGGGCTTCCACCTCTTTAAGAGGTTTACATGGTATATTTGGGTGTCCTTCCTTTTCCCTTGTAACCTCAGTTCATAGTCCACCTTCCCAACCCTCCGGAGAACCTCAAATGGGCCCTGCCACCTCGCCATCAGCTTGGAATCTCGGTCTGGCAATAGCAACAGGACCCGATCTCCTGGTGCGAATTCCCTCAAACGGGCCCCCTGGTTGTAGCGTCTTTCCTGGTGCTCCTGAGCCCTTTCTAGATTGCTTTTCGCTAACTCCCCCAGTGCTCTCAACCTTTCCCGGAGTTGCAGCACATAGTGGACTGTCCCCCGGGCCCTCGACTCTTGCTCCTCCCAGTTCTCTTTCACCAGGTCTAATATTCCCCGTGGTTGCCGCCCGTACAACAATTCAAATGGGGAGTACCCCGAGGAGGCCTGGGGCACTTCCCTGACAGCAAACAACAGGGCCGGCAACATCTTATCCCATTCCCGGGGGTCGTCATGTATAAACCGTCTTATCATTGCTTTCAGCGTCTTGTTAAATCGTTCTACTAGGCCATCCGTTTGGGGGTGGTACACGGAGGTGCGTAAGGTTTTAATCCGCAGCATCCGACAGAGTTCGCTCATTACCCGGGATGTGACATTTGGGCCCTGATCCGTTAACACCTCCCGAGGGAGCCCTACCCTCGCGAAGATTTTTACCAGCTCTCCCGCGATCACGGACGCCGTGGTGGACCGCAATGGGACGGCTTCGGGATACCGAGTTGCGTAGTCTATTAAAACCAATATAAATTGGTGCCCCCGTCCTGACTTCTCGACCGGCCCTACCAGGTCGAAAGCCACCCGCTCGAAAGGGACACCCACCACCGGGAGCGGGATGAGCGGGGCCCTCGGGATCCCTGCTGGGGCCGTCAGCTGGCACTGTGGGCAGGAGTCACAAAAGTCCCGGACAGCCCGATATACCCCTGGCCAGAAGAACCTTTGCAGCACGCGCTGTTGGGTCTTCTCCCGCCCCAGGTGCCCGGCCCAGGGGTGGGCGTGCGCCAATTCCAAGACCCGCCACCTATACCTGGTGGGGACTAATAGCTGGCGGACCGTCTCACGCCCCTCCCTCTCCTGGGTCACCCGGTATAATCGATCCCCGCGTACCTCAAATCGGGGATTCTGGCCATAGGTCTCCTGAGGCCCGTCTCCTTCACCCGGGGCCGTAGCTTGGTCCCAGGCTCGCTGAAGCGAGGGGTCTTCCCGCTGAAGCTGGATGAAGTCCCCTTCGTCTACCTCCAGATTAGACAGCTGGGTATCCTCTCCGGTACCGGCCGGCGTAGCCCCTCCCGTAGGGTGCCCGCTAGTCGGGGCCTGGGCTTCTTCCCCCTGCGCCACCTCCGGCACCCTTTCCCCGGGGTCGTCCTCGAGTGATGTCACGGCCTGCCCCCATTGTCGGAGCAAGGGGCCCAGGCCCGGCCAGTCGTATCCCAGCAGGGCGGGGTACGCCAGGTTTGGGGCTAACGCCACTCGCCACGTCTCTGTATGCCGTCCGTCCTCTATCTGGACCCAAGCCGTCGGATAAGGGCGGACGTCCCCGTGGACACACTGCATCCAGATGGGCCCTCCCGTAGCTGCTCCCCCTTCGACCAGGTCTGCCCGGACCATCGTCTGTCCGCAGCCGGAGTCCACCAGTGCCTCCACAATACGGCCCCCCACTTTTACCCTGGCCATCACCTTACTCGGCAGGGGCTTCGCCTTCTGGGCCTCCGAGGTCATCACCCTTCCGAAAGTACAGTCCATTACAGGGCACTCCCGGCGGAAGTGGCCCTCCTGCCCGCACTGGAAGCAGACCAGCTTATTAGGTGGCCCCACCTTCCGTCCGTTGTCTCCCTCGGGGGCGAGCCCCCTCTTCTCCGCCCTGGGTTCTTCTGCTGGGTTCCGCCATACGGGTGCTAACTTCCGTCCCCAGGCTGGCCCCGGTTCCGCCGACTGCCTTCGCTCTCCCCTCCCGGCGGGGCCCTTACTTGCAATTGACGCTCTCCCGGGCGGACCACTCACCGGATTCTTCCCGCGCTCCTCCGTTCCTTCTGCGGCCACAAAATCCTCCATCAACGTCACTGCTTCAGCTAACGTGGAGGGCCGGTGACGCCGAACCCACCTCTGTCCTTCCCCCGGGAGCACCTGTATAAACTGTTCCAAAATGACGAGCTCCGCCACCTGCATTCCCGTCTTGGGCTCGGGTTCCAGCCACCGCATCCCGGACTCTTTCAGGCGATGGGCCACTGCGCGGGGCCGGTCTCCTGGCCGGTATCGTTCTTGCCGGAACCGCTGGCGGTACGTTTCGGGGGTTATCCCTACCTGGTCTAATATGGCCTCCTTCACTTTATAGTAGTGGAGCGCCTCCCTCGCGGGCAACCCCCGATATGCCATCTGGGCCGGTCCGGACAAGTAGGGAGCTACTATAGTCGCCCAGTGTTCTTCCGGCCATCTTGCCGCCGTGGCCACTCGCTCAAAGGTTACGAGGAAGGCCTCCACGTCATCCGCTGGGCCTAACTTAGCTAAACGAACGGGCGGCTGGACCCCTCCCGCTGTGTCTTCTTCCCCTGGCCAGGGGGCTTCCCCTCTCCCTCGGCGGGCCCCTACCGCCTGTTGGTGTTCCGTGAGCTCTCTAACCAGTTGCCGTTGTTGCTCTTGAAACTGCGCCGCCAGCTGTTGCACGATCTGCGTCTGTTGGTGCTGCTGCTGCCGCTGGTTTTCCATCACCCACTCCAACACCTTCGCCGGCTCCATCTGGGCGGCCCCCTTAGAGAGAAGACCACAAACCTCCACCCTTATCCGTGCCCAAGAGCCACCCCTGCTCCGCTAGCGCCCCCCTTCCGTTCGGGGGCCCGCCACCCACATTCTCCACCACGTGTTACGGGGTCCGTGAGCCCACCCCGTCCTGGGCAGTCACACTCCCACGGTTGCCGTCCCGGAAGGTCCCAGTCTCAGTGCCGCGGCGCCGGGTCGGCCCTCCCGGTGGTTGCCCCGAGGATCCCGCGAGCGAGGAGGTGAGGGGGGTCCGGGCCCTCCCTCTCTCCAGACCCCAGCCCAGGGCCCTAAGGCGGGGGAGATGCTCTTCTCTCCCCCGACCTGGCTGATGGGGCACAGAGCCGCAACGCATCAACCCTCGGGCTCCAGTACACCCGCCCTGGGCTGCTTCCTCACGCCCTCGCTCGTCCGCTCACCAGCTGGCTGGTCTCGCCGCCTCCTCGGTGTCTCTCAGTCTCTGCCTCCAGCGTCCTCCTTCTCCTCCTTCCCCTGCTTCTGCCTCTCCTGACTTTATACCTGGGGAAGGTGCCGCCCCACCCCTCCAGAGCACTCACACCTGTGCTCATCCACGGCCCCAGCTTCTCCTCCCCAGCTGTTTCCCCTCACCCCCAGCGTTCTCTCCCTCTCCTGCAGCTGTGGGGCATAGGGCCGGCTGGGGCGCCCGCGGGGCCGCCCGCCCCGAGGCTGGTGGGGTGCCGTCCCTGCCCGGTTGTCCCCACTAACCTTGCCGGGGGGGGGGTTCTTCCCCCGCGCTGTCCCGGGCTGCGTCCCTGGAGCCGCCAGCCTGGCGGCATGTCCCGGCTGCCCTGCTGCCTGCGTCCCCGGCGGCAGCAGGTCCAGCCGTGGCGTCTCTTCCTGCCCCGCTGGGGGGGCCCTCCTCGGTGCGGGGTTGCCTCACCCCGTCACCGCCCTCCCCTGTGTTGCTCGGGGTCCCGCCCGCTCGCCCGCCTGCCGAGCGGCGCGTCCCGGTTACCCCACCGGACGCGTCCTCGGCGGCGGCGAGACAAGCCGCGCCGCTTTCCCCTGCCTCGCTGGGGGGGGCCCCTCTAGTGCGGGGTTGCCTCACCCCGTCACACCAGCCTTCTGCAGTACTGCCCCTTTGAAGCCTCGCCGCAGCGTTTCAAGGGGGCAGCACACACGATTAATCACACGATTAATCATAATTAATTTTTTTAATCACTTGATGGCCCTAAATTTTGTTATGACACAGGATGGCTTTATATCATTTTTCTCTTTTAAAGTAAATATTAATCTTTTTAATGCACATAATAGAAATGTAGGAGCTACCTTGAGAGGTCATTTGGTGTAGTCTCTTGCACTCAAGACCGTGCTAAAACTAGACCATTCCTGACAGGTATTTGTCTAAACAGCTCTTTAAAAATCTCTAATGATGGAGATTCTACAACTTCCCTAGGCAATTTATTCCGGTGCTTAACTACCCCGACAGGAAATTTTTCCTGATGTCCACCTAAATCTCCGTTGACATAATTTAACCCCGTTGCTTCTTGTCTTGGTCTCAGAGATTAACTAGAACAGTTTTTCACTCTTTTCCTTGAAACTAACTTTTGTGCCCTTGCAAAGTGTTATCAGGCCTCTCTCCCCAGAATTACATTTGCTTTCTTTTTTGCAACAGTGTTTCTCTTTTGACTCGTATTTAACTTGTGATCCACTATAACTGCCTGAACTCTTTTTTGCAGTATTTCTACCTAAGCAGTTATTTTCCATTTTCTGTGTGCACAATTGATTGCTCCTTCTGAAGTGGTGGAGTACTTTGCATTTTTCCTGTTTGAATTTCATCCTATTTACTTCAGACCATTTCTTCAGTTTGTCCAGATCATTTTGAATTTTAATCCTGCCTTCCAAAGCACTCATAATCCACTCCCAGCTAGGTATCATCCACAAACTTTAAGTGTACTCTCTATGCCATTATCTAAATCATTAAGGGCTTGTCTACACTAGACTAGACACAGTCGATTTTCCGGGGTTTGAATTAGTGGGTCTAATGAAGACACGCTAATTCAAACTGAGAGCGTGCTCCTGTCAGCACTGATAGTCCTGCTCCTCCGAGGAGTAAGGGAAGTCAAAGGGAGAGTGTGCTCCCGTTGACTTCCCACTGTGTGGACGGCTCCCAAATGTGATTTAAGATAGTTTGACTCCAGCTACATAATTAACGTTACTGGAGTTGAGTACCTTAATTCATGCTTAGCCTCTAGCATAGACCTAGCCTTATATACATATAGAACAGAACCAGACAATCCCTGTGAGACCCTACTCAATATGGCCTTCCAGTTTGACTGTGAACCACTGATAACTCCTCTCTGAAATGGTTCTCCTGTGAATTAGGCATCCACCTTCTAGTAGCTCCATCACAACAATAGTTCCCTATTTTTTTAAGGTCATGCAAGACAGTATCAGAATTCTTACTAAAGTCCAGATATACCACAGTGACTGTTGCCCCAATATCCATAAGTTTGTTACCCCAAGGAAGTTAATGGGTTTGCATTATTTGATTTGTTGGAGGGATGTGAAACATTAATCAGTAACTGGTGGGCTGCTCCAGCCTCACAGAGAGCCTGCTGCAGACAGGAGCTGCTCTCCTCTGCAGAAGCCTCTGTCTGCAGCAGGTCTGGGTGCCCCGCAACCAGGTGCTACTATGAGCAACCCCTGTCTGAGGGGCACCTGGGCTCCTCACAGTCAGGAGCTTCTCCAGCAGAACAGCATCTGTTTGCAGGAGGCACAGGCACTCTGTAGGCAGGGGCTGCTCCAATGTCCAGAGCAGCTTCTGCCCGAGGGGAGCATAAGCAACTACCACGGAGACGAGCTGCTCGGGCAGGAGGTAGGAGCTGGCATCAGGTGCTGGGAGCTGATAGCCAGCCCCAGCATGAGGCAGGAGGTGGGAGCCCGGTGGACTGGGGACTGCTCCAGCAGGCTGGACTGGCCTTCACCCTGGATCCTGCTTTTAGTTGGTGAGCCAGTTAAACATTTAAACCGGTTAAATGGTTTGACCGGATAACTGATTAACCAGGATTTTGCATCCCTCATTTGTTCTTGACAAATCCAAGTTGATCATTGCATATTTTATTATCTTATTATTTGTTCCATTATCTTTCCAGGTACACACTAAAGTTGAGCTGACTGGTGTTTAATTCCCTAGGTTGCCCTTATTCCCCTTATACATTAGCCCTATATTTCCCCTCTTTCAGGCTTCTGGAATCATTAATGTCTCAGATATCTCCTCAGTCAGCTTCTTTGGTATTCTAGAATGTGTTTCATCAGACCCTTCCAACTTGAGGCCTCTGATCTTTCCTTCATTTAGACTCAGATCCTATCACATTTTCACTGGTGTTCAGTAAGTTAGATGTCGCGTCTCTGTTAATATTTGGTGAAAACTGAAGCAAAAAAGTTGTATTATCACTTCTGCCATTTTCACATTTTCTATTACAGGTTGAATCTCTCTAGCCCAACACCAGGATCTGACCAGTGTTGAATGAGATAATTTCTCAAACTATGAGAGGTTCATATTATGTAGGAGCATTACCAACACTTCCACTGCTTACTGAACTATTAGAGAGATTTAGGGGTAAATTAAAGCTAAATATCAACACAACACTGAGAGGCACTAGTTGCTATAAACAAACTTTATGGGACTGTGGGAAACTTGACCATACCCATAGTAAGTGGACATTTGGCTAAATAAAATCATGCCGGACCACATATGTTGCTGGGCCACAGAGTGCCAGTGTAGAGAGGTTCAACCTGTATTATCATTACTCCCTTAGGGTATGTCTACACTACAGAGTTAATTCAAAATAACATGTTATTTTGAATTAACTGTAATAGCTGTCTACACGTACAAACCACTACAGGCAGTCCCCGAGTTACATGGATTCAACTTATGTCGGATCCGTACTTAGGAATGGGGCTTTTCTCGCCCCGGAGGACGCGGGCAGTGGGACCGCCCAGACGCGCTGCGGTCCCACCACCCGCGTCCTCCAGGGCGAGAAAAGCTGCTCCGCGTCTCCCTGGTCTGCTGGGGGGGCTCCCCCAGCAGACCAGGGAGACACGAAGCAAAACCGTGGAGGACGTGGGTGGCGGGACTGCGGCGCGTCTCGGTCCCGCCGCCCGCGTCTCCCTGGTCTGCTGGGGGGGGGGCACAGTTGTGCGCCCCCCCCCCCCCCTGCCAGCAGACCAGGCTTTTCTCACGGACACCTGGGGCAGAGCAGCTGGGGCGCTGCCAGTTGGTCCCGCAGCGCCACTCCTCGGCGCTACTGGACCAACCCAGCAGCACCCCAGCTGCTCTGCCCCAGGCGTCCTGATTCAGCCGCTGCTGAAACTGACCAGTGGCTGACTACAGGAAGCCTGAGACAGAGTTTCTCTGCCCCGGGCTTCCTGGAATCAGCCGCTGATCAGTTTCAGCAGCAGCTGACTTGGGGACACCTGGGGTAGAGCAGCTGGGGTGCTGCTGGGTTGGTCCAGTAGCGCTGAGGAGTGGCGCTGCGGGGACCTACCCGGCAGCACCCCAGCTGCTCTGTCCCAGGCGTCCAGATTCAGCTGCTGTTGAAACTGATCAGGAAGCTGCTGTTGAAACTGATTCCAGGAAGCCCGGGGCAGAGAAACTCTGTCTCAGGCTTCCTGTAGTCAGCCGCTGGTCAGTTTCAGCAGTGGCTGAATCTGGACGCCAGTTCCAACTTACGTACAAATTCAACTTAAGAACAAACCTACAGTCCCTGTCTTGTACGTAACCCGGAGACTGCCTGTTTTTCGAAAGAAATTCAAAATAGTGGAGCCCTTATTTTGAATTAGGTAAACCTCATTCTACCAGGAATAACTCCTAATTTGAAATAGCTAATTTGAAATAAGTGCTGTGTAGATACTTACTTTAAATTAGGGGGCCTCAGCCCTTCCCAGTTCCTCTTGGTGGCCACTCTGAGCCAAACCAGGAAAACTTGTCTGCTCCACCCCCTCTCCTCTCCTCCCTAGAGCCCTTAAAGGGGCAGACTCTGGCCACAGTGCCTGTGCACACCATGAGCCAGCCACTGGCTGCCACCCAGCCCTCCACCGTTCTTCAGGACCAGGCTGGTGACTCCCAGGTGGTCAGACACGGCCTTCAGGATCACCGAGAAGTATCCCTTCCTGTTGATGAAGAGGAAGGCCTGGTGGTCCGGGGCACAGATGAGGATGTGCATCCCGTCGATTGCCCCGCTGCAGTTGGGGAAGCTGAGGGCACCGAACCCCTGGATGACCGCGTCCAGGTCGGTGAGGCAGACGACTCTGCGGAGCAGCACCCTGTTGATGGCCTTCACCACCTGCAGAGAGACACACAAAACCGAGGGTCATTGGGGTGCCCATTCGGCTGGGAGTGTTCTTTCCCTGCCACTGCCCCATGCCCCGCTCCCAGAAGCAACCCCCACTGCAATCCTGGCCACCGCAGGCAGTCTGTAGCACAGCTGGGATGGACCGATCCCTCCTGGGGAGGGCACTTACACCACCTCCCCCCCGTTATCCCTGGGGCAGCCTACTTCCTCCTTGCAGCCCCCCGTCTTGGCCCAGTGGCCGGTGAGTGCTGTACCTGCATGAGCACCACTCTGACGGTGGATCTCCCCATGCTGAACTGGTTCCCGACGGATTGGTAGCTATCCGGCGTGGAGAGCTTCCAGAGGGCGATGGCCACCCACTTGTGGCGGGGAATGCCGGGCCTCATGTGTGTGTCCTGTCACTGCAGAGCAGGGGCGAGCCACTCGCAGAGCACCAGGAAGGTCTCTTTCTTCATCCTGAAGTTCTGGGTCCATTGTTGGTCTCCCCAGCGCTCCAGGATGATTTGGTCCCACCAGTCGCTGCTGGTGTCCAGACGCCAGATGCGGCGGGGCACGCTGGTGTCCGGGCACTGCTCTTCCAGGGCCCCCAGGGGGTCAGGGGAAGGGCCAGGGGGTTGGCCTGCAGCAGAAGGTGCCAGGCAGCCTCCAGCAATTGCTGCCAGGCTTGCAGCAACACGTTCAGCGTGAGCACCAGAGTGCCCAGGGGCGGCTCTGGCTCCATGGTGCCGACTGCAGCGGTGTCCCAAAGGAGGGTGACTGAAGCAGGCGGAGAGGAAAACACTTTGCTGTCCCTCGGCAAGGTAGGCAAGCAAGCGGGAAAGCTGAGAACCGGCTGTCCAGGGAGGTCCCTTTAAGCACGAGCCTCAGATAGCCTCAGACAGCAGCTACACAAAGCAACTACTGACCTGATGCCCTGCTGGAGCCGGTTTCAGCTGCCCTTAAATGCAATTCAGCGTCCAATCAGTGTGGACGTGCTATTTCGAAATAGCAACACGCTATTTCGAATTAGTTTTTGGGTCTAGATGCGTTATTTCGAATTAGCTTATTTTGAATTAACTAATTCAAAATAAGTTAATTCGAAACAGCGCTGTAGTGTAGACATACCCTTATTGAGTAATGGGCTTATCCTGAACTCGGCCATCTCATCTAATGAAGTGGGTTTGGGCCCATGAAAGTGTATGTCCAGATAAATTGGTTAGTCTTTAAGGTGACACGGGACTCCTCATTATTTTTGAGGGGACAGACTAGTATGGCTACCCTTCTGATACTTGTTACCTTATAGTCTCTTTCACCCAAGCTGCCGTCCACTTTTAAATTCTAACCAGTTACTCCCTATTTTATCTAAATCAAGCATAAAATAGTCTCTCTCCTAGACACAAAAATCACTAGTAGGTTTTTAAAATCCTAATAAGCTAATAACTGCAGTGATATCAAAGGAAAAACAAGTTAGGGGTCATGTTTTGCCACTAATGTACAACCATACCACTTCCCTTCTTCCACCACCCATTAGGGGTTCCTACTAAGGCAGGATGTTGTCTCTTCCAGCTTGTGGAGATGAGCAGTTAAAGTAGATTCAGAGAAGCATCCCTCCTTCTGTGCTTAAACCATGAATGATTAAACATATGCTTAAGTCATGACTTTCTCCGCTGTGATCTAATCTTAATGGGAAAGAACACTGCTTGTTTACAATGAGGTGGTTGGGGAGGGTGGGGAGTTGAGAACACTAAATAGAGCTGGACATAATGATAATAGCATTATCTCGGCTTTCCCACACAATTGCTGTGTATCTGCACTTTAATTTTGAACTGCGACGTCTCTGCCATTTCAAGCTGGAGCTGAAATTACCAACTGTGCAAATTCTTTGGTGATGATATAATGTAGGTAAATGTCAGAAGGAAATGAGGACCAGATTTTGAAACACGTTTTTACTTGTTCCCTGAACTGGATAGAAGCAATGGTCTCTAGAAGTGTATAATTAATACCTTGTTTTAAACATAGGACTTTCCTCGCCTTATCACAATATTATTTAACTAACTCCTGATGACGGCAAATCTAAAAACAAAAAACAGGTTATTCGCTATTCCCAGCAGATTAAGATACTATGATATATACTACAATCACTTCAACTTCACATTTGTGTATATTTCATTTTTGTATTCATGATCTGTTCTGCACATTTGCTCACTATTCTTATAACTTAAATAAGAGGCAAAGAAATGGTCAAAAGGATGCACATAATGGTATGTATTTAATAGGAATCTCAAATGTATTTATAATTATCTATTTCTTTCCACTGTATGAATATATGCACTGCTTTGTTGTTCCAGGAGGTGTCCAGTGCCCAAACAGTAGTGCACTTCTGGAAGCACGCAGCTGTAATGAACACCCTTGCACTGTGTACCACTGGCAGACTGGGCCCTGGGGCCAGTGTATAGAGGATGTCTCTGTGTCCACTTTCAACTCATCTACCAATTGGAATGGGGAGGCCACATGTGCTGTTGGCATGCAAACAAGAAAAGTCATCTGTGTAAGGGTCAACGTGGGACAAGTGGGACCAAAAAAGTAAAGATCTTTGAATAATTATTTATTAAGTTAAACTTTTTTTAGGTTTTTTTTTTCAGACACAGCTTATCAGCAGAGTATGGACTCATTTGCAAAAGAAAACAGTTCAGCTGATGGCCATGTCTGCTCAGATGAGTAAATAACTTTTAAAGGCACAAAATCTAAAATACTAGCAGAACTGTAAAGCAAATATTAGAAGATTGCAATAGGGTATCTTCACAACAACAGGCTCTGCTGACAGCTCCATTGCAAAGTTGTCTTGCAGGGCTGAGCTCATCCTCATGGTGTCATGTGCTGCTCACTCTGGGAATTAGGTCAGTTGTCTCACAGTGCATCTTTCTCTAGGGTTGTCTCACCCCTCATCACTCTTACATCAGCTGTCTCTACCCTCTGGACCCACATTGTCATCTGGACAATCGCATCCTCTTTGGGGCATGGCGCTCCAAGCTATGTTCTTCCCCTTCCAGCACTCTTCAGTCTGGCCCTGTTTGACTGCAGTCCTTTGCTGGGTTACTGGTGAAGCACTGGAATGGGTTACCTAGGGAAGTAGTGGAGTCTCCATCCCTAGCGGTGTTTAAGTCTCTGCTTGACAAAGCCCTGGCTGGGTTGATTTAGTTGGGATTGGTCCTGCCTAGAGCAGAGGGCTGGACTTAATGACCTTCTGGGGTCTCTTCTAGCTCTATGGTTCTATGATTCAATGATTCTACTGTCTCCAGCAGCGAGTGGGGCAAAACAGAGGTGGGGGGAAACCCAAGTCAGCCCACTACTCTGGGCTCTGTTTCCATAACCCTTGAGTGGCTGCCACCTACTGCCCTCCTTTACTCCCCTCTACTTCCTGTCATCCCTGAGGCACTTCCCCATAGCCCTTGTACCCATTCAGCCCTTATTTCACTCTGGCAGTGTTCAGCGAGAGCCTCCACTCTCCTGCTATCCTGCCCAGCACTGCTCTGGTCAGGATGCTTCCTTCAGCAGCCAACCCTACTCTCTTGCTAGTCAGGGAGAGACTCCTCTGCTTCACTGAGCGGCCTTTTATGTATAGACTGTTGCAGCAAGCCTTCTATCTATTGGCTTTCAATAAACTCATCCCTGGTGGGCTGGGTTCTGCACTGGCTTCCTGCACCTGCTTTAAATCCCTCCTATGCCAAATTGGGGCACCTGCCCTACTACAGGGACACTGGCTCCAAGCATCTTGATTCAGTCCATCTCCTTGGTTCTTGATCAAGAAGAAATTACCTTGTGCCTTCCATGTGGTCTTGTGGAGGCATTGCTTCACCTCATGCTATTCCCCAATATTTGATTTCCATATATAGCAGTTAAAACTTTTGAGGGAGAAGAAAGGGCAGATCACACCAGTGGAGATGGCTTCCAGGTTAAAAGCCATTTAGTTGCTGTGTTATTGCCCCCCTAATAGGGGTTTGCCCCTCAGTATCTAAGTCAGACTCTGCTGCTATGGATTGTGGTTTGCACAACTCTAGTAGATTTCTCTCTATGGAACCAGAGAGATCTCAGTTTGTTAACCTTAGTATACATGTTAGGTTTTTCTCATAACCACCATTTTAAGAGATGGCCCAATAGTTTAATTGCCTGGTTTGGTGTAAAACCATAGTACAAATGCAAATTAACTTCAAGTGAAATTAATTTGATAGTATCTCACAAAATTGACATGATTTGTCACTCTCTATTACAGTCAATGACTCAATGTATCCTTGTCAGGAGAAGTTTAAAGATGAAATTGCTGGTGTTTTGCAGAACAAGAACAGTGTGTCTTAATAGGGCTCTTTAATGAAGTTTCTAATGCAGCTTCTCTCACAGCTTCTCTTTGCCCAATGTCACCAATATATTGCTTTCATCAGCATGATGGTCCTTTTAAATTCACTTTAAAAGGAAGAGAGGAGGGGGGAGAACTCATATGGTATGTTTAGCACATCACATATCTTAAAATGTGTACACATGCAACTACATTAAAATGCAGTATTAAGCATTCCATGCAGTTTTAATAGGCATCCATTTTACATTTAAAAAAACCATTCTGCAGTGAGTTTTCCTTTGATTTTAAAATAAGCCATTACAGGGTTTGCCTTTGATTTGACCTTAAAATTTTGGAAGCAAGACTATTATATCTTGTCATAGCAATTCCTGTGAAAAAGGCACTGGTTATCTTTCAAATTACCATGTTTAATTCACTGAATCATTTTAAAGAGCAGACATTTGACATGAAAATGTAAATAGGAACCTCATTTTAAGCTCCCTTTAATAAAATGGATTGCTGTGGTAGGATAAAATCAATATTATTGGCCTTATCTACCTTGCAAGTAACAGACTTTAGTTTGTATCACTTCTGTTTAATTTCACCTTGAATAAGGATTGAAAAGAATATTAACAGCCTGTTTTAAGCCACATATACAGGTTGGACCTTCCTTAAAAGGGACTCACTGGTCCAGCAACATCCAGGGTCTGGCATGGACAATGAATGTTCCTAGACCACAGAACCCAGAAAAAGGGAGTTCTGTTGGCAGGGGCAGGAGCGCAGTAAGGGGTACCAGCCACTCAGTCGGGAGCCCAGAGAGTCTGAGTGTAGTGGGGAGGATGGACGGCATAGTGAGGAGTTCTGGCCTCAGCAGGCTGAGAAGCTGTAGCTTGGCTGTGGCATTGGACTCCAGCCCTAGCTAGGGAGCTCTGACCCACGGGCAGCCAGGGAGCTCTGGCTGTGGAGCTCCATCCGTGTTCTGGCTTCAGCAGCCAGGAAACTCCAGCCCCGTGGCAGCCTGGAAGCTCTGGTATATAATCTTGATTGGGTAGTGCAAGGTCTTTATAAATGTAAAGGTTGTGGTACTTGTATACACTTCTGCACGTAAAGAAAAAGTCACTAGGAAGTCGATATTTGCCAAACATTATCAAACACATAACTATAAGGTAAAAACTGTGAAAATGTAGTTACTAAGTGGAAACTGTAGGTGCATTCACAGACACACATAGCATGGTTCTCCAGTCTGCTTTGTGCCATGTAAGTGGTAAATCAGACAATTGACCTTGAAATGGTCAGAGGTAGTTGGTGCAGAATTCCCCTTTCAGATAGGAATTCTCTACCAGTTGAAAGCTAGTGGAAATGCATCAGCCATCCCTGCCACTTCAGATGTAAGGGAAGGAGAAGGGCAGTGGGCCCAACAGCCTCCCTGGGCCCTTTTGAATCACTGGGCCCCGGTACAGTTGTCCCCTTTCCCCCCTATCTTTCAGAAGGTCTGATCAAGGGTATTCTGTGGCAGGAGCATGGTCTGCTGTAGACTAGATACCAGTAATGCAGGTTAGAACAGGCTCTTTGCTACTCTTACTTCCATATGGCCTAGGAACCTGAGAATTAGGAACATGCAGCCAGCTTCCTGCAGCTGCCATTTCACTTTGCCCAAGCACATTCTGGTTGTAGTGGAAAATGGAGGTCATAACATGTAATGTCTTTGCATAACTAGATAGCAGCACATAATGTTCAACGTCCTTTCTGTAACAAAGTAAACACAGGAAACAATCCTGCATTCATAGTGGACTAAACTGGATGATCTAATTAGCCTTTTCTGAATCAAGTGTCTGTGTTCCTTAACTCGTGTCAAATTTGAATAGGCTTTTGAGTGTACATAAACAATTTGAATCACTCAGATTTCTAAGATCCTAGAAAACCATAATGTACATGAATAACTTAGAAAAACAGGCCTCAAATAGGGGCAGATGACCATATTATAGATTACTTATTGATATAAACTTTAAGAACTTTGGTCTGGTCTATGTGAAAATGTTCTGCCGTCATAGCAAAAAATCACCCTAATGTAAGTGCAGTTCTACCACAAAAAAGAAACCCCTTTTTGCCATGATAGCTTATTTTGTTTGGGAAACTGATTCTTTAAAGAGTTCTTTACATCAGTATAGCATATACAAATTCACTGAACAAATTTAGATATGTTGATTTAAAGAATTGTAGAAGGTAGGAGCTGAATCTCCATGAGAAATGTTTGCCAGTATAACTATTTCTAGTATAGGCAAGGCCTAAAAAAAATCTGAATTGTTGGATTTAAATGACCATTCTAAGTCTCTTTATATCATTTTCCCTAAGCTCTCCAGCAGTACAGATAACAAAACTTCTTGCTCTCAATTTTCCACCCTTCCTCAATAATTGTTCTGTCTCCTGCGGATCAAGATTACTCACATATCAACTGCTGGGCTTGCTTTCCTGAAAAGGGCAACTGGGACCCTTATCCTTAAATTGAAAAGTGGTGCAGGGGGTCCCATTGAATGTATTCAGACATCTAGCATCTTATCCAACATTTGAAAATATAGACGATAACATTTAAATGGTAAAAATAATGAAAATTCCAGCTGTGGCTCAGCATCCCTTAGGAGTTTACAGTATTACAGTATAATCATTCATTTTGTAATGTTCCTTTTTTGTAGATGTCCTGAAAGTCTTCGACCGGAAACAGTGAGACCTTGTTTGCTTCCTTGTAGGAAAGACTGTATTGTGACACCATACAGTGACTGGACATTGTGTTCTTCCTCATGTCAAGAAGGTAATACAATTCACTGCGTATTAGTAGGCAGGCTATATAAAAATAAATCACAGTCTTAGTTAATCACTGGCCTGGGCTTCTTTGATAGGTTGATATTGGTATACAGTTTTTTCTTGTAGATGGTGTACATGTATTTTAGAGCCAGACCACTGTGACACAACAATTGCTACCGTGAATGATTGTTTTTATTTAATATTAAAACAGCAAACAGTGATTGCACAAAACCTTCTGTAACCCATTATAACGTTGTCCTTGTAGCTGTCAGTTTCCAGAGGACTGAGTTCAGACTCTCTAAATATTCTTTAATTTGTTTGTGTGTTTTATTAATTTATAGCAACTTTCCCGCCATTCTGTTTACTTTGGTACTGCAAACTCTTTGTGGGATTTGCTATTTTACAAACAGCTCATTAGCCACATAGACAGAAACAATGTAACACCACTGAAGCTTCTAGTACAGTTGTATAATTAGAACAATATTTTTTAAACTTGTGTAAATGCAAGGCACAAATGGCCTTGAATGCACACATACTGCTCTGTTTGACTTCACTGGAAAACACGAACAAATATCCTAGAGCAAAATTTGGTTCTATGCTTGTTTTAACATATGTGCATGATTGAAATAGGCCCAGTAAAGGTTAAAAGTCTCTATTATGTAAGTCCTAAAGCTCTAGCAGAAGTTACTCTCTTTCATTTTTGTCCATTCCCTTTTAGACTGCTTTTAAAATCACCAGAAAATAAACTACAAAATTAACCAGCATTCAAATTCATGTTAAAAGGCTCTGAATTAAACACCTGCTGCAGTGTTTTTAATGTACCTATCAAAGCTTTTAGAAGAAGTTACAAAGCATAGATGTTTTTGCATTTTATTTCTTTATAATTAATGCTATAGCAGAAGCACTAACAAAATTAATGTTGCCCAGATATTTCTGCCATATCTCTTTTCCTCTTTTAAGCTTAACAGGAGATATTCTTCTAATATGCACTAATATAGGCATAGTCAATAATGTAATTCCATGCCCATGTGTGTTAATCCCCCCATGGGGCAAGATGATTACTCATTGTCATTTATTTTCAAAAAGTGCAAGAATCTTGCATTAAATATATACACTTTAAAATATCAGTGTCAATTCTCTGTGCTTTACAAAAAACCTCAGTCACGTTTACAATTTCAATTTGTATACACAACTAATAAAGAGAGAGGAGATGAAATGTATAACCTTAAAATATGATAGCTGTGACCACTGAATTTGACAGTATACAGCATTTGCTCTGCTACTTAAAATATGGAATCATAATCCATAATCATAATTTTGCTACGAAGACAGAATCACTACTGTTATTCTATAATTTCAGAGTAATATTAGTTTTCTCATTGAAATATTTCTGCAGAGGTTGTTCTCTGGTGAAGGTGCAAAACTGTCTTGTCTTGTTTTATTTTTATTATTTTTTTAAAAGATTCTTAATAATTTTAGCATATCTTCAAGAAAATGTACTACAAATTGAAACACACTGAACATAAACAAAGTAATAGACATGGGCAAATGAGATAATAAAACTGACAAATAGAATGAATGTCATTTCTACTGCATAGCCAAATGTTATCTCAATACCTTTGCAAGAATGTTCAATTTACAATACAGCTGCTTTCCAAGTTACGAATGAGTTACGGACCAACACTTGGTCCGTAACTCGAACTGTTCGTAACTTGGAACTCATAGAGTTACATGGCAACCACGCGGTTCGTAAGCGCAGATCGCCGTTCATAACTCGGATCCGCATTTACGACCACTTTGGTCGTAAGTGCGGGTGGTCGTAAGTGGAGGTGGCTGTAATCACCTGTTCTTGCTGCTGCTGCTATCAGCAGCAACCCTGGGAATCTTTTCAGCTGTATGCCTTGATACAGATCCTGGGTACTTTACTGACTACATGAGAATTCCTCTTTTTTGAAGAATACACTGGTGGTATAGTCTGGTGTAGCAGTTCTTATGTTGTTCCTCTCTCAGCTACTGATGTTGGAGAGTTGCCTAGGAGCCTTTATCTAATCCACAGATGCTGCAGTGTCCTACTGGAAGCTGTTACCAGCCCATCCAACATGGCTTGGAGCAACACTAGTGCCCTAAGCGAAATTCTGATTTGCAGTTTAGGACCATACAATTTATCCTTAGTAGGTTTTAAAGGCTATTGTTTTACAAATGTATATTTTTGATCGAAAACTTCCAGGTTATTGTAGCTTTAAAAGCAAATCAGTTCCATGGGCTATGGAAAAACGACAAAGTTATGATTCTGCTAATATTTTCTTCTGCCCAGAACTCAAACTTATAGAATATGACCACAATCTAATTTTTCCTGAAATAATTTACTATTTATCATCAGTAATAAATGTCTGTAATAATTAATAATGTGTGACAGTAAAGTAAGTCATAGAAGTAAAATAAAAGTTCACATTTAAACATGGTGCATGCTTTTTAGGGAGTTTGTCTGTTTAGGTAGCAATATGAGTCCCATGTAGGAAAAATAGATATAATTAGAGTAAGTCTCAAATAAAGACAACTGCATGAATTAAATCTGTCACCCACCTTCTGGGTGTGGAGGTAAGGGTAAAAGAATTAGATTCTGTTACTGGGCTATTTATGGGGGTGGGGTTTTATTATTCACTGCATTACTTACATTTCAGCTTATATCTTAATTTTACGGATAAAACAATAAGAAGCTGCACATTATGTAGTAGATCAGGCCCACTGAGCATATCATTCATTCATACAGAGTATGCATTCATACTTCTATTGACTGAAATGCTTTTTGTCCAATGGCTGGGATCAAGGGTAATATTAGGTTAATATCATTAATTTTTTGTCATGGGCAAAATAACTTGTTCTCATACAGCAATGGTCTCCATTATGTAATAGGTTAAATCTTTTTTATTTCTAATTCCCACAGTCCCAATATAATCTTAATTCTAGACATCTTCTGTTTGTGAGGGGAAATAAACAAACTATTGCACTCTTGGTAGGGGATATCACAGTAAAGAAGCAGTCTCGCCATCGAGTCATCATCCAACTCCCTGCAAATGGTGGCCGTGACTGCCCCGACACCTTATATGAGGAAAAGGAATGTGAAGCTTCTCCTGTATGCTATACTTACAGGTAACACTCATACATGATGCATGTCTCTTCAGCACTTCCCCCCTCTCTATTCAAAGTGCAAGGGAAAATAGAGTACAGAATCAAATCAAGACTGGTAAAAGCAGGCATAATTCCATTGACTCTGACACACCTGTTTACATGAAGTTTGTATTTGACCAATTGTGTTAATGTTCTATTGGATTTATGCCCATATTCCAGCCAGAGTAATTTATTCCAGTATTTTGTTTCTTATTACACATATTTGATGTCTGCTGATATAAATATCATACACACAACATCAGCTCCTATCAAATAATGCATCAGGTATCTAACAATCCATTTTCTCATAGATTAAAGCATCCTCATGGTTGCTGTAAATCTACACCGGAGGACTCAAAGGAACATTCCAGAATGTAAAGGTTGATAGAATACAAGTGTAACCTGATTGTGTCTCCCACACATAGGGCTATAAACATGACTGCATGAGAGCTACTACAGTAGCTCTGTGCCATGTAAGGATTCCCCTATGTGAGTGCATCCGCTAGTAGAGGATGAAACCAGATTTGGAATTGTTTCATAGTACCAGAGCAGCACAAAGCAGTCCAGATGTGTCCCCTGAGATTTAGACCTTTCTAGCAATGGGAAACTAGTTAAACTTAATTGACATTACCATATAAATATCATGCTGAAGGGAAAGGCATGTTTGATTCAGAAAGTAGTATCTTGTTTCTTCCCTAGCAGAAAATAACACCTGTTTCTCCTAAATGCTGCCACTATGTCATAATGATGCTTATACATGTTCTTTCCATTGGCACAACAGAATGGAAAACAAATTGAGGTTATTAATGTATTACCTTGATCCTGTTTTAGAGAATTATCACTTCTGATCCATTAGGAGATTACAGCATATCTAACTGAATGGTATATGAGGCTATAATTATAGTGCTTGAAGCTACCAAAATGCAGTTCTCCAATTATAATTTTAAACTTTCCTTTGCAGTGTCATCTTAATCATTTTATCCCGTAAATATTGGCTGATGCTCAGTTATTTAACAGCTTCAGAACCAGATGATTTCCTGGCATTTCACCTGAGCCACTGGAGGAAGCTGTGTGCAGTAGAACTCAAGGTTTCCAGCAGTGACAGGCAGGGCAGCTTCAGTTTTTTGAAGGGGACTAGAGTTAAATACCTTTTCCTCTACTCCCTCTAGCACTCTTCTTCTTCACTGGCCGGGGCACATAGTATGACACACACACATACACAACCAGCTCCATACTCTTTCCTCAATTCCAGGACCAGTATGAGGAAGGCAGGTTACATTGAACACTGGGCCTAGAGGAAGAGATGATCTCACATGATGGATCACTTTAGTATCACTGCTGATGGCTAAGGCACATTGGTAATATGAGTCATGTATGCATTTTATTTCTTTCACTTTGCGTGACTCAATCCAGTTGTGATTACAGGGAACATGAGAACAGCCATCCCGCATAGGTTTTGCTATATTCAAGGCCCTGTGCACTCTGGGGCAAACTAGGTCTAACTTCCATGGCATTTTGGTAGAAATTCTGTAGCAGCTGTAGAAGAATTTTAAAATGGATGTTTATAACCAAATTAAATATGCACCTGAACAATCTGTATAGTATTGATTTATTTGATCTATTTCAGTCATATAAAATTACTTATCCTTGTTGTTTGTTTTTGCGTAAATTACGTTATCCCACTGTTACAACCTGGTCCTATGCCCCACTGTATAGTCACTAGCCTGTTTGAAGTGATCACAATCTCTGGGTCCACTGTGCTTCCAAATCAACTGGGTTTGGCCAGTCTAATCACTGTTTCTTTGAGTGGTGGAGTGGACCTAGAGTCTAATCACAATCACTTTGGGTTGTGGGGCATTTCTGCCCAGCCATTCCAGACTTGGAAATCCGTGTCTGAGACTTCCTGAGCCTCCTTCAGTCAATTCCTTGCTCTCAGTGCTCCACCTACTCAGGGCACTGTGGAATATTAGTTTAACCTCTTTTGGAACAACATGGTGGGAAAGCAAGGAACACAGGCTTAGCAAAGGAATTTCTTTGAAAGCAAAACAAAAATTCTCTGCTGCTGCTCCCTTCACTGGTCTGATCTCACCTCTCATGAGTGTGAGGTTTGCTGATATTTCAGGCTAGGCAGAGTCACTGCTTTTCTCACCATATTGCAAGTCTCTTGTTGCCTTGATGGCTTCTTAGTGAGACTCCTTCAGTAAGGTGTCAAGCACTTGTCCCAGGTAGCGCAGCTATCTAACACAATGCAATAAGTTGCCTTTAGTATATTCAGGCTTGCACGATCACCCTGTCATAAGAACAGCCATACTGGGTCAGACCAAAAGTCCATGTAGCCCAGTATCCCATCTGCTGACAGTGGCCAATGCCAGATGCCCCAGACATTCTCCAACATTTTCACACACACAACAAATCTGGGTTCATAATTGGATTCATGCATAACTCATTCCATCACAGCCATATTTTCAATTTTCATTGTTAGTAGACTTTCATTGACTAATTGTAGCGTGCTCTCAACACACAAACACACATCCATCTCTACCTTGGATCTTAAAGTTGTCTGCCTTGGTATTCAGTTTATGTTTATCATTGGCAATGCTGTCTCACTAATACAGCTTTTGGCAACACCGGTAGTGACGTTCCTTAGTAAACATGCTCTGGAGTTGATTGATCTTCCATCCTAATAATGTGTGTGTTCCGAGAAAACCATCAATACTGAACCAGTGATGATGGACAGGCTGCTGGGTTTGGCTTTAACTGTCCTAATTTCTGATCTTGTGCTGCCACTTAATATGAAGCAGCTGACAAAGAAAAGAATCAAAAACATCAATGGGGTGTTCTTCAGCACTTGCAACTCCTGCAGAAGTTAACAGAACCTTTAAGCAGAACAAAGAAAAAAAAACCAACAACCTCGGTATGCTATTTCATACCATTGTTACATTTTGTTGTGGATAATCAGTCTAAGCTAATAATAAGTAATTATTTATTCTTGTTTCTGGAGTAACCTATTATATGTTACTCACTTAAGTCTTGATAAATATCATTTAGATATATTGTTTCTTATCCTTGTCCTTATTGCAGGTGGAAGACGCACAAATGGCGCAGATGCCAGCTGGTACCATGGTATGTTCGCCAGGACAGTCCAGGTGCCCAGGAGACATGTGGGCCTGGACTACAAGCAAGAGGTGAAAGACTTTATTTCTATCCTTCATTTCCTAAGAGTCAGTGGCTAGATTGCTGAAAAGGGGGAAGTAGTTGTGCCTCTTCCACATTAAGGGTTATCATTGCAACCATAAAGACTAGAGCCTTAATGGGTTTTTTAAATAAATGAAAGACATCAGGGTAAATTACTAGATTACCAGCCTGATAGAACCTTAGGCCACACCAACCCATATAAAATACTTGTTCATAAAATATCTGTCCTCGGTTTTTATTTAAATACTGTTTCAGTATGTGACTAAGGTTAATGCTGCTCCTTATTCAACCATTCTAACTATATTTCCTTTACCAAGAGAAGGAAGAATCTAAAATTTATTCTCATTACCTGGGCCAAGTTTTCAAACATGGGTGTAGTAAGTACGTTTTCTAAAAACCTGTGTTTTTGCACATGTAAGTAGTTAGATGTTTATACCCTCTTTGCAGTGAAAATGCTGATTTGCTTGTACATATGTGGTGTTTTTCACATATGTGTACATTTTGGGGGCATGCCAATTATGCATAGATCTGAAACTATGGCTCCTATATGTCTTTTGTATGATCACAAATAATTTTAGTAGTCAAAAGCTCTGGATTCCATGTCACATGTTTTAGAGTGAATGTTTTGTGCTAATGTATTCTTGTAAATGTGACTACATTGCATAAATTAAGAAAATTTTTGAAGTGTATTGAATAAAATCTGTGAAAATTATAACTTCAGTGTAGGGATGTGAATGGGTAACCAGTTAACCTGCAGGAGCCCTGTGCAACTGGCAGCTGGAAGCCAGCAATCCCACAGGGCGGCGAGGCTGCTAGCCCCACCCCTGGCTAAGATCTTGCTTAATTGGTTAAGCGGTTAAACGTAATGTATAACCAGTTAATTGGTTAAATGAGATTTTACAACATTATTGCAATTTCCACTTTCTGCATTACATTAAAGGCCATAAGGTGCCGTCATGATCATCCAGTCTGGCCTCCTGCATGTTGCAGGATATATTTCTGGTTTTTTAATGGAAGCTCTGATCCATTATAATAAAGTTGACTTGTTGAAATGTAGAGCAGTTTCCTGAGCAAGAGATGTTGATGGCAGCATAAGTGAGATGTTCTGATTATTAGCTTGCATGCAATCTCAAAGCAGGTTATGATATTCTTTAGGTTTTCTGTAGAGTAAATCTTTATCAAGTAGCTTCTATGGCTGATTCTAAAGATGTTACAGAAATGTATTTAAGGTAGGCCATGAAAATTATCCTGAAGGTATTGCCTGCTAGTACAAAAAATTTCTGACAATGTGTAATTCTCATGGTGGTATACCAACAACACAATCTATTTCTGAGCTTGCAGCTTCCTGAGGCAACAATCAGATTATGCACCTAAAAATATATTTTCTCTCTTTGATGGCAGCAGTTCAGGACAATACATAATGTTGCCTCCTCATTTGTATTATCATGGCAGAAACAGCATCTGAATCTGCACTATAGTTACAACTTGTGTCTCAAAATCAGTACTACAGATTGAAGCACATCCCAACTTATTTTACCACACAGATTTTGTATATACAGTGCACCATAAGAGTTTTCCTGAGCTTTCCATATAAATGGCTCTGTAACTTCATTCACATACTGTACAGACACACACACATACACAGTAATGTTATTTTGCAAAATATTGGGGGCACATTTTTCAAACTTGGTATAACAGTGTTTCCCTGAAACTCCACACTGACCAAACAAGTTCTGAACGGTCTGAGAAAGGTTAAGTGTATTCTGCAGACTCAGTTAAACCAAGGACTTGTTACCTGGCCAGAGTGGAATGATTCTCTGGAGAGAGAGAGAGGACCTAGGACATGGGAGAACAGCCGTGAAAGAGATACCAGAGATCAAGGATTTTTTTTCTTTACATTTGCAACTGAAGCAGCAAGCTCAGAAATGCCAGAGCTATGAATTGTCAAGTTTAGCGGTACCAGGACTCAGCCTTGACAAGCTCTAGCACAAATTAAGCACTGGAGAACAGTTTCGAGTTAGGAACTCTAGAAGTAACCAAATCTGAGGAGAAGGCTGCAGCTACAGTATGTTAATGGAGCTAAATTCCAGGAAGGGGATGAGATTTTCATTCTGCACAGTGTATAATTTAGCTTTAGAGCAGATTGGGACAGTTGTTCTCTTTTGAGATGGGGGCCCAATTCCCTCTCTGGACTCTCCGATGAATATCCTGGAACTTGTTCTGCATGACTGAGTGCTGATATGATCACCCAAATATGGGAACCGGGAGTTAGTTTTGACAATGAAAGTTAAGGCTGCTCAGCACATCTGAAAGTCAGCCCTGAGCCCTGAGATGGCCTATTCCTTCTTTCTTATAGATAAACTAAAAGATTTACTTGGCACTGCTTGGATCTTTCAAGGCAGGGGGTTGGAGGTGCAGGAGTCAGGGCAAGGACTTGGAGATGTGGGGGGCTCAGGGCAGGAGGCTGGGGTGTAGGGGTGAAGGTTTCAGGGTTGGGGGGTAAGGAGGGGCAGGGGGCTGGGAGCTTGGAGGGTGCAGGAGTCAGGGCGGGGTTGAGGAGGGACTCAGGGTGGGGGTGCGAGAGTTAAGACAGCCGTGGGGGGCTCAGAGCAGGAGGAAGGGTGCAAGAATCTGAGCCAGGGGGTTGGGAGGTGTGGGTGGCTGAGGGGAGAGGGTGGGGGTTCAAGAGTTAGGGCAGGGGTTATGGGCAATCAGCAATCACTGCCAGGGCCACAGGGGACTGTGCAGCCTGGCCAGCGGCTACTCCCCAGGGCTGGCCTAGGTAATGTAGGGCCACATGGCCCAGCTGCACCGCAGCTCTATGGAGCTGTCAAGGCAGCAGGACACTCTTGTTCTTTGCCCCTCTGTGGTCATTCTGCAGTATTACTAGCCCTGCTGTAACAGCCCTTCCTTTCCATTTGATGAGAAACAATCACATTCCACACACATCTCATTGTCCTGGCACAACCAAACCCTGACCTTGCTTTAAGATATGAAAAGAGGAAGCTGCATACCAAATTTAGTGATTCTAACTCTTAGGAGGTGTTCTTGAGCAAACAGACAGACAGAGAAGTGCTCTCAAATATATAGTAGATGCCAGAACTGTGTTCAGGATTGGACCATATGCGTACTAGTTTCATTTCTTTTACTATCTGAGGCATATACAGTGCTAACTCAGATACAAAATAATCAATCTATCTTCTGCCTCTGATTCAAGTGGGGCTCAGCTGGGCTAGTTCTGTGAGCACTGCAGCTGGCAATCTCTGACAGTGTTTAAAAAAAGAATAGGAATGTGATGTAATTTGTTTTCACTTTTAACTTTTTCCAATGTCAGCAGTAACCCAACCCAAGAACATTACACATGTTTTCTTTAGAAGATGGATTTGATTGGAAATCTGTTTAGAAGTTTCACACAAACAACTGTTAATTCTGTGAAAGCAGGGTTTTTGTTGTTGTTTTGGGGGGTGGGGTTTTTTGCAGGAGAGGGATTTTCAGGAGATTATGTGTGTGTATACACAAATGAACCATCACTGCAAAATATTGATACAGAACAGAGTAAAAATAAGTCTCTTACTTACATCCTCTGTAATATTAGCATGTGTACTGTATTTTAACAGGAATGGGGAAAACTGCTGTAATTTGAGGTTCCTCTTCTGCTTAGCAACAAACTATTCTTTTTGGAGTGCTTGCTCATGTCCATTCAGTTTAAATGTGCACCGGTGCCAGAAGTTGTCCCTCAACAGTACCTATAGGGGACCGACTCATATGCCCTCTAGAATGGCACAGTGTAACCCAGCCTACTCCCAGGTGGTCACCCCAGATAACGATGGAGGTTTGTTTAGTGCTGGATGCGGCCCACACTGGAGGCCCTGCAGGCAGTGCAGGAGATCATGTCCATCCCGGTGCTGTCCACTCCGACCCCTGCGATTTCCTGGTCATGGGATAAACCTGTATTTGAACTGTCATAGTCCCTGTGTCAACAGCAACACTCTCCATAGTGGTGGGCATCCTGCTAGTGGTTGTACTCCACAGCCGCTATGCCTCTGACTATGTTAGGTAGATACAAGGCACCCCATTTGGTGTCCAAACCTTCAATAAGGGCAGAAAGACTTGAAGCATGGCTCTGGGTGCAGATCTCTAAAGGCATGGCTTGCTGGTGACTAAGCATAGACCTTTAGAAGCACGCACCCTTCAACAGGAATATTGGTACCAGCACCTGGAATCTCTGAGGCCCCAGTACCACTACAGGGACAAGGGATTCCTGGTACCAATCCCTGGGCTTGTCATTGTTCCCTCAGGGTGGCATCATCACCTGCAGGTGCATCTTCCCGACACAAAGCCCTCTATGGTTCCTGGTCTTGCTCCACATCCCAGTACGACTCATCAAGTGCAAGGCATAGATCAACAGCTCTAAGCTTTCACAGATCTGCTGAGCGCTGCCAATCACCCAGACCCCATTCCAGGCTCCAGTCAAAATCAACCAGCTCTGACTCCAGGAGGAATGACCAGTGCCGATTAGGACTAGGGATGTAATAGTGTAGTCGATTAACCATTAAGTAAAAGTTTATAGGTTAATGCTATAGATTACATGCATTCCCTCCTCCCCCCCGCCCACTTGCCAATAAATGTTTTAGCAAGCTGGCTAGAAGTCAGGCTCAGTCCTGGCTTAAAATGAGTCCTGAACCTACCCTGCTGTGGCTCTGCATTTGAAGTGTATTAGGAGCTGGGCGGGCAGGCAGGCAGCTGGACTCAGGTCCAGGAGTACAGACCCTCCCCTAGACAGGAGCTGTTGCCACCCCATGCTGCTACCTTTTTATCAGAGGTAGCAGCACAGAGCAAGAGGGGAGCTGGTTTTTAAACTGGCTCCCCTTGTGGACCAGCTCCTGCCTGGCATCCTGCACTGCTGCCTCTGATACAGAGGCAGCAGTGTGGAGCGGCAGGGGGCTCTTCTGGAGTGGTGCTGGAGCACACTGGCTGCTGGCCCTGCCCCCATGATTATAGAATTGTTGACTGACTAATGAGAATTCTTGAGGGTACTCAACTATTCAATTTAACAGATATTTAACATCCCTAATTAGGATAGAACCACTGCTCAGCCCTGTCTTGGTCATTGGGGAGCAGCCGCTCTGGTTCAAAGTGAAAGGCTCTAACAGCTGGACAAGCTCTGGTACCTGCAGTGCAGACTCATCAATTACACTGCAGCTAGCCTTGTGACCTCAAACACCATGTCTGGCATCATAGTACCCATGGAACCCTGGGGGGTTCATTCAGCCCTCCCAAGTCACTTGCTCTGTATCTGGAGCTTTGGAGAGGTCATCTGCCTCTCTTTCCCACCCCTCTGGCAAAAGAGTTTTTGACTGCAGGGATCCCACTGGTGCACGAGGACATGGAAGAAAAAGCTGCTTGTCCATCATTGGTTGTGGAGGACTCTTGGCACAGGCTTCCTCCTCCTCATCACTAGGCTAGGCTATTCCATGGGAATTTGCATATCTCCTTCCAATCTCACTTTCGAAATCAGAGCTTTTGAAAGTGAAAGTAGTTTAGATGTGGCTTTTTCGGCGAACTCCCCTCCCTCCCCCACGTCGAAAAGCTGTTCTTCCTCAAAAAATAAGGTTTACGTGGCTTTTTGACAAAGGGGGGCACCAGAAAAGCCACGTCTAAACTACTTTTGCTTTTGAAAGTGAGATCAGAAAAAGAATTTGCATATCCTTTTTTGACACTCTAGCATAGTCTAGATGAACCTGAAGAGTAAAAACTCAAAGAGACTAGGCTTCTTTGGGCATAAAGTTTATTCATCCTCCATTATACAGTTGATGGTGGCTAATCATCAGACCCTCCTGGGCTGCTATGATTATAATTTGTGGCAGGCCATGGCTAAGTTTCAGAGCACCCTTCCTGAGGCCTCAAGAAAGGAGTTCCAGGTGATCCTGGATGAGGGTTCAGTTATGTCCAGAGCAACTTTCCAGGCAGCGTCACACATAGTGGATACCACCACATGAACTAGGGATGTCAAAATGCAGGTAATTGTGTAAACGTGTAACTGCCAAAAAACTCATGGTTACAGGCACCCGCAGCTGCCTCCCCAGGAACTAGTATGCACCAAGAGCTGGCTTTTAAGCCAGCTCCTGGTGCACACTGGCTGCCCTCCATGCTGCTGCCTCTATATCAGAATCAGCAGCACAGAGCAGTGATGGCTCCCCAGGAGCAGGGCAGGAGCCTGCGTGTAACCATGAATGTTAACTGATAAGCCCAGGCTTATTGGTTAACCATTTACATGATTATACGTTCACATTCCTAACCTGAACCATGGCCATGGTCAGCTCAATGCACCAGACTTCTTGCCTGGTCCTCTCTGGTCTCTCCTCAGAGGCTCAACAGTCAATGCAAGACCTCCCTTTTGACATGCATACTCTGTTTTCAGAACAGGTAAAACTAGACTCCATGGCATCAAAGACTCCCACACAAGCCTGAAAACACTGGGCTTGTGTGTCCCCAGACCTTCCCACAAGCAGTTTAAGCCACAGAAGCCTCAGGGGCAGGGAAACCACTTTTGCTGGCGCCTCCCCATAAATAATCCATGGGCAAGGCATTCTAGCCAACCCGCATTATGCAGATAGACAAGCAACCATTTTGATGGTATGCCGGAGAGTGACCTACCCAGATTGTTGCCTGAATCCTTCCTGTTCTCTGTTTGCTAACTGCTTTTTTCTTTCCTCCCTGTGTGAACATCTGTAACATCAGATCAATATGTCCTCAATATGATCGTACAGGATTATGCCCTTCTGTTGCTTTCTACCCCTCCTTCCCATTTTCCTCCCTGGCACCTTAGCTAACATCCCTCCCTCAACTGAGTTGACTTCAGACACTTTAGTTCTTAACTGGAGCGTGTACCTTGCTGGTCTCTAGACCCAAGGTCTATGGTTCCCAGAAGAAATGACATTGCACATAAACATCAGAGAACTTATGGCAATCTGCTGGGCATGTGCAGTCTTCCTACCTTACCTGTTGGACAGAGTGGTCAGGGTCTTGACAAACAACAGAGCCTCCGTATTCTACACCTCCATGTTCTACATCAACAGGAAAATGAAAGCACATTCATCAGCTCTCTGTCAAGGGCACTCTGTCACTGGAACTTCTGCATGAGCTATGGTACCCACATAGAAGCATGTCATCTACTGGGAGTCAGGAATATGGTAGTAGATCACCTAAGCAGAGATTTCTCCTCTCACCACAAGTGGTTGCTCCACCCAGAGGTAGCCTACATGATCTTCCAAAGATGGGGAGCTCCCCAAGTGGATATGTTTGTCATCGGGCAGAACAGAAAGTGCCACTGTTTTTGCTCCAGCTGGTGTTTGGACAAGGGCTCCCTCTCTGATGCTTTTCTCCTAATTGTGGGTAGGAGGCTTGATGTACATGTTTCTCCCACTTCTGCTCATCAACAAGGTCTTAGGGAAAATCAAAAGAGACAAGGCTTAGATTATTTTCATTACCCCTGCATGGCCTTACCATTACTGGTTCATAACACTATTGAGTCTGGCAGTGATCCCTCCATGGGCCTTCCTAGACCAATTGGACCTGCCTTCACAGACGTGTCTCTGAGGTGTGAGCCTTTACATCAGAGCTGCCCTCCTCTATAAGATCCAGCTCTGATCACACCTGGCCTTTCTTCCCAACATGGTATCGTCTTTCCGTATGAGCCCAGACATCTGTCTTTTGGTCTTCTGCCCCAGACCCCATGGCTATGTCTACACTGGAGGGTTCTTGTGCAGGTATACTTGTACAAGATCTCTTACACAAGAAAACGTCTACACTGGCCAGAACCACATCATAAGAACGCTGAGCTCTTGCACAAGGAAGTGTCCACGTTGGCGGGAAGCCCTTGCGCAAGAACATGTCTCTGGAAGCAAATCGGTCATGTCAAGAGGTCACCTGCAGCGTCTGTGGACATGCGCTGGACCCCCACTGGGAAATGTACTTAAAGGGACTCCTGGATGGCCGTTTCCCTGTGGCTGCATGCTCACGCACCCTTTTGAGGGTTCCAGAGGGACAGGTGTGGCTGGTGAGGGGGAATTCCCCTGGGGCAGCAGGAGGGGGGGGGTCCTAAGATGGCCCAGGAGCCCCCAGGGGAGCCTGTTGTGCCTTCCCCAGGGGAAGCTACAGTGTCCCAGAGGTGTCCATGGATGTGTGCTGTGTGCAGCACCCTTTAGGCTGTGTGGGGTTAGGCCTGCAACCTTGGGGCTGGCCTACTCCTGGCCAAACCTTCCTCCTCCTCCTCCCCCACCCCGGTCTGGTCGAGTGGAATCCCTGGGGTCCTAGGCATGTGCTGGGGCTAGCTGCCGCTTCTCTGTGCCACTTGGTCTGGCTGCATGTAGGATTGCCAGGTGATTTCAACAAAAATACCGGACACACTTGACATTACATGACAGTCTCTATTACATTTTAGTTAAAAATACCAGACATGTATATTTTCTTATTTTTATCCTCTCAATTTGTTTCCCAAACAGAAAGCTCAAAGACTGGACTGTCCGGTTCTAAACTGGACACCTGGCAACCCTAGCTGCACGAGGTTGCACGTGCTGCATGCCTCTGCGCAGCATGTGGCCAGGCTGTGCAATGTGCCGCTACCTCTTCCCCATCCTGTGACCCTCCCCCCCCTTCTCCAGCACACTTGTGAATGGTAGCCACTCCACTCACCAGGCAATCTGTCGCCGGCTTCGGAGGATGCCCAGGACACATCCTGACTGGTGCTGGGCCAGGATGGTGAGGTCTGGCTGCTGTCCTCTGCCACCTCCTCCTCCGTGTCTGAGAACTGGTCTCCCCCCTCCTCCTCCTCCTCCGGTGACCTGGGTCGGACCACTGGGGTGGCCACCACCGTGTCCACCTGGAACAGCAAGGAAGTGGCCCCTTTGTCCCCTGAGATCTGGTGCAGGTGGTGATACTGGTGACAGGCCGTGGCTCCGCCACCCCACGTTTGCTGGCCCGCACATAGGTGAGGCGCAGGTCCATCTGGGCAAAAACGTGTGCATTTCTCCTCCAGGACTTGGGGTCCCAGAGGGCCTCCTCCTTTCCCCAGAGGTCCAGGAGGGCAGTCACCTTGGCGGTGCTCCAGCATGGAGCCCACTGCTTGCTGCCCCTTCGGGCCTGCTGGGTGCCCTGGGGTGGCTCCTCCATGGGGTCTGAGGGACTTGGGTGAGGCTGGGCAGCTGCCATTCCTCCCTCTGGCTGCTAACCAGGCAGCATGTGGCAAATGTCTGTGCTCTGTGCCTGTGCCTTTAAGGGGGGGGCCAATTAGCGGGAACCAACGAGTGGTGATTGCCTGTACGGAGTGTCGGAGAGGCCACCTGTGTTTTTCACTGGAAGCCAATTCTTGCACAAGTACGCGCTTGCCAAACATCCACACTGCCCTCTAGCGCAAGACTGCCTGCGCAAGAGAGCTTAAGCCTGATAGAAAACAGCATAGCTCTTGCGCAAGGAGCCGTCTCTTATCACGCCGTACTGTACATTTACTTGTGCAAGAGCAGATGGGCAGTGTAGACGCTCTGCGGATTCTTGCGCAAGAAGCGGTGAGTGTAGACATAGCCCATGAGACTAGCAAAGAGAGGCACTTACACACTCTGAATGTAAGAGGGGACCCTGGCTTTTTATCTAGATTGGACAAAGCCTTTCCGTAAGTCAATCCAATTCTTCATTTCTATAGTCGATAGGATGAAGGGCCTCCCTGTGATCACACAGAGGATTTCAAACTGGATTATCACTTGCATATAGATTGCCCTCCTTCCCCACGATGGGAGATTTTGTCAAGAAGGAATGTAGAGTGGGAAGGAGGGCCAGTCATGCCCTATATACTGTGGTTTATGTGCGCCACTCCAGAGGGTGCCAGAGCTGGCCCTCTGTGGATACTGTTGAGGGAAAAACTTCTGGCAGCAGTGCACATGAATGGACATGAGCAATACATCTCAAAGAGCTCCAGTTACAGAAACAGTTAACTGTCTTTGGCAAATGTGAGCAAAACCATCTCAGCTCTTCTAGAGGCATTAGAGTGTGAAATACATAGACTTTTTCTTCTTTTGAAACCTCTACAGCCAAAATGGCTGAGAACTGGAAGTTGAACATTTGTATAGAAATAGCCCAATTTGTGTAGAAGTATCTTTTAGCATTCTAGAGAAAATTGGTTTAGATTTAATTGAGTCTGTACCTCTGAAAATTGCATGCTCTCTATGCATCGTGCATGTTTTCCATGAGTTCTTTATAGTGTGTGTCGGGGGGTGCACCGTGGGGGTTCCACTTACTCCCTCCCGGCAACACCTCCCTTTTCCTTTTGCCTTCTGGGCAGGCGGGCCGAAGGGACACGAGGGGTCTCAGCCCCCCTCGCAACACCTCCCGGTCCCCTGGGCGTGCTGGCTGTCCTACCAACCCTTCAACCTTGCCGCCACTGCCTAGTGGTTCTGTGCCCCCGGGGTCCCCCAGAGGGCTCGCTCCTCTAGTTCAAGAGTCCCACCACGGGGTCTTCTGCCCCATGTTCCAGTTGGGCCGCTGTACTCACCGCGGCCCCTCGAAGTCACTCGCCTTCTTCCTGCCCTACTTTAGGGCGGGGGAGGGGAAAGGGGAGTGGGTAGGGGGGCCTGGGCCCATCCTCCCCTCTGGGCCCCATCCCAGGGCCCTAGGGGTCAGGGAATGCTGCCCCTTTAAGGCTGGAGTGGGATTCTGCTCCGCAAATCTCCAGCCGCACGAAACAAGCCCGCCCTGGGTTCCTTCCTACCCCTCCCCTCCTCTCAGACTGGGGTACCTGGCTCGTCGGCGTCTGCAGCCGGGATGCCGTCCGCTTCCCAGGGGGTGCCGGCTCAGCCCGTCTCTCAGCCGCTGGCTGCTCCTCTCCCGGTCGGGGGGTCGGACCGCTCCCCCCCACAGGTGGACCCTCCGGCTCTTCATGCTGCCGGAAGGGTGACTCCTCCACTGCTTCTAGCTCCCCCTTGCCTCCCGCTCCGGAGGGCAGTTCTCTCTCCCCGCCTCCAGTCGTGCCGCCAGCATTTAAAGCGCCCAGCGTTTAGCGTGAGCATGCACTGCACGGGCGTGGAGGAGGGGTCCAGCAGCCCGGATTCCCGGCTGCCGTGTCTGCCCTGTGGCAGGGCGTCCGTGCTCCGTCACAGTGTGATAGTCACTTCTGTCCAGCATGTGTACATTTATACTACTTAAGTTTTAATTTTAGCCTTGAAAATAGGTCTTAAGCAGAACTTAAGTGGCTCTGGTCCTCTTCACAGAAGCAAATTTCATTCAAAGTGTGCAGGTAAGGGATGCACAAACATCAGGCTAATTTGGCTTTGCAGTGGAAACTGTTGTCCAGGGTAAATGGACTGAAGCAATAACTCCACTTAGAGGCGTTGGCCCTGACTGTTGACTCTCTAAGTTGAGAAGGTCAGAGAGAGCAGATGCACATGTTCCTTAGTGTGAAGGCAATAAGCTAAATGTTCTACAAGTTGTAGAAACCAATATAATATCACATTATATTAGAATTAATGTGGCATGTGTTTATTTGGTTAATCTGCTTTGTAACACACATTGATGAAAGCGCAGAAATATTGTTTTGCTAGGTATTTTACCTTTTAAATGCTCAAATCAGGAAAAGTGGCACATTCAAATTTAAGATCCTTTTAATGTAATAGCTGTTCACATGAATTTACAGTAAAATAACTGATTTCATCTTAGATATTTTGGATAGTGTATTTAAAGCTGCTCAAATGTTAGTTGGTTTTCACTTTGTGTGATTGTGTATGGAAGTGTAGATATAGCTATAGCCTCTTGGTGGAAAAAATGATAGTTCATGATGAATACTTGTTTTTTACTATTAAATCATTTCTAACACATTAGCGTGAGTGTTACATTGCACCATCCATTGAGTGCTCCGTGATAATTCTCCTTTTACAATGATCATACCAAAGCAATCTTAGCACTTTACTTTCCTGTGAAAAGTGGATTTTTGTTCACCAGAACATGCCATTCTAGTTTTTCCTACTTACAAGAACTGTTCTCAGTTTAGAAGTTCTTCATTAGCACTGTTAGGAGATGTTATTTCCTAGTATTATTAGAACAGTCCTGCTTTGGCCATCATTGCCTACACACAAGCAGCAATCACCTGCAATTTAGCGGCAATGGTGTTACAGCCAAAGGAACACATACCACAGAACGGACAGTTCCCACTTACACAGATTCATTAGCAGTTTCTTTCAAACAAAACATTCTGTACTATTTGTGCTGTGAACACACATTCATCAGAAAAAAGTAATTAAATCTGAAAGGAAAAAATGGGGAGAGAGATTGTTAAAAAGGAGTGGAGAGGAGGTGGTTGTGACAGTCTACAGATATCGTTAGAATGACCTTGCCTAATAGTGTAACCCCAATATTCATGTTTGCATTTTTCAGCTATTTTATTACATTGGGCTGGGTTGACAGTAAAGGTACCAGGGTGAATCATAATGCTGGGAGAATGATTCATCCTTCACGACAGTTCTGCTTCTAGCTGTCCTGTATAATGAAGCTTTTATTGCAAATCATGTCCGTGTAAATGAACACGTCACAATTTTAGAGCTCAAGTTTGGTGTGGAGGAAAGACAAGAAAGGGCTTTTTTAAAATTTTGTTAACAAAATTGCTTTTCTTTCAACATGTATTTTTAAGAGAAAAATTAGTAAACTTCAGTTGTCATATAAATATCATGGACTGATATTCCTGACTAAAACCAAATAGGCTTGACTTTCCCTTGATACAGCTGTTTGAAAACGTTTCAATCCTGACCTATAAGATAATTGATAAGTTGGTCATGAGTCTGTCTTGAACAAAGAAGGGCAGTCGTAGTGAACAGTATTAATCTGTGATATATGTAAGCTTCCAGTAGGGACTGATTACTACAGTTATTTTGCTTGTGGTAAAATGCCTTCTAATCTTCTAGCAGTGAAAAACAGTGTAAATGTACTATATACCCTAGCTTTCAACATCTAATGGAAGACTTTTGATGTATGCTTGAGGGTATGCTAACAGGGTGTGTTTCAGTATGAAGGTTAGAGTTGCTATACTTCCTGTATACTTCTTTCATCTTTAAAATATTACCCGGAAGGAGGAGTGAAAGGCATGGAATATCGGCAGATTGGGGGGAAAAAAGCAAACTGGAAATGTTTGATAAAACCAGATTGTAAATGTTTGATGACGGTGATGCTGACAACAAAGGTAAAATAAAAATATCTTTTTCAGAGCTTGTATGACAGCAATATGTGGATCCCATTTAAAAATATGAATAATTCTGATAATGTCAAAAAGCATTTTCAACTTTAATTTGAATAATATACAAAAGCCATAGACGCTATTAAACTTTAATTAGGCCAAAAATCTCACATATCAAAGGATGTATATAGTTGAATGTCAAAATAAAAACTCTGGCAACAAAGCTGTAATGGAGCAATTGCATCATACTGGCCATGAAGACATGTTTGAGGAGGTCAACAAGCATGTGAACGAGGGGGATCTAGTGGATACAGTGTCATTAGATTTCCCAAAAGCCTTTGACAAGGTCCCTCACCACAGGCTCTTAAGCAAAGTAAGCTATCATGGGCTAAGAGGAAGGTCCTCTCGTGGATTGATAGCTGGTTAAAAGATAAGAAATAAAGGGCAGGAATAAATGGTCAGTTTTCAGAATGGAGAGCAGAAATTAGTGTTGTCCCTCAGGGGTCTGTACTGGGACAAATCCCATTCAACATATTTATAAATGATCTGGAGAATGGGGTAAACAGCAAAGTGCCATATTTTGCAGATGACACCAAACTGCTCAAGATAGTTAAGTCCACAGCAAACTGTGAAGAGCTTCAAAGGGATCTCACAAAAAATGGTGACTGTGCAACAAATGGCAGATTAATTGTAATGTTGATAAATGCAAAGTAATACGTATTGGAAAGCATCATTGCAACTATGCATTCAAAATGATGGGCACTAAATCCGTTATTACCACTCAAGAGAGAGATCTTGTAGTCATTGTGGATAGATCTCTGAAAACATCCTTTCAATGTGCAGCAGCAGTCCAAAAAGCAAACAGAAGGTTGGGAATAATTAATAAGGGATGGAGAATGAGACCGAGAGTATCTTATTTCCTCTATCTAAATCCATAGTAGACCCACTTCTTGAATACTGTGTGCAGATGTGGTCACCTCATCTCAAAAAAGATATCTTGGCTTTTGATAAAGTTCAGAAAAGGGCAACAAAAATGATTTGGGGTTTGGTACAGCTGCTATATGAGGAAAGATTAATAAAACTATGACTTTTCATCTTAGACAAAAGAAGACTAAGGGGGAATATAATAGAGGTCTGTAAAATGATGATTGCTGTGGAGAAAGTAGATAAGGAAAAAATATTTACTGGCTCCCCTAACACATGAACTATGGGTCACCAAATGAAATAGAATGAAATACAGGCATCCCCGACTTACGCGGCTCCAACTTACGTCGGATCTGCAGTTACGAACGGGGCTTTTCTCGCCCCGGAGGACATGGACTGCGGGACCTCGCGGTCCTGCCGACCGTGTACTCCAGGGCGAGAAAAGCTGCTTCGCGTCTCCCTGGTCTGCAGATCAGGAAGACGGAGCAAAGCCGCAGAGGGGCTCGGGCAGCCCAGGCGTGCCTGGGCTGTCCCGCTGCCGGCTTCCCCTGAGGCTTTGCAAAGCCTCAGGGGAAGCCGGTGGCGGGACAGCCCAGGCGCGCCTGGGCTGCCCGGCTGCCCGAGCCCCTCCGCGGCTTTGCAAAGCCTCGGCGGAAGCCGGCAGCGAGATAGCCCAGAAGCACCTGGGCTGCCCCGCTGCTCGAGCCCCTCCGCGGCTTTGCTCCTCGTCTTCCTGGAGACTCCCCAGCAGACCAGGGAGACACGGAGCAAAGCTGGGGAGGATACGGGCGGGACTGCGGTGCATCTCCGTGGTCCCGCCGTCCGGGATTCCCTGGTCTGCTGGGGGGCGCAGCTAGTGCGCCCTCCAGCAGACCAGGCTTTTCTCGTCTGGGGTAGAGCAGCTGGGGCTGCTGGGTTGGTCCTGCAGCGCCGCTCCTCGGCGCTACTGGACCAACCCCGCAGCACCCCAGCTGCTCTTCCCCAGGTGTCCCAAGTCAGCCGCTGCTTAAACTGATCAGCGGCTGACTACAGGAAGCCCGAGGAAGAGTTGCTCTGCCCCGGACTTCCTGTAATCAGCTGCTGATCAGTTTCAGCAGCGGCTGACTTGGGGACACCTGGGGCAGAGCAGCTGGGGTGCTGCCCGGTTGGTCCCTCCTGCGCCGCCCCTGCGGGGACCTACCCGGCAACGCCCCAGCTGCTCTGTCCTAGGCGTCCAGATTCAGCTGCTGTTGAAACTGACTAGCGGCTGATTCCAGGCAGCCCAGGGCAGAGCAACTCTGCCTCGGGCTTCCTGTAGTCAGCCGCTGGTCAGTTTCAGCAGCGGCTGAATCTGGAAGCCAGTTCCGACTTACATACAAATTCAACTTAAGAACAAACCTACCGTATTTTCCGGCGTATAAGGCGACTGGGCGTATAAGACGACCCCCTAATTTTCCAATTAAAACATAGGTTTTGGCCTATACTCGCCGTATAAGACTATCCCCCCCTTCGAAGGCAACACCATTTAATAACATCAGATTTGATTTAAATAATTTTAATTAAAATGGTTTTGACTTACCGGTACTTAAAATCCTTCAAAATCCAGTAATACAGTACTGTAGCTTCGGCTACATACAGAACATCCCTATTATTACCTTTTAGCCCACTGGATGTGCCCTAATACAGTACTGTAGCTTCGGCTACATACAGAACGTCCCTGTGCTGATACTGTATGTACCGCACTGAGCCAATATTCTATTTTATGCATTCCATTAATGCATACAAAGCCTGCTCAGATTGGCTGAGTCAGAGAGGCGGGCTATTACAACCTTTGCCAATCTGAGCAGGCTTTGTATGCATTAATAGAATACACCGCTTGCCGGGATTTGCTCAGCGCGGTACATACTGTATCAGCACAGGGACGTTCCGTATGTAGCCGAAGCTACAGTACTGTATTAGGGCACATCCAGCGGGCTAAAAGGTAATAATAGGGACGTTCTGTATGTAGCCGAAGCTACAGTATGTTTATACCTGGCGTATAAGACGACCCCTGATTTTTGGGGGATGTTTTTAGTATAAAAAGTCGACTTATACGCCGGAAAATACGGTACAGTCCCTATCTTGTACGTAACCCGGGGACTGCCTGTAGTAGCAAACTTAAAATAAAAGGAATCATTTCTGCACACAATACACAGTCAGTTTGTGGAAGTTCTTGCCAGAAGATGTTGTGAAGACCAGGAATTTAACAGGGTTCAAAAAAAGAACTAGATAAATTCAAGGAGGATAGGCAGGGATGGTGTCTCTAGCCTCTGTTTGTCAGAAGCTGGAATGGATGCAGAAGATGGTCACTTGACTATTACCTCTGGGACATCTGGAATTGGCCAGTCAGAAGACAGGATACTGGATTAGATGGACCTTTGGTCTGACCTAGTATGGCCGTTCTTAAATTCTTATGTTCTCAAGTAAGGGGTGAATGTATTAGAGACTTGTATAGAGGGATGCAGAGCCTTTTACACATGACACCTGAAATGTTCCACAAACATTTAAAAAACACAGAGGAATGTGACCGAGAATGTGGATTTTGTCAAAAAATATATTTTTTGTCAAGGAAAAACTGATTTTGAAAGGGGGGGAAAAAGTTAAAACAGAAGCCAACGTAGACTTGGCACAGGCAAACAAAACAATCTGGCTACGTCTAGACTGCAAGCCTCTTTCGAAAGAGGCTTTTTCAAAAGTATCTTTCAAAAAAGCCTCTTTTGAGAAAGAGCATCTAGGCTACAACCAGTACTTTCGAAAAAGCAAGCAGCATCCAGGAAGTCTGGATGTTCTCTTTCAAAAAAGCACAGTTTGCATTACATAGCGCCTTTTTTCAAAAGAGCACTTTTATTCCTCATAAAACGAGGTTTTCCGCGGTCGAAAAAAGGGGAAGTTTTTTTTGAAAAAAGGCTACTTTTTTTTTAAAAAAAAAACAAACCCTGTAGTCTAGACACACCCTCTGTGAAATGTGTGAGAACTGGGTTAGCTGAGCATTTGAAAAACATCTGTTAATCATTGTTATTAGGTGTTCATTTCCTAGAGCAGAGAATGCAGTTGCGCAGCCCATTTGTGGTGTGTGCACATAACTGGAAAAAACTGTGGTGGGAAACTGCCCTGGATTACAGTACGAGCAAAGTAACTTCCAGATGAGGAATATTGAGTAGTAATAATAAATATGGAGATAAGGGATGTTTGGTAGTCATTTAGTGCTATCTAATTTATCTCTATATTTTAATCAGTTGTATTTTATGGAAGATGCTGTTGTGTGAATGTTTTCTGTCATCTGCTTTCAAAGACAAGGAAGTCCTTCCACCTTTGAGGAGAGTTAGAAAAGAAAGTGTTTCTAGAGCATAACTCCACTGTTCAAAGGCAATAGGCTAGGTGTCCTCTTGCCCTTATGTGTTGCTCCGTGGCTGCATTGGGGACACACGAGGGAAGAAAACAAAAGGGCCCAAGGAGAAGGTGTAAATCAAAGGAGATTACAGGGCTAAAATGTGAGAGCAGATGGCATTATTCATAGAACAGTGATACCAAGGAATGATTCAGACCTTACTAATTGTAGAGGAAAATAAACACTGCATTAACACCAAGAAATTAAGCAGCAATGTTTTACAAGGAACATTTATACTTCCCGCAAGAAATACAATTTTTGTGGAGAAGCTCGGAGCCAAAACTTTTTAGCAAAATTAAATTAGTCAATACCTTTTTCGCCCTCACACAGAAATGTGATTTCCAGTTTCACTACAGAGCATGGCATGCTGCTGCTTTTCGATATGATCAGTCTCAGAAATATTTCGCCACACTTTGTCCCATGTGCTACAAGCACTCACAAGAGCATAAGCACCCTTGGATTGTGTAACACTTGTGACCAGCACTGATGCTGAAAACACAAGTAACTGTACTGGAATAATTTGTATCTTTCTAAGAAATAAAACAAAAATTGATCTTATCATATTAAACAAGGGATTCAAGCAGCTTCTGTTTAATGCTTGATTCTAAGTGCTGTAAAATCCATATAGTTACTCAGTTTGCCTTCAAATTTGGTGTTCCCATTAGGATTGGAGTTCTGTTATTGTTCCAGATTTGGAGTCATTTGACTTAAGGGGGTTTCCCAGATGCAGCTGCACCACAAAAAGAAGTCTTTTTTTTAAAGCTGTGAGATTGTGGCAACCTTTTCATTCTCATAGATAAGGTACATCTGCACAGCCCACTGAAGTGAGACTCTCAGCCTGGGTCACCAGACTTTGCCTAGCGGAGCTCATGCTCACACTCCAAAAACAGCTGTGTCGACAACACTGTGAAAGTCAACCCTGCACTTTGAAGCCCAGCCGCTGCCTTATATACCCAACACACTTGCTGTCATGGCTCCTTCCCCACTCTGGCAGGATAAATGCAGAAGTGGGGGCCAGCAGATGTACCCCAAAGCCTTATCTACCAGGCTTTGGTATAAAACTTCCCCCAAAATCTTAAAACCCTAGATTTTGGGAATAAAACTTCCGCTGCCACCACCCAAATGTTAATAAAGAAAATCAGGGGAAAGATCATTTGGGAAATCTCATCCCTAAAATAAAAATCAGGGCACACAATTAACCAATGCCAGATTAATAAAAAGAAAATAACTTGTATTATTACAACAATATTCCTGTTGCAAGCATCATGACTAGATGGGAAGGTAACAAAATATACTCATGGAGAAACTCCATGGACCTAGAATTTAGTTACAAAGAAAAGCCAAAACATATTTTAAAACATGTACAGATCTCAGATCCCATACCCAAATCATAAAACAAGAAAACCTGACCGATTTATCTAAACTTTACCCTACTTGAAGAAAGTGGAGAATTGTTTCTTGGAGAGAGAGAGAGAGAGATGTTTCTCTCTCTCTGTAGCTGCAGAGAACTCGCCCAGAGAGACAAAGGAGGAAAAAACCCAAATTCCTTTGTCCCAGTTTGAAAGTCCTACCTACATTCCTATTGGCCACTCCACCTGGCTAGGTGTAGTTAACCCCTTAATCCCCAGGCTGCTGGCTAGCCCTCATAATCATGACACTTGCTAACAAGATTCTGCCTACGCCTACACCTATACTTTCCCCTTCCATCTTTAAATCCACACATTGCTCTCATATCCCAACATTGCTACTGATGATACCCAGGGCAAGTAAACTCGGGTGTCCTACTAATGATACCAATCTACACAATCATGTAATGAAATGATGCAGACTGGAACCTCAAGGCGGGTGCATATACCTCACCTTCATATAACACACGTTGGAGGACAGGACTCAGACATCTCACAATCACAGCTCTTCCATGTAGTCCTCCACTGTAGAGTCAGTACAGATACATGTAAGACAGAGAATACAGCTGACATGAAGGTATATAATTCCCAGTGACTATTACCAACTTCAGAGGGATCAGGTTAAGATTGAATCAGCTGTTTACCTTAATTTAGTATTTCCTGACTTTCTGAAGTTTGAGTTTTTCTGAATAAGATATTACTGGGCAACCTTAACTCTTGAGTTAATGGGTTTGTTTGGTGGTGGGCGTGGGGGTTTTTTTCCATTTAATAAACAAACTAGTGAGAGTCCTTTGTAAAGCAAAAAGACCTCAGTCATTTAATTTATAAATGTAATTTTATGCTGCCATTGTACCTTTAGTAGTTCAGTTAAAAATAAACAAACAAATGTGGAAGGAAACTAAATAGTGTTTTATTTTTACCTACTCATACAGACTTACTGAAATACAACATTAGCATTTAATTACAACAACAACAAAATGTATTAACTTCTGGCCCCTTGTGTGTTGGTTCAAGTGACATTGTCAGACAAATCTTTAATTACATTAAAGACCCTTCTCTAGAAAATGTAGAGCACAGTTTTCCACGCCTCTCTTCTGGAAGATGATAATTGTTAAATAGGGGGAAAAGTTTCTTACTGAATTGTATCCACTTTAAATTTGATTTTTTTGTTAACTATTCTCTTTGTGGTTTATATGTTCAGTGCACAATCATTTATGTTTAATCCAGTACCAGAACAAACAAACATTCCTTCTTCTCACTGCTAATGGCTATAATCAATTTGATGTGGTTCATTGGGATTGATTATTAGCCAGGCACTCTGTGCTTTTATAGCAGTTGAAAACATTGCTTGTAATGAAGGTTGATCATAGATCTCAGCTGGCATTTATAGAGTGTAATTAAAGCATTATGGTCTTCGTCAGATGTGTTGTGCACCAGACACTCCAAATGACTTGAACTAGAGCTGTGGGTGCTCAACTTAGACCTTATGTAGAAAAAATATGAATGATGGTTTACTAAAAGCAATGAAAAAGTGTAGCTGGACATGGATTATTATTTGGCCAAGGTACCGTATCAATAAATTACATAACTTTCAACATCCAGAATTGCGAGCAGTAGAAAAACTAACCACTGTTTGGCCACCTGTAAGCAATAAGTATAAACTTTAGAAAAGATACCTAAATCAGTAGTGTAACAGAGTAAAATGAAATCAAAAGCCACTCATTTGAACCCTCTTGGCATGGAATGGTGTGCTGTTATGTATGCTGGGAGAGTCAGTGTCGGGGCAGTTTCGGTATCACAACCTACACTGTATAATGTATTGTCACAGAGATGAAATCTTTTTCAAGGATGAAGCTTTCTCCTGCTTCGGTTGCTTCAGTGCACAACTGACAGCTGATCCTTGAAAAAGCAGAAGTATTAGCTCTAGAGGGAGCTTCTCATCTCTGTCTGCTGAATAAAAGTTGGATGCACAAACAAGGTAAGATTTTGAAAAAGGGTGTGACCGGCTGGATATGTCTGTAAAAAAGTCACATTTAATAGCCAAGAGAGTTTGTTTTAAAATAATTCCACCCATACTGGTAACACTGAACAGTATTTAGGGCCAGACAAAAACCACTTTACTAGATGGGCAGACTCATCTTTAAAGTGCAGTCTCTGAAGGGGATTGTTAAACCTTTGAAAGATTGGGGTTAAAGGTCATTGGGCAATACCAGCTGGTCATTTCTGAAGCCTCACTAGACAAAGTCTAAGGGTGTGGCTGCATCTCTCAGGGGGTTGAAAACTCCATACCCCCTTGCCAGACATAGTGAAACTGACCTAACACATGGCATAGCCAGTGCTAGGCTGACAGAAAAATAAGCTACCGCCTTCTAGGGAGGTGGGATTCCTACAGTGACAGGAGAAATCCACCCATCAATGTAGTAAGTCTACACTGAAGTGCTATGTAGTAGCTGTTTTACTACAGTGATTGGCGCAGCTGTACAGATGCCACCATGACACTGTAGCACTTTACTGAAGGTGCCTTATGCTGATATTGGCATAGACAATCCACCTCACAGAGAAGTAGCAGCTTTATCAACCAGAGAACTCTCCCAACATGGCTGTCTATACCGAGGGTGAGGTTGGTACAACTACATCACTCACGAGTATGGATTTTTCGCACCCCTGAGCAATGTAGTTATAATGATGTAAGTCTGTTGTATACACCACACTAGAGAAAGCAGCATGCTGGAGGTCAGGTAACTGGGTAAGTCTGATTTGAAGAATAGGGTGACTCAAGTGCCCTTGGTGTTGGGAGGTATGTCTGGAATAAGATGGCAGTGGAGGAGAGAAATCTTGAGACATAGGGAGAGAGAGACATTTCTCATACAATTTTGGAGCTTGAACTCTGATCCTTGGCTGAGAGCCATTATTCACTATGTGACAGGATCCCTGGCGTACAGCCTGGGACTGTGGGACTGCTGTGCTCCCTTACCTTTTCAGACTGGGCTGTTGCACATCATGGTTTGTTAGTGACAAGCAGCAAGCCCCTGCAGGTTCAGTTATTATCCAGCTAGATTGCATGGATGCTCTCAGAGCCATTCAATCACACTGAGAAAGACAACTGCTCAAGATGAGCAGTACAAATGTATTAACTGGATCTCCACCAGTGCAAAGTGAATGTTTGCCAACCTTTTTAAAACCTGAGCAAATTTACCAAACACTTCAGACAAACTCACTGGTAGAGATAAACAGGAAAACAAGTTTATTGACTATAAAAGATTTTAAGTGACAGGCAGAAAGTTAGAGTTGGTTACCAGAAAAAGAAAAAGAATATAATCACACAGTCTAAACTCTCAACACTGTTAGATGGGGCAATAATCAGATTAAGCAGTTTTTTTCACCATACTGGACATTGCAGTTCTTAATATGCAGGCTTATCCCTTAAACTTGGACCAGTCTTCTCATTGTCCCTGTTGCTCGCAGCATAGGTGGGTGCAGGAATAAGACCAAGCATGGGACCGCTGTTTCTATGTTATTTATAGAAATAACAGTCCCATCTTATTGGAGAATACAAGTCCAGGCACGTCTGGTGGGCATTGCTGAGTTCCCAGGCAAGTTGACCAGTTACTTTGTTGTGGTCTGATGCAGGTGAGTCAGTGAATTGTAACTCTCTCTTGCTTGACAATGGCTGTTGATGGTTGTTTAACACCCTACCTGGGCATTGGTTACTCTCCTTGCTGTTGTCTCTGGAATTTAACACCTGGCTGATTCCCCAACTGACAACATGTTTAGTGACAACCATACAACACAATCCTGTAACTTCATATGCACTAAAGCTTTACATATTTAGTTAGAACAGTGACTTTCACAAGGTCATAACCTTTCCCTTGACACCTTACCTGGTGTGCTTTATATGCAAGATTACAATTATATGTAAATGAGGCCAGGGTTTCCTACAGAGTGGGAGGACGGCTGCTATCAGGATTGACGATTTAAAAGAGTTTGGGGATCCCAGCCACTCCTGCTGAGGCAGTGGCAAGAGCCCTGGGCTCTTTAAATTGCTTGCAGAGCCTAGACGGCACAGGCTGGACAGTGCTGAAGGGCTGGCTGGGGGAGGCTAACCTCCAGTCCCGCCCCTTCAACCTGAGGTTGCTCCTTCTGCCCAGGGACTTGGCAATTCTGTTGGCAGCCCTGAATGAGTGATATGAGTTTACAGGATAGGGATGGTAAATAGTTATTAATAAGCTAATTGAGTAGTCGATGGAATTTCCATTGACTACTCAATTAGTTGATAAGGAGGTTGGCTCCTGGGGGTGGTGCGAGCAGGGACTGAACAAATCCCGGCTTGCGCTGGCTCCGGGACTGCTGTGTCTCTGCTTTTTAGATGTAGTAAGAGCTGTCAGGCTTGAATTACCTTTGAAAGGCAGAGCTGCAGCGGAGCAACCACTGTGAGCCGGGACACAGCAATCCCACCTCATGCCAGGTCCCAGACTGTTGCGGCTCTGCCTCTCCTGTTCCTGCTCCCTCCTGCTCTTCTCCCCCACCCCTCCATGGAGACGGTGCTGGGGGGAATTGGCTTTTAAGCCAGATCCCCCCAGCTCTGGCTCCTGCTACCTCCCCCCCCCCTTGCTGCCTCTGTATCAGAGGCAGCAAGTCAGAGAAGTGAGTAGTTGAGTAGTGATCAACTAGTCACTTACATCCCTATTACAGGGCTCTCTCAAGGTATAGAATCCCACATATTTCTTGGAACATCATTAGCATTTGTGATGCTTTTCAGTAACTGAAACTTGTCTTGCCTAGTTTAACAAAGTGTAAGTATAATAGAGCAAAGTGTACATGTGGTAAGCAACCTGTTTCTTTTTGTTTTTACTGCATTTTCTTTCTGATTTTTAACCTTGGTTCTGATGAACAAATCTGCTTACATGTGTGGTGAAGGTTTACCTAGTCTTTCTTCAAAGAGATAATGCATCCTGTAAACTCAAAGGAAACATATAGAAGATGAAAGAGGTTCTGTTTCTGAAGCCCCTGTAACTCTCACCTCAATCAATAAGACACAGAAATGTTAACTTCCTATGAGGCATATTACAAAAGATGGTCATGAGTAAATATCTGGGGAGACGCCACAAGGCCAAGGAAGAAATGAGAGTTGGTGGGAGAGTTACGTAAAAGATGGTTAAAGGAACAACATTGGAATAGTAGGCAAATGCAGGAACTAGCTCTATAGCACAGATTCATAACTTGAATCTGACAGGACTTCATCAGCCTCACATTGTTTCCTTGAAAGAGGAAAATGGTGTGTCTGAGAGAGAAAACTAAGTGCATAAAACATGAGCAAACCAATGCCTCCAAAAGGAAAGGTTTGGGACAGTGTAGAAGTCATGAGACTAGTCCGCACAGCTCTGAACTATACTGAAACTCTTTATCTTAGGAGAGCTTGTTTCAGTCCCTTTCTCCCACCAGTTAAGCCAAGGATCAATGGGAAATTGTAAAGATTGCTTACAGCTGCTTTTCATTATTCTTCTGTTCTCTCCTGAAGCTCAGCAGAGCTCAGGACTTGAGCCTCTTTTCATGGCCTTCTAATAATATTTTAAGGCAGTACTGAAATATAAGTCAGAAACTTCAGTTTTATTGTATTGGGTCCATCATGAGTCTCAAGAAAAATAAAATAAACCCACTGAATGAAATTAAAAACAAAATACTCATATTGCGTAAATACACTAATTTCTAGGTTTTTTCCTCCTCTTCTCCACTCCCATTCCCTCTCTGTGTTCTTTATTTGAAAACTGGACTGACCTCTTAAACTCCATTCATCTGAAGAAATGGGTTGTGCCCACAGAAGCGCATGAGGCTATCTACATTTTTGTTAGTTTTTAAGGTACTGCAGGACTGTTGTTTTTTAAGTTTTTCTAGTTTTATAGTTATGGGGATTTTAAATATATGCAGTTGTTTCTTTTATAAGTCATTTACCAAAGCAGTACTGTGATTTCTGTGATTGTTGCTTCTAAAGATATATGAGGGAAGGCAGAGCAGATTATTTTCCAAATATTTATTTCTTTTCTTCTTGAATGAATTAATTTCCCATAGATACTTCTGCTGCTTTAGAAACTTTGAATCTAAAACTATTTATGGTTTCCTATTGGTAGCTGAACATAATTATGCCAAACTTTATGTAGCAAAATTGAAGGGTTTTTAATTTTCAATTCACACTTCAGTAAAACCATTGTTGTTGAGAAGATAAACAAACTGCTGCTGAATTATTCAGTAAAATGTAATACTGTATAAAGCTTTCTGATTTTTCCACATCTTTTGTGAGCTGTGTTCTGTTTATATGCTGTGTTGTTATCAATAGATGATCCAAATTACTTTCTCATTTCTGAGATACCGTGCGCTGTCATAAACCAAGAGACATTAATGTGTCATTGTTCCCTCTGAAAACAATACAACTACAGCTTGGACCTCTCTTGTCTGGCACCCTCAGACCTGACCAGTCCCAAATGAGGGAATTTACCAGACCAGAGGAGGTCCCCTGTTACCGGCTCCCCAGACCATCTTCCCTTCCTCACTGCTGACCCCAGTTGTCCCCTCACCAGGCTGCTGAGGCCCAAGCCCCACTATCACAGCTGTTGCATCACAGCCCCACTATCACAGCTGCCCAGCCCTGCTACCAGAGGTCCCACTTCCCTGGCCCTGCTACTAGAGCTGCGTGGCCCCTGCTGTGCTCTGGCGCCAGTCCCAGACTCAACCCTGCCGGGCTCTGAGCTGCCAGTCCTCTTGCCAGTGGGGCTCCTACTGGGCCACAGATGTTGCCAGATGAGGGAGACCTGGTTTGGGGAGGTCCAACCTGTAGACGTTTTCAATAGAATTAACTCATAATAAAACTGGCATTTTATCTTGGAATAAATATAGATGTGGTAAACAACCAATATAGTTTATTATCATGAATGTATTTAGACTAAAGCTATAATTCTATTATCAAATAATAATATTAAATGGGGTATAGAGGATATATGTATGTCATAAATTAAGTGTTTACATTCAGGTGGAAAAAGCAATGGCGAAGTGGCATTCAGCAATTCTGGGGAGGAGGTACAGTGGAGAGATTATATATAAAGTTGTCATACTTACTCATATTTGTGGCATAGTCCTAGTTTTTTATTTTATGTCCTGGTGTCCCAGGAACTTTTTGGGACAGCTGAAATGTCCCTTTTTTTCATAATCAGTTAAAACAATGCAGATTTTATAAGTACAAAATGTAAATTCTAACATACTGTTACCCTGCTATAGAATATTTGTGAAGCCATCTTGCTCTCATTACAAAGTTAACATGTTTTACATCAGCCATTGTTCAAGCCCAACAATAGTGTTAGGCAATAGTGTTACAGTATGTTTCTCAGCGGTCAATGGCTCATTCTAATCACTCCAAATTTGTGGCTCTCAGAATCAGAGCTGGATCCTTATTTTCTTTTTACTTCTCAGTGATGTGTTGTATTGAAACCTATTCTCAGACTTTGTAGTTTTCAATAGGCAGGATCCTACTGAATGGGATGGGGTCTTATATGGATCTTCCAGTGGGACCCCTCAGGCCGAGATGCTAGAACAATGTTTATAGTGGGAGCATAAGCGTGCACAGCACATTTCATTAGGGTGTTCACCCAAAGAATTTGTTTTTAAATTTACTCTTTGACCCCCATTAGCCGCGCCTCTGGAGGTAACACTTTCAGGGCAATATGGACACATGACCAGAAATAAAAGGTGTCATGTGACCCCCTCCGCAAGGACTTTTCCCACCATCCTCTTACCAATAGGGATTAGTTTGGCCCTCACCAAACCCCCCTCTTGCAACTATCCTGCAATTGCATTAACCCAATGTGTGTGGCATTAACTTGGGGGGTGGAGAGGCTGGGGGAAGTGTTCCCTCTAAGAGTTTCCTCCCAGGAACACAATACATTTTGTGTTGTGCACCAGTACTGAGTTTGTGGCTTGTTTGGATGTGCCACTGTGGCACCCAAGTATTAATGAACCACTACCTTTCCCCTCTTCTTCCCTGTCTCCTCCCCTTGCTCCATGAGCTCCCCTGGTGCCTGCTGCCCCCGCAACCCCTCACCCACCTCTGCTGTCCTGACTCCTGTCCCTCTCACTGCCCTCAGCCTTCCTGAGACCTGCCCCCCTCCACAAGCCTTTCTCTCCCCCCGTGCCCACTCCTCCAGTAGCCCTACTCTGATCATGTGAGCTACCCCTCCTCATCCCCTCTCCTAACACCTCCCTCTACACACCTGCCCTGCCTCACTCCTCTGGTGCTGGTCCCTCCCCTGCAGGTGCCTGCCCTTCTGCTTCACCTCCTGGAATCCCCTGGCACCTGCACCTTCCCTTACCCCTGCACCTTCTTGGTGCCTCCCCCTTCCCTCACTGCCCCTGCCCCCTTTGCCTTCTTTTTCCCTGATGCCCACCCCCTCACCACCCTCTGCCCCCTTTCCCCTCATGCCCCTGTGCCCTCACACTCACCTTGCTCCATCCCCGCCTTCCTCATGCCCACCCCTTCTTTCAAGCCTTCTCCCAGCACCTCCCCTTCTCCCCTCTAGCCCCCAAAGCCCTTCCCCTCTCCTCTCCTAGCATCATCCTGTCCCCCATTCTCACTGACACCTCCCCTCCTGCCCTTTTCCTCATTGTCTCCACTTGGCCCCCTGGCATTTGTCTCTCTCCTACACCCTGTCCCTTGGTGCCTTCCCCTTTCATCTCCTGACCTGCCCCCTTCCCCTCAGCACAAGCCCCTTCCTCTCTGACCCTTACCCCCTATTTTTCCCTCCTCTTCCAGCAGCCGCCAGCTGGTCTGTAACAGAGTTCTAGGGTCTCCCTGACTGTCACCCTTCTGGTGCTCCCCCTACTCTGTCTTTCTTAGGTTTCTCAACCCCCTTTTGGGCCACAAACCCCCACTCTGCAGTCTCTGGTTCCCAAAGTTCCAGCAATCCCCATCACTTGGTGCCTGTACCAGGTCTGACTCATAGGGTTGCCAGGTAGACCCTCCCCCAAAAAAATGGACACACTTGATCTTGGGCAGAGGGGAGGGAGGAAGAGGGACTGGCTGAGGGGGCAGGAACTGACTGGGAGGAAGAGGGGATGGGAAGCAGCTCGGGGGGGGGCAGCCGTGCTGCCCCCGATCCCGCTCCTGGCCCCCCCTTCCTCCCTCCCTCCCTCTCCGAGGCCAGTTGCGCTTCCCCCGACCCCGGCTCCCCCTCCTCTCTCCCTTCCCAAGGCCAGTTGCGCTGCCCCGATCCCGACCTCGGCCCCCTCCCTTCTCGAGACCAGTCATGCTGCCCCCAATCCTGACCCCAGCCCCCCCCTCCCCGAGGCCAGTCGCGCTGCCCCCGGCCCCAAGGCCAGTCATGCTGCCCCCGACCCCCCCCCTCCGAGGCCAGCTGTGCTGTACCCTATCCCCTGCCCGGGGCACCCCCTGCCTTCCCGCCCGGGGTTTAAACTCACCTCGCTTGATGGGGTGGCCGGGTGACGTTGCTGTGTCCCTGCCACCCCTTTCCGTGGGGTCCTAAGACCCGCCGGTTTTGGCCACCCATGTGCGGCAAACCCGGCGTGGCGTCCGTTCCCCAGAGTGCCACTCCTTCGCTCACGCCCCCTTTGAAACATTAGGGTGTGCCTGGGCACACCTGGCACACCCTGGGCGCATGCCAATGAGTGGGAGTGTGGAGAGCTATTAAACTAAACTGAAATTCTATATATAATAGAAACAGCTTCAAGCCCAGAGTTGCGGCAGCACCCCCAGCATCACCCATGCTTACAGGCATGCCCATGCCTACCCATTCTTGACCTACACTATTAAACATTTTTATCAGCGACTTGCAAGAAAATATAACATCATCACTGATAAAATTTGCAGACAACACAAAAATTGGGGGAATGCTATATAATGAAGAGGACAGGTTGTAGATACGGAGTGATCTGGATTGCTTGGTAGGCAGGGCACAAGCAAACTGTGTATTTTAACATTGCTAAATGTAAATGTGTACATCTAAGAACAACAAATATAGGCCATACCTACAGGATGGGGAAATTTTTTCCTGGGAAGCAGTGACTCAGACAAAGATTTCAGGGTCATGGTGGATAATCAGCTGAACATGAGCTCCCAGTATGGCAAGTTAGCCAGAAGAGGTCCAATCGCTGAATTGGACATCCTTCGATGCATAAAAAATGCAAATGTGAGGAGGAGTAGACAGGTTATTTTACCTCTGTATTTGGCCCTGGTGTGGTGAGTCCTGAAATTCTATGCCCATACCTCAAGAAAAATGTTGATAAATTGAAGATGGTTTGGAGAAGCACACTGAGAATGATTAAAAGATGAGAAAATATGCCTTATGTGATAGGTTAATAGAGCTAATCTTTTTAGTTTAACAAAGAGGAGCTTAATGGATGACTTGATCACAGTTTGCAAGTACAAAATGTATAAAGGATCAAAAATTTGCAAATGGGCCCTTGAGTCTAGCGCAGAAATGTATAATATGACCCAATAGCTGGAAATTGAAGCTAAACTCAGTCTGGAAATGGGATGCATATTTTTAACAGTTAGAGTAATTAACCATTGGAATTTATGAAGAGTCATGGGGTGCATTCTCTATCACTGACAATTTTTAAATCAAAATTGGATTTTTTTTTGTAAAAGATCTGCTGTAGGATGTATTTGGGGGGAAGCTTTATTACCTGTATTATACAGGAGGTCAGACTGCATGATCATACATTCTGGCCCTGGAATGTATGAATACTGTTCACATTCTTATTTAGCACTCATACTGTTGTGAAAAGTCTGAGAAGTAGCCCTGTTAGTCTGGGTTATCTGCAATAATCCTGTGGCACCTTAGAAACTAACAAATTTATTGGGGAATAAGCTTTCATAGATAAAACATTCTATCAGATAAATTGGAATGGAAGTTACAGAAACAGGAGTATATATAAGGAAGAAGTTATTTTTGTGTTAATGAAGCCAATCAAGTCAGGGTGAAAGTCAGTCATTCACAGCATTTGATGTGGAGATGTGAATATTCAGAGGGGAAATTGCATTTGTAATGTATTAACCAGTTGAGATCCTTATTCAATCCCAAGTAGATCATGTTGAATTTGCAAATGAAGTCCAGTTCAGAGTTCTCCTTTGTGAACAGTTTTAGACATCCTTTTGTAGAAGGATGGCTACTTTCAAATAGATCAGTATTTCCCAAATTGTGGTCCACAGCCCAGTACAGGTCCTTAAGAAAAAAATACCGGACCTCAGAAAATTTTTTGTGAGTGCCCGCCTCGCTGCCCGCAACCCCCAAGATGAATGCCGCACTGAACTCCCAGTGTCAACAGAGGTAACGCGGGCTTCCTGCGGGATTGGGGGGGCAGTTCTGCAGCTGCGCACCAGGTCCTGGAAGTGCGCAGGCTGCTCTCTTCCCTGCCCCAACAGCCGGCGCAGTAACTAAAATGCCAGTCCATCTCATGCTGGGGACTTTGTCCTGTGCGCAGGGGAGTGGGTGGGGATCTGGGACTGCGCCAGCTCCAGCTGCTCGGGCGGTACGTGCTGCCGTGGGGAGCTGAGGAGCAAGGCGCGCGCTGCTCAAGCAGCTGGGGCTGGCATGGTCCAGAACTCCCCCTCCCCCTGTGCAGAAAGGCATCAGGCGTACAACGGACCAGCGTGTCACGTACTGCGCTGCTGTTTGGGGGACAGAAGAGCAGTCCACTCACTTCCTGGGCCTTCGCTGCTACAGGATTTCCAGGTATCAGTCCCTGTCCCCTCCCCCCCAGACTGCCACAGGTACCCTGCCCCAGCACCCACAAGCACCCTGTCCCTTGCCCCAGCACCCGCAAGCACCCGGTCCCCTTCCCCAGAACTCTGTCCCAGCACCCACAAGCACAGTTGGGGCCACATTAGTTAGGTTTGAGGGCTTTGGAGGGGTTGTGTTTTTGTATATCACTTGTGTGGCCTCGACTGACTTTTCTGTGGGCTAAAGTTGGCACTTGGGGCTTTGGGAGGACCAGATACAATGTATTTGCATATTCATCATTTGCTTAATGAATATGCAAATATGCAAATAAATGTTACCAGTCCTACAAAAGCTAGTGAATGGATTTACTGGTCCCCAGTATCAAAAAGTTTGGGAACCCCTGAAATAGATTATTGAGGAAGGTTAAAATGCTCCCCTACAGTAGGGATGGGGAACCTTTTTTGGGTCGGGGGTTGCTGACCACAGAAAAAACATTTTGGGACTGCACAAAAGTGAGAAGTAAAAAATAAACCTATATAACTGGCATGAGGAGTGGGACCACAAATTAGGGGTTCAGTGTGTGGGAGGGGGCTGCCGGGATGGGGCTGAATGGGGGGAAGGTGCAAGAGTGAGTCGGTAGGTCTGAGAGGGTGGTAGGGTGCAGGAGCAAGCTGTGGGAGGCTGGGTGGAAGGTAGGGTGAAGGCCAACTGGAGAAGTGGAGAAAAAGCCTGAAGGCAGCACTTTGCTGCGCTGCCGTTTCCCTAGTGGTAGGTCGGATCTGGCCCTGGCTTGCCTGTCTCTGGCCTATGAAGCTTGGGCTCCCCCCCCCCCCCCCCACACACACACAGTGGGGAGCCAGTGCTGGCACTCTAGCCCTACAGGGAATTCTAAGGGTTCCCCAATGCCAAGAGGGTAGGGGGAAACCCTGAGCCTCAGAGGCTGGATCCAGAGAAGCCAAGGACCGGATGCAGCCCCTGGGCCAAAGATTCCCCACCTCTGCCCTACAGGTTTATGTGTGTTATCATTCCAGATGTCTGAATTGTGTCCCTTTATCCTTTGGCATAGAGCAGGGGTGGGCAATCATTTTTGATGGGGGCCTCTCCAAGATTTTGGAAAGTAGTTGAGGGCTGCACTCTTCTAAGATATTAATGAAGATGCGGGGTCTGGGATGGAAGTGGGGTGCAGAAGGGAGCTTAGGGTAAGGGACTGGGGTGCAGGAGGGAGAATGGGGTCTGGGAGGGAGTTTGGGTGAAGGAGGTGGTTGTGACCTAGGGGAGGGAACTGGGGTGCAGGGTTTTGGGATGTGACCTAGGGTAGGAGGAGATTGTGATCTGGGGCAGGAAACTGGGGTGCCAAATCTGGGAGGGAGTATGGATACAGGAGAGGGCAGAGGATTTGGGTATGTGGAAGGAGACAGAGGGTTGGGAAGGGAGGGGCTAGGGTGCCAGAGGCAGGCTCTGGCTGGGAGGCACTTACTAGCAGAAACCTGAAGCAGACAGTCTGTTGCAGGCTGCTCCACATGGCTCTGTTCTGGGCATGAGAGCGGGGGAGGAGGCCAAGAAGAAAAGAAGCAGGCAAACATTTTCAGTTCCTGTTGTCTGGAAACTGAGAGGTTGGCCAATGGGAGCCAAGAGATTTTGCTGGGGGGCAGAAACAGCATAAAAAGTCTCCCTCCTCCCTCCCCAGCTGTTGGGAATGGAGAACCAGATGATTTTTTAAAGTATGAGCTGTTCTCTGCCTAAGGGTCCTGACGAGGCGGCCGTCAGAGACTGGCATAGAAACTGTCCGGTTTGGCCAATATACAGAGCAGAGGGTCATTGCATACTGTAGTATCTATGTTTCGAATTGTATAACCTAACTTAATGATATGTAAATCTGAGGGGTGACAATTCCTAACAAAACTTACTTCTGTAATAATCTATGAGGTTGCTTTTAATATTGCATTGTTGGTAAACATCAATAAAGAAATAATTTAAATAGAATCAAGCATCTCAGAAATTTCAGGTCCAGTCATTTAAGTGTAGTGTACAAACATCTGTAAATATTAGGCCATTGTGTTACACATATCTGTTCTGGGTTTTTATCTGTGATGAATTATCAGAATGTTGTCTGACCTACTAAATTAAATGTGTGTGTTCCTAGCTAATGACTGTAGTATAGACCAGTGGCTCACAACCTTTCCAGACTACTGTAACTCTTTCAGGAGTCTGATTTCTCTTGCATATTCCCAATTTCACTTCAGTTAAAAACAATTTGCTTACAAAATCAGACATGAAAATACAAATGTGCCACAGAACCCTATTATTGAAAAATTGCTCTTCTCATTTTACCATATATTTATAAAACAAATTAAATGGAATATGAATATTGCACTTATATTGCAGTGTGTAGTATACAGAGCAGTATAAACAAGTCATTGTGTAAAATTTTAGTTTGTACTGATTTCACCAGTGCCTTTTATGGGCATCCTCTTGTAAAAGTAAGAACTAACTAGATGAGTTAATATACCCACCGGAAGACCTCTGCATGCTTGAGAACCACTTTTACAAACTGCCAAATCTTTATAAACTCCAAACTGATTTGTTTCCAGCAATTACTTGTCGCAGACAAGATGGAGGACCGTCTGACATCAGTGAGTGCCTAAAATATGCAGGCCCTTTACCACCTTTAACACAGGCCTGCCAGATTCCTTGCCAAGATGACTGTCAGTTCACAAGCTGGTCAAAGTTTTCTTCCTGCAATGGGGACTGTGGAGCAGTCAGGACAAGAAAACGCTCTCTTGTTGGTAAGAGTCATAGGGGCACAGAAACATTATTTATTCTTAGCTGCTGTTTACTTTATTTTAAACTTATAGAGTGCTCTACAGACCAAGGGCAGCCATTGTGTGTATTATTGACAAGCAGGCACCTCAGAAGTCAAGGGCAATAACTAGGCAGATAATTGCCATACACAAGAAAGGGGGGGCAGAAAGCAGAGCTGGGGGGGATCGGAGGCCGGGGGAAGGGAGGCGGGAAGCCACTGGCCGCAGCTGGAGCCCGACAGGCCGTGCCTGTGGCAGGCACTCCCTCTAGTTGTTAGTAGAAGCCGGGCGGGGGTGGTCTGGAGTGGCTTCCAGCCACTCCCCCCGCCTGGCTTCAGCCCGCAACCAGAGGCTCCCAGCTGGGAGGCGGGGCCACAATTGGCGCTGGGAGCCTCTGGTTGTGTGCAGAAGCCAGGTGGGGGAGAGTGGCTGGGATTCCCAGCCACTCCTCCCACCCTGCCCGGCTTTTGCATGCGACCACAGGGCTCCCAGCACGAATCGTGCCCCGCCTCCCAGTCGCTCTCTCACCTCCACCAGGCTTCCATCCGGCGCCCAGCCGGAAATTCAGAAAATACCGGACATTGCACATGTCTGGTATTTTCTGTATTTTTCTACCATACAGAGGGCGCAAATACCGGACTGTCCGGTAGAAAACCGGACACCTGGCAACCCTACCCCCAACACACAGCCCAAGCAGGTCCCGGCCTCTCATTGGAGAAGGCTCCAGCCTCCAGACCAGCCCCTCCCCCTACGAGGCCTTAGCTGGCTCCCCCACCACACCGCCTCAGGCAGCCCCAGACTGGAGCAGCTGCTTGCTGTGCCACTCGCCTTCCAGCAGGAAAGTGAGTGGTGCTGCACGGCTCTACAAAGCAGGTGGGCAGGCAGAGATTTTTTTGGCGCGTGGCCACACAGGTGCACGCTTTACTGGGAACTATGATCAAGAAGTATGTATAATGATGTAATAGCATGGAGTAAAATTTGAGGATTTTAATCATATGAAATAGTGTAACAGAACCAGAGAGAGGCTTATTCTCCCTTGATACCTAAAGAATTTTTAAAAACCACAAAAAAACACCTTGTGTTATGCATGGAATGATTATGACATATTAACTATTCAACAATAAATGCTTAGCACCAGTGAAAATCAGGCCACTTTCCTAAGTGATTAAGTGTAGTTTTAGGTGCCTAACTTTAGGCATTTCTGCATCTGAAAGTTTTGGCCTTAAGTTATGTGTTTCTTAGATAATTTTTTCTACAGTTATAGATCATTAAATATAATTACCTCCTTTTGTGTAACATGATAGAAAGTACTTTCTGAACAATTATTTTCTGCCTCCAGGGAAAAGTAAGAAGAGGGACAAATGCAAAAATTCCCAGTTGTATCCTTTGATTGAGACTCAGTTTTGTCCTTGTGACAAGTACAACGCTCAACCTGTCGGGAACTGGTCAGACTGCATTTTGCCAGAGGGCAAAGTGGAAGTATTACTGGGAATGAAAGTACAAGGCGATATCAAGGAATGTGGGCAAGGCTATCGTTACCAGGCCATGGCATGCTATGATCAAAATAGTCGGCTTGTGGAAACATCGCGATGCAACAGTCACGGTATGTACAGACATCTTTTCTTTCTTCTTTCTTTATTTAATTGTTTTATTTAAATGTAACTCTTGAGACTCTGTAGGTCATATACATAAACTGAATTAAGAAATCGATATTTATTGATTTGACAGAGTGTAACTGCTGTGGAATATGTCATGTTGTCCCAGAAATATCTCCTAACCCAACTCACGCTGAGTAGTAGTAGTGAGCTTGGAAAACTTGTTCTGAGTCATACAGTAAATAAGGGATAGGGTCAGGAATGGAGGTGATTTGTAACACTGAAAAAACATGTTCTGGTTCTTTCAAAAGTTTACAACTGAACATTCATTTAATATATCTTTCAAAAATTTACTATGCTGAAGAAAAATGCAGCTTTTAACCGCCTTACTTTACCTTTTCATAGTAGTTTATGCTTAACCTAGTACAGGTTGAACATCTCTGATCTGGCACCCTCGGGACCTGACCCGTCCCAAACCAGGGAATTTGCTGAACCAGAGAAGGTTCCTGCCACAGCCCCCAGCTGTTGACTCTACCATCTTGGGTAGTGGAAGCAGGGGGACTACCTCCAGCCCCTGCCAGAATGAATGCTGGGTTTGCTGCCGCTGCGTGGGCTGGATTGCCTGATGGGTTTCAGCAGGCTTCACTGCCACCGGCTGTCACGGACTCCAGTCCACGCTGCCGTGGGCTGTCACAGGCCCGGCCTTATGCTGCCATGGGCTGCTGGGGCTGCCACCAGACCCGGCCCCAGTCCCGCTGCCACGGGCTGCTGAGAGCACAGGCTCCTGGCCCACAGCAGCCCACAAGGCTCTGGCCCCACTTCCACGGGCTGCCCGAGGTTCTGGCCCCAGCCTGTGCTGCCACAGGCTGTTGCCAGCCCAATCCTGCACTGCCAGGGGCTGCCCCGACCTGGTTCCAGTGCTGGAGGCTGTTGAGGGGTGCTGGGGGCTGCTTCCAGCTCTACCCCCACTGCTGCGGGCTGCTGGGGACTGCTGCCAGCCTCAGCCCCTACCCCATCCTACTGCTTCAGCCCGGCCCCTCTTGCCACTAGGCTGCCAGGGTTCTCTGATCCTGGAACAACCGTGGTCCTGCCAGACCATGGATGTTGCCGGACTAGAGAATTCTGGTTTTGGGATGTGCAACCTGTACTGTTCTGTATTTGCAATTTTGTTTCTTTGTTTCTGCTGCTACCTGATAGCATACTTTCAGTTTCAAATGAGGTGTGATTGACTGGTCAGTTCATAATACTGGTGTTCATAACTGTTAGGTTCTACTGTATATGGTTTGTATGTAAAATTATACTAAATTACCAGGCGTCAATTGGGCTATATCTGATATAGTCAAGTATATCTTAAAAATGTATCAATTTCATTTTATGTACACCCACAGTTTTCATTTGCTTTAAGAGCCACAGGGCCAAATCCTCAACAAATAAGATGTGGTGCAAAATTGCTCTGAAAAGAATGGAATTATTTCCCCTGACTGCAGAGCTTTAGGATAGTACTAATCTCCTGAAGATCCAAATCCTTTACCCACTTCCCTTCACAGGAAGTTTATCAGGTGTCCATACATAACTCTGTCCACTTGCCACACCATGCACAGCTCCTTTCCATGCACATCTCACTGTCACAGACAGAGCATTATAGAACACAGGCTTCCTGTATCCTGCTTGCTTGGATCTGGGTGAAGGTAGGATTGGTTCTAAAATGGTTGCTGGCCTGTGGTCTGTACATATGCAGAGTTATGACCAGACCTGGGGCTATTTAAATCAGCCTACATAACTTCAATGGACCCATGCTGATTTGCATTGGCTAAAGATCTGATTCCAGAGTACTTTGTTCCACATTTAGGTGTGGGATTATATACATGCCAGTGTTATTAGACTGAATGTCAGTATACCATTTCACCAGAATGTCAACACTGAGCGTATGCTGTGTATTCTGATTTGTACTGTAGGACGGGGCTGTAAACATAATAGATTTAATTACTGAAAGATACTTAAAATAAGCAAACAACAACATTAACTGAATGAAAGGGATAATTATTTGTATGCCTTCCTCTGTCAAACTTCACCCATAATAAGTTATAAAGTGCTGATGATGTCTGGTGGAAGTGTGGCAAATGGAGATGCTTGAATTTGATAAGTTCTGAGTTCTTTTAATTCTCGTTGAATTAAAAAAGAGAGTTCTTGGCCCTTTGCTGGAAGTACTCAGCATCTCACCAAATCAGGCTAGTTATCCACGCTTGTCTGTTTTCCTTACTTAGAGGAAGATAAATAGCATTTAACTGACCATGAAGCCACCTTTAGAAAATTATAAAATGGAGACTTAACCTTAGTGCAGTTCTTCCATTTTCTACTTTGCTGCTGATGTGTTAGATCACATTTTTAATTTGTTGTGGCTGTTATGCATAGCAAGTCACTAGTGGATGATTTATTTTCATCATCGTCTGTGAGCCTGCAAAAGATTTTCACAGATCTGAGTGTTTCTTTTTGATCTGTTAATTAGAGCTGTGAGAGCTTGAAAAACCTAACCTAAGTAGTAGGCTTTCTTAAAGCATAAAAAACCCTCTCAGCCTTTTGAGACATTAGTCAGTGGAAAGCATAAAACAATACAAGATTTGAGTCCAGGATAAGCCATATGGGTCTAATGTAAATCATCATTGACTTGGACACTCAAATTGTGTGTAAACTGTTAAAAGAAAATTTGCATGGGACGGACGCAGGAGTTATTCTGTAATCTGTAGATGCAATGCATGCTGGGGAACTTGACTGATATAAATAACAAAGAAAAGGACAGATAAGGATGATATTCAAATGTCCCTCGAACAGGAAAGGTCCCAAACTTGCATTTGCAGAAACCAGGACCTGTTGCCAGAACCCACCCCATTTCCCATTTATTCACCATCAGGTGCTTGAAGGGAGGATCTTCAATTAATCTTGGTACAGACTAGACATAACTTTCTTTCTTTCCCACTACATTTGGATGAATGGAAGCAGGACTTGATTGTAAATCTGCCCCCTACTGACTGTCCTCCATATTATCAATACCCCTTTGCTTGGGAAAACTCAGACCATGTGTTTATGTGCCCTGCCTCTGTTGCTAATAGTTTCTTTTCTTTGCCTCTGTGTTTCACAGTGTGATGTAAAACCAAAGCCCAAAATATTCTTGTTAGGACACCCTCATCTTGAATTTGTAGAAATTGATTAATTTCAGACATTTCCATTTTCTAGTAGTTCAGCATTTCAATAGCACTGGCACAGGACTTTTTTTATTACTGTGTATACTTGTTTTACTGTTTCCTTGCTCTTTTAAAGGGCTTTTTGGTTGTGGACCATGAATAAATTAGGCCCAAGACACACAATAACAAATGAACTGAGATCATTTTCTCTTTTGCCCCTGTTGCCCCTTCTCTGCGTGCACTTGCCTACCAGAGTCTTTGTTTTCATTGGCCCCAGAAGAAGTGGTAGAGGTGCTTCCACTTTCACCCACCATTCCCAGATATATCTGCTTCCTGGGACAACTTCATGTTCTTCAAGTGTGAACTTCCCCACCCAATCTCAACAGTAGCTGCTCACAGGATTTTTTTTCCTGATATCTGCCTACTTAATCGTCATTTGGGCAGCAAGTTTTCACTGGGACTTGTCCATAAATCTGGGAAGAAAAGATAAAAAGCCTTCCTTTCCCCACTCTCCCCTGGTTGTGCTGCATACGCTCTGCAGGATTTTATGGTAGTGTCAGAATCAAGATCCCTGTTCCATGTTCACCCCTATCCACAACCTTGTTAGCCAGACTACAGCTACTCAGGGGCAGATGACCATTTTGCGGGGCCCATGGCAGCACAATTTCGTGGGGCCCCCCTTTGCCACATGCGCGGGGCTTCTTGAAGCGCGGGGCCCGGGGCGGTCGCCCTGCCCTATATCCGCCCCTGCAGCTACTCCTTGGGATTCCTTAATGGTTCCAACCAGGGAAGATCACATTCTCTCCATCTTAGCTCACAGAGCTCATTGCAGTGGGAAGTGTTCACCTCCTAGTACTCCTTCGTGAGTTTGTGGAGTAGGCCTAGCAGCATGTAGGTAGCTGGGAGGAAGTCCTTGCAAAGCTCACAGGGCATGAAGACATCTCTTTCCTTCTCCCTCACTTTGAGCTCACCACCCACTGCTCAGTGGGAATTATGAAAGTGATCCAAGAGAGAATATCTGATCACACCCTGCCTATTCCCATTGGTCCCATTCCTGTGCTAGCAGGAGGGGGCACCCTGCTCCTCCATGCTGATATTACCTCCTAACAACATGGCAAGGCAGCTAGGGACTTAGTTGAGGGAGCCTCTCTGACTCCACCCCTTTCCCAGAATTGTTACTTCTCTCCTCTTCTCTGGCCCCAACTTTAAAATCAACAGTAGCTCTCTTGATGCCTCTGAGGAACAGCATCTTGTGAGCTGCCACCCCACAAACTGGGGTACCATAGTGATCATGCTAGTGCAGGAATCAGGAAGTGAAAATGACTTTCAGTGAAATAATAAAACTGACTATTCTTAGTAAGCTATCAAGTGCACAGAGTAATATATTGAGGTCCAAATATTTTTCTCTGGCTTCTTTCAGTAATGAAAATTGTAGGGGTTTACTTGTAAATATAGTTGGCTACAATGAATTATCCAAAAATGTGATCATTTGAGTTGGCAATGTCTCTTTAAATGAAAAACACCTAAGTAAGTCTTTTGGCAACTGTGACTAAGTAGGAAATATCTGTATTGTAGCTTTTTTTTAATAAATATGATGTTTTTGCCTGTGATGGGTTTCTTTCTGTGGATTTAGATCAAATGAATTGTTAGAGGAATCAGGCAGGAAAGGTAAAATAATGGCGTAAAAAACGAGCATCTGAACAAACACACAAGCATAACAATCAGTTTTATAGCTGGGAAGAGGCGACTTGTGGCCTCAGTTCTGGTATCACAGCTATTTAGCGAATGCTGAGAAAAGAAGAGAACAGTCAGACTTCAGAGGAACACTTTTCCCCTACACACAACGTAAGACGGGGGGAGGGTTGAATGAGTGGCCAGTGGCTTATCCAGAGAGTGTCCATCAAAACTGCAAAGGTGGCCAGGTATCATGTCGAAACTAGACAGTTCTGCTCGCAGTGCACTCTTTGTTTCCCCCTGCCAGAGATGGGAGTTAGCTGGGCTGATGCCCTAATAAAGCATGCAATGAAAGATTTTATTACTTCTACCCTTTTCTCTGTGTGTTGTGCTTTTGGAGGGATGAATGGTTTTGAAAATGCTGCTTCTAAATCACTTCAATTAGCTTGCTGCCATAGGTCCCTGGTAGTGAAAGAGACATATGTCCACGCAATGGAGAAACAAGGGGGGGCTTCAACCCAGAGATTCAGTCTGAGTGTGATTGGAGTAGATGGTTCCTCCCAGAATGAGGTGCCATAAACCACATCTGACTCCAGAGGTGATGCACTGAATAGGGACTTAAAAGTAGTTTAAGATGCAGTCCACCCCATAACTTTGACTGAAAAGTTCATGATGTCATGCTTGGATATCATACTCTATCATCTTCCAGTCAAAATAAAGTGTCTGTGTGGTACCATTAGATTCGTGTTCAGACAGAGGATTTGATTATTGTGTTGTAGACTTCCGTTTCAAGGTGACATTGCTGACCAGTCATTGTTTTTAATTTAAGAAGCTATAGTCACATTGCAGAGGAACAGCAACAGAACCACTTGGACAAAAATACCTCAAGGTCTGTAATATCTGTTGTTCCTCTCAGTATCACATTACAAATTCATTGTGAATTAATGCAGGAAGAGGGAACAGTTTAATAGGAATATGTGATTTGCTTATCAGCTTTCATGGTTGGGCAAGATATCTTCAAATCTTTTACGTGGTTGTTTCATTAATTTGATTTTGGTCCCTTTAAGCTTTGTTAATTATTTAATAACAGCAATTTGCACTTATAAATAATTCATTTCATCCAAGAATCTGAAAGTATTTTGCAATCTTAAAGAGTAACAGCACTCACTTTGAGGTAAAAGCTGTTCTCCAAGCTATTCATGTAATATTTTCTGATTCTTCCTGGTTTTTGAATAAAGATGGTTCCTCATTAATACAGCTGCCATCCCCTATTGTGATGAAGTATATATAATATCGTTTTTTTTTTTAAGAAAACAGTTCAGTGCTCAAGACTCAAGTTTAACCGTCATGTAGACACCTCTGTGCTTTGGATTATGAAGTGCTAAGTACTCTCAAAAAATAGTTCCAGGCATCTCACCTCAGGCACCCAAAATTAGTGCATACTCTGTGCTTCTATTCACCATTTATAAAAGGGGTGCAATACAGTTACATCTCATAGGGGTGTTCTGAAAATGAATCCATTAATATTGTGAAGTACTCAGATACTAAAGTGATGAGCATCATACAAAATCCTGGGAGTAAATTAATAATTATGTCTTCAGAGTAGGCTTTGAATAATGCTTCAGAGTCAATCTAACTTTTGACGGCTTGTTATGACAACTCTACAGCGTTCTTTTAACATAGTTTAGTGGGTTGTTTCCTAAATTATAAACAAATCAAAGCATCCTGAGTAAACAGAAGTTTCATTATGCAGCATAATTTTGGCACCCACATGGTTCTTCAGTAGAACTGGAACCTTTAAGATCGGGATGAGCAATAATTTGTAATAGGGGGCCACTCCAAGATTTTGGCAAGTGCTCAAGTGCCACATTTCTACTGAGGAGGCCTGGGGTCTGGGACAGAGGTTGAGGGCAGAAGAGAGCTTGGGGTAGGAGACTAGGTTGCAGGAGGAGGGTTGGAGTCTGAGATGGAGTTTGGGTGAAGGAGAGGGCTGTGATCTGGGTGCAAAGTCCAGGAGGGAGTATAGGTGCGAGAGGATTCTGGCCTGTGGGAGGGACTCTAGGGAGGGGTGCCGGGTCTGGGAGGGAGTTGTGACATGGGTGAAGGGGATGCTCAGGGTTTGGGTGATGGCTTGGGGCAGGGAGAGGGCATGAGTGTAGGAGAGGATTCTGGCCTGGTGGTAGGGTGTAGGAGAGGGTGAAGGGTCTGGGAGGGAGTTGTGATCTGGGGGAAAGGGGTACAGAGAGTTTGGATGGTGGCCTGGGGCAGGTAGCTGGAGGGGGATCAAGGGTAGGGGTGCCAGAGGCATGTTCTGGCTGGGAGGTGCTTACCTAGGCAGCTCCCAGTCAGCAGCTTTGCAGGAACCTAAAGGCTGCAGTCACAAGCTGCTCCCCCTGGGTCTACTCCAGGCAGGGTGAGGGGGGGAGAAAGGAGGCTTCATTGACTGCCCCTGCCGTCAGCAAATAGCTCAGATGCTATTGGTTGAAAAGTGGTCAGTGGGAGTTGAGAGATTTTGCTGGGGGGAAGGAGACAGAGCACAAAGCCTCCCTCTTTGCTCCCAGAATAGAGCAGCCACATTTAAAGCAGCTGTCGCTGAACTGTGCTTAAGGATTGTGGCGAGGCAGCCGCAGTCCGAATCTGATGGCTTGGCAGGCTGGATCCAGCCCACTGGAAGCCTCTTGAACATCCCTGCTTTAGATCCATCACAGAGACCTCTTCCACTTGAGCTAATGAAGTTAACTGATAGCAGGTTTCCACCCTGTAATTTGACCAACACTAACAAAGAACAAGACACTGTGCTGAAGCTGGGCAAAACATTTTCAGAAAATAAACTATGCAGTTTTGGTGACCTGAAACTATTTGTGAATTTGTGTTATGTTTGTCAAATAGTTTTACTGAACTGAACAAGTTTTGGAAATATGAACTCTGGGCTATTTTGTCATAAATCACTCTGTCTGTCTTGCTGAAGCTGTTCCACTGTGTTTACACAATGGGACAGAGACAGAATATGAGTGACTTGTTAGCCCAGTGGCTAGGGCACTCACCTAAGAGGTAGAAAATCCATATTCAAATCTCTTCTCCTCATCAGATGGAGGAGAAAATTGAATCCGAGTTTCCCACATCCCTGGTGAATTCCTTACTACTGAACTAAAGGTTACAAGAGAGGTCACTTCCCCCAAGCCATTTTGTGAATCTTGTCCTGCTTTGCTTTTGTCAAAATGCCCAAAAATCATTTGTCGGTTTTGAAACCACAATTTTTTTACTTACGTTTTGCTGAAAATCCCAAATAATTTCATTTTTTGTTTCTCAGAATTATTTTTTTTTCGGTTTCAGAATGGCCAGTTAACTGAAAAACCCAGTATTCCCCCTGCTCTGCACTTCATCAGTGTTTTTTATAGATATTTGCTGATAGCAAAGAAATGGTGAGACTATGAATCTTGAGTTCCATTCCAGGCTTTGGAGGCAAGTGTGCTCTAGTTGGCACACACTTCTACTCTTTCCTCACAAAGTGTAGACCCTTCGGCCTTCTTTCCCCTAATCTGTCTGTAGCCCACTCCTCCTTTTCCCCATCCCTGACTCCTCATCTCAGTTTCATTCTCTCCACTTAACCAATCCCAGTATATTTTCCCAGCAAGACTAGTCTCACCCCTCTGCAGTTCCAGTCTCTGTATCGTTGACCAGTCAGTCCCAGTTCATTCCCACATTTGGCAACTCTATCTGCTGTTTCCTCCTGTCTTGACATCCCCCAATTCTTTGTCTGCCCACATTCCCTCTCCCTTGGCTCTTCCCAGTGCTGTTGCTCCCCCTGCACCCTGGCTCCCCTGTATTCTAATTTTCTTCACCTTGTGCCACTGCTTTTAAGTCCTAGTTCCCTTAGCTTCTCCCTTCCCCCAGCTCCAGTGTTCTTGCCCAGGTAGTCCCAGTTTCCTCCCCTGCCAGTGTAACCACCACCAAGGCAGATTTGAACCTGGGACCTCGGGAGCTGACTCTAGGAGCCTCTACCCTCTGAGCTAAAAACCAGCAGGCTCCCAGAGGTCTCTTAATCTTAACTGTTGCAGTGGTCTAAGTGCCACTTGCATTACTCAGTAACCACACTAGGTGTGTGGGTTACACCAGCTTCCAGTTGAAGAGTCCTTGTCCCAAATTAATAGACTTCACCCCCATCACACAGGTCTACCTCTAGTCCATTCTGCTCTTGTATCAGGCAGTTTCCTACTCCATGTTGAGGTGCGGGGGGCGGGGGGTGAGTGCTGTCATTAAAAGAAAGCTCATCTGTGCTCAGTTTAGGCATCGAGACCCACCACTTCATTCAGAATCCCAGAATTACAGGAAAGTCCTTTTGAGCTCTGGTCTTGAGAATAGCAGTTGGCAGTGGAATCTTCAATGAATTTAGCTGCTGAAAGCTAAGAATTCGCTACTGAGCTTGCTATTTTTTCAGAGACTTACCATGTGGCCAGATTTTGGTATATTTTCACTGGGACATCGACAGGCACTTCACTGATACAAAAGGCCAACCCTTGCTAAGATTCTTTCCAGCATTTTTTAACATGGGCAAAGCAAAGTACTTTTCCCTAGCTTTGTTTTTAGAAATAGTTGAATTATTCTAGCTGAAATTTTCCAGAACAATTGAGGTACACAACCTTGGAAAATTTAGCCCATATGATAGAGCTGATATACTCATAAACCACTGAATATAGTGTCATATAATGTAAAATATCAAACAATCTTACTAAACACCAGTTCTGCCTATAATGATATATTCTGATTACCCTGTATTCAGTGCCTCATATGTTCTGCAACTGTGTGGCTGCTGAATTTGCCACAGAATTCACCCTTTGCTCTTGAATTATGCTACAGATGCTCAGCTTTCATTTTTAAAAGGTATTTATTTTAGTCTTACAGATGCACAAACAACCCCACAATTGGAACTGAGTAAACCAATTCAGTCGTAGTTTCCTTAGTCAGCATGCAGCCTGAAACAATAGGTCTGTGAGCTGCCCTGTATGCTCTCTGATTCCATTGCTGATTCCATTGCTGTGAAATTCAGAATTTTCTCAAGATGTTACACAGCTTTTCCACCCCCCAGAATTTTGCATTCACTACTGTCATTTTGAGTACACAGAGTCTTGTGTGTGTGTGTATAGACAGTAATTCATGGCAGAAATGTTTGCTTCTATAATCAAAAATATTGCTTTGTTTTTAAATGTTCATTATAAAATAGCTACAGCCCTTGGCATTAGTATTTTATTGCAGTAAGTGTAATACCACGTTAGAGCTTTATAAAAATGTTCATAGAATTGAAGGAATTAAGAACTAAGAAAGACTGATCCTCAACCTGTTCTCAATTGGTTTATCTCATCTAGCTGGAATTACTCAAGATAGTCATCCTTTGGGACATCCCTTAAGAAGCTGTTCTCGCTCAATGGATTTTACCACTGAGAGAATGTTCTTGACATACAGCATGGTTTTCTTTTCTTTTCTCAATTTCATCCTGTTACTCTTTCTAAGGATTTGGATTTGCAAATCCTCTTTGGTGTTTACAGCCTTTGAAATACTTGTGGTTCTTTATCATCTGGTTTAATTGTTGGCTGATGACACCTACATGTTTGCTGTGAGTTGTTTTATTCTTTCTTCATAAGGCAGTGTCTCTTGGCTTTCAGTAATCCAAGTGCCCTTCTCTGAATTCTCTCCAGTGTGTTTACGTCTTTTTACTACTGAAAGGTCCCAACTTACATGCTGAATCCTAAGTGTGGTCAGGTCTCTCTAACTTCATTTAAACCCTACATTATCATCATGTAAATGATGCAGTGTGTGGCAAGGTCCATTTCAGGGTCTTCGGTCGTCCCCCTTTTCCTTGCTTTGCTACCGTCCCCTTGGGGTTGCTTACCCCGCCCAATGTCTCTCCTTCACGGGTGCCCCGTCCTCACCGTCACCCCTAGTTTGTTCCGGGTCACCGACAACGGTCTGCATTGGCCCACATCCTCCAGTCGATGCCCTCCGGCGCCTTGGTCCAGGAGGCTCGGCGTTCGTCCTTCCAGCTCCTCCACTACAGTGGTGTCTGCCGGCCCTTCCGTGGGAGAGAGCACAACCAGTCCTTGCTCTCTCCCCTGTTCTCCTCCTCCCCTGCCCTTTTGAACTCCCCACTCTGCGTGCCTCGGCATCCCCACACTGTGGATATGTGGCAGCCCAAGAGTCCTAGCGCTACCGTGTTCGGGGAGGGTAGCTTCCGCGCAGGCATGGCAGGCTCGGCGTTTGCCTGCAGGGGTGAGCCAATAAGCTGCACTCGGGCGGCTTACCGTGCGGGGGTGCGGAACCCCATCACATACCTCCCCCCTTAGTGTCTCTGTACTCCCCTCGTTTCCTGTCCCGCTTTCACATCGAGATAAAAAATCTGCATTCCCATGGGTCTGCCCCGATCTATGCAGGACTTGAAATTTATACTGCTGTAAGAATAAGTACCACTTCATTATGCACGGGTTAGTCTCTTTCATGGTTTGGATCCATTTTAACAGTGCATGGTCAGTTATCAACTGGAAGGAGTTTCCCAGCAGAAAGTACCACAGTGATTCCACTGTCCACTTAACTGCTAATGCTTCTTTCTCTATGGTAGAGTATAGCTGCTCTTGGGGTATTAGGTTGCGGCTTATATATAAAACGGGGTGTTCTGTCCCCCCATGTTCTTGGGACAACATGGCCCCTAACCTCACATTCGACGCGTCAGTTTGCACTAGGAAGGTCTTGGAAAAATCCGACTGGGTCAATATAGGGGCATGGTGGGTCTCCGGTAGTTCCTCACAGCCTCCACCTGGGGCTACAATATACCCCAGATACGTCATCTCTGACCTTCCAAATGTGCACTTTCTGGGATTGGCTGTTAACTGTGCATCTGCCAAGGCCTTGAGGATGGCTCGAATGTTCTGTAAGTGTTCCTCCCAGGATGAACTATAAATGACAAAATCGTCTATATAGGCTGTGGCATACATCCGGTGGTCATACAAGATTTTGTCCATTAGATGCTGGAACATCACTGCTGCCCCATGGAGCCCGAATGGCATCGTTAAAAAATGGTACAACCCAAAAGGGGTGGCAAAGGTGATCTTTTCCTGTGAGGCAGGAGTGAGAGAGATTTGCCAGTATATCTTGGTGAGATCAATCATGGACAAATACTGGGCCTTGCCTAGCCTCTCCAAGAGCTCGCCCAGCCTCGACATGGGGTATGCGTCAAAACGCAAAATAGCATTGACTTTTCAGAAGTCAATACAGAACCTCAATGAGCCATCTGCCTTCGGGACCAGAACTATGGGGCACGTCTACTCACTTCACGATTCCTGGAACACCCCCCATCTTCAGCATCCTTTGGATTTCCTCTCGCACAGGGTCCCACAGCTTCCTCGGTAAGGGTCAGAGGTGTTCACTTACCTTTTGCCCTGGTGGCGTTTTAATATGGTGGCTTGCCAGGGGTGTCTTTCCTGGCTGTGTTGAGAGGATAGTTGTAATTTCTCGTAGAAGGGCCCTCATCTCCTCCTCCTGTTGCACTGTCAGGTTGGCTCTTAGCGAGGTGTCTTCTGGCATCTCTAAGTCCCCTCCCCATAGTCCTAGTTCTGGCTCTGACAGTTGTAGTGTGATCAGCAGGCCCTCTCGTGGCTTCCAGCTCTTTAGTAAATTCACGTGGTATATCTGCATGTTATTGTGCCTACCTGTTAGCTTGATCTCATAGTCTTTGATAGGCCTGCACAACTTGGAAAGTGGCGAGGGCCATATTACTCCAAAGAAAACAGCTGTGGGCCGCAAGTAGAGTTGCCAGATGCTCTCCCAAAAAATACCAAATACATGGGCTAAAAATTTTTGTCAAGCAAAAAAAAAAAAAAATCACATGTGTTGGGCATACAAAAAAAAACCCTGCACCACCCAGCTTCAGCATGCAACCACAGGAGGCGCCACCAAGCTTCCGTGCCAGCCGGGCAAAAAGCACAAATACCAGTCTGTCCGGTAGAAAACTGGACACCTGGCAACCCTAGCCGCAAGGGTAAGTTGGGAGGGGGTGATACTTTATTAAGAATTTTTCAATTAAATCAGGCCTGCACAACATACGACTCCCAATGCCCTTACCCTCTCCTCTCCCAGCATCACCCTGTCCCCTCTCCCACTGACACCTCCCCTCCTGCTCTTTTCCTCATTGTCTCCACTTGGCCCCCTGGCATTTGTTTCTCCTGCACCCTGTCCGTAGGTGCCTGCTCCTTTCTCCTGACCTGCCCCTTTCCCCTCAGCAAAAGCCCCTTCCCCTCCCCTACCTGGCTTCTGCCTTCCAGTTTGCGGGGCTGCCAGAGCCTTTTTTAGTCCGGCGGTTGCCGGCTGTGATGTCACGATGCCACATCATGCCAACGTCCTGGCGTCTGCCGGCATCCTGCCTTCTGGCTCGTGCCCCGCCTCCTCATGCTGGAGCTGTACGTAGGCAGCCCGGCAGCGAGAATCACTGCACTTCCCCCTCCCCGGCGGCACACTACTCCTTCGCCCGGCCGGCGGATTGATGGGGCTGCACCGCCCGTAGTCGTCATGGGCCGCACAGTGAGCCCCTGTGGGCCGCATGCTGTACAGGCCCTCGGGCCATATGTTGTGCAGGCCTGGTCTACGGGGCCCACTTGCTGGAGGACCTCGTATGGTCCTTGCCACTTGGCCATTAGCTTCGACTCGGTGGAGGGCAATAGTAGTAGGACTCTATCCCCCGGAGCAAATGTACAGAGGTTTGTATCCCGGTTATAATATTGGCCCTGTTTTTCTTGGGCCCATAACAAGTTTTCTTTAGCTAACTCGCCCGCCACCTGTAGCTTTTTCCTTAGACCTAGAATATAAGGTATTGCCCCTTTTACCTGCTACTCCTGCCCCTCCCTGTTTTCTGTTGAGTAGATCCAGGATCCCCCTGGGCTGCCTCCCATATAATAATTCGAAATGGGAGAAGCCAGTGGACGCTTGGGGTACCTCTGACCACGAACAGGAAGATTGGTAAAAAGACGTCCCAGTCTTTTGGATATAGGCCCACAAACTTCCTTAACATCCCTTTTAAGGTTCTGTTAAAACATTCCACGAGCCCATCGGTTTGTGGAAGATATACGGATGTGCGGAGGGCTTTTACCCTCATTAATCGGCACAGTTCAGCCATTACCTGCCCTGACACGTTAGGCCCTGGTCAGTTAATATTTCTTGGGGGATCCCCACTCTAGCAAATATTTTAACCAACTTGGTCGCCAACGTCATGGCTTTTGTGTTCCGGGGGGGTACCGCCTCCGGAGACCTCAGAGCACAGTCTATTAGGACCAAAATAAACTGGTTCCCTCTCCGCAACCACTCCAATGGACCCACTAAGTCCAGGGCTGTTCTTTTAAACGGAATGTCCACTACAGAGAGGGGGACTAGCGGAGCCTTTCATACGGTCTCGCTTCCTGCCTTCTGGCAGTCCGGGCAGGATTCACAAAACTCTTTCACTGCCTTATACACGCCTGGCCAATAAAACTGCTGGAGAATCCTTTGCAACGTCTTTTTGTGCCCTAAATGTCCCACCCAGGGGTTGGCATGGGCCAGATCCATCACCTGCCCCCGGAATCTGGTTGGCACTAACAGTTGTTGGGTTTCCCCAGCCTCACCCAACCGGTCCACTATCCTATACAACCAGTCCGCTCTTACCTTGAATCGGGGCCTGCAGCAGACGTCTTGGTTCCCCGACCCTTCTCCTTGGGGCGTACCAGCTTGCTCCCAGGCATGCGCTAAGGATGGGTCTTCCTGTTGCTCCCGTAGGAAGTCACCTTCAGCTCCAAGCTCTTCCAGCCTGGGGTTGGCGGGTGGTGTGTCCATGATCTGCACCTCTGACAATTTCTCACCTTGGGGCCGGGAGCCAGGCCACTGGGCAGGAGCTACTTGCTCGGACCTTCCCCATTCCTCTATTAGATGGCGAAAACTGGGCCAGTCCCGCCCCAGCACCACAGGTTATGCCAATTTTGGGGCGACTGCCACCCTGCATTTCTCTTCCCTTATCCCATCAGCTATGTGTACCCAGCACGTGGGGTAGCTTCTCATGTCCCTGTGGATACATTGCATAGTGACTGGCCAACTGCTTAGGCCCCCCTCCGGGATAAGCCCAGCACACACTATGGTCTGGTTGCAACCCGAGTCTACTAGGGCTAATACCTTTTCCCCTTCCAGGCTTACCTAGATGGTTATCTTGGAGGGGTCCAGACCTCGGGCTCGTCAGTTCGCCGCCATCATCCTCCCATATGAGCAGTCCATGAAGAGACAATTGTGCTTAAAATGTCCCTCCTGCCCACACTCGTAACAGGCACCCCACTTCTCTGGCTCCAGTGGGCTGGATCTCGGTCCTTCCATTGGCTGGGTCGTGTCTTCTCCCTTGTGTTCATTAGCCCCCTGTCGTGGTCCCTCTCCCCATCCTTTCCATAGAATCAGGGTGGGGCCCCATGCCCCCCGACCCCTCATGGGGTGAGCCCGCCCACTCACAGGACTCACATCGGGACCCTCCCGGAAGTCTTTGGTCTTACTTTCTCCGCTCTCGGCCGCCATATAGTTCTCCAGAATGGCGATGGGTTCGCCGAGTAAAATCTGTAAAAACTGGTCCAGCACCACTCTTTCCACAATTTGGGTAGTTGAACTTTTTTCTGGTTCCAACCATCAGGTAGCTGCCTCTTTTAGCCTCTGAACGACGGCTCATGGGTGTTTGCCAGGCCGATACTTTTCTGCTCTGAACTGCTGCCTGAACGTCTCTGGAGTTACTCCTGCCTGGTCTAGAATGGCCACTTTGACCGTGTGTTAGTGCAATGTGTCTCTGGCAGATAGCCCCCTATATGCCAACTGGGCCGGCCCTGTGAAATTTGGGGCCACCAGGGTGGCCCAATGCTCCTCTGGTCATTGTGCCACAGTAGCCACCCTTTCAAAAGTTACTAAAAATGCCTTGGGGTCATCCCTGGGGCTCATCTTCACGAGTCTGAGGGGCAGCGCCAGCGCCAGAGCCGAGACTGTCCTTGTCCCCTCTAGAGGCGGCCCTGCTGGGCCTGCCTTTGACACCGTGACCCACTGCTTTGACCATTACTCCTGCTGCCTCTGCTGATGCTCCATCAGCTCCTGTACCAACTGCTGTTGCTCCCTCTGTTGGCTAGTCATTTGTTGGAGCAACCGAGTCTGCTGCTGCTGCTACTGCTGCCGCTGGCTCTTAGCCAGCCATTCCAGCAGCTTCCCCGTATCCATATTCTCCCACTTTCCTTATCTACCATGCTCCACTATAACTATCTATCTATTTATGTATTTGTATATCCCCACTATCCACATTCTCCACCAGTGTGGCAAAGTCCGTTTCAGGGTCTCCAGTCATCCCCCTTTTCCTTGCCTTGCTACCATCCCCTTGGGGTTCCTTACCCCGCCCAATGTCTCTCCTTCACGGATGCCCCATCCCCGACGTCACCCCTAGTTCGTTCTGGGTCATTGACAATCGTCTGCTTTGGCCCACGTCCTCCGGTCAAGGCCCTCCGGTGCCTTGGTCCGGGAGGCTTAGCGTCCATCCTTCCAGCTCCTCCGCTTCGATGGTGTCTACCGGCCCTTCTGCGGGAGAGAGCACAACCAGTCCCTGCTCTCCCTCCTGTTCTCCCCTGCCCTTTTGAACTCCCCACTCTGTGTGGCCCAGCGTTCCCATGCTGCAGACGTGCGGCAGCCCCAGGGTCCTAGCACCACTGCATTCGGGGAGAGTAGCTTCCGCGCAGGTGTGGAAGGTTTCGTGTTCGCCTGCCAGGGCGCTCCGACAAGCCACACTTGGGTGGCTTACAGTGCAGGGATGCGGAACCTCGTCACACAGTGCATTGACAGAAGCAGGTGAGAATCACAGTGGAGCTAATTCTTCATTCCTTGCACACCCAGAATTTCCAGTGACCTCACTGGGAGTTTCAGGAGTGCAAGCAATGAAGTATTTGCACAATAGGCTTTCCCTGAACACTGCTGCATATATTTACCATACATCAGTGCCTTCAGGACCCCATTGTGTTCGGCACCATACATACCCATCATAAGAGACTTTTCCTTCTCCTGAAGGACTTACCTAATTTATTGTCTACTTTCATTCTTACTTTTCCCGACTAGCAAATAGATTGCTATATTCTTGCACTTACAAGAGGGTAGAATAAACTTTAATAGGCCTTTTCCATCTTTAATTGCTATATATGTTTGTCACATCTATTGAATATCTGTGTTGAATTAGCATTTTATGTTGCAGTGTTTTGGTTTATTTTTCCCTAGGTGCATTCACTGGTGTTTTTGAGGTTGAATCTCATTTTATGTGTTGCCCATATTTCCAATTTCCCTTAAGTCCCCTGGTGTAGTTTTCATGTCCTCTGTGGAATTTACATAGCCTTGCAATTTCGTATCATCTGTGAATTTTAATGTGCTGTTTACTCCTTCTTCCAGTGCATGAATAAAGATGCTAAATTATACGAAATCTAACAGTGAGCCCTGTATCCCATTGGGCAGGACTCACCAACTTAATATCCACTGCAACTTCTCATCATCTTTGTAGTTCTCCAGTTATTGTTCTGTTTCTACCCATTCATCAGTGCCAATATCCAAACTTATTTGAGCTATTTTTTCCCAATATGTGTAGGGTTTATTTATGTACTGTATCGAGTACTTTACTGAACTCTAAATATAGGACACATTTTACGTTATCTTTATCTATTTATATTGTAATTCAATTTAAAAAGCTACTTTGTTCTCTGGTATTGTTTGCTTTTTATAAATCCCAGGCTTGTTATCTCCTGTAGTTCTTCACTGACAATTAAGTTATACTTTTCGGTTAAATTTCAGGCAGGGAAGACAGTGCTGGTATTTGGGAGACATAAATTCTATGTCCAGCTCTGCATAGAATCTTATATTGTGCCCAGTCTGTTTATAAATAGGGAACTTCTGAATTATGAACTAGAGAAGAAAATGTTTATGGAAACTGAAAAATCTAAGGCTATTTGACATCTTGCAGTGCAAGGCAAAGTGAAGTGCTTCTGAGAAGGGCTGGATTGTGATGCCAATTACCTGTATGTCTCCTACCTAGTGGGTTTCATCCTTTCTATCAGGCCAAGAAACAGGAGGAATGAGGAAGCATGCAGTAATTAGGTTACAGAAAATTTGACTTCAAAGTGACCTAATGACCTGAGCATGGGTCAGAGTTTTGTCAGGCAGAATAGTGGTAGAGATGTAGCCGTGTTAATCTGGGGTAGCTGAAGCAAAATGCAGGACAATGTAGCACTTTAAAGACTAGAAGTAAGCTACAGGGAGGATCAGGAGAACATCCATTCTTTGCAAGAAGGAAGTCTTGTTTAGCACTAGTCAGGTTGGGCAGAGGAAATAGTAGGTGTCTTTTCTTGGAAGTGAAAGGAGGACTCAGGGAGCCAGGAATAGATAGGACAGTACAGCTTGTGTTCTGGGGAAGGGAGAAGAGGAGAGCAAAGAGAGTCTAATTTTTTCAGCTCTCATTTCTTCATTAGAGGCCATTGACTGAAAATCTTTAGTCCAGGTGGCTCAGACTGAGGGATCTAAGTTGACATGAAGAGAAGGAGCAGAGAAGCACAATGCTCAGTAAAGACTTTGAGCGAAGGTACATTTGTAGGGTCCAAGTTAGGATCATTCAGGAAAGTGCTGTGTCCACAATGCATACTGCAGATATCTCTCTCTCTCTCTTTCTCTGTATTTTTCCATTTCTCTCCCTGCAGACATAGACCTTCCATTTTCTAGTTCTCTGACCTCTACTTGGTTTCAATATTGGTTCCAGTAATTTGCTGGGGAAATAGGAAAATGTAAATCACAACTGAACTGCAGGCTTTTCTTTACAAAACACACAACTAGTTTTTTGTGGCCTGTCTCTGTCATCATTGGTATGTGATTTAGTTTGAGGAAGTAACATCCTCAGCAACTGAACACATTTTTACCAAAGCAGTATTATAGTTTATTTAACACACTAAATAGTAAGTACAAAATCCCTGTGTGGCTCTTTTAAAGTTTAAATTAGAATTGCTCTGGGGCCAAAAACTTGTATTTCTATCCTGATCATGGAAAGCAAGCAGCTAGTGTACTGCATACAAACCTCTTTGTTTGTTCTACAGTATTTCGTTCCTGTCCTTCATATAGTAATTATGATTTATGACCCACGTAAATGAAGACATATTCTCTTATGTAGGGGGTAAACATACTAGCATGGGCAGACTATTGTAAATGTATATAGGTCATATTACCCTTCTTCATTCATGTCAGTTTATTGTTAAGACCTTAGGCACAGTCAACCAGTCCAGCATAGTTTGTCTACTGCCTTATTAGTGTGAGATTATTTCCCCCTTTAGCTTTAATTAAATGAGATACATTGATTTGGGCTGACTCTACAAAGCGCTCGATGGCTACAAGGCTTATGCAGGGGATTATAAAGGAATATCTGTGTATCAGTGCATATTTTTTGCAACATCTGTTGAGAGTATGTGAAGCAAAGAAATTTGTATTGAATTGCTCGTGTGCCTGATGACCAAATCTCAAATGTTATAAAAGTGTCCGTGTCATCTCAGATATAAGTTTATAATTTGCTGTGTCCACTTTTATCAGTTCTTTTTCTCTTTGTCTTTTCCTTTTAAAAATACTCTAAGCAATGTAGATTTAGGAAAGGAAAATAAAGAACTTAGAAATGAAGATGAAAAGTTTTGGTTTTTATTAAGCATAAAACACATGTTCTTTCCATGGCAATCTCTAAGGGTATGTCTAGACTACATGGCTCCGTCGACAGAGCCATGTAGATTTGTTTTTTTGGCAAAGGCAAATGAAGCCGCGATTTAAATGATCGCCGCTTCATTTACATTTACATGACTGTAAAACAGCTGATCAGCTGTTTGTCCGCTCAGCGCGCTAGTCTGGACGCTCCCCTGCCGACATCAAAGCCCTTTGTCGGCAGCCCCGGTAAACCTCATCCCACGAGGAATAACGGGGCTGCCGACAAAGGGCTTTGATGTCGGCGTGGGAGCGTCCAGACTAGCGCGCTGAGCGGACAAACAGCTGATCATTTCAATCGCAGATTCATTTGCCTTTGCCTACAACCCTAATCTACATGACTCCATCGATGGAGCCATGTAGTCTAGACACAGCCTATTGTATGGCTATTCTAATACAATGCTGGTGTACTTGCATCTTAACAGTACCACTCAACTGTATTACAAACACTACTAGAAGAGCAAAATACAGGACTTGGACTGAAGTGGAGATGAACATAGGAGATAGCTGTGTAGAGAATCTCTGTGTTAAGCTAAAAGGGGTAAAAAATGAGGGTGATGTCATGCTAGGAGTCTACTACAGACCACCTAGCCAGGTGGAAGAGGTGGATGAGGCCTTTTTTAAACAATTAACAAAACTATCCAAAGCCCAAGATTTGGTGGTGATGGGGGACTTCAACTATCCAGACATATGTTGAGAAACTAACACAGCGGGGCACAGGCTATCCAATAATTTTCTGGACTGCATTGGAGACAACTTTCTGTTTCAGAAGGTTGAAAAAGCTACCAGAGGAGAAGCTGTTCTAGATTTGATTTTAACGAATAGGGAGGAACTAGTTGAGAACTTGAAAGTGGAAGACAGTATGGGGGACAGTGATCATGAAATAATAGAGTTCCTGATCTTAATGAAAGGTAGAAGGGAGACCAGCACAATTGAGGTATTGGATTTCAGGAAGGCAGATTTTGATAAGCTCAGAGAACTTGTAGGTAAGGTCCCATGGGAAGCAAGACTGAAGGGAAAAACAACTGAGGAGAGTTGAAAGTATTTCAAAGGGACGTTGTTAAGGGCCCAAAAGCAAACAATTCCTCTGTGTAGGAAAGATAGAAAATATGGCAAAAGACCAGCTTGGCATAACAAGGAGATCTTGCATGATCTCAAAATAAAAAAAGGAGTCTCATAAAAAAAATGGAAACTAGGACAAATAACAAAGGATGAATATAGGCAAGCAACACGGGAATGCAGGGGCAAGATTAGAAAGGCAAAGGCACAAAATGAGATCAAACTAGCTACAGGCATAAAGGGAAACAAGAAGACCTTTTATAAATACATTAAAAGCAAGAGGAAGACCAAGGACAGGGTAGGCCCACTGCTCAGTGAGGAGGGGGAAGCAGTAACAGGAAACTTGGAAATGGCGGAGATGTTCAATGACTTCTTTGTTTCGGTCTTCACTGAGAAGTCTGGAGGTGTGCCTAACATAGTGAATACGAGCAGAGGGAGGGTAAGTTTAGAAGATAGGATACACAAAGAACAAGTTAAAAATCACTTAGGAAAGTGAGATGTCAGCAAGTCACCAGGTCCTGATGAAATGCATCCCAGGATACTCAAGGAGCTGATAGAGGAGGTATCTGAGCCTTTAGCTATGATCTTTGAAAAATCATGGAAGACAGGGGAGATACCAGAAGACTGGAAAAGGGCAAATATTGTGCCCATCTATAAAAAGGGGAATAAGAACAACCCAGGAAACTACAGACCGGTCAGTTTAACGTCTGTCCCAGGGAAGATAATGGAGCAGGTAATTAAGGAAATCCTATGCAAACACTTGGAAGGTAATAAAGTGATAGGGAATAGCCAGCATGGGTTTGTGAAGAACAAGTCATGCCAAACTAATCTGATAGCTTTCTTTGATAGGATAATGAGCCTTGTGGATAAGGGAGAAGCGGTAGATGTCATATACCTAGACTTTAGTAAGGCATTTGATACGGTCTCGCATGATATTCTTATTGATAAACTAGGCAAATATAACTTAGATAGGGCCACGATAAGGTGGGTGCATAATTGGCTGGATAACCGTAGTCAGAGAGTTGTTGTTAACGGTGCTAAATCCTGCTGGAAAGGGATAACAAGTGGAGTTCCGCAAGGGTCTGTTTTGGGACCCGTACTGTTCAATATCTTCATCAATGATGTAGATATTGGGATAGAGAGTACGCTTATTAAGTTTGCAGATGATACCAAACTGGGTGAGGTTGCAACTTCTTTGGAGGATAGGGACATAATTCAAAATGACCGTAGCAAGTTAGAGAAATGGTCAGAGGATGAAGTTTAATAAAGAGAAATGCAAAGTGCTCCACTTAGGAAGGAACAATCAGTTCCATACATACAAGATGGGAAGCGACTGTCTAGGAAGGAGCATGGCGGAAAAGGATCTAGGGGTCATAGTGGACCACAAGTTGAATATGAGTCAACAGTGTGATGCTGTTGCAAAAACAACAAATATGATTCTAGGTTGTATCAACAGGTGTGTTGTAAGCAAAACTCGTGAAGTCATTCTGCCGCTCTACTCTGCACTAGTTAGGCCTCAGGTGGAATACTGTGTCCAGTTCTGGGCGCCACATTTCAAGAAAGATGTGGAGAAATTGGAAAGGGTACAGAGAAGAGCAACAAGAATGATTAAAGGTCTAGAGAACATGACCTATGAAGCCAGGCTTCATGAACTGGGTTTGTTTAGTTTGGAAAAAAGAAGATTAAGGGGGGACATGATAGCGGTTTTCAAATATCTAAAAGGGTGTCACAAGGAGGAAGGAGAAAATTTGTTCCTCTTGGTTTCTGAGGACAGGACAAGGAGTATTGGGCTTAAAGTGCAGCAGGGGAGGTTTAGATTGGACATTAGGAAAAAATTCCTAACTGTCAGGGTGGTCAAATATTGGAATAAATTGCCAAGGAAGGTGGTGGAATCTCCTTCTCTGGAGATATTTAAGAACAGGTTAGATAGACATCTGTCAGGGATGGTGTAGACGGAGCTTGGTCCTGCCTTGAGGGCGGGGGGCTGGACTCGATGACCTCTCAAGGTCCCTTCCAGTCCTATAATTCTATGATTCTATGACTATGTAGCACTTTAAAGACTAACAAGATGGTTTATTAGATGATGAGCTTTCTGGCCCACGAAAGCTCATTATCTAATAAACCATCTTGTTAGTCTTTAAAGTGCTACATAGTCCTGTATTTTGCTCCAGCTACACCAGACTAACACGGCTACATTTCTATCACTATACTACTAAAAGACTTACTTGACATTGCCCAGGTCAGAAGGGGCAAAAGCCTCAGTGGGCTGGATCCTGCCTAAGACTTTTATCCGGTTCACAAGGCAGTTTCAAGCCCCGCCTCCTAGCACAGGGGTCAGCAACCTATGGCATGCATGCCACACATGCCGATTTTCAGCAGCACGGAGAAGGGAGCTCAGCCACGCCCCTCTTCCCCTGCGCAGCTGCTGGAGAGCACTCCCGCCTTCCTGCAGCAGGTTAGGCTGTGGTGGGAGGAGGCAGCACTAGGTCTGAGGCTCCTCAGCAATGCCTCGGCAGGGACCAGAGATGCAGCTGCTGCAGCCACATGGTCCAGGGTGGTCCTGGAGGTGCTGCTGCCATGGCCACCTGGTCTGGGACTGGTCCCAGAGGCTGGAGGTGCCACAGCCATGTGGTCCGGGGCCACATGGCCACAGCAGCAGCGCCTCCGGGGCCAGCCCCAGACTACATGAGCCGCAGCCTCAGGGCCTCCAGGGCTGACCTCAGACCACAGTGGCAGTGGGGCCTCTGGAGTGGCCCAGGACTGTGTCAGCAGCGGGGAAGCCAGGGCCGAGCCCAGATCACGTGGGCCCCACCAGCTGGGCCTTCCTCCGGGGCAGCCTGGACAGAGTGGCTGTGGCTGTTTCTGCATGGGGGCACGAAACCAGATAAGGTCCCCGCTCATGCCCAGACCTCTCCCCCTAGCACCAGCATCCCCAGCTTGCTCCAAAACCCTCCCTTGTGCCTGAACCCTCTCTCCTGTCCAGACACCCCACCCTGCTCCTTCATCCATGTTGCTCTTGCACCCTCTCTCCTGGCCACACACTGCACCCTCCCTTGCTCCTGCTCCCTTCACCTGGCCAGACACCCTACACCCAGCCTGCTGCTGCTACCTCCCTCCCAGAACCTGTACCCTACCCCTGTCCTACTTGCCGGCAGCCCTGTCTCACGCACTGTACCCCTCATTTTTGTCCCTACCCCTGAGCCTATTGAGGTCCATAAAATCCACTATCTCCAGAACCCCAGAAAAGTAAATCCTGTCTATGGGAAGCCCTGAACCTCAGTCCCCCCCCTTCCCTTCACCCCATGAGGTTAGGACACCAGAGGAGTGAGGTGTCTCAGCCAGGGCCACATCAGTGAGCGTTGGGGGGTTTTGGAGAAGTTCTTTTGCTTCTCACTTGTGTGGTCCTCAACTGATTTATCTGTGGGTCAGTGACCGCAACCCAAAAAGGGTTCCCCACCTCTGCCATAAATAAAGAAAACATTGAAACCTTTTGTGTTGGACATAATACTTTACTTTATTTAAAATGAAGGTTGATAAACTAACATGGGGAAGTTAAAAGCTTAATCTGTTTCATAATTTAAATTAAACCGTTCTCTCTAGCTGTAGCTGGTTCAGAAAATAAGATCACTATACCTACCCTGCTCCTGCCTCCTCCTCCCCCTGGCACACAGATCTATGAATAAGTTAAATCTCAGTACACCATTTCTGAAAGGTCGCTGACCCCTGCACTACAAGGTAAGATCTGCATCTTAATTTATTTATTAATGAAGCTGCTGTAAGTAGGACTATTATTGACTTGAAAAAGTATCACCGGCACGCGGAGCCGAACATTAGAGGTGAATAAGTCAGATCTTGGCACTCCACCTCTGAAAGGTTGCTTACCCCTGCCCTGGTGCGTTTCCTGGGAGCCGGAGACATGCAAGCCCTTTCAGCTGCTTCTATTTAAAGGGCTTGCGCTTGCTGGGTGGCTGTGTTGCCTGGCAGCCACCTGGCAGGCACAAGCCCTTTAAAGAGAAGCAATTGAAAGGGCTCGCAGCTCTCAGTCCCACTGGCCTGTTGCCTGGGAGCTGCCCGTGAGGTGCGAGCCCTTTCAACTACTTCTATTCAAAGGGCTTGTGCCAAGCAGGGCCTTAAGGATGTGGGCAGGACAGAAGGCTGTGGGGATTGTGGAGGGGCTCAAAGTATGGAGCTAGGGATGGGTGAGTATGAGAGCGAGGGTTGGGTGGTGAGGAGCTGAGGGTGGGGGATTCTGTCTGGCAGGGCATTTTTTCTCCTCTCCAGACCCCCTGGCTGGCAGGCACCTTCTCTGTCCCCACAGCCCCTCTAAACAGCAGGGGTCTTCCCCACCACCAGCACTGTGGCCAAGGGCTGGGACAGGAGGTGAAAGTGTTTGGGGAAGGGGAGCTCCTTATTCGGGGTACTAGCAGGCAGTGTAGCTGTCCCCAGTTGTTAATCTGTGGAATACCGCTCCGCTGCGGGCTCGCTTCCCCCAGTGGCCACTCTCAGTATTGCATCCCTCCTCTCTGTGCCCCTCCCTTTCCATGTTATGCAAAACAGTCATTTCCTGGCATAACCAAACCCTGATCTTGCTTTATGTTGGAATAAGAGGAAGCTGCACACCAAATGGGATGGTCCTTGCTCTTACAGTTAAGGAGGAGTTCTTGAACACACAGACTCACAGACAGACAGACATGCACATTTCTAAAATACATAGATAGATTAGGGCATGTATTTTACTTTTCTATACCTTGTTTGGAATCTGTAAGATAATGTATTTGATACAACTCGTGTGCTGTCTTGGAATATGTTACTTGTGCATTTGTAACATTTTCTACATAAATCTCTTTGTGGTCAGGCAAGTGCATTTTTGACTGAATTCATCATCAAGAAGTGCAAAAACAGGTGCTTAGTAAGCATGGTTTAGATAAACGTACTTGAATTATACATAAGGGCAGATGAAGGCATTATCCACTATCTATAGCACAAATAATGACATAGACATTGCCCTTGACGCTGCACCTGACTATAAATCTAAAAGCAGCTGCCAACAGTATGTTGTAGCCAGGAGCAGTTTGGCAAGTACCAGACAAGAGAACAGTCGTGGGATAGATTATTCTGGCTCAGTCTCCTTGCTGCCATCTCATCCTCTGCCACCACTACTGCAGGTGCCAACATTCTCATTCTGTCATTTGGTCATGACTCTAGAGACATCCGTCAAGTCACAGAGCACATGAAGCCTTAGTCCACCAGAGACAGAACTGCTGATGCAGAAGATCACTAAGTATTAACAATTATTCTTTGGCATTGAAGTCTTGAAAGATAATCCTGGGAATGAGAAAAAGGACATGCTGTAGTATAATTCATCATTCAATGGGCTATTGTGACAGTCACAAATGTAAGCACTCCCAGTCAAAGAACAAATACTTTTTAAAGCCAAGATAAATTCAGACAGCTGTGCTCTTCTCTCAGTCCTAGAAGATCAATCCCAAGAAAGACAGACTCCTACAATTTACAGAGCATAAAAAACTGTGGTATTACAATTTCTCTCTTAGGGTATGTCTACACTGCAACACTATATCAAAATAACTAGCGCTATCCCAAAATAACTTAGTCTGTGCCTACACAGCAGGCAGTTATTTTGAAATAGTGTCAAAATACTGTCAAGCTGGAGGACATCTTACTCCGACCCTGTAACCCTCCTGTAACCCTCATTGTATGAGGAATAAGGAAAGTCGGAGGAAGAGTGTTCTATTTCAAAATAAGTGCTGTGTAGACGCTCCCTATTTCAAAATAAGCTATTTCTAAATAAGATATGCAATTACGTATCTCGATTTGCGTAGCTTATTTCAAGTTAAACCCTGCAGTGTCGACTCACCCTTAGAAGCAGAGGACAATACATGCAAGAAAGAAGCAGGATAGTTGGGCTGCTGTCACACATAAGGTAATACATGGCCACCCGCTGTGTTGATCTGTAAACACTAAGGCTACGTCTACACTGGCATGAATTTCCGGAAATGCTTAAAACGGAACAGTTTTCCGTTATAAGTATTTCCGGAAAAAGAGAGTCTGCATTGGCAGGATGCTTTTCCGGAAAAGCCCTTTTTCCGGAAAAGCGTCCGTGGCCAATGTAGACGCGCTTTTCTGGAAAAAAGCCCCGATCATCATTTTCGCGATCGGGGCTTTTTTGTGGAAAACACTACTGTGCTGTCTACACTGGCCCTTTTCCGGAACAGTTTTCCGGAAAAAGGACTTTTGCCCGAGCAGGAGCAGCATAGTTTTTCCAGAAAAGCAGCTGATTTCTTACAGTAGATCGTCA